>NC_090300.1:96255000-99101250 GCF_039906515.1 Pseudorca crassidens
ATGGACATGGGTGGAGCCAAAGGGAATGGGCTTCAAGTCAGATTTGTAGGGTCCTTGCATTCCATCACTATCTGGGAGTGTCTATGAAAGTTCCCTAGGTCCAGTTAGAGAGTATGGTTCTGGCTGAGAACAAGTGAGCCTAACCAAAGATATACATGGAAGCACAATGAGTCCTAGACCTGGATACCAGAGGTCATGGGCCGATCATGGACATTAGCGATAGACGCCAGCATACAATGCCGCAGACAAAGAAGAATGAGTTACTCTCAGTGTAGGCCAAAGCAGATGAAGAATAATGGTAGAAAAAAATTCCCCATGATGCCAGGGCAATAAATAAGCCACCCTAACCCTGCTCATCAAACTTAGATCACTTCAAAGAGAAGGAAAAAAGAAAAGAGAAGACTACTGAGGAAGATCCATAATTGACTGACTAGTTACATAAGTACCTAACATAAAAACTGAACTGATTACCTAAAAATAAGGTAAGAGGTATTGAGCAAAATGAGAAGTTCTAAAATAAGCTGAGTTCAATTATATAGATAAAAGTCATCTAACCATAAGCCTACTGTGTGGCTAAATTCTTGTGCTTACTATCTAGCTATTATTATTTTACAAGTCATAATTTTAACATATTTAATTATATTTACCTAACAAAATGAAACACCAAATTAGAACTTTAACAAAAGTATATTTTAATCAAAGTACTAGCTCTAAACTTTGGAAGATCAAACTCCAACTGACTAGTAGTTAAAGAAGAAATAGGAGGAGGTATAATTGGGAAAAACACACATATCTCCCTGGAACTCAAAACTGGAACTTTTCTTACCTTGGCAAATCTTCTCCAAAATTTAGTTGCATTTTGAAATCCCCCATTTCAAAGCCCCATCCAGTAAAAAATACTTCTGATATGCTCAGTAAAAGAAACCTAATCCCATATTTGTCCTGTGATAGGGGATTTAAGCTCCATTTCACTTACAAAATACCCCCTTGTACTTATTCAGGTCTACCCTGAGTTACTAAATATATCCTTTTAATATCTTTGCTCCAGTATAAATAATAGGATAGACATAAATCACACTTTAAAGATGTTGTAAGAAATATTTAATAAGGCATGAAAATAAAACATTTCTGATTATTAGTACTAATAAGAGCTAATTAGAAAATAAGCTAATCTGTTTTCTCTTCCATAATTAATTTTAGGTACAAATAATGCTAAGACATTTGTAATAAATAGCTGGGTATAAAATAGTCAGTAATTAGACCAATAATTTTTATTGGTCATCCATTTTATCACAGTTGGAAACTAGAGAGGAGCAGTAGAAAGACCCCTGGATTATGGTACCAGATTACTGGGTCGCATTGGGCACATCACTTATCTGAGTCTTTGTTTACTTATAAAATGAGAATGTAGACATTATTGCTAAAACTTCTTTTTGTTTTTTCATCATGTAGATCTTTTTATATTCTGAAAGAGGTAATGCCTGAGATGAATCTTTGAAAGATAAGTTAGGAAGAACAGCAAGGATTTTGGAGAAGGGCATGTGAGATTGAAAAAACAAAATGGCAGGCACAAAGATATGGCAAGAGAGTTCATGGAGTATACTGGGTACTGCCAGTATGCCTAGGATATTAAGGGATAAGTTTGGAAAGGAAGAAAAGCCATGTCATACAGGCTGGTGGGTGGCATTCTGAGTAGATTGAGGTTTAGATGTCAAGACACTTGAGTTTTAGACCGACCTGCACTTAAGAAGCTTTGGGGAGCTGGGCCGGTAAATTAACTCCTGGTGTCTTTTAATCTATGAAAAAGGGGAGATTTAGAGTTGATAAATTTTATATCTTCTGTTCATATTTTTCCTTTACATTTTTGTGATTATACAACCTTATCAATCAAAAATAATTACTCCTCATGCTATATATCTACACATGTAAAGTTATTTTCATGTTTATTAGAAATAAAGAAAATATTAATAAGGATAAAAACAACTAAATGCTATTTCAAAAATACTTTTAAATTTTATTTATTAAAGTAACAAAAGACCCCTATGTTTTTACTAAATAATACAATTAGCAGTGGAATACTTTTCAATAATTTTGAAAATTTTGGTTTAACATTTTGTGATGCAGCAATATGTTCCTTTATCTTAAAGGCACAAATTAAGTATGTTTTTAATAGATTCCTACCCATAGCTGCTTGCTATGGTAAAGGTTAAAAATTTGAAATTTTCATCTTTTTGTAAAAGAAAAAAATTTATTTAATGCCTAAATTTAACAACTATTTTATGGTCTTTGCTGTGAGTTAGCTTATGAAAATTCATGAGCTACAGAATATTTTCATAATCACACTTGATAACATTACAAAGTTTTGTAAAGATTTTACTACTTAAAGGTCTTGTTTCTATAAAAATTAACTACATTAGTGTTATCCCCATGTTTCCCTCAGAATTATGCATATATCATTGTGACGACCAAGTGGAGTGAGTACCAATATGTATATTAAGAATAAATTAAATATTTTTTAAAAATAAATAAGTAGAAAGAGAAGCTCTATTGTTTTCATCCTACATCCCAATACACCACTTTGGAACCCATTTCTTCATGTAATTAATTTAGAAAAAAGTTATATGAACAGGTTTTTAACTCAGTCACATTGGTAATGCAACAAGATCTCTATTTAAGGACTTAATTTAACATTAAGATATTGTTTTTTTGAAAATATGAAATTCTAAAAGAAACTTGATGCCAATGCCTTTTTTCCTTTGGACAATTATGAAGGTTCTTTTCTGTAAAGCATAATTTGAAGTTTTATCTTTTAGGCTATAGTTAATTAGCATAAGTTGCTTAGAGGATGTTTTGGGAAAGGACAAGAAACAGGAAAGGCCACCTGCAGAGCACAATAATCAGAAGTTCTTACTGGAGATTTTAGCATTAACAGTTTTACAAAGAAAAGGCACATACTCTAGTGATTATTGATTGCCTCTTGGGGAAGGGCAGGAGGGGGTGCAAAAGAGAGCGGGGAGCTTGAGAGAATTTAAGGGTTTGAACATCTGATTAAGAAGCACAATTAAAGGATCCAGTAAAGGAAATACAATTTGTGCAGATGGCTGTGAAAGAAAAATGATTGTCTTTGCTGTCATGGGTCATAAATTCACTCTTTTTCTCACAAAAGAGATAATTGATGCTTCAAACATTATGGACCAAAAGTACAGCAGTGAACCCACAGTTAGTATTGAGTTCATATTGTTTTTTTCTTAAATGTTACTGGAAGAATGGCTTTTAGGACAAAACGAAATTCCATTACTGATGATAAAAAAAACTATTTCAAAAGAGGGAACCAGGGTGATTGCTTCCTCCTTATGAACTGATCTGTTTTTTGCCTTCATGCAGTGTTCGTTTTCATCAAACCTTGTAGTTTTTTCAGAAAATGACAGGGATAAAATTAGAGAAAAAATGATCTGCTCTTTTAATTTATTTTAAAATTTTTATTTAAAAAAATTTTTTTTTTAATAAAAAGGAAGAAGGAAGGAGAAGAAATCCTAGAACAATAGCATATATGAGGGTAATGCTGCGATTTCAGTTTCTCCCAAAAGGTGATTATTTCCTTCCCTGTGCTCTCTTTATGCTCTTCCACGTGCTCTCTTTATGCTCTTCCACATCTCCTTCCTTGCTCAGCAAAGCACATTTTCCTTCTCTTGTTAAAGCAAAACCCATCCTTCTAGTTTCCAGAGGAGTTTTGTAGTTGAATGTTCTTTGTTATTATTATCTTTATGTGAGATTGAGCAACATAATCTCCCAGAGCTTCAATTATTTTTGTAAAATGGGAGTTAATAATTTGTCCTTTTCACTATAAATCCTTGAAAGGTTGAAATAGGTAGCTTCTCTCTTTCTATTTGTGGTATATATCATGATACATCACACATAATGGTAGCTCAATAAATATTGTCCTTTTCTGAATAACAGACTGGCAGTTGTTCCCCCAAATGGTCATTATTTCTTGAGCTAATATGTGTGAAATGACAATATATAAATATATTTTTATAAATTAAATCACAAAGGAATTTAATTATTCCCATTTTATATAAATCATATCTAGACACAAAGAAGATTCAAGACAAAACTGTATAATAACCATCAAAGCAGGAATGACTCATATTATGGATGAGGCACTTTGACTCTTACGTATTTTAACTCATTTATTCCTTAACACAAGGCTTCACCTTAAGTTTGTCCACATTGGACAACAGAACTTTAATTCCAATTATCATATATGTACAACCCTTTTAGAACACTTACATACAACATATATAATAACAGGACATTTTTAATTTGTCTTTAATGCAAGCTTTCGTAGAGTTGCCAAAAGAGTTTGTTGATACTGATGTCTAAATTTACACTTGTAAGAAAGATTAAAATCAGCTCAATTCTACAGATACAAAAACTATTATGAGTTTACACATCATTCCCCAGATCTCTTCCACCAGGAACTGATGGTAACTTTCAGTGTAACTAAGGGATGTAGCCCAGTTAGATCCAGTTCTGCAGGTTTTATATTGTTCTTGTCCCATGCTGAGATGTCCACTTTTTGCTTGTAGATTTTTTTTTTTTTGAGTTAATTTTCTGATTAACCTGGGAAGTTACCATGGAAAGTTTTTACTCTGACCTGAGTTGTTGCATCCAGTGTTCTTGTGAAATGGAAGAGGGGTCACAAAAAAATCATTCAAACATTTTTGTCAGTGAGACTCTCTTCTTGTTTGGATCTTGAATTCAAAATGGCTTCCCCATGTAATAAGAGGCATCAAAGCCATAACACACTCTTGTTCTGTACCATAAAATGACAGCCTGTCCTCAAGTCTTATGGGACAGATAATCAGTGAAATCATGCTGTTTTGACTGCTGAAGACCAGTTTCTGATGGCTGCCAATGCCGTGAGATCCTGTGTTCTGTGTCTGAATTATTCTGCAATAGATCTTTCCAGAAATATCGTTCCCTCTTCTCTACCTTCCTACCACACTTATTTACTTGCCACTTATTCCCCTGCTAGTCTTTCCTCAATATGCTCTCTTAGAGCATTATTAGATTTTATACACTTAGAACATTATTAAGTTAGTGTTTAATTATATTTTGTACCATGATCTTTCGTTTCAGATATACTAGAACATATACGCAAGCCATTTCATAAAGAGAATTCTTGCCTAAAGACTGCTAAATATCAAAGCTCCAAGAGAAGAGGTCACTTAGAAAACGGTTGGCCATGTGTTTCTTTGCATTGCTGGCAAAATAAGTTCCCTTTGAAATATTATGAATAAGTCATCATCTAGGCTACAGGCCAGCTTTAATATTTCTGTTCTCTGGAATGCCCCAGTGGAATGTTATGCAAGCCCAGCAGATAGCAGGTGAGGCTTTCAGGGACAATGCCCCAAATAGCTTTCAGTGCTGCAGACTTCAACTTTGCTTCAAGTTGAACTGGCATCATGCCCAAGAAAAGCAAAGAGTTCATGGTTTAGGGGAGCAGCCCTGATCCAGATACCTAATATCAGACAATATCTTCGCTGAGACATGAGCTCAAAATATGCTTTTGACATTGAGTATGCCACAATGTCTCTCTCTTTTTCTTTGCATCTATAATATCTATCAGTTATAGGAATGACAATGATAAATGACAATGAAAAAAGAATGACTAAGCAGTTGAGTGTATTAAACATTCATCTCCCGGAGCCACTAAACTAATTATTTAGTCTCAGGTCATTCGTGTTAGGTTCACTCTCCCTCACAGCATATTTTCATCCCCAAGATATATTACTTCCTATTTGTCAAAATCAGTATAAGAAACAGTAGCATCAAGTTCCCAAGAATAATGTTCTTTAAAAAAAGGAAACCCACTATCCTTGCAAACTAATATATTATTCAGCCATCAATATATCTACCTATACATCCATTCATTCACTTGTTCATTCACCCACTTATTTAACAGGAAGATTTTTTAACGCCAAATTAATTTCTAAGCACTCTGCTGGGTATTACGAGATATGGAGGTGAACAAGCCAGAGCCCTTTTCTGAGGGAGGGATTACAATCTTTTGGCTTAATAAGATTAAAAAAATCAAAGAATTACAGTAGGCAGCCCTACGGTAGGATTTTGCTCAAGACTATTTTAACATAGCAGAAGAACACCTGATTGAATTAAGAAAATCAGGAAGTTTTCTTGAGGAAGTAGCACTTGAATTATGTCTTGAAGGATAAAATGAATAATCCAAGTGGATAGAGGGAAGTAGCAGTGCTCTATGCATATGCAGCGCCCTACAAGCATAAAGTGAACATGACATATTCTGAGCTACATATGAATAGGGAGGTGGTGGTGGGATGATGTGTAGGTTGCATAAGCCAACTGTTGTATGACATTTTAAGAAACTTCTATTTGATTCTGAAGCCAGTGTTTATTCACTGAAGTATTTTAAGCAGTAGGCTTATGGATTTATTAGGGTCTGGTATGGGAAATTGATTAGAAGATTTGGGACAGTAGACAAGGAAATGAATCAGGAGGGCTTGGCACTAATGACCCCTTTACCTAATTAAGTCCTCTTCTTCCTATTAACCTATTTACTTTCTTCTCATCATAAATGGTCTTATCTTTTGCTAATCTACCTGAGATATTTTAGAGTAAATTTGATTAAAATATTTATTTAAGATAATGTGTGCACAGCACTATGAGGAAGTAGAGGAATAAAAGATAAACATGGATATTTTCTCCTCTCAAGAAGTTTTTTATTAAATTGGAAACATTCAGGACCCAAGTGTCTATACAGATAGGATGGAAGAAGAATGTTTATGAGAGAGATTGAAAAGAAGGAGAGATAATATCTATCTGAGACAGAGGGGGATTGTGAAAGGCTTCAAGAAGAAAATTATCAGAAGAAAATGACTAGAATTTCAATCAGTGAAACTAAGCAAGGGGAGAAGGAGAAATTTTAAAGAAAGAGATGTTATGCAGATCTTCTGGCATGCATCATGTAGTGTTTTTTTCCTTCTTTCTTTAGGGAACAGCGGGAATTAATGGATTGTGACCAGTTCTTTAGAATCTAACCAAGGTGGAGATGTCCTTCTGTAAGTTATTTGTATGTTGTATAGTGACAAAATGAACAAAATATACTAAGACCCTGCTTTAATGTATTTGAGCAAATATTTATTTTTCTCCTTCTATGTCGCAGGTACTGTTTAAGGTCCTAGAAATATAATGGTGAAAAATACAAGCAAAATGTATGTCCTAAATATCTTACATTCTATATGGGGAAGACATATAATAAATGTAAACATTTAAAGAGATTAGGTTATTTCTGTAAATGTTAAATTCTATAAAGGAAATAAATCTGAGTAATGAGATAGACTCAGGTAGATAGGGCTTGGGCAGGCTGTCTGGATAGGTGATCATGAGGAACTTCTGAATAGTTTAACTTTTTAAAACTTTTTAATGAGGTTATTATATATACAAAAAAAGTATAAAAAATCACTAACCTTTTAGGCATTGCTTTATATTTTGGGAGGGATATATTTTTACATGTTCACCATGTAGATCAAGATATGGACCATGTTTAGCACCACACAATTTTCCCTTTGGCCCCTTCGCTAACAATACCCTGTTGTCAACTTCCTGTTGAGTATTTTACATTTGAAATAAGAATAATGAAAAGAGATCAACCCTCTGAAAATCTGCAAGCAGGGTATTCCAGGCAAATTGAACAGCAAGTACAAATACTCTGAGGCAAAAATAAAAGCTTGATTGTTTAAGACACAAAATTAATGTCAAAGTAGCTATAACATAGTGAAACATAGAAAAATGGTGGAAGATTATATCAGAGAGTTATGCAGCAGGAAGGTTATGTAAGGCTTTTGCTTCCACAAAAGAATCTGGATTTTTCAGCTTCCAATGTAGAACCTGTTGAAGAGATATAAAAATGTGAAATATCATCGATTGTTGTAAACATTCATTCCAAAAATGTTCATACAGAAGGTATGTGGAGATTGAACTATGACAGTGGGCATGGAAGCTGGGAGCCCAATAATGAGTTTGTACTCAAGAAAATAGATGATGGGGTCATGAATTTTGGTAGTAGCAGTGGAAATGGATAAGGTTTGCTAGATTCAATAAAAATGTAAGGAAATGAAGCAAAGTAATGGGACAGATTAACTGGATGTGGCATATTCAAAACAGAAATAAATTGAGGATGATTCTTAGGCCTAAGCAACTAAGTGACTAATGGAAATATTCATCAAGATGGAGAATACTTGGCAAGAGTTAGGGATGTATGTAAAGACATGAGTCTAGTTTGACCATTTATGTTTGAGATGTCCAAGGGAGATGTTAGACAGATTTCAGATTCAATTTGGGGATTCTGTGTTAGATACTATATTTCAAAACATGAGACAGAATGAAATTACCCCAGGAGGGAGTACAGGTAGAGAAACAAAGAGAACTGAGGCATAGCAGCAGAGAAGTACAAACTAGCAAGGGAGACTTGGAAGGAGTAGAGAAAGATAAGAGAAAAATAAGAGAATGAGATACAATAAATGCCAACTGACACAATCTCTTTCAGACTCAATGTCACAGAGACTTGGATAAGACAAAAGGTTGAGAGTTGGCCGTAGGATTTGGCAAGTTAAAGAACTTTGGGGAACAAAGAGGTTCTATTTCTTATTAATCTAGTATTCTTTTACCTGTTGATTTAGTCATTATTCAAGAAAAATTTACACAAAAGCCATGGTCTTCTTTTTCTTTTTTTCTTAAAAAATTTTTTTTATTGATGTATAGTTGATTTACAATATCATAAAAGTTCTAGGTGTACAACATAGTGATTTATAATTTTTAAAAACTATACTCCATTTATAGTGATTTTAAAATATTGGCTATATTCCCCATGCTGTACAATATATCCTTATAGCTTATTTATTTCATCCATAATAGTTTGTACCTCTTAATCCTCTGCCCCTATGGTGCCCCTCCCTCCTTCCCCTTCCCCACTGATAACCACTAGTTGGTTCTCTGTATCTGTGAGTCTGTTTCTTTTTTGTTATATTCCCTAGTTTGTTTTATTTTTTAGATTCCACGTATAAGTGATATCATACAGTATTTGTCTTTCTCTGACTTATTTCACTAAGCATAATACCCTCCAAGTCCATCCACCTTGTTGCAAATGGTAAAATTTATATTTAATTCATGGTCTTTAAAAGGGAATATTTACAAACTTTAGGCTTTCTTGGTGCTTGAACGATACTCAGTGTCAGCAAGGCCACATCCTCACTGAGAAAAACAAGTAACAAAAAAGATAATGTTAAGGTGACCCTGAGTAGTGTTTATATCTCTACTTCCAGCTTTTCAGCATTTAAAAAATCCCATTACTCAGTCCACCAGTGTTTCTGATTTAATATTCTTTTACATATATGGTTCTGAATTTAGACAGAGAGACATAATCACTAGTCCATTTTCCCAAAGCAGTTCACCTCTTACTGTATCATAGCTGGCCACTGCCGTCTTTATAACTGAAGAGAAACAGGATCTACTTCTACTTTTCACCAAATGTGGTTAAGATATATAATTTAACACAGTTTTTAATGAAGACAGTATTTTTTAGAGAAGTTTAAGTTTCACAGCAAAATTGAGAGGAAGGTACAGAGATTTTCCATATAACCTCTGCCCCCACACCTGCATAACCTCTCCACGGTTCAACAAAATTGTAATAAATGTGGAGCTATAACACAAGAGATTAAAAAAATAAATACAGTGACAAAATGTGTGCACAGAATTTCTCCTTTTCAAAAGAGAGTATTTGTTGAAACTAAATACATGTGAGCACGCGCACACACACACACATATACTTTTTTCTCCTTCCCCTAAAACAAAAGAGAAGTGTCTCTCCAAAGTATATAAATTCTCTCACTTGAAAGGCAAAAACTCTGTGTGAGGGGATATACACTTCTGGCATTGTGACTAGGAAATGTGGGCCAATCTTCCCAGCATGAACAGATAGAAAAGCTAATCAAAATATATTATTAAAAAACTACTTGAAGGTATCATAAAGGCAACAAGCCACTAAAAAATTAGTAACCAAGGTCTTAAAGAAGAAAAAACCTAGATAGAGAAGCCTGGTATATGGAAAATGCCAAAAGGCAAGTGAGAAGCTGAACAGAGCTTTCTTATGGGGCTTGGAGTGACACAGCTGAAGTCCAGAGCCTGCCAAGGAAGCAATGCCTATAAGCACACATGATAAGGACTGTACTCTAGGAGTTAGGGTGATCTAGAAATCGTCTGGTTCTCACAGGGTAAGGAAGTCCAACTTCATATCACCTAGCTTCCTACAATTAGAGTAAATTCATAGAAGGTTATTAGTTCCCTAGACATACATCCCTTTTGAGGAAGAAAAGACATAACACTAGGCTTAATTATATACAATTTATACAAATTATGTTACCCAAACTAAAATCATCAGGCATATGAGAAAAAAGAACATTCTCTTTTTAAAAGAGAAAATATGGGTAATAGAGCCAGACATATAAATGATCCAGGTAATGAAGTTATACAATATCTTTAAAATAATATCCTGAATATGTGTGATAATGGCATTGCACAATGACTTTAGCATAAGTATCCTGAATATTTTCAAAGAAATAGATATAATTGAGAGGTTCTGAAAAGAAATAGTGTTTAAGAAAATGAAAATCTGGGCACTGAAAAACACAGTAACTGAAATTAAGAATATGATGGAAAGGGGGCTTCCCTGGTGGTGCAGTGGTTGGGAGTCCACCTGCCGATGCAGAGGACGTGGGTTCGTGCCCCGGTCTGGGAGGATCCTGCATGCCGCGGAGCGGCTGGGCCTGTGGGCCGTGGCCGCTGGGCCTGCGTGTCCGGAGCCTGTGCTCCGCGGCAGGAGAGGCCACGGCAGTGAGAGGCCCACGTACCACAAAAAAAGAAAAAGGAATATGATGGAAGGGTTTCACAACAGATTACAAACACCTGAAAATATCATTAGTAAAATGGAAGATAAGTCAGAACACTGTGTGAAGAAGTATAGTGAATAAAAATGATGGAAAAAGCACAAAACAACATGATATACCTAGGAATTACAGTGAGGAGGGCTACCATATGTGTAACTGGAGTCCCAGAAAGAGAAGAAAGAATGGAATAGAAGCCATGTGTGGAAATACATGGCTGCAGTTTTCTAAATTATTAGAGTTTTGAAAATAATAACTCAAGAATAACGATGAACCTCTAAAAAGAAGTGAAATTGAGTTATTTGTAGTGAGGTGGATGGACGTAGAGTCTGTCATACAGAGTGAAGTAAGTCAAAGAGAAAAACAAATACCGTATGCTAACACATATATATGGAATCTAAAAAAATAAAAGTGGTTCTGAAGAACCTAGGGGCAGGACAGGGATAAAGATGCAGATGTAGAGAATGGACTTGAGGACACAGGAAGGGGGAAGGGTAAGCTGGGACGAAGTGAGAGAGTAGCATGGACATATATACACTAACAAATGTAAAATAGATAGCTAGTGGGAAGCAGCGGCATAGCACAGGGAGATCAGGTCCGTGCTTTGTGACCACCTAGAGGGGTGGGATAAGGAGGATGGGTGGGAGATGCAAGAGGGAGGGAATATGGGGATATATGTATATGTAGAGCTGATTCACTTTGTTGTACAGCAGCAACTAACACAACATTGTAAAGCAATTATACTCCAATAAAGATGTTAAAAAAAATAAATAAAATAATGATGAACCTCAAGCAGGATAAAAACAAAGAAAGTTGTACCTGACATAGCACAGTAAAGTTGCTGATAAGGGATAAAGATAAAAATCTTAAAAGCAAACATAGAAAAAGATAGGTTAAAGTAAAAGGAGCAAGAATTAAACAAAAACAGGCCTTTCCACATCTAAGAAGAGGATTGTATTAGTTATCTATTGGTGCATAACAAATCATCCCTAACTTAGTTGCTTAAAACAATTAGCATTTATTGTTTTATAGATTTTGTGGTAGTAATTTGGAAGCAGCATAGCTGGATGGTTCGGGCTCAAGGTCTCTCAAGAGATTGCATCCAAGCTGTCCACTGAGGTGTGGCTCTCTCAAAGCTCAAGCTGGGGAGGGTCTATTTCCAAGCTCACTCAGGTGACTGTTGGCAGGCCTCGGAAGATCTTCCAGGCTTATTCACACGGCTGCCTGTTTGCCTGATTTCCTTACTCTATGGCTTATTCACACTCAGGCTGCCTGAGTGTTATCATGGCACTCTTTCCAGGGCAGCCTCCCCACATGGCAGCTGGCTTCCCTCAGAGAGAGCGAATGAGGGTGAGAGAACATACCGACATGGAAGTCAATGTCTTTTTTATAACCTAATGTCCAAAGTGGCATCCCATCACTGCTACTGTGTTTTATTTACTAGAATAAAGTCACCTGGTTGGCCTTGTGCTTTCTTGATAGAGCAGCATTGAAGTGTCATGTGGAATTGCTATTTAACAAGTTACCACAGACTTAGTATATTAAAACAAGCTTTTTATTTGATTCATTTTTGGATCAGGAAATAGAGAGATGGGCTGAAGTAGGTGGTACCTACTGCACTGGGTTGTCCAAGGTAGGTTCTTCATTCACATGACTGGTGCCTCAGTTGTTCTTGGTCTGACTGTCTCTCTGTCCACATGATGTGCCATCCTGTAGAACCTCTCCATATAGCTTGTATTTCTTATGGCATGGTGATCTCAGGGTAATCACATTTCTTACATTGTATATGGCTTCCAAGAGTCAGGAAAAGAAAGCTCCCTCGCCAGTCAAGGGCCACACCCAGGACCAGTGCTGCATCGCTTCTCCTGTATTCATATTGTCATGGTAGTCGCACAGTCAGCCTAGATATCAGGGAGTGGGGATGTAAATGTCACTTCTTAATTAGGAATTAGGAAGGTCACATTGCAGAAGAAAATTGTTTTAGAGATAATGTTGTCATCTTTGGGACAATGTAATATTTCACATTCTGCTCTCTGGCCACAACAACCTACATCCCATTTACATGCAAAATACACTTACCCTCTCCCTGAAGATTTCATCCCATTATGGCACTGAGGTCACATTTTACTGGTAGGGGGCTGAATTTGATCCTTGTTTTGAGGCTGCTCCTTAAATTGAGGATCTTTTGTTATCTGAAGCTAGAAGCTAGCCCTGGCTCCTTTATAGATCCTCAAAATCCATATTGAAAAGTGATCAATTCCCTCTTTATTTCAACTTTCTGTAGCCATATTTCATTATAAATAACTAAAAAACCAGTTGGCATTTCCAACATTCTCCTAAACATCTGTTAAACCAGATCCTCGAGTTCATAGGCACATTTTTACTTTATATTTCCTTCTGTATTATTTATTGCTTTATAAAATAAATACCCCAAAACTTAGCATCTTAAGACAATATGAAGCAAAATTAATATTCTCACATACTTTCTGAGTATCAGGAATCTGGAAGTGCTTTAGATGGATGGTTCTGGCCCAGGATCTCCCATAAGGCTGCAGTTAAGATGTCAGCAAAGGTTGCAACTGTCCGATAGCATGGCTGGAGCTGGAGAATCAGCATTCAAGATAGCTCACTTAGAGGGTATTGGCAGAACACTTCAACTGACTGCTGGCAGAAGGCCGCAGCATCACAGGACAGCCTGGGAGTCTTCCCAGCATCACAGATGTTTCCTCAAGAGTAAATGCTCCAAGATAGAGGGCAAGAAAGAAGCTGCAGTTCTTTTTATGACCTAATTTCTGAAGTCATACATTTCCATTTCATTCTAGTAGAAGCAAATCACTAAGGTCAGACATACTCAAAGAGGGAAATTAAGCTTCACCTCTTAAAAGGGGGGGTATCTAAGAATTTGTGGACATATTCTATAAGTGCCACATCTACTTTACCTCAGTCAATAGGTTTGCTAAATTTTCTATTACTATGTAACACAATTTATCTTTTCTCCAGCCTTCAATAACACTTTTCTCAGTTTTGTTCCACTGCCACAAATCGTTTACTTGAGGTCCTTCACACTGCCATGCAACATGTGGTCCTAAATCCAAAGCCATGTGTTTTACATTTCTGTTATAACAAAAAAAAACCTACTTCCAGCACCAAATTTAGGTTCTGGAATATATTTACGAATAACAAACCCTCCCAAACTATCAGTGGATTAAAACAGCAACCATTTACTATGTGTGGTCACCCTGTGGGTCAGGTGTTTTGTCAAGACATAATGGTGGGGGGCGACCTTCAAGATGGCAGAGGAGTAAGACGTGGAGACCACCTTCTACCCTACAAATACATCAAAAATACATCTACATGTGGAATAACTCCTACAGAACACCTACTGAATGCTAGCAGAAGACCTCAGACTTCCCAAAAGGCAAGAAGATCCCCACGTACCTGGGTAGGGCAAAAGAAAAAAGAAAAAACAGAGACAAAAGGATAAGGATGGGACCTGCACCTCTGAGAGGGAGCTGTGAAGGAGAAGAGGTTTCCACACACTAGGAAGCCCCTTCACTGGTGGAGATGGAGGGTGGCGGGGGAAAAGCTTCGGAGTCACAGAGGAGAGCACAGCAACAGGGGTGCAGAGGGCAAAGTGGAGAGATTCCCACACAGAGGATCAGTGCCAACCAGCACTCACCAGCTTGAGAGGCTTGTCTGCTCACCCACTGGGCCAGGTAGGGGCTGGGAGCTGAGGCTTGGGCTTCAGAGGTCAGATCCCAGGGAGAGGACTGGGGTTTGGCTGTGTGAACACAGCCTGAAAGGGGCCATAGGTCCAGAGCTATGTGGGAGGGAGTCCAAGAAAAAGTCTGGACGTGACTGAAAGGCAAGAAACCATTGTTTTGGGGTGTGCGAGGAGACGGGATTCCTTTCCTGTCTGCCCACAGACGGCTGAGCACCCCCTAAATGAGCTCCAGAGATGGGTGCAAGCCACAGCTCTCAGCTCAGACCCCGGAGATGGTCATGAGACGCTAATGCTGCTGCTGCTGCCACCAAGAAGCCTGTGTGTGAGCACAGGTCACTATCGACACCTCCCCTCCTGGGAGCCTGTGCAGCCCGCCACTTCCAGGGTCCCGTGATCCAGGAACAACTTCCCTGAGAGAACACACGGTGCACCTCAGGCTGTTGAAATGTCATGCCAGCCTCTGCTGCTGCAGGCTCTCCCCACATTCCAATTATAACTACTGTACCCCTCCCTCCCCATGGCATGAGTGAGCCAGAGCCCCCTAATCAGCCGCTGTTTTAACCCCATCCTGTCTGAACGGGAACACATGCCTGAGGACGACCTACATGCAGAGGCAGGGCCAAAACCAAAGCTGAATCCCAGGAGCTGTGGAACAAAGAAGAGAAAGGGAAATTTCTCCATGCAGCCTGTAAAAAGGAGACAGCCAACACAGTAAGTTAAACAAAATGAGAAGACAAGGAATTATGCAGCAGATGAAGGAGCAAGGTAAAAACCCACCAGACCAAACAAGTGAGGAAATAGGCAGTCTACCTGAAGAAGAATTCAGAGTAATGATAGGAAAGGTGATCCAAAATCTTGGCAGTAGAATGGAGAAAATACAAGAAACATTTAACAAGGACCTAGAAGAACTAAAGAGCAAACAGACAACCATGAACAACACAATAAATGAAATTAAAAATTCTCTAGAAGGGGTCAATAGCAGAATAACTGAGGCAGAAGAACGGATAAGTGACCTGGAAGATAAAATAGTGGAAATAACTACTGCAGAACAGAATAAAGAAAAAAGAATGAAAAGAATTGAGGACAGTCTCAGAGACCTCTGGGACAACATGAAATGCACCAATATTTAAATTATAGGGGTCCCAGAAAAGAAGAGAAAAAGAAAAAGTCTGAGAAAATATTTGAAGAGATTATAGTTGAAAACTTCCTTAACATGGGAAAGGAAATAATCAAGTCCAGGAAGTTCAGAGAGTCCCATACAGGATAAATCCAAGGAGAAATACACCAAGATACATATTAATCAAACTATCAAAAATAAAATACAAAGAAAAAATATTAAAAGCAGCAAGGGAAAAGCAACAAATAACATACAAGGGAATGCCATACGGTTAACAGCTGATCTTTCAGCAGAAACTCTGCAAGCCAGAAGGGAGTGGCAAGACATATTTAAAGTGATGAAAGGGAAAATCCTACAACCAAGATTACTATACCCAGCAGGTATCTCATTCAGATTTGACAGAGAAATTAAAACCTTTACAGACAAACAAAGGTTAAGAGAATTCAGCACCACCAAACCAGCTTTACAACAAATGCTAAAGGAAGTTCTCTAGGCAGGAAACACAAAAGAAGGAAAAGACCTACCAAAACAAACCCAAAACAATTAAGAAAATGGTAATAGGAACATACATATCAATAACCACCTTAAATGTAAATGGACTAAATGCTCCAACCAAAAGACATAGACTGGCTGAATGGATACAAAAGCAAGACCTGTACATATGCCGTCTACGAGACCCACTTCAGACCTAGGGACACATACAGACTGAAAGTGAGGGGATGGAAAATGATATTCCATGCAAATGGAGATCAGAAGAAAGCTGGAGTAGCAATTCTCATATCAGACAAAATAAACTTTAAAATAAAGACTATTACAAGAGACAAAGAAGGACACTACATAATGATCAAGGGATCAATCCAAGAAGAAGATAGAACAATTGTAAATATTTATGCACCCAACATAGGAACACCTCAATGCATAAGGCAAATGCTAACAGCCATAAAAGGGGAAATTGAAAGTAACACAATCATAGTAGGGGACTTTTAACACCCCACTTTCACCAATGGACAGATCATCCAAAATGAAAATAAATAAGGAAACACAAGCTTTAAATGACACATTAGACCAGATGGACTTAATTGATATTTATAGGACATTCCATCCAAAAACAACAGAACACACTTTCTTCTCAAGTGTTCATGCAGTAGTCTCCAGGATAGATCATATCTTGGGTCACAAATCAAGCCTTGGTAGATTTAAGAAAATTGAAATCGTATCAAGTCTCTTTTCCGACCACAATGCTATATCAATTATCAGATATCAATTACAGGAAAAAAAACTGTAAAAAATAGAAACATATGGAGACTAAACAATATGCTACTAAACCAAGAGTTCACTGAAGAAATAAAAAAATACCTGGAAACAAATGACAATGAAAACACGACGACTCAAAACCTATGTGATGCAGCAAAAGCAGTTCTAAGAGGGAAGTTTATAGCAATACAATCCTACCTCAACAAACAAGAAAAATCTCGAATAAACAACCTAACCTTACACCTAAAGCAATTAGAGAAAGAAGAACAACAACAAAAAAAACCCCAAAAGTCAGCAGAAGGAAAGAAATTATAAAGATCAGATCAGAAATAAATGAAAAAGAAATGAAGGAAACAATAGCAAAGATCAATAAAACTAAAAGCTAGTTCTTTGAGAAGATAAACAAAATTGATAAACCATTAGACAGACTCATCAAGAAAAAAAGGGAGAAGACTCAAATCAATAGAATTAGAAATGAAAAAGGAGAAGTAACAACTGACACTGCAGAAATACAAAGTATCATGAGAGATTACTACAGGCAACCGTATGCCAATAAAATGGACAATCTGGAAGAAATGGACAAATTCTTAGAAAAGCACAACCTTCTGAGACTGAACCAGGAAGAAATAGAAAATATAAGCAGACCAATCACAAGCACTGTAATTGAGACTGTAATTAAAAATCTTCCAACAAACAAAAGCCCAGGACCAGATGGCTTCACAGGCGAATTCTATCAAACATTTAGAGAAGAGTTAACACTTATCCTTCTCAAACTCTTCCAAAATGTAGCAGAGGGAAGAACACTCCGAAACTCATTCTATGAGGCCACCATCACCTTGATACCAAAACCAGACAAAGATGTCACAAAAAAAGAAAACTACAGGCCAATATCACTGATGAACATACATGTGAACATCCTCAACAAAATACTAGCAAACAGAATCCAGCAGCACATTAAAAGGATCATACACCATGATCAAGTGGGGTTTATCCCAGGCATGCAAGGATTCTTCAATATATGCAACAAATAGTAGTAGGAACTATGCTCTAACTGTTGGTATATATCTGTAATAATTGCTTTCACAGAAATGAAAGCCAAATAATGAAGCTAGCAAAGATAAGGTAAAAAATACAAAAGAAGAGAAAAAATGCCTTTATAATTATACAGTACCAAATTACTAGTGAACAGGAAGGAAAATGCACAATTCTAGTCAGACAATGATAATTATTCAAATGTACATTATATGGGTAATTTGTGAAAATGAGCTAAATCTCTTATTAATTATATATTCAATGGGCTAATTTTCTAATTTTTAGAAGAAAGTATATATTTAGTCTTTATGAAACCCTAAAAAGTATTTATAGTCTTTAGTAATAACTTGAAAGTGAAAGTTACTTTTATGGCTTTTTATTCAAGATTTTCAAAATTTCATCTTTGTTGACAGATCATATTGATCCAATGGATGGTCATTGGAATTTTTCCTATGCCATGAATGGAGGAAAATTAGAATAACATTTCAGTCTTAGAAGATGATGAAAGTTATCTTTGGAAGATATATGCAGAATAGAAATATTTATATATTCATATATGAAAACTTCATTTCTATATGTGGAAATACATATTTTACTTGATGACAACTTTCCAAGTTACAGAATTTTCTCTCCCTGAGCAAGGAGTGCTAGTTTACTGTGTGGAGGGATTAAAAGCAGTGCATTAAGAGGTGTTAGATTGTAGAGTATGCTCAGAGAAAAGACAGGCGCAGATTATTTTGTTTTCTTTTAAGAGCGTTCCATCCACATTTCTCAAGTTTACCTTTGGCACGGCATATCTATGTTGATTACCATGAGGAGGCAGGTGAAGTGTTTGGAATAATTCCCTGCTGGATTTTTTTATTTGTGGTAAGAACATGGTTTAATCCCACTGTGAATCCCTTTATAGAGCCTCTAGAAATTTTAGAAAGTATAGAATTGGCCCTAGAGTCAGTTTACAGATCTATTGGTGTACTCTCTGAGAAGAATGGGTGACTGAGCCTTTTCCCAGTCTGTAGCAGATGAAGCTGGTGTCTGCCGTATCCCGTCGGCACTCCCTGGAGCTCACCTTCAGCTTCAGTGGAAGGTCCCCATATACACCTATTGCTTTGCCTTGAGCACTTGTGACTCTGCTTCTGAGAGCTTAATCTGACCCCATGAGTGGAGCAGGACAAAGGTGCTGGGGAAGTAATGTCCCAGGAGCAACTCTTTACCAATGAGGGTTTGAGGCCTATGGATAGAACACCCAGCTTCGGGCCCTTGTGGGTCCTGGAGTGCTGAGGTGTGCTCGATTTGGTTTCTCAGAGCCCCCTTGAGACTCAGGCTCAGTTGCTCATAGTGGTAACCCTGTCGTTAACGCACACTTTCTGGCTTTCCTCCCTCCCTTCTCTGACTTACTTCCCCACTCCCTCATTGTGCTTTCTGGGATCATCTCCCAAATAAGCTACTGGCACTTGTCTCAGGGTCTGCTTTTTTGTATGCCTCATGTAAATGTTTGCCTGATCTTATTTTTTAAACGCCAACAGTGTCACTATTCTGGAGGCACAAGATTGAGGAAAGAGGAAAGAGTCTCTGCTCCCTGATTGCATTTGTGAAGAGCTAAAACTATCTATTTGTCTCTGTATTTTTACCATGGGGGCCATGGCCTGCTGTGGTGACTGCTTCTTTCTTTTACCTTTACATCTGCCATGATTTGAGGCCCTCTCTCCCAGCATGGGCACAAAGGAATATATGAATGAAAATTATTATTAACAAGAAGGAGTGGCTTCACTGAGATACTTATTCTGATGGATTTCAATACTTGCTTCCTGCTCACATTTCGTACATTTCTTGAACGTTTTCTTTATGACTATTTAAAATAACTGCCTGAGGAAATGGGACTTAAAATATTGAAATTCTGTGGTCCACAAAGCCCGTTATCCTTTGCCCTTATTTTTCCTGTGCCCAGTCCACCCCAACATTCCAGCTTCCATGAAAGCAGGGGCTTTGTTGTTTTGTTTATTGCTCTATCACTGATATAATAACAACGAAAGTGCCTGGAAAACAGTAAATTCTTCATAAATATTTGCTGAATGAATCAGTTGAATCAATTCAATTTCTTGATAGCCTTATAAACTTGGGCAAATTGATTAACCTCTCTGTGCTTCACTTTTCTCATAAATAAAATGGGGGGATGATGAAAGTCCCTTCCTTAAATGATTATTGTGAGGTTTGAATGAGATTTTGTATGTAATACACACAATGTAATCCCTGACACATAATAAATGCTAAAAAAGCATAGTTTATATTATTATTATTACAGTTAATATATATTTATTGAGGGATGATTATATGACAGGTACTATTAGTTGTTGGGATTACAACAATGAAACATACATACAAGGTCACTATGCTCATGTAACTGTACTATAATGAGTGTGATGTATGAAAAATAGACAATCCCTATATAAATATTTTAGCTTAAGGAAATTCAGTTTTTTCCTGTAGATATTGAAGAACTACAAATTATAAATCAGGGGAATGACATTTTTAAAAAGCATATCTTAAAATATAAAGATAGATTAATTGGGGAAAACATTGAAGGCATGAATTCTTAAGAAATTATTGGATTGGCCAAAAAGTTCGTTCAGGGTTTTCTGTAACATCGTGAGGAAAATCCGAACGAACTTTTTGGCCAACCCAATACTTCAGTGTTTCAGGCAAAAGATAATAATAGTAGTAAAATGAATGCATCTGAGAGACTTTTCTGGATGAGCAAAGGTAGAGCTGGTGGATGGCCACTCAGTTAACTGACAGGAGAATAAAAAAAGAACAGGTAGAGAAAGAGATTTAAGATAACTGTGTGTTCCCTAAGATCCATTGGAGAAAAGCATTGCAAAGGAATTGGGAGCAAACAGGAGTTGGGGAAGATGAAATGGCTCTTAAAGCTTTGCAGAAAGTAGTAGGAGCACAAGATCTGTCTTGTTACCTGGAATGGTGAGTTGGGAAAATAGAGAAGTTGGGGGTGAGGATGAGAGGAAGAATGAGAGCTTGTGATGTATCTGGGGAGAGGGAGATTGCTCATAGAAGAAGTGAAAGAAAAGAACAGGAACATTATCGACGTATTTTCACAAGGTGCTGTCTCTTCTTGTTTCAAGGTTGTTTCTGTCATCACTCTGTTCAGAGTGACTCAATTTCTAATTCAACCCAGAATGCTTCTCTCCAGCTCCCAAAGGGGAACCAAGAATCTTAGTGTCTCTATTTAGTTATAGAAGGATTACCTTACTCTGAATAAGATATTCTCATTCCATCAAATCAAAGCAGCTTTCCAACCTTTCTGTTTTCTTTTTAATCTCTAAAAGATAAAGATTCTTGCCTTTAACATAAACATAATACTATCAACACCGGTAAAAATAATAATTCTTTAATGTCATCATACGTAGCCAGTTCAACTTTGTGTGTGTGTGTGTGTGCTTTTGTGACTCATCGATTCCTTATTTTGGCAATATATCAGCCCTAAATTTTTATTATTTCCAGACTTGGTTTTCTTCCTCCTGCCAAAGTTAAAAAACAAATAAAAAATTGGATTCTCATAAAGGTTCTCCCACTCCTTTGGGGATTTAAACAAAATACCACTAACTAAAATCATCTGAAACAACAGTTTCTAAGATCCTGAAAATGTAAACATGTCAGCAGAATCAACTGTGGCTCATATATATGTAGCTCAAAGGTATTAAGGCCTAAAGTAAACGCTGGAGTGTGCCTGCTTTCTAAGAGAAGAAAGGGCATTGCAAGTTCATGACTAAATGAAAGACTTCAGTAATTTGAATATGTTTCCCAACAGCCAGAGGACTAAAAAAGGTGACTACACAAGACTTGAGCAAGCCTCCAGATTATGAAAATTAAATATTTTAAAAGATAGAAGTGGTTGTCCTTCCACTAAGATAAAAAATCCTATGAAAAATATCTAGTTTGTGGCAGTTGCTCTGTTAGGAATTTTCATATGTGAACCCAATCCTCACAGTAAATGCATAAAGCAGGGATTATCAAGCCCACACTACAGACTTGTAAAGCAAGGTTGTCTAATGCGCCCAAGATCACATAGCTAGTGTGTGGATTTGCTCCCAGGATTGTTAGACTTTAAAATGCGTGGTGTTTCCATGACTATAACAGGCTGCCTCCTCTGGGCTTCATGAAGGTATAATATTATCAGCTTAAGGTAAGGATGAGGAAAATCAAATTCAATATATACCTATGTAAACACAATGCTGAACTGTCCTCTATGGAGAGAATCTTCCCTGTGCACCCCAATGGCCAATGAGGTGAAGCATGCAATCTTAGAGCAGCTTTAAGATTCTAAATTCTGCTTGCTGGAATTCGGTCATAGCTAACTTTCTTATGCATGTGCATGTAATTAACATTTTCTCTTTAAATTAACCCTCTGTATCAATCAGAGTTCAGTCAGGAAAACATAGCCACCATAAAAATTATGTGAATAAAGTGTTTACAATATTTATTAGAATAACGAATTATATTAATTAGACCTTACGCTAACGTGCAATAACCTGGGGAAGTGAAGATCTAAAAGTGGGAGTGATAGGCACCAATCATTCCATCAGACACACAGGTATGAGTATCCAGTCAGAACTATAGGATAAGGTTGTCAGATTTAGCAACTAAAAAATAATATGTAACACCCAGTTAAATTTGAATTTCAGATAAATAACATTTTTTAGTATTAGATGTCCCGTGCAATATACGAGATTGTATTTATGCTAAAAATTTTTCATTGTTTATCTTAAGTGTAAATTTAACTGGGTGTCCTGTAATTTATCTGTCAACTTCATAGTGGGAATATTTGAGAAGCCAGATACGTTGGCCTCTGAAGTGGTACTGTGGAGAGGAAGTGTGTGGAGACTCTATGGAAATAGGTACCAGCTCTGTGGCTATACAACTAAGTGTGTGGTGGTGAGCCAGGGGGTGCTGTTGGCCAACAGGGTCAGTGGTCAAGTAGAGGGGCTGGATATGGAGCAGCAAGAGCAAGCCAGAATAACCTGGGACCTGCCGGGCACCTCTGTGCCCAGAATGATGACTTCACATCTACCTTCCGAATTGCACAGGGACCTTTCTTGGCCACACAGGGAAGGAGGTTCTGGGAAAGGCAGTCTCTGGTGTTAGTCAAATCAGTGTAACTCAGTGTAATATATCTATCCTTTTTGCCCAAAATAAACTTTCTCTCTCCCTCTCTCTCTTTGCTAAGTTAAAATGTATCTAAAAATGCATGGGGGGCTTCCCTGGTGGCGCAGTGGTTGAGAGTCCGCCTGCCGATGCAGGGGACGCGGGTTCGTGCCCCGGTCCGGGAAGATCCCACATGCCGCGGAGCGGCTGCGCCCGTGAGCCATGGCTGCTGAGCCTGCGTGTCTGGAGCCTGTGCTCCGCAACGGGAGAGGCCACAACAGTGAGAGGCCCGCGTACCGAAAAAAAAGAAAAAAAAGCATGGATTTTAAATATAGCAGTTATATGAATTTTGACTAATGTACACACCTGTTTAAGCACTACCAAATCAAGATGCAGAACATTTCTGTCTCCCTAGAAAGTTCTCTCAAGCCCCTTTCCAGTCAGTCCTCTCTCTCCAATAGGTAAACAAGATTGATTTTTTTTGATCATAGTTTTGCCACGTGTGGAGTTTTCTATAAATGGAAGCATACAGTATTTTTCTTTTGAATCTCACTTCTTTCACACAATATCATGTGCTCATCAATGTTGCCACACGTATCAGTAGTTTACTTTTTTTTTATTATTGGATAGTAGTCCATTGTACAAATATATCCATATTGAAAATAAGATAAATTTATTGAAAAGGTAACTTTATTCCAACACTGGAACTATTGTCATATGTAGAAGATATGCATGCAAAATATTACCATAAAATGTAATTTAATACTAGTAAGTTGTACTTGTTCGTCAAGTGCTCTAAACCCCTCTCATTTCCTATTGTTATTTAGAGTGGTATCAAATACATATAGGCACTGACAAGAGACTTCTTTTTGAGTGATCAAAAGTATTGATGGATAAAAGAAGATAATTTATTTTGATGCCGTGACTTCAAACAATCTAAAATTATTTTGCTCACAATCAGAGTTTACTGCCACCACCTCAACTCCCACACATTCTGAGAAATATTACACTAGAACATGATGTAGGAATCCTTGGAAACCGGGGAATTGGGGTACCGTGCGGTTCCCAGTGTTCCATACTCCAAACACAACCCTGGAAATCAACTTGTTCCAATACTGAGCCTGTTGCAAGCCTAGAAAAGATTTTAACAGAGCCTAGAATACTACTCTTGGCCATAAGCTAGAACCAATTTAATGAGCTGGAAAGGACTAGACTTGGACATGACTTGGGAAGAGCCAATGGGCATGAGGATGGTGGCGATTTTTATCAAACAAATGACACTCTAACTGGATGCTTAAAATTTTGCATATACTTCTCTGTACTGCTTTTAACGCCTGCTTCTGTGATCTGTCTCCTTGAGGATAGAAGCCATGTCTTTTAATCTGTGCATCTCCATTGCCTAAGAGGGTGCATAACATTTGCATGACACTTGAATAAACAGCAGTGGCAATACCAGGACACATCATAGAAATAGAGTGTCACACACAACCTGTGATGAAGTTGGTGGAACAGAGTAATAGAATGGGGATGATGGAAACTCAGGCTCTCAGGTGAATTCTGGTTTGTGGTGAGACTGCTAGACTTCAAGATGCTCCACTCTATTCCAATTGTCTAAGGAACAAATGTTTCCTAGGGTGAAATTTTTCACACCTTGCTGGAATATTTCATCTACCAGTTAGCTCTACCTGAATGGAATTGTCAAAAAGAGAGTCAGTAGTGACAGGTGTCCTGGGAGAGGAGTTTATGATACCTGAAGAAGAAGAGCCTTTTATTTGGGGGATAGATGGAGAATATTGTTTCAAGACAGTGCCCTCAGTAACTGGACCAATCACCTAGTTAAGAGATGCTAATATGACCTAACCATGGCCTGAAGGAGACAGGTTTTCTAACAGTAAATAGAGTTGTTTTATAAATTGGCTAAGGACTCAAAAAGACAATAATGAGCATGGAATATGAGTATCCTTGCTCTCAATTGGATGGATGGAGAGATAGAGATAGGTGATAGATATTATATATTAAAATAATAATAATAAAAGCTTAAAACATAACTTTAAGTACATTTCATGGGACTGATGCAATGAAAAGGATTTTTTTAAAGTACTTGTTAGATACAAGAATAGTACCCTCCATGCTTTCTTTCCTGATTCCATGTTGAACAAGGAAAGTGAGAACTAATAACAAATTCAGAGACTATACCATATTCTGTTTGTGCTAATATTAGAACAATATTTTCAAAGATAGGAAAACATAAAGTATGTTGTGAAATAATCTATAAAAGCTCCCAGCACGATGTCTGGCTCAATAATCAGTCGATAAGTGTTAGTGTCTTTTCAGCTATTAAAATCCCAGGGTTAGGAACTCTTGTACAGCCTAGAAAATGGAATTGATAACTATCACTGATAAAATAGTTTTTAAAAATGCTTAAGATGAATAGAGAAGATACTAAAACTCTTTTGAACTTTAACCTAGATTAGTTCTATAATAATGAATGAATAGCAGAAATGGTTTCAGTGTAAAGTAAACAGTCCTGTTGTTGTGAATGAAAGCTGAACTTACCTCATAGGTTCTCCAGAGAAATCACTTTATTCATGCCATGTGTACCCAAAAGAAGTTTTTCAACGATATTTTGCTATTTGGCATGAAAATTGTTTTCTGACTCTCTATCTTTGTTTATAAAGCCTGCATGTTTTGACTTGCCTATAGCAGCGCCTAAGAAATATTTGCAGGATAAATGAAAGGAAAATTAGGCAACATGGGAAACTAAGTGGGCAGGGAGGGCTCTCTTTACATGAAGCTCTCTTTACAACATCAGAAAGAAATTGTGCTGGAAATTTGTCCTCAATATATTGAGAGAAAGAAGTGCATAATACTTTGAAGAATCATTTTTACAACGTGTAAAACCAGTTTCAGCAAAACTATGTTGTCACTGGGTTGCTTTCCCGAGCTTTAAGTGAACTTTCCCCTTCCTCCTGGGCCCCTTATCATTGTTGGTCCCACTCTTTCTGGTCTCAATCCTGTGCCCTGGTCAGTGTAATCGAAACAATGGCTGATGTGGACTAACCGGTCTGCCAGGCCACGCCCCTCTCCCTCAGGCTGCCTTTCTCACCAGATCAGGTCCCCAGGGCCTGGTGCACCTACAGTCTTTACTATACCAAATTGAACTTGGGTTTTTTTTTCTCTCCATCCTGTGCTGGCTTCATGCTCAGAAAGCTTCTCTCCTTGTGATTAAGAGATGGTTACAGTAGGTCCAGCCTCACATTTTCTCAGGTTCAACAGAAATATATGTTTCCTTGTAGTTCACGTAACTCCCTCTGCTGAGTTGAGTGTTCAGCCCATCCCTGAACCAATCACTCTACTTCTACCTAGGTAGTTAGATTAGGAAGTGGGGAGAGAGAGAGACAGAGACAGAGACAAAGAGATAGAGACAAGTGGCGGGGGGAAGAAGGAATCTCTCTAAGGCAGATTGGTGTCTCTTATTCACCAGTTTTTTCCAGTTTATTCCAAGAGTTTGGTACAATGCTAGGCCCATAGTACATATTCAATAATATAAATTGAACTGATGTTAAATTCAGTTCCCACATTATCGATTTTTCAGTTTACTATTTTGCTAGATTATTTTAATTCTGCCAAGACAATTTTAAAATTCCTCCAACTTTTACTTATCTAATTTCATTTAATTCCTTTCCTTTGCATGTTGTTCTGTTATCTTTGAATCACAGCTTCTTATAGGTTCATGCTTCTCTTTTAGAGTGGCTACGTCTGTTAGTATCACATGAAATATCTTAAGAAGCTTCCTAATTTGTTGTCTTGTTGAGACTAAAGGGGTGAGGGAGGGGGACAGTGGAGCAGGGGAAGAGTGCATTGAGAGTTTATGATGGCTCCACATACTCCACGTGTATTAGCACCTTCAATCCTAAGAGCAAATGCTTCAGGTAGAAAAATTATCCCCATTTTATGGGTGAGAAAACTGAGGTATAGAATGGTAAGTTACTTGCCCAAGTTTTCAAAGTAGGAGTAGATGAGCCAATTCAGGAAAAAATTCGTATCAGTAAATTGTTGATTGGTTGGTTGGTTTTGAACTTGAAGGGGTAATATACCCTGTCTTTCATGGTGCAGTTTTCCTTCACAACTTCCATTTTATTCATTGGTGGTGTTGAATATTGACTTTTTCCTCTAATAAGGGAAAATATATTCAAACCTGTGTTTGCAAAGCAGACTTTGGAGGTGGATATTTGAGTAGTGGTTAAAGAGGGTGGGAGGGAGATGCAAGAGGGAGGGGATATGGGGATATATGTATATGTATAGCTGACTCACTTTGTTATACAGCAGAAACAAACACACCATTGTAAAGCAATTATACTCCAATAAAGACGTTAAAAAAAAAAAAACCCTTCTCAAACAGACAGCTTGAGAACAGGTTAGTATGTATGTTTCCTGACTGCATTTTTAAACTTAGTAGCTATTTCATCTAGCAAGACTCATGTTTCAGTGGGATTTTTTTCCTTATCCTACTAGATATTCTTCTGACATGCTATATAGGGGAGTATATGAAAAATTATAATCACTGCCATTTGGCAGTAAATGACTATGAAGTTTTCTGCTGGAGTAGACCCTGGCTCCCTAAGCAAGAGGCTGTGCGTCAGTGGGAAGCGTGCTATGGGTCCTCATGTTCTTTCAACTGGAGGATATCATGTTTCATGGAGCAAAACATGAAGTAAAATCATTTCCCACCCTTCATCTAGTCCCTTCTAACTTATATTTACTAGAAATTCCTCTTACATACCACTGATACATTATATGATCATCTTGATATTTAGGTCTTGTGAATTTACATCTTTGCATCATTACATAGATAATTCTATGGAAATTTATAAGGCTGTTAGCCAGAAACCATATTAAACCAGACAACTCATTCATTAGGTTCATTGATTTTTCTAATTTAACTATCAGAGGGTAATCTGTATTTCCTTACTTACAAGTTATTGGTGGGGGAAATGAAACTCATTTTTCTCTCTTGAGCTCTAACATTATTATTTTATAAACAACTCAACAACATAAAGATTAAGTAAATAAGAGGAAAAGAAAGTTTAAAAAAAAGTAGCTAAGTACAAGCTATGATGTTTTTATTTAAAATCAACCAGTGCCACTCACTACTTTAATATCGTTTCTACCTTAAACGTTTGTTTATATATTTATTTATGTAATGATTTACTTTGCTTCCAGAAATTGAAAAATGCAAGGGCCTTAAAGGAGTTGTTAAATTCATGAATTCAGCAAGTGTAGGTACTGACTGAAAAACAGGTGTAGTGTTCTGGAATTCTGAGGTCAGAGTACTAGGGACTGAGGTCATAGTGTTCTATTGTGTTCCTCCTTATACTGTTTTCCTGCAAATAAATCACTTGTTTTGTTGAGCCTCAATTTTCTCTTCTTTAAAATGGGAATAACAAAATATATCTTGTAATAAGATATGTAAGATTATATATAAGAGATTATAGATATTGATAAGATTATAGGTATAGATAAGTTGTGAATCTTGATGAATAATATTTAGGGAAATGATTTGAAGAAACAAATACTTCAAATGTAGGAAATGTAGGAATTATCCTTGATAATTATGAAAACACTTATTTTGGGTTTTTTTGCAAAGTATTTGTAATGATATTGTTTGGAGATAGCTCTGGTCCTCAATTAACAACTATTCTAAAAGAAAATGTCACCCCTAGGTTTAAGAATGTCACTTACCTCATCTTATTTTTTGAAATTTCACATGCAGATTAAAAATAGAAGTAGCTCAAAGTATGTCACTTTGTATCTCTTTTTCCATTTGAATAAAGTCAGGCTCTAACCTTGTTATTTTTGTTTTCCATTGAGAAATGTCTACTTACATGGCCAAATTACAAACTAATTTGAGCACTCTCATCTCTTCTTAATCAAAGACAAATATACACAAGCAAGTCTTGTTCATTTTTTCTCCATTTTTTAATAGCCTTTCTTTTAAAATGATGTTTTAAAAAAGATCTTAACCTATTTGAATAACCCAGCACTCTATTACAAAAAATCTAAGATTTAAAATATTCTCTGGAGAACCTTGTCCATTTAACTCTCTCATCTCTCGTTAACGTCATCATCCTTGTCAGCCAGGATGGCTTTCTTGTAAACAAGCTTCATACATTCAAGCTTTTAAATCAGCCCACGTATCAGTTCTTATGTCCAAATGCCCTCTCTCCCCTTTCTCACCTAATCTTATTCCTCTGCTAAAGAACTGTCTGCTCTATAAAGCTCTCCAAGCATGATGACATCTAACTCCAGGCACCCCATAGTGCCATTTCTACCACCTTTTCCAAGATAGTGTATTTGAATTTTGAATTTTATATTTCACTCCAATATTAACCATTACTTTTACATACTGACATATATGCATAATTGGTCAAATCTCAACTATATTTTTTTAAAGAAGACTAAGAGTAAAATCACTGGTCTATTAATTTTACTAAGTCATCTTTTGCTTTGCCACCTTCGAGTCTATTATTTCATAAATAGAACAGATACTTAGTAAATATTTGTCTTTTCTCCCATTACTCCCCCTGCCCCTTTCATAAGTGAAGGGATGAAGTTTATTCTTCATCCATTACAGCAATTTTAAAAATTCTTATTTTCCTTACTATATAGTCATGCTCTGATTTTACAAATGGCTGTTATGTTTATGGCCCCATCCAATGCCCACAAACAACTCTTTGATGAGGGTATTAGGCATCTTTTTAGAGATGTGGAAACAGAGCCTTAATTAGTTCATAGGACTTGACTGAAATCACACAACTAGTAAGTAGTGGAACCAGATATTTGACCTGGTTCTTGAACGATTGAGAGGCAGAATAGATTAATGATTTCAGAGCCTAGTCTGGAATTAGGCTGCCTGGGTTAGACTTCTGGCTCCTACACTTACCAGCTGTATCACCTTGAACTGACTGGCTTAGTTTTCCTCATCTCTGAAAAGATGATCCTAGTAGTGTTCACTTCCTAGGACTGTTGTTCTGATTCAATCTGTTTGTGTATGTAAGGCACTTAGAACACAGGGGTGGCCCCTACTAAGTGCTCAGTAAGTATAAGCTGCTGATCTGAATAGAAGGGAGAGATAAGTGAAGACTGAAGGAATAAGTTCTTCACTCTAATTTGGCAGAGCTTATCTCATTTAACACGAAAACTATTGAAAAATGGCAAGGAAGAGAATATAAAATACAGGAACCTACTAGCAAGCAGAAGAACAATATTATAGGAGTAGGTTAGATTAGCCTACTCCTATTACATATACGATTCCCACTTGCATGTCACAAGGCATTAAAAATTATACAATGAATTGTGGGAGCAAGAGATGCCAACACAGCACCCTCTGAGGATAATATCATTGCCCTGCTGGGAATGAGAAATGGCACATAACGATCTGATGGCCTCTCTGAATAAGGATAAAATAGAAAAGTCCAATTCAAGTCCTTTTAAGTACATTTCCTGAGATGTTGTCAAGCTCAACTGAACCGTGATGCCTGCTAAGTTAAGAGTTGTTGACTCCTTCCTTGGGAATAAAGCAGCAACTAGCATGATCTGTAAAATTCATTGACAACTGAAACTTTGTGTACCACTGACCAGCTGAAGGGCTGGTTATTCTAAAGGACACAAGCAAAGAGAAGCAGAATCTCAGACCCTTCACAATGTGGTAAAAATCTGCTATATTGCCTGCCCACTTTACTGAAAATTCTTATCGTTTTTGTACAAAGAATTTTATTTTAATTAGACTCATACCAGATACCTAAAAAAATTTATATGACTGACAAAATGCATATCATCATCTATTAGAACTCCTAAAATAAAACTGAAGGATTGGTGTATGATAAAAATCTTCCCCAAATTATTGAGAAAATATTTTCTCCAACAGAGAAGATACTTTAGCTGGCAAAGTTTACATAGTGGCTTTATTTTCAAGAAAGCCTGGCATTGTACAAAAAATTTTAAACATTTAATGGATTTAAATTTAATAGTTGTAAGTCACTATGAGATAAGCAGATAATTCTATGTTTCTATTGTAGGGAAGACTGTCATAATCATGCGGTGATAATAATTTATCCATATTTGGCAAGGTGCTCATCAATAATATATAAGAAAGAATTTACAAATTAAATATAAGATACTAAATAAATGCACTAGGGACTATTATCCATTCATTTCTCTTACTTTATTTTCCAAGTCCTATCCCTGTATCATTTTAGATAACCAGAAGATATATCTAGACCTTCCTGGCTGAGCTAACAGTTCACTGTCCTTATACATTTTCTTGGCTTTTAGTAAGACATAGTAAGAGTTAAAAGATGGACAAGTTTTAATCTTGTGAAAAAATAGTCACATTTTCCTTAGTATATGTTCCAAGAAAACATGTCTATTCCATAGAACTTTGCATTTATTTTTATCTTACAGTGAGAAACATGTAAACCCCTATGGTTTCATTTTTGCTTTGATTCCCACCATGTTCAAAACAAAATTGAGTGTTCAAATATAGTAATCATTGCATCCAAATTCCTGGAAGAATTATCTCTCTCCTTTCCTGCCTACCTAACCTATATAATTATATAAGCACAGTGGCCTGAGTGCCATGATATTTAAAAAAGGTTTGTTTTAAAAAGCAATAGAAAAATAAATGATAATTATGTAATGTGATAGAGGTGTTAGCTAATGCTCTGGTGATAATCATATTGGAATATATAAATGTGTCAAATCAACATGCTGTACATCTTAAACTTACACAATATTCTATGTCAATTATATCTCAATAAAAAAATGAAAATCAATAAATATGTAAGTCACCTAAAGTCATTTGTATAGTAGACATGGTGAAAATTCCACTCTTATCACTATCATTCCACATAGTATTGGAAGTCCTAGCCCTGGCAATCAGAGAAGAAAAAGAAATAAGAGGAATACAAATTGGAAAAGAAGATGTAAAACTGTAACTGTTTGCAGATGACATGATACAATACATAGAAAATCCTAAAGATCCACCAGAAAACTACTAGAGCTAATCAATGAATTTGGTAAGGTGGCATGATACAAAATTAATGCACAGAAATCTCTTGTTTTCCTATACACTAACAATGAAAGATCGGAAAGGGAAAGTGAGGAAACAATCCCATTTACCACTGCAACAAAAAGAATAAAATACCTAGGAGTAAACCTACCTAAGGAGGCAAAAGACCTGTACTCGGAAAACTATAAAACACTGATGAAAGAAATCAAACATGATACAAACGGATGGAGAGATATACCATGCTCCTGGATTGGAAGAATCAATATTGTGAAAATGACTATACTATCCAAAGCAATCTACAGACTCAGTGCAATCCCTATCAAATTACCAATGGCATATTTTTAAAGAATTAGAACAAAAAATTTTACAGTTTTTATGGAAATGCAAAAGACCCTGAATAGCCAAAGCAATCTTGAGAAAGAAAAACAGAGCTGGAGGAATCAGGCTCCTGGACTTCAGACTATACAACAAAGCTACAGTAATCAAGACAGTATGGAACTGGCACAAAAAAAGAAATATAGATCAATGGAACAGGATAGAAAGCCCAGAGATAAACCCACACACCTATAGTCACCTAATCTATGAGAAAGGAGGCAAGAATATACAATGGAGAAAAGACAGCCTCTTCAATAAGTGGTGCTGAGAAAACTGGACAGCTACATGTAAAAGAATGGAATTAGAACACTCCCTAACACCATACACAAAAATAAACTCCAAATGGATTAAAGACCTAAATGAAAGACCAGACACTATAAAACTCTTAAAGGAACACATAGGCATAACACTCTTTGACATGAATCACAGCAAGTTCTTTTATGACCCACCTCCTAGAGTAATGGATATAAAAACAAAAATAAGCAAATGGAAAAAAAGAGAAAAAACAAAACAAAAACAAATAAAAATAAGCAAATGGGACCTAATTAAAATTAAAAGCTTTTGCGCAGAAAAGGAAACCATAAACAAGACAAAAAGACAACCCTCAGAATGGGAGAAAATATTTGCAAACAAAGAAATGGACAAAGGATTAATCTCCAAAATATACAAACAGCTCATGCAACTCAATATCAAAAAAACAAACAACACAATCAAAAAATAGGTGGAAGACCTAAGTAGACATTTCATCAAAGAAGACATACAGATGGCCAAGAGAAACATGAAAAGATGCTCAACATCACTAATTATTAGAGAAATGCAAATCAAAAACACAATGAGGTATCACCTCACACAAGTCAGAATGGCCATCATCAAAATATCTATAAACAATAAATGCTGGAGAGGGTTCAGAGAAAAAGGAACACTCTTGCTTTGTTGGTGGGAATGTAAATTGGTACAGCCACTGTGGAGAACAGTATGAGGTTCCTTAAAAAAACTAAAAATAGAACAACCACATGACCCAGCAATCCCACTACTGGGCATATACCCTGAGAGTACCATAACTCAGAAAAGTCACATGTACTCCAATGCTCATTGCAGCACTATTTACAATAGCCAGGACATGGAAACAACCTAAATGTCCGTCGACAGAGGAATGGATAAAGAAGATGTGGTACACATATATAATGGAATATTACTCAGCCATAAAAAGAAATGAAACTGGGTCACTTGTAGTGAGGTGGATGGACCTAGAGTCTGTCATACAGAGTGAAGTAAGTCAGAAAGAGAAAAACAAATACCATATGCTAACACATATATATGGAATCTAAAAAAAAAAAAAAAATGTTCTGAAGGACCTAGGGGCAGGGCAGGAATAAAGATACAGTCATAGAGAATGGACGTGAGGACACGGGGAGGGGGAAGGGTAAGCTGGGATGGAGTGAGACAATGGCATGGACTTTTATATACTACCAAATGTTAAATCGATAGCTAGTGGGAAGCAGCCGCATAGCACAGGGAGATCAGCTCCGTGCTTTGTGACCACCTAGAGGGGTGGGTTAGAGAGGTTGGGAGGCAGATGCAAGAGGGAGGAGATATGGGGATATATGTATATGTATAGCTGATTCACTTTGTTATAAAGCAGAAACTAACACACCATTGTAAAGCAATTAAACTCAGTAAAGATGTTAAAAAAATAGTGTTAAAAAAATCTAAGACCACAGGTCTCAAATACCAAAAGAAACCCAAAAAACAAAAACCAGAGAATATACGTGATCTATGATAAATATAATCAGGAAAGTTGAATAAGAGTTGCCGAGCAAGGGATATTTAGAGATCGAATGCAAATGTAAGTGAACTAATAAGACAACTTTTCGGAAAAGTTAACTTTTCTATACATGGAAAATGTATAGAAATGGTTGTAATGCTATGATCGATTTTTATTTTCTCCAAACACATGTTTGTAGATTTTCAATATTTCCTGAGTGATTTTCCCTCTCTAAATCTACACTCAAAACTTGCCATGAAGAAGGACTAGGCAGTAAAAATAATTCTTTGCCCGAAAGATGCTTCTTAGTAAAGTGGAAGAGTAAACTTCTTACTAGATGGTTCCATTAATATATGTCTTACGATGGCCTATGTTATCACAGCTTTAAAATCACTGTTAATTTAGAGCATCCAAAATATATTACTGCTGTTTTTTATGGAGCCAAATTATAGCTGTACCCAACTATTGTAACATTAATAACACAGTCTAATGCACCTTCATACTTATAAAGTCACATTGTGTTCAACTTCAAAATAATAAATCGCATCAGAATATGAATATCATTTACTCCTTACAAATGAAAATATGTGATTTATATTGCCATGCTTTGAATATATGGGCAGGAATCTTCTATCAATCATCAATAAGCTATATTATTTAAGAGCTTTCTTATGGCAAATAATCTGAAAACGATTTGCTATTTTGGTTTTCCTATACAATGAAAACTTTGTATAGGAAATACAACCTATATTACACCAATGTATCCATATTCTGGTATAACAGGCTTTATCTGTTGATTGCTTGATATTTGGAGTGTATATGCCTCATAATAATTGTCATTTCAATAGTATACTGAAAACTTCAGAAAAAATAAAATAGAAGACTAGTGAACCTAGGAGTAAATCATACTAACTGGTTAAGTTCTTTATAAGCTTCCCAGGCTTTCACATGCTAGGTCATTTGTTCATTTACATTTGGAAACAGTGAACTATATGGCTTCTGGGCCAAATCTGATGCATCACCTGTTTTTGTAAATAAAGTTTTGTTGGAACATCGCTGTGCCCATTTGGTGACATTTTTATGTATGGCTGCTTTCTCACTACAATGGTAGAGTTGAGTAGTTGTGACAGAGACATATGGCCTTCAGAGTCTAAATTATTTACTCTCCACCCTTTTATAGAAAGTATTTGCTGACTCCCTATATAGAGGTTCTTGGGAATAAAGTCTACATTTTTTTCAGTGATAATTTTTTTAGGAATTTTTTTCTTAATTCCGGGAACAGAAGAAAGCAGTCATTGCCTTTCTATTTAATAAACATATTTTGGACAAGAAGACATTATTCCTCTCCTAGATAGTAGGGTGATAACTGGTTCTTTACCAGTTTTTATTATGTATCTGACATTATACCAAGATATTTGCATGGATTAATTCTCACATTTTTGATTAGAGATTGACATTATTAGGTAAAATTATTGTATTGATGGACCCAAGTATTGCCTCCTTTTCTGCTTTAACTTTGTAGTTTCCATCTATTTTGACTCTGGGCTAACCCTGTGAATTGCTTTAGCGAAGTAACATTTGGCTAATTATGTCCTCATGCTCTTAAAACCCTGCCATTAGCATGAGGACTAATCCAGGCTGAGAGACCATGTGCAGCAGAGCTGAATAACCCAACTAAAGCTCTCCTAGACCAGCCAATCCTCAGCTAACCTGCCAGCTGAGAGTACATCCTGAATAAGTCATGTTGAGATCAGTCAAATCCAGCACAGAACATCAGACCAGCCCAGACAACACACAGAGTCATGAGAAATAATAAATGATTATTGTTTTATGCTGCTAAATTTTCGGGTTTTGTTACACAGCAAGAACTAACTGATGCGGTATTGTTTTATATCCCACTTTCCAGACAAGTAAACTGAGGCAGCATTAGGTTACCTAATTTTATTAAGAATGTACAGATAGTTAGTGGAGAAGGCAGGATTAGTAACCAGTAATCAAATTCCAGAGCCTTTAAGAACCATTAAGATCCAGGTAAGCAGGGCTATATCTGAAATGGCCGGGTGTGAGGACTCCTTCCTATTTCTTACTGGCAAAATGTGTTTGGAGAAGATTAGACAGCATCCTATTACCCCCTCATCTGTGAGAGGCAGTAGTGCAGGGACTAGACAAGTAATAGCATTGTCTGACTGAGAGGCTGACTGACAAAGCAGTATGTTCCATCTTTGCAGTAGTAATAAACTTCCTGAAACAGTCCGTAAAGCTCAGTAGCCAAAGGGGACAAGTAGATGAGCCGCCTGGAGATGCAGCAGATGTCCAAGAGAGGTGCTAGAGCTAATAAATCAGAAGTAGACACTTGGTGCTGAGAAACTTACACAGATAGTTCTCTGAACAGAAATTCGCCAACAAATTTCACAAATATTTCGAGTAAAAACACATACCTTAATACACACAATATGAAATAATAGGCAGGAGACAGAGTACAGAAAGATTTCCTTACTATTTTCTTTATGATTGCCAGGGCATGTTTTCATTGCCTATGTGAAGTAAAGTTTTCTTTGTGTTTTTGTTTTTGGTATATTGGAAATTCTGTGGAAAGTGGGTACAATGGTGGGGAATGAGAAGAGAGGTTCACACTGCAGAAACAGAGGGGAGAAAACAATAAACAAAGCTAAAGAAACATCCGTGGCCTACTTCCTAAGTAGAATCAAACAATGAACCTTGCACAGTGTAGTTACTTCTTTGTGGATCTAACAGGAAGTTAAAACCTAGATTTTGTTTACATTTAACAATATCTGATGAAAATAAGTAATTTATTTTTTTTAATATTTATTTATTTAATTTATTTATTCGGCTGTGCCGGGTCTTAGATGCAGCACGCAGGATCTTTTAGTTGTGGTATGCGAGATCTAGTTCCCTGACCAGGGATTGAACCCAGGCCTCCTGCATTGGGAGTGTGGAGTCTTAGCCACTAGACCGCCAGGGGAGTCCCAGAACTAATTTATTTTTAGGAGTGAAAAATAAAAGAAAATTTTAAAATGGAGGCACTTCAAATGTCCACTGACTAAAAACTGAATAAATAAAAAAGTGTGATATTTGTACAATGGAATAATATTCAGCAGTGAAAATAAAGTTAACTCTATCATCTAGATGAATGTCACAAGTTATATTAAGTAAACATAGTAGACAGCAAAATGAATGAATTTATAAAATTCATTTATAAAAAAGTTAATAAACACATAAAATTAAATTTTGTTGATTAGGGATACAGACATAGGTGATAAAGCTATCAAAAAAAAAAAAAGGAATGGGCTACCTTTGGATGTGGAATAAAGGAGTTGCTATTTGGGAGAGGCACTGGTGGCTTTCAAAAGCAGTGATGATTAATTTCTATTGGGGGAAAAATGTACCCATGTTTATGTTTAAGTACTATGTATACCTTACATATAAGCTACATATGGTGGAGAATCCACATATAATAACTCTATGATAGTGTTCCCTCAACAGATTGATTAGTACATTTATTTCCATAATAAACTGAAATTTTCCTTAGTTCATATAAAATGGTGTCACTGACCTTCTTATGTGAGTGACAATGGAAGTAGGGCACTTCATACATTTTAAGAAATTACCTATAAAAACAATCTTTGGTCCACAAATACTAAACTGAAGGTATGTTAGGATATTAGTCCATTTTGATTCTTGCATATCAAGCACATCATAATAATTTAGTTTTCTTTGAGACATCTTGAAAATGAAAGTGACAGAATATTGAATTAAAAAGAGCAAAGAACATGAGACAGTCCATTAGCAGATTCAGTATGCATAAAAAATGGAAATGCTTCCAGTAAAATAGCTGGGTTTTACATCCTAATAAACTTATGACCAGGGTCCTTCATTGCCTTCAAAAACTGCAAAACTCTGTCTCCCTGGGCAGTGGAGGGTCCAGCTCTGAGGATCACTGGGAGGTGACAGAAATAGCTGCACAAATAATGGAGTTTGTACTTGCTCCCAAACTGCTAAAAACACTGGATATGGATTAAATTTTCATGATAAATTTTCCTCCCCTTTTTTCCTGTGTCTTTTTGGTCTTTATTGTTCTTCTTTCAAAAGCATAAAGAAAAGATCACATATACATACTCCCATACTCCCACATGTGAGGAAACTGTGCAAAAGTACTGGCACATTCAGAGATGAGCACAGGTCTTGTCAGGCACTGGAAGTTGAACCAGACTGCTTGACAAATCTGATAGAAACGCGTCCTTGCCCGCAATGCAATTTCTATGGAGTTTGTGACTGCTTTCTGGAAAAGTCCAGTGTCTTTTGAGAGGAGAGGAGATCTCTCTAATAAGAAAGACTCAGTTGGGATAGGCTGAGGACCAAAAGGCTGGGGCCAGGATTCTGAGAGCCCCAAGCATTCCACACTGTCTTAAAATTCCTTCCAGCTTCAATTTTGAAATCAGAAGGTGGAGGAGAAAAGGGTACTTTGGAAGGCAGAAGGGTAGTTTATGATGTTTCTCTTTTGATGGATTACCTGTTCTCTGCTACAGCAACTGAGAGAGACGGCAAGGTTACAAGGAACATAAAGCGAAGGAGAGCACTGGCATTTCCTGAATTCTACACAGGTCCTGCAGCTTTGATACATGACTGCCCTGCCTGCACAAGGCCATCAGTTCTCTGTGCAGCACCACGGGGAGTGGAATATGCAATTTGTATGATTATAGTTATCATTATTACATCATGCTGAACAACATTTTCAGCTCTGTGAACTAGAGGGAGGAGAAACACCAGAGGGGTTGGATTCAGGCTGACAAAGGAGTGGAGAGGGAGAGGTTTGGAAATTCCTTTTATTCTCTTTTCTGCTGGTTTCCAATTCTTGACAATGGAGTGCATATCTGGGCCATAATCTAATAGATTCTGATTCAGTGTCAAGCGGGCCAAGGAATCTACTTTTTATAAGCACCCCCAGGTGATGCTGAGGACATTTTTTAAATGGTACAAGACTGGATATATCATGAGATTAAATCCCCCGAAAACATCTATCTGTTTACTCTGAGAAGCCTGAGGTATATTGGTTAAACCTTCGGCTTTTGTGAGATGATTGGTTATAAGCTCCTTGAGTGACAGGACTTTGCTTGGTTCCCCTGCCCCTAGAAGAGTGTTTAACATAAGGTAGGCATCAATCAATAAACATAAGATTTAATGAATGAGGATATGCATACTCTGAGTCAACATTATGGTTACACTTTAGATGCTCTTGGACATTAGCTTCTCCATGTGGCACCTATTTGGGAAGCTGGAGGAACAATGTATTCCTGTAATGTCATGATAAATGTTTAAAGGAAGCTCAAGCCTTAACCTAGATTTCTCACTCATTTGCTCGATGGTCTTAGATTGTGGTTTAAGAAAACGTAGTATAGATTTATTTAACGGTGCATTTCCTAGTAGTAAAATAAAGCCCCTGCTTCTCTCTTTAGAGCACAGATCCTATTGACAGTGGCTTTATGACATATCTTCCCCAGTAACTGGGGCTAAATTTTAGTGTAGGACATGAGTTTTAGATCAAAACAATCTGTCCTCTGTGCATTGCTGAGTTTTCCTGTTCTATAAGAAGAATGAATATTATTAGTAAAATGGAGATTGCAATTAAATTTTGGAAAATAACAATCTCTGAATTGGTAAAAGACAAAGAACACTATAAATATTTAAACTTTTGGACTTGGGCTGAGTCAGTTTAAGCTGACTACCCTCAGTATGGGAATAGTCTTTCCTAAGCCACTGACTTGCATGTCAGCATGTCATGTCTTTTTTTGTTTTTCCCAGTAACATTTTAAGCAGTCCTATTGAGGACTCCAGAGGGAGTATTAAGAGATATGTATAATGGGGAATGTCAACAACAACAACAAAAATATGTCATTTGAAAACATCTGCCGTATGATTTTGAAAATTCAAATGAAACAAACCTCTAAAAACATGATAACCTTAGGTAACTTGAAAATACATAATTTGAACTTGTTTTGCTGGATAAATGAATGGAGATGAATTAATTTCAAAATTGAATTTTCTTATTTAGGTAGATGAATTCAAAGGACAAAATTTAACTAGAATATTGACATTATGGAAATGCTAATGATATGTGCTACAAGCTTAGAAGAACATCCAAACAGTCATAGCACAGTCAATTATGTAAAAGTTGAAAGCTGCAGCCACAGTGACAGAAGAGATTAACGTAAATTTTATTTAAAAATTTTTTTGTACGTTTTATATATATACATATATTTATATATATATATATAAAATATCAAATTGTAATAATTCATGGATAATAATTCAAAGAAAGGATGTAGGGCCTTGATCTTACAAAGGGACATTTTAATTGCTAATAACATAGAGGCATTAGGGAGGGTAAATATAGTTTTGCTCCACTTATAACTGTATTTGAATGAAATGCTAGAGGAAGTTCACTGACATTTTTAATTGTTTGGTTTTTGCCTTTTGATATTTTGTTGATTTGTTTGTTTTCTTTGTCTACTTCCTAGAAAACTGCTAAAGCTTGTATTTGTTCTAGTATGGGGAGACCAGGCTTCTCCCAGTTGGGACAATCTGAAATGTGTGTTCTTTGTGAATAATCAAGCCTAACATTGTGCTGAATAGTCAGTGAGTCTTTGATGGTGCCTTGCTCAGTTTCTTAGCAAAAACTGAAAATGTTTCAATCCATGGAATGAAATGTTAATTTAAATTGTTTCCCAGGAAATGAAAATACCTTCTTCCTATATAGTTTGTAACAGTGGTTGTCCTTTGATAGATGGAATTGTAGCTACATTGTTTTCCTTCCTTTACATTTTTCCACACATGTGTACACATGCACATACATATTTCTCTGTAATTAATATATATTTCCCTTTTAAAAAGAAATAGCTTTTAAATTTTTATTGGAGTAGAGTTGATTTACAATGTTGTGTTAGTTTCAGGTGTACAGCAAAGTGAATTATATATATATATTCTTTATTAGATTCTTTTTCCATATAGATTATTACAGAATGTTGAATATAGTTCCCTGTGCTATACGGTAGGTCCTTGCAGTTTATCTATTTTATATATAGTAGTGCATATATATTAATCCCAATCTCCTAATTTATCACCTCCCCCACCACGTTTCCCCTTTGGTAACTATAAGTTTTTTTTTCAAGATCTGTGAGTCTGTTTCTGTTTTGTAAATAAGTTCATTTGTATCATTTTTTTAGAGTCCACATATAAGTGATATCATATGATATTTGTCTTTGACTTACTTCACTTAGTATGATAATCTCTAGGTCCATCCATGTTGCTGCAAATGGCATTATTTCATTCTTTTTTATGACTGAATAATATTCCATTGCATATATGTACCACATCTTCTTTATCCATTCCTCTGTTGATGAACATTTAGATTGTTTCCAAGGAAATAACTTTTTTTAAAAGCAAAAGAATGAGAAATAATCTCATTATACAGAATTATATGATAAAATGGCTTTCATTAAAACAGTATTCTATCTAGATATGTTGTGAATATTCTTGGCAACTTTTATTGAAATAAAAGTTTATTCACGTATTTAAGAAATACTTATTTAGCTTCTACCAAGTGCCAGGTACTGGTTCGAAGTGCTGGGATATAAGCAATGAACAAAGGGAAGTTCCTGATGTCGTGGAGCTCATGTTGTCATGGATGATAGACAATAAATTATGTAATACGTTCAGGGATGACAAATGCTATGAAAAAAATCTAAGAAAGTAGGGTGAGGAGATGGAGAGTGATATAGAAGGTGCTATTTTGTATAGGTTGGGCAGGGAGTAATGAAAGTATCTGAATAGATACAGGGACATTTCAGCAGAAACCTACTTAAAGTGGGGGAGCTAAGGAAACATCTCTGAGAAGAACTTCATAGGCAGAGGACGTGTAAGTCCAGAGGCACTGAGCGGAAGCATGCTTGGCATTTTTAACATCAGGGAGGCCAAGGTGGATGGGGTGGACTTTGAGAAGGAAAATAGCACAGAATACAAAGTCAAACAGGGTGGTAGAAGGTCAGATTATACGGAGGTCTGATGGCCATCGTGTTCTGAGTGAGATGAAAAGTTGTTGGAGGTTTTGAGCAGAGATGATGTTCTGTTTCATAATTAACAGGATCATGCTGGCTACTGTGTGGACAGTAGGTGATAGCAGGAAAGAAGTGGAAGCCAAGAAGCCAATATGGAACCAATGAGCAGTTCAGGTGAGGGATGATCTCGCTTTCTGGGTTTCTGGCTGGGTAGTTCTTGGGTACGTAGAAGTCCTCAGCTTTTCTGAATGCTTTATGTCTCATGAGATTTCTTCTGTGGTCTGAATGGAAGTCTCATTTGGTTACTATCCAAAGCAACTATGAACAAAGCTGCCTACCCTGGCTTGAAATTATCTCCAACTTATTGCCTATGATGGGAAAAAACATTATAAAATTTGACAAAAAATAATTTTTCAATTTTATTTCCATCATTTTGCATATAATTCAGCCTTATCAAAGAATCATTTAGAGAGAAAGAATATTAGCATTTAAATGATTTACGTTAAAGTCTATTATACCTATTTAGGTCTAAGACTGATTTTTATTCTTATGATGTGGGAGAGAAGAGAACAAAAGGTCTTAGGTTATGAATTTGGAATTGTTGAATCTTTTCTCTGCAGGAGGTGGTGTTACTTATATGCAAGGGTCAGGTGAGTCCAGAAAACTAATGCAGAAAGAAGGACTTAGCCTCCAGAAAAATTTATATCTAATTTTGAATCTCTCATGGCAGCATTAAAAAAGAGAAATGAAAACAAAGAGTGGAAAAGGGGAAATTAGATAGCAGAGTAGATTGTTTACTTTCCTTTGCCTCCTGGATTTTCATTCTTTTCTTTTATCTCTGCAGCCTTGAGGATTTATTGGCACCCATTTCATTTGTCTTTCTCCAGGTTTAAAATTGAGGTGATGAGATGGAATATTACCTGTGTGCTTCAGAACATCCATGAGTGACATGTGATAGTTGCCTGGGAAACTAGAGATGAAATTTTATAGGCCTTTGAAATGCTTTACATTTGAGAATTAAGCTCAGCTGAAGTTTAAACAGCATACTGACAGTGAGTATTGATCTCTCACATTATCTGTTAGGATATTTGAGGTGCAGATAACAGAAAAACCCCAACTCCAAGGGGTTTAACCAACAAAGAAATGTATTATCTAATATAACTGGAAGTACAGAGGTAGAATGAGCTCCAAGTGTGTTGTAATGAGAAGCCTAATATAATCGAAGATCCAGCTCCTTTTCGTCTTTCTCCTCTGTTGTACTCAGCTACCTCCTAGGGCTGGTTGTCCTTATGGTTTCAAGATGGCTGCCAGTGACATCCTGAGCAACATTAATTCTTATTAACTGCCAGCAGGAGAGGAGAGGGGAGCTTTTTCCCTTAAACCTAGAAAATAGTCCTTTTCTTCAATCTGATTGGGAAAACTTAATTCACATGTCTACCTCTAGACTAAGGAAGGCCATGATCTAACTGGCACAAACAAATCAAAATCCTCCTTGAGGACTAGATGTATTGTGAATCTCTGGATTAAAAGGGCTTCTACTAGGAAGAAAAAAGGGGGGAATTGGGAATTAGGCATTGTATATATCATACAATGGAGAGGCAAGAGTTAACACATTCTACACTGGAAAAAACTTTCAAGGAATGGAATCTGCCCCAAATTTTGTTATTCTGTCCCTTGTCATCAACGCCGTGGATATGTATCTCCCTCACTAAGGATGAAAAGAGAAGGGGAGGGAGTTCTGGTGAGTCCAAAGTTTCTCCTTTCTACAGTATTTTGAAGCACTTCATTAAAGAACTCAGCAATAGTTATTTTAAAACATAAGTGGTTCTAAGGCCTTTGTTCAGCATCCAAAACTTAAAATCAATGAATACTTGTGATGTTATAAGAGTGGTTTGTTGCTTATAATTTCCTGTATTCTGAATTCTTTAAGATACCGGTAATAATCTATTTCAGCATCTTTATTAGCTGTATCTATAGATATAAATATTAGTAAGCAATTAAACAAGGCTTTTGAGACATTTTCCCTTTTATTTTGGAATCATGAAATTTTCTTTGTTAAAAATAATTTTAGCATATTAGAACCCAACCATGCAACAGCAGATATATGACAAACTTGCTTTTTTGCAATTTATTTATAAATAATTTATTTATGTATTAATTTTCTATTGCTGTGTAAAAATTACTGTAAACCTAGTGGCTTAAAGAAATGCAAATTTGTCATCTTACAGTTCCTGTACGTCAAAAGTCTGGGCACGGTGTAGCTAAGGTTCTCTGCTCAGGGTTTCACACGGTTATAATCAAGGCTGCCACCAAGTGTTGGTCACACTGTCATCCTCGTCTGAAGCTCCATGTCCTCTTTCAAGCTCATTAAGCCTGTTGGCAGAATTCTGTTCCTTGTAGTTGTAGGAATGTCCCCATTTTTAAATAATGTTGCCAGGGATCCCTCTTGGCTCCTAGAGGTCACTCACAGTCCTTTATTAGTGCTTCCTTTTTTCCAGACCAACAGGAACATATCCGACTTTGAGTCTCTGATTTCCTATGTCTCTAGACACAGATCTAAGGGTGCATGTGATTAGGTCAGGCCCACCTGATAATCTATCTTAAAGTCAGTTGACTGGGGATTGTAATTTGATGTGCAAAATCCCTTCAGAGTAGCACCTAGAATTGACGACCTGGGAGAAAGTATGTGCACACCAGGGAGCTTCCAAACGTAAAGGCTGGGCTTCCATCTCTCAGTGGAAGATCCAAATATTGTTTGCTGGGGTCTCATGTGTTGGACACTAAATACTTCAGAAGAACTATTCTTCTCTCTCTCTCCTCTCCTTTCCCTCTAGCTAGATACAAATCAGTTGAATTCCTCCCCTACAGGAAGAAATATATAAAGAATTACCTCTGTAGGTTGCAAGGGCAGGATGAGAAGGAAGATGAAGATAATGAAAAACTAGTATTATGTCTGAAGAAAATAGGGGAAAATATAATTGAGGAGAAGATGTGAGAAGGAACAAAGAACAACCCAAAAAGCAGGCATCCGTGAGAGAGAGTTGGTGTCAGGGTTCTATGGGTTTGAGATAAAGTTAGAACAAAAGAAATCATTATATGAGTATGAAAAGATGGAAAAAACAAGGCAGAGACATTAGAGTGCAAAGTAATAATAATGATGGCATTTGCGGCCATGGATTTGCTTTGAACAAGGCACTCTGCTTCTTTTTCCTAAATAATTTCCTGTGGTGAAGGAAGGCTGATGGCAGCAAATATTTGTGTATATATCTTGATCTTGTTAACAGTATTTCTCAACACTCACTTTGTTATGGTCTGGCTGCTGCTTTGAGGAGCCAGACAAAACAGATAATATTACACTTAATAAACACATATGAAGGCCAAAAACATAGCTACAAATGAAAGAAGTTTAAAATAACCCAAGGTGGTCTTGTAGTCTCCTTGCAACAAACTGTTTGGACAAGAAAATGAGAATATATATAACCCAGTGTGTTGTTTTCTCCTTTTTCTTTTTCAAAATACTAACAAGGTTGAATATAATTTGAAAACAACTTCATAAATCCATTTTCCCCAGAGCACCGTAAAGAAATATTCCATGTGAGTACCAACTGATTCCTAGTTACTAAATCAGAAGTGATCAAATAAAGTTAATGATAGAGGGTTGGCTAAGCTGAGACTTTCAGTAGCATGTTTGTGTGTGAGTGTGTGTGTGTGTGTGTGTGTGTGTGTGTGTAAAATCCAGTACAGATGTATTGCAAATATCTATCCTTTAAGCATGCCGTATGCATCTCTTTTAAAATAAATCGTGAACTATTGCAGAATTAGTTTCATTTTAAGAAGAAGCAACATATATCACAAATGCAGGAGACTTCGTTTTGGCTTCTGACTTTTTGATGCTCCTGAATCTTCAGGTTCTTAGCTCCATAAAAGAAGGGCCTAGGCAGAGGTTGAGAGTTCCTATGACACCATCAGTCAGTAGCAAACAAGTGAGTATGCCAGGCTGCTCCTAATGTCCTCTATGAAGATTCACTTTTCTCTTTGACTGGACATTGTTGCCATGGGGTTATGCAGTTGACTCATTTTCATTTTATTGTGGGAATTGTGAGAGTGCTATAAAGAAGGGAGATGAATTGGAGGAAACAGCTCTCTCTTTCCTTCTCTGCCAGCAAGCTTTAGAGCATAGCAGAGGGATGGTTCAGAATCCAACATACTTGTGACTCTGATGCCCATTCTAATTAGATGACTACTTGTTTGGGCTTTGTAAGACATCTCCCACAAGAATGAAGAGGAGTTTTTCTGAGAATAGAGGCAGAGATATATTTGCAGGGTTGTTAATAACAGCTGCCAAAGACAGCAATGATGCCAAGATTATTAGCCTAAAAGGAAGACACAGTTTAGGATAATTTTTTGGAATTAATTTACTAACCAAATCACCAACATTGACCTCAGGTATGTGCACCTACTTTTCCCCCTGGCTTCTAGATCTGACTCCTTGTGTATGAGTTACCGTTCATGGATTACCAGGCATCATTTTTCTCATCAAGTATTTAGATTAAAGAAATGCCAGTGTTCCATTCCCCATATTTCTCAGGTTTAAGTGTTTGTTACTAAAGTACCAGAAAGCAATGACACTTTGTGGCTTTTGGGATACATATGGCTTTTCAAAATGCAGTTCATGAAAGCTTCCAATTTCTGAAGGAGTGATATTTTTCATCACAGGGGATCAGTAGTCCTATGATTCTTTGGTTCAGGAAAGCTTGCCATATCATTTTGCAAATTATGACTACAAAATACTGAAGGCAATCTTGTCAAGAGGATGTGTTCTTTCTGTTACTTGAACTTTATTTTGGTTGGGTCTCAGCTCTAATGAAGACTGACCTGGGTGATTCTGGTTTGAAAAGGTCACAGGTATACCAAAGTCTATATAAGTATTTTCATCTTATTATGTCTCTACCACACAGCTGCTATTGAATTTTCCTGGGAGCATATACTAGGAGGGCCAAGATCCTTGTACCAGATTATTGATAGCAGCTCTTAATATATGTAGCTCTTGGGGAAAGAAAGTGATTTAATTCATAGTAGTATTCACTAATGCATAAGTAGAATCAAAATTAGCTGCTTATAATTTGTTAAGAAATCAGAATTTCACTTGGGAGTAAAAATTACTTCAAATATAAAATAATAATGCTATCATTATGCATTCTTTTTTGAAAATTTGTGAACATTAATGACTTGATGTTTCTGGAGAAAGTTCTTATGAGTGACATTTTTGTTTGTTGCTTTGTCTTCATTTGACAAACCAAGTTGCTAAGTCCATATTAATGGGTTAAAGTGATTTCTTTAATTACATTTGGAATGCAAGAGTAAATTAAGAATTTATTAAATTAATTGGGTTATTTTATTCAAATGCTTCCAGGGTGATTATCATGATACCTAAGTAATTAGACTCAATCTAAATAAATTAATTGAATAAAATATTAGCCTAGTTTGTGCCTTAATGGAATCATTTCATTAATACTGTCAGGAATGAGGAGAAAAGTTTCCAGGCATTTTAAAGAGCACAGCAGCATAAATGTGATCAATACATTATAGCTGGCAGTGGAGTTTACCAAGTTAAGGAAACTATATTACTGATTAGAAAAGGCCTGATGATATTACTCCTCCATTTTACTGAGAAATTTAAGTCTCCCCACAAGCCTCCCCACAAGCCTCCCCATACTCATCATCCAACTTTTTCATTTCTAAAACCACTCGATAGCTTCTCCCTCTTTTCCATTTTACAGTCTCTGAGAAAGAAAGAATCTTTTTTAACCAAGGCTGATCCTTCCGCTTGTGCTCTAATCCTACTCATTGTTCTGTCTTCTCTAGGGCTTTGATTTATCAAATATGTCCTGTAAAATTATTTATCTATCTACATATATTTCTTTAATTTTTCATTTACAACTACTTTCTTTCCCTCTGCCTGAAAATATACTTGGGATAAGCAACACACAACCCCCTGAGAAAAATAAACAAAAATACAAACACACTTCTCTGATTATTGCTGCCCCCAAACTTCTTACTGTTTTGTCACTTTCTTTCCATTTTCTTTCAGCAATCTTAGAAAATGAATTTACCCTTGGTGCCTTATCTTCCATATAGTTGACTTATTTTATATACTTAGGATTCTGTACCTAATGAAACTGGGGTCTCAAAGATCACTAAACAATTTTAACTAACACATTTATTTCATTCCTCTTCTATTCTGATTTCCAAGGTTGAAGTTTTTCTTGAAATATTTTCCTGGCCAGTGTTCATCATTTGCCTCCTAAATTTCTTTTTTTTCCTCTCTCTTCTCATTTTTTATTTTTTAAGAAAGATTTAGGATTTTGTAAGAAATTACTGTTACATTTTTAAAAAATCTGTCAAGTACTGCAGTAATGGAATAAATAAATAAGATTTTTAAAGTTCAGTGTTTATAGACATATATATAAAATAATGACTGAGTTAGAAGACATTAAATAATGTTGATACACACCAGGAAGGGATTAGGCAAGGAAAGGCACATCATTTCATCACAAGAAATAAAGACCATAGTTGGAAGTTAATGACCAGCCAAAGCTTTAGGTCTTGTGGTAGTTTTCATAGCTCCAGGGGGTCATTATGGTGGAACCTTCTTTATGGTACTTAGCTGAAATAAATAGATGGCAGTTGGAGAATTTTATTCTGGGACCCCAATGTGGTGTTAAAAAGAAAGCACTGTTTTAATAAGCCTGGTGTATGAGGAGGGAAGGAAAAAAAATCCAAAATGGTTTGGTGATACTGAAAGTCCTATTGACATATTAAGGAGAGTTAAAAAAAAAAAGTAAAATAAGGTTAATCCTCTTGTCTCGCTGAACTGGAATTCGTGCAGTTACGAAGTTAAAATTCCATGTAAACACTTCCTTTCTTGTAAACAGACACAGTATAGGTAAACAACCGTGATATTTCACCTCAGATGAAGCTATATGCCAATATTTTGGGAAAAAGATCTTAGGTAATTTCCTTATTTTTAGATAGCCTAAGTCCTTGAAAATAGCACTAATACCTCTGGCTGACAGGCTATCTACAACAGCAAAGTGAATAGAAGTTTTGACGATGATAAGAGGTTTCCCAAAGAAACTAGAGTTTCCAGTTAAACACATACAGTTACTACACTGAGAAGTCCAACAGACATCAGAAGAACTTGCTTTGGGTCAACCCCTTACTACCAATTTTCTTTGACAAATTTGTGCCAAGAGTCTACCCATTTTTTTCTGTCTGGACTCTGAACCTAGATTAGTTTGTCTGATAAATGGACTCACTCAGGTTCCATATAAATTTTAGCAGTATTAAGAAACCATCTGTGTGAATAAATAAAATGAATTTTCAGGATGAAATGACACACACCCACACACAGCCACACACACACACACACCCACACACCCACACACACACACACACACACCACAAAGTTAAAAACAATTGGGCGGGGGAGATAAGGGAAAATATTAATGTAAAAAAATCATAAAAGTGACAATTGTAAAGCAAGCAGATTCCCACTCATGCCACACGATATGCCTTCATTAAGGTGTACTCTTTCCAGTTGGTATGAGGGGCCCAGACGAAGAGAGCAGAAGCCATGAACTGTAAGGGAGCTGAGACGCAAGCCAGGCAAAAGGACCATCTGAATTTGCCAGACACATTCTCAGGCAGCTCTAATTTCTGGTGGAGTAGTTCAGTTCCAGGAATGTAGAAACTCACTGAGCCCAGGGTACACAGACCCACAAGGAGATGGAGAATGCCTGTGGCAATGGTGGGGGTACAAGCTTCAGCGGATACAAGCACAAAGTCCAGTCAAAGCCTCAGAGCACATCAAACCTAGACTAACAAAAGGTGAAAGGAACTGGCAGCGCCAAAGAGGTCCGAAGAAGATCAATCCCACCGTTCTAGTTTCCAGGATCAACAAATTTCTCCATGAACTGCTCATTTAGCATGAAACTCATGCATTTTGTGACCATATCAAATGACTCTGTCATTTCAGGTGGGCTGTACTAGTATGTATTTTGGGGTATAGTGATACACCGTCTCCACAATCCCACTGTGCCATTATATCGGAAAAGTTCATCATTATGTCTTTTCATCTGCCTCATCACTAGCAAAGTCATTTCAGATGCTTTTGTTCAAATCACTGGAATTTTCTTGAACTGGACTTCGATACTCATACCAGAAGTCTGTGCCAATTGCGGCTGCCGTATAGATGGTAGAAGTGGGGCTAAGTACACAAGCAATTACAAATGCTGTAGCAAAATGGTTATCCATTGTGGCATTCAGACTGCTGGCCCATCCTCCTGCTTCACAAACTTCACCCTCAAGCTCAAACCGCAGCACCCTGCTCTCCCCGTGCCCCCTCTGGCACACTTCCCTGCAGAGCCCACCCCCTGCACTCCAGCACCTCTGCCTTGGCCCTCACCCTGGCTGGGCCTGACCCAGGACTGCCTCCTAAATTTCTTTATTTTATTTTATTTTATTTTATTCTATTCTGTTCTGTTTTTTTAAAACATCTTTATTGATGTGAAATTGCTTTACAATGTTGTGTTAGTTTCTGCTGTATAACAAAGTGAATCAGTTATACATATACATATGTCCCCATATCTCTTCCCTCTTGCGACTCCCTCCCTCCCACTCTCCCTATCCCACCCCTCTAGGTGGTCGCAAAGCACTGAGCTGCCTCCCTGAACTATGCAGCTGCTTCCCACTAGCTATTTTACATTTGGTAGTGTATATATGTCCATGCCACTCTCTCACTTCATCCCACCTTACCCTTCCCCCTCCCCATGCCCTCAAGTCCATTCTCTACGTTTGTATCTTTATTCCTGTCCTACCCCTAGGTGCATCAGAACCTTTTTTTTTTTTTCAGATTTCATATATATGTGTTAGCATACGGTATTTAAATGTTGGAGAGGGTGTGGAGAAAAGGGAACCCTCTTGCACTGTTGGTGGGAATGTAATTGACACAGACACTATGGAGAATAGTATGGAGGTTCCTTAAAAAACTGAAAATAGAACTACCATACGACCCAGCAATCCCACTACTGGGCATATAGCCTGCGAAAACCATAATTCAAAAAGAGACATGTACCACAATGTTCATTGCAGCACTATTTACAATAGCCAGGACATGGAAGCAACCTAAGTGTCCATCGACAGATGAATGGAAAAAGATGTAGCACATATATACAATGGAACATTACTCAGCCATAAAAAGAAACAAAATTGACCACCTAAATTTCTGAATTCACTATTTCTTCCCTCTTACTTTCCTTTTCCACTCACTTTTACTAACTTTCAAAGCCCTGGCTTTACCTGCTAGCCAAATTCAGGAATTAAATGAAAGTCCTGACTTTGTTTCGCTTCACTATTCTCTACATTTATTTTCTTGGTGACCATATGTGTTTTCTTAATCACAAGATCATTTCTATTCTATTGAGTCCCAAGTCTATTTACTGATGATCTAACTTATTCCTAGGATGCTAACCTTCAATTTTAGATAGGAATAACTGGCTAACACCACAATTTCAAAAATCTAAAATTTAAATCGATTGACAATATCTAAACTTAAACTTTTTAATTTTTTTTTTTTTTTTTTTTGCGGTACTCGGGCCTCTCACTGCTGTGGCCTCTCCCATTGCGGAGCACAGGCTCCGGACGCGCAGGCTCAGAGGCCACGGCTCACGGGCCCAGCCGCTCCGCGGCATGTGGGATCCTCCCGGACCGGGGCACGAACCCGTGTCCCCTGCATCGGCAGGCGGACTCTCAACCACTGTGCAACCAGGGAAGCCCAAACTTTTTAATTTTTTTAAACCTTTTTTTTTTTTTTTACCCCCAATCAACATTCCCAAGATACAAACTTGAAATCTTGGTGACAAAGTTCGCTTCTTCTTTCCTCTAACCTTACACATCTACTTAGATATCCTGTCCATAGATGAATTCTCCTAAGTGTTTCATTTATATTGTCCTTTCTTTCCATGATTATAGCCAACATTTGAGTTCAGGATTTTGTTACCTCCTAATATATTGCCTTATTTAATATGACAGTTTTCCCATAGGGTACCCTCATTCAATGTCTTGTTTACAAGATTGGTATATACTAATAGCCTCTCCTTCCCACTGCTTTATCTCTAAATCCCATGAGATGATGGTGCCTTTCCCTACTGTTCTTCTGACACTTCTCTCTCAATAAATGCTTTTTCATTCCTATAGTACAGTTTGAAAATATCACGTTTTTGCCAAGAAGACTTTATACATTTTTGATTTGTAACCCAATTGAAGAAAAATTCTTACCCTTACATTTATTTGCCATAATCATCAAAGCTACCAACATCATATCTGAAACCAAAACAACTTCTAAACTATAATTTTTTTCTACTTTATAGATACCTGCTCATTTAATTGTCAACAAATCTATGAAATAAATATTTATATTTCCCCTTGTTAAATGGTGGAGCTGTAACTCAGAAAGTTAGCTACTCAAGACACAAAAATGTATCCTTCAGGGTAGGGAGCATAACAGACCATGGCTCCAGCTGCTGGGCTCTGAAATCCATCACCATTGTGCACCAAAGTCACAGTTCCTAAGGGCTATTCCTAGTCAGTGACTGGGAGATACAGGACTCTTCTAACAAACAACTTTGGCTCAAAGACTCCCTACCAATTTTGTAGAAATTTCCTGAGCTACACTGCAGTCCTTCCTTCCTTCTCTTTCTCTTTAAAAGGTGGCAGGCCTAAATCGTAGTCTGACAACTTTCTTGATCTTCTCTGGCTATCTCCCATTTTCCCTCATAGGCATTTACTTCAATCAGCTGTTGTATGGCTAAATCTGTCTTGGTATGTGCTTCTCAGAAGACCCAGACTAACACAGTCACACTACTACTTAGAAGGTGAGCTAAAATTTGTACTCTAGCTAGGTATCTAGTTCCAAACCCAGTATACTTAGCCACTAATATATGGTCTCCATCCACATTTACAGATTTTTACCCATCTTTAGTCCACCACTTTCCATCCAAACCAGGCTACTATCCATTTCCATTTCATTGCTTTCCATTTTGAATGCCTTCCAGTCTCCCTCTCAACATATAAGTTACTTTTCAAGGTCTATTTCAAATATAACCTATCCTTTGAAGCTTTTTTAAAAAATCATTTGCCCTAAATTGAATTCTCTTTTCAGTATCATCACTACCTGTGCTTCTTTTATTAGTTTAGGGAATATTTTAACATTTTGTGTAAAATAGGGCCAAAATATGTGTTAGCTACATTCTCATTTCTGCAGTTGACTTCCTATGTGACTTTAATTATGGGTCCGTGGGACATGGTGCCTTATATGCCTCACTTTCTTCTACCTTACAGTAAGCAGATATAAATAGAAACAATTTCCAAGCTACAAAAATAATCTTCATAGTGCTGAGATCTCATGAGACTCGAAAATATCTATTATAACATTTGTTTTAAAATAATGGCTTTTATTCATTAGGATTTCTATAGCAACAATGAAATAACTTGCATGATATTACCAGTCAATTATAAGATTCCTAAGAGTAGCTATTTTTTTTCCATTGATGATCTCTCTCTCTCTCTTTCTTTCTAGAAGAAGAAATACCATATGCATCCATTTTTCTTTTCCTATATTCAGTTGACAGGAATATGAAGAACACAATATTTCCTTCAAACATAGTTACAAAGATAAGTTGATTCTTCGAAAAGTAATTTAGATCTAGACATTAAGCATCTATAGCTGTTAACATCACAAAAAGAAAGATGACTAGATGTTATCTCTCTTGACAGAGAGATCTAAATACATACAGCTATGGAATAATCTTTTCAAAAAATAAAATGTAGGAGAAACTTAATTTAGAAGACATCTTTAGATCCAAATGCAAATTTAATTATATGACTAATGAACATGTCAAGTGACACTACAGGGATGCAATCAGCACCTATGTTCTTTTTTCCAACATTTAAATTGTGAGTGAGAAAAATAAAATTGAAGGGGATCCTTATAGATTAAAGAAGATTTAAACAACATATCAACTATTTGCAATGTGTGGTCCTTATTTTGATCCTGATTCAAACAAGTGTTAATAAAAATAACATATATGAGACAATTGGAACTTTGAACATTTAAGCAGGTATTCAAGGCTGTTAAGGAGCTATTGTAAGTATTTAGGTAATAACGGTTTTTAGGTTTTTATTTTTTTAAAGAGACATTCTTTAGAGATACATACTAATATATTTATTGTTGATGGACTATGGATACATAGGGCTTTATTGTGGATTCTGGCTATTTTCTATGTTTGAATATCTATAATAAACAGCCTAGTACAATTAATATAAGATAAAGAGAGTGGCTGATTGCATAAGCAACAAAGGCTAACTACCCTTTTTGCTGACTCTCTCATAGTCAATTTTTGATCCTCTGTATTAGTCTGCAATACAGATTGGTCTGTGTTAGTTCCTACCACAGTGATGAGGCCTCAGAGAATAGTCGTAAGCATTAAATCACAAGTTCCTGCTTGATCAGACATAAAGTAATATTATTAAGTGAAAATGAGGATTAGAACAGCCACGAGGTTCAGAATACACCTGTATTTTGCCAAAACTTTTTTTTTTTTTTTTTGCGGTACGCGGGCCTCTCACTGTTGTGGCCTATCCCGTTGCGGAGCACAGGCTCCGGACGTGCAGGCTTCAGACCCGCAGGCTCAGCGGCCATGGCTCACGGGCCTAGTCGCTCTGCGGCATGTGGGATCTTCCTGGACCGGGGCACGAACCCGCGTCCCCTGCATCGGCAGGCGAACTCCCAACCACTGCGCCACCAGGGAAGCCCTGTCAAAACATTTTATTCCTAGATGGAATAGTGAAATTACTGTCATAAAGATTTTTTTTAACGAACAAAGAATCAATATAAATATACTAGATGATTTTACGAAATAGTATCAAGACTGATATATGCCCACCTTTACCACAGGGATAAAACTGCTAAACAGACCAGGATACCTGTGATAACAGCCAAAACAGCCCATTTCTATTAAATAAGGCCAGGATTATACTGAGCAATTTTTGCTGTTTGTCTCTTGTATTTCAGACTTGAGGCAGACCATTTTTGTTATTATATTGTCAAGTGTTTGGATGCACAGGGCATAGCTTGTTTATCATTGCATCTCTCCACCGGCACAATTTTGTAACGTATAATTGGCACTTAATAAATATTTATTAAATAAATAAATAGATAAATAAATTCATGTGACTTTTACCTTATATTACATTCATTACATTTTATATTAGCGTCCTTCTGAGGGATTCAGGATTCTAAATAATGAGCCATTAATTAAATGCAATAGTTTCATCAGTTTTATATTGATAATCATTAGCTTCGGTGTCAAGGGTACATTTTCTAAGTAGATCTGCATACACCAAGGCTGTAGCCTATCAGGAGTGTATAGCATCACATAGTGTAGAAAACAGAGTGTGGGTTTAAATCCCAGCTCAAGATAATCTTTACCACACTGACCTATTTGCTCGTTCCCAATGGTCACAGCTTTTTGTCTTCCATGTCTTTACCTATACTGTTCCCTCTGCCCTGAATGCTCTTTTTCCTTGTTTGGCTAACTGTTACTTTTCCTTGAAGACTCAACTCAGTCCATGCCTCCTGGCCTGGATGAGATAATGCCTTTTTTCTGTACTAAGAGACACATCAGGTTTGCCACCATAGAGCTTATAGCCCTGCAACATAATCATCCATTTATTTGTTTCTCCCCCAGCCCTGGTTGCTACTCGACTCCATCTTACCCCAGAACACACACACACACACACACACACTCTCTAAAAAAATGTCTAAGGATAAGAACTATGCCTACCTCTTTGTATCTTCAGTGCCTAGAATAATGGATGACACTCAACTGATGCTCAGTATATCTTCACAGTTGTTGACATGACTTAAAATTAAATAATTGTATGAAGTTGTTGTTAAACTTTTGTCTCCCATTTAAGTGGAAAATTTTTCTTTGTCCTGAGATAAAACAAACATATACCTCAAAGTGATATGACTTCTATTGGTAATAAAAGGAGAGTCACCTTCACAACCAATTTGACATCACAATTACCTGGTATGATTTAGGGAGCATCAAAAGGACCTAGCCTTCCTACTCATAAATAATATTATGGCTGTGACACAATGCCTGAAATAACCATAATCATTCACTCCTATAGTTTAAGTAATAAGTGCTGCTGTTACAGTAAAAAAGTTAACTTACAGAGGAAACTTCTTTGATAGTTCGCCGGGCAGTATGGCATTTAAGTAATGAACATAAGTCAGATAAATTTGAAAAGAGGAAATGAATTCCAAATACATAGAGAATGGTTCTATGGTAACCCAAGAGCATCATGAGGACACAACTCTAATAAGTTGTTCCTGGATTATAGTAGGTACTAAATATAAACTCACCATTTTCCCCTAGTACCAGTTCTGAATAGAACCCTCTTAGTGATGCTACTGACTGGAGATGGACAGTAGGTCATTCAAGAACTTCCTAAAATTCCATCAATCACATACAACTTTACTAATTTTGCCATATCCGATAAAGCAATATGGACACTTCTTTGGCACCAAGAGAGTGATACACTGAAGTGCAGAGTAACTTCAGGAAGCCTCAGGTAGGAGAAGGGAATGAACCAATGTACTCTAGCAATTTAAAAAGTCGGTTTTTTAAATTTTAAATAATCAGTTTTGTTATTTGTATGAGCTTGCATCTAATATCATCACTGTTACAAAAAGAAACATATTCAAGAGCATAATCTCAAATTAGAGCTGGACAAATGGGAGCTACTATTCTAAAGCTTAAAGCTCTCTTAAATCATAATATCAGAGCCTCCAAATTTGAAATCTCCATGGTTTGTTGAGTCTGGTCTATCGAGCTCAGTTTTGGCCCGGTTCCCACACATCACAGCTTCCTTTAGCGTTTCAATTTTGCAACATGTGGTTCATGCTTCTTTTCACCTCTGCATAAAATGAGCTAGCCTATCATTTTAACTGTTTATCCCTCAGGGTATTTTTGTCACTCAGTAAATATTATTTAAAGCTAAAGATGATAGTTTTCAAACATCTATCTGTAGAATATAACATACATTGGTCATTTGGATAAATGTCAAAGCTGATTTTTTTAATATTCTTTTTGAGTTTCTCTTAAAGTGGAAAGGAAAATTGAGTTCAGCCATCTTTCCATATTCAACTCTTGTTCTTTCTCACCTTTCTCATGCCTCTTGTAATAATCTGTCCTGTTTTGTCTTTAGGTTTTTTCTTTTATCTTTTTCCCTCACCTTGTACTTTCCTGGGTGTCTCCTGTTTACACATTTTCTCAACTGAATCCATCACTACAGCAGAAAGTAAATTCTTTTTAAAATACTAGAATTTTGCAAGGAATTTTTTTTACAATTTTTTATGAAAACATCATGATATTTGTGGGAAAAATTTAATACAGTAAATTGGGTAGAGCAAGTCTACTGAGTAAGAACAAATAAAACATTAGACTACTTCAGCTTGGAAACACAGAGTTTAAACAGTGACCTGTATTCATTTCATAAATATTGATTGAGTACCTTTTATATTTCAGATCCTGTATAGATTTTGATATAGGACAGTGAACAAAAGAAATACAATTCCTGCTCTCATGGAGCTTGTATTCAAGTATCATTAAAAAGTATGATGATATTTCTGGTCATAGGTTTAGAGGGTGTGAAATGTATATAATTGGGAATAGGGGTATTTGAGAAGAAAACAATACAAAATTCGAAATACAAAGTTGGATATATAAATATTTATTTAAAACTAGAAAAAATTCACAAAATTAAAAAAATTTAAAGCTGATACATGCCACAGGCATTATAAAATTCAGGAAAATAATAACACTTCTACTAATAAACTGACATACAACTATGACACTTTTTTTCCCTAAAATTTTGGCTGTATACTTTTTATAGCCTCTTCATACATTAATGATTTTATACCATTTTCTGTAGAGAGTATAGAAGAAAACTCAGGCTCTTGTCTAGAATGACAGAAATAAGTTTGTTTTATTATTGATAGTTTAGAAAAGTTTCAGTTTTACAACTCACTGAGAAATGTAATGCTAAGGTGCAGTTTATTACAAAAGGATGAAAAATACATGATTCTTTACACACTGACATACTCCATGTTACAACTACAGGTTTGTTCTCTAAAAATTTAGGAATTCTAATCACTTCTATGTAATCAAATGAAAAGAGCTATTTATTGTGCATTTATAGTAATAGATATTGTATTATTGGGTATATGTGCAGTAATAAAAAGAAGTTTTTCACTGAATAAGCATGAGGGAGAACTGAGTCTTCTACTTAAATGTTTACATATCTGATGATTGGGAGAAGTTCTCACATACCACATCCAAAACCTATTTCTCTTCCATAGCCCACATATTTCTAGTTCTTGGTACTGTAGGACTCATTCATCTCACAGCCTGACTCCTAACCATGCACCACGCATGACCACTGCATAACCATGCATGACTCATGTGCTTTAGCACCATGGGAGGCTAACACTAACTCAACCCTTCATGGAAGGGAATGTGAACCACATACATAAATCTCATTAAGCCCAAATTAAATGTATCTCCAGTGAAATTTCCACTTAGTTGAATTTACCCTTAATTGGATTCCGGGACATGAGGGGAAGTGTGCTCAAAGGAAAGTCAGAGTGGAAAGAGGCAGTTGTCTTATACAATTGTGGCTAGAATCTACTTCTGCATATTTTACAAAAGCATTGCTAGAGCTGAGCTTTGGAAGAAGCTTGAGCAAGTGAGAGGCTCTGGAGTTTCAGCTACATTAGATGTACTGTAAATCTGTTTCTGTGGTCACGAATGAATTGAACAAAGCTGTTTTATTTTTCCAGAGCTGACATTTCCAGAGATACAGCATTAATCTTACCTATCCAAGGTAAACTCAGTCATATCAAGTTTAACACTTAGTATCATTCAGTTAACTTAGCATTTTCCTGGGTGGAGCTCTCTGGAAGTGATTATATATGACTCTTGCATTAGAGGAACATGGATCCAGAATTGTCCTCTATTCACACTACCCTCCACTGACAGTACCATCCCGCTTGGTTCCCATTGTCATATATTTGCACCCATTGTTGCTACATGTGGTGTCCAAGTTTGTTCTACATCCACTCTCTGAATCTGCTCTGAACCTGGTGGCTCTCTTTCAGCCACTTTCAAGGTTCTCTCAAATGTTATAGATACAATTCAGGTGTTTCCCTTCCCCACAATGGGTGGTGCTGACAATAACATGCTGCCTGTGACCCCACTCACCATTCCCATCTCTCAGCACTTGCGATTCCACTACTTTATCAACTCAGTTGAAGAGGAATATGTCTAAGAAGCTAGTAGTCTTTCCGGTCTTTGCTCTGAGATGCTTTCTGTGCTCTTGGATTCCCTTTAACCTCTTAGAGTTTCTAATACATTTGCTCCTCTAAGTCTTGGCCTGGAAATTTGGACACAGGGTCCCCATCTCAGCTTAGTTTTACTATTCAAATCAACCTTCTTTCATAGGCAAGTCAAACTTTTATCTCCTTCTAGGATAGATCTAATTCTTAGGATGCATCCTACGTTCTTTCCAATTCTATGTCTAATAGTCAAGATTTAAGAAATTAAAAATCAGTTTTTTTCTGTGAAGCATCTACTTTTGCAGTTGAAAGTCCTGATTTCAGAATATGTTTCTCTGCCATTAATTAAAAAGTATCTGTGGGAGAGTTCAATGGATTTTTTCCTAGACATTAAATACTTTTCCTATTAGGCAGCGGATGACACTGGAGTAATTAGTGGGGTGTCTTGGAACCATAAAACAGTGTGGCCATAAAAATGTCTCTTGTTTAAAATTTCCAAGCCTTATCCTGCTATGACTAAAAGTGATGAAAATGAGCAATTTTAACAAATGCTAATATATTAAATATTGTACAAGAAGATACCTTTAAAAATATTGCAACAAGAAAAAAACATTTAAAATGTATAACATGAAATACTACTTCAACTAGATAATAACACTGAAAAGCCTTGTTTAAATTAAAATAGCTTTGTTCTGATTGTAAAATCACTTCATATTTATTTTAAAAATATCATATAATACTTTATAAAATTGCCCATAATTCCACTACTGAAAGATAATGCTAATATTTAATGCTCTTATTCAAAACTTGAAGACTTTCTTATTCCAAGAGCTAGGATAGGCAGAAAATGAAAATAAATGTACAAGTTCTTACAGCCATTTACAGATGAAAGTAATGGGTCTATAAATGGAAAATGGAATGTGTTTTACCATAAGTAATAACTATTATGACTTTCCTTCAGCTTATATTGACAATGTAGTCTTGGGCTGACCCACAGTCAGCATAAAATGGTTAATCAACAAAGCTCTGAGGAATATGGTGAAAGAGATTACTTGAAGGTATCAGAGAGATGTTTGTTCACAAAAAGAGGGGGGATTCTTTTTATAACTTGAGCTGGAAATTGCCCCAAACTCCAGGGTAGTTTTTATAACTCTTCCACTGGCTCAGGCAAAGATAAAATGAAGAGAGGAAATATGGGGGCAGTACAATAAGATGGGAAAGAAAAAAATCCTGGGAAATCTGGCAGCTGTCTTGGGCCACTTTGGAAAATATATTTTGGAAGACAAACATTTTCATGCTTCAGTGTGACACAGATCTCTAGAGAAGTAGCAAGTTAGGAAAGGCAGTAAATTGCACTTCAGCGAGAAAGTTGATGACAACTCTGAACTCAAAGTCTGGCTTTTGAACAGTTGTAAAAAACAATATTGAAAAACTATCTCTCACATATTCATATAAAAGCCCAGAAACTCAAATATGCCTGCTCCAAAATAGTCTGGAATGACATGTGGAATAACAAACCAAGTCTTGTCGTGATGATGGTGAGACGGTCTCATCAAGGCAGGACAGCAATAATCCTTTTAGCTTCAGCCAGCTTGGGGTGTTAAAAGTTCCTTATGTAAAATTAAAATCAGTATCACACACTATGAAACATTTATAGGACGTACAATGTATGATATAATTTTATGATAAATGAAAAATGTAGAAAGTGAACCTCAGAGAAAGTTAGGCATAGAAAGGTATGTATGACCTGAAGTTTTTGTGGAAAATATCTTAAAGCAAATGTTATTTGAATAGGACCTGAGAGTTGGAGAGAACTGATAACTAAAATAGCTTTAGGAGGCTTTCAAAGCAAACACAATTAAATTGTACAGATGAACATATTGTGATGTGAAGCAAGGGATACATGACAGATAGTGAGAAAGAAAATAGGTAGGTAAGGTGAGTCAAGCAATTTTTGTATAGTTAAAAAAAAAAATTAGTGTTGGGTCAGGATTTTACTCTTAGACCTAATCCTAACTTTCTGGTTGATTTTAGGCAAATCTCTTATCTGCATCTCATTTTCTTTCTCTGTAAAATGATGTTAGACATGGCAGTTCTAAAATTTGATGTACATGATAATAAAAACTAAAATGTATTAAATGCTTACTGTGTGAGCAGAGCGTGCTTTTAGCATCCATTTCATACTTGCAACTTTATGAGACAGACTATGTTATTATTCCCATTTTAGATGTAGCAAAATTGATTATTGAAAAAATTATTCAAGCTTATTTTATAGCTAGCTGACTAGGAAAAAATATGATGAAAGTAGAAAATTTTAAGGAAAATGAGTCAAGGTATTGTGTATAACAATCAGTATGTAATGCTGGAAATTTTGTAGGGAAGCAATTAGTTAAGAGCATATTCTAGAAATAAACACATGGATTGATGAGAGATTAGAATTAGGAGGTAAAAGTGGGAACACAGAAGAAAGATTTAGTCTAGGAGATATTTCAATGAGTCTTACTGAAAAATTGTATGGATGCGAAAAAGAAGACCGGCAGAATGTGGCTTTGAAGTCAGGAATGCCTGAACTCTGACACTTTCTCTCTGGATCTTGAATATGTGCTTAACCTCCTTGAAACTTAGTTTCCTCACCTATAAAATAAGAGTCAGGATACCTACCATGTCGGTTGTTTGAAGGATGAAATTAAATACCATACAATGTGCCAATGCTATCCCTGGAATTCCTTAATTGCTAGCTATTAACATCATGCGGATGGCAGGTTTGGAATTTTCATCAAAGCATGTTATTAACTGAGATACTAATGATACCACTTATTATGTATAGTATCAACAATAAACATTTACTGAGCATTTCTTGTAAAATACAAAGAAGCATGCGATGCTGACCCTTTATATTAATGTTTCACAATTTTCCAGCAAAGATAAGAAAAGTACATAAAGAGGAAACAAAAAGTCAAACCACCATATGATAATGCAATAAGAGAATTACAGAGTACAATGAGAATTGAGAAATGAAAGAGCTTATTTTTGGCTAAGGGATGAAGAGCATAAAACCATGATCTAACTCTTAGAAAACGAGTAGAATTTCAACATACAGAGATGGGATCATACCAGATTTTTGGACTAGAGTGAAAAAAGACACATTATTAGGAAAATGACAAGAATACTCTGGTTAAGGTGGCTAGTGTATATTGGGAGAATAATAGAGGGAAAGTTATACATAGTTTGCAGGTGGTTTTGAGTGATAGGCCAGCACTGAATTTTATCCTTCAAGAAGCAGGGAGGGAGGTGACATTTTTTAAAACAGAATGACACTATAAAATTGGTAATGTAAGAAGATTAACAGACTAAAAAAAATGAAATTGTGGTGCTGGGGCAAGGTAATATAATTGGTGAATTCAAGATAAAAAATATAACTATTTTTAGCCATATGATTTAAAACAAGGATCCTTTCTTTGAGGAAAAATTCACCCCTCGTAGTTGTGTTCCCTCTAAAGATTGATCTGTTGTCTCCTTTATAACCAATTGTTTCTAAGGGTAAACCCAGAGTCCCAGATATATAACTGATATCAAAATTCTAAGGAAGGGTTGAGAAGGCTACAAAGAAAACCAGGAGTCCAGTGAGATAGGTGCATATGAATTTGTGTGGATAGTATTTTGTTAAGCTGGGATTCTTCTTCTTTTTTTTTTTTCTGGAGGCTTTTAAGCCAGGAATGTCCTCTATTGTTCTAAAATCATGTTATTCAGAGGAGAGCAGACAAAGAAGGAAAGTAGATGCATTATAGCATAGTTGTTCCTTCTCAGAAATCCTGGGTTCAAGTCCCAGCTTGCAATAGTTCTATAATAATGGACAAGCTGCATAATTTCTCTGTACTCCAATGTTATCACCTTTAAAATAGGGATAATAATACTTCATAGGGATATTGTTAAGGCTGAATGACAAAATTCATTGAATCAACTAGAAGGATATCTACCACATGGTAAATATGACATGATATTTAGCTTCTGTTGTCTTTAGTGTCAATCCTTTTTAGGTAGAATCCATTGTAATAGTTCAAGGATATGTTAATTATAGTTCAGACCAAAATGTTTAGCAGTAGAACTGAAAAAGTTGAGAATAAAGAATATTTTGGTAACAATAGCCCTTGAACTCATAGAACTGAGAAAAAACAAAACCAAACTGTGGAGCCAGTCCTAAAAATCTACTAGTCCTAAAATCCGCTAAAATAAAAACTTGTGATTGGGGTTAGTGCTTGGAAATTGAGCCACAATAGGGAGTTACTGTGGAATGCAGCATAGTCAGTTTGCTGTGGAAAATGAAATAGAAATAACCTAGAGGATGGAAGAGAGTCTTGAATAACACCCAGATGAACAGAATGCATTAAGAAAGAAGAGAAAAGATGGGACCAGAGGATTAAATGGAAATCAAAAATATGCTCTTTCAAAAGCCCAAATAAAAAAACTAAAATCTCATAAAATAAAATATGGTGATTTACATGGATTTAGTGTTTATTGCTTCAAGTTCAGGGAAATGGAGACTGAAGATAAAAAATAACTGGGGTTGGAAATTACCAGGCAAATGATGTCCCTTAAACACACCATATTATTAGAGTCATGTGAAACAAAGTCAGATATGGAGGAATATGTGGCTAACAGATAATAAGAAATAGAGGTCCAGGTCATCTTTGCAAAAGTGAAGTAGGCAGAATCTGGATGTAATGGTAGCATTTAAAATTTTTTTGTGGAATATCCTGAAAAAAAAAAGAAAAAAATAAACCCACTGGGCTAGAGCTTGTTTGATACTGGATACCATGAATTTGCAGTAGGCAAGATCCACGTGATTTTCTGTTCTGCAGCCCTGGCCAATAAAGGAGAAAGCAGACCAGGGGGTAATCCAAGGTTCAGAATGGGCGCCCTCTGAGTTAAAAACCATGAGACAGTCTTAGGGAGTAGCAAATATGGCATGAAAATAGATGTTCACAGAAGCAAATTAGCACCCAAATAAGCTCTAGAACTGGTCTTACTTCTTTTGAAATAGAACCAAGCAATGTCCTGGCAGCATACATTATAGTGGTGGGTGCCTGTTGTTTTATAAGCAACTTGATTGTTTCTTAAAGTTGGCTTTAAGCCTGAAAAGAATATGCATTTGGAGTCTAAGAGGGAACCAGTAGCAGAAGAACTATAGCAATTAAATCCATGTTTAGCCCTCTGCTAACCCTTTTAGCTGTCTCAGCCTGACAGTCTGCATTTGGCAAGGGCGCTGCTCAGTCTGCTTTGCCCTCTTGGCAAGGCAGCCATCTGGCCAGTTGCACCTGCTTCCAACAGTCCTACTACTCCCATGAGCCCTATGTTGGTTTAAATGAAGTGAGAGCTAATGGGACTTGAATTACATGTGGAATGGGATGGAAATGTGTGAAAAGGAGGGCTAAGCAAAGCCAATTAGCTAACCTGGAATGGATAAACTAAACTGAGTAATTGGAAAGAATGGCAGAACAAGGTTAGACAAAACAGCAACCAGGATGATGAATGTTCTTCGAAAAAAGAAGCTGACAAGTTCATGGTCTGGGGGGAAAAACAAAACTCCATCTGCCTATTCAAGTGGCTCCAGCTTCTCATTCATATTAAAGATAATTCTGAGCTGTGCTCTAGCAGCATTGCTGAAAGAAATTGCTTCAGGGAACAGGCTTCCTCTCTCCTAACCTCTGCTTGATGACTTGAGGAACATAATGAGCGCGGTGGTGCTGTCAGAGGAGCAAAATCGGTACCTAGAAGAGATTAAATTGAATGTAGGGGAAGCCTCCAAAATAACATACCTTTCCTCCTTGCAGAAACAATGATGATATTTTAACGTAAAAATTGCTGAAATGGTCTAGATGTGAATTTTGCTTCATTTTATATATCGTTTTGGACTTTTTCAATCTCTTCACATTACTTACTGTTTTAGCCATACCTGCTGCCCCACCCCCTCTTTGTACTAGTTAACACTAGCAAAATATATGTCACAGGATTAGAATTCCCATTGTTTTCTATACTGGAATACTGAGGATTGTATTACATGGTTATGTACCATACATGATATATACACTACTATAATAGTTTGTGAAATTTCACAACTTTATAATAGCTCTGTCTATGAAATAATTAACCTTAGATGCCCAGAATATTAAGACAGAAACCTTTTGAAATTACTTGCCTCAGAAGTTAATCAGCAAAAAACATAGTATACTGAAATTCAGTGCACGTGTGCACATGTATATATGTTCAACTATCTAATTCGTTGTTAATTTTTCCTCAGAACTAGCAAGTTACCAAAAAATATCTACATGTCTTAAATTTAGATTATTTATGTTAATCGGCACGTCTCTGAGCTAAATATTTCAGAAAAAAAATGGAAAACTATTTTCTATGATTCCAAAGTTATATAACAAATCCACATGTGCCCCTACATTTACTGAGTTTTGCTTCTCCATGAATGGCCCGGGAAAGAGTGAATAAATTCTTTTAGAAAAGCTCAGTTGTGACAACATATAGACATTTTTCCTATTTTCAAACATTTTCTGTTTACTCTATAACTCATATAAACATTTGGGCACTTATCAAAATTAATCATTTTGGTACAAGGGAAAAGTTTTAGAATTTGAAAAGGCCAACTTTCAGTGGATGTGGATGTATGTGTATGTGTTTAATGCCAGATACTGCAGATAGTAGGGTATGAAGTTGGTGATTTTATGTCTATCTCCACATTCTATTTCTGTACTTCAAGTCTCCACCTCTAAAGATTTTCATGTGGGTATCATGGTAGCATATGATAAAACTCAGAGAGATTAACAAAAAGTCATACAGTGGTCTTCGTTGGGGTAGTTTGAGCTATACAGGTTTTGCTTTGTGTTTATCCTTCATATGAACTCCTGAAATACATTTAATAAATAATGAAAAAGAGTACTATTAAAGTTTATAGAAACCACTATAATAAAGAAAAATTATTTTGACTTCAGGAATCTTCCACCCAGAGATTATCTTCTCTTTATCTTATCTGGCCCATCATTCATACACACACACACACACACACACACACACACACACACAATTGCTAAATTGACATTGCTTTTAAATTGGCATAATGTGTTTCTTTTATCAATGACATAAAAAGAAGGCTTTGATTTAGAAGTGATAGCAGCCACTTAAGAAAAATTTCATTTATTCATTGTAAAGATCTCAAAATAACCCTACTCTATCTGGGATACTCTGTAGAAGGAAATAAAATGAGATTAACGGAGCTAAATGCCAAGAGCAAGCAGTAATTAGACAAGCCCAGAAGAGGTGCCAAACCTTCTACACTACCATAAAAAAGTGAAGAGAGACACTGGCATGGCACTGTGAACACTGCATTTGAATTTCACATGTTTTACAAGATTCAAAGATTTCATTAACGTTAGGGAGAATTTAGGATAAGCCATGTAATGAAATACTTGTTTAGAGGCTTAAATTCAGGTTTGAAAGAATTTAATGTAGTTGTGTAGATTAATCAGGATACTTAAACTCAGAACTATATGAATTTTCTTTGTAAATTCTCGCTTACTTTCTGCAACTCACCTCTTCTCTGTATTTGTAGATTTGAAACTCTCTCCCTTTAGCTATTATAAGAGATGAATTCTGTGATGTTAATGAAAGAACTTGTAGAATTTGAACTTCACAAAAGCATATTATGATTATCATCATCTTCATATTTCAAAAACTTCTTCCAGACACAAATGGGGCCTCAAAATAGAAGCAAAATGAGACAAAGGATTAGTTGACTTGCAAATGAATTGGGAATTGTTTTAGAGAGACAGCTGTATATCTATCAGTAGATCATGTTATTTCAAGCATGGGATTGGCTTGAAGACAGTATACAGAATTTAGAAATTAACTGCAGTAGTGCCAATCCTACTTTTGCCTGTGGGGAAGGAGGGCAAGATGGATATATTTAGCAGTGTTGCATAGAAAACTTCATTGCTTCCATGCCTCTTGGTAATTGTGCATCTCTTTCCTTCTCTTTCTTCAAGAAAATGGAGACTTTACAAACATATCTTCCTCTATCGTTCCACCAAAATTAGTAGTAATAATAGTGAAGGTGATGATGTTGATACCACAAAGAGAACAAAGCCACCACTAGACAGGGATGGAGCGCACAGGTTAATAGAGAGCTGCTACATCACAGACCCAGGGCCAACATTGTGCAAAGCATATGTGAGGGTACCAAAACCAATGACTTGAAAAACTACAGTCATACAAAAACCTTTATAACAAGGGCCTAGAAATATAAGAAGCTGACATCCCAACATAAATGATGTGGAACAAGGCAATGTTCTAATAAGAACTGCTTCATTAAGTGCAGTGGTTAAGGGTTGTTGTCAGTTGCTCAGAAGAGAGGAACTCAAGGCTGAAATCCAAATCTGGTATACTAACTCTTTATCTTTACTTCATTCTGTGTGAGTATTTCGTAATCTCCCTCAACAAAATATTGTTATCTCCACACGTCTTAATTTAAATACCTTTAATCTCCGTTACTAAACATATCTTATCTAGTAAAACCAATGCAACTATTATAGTTAAGTTTCTAGTTTCCAATGTAGGAAAAAACCAGTAAGGAGTACCCCTTTTCAAGTTGTCTTTCAAAGCTTCTATTCATTAGATATGGGGCATAAAAAAGAAATCCGGAAGACTCTTCTAACCTGAAGATATAAAACATTATAGTCAAGATGGTGGTGATAGAGCATATTTTAGAAGCAAAGCTATTAGATGGTATCAGTTCCCACCTTTGGCATATCTAGACATATTTGAGAGCCACAAAAATGTTAAGTCCAGAGGTACCATTTTTTCACTCTGATTTGCCATTAAGCAATTTCTCAGTCAGGCTCTCTAGCCAGAGATTTCTCTGATGTCACAGGATGAAAAGCAGAATTACCAATAAACCGATCATTGGTTAATACCATCAACTCATATTGCTTTTAACCACTGAAGACAATTTCTTCATTAAATCCCAATCCTCTTTTTGAACTAGATCTTTTTCATAACCAATCAACTGATAAATGAAGCCTCACATTGTTTAGAAAACTATGCTTGTCATGGAGCCTACCTTTGTCAGACCATCTCCCCAGAGAGTCCCATTCATCAGGCCTTGTCAAGTTGCATTACTCAGCCTCATTAATGCCACCTCACAGGATGCAGCACTACATCCCTCCCGCAACTGCCTGATAGACAGCTTCTCCCTGCACAGACTTCTCAGGGGCCCTTTGAGAAGTGCTTTATTGAGGGCTCTGGTGAAGGGAATAGCACCTTAATGAAAGACATGTACCAGGGCATAATTAACTCCTACTGCAGCCCATGGCTGTCATCATCAGTACTTTCATCGATTTGTCACCTATGAGGATGACAACTGACTTTTCTTAACTGAAAGCACAGGTGATAAGAGAAACTAAGTAAAAGTAGAGGAGGAGTGATTTCAAAAGCTGTTTTAATAGAAATGTTTTATATTCTGTTGGCTGAAAGAAGAACCAGTCCTTGATCTCTCAGCTGGTGTAGTTAGATTAAGGAAAACAGCCTCAGGAGAACAAAGTCAGAACAAAGGCCAGAGATTATCAAGAAAATCATTTAGCACAAGAGGTAAATGTTTATTTGAATGGTGACAGACACTGTTAGTAGTAGATCAAGATGTCATAGATTTAAGCTCTTTGTCATTGCAAATACTCTGAACACAGAGTTTGAATGGAGGATCACTTAAGACATGACAATGTATCCTGGAATTAAAGGTGACAGGAATGAAAAGCAGAGATTGATGACAACTGTTCTCCTTTACAAAGCTCTCTACTGTTCTTTTCTTATTTTCCTAGTGTCAGCTTCTTTGAAAGAATTAAAATAAATGAAAAGACTATTTATTTACACCTGCTTTAAAATGCTACACAGGCACGTGCACACACAAACACACACACACTCCCCATTCAGCATTGTTCCAGAGTTATATGCAGCTTCCGCTCTTGTCTAATTGCCTTTGCAGAGCAACAAAAGAAGTAAATGACTTTTTTTTTTTTTCTTACTAAGCTGTAAATCAGATTCCTGTCAGCCATGGTGGCATCTGTGGGTGTAGGGCCCCTTTAGAATGACAGTGTCCAATTACGAACAAACATTGCTGTTATCCCCAAGGAAAACAGAATTCAGAGGATCTGTGAGATAGCACATGGCCAAAGAATCTGATGGTTTGGTTGCTTTTTGACGGTACAATATCTATTTAGTATTAATAGTGGTAGGCTATATTTCTATCCAGGTGGAATTCACAATTTAAAAGGGCAGGTTTAAAACACCAAGTGCTAAGCCTGTGTAAAACTAGTATGTCTAGTCAAGGGCTCTCAAAAAATCTATAATTATCTGGAAAGCCCTGTTGTGGAGATTTTCTTTATTATTTATGGAAGAATATTATTTTTATCCCAATTTTTAGCATCCCTTTTTTCACTCCTAAAAACACTTTCCACTGAATATTTATACCCACACACAGTCCCTTATTAAAATTCCAAAATCTAAGAGCTCCCAAATCTTAGAATTTATTTTAATTTGTTTGGTGGTAAACTCTGCCCTAACATGAACCAAATAGCAGTGAAACTTCACGTGAACTTATATGAAGTTCTTCATTTTTCCACTTAGTGTGAATATTGATATACTGCATCCCAGTGTCTTTGATCATAGGACACTGACCCAGGCTTAGAAGGGATATTATGTAATATATAGTAAATGCCCTGCCTTACCTTTGTCACATTGAAAAAGTGCTAAATTCTGAAATATTTGTCTCCAAGGAATCCGGTGATTGTAAAACTGTATTCTAGTCTCATTCTACCACCTGATCCTGGTTTTTCTCATAATTATAATTATATGTTTACGTTGGAAGTTTTGAGAAAGAAACTTATCTTTTTTTTTCCTTTGGCTGTAAGAAAAACTACTTCTGCATTTTCAATTCTTTCTAGATCCATTCCTTATCTAAAGGAGCCTCAGACTAGCCCTTAAAAGTATTGTATGAAAGAGATTTTTTAAAGATTAATTGTAGAAATTCTGAAATAGGTAAGTGGACCTGGACCTGAGATCGTTCATAAAGCCAAGAGCTGCCTGCTTCATAAAAACAGAATTAGTCATGTTTCATCCACCACTGACTAAAGAAACTACAAGAAAGAATGCAGCCTGCCAGAGACTAAGGGTGCAAATAGTCACACACCAGAAATTTAAACTCAAGCCCGGTCATTCATAAGTAGATGAAGTTCACATTACACTATCCATGGTATGGAATGCTAACCTAAGTAATCAAAACAAATACTGGTCCAAAACACTACTATTGGTTTTTTATTGCTGTGTAACAAATTACCACCAACCTAGTGGCTTAAAACAATACCTGTTTATTAACTCACAGTGCTCTAGGCTAAAAGACCTGGCAGACCGAGCTGGGTTCTCTGCTTACAGTCATATAAGGCCAGAATCAAGGTGTCAGCTGGGCTGAGCTCTTATCTGGACATCCTGAGGAAGAATCTGCTTTGAGGCTCATTCAGGTTTTTGGCAGAATTAAGTTCCTTGTACATGTAGAGTTGGGGTACTTGTTCCTTTTCTTCAATTACATCTGAAAAAATTCTTTGCCAATATGTCAGTGTTCAACCCGAGAAACAGAAGAGATGTATATTAAGGGATTTATTGCTAGGAACTGGCATATATGAGTGTGGGGATTGGCTAGGAAAGTCTGAAATCCATTGGACAGTTTGGCAGGAAGGGCAGGCTGGAACGGTTGTCCACAGGCAGAATTTCTTTTGAGAAGTCTCAGTTCTGCTCTTAAGACCTTTAGCCTGATTAAATCAGTCCCACCCAGACTACCAAGGATAATCTTGCTAATTTAAAGTCAGCTAATTATGGACTTAATCACATCTACAAATACCTTCAGAGCAACTCCTAGATTACTCTTTCACTGAATAACTGGGGACTAAATCTTAGCAAAGTTGGCATATACATTGAGCATCACATGTAATATAACATAATCATAAGGTAACATCAGGAGAAAAAGGTCATGGGGGTCATCTAGAATTCTGGCTACTGCACCACTGAAACTCCTATAGCCACAAAGGAAATAAATGACTCTACATGTCAGAGCACTTCAGATTCCCCAGAGGCCAAAGAGTCTTACTAAAAATGAACTCCCTTTCAAAAAAGTGCGTAACAGATGAGGAAAATATCACCTTAGGGGCTACTTGGTAGATGCAACAAAGAGAGGAACTAACACCAAGAAATGGAAACAATATTACAATCTAAAATGAAATATGAATACTCAAATGGTAAATGATTAAGACAATTTAAAAAAATATAGAAATCACAATGAAAGTACTAAGCTGTGGGAAAGAAGAGCCAAGTTTAAGGTAGGAACAAATTCAACATTAAGAAAGGAAATATATAGCCCCTCAATTTAGAAGTAACAAAGAAAAAAACTACATTTTAAAGACTGTTAGTTGATATGTTCCACGGAAAAAATAGACCAAGAGAAGGTGGGCTTGAAAAAAATTCATAGAAAATATAGCTCAAAGAGATAAAGTTATGGGTCACACAAAAAAGTAGTTTTGAATCATAGAGGATAGATCCAGTATGTCCAACGTGTGTCTGATAAAATTCTGTAAGAGAAAACGTGAGAGGCAGTATTGAAAACAAAAAGGCCCAGATTTTCTTGAGTTTAAGAAATATAGAACATCAACAATATAGAAATCTTTTTTTTAAAAAATATTTATTTATTTATTTGGTTGTGCTGGGTCTTAGTTGCAGAAAGCAGGCTCCTTAGTTGCGGCTCGCCAGCTGCTTAGTTGCGGCATGTGGGCTCCTTAGCTGTGGCATGAGAACTCTTAGTTGCAGCATGCACGTGGGATCTAGTTCCCTGACCTAGGATTAAACCCTGGCCCCCTGCATTAGGAGTGTGGAGTCTTAACCACTGTGCCACCGGGGAAGTCCCAACAATATAGAAATCTTGAAAATATCTCAGAAAAAAATCATAAGATACATAAAAAAATAATAATTAGGGTAAAAGTAAAAATTTTCCCAGAGAACAATGAAATAATATCCTGTGCTGAGTAAAATGATTGCCATAAACTCAGTTAAGAGAGAGGTAGAATAATACTTTCAGTCAAAGACTCTGACAGTTTATTACTTTCAAAATGTACTTTACTAACCAGGAAACTGACACCAAAACAAAGAGTGGGTTGTAGGAGAAATGTGCAAAAGAATTGATGAAGATGTTTGTAAATTTACATAATCATTGACCGGTACTACTACTGCTACTACTATTACTAGTAATATTAATAATAACCAACTGGGAAGAGGCAATGGTTAATAACAAACTGAAAATAAAATACTGAAAATAAATAATCAGGAAGATGGGAAAATGGAATAAATACTACACAGTATTTCAAATAAACCATATCAACAGAAATACATCTTACAGTGTTGAATGAAAAAAAGTTGAAGTAATGTAAAGTAACACTGAGTAAAGAAAGTAAGATGCAGAAGAATATGCATGGTGTTACACCATGTAGCTTTATTTAAAAAATACGCAGAACTATACAGAACATTGCTTTGGATGTGTACATACATGATACAATATTTTAAACCATTTTTAACTGAAGTATAGTTAATTTACAATGTTGTGTTAGCTTCAGGTGTACAGCAAAGTGATTCAGTTATACATACATGTATTCTTTTTCAGATTCTTTTCCATTATGAGTTATTATAGGCCACTGAATATAGTTCCCTGTGCTATACAGTAGGTCTTTGTTGTTTATCTATTTTATATACAGTAGTGTGTATATATTAATCCCAAACTCCTAATTTATCTCTTCCCCCTCCCTCCTGCTATCCCCTTTGGTAACCATAAGTTTGTTTTCCATGTCTGTGAGTCTACTTCCATTCTGTAAATAAGTTCATTTATATCATTTTTTTAGATTCCACAAATAAGTGATATCATATGGTATTTGTCTTTCTCTGTCTGACTTCATTCACTTAATAGGATAATCTCTGTGTCTATCCATGTTGCCGCAAATGGCATTATTTCATTCTTTTTTATGCCTGAGTAATATTTTGTTAAAAAGTGGGTGGGAAGGAAGCACACCAACTTCAGGGTACTGTGTTTGTTTGGGAAGGGTGGGAAGGAAATGAAAACAGAGAGGGGTAAAAAAAGAGTCTTTGGTTTATCAACAGCATTTTATTTCTTAAAAAATAAAAACTTCTGGGGCTTCCCTGGTGGCGCAATGGTTAAGAATCCGCCTGCCAATGCAGGAGACATGGGTTTGAGCCCTGGTCCAGGAAGATCCCACATGCTGCAGAGCAACTCAGCCTGTGCGCCACAACTACTGAGCCTGCACTCTAGAGCCCGTGAGCCACAACTACTGAGCCCATGTGCCACAACTACTGAAGCCCGTGTGCCTAGAGCCCATGCCCCGTAACAAGAGGAGCCACCACAATGAGAAGCCCACGCACCACAACGAAGAGTAGTCCCCGCTCGCCACAGCTAGAGAAAGCCCGTGTGCAGCAACGAAGACCCAGCGCAATCATAAATAAATAAATACATACATACATACATACATAAATACATAAATTTATTTATTTAAAAAAAACTGTTACAATTCTATTTCAGTAATCCACGCAAGAGATGGCCTATGACAGTGGCTCAAAAAAAAAAAAAAAGAAGAATTAATGAGACCTTTCAAATGTAAAATCAGAATGACTTGATAATCAATTTTGTACGAGTGGCAAAGGAAAATGTTGAATCAAAAATGACTCTGGGGCTTCCCTGGTGGCGCAGTGGTTGAGAGTCCGCCTGCCGATGCAGGGGACACGGGTTCGTGCCCCAGTCCGGGAAGATCCCACATGCCGCGGAGCGACTGGGCCCATGAGCCATGGCCGCTGAGCCTGTGCGTCCCGCAATGGGAGAGGCCACAACAGTGAGAGGCCCGCGTACCACAAAAAAAAAAAAAAAAGACTCTGAGTTTGTTGTCTTGAGAAATTAAATGAATGTTGATGAAAGGGTATCTGGAAATATGAATCTGAAAATATGAATCTGGATTGTAGACAGAGTTTGGGGTCAAATGAATGCATAGATAAATGGATGGATGAGTGGATGGATAGACAGATGAATAAAAACCTCTATATCAGTTTATCCATTCTTCCTTTAATCCTTCAAGCTATCTGTTTGTCTTTACTTTCTAAGGATCCTAATGGCCCATACTATTGCATTCTAAATTGTTTTCTTTTATATTAAATTATTTATTGGCATTTTATTTTTCTTTTGAATTTAGGTTTTGTACTTACAATCTGCTTGTATTTTCTTGAAGCTTTTAAAAGATAAAGAAGGAGCTATGAAAGGAGCTATAGATGATTATGAAGAGCATGAACATGGATTGTATAATATAAACATGGATTCATAAAAGAAACCTCAAACCACAAATAGCTGAATTTTCACAATTTGACTCAATTAGATATCCTTATAGTTAGAATTTCAACTTGAAGTTATTAATTTTTCCCTTTCTACTCTCTTTAATTATAGAAAACTTCCACCAGCTTGTAATTTAGCGAAATTTGCTCTAACAAGGAAAGCTTATTTACCATATGGGTATTCTCCAGATTATAGTTTGTATAGATAGAAATTGATATAAAAGATTGGAGAATAGAGTTCCTTGGGAAAAGTTAACATTGAAATTCGTTACAAACCACGTTAAAATGCTCACATTCTCTAGAGTTGTAGGAATCCTTAAAAATCAAACTCTACTTTCCTCTGCATGTAATTTTATTAATTTTCCTCCTTCTCTTTAGAATATTTCCCACATTTTTGCCTATTTGACATCTTTAGATCCTCCAAGTCTTTGTGAGTACTTACATTGCTCTGTGATGCCTTTCCCAACTTTCCAGGCAGGACTGGAAAGTCTCCCACAATGCTGAATAGTAAATAGTAAATAACCACACACTTTTGGAAATGAACTTGATACTTGTCATCACTGTTTCTGTTAGCTCTTTGGGTAGGAATTGGAGTAATGCAATTCCTCTATAGCAATGGTAAGATGCTTAAAAGATGCTAATGAACCAACAGTGAAACTTCCTAAATAACTAGAAACATAATTAAGATATTTATTTTATATTGATACAGTTTTTTCAGGTAAAGAATGAAGTCAGGAGAATCTAATTTTCATTTTTTTTTTCTGATAGGCATTGATGAAAGGACAGTAAGAGAGAAATGACTGAAAAGGAAAAAGATATTCATTCTGCCTAGAAATGTAGGCAAAGTTGCTAAATATAAGCATGGAATTTTTTCTCATTGTAATAATCGTTCATTCATTCGACACATTGATTGAGTGCTTGCTATAAGTTAGGCCCTATGCCAGACCCAATAGTTTGATAGCAGAAAACTCAGACCAGCGATCTTGCCATAGATAGTAGGCTATGTTGAGTACACTCATCTTCTCTGCTCCCTCAAAATATTCGTCCAGTGTCTCACAGGCTTATCATCGAGTTTATACACTTCAAGAGGAAATGTAGTCCTCCCTGCTGCCCTTTGAGGTGGTACAAGCTTTATACGCTGATTGTGTTACTGACCCAGCAGAGTGGGAGCCACTCACAGCAATAGAACAAGACCAAGTTCAGTTCAGAAGCAAAGGAAAGTTTTATTCTTTTTTCAGAGAACGGAGAGGTGTGAGCGCACGCTCTCCCTAACAGGCTGCAGCTGTGGATGGACCGCTTTATGGGGACTTAGTGGAAGGGGGCGGAGTTCTCACGGGTCAGGCTCAGCTGTGCTGCTCTCACTCCAGAACGCAGTGCGGATGCAGCGTCTCTGCGCGCAGCCTGCCTCCGCCATTTTGAATCTTCACTCGGCCGTGGAGCCGAGGTGTCTGGAGCAGGTATTTCGCTGGAGGAACTCTGGTCTGATTCGGGCCAGGAGGGTGCAAGGCCTCTGCGTGCGGCATCCTGCCAGCAAGTGAAACTAGAGGAAGCACGAAGAAAAAGAGAGGGAAAAAAAAAAAGGTTAGAGTTTATCTTATTACCAAGGTTCTATTCTTATTTCCCGGGAATTGGTAATGGGCTTTGCTGGTGACAAATGTGTATAACAGCCACTCCAATTTTTAATAGCATTGGTGAAAAGTAATCTCATTTTTCTCTATTGAACACTATGTTATTAGAAGTTCCTCACCATCAGTCGGCCTGAAGCAATTGCCCCGCGTATGACTCTCCTAACCATACCCCTCCTCCCTGGTCCCAGGGGTATGGAGACCTTGCTGTTTCAGGCCACATTCCACTGACTTCCAGAATGTGTCCCAGTAGCACCTCTGCCTCAACTTCCTTTGCTCCTTTTCTGTGGGCTCCCAGGGAGTGTTGGGGTGAAGGATGGAGAAAGGATGGTAGTGGACACCTTGAATATTTTAGTCAAAGGCAGGACGCGTCTTCCAGTGCCATGTGTGTCTTTAGGGCTGAGCAGCAGCATTAAGGGCTTAGGCCTTGTCTACTTCCAACTGTAGCCTTCAAGTCCACTAAATTACCATCACCACCACACCCCACCACCAAATCTTGAACAGATGCCTCTTTTACGTAAATATTCAAATATGCTGGATTTGCCTCAGAATGTTAATCACAGTTGAAAGCTAAATATTTCTGTGGCTATCTGATTAATGCATTTTTTCCCCATAATCTATAAGCTCATTGAGTCCAGGAAGTGTATCTATTTGATCACCACTACATCAAATAGCTGGAAAAAACGTTCTCATTTAGGTTCTTTTGAATAAACTCTGATGATTAAAACATTACAGACTATTAACTAGACTGAAAATTTAACAAAGAGGTAATATCACACTTATTTTTCAGTCTCTTACTATCTCTAGTCTAGTATTTTATATAAAATAGGCCCTTAATATATTCAGAATTGAAACAAAGGGACCATGATTAAGTCTCCTGCTTGAGAATTTTTTCAGGGTCTTCTCTGTATGACAGAATCATGGTCACCAGCAGCTCTGGGATCACATTTTTTTTTATAGGTCATGATTCAAAGGGAAAGATAAAGGTTTTCCTTATAAAGACTTTAATTTGCCCAACCTGTGTCATATGATCTCCCCTGAGCCAATTTCTATGGTGAGAAGTGTGAGGTTTTGTGTGTGATAGTTAAATGTACACCCAACAGACTGATGGCAGATGTGCTCTGATTGGGAGCCCAAAGAGAGTCATATGGAATGAGGAACAGGTAATTCCCAAGGATGTAGAGTTGCTGTTGTTTTAACAGAAAGGAAAAAAATGCAGAACTTCTACCACATACACCACCACCACTACCATCATCAACAACAACAACCAATATTTACTGCAGTGGGTATAGATATACAGTAAATGGGGAAGATGAGAGTGTGGTATAGAGAGGTGGAATAGTTCATCAGTGATTTATAATCAGATAGGCTCTGCTTTATTAGTAAATGAATTAATGTTCTTAATTTACTAGGGAGAAATTCTTTAGGCAAAATTAGTTTCAGTCAAACTTTACAGATAATGTTTAAAATAAAGACTGCAAAACTGTTGTCAGGGCCTGAAGTTGAGAGTTCTCCATTATGAGTGGTGATAAGAAGCTTATCTCTGCTTTGATTTCAAAAAGTCATTTCACTTTGGAGTCTCAAGAAATATTGAGCTTCCCTAAAAACATTCCCCTTAAGTGAAACTATTGTGGATTTTTTAAAGGCACTTAAATAAAAGTAGTGGTTTTTTTCCTTTGCTAAATGGAATCCTTACATTATGCATGATAGTGAATCTAGGTTTAAAGTGATTCTACCCAGGGAATCAGATAAATAAAAACTGAAAGGTTAGTGTTTTGCAAAAACGAAATGAAAGACCAAGCATCAAAGTTTGGAATTATGTTTGAAATGATTTTTGAATAGATTCAATATTTGCTTAATTGAGGTTCTCCCTCAGTGAACATGAGACTCCTTATCTTTTCCCTATTTGCTTCACCTATGTTTTTAAACAAAATTTAGCTTTCTCTGATCCTCAAAAATCAAGATTTGCTAATCGTTCCAACTACCATTCCATTCCCCACTGCACATGAAAGCTTTTGCTGAAAAGTGAAGTACACGCTTGTCTCCATTTTAATTCATTCAGCTCCCTTCTCAAAACTTTGTTTTTTTCTTTTTCTTTTTTCCCCATCTAATCTATCCATAGCTCCTTGAATAGCTATATTACGTCTTGGCACTTTTTCAATCATTCGTTTTAGAGCTGCTGTACTGTCTAATATTTATCACCAACTTACCCATAACTCTAGCCACTTCGGACATTCCGTTATGCTGTTATACCTCAGTTTCCAAAGAGATGTGCCCCCAGGTAGCCAGAGTTTATTCTTCATTTATGCTTATTATTGACAGCCTCCTTCAGAGAAAATTCAGTGTCTGTTTCTCTGTACTTTCTTTTCCTTTCAGATTCTACATGGCATCATATTCACATCTAATTACCTCTAGCTCAGTGTTTGCATTTTGACACACTAATTAATTCTATTCTTGCCCCAGAGTTAGCATTGTTCAAAGGATATCATCATGTGCTTGATTTATGGTGTCAAATTCTGAAATAAAAGGGAATGTAGTTGTAGAATGTCTTTATTTTAAAAGTCTTTGCCATTTCTACTGGCTTTTTCAAGCAAAGAACTATAAAGTGAATTTTGGACTATAGCCTCAGTTATGCTAACTGGCTGTGTGATTTGCAGCAAGTTCTTACTCTCTCTCATCTCTGTCTCTCTCTTTCATTATGAAATAAGGGTAGTAGGTAACTTAAGTAATCTGTGAGTTTTCTTGAAGTCCCCAAAGTCAGGATATTTATTCAGGGCAATTAACACCAAGTGTCATAACAAATAACCCCCAAGTTTTAATAGCTTAAGACAATAAAAGTTTATTTCTTGCTCATATCACAGCTTAGTGCAACTCAGGTAGCTCTTCTGGGTGAATCTATTCCAAGTAACAACTCAGGGATCCAGGAATCTTCTATCTTGTGTCTTCGTTATCCTGTAGGTTCAACTTGGAGGTCTCTGCTGTCATTTAGTCAGCCAATGAGCAGAGAGACTGTAGAATCTCATGGGATGAGATTTGGAGCCAGATCCCAAAATAGCATACATTAATTTGACCACATTCCACAGTCCATTGACCAGAACTCAGTTATATGGTCTTAGACTTAACCTTATTTTAGGGGGAACTAGGAGAAGTGGTCTGTGTGTCCAAGAAGAAAAAACAAGCTTGGTGAGCTTTTAGCCAATTTCTGCCACAGCCTTCAATATGATGAGACTATTAATTTCCTTCTGTTTTTCTACCATCCAGTTTCCCATTCTTTCTATCTCTATTTGGTTGATTAATGGTTTTGATCCACATCATTTTCCTCCCTGAGTTTTTTTTTTTTTTTTTTTTTTTACTTAACACCCTGACCCTGAACTCTGGTATCACTGCCAAGTTTTGCAGGAGACCTCGTTTTATCCCTTTTTTCTATCTATAGAAGAGCCTGCAGATCAGTGTGCAAGGATCCCAGTTTTCCCATTTGCTAGCAACTTGCATGACTCTTCAGAACCTCAGTTTCTTTATCTGTAATAGGCCTACCTGAGAAAAACTTAAGTTGTCAGAGACGTAGTATGTGCTCAAAACACTTTTATTTTTTGGTTCCATTTCCTATTGTCCTTGTGTATTAGAAAGATTATCTCATCCATTAAACCTCTGCCCTATTATCTCTGTAAGAAAAATAAAGCTATTATCTTAAATTCTAAAGCCTGTCCTATATACATAAATCAATTTACTCTCCCTTTCTGACCTTCCATTATATAAAAACCTTCCTACTATATGGTCTCTATGTCTGCAATGGTCTAACTTCTCTACTCAGATAGCTATATTTCAAAAATATTTTAATATGAACTTTCTAGATATATAGCCAGGGTTATCTGATTTGTTGGTAAAGTTAGTTAATATTCTTTCTGCCTCAATGTTTACTATTTCATTATCTCTACCATTATCCATTACCATCTCTACCAGTCAGAGGAAATTTTTTCTATGGCTTTGACTAAACCATTACTTGAATAACAGCAACTATTAGCTAAAGTGAGATTCGGGTTTGTGTCTGAACAGATGAAGATTTCCCTGCATAACCATTAAGCATTGTAAAAGGCACCCTAATAGTGAACCATTTCAAGTATGTATTTCCAAAAAGATAATTATATCTAAAATTCAGGGCTCTCTGTTGAACTGTATGAGATTGGACAAATAACCTCTCTGTGCTCAGTTTTCTCAACTATCAAATATTCAGGTTACTTCCTGTCTCTTCTTTACCTAAAATTGATGCTTCATATTATTTGTGAGAGACTCCTCATATTTCATAAATATCTTTCCAATTATAGCAAAAGATTTTTTTTCTTTCTACAAATCATACATACACCTGTGGTAGGCTGACTAGCGTCTTCCGAAAACTTATGTCAACTCAGAATCTCAGAAACTAGGAAGAGGTAGGGAAGGATTTTTCTCTGGAATCTTCAGAGGGAGCATGGCCTTTCTGACAACTTGATCTCAAACTGCTAGCCCCCAAAACTGTGAGAGAATTAATTTCTTTTTTGTTAAGCCACCAGTTTGTAGTACTCTGTTAGGGCAGTCCTAGGAAAATAATACAATCCCTTTCAGTTATTTTTAACTGTTGTAATTACTCATTTAACTTGTTCATTTTCACCATAACTGTAAGTTCTCCAAGTGATGTCTCGTTCAGTAGTATTACTCATAACCTTGTAAGCATAAGTCCATTAATAGTTATTAAAATGAATGAACGAATAACTCAGTTCATACTGTCCTGGTACCACTATGCTATGAATAACTAAAGTTTTCTAATATAGCAGGGAAAAAGCCTATTAATTTCCCCAATCAAACACTTCTCAACTTTCACCCTTATGAATCATTTTTTCCAAAGTCTTATTTATGCATGAGACAGGAATGAGAGCTTTTTTTTTTTTTTCTGGTAGTGAAGCTGAACACCAAGGCTTTATTTCTGTTTATATTACTGCTACTGTCTTTTTAATTTAATTTAATTTAATTTTTTATACAGCAGGTTCTTATTAGTTATCTATTTTATACATATTAGTGAATGTATGTTAATCCCAATTCCTTGGTTCATCCCACGCCCCCGCCACCCCCTGCTTCCCCCCTTGGTGTCCATACATTTGTTCTCTGCATCTGTGTCTCTATTTCTGCCTTGCAGACTGGTTCATCTGGTTCTTGAGCATCACATTTTCTTGAATATGAATGCTTGCGTTGCTCTTTTGGTGTCTCCCTCTCTTGTTAAGTCTTCACTGGATTCAGTGCATATGGGAATTCTATAAGAGACATATGAAATGGCATCTTGAGAGTCAGATTTTATAAACAACATGGACAGCAGCAGCAAGGAGCATCCGTGCCTACATTTGTTCTGTTTTCAAGGTTTTGCTTTACCTCTGATGACAGAACTTATCCCATCACAATGTTTGTTCCATCCCAGTACAAATCCTCATATATTGCCAAAGAAGATATTATGCAATATGAAGATTCCATAACTGTATCATTGCAAGGACAGCTATAGAAAACACTCTGAAATAAATTCCAAATACTATATTGTGTGAGATTGAGGAGTAGTTATGTCCGTCTTATTTCCAACAGCTGTGTGGTTTCATTGATGAGTATTAAGAATTTAAGTTCTTTGTGGGCTGAGATTTTCTTCTGTTCACTGCTATATCCCTAGAACTTGGAAGATTGCCTGAAACATTTGATATAACCAATGAATATTTTGAACGAAATGTCCCTTTCTTAATTTACCTTGCTGCTGCTAACTCAGTGATCAGATGCTGCTTTAAGTACATTCTATTAGATGACTAAAGCAGGGTTTTGCAACTTGTAGAAGTCACGTCAGAGAGTTTCACTGCCAGGGAGGTTTACCATGTTCCCTACACTCCTCAAATTTGGCAATTAACACTCCAGCTAGAGCACTTCTTTTTCTCACTGACTCCAGCATTTACCTGATCATTATCCCTTCATGCTGAGTGTGTCCTATTACAGAGGTTTGGCCATAGCGACATTATTCAAGAATAGCTGATTCAAGGACTAGGGCCATCTGTACCGTGATTACAAAAGCTAATTAGGTATAGATAAGTACAATTTTAAGAAGTTGTGCATTTTCGTGTATTATTGTGAAGTATTATTTTCAAGTATTTTTCTTTTGAAAAGAAAAGATATAGAATAGATTAATTTTAATCTCCTTTCTCTTTCTCTCTCTCTATTGCTTTCAGAACTATTATCATGACCCACAAAGTTAAAGATTTAGCACAAAACTATTGCCTGAGGGCTCCATGAAATAAAACTCGTCTTTCCTCAACTTGAGATTAAAAGGTTTAAGAATAAAAAAAGTTGGAAGGGTTAACACTGTTGTGATTTAGTTTCAAATCAAAGTCCAATGTTGACTTCAGCTCTTTTCCTGTTTGGCCTTCATTTATCTTTATCTGGGCTGAAATATAAAGAGAAGTTTCCACTGCCACCCAGTATGTCAGAATAACTGCACATCCAGACACCTGAACGGAAACCCTGGCTGGGAATCCTTCCAAATCTGGGAGCTGGTTAAGCTTGCTTAAAGAAGAAGCAGAGGAGCAAAAAATTCTAAGCCAAGAGTAATCAGTGGGTTCAGAACTTATCTTTCAGGCTTAAGCCAGGGAGCTGCATTCCCAGCAGGCTCTGGTCTTTACTGTTTCATTCCTGCCCGTGCCTGTCACATGCTTGTTATGTGAGTTTGAACAAGTTTTGTACACTCTGTGTGCCTCAGTTTCCATATGCATAAGATAGAGAACACAGATTGTTGAAAGGAGTAAATGTGTGAATATATGTAAAGTATTTATACAATAAATGCCTGACAGTAAGCACTAATTAAGTGGTAGCTGTTATTGCAGAGGTGGATGTATTAGGCCATCTTAGCCTGAACTCTAAAACATATTTATATCCTATAAATAACTCCCCTTTTCTGAGTCTGTGTTCACCAAGCCACCTTCTGATAACTTGGCTTTCCTAGAGGATATAGCATCCATAGAGAGAAGATATTTTAGCTGGCCATAAGCATCCATTCCTCTTGAGAGTTTTATTTATCTCTTAAAAAAATATATGTACCAGACACTTCCCTAATTTTGTATATTATTAAAATCCTATGAATTAACCTTCTTTTAATAGATTAGAAAATTGAGGGTAATATGGGTAATATAATTCGCTCTAGGTCACTTAAATGTAGGTGACAGAGACTTTGTTGAAACCCAGAATTCTTCCCTTTTTTCCCTACACAGGTGCTCCCTGTGCTGTAGCAAAAGGGCGTCTTGTGTGGCGGTCACCAAGTTCTCTTCTATCAGTTGGACTAAAAATCTAATTGAGGGTAGAAATCTAGGTAAATTAATCCCTTGTATTTTAGTTAGAATAAAGACCCCTCAGCAAAAGTGGATCTAGGTTACGTCCTCCTTGAGGAATGGAAAATAAATCCATTTTATTTATTGAGTCCATAGAAAACACTTTGCTCTTTTGTTTGTTTTGTTTTGCTTGTTTTTCCTATAGTAGTTCGCAAACCTCATTGTGCATCCAAGTCACCTGGAGGGCTGCAATCGAACACTCATTGCTGGGCTCATCCACTGAGTTCTCGATTCAGGAAACCTGGGCTTCAGCCTGGGGCTTTGCATTTCTAACAAGTTCTCTTGTGGTGATGATGTTGCTAGCACTGGCACCACACTTTGACTCTGTCTTAAAATCAGTGGAGTCAGTGCTCTTAAACTGTTTATGTGTGAACTCAGTAAAGCTTAGCTGATCTGATATTAATCTTTAACTAAAATCCCTTTTTTCCCTTTGTTAAGTACTTCAGGTCTTATTCATTAACCAAAAAATCCTGATACAAACCAAATAGACCTTGAGTTACCCAAAGCAGAATTGAAGTCATCTATGTAATGGCTCACTAGTCTCCGGGGATGTAACACATACAACATTTATATACTTTTGGTCTTTCAGATTACATTTTATACAAGATGCCATATTATTATGACATGTCTGATTAAACAAAGAATGCAAGACAGAAATTGCATACGGGGATTGTTGCATTTTGTTTGCTTGTTTTAGCATTTGATGGAATTCACTTTAAGGGCTTGTCCTGAGTTGCTAATTCTGAAGGGAGTTCTAAGAACAAGTAAAACAATCATGGAATAACGTAAGCATTTGGATTTAAAGGGTTGGGCGTACTGTAAAATGCTAATCAGCAAATTTTCCTTGGTAAGTCACTATTCCTGTGGCATTTTACTTACATGCAGAATTTGCTGCTCATCATATCGTACCTTACCACTTCATCCCTCCCCACAAGCAATCACAAAGTATTCACAGAAAATGTTGAATGAAAAAAATGAATGCGTTCAGATTATTAATAACAGTAATAATGAGAGAAGCAACCATGTACCTGCTTCCCATAGACCAGGCCTGTTCAATGTCCTCATAAGGAGTATCCCACTTAATCAGCACAAAATCCCTATAAATCAGAGTTTCTCAACATCAGCACTAGTGACATTTTAGGCTGGATAATTCCTTGTTGTGTGTTCTGTCCTATGCATTGTACAATGTCTTGTAGGATCCCTGGCCTCTACTGACTAGATGCCAGTAAAAACCTCCCAGTTGTAACAACAAAAATTGGCCCAGTTGAGAACCACTGATATATATCAATATATAGAATTATAATCTCTCTTTCATAAATGTGGCCTTGGAAATTTAATTTGTCCAACTTTCCACAGTTCATTTTTATCAGAACAGGAATTCAAGTCCAGACCCTCAGATTTGTCCATTCTTAATAAGTTGACTAAAATGGGAGACACAAACTTCTGTAGACCAGGATAGGACAGATCAGCTGTGATTAATTTCCTCTAAATGCAACTTTTCTAAATAAATTTTGCCATATTTAGGCTTTAAATTGTATAGTCTATGTTTTGTCTTAATTTTTATTAGACATATTATAAGTCCTTGAATACAATCCAGCATCCGTTCTTTTGTTATGGAAACAGATGCCTTTGGCTTGTGAGTTAAAATAGCTCCTAGTACAAAGCAGGGTTCTAACTGGCCTGGCTGTATGGGTCCCCAGTCTCTGGTCACCACCTAGGCTGAGGTGGGATTTATGTCTTGGATATGCATTTACTTTGCTGTTTATTTCCTTAGTTGAATCTTAGAATGTTGTTCATAACCTTCTCTCTCCCCTGCTTTTTTATAGCAAGGTCCAAACTTCTGTTTTCTTAAGTGTTTCATCAGACAAATAATATATGTATAAACTTCAGTTGAAATTGGGAAATGTGTATTTTAAATCAACCACATGAGAATGGATAGATGATAGATAGATAGGCAGACAGGCGGACAGATAGAAGTTGGCTGTGTAAAGCATGGAATCTCTATCACTTCTAAGAGTCAGTCAGGGGCTCATATTCTGGTCCTGAACGAAAAGAACTGGTGATTGTAGTAACTCTTTTGGGAAAGAGGACTATATACTAAAAAGGAAATTGAGAGTATATAGAGATGGATAATATAGGGTCATTTACTACAGAATAGAACAGGTTGAAGAGATATGGAGTTATAAACTAATTAAGGCAATTGTAGATAGGAGAGAGGAAGGTCCCATAATTTATATTTAGACTATAATATAAAGAAAATGGATATGTGCTATCAGCACAATACACACACACACACACACACACACACACACACACACAATCACATGTTTGACTTATTGTAATAGATCCCATAAGATTTGCTGGGATTAAGTAACTGTCATAAAGTGTACTCATATGCTTTTATGTACTTAGGAAAATATTGTTAAAGGTTTAGTACCTACATGAGGAAAAATTAAAATCTCATTAAAGGATATAAAACAAATATCTCAACAAATGGAAAGACAAATCAGGTTTTTGGGATACACTATAACAGAAAATGTTTATGCTTCTAAAACAAATGTGGACATAATTTAATATCAATCAGAATCCCAACTGGGAATTTTTGAAAGTGTTAAAAAAAAAAAGCCTTAAAATTTATATAACAGAGTGGGTTTTATAGATCTCTCTCTCTCTCAATCTCTCTCTCTCACCCACACATACATAAGAATAGTAAGAGACAGTGTAACTGTAGAAAAACCTGTAAAACAGATATTCAGTTATTATTTTATCGGCATGACATAGAAGAAAAAGGAAGTCTAGAAATTGATTGTAGTATATAACAGAAGATTTTATATTTGACAAAGGTAGTATTTCATTTCACAGGGAAAAGATGGATCATTAATAATTAGCCCTGGCACAATCAGCTATCTATTTGCATCTTACACCATGTACAAAAAACAAATTTCAGAGGAAATGAAGATTAATTTGTAAAAAATTTAAAAAAAAAAGTTTTGCAAACACCTAGGAGACTAGTAGTACGTGTACATGTACAATAGCTAGTAGCAAGTATAACTTTCTTAAATAAGACTGAAAACCCAGCTGTAAGAGATAAGGTATATAAATTTGTAGCAAAAGATAACACAGACAAAATATCAATCAAAAGATACATAATAGGCTTTGAAAGAAAAATATGTATACTGGAGAATACTGACAGAGTGTTGTTTCTGTAGTATACATAGGACCCTGAAAATTTGTCAGGATGAGAATAGTAGCTCAATAATAAGAGTCAATTCACAGAGATCATCTTCAAGTGATCAAGTATATGAAAATAATGCTCAAACTGATTGTTAACTTTCTATGCAAAAATAATGAAGAGACATCATGTTATAGCTGTGAGCCTGACAGTAATTTGAAAGGGTGATAACTTGACTGGCAAGTGTAAAACCTAAAGTATTAAAGACATTTTGGAATGCAATGTCTATTAAAATTAAAAATGCATTTACCTTCTGACACAGAAACCCCTCTTCTTGCTAGTTCAGCCATAAAACAAAGCACCAGTAGGAGGCATATTTATTGCAGTGTGTTGAGTAGCCAAATACTAAATAGAAAGCAATGGCTCTTCAGTAGGGGAATGACTGAAAATATGGTAAATACATATCATAATTTTGCAGCTGTTAAAAAAGAATGAATTAAGGTGTACCAACGGATAATTGATTTGGAGTGATTTCTGTGGGTTTTTTGTTTAGTAAGAATAGAAAGATACAGAAAAGTGGATATTGAACGATCTTTCTGAGTAAACAATTACACGATAACTAAATTCTTCATTTGTATATGTGTGTGAGTCTTTGCATGGGTGTATACATATACATGCTTACCTATTGTCATAAATACATGGAAAAAACGTACATTCAATAGTGAAAATTTGGTTTAACAGGGTAGAGAGGAAGGTAGGAAAGTGGGAGTGAGGAGGGCTGAACATTAAAATAAAAGAAAATAAACAAGTGAAAAATGTAAAAATCCAATAAAAATGAATGTACGTTTGATTCCCACTTCAATTTATACAGTATTTTAAATGTGAATTAAAGTTAAGTACATTGAAATTATTTGGGATTACTCTAATTTGATTCTTAGGGTTTTTTCCAGACTTTAACAAGAAACTGTTTCCTAAGATTTCAAAAAATATATATAATTCATATTTCCTGTAGAAAAAAATAAAAATTACAGTTAAGCAAAAAGAAAAAAATATCCTAGTCCTTCCAGTTTGAGGCTCTGTCTGTTGACTCTCTTCCCATCCCTTACCCAGAGCTCTGCTCACTGGCTTCTGTCTTCTCTCCCCAGTCTAGCTTAGGTACCACCTCCGAGTAACTGTCTTGTATTGGCCTGCCTCTGTCAAATTCTACATCTCTGTCCTTTGGACAAGTTGCATACCCAGCCTCAAATAGACATGGCCCAGCCCCAAACTTGAACACTTCACAAAAACAGCATCTGATCCTGGAGAATTCTACAAATTCCAAAACCTGGCCTTTAACAACATATCCTCAGTGAATGTTCTGATAGAGGTTATGACAGAAATAAAAGCATAAGAAACATAGTTCCTTCCCAAAAGAAGCTTAGAAATTCATGGAGGAGCTGAACTTTACATTTATTAAAATTAAATAGGTTTGTTTCAGCCCTTAACCCGATATGATTGTTTAAATTAATTGTAGGTTGGAGAGTTAAGGAGAAAGTTTATTCAAAAGAGCCCATTACACCAGGTAGAGGGAGGACAAAGATATGAAGATAAAGTACACAAGGACCTAGCACTTGTAGCATTTGCCTCATTTCTGGTGCTTGGGCCTGTCTCAGTCCTATATAACTCAACAGGAAAGAAGGGCCAAGGCTGAGCTAGTAAAGTAATAAAAATGGAGGTTTCTAATCATGATCTAAAATGATACACAACTGAGGCTTCATGGCTAGAGGCATAGTTTACCTTTAGCTAATTAAAAGGAGACTCCTGCCTGTAGAAGAAGCCAACCTATTGCCTCCAAACAACCAATTTTTATCTGGACATGTTTCTACAATAAACCACATGTTTGGGTCTTTTTCAAAAAGTACCCTACTTCTTACTGGGTTGGGATGGGAGTATGAAACAGAAGTTTTATCCAGATACCCAGGCCAACTCATGGTTGATAGAGATGCCTGAGGAGGCCTGGGCCTTGGAGACCCAACTGGAACGTGAAGGTCATACTTGCAAAGGTGAAACACTCTGATGCCCAACTGACAGGGTAAAAACACTTAAATAAAAAGAGAGTAGGAGCATGTGAGAATTATCAGAAAATCTTTGGAGAGCTCTGGGCTCTGCTCTGGCTCCTGAGTAACCTTAGCTGTCACTGCCTGTGTCACTGTAGTAGCTGTTGAGTGGAGAGGGCTGCTTCTAAAAGCATGACTGAAAAATTTTAAGTCAGGGATACACACACAAGCCTGTCTGCTGTCTTTGTCTTTTGCTCATATGTTTGTTCTTTGTTTTCCTATTATTGCCCTTCTAACATTTTTCTCAAGGTAAGTTGTGCTCCAAACTATTCTTTTGTCCTTAGCAGTCACCCAAAACTCTCTTTTGTAGTCTTTCTGTATCTCAACCTGTCTTTTAACTAAGCCTGTCCAATAGAACAGGCCACAAGGTTGCCACTGGATAAGCCACAGTGATTTTTAGCTTCAAGAATTTTATCATAAATCAGAGCAGAAAAACAGATAGAAGATTATAAAAAGAACTAGCGTAGAGGAATTGCAAAGATCTCAGAATCTTACTATGTTCTTATAGTCATCATCTTTTTCTCACAGTTCCAAACTTCCTTATATAGTGCTAACTGGAAATCCCTTGGTACTTGGAGTCTTTAATGTTATTTCTGAACTGGAATCACAAATCACCTCTTTTCATCATCCTAACTCCCATCCTATCCCCACCACTAGGCTAGATGCCTGTGTGGTTCTCTTTCTTCACATAGGCCCCTGTTACCAGCAAGTAGGTTCAAGTCCAATCTCAACAGAACAGAGGTAGAAACTCTCATTTCCTTTTCCCTCCAGGTTATCCTACTCTGTACCACCCCCCACTCCCCCCCATGCTCTAAATGAGATATCTGCACTTCTGTAGATTTCCAGTCAGTATATCACCTCTCACCACACTTCTACTCAGACCTTTGTGTTTGTGGTTGATAGTAAATATTTCCATTTCAATCAGTTAAGAAAAGTTAGGTGCTAAACCGTATACTTAAGAAGAATGTTATATAATCTTTATCATTGTAGAATTAAAAACCTTCAAAGACCAGAATAATGGGTAGAAAATCATTGCAAACAGTAAACCCATTCATGCATTTATTCATTCACCTAGTTTAAGACTGTCAAGTACACAGGATATAAGTAAGGCTTTGGAAATTTTTAGGACGAAGTATTAGTGTTAAATCAGGAACTATTTTGTTAATTATACACACCAAGTTGTGTTCAACTGCAGTGTGGAAGGATCACAGATGAACAAATTCTAAGAAATCTTGAGGAGAGCATCTAAGGTTTCTGCTTGAAGTAAGCCCATTATAATTTATTAAAGTGCTCTGCCAAGCCTGTAGCTTTATCCTAGGATTCTTATTTATATACAGAGACATAATAATTTTTAAGAGTTTTTGAAATATTATTTGATTATGCTGGACATTATAGCCTGAATTTCTATAGCATGAAACAGTAAGGGCCTTGAGCAGATGGCCATTTACTTAATAATTGCACCCCTCCACCCCACTTCCAGAACTGGGCTGTGCATTTCCTTAATTTGGAGGTATTTTGATAGAGCATTTGTTCTTATTCTACACAAGAAAGGTACACAGGGACGGGGAGGAGGCTCTGCTGTCCTAGAGAAGGTGGAGTAGTAGTATTTGAGCCTAATGAGTTTAACAACGTTCAGTTGAGATAGAAAGTAATGGGTTACAGGATTAGTTAAAACCTGTGGTGGTTTAAAACATGTCCACAAATGATTTGACCCTCTTCCCACTGAGAGGTGGGAACTATGTCCCCTCCCCTTGACTCCGACAGGATATGTCTCTGTTTGGACCTGTAGAGTAAGGTAAAATTAGTGCAGTGTGTCTTCTGCAGCTAGGTAAGAGCAGGCCACACAGCTTCCATCTGGTTTTCTTGAAATACTCTGTGTTGGAAATCTGAGCTGCTATGTGAGAAATTCTCCAACCCTGTGGCTGCCATGCTGTAAGGAAAGGAAACTCAGGCCACATGAAGATGCCCTGTGTAGGTGTCAGTCACCAGCCCCCAATGAGGTCCCAGCCGACAGCTGGCGTCAGCTACTGTGAAATTGTCTCCAATGATTCCAGACCCTTTCCAACTACTAACTCATCTCCATGGAGCCATGGAGTCCTCCCAGCCGAGGTCCCAGACCACATAGAGGATAGATAAGCCAAATCCCTCACCCACAGATGCTGTGAAGAAAATAAAATGATTGCTTTGAACCCCTAAGTGTAGGGTAGTTTGTTTGCAGCAGCAGTAATTGGGGCAGTCCTTTAGAGCCCTCTCTTCCTAGAGATTTCTTCTAGTGATGGGTAGTGAAAATAGAGATTTGGTGGAAACATGACTCTTGGAAAAATGTTTTGAGTATAGGTGGTTAGAGGTAATGATTCTCAGGAAGAAAATGAGGTGGAAGATGGAAATCCATGCTTTTTCCTCTTTAGCACTATCCACTCTCTTCTTTTATGCTTCTCCTCACATTACTGAGAGTCTGTTTCTCTATGTGCTTTTTCTTTCTGACTGTGGCAGCCAAGATTGAATGAGGGAAAACAGGGGTTACTCAAAACATGGATGGGGGATCATTTTTACAAATCAGAAATAACCTTAACAAATCAGAAAAGAGCCTGTTTTGTTCCAAAAAAGAAATCTGAAGTTTGAGTTTACATTAAAAACAAAAAGCAAAGGGAGATCGGGTGGTACAGTAAATTGATGCCAGCAGGATGAGGTAGAAGTTTCCAGAGGCAGAGACATCCTATCCATTTGGTTGAGTAGACAGATTGCCTAGGATTCACAGTACTTTTAGAAACGCATGAAATGAAATGTTTTAATTTCCTTTAAAATCAGAAGAAAAGAAGTGTAGTTTTAGATAGAAGAAAATATTGTAACATATAATATTCATATCTTTGTCTTTTCATCCTCAGTCAAAAAATAGAACCTTTAATTATTTTTTAATGGTGTAAGTGTTTCATGATACATAGGGACCATAAATGTAATAATGTGAGCCTGACTGGAGAACCATGTGGGACAGGACTAGAAGGAATGGGTATATCGGATCGGCTGCTTCTGTGCTTACCTGAAGCGGTAAGTTTTGTATGTCTAAACTTAAACTCTGTGTTTGGAGTTTCAGCACAGCACTAATGATGCTTTATATAACCAACTAGTGCAATTCCATAGCATGCAGACTTTATTACCATACTCCTTCAGACCAGTTATCTAAATTATAATAGGGTAAGGAGTTTAGAAGGAAGAAAGATACAAAACTGTGACCCTTCTTCAGTTGCTGCAATGCCTGGGCATCAGTGGGTGCCAGAGCCATCCCTGGGCTCATAGGAGAACAGGAAGCCCTCACTGCCTGGTGAAAGAATACCGTTGGGTGATCCTTGTCAAAGACAGCCTCTCTTAACTCACTTTTTCCAGATATGTTCAAAATGATGGCGTCATTTGGTCAAATATTTTGATAGGTTATTCAAAAAGGAGTCTGGGCTTTTTATCAGTCATGTCCAGCTGCCCATTACCAAGAGGGAAACCAGTGGGAACTGTACAATTCAAGAACAAACTTAAAATCAATAAAATTTAAGTGTCAAATGTTAATACTGGCTACACCTGTGCAAATATAAATTCAGAGCAAACATAAAAGTTTAAATATTATGCATTATTACTCATAAAAATAAATAAAGCAAACCCAAAAAACTAGCTAAGGGACCGAGCCTCCCCAAAGCTAGCAGAAGGGGAAGAATTGTTGCAATCTCCTTAGAGACATTTTCCATTGGCCATTCTCTGTGACAGTACATGGTGTAGAATAGAGAAGGAAAGCTATTTAGAAGGTCCATTTTGTTCATCTGCACTTCCTCAGAATCCAGTGTAGTTGCTGGTGTATACTAGGCATGCAGTAAATATTTGTTGAATAAAGAATGAAAATAGGAGTAAATATAGGGCTCATTCTGGTATACTCATTGTTCAGTTCTTCCTATGTGCTTGTTCCGCCCAGCAGCACACTAGCTTCCTCAAAAGGAGCACCTCAGAAGAGCCTTGGGTCCCTTTTACTCATTCATGCCTCCTTTCTATAACTTCACCTTCTTCTTACTGACCCTCCCTTTTCTCTTTCTTCTGACTACTGCCTATCTCCTGCTCCAGTGATCCCAGCCCCTCATTCCGATTGCTCAGTTTCCTGATTTCAATTCTGCCTTCCTGTCTTTTTTTTTTTTAATTTATTTATTTTATTTATTTATTTTTGGCTGTGTTGGGTCTTTGTTGCTGTGCGCAGGCTTTCTCTAGTTGCGGCGAGCAGGGGCTCCTCTTTGTTGCGGTGCGCGGGCTTCGCACTGCGGTGGTTTCTCTTGTTGCAGAGCATGGGCTCTAGGCGCCCGGGCTTCAGGAGTTGTGGCTCGTGGGCTCTGGAGCGCAGGCTTAGTAGTTGTGGCGCACAGGCTTAGTTGCTCCGCAGCATGTGGGATCTTTCCGGACCAGGGCTTGAACCCGTGTCCCCTGCATTGGCAGGCGGATTCTTAACCACTGTGCCACCAGGGAAGCCCTGCCTTCCTGTCTTGATATACTCATAGATCTACTTGTAATGACTTCTTTTGATTGATGATTCTTGGTCCATCCTCTCCTGCTGTCCTACCTTTTAAGTAAACTTCAATCCACCAGGACAGTAGAACCCAGTCAGCTGTAACTTCATAATGACCTCAGGGTTTAAATAGGTGGTTTCTCCTATGTTTCTTACCTTCCTCAACATGCTGCCTCTAGAAGCCTTCTCCAAAAGGTTATAATATAGTTCAGTTGACTCTCAGTTACTGGCCCTTCATCTAAAATTTCAATTCTTATCCAATCAAAGCTTTGACACTTCATATTAACACTCTATGACCTTACCATTTTACATTAAGGAAATAATTCCTGTTACCTCCCAAACTTGAAAGATCTTAGAAAGTTACCCACAGTGATAATATGCAATGTAAAACTTCAGAGAGAGAGGATGAATGCTTTTGACTTTCTGCAATACTTTTTGGATATTGTCTGATAGTGAGGAGAGAGGAAAATTAGAATCAAGTAAAATTTTTATGAATTCTTGACAGAGGAACACTCATAACCATGTTAGCAATGTTATAGTGTGAATAGTGTCAAACAAAGCAGATAAATGTGCTATTTACACACTTCCAGTGTAAATCTTAGCAACTTTTTAAGTGTTTTGTTTACATATTTCTGTTTTCTATGTCATTGTCAAATCCATAAACCTTTCAAACATGCACACATACACACACACACAAATAATCAATAAATATATCCGAGGAGTAGTAGATTTAGTGAAATTCCACTAGTTTTCACTTACCTGTACACGTTCCAGTTGCATTTATTTCTCTCTATTCTTAGAAACTAAATGTCAAAGTGAAATAGATGGGGTTGGTTCTAGGTAGGATTCTTATTTGTTTCAGCCAGTCACAAAGAAAAAGAGCCAGACCTTCTGCTGGGTCTTCAGAACATGGCTTCACATTTGAAAAACCTGAATGAGCTTAAAAACAATACTGATCCCCAACTCTACCCAGAACAACAACAACAAAACAAACAAAAAAAAAACCCTGGGTTGTGGGGGAAGCAGTGTATTTGTTAACACCTCCATGGTGATTCCAACGTACAGCCAAAGTTAAGAACTGCTGATTTAGAATGTGTTGTTGTGCTATTATTTTCTTTGCTTTAGCTGAAGAAAGGCAATTTAGATTATTTTTATATGGTCCTGGGAAAAATGAAACAAAAGTATGCAAAGCAAGAAAGTACTTCAGTAGGGCCAAGTAAGTGAGGCAAAGGGTTTCTATTTTATAACTTGATAGGCTATTGTCAAAATAGAAACAGGTCTAGGTTAGAATCCACTTTGAGATCCATAGAATTTGTAGCAAGCTCCCGTAGCTGGAAGATAAACAAACAGGCTTTCTCCTGGCAACACACTTTTCCCAAACTCTCAACTACATTCTACACTTGCTGTTTCCTGAAGATAATGCTGTTTTTATTATTTGCTGTTTAATGTTAATTACTTTTGCTCTTTAGAATTACTCACAATACATTTTGGAATCCAGTGAATACATTAGTGTCTTAGAGTATCAACATTTCTCCCAACTTATCCTTCATTATTACAAAGCTGAAAACCAGTTATAAAATAAACGCTGCTAAATGATTTATTTCTCATCCATTGAAATATACTTTTCTCATGAACAGGAAGAAATTATTTGAAGAATTTAATGCAGTCAAGCAGGAGATTCCAAAATCTGTACATAGAATTTCAAGTCCTTGTAAATAGGTCAACAACATTTGTAAAGTATGCATAGATGCTTAGCACTATAATAGGAACCTAAAGTGTATAGTTGAGATTAGACATGACTTATGCCCTCAGAATTTTATAATCTTTCAAAAAAGACGAGATAGGTTGGTATTCAATGAATACGAATACATACAAAGAAATACTCTGACAGAAAGAGATAAGGAAGGGATTGTGCAGAGCCACAGTTAATTGAGGGAAATTTCCCTTGAGATGTTTTTGTGAAATGGGCTCTGAACTTCAATTTAAAGTGAGGGATATGGTTTGTAGGACAGGAATGTTGAGACTATTCCTTGTATATGTGATAAATTAAATGAAAGCTCTAAGAAGTGAATAAAATGGAGTGAACTGGCTGAAAAAGAAAAGGAAGAAGAAAGCTCCTAGATGTCTGTAATGTCTGTGAAAAGAGACATTGCATCTTTCTCAGCATTTTAAAATTAGCAGTTTACTGACAGTTTTCTGAATTAAATGATTTATATGAACATTTATGGATGGAAAAATATGTTTCTCTGATGATAAAAATGCTATAATTTCTCCTATTTTAAAAGTTAAGTGCCTTTATATATGAAATATTTTTTAATAGATCTTTATTGGAGTATAATTGCTTCACAGTACTGTTAGTTTCTGTTGTACAACAGAGTGAATTAGTCGTATGCATACATATATCCCCATATCCCCTCCCTCTTGAGCCTCCCTCCCACCTTCCCTATCCCACCCCTCTAGGTCATCGCAAAACACCGAGCTGGTCTCCTTGTGCTATGCTGCTGCTTCCCACTAGCAGAAATTTTACATTTGATATGTTGATGCTACTCTCACTTCGCCCCAGCTTCTCCTTCCTCTCCCCTGTGTCCTCAAGTCCATTCTCTATGTCTAAATCTTTATTCCTGCCTGCCACTAGGTTCATCAGCACCTTTTTTTTTTTTAGATTCCATATATATGCATTAGCACATCGTATTTGTTGATCTCTTTCTGACTTACTTCACTCTGTATGACAGACTCTAGGTCCATCCACCTCACTACAAATAGTTCAATTTCGTTTCCTTTTATGGCTGAGTAATATTCCATTGTATATATGTGCCACATCTTCTTTATCCATTCATCTGTCGATGGACATTTAGGTTGCTTCCATGTCCTGGCTATTGTAAATAGAGCTGCAATGAACATTGTGGTACATGACTCTTTTTGAATTATGGTTTTCTCAGGGTATATGCCCGGTAGTGGGACTGCTGGGTCATACGGTAATTCTATTTTTAGTTTTTTAAGGAGCCTCCATACTGTTCTCCGTAGTGGTTTTATCGATTTACATTCCCACCAACAGTACAGGAGGGTTCCCTTTTCACCACACCCTTTCCAGCATTTATTGTTTGTAGATATTTTGATGACGGCCATTCTGACTGGTGTGAGGTGATACCTCATTTTAGATTTGATTTGCATTTCTCTAATGATTAGTGACGTGGAGCATCTTTTCATGTGCTTCTTGGCCATCTGTATTTCTTTTTTGGTGAAATGTCTATTTAGGTCTTCCACCCATTTTTTAATTGGATTGCTTATTTTTTTGATATTGAGTTCCATGAGCTGTTTGTATATTTTGGAGATTAATCCTTTGTCCATTGTTTCATTTGCAAATATTTTCTCCCATTATGAGTGTTGTCTTTTCATCTTGTTTATGGTTTCCTTTGCTGTGCAAAAGCTTTGAAGTTTCATTAAGTCCTATTTGTTTATTTTTGTTTTTATTTTCATTACTCTAGGAGGTGGGTCAAAAAAGATCTTACTGTGATTTATGTCAAAGAGTGTTTTTCCTATGTTTTCCTGTGAGAGTTTTATAGTGTCTGGTCTTACATTTAGGTCTTTAATCCATCTGGAGTTTATTTTTGTTTTCAGTGTTAGTGTTCTAATTTCATTCTTTTACATGTAGCTGTCCAGTTTTCCCAGCACCACTTATTGAAGAGGCTGTCTTTTCTCCATTGTATGTTTTTGCCTCCTTTGTCATAAATCAGGTGACCATATGTGCATCGGTTTATCTCTGGGCTTTCTATCCTACCACTGATCTATCTTTCTGTTTTTGTGCCAGTACCATACTGTCTTGATTACTGTAATAGTTTGAAGTCGGGGAGCGTGATTCCTCCAGCTCCATTTTTCTTTTTCAAGATTGCTTTGGCTATTCAGGGTCTTTTATGTTTCCATACAAATTGTAAAATCTTTTGTTCTAATTCTGTGAAGAAAGCCAGTAGTAGTTTGATAGGGATTGCATTGAATCTGTAGATTGCTTTAGGTAGTATAGTCATTTTCACAATATTGATTCTTCCAATCCAAGATCATGGTATATTTCTCCATCTGTTTATGTCATCTTTGATTTCTTTCATCAGTGTTTTATAGTTTTCTGAGTACAAGTCTTTAGCCTCCTTAGGTAGGTTTATTCCTAGATATTTTATTATTTTTGTTGCAATGGTAAATGGGATTGTTTCCTTAATTTCTCTTTCTGATTTTTTGTTGTTAGTGTATAGGAATGCCAGAGATTTCTGTGCATTAATTTTGTATCCTGCAACCTTACCAAATTCATTGATTAGTTTAGTAATTTTCTGGTGGCATCTTTAGGATTTTATATGTATAGTATCATGTTATCTGCAAACAGTGACAGTTTTACTTCTTCTTTTCTAATTTGAATTCCTTTTATTTCTTTTTCTTCTCTGATTGCCGTGGCTAGGACTTCCAAAACTATGTTGAATAAGAGTGGTGAGAGTGGACATCCTTGTCTTGTTCCTGATCTTAGTGGAAATGCTTTCAGTTTTTCACCATTGAGTATGATATTTGCTGTGGGTTTGTCATACACGGCCTTTATTACATTGAGGTAGTTTCCCTCTATGCCTATTTTCTGGAGAGTTTTTATCATAAATGGGTGTTGAATTTTGTCAAAAGCTTTTTCTGCATCTATCGAGATTAGAAAATATAAACAGACCTATCACAAGTAATGAAATTGAAACTGTAATTAAAAATCTTACAACAAACAAAAGTCCAGGACCAGTTCGCTTCACAGGCAAATTCTGTCAAACATTTAGAGAAGAGCTAACACCGATCCTTCTCAAACTCTTCCAGAAAATTGCAGAGGGAGGAACACTCCCAAACTCATTTTATGAAGACACCATCACCCTGCTACCAAAACCAGAAAAAGATGTCATAGAAAAACAAAATTATAGACCAATATCACTGATGAACATAGATACAAAAATCCTGAACAAAATACTAGCAAACAGAATCCAACAACATACTAAAAGGATCATACACCATGATCAAGTGGGATTTATCCCAGAGATGTGAGGATTCTTCAATATATGCAAATCAATCGATGTGAACACCATATTAACAAATTAAGGAATGAAATATTCTTATTATACCTCTTATGTTATAAATATTGTTACTTCTTGTAGAATTATTCTAAAGCTGACTCCCTTGTGGCAGACACATTTATCCTCATGAAATAGCCATGATCTGTTCCATATTTTTCAGCCCCCTTGAAGATAAGTGGGACCATTTAACTAGTTTTTGGCATGTAGGCTGTGTGCAGAATTGATGTATGTAACTTTCTTGCCAAGGCATTTAAGAGTTGGTGTGTTCCCTCAAGTTCTCTCTTCCCCAACTCATCATCTGGAAGCTGATGCAGACAAAAGATTCAAGCAGAATGAATCTCTGGGTCACTATTTGGATAGGAACCACCAAGAAATGTCATCGCATTGTAGTAAACTTTCTTAGGTTATACTCCTGAGATCTTGGTTTCTTTCCCTGGTATAGGCTAGGCTAACCTCACTGTACCCTCCAAGCTTTTTGCATGCATAATCTTTTGTTTTAGAAGAGATGAATTTCAGGAAAGTGGTGGCAACAGGGGAGATGGGAAACACAATGTATCATTACAATTAAAGACTCATGTTCTAGCCACAAATCCTTTCTCCCTTGAAATAAACTTTTACAAACGATGTCAGGTTAAACTGCCTTTATTTTTCCACAGTTTAGCTAGAATAAGGCAATATCTTTCTTTTGGGTTGCTAAGGAGGATTTTATTTATTCATAGAATTGTACTTTGACAACAGAGTCAACTTACCTCAATTGCAGGTTCGCTGAATTGCTCTCAATTCTCCTATTTATTATCTTCTAATAAATTAAGACTAAGACCATGTCTGTTCATTGAACTTCAGCTAAGAGTTATATCTAGCCAGAGAACTCAAATATGTTTTGGAACTTGTCTTATTCACCCTAGCAATTGTTAAGACATTTGTGAGGAAAATGACTTTCACCAGGAATGAGGGCAGGATACATTTTTATAGGGGCTAATCAGAGTCTAATGAAATTGAAACAAATAAATTATTCTTAAGTGAAATCAGTTTCATTAAGCCTCTGCCATTTCAAGCCTTCACCTTGTATGTCCATCCTTAGCCCGCAGTAGAAAAGTGAATCTGGTGCTGTCATGGTGCCTCAAATGGCTTGCTGCAAGCTCTAAGAGCTGTTGTTCAGTAGGTAGTAGCTAAAAGTCTTCTTTGCATTAATAGCATTTTGTTTTTTAATTAAGAAAATTTTGGTTTTTAATTAAGAAAAAAGCAAGGCCCTTAACTTTCACTCCATTCTTTAATGATGATAATGGTATATGCAAAATAGAGCCAGGCAGAATTCCACAGTGATAGTCCTTATGTAAAAACATCAAACTTCAGGCTGCATTAAAAGAGCTTTTGAAATTTTTAAGAATGGCAGCACATTTGGCTACCATTTTCCTTTTTTTTTTCTTTCTCTGCCCGCACCGTGCAGCATGCGGGATCTTAGTTTCCTGATGAGGGATTGAACCAGCGCCCCCTGCATTAGGAGCGCAGAGTCTTAACCACTGGACCACCAGGGAAGTACCACTATTTTTTTAATATATCAACCTTATCATCAAAAATGTTTCAGAAATAAAAATATAATAGGTATGTATTTATAATAAGGGACATTGTTTTTAAAGACCATTCCTATGAGCAATATAGTTGATACTTGTCTGTGTGTAGAAACACGTATCTGAAAATACTGAGTACAAATCAAACTTTACAAACCAAAACAAATGTAAAGGGAAATGGTAAACAATAATAAAAATATTTTCATTTTAACAGAGATTTTGAGATTCCCTAAAGCAGCCATATTTGTATTTTTTTAATATCTTAATTGGAGTGTATTTTTGCATGATCTTCAAATACTATTCATATGTTAGACATAGAATGAATTTTATCAGTGTAAATATGGTTTGGGCCATACCTGAAGAATGGTAAAATATATATTTTTTATATATAATATAAATATATTTATAAATTCCTACTATCTGGAATATAGCTGAGAACTAGAAGATAAAGTATAAAATGATGTTATGTATTCATGTTTTTGAGAGGTTGTCTGTTTTCTCAGACATAGCAGATGAGGCAAATTTAAATGGAAGGGAAGACAAGGTTGTAGGACTATGGAACCAGCAGATACACAGCAGTGACTTTAGATCCAAATAGACCCCAGTTCAAATCTCAACTTTACCCCTTGCTAACTGGGGAAGGCAGTGAGTCACTTAATCTCCGTGACATTCAATTTCCTACTTTGGAAAATGAAAATAATCACACCTGTCTCACAGGATGTTGTAGAAATTAAATTCAATAATGTGCATATATGTCATATATAATATCAGACTCATACTGTACTCTAAAAATGCTAGGGTCATCTTTTATATATTTATTCTAGAAATGTTTAGTATGAACTTACTATATGCCAAAGACCATGCTCATTCACAGTCGAATGAGAGAGAATTCTAGTTTAAAGTCTAGTAATTGAGGCTGACCCCACTGAAGCATCCCATAGCCAATCCTGACTTCTATAGGTATACAATTTAATAACAAGAAGGTGCAGTAGAGAGAGAGGGAAAAAATAACCAAACATAAAGAAATCCAAGAAAAATGGTCTAATTTAGTGAAGGGAAAAGTATCCTAATATATCTCAGCATTCATGAGAGTATGGCTCTCTGGTCTCAAATTTGACCGGAGCCAGTATAATGATCTTTTTTTTTTTTTTTTTTCCTGTACGCGGGCCTCTCACTGTTGTGGCCTCTCCCGTTGCGGAGCACAGGCTCCGGACACGCAGGCTCAGTGGCCATGGCTCACGGGCCCAGCCGCTTCGCAGCATGTGGGATCTTCCCAGACTGGGCACGAACCCGTGTTCCCTGCATCGGCAGGCAGACTCTCAACCACTGCACCACCAGGGAAGCCCAGTGTAATGATCTTGAGTCACTGAGTGGTTAGTAACATAGAGATATTAATAAAGTATTTAATTGTTTTTAAAAACTATATCCTACAATTTTATAATATAAAGTGACTAATAAGTGGTAAAAGTTCACTAATGTGTAATACTATATGTGGAATACCTCATCCGTTGTTGATAGCACAGTATGCATTTATATATTCAGCAACAGTAAGAATGACTCTGTAGCTAAGGCACTGTAGGTACCATAGGAGAGAGAGAGAGGTAATGGAGACACTATTATATATTTATTTGCTTTTAGCAAGTTTTCTCTCTGACATGCCATGTACCATCACAGGAGTCTTTGCATCTCCCTACAATACTGCCCACCCCCATCCATTTGCTATATGTCAAGCTAACAAAAATGTCCTGATAAGGAAAAGCTACCTGCTTTTCCTTCCCTTATCAGTACTTCAGGTTCCTTTTAGTCAATAAGAATAATACCGCTGAGTCTTGACAAGGTATAAATTCAGACTTGTCTGCCACAGAGGGACAACACCTTGAGGCAGTCACAAACTCAGCTTTGTTCTTTTGCTTTTGGGAAAATATATCGAGTCTAAGTTTGTACTGTCATTTCTCCCTTAGAAGCTAATGATATCTTGAATAAAAAAGTCACCAGAGGAACGTATTATCAACCAAAATTTTCAAATGATTCTAAATTAACTGCTGCTGATGTGTTAATAGTCTTGCTGTACTTGAGAGGGTGGGGCACAACCTGAGTATGCTTTTTAAACTTTTTATAATTTCAAATAGTACTTCTGTTCCTGTTGAAGTTTGCCACATGCTGATAGAAAAAACAATAGATGAAAAATCAAGAGCACATATGTAACTTTAGTATATTTTTTTTTATCTCAGTAATCCCAGGTTGTAGGACAGACAAATAATTTTCTTCTTTTAAAGGAAAGAGAATTCTCTTCAAGTTTTCTTCACTTTGTGAATCATGGCTGAGACAAGTTCAGAGGCTTAAAGGATGTATTTCTTTAAATATTTACTGAGGAAAAAGATGTATGTCAGGTTCCCTTCCCATCATCCAAGTCCCCTGAGGATTCCTATATGGGAAGCTTTTCCACAGAAAGAATTTCATCCCACCATTAGCTTTTGTAGATATAAACACATCATGGAAATTTCTGAATGAGAAGGAATACTGCATCACAGGAAGATTGGTTAGACATAAGGGCTAATCCTTAATGCCAAGCATATCAGGACATATTATATGAAAACAGTTTGACATGACCTTATAGCAGGTGGTTTATTATATATTCCATTTCTTTTAAAGCAATAAACAATGTCTGTGTTCAAAGTAAGAGGGCAAAAGTAAACCAGCTTTTCTAGACTATCAATATTCCCAAATAGAGTTTAGAGTTTCTCTGCACTGGAAAAGAATTTACATAATCATTTGACATTGGTCTTTTAAAATAGCATGTCTATGTCTATATGGTCCCACCACACCTATATCATAGCTTATGACTGCTCAGGCAATGTCATTATTATTATCTTTCAACACTGTGTCAAATTCCTATTCAAATAAATGAATATGGCTAATTAAGTTCTTTTAACTAGATGGCTACTCCTAAGCAGCTAAGAAATAATTCACAAATATTGGATTGAGAAAGTTTTGAGTAGAGGAGTAATAAAGGAACTACTAGCCTACTTATCTTTTTAATCCAAGACTCTATTATCAAATGTATGAAGAAAAGTCAATAGGGAAATAAAGTACACACACACACACACACACACACACACACACACACACACACACACACACACACACACACACACACCCCTATTTGGAATATCCTTAAGATGTACGTTCTCTCTTTTGTTTTCTCTTATCCCCAACTAAATTTGTATTAAAGGAAAATTATTCTACTTTTGCTTTTATCCTTTCCTACTTTTCTCACTTGGGAGAAATCAAAAGTTAACTTGATTAATAACTACATTAGTAATGCTTGTGATACACATCTGCATTGGGTAGTCATGTCTCTAAGGATGGAGGTTACTCGCTGCCTGGCATTTTCTACTCATATCTCTAAATTTTCTTATTCCCATTCTTTGGCTGTGATAAATATTGCTTACAGTTTTTCAAATCAACAAATTAGGTGACAGCGATGCACTTGTTGATTTATAAAAAATTTTCTGTATCCTAGCAGTTACCAGAGTTCCTAGTGTATATCAGAAGCTCAATAGGCTGTAAAAAAAATAAAGGAATGGTTAAAGGAGTATTTAGGTACCTTATAAAGTGTACAGTTCAATTTAGCATTGAAACAAGTATGTGACTGCTCCTTCATGAACGTCGTACAGAGCACAGCGTCTGCTCATCTTAGGACTGGTTGCTGGACTAGAAGCAGGCCCTACTAGACACTAAGTGGTGCCTGCCATCACCACCTTCCATGTTCCTTTTAGACTTTTTCCTACTTTGTCTCTAGAATTCTCAATGTCCTTATGATTCAGATCCCTTCCTGGGAAGAGTGAGAATATGCCAAAATTGTTAAAGCCAAAGTGTCTCCAACTGAGAAGTGGGTGCTTTAATTTTAAAATAAAAGTTTCAATGTTATAGGTGTGCTAAATCATATAACAACAGGAACAAAAAATCTTCCCATTTTTTCCATGAAACTTCAATGACATTAATATCAAAGGTTGACAAAGACAGCCAAAAAGAAAAGAACAGAAAAGAAATAAAGAACAAAAGAAAACAGCAGAACTCACAAATACAAATACAAATACCAAGCAGAAATTTCCAGCTGAAAATCAGCAAACAGAATCCAGAAGCAAAGTGAAGAATAACACCGTGATGGTGAAGTATGTTGAATTGTGATTCAATATTAAAATCCATTAACATAGTTCAGAATACTAATAAAATCAGGAAAGTTGACTCCACAGATGATGAAAAGTTATTCAATAAAATTTGACATCCATTCTTTATTTAAAACATTAGAAAATTTCCAAATATGATCAGTAGCAAAGTAGCATGAATTTTATCACTACTACCATTTTAACTTTATTTCCTAATTGCTAATGGATGAAATTAAGCAAAAAGGGGAAAAAAGTAGTTATGAAAATGGGAAAAGTAGAGATAAAATTACATATTTTAGATGATTGGAAGAAAAAAGAATCAACTGAATAATTGTTAGTAATGGTAAAATAATTAAAGTGAGAAGAAAATCTATAACAGGATCACATTGTTGTCCTATATACTGCAACAACCACTTCTTTGTAGAAAGAAAAGGTTCATGTACAATAGCAGCAAAAAGGTAAATATCTGTGAATAAACTTGGGAAGAAATGCACAGAATCTATGAAGACAATGTTAAAATAAAAGTTAAGGACATATAATAGTTTAAAATACAGAAATTGATAACAATGTTCTATAATAGGAAGCTTAAACAGCATAAAAATATGAATATCCTCTGAGTTAATTTATATATGCCATGCCAGTCTTCTTCCAGTCAAGGCCTTGTATTTTAAAATGTCTGGAAGGGCCCATTTCCCCTAATACAAATGAAAACAAAATGTTTTTTAAGGTACACAGTTGATTCTACAGTTTACTTAATACATAAGTAGGAGTAGCCAATTAAGTTACAAAAAGAAGAAAACTAAATCGTGCTATAAAGCTGTTAGAATTAAAGCAGGATAGTACTTGGTATGCAAATAAACAGATCAATAGAAAAAAATAGAATATACAGAAATAGATTTCAATATATATGAGACTTTAGTAGATGATAAAAGTGGCCCTTAATACATTGTGTTGTTGGGACAACTAAGTAGCCATCTAGAAAAAAAAATACATAAAATAAATTCCAGACATATCAAAAATGTAAACATTCAAAAATTGAAATATAAAAGTAATATAATGAATATTGAAAGATTTTAGATAATGCCTGCCTTAGTATAAAACAAAATCTAGGAGTAATTTTTAAAGTAATAAATTTAATTAAATACTTAAACTTATTTTTCTGAAAAAGGAAAACCACAAATTAAATCAGAGACAGATTAAAAACCAGGAAAACTATAACTTTGTCATAGAAAAAATAGCTGAATTCTTTAATATATAACAAGCCCCTACAAATAAGTAAAACTATGTAAACAATTCAGTAAAAAGGAGCAAAAGGTGACTACAGTCCACAGAAAAGAAGGCATAGCTTCTAAACGCAGGAAAGTATCCTCAAGCCCACTCATAAGAGAAATGCAAATTAAAAGCCACATAAAAATAACATTTTTCACCTAGGAGACAGGTAAAGATAAAACGTTTTAATAACACTCTTTTATTAAGAACTTAGGAAAAGAAGTTCTCTTACATTACTGGTGGGAGTGTAATTTTTATATCTCTATGGAAACAAACAGCACAAGCTATAAAAATTTAATATGTATATTTCCCTTTGCCCCCAAAATTCCATGTTTAGAAATTCATTCCACTGATAAACCCATGAAAATAGCAGATATAGAGGTAAATTTATCGTGGCACAACATGTAATAACAAAAGATTGGCAGTAATTTAAGTGTCCTTTAATAGGGAATTGGTTAAATAAACAATGGTGATCCATACATTGGAAGTCTGTATAGCCTTTTAAAAAAAGCTGAGGGCTTCCCTGGTGGCGCAGTGGTTCAGAGTCCGCCTGCCGATGCAGGGGACACGGGTTTGTGCCCCGGTCTGGGAGGATCCCACATGCCGCGGAGTGGCTAGTTCCGTGAGCCATGGCCACTGAGCCTGCGCGTCCGGAGCCTGTGCTCTGCAACGGGAGAGGCCACAACAGTGAGAGGCCCGCATACCGCAAAAAATAAATAAATAAAATTTAAAAAGCTGAGACAGAACTATATGTACTTGTGAGGACTATCTCCAAGATATATGATTTAATATATTTTTTAAAAAGCCAAGTTCAAGTCAAAGCATTGTGTCAAGAGGCCCAAGTTTAAGACTGTATGTTTATTTATATCTCAGAAATTGGAAAGAACTTTGGCAAAAAAGTATGGCATAATGAGGGGAAACTTTAAAGAAATCTAACGTGACATTGGCATACTGATCATATTTATTGGTGACATATTTCAGAGGCAGCTTTGCTCCACAAACTGATTGGAGGAGAATATTGAGTCAGAAGAAGAAAAACTGTCTCTCTTTAGCACTGCCAATTCTTGCTCTTCAACCCACCACTACCCACCCCTTAAAAAGAATAGCTGTTTGCTTATCATAAGTAATACCTCCCGCCCATGTTTCAAGCCTGGATGCTGTTTACACTGGTTAGACCTTTCTGGTTATTTAGCTAATGAAAAATAGAAGGCTGAAGAAAGAATGACAAAAATATAGACTCATTTACAATTTCAGCCTGGAACTGCTAATATCAGGACTTAATTGCAGGCAACAGCCCCTGTATCGACATTTGAATGTGGACCAGCTATGTTTCGAGAAGCAGAACATGTACCCAAACCATAAGTGCTTGGTGAGGAAGGCAAAAGAGTGGCCAGTGGTACTTACTGAATAAACATAAGAGGAGTGTTTTAGAAGGTACAGGTAAGTCCTGTGCTTGAGAAAAAGAACATGCAGATTAGCGTTATTATTTAGTCCACACAGGAAGAAACTCAACTCTTTTTTTTTTTTTTTTTTTTTTTTGCGGTACGCGGGCCTCTCACTGCTGTGGCCTCTCCCGTTGCGGAGCACAGGCTCCAGATGCGCAGGCTCAGCGGCCATGGCTCACGGGCCCAGCCGCTCCGCGGCATGTGGGGTCTTTCCCGGACTGGGGCACGAACCTGTGTCCCCTGCATCGGCAGGTGGACTCTCAACCACTGCGCCACCAGGGAAGCCCTCTTTTCTTGATTTATAAATAAGTGAATTCAGAATCTATTTAGTGACATATAAAAAGAAAACATAATCTCTAAAGAAATTTAACAAGCTGGAGTGGTAAATACTGTGCAGCAGGAAACATAGTGTTTATCGATTTTCTAGTGTCTGACACAAATGCTGCAGTTGCTGACTTTGAAATGGCTAAGGGAGTTTAACAATTAATGGCTTGTGAGCTTTCTCAAAGTCAAAATCAGTGTTTCTCTCTCCCCGCCCCCTGTCCCCCCGACTGTAACAACCTGTCCTTAAATCCTCATGCTGAGTTTCTACTCCATATGTGTGTTTGGATATGCTCTGGACAGGGAACTGGCTTTTCCAGACCTTTTAAGTAGAAGGACTTGACTGGAAGAAGACTGGCAGCAATTCAGCTTTACCACCTTTTATTTTCTGAGTTAGTGCAGATAAGGGAGCTATCAGCTTGGGCACCAGGCTGCAGCAGCAGATCTGATTGAAGCAGAGATTACAGTAAATTAAGAATTTGTTATCATTTACAACAGGCTATCCTTCTTGCAGGGCTTGTGGGCAATGTCACGAACTGATTGAAGGGCTTCCTTGTTCTAATAATACTGAATATTTACATTTCTGAGGCTAAAAGGACAACTTAAAGATAAAATGTGTTGGTTCTCAAACTTGGGAGCTTCCTGGGGTGAAATTTGAAACTGGCCCACATACACGGAGAGCAAGGAGAGACCAAAGGTAGAGAAGCAGGCCACTCCAGATGGGTAGGTGGCAGGTTTAATAAGCAACAACTTACATTCAAGGCTGGTCTTGGGCGGCCACAAGATAAGTATTGATATATCTCTGAACCCACCCACCAGACTCTTAAGTTTATACTGAAGCCTTACCTGAGTTCAGTCATATATTCAGTCCATGTGGTCTCAACTACACCTTGCCTTCTCAAGGCTGTGTCCTTGAAAATGGCTCCAGCTATGTGAAGGGTGGGCAGAAGCTACATTCCAAGTACAGGGGACGGGAGGAGGAGCCTCTGATTCCCTGGATCCGGCTCACAGGTCAATCATCAGTCACATTCTCTCCATGACCTCCTCCAACCCTCCACCCTTTGTGCTGGTTCTTAGAATTTCATAAGCCCCCCTCTTCTATCATGTTCCCTGAGTCAGGCAGGGGTTCCACTAGCTTGGAGGTGGGTCATTAGGTGGTTATCGGGCGGCCCTGGAGGCAGATACCACAGCAGCAACAGAGGCACGTGCAAGAGAAAACACACATCAAAATAATGGTTCCCAAAATAAGTAACGATTTTTTCCTGCAAGATCCCTATGATCCTAACCATGAACCACTGATTTATTAAGTCCCCTGTGCTGGGAGTGGGATCACTCAGGACATTCACTTGTGTCTTCATGTGACTTAATAAAAATGTTTCATTAGCAAGCTCATCAGGTATGAACACATAGCACTCTGTTTGGATAATGGCACAGGTGCCTCCTTGTGAGGCAGTAATAATATCCAAGGCCATCGTATCTTGGAGGACAGCTTTTCTCATTAGATACATTTTAGTGTTCAGTAAAGACAGGCTTTGCCAGCTATCATTTAAGGTTTGCTGGGTGAATTTAGTAAGGGCTTCTATGTGTGGTATAATGTCCTCCAGGCCAGTGGAAGGGACAAAGATGGTGGCCAATTGATTGTACCAGTAGAAAACAGAGCATGCCCATCTTGCCTTTAGGGGAAGGAGGCTGGCACATACCCATTAGCTGGGGTTTGAGTAGTTATATCTCTTGTTGCCGTGGGGTAGATTCTCCCCTGTGCCCAGGGAAAACCCAGGGTGCAGTGGCCGAACCATCCAGGTGGAAGCCGTGTCAAAGATTCATGCCACACAACCGCTGGGTCCCATTTGGGGCTACCCATTAAATTCCTGGGCAGTATAACTAGTCAGTGCCAAACCAGTCACTATCTTTTAATGTGTCTGAATGACTATACCGTTCTGGTGATATCCACCCCATATCCCTGCAGCAATTGAGTTGGTTCCATTTAGAGTGATATTTCTGTTACCAACATAGACGTACCTGGGTTCAAATGTCCATAACCCCAGGTGCTACATGAACCTACCCCAAATCAGTGTAGCCACCCATGGCTCTGTTGGTGGTGTTTTAGGACCTTTCCCATCAGCAGTTTGATGAGCTGCCTGTGTAGTTTGACAGAAAAAGAATACCTGTGCCCAGTGTTATGGATAGTTTATGCCACAGGCCAGGCTTTTGGGTCAGTATTGATAATATCAGGTGAATTAAGATTACTAGTCCTAGCTTGTTCTCCCTCAATATACTGCTTTAGGGCCTTCCAACCCCCTCCCTGGAGGGGTGGTGCCCACCGTGGTAATCCTGATATGCTAGACAGGGGGCAGCAGCCCACATACCCATCAGCTGGATTGGTTCCTTTGTGCGGCATACAAGTAGGTCCACTGTAGAAAGGTATTTCCATCAAGTGTCCATCTCATGACCAGATACCTCAGGAGTAGCAGGAGTCTAAGGTCAAAAAGACCAATATTGAGTAGGAACTTTGTGTGGGATAGTCTTCTTTTTCTGCAAGAATTGCACTTGTGGCCTGATCCTTAGATGTTAATATGGTAGCAGCTTTGGGAATCTGACCTGGTTGTGTATACCACACACATTGGCCAGGGGAGGCAGCACTGAGAGACGTGAGAAGATGGACTGGGGTGGGATATGCCAGATCAGGACCCCCACCTTCTCCCTCTTTCAGTGTTGCATTCCAGGTATGGTGCATTTCAACAGCTCTGGCTTGCAGCAGAACAGTGGGATCCCAGTGGAGTTTGAGTAGTTATATCTCACCCAGGGATTCAGAGTAACTCACAAATCCCAGTGGGACATCCCATTGCAAATTTCAGTAGATAATGCTTTTCCCAGGTGCAGTGGAGCTTGGTGTTCTCAGCAGCCATAGGACGTTAATTCACACTGAGAGTCGAGGCAATGGCTGTCTCCTGAGACTTCTGTATGTTTAAGATGTTGGGTATCTAGGCAGGGGTTGCCAGTACGGCATATGGGGCAATAGCCCTAATGATTGATCATTCAAATGCATTAAAGCCTGGGACAGTACTTTAGTCTTTCCAGCCAAGGTGGTTTTACTTGTTAGTAATTTAATCTACTGCTTTTAATATTTCATTTTTTCTTTCTACCAACCCTGCTATAGGGGAGATGGAACCTCCATTCAGTATTAGGTCCTTTTGTCCATTCTTGACCTTTGAAATGTGATCCTCAATCACAGTCTAATTGACGAGGGTATTTGTACATGGTACTCCTCTTCTCTCATCACTAATAGTGGAAGCCTGGTTTGCACAGCAGCAGGGGAAAGCTTGGGTTAGGCCAGATGCAGTAACCATGCAAACAAAGGCATATTTAGAACCCTTACTCAGAGGGAGGGGGCCAATATAATCAATTTCCCAGTCCCTCACTTGTTGGGAGCTCTAGTGGATGGCCCAAGACTCCTTTGACATTCACCTTGGGCATTGTTTAGAGCAAACAGGAAATGCTGTTATTGTGTCAACCAAGTCACTCTATTTCAAGGGCAGTCCATCATCCCTGGCAATATAGTTGCTAGGGCTTGTACCCAAGCTAGAGCATCAGCTTCCTGATTGCCAGGAGGTGTCAGCATCCTATGAGCTGGGACATGGAAGACAGTGAGGACTGCCTCAGGCTTTTGCAGAGCAACCCAAACGTCTTCCCACATATGCTGACCCTGCAATGGTTTATTCATGATCAGTCACCCCTTGGCTTCCTATTGTCTAAGCCATAGGGTTAATGCCTTTAGAACGGCTCAGTTGTCAGTGCAAAGAGTTAACAGCTAGGGGTCTAAAGTGATCTTTAGCCAAACCCCTCTAAGTTGAACCCACTGGCTGCTGCAGTTTGTTCCTTTTTCCATCCAGATGGTGTCAGTGTTGGGCTGAATGGCAACTGCAGTCCGTATGGATGGGTTGCCTCAAACAGACCTAAGTGTGTAAGGGGTGTCAGTGGGAATTTCCCCCATTCCATCTTTACAGGCTGCAGGGGCCTCTGTAGGAACAGGGGCGGAGGCATTTGAAGGATCTATATGTTCCACAGGGCCCAGTAGCACCCGCAATTCTAGAGACAGGGCCCAGTAGCACGGCAATTCTAGGACAGGGTACTCCTCTGCTGCCAGTAGGCCACTCAGTCAACCTGGGAGTGTGAGCTATGGCAGAGGTGGGTGGATGGAATGTATTCTCAACCCAGCCCTTCATAGGAAAGGAAGTTCTTACGATAATACGCAGTTCCTTCATGAGAGGCTCTATCTGGAGGAGCTCTGTGTACACAGCTAGGAGCTGTTGCTCTATGGGGTATATGGGGTATCTGCCCCCTTCCAGAGCTGAGACCAAAATCCTAGGGGTACTCTCTCCTTCTGTTGTCTCTGCCACAATGCCCAGCCCATCCCTTCCAGAGTCACAGACACATCTACCCAGATTGTACCCTGCTTGGGAGATGCCCAGAACTTTAGTCTGCTTCCCTAGTACTTTTGCCTTCTGGAAGGTGGCTTGATGCTCTGATCCCCAGTCCCACACATACCCTTTTTTAACCAGGTGGTATAAGGGATGGAGGCACTGTGACAGGTAAGGAAGAAAAGTTCTCCAAAACCCCTAAATCTCCACAAAAGCTGGCACCTCTCTCATGTTCTTGGGGGTTGGATAGGCTTGTACCTTATCAGTCACAGCTTCTGAGTCAATGTGCATCTTACTTGACAGAATGACACCATAAAACTTTATGGTGGTGCATGAGCCATGAATTTTCTGTGGTTTATCATCCGTCCTCTAGATACCTCATAGGTATTCCAGCAAAGTCTGCAGAGTGTCTTGCAGCTTAGGCAAATCTTCACATGTTAACGTTATATCATCAATGCAGTGAGCCCATTTTACTAGTTGGGGAAGGAGAAAAGGGACAGATCTCAGGCTACCATCCCATATAACATATGGTGGGGCTGGGCATGTAGCCTTGGGGAAACACTTGAAAGGTCTATTGTTGTCCCTCCCATGTGAAGGCAAATTGATCTTGTGACTCAGTGACAAGGGATATACTGAAAAAAGCATTTGCTAAGTCCAGTACAGTAGGATACACTCCTAGGACCAGGGCCAAGGCATCTAAGATGGTGGCAATGTTGGGTACAGCCGCATGGATGGGGCCACTACCTTGTTCAGTTCTCTGTAATTCATAGTCATCCACCATGAGCCATCTGGCTTTTTTACCAGCCACACTGAGCTTGTTGAAGGCACTATGGGCAGGATGTGCAATGCCCACTCAGTGCAGTTCTTGCATAGTTTCTCCTATTTCTTTATGCCCCCAGGCAATTTATGTTGTTCAACGGTTACCGCTCTTCATGCGGTTGGTACACTTACTGGTTCCCAGTTGGTGTTTCCCCTCAGTGCTGGTTTGATTACTCACCAGAGGCAGAATTTACTGACAGAGCTTTGCAGAGTTTGACCTTGTAGGATGTCAATACCCAGTATGTTCTCTGGTATTGAAGAGATAAAAACCTCATATTCTTATGGGAGAGAACATCCAATCTGCAGTGTCAAAGGGACCTTTCTGACTATAACCATTTGTTGTTCGTAATTATTGATGGTGCTGAGGGGACCAGAAAACTTCTGTGGGTGACCAGGTATTAGAGTACATTCAGCTCCAGTATCAACAGAGCTGTTGCCTTTTGCTTAGTTCTGGGGGACCAGTGAATAGTGGTCTCAGCATGAAGCCTCCTGTCACCTCCAACAGCCCTCACCTGGAGGCTGTCTTGGCCTGCATCCTATGCCTGGGCTGTGCAGGCATCCACCCTGAGTAGGACTGTATCCCTGAGGCTTCTGTTGGAGCAAGTGGGGCATCAGAAATGGTAGAGACAGGGGGGGCAGGTCTGAACTGCTGTTCAGTTTTTAAGGCTTTCCACAGGCTGACCAACAGTGCTAGGTTGCTAGTCTGTCTTTTCAGGTAGGGTCCCAGCAGCAATGAGGTCAAACCACATTTGTTTTGGGGTTAGTTTTGCCAGATCCAGTACAGACTATTGGGAAAGCATTTTGGATTTTCCACTCCCATCTCTGTCTTGGGCCTTTCCCACAACTCATACCTGTTCCCAGGATTTGTCAGTTTGTGTTTTCCCCCAGATCAGCAGTGGATTGTCCAACATCATAAATGTCTTCTCCCACAACTGGGCTCAGCACAGATATCAGTGTCCCACACCAGCTGTTGGGGGCAGACTAGAGTATCTTTGCTTTCATTCCTGAAGTGAATGGGACTGGATCAGAGCCTTCAAAGGCAAAGGCTTGTCTCATTCCCAACTCCCTAACAATTTGTTACACCTCCTCTATGGATTTCCAGGGTCCCACATGCCCAGGGAGATCCCCCTCATTGCATCAAGCCTCCCTGCAGTTAGAATAGTCCAATCTACAAAGGAGTGAACTCCTTGAACCGCCCAAACACCATACAGGCACTGCCAGAGGGCAGGGTGTGTGGTGATATTGTTCCTTTTCTCTGCTTCCTGTCAGTCAGAGAAATGCCATCACACCCCATATCCCATAGCTGCACTAACCAGGCCTGGATACTTTCCCTGGCCTTTCCCTGGAACTTGGCAGCTCTATCAATAAGCTCAGTGGGATTATATTCTCTCATCATGAACATTTCCTGAATGTGGGGCTGCTCTGCTGCCTGGGGTTGTGGTTACTGTGCTTTACCTTTTCTGTGTATTAGGAGTTGAATGGCAGCAGGTGTTTCATCCATTTCTGTCAATCACCATAACCTCCTCTGGCTCTCCTCACTTTCCCAGGAATTCCTCCTCCTAGCATCCCAATTAGGCTTTGTCACAAGCACTGGGACTTTAGTCCATGGCCATCTGCACCCTCCTAGCTTTGTAGAATGGCGCCCTAAGTTCTTCAACTTCTTATCCTGCTCTCCCACCTTGTCTGCCAGCCCCAAGCTAGCAGAACAGTAGACACTGCATGTCCTTCTGTAACCTCAGCTCTTCTTCCAACTTTCTAACTCAAGCTTCAGTGTCTAGTTGGGCATCAGAGGCTAGCCTACCATGGTGGCTGTTCATTTTTCTTCTTTGCCACAGTGTACTCTGCACAGTTCCTTACACAAGTGTATTAAACCAGCCAGCTTTTTAGGGCATTCCCCATATTCACGTGGTAGTCCCCAAGCACCTAACATATAGGTCACCTCTCCCACACAGAAGTCGATGGCCAACCCAGGATTTCCTCTTGGATGACTCTTTCCCAAGACCCATTTCTTCAGTCTCCTGGCTGGCTTGCCAATTTCTGGAGCTTCCCCGCATGAAATCTGGAACTGGTCCGCATACAAGGAAGGCAAGGAGAGACCAAAGAAAGAGGCAGGCCACTCCAGATGGGTAAGTTCCCTTTTTGATAAGAAAGGGAACTTACATTTGAGGCTGGTATTGTGTGGCCACAAGATAAGTAGATCTCTGCACCCACCCATCAGAATCTTAAAAGTCTATATAAAGGCCTTAACTGGGTTCAGTCATGTATTCAGTACAGATGGTCTCAACACCACCTTGTCCTCTCAAGGCTGTGTTCTTGAAAATGACTCCAGCTGTGGGAACATGATTGCAAAATCATGAGAGGAGTGAGGAGCCTTTGATTGCCTGGGTTCAGCTCTCAGATCAACTGGAGATCATGTCCTCTTGATGACTTCCTTCACCCACATCGAGAGTCATGATAGATCCAGCTACATGTCAAGTAAGCAGACTTGGTAAGTGACCATGCATACTGCAGTAATGTTAAGAGCCTAGGAATTTTGTGGTCCACACAGAGGCTAGCCAGTGCCTAAAATTTAGTTGACTCTTTCCAATAAATTAGAGCTTTGATCTGTAAACTGTGGATTCCTTTCCTGCTATTGGGACAATCTTTAAATTATTAGTAGACATTTTCTCATTAGAGTAAGTGTGTTTCGGATTTTCTAGGGAATAGGTTTTTAAATGTTTGAGGCTCTTTCTTAAGTATTTTTGATCATCCCTCTTTACCTTATCACACTTCATTGTAAAGTACATGTTTAATTATTTGTTTCTTCTATTAGTCTATAAGCTCTGTGAAAGCAGGGGCCTTGCTTATATTCAGAAGGAGTTTATCTTACCACAGTGTCTGGCACTTAATAAAATCTCAGTATTTGTTGTATAGAACTGAATTTCATTAGACAGAATTGAATGAGAGGTTGTTCCTTGAAGAGAATAAATTCCTTTCTTCCTTTAATGAAGAAAAATGGCACAGCTAACATTACTAGAGACAGACTTCACTTACTGAAAACCATTAAAAGCTTGACTGACCTTGAGCCTTATTTAATGGTCCATCTATTTTACAGATGAGGTACCTGATTCAGTGACTTGTCCAGAGGCATACAGATATTAATTGGTAGAAACAGAATAAGGGCCCAAGTCTCCAGACCAATAGTCAGGCATTTATTGCACCACAATTTGTCTTTCTTCTGTCTTAACATATTGCTGTTTGGGAGAATATGGAGACACAGACAGCATGGCTGTGGAGGGCATTCAGCAGCAGGCTCTGGCATGCACATCCGTCCAATCTGATAAACGTCAGCTTGCTTGTCATTTACTTTTAGGAAGTCTTACCAAAAAGTGCCTCTAAACTGTAGATGCCCTCTGTTTACTTGAACAACTGATTCCAGTGGCTAGAAAGAAGGATGCTGTACTCTCCTGTCTGGAGAACAGTGTCTGATAAAATGAGAAAACTTTCTTGGAGAATCTCCTTGAAGGATTCTGATACCCTTTACTTGGTGGAATTCTTATTTCTTGACTTTCTTCTCCATCTTTCTGCCTCCTTTTTGTTGCTGACAGCTACATGGCATGGTGGGTACACATCTGGGGATGACCCCACTAATGTGGTAAATTTGTTTAATAAACTACCTTTAACTTGGTTAAAATGTATTTATTAGTGCCATACCCCCTTTCCTACAAAGAATAATGTTGTGTTCATAAATAAATAAATGGGCAGGAGAACTTCTGCAAAGTTTAAATTTTAGCAAGGAAGCAATGTACTATAACCACGGCAATCTGTCACTACTGAATGTCAGATAAGAGCAATTGAAAAATATCAACTAAGTTTTTAAAACCCTGTTTATTCAAAGCAATTATATCTGCAAATCTAAATGCATAACTGCACATAAACACTATACTGTAGTTGATAAATTTGTTTTCCATAGGGGTAAAGGTTAATAATTATGATCCTGCTTTGCATGTATACTGGAACTGAATATTTATGTAAGTGGATGGTGGATGATGGTAGCCATATTTCTCACTGTTGAAGTGGCAGTTTACAGATGGGCAGGGGCAGAAGGCTGGAATGATTCATGCGGTGGCGGATTAGAGTTGGAGAAATCATTATGAACTCATGTTTAGCTTAATATACACACATATGGTTACATATAAAATATTTATAGATACGTGTATATACATAGGGCAGTATTCACACATATATTTCCCTGCTCTGTCATCTGAGAGGGCCTAAAATAAACAATATCCCAGTAGAAACAAGCACACTTAGCACCCAGATCTTGGTTTCTAATTCCATTCTCTGACTTAGAAACAAAAAACAGACTCCTTGGAGTCTGAAATGTCTGATTTTAGGACTGGGAGATTAAATATAATCTGGAGCATTTTATAGTCCAAAAATGTAAGGAGGTGCTCAAAAAACAAACAAACAACAACCCATAAACCAATCTACATTGATGAGGGTACCTAACAGAGACATAAGAGCCAACTGAAAGTGTTTACAATGGCCAAAACCAGAACAGTTTGAGTTACAAAATTAATAAAGTAGTATTGAATTATAACCCAAAATATAATTATTCATGATCCATACTGATATAAACATATCATTGAATAAATGGTGGAGAAGAGACAAATCTCTTATTCAAAAGAATTCCAAATAAATTATGTAGATAGTCCACCCTAAAGGAGGGGAATCATACCTATCCACTTTTTAAGTACAGACTGCACACAGTGACTTCCTTCCAAAGAGTACAGTATGGAAAGAGGGGGGAAATAAATGGCTTTACAAAAGTAGAGAAACCTGACAAATACTACCTTGGCTAGATGATCAAGGTTAACAACATCAGTTGATATCAAATTGATAGTATGTACCTTTATTTTGATGTGATGAAAATGGTACTTCTGTTATGTTTCTCCCCAAAACCTATAACCCCAATCAAACCGTGAGATAAACAGACAGATCCCAGTAGAGAGGCATTCTGTAAAATATCTGACCAGTGCCCCTCAAAGCTATCAAGGACATCAAAATCAAGGAAATTAAAAAACGCTCCAGTCAAGAGGAGTTAAATGTAATGTGGTATCCTGAATGAGATTCTAGAAGAGAAATAATATTTAGGTAAACACTGAGGAAATCTAAATAAAGTATAGACTTTAATTAATAATAATGTATCAGTATTGTTCATTAATACTAATGTAAGATGTTAATAATAGGGGAATCTGGGTGTGTAATACATGGGGGTATATAGGAATACTCTGTACTATCTACTCAGTTATTCCATAAATCTAAAACTGCTCTAAAAGTTAAAGTCTGTTTTTCAAAAAAGCAAATATAACCTCTGTTTACACTTAATGTAGACATGTTTGTGCCAGCATTTACTGTTTCTCAAGACTTTTCATTTCTGTTAATTAAAATTTAACCATGGTGTTATTGCCATCAAATATTTGAAAGTCTATGATGTAAAAAGAGAAGTAAACTTTTTCTACTTTAGATGGCAGTATTAGGACCATATCAAAACCAAGAGCAAGGCCAATCAATACCAGCTCCCTAATATGGAATCCTTTTCTAATTCCAACAATGGAAAATGCTAACCCATGGAGTAGTAGACTTGCTGTCCGCCCAAGCAGAGACTGACTGATACCATCCATCAAGTATGCTTTAGTATAGATTTTTTTCATTGAGTAGACAGATTAGAAAACCTCAAGGATTCTTCCAACTCTGTTCTAAATATCTGTGGACAGTTGCCCAGCTGTCTGTGTAGTTGAAGTTTAGACAATTTATTCCAATGTGAATCTGGACTCACAGCCAAGGCTTTAAGCACAGTATGTCTGTCTGTTGACCACAATTCTAAGTTTAGCTGATTGTTCAAAACCTACCAGCTGCACTAGTCATCCAGTGAAGGGAAAGTAAATTAGCCTAGTAAGCTATGCCCTTTTTGAGCCATGACGTTTGGTATGTTACCTCCTTGAAGTCTTCAAAAGTCATAGGATCCAATTCAGTGCGTTAGCAGTGTTATGATTACCTTACGACACAAATCCTTGAGTCTTGCAAATCTAAATGCCACAATCCCACAGCTTGGCTGAAATACTCTGTAGTTAGGATTTCAGTGACTGCTAGTGAGGTGAGAGACTTTGCAAATGAAACTGAGGTTAGATGGGTGGGTGGATGTGCAGAGAAAACATTTTATATTTCAATCTCACTTTATGAGCCCAGCTCTCCCTTTTAATGATAGGAGCTGGAAAATTCTTTTGAGAACAGGGTAAACTGATCTTTTTGGTGTCACAGATTCCTTGAGAAAGGGAATTCCTAAATTTGAGCCACTTTCCAGAATTAATACTAAGAAAAAAAAAAAAAAAAACTATGCAAGAAAAAAAGAAAAAAAAAAAAAAACTATGAAACTGTCTCCTTGCAAGAAAAAAAAAAAAAAAAAACTATGAAACTGTCTCCTTGATCTACCAGTGTTTACCAAACTTTTTTAGTTTACAACATACTTAGAAAATGATCATTTTTCTGTATCCACACTAAATAGAGAAGGAGCTGGAGAACAAAAGCACAATCCTGGCTTCTAGCTATTGCAGCCAATACAAGTGTTGGGAGATCAGTGTCTCAGCCTGTGTGTTGAGAAGATCATTTCTTTAACAAACAAACCAACATAATTTTTATTAGGAAAGAAATCATATTAATTACATAAGCTTGAACCTTACAAAATGGCCATTTGCAGATCAGACACAGTTAAATAAAGGCAACTTCTTATGGCCCATCCTAATAGAAAATATGGAATCTCTAGAAAAGCACAGCAAAGTAAAAAATTATGCTCTAATCTCTATACTTAAGGAATCAAATATTACATATTGATGTATAGGCATCAATATGTTGGGTTTTTTCCATATACATATATATGCTTTACATAATTTAAATCACATCCCAGCACATAAGTTTTTGCAACCTGCTTTTTTCCCCTTAATAATGAGTATCTTCCCATGTCATTAAGTATTCTACAGCCTGATTTTCAATGACTCCTGGTATTCATTCCCTCATTAGGATAAACAAATTAATTTAAGCAATCTTCTATGGTCAAATATTTAATTGCCCAAATATTCCCTTTTTATAACTTATGCTGCTATAAGTATATTTATAAGGGAAATTTTTGCATACATTCCCAATTATACTCCAAATATTACTGGGTCAAAGCATGTGCACATTTTCAGACTTTTGATATTTTGCCAAATCACCTCCCAGAAGGCCGTATCCACCAGGAGCACGCAAGCATGCATCTTCTCATTAACCTTCTGTGTTATCATTGTTTTAAATCTCTGCTACTCATTTATTTCTTATCTGAATTTCTCAGGAGAACTTCAGGGTCATTAAAGTCCTGTTATGTTTGGCGTTGATGGTGAACTTTCCACTAGAATTTTAGGAACAATTCAGGAGCCTGATTGGTGCTCTGCCTTCCTTTCAGAGATCTCAGCCAGTTGCAGAGATAGATTGCTGTGGGCTACAAGCAGAGTGTCAAATGCCACAGACAACAACCTGGGTCTTTATCCTAAAAGGAACTCTGTGCTTGAAATGCATCTCCAGCTCCTAATCTGATATTCTACCTCCCATCTAATAATGAAGTGGGGCAGAGGTCCTACCAAGAGGATGATAGTCCATTAATTGTTAGAGGCAAATCCATTGCCTCCTACCAGCTGCTACCATCTTAGCTAGATACTTGCTATATTAGATCAGATGCTGGGTGGTCCATGGCTTCTAACAGGACAGGCAGTAGTTAAAAATAGACAAGGGGATGGCCTGTTTAAATGTTTAGAAAATAGGCAATTCTTAAAAAAAAAAAAAACCTCTCTACTCACCTAAAACATCTGGGAATTGGGACTTTTTTCTACTCCAGGGGTCAGTACTTGACAGATATGTAAAACACATGGAAAAACAGTCTTCAGCTCAACAAGAGGATAAACTTTTAAAATATTAATGCTACCTAACAATGAAAGAGACTGATTCTGATTCAATGGAAAATAATGATTTTTGCAGAGAACCAAACTGATCACTCCCTTTTAAATAGTCACATTGTACATCCCACATTATTAGTGGTAGTCATAGAAATTTATAATTGGTTTTACACATTTGCTTCTACTACTAGACCATGAGCTCTTTGTAGCTAACTAATATTCTTTAATATTATAGGAATGAATAATTGGATTTTAGAACTTCTGAGTTGGCTTCTTATCTACAAAATACTCTTAGTTAGAAGTAGATTCCTTTGATTTAAGATTATAATAGCTCTGAATAGTAATAGATAAGGTCTTATTTATAATTTTAAGTGAGTGAGTTATGAAATCTTTTCCTGGGGGAGGAGGGTGAAATGAAGGAAATGGGTACCTTTGTGCAAGGAACATAGGGAAGTATAAAAAAAGAAAACAAGTTGAAGCATGGAGTACTGAAGGCAAAATTTGCTAACTGTATCTGTTGCTCTTGTTTTTGTTATTGTTGTTGTTTTTTTAAGGGTCCCTTTTGGATGTAACTGACTTCCTGCATGATTTAAAGCTGCTCTTTATTTTAAAAAATCTTACCTTAGGGCAGTGATATTGTGGGAAAAAGTAAGTTTTCTTGCCCTAGAGTCAATATGGTATGAAAGGTCATTCATTAGCTCTGCCAAACTTCCCCACTTGCAAAAAGTTCAAATAAACCCTTTTTATTAAAACAGTGGAAGTAAGAGCAAGTAGGAGGTAGGGATGGAACACAGGGTGTGGTTGAGATCCAAATGTTCCTGGCACTGGTGGGGTGAGCTTCTTTGAAACCAAGTATTTAGGCTTGCCATCTGATCTCAGTACAGTGGCATCCTCTCCTTCACTTGAGACTATGTCTCATGCATTCATTCAACCATTCACTTAATAAATACAAAATGAGTGCCTACTTATGTGCCAGACCCTGCTGTGGGCTGTGGGGATACAGCAGTGAACCAAATAGACGAAACTTCCTGACTTCATGGAGTTTACATTAGGGTGGGTTCTCCTTTGATAAAAGAGCATTAAACCCCAAATGAGTATAATTATGTCAACAAAAGGAGAGGTTTTGTGTTTAATCCTAAAGCAACCTGAATTTAATAAATCTAATAAAGTTTTAATTCGCAATGCAAGTGCTAGTCTGCTCCAGAATTAAACTTCAGTTTTGAGATACGTGAGTGAAAGACACCCTTTGCTAAAGCTCCCTCCCTGACAAAAGAAGGCTTCCAGCATCCAAGTGGAAAAGCGTGAACTGCGGCTAAATTTAGCCAAAATTAGCATCAGTGTAGACTGAGAAGTTTTTCAGCCAAGCGAATTGCATAATCTAAGCGCAACCACTTTTTCTTGTACCCTTTCCTGAGAAAATTTCCACCATGCATGCTGCCAGTGCTTATGCTGCCCACATTGTCAATGCCCTTTGCTATAAGAGATTGAAGGTTGGCTACAAATAATTTCCAATGAATGCCTCTAATTAGCCACTAAAGTTGGCATATTTCCTGCTATCTGAAATTAGATCACAGAGTTGGGTTGAGATGAAAAAGTCCTATTAGCTCTCTAGACTTCCATTTCCTATTTGCTGGGGGAAATGACTGTTTTGAAGTTCATCTGCTACTATGTGAAGAAGTCCGGAGTCGACGGTAGTGAAAAGATAGGTGGAAGTCTGGACTTTCAGTTCTCTTCCACTCTACAACTGGGACTTTCCGAAATAAACTCATAAGAGGAATGGCCCTGGGAGATATGTCAGTGGATTTGTGAGAATAAAAGAAGGAGACTCTATTTAAAAGATGTCAAAACACAACATTTTGTAGTTGTCCATATATACATAATCCTCTCTAACAAATAAATGGTTTTAAAACAATCTAGTACTATTCATCAATGGGTGTCTGAATTTTTCTTGGAGCCAGTTCTGAATGCTTTCCATTAGAGGTTTATTTCCTAGTGTGCCTCTGCCCCTCAGTCAGGAAAGTAGTGCACATTCCACTGTTATGTCTTTGGGAGGAGCTACTTGTATCAGCCCCAAACTGAACCTTTTCAAGGCAGCTTGTGTGCCTCTAGTCTCGCATTATAAATAACCAACTGAGACGGATGCTATTGTTTTGGAGTCCTGTCTGCTGTCATCAGCTGCTGCGTGGCTGATCTGCTGATAGTTAACACACCAGATGCCTGGTACAACCAGGTACACTCTGGAGCTTCTTCTGGATATGATTAATCATCCAGTTCCACTGACTCCAATGCAACAATCAAAAAGAAATTTAGAAGAGGATGGAGCCTGGAAAATCAGTGCAAGAGTTTTGAAAGAGCGAATACATTGCATTAGAGTAATAAAGTGGCTTCTTTTTAACTGTTGGAATGAATCTGTATTTTACTAAAAGTTAAATATTCCCTTGACAAAAGTACTTTCAATAATCCATAAATACCTTTCTGTCCCTTCTTTGGAAAGTGTCTGATAATAAATCTTTCCAGAGGGAACATAATAACTTCGAAAGTGTACCCAACAAGACTGGTGCCTGGCCAGTGGCTGGCTTTTTTAAATTAAATTAAAAAGTGTTATACTTTTTATAATTGATATCTCATGAAGTTTCCTTTAAAATACAGAACCTAAAGTGTAATAAAATTTATTTTATAAATAATGGAGGCTTGTGGCTTTAATTTCTTAACAAATTATTAATTACAACAATGCTAAAATAATTAACTGTATTTGCCTTTTGTGTGTGTGTATACCAGACTTTTAAAAAGAATTAGTAAATATTTGAACCGAAATAGTGCTGTTTCTGTCTAGGTATGGCTTTACTCTAAATAGTTGAATATTTTAAGATATGTATTCATCTAAGGCAGAAAGTTGGCAAGTTTTATTCCTATTACACAGAGGAAAAAATTGAGGTACCAAATGGAGAGAAGGTAATCCTGCTTTATAATTTAGTGATACATATTGGTTCTCTTTACTTTCTAAATGAAAATATTAATGAACAGATTGAATATTTCAAAACTGTCAGCACAGATTGCAATGAAGAATTGAGTGTTAGGCCTGTGATATAGTCTCTTTTTTTGTTCCAGACTTTGCCAGAGGGTTTCATTATTAAAAATTTTTAAAGTAAAAAAACAAATAAAGTAAAAAATTTAAAATATATATGCATAACGTAGAACTTTTCAAGCTGAATTTTCTAACAAATATACACAGAAGACTTTCTAATATATTCCTTAAGAGTGTTTAGAAAAAATTAAATATTTTATTTTATAACCAGGCAGGAGTGTGTATCAGCCTAGGGTTCTCCAGAAAAACAAAGGCACTAATATATATACATACTCATATAAACATTTATTTTGAGGAATTGGCTTATGCAATTGTCATAGCTGCCAAGTCTAAAATCTGCAGGGCAGTCTGGTAGGCTGGAAACTCTTGGGCAGGAGCTAATGTTGCAGGCTTGAAGAATAATTTCTTCTTCAGGGAAGCTTCAGTTTTGCTCTCAAGGCCTCTCAACCAATTGGAAGAGTCCCACCCATGTTATTGAAAGTAATCTCCTTTACTTAAAGTCAATTGATTGTAGACGTTAACTATAATACATCTACAAAATACCTCCACACCAACACCTAGATCAGTGTTTGATTAAATCACTGGGTACTATAGTCTAGCCAAATTGACACACAGAAGGCAAGAAATGTGCCTCTTCTCCAGTATCCAGATGGGTGTTACACTCCCACAGCACATGAACATACATGGAGTAGGAAACTGACTGCATCTGATTTTAATGACTTTAGTTCATCAACAGAATTTGAGTAAATCCTTCATTTTAGAAAACTACTCACTATTGTAATGTCATCCTTTTCATTAAGAAGCACACTAGTCACGTTTTTCGTTAGAACGAATATATTCTGTAGAAATCAGCGAATATTAGACTTCTCATTTGAAGAAAAGAAACCTGCCTCAAAATGGTGGGGGCCATGTCCTCACCCTCTGGTATAGCTCATAATCAGAACTGGACTCTGGGTTTATATCTCAGTTCTGACACTTCTAGCTGTGTGATCTCAATATCTTTGCCTGTGAAATGGAGACTGGAGCACTCCTATCTCAGAACTTGTGTAGGGTACCTGTCTCATAGCAGGAGTTATGGAATTCTTAGACAATATTATTTCTGGGGGTGCAGGTTACAGCCCTTGAAATTCTTCAGTTTATCATCTGTATACCACTGAAATAAGGCCAGGTACTGTGATTTACATTCCTGAGTCTGGTAAACTAAGTCAGTGGTACTCTAATTTGGATCTGTGGGCTAGTGCTGGTCAGAAAACTCTTAGTTGCAGATACTGATGAGATAAGCACTTAAATTATTTCTGTGACATTTTTATTGTATTTTACAAAAGTGGCAGCACATAGTGGATCTGGATGAACAAAACAGATAAACAGAAAGATGGGTCCTTCACCACATGGTATATAATTGGGAAAAAAACTGGTCTTAGAAACCCCTATGTATAGGAATTCACTGCCAGATAAAAATTTAAGCATTAATTTCAACAAAATTCAGTACGTTACCTCCCATGGAAAAACTGTAGTTGTGGTGCCTGTCGTTGGTCTGTGTGTGCCTCCACATTACCTTTGTAATTGTTTGTGTGTCTGTCTCCTTAGCTCAAGTGTGAGACCCTGGCATGCAGGGCTTCATCTTGTTTGGGCTCCCAGGGACTGGAACAGTGACCCACACATATCTGGTGCCTGGTAATCATGTTTTTGATGAATGAAAGCAGGATAAGTGACAGAAATGAAACTAGTTAAGGATAGAAAACGAAATAAGCTTATTATGTTTGTCTTGTGATAGGTTGAATGGGAAAGTGCTGGAGATGTCAATAGATCTAAATAGATATTGGATATTAATAGATATTAATTGATTATGGAAAAAATTTACATTATATCCTTTGAAATGTTATGTATACTATAAAGACCGTACTGCCCTTAAATCTGAGTATAGGTATATATTGACAGTTTTAATAAGTGAACCATGCTGTGGGTGTAGCCTGGAAAAAGAAGAAAATAATATTTTTCTTCAGCAGAAACCCTTTGCAAAACTAAGTGGTTGAAAAGGTGCTCTTTATCCATGAAGAAGTGATGGTTTCTTCCAGAACACACTAGGAGTCATATTTGTTGACATTCCCAGTAAAACTTTAGGAGAGTTTATGTGAATAACTGTATCAGCACTGTAATTTGGGGGGGTTTATTTAGGTCCTTTTTCCTGAAACTAAAACGACAAGGAACATTTTATTAGATCTATGTATGAGGCTTTGAAGTGACATCTATGGCTCAATAATGCTTTGTTAGGGTGACCTCCTTTCAAGAAAACATGATGTTCTCTTCTGGCGTATAAGGTGACATCTCTTTTCGTAACTTCTAGAAAACAATCTTTTTCCGTAATTGGCTAGTTACCTGGCCATCAGTCATGAGTCCCTGATGCCATTTCACATCATTTTCATTGTACTGTGCTAACACATCAAATAAGCTCATCATAAAACACAGACCGGGGGAACACAAAGAAAGCCAATACTTACTGATCTTTCAAGATGAGTGATTTGTATTAATCCTGGAAAGATCAAAATAAGTGTGTTCAACTAAGACTTACTTAGACTCCAAAGAGCAGCCAAGAATTCTTTGAGGTTTCTGGAGTGGAAAGACTATTATATCCAGTAGACATGGGAAAAATTAAAACAAACAAAAATCTCTATTGGTTATCTTACTAAAATGATAATAAATTGCCATGTACGGTTCTGTAGCATGAAGGAACTCATATATATTTATTGGGGTCTACCTGTATGCTCCTCTGTCATGATGCCATGATATGTACCAAAGGCCATCAGCTTTGCAGCCCTACAGACCTGGATTTGAATTAGAGCTCCACGGTTGCCTAGCTATGTGACTTTGGGCAGATCATTTACAACCTCTGATTTTCCTCTTCTCAAACAGACATTATAAAACATACCTTGTCAAATTATTGGACTATTAAATGTCATTTAAATATAAAGTGGCTAACACTGTTTCCAGCATATGGTAGGTCCTCAACAAATGTTGATTTCCCTTCTTTGTGCTCTCCTGCTGGATCCTCCTTTGAAGCAACCTCAGTTTGCTTCCACATTTCTAGCTTACTTATCTGTTTGTTTGCAGCTCAATAGATAAAATGAATTCAAATAACAGAGCGGAATGTATTTTAAGTTTGATATACTCCTTTTTCCCCCTCTGGTTCTTCTTTTCAAAGCTGCTGAATGATGATACCAGTCACTCGTTAAATCCACAGCTCAAGGATAGCTGTGCCAATATCCATAATCCCACTTCTTGTCCACTCCAGGTTGGCATACCCAAATTTAATCCCACTTTAAAAAAAGAATTTTTTTGTTTGTTTTATTTTTCCAAATACATTTTTAAAAGCAGTAAAGAGAAAGTTTGTTCTTTCAATTTTGCTTAATTTCCCTCCACCCACATACACAAAAAGAAAAGGTGAGGTCTGCATGAAATGCTATGCATGATAATGGTGTATTAGGAAATTTTCTTCTAGCTCTCCTACTAAATGTCCATCTATATCATTTCAGCATATGTTTGTTGGTTTGCTTTTCATCTATTCTCTCTTTTCCTAAAGGACTGTGAGCTCATAGGGCAGTCTCCTGTGGGTATAGAGGGTTGAAAAATACGTCCTAAGTTCATATAGATTCTTTTTGTTTCTAAATGAACAGAAACATTCAGGAGTTTCTTTTATATAAACTAGAAGAAGCTTTTCATGGAGGCTAAGATGAGAGTTTTGCTATAAGGCTCAGTCCTTTGCACTTGAAGATGGCAACAGTGATGGAAAGCTCTGAACCATCTACACTTCTTGCTTTGCCAACAAGCCTTTTCCATATAGACTGGAAGGAGGCTAAAGTATAATCTTTTGGGACACAGAATTTTTACCCACACAAAGCTACCTTTCATATATATATATATATATATATATATATATATATATATATAAAAGTGAAATCGGTATTTCTTTCTCCCTCTCCTTCTCCCTGGCTCAGGTTCCCTGGTATCATGCTCCAAACAGCTAAACAAATTCTCCTAAAAATCTGTAAAATTGTGTGAAAACAGTAATAGTTTAGACAATAAGAATTATTCCCTACCAAGCACCTTAGATGCAACTGAATATTCAAGATTAACATTTGCTTACAAATGTGCCTTTCAGCTGACCATGCATATATCCTTGGAGCTCCTTCCTACAGATATTTAAGACATTATGAGCAACAGATAACCCTGAAATCTATCTGACAGGGAAGTTTAATTTTAAAAACTCATCATAATCATCCTCAGGGCTATGCCATTTTCCAGGCGTTTTTTGTTCAAACATACCTTTCAGCTGAGACTTTTTCTCATCCAGTTCCAAAATTCCCAAGCAAAATAAGCACATGCCAAAAATACATAGTATTTACCCTGAGCATGAGTGACCTTACGGCTCATGAATACAGAATGACTTGATTGGTAGAATTCAGACTGTAGCATGAGTCATTTGTTTAAAATAAATGTGGGGGCCTGCTTAGTGACCAGAAAAATCACTAAAACATGAGCAGTGGCTGACAAAAATTCTTAGATCACCCCTCAGATATCAATGAAAAAATACGTTTGTAGTGTAGCCGTCTAAGTACCACACGCAACATGTGATATACCTGAGTCATAGGCCTTGTAGGAGTCACAGAGCAGATGAAGAAGGCAAGAGATCAAAGTCCAATTTACTGAAACAAATATCTTGAAATCTCTAGAAAAGAGGAGATTGTTCCTTTACAAAACTCATGAAATATTTAATACCCTGTAGTTAAGTAAGACCCATTTTAGAATTCTATTTTCTTTAAAAAAATTTTTTTTGTGACCTGGGACCTCTCCTGTATGTTTCTTTTTGTCATTGTTTTCTAATAGAAAAGTTATTTTTTTTTAAATTAATATTTCAAAGCTTTCTGTAAGCACCTCAGGTAAGTAGTAATACTACATGGTTATCTATTATTTTGAAATATATGTAGCTGTTAAAGTTATAAGCCTAAAATTGGACTAAATAGGGAAAAATAGAAGATTTCAATGCTAAAGAGTATGGGTTGGTGAAAGCAAACAACTAATCATTTAATAATTATTGAGCATGGTGGACAATTATCTCTTTTTGCTGTCCCAAGGAATTTGCAATCCTTTTGGAAAGATAAGCCATAATTTAAAACAATAATTTGTAGCAAGAATCGGCAATCTTTTTACATTTCTCTGTAAAATGTTAAATAGTATATAAGGCTTTACGGGTCTAGAAGCTAGTATATAAGCAGTATTTAAAAAGAGAAAATACTCCTCCCACACACACACTCCGCCCACCCAGCCCTGCCCTCTTGCATTTGCTTGGGGTGGACTTGCTTTGTTGGTGGGACACCTTTGGGTCAGCTGCAGTCAGTTGGACGTGTTCTCCAGACCAAGAGAATCCAGCCTGAGGGGAGGTGCCTATTTGGGGGCGTCAGGAGGCAGCTGCCTCAGTTATAGTCACCCTCTGTCCCAGGTCTCAGTACACTCTTCCCTCTTCCCAGTGACCTCAGCCATCTCAACTTAGGCAGGTGGCCAGAAGCAAGGTGGTTCATGAAATTGCCAATTCCCCAACTGAGAGATTCTACCATTTGGTAGATTCTGCCACTGGCAGTAGCTAACAGCTGAGGTCCCGTAATGTAGGTGGTGATCCTAGACAGCATGAGGCCCAGCCACAGTCTAGGGAGTCAAGTATGAGACACAGGGGAGGACAGGAGCAGAGGGAGATGCCCAGGCTTGCTGTCTGTAGTTCACAGTGCTGTTTTGTTCAGTGTGGGTGCCCACAGGCCACAGTGATCTGTAGGTAAGGACCAGCTACCAGGCACCCTGCTAGATCAAGAAAAATTTCATTAACAGGATATGCATTGAGCCCAGTGCTAAAGGATAAATAGCAATTGAAGAAACAGGAAAGAAGAAACCAATTCAGGTGGGTGAAGTGAAATTGTTAAAGAATAACTTCTTAAAAGGTCAAATTATGATTCATAAAATATAAAATAGATACATGTCAAAGATTTTATTTAACCAATTGTTATTCATTATTAAGAAATCCATGTGATGTAAAAAATGGTTCAAAACACTATCAAAGAATAGGTACATATATGGACATTAAGGGATGCTGAGATAAATTTGTTAATGGATACAAAACTTGTGTCTTCAACAAGCTAGAATTCAGTTTAATCTCTATCATCCAAAATTCATTTGCTCTTCTATGAACAGGAATCATTTGCATTGACCATCATCTCTCCACAAACTATCTTGAGCATTGCAACATAGTCAAAGACAATGAAAGGCACATATCCTTATAGAACCAGATAAACCCAGAAGGGTCCTTTAGATAATGTCCCACATTCCATTGTAAAGTACCCAGTGATCACTTTTCCCATTTCAGATTCTTTTACATGATAACAGGAATGAAAGTAAAAAGAAAGTGCAATATTTTTGTTTCAGAGACATCTATCCAAACGCCCAGCTGAATGCCCAGCTCTTCATTTGAATTTTTTAGAATTGCTATGTGTGATAAACTATTGTTGCCATATTAAACCTAAAAGTGTTAACACAATATTCTAATGTTATAATTTCTGGCCCTTTGGTAGGTGTGTAAGGAAACTATTGAGGAATCAAATTTGGTGGAGAGTAATAGGCTTTTCAGCGCTTTTTAAATTACACAATACACGTAGTAACCCTCTTGGTTCTACATCCTACTCACTACTTTAGTCAAAGGATAGTCCTATTCACTACTTTAGTCTAAGAAGTACAAAAGAGGAAACCAATAAAAAAACAAACAAAAACAAAACACCTGGGAAAGCAAGAAAATATCACAAAACCCAGGCACATTAAAAAGACAAATGGGGTTCTAGCATATAATAAATTAAGAAAGTCAGATTCTCTTGGCAAATATTGTCTTTCCTCTGCTAAAATGGACATAAGACTAAAAACAGAAAATACACTAACAGCACGAGGGCAAAGAAGTAGATAGAAAAAAAATACCAACTTGAATTGCAAAAATTTGATGTAATGACTATAGTGCTAGTAGGGTCCTATGGGGCTCTAGAGTAATAAAGCAGCACCTTGTTAGAGTGAAGCACAATACGTGATGCTCATGGCAATGACTTGACATCATGATTAAAGGCTCAAACCATGTGCAGAGCATTTTCATTGTGAACACAATTAAATACAGTATATATTTTTGGAAGACTTTTGACTTATGCTTTAAAAATGTAAGTGCTCAGAGAGGATATAAGACTCTTTAAACCTATTAAAAAATTGAGGTTTTTTTGTAATTGGAAGAATGCAAGTATGGGTAGAGACAGTAATTACAGGCAGAGTGGAATAAGAATAATCAGGGAAAATACTTGTAAACTAAGAAAACCTTTGCAAATTCTAAATATTCCACTAAGGAGTAAGATGAAAGGTAAATTTTTACTGTTCAAATAGTTAAGAACAGTTTCAAGGAAGAGAGATCTAGCTGATCTGACTGCCCATTTTGTGATGTTCAACTTTCACAGTAGATATTAGTAGCTAATATTGTTTCACAACATATAAGTCACAGTATTAAATGATGTTATTTATGTATATATATAGTTATTTAATTTTCAAAATAAGCATATGAGAAAGGCATTATTTTCTCTATTTTACAGAAGAGGAAATATAAGCTAAGAGAGGTTAAATTAAGATTATGAAACTGCTACATGGCAGAGAAAATTTTGAACCCCGATTGTGTGAGTCTATTAGTTGGACTCTAAAGCATTCTATTTTATTTTTTCTGTTTAATTCCCAAAATAGTCATTTGGGGTAAGTAGTAGTATCCTCATTTTTTATGTAAGGAAACAGGCACAGGACAGCAAAGTAGCTAACCTAAGCATGCATTAATTGTAAGAGTCAGTGTGCATCCACTAGGTGCTCTTTCCACTGTGAGAGGGCACAGTGGGCCTGTCTACGTGTGTCTGCTCTGCTCAAATCCTCTCCCCACCCCTCAGCTAAAGGGGCAGCTGTGAGCAGCTTGCCGCAAACTAGAAAATGCAAATATTGCCTGGAAGACATTCAAATTCAATTTTAAAAAAAACAAACAAAAACAATCACATACTGTCGTAACAAAGAATTGTCTCCTGGGCTTATTCTGCTATAGTCTGCCAATTTGTGACCCTGGGAGTGAAGGGTAAAAGACAAGTGGGGAGAGAATTGAAGAGACAGAAGCTGACTCACAAACCGTAGCCGGGTTGCTCTAATGGCAGGCAATTAGAATAAATAACCATTAATTCCCATGACTCTGGGCCTTGGAGCTGTCTTGAATTCTAAAGAACCTTCTGTTTCCAATCACCATTAAAAAGGTATGACTTAGTTGTTCAGTTTTTTTAAGATTATATGTGTACGTATCCCATAATAAACCCTCATTACATCGGGTAGCATGTAGTCCCATTCCTTGCAACCCAGTGAACCTAACAAAAACCATCACACTATCATTTGCCTTGAATTTCCCAAATGTATTTTTCTAACTTTTCACTCCAAATTGTGCTTTGGCTACATTACTCTATGCTCTGGTCATGAATGAAACATGAAAGCTTCTAATGTAGAAGTAAAAAAATGAATAAGTCATGGTTGCTCTTTCTACAAACAAATTTGAATAAGATATTCAGTATGAAAATAAATTTGCAAGTGTCATATTGATTCAATCTATTAAACTACTGCTTTTACAGAGAATTCTACTGACCAATGTTTCAGAGTGTTTTATATCCTTTGAGCACTGGTAATTATGATGGTATAAACCAATGATACTGACTTTTTAAAAAGTAAGATTCCATGATGACACCCTTTTTAGAGATACTTTTATAAATAATACATTGGTGTCACTCTAGAGGTAAAGATAGTTACCTTTAGAATCTTATAACTATGAGTGGAAATAAGGGAGAAGATCATTTTTTTTTAGCCTGGCTATGCTTGGGAAACTAAAAGATGTAATGATTCTGCTTTAAATATGAGGAGTAACAAGTCTGGGAACCTGGGAAGACACGACAGGGCCTGAGAGGCCCCAACACGAGTGACTAGCTCTAATCAAAAACTCAGTGTCATGAATAAACTATGAGAAAGCCCAGAATAGACATGACTCTTTTTTTTTTTAATTTATTTATTTTTGGCTGTGTTGCGTCTTCGCTGCTGTGCGCGGGCTTTCTTTAGTTGCGGGGAGAGGGGGCTGCTCTTCTTTGCGGTGCGCAGGCTTCTCATTGCGGTGGCCTCTCGTTGCGGAACATGGGCTCTAGGTGCATGGGCTTCAGTAGTTGTGGCACGCAGACTCAGTAGTAGTGGCTCATGGGCTCTAGAGTGCAGGCTCAGTAGTTGTGGCACACGGGCTTAGTTGCTCCGCGGCATGTGGGATCTTCTTGGACCAGGGCTCGAACCCATGTCCCCTGCATTGGCAGGTGGATTCTTAACCACTGCACCACCAGGGAAGCCCAGACATGACTCTTGACATTCAATCTTTATCTGCAGCATTAACATCACAGTATTCCCAGGAGATGTATAGGATTCGTGATATATCTGACATGGATGGGGAAATATGTCTTCTTAATTTTTCAGATTAATCTCTCAAGTTCTCATCTATTCTTTGGCAAGGACATCTTCTGAAGCTTCTTGTCACTGCCATCACCACCACTCCCAAATTTTCCAAAGACTGAGAACTGAGATAGTACAAATTTTAGTCCTTTTCCAATTCTCTGTGATATTGGAGATGGCTTGTCTTTCACTGCAGGGCCAGAATAGTGTGAAGTAAGTGAAGTGCCTAGGGTACAGCATGTAAGGAGGCACTGCTCTCAGTATGCTACAAGTATGGGCTGAATACTTGTACAGCTGACAGTGAGCATCTCATAAATTTTGTGACCTAATCTCTTCACTCTTAAGGAGGCTTTCACTCTCAGGCAGGACCTGCTACACAAGTTGTAGAACCCAGTGCAAAATGAAAATGTGGGGCACTTGTTGAAAAATTATTAAGAATTCTAAGGCAGTGATAGCATTACACTGAACCAGGTATAGGTCCCTTTGGAGGTTGTGCACTGCTTCCAGGATCCCACAGGTGTGGGTTCAGCTCTTGTGCTAATCTGGGAGTGAGTGCCTCCTGAAACTTTGCACCCTAAGGGCCTCATTTCCCTCGTCCTAGGCCCAGCCCTGCTCCATAATTTCATTTACTCATGGAAATGGTAATTTTGTCTGTCAACTTGACTGGACTAAGGGATGTCTAGATAGCTGGTAAAACATTATTTCTGCGTGTGTCTGTGAGTTTCTTTCTGGACTAGGTTAAAACTTGAATTGCTAAAATGAGTAAAGATCACCCTTACCGATACAAGTAGGCATCACCCAATCTGTTGAAGGCCTGATTAGAACAAAAAGGCAGAGAAAGAGTGACTATGCTCTCTGAGTTGGCACATCCATCTTTTCCTGCCCTCACACACGGGAGCTCCTGGTTCTCCAACCTTTGGACTTAGACCAAGACTTACACCCTTGTGTAAGTAAGAACCACTCTTTGGTTCTCAGGCCTTCAGACTTATACTGGAACTATACTATCAGCTTTCCTGGGCCTCCAGTTTGTGGATAGCACATTGTGGGACTTCTCACCCTCCATAATCATAATATCATAATAATCTCTTTCTATATATCCTATTGGTTCTGATTAATGGAAGAGCCCTGAATAACACGTTCATCAACTTCTATTTTAACAATATTCCAGACACTATTCTACATGTTGAAGATAGAGCCAGGGCAGCTTCAAGTGCAGTCACACAAGACCTCACACTCAGAAGGACCTAAGGTTAGTGTAGTGCTCTGCTGTCACCATCTTGAAAGTCTTAATAATATTTTAACAAGGGATCTTGTATTTTCTTTTTGCATTGGGCTCCACACATTAGATATCTGGTCCTGAATACAGTAGAGAAGGAAACAAAACAGTCCTGTTCTTACGGAGCTTGTGGTTTACCTGTGCTTACCTACTGCCCTTAGAAGATGTCCTAGACAGATCTTGGTTCTGCTTCAGTCTCAAGCTTATGTCCCAAAGCTCGGCACTCACGTTGTCAAGCACCGTTTTCAAGGGTATAAACTTTGTGACAGCATGGCCATGTCCAGGATATTTTTGAGCCTCAGTCAAAGGCTAATGAGCTTTTGGGCCCCTTCCAGAGCCAGGGTCACCATTTAGCCAGTTTCACTGCAGAGTAATTTTATTTAACAAGGCCTTATTGCTCTTTGAGTCTTGCTAAGACTAACCTATGAGAGAACTACAGGAGGAAACTGCAGAATGAATGGCTTAGGACTTCATGCATTCTCAGAGGGGGAGATATTGCCCCCAGGAGGACAGAAATTGGTTCTTGAGAGATGAAAACAATCTCACTTTCTTTTTGTATAAATCACAGACATACATAAAGTACAGAAACAGATATATCTCATCTCTATCCTAACATCATTGAGAAGTCATTGGAGGGTTTTAAATAGGAATGTCATAGGCTGCAATGTGGAGAACAAATTAGAAGGAAACAAACTTGGATAGAAGACCGTTTGGGAATCTTTTGCCAAAATCTGAGAAAAAGACAAAGGGACCTAGATTGGGGAGTGACTGTGATCTTTATAGAGGAATTAAACTTTATGTGGTTTGTGGATTAATTGATTTTGGGAAGTGAGGCAGATGGAGGAATCAAGGATAACCCCTCTTTGACTTAGGCAAAGAGTGCATAGAGGTGGCAGTCACCAAGGGTGCAAAATGGTTCAAGAGAACTGTTGTAGTAACAGTAAAACAACTTATCGAAGGCCAATTAAGTTGTGTTTCCTTTCTGCTTTAATCTCCTTTAATCTAAAAGAACAACAAACAGGATATGTCTAGTTGATGATTTAATTAACTACAGTATGTTTAGAAGTTAGAAATTGTTATGATGCTGAAAACCTCAAGACCCTTCAAGGCTGGAATCTTTATTCCTTATTCCCTAAAAAGTTTAGGATTTTCACTATTTTCACAAGTGAGGCTATATCTGAAATTAAGATCAACCCACAAAAAAATGTAATAATTCAGAATGTTCAGTAACTGAGAAAGGGGAAAAAACCAGGGCACAATCACTTTTAGTGAAATGGACAGGGTTATTTAAATGGCTTTGAAAGTCATACTGGAAAAGTGCAATGCAAAGTTGAAACCCCATTTATTTTCTGAAATGGACAGAGCATTTGAGGGCACAAGAAATAGGATCAAAGAGAAGTTGTGAGGTAAATTTTATTCAGGGTCTTCGATTTATGTGGTTTGAAAACGTCTCTAAGACTATTCTTGAAGAAAAGAGTAAGAGAAAAAGGATGTTAAAATTTTCAGTGTGTTGCACAGTCCAAAATCAAAGTTCCGACACAATTAGAAAAGAAGGAAAACCCCAGAGAAATATGGAACTAGAGAGGTCTGATTATGATAAAAATCTAAAAATGTTTTCTTATTATTTTTCTATAATCTTAGGTTAAATAATGAATTGGTTTCACAGCTGCCAAATAAGTGATCACATTATCATTCATGTTTTATAATAGCAATACACAGTCTAAGAAACTGTCAATATCTACAGCTATTCACTCTTGATTCAATCCTCGGTTCTTTTTCTCAATATTTCTGACCACAATTAAGTATCTAATTCTTCATTCATCCATCTTTTACATCTTTCTTCATATACCAGTTAATTCTCTTTTAAGAGATAAATTGACATAATTCTTTAGGCACATTTTTGTATCTCTTCCCCACTGACCAGTTTTGCATAACAAGTTGTAGATCAGCTTTTATTAAACAAATGGGAAAAAAGAAAACAGGAAAAAGGTGTTAACTCTAATTTCAAGACAGAGTTTAAATATCTGGGCTACTCAAATCACCGTTCATAGAACAATAAATATCAGTTTCTCTTGGTTATTTAAATAAATTTTCAGAAACAGGTAAATTGTCAGGATTTATAACTATTACTGATGAGAAAGATATGAGGAACAGAAATAAGAAGTATCACCCAACAGCAGAATAAGCAGAGATAAAAGTTTGTGAGAAAGTCTAAGTGAAGTAAGATGATAAAAGTGTAAATAGAAAAATGTTTTTTTCTGAGCCCAGGAGAAAAATAAAACGTAAAAGTCTTATGAAGATTATAAATATGAAAATGGAATTATACTTTATTTTTATATGTATAAATATTTCCTTAAATTGGCCACACATAGTTGTACACAGAACCTAGATGTCAGCTCAATTGAATATTTTATAATATTCATTCATTCACTTATTCTTTCAAAATATATTACTTTTTTGTTTGTTTTTTGTTTTTTTGCAGTATGCAGGCCTCTCCCGTTGCGGAGCACAGGCTCCGGACGCGCAGGCTCAGTGGCCATGGCTCACGGGCCCAGCCGCTCCGCAGCATGTGTGATCCTCCCAGACCGGGGCGCAAACCCGTGTCCCCTGCATCGGCAGGCGGACTCTCAACCACTGCACCACCAGGGAAGCCCCAAAATATATTACTGAATAGCTATTATATGCCAGGCATTATTATAGGTATTGATGATAAGCAAAATTCCTGCTGTCAAAGTATATACGTATTTAAGCAGAATAGGTTCAATAAATAAATGAAATAAAAAGAAGATAAATAGGAGAAAATACAGAAATTAAAATGAACTGACGTGCTGATGTATGGTCAAAGAGGATATCTTTGAGTAGATGATGTTTAAGATAGTATCTAAAGTCAGGGTGGAGCTATCCAAAAGCACAGCTCTATGTTGTGTCATATCATAGTCTAGAAGGCATTAACGTTCCTGTATGATGATTAAGGAAAGAGCGTTCCAGACAGAGGCTTCACCGGCTACAAAGACAAGCACCAGTTGGAATGACTGAGAGACTGAATATAGAAACAGACAATGGCCAGATCATATATGGCAATATAACTCTAACCCATGTCTGCAGCAACAGTCCCAGAAGCCAAACCAGGTTCCCTACTTTTGCCTCTGTTTCCAGTTCAAGACCAACAGGTAGCCAAATGTGTTCACCAGTTACATAAGAGACTCTGCTTCTATTTAGCCCCCTTACAGCTTCCCCATGCCAGCAACTTTCAGTGAGAGCACACCTGAAGCTTTGCCTTTTGTTCACTATAAAGCTTTCCCACTGCCCTGACTGCCTTTGAGTTTCTGCCAAATGCAATTAATGGTGACTGACTCCCTTTTTAGCTATGAATGCACAGACTCTCTTTTCACTCCAGTGGTCTTCATTGATTTCCACATGACTTTGGCTTGAGCCATAAAGAAAATTAAGGCAATATGACTGGAGTCCCTGAAAGAAGGGGAGAAGTAAGCATAGGTTAAATCACGTGGGGTCCTGCAAACCAGAAAAATTTAGATTTTATTTTCAGTGCAATGGGAATGCTTTCTGAGGCCTGGGGAGTAGGTGGTAAGGAGAAGTTCAAAGAAGGGAGTAACATGATTTGATTTATTTTTTCCTTATTTGTTTAGTTTTACTATTTTGGTTTTCAAATTATTATTTTATTTCCCTAATTTTTTTCTTATACATTTTATTTTACTAGTTTATCTTATTTTAATTAAAAAAATTTTTGTAATTAAAAACATTTATCTTTGCTGTTTTTAAAATAATTGACTTCATTTTTTAGAGCAGTTTTACATTCACAGCAAAATTGAGTGTGAAGTACAGAGTTCCCATATATCCCCTCCCCTCATACATGCACAGCCTCCCCAACTACCAATATCCCTCACCAGAGTGATGCATTTGTTAAAATCAGTGAACCTACGTTGACACATTATTATCACCCAGAGTCTATAGTGTACATTAGGGTTCACTCCTGGTGTTATAGATTCTATGGATTTTGTCAAATGTATAATGACATGTATCCACCATTATAGTATCATACAGAATAGTTTCACTGCCCTAAAAATCCTCTGTGCCCCATCAGTTCATCCCTTCTTCCCCTCCAGTTCCTGACAATCAGTAATCTTCTACTGTCTCCATAGTTTTGCCTGTTTCAGAATGTCATATAGTTATAATCATACAGTATATTGCCTTAGCAGATTGGCTTCTTTCGCTTAATAGTATGTCTTTTAAGTTTCTTTCATGTCTTGTCTTGGTTTGATAGCTCACTTTTAGCAATGAATAATATTACATTGCCTGGATTTCCCTTAGTTTATTCGTCCATTCACCTACCGAAGGACATCTCATTTGCTTCCAAGTTATGACAGTTATGAAAAAGCTGCTAAAAAAATTTGTGTACGGGCCTCTGTGTGGACATATGTTTTCAGTTTATTTGGGCAAATATCAAGGAGCAATAATTGCTAGATTTTGTGGTAAGAATTATGTTTGGTTCGTAAGAAACTGCCAAACTGTCTTCCAAAGTATCTGTACCATTTTGCATTCCCACCAGCAATGAATGAGAGTTCCTCTTGCTCCGCATTTTCTCTAGCCTTTGGTGTTGTCAGTGTTTTGGATTTTGGTCATTCAAATAGTTGTGCAGTAGCATCTGATTTTTGTTTTAATTTGCAGTTCCCTAGTGACATAAGATGTGGAACATCTTTTCATATGCTTGTTTGCCATCTGTATATCTTCTTTGGTGAGGTATCCATTCTGATCTTTGCCCATTTTTTATTTTTATTTATTTATTTATTTATTTTTGCGGTATGCCTCTCTGTGTTGTGGAGCACAGGCTCCGGACGCGCAGGCTCAGCAGCCATGGCTCACGGGACTAGCCTTTCCGCGGCATGTGGGATCTTCCCGGACCGGGGCACGAACCCGCGTCCCCTACATCGGCAGGCGGACTCTCAACCACTGCGCCACCAGGGAAGCCCTGCCCATTTTTTAATCAGGCTTTTTATTTTCTTATTGTTGAATTTTAGGAAGTTTGTGTATATTTTCAAAAAAGTCCTTCTCGGATATTTCTTTGCAAATGTTTATTGCCCGTCTGTGGCTTGTATTCTCATTTTCTTGAAGTGGCTTTTGCAGAGCAGAAATTTTTAATTTTAATGAAGTCCAGTTTATCAGTGATTTCTTTCATGTGTCATGGTTTTGGTATTGTATCTAAAAAGTCATCATCATATCTAAGGTCATCTAGATTTTCTCTTATGTTATTTTCTGGGAGTTTTACAGTTTTGTGCTTGACTTGCTTTTTTTAAAGCTTAATCAGGTACTATGTATCCAGAATGGTTTATAAAAAGGCAAACATAGAAGGAGGGTGACCAGTAAATTGCAGTAATCCATGTCAGGAATAATGATGATTTCACAAGAATATTAACAGTAGGGGACTTCCTTCGTGGCACAGTGGATAAGACTCCACGCTCCCAATGCTGGGGGCCTGGGTTCGATCCCTGGTTAGGGAACTAGATCCCACATACATGCTGCAAGTAAGACCCGGCGCAACCAAATAAATAAATATTTAAAAATAGAAAAAAGAAATCACGGAGTATTAAGGAAAAAAAAAGAAAAGTAACAGTAGAAACGGAGAAAAATAGATGGACTCAGGATCTCAGTAAGATTTAGAAATAGAATGTTGACAGTTTGGGTGGGGGAATAAAATCAAGAATAATTCCTAGCTGGTCCCCTTCTGATTTTCATGGCAGATTGCTTCAGAGGCAGTAGCAACCCAGCTTCTGGGGTTCTTTGATTTGTATCAGTCACCAGAAACTTAGCGGGAGGGGCATTCCAGCTGCTTCTGGTAGTGTAAAGAAACTTAGATATGAGGACCTGAAAGTGAACCAATTTATTTGTAAAGCTCCAAAAAGTAAATGATTCTCTGCAAGGCCAGTTAACCATGCCCACTCCGCAGATCATTTTCCAGCATCCAATATAACTCATGAGTTTCAGTGACAGTGAAATAAATTTTACTGGAAATAGAGTTCATGTTTTCAAGCTCATATGTTTCCAAAATATAAAATATGGTACTTGCACTCTCTTTTTGGATGTATGGGAACAGACCTATTTTATCTTGAATATTTGCCTTTAGTTTGTTAAAGTTTTTCTGTAGAGTTTTTCAGAATTAGCAGGCTAATTGACTTTATTTTTATTTCAATGCACATTGTTGTACCTTCACATTGAAGTATTTACATTATAAATTATTATAGAAAAACTTTAAAAAAACTGAGCATTGCTATCAAAACTTAGTAAAAACTGATAATATACATTAAAAACAAAAATGTTTGAGTCTCCCTGATTTTAATAGAGAATTCACCAAAGTGAATTTTCCAACTTTTTCCTCTTTCTTCAGGTGCTAAATTATTGGTGGATTTTTGTGGGCAGGCTTTCATGTAGTTTTAGTTAAAATATGTGCAGTAGATGGAGTAATGACCCCAAAGATGTTCATGTTCTTATCCCCAGAGCCTGTGAATATGTTACTTTACATGACAAATGAGACTTTGCAGATGTGATTAAATTAAGGATACTGAGATGAAGAGATTATGCTGGATTATCTGGGTTGGACCAATGTAATCACAAGGTCCTTATAAGAGAGATACAAGAGAGTCAAAGAGAGACATGACGTGACAACCAAATCAGAGGTAGAGAGAGAACTGAAGATGCTGTAAGATGCTTTGAAGATGGAAGAAGGAAACATAAGCCAAGTGGCCTCTAGAAGATGGAAAAAACAGGGAAACCAAGTCTACCCTAAAGCCTTCAGAAAGACTGCAGCCCTGTTAAGCCCTTGATTTTAGACCAGTAAGATCCATTTTGGACTTTTGACCTCAGAACTATAAAATACTAAATTTGTGGTGTTCTGAGATACTAAGTTTGTGGTAATTTGTTACAGCAGCAATAGGAAACAAATATAGTATATTATTCGGAAAATAGGACTTTCCATAAGAGCTGTATGATAAAAGAATATTACTGTAGCTACTGTCTTCATGAGATGGATGGTTTGCCGATCCTCGGTTCTTTAATGTCTCTCCCAAAGGCATGCTACTTCTTGTAATTTTGGCTTTAAAAAGAAGAAAAAAAAAACCCTATAATTTTCATGTTAACAATTTTCAACTGGGTGGGTGATGATACTACTTAATAAATGGGGAAGATAGAGATAAAAGTTACTGTGGTTTGGTAAATCATGAGTTCCTTTTTGGCTATATTAACTTTGAGGTATGAATTACATCAAAACTGGCCCATGAATTATTTATCAGTTAGTGACAGGATAAGTACAGAAATTAGGAGTAAGAATTTAGAAATGTTTATAGCAACTTGATAGAGCTGTGATATCCAAGCTTGTGGTAATTAAAGTTGTCACATTTAACTGTGTTGACCGGTTTTTCTGCTGTCAAATTCACATGGTGAGTTGCATGGATCACCAGCTACACACTAGTTATACACTGTAAGAACACATTACAACACGTGATAATTTAAAGTTAGTTTGTTCATTGTAACCTAGAAATGTACAAATTTGAAATCCATTTTTTTCCAGAAGAATTTAAATATTGTTATAACTTTATAGGATAAATTATTGTAATTGTCTACTGACTGAAGATGAATTTTGAAACTATATCACCACTAGCATTATTTTTAATAAAAATTAAAAGTAAATATCCTCTAAGAAGCAAGCTTATTTGTCAAGATAAAAATTTTAAATATTGATATACTTGTTGCTTGTTCAAAGCCTACTAGTAGAAAATTTAATATGGGGAATCACTATTTCACTCTTAATTTTTTATTATGATGATTTCAGAATAAAAAAAAATTGTGTTGATGCAGTTATCTATTAATAATATATATGCACACATTTGCTAAATACCATATGCAGTTTTTGCAATTCTTTTTTCCTATGCTTTTCTTGTTCTAATTATACTTATTGAAATGTAACTTTAGGTCATTATATCAATGAAAAAAGGGGAGCTTATATATATATATATATATATATATATATATATATATATATATTTTTTTTTTTTTTTTTTTTTTTTTTTGCGGTACGCAGGCCTCTCACTGTTGTGGCCCCTCCCGTTGCGGAGCACAGGCTCCAGACGCGCAGGCTCAGCGGCCATGGCTCACGGGCCCAGCCGCTCCACGGCATGTGGGATCTTCCCGGACCGGGGCACGAACCCGTGTCTCCTGCATCGGCAGGCGGACTCTCAACCACTGTGCCACCAGGGAAGCCCCGGAGCTTATATTTTTTAATGTGCTTTTTCTTTATTATTCTAATAATTATTTTTATTGACCTCTACAAAATTATTAGTCTATGATGAACTGGAAATTTTTTTAAATACCTTTTTAAATTTATTTATTTTTGCCACAGAAAGTTGGAGATGCACTGAATTGGATGACAATTTCAAGATTTTAAGTAGGCAACTGGATATTTTAATCTGGCATTCTCAGGAAAGATTAGTGTTAGAAATACTATATTGACATTATCAAGAATATAAATTGTATTTAAGGTCATAGGACTTGATAAGCTTTAGAAATAGATTGGCCAAAGAAGAGAAGGGTGTACATCATGGAACCTTGGCCACTTCACAAACTGAAGTCAGACAGAGGGGGTAGAAGCTCCAGCAAAGGACCCTGGGAAGAAGTGATTAGAGAGACTAGAGAAGGAAAAGCAGGAATAAGATGTCACTGAAGCCAGGTATTGAAAGATTCTAAAATAGAAAAAAGAGGGTCAAATCTATAAAATTTTGACAAGAGATTGGTTAAGATGAAGACAGAAATGTGACCATTAGATTTGGCAACATGGAAGTCTTTGGGGATTTTCTCAAGTGTTGGAAGTAGAAACTTTAATGTAGTGAGTTGGGGATATGGTGAGATATAAAACTGGGAGGTGAAGTAAGTTTTGCTGTAACAGTGTATAGAAAAATGGAACAACAATTGGATGAAGCCAAGGGCGTGTGAGTGTCTGTGTGTGTGCATGCATGTGTGCGTGCACGCGTGCATGTTTTAATAGAAGAGTAACCAGGAAATATGTGTATGCTCATGGGAACAATCCCCACAGTGAGAGATAAATTGATAACTGAAAAAGATAGAGTTGTTAGAGAAGGGAAAAGGGAATAAAGTCTAGCACACAATTGGTTGTCTTGCCCTTTGATAGGAGACATGGTACTGTAATCCTAGCAATAGAAATGAAGTAGAGAGTATGGCATAGGTACAAATAACTAACAATTACAGATACATATAAACAGTTTGACAGGGAATTTTTTCAGGTGAAAAAATAAGAAAACAAAATAATTTGAGTAGTATTGTAGATAATTCTACCAGAAACAAAAAGTAAAATGCTTTCCATTTCCCTGATGTTAAGCAGGATAATATCCTGTCTCTACCACCCATTCCCAAATATGATATTGTCAACAAAGCATTTTCCATAATAATTCTTTCTGTTTTCATAGTTAATCTATGGGAAAAAATCAATATTCACATGAAATGGAAGAATAGTACTATTAATATTGTTTTTGCCTGAATCAATTCATTTGAGAGTTTCTACCAGGTCACATTTCCAAGAAAACTAAATTCAAATATGAAAAGAGACTTTGTTCATGTTACCGTTCATGGTATAACTGCTCTAATGTTTCCTTTGACTCGTTTTCCACCTCCAAAAATATAAGATAATGTGCCTCTGTCTCTACCTGTAGCTTCCAATGAGAGGTTTTCTCCTTTCTGAATACAATTTCATAAACCTTTTCCTGACTCTTCCTTCACAAATGAAAAGAGAACACTCTAAAATAAAGTGAAAGAATACTTTTTAGAGGTTTTCTTAGCTTTATTGTTTTATTGTGTTTATTTTACTGCTAGGAAAAAATGCAAAACATACAAACAGTAAAAAGGCCTCCTGTGTGACTCTTAACTCTTCTCTATTTTTCACGTAGATCTCATACCTACAATACACAAAGAAACAAAGTAAAATTCTTCTTCTCAGAGAAAAAAGGTATTTAGACCCTTGGAACGTTTTCATAAAGAAAAACAAGTCAGAGTGAAGGTGATAAGGAAATGGAATGAAGAAAATGGGTGAGCTTCAAGTGCTGCCTAGAAGTCCTGTGTCTGTGGAGCAAAGTGGTGGAGGGGTGAAGAGCTGGAAAGCGGAGGGATACTGGGACATTAACCTCCTTTCCCCTTTCCTTTCCCACTTGCCATCAGATCTCCCTGGGGACATAGCCCAGGGTGATAATAAGATGTGGGCTTCAGGTAAGAGTAGCGCAATTGCAGCCAGTTGTGGAGGAGGTTGGGAGACATCTTGTCCAGGATTTTGGTAGTGGCCGCATTAAAGGAATGCCCTTAGCCAAAAAGCAGTTAAGGCACCCTCAAAAAGTACTTTATATTTGGGAAATAAGGAGAGTATAATAAAAGCTGAATACTCTTGAACACTAATTTTTTTTTGGTTTCTTCAAAATTAAGTAAATCAGTTCTTTTGTTGTTGTTGTTCATATATTTGGATTTAAGCACTTTCAAGTGAATTTCTCATATTCCCAAATAGTCTCCAAGTTATTGGAAGATACAGGCAAGTATAGGGACAGGCCCCAAACCAATAATATAAATATTTGTTAATAGTTCAGGCATTTGGAATGAAATGAAGCATGCTTTAGTCATAATGTGTAATAAAAAGGGGTATACAGAGATCTGTCACCTTCCATTTTCCATGTGTCAATTATTCTTACATTCCACCATAGGAAAATAATTATTTTGAAAAATGAAATGGTTACATTGGTGTATTCCTTTAGTTTAACAATAATATTTGAAATACGATAGGGCAAGCTCCCCTCTTTATTTTTTCAGAATTATATTAGCTATTTTTGGACATTTATTCATCAATATGAATTGCAATGGAGTTTGTCATGTTTCATGAAAAATATAGTTGTGATACTAGTTGTAAGCATATTGACCTTGTAGATTAATTTTGAGAGAATTTCATGTTTTCCCCTTATGAGCTTTTCCATTCACTTGCTCCATTTATTAAGGTCTTTTTTTGACCTTTGGTAATTTACCCCTTTTTCAAAAAATGAGTGCTTTGTGTTTATATCACTAAATAAAATGTTCAGGTACAACCAGATGATTTTGACTAATACAAACTGATGACAGGTATGTATTGTAATACATTTTCAGTTGTTTTTCATTGTATTTATATTAAAAGTTTTCCTAAAATGTGTGCACATTTTCTTTTGTGCTAGAATATCTTTGTTAAATGAGTTCTTTGGGATTAAAATACTTTAATGAGGGAAATATTAATTATCTGACCTAGTCAATTCCTAGATATTTCAGTTAAACACTTATATAAATTGTATTTTAAAAAAAGGTGGAAACAATTACACTGTACATATTCTTTCTGAAACTTACAATTTTCCCTTAGCAATACATTATGAACTTTTTTCATTGCCATTATATCTTCTATAACATTATTTTAAAGATTGCATAATATTCCATTATGAATCTTTTGATACTTGAAAGATTTTCGGTCTTTAAAGTTCTACATTCAAATACAAACATCAGTAAGAGTAGAAACATCTTAAATCATTATCAGTACACATCTTAGCTAAAATTAAGTTATCCAGTTCTTTCCAACCATGACAGCTAATTCCTGGGGAACGCTCCTCAAGGCTGGTGTCTGGGGGAAGGTGGAGCAGGAATAGAGCACAGACAGAGGAGGTGAGGGGAGGATGTCAAACAACAAAAGGATCCACTTCAGGATTTCTACAAGGACCATACTTGGATGGAGATCATAGGTGTGAAGCTAATTAGAAGTTAACTAATGGAGCTGAATGATATCTAGGGTAGAGAGAACATGACCATTTCTGTTTCTGAATCTCTATCCTAGGACTTGTGAAAACTTAGACATTATTGAGAATCTGAAGTGTTCTGAAACTCTACCCTGGCTTCTCAGCTAAACAGTATAGACTGGTTTCCGGAGACAGATACACTCCTCTAATTCATTGCCCTCTTCCTTACACTCCTGTCTGTGTGCCCTATATTTCTGGGAGGAAGAAGGGGGAGGGGGTGGAGGGAGTCATAGAAGGCATTGAAAAGGTCATGACTGATGGCTGTTAATGAGCACTAATATGTGCACTTATATGTATTAACTCAATTCTTGTGATGCTCACAACAATGCAATGAGGTAGGTACAGTTATTAACTCCAGTGTGCAGAAGTGAAGCACAAAGAGGTCAAATAACTTACCTAAAGTCACATGTTGTTAAGTGGCAGAGCCAGACTGAAATTTATGAAGATTGATTAATTTATTCAACAAATATTTGTGAGTCACCTATTACTGTGTCCCAGGCAGTATTCTAGACATTGAGCTTAGATTAATGAACAAATTAAATCTTCTGCCTTCATGGATTAAAAATTCTGGTGGGAGAGGTAAACAATAAACAAATAAAACTACACATGTGTCCTAGAATATCACATACTGGTAAATACCAAGAGGAAAATAAAGTGTGGTGTCCCAAAAGGCAAGAGAAGAAGAGACCAAATGTGTCAAATGCTATGGAGTCTTAAAGAGAGAGTACAGTTCAGCCTCCAAAGGGAGCAATGTGTGAAAGAGCACAGAAGTGTAGGAGAATGCTATGTCTTTCTCTGTAAGTTACTATAATGTGACAGGAGTATTCCTGAGGGAGGGCCTGGTGAAGGATGAGACTGGATCATAGTCATGGGGCACATCAAGATGGGCTGTAGATGTTGGCTACAAATGTAGGGCTTACCTTGAAGGCCCTTCAAGAAATACTGAGCATTTTTAAGAAAATGAGTGACATGAGAAGATTGCACTTTGGAAACAGTCCTTTAGTGTCTGAGAGGAGACTTGACTGGAGAGTCCTGGGGATGAGACCAGTGATGACAAGTAATGGTAACCAGGGCCAGAAATGATGAAGGTCCAGATCAATTCAGGGGCAGTGCAAACAGAGAGGAGAAGATGAATCTGGGTGCTATTTAAGGGTAAGAATCAATAGGCCTTGGTGATTGGGGTGATCCAGGTGATAAGGCAGAGGAACCAGAGATATCTTTCTCGGTCTGTAGCTTGGTAAACTACATAGATAGGAGTGCCTTTCACGGAAAGAGAGACCACAGGATCAAGAGGAGATAACATTCAACTTCAAGGCTTTTTAATTTGTAGTCATGTATGGAATATTTGTATGAATGTGTTTAGTGTGAGTATGAATTATAGGGATTTTGAACTCAAGAGAGAGCTACAGATATTGGAAATTTCAATGATATAGGAGTAGTTAAAACCCATGGAAGTGAGAGAGATCATCTTACAAAATCGTTTTCAGGCAAAAAGAGATGAGGGCCTAGGAAAGCACATTTAGTAACAATGACAGAAAATGCTGAAGAGTTGCCCATGAAAATAACCAAGTAAGAATGGCCTGACCAGAGGCACAACAATAAAGATTCAGAGACAGGGTCCTGGGTCCCTATTACCCAATCATAATGTGCCTTGCATGATATCATGTTCTCTACATTGTAGCATCATCACAATTAAACATCCAGAAGACGTAGAAAAAATGAAAGTCTGAAATGTGATCAAATGGGAAACATAATCATATAGGAAATTAGCTTTGTTAACTGCAAAAGTGGTGTTTAATTTTGTCTTTGATACTATAAACATTCCAAGTTTTATATCAGCATAAACTAAAAAAAGAGATACGTTATGAGTATATTCACTAGGAGACATCTCTAACCTGTCAGATTGTATCCTTAACCCTCATTATTTGTTTTGTTGGATGCCTCTCCAGAGTGGAAAGAAGAAAGTCAGTAGCAAGCTCTATTCTAGAAGCTATAGAAAAGAGCATTTCAGAAAGCAAGGAATAATCAATATTTTCAAGTGCCATAGAGAAGTCTTACATGAATGTATTGAAGGGCAGCCATTAGCTGTGGTACTAAAAGGGCATTAACAGCTTTATAAAGAACTGTTTCACTGTGTGAAAGGTCCTGGGTGCAGGTAAAATGATCCAGGCAGCAGTGAAATTATAGTAGAATAAGCAATAAAGGGACTTCCTGGTGGCACAGTGGTTAAGAGTCCACCTGCCAGTGCAGGGGACACGGGTTTGATCCCTTGTCCGGGAAGATCCCACATGCCGCGGAGCAGCTAAGCCCGTGCGCCATAACTACTGAGCCTGCGCGCCTAGAGCCCGTGCTCCGCAGCAAGAGAAGCCACCGCAATGAGAAGCCCGTGTACCTCAACAAAGAGTAGCCTCCGCTCGTCACAACTAGAGAAAGCCCACGTGCAGCAACAAAGACCCAACACAGCCAAAAAATAATTAATTAATTAATGTTAAAAGAGAGTAAGCAATAATTTATTTGGGTAGTAATGCAGACATTGAAATGGAGAATGTAGACAAAGGAGGGAGAGAAAACGAACAATAGCTGGAGAGGGGTGAAGAAATAAAGAGGATATGTTTTGTTTTATATTTGTCTTTATATATATGAGAAACTTGCATATGTTTATACATAGAAAGGAAATAAAGGAAAAAACTCATAAAGAAGAGGTGGTATATGCTGAAAGATACAACATTTAATTGAGAGATAGCTTAGAGGTAGAGTGTTGGAACTCAGTGAGAAAATGAAGGGATAAAACTTTGGTTGGTTGAGGGCCAGGATATTTTGAATCCTGAAAAAATAATTTATGTATTTTTCTAGGACCAAGTACTGGGCCAGAATTTTGATGGGAGTCTTTTCAGTTATTGCATTCTAATTTCTCTGTACAGAAAAAGGAGAAGTGAAGGGTTAGTTCTGAGAGTAAGGAAGAGCAGTGGTAGAATAGGGGTCTTGAGAAGGTTGGAAGAGCTGTCTGGGAGCGTAGCAGATCGAGCTAACTGGAGCCATGGTGGTAGGCTGAATTCCAAATATGGTCCCTCAAGGCATAGTAAGTGTGCTCTGGTCACTCAGTCCAGCACTAATTTAGGTACTGCTGTCAAGGAATGTTGCAGATATAATTAAAAGCCTGTCAGTTGATTTTAAGATACAGAGATTATCTGGATGGGCCTTAAAAGGTGAGCCTTTTTAAACTGGAGTATTTACTAGTCTGGTGCGGAAGAATCACAAAGATTTGAAATATGAGAAGAATTCAACAAGCCATGGCTGGCTTTGCAGATAGAGGGAGCCATATAATGAGAAATGCAGGTGGCTTCTAATAGCTGCCAGCAGCCCTGAGCTAACAGCCCGCGAGTAAATGGGGACCTCAGTCCTACAACTGTGAGGAGTGGGGTTCATCCAACAGTCTGAATGAACTTGGAAGAAAATTCTTCCTCCAGAGCCTCCAGATCAGAGCCCATCCTAGGCATCACCTTAATTTCACCTTTATGAGACTTTATGTAGAGAACTCAACAAAGCCTGCCTGAACTTTTTCTTTCTTTTTTTTTCTTTTTTTGCGTTACGCGGGCCTCTTACTGTTGTGGCCTCTCCCTTTGCGGAGCACAGGCTCCGGACGCACAGGCTCAGCGGCCATGGCTCACGGGCCTTTCTGCTCCGCGGCATGTGGGATCCTCCCGGACCGGGGCACGAACCCGTGTCCCCTGCATCGACAGGTGGACTCTCAACCACTGTGCCACCAGGGAAGCCCTGAACTTTTCTTACCTTCAGAACTTTGAGATAATAAATGGATATTGTTTTTAGCTGTAGTACCTTATAGTACTTTGTTACACAGCAATAGAAAACTGAAACAGCCATGTTAAAGTGTTCCTAGGCTGAAGTTGAGGTCCCGGGATCTTTGCTTATCTCAAACAAATGGATTTTCTCCAGGATCACTAAGGCACAAACCAGAAACAGTGGACAAATGGATTGGTTCGGAGTTTAGGAAGTATGGAGTTTGGGGTAGTTAGAGAAAGAATAGGAGTTAAAAGTGGGATTATAGAGAGGCAAGAAAAAAATGGTATTCTGAAGTACTGAAGAATTTCTGAAGTCAGTACATGGGCAGAGGGTGATACGGAAGTGAGGACACTGGGAAAAAGGAAGAGTGCTCTTTAAGGTTTAGAGATGAAACAATTTCAAATGTGACTATAGATATGAAAACCTGGTGCAGAGTAGGGGGAAGGGGCCTTAGGTTTATGAAGGTAAAGACATCCAGGCTCATAAACTCTGTGACAGAGACCCTGAAGTCTCCTGACAAGTTGAGAGGAAGAAAGTAGTAAAAATGCTGAAGTGGCTAAGGATGTTGTCAACTTCAGGAAAGAAGGAGATGTGACATAGCCTGATGATGTGACTTTGAAACAAAAAATTTTATTGGAAATTGGCGGAGCAGTGGTTTAGATGTGGCAAAACTCTGTGCTCTACATATGAATCAAAATTATACATATATCCCCAATAACATGATACAGGTAGTAATTAAGCCTTATTAAAATTTATCAATGGAAATGCTTATTTTTATTTGGCAAATATAACTCAATTTCGCCCTAAAAAACCCAAATTGTTTTTCCACTGCTATTAACATTTATATAAATGCCTATGCCTGCATTATAGTATGTTGTGAATGTCTGATACTGCAGAGCACACATTTTAATGGTGATTTTCCTATTCTGTTAACTGTCTATGTTAAGTGAAAAGCAGAAAATGATTTGACATTTAAAAATATTAATTGTTAGTTTGAAGCAATGTTCTGAAGTCAAAATTTTTAGACTATATATTATATGCTTTCATTTTTGAAAGCTGAAAATCCATTTGAAATTGGCCCTTTTATTCTGTCAGCTTAGTGGTGAAGAGGGCAGGGTCTACAAGTTAAATTTGTCCTTGACACTAGGAAGAAAGTAAAGTAGTGGTGTTTGAGATGCAGCACATGCCTGTTCTATGCTAGCACACAGCTGTCATGAGTCTTCCCCTGCAGAAAAAAAAGACCAAGATTATGATCATAACCTTGAGTTATCATCACCTGTGGTGTTGGTGTCTTATCTACCTGTAAGAACACTTCTGAATTTTAGGTGGAAATAATTCTTGCATTTATCTAGAGTCAGGAGAAAGCATAGTTTTACTTTCTTCTATCAAAGAAGGTTAACATATTCTTTTTTTTTTAACATAATCTTCAAGCATGGGGTACATTTAATCTTCGTATCGTGATGATATTTCCATTTCACAGGTTTAGCTACAACAGTATAATTTAATAATCTATGAGTTTATTATTTTATTTTATATAAATTATAGGCTATATGATTAATGTAAAAGAATTTTGTACAATGATTCTGGTTTTAATTGCTATATTTTTTCTTTGTACTCAATTCTTCTTGTTATTTTTTTTAACCTGTCCTTTTATAGTCTTGAGCCTCATTTTTGTGTTCTGATATTCTTCAAAGTGTTCTACAAATTCTATAATTGTAAAACCACTGTGTGTTGTTTTTGTATACACGTACATATATGTCTCTGTGTGTATAGCACTTTTCATCGCTATGATTTTATTTCTCCTGATATATCGTTTCATTTCACAAATATTTAATGAGTGTCCTCTATTTGCCTATCAATGTACTGGGTGATTGGTTATCCAAAGGTGAACAATACTTGATTTCATAAAGCTCACCTGATATCATAGAGCTTACCATCTAGAGACGGAGACAGTCATTAAAAGCTAGTTATGCGAATGTATGTAAATGAGTTGTACAGTGTTCTGATTGCATCTCTAGGAAGGATTTGATTTGATTTAACCAGAGAGATCAGAGAAGAGCTTTCCTAAGGACTATGTGAGCTAAGATATCTGAAGAAAGGGAAAGAGCATTTCAGAAAGCTGGAACAGTATGTGCAAAGGCCCTGTGGCAGCACCCAGCAAGGTACTCTGGAGCTGCTGAAAGAAGGCCACTCTGACTGGAGTACAGAGAATGGAAATGAGAATCTCAATGTGGGTTAACACTGGAGAGGTCAGCTGGGGCCAGACCAGGCAGGAGACTAGACCATATTAAGAAACTCAGTCTTTATCTTAAGAGCAATAGTGAACTATTTAATAGTTTTAAGAAAGAGAGTGGTATGATCAGGATTCCATTAGAAATAAACTGTTTCTGAGGAGGTCTAGAGAAGGGAACAGATGGAAAGGTGCCATCTCCCTGCTCCAAATCACTGCTCATCTTCTGAAGTAGGCTGTAATCACCTCACAGATGCAAATAAAAATCTTTACTGGGCTCTGTCCTATGTTATCTTCCAGGCATCTCGTAAATGAAAACCTAACTTGTTATCAGGCGCCCAGCTGCTATCTGAGTAATAGGGAACCGTCTGGAGTCCACAGGGAGCAGCACATCCCAATGAACTGGAGAATGGTGAGTTTCCCCGCGAGAGTTGTGGATCACTGACTGGAAGTTAATGTTAAGCTGCCCTCATGCTTAGGAGCAGCTGCATTAGCAGGACCTCTTTCCTTTCTTTGGCTGTTTCAGACTCTGCTGAACTGATGGAAATGAAGTCCATAATTTCAGCTCCGGTCATTAACCCTCTGCTTTGTGTTTTTACTAATCATTAACTTGTCATTTGTGTTAAAGAGAGGCTTTGAGCTCAGGGGGCTAGGACTTCAGTGCAGTGGGGACCAAGTACTGAAAGCAGAAAATGCATGACAAATTGCAGTGACAAAGCTATCCTGGTCACCTTGTACAAAGGAAAATCTCTTTCTAAATAATGCAGATGGTGCTGGGATTTGAAACCCTTTGTGCTGTGGAGAAGAAAAGCAAGAACATGCACTGTTACTAGAAGGAAACTTGGTTGTGATAGCTGAGAATTGTTATATCCTGTAGCCATTGAATAATTTAGCCCCACTAAGAAGGAAAAACATGAAAAATGTTTAGATCTCTAGATCCATTTTCTATTTGTGTACAAAATGCAGGTTTAAGGTGAAATAATCATCAGTTGAGTTCATCAAGCCTTTAGTGATCAGGCATTGAACTAACCCAATCTCATTCCTGCCCAAATGATCTTTTAAACCGTATCTCCCTCATTCTTCTCTAATTACTGTCACCAAATGGCTAGAATCAAAGCTACTTCATATTCCACTAACCCAGTTTGTTCCCTTTGAGCTCTCCTACCCTTTCTTTCTACTCCAGGCTTTCCTATCTTGAAGTCTCTGGTTAAGTCTACCATGTCTCCAGACTCCCCAGATGATGAGCTGCCCAAGAGAGTATACTCTCCATGAACTCAGTAACCTGTATTTAGTACTTGTTGCAACATTTTTATTAGTAGTATTAACTCCTGTATATTATTTAGTAGTAAATTTCAACTACCCAACTCAATGTAATCTCCTTGGTGTCAGAGAGCTAATGGAATATTATATTCAGTGTGGTTTAATGAACAAAATTTAAGCTGTCTGGTTCAAATAGGAATCAAAATAACCTTTGCTTTCATTGATTTCAGGAGTGAGAAAAAGTCTTGGAATGTTCATTTTTACCTTTTTTTTCTTGAGTTGTATATTTGGGCACTAAATCTAATTCTCTTTAATTAAGGTCGCTAGTAGCCTAAATCCACCATGCCTGTGTTCTGGCATTTGTGCAATTAAGTATGTTCCTAGTTATATACACCTTCATGTATTATTTCAATTTTATAAGATTTGTTTTATTATAGTAATTACAGAGGAAGAATGTGGAAGAATAATCTTTGGTTAATAAAGGATCTCACATATTTATCCTGTTAATTAGGCTTTACTGGGTATAAAATAATATGATTTTTTGAAAATTATGTGGTATTAATTGTATATTATATAAGCCGTCTGAAATGAATAGACATAAATACATATCTACAAGAGGATGAGGAATGAAGTAAAAGAATAAAAAAAGAAAGATTATAATGATGCCTCAATATTGTTAATACTAAGAGCTATTTTTATGTTGACCATGTATGTCTTTTTTTCTCATAACATAAAACAAGCTCTACTATCTCAAAGCCTTTCATGTGAAGAATTTATTATGAATATTATTTAATTTTACTTAAAAAATGTAACTGCAACAAATCAAACATCATTCACTGCTGATTTAGCAAAATGAGTTTTCTTTTGGCATAAAGTAAAATCCAGACCATAATGCTTATCCTTCACTACCAAAAAGTTCTTGTGTAAACTTTCATGTCAGAAAATACGCTTGATGGTTGGTCACTTTCATTTTTGAAATATATTTCTTTTTCTGCAGTGTGCTAAAAATAGCTTTAAATCTAAACAGCATGACAAATCACATCTATTTCTTATTTGGAAAAAGGCTCTTGTATTATGGCATTTTTACACAATTATCATCATTCAGAACTACTTTTCCTCCTAGTGAACACTTGTCTTTATCCATGTATTGGCTGCTGGCAGAGCTGACATTTTATTTGTTGGCTGATTTCCCATATGCAGTACCTTTGTGTATTGTTCCTTCTTTGAGTGTTTAATAATCCACTGTATATTTTATTTGTGACCTTACTAAGAGCAGGTCTTTATAGCATGCATCATGATACAGAAAATTCCACTGAAAGTAATATAAAATAATACCCTGGGAAACCTATTTTCATCCATGGAATTTAAGTCACTTGATATAATAACCTTGTTATTTTGAAACAGAAGATGGTAAAATCTGAATTTTGTTTTTATTTTTTGATATTAAGAAATGGGTTGGGCTTTCCTGGTGGCGCAGTGGTTGAGAGTCCGCCTGCCGATGCAGGGGACACGGGTTCGTGCCCCTGTCTGGGAAGATCCCACATGCCGCGGAGCGGCTGAGCCTGTGAGCCATGGCCGCTGAGCCTGTGCGTCCGGAGCCTGTGCTCCACAACGGGAGAGGCCACAACAGTGAGAGGCCCACATACCAAAAAAAAAAGAAATGGATTGTATACATAAAATAGAAACCTAAATTAACATAATCCTGAGGATGTGGATTTAAAAACAGTTTGACTAGTTTTCTGAGAAATAGGGTTAAGGTTGAGGAATAAGTGTAATTAAAATGAAAGACTCTGCCTCACAACATTCACACATCAGATTGTGCTCCATGCCTTCAGATGTTTTATCAGTCCAATAATGCACACTAGAGGAGGGAATATTTAGCAGCCTGTTAACTACTCTTTCTGCAAAGCTGGCATTGGATGTGAGATTGTACTTTGCAGGGAAGCTTGTTTTTTTTTTTAATTAGCAACCTGTGATGTAAAAACTGATTTGCATTATATGTTAGTAAATCAGGGTGGTATTCTACCATAATCTCAAACTTCTTCGGTGCAAAATAATATTTCTTGGCCTCAGTTTGTGTTTCTGTAAAATGGAAAACATAGTTTATATTATTCTAAGGTCTTCTTAGGTCTTAGGTCTTTCCTTTCATTCTGTGGTTGATTATATTTAGAAACAGTCATGCTTACTCTCTGTGATTACAGATTATCAACCAAAATATTCTATCAGTGTTGAGCAGATTTCTTGACTTGTATACGGCTATTTTTGTTGAAGCCTAAGGTGTTTATAGAAAGTACAAAGATCAGGGATATCTCAAACAAATGTAAACTGGGACTTTGGAATTAAGCTGTAAAAATTCATCCAGATAGCAGACACTCCTCTTGCTATAGGAGCAATCACACCAACGTGGAACTTTGGCTCAGGCCTTCTAATAACCGTTTTTTGACATGTTTGTTCACAAGTGGGAAAGAAAGAGCAAACAAAGTTTAGAACCGACATACTCATGAATGCATATCTATATGTGATAAACTTTTAAAATAAAAACTATTATCCTTAACGTTCTAATACGAAAAAGGCTTGATAAAGTGACTTCAAATCTCTAAGCCTCAACATTTTCACATATAAAATATTGAATTAGACAAGTTAAAAATAATACACTAAAATCCCCTCCAGCTTTGATACTTTCATTGACTGGATCACAGACTCTTCTCTTACAAAGATTAGTGGCTACTGGGCCTGGGTTCCCACAGGGTATGGCACCACACAGAATAGAAGAAGGAAGGCAGAGCTTGAGGGAAGAATCAAGGTATCCTGGTAATAAAGACCACAACTACAGCAATGTGTATTGTTTCAGACTTATAAGTTTGAAAGTGCTTTCATATCTGATCTTTCATTTGGTCATCCTCTAAACTTTTTGGTGTAGTTGCTACAGATAATACTTTCCTTTACTTGCAAAACAGGAGATTGAAATTCAGAAAAGTGACTTACTCAGAAAATAATGGCACGTTAGAATCAATCCTCTCACCTGATTTCTGCAGTGGTCCTCACATTGAGCATTCATGAAAAACATCTAAATAGCATGTTAAGTTTGCAGATTTGTGGTCTCCACCTCCAAATAATCTCATTTAATAAGACTGGATAAGGCTCAATATTCGCTACCTTTCCCTAACCTCTCATGATTCTGATGCATGCTATGAGGAATTCTGCCCTACACCTAATCGTGTGTCCCAAATACTATTTTCTTTTTCTTCTCTGTCCGCCTTGAAAATAGGCTACATTTTTTTTGTTTTGTTTTGGTTTTTTTGTTTTTGCGGTACGCAGGCCTCTCACTGCTGTGGCCTCTCCCGTTGCGGAGCACAGGCTCCGGACGCGCAGGCTCAGCAGCCATGGCTCACGGGCGCAGCCGCTCCGCGGCATGTGGGATCCTCCCGGACCAGGGCACGAACCCGTGTCCCCTGCATTGGCAGGCGGACTCTCAACCACTGTGCCACCAGGGAAGCCCGAAAATAGGCTACATTTTATGTGTTGGCATTTTATATATGTAAATACTGTTTCTGAAAGACAGCTTATCAAAGGTAGGGTAGTTTCACCTCTTATTATAATTCTTTTTCAGTTTTCATTATTAGAATACCAAATAGTTTTCCCTCTGGTAAGTAATCTCATAGAAATATATTACAACATCTTACTGCATGGCAAAAAATAAATGTCTTGGCTTGGCATTCAAAGCAATTCATCAGTGCTTTTTCTGACTGTTTCTGTATTAGACCCCTGGGATATGGTCATGTCTATTTCAGTGGTCCTCCACTGCATGCTAATGATGGCATGATACCACACTTGCTCAAACTGTGGTAATGCACAATAGGATTTTAAGAAAGGGTTAATCAAGTGGATCACAGAGTCAGGTAGGCCTCATTGGGTTGTCCAAAACCATTTAAATTCTCCGGACTGAATCAGAAGACAGTCTATTTCACCTTAACAATAAGTCTCAATTTTTCATGGGAAAGGCTTGGACATTGTAAATGAGCAGTTGGCTCTGTTGTTCATCAGTATCAAAAAAAAGACTGGTTGCAACTCTGGAAAGATTGAAATACCCAGAGAATGAACTGGCCTTCCTTCTGAGCATAGGTTGTAGGGTGGATGATATTCACATGTGACCTAATACAAATCGAACTCTCATGCTCTAGAGGCTAAGTGAAAGAAAGAACAACTGAACAAAAACAAAAGGTATTTGTTCGGAGGATACATATGTATGATAACTTAAAATTCTCTACACAAATACTCTTATTTTTACATTACTAATGTTTGCATCATTTACACATAAACATTTTAGTATAGGGTTGAGCATACTGTACTTTATTGGAAATTAAATGGATTTTTCAAGGGTAGTTTTAACCATATTTAATTTCTAGTATGTGCCTTGTCAGAAATTAACCCAAGCTAAAATGTGGAATATAATTGTATGCTGAGTCTCCCTGCTTTATACTCTTTTCCCCATCAGTTTGTGCTAGTTGTGTTTACTGAAGACGCAAGAAATGGAGTTTTCACTCCTAAAAAGAATCTGCCCTGTCATTGCCTCAAAAAAGGTTTGTAAAGGAAAGCCGAAACCATTTAAAGGCAACATGTTTCATGGTTTTTCTTCTCTGTGACCCTGAGAGCCTGACCATGTTGTGACATCAGAGGGAAAGGCAAGACCACACCCTAGTGCATGGCATTGGAGTAAAGTTGCTTGATGCCATGGAGGAGTATGTCCATTGTGCTATGGAGGCTGGAGTCCAGGCCCTGGGGCTTCAAAACACTTCAGAGTGTCTGTACCCCCAGCATAGCAGAGAAGCAAAGCTAGTAGATATTAACAGACTAATTAGGAGACTCAGAACATAAGCTCCTCAGAAGAACCAGGGAAAAGAGAAGGCTAGAGAAACCTCCTCAGCTAAGCTGTGTGTAAAACCTGGGACATAGGTTTTATGTCATAGGTTTTATGTCCCATGAACCGGGAATCCCAGTCATGACCAAGGTAAAATTCCCCCCTGACCCAGCAGGACTGAGTCATCGAATCCATTTAAACTAAGTACACAAACAAAGATGGCGAATATGATGTTTCTTGCATATCGGAGTTCACTTGTCAATTAAGAGTCACTTGTTTTTCAACATAACGTTTCTTGTGCTTTCTCTTTGATTCATGATCCATTTTAAATTTATATTATATGTTTATGACAAAAGCAATTTTAGGCTTTGTAACAGTCAAAATCATCAGAGTGGCCAGTGTTCAGCTGAAGGATAAGCCATTAAGTGAATGAACTGTAGTCATGCTTAGCTGATCTCTAATAATCACTGTACATGCTCATTCAGTATGAACTGGAAGGCTTGTAAATAGATTAATTTTAAAATGAAAACTATATTAATGTTATTTTATTTATTTTTCAGAGTAGAAATTAAAATTGCAGCCATTTCTGAGAGCTCCTGAACTTTCCACAGTCTCTGCTGAATTCTTAATTTTAGAATTCACGTCATTTAATGTAGCATTGGACCTTGTACTTTAGTTATTGTTTTACACTGTGCCATCATAGGTGTTTCTTTTCTCTACAACAAATGTGCTAGTGCCTTGAGGACAAATATGATATCTTCTACCACTGAATCCTTCACAACACCCCATCCAATAACATTTATTAAATATTTTATAGCTTCATCTTTGAACTATACTTACGTTTGCAATTAAAACCTCCAAAATTTAATTAACAGATAATTAACATGTCACTTTATCTCATTGGAAAGTCCATTTTAGGAATGCAGAATGATTTCTCAAATTAAGATAAGGTAATATAAAGGAGAATTTGTTTCTCTGAACCAAAATGTCTTATTTATGTTCCATCTTTCTCAGATATAAGCAGTGTTGAAGTTCCAAGCTACTAAAAATGTGTTGTATCTGTTCATTCTCTGAAAGTTTACCATCCCTTAAAGAAAAAGTGACCTTCATCTTTAAAAACTATGTCGTGTAAATGTCCTAACAACTATGTATTCTCCTTCATTTTCCTTGGGTACTTACCTAAATGTTCATTCTCTTTCTCTTTTTTCTAACTCTCTAGGAAATTTGTTTTCAAATGATAACTCACAGAATAAAAAATATGCCTCCCACAGTATTAAGTGGTAAAAATTGCCAGTGGTGTAGAGGATTAGCCAGATCCTTTTGATGTTTTGACTTCCTTGTGAGGCTATCCACGCTGGTACAGCTTTAAGTGGTAGCAAGTTTTATTTTGTGTTCCTTTCTTATTACCACTAATGGACACCTTGGATGTTTGACCTGACTTCAGTACTTATAGAGAGCTCTGATAGAAAGCTTATTATATGGTGCTACTTTCTTGGCTTTGATGTTCTTTAAACCATGTGTATGATTGCTTTTAGGGGAAAAATTCAAACTCTCTGTACTTCAGACATAAGTGAATTCTCTCTGAGACTCAGACTTGGGTCCTGAATTATGAAGTGCATAAGGGATATATAACAACTAAAGATTATTTCTAGATGCTGAAAATGGAGGCAATGTTTATAACTCATATTTAGCAGTACATTTTGAGAATTGATGCTGTTAGAATTTCTATGAGAGTGTCTCATTCCTCTGCCCTAGGGTTTTTTCCCTTATTCTTTGGATCCCTTTCAATACTTGAAGAGAAAAAGTTTCATTGGTAAATAGCATGATGATATCATCCATTTCAATATCTTCTGTCCTCAGATTATGGCAGAATTTCATTGGGTCACTGGAAGTACAAGTTAACTCTCTTAAAAAGGAATTTTAAGAAATAAAATCATGTCCTTAATAATGCATTTTTAAGTCAGTAGTTTGGAGTGAAGAATGTATTTTTCTTTAAAAATACAACAGACTCCCTTCTTTCTGTTGAAAGAAAGATCCTTGGATATAGAAGAAGCAGGCTGGGTTCCAAACACCCCACTTGTCTCCATTCCTGGGGTACACAGGTCCATGCTATTTTTATTGATTTTTAAATCTAGTTTATAAAAGTTAGCTTCAATAATTATAGTGTATCAAAAAGAAGCTTATGCAACACATTTATCGTAAGAAATAGATCTTCCTTTCTGGGGATGGTGAAGAAGAGAAATAATAGGATGTGTACCTTTTTATTGGGTACCAGGCCAACTTTAGGACACATTTTTTTAGGAGACAAATTTTGATTTTTCCTCAGCCATCTCTCACCTAGATGGCAGTACCTAGCATACACGTCACTACTGCCGTCTTGTACAAATGGCAGCCACTGTTAATCAATCCCAGAGCTTTTTCATGATGAACTCATATTTGCCTTCAGAATCCTCAATACAGTGACCCAAGATTTGATAATGCATTCATTTGGCAGACTATTAAATTGAATCTCACAAAGGGGTACTATGGCCTAGTAGTAATATTTGTGTTGAAAATACAACACAAGGAATAAGAAAGTGAGAACCTAGTGAAGAATCAATGAAAATCAATGACCGTAGCAGCTAGATAGCTCCAAGGGGGTTAACCCTCTGGGAGTGGATCAGTAGTCTCATACTTATATATGAGGGATGATGCTATGCAGTTCACTAATTCTCTTTAAGGCAGATAAATCCATCAGTAACAACGTCACTTAGTTATTTTTAAATATCTCTAGAGTTGTGGGCTGTATCCAAGAGAAATAGTCTATTTGAATTTCTATGACTAAAAATGTAATGGAACAATAGAATGTCCCTGCCTAAATAGTGGGTTTTTTCTTGCTACAGAGCACATGAGATGCCTAGCATAGTGTCTGACACAGAATAGGTAGGTGATCGATGTATGTTTGTTGCTTTTTGCTTGCCTTTCATTCAAAGAATCTAATTCAAGTTCACTGTGATTTTTTTTCTTAAAAGATTGATTAAGAATATTATGTAGGATGTTTCTGTTCATAAAATTAAAATGCATGGCAGATAAAAGTAATAGTAAAATTATGTGTATTTTTTAAGTATGCACTTATAAAGGAGATGGGTTTCCTGCCCATCTGGCGTCCAGAGCAACAGCCAAACCAATACTGTCTTTATTTAAGAGGGTCATGGAGAGTTCAGGTATTCAGAGAGCCAAAGTCCAAGCCATAAGAACAGAGTGGGTTATTCTCAGCAAAGCCTTTCCTAGAAGATCTTAGCTTATAGCCACAGATAAGAAGGAGTTTTATTTTAAGAGGATTAAGCCTAGAATTATTTGTTCGTGATGATTGCCAGGATAGCAAAAACTTTCTTCCGGAGCCTGGTAGATGAATCAGGAAACAGATCAAAAGAGCTGACTGCTAGGGTAACGACCTCAGAGAGATGCTATCACAGACTCAATGCTTGTTGGAAAAAAACAGTTCAAAAGATTGGGAGGAGTCATTTAAAAAGGCGGTCAGTGCAGCATTGATTACTGATAAGCAACTATTAATAAGTGGATCTATTCTGTAAGTAGTTGCACATTTCATTACTATGTTGTGATGAGCCCAAGGTTACATAGGCAATCACCTGGAAATCCTTTTAGGACCCAGGAGTGACCCCCAAATGTCTGGATCAAGAAAACAGAAGGCTCTGGAGACCTGTGTACCCCAGGAATGGAGACAAGTGGGGTGTTTGGAACCCAGCCTGCTTCTTCTATATCCAAGGATCTTTCTTTCAACAGAAAGAAGGGAGTCTGTTTCAACCATTCATTTGTTGATTTATCCATTTTATATGAATGTTTTCAGGGTACTTGCTACATGCCAGGCATGATGGTATGTGCTGTGGATGAATGATAAATAAAATAGACATGCTCTTTGCCCTTATGACTGTTACAAAACAGTGAAATAGAAAGACGTTAATTAAATAATTACAAAATTTGTAATTGCTAACTGTGAAAACTGAGGTAAAGGGAAAACTAAATGAATTTTATTTCATCACTGTTAAGAAAGTTTTCAGTTGGAGGAAATTTAAAATATTAAGGGTTCGTGTTATTTACTTTGGAACATAAAATATGGAATATTAGAGCTGAAGAAGGTCTTAGGGCTCATATAACCAAACCTCATTATTTTTTCTTAAATCTGAGGCTAAAGAAAGTAAAATGAGTGGTCAGGGCTTCAGTTTTATTTTATTTTTTTTTTAATTTTTATTTTATATCGGAATAGAGTTAACAATGTGGTGTTAGTTTCAGGTGTACAGCAAAGTGATTCAGTTACACATATACCTGTATCTATTCTTTTTCAAATTCTTTTCCCATTTAGGTTATTATAGAGTATGGGGCAGAGTTCCCTGTGGTACACAGGATGTCTTTGTTGTGTACCTATTTTAAATATAGCAGTGTGTACATGTCAATCCCAAACTCCCAATCTGTCCCTCCTCCCACCTTTCCCCCTTGGTAACCATAAATTTGTTCTCTAAGCCTGTGAGTCTGTTTCTGTTTTGTAAATAAGTTCGTTTGTATTTTTTTTCTTAGATTTCACATATAAGCGATATCATATGCTATTTGTCTTTCTCTGTCTGACTTACTTCACTTAGTATGATAATCCCCAAGTCCAACCATGTTGCTGCAAAAGGCATTATTTCATTCTTTTTAATGGCTGAGTAATAGTCCATTGTATATATGTGCCACATCTTCTTTATCCATTCCTCTGTCAGTGGACATTTAGGTTGCTTCCATGTCTTGGCTATTGTAAACAGTGCTGCAATGAACATTGAGGTGCATGTTTCAAACCATGTTTTCTCTGGGTATACGCCCAGGAGTGAGATTGGTGGATCATGTGGTAGCTCTGTTTTTAGTTTCTTAAGGAACCTCCATACTGTTCTCCATAGTGGCTGCACCAATTTACATCCCACCAATGGTGTAGGAGTGTTCCCTTTTCTCCACACTCTCTCCAGCATTTATTGTTTGTATACTTTTTTTTGTGTGTGTGGTACACGAGCCTCTCACTGCTGTGGCCCCTCCCACCACGGAGCACAGGCTCTGGACGTGCAGGCTCAGTGGCCGTGGCTCATGGGCCCAGCCACTCCATGGCACGTGGGATCCTCCCGGACCGAGGCACGAACCCGCGTCCCCTGCATCAGCAAGCAGACTCTCAACCACTGAGACCAGGGAAGCCCCTGTTTGTATACTTTTTGGTGATGGCCATTCTGACTGGTGTGAGGTGATATCTCATTGTAGTTTTCTCTAATAATTAACAACGTTGAGCATCTTTTCATGTGCCTCTTGGCCAACTGTATGTCTTCTTTGGAGAAATGTCTATTTAGATCATCTGCCCATTTTTTTATTGGGTTGTTTGATTTTTTTAATATTGACCTGCATGAGCTGTTTGTAAATTTTGAAGATTAAGCTCATGTCGGTCACATTGTTTGCAAATATTTTCTCCCATCCTGTGGGTTGTCTTTTCTTTTTGTTTATGGTTTCCTTTGCTGTGCAAAAGCCTTTGAGTTTGAGTAGGTCCCATTTGTTTATTTTTATTTCCCTTACTCTAGGAGATGGATCAAAAAAAGATATTGTTGTGACTTATGTCAAAGAATGTTCTACCTATCTTTTTCTCTAAGAGTTTTATAGTATCTTGTCTTACAGTTAGTTCTCTAATCCATTTTGAGTTTATTTTTCTGTGTGGTGTTCTAGAGAATGTTCTAATTTCATTTTTTTTACGTGTAGCTGTCCAGTTTTCCCAGCACCACTTATTGAAGAGACTGTCTTTTCTCCATTGTATTTTCTTGCCTCCTTTGTTGTAGATTAATTGACCATAGGTGCATGGGTTTATTTCTGGGCTTTCTATCCTGTTCCATTGATCTATATTTCTGTTTTTGTGCCAGTGCCATACTGTTTTGATGACTGTAGCTTTGTAGTATAGTCTGAAGTCAGGGAGCCTGATTCCTCCACCTCCGTTTTTCTTTCTCAGGATTGCTTTGGCTATTTGGGGTCTTCTGTGTCTCCATACAGAGTTTAAGATTTTTTTGTTCTAGTTATGTGGAAAATGCCATTGATAATTTGATGGGGATTGCATTGAATCTGCAGATTGCCTTGGGCAGTATAGTCATTTTGACAATATTGATTGTTCCAATCCAAGAACATGGTATATCTTTCCATCTGTTTGTGTCATTTTCGATTTCTTTCATCAGCGTCTTATAGTTTTTGGAGTACAGGTCTTTTGCCTCCTTAGGTAGGTTTATTCCTATGTATTTTACTCTTTTTGATGCAATGGTAAATGGCATTGTTTCTTTAATTTCTCTTTCTGATCTCTTGTTGTTAGTGTATAGAAATGCAACAGATTTCTGTATATTAATTTTGTATCCTGCAACTTTAACAACTTCATTGAGCAGCTCTAGTAATTTTCTGGTAGCATCTTTAGAATTTTCTATGTATAGTATCATGTCATCTGCCAACAGTGACAATTTTACTTCTTTCCAATTTGGATTCCCTTTATTTCTTTTTCGTCTCTGATTGCCGTGGCTAGGACTACCAAAACTATGTTGAATAAGAGCGGTGAGAGTGGACATTGTTGTTTTTTCCTGATCTGAGAGGAAATGCTTTCACCTTTTCACCATTGAGTATGATGTTAGCTGTAGGTTTGTCATATATGGCCTTTATTATGTTGAGGTATGTTCCTCTATTCCCACTTTCTGGAGAGTTTTTATCATAAATGTGTGTTGAATTTTGTCAAAAGCTTTTTCTGCATCTTTTGAGATGATCATATGGTTTTTAATTATTGAGTTTGCTGATGTGGTGTATCATACTGATTGATTTGCAGATACTGAAAGATCCTTGCATCCCTGGGATAATTCCCACTTGCTCAGTTTTATGATCCTTTTAATGTATTGTTGGATTCAGTTTGCTAGTATTTTGTTGAGGATGTTTGTGTCTATGTTCATCAATGATATCGGCCTGTGATTTTTCTGTGTGTGTGGTATCTTTCTCTGCTTTTGGTATCAGGGTGATGGTAGCCTCATAGAATAAGTTTAGGAGTGTTCCTTCCTCTGATATTTTTTTGGGAATAGTTTCAGAAGTGTAGGTGTTAACTCTTCTCTAAACGTTTGACAGAATTTGCCTGTGAAGCCTTCTGGTGCTGGACTTCTGTTTGTTGGAAGTTTTTTAATCACATGGAAAAATGTATTTCATGCAAATAGATCAAAAGAAAGCTGAAATAGCAATATTCATATCAGACAAAAGAGAATTTAAAGTAGACTGTTACAAGAGACAAAGAAGGACACTACATAATGATCAATGGATCAATCCAAGAAGAAGATATAACAATTGTCAATATATATGCACCCAAAATAGGAGTACCTCAATTTATAAGGCAAATACTATCAAGCATAAAAGGAGAAATCAACAGTAACACACTAATAGTGGGGGGACTTTAACACCTCACTTTCATCAATGGACAGATCATCCAGACAGAAAATCAATAAGAAACACAGGCCTTAAATGACACCTTAGATCAGATGGACTTAATTTATATTTATACAGCATTCCATTGAAAAGCAGCACAATACACATTCTTCTCAAGTGCACGTGGTGCATTCTCCAGGATTGATCACATGCTGGGCCACAACGTGAGCCTCGGTAAATTTAAGAAAACTGAAATCATTTCGAGCATCTTTTCCGACCGTAATGCTATGAGATTAGAAATCAACTACAAGAAAAAAAACTAAAAAACACAAACACATGGAGGCTAAACAATATGCTAGTGAACAACAAATGGATCACTGAAGAAATCAAAGAGGAAATCAAAAAATACATAGAGATAATTGAAAATGAAAGCTTGACGATCTAAAACCTATGGAACACAGCAAAAGCAGTTCTAAGTGGGAAGTTTATAGACTACAGTCTTGCCTCAGGAAAAATCTCAAATAAACAACCTAACCTTGCACATAAAGCAACTAGAGAAAGAAGAATGAACAAAACCCAAAGTTAGTAGAAGGAGGAAATTACAAAGATCAGAGCAGAAATAAATGAAATAGAAATGAAGGAAACAGTAGAAAAGATCAATGCAACTAAAAGCTGGTTCTTTGAGAAGATAAACAAAATTGGTAAACCTTTAGCCAGAGTCATCAAGAAAAAGAGGGAGAGTGCTCAAATCAATAAAATTAGAAACAAAAAAGGAGAAGTATAACAGACAACACAGAAATACAAAGGAGTATAGGAGACTACTACAGGCAACTATATGCCAATAAAATGGACAACCTGGAAGAAATGGACAAATTCTTAGAAAGGTACAATCTCCCAAGACTGAACCAGGAAGAAATAGAAAATATAAACAGACAAGTCCCAAGTATTGAAATTGAAACTGTGATTTAAAAACTTCCAACAAAAGTCCAGGCTTCATTTTAAATTTTAGTTGGTATTTAATTTTCAATGATGGAATAAGTTTGGCAATTATAATACACAACTCTGGGAAGCAGATACTTCCAAATGTTGGTGATCAGCTTCTGTACACTGTTTAAACCACATACCATAGATTTATATAAGTATATGAATAGTTTGTATGTGATATCCAAGTATATTACTACATAGAAAATTTCATCTCACAATCTCTGTAATGTATTGAATATATGAATTAAACTGAACCAACAGAATTGTATGATTATGTATGAATTTTTGTATTTATGGAAACATTTTGAAAAATGTTAAAATCTACTTATATTGCTTAAATATCATACATATCCAGTAGCTCTTATATGAAATATCCTACTAGGATAACTCCTGAATAAAGATGTGTTAGAATAAGTTTGTTCAAGTAGGACCGGGCTTCCCTGGTGGTGCGGTGGTTGAGAGTCCGCCTGCCAATGCAGGGGACGCGGGTTCATCTGGGAGGATCCCACATGCCACGGAGCGGCTGCACCCGTGAGCCATGGCCGCTGAGCCTGCGCACCCGGAGCCTGTTGCTCCGCAATGGGAGAGGCCACAGCAGTGAGAGGCCCGTGTACCACAAAAACAAACAAAAAAACAACTAGGGCCGAAGAAAAAGAGATAGAGATCAAAGTGTGAGAACATGTTGAAAACATTTTGTCATGCTGTTTATTAATGCATCTATTAGCATTAAACTATTGTTGGCAAATATTTTCAAATTAAATGAAACCAATAAATGTGTTTAGGAAATTCTTTATGGATACTGTACTTTATCCCTAATCTGATAATATTTTAATCTTTGCTTAATGATTCAAAATCTCCAAATTTAAAGAAGATAGATTTTGTCCAAATATTCAGAGTTGGTTTGTCTGAGGGAGAGGGTATATACATATGCAAATGCCTCTGGGTACTGTAGATTGATTGGTGAAAACAAGACAACCTAATAAGCCCAGCATCAGGGGACAGTTCACCTTCCGCCCCAAGCTGCTTAAGGCTCATCTGTTCACTTCCCAAGCAAGGGATATATTCTGTAAATACTAGATGCTTTAAAAAAAAAAAAAAAAAAAAAATCCAGACAAAGAATTACCCTAAAGGGCAAAAAACTTGGTCTTTCTCTTAAAGTTTTAGTAGCCTTAGGTTCTATATTTTTGTTTGTATATTTGTTTGTTTTTAGAAATAATTATAAAGAAGATATTAACTCCTTATTGATCATATCATTTGCAAATATTTTCTCCCATTCAATAGGTTGTCTTTTTCTTTTGTATATGGTCTCCTTTGCTGTGAAAAGCTTTTAAATTTAATTAAGTCCCATTTGTTTATTTTTGCTTTTGTTTCTTTTGCCTTAGGAGACAGATCCAAAACAATGTTGCTATAATTTATGTCAGAGTGTTCTGTTTATGTTTTCTTCTAGGAGTTTTATGGTTTCTGGTCTTACATTTAGGTCTTTAATGCATTTTGAGTTTATCTCTGTGAATGGTGTGAAACGTGAACTGAAATGTTCTAATTTCATTCTTTTACGTGTAGCTGTCCAGTTTTCCCAACACCACTCATTGAAGAGATTGTCTTTTCTCCATTGTATATTCTTGCCTCCTTTGCATAGATTAATTGACCATAAGTGTGTGGGATTATTTCTGTGTTCTCTTTTCTGTTCCATTGATCTATGTATCTGTTTTTGTGCCAGTTTTTGACACAAAACTGTTTTTGTGCTTGTTTTGGCACAAAAATCATACTGTTTTGATTACTGTAGCTTTATAGTATAGGCTGAAGTCAGGGCACATGATACTCCTGCTCTGTTCTTTGTCAAGATTGTTTTGACTATTTAGGGTCTTTTGTGTTTCCATACAAATTTAATTTTTTTTTTCTAGTTGTGTGAAAAATGTTCTTGGTATTTTGTAGATACCAGGAATCTGTAGATTGCATTGAATCTGTAGATTGTCTTGGGTAGTATGGTCATTTTAACAATATTAATTCTTCCAGTCCAAGAATATAGTATATCTTTTCATCTGTTAGAGTCATCTCCAGTGTCTTTCATCATGTAATAGATTTCTGAGTACAAGTCTTCTACCTCCTTAGTTAGATTTATTCCTAGGTATTTTATTCTTTGTGATGCAATGGTAAATGGGATTATTTCCTTAATTTCTCTTTCCACTATTTTGTTGTTAGTGTATGTAAATGCAACAGATTTCTGTATATTAATTTTGTATCCTGCAACTTTACCAAATTCATTGATGAGCCCTAATAGTTTCTTTGGTGGCATTTTTAGGATATGTAGAATATCATGCCATCTGCAAACAGAGAGTTTTACCTCTTCCTTTCCAGTTTGGTTTCCTTTTATTTACTTTTCTCTGATTTCTGTGGCTAGGACTTCCAATACTATGTTGAGTAAAAGTGGGTAGAGTGGGCATTCTTATCTTGTACCTGGTCTTAGAGGAAATGCTTTCAACTTTTCACTGTTGAATATGATGTTATCTGTGGGCTTATCATATATGGCCTATATTACGTTGAGGTATGTTCCCTCCATACCCACACTCTGGAGAGTTTTTGTCATAAATTGGTGTCGAATTTTGTCAAAAGTTTTTTCTGTATCTATTGAGATGAACATATGGCTTTTATTCTTTGCATGTTTCGTAGAATTAACCTCTGAAACCAACTGGGCCTGGAATTTTGTTTGTTGGGATTTTTTTTCATTACTGATTCAATTTCATTACTAGTAATTATTCTATTTGTATTTTCTATTCCTTCCTGCTTTTGTCTTGAGAGATTCTACATTTCTAGGAATTTGTCCATTTCTTCTAGGTTGTCCATTTTATTGGTGTATAGCTTTTTGTAGTAATCTCTTACGATCCTTTGTATTTCTGTGGTGTCAGTTATAACTTCTCCTTTTTAATTTCTGATTTTATTGATTTGGGTCTTATTTTTTCTTGATGACTCTGGCTAGAGGTCTATCAATTTTATCTTTTCAATGAACCAGCCCTTAGTTTCATTGATTATTCCTGTTGATTTTTAGTCTCTATTTCATTTATTTCTGCTCTGAACTTTATTATTTCTTTCCTTATACTAAGGGGTTTTGTTTGATCCTTTAGGTGTAAGCTTAGGTTGTTTATTTGAGATTTTTTTTGTTTTCTATAAACTTCCCTCCTAGAACTGCTTTTGCTGCCTCCCATAGATTTTGGATAGGTGTGTTTTTGTTTTCATTTGTCTCCAGGTACTTAAAAAATTTTTTTTATTGAAGTATAGTTGATTTACAATTTTATGTTTATTTCTGGTATACAGTAAAGTAATTCAGTTGTATTTTCCATATTCTTTTCTATTATGGATTATTATAGGATATTGAATATAGTTCCCTGTGCTATATATAGGACCTTGTTGTTTACCTATTTTATATATAGTACCCTGTATCTGCTAATTCCATACTCCTAATTTGTCCCTCACCTAACCCCTTTCCCCTTTTGTAACAATAAATTTTCTATATGTGTGAGTCTTTTTCTAATTTATAAGTTCATTTGTATCATATTTTATATTCCACATATAAGTGATATCATATGATATTTATCTTTCTCTTTCCAACTTACTTCACTTAGTATGATAGTATCTAGGTCCATCCATGTTGCTGCAGATGGCATTATTTCATTGTTTTCTATGGCTGAGTAGTACTCCATTGTATATATGTACCTTATCCATTCATCTGTTGATGGACATGTAGGTTGCTTCCATGTCTTGGCTATTATTAATAATGTTGCTATGAACATTGGGGTGCATGTATTTTCTCAAATTACATTTTTCTCCAGATATATGCCCAGGAGTGGATTTGCTGGATAATATGGCAAGTCTATTTTTCGTTTTTTAAAAACCTCCATACTGCTTTCCATAGTGGCTGCACCAATTTATATTCTCACCAACAGTGTAGGAGGGTTCCCTTTTTTCCACACCCTCTCCAGCATTTGTTATTTGTAGACTCTTTAATGGTGGCCTTTCCAGGTACTTTTTATATTCTTCTTTGATTTCTTCGGTGATCCATTGGTTGTTCAATAACATATTGTTCAGCATCCATGTGTTTGTGTTTTTTGCAGTTTTTTCCTTGTAGTTGATTTCTAGTCTCATAGTGTTGTGGTTGGAAAAAATACTTGATATGATTTCAGTTTTCCTAAATTTACCAAGGCTTCCTTTGTGACATATCATGTAATCTATCCTGGGGAATGTTTCAGGAGCACTTGAAAAGAATGTGAATTATGCTTTTAGGTGGAATGTTCTCTATATATCTGTTAAGTCCATCTGCTCTAACATGTCATTTAAAGCCAGTGTTTTCGTATTGATTTTCCATCTGGATGATCCGTCTGTTAATGTAAGTGGGGTGTTAAAGTCCACCACTAGCATTGTGTTACTGTCAATTTCTCCCTTTATGTCTGCTAATATTTGCTTTATGTATTTAGGTGCTCCTATGTTGGATACATACATATTTACAATTGTTGTATCTTCTTCTTGGAATGATCACTTGATCATTATGTAATGCTCTTGTTTGTCTGTTACAGTCCTTGTTTTCAATTCTATTTTGTCTGATATAAGTATTGCTATCCCAGCTTTCTTTTGATTTTCATTTACATGGAATACATTTTCCCATCCCCTCAATTTCATTCTGTGTGTATCTTTAGATTTGAAGTGAGTCTCTTATAGGCAGCATATATATGGGTCTTGCTTTTGTGTCCATTAAGCCACTCTGTGTCTTTTGGTTGGAGCATTTAGTCCATTTACATTTAAAGTAATTATTGATAGGTACATACTCCATTTTGTTAATTATTTGGGGATTGTTTTTGTAGTTCTTTTTTGTTCCTTATTCTTTTATAATCGTCCTTTGTGATTTGATGATTATCTTTAATGTTATGTTTGGATTCCTTTCTCTTTTTTTGTGTGCATATTTATCCAAAATGTATAAACAGCTCATACAATTCATGATCAAAAAACAAACAACCCCATTAAAAATGTGCAGAAGACCTGAATAGACATTCTTCCAAAGAATAGAAGCAGATAGCCAACAAGTACATGGAGACACTCAAAATTGGTAATCATCAGAGAAATGCAAATCAAAACCACAGTGAGATATCATCTCACACCTATCAGAATGCCTATCATCAAAAAGACCACAAATAATAAATGTGGGCAAGAATGTGGAGAAAAGGGAACACTTGTACACTGTTGTGGGAATGTAAATTGGTGCAGCCACTGTGAAAAACAGTATGAAAATTCCTCATAAAACTAAAAATAGAACCATCATATCATTGAGCAATTTCACTCCTAAGTATGTATCCAAAGAAAACAGAAACACTAATTCGAAAAGATACATGCACCCTAATGTTCATAGCAGCGCTATTTACAATTGCCAAGATATGGAATCAACCTAAGTGTCCATCAACAGATGAATGGATAAAGAAGATTTTGGAGGTGTGTGTGTGTGTGTGTGTGTGTGTGTGTGTGTGTGTGTGTATTTGAAGTATATATGGAAAACTACTCGGCCATAAAAGAAGATGAAATTTTGTTATTTGCAACAACATGGATGGACCTGGATGGTATTATGCTTAGTGAAATAAGTCAGACGCATGAATACAAATACTGTATGTTATCACTTGTATGTGTAATCTCCAAAATAAAACAAATGAATATAATAAAACAGAAACAAACTCACAGATATTGAGAAAAAACTTGTGGTTACCAGTGAGGAGAGGGAGGAAGGAGGTGCATGATAGGAGTAGGAGATTAAGAGTTATAGACTACTTGTATAAAATTAATAAGCTACAATGATATTGTATAAACCAGGAAATATAGCCAATATTTTATAATAATTATAAATGGAGTATAACCTTTAAAATTGTGAATCACTATGTAGTTCACCTGTAATTTATATAATATTGTAAATCAACTATACCTAAAAAGAAAAGTTAGGAACTGCATAAAAATACCAAAGCTATTTGAGAGTTTGCCACAGTAGATGGTGAATGTTCCACTATAAGAAACTTTTAAACAAGCTGAATATCCAGTGTTCAAGGAGGACATAGAAAATATTACTTCCTGAGGTGATGAGCTGGATTACATGCCTTCCAAAGACCTTTGTCTGCAAGGCGTTTACATCCTTCTATCCTTCCTCTGGACATCCCAATGCCAAGAATCAAGAGCATGGTGAGAGACACACTACTAATTTGTTTATTAGGGAGGGAGGGAGAATTACAGAGAAGAGAGGAACTTGCGTTGAGAAACCTGAGAAATACAAATTGAAATTAAGATAACTACACTTTCTTTTTACTAGAATAGTGCACATACACATGAATATATTAGAAATATTAAAAATAGTCCCGGGTCTACTCTAAACTCCTATACAGACTTCCCCAAAACCAATTTTATCAGGTTATCTTGTGGGTGATCCTGCCCTCTAAAATGGTTACCCTACTTCTACCCTCCTCCCAGAGAACATAAACAGTGAGCTTGACATGTTCCTTCCCACTTAGGATGACTTGCAGAGGTGAAGGTTATTGGCCTCCACACCAAGAAATCACCCTTAGTCAGTTGAAGGATTCTTCTAGTGATACCCCAATGTTGGTTCAACAAAGCTCTTCTTGATCTCCCGACCACCCTATGTTAATAGCATTTATGGGAAAGTTTTTTCATTCTCTGTTACATACAACAGACTGTGACACACACACTCCCAATTTCTGACTAGGTCTGAACTACTAGACTCTCATATCCTTTGCAATTGCTCCAGTTTTATCTAAATTTCATGCCACTGCCTTTAGTGTTGTTTGTATGGTTATGCCCTCACTTTACTCCTCAAGTCTACCTTTATTCTCTTTTCCTCAGGAACTAATTTGGCTAGTTTCTTTTTCTTTTCTTTTCTTTTCTTTTTTTTTTTTTTGGCTAGTTTCTTGAATGAAGATTTGTGTCTTTCTCTTGGCAACAAGACCATAGATGGCTTTGAGTAGTGACAGGATTGGCTTCCATATTCTCTACCAGTGTGTTTCTGTTTTTCTACTCCCTCCCTGTCTCCATCCATTTCTACCCCTCTCTGCCTTACTGGTGCCCTTTGCATCTTCCAAGCTCCCTTGATCTCTGGATTCTGATTAGTTGACCAGTAGGATGCACTAGTAAGATATTGGAGTGTTCAAAAGTGAGAGGTAGAGGAATCAAAGGAATCAGCTCTGTGGTTTGAGCAGAGGCTACATCTTTTTAACACAACTCCTTTAGGATGCTGTCCTCCCATGGCTGTGATTCCCACTAGGTCCTGGTAATTTCTTTTCCTCCCTTTCCCCCTGCAGGTGGTTAGTTTCCTTTTGTTTTGCTAGTTCCTGGGTACCTCACATTCCTTTTCTGATTACCTTAATTGTGCCCACATCTCTGTAAGCAGTTGCTTCATTAAATTGTCTTCAAGAGTACCTTCTACTTCTTGTTGGCATCCTAACTGAAACTACTCTTCAGAGCCCCTATTGCCATTATCCTTTTGCTTGTTTCAGAAAAAGAAGTGCCTTAGTTTCTAGTAGTTAGCATATAGGTCAAATACTAAGGTACTGATATATCTTTCTCCTCAAAAATGAAAGAAAAAGATCATCATGTATATTATAGTGATAGGAAAACTGATGGAGTTTATGTGAAAGTGGCTGTAAAAGCAGGCAGGTATAAAAATGGAAGCGTATAAAGGAAGTGAGCCCAAAACAATCCTTTCTCTATCCTGTAGCTTGCTGAAGGATATCACTTATCTTCCATTTATAGAGATAACAAGTGGTGTTGAAATTTGCCAGCTTTTATTGCCATCCCCACCACTAGACAGTGAATTCCTTCATGGTGGGAACCATGTCTCATTCATCATTTTATACCTGGGGTCTAACAGAGATTCTAGCACATAATTAGAATCTTAAAAGTATATGATGAGTGAGTAAATGAATGAAAAATGATGATTAAATCTAAGAAATACATGCACGTGCCTGTTCATAGCAGCATAGTTCACAATAGTCAAAAGGTGAAAACAGCCCAAATGTCCATCAAAAGATGAAGGGATAAACAAATTGTGGTACTGTATGTACATACAACAAAATAGTATTCAGCCATAAAGAGGAATGAAATACGGCTACAACATTGCTGGATCTAGAAAACATATGCTAAGTGAAAGAAGCCAGACACAAAAGGTCACATATTTCATGATACCATTTATAAGAAATATCCAGAATCGGAAAATCCATAGAGAAATCGGTGGTTGCCAGGTGCTGGGGAAAGGGAGAAGTGGGGAACTGCCTAATGATGTGGGGTTTCTTTTAGGGGTGATAAAAATGTTTTGGAACTAGATAAAGTTGTGGAACATTATGCATGTACTAAATGCCACTGAATTGTTCACTGTAAAATGGTTAATTTTATGTTATGTGAGTTTTACTTTAATTAAGAGAAAAAAGGAACCTAAGAGAGATAGAACTCTCATTGTGGGAATGTGGAAACTCTTCCTGCCCATTAAAAAAAAAAAAAAAGTGGAAGAGAATGCTTGCTTCAATCCTAGCTCTCTGAGCACCCATGGACCTTCCCCCATGAATGCAGAGGCCATATCCATCCCATCCTTTAATGCTAACACTGCTGTTAGGCATTTGTCTTCACCCTCCTTTATCCTGTTTACTGTCCTATTTACTCTCACCTTTACGCTATTTACTTTTGACCTGCACATTCTGAAACAGCTCTACTTAAGTTTATTTTCTAACATATCTCGGTTCTAACTTTGTATTCAATGACTATTCCAGGAGGAAATTAATATGTTCATTTTTTTCTTTGAAAATCCATTGTAATCTAATCCTTCCCAGGCAGGTATTATTGGGTTGGTAAGAGTAGATCCACAACTGCTTGTGGGAAATTTATTACGCAGGTTAGCCTGCCAAAACTAGACCTCTCATCAAAAGCATGCAAATGTATTTAAAAACAAGCCACATCCTTTAGGTTTCTTATTATTTCAGAATAAGAATATTTTGACTTTACAGAAAATGAAGTTGAAAACCTTATAGGCATTATTCCCTGGAGGCATTCTATAATTTCTATAATGTCTACAGTTTCCTATTTTTCAGAACTGTTTATTCTTTTTGTTAGATTTTTCTTTCTTTTTTTTTTTTTTATTAAGATTTACCAATAGGCATTGTGCTCTTTTTCTCATGTTGGACACTGAACTTTCTTGAATTAAAACCATTGTCCTCTTTGGCATAATCATACAATGGAAGAGATAATTTATTCGACATACTTTTTAAGCACATTCTAAGTGCAAGGCATAGCCCTTCATATTTTTGGTACCAAAATAAATGTCTTGATCTTGCTTTCAAAAAACTCATAGCCTAGTAAAGGAAACAGATGAGTAAAGAAATGTACATTATAGAGGGCTTTACAGAGAGGCTCTAATAGAGGCAAGGACAGGGTGCAATAGAAACGCCTAACTCTATGAAACGAGCAAAGAGGGAGAGAGGAGGTTATGAAATTAATGGATAAAAGAGAGAGAGTACAAAAATGCTTCAAAAAGGTAATAATGTTTAATTGAGCCTTGAATTCTGAATAGTTTTCCAGAAATGTAAGAAGGAGAAAGGCACTCCAAACTTAAGGAACTTCATGCACAGAAATTCAATGGCATGACATAATATGTCATGTTTCAAAGCTGGACATAGTTCACTACTCAAGCATAAAGTAAGTGGAAGAAGCATAAATAATGAAGCAGAAAAATTCTTAATGGTTTGGTTATTAGGAGTTTAGAAGCCATAACAAAGGGTTTGGACCATGTCATTAGGTAAAGGAAAGCCATCAAAAGATCTTAAACCCAAGAGTAAACAGTTTAAATTTGTAAAATATGGACAATAGATGGAAGGAAACAAATGCACGCCATTAAACAAACAAGGAGGCTCTTACAATGGTGCAGGTGAGTAATGATGAAGGCTGGATCTGAGGCACTGGTTGTGGGGACAGATAAGAGAAAGCTAAGTAATGAATGCAAAGGTCATTGACCTTTGCAAGGAATGGTGAGTGATGGGAAATGAGAGACAAGCTTGTAGAAGGAATCATAGAAACTCCCAGATTTCTTACTTGGTTAATGGCATCACTGTCCATGAGGTTGCTCAAGATAATGATGTCAAAGATGAAGCATATTTGTGTCAAAAGCAATGACAAGTTCATTTTTAGAGCTAGAGAGTTTGGTGCAGGGGAATATTTAGGTAAAACAATCCAATAGTTTATTATATATACAGGGCTTTAGTTCAGGACAGAGTTTGGAGTTTGTTTTAGTCTTCTTCTCCACCCCCATTCCAAACATGAGTATGTCTGAGCTCTCAATCCTGGCTGGGGTCTTAGGGATTCAGGATATGTGTGGGGTGAGAGAAACTGGACCACTGATTTTGGAGTATGAAGCTCAGGGCTATTAAAAGGATTGTGCCTAGGAATGAAAAAGAGGAATAAAAATATCAAAATATAATGCAGTCCAACCAAGACATTAATCCAAAGGGGTTCAACAGAGAGGCTGAATCTAAGTACAAGTACAGTATGTCAAAGCAGTGGGATTCAGATTGGAGGAACAAGTCAGAGAGCTGCCCTGAGCCACTGAAGTATTTCCCCAGGTTATTTTAAAACCAAGTTAGCAGATGGAAACAGAGACAGAATTAGCTACCAAGGATCTTAAGCAGTAGGTTTGGGATTCCTTAATATAAAATAATGGTAAAGTACTGAAAGAATAGAGTGAAAAATGTAGAGAACCCATGACAAAATGCTAGAGAATATGAATATATGTGACTATTATTTTGGATCCTCTGAGAAGCAGACACGGATATGGAATTAGACATGCAATAAACGTATTAAGGCAAACGCCTTTGAAGGGTAATGGGTGAAAGCAGGATCGGGTAGGCAGAGTTTCAGACTAGAAACTGAGAAAGTTGGTCCAGATGATGGAAAGTCCCTGAGACAAAGCATTCTGCTAGAATAATGGGTCATATTTAATAAGGGGGTGGGGGAAGGAATCAGTCAGGGCAGAGATGGAGGTGGGGTGGGTTGAGAGTGTGCAGAGGGAGCAGCTGGGGCCGTCAGCCAAAAGCCTACCCCCCAGCAGGGAATCTGATAAGTGCATTTTTGTGGCTGCCACAATGACAGGCCAGGGAATCAAAGACTGAGAAGAAAAAGTCACAGTTAAAAAGAGACTCGAGAGAAAGTGATGCAGCTAAAAATTTGGGGAGAAAAAGATTTAGGGAGGAAGATGTAGTCATGTAATGCAGGATTTGAAATTCTGAAATGCGTTTGATAAATCTTTTCACCCTTTCACCACATATTATATCAGAAGGGCTTCCTAATCTGTAATATATATTTTTATTTTGGTGACAAAATGTATTTTTATATAGTTCTGTTGTCTGTAAAAATCTGTAAAAATAGTAAAAATCTGACTAGTGAATCTTCTTATATGTTATTCTAAATAGAAATAACATAATTTACTCTTCTCTACACCAGATGCTCAAGTCGCAGAACACTGGTTTTATAAGGGCTATGCTGCCAAACAAAAATTTGGAAAGAGCTTTCTATAAACCTCTCTTTAAATTCATAACTTATTCACATATTATTAGCATATGTGGTGGTCACGGAAATGTGGCCACTCAGATCTCCTTTCAAAAGAACCTGCAATAGCAAAGACAATGGACTGACAGCCTGCAGCTACCACACCTTCAGATCCATTGCAGCATTCACTTGAAGTCAAACCTGGCCCAGGGCTGGGCCCCGCCAATGGTTGAACATGGCAAGAGTACTAGAGATGGGCCATTGTGACCCAATGTAGGATTCCGTTGATGGACAGTCTTGTTCTAGGACCTCTTTATTGTCTGGTCAAGACTTTCTCTGAACTGTACTACAGTCTGACACTCTTCCTACCCAATCCTACTTCCTTCCCTCCCACCTTTCATAGGTGACATGAAGGCTCCTCCCACTTTTATCCTGCTCCATCACTTTTAGCCTTTATAGCTTTTTATTTAATTTTTTAACCAAAATTATCTCTTTTGTACATTTGATCCCTTTTTGGTATATACTTCTCAAAAACCTCAGACTAACACAGTGCATTAAAATCTTTCAGTCTGAGAAATCTTTACAGTCAAGAAAATCACTTTAATTTTATTTTAATCAGTTTATTTTAAATTTTCCTAGCCACAGGACTCTTTTCTTACAGGACAAACAATTGTCATATCACAGAACTAGTAAAACATGTTAAGTTTATCATCCTAATTTACTTAACCTTCTCAATTTTCTGGGCTGTAATCAACTTTCTCTTCCTAGCTTTTGTCTTCTTAATCTTGTGATAGGCTCTTCAATTATATTTCAGGTCTATACTCCACACCCTGCTGTTTGTTGAACTTAGTGCTAATAGAATTATTAAGTAGTTTCTACATATCATTAAAAACTCAAATTCAATTTTAGCTGATTGTTGTGCCATAAAATTGACACTAATTCTACAGTTCAAGCTTTTAGTTAGTGTGTAATCTCCTTAAGCCTCAGGAATTTTTTTCAGATTTTTCTTTGGCCAAATTGAACACTGATCATGTTTCTATACTGAGATACTATTCTCAAGCTATGCACTAATTGCAAGTTATCATTTATGTAGAGGATGTACTGATCTATCTGGGACCAGCACGCTGACTGGGTATAGCCAAAAATTGAATTCCTAAAGCATATATATCAGTTGTCCACATATTCAACAGCAAGTCATTGAGAAAATGCAATATACCAGCCATACCATGCAGTACTGTTTGGACTCTACTAATTCTTAGGGAAACTGAAATAGAAGGTATTACAGATCCCTGTTCAAGATCAAAGAATTCATTCCTCCAGTTGCTTAGAATGCAGTCAGCAGAAAGCTCTCAAACATAAGTCTTCTCCGTTGCCTTAGAGTCACCCAAGGTCGTGTTCTCCTCTGGGAGAAGTCCAGTGATTGGCTAACATAGGGGCATAAGGCCTGGCTTCCTTATGCTAGCTTGTGATACTCACAGTGCTGTTCTAGATTCAAAACTCCCTGTGGGGTTAACTAAGGCCTCTGCGACTGCATGAAGCCTAACTTCTCCCTCAGTCCAAGCCTGCTTCTTTCTCTTTCCTTTTATAGGTGGTGATTCCAAAAGCACTCCCTGATAATGCTCTTGCATGCTGATTTTCAACTCCGCCTGCTTCCAAGGGACCCCCTCCCATAACCTCCACCCCCTAACAGTTGGCATTGGACATGGTCTGAGAAAACAGAAATGATGGTGGGATTTTGGAACCAAATCATCTACCACCTTACTGGTAATGAGGATCCCATCCTGCTAAGTGGAGCTCAGATAGCCCTTGACACGGGTGACAACATGATTATTGAATTTTTTATTAAGAGTAAAATGAGATTGTAGACCAGTGGACATTAATTCAGTAGCTACATAATATGTCAGGTATTTGAAAATATGGAGAAAATAGAAAATAAGGGATGTCAAATTTAGTGGCTGTTGCTAAGCTCAACCTTTGGGAAAGATAACAAAAGACTGGGAGTTAAGTGTGAAAGCTACAATGCCTCCTATGTGGAATATAAAAAGGTTCACATCTGCTATAACTGATGGGTAGAGGTAGCTAGGATGAGCCCAAGAGCTTAAACATAAAAATACCAGAACTCCAAGGCAAGTCAAACTTGTGACAAGTTTGCAGGCAAGTCTACAATAATGGTTGAAAAAGATGGGAACTTGACACATGGAATGGATACACCTGGGTTGGTGCATCTGAAAATATGGAAACCTCAATTTTCCTTGTAAGACAACAAACACCCTCTCTCCCTTAGAATGTGCCCTCAACCTGTTCCATATAGGCCAACATAACCTGACTAGAGAAGTGTTGGTCTATGTGATGGTTAATCTTACATGTCAGCTTGGCTGGATCACAGGCAAGACATTTGCCCAGATATTTGGCTAAACATTATTTCTGGATAAGATTCACTTCTGAATCAGTAGACTGAGTAAAGCAGATTGCTCTTTCCAATATTAGTGGGCACCAGACAACTGGTTGGGGGCCTGAACAGAACAAAAAGGCAAAGAAAAGGAGAATTCACTCTCTCTTTCTGCCTGATTGATTGAGCTATCAGTCTTCTTCTGTCCTCAGACTAGAGCTTACACCATCATTTCTCCTGGTTCTCAGGCCTTCAGACTTGGGTCGCAATACAACACCAGCTTTCCTCGGTCTCCAGCTTGCAGATGGCAGATAGTAGGACTTCTCAGATTCCATAATCACATGATCCAATCCCCTGTAATAACTCTGTTTATAACATTATATATCTATATCTATCTATATGTGTATCTATCTATAGGAATAATATATATCTATCTATAGATATATATATCTGTCTATAGGTGTAATATCTATCTAAAGGTGTTATATAATATATATAATAGTATATAATGCACATATAGAACCAATGCATATTGGTTCTGTTTCTCGGGAAAACTCTGACTAATGCAGTCCAATATGAGAAGAAAGGAAGTATAACTCCAAATGAGCTACAAGAGCTAGCCCACATGTACCAGCAGGGCCAGAAGAGTATGCAAGGCATTGGATTTTGCCCTCATAGAACTTACATTCCAATGAAGGGTGGCAGATAGGAGAAAATTAAAATGACAATTAGGTAAATTATATAGTTAGATGGTAACAAGTTTTAAGGAGCAGAAAATAAAGGAGGGTAGGTAGATTGAGAATTCATTTGGTACAAGGGATCACTTTTTAAAAAGGTAGTTTACCTTCACTGAGATAAGATCTAGACTAAGAGTCCACGGAGTTGAGGGCTTCAGTGTTGTGTGAATATCTGAGGCAAGAGCAATCTGATTAGGTGGGAAGACACTGAAAAAATCCTAGTATGAGACAGTGCCTGGCATGTTAAAGAAAAGCAGAGAGGACTGAGAATGTCCAAGGAGGAAGAAAGAGAGATTGAGAAGGTGGTATACTGGAAGCCAAGAGAAAAAAGCATCTGAAAGAAGTGATCAGCTGTGTCAAATCCTACTGCCTGGTCAAGTGAAATAAAGACTGAGAATTGACTAATAAATTTAGCATTACATAAATTCTTGGTGATCTTGCAAGAGCAAAGAGTTATGGAGGCAAAAATTAAATAGGAGTGGATTTAAGAGAGAATGGGAGAAAAGTAATTAAAAACGGCAGAGACAACAAATTCAAGGAATTTTGCTGCAAGTAGGAACTGAGAATTAAATTAACACAGCACTTGGGGGAGGATGGGGGGATGTAAGCACAAGAGAATTTTTAATTTTGTTTTGTTTGTTTGTTTGTTTGGTTTTTTAAGCTGGTTTCTTAACTCAAAGAATAATCCAATGGAGAAGGGAGAAAATTAATAACGTAAGAGAGAAAGGGAGAATTGTTGGAGTAATGTTTTTTAGGTTAGAGGAGAATAGACTTAACCCACAAGTGGAGGGATTGTCTTTAGATAAGAACATGGGATATGATTCAGCTGAATAGGAATAACCTTGTTTATGACAGAATTTTGTAAAGATAATTATTTAACAGTAGTAATTGTAATTAGAAATACTAAATCCACACCACAAGGTAGAAATGTAATAGTGTTTATTAATTTATTAGTTAATAGTATTAATTTCTATGTGGTAAAGTGTGAAACCTTTTCCAAGTAGACCTCCCTAAGAAACCAATGAAGAATTCCTTAAAGAGACATGGTAAGAGAAGTTCTTTAGTGTGATAGAATTCTTTAGTGTGATAGATCATAGTGTGATATGATGTATAACATCATTATTCTTGAAATCTCAGATTCATCTGATCCTCTTCTATGTGTTTCATGTTATTATTAATCTTAAACTTTTAGTACAGTGATAGACTTTTTTTTTTCTGAAAGAACCTTAGTATGGTCACAGAAATTCCTCATTCTGTGCTTATTAATCTCACCTGATTAAAAATTTTACTTTATGAACAGGATCTGTCGAAATGATATTTTAAAAGTTGGCTTCTACCCAGTATTTTTTGGAATCTCTTCATGCATGGCTGTACTCTATCTTGCTGTCCTCTGCAGGTTGTGATCTGCCCCACTGCAGCTAGTTTAATAACTTAAGATTAATGATTAAATGATTTAATCATTTTAATTAATGATTAAACTCAGTCATGTAAGAAATGAAAAAAAATTATTCTTCATTTACATTAAATCTAAAATCTAACTCCAAGCTTCCATCTCAGTGAACTAGGAGGGCATTCAATTGCAATCCTAAAAGGGATCTTTTCCTTCCTGGAGACTTATATGATATGCTTTCCCTTTGCTCCTCCTGCCTTATCCCTTCCCCATCAAAAGAGGAAAAAAGAAACAATATGGACTCCAATTTTTCATCTACTAATACTGACATTGTTATGCTCATTGGCCAATTACACAGGGATCTGTTCTAGCCCAATTTGTCTTTGCACAAGGGTATTTGCTGGTATGGGAATGCCTCATGCATGAGGTACACCTATGCATACCACACAGCAGTATTCTGTGAGATCTTGTTTCCTCCTCAGGGCATTGCCACAGAGTACCATCAACCAAAGGTTGATGAATTTGGCTGTTTTCCAGGGCCCGGGAATCTCCTGTCCTCCAGTGCCCATTTCCCCAGGCCTCTGATTTATTCTTCCTTCTTTTCTCCTCAGGCTTTCACTTTTACAAAATATGGCAACAAGCCTGGCTTTTTCGTCAAGTATTTTCTGCTTATGCCTGTAAACGATCCTTGAGTAAAGAGGCAAAATAGGTTCTAGTCAGCTTCTTTAGAGGAGATACGGAAGAAAAACAAAGAGAGCATAACATAAAACAGTATTTCAAAAAACTATCCTGCCACAAATTATGGTTTTCTCCATGTAAGTATTAACTTTTATAATGAATTTGAACTGAAAATAAATTCACTGTCTTTAGACAGAAATATGGACAGTATTATACTTCCTAACTAACATTATGACATTTCCCCATTCCTAGAATTTTTACTGCGCAAGCCTTTTCATATCTACTTCCCTCCCTGGTGAAAGAGATGGGGTTTGCTGTTATTATCCTTTATTCAGTGATTTCACTACTTTATTATAATTCAGCCTCCAAAATAGACCCATCTACTCTTCTTAAGAGTTTTTCATAAACATGCTTTCCCTCAACTAATAAAATATAAGCGATATTATTTATTTATATCTATGTATATATTTTTAAATTTGTCTAATTATTAAATAATCTATGACAACATCCCCACAGACAAAACCTTTAAGGATCTAAACATCCTGCTCAACACAATTTTATCATTAATTCAATAAGAATGTTCTTTTGATCTCCTCATCCATATTGACAGCTTTATTATTGACTGCAAAAAATACAACACATTGAGGTACTGATGATGATTATTTTATCATAGCCTTCCATCCAATCAAAAATTTATGAATTTAGTCTTAATCATATCTATGTGCCAAAAATTTTACTGTTATACTTTTGCCTCTTATTTTTCTAGTCAGTTCTTAACTTCAGTTTGGAAAGGACATATACTTGTCTAAATAGATTTGGCTCAATAAAATTACACTCATGTTCAGAATAATTTGGAATTTAAGAAATAAAAATGTTAAAATATTAAAATTAAATAAGCATTAAAATAATCTTCCTTATTACTGGTGAAACCAAGGGTAATCACAAGTTAGAGTCATTAAACTATAACTTTCTTAATAAATAATAAACTGTAACCTACCTAAATTACTCAAGCTCGCTTTAACTGTTTTTTTTTACAAAAACTTGCATGTCCTCCAAGCATCGTGTAGCCTAAGCAGTAAGATGTTTGCCCAGGTTGTTTTTCAGGAAGTTGGAGTCAGCTGTGTCCAGTTTAAGCTTAAACTAGTTAAGACTGGTTAGGACCACCGACTCTCTAACTGGGCACATGCAAGTGTCCAACTGATGACCTTTTCATGTCAAAGGGGCAAAAACTCCACCCTTAGAACATGCTAATGACACCATTTCCAACCATGCCCCCCAGGAAGAAGTTTAGTTGTTCCTGAGCAGAACAAAGATTACTTCATCTTTTTCTTATCTATTACCACCTGTCCCCAAGTTCCCCACACCTCAGCCTTATCTCATAGATACCTGGAGCCTCTTGGGGAGGTGGATTTGAGATTTGTTCTCCCATGTCCTCGACTGGCTGCCTTGTGAATAAACCTCTTCTCTGTCACAAACCTTGGCATCTCAGCATTTGGTTTGCTGGGTGTCAGGGAAATGAACCTGGTTCAGTAACCCTGGGAAAGAGCAGAACTACCTCTCTAGTACTCAGTTTCTCCAGCTTAGTTGTAGTAGTAGTACTGATTGTTGTGGTTGTAGCAGCAGTAGCAGTAGTAGCAGCAGCAGTATATTTCAGGTCTGGGAGGGGAAGAGCGGGAAGACGAGTCAGACCACCCACAGAACATTAGACTCCTAATGAAAGTTTTTGTTTAGGATGACAGTTATCGAATATAAATAATGATTGATGATGTTCACAAAAGAGTTTTGTATGTGCATACGAGCCCTTACAAATTTAAGGGATTCCAAAATCTATAAAATCTAGCCTGGTGTTTATTATTAATGAATGGTGATGTGTAGTGAAATAGAAGCCCCCCTGCCATATGTACAACTTCATGCCTTTGACAAGTCTTTATTGTGCTTGTTTTGTTATGTATTATACTAAAGAAGATAGATGAGGGTGGGGGTAGAGGAGAGTATGGGTGTGTATAGATAAGGTGATATAAGCGATTGGATAGATTAGAGCAAAGGAAATACTTTCCAAAGCAAGCGAGAGAAAATCATGGTGATTCTATACATATGTAAATATATAAAAGTCAAATCTCATGCAAATATTTTAAAGTGTACTGGATTGTTAATCATAGTGTGCCAATAAAATATAACACAACAGATGTGTTTCTGGTAGATGCTAAAAAAATCCGTTACTTTGTAGAACCACATCCTCCATAGTTATTGGTTAATTATATCCATGCCTATTGATGGAAATCACAGACTCCAGCTTCCCTAGAGCTTCAACTATGGTAATTAGTTCAATCTATAGACAAGCTGAGTTCACTGCACATGTGTGTACCCTCAACACACATGGGTATACACATATTATTATATAATTTGAGACCTTTCCTTTATGCGTTGGATTACAAATTTATCAAATTTGTAGGAAATTATGAAAATATACAGTTACCTTCCCATTAATTTAAAAAACTTTTTCTTCTATTTTTTGCCTTTCTGTTTCTTTATGTCCTTCCAGTATACTTTTAAATTATTCTTAGAATCTTTGTATTATAAAGCTTAGGGAGAAGGATAAGAATCAGGCATAGAGGGCTGAATAATATTACCACTCGGATTTATAAGGATTCCAACAAGATTCTAACAATAGTTTTGTACAGATCTACGAATATTTTTAAAATTTAAAAGAACTGTTGTCTTATCTTATTCTTTCTTTTTCCTTTGATGTGCCAATACAAGTGTGTATACTCTGAAATTTTTTTATATCCTTTTATGCTTCAGTTTTGCATATTGCTTTTTTTGGGTGTGAAGTTAAAAAATGACATTTTATAGCGTGAGTGAACAAAATATCCTTGATCTGGAATTGAAGTAAATTGAGATGAAATGACTGGACAGGCAGCTATATTGGGGGAATATACTTGCAGCTTAAAGTGTTTCATAACTGTCTCTGGCATCTGCACCAAAAATGATGTCATTTAAAAGAGATTTATGGAAATACCACTTCCCTCCACATTCAGCTTCATGTCATTATATATTCATAACAGACTTGTTATTAAAAACGGTCTGAGGCCATATGAGTACCAATCATGATTAAGATAGTTTACCAAGTCATTTCTTTTTTGAATCCAAGTTTAACTAAAACCTAGTTTTAAACTTAGGATGACTGTATCTCTATCTGCAATAGAAGACATGTTTGACGCTTGTAAGAAGCAAATTTTATACTCATCATGATGTTTAGTAACAATAAATTTTGTCAAGTCTATGGATGACTTCATAGCCTTTATGTATATCTATTATACATTTAGATACATAAGAAGGGTCTGGAGAGATAGTAGGTTAAAAATATTATACCAGCATATTGATACCCTTCGGTCAGAATACCCATATTCAGAATGTGAATAATTTAATATATTGATTAAATTTTTCCTGAGAAGTATTTAAATAATAGAGGATCTCACAGAATAGATAAAAGTGAGAGACCCAGAAGATAACGTGGTCTCAATGACCTAGAATAACTATTATAAGCACTGATGACAACAGAATATGGTCCTAAAGGTAGGCAGAGTATATGCTGTTCAATGTATGTTGTTTTAAGAGACCCCAGCATTCTCACCTCCAGAAAAGTAGCTATCCTATCCTACTGTCACTTTAAACTCCAGTATTTGATTTACTGCTTTTAGTTAGGGTCATGATATGGCATGAACTCTAATATATGAAACATATCAAATTGAGGAGAGTAGGCCCAGACCCATCCTTTCTTATGCTTATTTGCAGATCATCCACACCAACTCCTACTTCACCCCAACTGCCCAGTGGGTCCTTTTGTAAACCACAGGATTCTAAAGAACTGCATTAGGGCATTGTTTCCCAAAGACCATGCCATTGTATCTGTGTATTTGATGACAAGAGAAATGCTCCAAACCAAGCCTACCCTTTATTATACTGCTACAGATGTGATAGCCACACTGAAAGACCTCTAGGAAATGAAATGCAAGGAAAGAGAAACCTGTGATGAATACTAGGAGAGAGATGAAGAGTGAAAAAAGTAGAACATTTTAAGATCTACAGACAATGAGAACATCTGCCTAAAATGAGGCTTTGGCTGAAGACTGCAATGTCTAGGGAGAAGCTTGTTATAGGCATTTACTGGATAACACACAAATCTCACCATTCTCTCCCATCCCCCCATGTATGTCCTTTTTTTTTTTTTCAAATAAAAGGCTCATTAAGTTATGCATTTTTATTAAAAAAAAAGGTAAACAGCAACAATTAACATTTATCAAGTGCTTACTATGTCTCTGAAATTGTACCAATTGCTTTACTTGAATTATTTAGAGCTTATAACAGTCTATGTGGTATGGGTACTGTTATTGTCTTCTTTTTGGTGAAGAGAAAATTGAGAAAAGACATAATAAAGGATTCTATTTAGACTTCCTTTAAAAATTTTAGACCCGTTCTTCATGACCCAAAGATCCAAGACAATTATTTTGCTTCTAGAATTTCTTCTCCTATTGAATACTCTCAACTAATATAGGGATATCTTTGTTGATATGTTTCTGATTCATTTTTATTTAACTATGAAACATTTTTAAAGTACTCATCAGTTACATTCTCTTAGAGATGTGAACTATCAATCTCGTTTGTAAAGAAGGGAATTTTTTCAGTTGTTTACTTATTTTTTGTTTCTTTTGTTCATTTATTTTTGTTTCTGTTGTTCCTTACTCCCTTTTAAGAAAAAATGGGATTTAAACAGTAATAGATTGATTTTAGCTTTAATTCTCACACTACATAGGTTTGAGTTATATTCAATTAGCAAAAACCTTCCCCAAAACCTAAAGTGTTAATGAAAGATAGCCTAAAAGCTATCTAAATGTAAGAGCTGGAGGAGTTATCCAATATATTATTTAGAGATAAAAATAAATTAATAGAGATATAAGTATATTTAAGTATATACAAAGTTAAACAAACAATGCACTGACTAAAACCAAATGGTGGGAGAAAGAGTGGGAGAAGAGAAGAAAAGGAAATATGCTAATTTTGTTTTTGTCTGTAGAGGAGAATTAATAGATAAATTCTCAAGAAAGAGGAGCTTAAAGTGTTTATAAAAAGATAACCACAGGGCTTCCCTGGTGGCGCAGTGGTTGAGAGTCCATCCGCCTGCCAATGCAGGGGACACGGGTTCGTGCCCCGGTCCGGGAAGATCCCACATGCTGCAGAGCGGCTAGGCCCATAAGCCATGGCCGCTGAGCCAGTGCGTCCAGAGCCTGTGCTCCGCAACGAGAGAGGCCACAACAGTGAGAGGCCCACATAACGCCAAAAAAAAAAAAAAGATAACCACATAACAGAAAATGCAAATCTTTTTTATTAGAAATGCCCCTGAATGTCTGGCATGCATGCACACATGTTCTGGTACATGTACAAGAAGCAAAACAAATAGACCACAGGTGAAGGAGTTTTGTGGACTTAAAACAGGAAGGCACAAAAAATAATATGGTAGAACTGAGAGCAAACATTTCTATTATATCAATAACAGAAGATGAACTAAAATGCTATATTAAAATAAGTAATCTCAGATTTGATCTCAAAGCAAATTCCAACTCTAAATACTACACAGTTTATTTGTAGACTCCTCCAAATAAAATGACTCAGAGTGGCCAAAAATAAAAAAGTGTCACAATTTTATCAGACAAAAAACACAGAAGTTACAGTTTGCGTTTCTGACAAGGTTGAAGTTAAGCAAAGAAAACATTAAATGAAAAAATAATAATGGTACGGTAAAGGGTGTTAAAGGAGGCAATCACTGATGGCAACCTGAGAGCCTCCCATGTACTCTGCCAGAGGGGAACAGAATTGCTCTCTTTTAAAATTCCTAAAAAATTCTCAAGAATAGTTCTCAATGGCCCAGCTTTACGCAGGAGCCCATTTCTGTGCCAGCCTACCGTAGCCCACACCAGCATGGGTTTCCTATCTAAAATAATCACTATGAACAGAGAAGTGAGGAGTATCAAAAGATGGCTGTCTCCATTTGTCCAACTGATTGTGGTAGTTAGAGCAGGAAGACGATTTCCTAAAGAAGGTGTGCACTATTTGGGACAAACAACAGGTGTATTGTGACTCTTTAAAGGATTTATCTATGGTAGTATTTATCAGAGTTAAAGGCTGAAAGTGTCAGTGGCTCAAATAATGCTTACAGAGAGCTTATAGGTAACAGGAGTAAGCACTATAACTTAAAATTAGTGAAAAAAATTATTATAACTAAAATTTACTGAATTTGAAAAATGGGAAAAAGACAACAAAAATGCATTAAAAAGTCATACTCTGTATGACTTTTTTACTTCTTTTATAACTCAATATTTTCCATACTAAATATATAATACTTTTATGACAGAATAAATTATAAGCTTTTTTATGAAAAAGAATCCTTACCTTTGCCAATTCTTCCTTCCCTCATATATTTGGGAGGAGCCTTGGTGGGGTCATAATTAAAACTTAGACAAAGGTTTTCTCATAAGAGTAATCTAATTTAAGAGTCATGTTGTCACAGCAACTATGGAAGGTATGCAGATTAAGGGACATCCTGTTTCCCAATTCATATTTCTATGATATTCTTTGTTATGTATTATAACTGCAAACTACTTTGTTGAAGAATCTAAAAGGTCAGAGGAGTAGAGAAGGGCACACAAACCCTGAAAGTTGTGAGAAGGGTAGAGATTCCTTAAGTCCTAAAAGGAAAGGGTCCCGGTTAATCTGAATAGTTTAAATAAGGATATAAGACAGAAATCATGATAAATTTAGAAAACGGCAATTTAAGTACATAAATAGTGTGCAAGTGCCATGAATTTAAACACTTTTCCTAGTGTGAAATCTTCTTGTTAAGTGATCCCCCTGCTGTGACTTGTTTCTTTTACCTTTCTTGCTGCTTATTTAATGAGAAGTCTTGGAAGAGTTGTGTGACACCTTTCTAGAATGAACGTCTAAATGCAAAAGCATTTTGTCTGGGTACTTAGTGTGCTTATTGTAGATTTATTGCTAATTCTTGTAATTTTCTGGCATCATTAGGCATGTAACTCTGCAGCTGGCAATCTGCAATTTACTTCTGCACTGTTTTTTTTAACCTAAGGTAGTCTTGACTTGACAGCAGATCGGGAGACAGGGAGGTATCCATGAGATCTCAGGGGTTCCGAGGGCAATGATAACTTGGAGGAAGGAAGCTCCCAAGACTGCTGGTTTATTGGGTAAAGAGTGAAGCAAGAATTTCTTAAACTATTCTAATTTATTCTAGCTAGAACTCCAGCAACCTAAGTCAAAGAGAAAAAAACAGTAATAAAGGAGAACGTAATAGAACAGTATCTGACCCAGAAAGATTGCTAAAAAATATTTCAGTTATCCTCTTCTGTATTTTTCTATTAGTAAAATATATAATACTAACATAATAAACACAGTATCTATACACATACCCACATATTTGCCCACACATAATCATATCTGTATGCACATTGTTCATTTGTGTGTGTGTATATATATATTCCTTAATGCCAAAATGGCTTTTTAAGTGCAAGGATATATCATTTTATATACAAAGAAAAGTGGAAATATTTTTCTATTTTCTTATTCTCAAATACAAAGGCAAACACTAATATGGAAATAAGCCTTCCACTCCTACTTCTCTGTGTTTATATAACAATAAAAATTAGTCTTCTATATGGCTCTTTGATGAATGTCTTTGGCTGTTCAGTAAGCAAGGATCAATACCCATTTCTGGAGGTATTTACTTAAAGATTTGAGTAAGAGCAATTAAAAAAGCCGTAGAGGGCAACTTTTCATCTACTTTATTCGTCCACTGCCCACATCCTCACTATAAAAATCTGTCTTCATTTTTCTCAAAAAATAACCTGCACAGTAACTCTCTTGTGAATTCAAGCCCCTGCATTTCCATTTTATTTATTCTACTAAGATTTATGAGACCACTAAACTTAAACTAAATGTTCCACAGGCCTATGAACTAGACACACCTAATTACAGAATGGAGGAACTCAGAATCCAAAGAATTGTAGCTTAGCCTCAAGGTCATCTAAGTTCCTTATGGTATTTTATTTTGTGGTCCTCAGTACTATGTGGGAAACACACACACAAACCACTTAATTATTCAACAAACAAAATGCATTTGTTTTCTTTCAGGATAACCTGCAAAGGAGGAACGATTCTCCTTCTTAGATCCCTGCCACCGTGAAATATACAAACTTAACAGAAAATTTAAATATATGTATATAGATAATATGTACTACGGCTTTACTGGTATAAGTCAATCTGAAGGAAATATTCTTATGGCCTCAAGATCTACAAGTCAGGATGAGTCTATCCTAGGAACACTGGGAACTCCAGAGGTGTGGATGGGGATAGAAAGCTGAGAGTTTCCACCTTATTTTTGAGCTTTTAATAAATTTCAATTTATTAATTATTATTACTAGGTGCTATATGACATTTAATGTTTCATTTAATATTTGCAATAGCCATATAGACATTACTATCCCAATTTTTCATATACATCAAAAGATATAAAGAAACAGATCCAAAGTCACAGAGCCACAGAGCTATGGGCACTGCCAGTAAATTTCATGACCTTTTATTTTTTGTGGTTCTAAATGTAGAGAAAAATGCAAACAGGTTAGTATCCTCATGTAGACTTTTCATGTGATCTCTTGCCTTCCATTTGAATATTACCTTTATACATTTTATGAATATATTTAAATCATCAATTAGTCAATTTATTAATCACAACCAATGATGCTGAAAGAAAATAGACATCCTTCTTGATCTAAAAATATTTAGAATTAAGATGTGGAAACAAAATAATTACCTGAAAAGTTAAATAATGTTATAGAAATAATTCAAAACATTTTAAAATGCCAGAAGACATTGTGCTTGTCATTAATTACCAAAGCAATTATATAGGCAACCAGTGTTGCAGGAATTCAGTATCAAAAGCAAAAGACAGAGTTAACATTTAATTTTTCCCCTATTTTTATGGAAAACCAACTCATTCATTCAATAAATACTTTTGAGCACCACTATGTGCCAGGCACATAATTGGTAATTTGGAAACAACTGTTAACACAGGACAGGCTGCCTACAAGGAATTTACAGTCTATTAATTTGTCTCTGTGATTTTTACAGCATAATATAAAAACTGCTATAACTGCAGTAAGTAACCAATCAAGTCATAGAGAATTAACAGAAAAATAGCTATCAATTTTGCACATGAATCCAAATTCCATTACCAGTTAAAGCCCTTTACATGCATCAGATAGCTTGCCTTTCACTGAATATTCCTGCATTGCCATATTTCAGTGTCTTTGTTCATGTTACTCATTAAGCATAAAGTGCTTTTTCTTCCATTTATAATGGTCTAAATCCTATCTGCCGCAAGACAAATTGTCAAACATCTCATGTAAATGTAAATTGTTATAATCTTTCTGGACACCTGTTGGCCGACATACACTATTTAAGATCCTAAAGAATATTTCAAAACTCTGACCCACTTTCAGGAATGGTAAAGGTATAAAGAGAAATGTGTACAAAATTGTAAGTCACAACATAATATACGACAGTGAAAAATTGACAATAACTTAAATACAACATGAAAATAAATCATCTTAGTTTCAAATACCACTGTATGTACATTTATTTAGACTTAAATCAGTTTTTATTTTAATACAGAAAGAGAAATTATTTAAGAAGTGATGTTCATGTAACTCAACACGTAGCCCTCCCTCAGAAGTTTAGGTCCCAGAGAAAATATTATTTGGGAGAGAATTCTGCCCCCCATCCCCCCACTTCAGCACTTGGTGGGGTCATCTTGTATGGTGAATATGGCTTATGAACATTCTGAACTTAACCCAACTACCTTTGGTATTCATTCAAAGAAATAGTGATCAGGAGTAAATTTGACCCTTGGTAATTTTTGACTTACTTTCTAAGAATTGTTGATTTTATAAATTAAACCCCATGTGTGATGCAACTCCATAGTACATAAACATGACAAAATAAGATACAGCCATTAAAACAGTATCGTAGAAAAAATGAATAAAAATACTTCTAAGTGTTTATATATTATTGGGTAAGAAAAATATTTTCTATACATGGCATTAAAACAAAAGGAAATATTTATTTGACTACATAAAATTAAAAATAAAATTGTTACATCAAATAGAATAAAATGTAAAGGCATGCAACTAATTGTGAAAAAGTTAAATATATAGGATGAAATTGTTATTGCTCTTAAAATATAAGTTGTTTGAAAGTTAATAAGAAAAATCATACATACTGTTTTAAAAACATGGAAAGAACAGGAATAGGTCATTCACAAAATGACACTCATGTACAAAAATAGTCAGGAAACATGGAAAAATAATATTAATAAGACAAATATTTTTAAAATAAGGTTTTTTTAAAAAATGATAGTACTGGCAAGGATGTGGCATGAGGCTCATTACCAGCCCTGCTGTAGAGATATAATTTTTTAGATCAATTTCCCAAGGATTAGGAAAGCTTTTAAAGTTTTTAAAATTTTAAATGTACAAAAACCATTGACCTAATAATTGTATTATTATGAGGATTTGTTCTAAGGAAGTAACACAGATATGCACAAAGATTTGGCTATTTACATTTCTGTGCCATTGTTGTAATACCCAGAATTTGAGGAGGAGGGGGAAACTCTAATGTCCAAAATATTTATGCAAGAAATGAAGATTTATCCAAAAAATGAATAAAAGAGTAAAAGATTTATCCAAAAAATGAATGACAGTATGAACTTTCAAATTAAATTGGAGAAGAAGGTTAATTTTTTTATGGCTAACATTTTATTGTGTGTGTATATATATATATATATATATATATATATATACCACACCTCCTTTATTCATTCTTCTGTCAATGGACATTCATGTTGCTTCCATGTCTTGGCTATTGTAAACAGTGCTGCAATGAACATTGGGGTGCATGTGTCTTTTTGAATTATGCTTTTTTCCAGATATATGCCCAGGAGTGGGATTGCAGGGTCATATGGTAGCTCTATTTTTAGTTTTTTAAGGAACCTCCAAACTTCTCCATAGTAGCTGTACCAATTTACATTCCCACCAACAGTTTAGGAGGGTTCCCTTTTCTCCACACCCTCTCTAGCATTTATTATTTGTAGACTTTTTAATGATGGACATTCTGACTGATGTGAGGTGATACCTCATTGTATGTAGTTTTGATTTGCATTTCTCTGATAATTAGTGATGTTGAGCATCTTTTCATGTGCCTTTTGGCCATCTGTATGTCTTCTTTGTGGAAATGTCTATTTAGATCTTCTGACCATTTTTTGATTAGGTTGTTTGCTTTTTTGGAGGGGTGGGTATTGAGCTGTATGAGCTGTTTATACATTTTGGAAATTAATCCCTTGTTGGTCGCATCATTTGCAAATACTTTGTTCCATTTTGTAGGTTGTCTTTCTGTTTTGTTTATGGTTTCCTTTGCTATGCAGAAGCTTTTCAGTTTAATTAGGTCCCATTTGTTTATTTTTCTTTTTATTTACATTACTAGGAGACAGATCCAAAAAGATATTACTATAATTTATGTCAAAGAGTGTTCTGCCTATGTTTTCCTCTAAGAGTTTTATAGTGTCCAGTCTTACATTTAGGTCTCTAATCCATTTTGAGTTTATTTTTGTGTATGCTGTTAGGGAGTGTTCTCATTTAATTCTTTTACATGTAGCTGTCCAGTTTTCCCAGCACCACTTATTGAAGAGACTGTCTTTTCTCCATTGTATATCCTTGCCACCTTTGTCATAGCTTAGTTGACCATAGGTGCGTGGGTATATCTCTGGCCTTTCTATCCTGTTCCATTGATCTGCATTTCTGTTTTTGTGCCAGTACCGTACTGTCTTAATTACTGTAGCTTTGTATTACAGGCTGAAGTCAGGGAGTCTGATTCCTCCAGCTCTGTTTTTTTCCCTCAAGACTGCTTTGGCTATTCGGAGTCTTTTGTGTCTCCATACAAATTTTAAGACATTTTGTTCTAGTTCCATAAAAAATGCCATTGGTAATTTGATAGGGATTGCATTGAATCTGTAGCTTGCTTTGGGTGGTATAGTCATTTTCACAATATTGATTCTTCCAATCCAAGAACATGGTATATCTCTCCATCTGTTGGTATCATTTTTAATTTCTTTCAACAGTGTCTTATGCTTTTCTGCATTCAGGTCTTTTGTCTCCCTAGGTAGGTTTATTCCTAGGTATTTTATTCTTTTTGTTGCAATGGTAAATGGGAGTGTTTCCTTAATTTCTCTTTCAGATTTTTCATCATTAGTGTACAGGAATGCAAGAGATTTCTGTGCATTAATTTTGTATCCTGCAACTTTACCAAATTCATTCATTAGCTCTAGTAGTTTTCTGCTGGCATCTTTAGGATCCTCTATGTGTAGTATCATGTCATCTGCAAAGAGTAACTGTTTAACTTCTTCTTTTCCAATTTGTATTCCTTTCATTTCTTTTTCTTCTCTAATTGCTGTGGCTAGGACTTCCAAAACTATGTTGAATAACAGTGTCAAGACTGGACATCCTTGTCTTGTTCCTGATCTTAGAGGAAATGCTTTCAGTTTTTCACCAGTGAGAATGATGTTTGCTGTGGGTTTGTCGAATATGGCCTTTATTATGTTGAGGTAGGTTCCCTCTATGCCCTCTTTCTGGAGGGTTTTTAATCATAAATGGTGTTGAATTTTTTCCTAAGCTTTTTCTCCATGTATTGAGATAATCATATGGTTTTTCTTCTTCAATTTGTTAATATGGTATATCACATTGATTGATTTGCGTATATTGAAGAACCCCTGCATCCCTGGGATGAATCTCACTTGATCATGGTGTATGATCCTTTCAATGTGTTGTTGGATTGTGCTTGTAATATTTTGTTGAGGATTTTTGCATCTATGTTCATCAGTGATATTGGTCTGTAATTTTCTTTTTGGGGGATATCTTTGTCTGGTTTTGGTATCAGGTTGATGGTGGCCTCATAGAATGAGTTTGGGAGTGTTCCTTCCTCTGCAATTTTTTGGAAGAGTTTGAGAAGAATGGGTGTTAGTGCTTCACTAAATGTTTGATAGAATCCTCCTGTGAAGCCATCTGGTCCTGGACTTCTGTTTGTTGGAAGATTTTTAATCACAGTTTCAATTTCATTACTTGTGATTGGTCTGTTCATATTTTCTATTTCTTCCTGGTTCAGTTTTGGAAGGTTATACCTTTCTAAGAATTTGTCCATTTCTTCCAGGTTGTCCATTTTATTGGCATAGAGTTGCTTGTAGTAGTCTCTTAGGATGCGTTGTGTTTCTGTGGTGTCTATTGTAACTTCTCCTTTTTCATTTCTAATTTTATTGGTTTGAGTCCTCTCCCTCTTGATGAATCTGGTTAATGGCTTATCAATTTTGTTTATCTTCTCAAAGAACCAGCTTTTAGTTTTATTGATCTTTGCAATTGTTTTCTTTGTTTCTATTTCATTTATTTCCACTCTGATCTTTATGATTTCTTTCCTTCTGCTAACTTTGGGTTTTGTTTGTTCTTCTTTCTCTAGTTCCTTTAGGTGTAAGGTTATATTGTTTATTTGAGATTTTTCTTATTTCCTGAGGTAGGCTTGTATAGCTATAAACTTCCCTCTTAGAACTGCTTTTGCTGCCTCCCATACGTTTTGGGTCATCGTGTTTTCATTGTCATTTGTTTATAGGTATTTTTTAATTTCCTCTTTGATTTCAATGTGTTTTTGTTTTTTACGTTTTTTTCCTGTAAATGATTTCAAATCTCATAGCATTGTGGTCATAAAAGATGCTTGATATGATTTCAATTGTCTTAACTTTTCCAAGGCTTGATTTGTGACCCAAGATATGATCTATCCTGGAGAATGTTCCATGAGCACTTGAGAAGAAAGTGTATTCTGTTGTTTTTGGATGGAATGTCCTATTAATATCAATTAAGTCCATCTTGTTTAATGTGTCATTTAAAGCTTGTGTTCCCTTATTTATTTTCATTTTGGATGATCTGTCCATTGGTGAAAGTGGGGTGTTAAGGTCCCTTACTGTTATTGTGTTACTGTTGATTTCCCCTTTTATGGTTGTTAGCATTTACCTTACATACTGAGGTGCTCCTATGTTTGGTGCGTAAACAGTTACAATTGTTATATCTTCTTCTTGAACTGATCCCTTGATCATTATGTAGTGTCCTTCTTTGTATCTTGTAATAGTCTTTATCTTAAAGTCTATTTTGTCTGATACCAGAATTGCTACTCCAGCGTTCTTTTGATTTCCATTTGCATGGAATATCATTTTCCATCCTCTCGCTTTCAGTCTGTATGTGTCCCTAGGTCTGAAGTGGGTCTCTTGTAGATAGCATATATATGGGTCTTTTTTTTGTATCCATTCAGCCAGTCTTTGTCTTTTGGTTGGAGCATTTAATCCATTTACATTTACGGTAATTATAGATATGTATGTTCTTATTACCATTTTATTAATTGTTTTGGGTTTATTATTTTATGTCTTTTCCTACTCTTGTGTTTCCTGCCTAGAGAAGTTCCTTTAGCATTTGTTGTAAAGCTGGTTTTGTGGCGCTGAATTCTCTTCACTTTTGCTTGTCTGTAAGGATTTTATTTTCTCCATCAAATCTAAATGAGATCCTTGCTGGGTAATCTTGGTTGTAGGCTTTTCCCTTTCATCAGTTTAAATATGTCCTGCTGCTCCCTTCTGGCTTGCAGAGTTTCTGCTGAAAGATCAGCTGTTAACCTTATGGGGTTTCCCTTGTTATGTGTCGCTTTTCCCTTGCTGCTTTTAACATTCTTTCTCTGAACTTAATTTTGGATAACTTGATTAATATGTGTCTTGGCATGTTTCTCTTTGGATTTTCCCTGTATGGGTCTCTCTGCGCTTCCTGGAGTTGACTGACTATTTCCTTTCCCATGTTAGGGAAATTTTCAGCTATAATTTCTTCAAATATTTTCTCAGACCCTTTCTTTTTCTTTCTCCTTCTGGGACCCCTGTCATTCTAATGATGGTGGGTTTAATGTTGTCCCAGATGTCTCTGAGACTGTCCTCAATTCTTTTCATTCTTTTTTCTTTTTTCTGCTCTGCAGTAGTTATTTCCACTATTTTATCTTCCAGATCACTTATCTGTTCTTCTGCCTCAGTTATTATGCTACTGATTCCTTCTAGATATTTTTAATTTCATTTATTGTGTTGTTCATCCTTGTTTGTTTGCTGTTTAGTTCTTCTAGGTCCTTGTTAAAACGTTTCGTGTATTTTCTCCATTCTATTTCCGAGGTTTTCGATCTTCTTTACTATCATTACTCTGAATTCTTTTTCAGATAAACTGCGTATTTCCTCTTCTTTTGTTTGGTCTGGTGGGTTTTTACCTTGCCCCTTCATCTGCTGTATATTTCTCTATCTTCTCATTTTGTTTAACTTACTGTGTTTCTGGTCTCCTTTTTTGCAGGCTGCAGGTTTGTATTTCCCATTGTTTTTAGTGTCTGTCCCCAGTGGGTGAGGTTGGTTCAGTGGCTTGTGTAGGCTTCCTGGTGGGGAGGACTGGTCCCCGTGTTCTGGTAGGTGGGGCTGTAGCTTGTCCTTCTGGTGGGCAGGGCTGTGTCTGATGGTGTATTTTGGAGTGTCTGTGAACTTAGTATGACTTTAGGCAGCATCTCTGCAAATGGGTTGGATTGTGTTCCTGTCTTGCTAGTTGTTTGGCATGGGGCCTCCAGTTCTGGAGCTTGCTGACTCTTGGGTGGAGCTGGGTCTTAGTGTTGAGACGAAGATTTCTGGAGAGCTCTCGCTGATTGACATTACGTTGTGCTGGGAGGTTTCTGATGGTCCAATGTCCTGGACTTGGCCCTCCCACCTCGAAGGCTCAGGCCTGGCACCTGGCCAGAGCACCAAGAACCTGCCAGTCACACAGCTTAGAAGAAAACGAAGAGAGAAAATAGAACTAAAACAAGAACAAGAAAATGAACAGACAGAACCCTAGGACAAATGGTAAAAGCAAACCTATACAGAGAATCACAGAAAGAAGCATACACACACACTGACAAAAAGAGAAAAAGGAAAAAAATATATATATATATATATATGGAAGATAGCAACCAAACCAATAACCAAATCCACAAATGATAATAAGCACTAAATACTATACTAAGACAACATAAAACCAGAAACAAATTAGATACGGAAGGCAAACCCGAAGTCTACAGTTGCTTACAGAGTCCACCACCTCAATTTTGGGAACATTCATTGCCTATTCAGGTATTCTTCAGATGTAGGGTTTATCAAGTTGATTGTGGGGATTTAATCTGCTGCTCCTGAGGCTGCTGGGAGAAATTTCCCTTTCTCTTCTTTGTTCTCACAGCTCCTGGGGTTCAGCTTTGGTTTTGGCCACACCTCTGCACGTTGGTCACCCTCAGGCATCTGTTCCCCACCCAGAAAGGAGGGAGTTAAAGCAGGGGCTGATTTTGGCTCTCTTGATCACTCAGGCCTGGCGGATGAAGGGGTATGGTAGTCATAATGGGAATACAGGGCGAGCCTGAGGCACCAGAGGCTGGCATGACATTTCAACAGCCTGAGGTGCACTGTGTCTTCTCCCAGGGAAGTTGTCCGTGGATCTCGGGACCCTGGCAGTCGCATGCTGCACAGTCTCCCAGGGGGTGTGGATAGTGACCTGCACTTGCACACAGGGATCTTGGTGGCAGGAGCAGCCTTATCACTTCATGCCTGTTTCTGGGGTCTGAGCTGATAGCCAGGGCTCGTGCCTATCTTTGGAGCTCACTTAGGCAGTGTGCTGCATTCTGTGGGTTCACTGGGAATGAATCCCCTCTTCTCATGCACCCCGAAACAAAGGTCTCTTTCCTTTCCGGCAGGTCCAGACTTTTGCCCAGACTCTATCCCGGCTAGCTGTGGCACACTAGCTCCCTTCAGTCTGTGTTCACCTAGCCAACCACAGTTCGCTCCCTGGGGTCTGACCTCTGAAGCCTGAGCCTCAGCTCCCGGCTCCCACCCGCCCCAGTGGGTGAGCACATGAGCCTCTTAGGCTGGTGAGTGCCGGTTGACACCAATCCTCTGTGTGGGAATCTCTCCGCTTTACCCTGTGCACCCCTGTTGCTGCCCTCTTCTTCGTGGCTCCAAAGCTTCCCCCCGCCCCATCTCCACCAGTGAAGGGGCTCCCTAGTGTGTGGAAACATTTCCTCCTTCACAGCTCCATCCAAGAGGTTTGGGTGCCATCCCTATTCTTTTGTCTCTGTTTTTTCTTTTACCCTGCCTAGGTACGTGGGGATTTTCTTGTCTTTTGGGAAGTCTGAGGTGTTCTGCTAGTGTTCAGTAGGTGTTCTGTAGACAGGAGTTGTTCCACATGTAGATGTATTTTTGATGTATTTATGGGGAAGAAGGTGATCACATCTCACTCCTCTGCCACCTTGAAGGTACAGCCTACTTTCTTCTTACGTTCATTCCAAACAATTTATTTTATGGTTTTACTACATTTTAATGGGATGTTTTTTGTTATAGTTTTGTAATTTATATTTGGCATATGTAAAGCTACTGGATTAAAAACTAATTTGGTAAATTAACTGTCTTCCAGAATTGTCTATTTCTCTTCTTTTCCACTAGAGATTTTAGGATTTCCATGTAGACTATCTAATGGAAAATAATAATTTTGTTAGCTTTTTTCTAATGTTTATGGTTCTTGCCTTCCTTATCTTGTCAATTGCCCAATCTCAAAGTTTTAGGAATATGATAAAAGATAGTAGTGATATCATATGCTCTACTCATTTTTCTTACTTGGGTGAATTCTTCCAGCATTCAACACTGAAATGTGATACTGGTTATTTTAAAATGTATATTTGTGTTATTAAAGGATGCTCTTTCCCCCATTTTATTAAGATTATAAAACCAGAAATACATATTGAATTTTATCCAGAGCTTTATGGCAGTTATTGTGAAATCTTTTCATTTTCTTCTTTTGCTGAATTACTATGTTATATTATTTTAATTGACTGTTTACTTATCTATGTCTACATTCCTGAATAAATGGCATAAAAACAGGATTACAGATCAATGGAACAGGATAGAAAGCCCAGAGATAAACCCACGCACATATGGTCACCCTATCTTTGATAAAGGAGGCAAAAATATACAATGGAGAAATGACAGCCTCTTCAATAAGTGGTGCTGGGAAAACTGAACAGCTACATATAAAAGAATGAAATTAGAACACTCACTAACACCATACACAAAAATAAACTCAAAATGGATTAAACACCTAAATGTAAGGCAAGATACTATAAACTCTTAGAGGGAAACATAGGCAGAACACTCTATGACATATATCACAGCAAGATCCTTTTTGACCTACCTCCTAGAGAAATGGAAATAAAAACAAAAATAAACAAATGGGAGCTAATGAAACTTAAAAACTTTTGCACAGCAAAAGGAAACTATAAACAAGATGAAAAGACCACCCTCAGAATGGGAGAAAATATTTGCAAGTAAAGCAACTGACAAAGGACTAATCTCCAAAATATACAAGCAGCTCATGTAGCTCAATATCAAAAATCAAACAACCCAATCCAAAAACAGGCAGAAGACCTAAATAGACATTACTCCAAAGAAGATATACAGATTGCCAACAAACACATGAAAGGATGCTCAACATCACTAATTATTAGAGAAGTGCAAATCAAAACTACAATGAGGTTATCACCTCACACCAGTCAGAATGGCTGTCATCAAAAAATCTACAAACAATAAATGCTGGAGAGAGTGTGGAGAAAAGGGAACCCTCTTGCACTGTTGGTGGGAATGTAAATTGATACAGTCACTATGGAGAACAGTATGGAGGTTCCTTAAAAAACTAAAAACTACCACATGACCCAGCAATCCCACTACTGGGCATATACCCTGGGATACAGTCACTATGGAGAACAGTATGGAGGTTCCTTAAAAAACTAAAAACTAAAAACTAAAAACTACCACATGACCCAGCAATCCCACTACTGGGCATATACCCTGGGAAAACCATAATTCAAAAACAGACATATACCACAATGTTCATTGCAGCACTATTTACAATAGCCAGGACATGGAAGCAACCTAAGTGTCCATCAATAGATGAATGGATAAAGAAGATTTGGCACATATATACACTGGAATATTACTCAGACATAAAAAGGAACGAAATTGAGTTATTTGTAGTGAGGTGGATGGACGTAGAGTCTGTCATACAGAGTGAAGTAAGTCAGAAAGAGAAAAACAAATATTGTATGCTAACACATATATATGAAATCTAAAAAAAAAAAAAGGTTCTGAAAAACCTGGGGGCAGGACAGGAATAAAGACGCAGATGTAGAAAATGGACTTGAGGACACAGGGAGGGGGAAGGGTAAGCTGGGATGAAGTGAGAGAGTGGCATTGACATATACACACTACCAAATGTAAAATAGATAGCTATTGGGAAGCAGCTGCATAGCACAGGGAGATCAGCTCAGTGCTTTGTGACCACCTAGCGGAGTGGGATAGGGAGGGTGGGAGGGAAATGCAAGAGGGTGGGGATATGGGGATATATGTATACATATAGCTGATTCACTTTGTTATCCAGCAGAAACTAACACAACATTGTAAAGCAATTATACTCCAATAAAGATGTTAAAAAGAAAGAAACCAAGTGTGCTGAATTAACTGGGTAGTCCCCTTCCCTAGACCAGTTGAGAGAGGTTGAATGGTAGATCTTTTACATAATCTTCTTTTTTGATTTATCTCTTTCCATCCTATTCACATATCTTCCTCATTAACAGTTTTTTTTTTCAGTCATATGACTTCAAAGGACCCTTTCTCTCAAGCCAAGGGCACAACAGAACCTGGGTCATCACCACAAGGGTAGTCCATACACATGATCCTTGAAGAGAAACCAAAGATCTCTCGGTAGCAAATGCTTCACCATCAAGGAGGATACAACCCCAAACCATGGGATTTAGCCGTAGATGACCAAGGAAAGAGCTTGCCTGGGTTCCAAGGTTAAAGGTGTGTTGGAGCAGATGGGAGATAGGAAAATCAGAATAGATCTACAACACAGGTCCAACAGAAAAAAGAAAATGCAGAGACCAACAAAGTTCCATTCAGGCCATATCTTACAAATATGAAGTTCTGTTAATTGAGTTTATATTTGCCTCATGATAGGTCAAATTCTGGGCCTTAGTACAGAATTCTGCACATAATCCAATGTAAAATAGTAGTTACAAAATGCAAATTCTGGAAAGCATTCAAGGACATGTATTACTAATCACGAACACACTTAGAATCCAAAGATTGGATTCAGAGAATCCAGAAAATGCCTTTTTTTACTTTTTCTTTGTATTGATTTTCTGTCCATTCAGTATTGTCTTGAATGGAAAACCGGAAGCTCTTTCTTACTTGGGCTCCCTCCCTCCTTCCCATTCTACCTACTTTCTGTGCAGCTTCCAGTCTTCATCCTGGCTCAGCCCCTAATATCCCATGCCGTGGAATCTCCTAAACCTGTTTGATTGAGCCTTGGGACAATCAGACTCTCACTCTATTTTAGAAGGGTTCCAGTCTTCAATGCTGAGCACATACAAGATAAATCTCAATGTTTCTAAAACTGATTGCCTTCATTAAAAGATAAATTGAGGCATATGAAAAATTTTAAGAGTTTATTTGAGCATTTATCCATTAAAATCAGGCAGCACCAAACCCAAAGTGGTGAGAATCCAGGGAAAAGACAGAAAAAGTGCAAAGCAAAGAAAGGAAGTTATTTGGCTATAGCTTAAAGCTTAGTTGGCTGTTCGTGATTGGTTTTCCTTTGTGTTTTTGATTTTGTAACCTTAAGATGTTTACAGGCTTGGATTTCAGTTTGCTTACATAGACCATCTTGGTATTAGAGTCCCCTTAGTCTAATGACCTCCTTGCTTCATTAATTTAACACCTTTCATAGCATAATCTTATTGTCTTCCTATCCAAAAAGACCTCCCCTTCACCAGGGATGAAGATGGACAAATAGGAAGACTGCCTTTTTCTGCAGCAATAGCATTTTAATTCCTCACCCTGCTCTAAACTCTTCCACCTTCCTTTTCTGAAGCCTTGCTACTTTGAATTCTTTCACACATAGTGACTATGATGCAAATTCATTAAATTGAATGACAAAGCAAAGGAGATTTTTTAAAAAAGAATATGTTGGTGCATGCACATATATCTAGCTAGAGCTCACCTTAAAGTTACTATGTCACCAACAAGTTTAAGTGCAATCACTATTTTCACTCATCCCCATGACAGTTGCTAAAAATAAGCATAAAACAAAAGAGCAGGCATATTAGCCATAGCAATGGCATGTTTCCTCAGCTTTTATTATGCAATAATTGGGAAATCTATAGATTAATCTTTTGCAGATTTTAGAATAGCATTGCTGATCTGAGTATGTATTAAATTTAAAACCATTTTTATCTTCTCATTAACCCTCCTTAACACCTTCCCCACTAAATTCCGATTTTGTTTAGAGTTTAATAAATATTATTTTGTTATTTGCTCTGTGAAGTTCCTCCCTTAAATGGATAAGAAGTAAATCAGAAACTAAATATTTTGTACATAGAAATAGTTTGAGAGCAATACCACATACTACTAAGAAACTCTCTTTTTTAGGATCATTACTTTGGTAATGTGAGAGAAACATAAAACAAACTATTGCTATAATTTCTGTTTGAGTCCCAAGCATTACATGCGTCTTACACAGAGACACTTCCCCATCTGTCCAATCATTGATTAAAAAGATAAAATCCACTAAAAACAGTAAAATTTAAGGTTAAAAACTGGTCAAGAAGTATGATGGCCTCTCACTTGTAAATTATTTTTCTGAGTGCCTCAGGCTTAATACTGTGTATTAACATGAAGGTAGAGAAGAATCAAATTCAAATTCATTTTATGGCAGGACTACTAGTACGATAAAATTTAATGGATACCCTTAAAGGTTTTGGTATGAGTCATTCTTGAAAAAATATTTCAATTTATTTGTCAAACTTCTGTCTAAAAGACAGAAGGAAAACCCACTCTGTCCTCAAAAATCAAAGAAAATAGTTTAATAGGCAGAGTACTTGTTATTTGACCAAAAAACCCCTCAGATTTCTACCAGAGTCAAGATAGAAAAGATCAATTCATCCTTTTAAAGAAGTAATGACTCAGAAAACCAATCACATCAGAACAGGGCCTGCTGTTTAAACTGCTTAGATTTTACAAGGTGCTATTAGGTATACTTAAAGTTGATTGGCCTATAAATTGAAAAAAAAATCCCTTTGGTATCTCAACAAAGGGAGATATTTCTGTGAGTTCTAGAAGGCTCTCTCCTGGACCGGGTAACAAGGAAATTGTAATTCAGTTCTATTTCTTCATCTCCTTTTCTACCCCTGGGCTTGGTTCTTTCTTAAGTTTTCTTCTTCACCTGGGAAAAGATAATTGGATTTATCACTACCACTTCTAATTCTTAAAAGACATATAAAGCAGTGTTTAATAGATCTTTTCTATATTTGGGCAGTTCCATTTTGCTGAAGAGAATATGAAATATTTCTTCTACCTGAGTTTAATGTTCTACCCTCCAGAATAAATGGAGGGATGAAAGACAGAAATTAGGCATTAACCTTGAGTGTTTGAGGTATAAATAAAGTGGGAATGTCTATGTATCCCAAATACCAACTCAAAACAAAGAGAATTTTAATTAGAGAAACAGTACAATTGACCCTTGAACAATGCAGGGGCTAGGGGCGACAACCCCACTCGGTCAAAAATCCACATACAACTTTATAGACCATATCCACCTACCCTCCAGTCTCAATTTTGATAGGCAAAGATATGCAATATTGTTCATTTTCTTTCCTCCACACAGCTTTAAAATATATATTGAAATGATACTACTCAGAATGTCATATATCATGTAGAAAATTGTAAATTTGTCATTATAAATAGCACACTAAACTCAACGCAAAACAATTATGTCTATGTTGTTTTTCCTTTGTGAAAGTAGTTTATTTTTCAAAATATTCGATATACAAGAATCAAATATTTACCTTCAACAACTAGATATTGTAACACGAGTCATTCTTGGAGATTGAATAAGGTATTTGGATTGTGATTTGTGTTTGCTTGCTTGCTTGTTTATTTTAAAAGTAAAACTAATTTTTAGCTTTTATTTCTAGAATCAAAGTTAGAAATATCCTTAAAAGTTCAACTAAAACGGCTGTTGTGTTCCAAAGTGGTGACAAGATGGTCTTCAAAATGGAAGATCTGTACCAGTAGCAGTCGCCTCTTTTCCCCAAAAATCTTTCAGTAAAAGACTACAAAGAATGTTAGTAGAAAGGAAAATACCTAATTTCCACCCTCTGATATAATCTTAATCTTCATTCAGCACAAAGATGACTCTGTATCACCACAAGGGAGTTCTCATCGTATCTTTCATGGGAAGGTAAATGTCAGTTGTACTCACCCCTGAATTATATATTTTAGCTCCCTTCATTAATCAACACTGAAATTCTTACTGATGTGGTGCTGTAGAAGAAAATGATTAAACTAGGGAAAATATTAGCAGATTGGAAAGTCCCAACATATTGCAATATGTTTAAATTTCTCGCCAGAGACTTATCTGAAATCCATGTTACTATAATTTGCTTTTATGTTTTTGTTTCTATTCATCCCCTATTGACCAGTTGACATTTCTAAGTCACTGAAAGGCCTTGCTCCTGCTCACGCTCAAAGCATGAGAAGAAAACAAAGAGCAATTCTTCTTGCCTTCCTACCCAACAGAAGGTACTCACTTTTTTTTTAGAGATCTGGTTCCTACTTGCTGACTTTTCTAACTAAATGCCATTCAGTCTTCGGTCACTGTATAACAAGACTTACATAAGGGTTAATACTCAGGGGGATAAAGAATTGAACGCTCACAATTGTATTCTAAGGACATGAACTCAGGAATATTATTAGTGTTGTTAAATTTGCCATATCCCCAGTTTCTTTGTTCCATGTACAAATCTTTGACTATCTTCAATGATCTCTTAAATCTGTCCTAATACAGCACATTCATTATATAATATATTTATTTCAATACATTTGGTTTGCTTTATGGCTATTGAAATATTGCATATTTTCAAATCCAAGAAAATTCAAAGGTGTGATTTTTCTTATCTAAAACTAGTAAAACAACTACCTTTACAATTCTAATTGCTTATTGTTATAAATTACGTGTTCTACATTCTACTTAGGCAGCTAACCCTTGACAGGAGATATTAGAGTCTCCATAATAATAAATTCTTAACTTTTAATATATATGAGTAGTAATAAACTAGTGGAAACACATACAAGGACAACTCTTGGCTATTTTTCTGCACTGTTCACATCTTCCTATAGCACCTAAGAAAGTAAGGTAACCTATCTGAACTTAGTCCCTCTTAAATAATGCATGAAGAAAACTTCTATATCAATCTCAAAAGAATGAAACCAAGGTTTAGTGAATATATATAAATGTGTCTTCAATACCTAGAAATAACTGAGTAAAATTTTCTTACTTTTTTTCTCCTTTAGTTCAGATTTATTTGAAAGAAAATGAGTTGACCAAACTAAGAATTATATAGTTAAAAACAATTATGTAAAATATATTCTTCTTTATGATGTTAGCTACTGTTAATTCATCATGTATTACCTCTCATATGTATGTATAATTATTGCACTGACATTCCCACCAGATGGCAATGTTAAGATTTAAGTTGTCATTTGATCGATTATAGATATGCATATATATTGGAAAAATGATTTCTGAATAAATTTGAATATTTCTTACTAAAACTCATTTCAATCTCCCTTACTCTTTGTTGAATTCACACATGTTTATATCATTTTAAAAATTAAGTTTAACATTAACTTCAAAGAAAGTGATGGTTGTCATGCTAAGGAAATCACTGTTACTGGTAGTCAGAAAAGCCTGTTGAACTAACTCTTGAAAGCATTATGAAGTGCTGAATATAAAATAGGATTTACCTACTTTCTTATAACACTTGAAAGAATTGAAACAGGTGCTATTTAGAGATTGCTTATGAAGAATATCAGAAATAGGGAAATAAGAAAAAATTCTCTGTGATATTTATATTCAGAAGTCTTGAATATCATTGAGAAAGTGGAATGTAAGGAAAAAAGAGGATTACTTATATTGCACAAAATGAAAACGAAGAAAAAACCAAAAGGAAGAGCAGAGAGAATCAGCTGTTCAAGTCTTTGCACTGGCATGCTACCCAAAGTCTATTTCTCTGGCCAGTAGGAAAGTTCCCCAACTAAAAATAATGTAGTTCTTGTTTCTTTGTTGTTTTGGGATTTTTTAAATTGCTTGTATTTAGTAAGCAACTTGATCTTTAGATAGGATTAAGATTTATACCAGTCCTTCTCCAGGTGTGGGTCTGCAGACTGCGGTTGGTTCACAAACTATGTATGATTAATCACTGACAGTCATTTAGGCATTTAAAGTAAACATTTATGGCAATTTGGCATGGTAATTTTTGTTTGCTGAATCTGAGAGTAAAAAAATGGGACATATTTTGTATTTCTCTTTTTTAGTAATTCATTTTTTTGCTAATTCATTTTTTATGTATTTTACAAAATTATTAATCTAGAATAGATTGGCAGGGTGATGGGGTGAGACTAGCTTTTCACTACAAATGGTTTGAGAGACACTGGTTTATACCTTACATTGGTATCTTTAGAGTGATTGTAGATCTTTCTTCTTTACAGTTATGACTATGACACAGAATTTCTTTCTTTTCTGTACCACGACCTTTCCTTTTCATTGGTCTAATAACATTGGACAGGTAAGCAGAGAGATTATATTTTACACTGAAGTCATATAGCCAACAATGAGGTTTTATATTTATATTAGGCTGTATGCCTGTTTTATTTCCTGTTCACTGAAAATCAAACTTCCTTGATCTTAAGATTAGACCGAAGTCACATTGCATTAGGTGATAAACCTAAGATGTAACCATCTAGAAGCATTTATTAAGCATCTACTCAATATTCTACAATGTCTCTGTCTTCAAAAGACTTGAAAACCCTGTTTGGGGTTAAGATAAATCTATTGGAAACAATGATTAAACAATGCAGATTCCACAGGTAAGTGCCAACTTTTTTGCTGCCAACTCTAAGTGGTGGAGGAATTCAGGGGACAAGAAAATAGTTTCTTCATCTGCATAACCAGGTAATGCCTCTACTTCACATGAATGTGAGTTCATGTGTATGACCTCCAGTCCAATGGTTAGCACATGGTAGATGCTCACCTCTTTTTTTGTTTTATTGTTTTTAAAAAGGAACCTGATCAGGGCACTTTTTAAAGGGATAAATAGAGTTAAATTCATACAGGCAAAAAAAAAAAGGAAAATTCTGTATGAAAGATTTTGCATTTGTAAAGATATTCTTCATTGATACTGTTAAAATTCATTCAGGAGAACAGAGATGAATAAAACCTGGCATGAAGATAGAGTTCCAGGGATGATATTTTGTTTACTGTGGTCTGTAACCTCTGATCTCTAGTGCTAAATTTACAACCACCTCTGTGATCGAACTACGGTATACACCAATGCAGATTTCAGTATTTCCCTATCTTTGTAACAAAAACGTTTCGCTTGAGACATGAGAATAAGATTGGGCAATTACTCTCATTCTCCTTGAATAAGAAAGGTTAATGTCTTTTTCAAAACTAAAACTACTTCACCACCACACACATAGCTATTTCAGTAAACCCCTTTATCTGAGAAATATGGTTAAGTGGTTACGGTCTTAAGATAATAGTAATGAATATCTGCTATTTTTTTCTACCCAGAATCTACCCTATTCAACTTGCAACAGTATCTGAAATTTTCTTGGGGGAAATGAATCCTTTATAAATCGGCAGTGTGGTTACTGTGGGACGTGACCCTGCCCAGGTTTGATGTATCACACTTTCCCTGCCCAGAGAGACTGGTACTGAGGTTGGTACATGAACCGGATCAGGCCAATTAGTCAATGTACTGGAACCCTTTAGAAAGAGAAGCTATTTGTCTCAGAGTACTGCTGATAGGATTTAAACTTAGAGCTGCTGAATGCCACTTTTATTACCACATGTTTGGAGAGTCTGCGTGAAAGTGAATCCCAGTGAGAAGGGAGCCAGACCGAGGGGTGGAGGGAGGCAGAATCCTGTTAACATCATCTGAGTCTTGGAATCTAGCCATGCTTGGGCTTTTCAGTTATGTGTATCAGTCAGTAATAATCCTTTTTCTCAATACCTTATTAGTTCTTGATTATTATTTTCATTATTATATATTATATCATTATTAATTCTTAATAAAAGCTGTTCTTTGGCCCATTTTTTTAGGGATATTTTGAGTTTTTTAATTGAAGTGTAGTTGATTTACAATGTTGTGTTGGTTTCAGGTGTACAGCAAAGTGATATATATATATATGTATATATATATATAGGTTATTACAAAATATTGAGTATAGTTCCCTGTGCTACACTGTAGGTCCTTGTTAGTTATCTATTTTATGTATAGTAGTGTGTATATGTTCCAGCCTATTTGAATTGAGTTGTAATTAATGACTGAAGAAGTCTGACTAGAACTTGTTTGCAGAGCAGAGGTAGAGCCACAGATGTGGAGGGCAAACTTGTGGTTGTGCGGTGGGGGGAGTGGGAGATTGGGATTAACATATACATACTACTATATGTAAGGGTAGATAGCTAGTAGGGACCTGCCGTGTAGCTCAGGGAGCTCTTCTCAATACTCTAGAATGACCCGTATGGGAGGGGAATGTAAAGAAGAGTGGATATATGTGTACGTGTGGCCAATTCACTTTGCTGTACAGTAGAAACTAACACAACATTGTAGATGAGCTATACTCCAATAAAAATTATGAAAAAAGAAAAAAAAAAGAAGCCTCACTAATACAATGGCATATAAAATCATCAATTGTAGAACTTGGAATTTCAGATCGTCTGATCTTAACCTGGTGTCTTTCCAAACTGAATATTGGCTAAGACTGGGCCATACTAATGAATAACACTTCCTCCTTATGTAGAAGTGAGTTTTAAGAAACAGTGCAATTGTTCTGTTCCATCCACATGCATGCTTATCCCACAGTTCCTGCACAATATTTTTTTTTCCAAAGACATGGAGAATGTTATAGTGTAATAGAGGAAATAAACAGAGCATTCTCAAGTGACCAGTTTATTCATTTTAGGAGAGAGTATGTATAACGAATTGCATTTTTGCTCAGAAATGAAAAGGGTCCTCTCTGCTATTGTCAAACTTGTTTTAATAAACTCCTACTCTATATTTTATTTTGGTATATCAATCTTGAGTACTTCATTGTCAGGTTTTCATTGGTAAACCCCTTCCCTATGACAGTACAGTGTGTACTCAATTTTGGAGCATGGAAAATACATGTACTTGTTTTGTACCTGTAGTTTGGATATATAATTGACATCTTTGTGCTTTGGTGTTTCAAAAATTTTAAGGCTGTAATGAGGAGTCACATTTACAATCATTAGTATATTCACTACAATGAATATGCTCCCTTAATTAAATCTTGATGCTGGAAAAACAAAAAAAACAAAAACAAAAAATAACAAAAAAATAAACCTACTGATGTAAGTGATGACACAAGTAACCTAATCACTTGTTTCCTTCCAGTTAGTTTAACCAAAGTGGAAACTATGAAATAGAGCATAAATAGTAATCATTATTTCCTGTCTTTCAGCCTTTCCCCGGCCTTCTGCCTGTTAAGTCAGCAAAGTTCTAAGGCTTTCTAAACTTTCATCTTTTTCCTCGCTTGTAACTTGAGCTTGACTGCTCCCTCTCTGCTGGGGAAGAAAACCGTATTCTGTAATCTTTAAAAACAGAAGTTATAAAAGAAGTTTAAAATAAAATCTTATTTTATTTTAAAATGATTTGAATAATGAAAAAAATTGCAAGGTCTAATTTGTTTCCATTTCTCCTTCCTTTTCATTTTTTCTCTGATAGAGAGCCTATCTTTGTGCCTGAGTTTATTTCCCATAGGTAATGGGGCCAGGCCTTGGCCCCATAGATGACTTTCCTTTAAAACCTGACAGGAGTTTCCCCTACAAATAGATGCTTGTAATTGGATCTCTTTGCTTTACTAATAGTGATTCCAGATGGCTGCTTCTAGAGGAAGCGAGAATTTCTGACTCCAAAATTGTGTGGTAGCAGAGACCTCCCCCCAACTGCTCTTAAGTGGGAGAACGATATGCTTTGAACTTCCTGATCAGGAATTGTGAGAAGACATCTGGTGTTAGGTAGGTTTCTTTGTGGGAGAACTGTAGCTGGGCTCTTGCTGCAGCAAAGACCTCCATGAGGAAAATACTGTACTTTTTCCCTCAGCACCATAAATGACTGTTAACAGTCAGTCTTTGTGCATCCATAGCTGAATAAATAACATGAAGTTCAAGTCCTGAAGTCAACACATAGAACTCTGAAGAAAGTTAGGCAAAGTTACCAAGTACATAAACGCACAACAGCAAAGGAAGTGTGAGGTGGAGATCAAAGCTAAATTTGTTACCAGTTCCTGTTATCTCCTAAACTATTGCACAGAAAACACTCTGCCACAACTCATTTAAGGCTTGTAAAAAGCCTGTGAGGTTGGAAAAGCAGGTATTTTACCCCTATTTTATAGATGAAGAAATTGTGGCTCCGAGAGGTTAGATTACTGACTAGTGGTGGAGCCAAGGCATGAGTATATTTCTGCCTGTGTCTCCTCTCAGGCTCTTTCCCGAACACCAGGCTGCCTCACTACAACAGAACCAGAGGAGGGATGAACAGTGAAAAAAAGTCCTGGTGAAAAACACAGCTGTGATGAAACAATAATAAAGCTACATATAGTTTTCTTTTTGCATTAAATTTGGTGGTATAAAACTTCCAATTCTCTCTGAAGGCCTATTTTGAAAACCCACTGTCTATCTTCTGTTGTTTATGACCATAATAATTTGGTTTCTGCAAAAAACAGACTCCAAGACATGATTTTGAATTCAAGTGGTTTATTTGAGAGGGAAGTACAGTGAGGAGGTACAGAGTGAGCAGACGAGGGAGGAGGAGCAATAAAGAGAGCATTAAGGAATGGGATTACTCACTGTGCCACAGTGGATAGGGAAGCTCCAGAGAAATGAGGAAATATGGACAGGGTACCAACAGCATCTGCTAAAATGACCTGGGAGGAAATTGACACTAAAGAGTGATTAGATGACTGCACAACAGACTGAGCACAGTAGTGAGGCAAAGAAGGTGATTTTTCCCCTTGCCTCAATATTGGTCATTGGAATACACACGCATATTTTGTGTGTGCACGTGTGTGTGTATATATATACACACACATACATGCACGTGCACACACACACACACACACATGTCTGGAAGTGATTGCCCCTGAAAGTCGGCTGTTTTAATTTTTCTTTCTTCTCTATTCATTTCCCATATTTTCTGCATTGCTTACAATGATAATGTGCTATTTTTATACTTAGGGAAAAAATTCTTCAATCAAAATTAGTAATACATTTCATATGTATAAACATCATATAACATTTAGATCATCTAACAACGTCTCTGAACATTTTACTTTCCAGGAAATTACTAAAACCTTTCTTGAACTTACATATATTTGTATCCTGCATCTCTTATTTGAGTAACGTCATTCGAGCAAGTTCTACAGCTGTAATTTGTCAAATAAGTCCATATTCATTATGTTTGCCCTGCCTTATTCTTATGAACTTAACCTTTACTTTTCCAGGCCAAAAAAAAAATGTATTATTCAGTATTTCTCCTGTAGAAGCTTGTTTTCTTTGTTCTTGGACTTTTTTAGAAACCATTAAATCATTTTTGCAGATTTGTAACCATAGGTAAGTATAGAGTTACAAGTATGGGCTCACTAAACCTTCATAAAATAATTGTGTTTTGTTTAAGTGTTCACTTGTTTTCCATTTTCCCTCAATATGTAAATGAACTACCACAATATAATTATTATCTCTTCCACCAACCACAAATTGTCTTAACTTATTAATTCCATATTTAAATAAAATGGTCAAAGGCAGTGTAGTATGATGTCAAGTGCAATGAACTCAATCAGGAACTCAGTTTCCAGTGAAAGCTGCATTAACTCATATAAATGGGATCAGTAGATATGTAATAGCTTACCTCTTAGGGTAATGCTGTACAATGTACTCAACCTAGTGTTTTCCTAAGTGCTTTTAACTTCAAGGACATGTAGGAGACAAAGCAGGATTTTTCATAAATTATGTAGTTTACATACCATGGTCACATGAACTTGTAAAATGTTTAGAACTCATGAAGTATAAAAAGTGCTACCATATTAAACAGGCCATAGCATAGGCGCTAACCATACCTTCAGATTCATTCATTAAAATAACTGCAGACCATTCTTCACACAAAGGTCTCTGTGTCTTAGACCATGTAATACAGTCACCATGGTCTCAACTAAATGGAGTTGAGAACAGTGCCTGACTACAGGCAGCTATTTTTAGGTGCCAGTGCAAGTCCTATGAAGATAATGATTAATTGATAAAACCATTTCTTCTCTTACAGTTTTGTAAATTACACACACACTTGCACACATACATGCACACACACACGGAAGCTTACAGGTATCGTAGAAACTGAAAAATACTCAAGACAGAGAGGGTACGCAGATGCCACAAGGCAATAAAAGCCATGATTAAACAGAAGCCACAAGATGGAAAATAGATACAAATGCAGAGAGAAGCAGAGACAGAGAAAAGTTAAGTGTCCAGAATCGCAAGATTCTACAGAGACTGTTGGACTACTACAGCTGTTATCGTGTCCAGAATAAGACTCCACTTTTCTCTGGAACCGGATGACTTAAGTGCTGAGATAAGAAGTGTCCCTGAGGAGTAATTGATAAACCAGCTCATCACCTTAGGAAGCAGCTGTTCCTTGAAATCCAAGAGCATTTAATTAATTTAACCATAGTGTTATACAACTAATGAGGATAATAGAGAGTCAGAAAATAAGCCACATAAGTTCCCTAATATGGATAAAGAAACACATGAGTATATCTGATTTCATTTTATTTAAAATAAATACATCCCTATGCTAAAATTCAACAAAAGTCCATATTTAATACTGATGCTTAAATGTAAGACTGCACTTACTTGTAGACTTGAGTTGGAAATGTGGGGACTTACAAGGTGGATTTGACCCTGAGTAAACTTTTTTTTTTTTTGCGGTACGCGGGCCTCTCACTGTCGTGGCCTCTCCCGTTGCAGAGCACAGGCTACAGACGCACAGGCTCAGTGGCCATGGCTCACAAGCCCAGCCGCTCCGTGGCATGTGGGATCTTCCCGGACCGGGGCACGAACCTGTGTCCCCTGCATCGGCAGGCAGACTCTCAACCACTGCGCCACCAGGGAAGCCCCTGAGTAAATTCTTTTGACATCAGAACAAATATGTACAACAGAAGGTGTGCTATCTGTAGAATTGCAATTTAAAAATATGAATTTTGTTCTAAAAGTTCACAAGATCAAATTGTCCCTAGTTAGATACAAAGGTATGTTCCTAAACTTTTGTTTCATTTTTTAATAAAAGTTCTTTTTTCAGTATACATATGAAGTCTGTGCTACGTTTTTTTGTGCATGTGTTTTGATTTCTGTTTGCATGCCTCTTGAGATTTTGTCTCTTTCTATCTTTGCAATTCTTTTCATTCTCATTATTGCCAAATCACATTCTAACCATGTATCTCAATCTCTGGTTTAACATATTTTTAAAAATTTTTCTCTTCTTTCTTTTTCTTATCTTTATCTTTTTGACAACCTTTTTTTTTTTTTTTACAGGTAAAACACAGAATCAGAGAAGGATGCTAAACGGAATGTTACGTTTCATTCTTAACTTTGAAATTCACATAGTAAAAAGTAATAGCACTGATATTGACTTATATTGAGAGAGAAGTTTAGAACTCACTTTCACATGTACAGAATGATGCACATGCATATTCAACTTGAGGACTTAAAGCAAAGGGTAACAGAGGACTTCGTATAACAGTGATTGCTTTTGAAATATAATAAGCAGGAGAATGTAATGATGGTCTTTTTTATTTTCAGAACATCTTTAATACTGTAGAAATATTTATGTTTCCTTTTTCACCTCACAAATGTTATGAAATACAGGATATCACTGTCAATATTAGGAAATAAGGTCACTGAGAAAAGGAGTGGATGAGCAAGGAATAAAATCGGATAACACCTCATATCTCTTTCCTTCCTTCCTTCCTTCCTTTATGCCTACTGATACAATTTTTTTTCTTAATCTCCAGGAGAACCACTGGTTTTGCTTCAAGAAAAATGAATCCAGACTGAGAGATGATTTCTCTAATTTAGTTCTTTATTATGCTTTAACAAAAAGTAGCATTTCTCTTTGTGTAACAGGAATTAATTGATACAATGATAACAATACTTTGTATATATTTATTTGGGAAATGTCACTTGGTTGATTTCTATTAAGTGTTGCTTTTAATTCTGACTCATAATCATTCATGAAAGAAGCTGTTATCCTCATTCTAACAGTCATCTCTGAGACTAATACTAAAAAAGAAAGAAACGAATTTTTATTGAATTCCTAATGCATGCCAGATATTTTCTCAAAGTGATTTTATTTAATCTGCTCATGCATGCTATGATACATGTACTCTTTTTCTCACTTTTCCAGTTCACAAGTTAGAGATTAAATTCTCACCAATCAGGGGGATCTGCCTCGCCAGTGTCCAAAGGAGTGTGAACTACAATACAATGTCTTCTCAAAAGGAGAAGGTTTGTTTTTGTTTTTAGTAAATTAAGACCGTTTTGTTTTAGTAAATTAAGGCAAATTAAAGTGCTATTAATTTTTTCCACTTCAACTACAATTTATACATTTTCTTAAATCACTGGCTGGATATTCTAAGCTAATATGAACATCTTTGCATTAGATTATTAAACTTAGGCCAATCCACTTGACATGGCCTCCTTTACCATTCACTCAAGTCAGAGCTCATGAATTGATAACATTTGTAGCATTTGACAGCAAATGTAAAAAAAAGGCAGACTGGTCATAAACTTTATTTTAAATCAAAGTAGATATTTTCATGTCCTTGGACAAAAATAAGCCACACATGCTTTTACAAGAACTTTGTAGAGCTGAGTCAAATTCTTGTAAATTTTTTTCTTTAACCAACTTAGTCTGGATAAGCAAGCACTATGTTTCCAAAGATTTATTTTTTATTTTTATTTATGTATTGTTTGCTTGTTATGATTTTACACAACTATTTATAGAACAATTTGGAGCCATCAAATCAAAACCAGTGGAGGTGAAGTTTCAGATGACTTTAATTTCCCTCTGATTCCCAACTGAAACATGATGTTTTGAGGAAGCAGCCAAGAAAGGCACATGTTCTTTTGAGTAGCTGACTTGGAAACTGATCTTAAGAATAGACTAAGAATTTGGTAAAAGAGAAAAGAAAGTAGGACATGTATAATCCTAAGAGATGAGATTCTCATTTTCCTGCCTTCTCTATGGCCATTTTTTTTTTTTTTTTTTTTTTTTTTTTTTTTTTTTTTTGCGGTACGTGGGCCTCTCACTGTTGTGGCCTCTCCCGTTGCGGAGCACAGGCTCTGGATGCACAGGCTCAGCGACCATGGCTCACGGGCCCAGCCGCTCCACGGCTTGTGGGATCCTCCCGGACCGGGGCACAAACCCGTGTCCCCTGCATTGGCAGGCGGATTCTCAACCACTGCGCCACCAGGGAAGCCCCCATTGTTTTTTTAAGTATCTCTTGGACATGGACAATCCTTGTGAATAATTCATCCATGTCACCTGAATCTGTAGTCAGGTGTACACATTAATTTAATCTGTCATCTTGAAATACTCAAGGAACAAACTGTTTAAGCAGCATAGCATTGTCAAAGGTTGATTCTTTCAACAACATTTAAATTGTTATTTAGCACATACTTTGTGCTACTTACTGTCAAAAGACACTGGGAGGTAATGGTGTCTTAGTAGTCTATTTAAGCTGCTTATGACAAAACGCCATAGACTTGGTGGCTTATAAACAACAGAAATTTATTTCTCACAGTCTTGAAAGCTGGAAAGTCCAAGATTATGGTGCTGGAGGATTCAGTGTCTGGTGAAGACCCTCTTCTGAGCTGTAGACTGCTGACTTCTCTCTGTGCCCTCTCTGTGAAAGGGTGAGCTAGCTCTCTGGAGCCTTTGTAAAAGGGCATTCATTTCATTCATGAAGATTCTACCCTCATGACCTAATCACCTCCCAAAGGCTTCAGTTCCTAACACTATCACATTGGGCAACAGAATTTCAACATATAAATTTTCAACATATATACACATTCAGACTACATCAAATGGCGAGTAAAAACAGAGAGTGTTCCTCTGTTATAGATTTTACAGTATAGAGGGGATGACAAACATGTAAAATAATAATACAAATAAATGTAAAAATTCAAATAGGACAAGTGAAACAAAGGAGGGGTATATGGTATTACACATTTCTATAAAAGAGGAATTTGGCCTTTTTAGAAAGATCAAGGAACACTTCCATGAAGAAAAGGTTATTGTGCTGAAGAAACTGAAAAAGGAAAAGAGTCAACTAGATAAAGAAGATAGATTCTTGCCACACTGAAGGAAAAGAATATGCTGTGGTGACAGAGAGCAAGATAAAGAAAAGGTACAGAAAGTCCCACATGCCTGGAGAACAAAGATAGAGGAAGAGTGTGATATGAGTTAAGACTAGAGAAGTAGACAGATCAATACTATGCAGGGCCTGGTAAGCTGTGAGGACAAGTTTTGTCTTTATCCTAAGAGCAATAGAAAGCTCTGCTTCTTCAGAGATGTGACATGATTAAATGTGCTTTAAAAAAATAAAAAAATCACTCTGGTAAAATCTTCAAGAGTTAATTAAAGAGTATCTAGAGTACTAAAAGGTATACTAGTTTAAAGGTGATTGTAATTGAGCAAGGAATTTATTATGGTAGATTAAATGACTGATGATGGTGGAGATGGAGAGAATAGGTTAAGGAGGTGATATTTCTTGTAACTTGGTGGTAGGTTGAATGAGAAATCTAAGGAAGAGGGACCTGTCAGGACTGTCACACTGACTCCCGGTCTCCAGGCTTCTGTAACAGGGTGGATGACGAAGCCAGTCACTGAGGTAAGGAACACTAGAAGAGGGATGAAGAGATGATAAGTTCGGTTTGGGACATATTGAGTTTGAGATGTCTTAAAGAGACTCAAGCGGTCTCAATAGGCATTAGATATATGAATCTAGAGTTTAGAGGAGCAGTTTTTTATAGAAATATAAATGTGTAAGTTATCTGGATAAAGATGTTCACTGAGTTTATAGTTGCGAGAGAAACTTACTCAGGGAGTGAGAAGAGGAACAAGGATAGGCATAGAAGGTAAGCATAACTTCAAAACTTACCATAGATTTTTTTTTTTTTTTTTTTGCGGTACGTGGGCCTCTCGGTGTTGTGGCCTCTCCTGTTGTGGAGCACAGGCTCTGGACGCACAGGCTCAGCGGCCATGGCTCACAGGCCCAGCCGCTCCGCGGCATGTGGGATCTTCCCGGACCGGGTCACGAACCTGCGTCCCTTACATCGGCAGGCGGACTCTCAACCACTGCGCCACCAGGGAAGCCCACTTTCATAGGTCCTTTGTCCTCTGTTTCTGCAGTGAATTTTGAAAGATCTAGACAGGATAAAGCTTTGGAGATTCTTAAGAAAGAAACTTTCATAAAACGTAGCCTCTGGAGTTGAACCCTGCAGTCCTGCTACACATTCCATCTTGCTGTTAAGAATACCTTCTTTCAAAATATAAACAGACCAATCACAAACAGTGAAATTGAAACTGTGATTAAAAATCTTCCAACAAACAAAAGCCAGGACCTGATGGCTTCACAGTAAAATTCTATCAAACATTTAGAGAAGAGCTAACACCTATCCTTCTCAAACTCTTCCAAACTATAGCAAAGGGAGGAATCCTCCCAAACTCATTCTATGAGTCCACCATCACCCTGATACCAAAAACAGACAAAGATGTCACAAAAAAAGAAAACCACAGGCCAGTATCACTGATGAACATAGATGCAAAAATCCTCAGCCAAATACTAGCAAACAGAATCCAACAGCACATTAAAAGGATCATACACTGTGATCAAGTGGGGTTTATTCCAGGAATGCAAGGATTCTTCAATATATGCAAATCAATCAATGTGATACACCATATTAACAAATTGAAGGATAAAAACCATATGATAATCTCAATAGATGCAGAAAAAGCTTTTGACAAAATCAACAGCCATTTATGATAAAAACTCTCCAGAAAGTAGGCATAGTGGGAACTTACCTCAACATGATAAAGACCATATATGACAAACTCCCAGCCAACATCATTCTCAATGGTGAAAACCTGAAACCATTTCTTCTATGATCAGGAACAAGACAAGGTTGCCCACTGTCACCACTATTATTCAACATAGTTTTGGAATTTTTAGCCACAGCAATCAGAGAAGAAAAGGAAATAAAAGGAATCCAAATCAGAAAAGAAGTAAAACTGTCACTGTTTGCAGATGACATGATGCTATACATAGGAAATCCTAAAGATGCTACCAGAAAACTACTAGAGGTAATCAATGAATTTGGTAGAGTAGCCAGATACAAAATTAATGCACAGAAATCTCTTACATTCCTATACACTAATGATTAAGCATCTGAAAGAGAAATTAAGGAAACACTCCCATTGACCATTGCAACAAAGAAATAAAATACCTAGGAATAAACCTACTTAAGGAGACAAAAGACCTGTATGCAGAAAACTATAAGACACTGGTGAAAGAAATTAAAGATGATACAAAGAGATAGAGAGATATACCATGTTCTTAGATTAGAAGAATCAACATTGTGAAAATGACTATACTACCCAAAGCAATCTATAGATTCAATGCAATCCCTATCAAACTACCAATGGCATTTTTCACAGAACTAGAACAAAAAAATTCACAATTTGTATGGAAACACAAAATACCCTGAATAGCTAAAGTAATCTTGAGAAAGAAAAACGGAGCTGGAGGAACTCCCGGACTTCAGATTATACTACAAAGCTACAGTAATCAGGATAGTGTGGTACTGGCACGGAAACTGAAATATAGATCAATGGAACAGGATAGAAAGCCCAGAGATAAACCCACACACATATGGTCAACTTATCTTTTATAAAGGAGGCAAGAGTGTACAATGGAGAAACTACAGCCTCTTCAATAAGTGGTGCTGGGAAAACTGGGCAGCTACATGTAAAAGAATGAAATTAGAGCACTTCCTAACACCATACACAAAAATACACTCAAAAAGGATTAAAGACCTAAATGTAAGGCCAGACACTATCAAACTCTTAGAGGAAAACATAGGCAGAACACTCTGACATAAATCACAGGAAGATCCTTTTTGACCTACCTCCTAGAGAAATGGACATAAAAACAAAAATAAACAATTTGGACCTAATGAAACTTAAAGGTTTTTCATAGCAAAGGAAACCATAAGCAAGATGAAAACACAACCCTCAGAATGGGAGGAAATATTTGCAAATGAAGCAACTGATAAAGAATTAATCTCCATAATACATAAGCAGCTCATGGAGCTCAGTAACATAAAAACAACCCAATCCAAAAATGGGCAGAAGACCTAAATAGACATTTCTCCAAACAAGATATACAGATTGCCAGCAAACACATGAAAAGATGCTCAACATCACTAATCATTAGAGAAATGCAAATCAAAACTACAATGAGGTATCACCTCACACCGGTCAGAATGGCCATCATCAAAAAATCTACAAACAATAAATGCTGGAGAGGGTGTGGAGAAAAGGGAACCCTCCTACACTGTTGGTGGAAATGTAAATTGGTACAGCCACTATTGAGAACAATGTGGAGGTTCCTTAAAAAACTATAAATAAAACTACCATATGACCCAGCAATCCCACTACTGGGCATATGCCCTGAGAAAACCATAGTTCAAAAAGACACATGCACCCCACTGTTCACTTCAGCACTAATTACAGTGGCCAGGACATGGAAGCAACCTAAAGGTCCATCAACAGAGGAATGGTTAAAGAAGATATGGTATATATATACAATGGAATGTTAGTCGTAAAAAGGAACGAAATTGGGTCATTTGTAGAGACATGGATGGACCTAGAGACTGTCATACAGAGTGAAGTAAGTCATAAAGAGAAAAACGTATATCGTATATTAGCACATATATGTAGAATCTAGAAAAATGGTATATGTGATCTTATTTTCAAAACAGAAATAGAGACACAGAAGTAGAGAACTAACATATGGATACCAAGGGGGAAAGGAGAGGAGGTGGGCTTAATTGGGAGATTGGGATTGACATATATACAGTATTGATACCATTTATAAAATAGATAACTAATGAGAACCTACAGTATACCTCAGGGAACTCTACTCAGTGCTCTGTGGTAACCTAAATGGGACAGAAATCCAAACAGAAGGGGGATATATTTATATATATGTATAGCTGATTCACTTTGCTGTACAGTAGAAACTAACACAACATTATAAAGCAACTATACTCCAATAAGAATTAATTTAAAAAGTAAAAAATTAAAAAAAATAAATACTATTGTAAATCACATCCGTTCTCTTTTATGCTTTGTCTATAGGCTGATGCAAATACAGAAATCAATGAAAAATGCTGAAGTTGTTATAGCTATGTATTAGTTATCTGTTGCTTCATAACAAATTATCACAAACTTAGTGGCTTAAAATAATACACATTGTTATCTCACAGTTTCTGTGGGTCAGGCATTTGTGCACAGATTAATTGGGTTCTCTGCTTCATCATCTTACATGGATGCCATCAAGTTATTGGCCAAGACTGTGGAAGAATCTGCCTCAAGCTCACATGGTTGTTGGTAGAATTCTGTTCCTTGCATGTTTTAGCCCTGAGAGTCTCAGTTTCTTGCTAGGATTTGGCCAATTACTACCCTTAGTTGCTCACAGTAAGGGCCGCTCCATAGAGCAGCTCATATCATGGCAGTATACATCATCAAAGCCAGGATGGGAGAGAGTACGTTAGCAAGACATACATTACAGTGTTCTATAATGTATTCGTGGAACTGATATCCTATTACTTTTGCCATTTGTTTATTAGTTAGTAGTAAGTCACAGTTCTTTATTCAAGGGGATAAGTTTACACAAGACCATGAGTACCAGGAGGCAAGAATAATTGTGAAGCCTCTTCAAGTTTTCCCACCACAAGCTATATAAATTTTTTCTTTGCTGCACCTACTGATTTGATTATGTCCCTTTCTTTTGTAATTTTTTCCAAAGTTTATAATTCTTCTTTTACGTGTACTATCTTTATTCTTCTCCCCAAAATGTGATATCCAGTCAAATTTTGTGTTGAGTTTTGTTTTCCAGAGATCTTCTTCTTGGGGATCTCTACCTCCTACTTCTATTTGGACTAGGCAATCACTAGGTTTGTTACAACAAACTAGGGCTTGTATTCACTATTTTTCTGTCAGTTCCATCTTTTACTTTTGCTGCAGCACCTCTTCAATCTAGACATGTTCAGCCTATAGGTATTTATTGGGTGGCTACCATGTGGCAGGTACTGTCCTAGGCTCTTGGTATCCAGTAGTGAAAAAGAAAAGTAAAGATTCCTGTACTTGTGGAACTTATATTCTATTAGAGAGAGACAGGCAATATACAAAGTAAATGAGAAGACTGTATAGTTTGTCTGATGTCGATAGGTATTTAGAAGGAAAATAAAGAAGTGGAAGAAAGATAAGAAGGATAAGGTTTGCCTGTGCATGGGAAAGTGTTAGAAAGGTAACCAGTTAAATTTTAAACAGGGTGGGCAGGGAAGATCTCTCTGAGAAGAGGATATTTGAGCATTGACCTGAAGGAGGTGAGGGAATGAGCTATGTATGGGTATCTAGGAGAGCTCTCTAAGCAAAGTGAATCATGATACAAAGTGTCCTTACATTGAGGTAATGGTGCTGTATACCACGTCACACTGCCATCTCAATCAAACTGATGGGATCAGGAATCATTGCCTGAACCAAAGTATCCAATAAATGTCTTTGCAGAAAAACTCTGCAGAATGGAAATGTTCTATGCTAGGATGGGACTGACTCACCCAATCAGATCTTCTAAGGGAGAATCTGACCATGGCACACACAGAGAAGGATTGAAGAGAGTACGGTGTTGGAGAGGGAACCATCAGAGGCTAAGAGGCAACAGCACTAATGATAAAGCAGGAGCGGAGCAGTGGAGAAGCAAAAAGTTGAAAAATAAGCAGAACAGGAGGCAAGCAGAGACAATAGAAGTCTGAAACTAGAAAATGCTTAACTCCCGAGTCGCTGATAGTAGAGTAGCGTGAACAGTGTCCATGTCTCCCCAACTTCTGACAGATTTGTTTCCTCTATTTCTTCTGGTTTTTACCATAAAACTCTGTTTTCTGAGGTAACTGAAGCTGTCTATGTCTTGCAACAAAAAGAACCACTAACAACAAAGCAATTCTTTCTGCTTTCCTTAATTAGCTGAATTCTTTATTTAATTATTACTTTAATTCAACTTAAAAACAAAAAATTCAAGACAGGTTTGGTGTATGTACATTTTCAGCAGCACGAAAAGCTGCTAACTTGTAAGCATCCACTTGCTTTTTCTCTCTTGGTGACGTCTAAGAGGTGTCTTACCCCCACCCCACCAAAGGTGTCCCTATATCAAAGTGAATTTTAGTGGGGTTTTTTGTTTGTTTGTTTTTTTGCGGTACGTGGGCCTCTCACTGTTGTGGCCTCTCCCGTTGCAGAGCACAGGCTCTGGACGCGCAGGCTCAGCGGCCATGGCTCACGGGCCCAGCCACTCCACAGCATGTGGGATCCTCCCGGACCGGGGCACGAACCCGTGTCCCCTGCATCGGCAGGCGGACTCTCAACCACTGCGCCACCAGGGAAGCCCAATTTTAGTGTTTTTCAGACTGATTTTTCAGGTTCTTGTCTATTCCTGTGCCTATGCTTGTGATTGAGACTGTAGATGTATGGCCCCTGTATATTTCTACTAGACTATTAGCAAACATGTTTCCCACACTCTTTCACATCATTACTGCCTTGAATCTGAATCCATTAGAGCAACTGTGGGAGATGAGTGTGCACTCCCACCTTGGGCAGTTGTCACTCTAACCTCTCTCTCTCTCTTTCTCCATTAGAACCTCAAGGCATACTGATCGTGAATTTTCTACTCTAAGAGATTAATGTATTTATAATATCTTGCAGCACAAATTAGACCAGTGAGTGCATGACTGTTGCACTTTAAATAGTCCGTTACTTAAAGACAGGAGCAATTGCCGATCACTAGCTGTGAAGCAGTGCTTTACATTTGTACATTTAAATTGCTCCCTGTTCCAGCGGGATAAGTAAAATAAAACATCATTCCTTTTCCTGTTTTCTTTCTGGTAAATTTTTCCTTTCATGTTACAACAGTTGTGGAATAACTGCCCCTAATAAAATGTGCTTAAGTGTGGTAATTTAGCAGAAACATGCATGTTAGTCACAGGAGTCGACTTTTAGCAGTCCACATTTTTCCTCATGAAAAGAACTAAGTAAAATTATGATAACAGAATGTAACACATGCTGCAATTATTTTGCTAAGCTCAGCCTCTGAAGTGCCAAAAAAGTCTATGAAATTTTAAAAATCATACTTAAGCAGTTTTTTACTCATTTTGGAGGATTCTCTCATCCACGGTTTCTTGTTTTTTAAATCTGGCTGATTATAAAGCAGTTTTTGCACTCATAAATTCCTTGATCTGTTAGTATTATATTGTTAAACTCTTGCTGTTGCAACTTTATGCACTGAATTTTAGGTAATGATGAAATGACTTTCCTATTTATTAATCCAAAATCTTGAATTCTCCAGAGTATTGACTTAAATCGTCATTTCCATAGTTGCAGAATTTCTATCGTAGACAGTGTCCTTGAAATTATATCAACTCACTAGGAGAGAATTACTGGTTCACAAGGGAGAAATTCTGTCAGGACCAAAGCCAAGATCCCGAGGGGTATAAACCCTATTTTTATGTAAACATATTTGAAGAGGCAAATAGGCAGAGGAATAAGAGAATAGGAGGTAGATGGTCTAAATGAAGCTGAGGACTTTACAGTGATAGATTAATATGTAAAACTATCTGTGCTAGTTAAATCAGTTGATTAGATCCCCCTGGTAATGCACCGAAGGTTTCTGGTTAGATATTTGCATGGGTCACTGAGTTTTGCACAGTGGATAAAAGCCGTTTCACAGACACTCCTCTAACTTCAACACACCATCTTGTAAGTATGAGGTGATGGGGCAAAAATATCTGATGGTCCCACACAATCTCAGTCACAACCATGGATGACAACCCCAAGTGCTGGTCCCACTGAGACTTGCCAGTAGCCTTTTGTTCCTATGGAAACACGTAGTTAATATGGTCAGAATATCCAAGTTCCACTGTATACTCACACCTAGCAGGCACTTAACAACTATTTGTTGAATAAAGAATGTCTGATTCTACGAGCTCTCATAAAGCAGTCAATTACATGGGTACCTGCTGAAATAGAGAAGGTAGTCAAAAAGGAAGGACAGGAACAGAGGTAAGGGATGGGGGTAGAAGAAGAAGCCTGAGAAAGCCTTCCAGAATTTTGCCTGAATAGCCTTTTACTTGCTCTATATAAGCAATGTTGAGGGAGAGGTGAGATGAAGTGTTCGGGATGGTGGCGACCATATAAGCAAAGGCCCAGGGTAAAAAGAGCTCTCATATTTTAGGACTGGATAATCTTGTCATTAAAGATAATAACGTCCCTAGCTATTGTACCTTTCATACTATCTTAAGTTAACTTCAAGTTATTTTCAGGGAATCAGGAAACATACAGAGAAAAATACATCCATTTGAAGCTAAAATTACAGATAATTCTGCCTTAAAAAAATCCTTTGACATATACACACTACAATATATAAAATAGATAACTAATAAGGACCTACTGTATAGCACAGGGAACTCTTCTCAATACTCTGTAATGGCCTATATAGGAAAATAAAAAGAATGGATATATGTATATATAGCTGATTCACTTTGCTATACATCTGAAAGTAACACAATATTGTAAATCAACTATACTCCAATGAAAATTTTTTAAAATATATGCACGTACAGGGAACTATATTCAATATCCTGTGATAAACCATAATGGAAAAGAATATGAAAAGGAATGTATATATATGTATTACTGAATCACTTTGCTGTACAGTAGAAATTAATACAACATTGTAAATCAACTATAATTCAATAAAATAATTTTTTTAATGTGAAAAAAAAATCCTTTGGTCTATATCTATATAGATTTACCATGGATTTACCATGGATTTTCTTATATTTGCCATGGAAATTTACCAAATTACCAGGCAAATTACCATGGAAGTTACCAAATTTACCATGGATTTTCTTATATTTGCTTTGTTCCCACCCTTCCCCACCTTTTAAACTAGCACCAATATAACAAATTAGAATAATAGTATGATAAGAATAAGCACCTGATTGACTGTTCTCCCTTCTTTACTAATTATATTGTGTTTTATTAAGATATAATTGATACATAATATTGTGTTATTTTAAGGTGTACAACATAATGATTTGATATATGCAAATATTGGGAAATGACTATCACAATAACTTTGGATAATATCCATCACTGGACACAGTTACAAATTTTTGTGTGTGATGAGAACTTTTAAGAGCTACTTTCTTAGCAACTTTCAAGTATACAATACGGTATTGTTAACTAGAGTGACCATGCTGTACATTATTACATCCCCAGAACTTATTCATCTTATAAGTGGAAGTTTGTACCTTTTGACCACTTTACGCTCATCCACACAAACACACACAGCCCCCACCTAGCAACCAACAACCTCTTCTCTGTTTCTATGAGTTTGGATTTTTAAGATTCCGCATATGTGTCATCTAGTAATTGTCTTTCTCTGTCTGACTTATTTCACTCAGCATAATGCCCTTGAGGTCCATTCATGTTGACACAAATGGCAAGATTTCCATCTTTGTATGGCTGAATAATATTCCATTGTAAGTGTATATATATATATATACATATATACACACACACACCACATTTTCTTTATTCATTCATCAGTCAGTAGACACTTAACATTGTATATTTCTATACCTTGGCTATTGTACATAATGCTGTGATAAACATGGGAGTGCAGATATCTGTTCAAGATAGTGATTTGGTTTCCTTGGGACATATATAGCCAGAAGTAGAATTGCTGAATCATATGGTAGTTCTATTTTTAAGATTTTGAGGAATTTCCATACTGTTTTCCATACTGGCTGCAGCAATTTACATTCCCACCAACAGTGCACAAGGGTTCTGTTTTTTCTACATCCTTGCCAACACTTGTTATTTCTTATCTTTTTGATGACAGCCATTTAACAGGTATGAGGTGATATCTCATAGTTTTGATTAGCACTTCCCTGATGATAAGTGACGTTGAGCACTTTTTCTAGTGCCTGTGGGCCATTTGTATGAGTTCCTCTGCCCATTTTTAGATCAGATTGTTTTTTTGCTATTGAGTTGTATGGGGTCCATATAAATATTTTGGATATTAACCTCTTATCAGATATATAATTTGCAAATGTGTTCTCTCTTTCTGTAAGTTGCCTTTTCCTTTTGTTAATAGTTTCCTTTGCTGTGCAAAAGCTTTTTATATCAATGTAGTCCCACTTGTTTAGTTTGCTTTTGTTGCCTTTGCTTTTGGAGTCAAATGTAAAACAAACAAAAACCAAAAAACCAAAAAATATCATTGCCAAGGAGTTTACCCTCTATGTTTTATTCTAGGATTTTTATGGTTTTAGATCTTACATTCAAGTCTTCAGTTCATTTTGAGTTGATTTTTGTGTATGGTGTAAGATAGTGGTCCAGTATCATTCTTTTGCCTGTAACTTTCCAGTTTTCCAACCACAATTTACTGAAGGGACTATCCTTTCCCCATTGTATATTCTTGGCAACTTTGTCATAAATTAGTTGACCATATATGCATGGGTATATTTCTGAGATCTCTATTCTGTTTCCTTGATCTCTTTGTTTATTTTTATGCCAAATACTTACTGTTTTGATTACTCTAGCTTTGTAATATAGTTTGAAATCAGGGAGCATGGTGCCTCCAGCTTTGTTCTCTTTCTCATAGTTATATCATTGCATTGTGTAATTAATTAAATAGTAGAATTAATGAGAATAAATTTTACTTTATGACTTTTCCCTTTAGATAAATAATAGTCAGGCCACCTGAGATTGTCAATTTTCTCTTTAGGAAGTAACAGACTGGTGGAAGGAGAGGCTCTTGGTTTTGTCAGCATTTCCTATGTGGCAGATTCAATGGAAAAATAAATTAACACCTAGGATATTCTTGAGCAAATGACTGCTGTAGTCCTGTATCGTGACTCCAATTTTTAATATTTAATTTTTGGATATGTTTATTTTAAGATATTACAATTTATTTAAAATCATAATGAATTCTAGAAATGAAAAGTTATATTCTTCCTATATTAATTGCCTTACAAATTTGATTTTATCATATATTGTACACATTAATCTTATTTAATTACAATAACCCTAGGATTTAAGACCTTATATTAGTTTTTTTTTTTCTTTTTAAATCAAGAAGAAATTGAAAAAGTTGTTAAAGAACATTCAACAGGTTAGTGATGGATCGAAGATTCACAACCAGCTTTACTTGGAAAAAGATCTAAGTCTTGTTCATTACATTACCACATGTTTTAAAAATGAAAAGTATGATGTATGTATGTTTGGGAATCATTTATCTTGATGTGACTTTGGTTGGAAAGAATTTGTGTAAAATTAGTGTTTGGAGACACAAAATGTTTTTAGTTCCTCAGATTAACAAAAAAACAGTAGATGGAAAATAAAGCTATGGAAGGAACATGCAGACAACCAAGACACTAGAAGTTTCAATATGTGGCAAAATCAAGGTGTTTCATGGTTGTCTCCTAGAGATTTGTCCTTTGTCCTGTAGCGATTGCTCCTTGCCCTCAGTCCTCACATTCCAATAGTGAAAGAGGTTTTTCATAGGTATTGTCTTTGATTCTGCTATATTTGTGTATTATTTACAAGTATATATATTGGAGGAAAAACTTTTCCTCTACTCTCTTAAGTTCTGAACCAAATTAAACTGACAAATGATAGTTTAACAGGAGAAAAGAAACACCCATTTTATTTTTAATGTTATGTGTAAAGGAACTGCACAGGAAAAAAAAAATGAAAGCCCCAAAACACAGTTAGATTTAGAGGCTCACATACCATTTTATTTAACAAAGGGCAGTAAATTGTGGAAAAGTGACCAGACAAAGGAAAAAAGGCTTGGGGCTTCTAGGAGTGGTAAATTGTAGGAAAGTAAATCTAGTGGGGAAGCTAATGGTAGATAAGGGTTATTCAGTAAAGTTTATTTATTCAAACTCATCTTGGTTCCATCTCCATCTCTGATGATGTGTTGTTTTCCTCTTTTTGTACAGTTTTTTTTTGGGGGGGTGGCGGAGGGGCGACACCTTCACAAGGGCAATTTATTCTCTGCTTCTAGGTAGGTAGGGGAAGGAGAGAGAGCTCTTCCTGTGTCTGTTCTCAATTGCCTTTAGCTCAAAATAATCCTTATGACAAAATTGCATATTTTAGGATAGCATATTCTGATCCCCTTCATACACAAGCTTCCACATGAAGTTCAGAAACAGTAATATTTTCTTACAGATCTACTCTGTCCCCAAATATTAAACTCAGGTGACATTCCTTTTCCAGCTTGACTTTGCAACATTCACTTCAAGAAACTTTATTATGTTGTTAGTTGAGAAGTCCATTTTACTCCTGGATTGAAGGGAACAGTTTGGATGATAATGAATATATATTCTAAAAGTAAAAGGATTATAATAGAAGGCCTCGGTTCACAAAGCCTAAAATATTTATATCTGTTCCTTTGTAGAAGAGGTTTGCCAGCCCCTTGTCTAGAGGTTGGATTCACTCAAAAGAGATTTTCTGTTTGGACTTAAGAAAATACTTCAGAATGTTTAAAAACAGTAACAACCAGAAAAACTTATATTAATCTTTCTCTTTCCTGAACTTAAGTAGCAACTTACAATTTGGCATGCTTTTTAGGCATTGGGATATTCGTGTGTTATAGTGTGTGTATGCGTGTGTGCGTGTGTCTATAGAATTTAACTTCATCTTAGCTCTTCAACAGATTTCAGGCTTAGAGAAGGCAGAGAATCATTTCATAAACTTATTTCATTTACCAGGAATGATAATGCTTTGATATTAATCAAAATGTTGCTTAATGAGCACTATATAAATAAATGATTAAAGGAAATGAAAAATTTAAATCAATCTTAAGTCTTATGCAAAATACGTATGTTTAATGATCATGCATATTTACATCAAAATGAAAATTCTTATCTTCAGCTCCCTGAAGACTCAAGAATTCTCAGTGAGACGAAAACAACTATAAGTGGACAGAACTAGAACTGCAGTAAAAAGCCCCTATTGAGACCTGACTCAGTCCTCACCTCCTTTGTGACCAAGGCAAATTACTACATCCTTCTGAGTCTTTTTTCCCAGGTAGCTTGAAGTGGATGATCTCTAAGTTTCCATCAGATTCTGAAAATCTGTGACTAGTAATGGTAAGCTGTCCTACCAGCAAGTTGTGTTTCTGGTCATAGGCATTATTATTTAAAGGGATACTACTTAGATACCTTTTCTGCAAAATATCAGTTAACTGATGAAACTGAAATCATTCTGTTTTAATTCCCAATGAAGTGATATGAACAAGTGTTTTTAGTGTGTAGGGAGAGGGTAGAAAGGGGGTGGGATGGAGGCCAGACCCAATGTGATGTACTTTTAGTAAGGAAACAAAGCGTCTTGCAGTGAGGCCTCTGTACCACAGAAATGCATACATGGATTTATTTTTATGCAAATGTAACTATCAGCTTACACACTATAATACACTTGGTAAAGAATAAGTCAATGAAAAAATATTCCCTCCTAAAATTTGTTAGATCATCACACAAACCAAGAAAAACTTTTTTTGTTGTTTTTTGGTTCTGTTTTTGGGTTTTTTGTAGAGCCTTTGGGTTAATGAAACGTAGCCAGTTACAGTGATCTTGCTGTTTTTCTTCTCTCCACTGAGCACAGTTTACTTGCTGTCTTATCCAAGGCAGAGTTTGCCAAGACAACTGAGCAAGTCTGATGTAGAGAACTTTAATATGGCTAGAAAATACTCCGCATTGAACAAGGGTCTATGTCAGGCTCTAAGACTAGCCATATTTCCTTTCTCAGATGTTTTTTCTTTCTTCCTGGAGTCACCGAGTCTTTGCTTCCTTGAGTCTTCAGGTTATCAGGAATTTTCAGAGAAGGTAAGTGGTTCCTCTGGTTGGGTAGTATGCCTCAGTGCTGATCCTCAGCCAGTCTTGGATTCAGTGTGTCCTATGGAAAGACTTTTCACTTGCCTGACTGTTTCCTTCTGTGAAACCTGTGGTTTTTCTAATTCTGTGCCAGCTGACAAGTTGACTGATGACTGGTGAGATCAGTTATCCTTGTGTGTAAGGAACTCTGCAGATGCCAAATTGCATGCACTAAAGCGTTGAATAATATAAAGCTGCCAAATCAAGAGTTAAAGGAAGCAAAGCTGCCTAATGCATTTGTTGCATATTTTCAGAGCCTGAATCAACGCATGGAACCAGAAGTCAGATAAATTAAATAATAATAAGTCCTTACTATTTTCCATTCACTGTGCTAAAGTGAGTTATACGTATTAGTTTATCTAGACCTCACACCAACATCTGAGGTAGGTATGCTATTATCCTCAGTTAACAAATGAGGTAGTTAACTGGCCCAAGGACACTAATTGATGAATGGTGGCAGGAGAAATGGAACCCAGGACTTCCTGGTTTTAAAACAATTAAATCATACCGCTTGTAATGTAATCATTCCATTGGACTTCCAATAATAACAGAATTTCATGCCAGGATCATTTAGAAGTTCAGAATGACCTCTGAAGTAACAGTACCAGTTGCTAGCTTTGCACACCTGGACAAGTTATATTATCTCACCTGTAAAATGGGGTCAATACCTGCTCCTTCCCAAAGGGTTACTGTGAGATAATCTACATGGAACATGTAACTGGTGCTCAGTACTTAGCGAGAATTCAAAACATTTTAGGTTCTTTTATCACTTGCTTAATGGCACTATCATTTCTAATAATCACACCATTACCACTTTCAGCTAGAAAGCATGTGTACAAATACACATTAATTCACAGGTCTTCCATGACCTGTTGTTTCAACTGGCTGATACAATCAAAATAAGACACGTAATAAGGCAGTATAGCCTCTTATACAGATAGTTTTCTGGCTTGGTTGTGAGATTTAAACATCGGTTGCTATTTCTATCCCAAGCTGTTTTGAATGAGCTAATAGTTTATTTGTGTGCATTTTAGGAGAAATTGTAAAGTAGAGTGAAGTAATGGCTCCATTATGCACATTAAGTATTTGGATTCTGCATGGTCGGTGAGAAGGAAAAACCTGGAATTATTTCAAACCCTCCTTGTAACTGTATCTCTCTGCCTTCTGTGTAAGCAGATAAGAACTACCAAAATCTCTAATTAACAAAAGAATAGACATAAGAAACCATGTGTATTCACATTTGTTTCCAAATAGCCTATGGAAGCTACAGGCAGTTATGTGACCTTAGAGAAAATATTGCAAATTTCCTGGGCTGGCGTGTTCAGTGCTAACTCCCCTAAATTCAGGGCCACTGGAGCTCCAGATTCAGATAGCTGTGAGTTTGAATTCCAGCCCTGCCATTTAACTAGATACGTGACCCTGGACATGTCTCTTTAAGCTTCCATGTCCTCCTTGGATATGTGTAAATGATAGTTGTACCTACCTCATGAATCATCAGGGCCTTTAAGAAAATCCATGTATAGATGGATTACATACTATGGCATTTTATGTTCTCAGTAAGTTTTAGCAATTGTGATGCTGTGAATATTGTTTCTTATTGCACTTGGAATTGAATATGACTGTAATTTTAGCCTGTCTTTAGATTCTGCATAGCTTTAAAAAGGAAACAAACCATTTTCTGTGAAATTTAAAACACTTAAGGAGAGTAAGAAGACATGCCTTTTATTTGTAAAATCTAATATTTCTCCTAAATTCCAGGCAATAAAAGTCAATTTTTGTGCTAAGGTTTTTAATCATATAAAATCATCAAAACTTCTACTAACATTTATGAAGTACCTGTGTGGGCATGGCATCATGCTAGGTGCTGTGATACAACAATCAATGATATAATGCATAAGCAGCATTTTTCAAGGTTTTAAATGTGGTTATGAACTAATTAGTCTCAATCTTTGAATCTTATAATATAATAGGACGGACTTGAGGCTTAGTTTTAATGGACAGGTTCACAAGTCAGAAGGTAACTGAATTCTTCTGATACCCAACTCCAAGTCCAGACTTTAGTCCATATGTGAGAATATCACATATTTTATGTGCCTCCTATTTAAGTTGATAAGTTTATGTGTTGAATAAAAGAAACCACATGGAAGAAGCCTTCAGATACAGCTCTTCTTGAAGTTTCTCATAAATGTTCTTTTCTTATATGAAGACTATCCTTTGACTTTATAGAAGAAAATTGCAGTTGCCCTCTCTCCCTTGGCATTCACAAAGAAAAATTGCTTTGAAGATGTAAAACACTATACAAATATGTCAGTATCTGAATCCTCCCAATCTATTTTTCTCTTGATTTTTATTTCTTTTTTCTCTAGAAGAGTGCTGTTATGTTGAGACAAGAGCAGACAACATAACCTTTTAGGAAAGCTTGCAGGTCTGGCCTTCAGCAACAGGGAGATTGGGTTTAGTCCCAAACCTACCACTTTCGAGGTATGTGACTCTGGAAATTAGACAGGCTCTTTTGCCTTATCTCTATTCTTTATCCTTTGCCTGTTACCTCTAGAATAGGTATAATACTAATACCAATGTCATAGGTTTATTTTTAAGGTTATTATAATAGTTGCAATTAAAAACAAAAACACTTTCTTGTCAAATCCATTTTCAAATATGCTATTTTCATCAAAACAAAGAATCTATATAGCCCACTATGTCCAGGAAGCTTTAGTAATAGACTGATGACCATACAGAGATGTTTGATTCATTTTACACAGTTTATAACTAGTGTAACTATCTCTCACATAGGTGATTCTCCAGCTAGACTACATATCACAGTTGCCTGAGAGCATTAAAAATACTGATTACCAGGCCCCATCCTTAAATAACCAAACCGTGATCTCTGGGAATGCGGCCCTTGGCAGTCATTGGCACTTTTTTAAAGGGGAAAGAAAATCCTGCTTCCATGTTATCATCTCAACTTTATAGACTTTTTAAATCTTATCAACCATACCATTTTAAGGCTGAAAGTGTTGCTTTTATTTATTGCATTATTAATGATGCATCTTTTAAAAGCTGGATACATTTGAATATATTATAAAGAAATGTAGATGTGACTACATTTGTAGAGTTCAAGGAAATGAAACATGAAATCTAACAAGTCTTCACAAAATCTCAAATTTTATCTATACCATGCTTCAAACTTTCCTCCTGAACATGAAAGTCTATTTTTTTCTTTTCTTTCAATCTTGGATAAACAGTAATTTTACTCATCCTTCCATTTGCAGCCTAAATATTCCTCATTCCTAAACTTTTATTTTCCTTCTGCAAAGTAGAATAACTTGTAATACCTTCAGGATTGCCTAAATGCAGTTAGATACCCCTGGATTCATCTAAACAAATGTACATCAATTTTGTTTTGTAGAGTAGTTTGTGATTACTTGAGATTTCCCACAGGTGTGGTTTTAGCTATTATTTATTCTTATTTCTGTAATTTTCTACCATGGTTCATAGGTAGGAGGACCAGGCTAATTCACTGAGACACCTCCAGACACATGGGGAGGAAACACCAACTATGAGCCTTAAAATCAGGGGAGGAAGATGCATACAGGCACTAAGGCTCAGAAAAGATGAAGCTTCTTTTAACTATTCAAGATAAAAGAAGGAGAGATGGTTAAGCCTCTCTGCCTCTGCTACACCCAGTGGCAAGTGACTGCTCATTGAATAGAGTTCACAATGACAAAATTCATTTCGCTTTGAGTCGTTGCCTTTACTTAATGAAAAGGAAGCAAAACCTACAGGAGTAAGAGTGCTAGGGAATTGTGTTACAGTTTCGTTGTTTCCCATAAAAGGTACATAGAGGAGAAATACTTAAGGGAAACAGATACATGAATTTGAAGTGACTTCCCCTCATCACAATACAGACACATCCTAATTCAAGGGAATCTGTGATTTGTTTTCTAATTAACATTCCAAAGTTTCATAGCTTTGAGAACTCGGAACAGGTTGCTGTATCTCTGTCACCTCCAATCTGTATTTTTTAATAATTCAGTTTACTGATTTTCTTATATTAAATAGTTTTTCGGGAAGCATTTAAGAAATAGTGCTTTCAGCTGGGAAGTATAAGGTTTAAGCCACCCAAACTAAAGACATAGCTATTTTGCTAAGTTAATTAGGAATATAATTACATAGTATGCATAATATAAAGTATTTGATAAAATACAAATTCAGTTGCAAAAAGAAACAGCTTACACCAACCTGTAAGGTACCTCCATCTCAGCATGTACAAAACTGGGTTCAGCATCTTTCTTTACTCTCATCCTAGTTTGGTCCATTTTGAATGAATGGGGAGCATAGAGACTGAGAAACCCAAGTCCTTTTAAACAAGTCCTCTTCTTCGCCACCTATCATACTATACCTAACTCATCACCAGCATCTGTTCATAGATAATCTAGACACATCTGTTCTCTGTCTGTATCTCCATCATCACTACCACACCCCCAGACTGGACTGCTGCGGACACCTCTTAAGCGGTCTACTAACATCCATTCTTATCCCCTTTCATGCATTTCCCCATTGCATCTAAAGAGACCTCTGCAATCATTTCAACACAAATCTCATTGTGTTACTCCTTCCTGAATCCCCTCTCCTCTCAGCCTTGAAACCCCCTCATCTGCCCCTCAGCCTCTCATGATTGCCCTCACCCTCCCTCCCTATCTCCCTGCCTTGCTTACCCTTGCTTAATGAGCCCCAGCCCCTTGGTTTGTTCCCTCAACACCACCCCACCCCCAATCAGGATTCAAAGGATAGAACTCTTCTTCCTCCTCTCAGTCCTAATTTATTTCTATGTGTCCTTCAGATTTCAGATTAATCGTCACTCCTCTAGGGAAATTTTCCCAATCTCTCTGCATAGGTTAATTTCCCTACTATTCCATCTCAGAGCACCATATGTCTTAGCACATATCACAATTGCAATTTTACAATCGCTGCTGATTATTTGATTAATATCTCCTCCACTAGACTGTGTTTATTCACCATTATATCTTTGGTGCCTTGGACAAAACTAGATGTCTATAAAGTACTCAATAAAGTAAATATTACCTGAATGAATTAATGAATCAAAAGGCTCAGTTCCCACATATAAGAAGCATTAAAAAGAAATCCCATAATTAGGGCACACCTAAGCCTTCTGTATTGTAGTAAATGCTACTGAAAAAAATGTCACACTGACAGGCAGTTACTACATGGATTACAGTAACCTATCACTTCCTGCTTAATAGGAAACTGTGGTTCTTATGAAGGAAAAAAACCCACAATTATAAAAGATGGCATAATGCCAAAGGGGTTACAATCCAGAAGGCTTTGGAGTTAATATAATACCTAAGTTCCAGGGTCAACCAAACTAATTTCTAAACATACATCTTATATTGGAAACAAAATGCTTAACATGTGACCCTAAGTATGTGTGAAATTTTTCAGGAATCTCATGTATCAAAGGTCAGTTATGTATTTTCCCAGTTAAATTTGTCTTTTATGGATGCCAAGCTACTATTGGAACATTAACTTTGAAAATATTTTTAGAAGTTAATTTTTTATTTCAATTTTCTAGAGGTTTTGGGGAATTTCTACTTCTTTAGCCACTTTCAGAGTGTTTAGCACCCAACACTAGGCCTGAATCCCTAAGAGTGAAATCATGGAAGCATCACAGATCCTGCGTTCTTATTTTAATTTTGAATCCTGGTTACTGTACTTATATTACATACATAATTTGGGACAAGTTATTTTTATATCTCCACATATCACATGCCTCAGTAAAATGGAGTAAGACTAAATTTAATGCGGTGTGAAAAATACCTACCATGGTATGAGGGGTACACTGAGTTCCCAAATAATGATAACTCTTGTCCTCTTATTTTTCTTTCTCATTTTTCTCATCATCTTGACCATTTAAGACCTTTGAAAAGTGTGGAAATCTGTATGCCAAGTTGTGTATGTTCAGTTTCAAATCAAATTTCATCTCCCCTCTCTGGGAGATGGATATAAAAGATCTCTCAGCTGAGGATTGGAATGACTTTTTCATTCTAAGTACATTTATTTATAGAAAGATACCAATCAAGAGCACACATGAAAACTGAAAGACATAAAAACCTTTTAAAAAAGTAAAGGAAGAAGCACATGTAACGTGTCATTTTCAGATTGAGGTTCTTGCCTGAGGGAAATAATAAGTGATACCAGAGAATTTAACATTACCTCTTCTACATCTAAAGTCTTCTCTCAGGGACCACCTTGGTGTGGAAATCTGAGTCACACACCCTACTTCTCTGGAAAGAGTGATTTTTGAAACCAACAGCTAACTTCCTCCAGTCAGTTAAGGGAGTTGCCCCTTTGGCCATGTAATATACAATAGAAAGAGCAATTCTTTTCTTTCTTTTCAATAGCATAGTATTTTTTAAAACATGGTTAAAAAATCACTTAAAATTTCTTATTCAATAACTTCTCTTTTGCAATTAAAGTGAGAATCTGAGGGTTTAAATCTACAAATACAGAAAGCTTTTTGAGGATGTTTTATCTCAGCCTTCCAAATCAAGTTTCCGTGTTTAGTCTTAAATAAGATTTTAACACTGAAGTATCTACTATGTTGTAACAACAGCAAAAAAAAGAAATTTAGGTAGCTTGCAAGTAGAAAACAAATCCAAAATAATATCTGAATAAAACCTCAGTTTGGAATGTAATTGAATCACTGACATTTGGCAAAGGTATCCAGCTAACTCTTAGCCCGAGGTGATGAATAGTGTCTCTCAAAATGAAATTCTCTGGCTTAGATCCCATTACAAATAAAGATACAACTCTGTCTAAAATGACTTCATTGCATGGAAGTTATACTTGCACCAGGAAATGGTTTCATTACTACCATGTATTACTCTAATGTTACCCAGAAGCATTACTTAGGAGTTAAGAATATGGACTCTAAGTTCAGTTTGCCTGAGTTAAAATGCTGGCTCCATCAATTACTAACTGTGTGATCTTGGTGAGGTTATATAACCTCTCTGCTTCTATTTTCTCATCTGTAAAATGGAGGTAATAGTGATATCTTACGGGATTGTCATAAGTTTAATAACAAAGCATATATTATGTATATTAGTAATAACTGCCAGCTACAGTTTGGTCATAAAGTTGGGAAACATAAATAAATGTTGACCATACAAAACCAACCCATTTAGTGATCAATTAATGAATTAATGCTACGCTTTACGAGCTAAGGGAAGGGCACTTAGAAGAGTTCCCATAGGATTGTGTACCACCCCATTATGCCAGAGTGGTGAGGGACTAATTGGATGATAATTTCCAAATCTGCATTGGCCCATGTGGCCACGTGGAATGGGTTACCCACTCAGCAGATTTCAACTCCCTTGAGTACTTTTTCTGGGGTATGCTAAACGTACAGATGTGTTCAGAATAAATCTGAACTGCAGTGTATTGCAGAGTGCCTGACTATCAACGTAAGGTTGGAACTGCTGTGTAAAAGCTCTAGCTTTGTTGCAGTTTCACACAGCGTGTAGATCTATGCATTGCTAATAAGGGACAACCTGTGGAATGTGCTGTGCAAAGTCATTGACCAAGTCATAAATAAATGTTATTATGTAAATTTCCTCCGTGTTCAGATTTCTGCCACCCAGCCCAGCATAATGTACATGGTAGGCATGTTAGTATTAATGGTAGTTTATCAAGTTCTTGCCCATCAGTATGCATGCTCCAGGGGATTTTCCCTTGCCCACACATTAGAAAAAGGCAGGTGTTGTGGAGATGAGCCTTCTCCTAGGTGTCTATCTAGGGCAACAGGTATAGTAGATAATAAGCTATCAAAAAAAGGTGAGAATTAAAAGCCCTTCCTTTCTAAGAGTTTAAATACAGGAATCTTAGGGTCTCCTGTTATAACATAAATGTGCTCATTTCCAAAGGAAGACCAGTTGAGAGCAGAGTAATATTGATGGTGACGAGAAAGTAGGGATTCAGAGCACATGGCACTGCCTTGGGAAGGTCAGAATAAGATCTTATGAAAATCTTTTCCAAAATAAAATCCTGGTAGAAGCAGAATTTGAATCCAGATTTATCTGCAAAAGTCTTTGCTCTTTCTGCCACAACTTTCTGCTTCTGGAGTTATTTTACAGCGCCTTTGATATGCCACAAATCATGCTAGGAGGGGAGTTGCCAGATTTAGCAAACAAAAGTACAGAATGCCCAGTTAAATTTGAATTTCAGGTAAATAATGAATAATCGTTTAGGGTAGGTATGTCCCATGCAATAATTAGGACATATTTGTACAAAATAAATGTGTGTACCGTATTTCATCTGACAACTCTGTTAGAATATATGTTTATGTGTTGAGGAAAATCTAAGATGGTCATTCAGCCCATAACTCCAATTCCTTTATGAGCACACAATACAGTGTGTTCCTTCATTTGGTTGTATGGTGCTGCAGTCATCCCCCCATATCCACGGTGTCACATCCATAGCTATTTGTTGTACTGTGCCATTTTATGTATGGAAATTGAGCCCCTGTGGGTACCAAAATCCACGGATGCTGAGGGATGACTGTACTTTCCTTATACTAATACCACTCACTGGTATTATCTATTTATGTTTAGTGTTTTGCATCTTCTACCCATCAGTATCAGGATCCCTAGATTAGATCAAAAGTGTCTCTAGGGCTTCCCTGGTGGCGCAGTGGTTGAGAGTCCGCCTGCCGAGGCAGGGGACATGGGTTCGTGCCCCGGTCCGGGAGGATCCCACATGCCGCGGAACGGCTGGGCCCGTGAGCCATGGCTGCTGAGCCTGCGCGTCCGGAGCCTGTGCTCCTCAACGGGAGAGGCCACAACAGTGAGAGGCCCGCGTACCCCCCCCAAAAAAAAAAAGTGTCTCTAAAGAGAACTTTACAAAATATCTGAGAATCCTTGATAATAATAAAGCACCTTCAGTTTTAAATCATTTCAAATACATTTTTAGTAGTTACTACAAAATAAATCAGAAAATTTTTCATAAAGCACTGGAGTTTAAGGGAACTCTAAGCTAGAGCCTCATATGTTGGCTTTTCTTTTTGTGTAATAAACCAAACCAGAATACATGCACTTTGAGGTTTTGGGGTGTTTGTCTGTTTGTGTTTCCTAAGTGGAGGTAATCTTTTATGCATAACCATCACTCTCTCACCTGATACCTTTCATAACGAATGACCTCCCTTGGTGAGATGTTGAGTCTGGGTTGCTGCAGGAAATATGATCATACTAATTGATACAATCCAACCTCAGTAAGAAATGTATATCTAGTTATATGACTTGAATAATATAGATACCAAAGTACTATCTAAAATGGATCCTGAATCATAAATGTCTGTTTATTAAAAAATTTAAAAATAAAACAAAAGTTCATTTCTGATACCATTGCATTTAGTGTTGACATATAAAAGTAACTACTACTAAAGAGGTTGGGGGTTTTGTTGTTTTTGTTTAAAAGTACAGATCATGAGTCATTAGCACCTTGAGAAAGCCATTTAGAATAGAAAATATCAGCATGTATTGCACATAAAATGGCTAGGTATATTGTATGTCCTTTAAATACATGAGTCAGAGTCAAAAACATTTGAAAGCCATAGTACTAGGGTGCTTGGCAAAAAAGTATTCTCTGGCAAAGATGTCCACTTACAGTCTTATCTAAAGGGAAAATTTATCCTTACTGATTTGAAAATCAGAGTTAGGATATTTTAAAGAGTTAAATGTCACTTTTATTCCCGTTTTTGCTTATCATTTTTGTGGAAGATAGTTTTGTTTTTTGCGGTACGCAGGCCTCTCACTGTTGTGGCCTCTCCCGTTGCGGAGCACAGGCTCCAGACGCGCAGGCTCAGCGGCCACGGCTCACAGGCCCAGCCGCTCCGCGGCATGTGGGATCCTCCCGGACCGGGGCACGAACCTGTGTCCCCTGCCTCGGCAGGCGGACTCTCAACCACTGCGCCACCAGGGAAGCCCTGTGGAAGATAGTTTTGGACAAGACACGTATATCCCAGCTGTGGCTATCTCAGTCTCAAAGACTGTGATATCCTTTCACATGTGAAATTCATCCCCCTAATGCTACTATCTCATCTATTTCTGAAGCTGCAGAATTGGCACTTTTTTTCTCTATTCAGTATTTGCTATTAAGCTATCTTCCAGCTCAGGCCTCTCTGTAGTCTTTCAATATAACCTCCCAATAAGAGGCATCTCTTTCTCAGTCTCAATCTCTGTCCCTCCCTCATCTCTCTCTCCCTCTCATTTATTGCATACGAATGCCTAAAGTACTACATAGCAGCTTATGTCATTCGATTGTTCCAAAAGACCCCTAAGGTAGAAGAGAATGTTGGAAAGAACTCCAGCTGATTCCACTGAATGCCTACCATATGCTAAGCACATATACAGATGCTATGGAGTATAATCCTCCAAACAGGTTTAGGAAGAAAGATACAATTGCCTGCCTATCATAAATTATCACACTGAAGCCCAGGGTAGCAAACTGGGCTGGAGAGATACTGTCCTCACCTCTTACACAGAGACCAGCTGAGATGCATAGAATGAAGGTCACTTGCACAAGTCACAAGAGAAAAGCAGTAAAAGAAGACCTGAATTCTAGTTTAGTGCTTGCTCCCTTCGCCTGGACTAGAGGGTTGTAGTACTTTTTTGAAGAAATGGCATGAGAGTCAGGCAAAGTGACTATATTATGAATATTTCCTTCTGATGCGGTGGCTTTACTGCATATTTGAAGTTTTAGCAGCTTAAGAATACGAGAGTGATATGTATTGTTTTCTTAATCCAACAACAACAATAATAATAGATTTTCCAGGATTTTTTGTTTTTGTTTTTTACTTTTGTTTTTTCATTTTGACAAACACAGAAGGCTGGATGATAGAGCTCTGGGCATTTAAGCTGCTTCTGTAACAACAAAAATTGATTTGTCCTATCATTAGCCCAGAAGTACTAAGTTTTGAGATTATGTATTATTCCATTCTTGACAGTCTTCAACCTCTAATCAACTTTGAAATGGATGAGACTGTCAGATTCTAAGATTTGAATCACATGCTGCTGTGGTGAGGCGAGTACAGAGCACATACAGTAGATGATCTGCCTAAGGGATTCGCATTTATGTTTGCTTATGGATCTCTTGAAAGGCTTTCTACAGTAGAAAAGATTCTGCAACCTTAATCTAGAACACGATCTAAACATCTTTACATACAACCTTAACATTGTAACATTACTTTAAAGACTTGTTTAGGAAGAAGACCCTAACACCTGGTGCCTCTTCCTCATTTTAGGTGACCTGCCTGCTGCACTTGACATTGTTGACAACCTGTTCTTCAAATTCTGTCTTTTCCGGGTTTCTATTTTTCTGGTACATCTACTTGCCTTTTTGACACGTTCTTCTTAATTGGGTCTTCTTCCTTCTAACTCTGGATACATCAAAGACCTAGTCTTTGTTCCTCTCTTCATTTTACTTTATTTTCACACTCTCAGAAAATTAACTTCCTTCTGTAGCAGCTTTCTCACAATTTTTTCTCTAAATTACCCCTGGAAGGAACAGTGAATTAATGCAGATTCTTTCTGTCCTATGTTTTACCTTTAAAATGTTATATTGTTTTCTATTTCAAAACTTTTCATTGCAAGTGTGCATTACAATTTTTTTGGAATTACAATTTTTTAAAACATTTTCCCTATATTTTGGAATATGCTCCCCAAAGCTATCTTATTATATCCTGTGGCTTATGTAATAACTCCCTGGCCTCTTGCCATGTAATCTTAGAACTAAAAAGCTTTGTCTTAAACTATCTTTATCTCCATTCCTGACCTGCAACCCAAATCCAGGCAAAACTCTGTCTAGTCAGGATTTTACTTAGCAATTCTGGCAAATACCTGACATGCAACATGTTTAAAGGCAAACATATCACCTTTCCTTCTAAACTCACTCGCTTCTCTCTGGAAATGGTATCATGTGACACGAGACTAAGATTCCAGTGTTATTTTCAATTCTTCCTTTAATTTGCATATACAGTGATTAAATCTTATTTATTATGTTCCACTTCTCTTCTGTAGTCCTTCATAGTCTAGCATCTTCTATAACACATGCAAGGATCTTTAACCTTTTGGGGAATCATGGACTGTTTTGATAATCAGAAGCCCCTGTATCCTTTCTCCAGAGGATCTGTATTATATATACATTTTTAAGTAGGTTCAAGCTCCCACCCCAATAAAATGGCTTAACAGCTAGCATCCTTTCCTCCGAGACTTCTGGCAAATTGCTGTCAGATTTACCTTCCTTAAATACTGTCTTTATCAAGTCATTAGCCAACTCAGAATCTTTTCTAGCACTCAACTACACCGACTATAAAATGGAAGAGTTGGATGATGTTTTAGTGTATATTAAGGGTTTATATGTCTCAGCCACTTTGTACATATTATTAAGTGAAAACTCCTAATAAATTTATACAGTAATATTATTATCTTCTTTTCATAAGGAGGAAAAAAAGACTCACATATTTAGGAGAGCAAGGATTCAAATCCAAGCCTCTCTTACTTCACAGCTTATGATTTTTCTCTTGCTCCCAGTTGTCTTCATCATGCCATTTTGTCTAAAATCCAAACATCTTCCTTTGCCTTGCATAAATGGTTTTTTCTCAAAACTTTTTCCAACTTTGTCTTCCATGACTCTCTTTTTATAGTCACTGCTCCAGATGGAGTTATCTTTTTATTCTCCCCCCAAACTTACCTCCTTACCTAAGAAAAAGAAAGAACAATTAATGGCCTTTGTTCTTCTTACCCAGCCCCTTGCCATCTTCCAAGGCTCACTTTAATTTGTGATTTCCTTCTCCATAAACTTCACCTGTTAATATCCGGTTGGTACTTTTAAATATACACTTTGTCATTCCCTCTTAGTATTTTTTCTACACACATTTGTACTGTTGCTAGCTTAGTGCTGTGTGTATCCTCCCACCCCATTAAACTATAAGCCGTTGGGGGAGCCATGCAAACAGCAGGGCTTCCCTATAATTGTAGAAGGAATGATTGTGCATGTGTGCATAAGTGACCCATTTTCCTGGCATACAACCCAGCCACAATTATTTAACCTTTGTTTTCTCTAAGTTGATCCCTTTGTGTATTCTTTATGAAGTAGAATAAGAGTGTTGATTTTTCCTTTTAAATGTTATGAAAATATTTACTTTAACCACACTGGAAACATGTTTTGAACCCTAAAGGGAGTCCTTCATTTAAAATAGGGGAAAGGGAAATTTCACTCAACTCTGTGGTTCTCAAACAGACCATTAGACTTTCCTTCTGTCAGTAATTATGTTCCTCAGTCAAAATAAGAGACTGTTCTGCCTTGCCTTAAGAAACAATAGAAGTAGAACCTGTTCACTCTTAAAAATCTAAATCACGCGTTTAGTGTTGACTGGTTAGGACATTGACTTGGACTGTTGAGAATAATACACGACATGCTCACAGGTTCACCGTCTGCATGATCCTAAATAGAATATTCCCATTAGCTGAGCTCTGTGTAGCTGTAGGACAGGAAATATATCTAGTGCTCTTTTCAGAGAAGCAGGGGAAACATTTTCCCTAAAAACACAGAGTAAATCAAAGACAGGGCCTAATATGGAAAGATTATTTCTTTTCCTCTAGTTTAAATACAGTATAATGTTTCTATCCCTGTATGTAAAACAAAGGGGCACCCTAAAGAGATCTGAAAAATAAATGTTTATGTTCCTTTATTCATCCTGTTTTCGTACCTTCTTTTTCAGTAGGAGGAATAAATAGGCAGTTCACTTGTTCTTTTTTTTTTTTTTTTTTTTTGAGGTACGCGGGCCTCTCACTGTTGTGGCCTCTCCCATTGTGGAGCACAGGCTCTGGACGCGCAGGCTCAGCGGCCATGGCTCACGGGCCCAGCCACTTCGCAGCATGTGGGATCCTCCCAGACCGGGGCATGAACCCGTGTCCCCTGCATCGGCAGGCGGACTCTCAACCACTGCGCCACCAGGAAAGCCCCACTTGGAAGGTGTTAGCTTCTTCTAGATTCAATTTTCATTTGCTTCTGGAATTTAATTTGAGATTGAGTTTTTATTTTCCTGAGGGCTAGTTTAATTCTTTAATTCTGATTTACTGAAATACAAACTTCTCCTTGTGGGTAAGAAAAAAGATTGTTTCTTTATAAACTGCCAGGCATGCTTTCTTCATTGGGTAATGAAAGTTGTATGGACTCAGTTTTGTTTCATGACGGATACCAGCAATCATAGCTTTAAGTATTATGTTCTATTGTAACCATTCCACCTTTCCTATGCTCCATTATTTTTTAACTCTTGCTTTTTTATGCCAGTCTGTGGTTTTATTATATTGTGATTTCTTATGTAATTTTCCTCAAATTGTTTGTAGAAGTGGATGGGGTGAAAATATAAATAAGCACACTATATGGGTTTTGAAAAGTGCTTTGTGAGTATTTCAAGGTGGTACCACCAGGTAATTTTTTTTTTTTTTTTATCAATACGCGGGCCTCTCACCGCTGTGGCCTCTCCCGTTGCAGAGCACAGGCTCCGGACACGCAGGCTTAGCGGCCACGGCTCACGGGCCCAGCCACTCCGTGGCATGTGGGATCTTCCCGGACCGGGGCACGAACCCGTGTCCCCTGCATCGGCAGGCGGACTTTCAACCACTGTGCCACCAGGGAAGCCCCACCAGGTACTTTTAATTTTATTGTTGTTGTTGTTCATTTGTTTGTTTTGGTTTGTTTTACTCAATATTTCTTCTTAGTAATTTTGTATAGCATTTGCATTATTTCAAGAACTGCCCTTCTCCCACTCATGTGGTTTTGGTAGGTGTATTAATTCCCTAGGGCTGCCATAACAAAGTACCACAGACGGGCTAAAAAAAATTTTTTTTTCCTGTCACAGTTCAGGAGGCCAGAAATCAAGAATTAAGGGGTCACGGTGTTGGTTCATTCCTGGGGGCTCAGAGAAAGAACCTATTCCATGCCTTTCTCCTAAAGCCCAGTAGTTGCTGACAGTCCTTGGCTGGTGGATACATCACAGTCTCTGCCTCCATCATCACATGGTGTCCTCCCTGTGTGTCTTCACATTGTCTTTCTTTTACGCATGTCTGTCTCTTTGTCTCTTCTCTTCTCATAAAGACACCGATCACATTGTATTAAGGGCCTACCCTACTTCAGAATGGCCTTATCTTAATTAATTACATCTGGAATGATCCTATTTCCAAATAAGGTCACATTCTGAGGCTCCAGGAAGACATGAATTCTTGGGAGCCACCATTCAATCCAGTATGGTGGGATGATCAACCACATTATTCAACCTTTTGATTACAGAATTAGCCAGTCAGACTCCTTGGGGATTTTATATATGAAAACTGGTAGAGAGGATTTCTCTCGTTCTTCTTGGATCACCACAGAGAGACGATGTAAGCCTGAAACCTTTTTCAACAGTGTTTTTAAGAGGCTAATATAAAGAGAAAAACAGAACTGAAAGATGTGAGGAAGGGAGAGTACGGGGATGGGGAGGGGAAAGAAAGATCTGGAATTCCAGATACTCAGAGCAGAAAAAATAAATCCTTTTATTTGTTTATCTATGAGGATGTTTCTGCTACTGAAAATTGTTGTTTATTTGTCTATTTTAATGGAGAGGATTTTCCATAGAGCCAAGCACACTCTATTATATGGCAATTTTGAATCTTAGAGAGAAGGCAAGTGAGAGAGGGAGAAATGTGTGTGAGTTGAAAAATATATTCAATGTACCTATTGTTTATATAATACAAACTTTATAAAGTTAAGATTGACAGTTTTAATCATGGTGGCTATTTCCAGTTTTTTATTCTTCAAACAGCCTAAATGTGTACCAATGATGGAATAATTAAATAAATTAATGTGATTTATATTCTGAATATTATGCTGCAATCAAAATTGTGGGGCAGGGCTTCCCTCATGGCGCAGTGGTTGAGAGTCCGCCTGCTGATGCAGGGGACACGGGTTCGTGCCCCAGTCCGGGAAGATCCCACATGCCATGGAGCGGCTGGACCCGTGAGCCATGGCCGCTGAGCCTGCGCGCCCGGAGCCTATGCTCCGCAACGGGAGAGGCCACAACAGTGAGAGGCCCGCGTACCGCAAAAAAAAAAAAAAAAAAAAAAAAATTGTGGGGCAGATCTCTATGTACTTATATGGAAAGGGCTCTATCATTATGTTAAAAAATAAGTCATGGAACAAGATGTATATTTTGCTCTCATTTATGAGAACTGTGCATGCATGCACTTGCACACCTACAAATGCACACTTGAAAATGTATACTGGAAAGATAGTTATAAAACTGTTAATACTTACAGCTGGGAAATGTGGGGATGGAGAATTGGGGGCAAAGATAAAAGAGGATTTCTAATTTTATCATTCTATGTATTTATTCTCTCTTCATATTTCTACATATATTCATTTAATACTTCCTTTATTAAAATCAAACAGGTCATTGACACAAAAGGAAATACTCTTCTTATATAGGTTGTGTTTTCCTTCACTTCCATATGCTCCTATAGTTGTAGAAACGTTGCCCTTTCAAAAGCATATATGGGTGTCACACGCATAAGTACCTTTAAGGAACAAGAAGGTATCAGCAGTGAATAAAGAGTGCTGAGCTGAGACTCTTTGAAGTGGACAGGACTCCTGAAGTGGACAGGAGAGCGTGTTCTCTATCTAAAGTGGGTAAGTGTTCCTTAGCTGCAGGCTGTTGCTGACATGGCGCCACTGTGACCGAGCATTGTGAATCTTTATACGTATTTCTTGATGCACATTTGCCAGTCTGTAGGATAAATTCCTAGAAGTTGTACTGCTGGGTCAAAATAAATGCACATTTTGGAATCAGATTGATAACAGCTAAACAGAAGTCAATCGTTATTACTGTTTTAACATTACTAAATGCTAAAGGCTTTCCTCTGATATCTGGGTAAAGTGTAGATCTGGTTAGATCTTGGTGAGGGCTCCCTAAATATGATGTGGCATTTTTATGTAATAAGACAATTGGCTTTGGTTATGTTCTCCCTAAGTGCAAATATAAACTGTTTAGTGTCAAAAAATAAAGAAGAATGGCACCCGCTGCTCCCTTCATGTCCCCCGCACACATCAAAGGGAGTAGAGCTGTCTGTGAAAAGTAGATCAGACATCTTTCACTTATGATGAAGACAACAGTAGAGAAGACAAAGCGGATCTTCATAGCAACAAATCAGATGCCTCGAGGAGAGCCAAGTGGAACAGAAACGGCCCTGTGCCAAAAATCTGAAGAGGCAGGAAGTGCCTTGGGATGTGCTCCAGCTGCAGCGGAAATGTGAGGAGCCTCAAATGGTTAAAAGCAAATAGTCTGCCAAGAAGAGACTTGTGTATTGCAGGATGTGTCGCTACAAAGAATTTCTCCAGCTCTTTGTTGTTAAGTTATTTAATACTGTGCATATCAATTTTCTTTTTACTGAATTTTACTGCATGAGATGGGGGAAAGGCTGTGGTAGACAGATATTGATTTCACCTGTTCTGCTGATGCTGCATCATCTCGTCTTGCCTGTAACATCCCCATGAAAACACCATTGAAGGGTCAATGAGCTGTAAAATGATTACTTTTATCCTCCAAAATAATATTTCACTAATGACTATAGTTAGAAATTCATACAGTATTTCAAGGACATAGATTTATTATGAGACATGATCTTTGCACTTAGGCAAGGCCTATACTTTTATTAAAGACAAATTTCATCCAAAGGGCAAATATAAACAGAGATTAATGGATTCGTCAGTTTAAAATTTATACACTGAGGAAAGGGGCAAATAACATTACTCCCACTGAAGAGTCTATATTCGATAAAGTGAGTATCGGTATATTGTGACCTTAACTGAAAATGATCAGTGGTGAAATCTAGAATAGTCATAACAATAGCTTTTATTTGTGAAGTATCTGCAATTCAAAAAGCACTTTCACAAACCCTTACTTGCAGTTTATGCCGATTAGCAACCTTGTGAGTTTTCCAAAATAGGTGTTAAATTTGATTCATCAATGTTACCTCAAGTCCCTTTGTAAAAAGGTCAGAGTATAAAATTCAATAAGCAATTCTGAGATTAGAAAACTGAGAGGTTAAGTATATTACCCAAGGTCATACGAGTTCGTAATAGAGCAAGGCTTAAACTTCTGCAGAGCTCAAGGGCAGAACTACTGACGTCCTACTTGCTTTTATCTTCTGTCTTCAGAGAGTGTGTTCTTTATTGTGAGCGTTTTCTCCTGCTCACTCTGTCAATAATGGGTATCATGAGTTCAGAGCCACTTTTTACAATAAGAAATGTTTCCTCATACAGAACTACTTACTATACTCAGCGTCATTTGCCATTAGCTGTGCTGTTTGGCTCCATTGAAGGAAAATTATTTTCAAGTTGAAAAGGTAAAATATATATGAAAAGGTACAATAGAGCCCAAATACAGGTGAAGAGAGAAAATAAAAGAATAGCTATTGGCTTTTAATGAGCTGATACCTGTTAAGGCCAGGGAAATTTGGTGTGGTGAAAAGAGCATAGGTTGTTTATCCAGCTTGGGTTTGAAATCTGGCTTTTCCATTTCTTGCTGTGTGAAATATGATCAAGATAGTTCTTAGCTACTTTGAGCCTCAGTATCTTCAATGATAAAGTGGGAGTGGTAATAGCTATGTCATGGGATATTTCTTAAGACCTAAAATAATGCATGTAAAGTGATTGTACTTCATGGGTATTTCATATATTATAGCTATATAACTAATATAGTATGATATCAACTTGCTGAATTGACTTAGATACCATGTGATTTGCAGAATACATTCTAATTAATAAATGATTTATCAGAACTTTGGGGGAAATAAGTGAGTATTAAGGCTTAGTATTCACTAAAATCAAATCTTAATGTATTAATCTCACTTCCTTTATAAAGGGTGATACTAGATCAGGGATCAGCTATCTAAAGCCTACAGGCCAAACCTGGCCTGCAGCCCGTTGTTGTATGCCCTGAGAACCAAGGTTTTTACATTTTTAAATGGTTGAAAGAAAATCGAAAAAGTATATTTCATACCCTGTGAAAATTATATGAAATTCAAATTTCAATGTCCATATATAAAAGTTAATTAAAATAGGGTTACATTTATTTATTTGCATTATGTCTAAGGTAGCTTTCCCATCCGGTGACAGGGTTGACTAGTTGCAATAGAGATCACATGACCTGCAAAGCCTAAAATATTTACTATCAGGCTCTTCACAGAAAATGTCTAGACCCCTGCACCAGAATATTAGGTCAGAGAAATACCCCAGACACAGTATAACTGTACTTCAGAAAATGTTTAACAAAGCTACCTGAGAAAGGCAGCTAATAACACTTAATAAATAAACATAAGTACTTTCCCTCTATATTCTGGACATATCCCTGGGAGGTAGCTGCCTGTTATCATTATATTTCCCATGTTCCTTTCTTCTTGGTGTGGCCATGTGACAAGTTTTTGCCAATGAAATGTGACTGAAAATAACATGTACCCTTTCCAGGAGAGAGTTTTTAGGAAGCAGGAGTTCTTTCTCTTATGCATTTTACCCAGCTCACCCTAGGGGATGGCAGAGCCACAAAATATAAGGAGCCTGGGTCCCTTGATTGGATGTGGAATGGAGTCACCCGCCTACCAGAAATACCGGTTTTAGATTTTTTTGAGTAAGAAAAAAGAAGTTCTCTTGTATTATCACTGAAATTTGGGGAGTTTGTTTTATTAGTGTTTCTCTAACTCACTCTTAAGGTGTCCTTTTGAAGAAGATAAAGCAGTGTTGTATGAATAACATACTTAAATGGATTTAGAGATGAACAACTGGGCTCAAACAGGATTAATCAATTGAGGCCATCATGGGTGGAAGAGGCATAGTACCACAGAGGTCTTCTGTCCTTGATCTCATCCTAGTAATTAGTTTTATGAGACAAAACTAGCAATTTTAAATGTTTTAAGGCTGCCTTTAGAAGAGTTCTTTTGGATTTTTTTTTTTTTTTTTTTCCTGAAAAGTTCCAGTGGATAGGGTGATTGGGACAAATAATAGTGAGACAGATTTTAGCTCAGCATAAAGAAGAATTAAAAATAAAATAGAGATAGCTGCCCAAACAGTTACCTTGCAATGTACTGTGCTCTCTACAAAGTGTTGAAGTAACTGATAAAGAGTCATCACTAAATCTGGCAAAGAAAATTCTGTAATAATATAGGAATTTAATTACTCTATAAGATTAATAATTACTCTAATTCCTCCTAACTTTCAATTCTTTAATTTCATCATTAAATGTTTTCTTGTTTTAATCATGCACTTACCATTTAGTTTCAAGAAATTTAAAGTCAAGAAGATGAAAATGCAATTCGGCCACTTCGGTTTTCCATAAATTGACTATATGCACAGGTTTTAAATATACAATTTAAGGACTCTTGATTGTTATTCATTTTGTCGTTCAGTAGATAAAGTACCCTTAGGAATAGGAAGATAAGTAGGAAGATTGATGTATTTGTTAGGATGTATCCATCTGCAAGTAAGATAATATCAACTAACAGGGGCTTCAATAATATAAATATTTAATCATTTCACATAAAGGAAGTTTATACCTATCTGAGACCATGTGAACTAAGAGATCAAAGTCACCATACTATGCATTAAGATATATTAGTAATTAGGTAATAAAACATATTAACATCATGTACCTTCTGATACACTGAGAAGGGCTCATCACTTCTTTGTTTTTCTGGCCCAAAATGTATAGTCTAATCATATGAAAACATCAGATAAACCCAAATTGTGGGACATTCTACAAGTTAACTAGTAGTCTTCCAAAGTGTGAAGGTTATAAAAAACAAGGCAAGACTGAGAAGTTGCCACAGACTGAAAGAAGCTAAGAGACATAATAACTAAATTCAGTGTGACAACTTGCAATGGATCCTGAAACAGAAAAAACGAACAATTGCAGAAAAACTGGAAAAACCCAGATAAAAGCTACAGTATAGTTAATAGTATTATACCAATATTAATTCTTAGTTTGGGTAACTTTATTATGGGTATTCAAGATGTTTACATGGGGGGAGCTGGGTGAAAGATATATGGGAACTCTTTGCTATTTTTGTAACTTTTCTCTAAGTCTAAAATTATTTCAAAAGAAAAAATTGCTGGAGTTGGTAGTTCCAGATGCAGTGTGGTAACTCAAGAACATCATCGGGTACTTAAGGTTTGTTTCTACTTTTCTATCTGTGATCTTCTGTGTTCCCTTCTTTTCTCTAGGCTTATCTGAATGCTAGATATTCTCCCCTGCACCTCAGGTCAACATAGTTCCTTCCTGTTCTGTTCCTGGGCAAGATGCCTTCTATGGATGATACCAACTGGACTTCCCTGCCCTCTGGCTTCTGGTTGACTAATGCCAGCAGCTGATCTAAGTACAAGAAGACTGGGAGGTCAGAGTTTTTATTCCCCTGGGTCTTTCCATTTTAGGCTAAGGTTTGTAAGACCTGAGTTCCTCCACCTGTGTTCCTGATGACAGCTCCCGTAGGGCACCTCTCCCCTAAGGCTATAGTTACAACCTTCTACATGTTCTGATAAACACTCCCTCCCCTTGCATCTTCAAGCCCACTAATGATAATGGCTACCCTCCCCTTCTCTTTCACATACATATATAGTGTGACCTCCACAATAGCCAGAGAGATCTTTGCAAATGTAACAGATCATGAACTCTCCCACTAAGAACTCTCCCAGTTCAGTCAGAGGAAAAACCCTGGTGTCCACAATGGCCTATACTGTCCTATGAGATCTTCCTTCCACTTCTTTCCTCTCCTAACTTCTCTCTTCCTTAGGCACTGTCAGCCACACTGGATTCCCTGCTGCTGCTGAAACATACCAAGTGTGCTCTCCTCTCAGGGTCTTTGTTTTTCTTTCCTCTATCTGGAACTTTCTTCCACCAGATACCTTCCTGAGATGTTTCCTCACTTCCTTCCTTCCTCACTTCCTTCCTAGTATCCTTCAGCTCAAATGCCAGCCTTCCTTAATCACCCTAAATAAAACAAAATAAAATTCCTTCCTTATACCATCAGCACTCCTTATTCCATTTTTTTCTTTATTCTTTTTCCATAGAACTTACTACTTAGGAATATATGTGTTTTTCTCTACATATACTGCATATGCCTATATACATGTGTATATATACACACATACATCCTGTTTCTCTCATTAGAATATGTCCTCTTTAATGCCATAGATTTTATTCAGTATTATATCCCCAGTGCCTAGAATGGTGCCTGGTACATAGGAGGTATTCCATAAGTGTTTCTGAAATAAATGAATGTATGAATATGAATTGAATGTAAATCTGGACAAATCCTTTTTAAAGGTTATTTTCAGGCTTCCCTGGTGGTTCAGTGGTTAAGAATCCGCCTACCAATTCAGGGGACATGGGTTAGAGCCCTGCTCCCAGAAGATCCCACATGCCGCCGAGCAAGTGAGCTCGTGTGCCACAACTACTGAGCCTGCACTCTAGTCTGTGAGCCACAACTGCTGAGCCCGTGTGCCACAACTACTGAGGCCCGTGCACCCTGGAGCCCGTGCTCCGCAACAAAAGCCACCACAACGAGAGAGCTCTGGACTGCAACAAAGAGTAGCCACAACTAGAGAAAGCCCGCGCGCAGCAACGGAGACCCAACATGGCCAAAAGTAAGTAAATAAAATAAATAAATTTATTTTTAAAATAAATAAAAAATAAAGGTTATTTTCCTCCTGGGATTTGGGGAGGTGTCTTCATGTGAAGGAAGCAGAGAGAATTTGAACAAAATGACTTCACTGCCCACTGAAGAAGCTCTCCAGAAAAAGTAAAGGCACTGCTTACCGAGTATTTTCTCAGCATTCCTCTCACAGAGCCAACCTGAATGGAGACTTCCATAGGCAGTCAGAGACAGTTTTATGGATACAGTAAATAAATTTGTATTGCTAAGTAAGCCAAACTGTAAGCAGGAATGCTTCATGATACTCTTCTAGATACACCAGGAGTGAAATTTCCCCATACTTCATGTCAACCACAGGACTTCACACTTGACTGAGAACCTATTAAAACAATTATCAGGTCATTAACAAGGGCCTTTACGACTAGTTTTGAAACCATATTAGTGAGAAAAATTTGCTTTGATGGGTGTATTAGCCCAGAGGGTGGCCTGGATTGGGACAATTTCTAGCTTTAAGGCCCTGTTCTGTGGCTTCTTATCTCTATTCCTCTGATTCCTGAGGACACTCACACAGGTAAGTAGGACTGTTTCAAATTTCATTAAAACCCCATACAGTTTTGCCTGAACAAGTGGAAGACTGTGCTAGAATGCCTTGGGTTCTGAGTATCCACATTCTGACCATTCAGGGAGGCCACGGGAATAGGAGGAACTGAAAGAAGTACAGTCCCTTTCTTGTACTCTAGAAGATCCAAGGACAAGATTCAACTGGAATTCCTGCCCCATCCTTTAAAAACTTTTTATGGCAATTACCACCACCTGAATCTTGGGCACAGTTTTCAGGTTGGTGCAATTTACCTTTCCTTAACTAACTTCGTTCTGCTTACTTCTCTCACAGCTCGGGGCTTTCTCTTCTCTCACCTCCAATACCCCAATGTTCATTCTCCATATGGTCTGTGGCTGTCCTAAAGCTCCACAGAGACAGCGCACACTCCCCTGTCCTCCCACGATGCCACACAGTGCTTCTAAATCTCCCCTGGAGGCAAAACTTCTATCCCTTGTCTTCTAACTTGGTATAGAGGACATACATTCATATTCTGGTCATAATCATTTATACAGACTGTAAGTTATTAATAAACCTAACCAATGAAATAAGTATTTGTGCTTTTAAGAGAAGCCTAGGGACTTCCCTAGCAGTCCAGTGGTTAAGACCCCATGCTTCCACTGCAGGGGATACAGGTTGGATTCCTGGTGGAGAACTAAGATCCTGCCTGCTGCCCTGCTGGAATGGCAAAAAAAAAAAAAAAAAGAAAGAAAAAAAAAGAGAAGCCTAACACAAATGAGTTAAATGTTGTGTAACTTGTTAGCTCTGAGGAAAAGAGTACTGTTTTTTATTTCACTGAGGAAGAAATTAACACAATAATACAGAGACTGGTTAGGAAGGTCTTGATTCTCTCTAAATTTATGACTAAATGAAAATCTTAGCAAAACCATTATTACCAGATGTGCTTCTCCCTGCCTCCCCTCCCCACAAGGTGGGATTTTTTATAAATAGGCCTAACATGTAGAGATACAGAGATGAATGTGCATGCCAAAGGGGTTGACTATGATGTAGCTGAGATCTGACAGCTAGACCAGGTGGCCATTCTAAGTGGGTGTTCTAACCCTTTACCACTTTCCACAGGACATTCTGTGACAACTTTATTACTCATCTGAGACACTGAGGCGGAGTATCTTCTTACTCATTTATGGAAACATTAAACACTTAGCCAATGTGATTTCTAAACAAAGAGATTTTTAAGCAGAGGGTGCATAGATATTACATATTTTCTCTTATTGCAGACACCAAGCCTATCTCAGAAAAGAGAAAGCAATTACATAGAACTTCACTTAATAAGCAATAGTCGAAGTCTGTTGCTGATATGGAGACTCAGGCCCCATTTGGGCATTCTTCATCGTCTCTTACAAAATAAGTAACAAGTATATGTTTGATTAGGAAAGTCTCCCTCTTTTTTTCACATCAGTTTTACTGCTAACCCATCCCCTCCCACAGAAAATAATTGAGTAGAAAGCAGATCTTGATATTCTACTCATAGAGCCTGGCTGTAATCAATTGCAACTCTTATGGGAAGTAATATTGCTGTCGTGTTTTGTTCCATTTCTTTTTTAGACTACCTAAGAGATGTATGTCAATACTTTGAAAAATACTGTTTATTTAAGACTGTTTAAAATCTTAATACCGTTCAAAGCAAATTATTAATGATAGCAAAACAACCATTGAACTCTTAACTTTGATAATTGTTTACAGTAACCAAACAATGAAATTCTATTATTTTCTGTTAAGAATGTTGCAAAGTTTGAGAATCTAATTTTTTTCCCCAGATATAGACACAAGGTGATGTGCTAAGTTCCTTCTAGTACATATTTTTCTTTGTTGTCTTTCAAAAAATATAATTATTTAACAGATTAATTTTTTTCTCATGTGATAAAATAGGCTGTGTTAATTATCTGGTGCTGTGTAAAAAATTAGCTCATAATTTAATGACTTAAAACAAGAATAAACATTTCTTCTCTCATAGTTTTTGTGGGTCAGGAATTTGGGAGCAGCTTAGATAGGTGATTCTGTTTGGGGTTCTCTCTTACTAAAGCTGCAATCAAAGTGTTGGCTTGGACTGTAGTCATCTGAATGCTTAACTGGGCAATGGGCAAGGAAGACTTCAATCCAAGATACCTGACTCTCATAGCTGGCAAGTCAGTGCTGGTTGTTTACAGGAAGACTTAATTCTTCCTGCATGGACCTGTCCATTGGATGCCTTGAGAAACCTCCTTATTGCCCTTACTCAGAACAAATGGCCCAAGAGAGAATAAGGCAGAAGTGACCCTGTATTTCATGACTTAAACTTGGAAGTCACACCCTTGCTCTGCCATAGTCTCTTGGTCACAAACTCTGACACAATGTGGGAAGGACTACACTAGGGAATGAATACTAGGAAGCAAAGAGCATTGGGAACTAACCTGGAGGCTGGTTGCCACATAGCAATAAACTGGAACAGTGGCTAGCACAGAGTAGACACCCAAAAAATATTATTTGATGATTTTTTTTTAATAAAGTGAGAAAATGAGAGGCAGAAATTGGAATGTCCAAAAGGACTGACAGTGCTTGAATAAGCACTAGCTTGTCTACCATGTTCTGTAAACAAAAAAGAAAATTTTATTCTAAATTACTCATATAGGACATATTTTTTCTTTGTAATAAATATTCTTAAAATGAACCGTTGTGAATGGAATAATAATTCAAATAAGTCTCTTAGGATGTTCAAATATTATAATTTTGTAGTTTCCTCATCTAAAAATGTTTGACAATATTTAAGCAGAGGATGGCTGAAATTAAAATAGTTTTTTAAATGGTTATCATAAATTCTTTTGAAAATTATCTACAAATTAGGTTCTATGTTGTTTTAATACCTTTCTATAAGGAGTACAGGGAAAATAATGTGCATAAAATTAACAATCCTGATTATTCCACTGTAGTATATATACATCTCCCTAATTTCATCTTTTTAAAATAAAAATGAATAATATTTTTAAAATCTTAAATGTGACTAAACCTTTTAAATCAAAGATATATGTCTTTCTTCACTTAATCACTCCCTTCCCAAAAGATCAATGGACTTCTCTACTAGAAAAGGGGAAATGATTTTTGAAACCAACTCTCTTCATTGTTTCCCCTTCAAGTCCTTTTATCCTTGGAATTAAGAAAGGTAAAAGTTCTTGTTAGAATTCATTGATTCAAATAAGACATTGGCTTGAAATTTTTGAAAATTTTCTGAGAAGTAAACAGTTCTCAAGACACTAAGAACTTGGGACTTCCCTGGTGGCACAGTGGTTAAGAATCTGCCTGCCAATGCAGGGCACATGGGTCCGAGCCCTGGTCCGGGACGATCCCACATGCCGCAGAGCAACAAGCCGGTGCGCCACAACTACTGAGCCTGCACTCTAGAGCCTGTGAGCCACAACTACTGAAGCCCGTGCACCTACAGCCCGTGCTCCACAACAAGAGAGGCCACCACAATGAGAAGCCCACACACCGCAACGAAGAGTAGACCTCACTTGCCACAAATAAAGACCTCACGCAGCAACAAAGACCCAACACAGCCAAAAATAAAAAAAATTAATTAATTTTTAAAAAAAAGACAATAAGAACCAACTTTCTTCTTTTGAAAATTAAGCATAATTACTTCACTTAGAGGATTATTTCACAATTCAGTAGATTCACTTCCAGGAAAATTGTCTTGGTGTTAAGCCTAGTTTGGTTTTCTTTTTCTTCTTTACATTAGACTTACTTACAGTAGCTCTCTTTTACTATGTGAGGCACCCTACAGGGAATGGGGATGCTTTGCAAATTAAACACTATTTGAAAATTCAACATGGAAATAAAGGCCTTTATACTGGAAATTATGTTTAGCCTCTGTTACTTTCCTTTCTGTCAATGGTGGTGGTCAATTTCAGCATATTCATATTGACTATGAATTTGGCGCTAAGAAGCCTCTAATATTGCAAGGGTTTTGTGAGAGTGTTTATATATATGGATTAGTAGTGTTGTACTGTTCTATTTCATGTTACACTGGGTAATTTTTTTCTGTTCTTCTCTGTGTTTTGTCAGCATTCTGAGATAGTCATCTAGTAACTAGACTCTTCTCTGCTCTTCTGATTCTTTTGATCTCTCTTCATAAATCATTCTCTCCAGCCCCGTAAGGCTCTTATTTCTCACCTGAACTCATTCCAGATTTGTTTGTTTCTTTTAAAATTGTTTTGTTTTAACTAAGTGGTGGCCAGCCTTGAATGTACTCTTTCAGAGCTTCATTGGAAAGGAAATGTGTATATTTTTGGCTGCTTGCCTGGTCAATAGAGACACAAATACATAAACATAGATATTGATCTACATATAGATAGATATAGATATCCAAAGGAGAAGCAGTATATAATATAGTAGAATGAGCAAAGGACTACAAACTAGGAAGCCTGATTCTAGGTCTAGCTGTTATACTGGCTTGCTATGTATAATTGAGGAAATCAGCTCATCACTCTCGTCTCCCTGTCTTCATTTATTCATCCCAAAAGCACACATTATGTATACACATCATGTATACACATCATGTATAAGATAAGCTAGGTCTCTGCCTTCTTGGAACTTAAATTCTAGTGAGGACTGACAATTATAAACAAGTCAGCAAAAATTTTAGAATCTGTAGATTTGAAAATTGATTTTAATGAATAAATATAGTAATTTGTTGGAAAATGACAGGGTTAAGAAAGGGGACTGTATTTAAATAGATGGGCAGGAAAACCCTCTCTGAGAAGGAATTATTTGGGCAAGAAGGACCCAGGTATGGGAAGAATCAGGGAAGAGCAGGAAAAACAGACAAAAATTTGTAATTTTAGGTGTTTTTATTGTTTCAGGTTATAATTTTATTTATATAACTACATCGCTAGCAAGGTCATAGTTTACAAAAAATTTTGTAGGCAAATTTTCTAATTTTCTTATCCCTACATCTCTGTGGGAAAGATATAGATGTTATCCACATCCTTAGGCCTAAAAATATGACCTAAAAAATTAAGAGAATATTCTGGAATTAAAAAATTGCTGCCCTTAACTCAAAATAATGATTTTGATAATGACATTTGTTAAGAAGTATTCAAATGTGTATAGAGTGTGATTTGGATAATAAAGCCTCAAGATTATTCTGGGTCCCAGTTCAGTCTGGAGGCTTAACCCCTTACCCCTAAACAAAGCCAAAACCTCAGAAGAACCACAGGATAAATCTTCCTTCATGTCTTTCCATAGAGAGATACCTGGTCTAATCAGATTTCTCAGACTCACCCTCCATGTTAAAGACCTCAGCGTAATTCTAAACACAATCCTAGGGAAACAAACTTGGGCAGTTTCTGCAAGAAAGTGAGCATAGACACTCTTAGCCATACTCCAGTTATCCTAGGGAACTGGTTCTGGTTCATCTGACTGCATTGTGTTTTAAAGGTGCCCAGTTTAGCAACACACCTTCTGGAAACTTGGTAAGATTGTTTCTTAGTTATATCTTCAAAATGAGGATATTGAACTAAATAAATTCTAAAATCTACTTGAGCTCAAAATTCTAAATTCTTAAATCCTTCCAGAACAGCACCTATAATGATAAAATATTAGAGGTGCAAAGGGTCTTGGAGACTATATGGCCCAGTATTTTTCAAATTATAATCCAAAGAAATCCCTCAGAAGTCACAGTAATTAGGGAAGTGAAAGATTAAAAAAAAAAGAAAACCTGCATTTCATACCTCCCAACTCATGGAATCCTCCCAATGATGAAACTCCTGATTTGGTCAGTTGTATACTGTATACTCTGCTTCCTTCCCTGAAGATATAAAGTTTTAATCAACATTGTGAAAATGACTATACTACCCAAAGCAATCTACAGATTCAATGCAATCCCTATCAAACTACCAATGGCATTTTTCACAGAACTAGAACAAAAAATTTCACAATGTATATGGAAACACAAAAGACCCTGAATAGTCAAAGCAATCTTGAGAAAGAAAAATGGAGCTGGAGGAATCAGGCTCCTGGACTTCAGACTATACTACAGTAATCAAGAGAGTATGGTACTGGTACAAAGACAGAAATATAGATCAATGGAACAGGATAGAAAGACCAGAGGTAAACACACACATGGTCACCTTATTTTTGATAAAGGAGGCAAGAATATACAATGGAGAAAAGACAGCCTCTGCGATAAGTGGTGCTGGGAAAATTGGACAGCTACATGTAAAAGAATGAAATTAGAACACTCCCTAGCACCATACACAAAAATAAACTCAAAATGGATTAAAGACCTAAATGTAATGCCAGACACTATCAAACTCTTAGAGGAAAACATAGGCAGAACACTCTATGACATAAATCACAGCAAGATCCTTTTTGACCCACCTCCTAGAGAAATAGAAATAAAAATAAACAAATGGGACCTAATGAAACTGAAAAGCTTTTGCACAGCAAAGGAAACCATAAACAAGACCAAAAGACAACCCTTAGAATGGGAGAAAATATTTGCAAATGAAGCAACTGACAAAGGATTAATCTCCAAAATTTACAAGCAGCTCATGTAGCTCAATATCAAAAAAACAAATAACCAAATCCAAAAATGGGCAGAAAATCTAAATAAACATTTCTCCAAAGAAGATATACAGATTGCCAACAAAGACATGAAAGGATGCTCAACATCACTAATCATTAGAGAAATGCAAATCAAAACTACAATGAGATATCATCTCACACCGGTCAGAATGGCTATCATCAAAAAATCTACAAACAATAAATGCTGGAGAGGTTGTGGAGAAAAGGAAGCCCTCTTGCACTGCTGGTGGTAATATGAATTGATACAGCCACTATGGAGAACAGTATGGAGGTTCCTTAAAAAGCTAAAAATAGAACTGCCTTACAACCCAGCAATCCCACTACTGGGCATATACCCTGAGAAAACCATAATTCAAAAAGAGTCATGTACCACAATGTTTATTGCAGCTTTATTTACAATAGCCAGGACGTGGAAGCAACCTAAGTGTCCGTTGACAGATGAATGGATAAAGAAGATGTGGCACGTATATACAATGGAATATTACTCAGCCATAAAAAAACGAAATTGCGTTATTTGTAGTGAGGTGGATGAACCTAGAGTCTGTCATACAGAGTGAAGTAAGAAAGAGAAAAACAAATACCATATGCTAACACATATATATGGAATCTAAAAAAAAAAGGTCCTGAAGAACCTAGGGGCAGGACAGGAATAAAGATGCAGATGTAGAGAATGGACTTGAGGACACGGGGAGGGAGAAGGGTAAGCTGGGGCGAAGTGAGAAAGTGGCATGGACATATATACAGTACCAAATGTAAAATAGCTAGCTAGTGGGAAGCAGCCACATAGCACAGGGAGATCAGCTCGGTGCTTTGTGACCACCTAGAGGGGTGGGATAGGGAGGGTGGGACAGAGACGCAAGAAGGAGGAGATATGGGGATATATGTATACATATAGCTTATTCACTTTGTTATAGAGCAGAAACTAACACAACAATGTAAAAAATTATACTCCAATAAAGATGTTAAAATAAATAAATAAATCAAACAAGTAATTTAGTCCAACACCTTACTCACAGATGAAGAAACTAAGTCCCAGAAATCTAAGTAGCTTGCCCAAGATGACACAGCTACTGGCTGGCAGAATATGAACAGTAGTTCAAAACTGATAACTTTATTTTTCTCAGAATTGTGTTTAAAGCAATTTTAACCTCACTGGGTTTAGTTTGCTAAACGTACAAGCTATTTTTCCTTCCCAGTATGTTATTTTCTAGTGCTGGAAAATCCTGAGAAGAAAAGGATGAGAAAGAGATCTGTATGTTTAAGAGTGTACTCTAGCTATTAAGAGATGAAGTAAAGGATTTGTTATTCTAAATTCTAAGAATTAATTTTAAAACTGCTTCTCAACTGTTCATTTCATTTTACTGTATAATGAACAAGTGGTTAACATATACTACCAGAGTGGTTCAGAGTTCAGATCTACTGCAAATCTGTACTCTAAAGAACAAATTGGGAAAACAAAATAAAACATAATATACAAAACACTACACTAAAGCCATAAAATACACACTACATTGATTATTCTTTTCCTTCCAGTTTAGGAGGCCTTGTGAAGATTGTACCTGACTTTCAGGATGAGAAATATTACACCCCAAAATTTTACCACTTGGTTAAGGATCAAGGGAAAAAGCAAAACTTAACTTTGATATTTTGTTTGTGAGTGGAAAAAATATATACTAGTTTTCTTCACAGAAAACTGTAATTTAACATTCAAAAAAGACAAACATTATTTCTACTTTACTTAGGAAGATTCTTAAACTTTGTTTCAAAATATTCACATACAAGCACACAGAGCAGGCTTTGAAATCTTCTGAAGCCTTGGGCAGATGAAACTAATATTTTATACAAATACCAGTTGCCTTCATTGTTCTTTTCTTCTTTGTAATTTTTTTCCCATTTTTAAGCAAATATTGGGACATCTGGAACACTAGTGTTTTTATTAGAATTCTGACAGTATACCAGAAAAAGCCTGAAAATTCATAAAATGTCTCTAGAAAATACATAAAATATGTCACTGGTTTAAGAACAGATTCTTTTGCCAGGCTGAAAACTTATTTTTTATGTTGAAAAAGTAATTATAAAATCATTTGAATTCACAAATTCACAGAAAATATTTTTAAACTATTTTTTTTTTTTTTGGTAAAGAATTTAGGTTTATGATACCCAATGCTGCCAAATAAGCTTTTGTTCTTGGGCTTAGCTTTGGCAGATTCCCTTGGTACTACTCATGTTCCCTAGACAACTAGATAATGAAAAAATGTATATTGAAGTTCATATGACACAGAAGAGGCTAGCCTGGGAAATGAACTTTTTCTCACTTGTTCAGCAGTTATTCCTCTGAGATGGAAGCATCTGGCCTAACTGATTAAAGCTGCCTCACCTGCCTGGAGGCCATTTATAATCCACTTTCTAATCTAAATCCAGGAATTTCCCTGCTGTGGATAATCATAGACTCTCTCATGTGAAGACTCAGTGTGCCTCTGCTTCAGAAGAGAGTGAACTCTGAGTTTTACAAAATCCCACTGTTTGCCTTAGAAATCTCAATAAGGGCCCTCCATGCTCCAGGCACTGTGACCGAGGATGGAACTGGGGCTATGCCTTGAGGCCTGACACTCTACAGAGTGTGCCGAACAAGCCATGTAAGAAAATACATTGCCATAAATCCAAATGAAGGTGTTCCTTAAAAGTCTCACGTATATCAGGCTGCTGTTCCTCTTACTTACAGTAAGTACATAAAAAGTTATGCTCCTCAGCTTGGTATCAGGTACTGGGCTGAAAGTGGATAAACTTGTCTTAAACAAACTGTTGAGAATGTGAGACCACAGGAGAAAATGGGCCTGCATTAGGGTCAGTCTGGCTACAGCAGGCACTTCCCAAGAATTCTTGGCAGTATCTGAGAATGAAGGGGGGAAAAAAAACCACACTTTCCAAGAAGCTATGAGTAATTTTCTTAACATTCTAAGCTGATGAATATTTAAAGAATAAAAAAATCTACCCTGGGGCAGACTAACAAATGAGAAGGACAAGGGCCTGACATTTCCTGGAAATCTTTTAAATTAAAAAGAAAACCATGAAAAACAAAACCAAAAAAGTTATCAGTCTCTCACTTATATGAAAATTGCCATCAGAATTTAATAGAAAATTTTAAGCACGAAGTTTTAGTTCAAATATTTGTTGAAAAGTATCCGTAAAGAGAGAAATTGCCCTGTTGTATCTGAATGCTAAACGTGACCTTTAAATTTTTTTTTTAATACAAAATTCTGCCTGAGTCATCAAAGTGTAGGAAGCAAATAAAAGACATTCTTCTTTCTTGAATTTTGAAATGCTTTTTTCTAGTTCCTGTGTAACTATAAGTGTTTGGATTAAAATCTCAGAATTGGCTTCAATTCTCTGTTAAAGGAGAACAGGAGGATTTTGGAGGGAAACAAAAAATCCCAACTTAAAGGAAAACGAACAAGTTCTGGGCATTCTGTCTCACGTGTCCTTATTATGTCAGTCCTAATCCGAGTTCATTGTATGAACTCATCAAATTCTCAACTTTTTCAGAAAATATCCTGAAAAGTGTTGATTTTAAGAAAAAAGAAAAAGTAAAATGAAAATACTCAAAATTCCTTAGAAGATCTACCATCTTAGCCAAGATCCTTACTGCTTTTAAAAATGTTTCCTATCTGACTTAATTTTTTATCACTCTCATTATGTAGGGGGTAAAGAAACATTCCTTTTTAGTGCTTCTCTACATGCTTTCATGGGAGTATTTACTACACATTAGGGCAATGCCTGCTGCGGTATCAGTGAATTGTGGTAGATAATGTATGTTAGAATAGAGACAAATAAACTCCCTTTTCTGCCTTGTGACTTATGAAGTTGAAAGAAATTAAAGCTGAAGACAGATAATAGTGAACTACCAAGTGAAAAGGTAAACAGATTAAAAAAGAAACCCAGCTGTAGAAATAAATAATATTGCAGTTCAGCGAATAGAGTGAAATAATCTTCCGTAAACTCTTCACCATCTTAGTAATAAGTTTTTGTGTAAATATATTTGTGCATTTTGCACTTTTTACATGCATATTTTCTAAAGTTGTAATCACAGTACGTGTGTATGTATGTGTGTGTGTATTTAAAGTATTTATTTTTCGTTTTATGCCATCAAATAAATGTGCCACAATGTACTTAACCAGTTCCCTATTTTTGGATATTTGGACTGTTTGCAAATTTTAATTTTGTGAAATAAAATTCTGCTGTGAACTTCTTGCTTATAAGGATGCTTATAAGTAGGATTATTGAGCCTGTGAATGTGATTATTTGAACATTTCTTAATACCTACTGCCAAAGTACTTTCCAAGAGCTGTGCTGCTCTGCTGATGATGATGTAAGAGAGTACTAATTTAGAGGTACTCAAAGCCTTTTTTTTTTTTTTTTTTAAACCTTACAGGTAATCAAGCAATACAATGGACGTGATTCTGTTACACTAGTTATTCACACTCAGGAATAAGTAAAAGACTGTGTTTTGAAACTCTCAGCCTGTCATTTTTCAGGCATCATGAGGAAACTTTTACTCATTCAGGCATTCATTTATACGTTCATCTACCAATTCAAAAGTCATTTAATGAGACCTTCTGTAATAAGCTATGATGCTAGATATGAAAATAGAGTATTGAATATACAGTAGAGATATAGAGAGATATAGAATTTGAGATATAGGAGATCAAATTCTTAGGGCAGGTTCCAGTGTGGGAGACAGAAATTAAGTTACTATGCTATTAATTATTTCAATATAATTGTTATATAAGCAATTACGCTAACTACTAAGACATACTGAAAAAATAAAACAAGATACCCTTAAATTGGTGTGGTTGGACGGTGCAGTTTCCCTGAGGAAGTTATCTTTAAAATTAACTCTAAAGAGTGAGGAGGAATTTGTCATGTTACAGGCGAATAGGTGGAAGCAGAGGGTTAAACATGAGCCATTGCCTTAATGCAAGAAGAACCCAGAGATTCAAACAATCAAAAATTGATCCCCAAGGGTGAAGCACTAGTGAGAAAGCAGGAGATTTTTCAGGATATGAGGGCTGCAAGGTAAACTAGGAAGAAGTCACTCAGGGCTTTAGAACTACAATAAGGATTGTTAGGTTTATACCAAATCCAATAGAACTGTCATCTAAGAGCCAGGAGGAGACATAGACTTTAAAGTGGCAGACTAATAAGATTAGATTTATCTTTTTAAAAAAGCTTTCTAATGACCATCTGGAGAAGAGACTGGAAGCAGAAAAAAAAAAAAAAAGAAAAGGTGACGTTATACCATTTAAGAGATTCTTAAAGAAAATCAGCATAAGAAATGTTAACTTGGGTTAGGGAAGCAGCATCAGCTATAGAGAAAAAATTGACAGATTCAAGGTCTATATTGGAAGATTCTTAACAGGCCTTGGTGATTGGGTAAATATGGAGAAGAGGTCACAAAGCCAACACCCAGGTGTCTGGCATGAGTAAGCAGTTAAATGCTGATGCCATTTCCTAGGTGGGAATCAAAGTAAAAATCCTGAGAATGTTGTTAGACCATTTAATTAGAGTAGATATGTTAATAGTTGAATACATGTATTAGAGACTCAGAAGAGGGGTCTGGATGGACAATGTAAATTTGTAATCATAAATGAAGCCACGGCAGTGGCTGGAGATCATCTGGGAGGAATCCTAGAGAGAGATGAGAAAGATGGTAATACAAAGTCCTGAAGAATTCAAATACTTATCCATCGCGTTTAAAAGGAAGATCCCCCAAAAGATACTGAGAAGAAGCCAAGAGACAATTTATTCACAAATTGGTCAAGACAGAACAAGTCTCAAATCTGCCTACCAGAAGGCAAGGGGGTTGGGCTACTTATGGGATAAGTAGAGTGGTCTTAGGAACTGGGAAAGGTGATTGGAGGCAAGGAAAACGGTGAGGTAATCGGTGTCCTGCACAGGTGCATCTCGGTTAGTGTTCCGCACATTCAAAATGGAGGCGAGTAGCGTGATCCGAGGTGGGAGTCTTCCGTTCCAACTCCGGTCCTCTGACAGAGACAGGCCATCCTGGGACACCTGAACAGGACCAGTTTTAGGGTCGGTGGTCCCAACCAGCCTTAGCCGCTCGCACTGGGCAGGAGCTGACTCCACGTTCTTGTAAAACAACTGAGCTTCGTGAAGCTGGAAGGTATGCCATTAAAGAGAGGAAAAAAGAATAACTAAAGCAAACTTAATCAATGACGTCAGTTTACATGCAAAGGGGTTTTAACAAGCTGTTCCTTTATCTGTTCCTAAGACAAACTTAAGAATTTTAATTGGTTACAAGCTTCTGTTAACTCTATGGGGCACAGTTTCATAAATAGTATTTTTAAGTATCTTCTTTATCATTTGCAAGATCAAGGAAATGTGACACCCATAAAGTTCGGTTGGTGAAGAAGGTAGAAGGGTTGGAATATTAGGCAATGCCAAGAGCTATTTATAAGATTTTCTCAGGTATCCTGCTACAAGACGAAGGCTTTGTATTCTCAGGCACGTTGAATACTAGTTACTTATTTGTAAAAATCTCAGGTTCAAAGTACATTCAAGTATTCATTTGTTTAAAATGTTAATCAGTTATTTAGATTAATTCCAGTTTAACATTTCAGGTACATCTTTGATCCAAATAGAATAGTCTGTTTTATTTCCAGGGCTCACCAAGAGACCAGACACTGCTGTTTTTCCCGTGAGTGTCCTTTTAGGATATGGATTGTAACGAGCAAGCCTGTGTTCTCACCTACAGAAATGCTCTTTAACGCAACTTTCCCTTTCCTGGGCTCCTTTTTGCCTGAACAAATTCCTTTCAGTAGCTTGTTTTCAAGGATTTTCTGGCTCAACTACTTCTGAGCAGCCAAGGTTTGTCTTTCAAGATACCCCAGCAGCCCTTCCATATTTATCAACTCCATCTGTTTTCTATTCCAGTTCCTCTAAGCTCCTTTTTACTTGTCAACCTTAATCACTCCCCAGCCACTGTCCCCGCCCTAATCTTAGTTTATCTGGGCTTCCCAAGAGACAACTGCCATGTTAAGTCATTTGGCAGGATTGTTCCCTCCTCTGTGAAATGGTCACAGCAGTATTTGTAAGCCTGTTTTACAATGGATAATTTTTTATTTTTTATGTGAAGTGAAAAATCCAAAATACATATCTAAATATAGCACTTTTCACCATAGTGGGCAACTGAATTTCCTAAGATCACAGCCAACACAAATTACAGATACCTTACTTGTACTTTGGCTTTTTGCTTTCTAATTACAGATTATGAAAGTAAAGAAATCATTTTTATATCTCATCAATCTCTTCTTAGAGGAAGTGACAGATGCAGAGTATATTCAGCATTGAAATGTAAATGTTAAGACATTATGTCACAGTTAAAACTATTTACCAGATGAGTAAAAATAACACATTTTTATGTGGTGAACCACTTAACTAGAACTGTATAATGCTACATTATTTGCTCTTTTTTCTCTTTTGAAAGAAGCCAAACATCTCTAGAACAAACATTTTCCTGTGTCGATTGGATTTAGAGTGCCAACAAAGTTTTGTTTCTTTTCTTTAAAGCATGTTTATTTTTAAACCTTTCAATCCACTATTGCAAACAGATGTGCTCTTTTTTCTTCACATGGAAGAAAATAAATAACCAAAGTTGCAATTCCCTTTCAATACTTAAAAAAAAAAAAAAGAAAAAGAAAGAAAGAAGGAAAAACAATAGGAGTTTTATTTCAGAATTCTGCTCTGTGCCAAACATCCAATCTGTAAAACATTTTACTCTGTTGGTTTGGGGATGGGAAAGACATCTGTGTGAGGCATCAATCTGTTCTTGTGAAACACAATTTCAGTTCACAGAGCTTTGATCTGCTGAGTGATAAACACAATTTTCTGAGGCTTTTTTTTTAAAAGGCAGAAATGTTGACAGCCTAAATTCTAACACCTTAAAAACTTTTACCCAAATAAAAACAATAATAATAGCTACTATTTATGGAACCTTACAATGTCCCAGATTCTGTGCAAACTAATACATGTATATTACCTCAGTTATTATTTACTTTTGAAGATTGATGCCAATATTATCTGCATTTTACAGATGAGAAAGTAGAGAAGCAAATGGTTCTACCTTTTGCACAAATCACTTGGTTTATTAGAGTTACAACCAAGTGTAAGATCCACTTCTGTCTCTTAGTCCAGGCATCTTTCTTCTAAAATGAGCTACTTCCCTCAGTTAAAGTACACACTGGAATAAAAGGATGAACCTAATGTGAATCAGATTCGATTGCAGCAATAAACTTTCTTTTAGGGTCAGCTGGGGAATCAGAGAAAGAGAAAGATTGGGTTCTGTCTACTGTATCTGCAGGGGTCCAGGCAGTACCTTATATACTTACCTAGAAAAGCTTTTTTATTGAACAGAAATGATGATAAAGCAGACATCTCCTTGGCTTCCATTCAGTACTCATTATATATAAAGAGAGGTCTTATCATCTGATTTCAAAAGCATTAAATGGTCTATAGTTCCAACAGTCCCCTTCTTCAGGTTTGGCTTAAAGCTGTGAAAGGTGGTTCTTTAATACTCAAGCAGTAAGTATTTTCTCACATTGAAACCAGTCCTCTCTCTTTAAGAGCTCTAAGCACTTTTACAGGCATTATCTCACTTATCTTCTCAACAACTTCATGTAGAGGAAATGAACTTCACCTTTTCTGGCCTCACTCAGTGTGAGTCAGTAGATTTGCATATTCACATTCCTACTTAATTGTCCACGCACCTTCCTAGAAACTAAAATAAGAATTCCAGAATCCCAGTTCTGGCTTCCCCATCAACCTTGGTCACCATGGGCAGCCTCTTAGCTGCCCTTGGCTGGAGTTCCCTCTGGTATACAATGAGGGTATCGGGCTACGTAAGCAGGAAGTTCCCTTCCAGCCCTACCGTTCTACAACTCTAAGCTATTGGAATGTTTGTGGTATTTGGTGGAAGAATTATCTTCAAATCTAAAGAAACTTTGGGCTCAATTTGCTTCTTCAGCTACTACAATTGCCTTTGTATTTCTCCAGTAGCCGGGCTATCACAGAGCAAGGTTCGCCAAGGGCATTGGCAGGACTGCAGCTTAGGTAGTAAAAAATGGAAAAGAGGAGAGGAAAAATAGGTGGAACGAAGCAAAGAGAGGAAAAGTTGTTACAGAGAGAAAGAAAAGAAAGAGTGTGAGGGGCTTCCCCGGTGGCGCAGTGGTTGGGAGTCCGCCTGCCGATGCAGGGGACACAGGTTCATGCCCCGGTCCGGGAGGATCCCACATGCCGCGGAGCGGCTGGGCCCGTGAGCCATGGCCGCTGAGCCTGCGCGTCCGGAGCCTGTGCTCCGCAACGGGAGAGGCCGCAACAGTGAGAGTTACGGCCTGCGTACCGCAAAAAAAAAAAAAAAAAAAAAGAGTGTGAGGAAGGGGGTGACAACAGGGAAAGGGAGGGAGGAAGAGATGAGAGATGGAGGAAGGCAGGAAAGACAGGAAGTTAGTAAGGCCGCTAAAACTCTTTTTTTTCCCCTACATTATAATAATGCCATTGTTACATTATAGAGGAGGTGGCATTGGTTTGCTAGAAAGAGATGGGTTTTGAAGTTAGACTACACTTGGGTTCAAGTTCTGACTCTTCCACTGACAAGCATTATGATGTCCCTGGGCAACTCTCTCAAACTTAGTTTATTTTTAATTATAAAACAAAGATAACAGCTCCCCTCCAAAGTTTCTGTAATTTATAGTATAAATTATATATAGCACAGAGTAAGTACACAGCGTATGTTAGTTATAAGAGATATATGGCAATCATCCTTCATCTACCAGCATCAGTATTAGTTGCACCTAATAAAGAACACGCAAAGCATGCTTTACATGTCTTAGAATACCACTAGTTCCTGTATCCCTGTCAGTCTCATATACCAGACATTCATCTCTGTTGCAACATGTATGAGTGTTAATGGCCATGGACCTTACATTTTGGGGACATCTCTCCCTGTTCACTGTATCACTCCCTACAAGCAGATAAAGTAATAAATGGAAGCAGCACAAAGACATCATGAAGATTCTGCTGGTTTTATCCTCTCTATTAGGACTTTCTTTGTCTCTGTACACATAAAACATTGAATGCTTTTTTAAGGCCATGATCTTCAGATAATTTGAAAACTCCATGGCCTGTGTGTATCTACTAACTTACTCACCTGTGCCCAAGTGATTCCCACTTTAATTAACCCCCATGACTGCTCTGTGTGTTCTAAAAGAAGATATGTGTTAGAAAAATAAGCATTTCCAGCCTAGATCTCTAGAGGCAGTGAGACCTATTGGAAGATAAATTGCACTGTAAGACTGCATTCTTAAACGAAGAATATAAATGACTGCTAAGAAGAATGATACACAGGCGTCCTGTTCAGAATTAATATGTACGATCTCTTCATGTACTGAATTGTTCCACTTGCAGTATTTCTTTTTCCTAGATTTCCTTATAACTCATTCAACTGGTAAAAAATAATTGAGCTAAATGGGGGACTGATCTTGTCGCTAGGGAAAAGAAAAGGATATGACAATACATGACCTTTGCTTTCAAGAAACCTGTGGTCCATTTACAGGCCTTCCACTGGTTTAATTCTTTCATCTAGTGTGTGACAGTTGACACCATTTGGTTTATAGCTACTGGGTCAGCCCTAAGATTCCTTATAGGCCCACTCCATTCATGTCATTAAGGTAGATGACAAGGAATAGTCTAGCACAGCCCTGTCAGATGGAAATAGTATACACAAAAATCACAGAGGTAATCTTTAAATTTTCTAGTAGCCATGAAAACAAGGTTAAACAAGTAAAATTATTTTTAAAAACTATATTGTATTTAATACAAGTTATCCAAAATATTATCATTTCAACATGTATTCAATATAAAATGTATTGATGAGTATTTACATTTTGCTTTGCACTCAGTTTTCAAAATCCAGTGTGTATTTTTCATACGTAGAGCATGTCACAGCTTGGAGTAGCCACACTTCAAGTACTTCACAGCCATATGTGTGGCTCCATATTGACAGCACAGCTCAGGCATTTCCTCTGAGTTGCCAAGTAGTTTATTCATTTCCATTATCTGTCTATACTCAACTGTTCCCCCTCTGCATTTACCCTTACACTTAAACCTCCATTATTTTAAGGAACAGAAAAGTGTGTCCACATCTGATGATGCCAGGGACAACAAGGTAGGGCTCAGTTTTCTTGAATTTAAGTTTAGTGTTTTAATGGTAAGCCACCATGCTTTGATATGTCTTACTAGCTGTATTTAGAAAAGTTTAACATTCAGGGTAGAAGAACCATAATGGCAACATAAAATTATAGTCCTGGTCAGGAAATGTCAATGAGTGCTGTAAGCCACTGAAAGAACACCCAGAGTTTGGGAAAGAAGAGGATATAATTGTTGTGCTCATGGCAGCACTTAGCTGGGTAATGCCCCTCTCATTACCTTCCAAGACCACCAACAGTGGCGCTCTCACATTTATACACTGCTTTGATGAGAATATGGGACAGTGTCTTCAGTTAAAATATATTACCATAATTGACTAGGAAGTAGACCATTCGCATAATTTTTAATCCCATTTCTCTGGCTAGTCATGGTCTTCCTTAGGATTCCTTACAGAGCCACTCAGTTTGAATCACTAACATAGACGTCATAGCTAAGAATGGCAGAAATGTAATATGAACGTTGACAACGTCACCTTTTGTCAAGAACAGTGATTGAGTCTGAGATTTTACTTTGCTTCCAAGCTATTAAGTTAGTTTGCCATAGTTACTAGCAGATGACATGAGACTCCTGGGTCAGAGACAAAGGACTTTATTACATTGATTGAACATTCTCTTCAGTTCCCCTTTCCCCCCAAGTTCCATGGGGAGTTGCCCAAGGGGATGCTGTGCTCACTGTGAGTACACATTACATCTTAAGAATATCAGGTTATGGAACTCTCAGTTTTCCAAAAAGTCTGTTGGTAAATCTACCCAACCTTAGCCCTGGAGGGAAACTGTCTTTATTATCCTAGACAGCAAACAAATCTTTCCTCTGCCCTGAAAGGAGATACTTTCTCCATATTCCAAGGCTGTTTAACATACAAACGCCCTTGAAAAGGTACTTGGGGGACAAAAGCTATCAATGGCTTTGCTCAGAACATGTACAGAAGCGAGAGCAACCCATGGAGAAATGTCTCACAACACCTTGTATTAAAACCCCTCACTGGCTCTTTATTATCTATTGGATAAACTCCTTTTCTCACATTAATCAATATTAATTTGTTGCTTTTTATTAGACTTGAATGATTATCAGATATTTTCAAAATCTAAGATCTAATAGATATAAAAGATTTTAAAATAAGGAAGGTAAAAATTAAGAGGATAATTTTGGTCATTCCCATAAATAAGGATTTTGAGGAATTAATGGATCTTGTTATGAGATCTTAGTTTCCTCAAGTCTCTGACGTTTCTAAAATCTGTATCTTTGAGAGTTCAGGTTTTACTTATCACATTTCTTTACTATGTGCCCTGATTTAAGGTTCAGAAAATATAACTATTAGAATAATATTTAATCTCTTGCATTCCCATGACATTATTTCACATTCCTCTTTATTTTTTTCTAACAGAAAATAACAAACAATAATCTAAAGTGTCTTTTAATATCAAATATATTTCATAAAATATATCTAGGTTATACAAACTCATATTGAAACCTTCATATGTATAAGTTATATTTAAATGCATAAGCAGCTATTGTGTGAACTACTAGTACTCATTACCCCGTATAGAATCTACAGCTTTTTAAACAGCTGTTCAGAGAGCTATGCAGTTTAGGATAGCACAGGAAGTTGGAAACCACATCCATTTTAAGCTTTCAGGAGAATATAGGTCAGCTAGAGGTCATTCTTTAAAATGGAATCCGAAAGCAATCCTAGAACTTTTGCCCAACTAGGACCTACTTTGGAAGACAAGTCAACTTATGCTATACTCTGTGATTTGTGGAGACCTCAGAGAGGCCTAGGTTTGGCTCACTTTTCAGCTGACAATACAGAAGACTTGGGAGTAGACCATCACAAGGAACAGTGCTACCCACTGAATGAATCACTGCCTATTTCTTGCAGCTCCTTGGTGTTTTTGAATGATTTAGTCATCAAAATCCTGACTCTTAAGGGAATCAGTTCTCAAAGTTCACATAGATTGTACTTCTATGGTAGATTGATAATTTTCCGCTCTAATGCAAAATAATCAACCAGCATTTTAAAAGTCATTATTGGTGACCATATGGTGTGTATAAAAGAATACTGGATGAAAGTCAGCTGTCAAAGCATGTCTTAGTTTTGCCACTAGTTAGCTTGGGCCACTATTACTTATAGAGTGGCCGGAGGGGGAAGGGGGCTGTGATTCAGTGACCTCTCAAGTCTTTTTAGTCTTACCTTTGTAGAATTCTATCTCATTTAAGATCTAGCCTTGTAAATTGTGTACTGGAAAGAGCATATCTAGGCACATTTCAATTTCTGCTGCTGTTGCTACATTATGAAGTAAGATGCTTGTTGTCCCATTCAGAAAGCATCATGTGCAGAGCTGGAGAAATGTGTGCGGCCATTGGTCAGCATCAGTATCTCCTCTGTGACACTTGGATCACACAACTAGTTTTTCTTTTTCTGAGTGAATCAAGCTCTCAGGGTCATCCTCCTGGGTGACATGTCATATGGTAATATGAAGCAGATATTGTCAGTTTAACCAGAAGGTAAAGGAAAAATACAATCACCTTCCAATCCACTCATTTTGAATCTTCTCACAGCATCAAAGGGAAGCTCAGAGATAGATTCTTGCAATTTTCCCCCTTGACAGTGTGGGATACCTCAGTCAGATGAATAATACATGCACTTGCAAGCAACACAATTTTAAAAGAATCTGGCATTTACAAAGCAGCTTTACTGGTGGAAAGAGTAAAGGCTTTGAATATTCTGTCAGTTTGAAAAGAGGTTCTGTGTCACCCTATCAGGTCACACAAACCATCTGATCAACTGCCAATTGATGAAAGCATTTATTAAAGTCAGAATAGGGAAATATCAGTTTGAGGAATGGAAAAAGGCTAAAGGATTTATTGTTAAACCTCTGGGAATAGAAAGAAGTGAGAATTCTGTTTCTAGAGTGAAATACAATATGAAATTTGGTTTTGATTGAATAGGGGAAACGTAAGTCCTGAAACTGAATTTTTTTTTAAGTCTTAAGAATTGTGCTTCCAGGAAAATGGAATGTACTTTTCCCTATTCCTCCAACTAAAAACAACTAAAAACTCTAGGCATTATGTATGAAATAAATATAAAAAGACTCTGAAAAGTAGAGAAAAGAAAGCTAACCAACTGACTTCACGACCCAAGGAATGACATGGTGGTGAGTTCCTTGAGTTTTCTTTTTTCGCCCTTATATTCAAGACTTGAAGCTGAAGAAGCTGGCAACCCAGAAACACCAGTAGGTGTTGACCCCAAGAGACCCCCAAAACCTACTCTCTCAAACCAAAGGACCATAAGGCAGATAAGCAAAATGGAAAACTATTTGACAATAACTGCTCTACAATAGCCAAAGAACACAGAAAAAACTGCGGCGCCACCTCTACCTATTCCCGCAAAGGCTGAGTGGGGAACCTAGACTCCATTCTGTCTTGGCTATAATGAAGTATTCCCCATGCCCACACCAGGGTCATGTCAGAGAAGGTCAAGTTGGGACCTGGGACTTCCATGATCCTCACAAGTGATAGTGAGGCCAGCCCCCATCCCAGTGTCACGGAGACCACGTAGTGAGCCTGGACTTCACCTAAGCCAGCAGTAGTGAGATGTTCCTCATTCCTCACCTGGGTGAATCAGAGGAAGCCTAGTGGAGATTCAACACTTTGACTATCACCAGCAATAACGAAGCCACTCACACTGTGGTGTTAGTGGGAAGAAATGGGGGGCTGGAACTCCTATACCTATCTATCAGTAACGAAGTTCCCCCTATATCAGGTGGCAATGAAGATTGACTAGCAAGCCTGTACTTCTGCCTTTGCCTGGCAGTAAAGAGGCAGACACTGGATCAGTGTCAGAGAAATCCACCTAAAACAGAAGGTTAAAATAAGATCCAGAGTCTTATAACAGGAAATTAATATGATCCACAGTCTTATAACTTAAATTATAAGACCAGATTCTGATAATTTAAAAGTTTCAATGAAATTTCCACATTTCAGTAAAAAAATCATATCAAAAACCAGAAAGTTCTGAAACTGACTGAAAAAAGATAATCAATGCATGCCAACACAAAGATAACATGTTAGAATTATCTGACAAAGATTTCAATATCAGCCACAATAAAAGTGCTTTAATCAGCAATTATGAGCATGCTTGAAACAAATCAAAAGATGGCAAATAGCAGAGTAATAGAAAGTTTTAATGAAGACATAAGAAATCAAAATAACAAAATGGAAATTTTAGGACTGAAAAGACAAACAAAATACACAGTAGAAGGGCTCCATGGCAGGTTGGAGGGGCAGACGAAAGAATCAGTGAATTAGAATATAGAGCAATAGAAATTACGCAGTCTGAAATCTGAACAGCAGAAAGAAAATAAAGTGGACAGGGGGAAGCTTCTAAGTGAACTGTGGGATCATAATAAATGATTGAACATTTGTGTTATTAGAGTCCTGAAAACAGGAGAAAAAAGGTGGAGCTGAAAAAGTACTCGAAGATATAATGGCTAAAAACTTGACAAGAGATATAAACATACAGATTTAACATGCTGAGTAAACACCAAATAGGAAAATCTCAAGGAAATTCATACTAAGACATGTTATATTTTTTTTATTTTCAGCAAATAGCGTTTTTATTTCCCCAAAGGTTTTCTTTTTCTTTTTTTTTTAACATCTTTATTGGAGTATAACTGCTTTACATTGTTTTGTTAGTTTCTACTCTATAACAAAGTGAATCAGCTATATGTATACATATATCCCCATATCTCCTCCTTCTTGTGTCCCTGTCCCACCCTCCCTATCCCACCCCTCTAGGTGGTCATAAAGCATCAAGCTGATCTCCCTGTGCTATGTGGCTGCTTCTCACTAGCTAGCTATTTTACATTTGGTAGTGTATATATGTCCATGCCACTTTCTCACTTCGCCTCAGCTTACCCTTCCCCCTCCCCGTGTCCTCAAGTCCATTCTCTACATCTGCATCTTTATTCCTGTCCTGCCCCTAGGTTCTTCAGGACCATTTTTTTCTCCTAGATTCCATATATATGTGTTAGCATACGGTATTTGTTTTTCTCTTTCTGACTTACTTCACTCTGTATGACAGACTCTAGGTTCATCCATCTCACTACAAATAACTCAGTTTCATTTTTTTATGGCTGAGTAATATTCCATTGTATATATGTACCACATCTTCTTTATCCATTCATCTGTCAATGGACACTTAGGTTGTTTCCATGTCCTGGCTATTGTAAATAGAGCTGCAGTGAACATTGGGGTGCATGACTCTTTTTGAATTATGGTTTTCTCAGGGTATATGTCCAGTAGTGGGATTGCTGTGTCGTATGGTAGTTCTATTTTTAGTTTTTTAAGGAACCTCCATACAGTTCTCCATAGTGGCTGTATCAATTTACATTCCCACCAACAGTGCTAGGAGGGTCCCCTTTTCTCCACACCTTCTCCAGCATTTGTTGTTTGTAGATTTTCTCATGATGCCCATTCTAATGGGTGTGAGGTGATACCTCATTGTAGTTTTGATTTGCATTTCTCTAATAATTAGTGATGTTGAGCAGCTTTTCATATGCTTCTGGGCCATCTGTATGTCTTCTTTGGAGAAATGTCTATTTAGGTTTCTCCCCATTTTTGGATTGGGTTGTTTGCTTCCTTAATATTGAGCTGCATGTGCTGTTTATATATTTTGGAAATTAATCCTTTGTCCATTGATTCGTTTGCAAATATTTTCCCCCATTCTGAGGGTTGTCTTTTTGTCTTGTTTATGGTTTCCTTTGCTGTGCAAAAGCTTTGAAGTTTCATTAGATTCCATTTGTTTATTTATTTTTTTATTTCCATTACTCTAGGAGGTGTATCAAAAAAGATCTTGCTGTGATTGATGTCAAGCAGTGTTCTTCCTATGTTTTCCTCTAAGAGTTTTATAGTGTCTGGTCTTACATTTAGGTCTCTAATCCATTTTGAGTTTATTTTTGTGTATGGTGTTAGGGAGTGTTCTAATTTCATTCTTTTACAAGTAGCTGTCCAGTTTTCCCAGCACCACTTATTGAAGAGACTGTCTTTACTTCATTGTATATCTTTGCCTCCTTTGTCATAGATTACTTGACCATAGGTGTGTGGATTTATCTCTGGGCTTTCTGTCTTTTTCCATTGATTTACATTTCTGTTTTTGTGACAGTACCATACTGTCTTGATAACTGTAGATTTGTAGTATGGTCTGAAGTCAGGAACTATGATTCCTCCAGCTCCGTTATTTTACCTCAAGACTGCTTTGGCTATTCGGGGTCTTTTGTGTCTCCATAAAAATTTTAAGATTTTTTTGTTCTAATTCTGTAAAAAATGCCATTGGTAGTTTGACAGGGATTGCATTGAATCTGTAGATTGCTTTGGGTAGTAGAGTCACTTTCACAATATTGATTCTTCCAATCCAAGAAAATGGTATATCTCTCCATCTGTTGGTATCATCTTTAATTTCTTTCAACAGTGTCTTATACTTTTCTGCATACAGGTCTTTTGTCTCCCTAGGTAGGATTATTCCTAGGTATTTTATTCTTTTTGTTGCAGTGGTAAATGGGAGTGTTTCCTTAATTTCTCTTTCAGATTTTTCATCATTAGTGTATAGGAATGCAAGAGATTTCTGTGCATTAATTTTGTATCCTACAACTTTACCAAATTCATTGATTAGCTCTAGTACTTTTCTGGTGGCATTTTTAGGATTCTCTGTGTATATTATCATGTCATCTGCAAATAGTGACAGTTTTACTTCTTCTTTTCCAATTTGCATTCCTTTTATTTCCTTTTTTTCTCTGATTGCCATGGCTAGGCCTTCCAAAACTATGTTGAATAATAGTAGTGAGAGTGACATCCTTGTCTTTTTCCTGATCTTAGAGGAATCGCTTTCAGTTTTTCACCATGGCGAATGATGTTTGCTGTTGCTTTGTCATATATGGCCTTTATTATATTGCGGTAGGTTCCCTCTGTGCCCACTTACTGGAGAGTTTTTATCATAAATGGGTGTTGAATTTTCTCTGAAGCTTTTTCTGCATCTATTGAGATGATCATATGGTTTTGTTTTGTTTTGTTTTTTTGTGTTTTTTTTTTGCAATATGCGGGCCTCTCACTGTTGTGGCCTCTCCCGTTGTGGAGCATAGGCTCTGGACGCGCAAGCTCAGCAGCCATGGCTCACGGGCCCAGCCGCTCCGCGGCATGTGGGATCCTCCTGGACCGGGGCACGAACCTGTGTCCCCTGCATGAGCAGGTGGACTCTCAACCACTGTGCCACCAGGGAAGCCCTGATCATATGGTTTTTATCCTTCAATTTGTTAATATGGTGTATTACATTGATTGATTTGCATATACTGAAGAATCCTTGCATCCCTGGGATACATCCCACTTGATCGTGGTGTTTGATCCTTTTAATGTGTTGCTGGATTCTGCTTGTATTTTGTTGAGGATTTTTGCATCTATATTCATCAGTGATATTGGTGTGTAATTTTCTTTTTTTGTAGTATCCTTGTCTGGTTTTGGTATCAGGGTGATGGTGGCCTCATAGAATGAGTTTGGGAGTGTTCCTTCCTCTGCAATTTTTTGGAAGAGTTTGAGAAGGATGGGTGTTAGCTCTTCTCTAAATGTTTGATAGAATTCACCTGTGAAGCCATCTGGTCCTAGACTTTTGTTTGTTGGAAGATTTTTTTTTTTTTCCTGTACGCGGGCTTCTCACTGTTGTGTTCTCTCCCATTGCGGAGCACAGGAAGATGTGGGATCTTCCTGGACTGGGGCAGGAACCCATGTCCCCTGCATCAGCAGGCAGACTCTCAAACACTGTGCCACCAGGGAAGCCCTGTTGGAAGATTTTTAATCACAGTTTTAATTTCATTACTTCTGATTGGTCTGTTCATATTTTCTACTTCTTCCTAGTTCAGTCTTGGAATGTTATACCTTTCTAAAATTTGTCCATTTCTTCCAGGTTGTCCATTTTATTGGCATAGAGTTGCTTGTAGTAGTCTCTTAGGATGTTTTGTATTTCTGTGGTGTCTGTTGTAACTTCTCCTTTTTCATTCCTAATTTTATTGATTTGAGTCCTCTCCCTCTTTTTCTTGATGAGTCTGGCTAATGGTTTATCAATTTTGTTTATCTTCTCAAAGAACCAGCTTTTAGTTTTGTTGATCTTTGCTATTGTTTTCTTTGTTTCTATTTCATTTATTTCTGCTCTGATCTTTATGATTTCTTACCTTCTGCTAACTTTGGGTTTTGTTTGTTCTTCTTTCTCTAGTTCCCTTATGTATAAGGTTAGATTGTTTATTTGAGATTTTTCTTGTTTCTTGACGTAGGCTTGTATAGCTATAAACTTCGCTCTTAGAACTGCTTTTGCTGCATCCCATAGGTTTTGGATCATCGTGTTTTTGTTGTCATTTGTCTCTAGGTGTTTTTTGATTTCGTCTTAGATTTCTTCAGTGATCTCTTGGTTATTTAGTAATGTATTGTTTAGCCTCCATGTGTTTGTGTTTTTTACGTTTTTTCCCTGTAATTCACTTCTAATCTCAGTGTGGTGGTCAGAAAAGTTGCTTGATATGATTTCAGTTTTCTTAAATTTACTGAGGCTTGATATGTGACCCAAGATGTGATCTATCCTGGAGAATGTTCTGTGCACACTTGAGAAGAAAGTGTAATCTGCTGTTTTTGGATGGAATGTCCTGTAAATATCAATTAAATCTATCTGGTCTATTGTGTCATTTAAACCTTCTCTTTCTTTCTTTATTTTCATGTTGGATGATCTGTCCATTGATGTAAGTGAGGTGTTAAAGTCCCCCACTGTTATTGTGTTACTGTTGATTTGCTCTTTTAGAGCTGTTAGCAGTTGCCTTATGTATTGAGGTGCTCCTATGCTGGGTGCATATATATTTATAATTGTTATATCTTCTTCTTGGATTGATCCCTTGATCACTATGTAGTGTCCTTCCTTGTCTCTTGTAACGTTCTTTATTTTAAAGTCTACTTTATCTGATATGAGTATTGCTACTCCAGCTTTCTTTTGATTTCCATTTGCATGGAATATCTTTTTCCATCCTCTCACTTTCAGTCTGTATGTGTCCCTAGGTCTAAAGTGGGTCTCTTGTAGGCAGCATATATATGGGTCTTGTTTTTGTATCCACTCAGTGAGCCTGTGTCTTTTGGTTGGAGCATTTAATCCATTCACGTTTAAGGTAATTATCAATATGTATGTTCCTATGACCATTTTCTCAATTGCTTTCGGTTTGTTTTTGTAGGTCCTTTTCTTCTTTTGTGTTTCCCACTTAGAGAAGTTCCTTTAGCTTTTGTTGTAGAGCTGGTTTTGTGGTGCTGAGTTCTCTTAGCTTTTGCTTGTCCCTAAAGCTTTTGATTTTTCCATTGAATCTGAATGACATCCTTGCCCGGTAGAGTAATCTTGGTTGTACGTTCTTCCCTTTCATCACTTTAAGTATATGATGCCACTCCCTTCTGGCTTGTAGAGTTTCTGCTGAGAAGTCAGCTGTTAACCTTATGGGAGTTCCCTTGTATGTTATTTGTCGTTTTTCCCTTGCTGCTTTCAATAATTTCTCTTTGTCTTTAATTTTTGCCAGTTTGATGACTATGGGTCTCGGCATGTTTCTCCTTTGGTTTATCCTGTATGGGACTCTCTGCACTTCCCGGACTTGGGTGGCTATTTCCTTTCCCATGTTAGGGAAGTTTCTGGCTGTAATCTCTTCAAATATTTTCCCGAGTCCTTTTTCTCTCTCTTTTCCTTCTGGGACCCCTATAATGTGAATGTTGTTGGGTTTAATGTTGTCCCAGAGGTCTCTTAGGCTGTCTTCATTTCTTTTCAATCTTTTTTTTTTATTCTGTTCTGCAGCAGTGAATTCCACCATTCTGTCTTCCAGGTCAATTATCCATTCTTCTGCCTCAGTTATTCTGCTATTGATTCCTTCTAGTGTAGTCTTCATTTCATTTATTGTATTGTTCATCTTTGTTTGTTTGTTCTTTAATTCTTCTAGGTCTTTGTTAAACATTTCTTGCATCTTCTCGATCTTTGCTTCCATTGTTTATCCGAGGTCTTGGATCATCTTCACTATCATTATTCTGAATTCTTTTTCTGGAAGGTTGCCTATCTCCACTTCATTTGGTTGTTTTTCTGGGATTTTATCTTGTTCCTTCACCTTGTACATAGCCCTCTGCCTTTCCATCTTGTCTATCTTTCTATGAATTTGTTTTTTGTTCCACAGGCTGCCTGATTGTAGTTCTTGCTTCTGCTGTCTTCACTCTGGTGGATGAGACTATCTAAGAAGCTTGTGTAAGTTTCTTCCTCATTGTAGTTTTGATTTGCATTTCTCTAATGATTACTGATGTTGAGCATACTTTCATGCGTTTGTTGGCAATCTGTATATCTACTTTGAAGAAATGTCTATTTAGATTTTCTGCCCATTTTTGGATTGGGTTGTTTGCTTTTTTGATATTGAGCTGCTTGAGCTGCTTGTATATTTTGGAGATTAATCCTATGTCAGTTGCCTCATTTGTAAATATTTTCTCCCATTCTGAGGATTGTCTTTTCATCTTGTTTATGGTTTCCTTTGCTGTGCAAAAGCTTTTAAGTTTCATTAGCTCCCATTTGTTTATTTTTGTTTTTCTTTCCATTTCTCTAGGAGGTGGGTCAAAAAGGATTTTGCTGTGATTTATGTCATAGAGTGTTTTGCCTCTGTTTTCCTCTAAGTTTAATAGTGTCTGGCCTTACATTTAGGTCTCTAATCCAATTTGTTTATTTTTGCATATGATGTTTAGGAGTGTTCTAATTTCATTCTTTTACATGTAGCTGTTCAGTTTTCCCAGCACCACTTATTGAAGAGGCTGTCTTTTCTGCATTGTATATTGTTGCTTCATTTATCATAGATAAGGTGACCATATGTGCATTGGTTTATCTCTGGGCTTTCTATCTTGTTCCATTGATCTATATTTCTGTTTTTGTGCCAGTACCATACTGTCTTGATTACTGTAGCATTGTATTATAGTCTGAAGTCAGTGGGTCTGATTCCTCCAGCTCTGTTTTTTTACCTCAAGACTGCTTTGGCTATTCAGGGTCTTTTGTGTCTTCATACAAATTTTAAATTTTTTTCTTCTAGTTCTGTAAAATATACCTTTGGTAATTTTATACACATTGCATTGAAGCTGTAGATTGCTTTGGGTAGTATAATCATTTTCACAATATTGATTCTTCCAATCCAAGAACATGGTATATCTCTCCGTCTGTTGGTATCATCGTTAATTCCTTTCAACAGTGTCTTATACTTTTCTGCATACAGGTCTTTTGTCTCCCTAGGTAGGTTTATTCCTAGGAATTTTATTCTTTTTGTTGCAATGGTAAATGGGAGTGTTTCCTTAATTCCTCTTTCAGATTTTTCATCATTAGTGTATAGGAATGCAAGAGATTTCTGTGCATTAATTTTGTATCCTGCAACTTTACCAAATTCATTGATTAGCTCTAGTACTTTTCTGGTGGCATTTTTAGGATTCTCTGTGTATATTATCATGTCATCTGCAAACAGTGATACTTTTACTTTTTTTCCAATTTGTATTCCTTTTATTTCTATTTCTTCTCTGATTGCTGTGACTAAAACTTTCAAAATTATGGTGAACAATAGTGGTGAGAGTGGGCAACCTTGTCTTGTTCCTGATCTTAGTCGAAATGGTCATTTTTGCACCTTTGTGAATGATGTTAGCTGTGGGTTTGTCATATATGGCACTTATTATTTGAGGTAAGTTCCCTCTCTGCCTACTTTCTGGAGGGTTTTTTATCATAAATGGCTGTTGAATTTTGTCAGAAGCTTTTTCTGAATCTATTAAGATGATCATATGGTTTTTATCCTTCAGTTTGTTAATATGGTGTATCACATTGATTGATTTGCATATATTGAAGAATCCTTGCATTCCTGGGATAAACCCCACTTGATCATGGCATATGATCCTTTTAATGTGCTTTGGATTCTGTTTACTAGTATTTTGTTGAGGATTTTCACATGTATGTTCAGCAGTGATATTGGCCTGTAGTTTTCTCTTTTTTTTGATATCTTTGTCTGGTTTTGGTATCAGGGTAATGGTGGCCTTTTAGAATGATTTTGGGAGTATTCCTCCCTCTGCTGTATTTTGGAAGAATTTGAGAAGGATAGGTGTTAGCTCTTCTCTAAATATTTGATAGAATTCGCCTGTGAAGCCATCTGGTCCTGGGCTTTTGTTTGTTGGAAGATATTAAATTACAGTTTTAATTTCATTACTTTTGATTGGTCTGTGTATATTTTCTATTTCTTCCTGGTTCAGTCTTGTAAGTTTGTGCTTTTCTAAGAATTTGTCCATTTCTTCCATGTTTCCATTTTATTGGCATATAATTGTTTATAGTAATCTCTCATGATCCTTTGTATTTCTGCAGTGTCAGTTGTTACTTCTCCTTTTTCATTTCTAATTCTTTTGATTTGAGTCTTCTCCCTTTTCTTGATGAGTCTGGCTAATGGTTTATCAATTTTGTTTATCTTCTCAAAGAACCAGCTTTTCATTTTACTGATCTTTGGTATGGTTTCCTTCATTTCTTTTTCATTTATTTCTGATCTGATCTTTATGATTTCTTTCTTTCTACTAACTTTGGAGTTTTTTTGTTCTTCTTTCTCTAATTGCTTTAGGTGTAAGTTTAGGTTGTTTATTTAAGATTTTTCTTGTTTTTGAGGTAGGATTATATTGCTATAAACTTCCCTCTTAGAACTGCTTTTGCTGTGTCCCATAGGTTTGGGGTCATCGTGTTTTCATTGTCATTTGTTTCCAGGTATTTTTTTTTTCCTCTTTGATCGCTTCAGTGATCTCTTGGTTATTTACTAATGTATTGTTTAGTCTCCATTTATTTGTGTTTTTTACATATTTTTTTCCTGTAATTGGTATCTAGTCTCATAGTGTTGTGGTCGGAAAAGAAACTTAATCTGATTTCATTTTCTTTTACCAAGGCTTGATTTGTGACCCAAGATATGATCTATCCTGGATAATTTTCTGTGAGCACTTGAGAAGAAAGTGTATTTTGTTGTTTTTGCATGAAGTGTCCTATAAATATCATTTAAGTTCATCTTGTTTAATATGTCATTTAAAGCTTGTGTTTCCTTATTTGTTTTCATTTTGATTGATATGTCCATTGGTGAAAGTAGAGTGTTAAAGTTCCCTAGTATTATTGTGTTACTGTCAATTTCCTCTTTTATAGCTGTTAGCATTTGCCTTATGTATTGAGGTGCTTCTATGTTGGCAGCATAAGTACTTAACAATTGTTATATATTCTGGATTGATCCCTCGATCATTATGTAGTATCCTTCTTTGTCTCTTGTAATAGTCTTTATTTTAAAATCTATTTGTCTGATATGAGAATTGCTACTCCAGCTTTCCTTTGATTTCCATTTGCATATAATACCTTTTTCCATCCCCTCACTTTCAATCTATATGTGTCCCTAGGTCTGAAATGAGTCTCTTGTAGAGAGCATATATACAGGTCTTGTTTTTGTGTCCATTCATCCTGTCTGTGTCTTTTGGTTGGAGCATTTAATCCATTTATATTTAAGGTAATTATCGATATGTGTTTTCCTATTACCATTTTCTTACTTGTTTTGGATTTGTTATTGTAGGTCTTTTCCTTCTCTCGTATTTCCTGACTAGAGCAGTTCCTTTAGCTTTTTTGTAAAGCTGGTTTGGTGGTGCTGAATTCTCTTAGCTTTTGCTTGTCTGTAAAGCTTTTAATTTCTCTGTTGAATCTGAATGGGATCCTTGCTGGGTAGAGTAATCTTGTTTGTAGTTTTTTCCCTTTCATCACTTTAAATATGTCCTGCCACTCCCTTCTTGCTTGTAGAGTTTCTGCTGAAAGATCAGCTGTTAACCCTATTGGGATTCCCTTGTATGTTATTTGTTGCTTTTCCCTTGCTGCTTTTAATATTTTTTCTTTGTATTAAATTTTTGATAGTTTGATTAATACATGTCTTGTCTTGTTTCTCCTTGCATTTATCCTGTATCAGACTCTCTGCACTTCCTGGACTTGACTATTTCCTTTGCCATATTAGGGAAGTTTTTAACTATAATTTAGATCTGTAATAGCATGACCTCGCATAAGGCCCAACATACAAAGGATAGCCACCACTGACCTCCATGATCCAGATATCTCTACACACACACACACACAGTGTCTTTCTTACTATCTTGTTAAATATAGTGTCCTATGGGCCATCCCAATGAAAGTTATCAGGAGAAACCTATGAGGAAGTAATTAGGATATGGCAGGAGAAAAAGCTAAATTAATATGCGATTTTAGCACTTGATTCCATGTGTAACTCTGGAGCACAAATGGCATCACAAAGTTCTTCCATCTTGATGCATAAGAGCTGAGTATTTTTTTACCCTTATCAGTCAGTTCTGGCTGAGAGCCTCTACTGGGAAGGGTGACATAACCTCCCAGGAGTCCCAGGGTTAGATGGCTCCTGTTGGCCAAAGATAATTCTCCAGAGAAATATGTAGATGAGTCATTACCAGTCACAACTCATAGTAGCTGCTCAATATGGGTGCACCAACCCAGTAGTTCTAGGCAGGGCACCACCTTTACTATAATTTAGAAGACTACACTGGTAAGACAAAGCTGCGTAATGTCATGGAATTGAGCTTGGACATAAAAAAATGATTAGAGCTAATTAGCAGCTTCAATGGAAAGGTTAAACAAAGGGAAAGAGACCAGGTTAATTATAGTATAGAATTATTGGAGCAATTAGGATTCCAGAATCCAGATATGACCTATTCAACTACTGCATCCTCTTTTTCATTATTTACTATTTTATTTTTCCTTTGAATATATAATACATTCACAAACATTCAAAATTAAAAATGTATGAAAGAGGATGCAATTTTTAAAAAAGCCTTCCAAACTTATTCATCTGTCATTCATCCAGTTTTCCTAAACAGAGTCAAGTCATATCTCCTTTCAGAGATAGTCTGTTTTCCTTTTGTCTTCTTAATTACATAACTGTAAATATACACGTGAGATCAGACCATCTTATTAATAAAAATTTCCTCATCCTTTTTTTCAGCTGCATAGTAGTTTTGTATGATTGCATATTTTATTTAGACATTTCGCTGTTGATGAATATTTAGGTTCTTAATCATCTATTAGCATAATAACAGCAACAGATTATCTACCTACCTACCTATCATTTTATACACTCATGAGTATAGGTATAGAATAAATACCAAGAAGTAGAACCACTGAGTAAAATACTGTATCAGTTAGTTCAGACTAAATTATGTCATAATAGCAAATGGTGTCAAATCCTTAGTAGCTTACAAAACTAAAAGCTAATCTCTCACTTATGTTACATCTCTATTGCAAGAAGTCTCTTTTCTACATCATCCTCATTCTAGGACCTAGGCTAAAGGAGCAATCCCTTTCCAGAGCAAACTAGGTTTTTGGTAGAAGGAAAAGAGGACATGGTTAACTATATGATAGTTCTCAAAGCTTCTGCTTGAAAATAGTACCTGTCACTTCTACTTACAGTTCAGTGGCCAGAGAAGGTCATGTGGCCAAGCCAGACATCAGTAGGATATGGATGTACATTTCTTTCCTCATAGGAAGGACAAGCAAATAATTAGAATACCAGCACAGTTCACCACAATGTGTGGATATATTTTATAAATTTGAAAGATGCCAAATTGTTATCTCTAAAAGTATTACAAATTTAAACTCATAAAAAATATATGAGTGTCTCCACCATTCCCTCACTGATACATTATGATATCAGACTCTTTGATCTTGGTCATCTGAAAGGTGAAATATATTTTGAAGTAAGCTTAATTTGAATTTTTCTTATCCTGAATGAAGTTCAGACTATATTCATATTCAAATATGTCTTAGCATGGAAATGTTTGAGTGCTTCTTTCATTAACAGTCTTATTCCTTTTATTTAGACACTATATTTCTGTTAATTCGACCTGTGGTCAGTAGTTTTCTGTTGTTATCAAGTTAGCTTGTACCGCTTTAAGATCCAGATTTTTTCCCACATACTGACAGCTGATAAGTCTGTTCTTTACAGCTGACAAGCTATGTCTCCACCATTTTGTAGTTTTATAATATATTTTTAAAAATAAAACACAAATGTAGTACTTTTTATATCTTCCTTTTGAATATCATCTTGTGTTTAGCTCAATATTCAAACCTGTCTGACCCTTTTTGCATATTTTAAAATATTTTTTCTTATTAAAAATAATACATACAGAAAATATTAAAAATCCAGGCAAGGAAATAAAAATAACCCCATACCTATTCTTCGTAGACAGCCATTTATTTTGAATGTATGTCACCTTTCATGTTAGATCATCTGGAATAGAGTCATTGGGGAATTTTATAAATAAGCTTCCCAAGGCTTTATTCATACCATCAAAATAATTAATAGTACCAGACAGATTTCCAGCTTTCCCTCTTGGCTTCTTCTCACTTGGCAATTATCAAGCAAATGGGTAATGATTAAAATCCAACGTGCTCCCGACAAACTTTTCTTTCTATGGTAGGGTGTCTCTTTACTTGGGTTTTTAGGGGTAATTAAGAATTGTAAATGTAGGCTTAAAGTGGCAAAAAAAGAAGGGGTGGGGAAGACTGAATTATTTGGGCTGGCTCTGGAGCAGAAACTTTTTTTCTAGAGGCAAAAGAGAAAACCAAACAACAATCCACTGTATAAAGTCAACGTCCCCAAACAGGAAAGATCATCTACCAATACAAAGTCTAGAAGGTCCAGAGATGAGAATCAAGGTTGGCAGTGGAGAATTCTTGGGTTTAGAGCCTTGTCAAGGAAAGACCAAACCAGCTATTGTTTGGGGACAGGGAAAATTCAAATTGTGGTCAACTGCCTTGAATATTTAACTTGCTCTTATAGGCTAGGGAGGAGGTATCTGGGGCACACAGGATGTCTGGACTGTTTTAAAAGTTCATTGTATCAGAGTCACTTGTCAGCCTCCTGTGTCTTTTAGTCCTTAGATCTAACAGGTGCTCATAAGGAGGTTTACATTTATGGTTCCAAACAAAAAATTGAAAAGTAATAATGTGATGTTCTAGAATGGACCTGGAAAAGTTGCTGGTTGCCCATTAATTAATATCTAATAATATTTACTAATTTTGGTGAAGCTCATAAAATCTCAGTGGCAGAAACTTCAGAAGTTATATCCTGGTGCCTGAATATCAAATGTCTGATATTCAGAATCCAATCAAAGACTTTCACATAAAGAAATTCATGAAGTTAAGTCTAAAAAAGAAGAGAGAGATGATTAAAGGATTCTTCCTGATCCCTGAAGTTAGTCATTTTTTGCCTGCCATCTTTTTTTTTTTTTTTTTTTTTTTTTTTGCAGTACGTGGGCCTCCCACTGTCACGGCCCCTCCCGCTGCGGAGCACAGGCTCTGGACGCGCATTGCCTGCCATCTTGATCTTCTCTTTTTCAATTGCTCAGTTGCAAATTCTGTGAATAAGTGGTTCGGGTTAAATGCAACCTAGCCATGCAATTTGTTTTCTGTCATGACCTATGGCACTGAAAACTATTTTCTTTGTATTTATTTCTAGGCTAGTTATCTTATAATTTTGACAAATGCCCTATGCCTGTCCTTGTAAGTAAAAAAACATGGGGCAGTTTTTCTAGTGAGACTCCCTATTTGTATCATCTTTACAGTTCAGAGGATTATGGTGACAGGTGATTGACAGAAGAGAAATAGAGTATATAAAGTGTTTTTTTCCACAAAATATAACCATTGATGAGGTCCTGAACTAGGCTGAGAATGGGGAAAGAAAAGAAGACATATCAAACTGGAAAAAAAGAAAAGCTGACAAGATTTGGGAATTGATTGGCTTTGAGGGATGAGGGAGACGCAAGGAGAGGGAGGAGTCAATTATGATTAAGGTTTTGAGTAAGGTGAAAGAATTGAAATAATAATGGCTTATTCGTTTGTTTTCTGAAACCAGTCAGAACTTTGAAAGCTGAGTAAAATGTTCTGATAAACATTATTGTCGTGACTTGAAAACCATATACCTGAGCAAACTGGATTTCAAAATTACCATGCTACTCTTATGGAAAATGGTGTGAAAAGAAATCCAACAGAAACTTCTAATAAAAATATCTTGTATTTGCTGTAAGGCTGTGCTGACAACTAGAGGAAATTACTCATCTGATTTTCTCTCTGTTTTTAAACAAAGAACCATCCCTTAGTAAAGAGGTGGCAAACTAGTCTGTTTAGCAAATCTGGCCAGCCTCCTGCTTTTGAACTGTTTGTGAGCTAAAAATGATTTTTAAATTTTTAAATTATTGAAAACATCAAAAGAAGAGTAATATTTTATGGCAAGTGAAAATTATATAAACTTTGAATTTTAGTGTTTACAATTAAAGTTTTATTGGTACACAGCCATGTCCTTTCCGTGGCTGCTTTCATTTACAATGGCAGAGTTTAGTAGCTTTAACAGAGACCATATGACCTACAAAGCTTAAAATATTTATCATCTGATCCTTTAAAGGAGACATTTGTCACCCCTACCTTAATATAAGCTATATATCTAAAGATAAGTTAGGAAAGAATGATAATGTAACTTGAAAGCATAACTAGAAAAAACAGTAGGTTAATTTTAGCAATATTTTTGTTCACCCATTCACTCAATAAATATTTGTGGAGAGCATACTGTCTGTCAAGCACTATCTGAAATGCTACAGACACACATCAATTTAAACACACAGATTTAAACATTAGTCCACTTCTTACTAATGAAGCACTCTGAAAATGAGTCCTTCTTTTGGTTATTCCTGGCAAGAAGATGGCAAGGAAATAGACTGCAGTTAGAATAGAGGGCTTCTCCTTAAGACTCAGTATATCTTGCCAGAATTAGAGTCTTGGCAAAACAAGAGGGAAGACAGTGAATAAAGTAAATGTATACATGTTTTTGAATTTGCACATGTTAACAACAGGTAGAAGTTTTCCTGTTCCTAGTGCTTTCCTGGTATATATTTAGTTTTTATTTCTAATCCTTTAAACAATTCAGTGGGGGTATCATCCTCATTTTACATATGAGGAAACAGACTGGGGATAAACTGACATATTTTTCAAAATAGTGCACTATGGCTATAATTGGTATGTTCTAGCATTGAATATAATTCCTCTCATTGCTTGAGTAAAAATATTAAATCTAACCCATAAATATGTTTGGATGATGTAGATTTTGTTGGAAATGGGAAAGCATATTACATCATACAGACTTCTTAAATATTTCTTTTAAACATCTCTTTTCCCCTAAAGATCCTCACAAGTTCTCACTTTTAAAAAAATTTGTCAATACATAGGAAGCCACTGATGGGCCTGTTTATCAATTTCTTACTATAGACTATTTTATAAATCAAGTATAGATGTATGTGTGTTTCTTATACAAAAATGTTATAGTTTCTATACTCTGTTTTATAGAACCTGAAGTTTCAATAGTGGTAATTTAAGTTTTACAAATATTACATATAACTATATATATATAATATTATATAAAATTATTATAAAATTATAATATAGTTATATATATATAATATATTGAAATAAAAATATAATGCTCCATCTTCCAGTTAAACAGGATGGACTGTCCATATATATTTACTTCTGTTCTTTCCAAAATTAGAAAATAACAGTAAAGAGATTCTAAAATGTAAACTCAAAAAGATAAAACGGATAAAACAAGGCAGATTAGGAATAGCTTTTTGCAATGCAGAATGTACAAGTATAAATAGTAACTGACTTAGAAGGCCCAAATATGCTGAAACCTAACCAAACAGTGGGGAAATCCAAGAAATGATCTAATTGTACATCAGAATTCATAACATAAAAGGCTAAGAAATGACAATGGCATGAATATCTGAAGGTGAGGGTACAGGCATGGCTAAAACAAATGGGAACTTGATACATTTCTTGTTAGAAGTCCAGATCCCATCCAGCACCTCAGTGGAAGACTGGAGGCTTATTCTCTGGTGGCAGTAAAATGGAAGTTCCTGATTGCCTCAGGAGGCCAAGTACTGAGGTGTGAAGGGTACTGTTCCCAAAATAGTGGCAGCCCAGGAGTATATATGCAACATTGAAACTGACCATATGTCTTTTCCCATTCAATTTCCAGAAGACTGGCAGCCAGACTTAGAACTTTAGACAAAACTATTCTCTAAATAATGACCAGAGCTAAAGAAAAGATACTACTATTTTCCAGTGAAAGATTACAACCAAATCAGTACAGTGAAGGCTAAATTTAACAAACCTGTAGCTTCTAAACAATATTTTGTAATCCACTTAATACATGAATAGACAATAAAGGATCAGTAGACACTTCATTCAAGTGTGTAACATGAATGATAGAATCAAAAGACACAACTATACAAACAGAAAAAAAAGCACTAAAAGGAAACAGATTATGTAAGGAGAGGAAAAATTCAAATATATATGTACTAATAATAATAGAAAAATAAAAAGACATTGCATTCATGACACAAAAATAGAAGTATATATATGTATATGTGTTGAATATATATACATATGTTTCCTGTACATATCTTGTATACATTTATATATGAATATATTTATATATAATAATTTATATATAATATGTTTGTTCAGAGAATAAGAAAAACATTTAAAAATTAAAATTATAATAGCAAAAAAAGAAAATCTCATTACAACAGTTAGAAAATAAAATCAAGGAAATCTCCCAGAGAGTAGAGTAAAGCAACAAAAAGATGAGAGTTAAATGAAAAAAAAAAAAAAAGAAAATTAATGAACCAATCCAAAAGGAAGAACAGTTGAATGATAGAAGTTCCAATGAAGAAAGAACAGACGAATCAGACTCAGGGAATCAGTAAATAAACAATCAAGAAAATTTCTTGTAAGTGCCCACTGAGTAGATATAATGGATCTACTCCAGAGCACTTCAGAGTGGAAATTCAGACTACAGGTTAAATAGAAGATTCTAAAGCTTCCAGAAAGATAAAATAGGTCACAAACAAAGGATCAGAAAACTGGATGGTTTGGGACTTCTCGAGCAGTGCTGGAAACTGAGAGATAATGAAGATATAACTTTGGACCTCTGAAGTAAAAAGATACTGACTCTGGTTTTCTATTTGTAGACAGACTAACAAATCAAGGGTAAGGGTAGACATTTTCAGATATTCAAGGGCTTAAAAAAGTTTACCTCCCATGTGTCCTTCCTTAGGAAACTTTTGCAGGAATGCTGTACTAAAATGAGGGAGTAACGAAGCAAAAGAAAGACAGAGAATCCAGAAAATGGGATTTTCTTTCCTTTAAGAAAGAGGCAAAGAATATCTCCAGGATGGAGATGATGGAATATAACAGGAATGTAGCAAATCATTGGCCGGCAAGAGCAAGAATAGAGCAGCTCAGAAGGTTCCAGGAAGATTATCTCTAACAAAGTAAAAATGATAGAATATCTGATGTAACTGGGAGAGTTTGGGCATTTTTCAGTGATTAGTACATAGAAAATAAAGCCAACAAAATAAAACAATTATTAGCTACAGAGGAAACAAAAAGTCACTTAAAGAAGTAAAAGTAGTCACGGCTTATACATAGCTTCTCTGTGAACAGTTCTTGTGTAAACATAATAAAGTTCCCTAAAAATTTTTAATAAAAATTATGCAGTGATTTTAGTGGAAACTAAAGGACATGGGAAGTATGTGTATTTACTTCTGGGGCCTAGTTGAAGAGAGCTAAATCCTTATTTTCCATTGTAGGAAGTAAATAGATACAATCTAAAAGTGAAAGATCAAGAAAGAGCAATATTGTTATTTTACTTACACAAATGGAGGGAAGTTATCAAAAATAACAGCTAACTAAGAAGCTAAAACAGTTGAAAAAATTTACCTCTGAGAAAATGGAAGTGGCAGGAAGGGTTGGGGCATTGCTATTTTTCTTGGTAAGAATTTCAGAACCACTTGACACTTAAATGTGTGAAAAATAACTTTGGCAATCATAAAAATCAAATGGAGGAAAATGTTAACACTGAAATGTGTTAATTTTTAACAATTAGAAACAGATTCATTGACTTATGCAGCCAGGGTAATTCATTTTTATAGAAATCTCATAACACAGCTACTCTTAAAATATCTATTCGTAGACAACTTATTGTAGCTGGGCTGTTAATTAAAAGTGTGTAGCTTGGTGCTGTTATTACTATCATTATTATTAAGTTATAATCATTAAATTCAGGATTGCATATGTCCATTCACCTAAAATTGTGTGGTCACCTATTAGCTATTTTGGTGGGTGAAATGGGCTCTCCCTCCCCCAATAGCAAATGTTAAATTGATATAAAATTGAACAAAAATCTGCACGCAGAGTGATATAAGGATGCCAGTCTCATCCGTAATCTGTAATTACAGATGTTTGTATTTATTGAAATAACCTTGTTGAAATTACTGAATTACAGAATCATAAAATGCTAGAACTCATTTGAAAACATGGACATTGAGGCCCAAGAGGAAAAATGGCCTGCCCGTGATCTCACATCTAGGGGAAATAGAAAGTAGGAGAAATAGCTGCTTCCCTCTCAGCAGTGCTAATACACTAGGACTGAGCTATGCTGGACTAGATATCACAAGAGGCTGCGTGTTAGCTCATTTCTAAGACCACTGCAATTTCAATGGAAATCTACAGGTTAATTTTCTGTCCCAAGCAGAACACAAATAACCACTAATGAAGATCTCAATAAGTGAATGAGATACTGCATCATTAAAAAAGTAGAGAAAAATTAGGCCCAGCCTAAGAAAAAAAGTGATGTACTTCCAGTCCTGTTCTTTCTGCCCATGAAAAAGATTGTATCGCTACCTTCTCCTTCTAAAGTTTAACATCAGCATAACTTTTTTTTTTTGCAGGAACATGTGATAACAAAGGGTAGTTTTCACAATACAAAATAGTACATGTTAACTGTATTTTCCTAGATTCCTTGCAAAATGTCTTTTGTATCACTTAGGAGTTTTTGACTGTAAAAACAGAAACTGGTGCCAGCTAACCTAAGCAAAAGAGGGTTTAAGATAGTTAGGATGCATAGTGGAGACGGGGAGACCACAGAATAGGACTAGAACGAGCCTGGAAGAGCCAAGAAAGCTTCAGAGGCCTAAGAAACCAAATGTAGGTCTGGGCTGGACAGGGAACAGGCTGATCAGGCCACCGCCTCTGTGAAGAGGAAACTCCAACCCATTCTTCTCTTTTTGCATCACTTGCTGAAGATTCAAAGTGTACCTTGATACAGTTCAATTGGCTGAGCTTTGGCCATTTGCTCTCCTAAAACAGTGAGAGGAAGCAGGTGGCACTTCTTTGGTAGATTACCAGCAATCGGACTTCTCTGCCACCAAACTGCATGCTGGGAAAAGCCAGTAGGAAATGAGGGCAGTATTAGAAATGCCAAAAAGTAGCAAATCCCTACTGTATCAAATCCCTACTGTAACAAATTCCTTTTTGTTAAACATGCCTGAGCTATTGAGTTGACTCAGTGGTCTGCGGAAAGAGCATGCTTCCTTGTTAAGATAGTAACTGGATTACAGTGTTACATTTTTGGCAAACTGATAGTGAAAAGCTTATTAAGGGGACATAGGTCCTGCCAAGACCTACTTGCTTTCTTTCCGTATATTGGAATTCAAATGCAACACAGGTAAAACTTTTAGCTCAGATCAAAGGTAATACATCTACATGGATGTAGAAAAATGTGGCATTTACCCAGTGGTCTATGTGGTGATGCTTAAAGATATGTCTTTGTGTATGGCACTGCATGTGTGTGTGTTAGAGGAATAGAAAAGGCCAGAACGGCCTGCAAAGTATTTCAGTATATTGATATCAGGATAATAAGCTTGACCTCTTTCAACAGGCTGTCATTTCCTGTCGGTCTCTTAAATTCATTGATTTTTTTTAGAGTTTTGTTTTATTGTTTCTCATTTCACGGTAAAATAACAGGAGCAGTAAGTCATTTCCTTAATCAGAAAAAAAATGATGATTTTTGGAATTTTATGAGTTGCAATACCCAGGAAAGACCAGGAAGATATATGCTAGAGAGGGTGGGGGAAAGGGAAGCAACAAGGGGAGCGGGCAAGGCTTTTGCTTCAACTTTTCTATACCAATAGCTTGTACAACATTATCTTTTAACAGTTCTGTGATTTTTTTTCTGTACTCTAAATTCCAGCAAGGAATTTACTGAAACAGCAAATCATCTCTCCTACAAACTAAGTGTCAAAAAGCTCAGTGAAGTGTTTAGAAATAATAAAGCAAGTGAAGGAAAAAAAAAAGAAACCGATAATAAGGTGAGGAGAAAATATTTTCAAATGAGATTTAAAATCAAGAGAGAAACATGTGAACTAGAGCTTCAAATAAACAAGGAGCAATGGAAGTCATTTAGGAAACCTGCAGATAAAGATTTTATGTGTTTTATAGAAGTGAGCAAAGTGTCAGCAAGTCTCAAGTCTGGTAAACATTGTTTGAAGTTAAATTTTCTGGTGAGGTGAGAAAATATAATTACATAGTCACTTATCGCTCATTTCTCTGTACTGGAAGTGAGGGTGGCTGACTTCTTCTCTATTGCATGCAACATCAGCACATTCTGAGGTTGCCTACAAAGTTACGGATGCCTCAAATTTATCTTAGCCTTTGATATGATGAGAGTTTAGTCATGTAAAGGGCTTTTAAAATGCAGTGCATTCCTATGCTGGCTAGGCCATAAGTAACTTTTGAAAATAATTACATTGACCATATATTTTATAAAGGCTAAAGCATCTAAATGTAAATAAAACACAACATTCCTCAAATGTAGGTAGCAAATACCAAGATTAATTTACTTTTAGGGTTTGCAACAGTAAGACAATGTAACTCAGGTGAACTCAAGTGAAAATACCATTATAAAATATAACCATTGTTAGCTGTTCCTAAATTTGTAATTAAGTTTTTATGTTCAACAGAAATATATATACAAATGGTTTAATGGGCCAAACATTTCCATAAGAATTATCAAAATGTTCTGTCCTCCCTGTCTCCTGCATTTCCCACACCTCAGTGTTCGCTTTCAGCACTCACTTGTGTTTATTTCCCTTCATTTAACAATAAACATTGTTATATTGGTAGCTTTAAAGCAATTTTTAAGCATCAATTTATTAATTTCCCACTAGGGGAAATGTGGATTTAGCATTCTTTTTTTCCATCCTCTAACCTTCCTTACTGTACAAATTTCCCCATACTTGAGAGTTATAACATTACTTAGATCAGTACTCAGGGTTCACATCATTATATTTTTGTAAATGTTGACTGTGCTATATTTTATACTAGGATTATGTTTGCCTTCTTGAACAACCTTCTGTATACCTTCTTGCTGTTAAGTGTACTACTTTTTTACTGACTTGGTTTTCTATGCCCTTGCTCTCCCTGAGTTTTTCCAAATTCATTAGGATTATATCAAGTTCTTGCAGACAACTCTTCAGAGGCTGCTGATCTGCTCCAACTGGATTGGTTATGCTGTATGCCTTAGAAATGCCATCATCCTAAGATCTACCTTCAATTTAAACCTAGAGAAATCCTATCCTCTCTCCTGAGCTGAAGCTCCTATTCTCTGCACCTCATGCTTTCCTCTTTCTTGATTTACTCTTCCATTAGGGTGAAGCAACTTTTCCAAGGGCTTTGTGAGAAAGACAGCATGGGAAACAAATTGTTAGGGAGGTTGCATATCTGAAAATATCTGTAGACTACCCTCATACTTGACTGGTAGTTTCAGTGACATGGTGTTAATTGATTCAAAATAATTTTCCTCCACATTTCAAAGGCATTTCTCCATTGTCCTGTATCTTAAGTGTAACTTTGAGACATCAAAATCCTTTCTAATTCCTGACCATGGAAGCTTTTACAATCTTTTCCTTATCACTGAAGCCCTGAAATTTTACAGTTAAATGCCTTTGCGTCTACTGATTTTCAGCTGCTGTGCTTGCCATAATCTAGAAATTCATATCCTTCATTTCTGGGAATTTTTCTTGAATTATTAATGATTTTCTACTTTCTAGTTTTTCCATTCTTTCTGTCTGGGTTTCCTATTAGTCAGATATTGAATCTCCTAAAATGGTCCTCTAATTCATTTCATTTATTTAAAAATTTTTTCAATGGGTTAGGGTTTTGAAAAAAAATGCATGTTTTCTTTTGCTCTACTTTCTGTGAGAATTTCTTTTATCTTTCAAAACATTTTCTGAAGTTTCTATTTCTGTTGTTTATAATTTTTAAGAACAATTATTCTATTTTATATAGCATTTTATTATTTTTTCATGAATGCAATATTTTTCCTAACTCTGAGCATTGTAATAAAACTTATATTAAAGTTTCCTTCAATCTGTATACTATCTGCTTCTTGTTCATTTTATTCTTTATTCATATTATAAGAGATAGATTAAAAGATTTGGGGGAAGCACACAGGGATAGTTTTTTCTATTGCAGACTGTGCTGTGTGAAGATCTGGCTGTACTGTTTTTTGGGAGACTCTGAATTTTAGTATTTTAGATCTTTCTCTTGGTCTGGTAAAAATTTACAGGAGAGAATATTCCAGATATATGTCTGCTTGCCAACATTCTGGAAACTGAGTGAGGAAAGAGGGCTAAGGGGTTCTCTACATTCCTTATATATATTCCTTATTCCTTATATAAACATTGATGACTCCTAACCATAACCTGCTCTCAACTATAGCTGCTCATCTATACAAAGACCTTTTGTTTTACCCTTCTCAGAGAATAAACCTACAATCTTCTGTCTTGGTCAGTGTAGTTAGCTCACACTGCCATGACAATACCACAGACTGGGTGTCCTAAACAACAGAAATTTATTTTCTTCCAAGTTAGGAAGCTGGAAGTTCAAGCTCAAGGTGCCAGTAAAGTTGGTTTTTCCTGAGACCTCTCTCCCTGACTTTCAGACAGCTGGCTGTTCACTGTGTCCTTGTCTCAGACTTTCGTCTGAGAATACACTCCTGATCTCTCCTCCTCTTTTTGTAAGGACACTAGTCCTACCCCGTAACCTCACTTAACCTTAATTACCTCTTTAAAGGCCCTATCTCCATATCTAGTCACATTGGGGTTAGGACTTCAACATATGAATTTGTGGGGGGCACAGTTCAGTCTGTAACATTTGGAGAGAGGCAGTTGTTCAGCCATATAGAGTGTGATTGAGGATCTGTGGGTCTCTCTACTTCTTAAGCTCACTCCACAAATCCTCTTTTCATCCCACATTCATCCCTACCCCAGAGTTAGCAGGTGATGCCAGTTCCTGAACCTATTAGAGGTTCTATGATATAAATCATGTTGCTTCTTTTTCTCCCTCACTGCCAGCTTAGAATTAAGCTTTTTCAGAGTGACTCAATTAGAGCTCCTCTTTCAGCTTCCCCAGTTCCAAAATTTTATATCATTCCTACCCCCGGAATGATATAATGTTTAATTATGATAAAATGTTTAATAACGGGTATGTTATGGGAGTCAACCAATCAGAAAAGATGCTGGACTGATCAGGGTAAGCCCCAGCTAGATACCATGCAGGTACCTAGCAGCTGAACACTGGTGTTCTGCTTTCTACTTCTTTTACTCTTTGTGGCTATATGCCATATGAAATAAAATAAAATTCCTTTACCTGTCACTTTATGTTGGTTTCTAGAGGAAGCACAGTTAAATGTGTCTGTTTAATCTATTGTCTTTTGCCAGAAAAACATGTTGTTGTAGAAGTCAAAATTAAATGTGAAGCATTACTTTAATTCTCCTTATTCCTGGCTAAATGTGACTTATGAAATGTTTAAACATTGTAAGTGGACCATTCTCACTGGATAACATTCAGAAAGAGTTTAAGAAAAGATAAATTAAACTTTTAAGTTGCTCCAGGTGTTATAGTTATCTGGCTAATCCTCCAAATCAGGAAATATAAGAATTTTAAAAATCTTTTACTGTCATATTTTCAATATTTTTATCAATGCATGAATCCCTTTTAACCTTCTCTGGTGATCTTCCCTGAAATCTATCTAGTACAATATTGATAAATTCCCCCATTTGATTTCATATATACTTCTATCACTTAACTTACTACTTTTTAATGTGGCACGTATTGTTAATTTCCTACTCAATATTATTCCTAGTTCTTCCTTGATTTGGACTTAGATTTGATGTGTAAAATATTACTTTTCCAGGATCTCTCAAGGTATGTATGGCCATGTGACACAGTTCCAGCCAATGAGATAAAATCAGAAATGTGTTGAAATTCCTGTACACACTCAATGTTTTTAGAATAAATGAGTGAATGAATAAATAACCCCCAAAAATGGTCAGATACTGTAGAAAATTTCTTGAGTTGGAAGCTTACAATTTTAACTCTTGTTAAATGACTCATTATTTTTGTAGAACTGAAGATTCTGAATCTTACAGCTCTGCTCTACCATTATATATATATGTGGTTAAATCCCTGAGTCAGGGGTTCACAAACCACAGAGAGCCTGGGGCCCATTTTTATAAATAAAATTTCACTGGAACATAGCCATACCTGTTTATTTATGTATTGTCTATTGCTGCTTTCACACAACAATGACAGCTGAGTATTGAAACTGAGACCATATGACCCAAAAAGTCTAAAACACCAGCAATTTGGCCCTTTAGAGAAAAAGTTTTTGGATCTCTGTTTCTAAATCATTTAGCCTCTCTGAGGCTTCTTTTCTTTACCTTTAAACATTATAACTTCTGAGCATTTAAAAAAACATTTTTGGATGTATTTTTTATGACTAGAATTTATTAGAAAAGTAGTGAATAACCAGTAAAGATGTCTTTCACATTGTATCCCTTCAAATATTTGAAGACAACAAAGCATGATCTAAATCACCTTGTCTTGAAGCTAAATCACAGCAGTTCATGTAGCTGTTCCTCATATGACAAAGGGCACTATATTTTGTAAAATATTTTATTTTGGTTTGCAATGTTACTGTTAAAACTTAAAGCCCAGAAGAAAATACAATCCCACAGTGTGATACAACAAGCACAGAGAATGACTTCCAAAATGGACAACTTTCTTGTAAACCAAATTCTGATTAACTCATTCCAAGATTATGTTTACTTCCTAACCACTTCATCTCGATATTGACTTTTGGAGAATTAAAACTTTTAGGTCTTTTTGACAGCCCCATCAATCATTTAAATTGACATATAAACCTTTTCATTTATTCCTGTCAAAATACGTCTCACTGATTTTAACCCATCTTCTAAATATAGTGAACTAATTTCAAATATTGACTCTGCCATTCATTATTTTAACTATTCCTCTAAATTTTGAAACTTTTAAAAAATTTAATGCAAGTGAATAACAACTCGTTGAAATAAGATATTGCCATAGGGCAGAGTTGTGTCATCATTATCATCAAATTCATTTACCTGTATATATTTAACATATAAATAAAATCAGTTTTGCTGATTTTTTACTATGTTTCAGGTCTGTGTTAAATCTTTTTATGCATTATCTTATTACATCTTCATGATAATGAGGATACTCCTAATATCCCCATTTTACGCATGAAGTGTCTGAGGCCCAAAGAAGCTAAATTAAAACTCAGGTAGTCTTACTCCATAATTGGTACTTTTCTACTAAGATGAATTGCTTCTTCCTAAGGGAATGCTAAAAAATATTTCCAAAGGAAGATCTTTTTTTTTTTTTTTTTCTCCATTTAATTTCAAGAGAAGGGATTAGGGCACAGTGAGAAGAGGTACAGCCATAAATTGTGAGAATTTGACTTGAACTTTTAAAGCATTTCAACTTTGAGAAGTATATGTATGCACTGGTAGTGAACATGACCTTAGGTGTAAGGTATTTGGACTATGGAAAGGCTAAAGGAACACAGGAGACAGCTATAGATTAAAGTAAATGAGGAAGGAAAACTGCTTAACCTCTGAAGTCATTTTGTCTAATATACTGGCATTTAGTGTTGGAGTATTGTAGGAAGGAAAAAGTGTTTTCCCTCTACCCATCTTAAGTTCATTGGCTGAGGCCCTGGTAATTAGACTAACAAAAGACAGGTTAACGAGAGAAAAACAGACAAGTTTATTAACACGTGCATCCCGCGTACACATGGGAACACTCAGAGATGAGTAACGGGAAGCATGGTTAGAACTTGGGCTTATATAACATCTTCACAAAAGTACAATAAATTTTTAAAGAAGTGACAAGGCAAAAGAAAACGACTTTGAGCTTCTAATGACTGGCAAACTGTGGGAGGGCAAATATATGGGGAAATTAATGGTAGATTAGGGCTAGTTTTAACAAGGTTTGTTAGGTAGATTTCTCTGGTGCCCTCTCTGAGCTGTAGGGGTCTAGAGTTTTCTCTTGGGATTAAATTGTGTCCTTCCTGTTTGCGGGGTTGGGGGTGGGACACCTTTACAAATCGATGTCCTGCTTTTAGGAAATAGGAGAGCAGAGAACTTTTCTTGTATCTGCTTCTTCTCAGTTGCCTTCACCTCAAAATACTCCTTATAACAAAATGGCATGTTTTGGACTGGCATATTCTGCTACCCTTCATTATAAATGGATGTTAGGTTCAGGAAAGCATAATTGACTTTAGTTTTATTTACCATATAGACTCCTAAAAATGTGTGTGTAAAGGAGCTGGTCAGATAAAACACTCAGAATGTACAAAACCTGGTGGGAAGTGGGGAACTTAATGCTAAGAGCTCTTAGGAAAGGATACTTACCAAAAATCAGTGGCCTTGGGTTCTTTCATCTGCCCTCAGGGCATCTAAAAGGGCCTCTAGAGAAGAGAGAATAGAGAATAGAGGGAGATGGGGAGCCCTATTGTCTTTGACTGTCAACAATAAGTGGAAAAGTTACTGGCAATTAATATGGGTGCCAAATGTTGGTCAGTGAACAAGAACAGTCCTGTCTACAACTGTCTACAACTCTCCTGTCTACCATTATTTACTTTAACCTTAAGAAAGTAAGGTTAAGAGGTGGGAAACCGTCCCTTAAGGAGTAGGTTTAGCTTTAAAGGCTATATTCCCACATGTTGTGAAAGGGAAAACAACCAGCAATAATTTGTTTTAAAGAGATTCCTTTCCTTTTCTACCATCATGATTGAAGCAATGGGGAAAATTGCCTAAACTCTAAAATAAAAGCTAAGAACTCTGGCTCTTACTCATAACTATCTAGTAATATGGAGTATGACCTTGGGCTAGTTATTAACTCTGTCCATGTGTAAAACTGAGGATAATGCTAACGTCATTGGAAGAACATCTGAATTCATTAACAATGGTGAAGTATATTTGAAAATGTAATGGCATATTTCAGTATATAACTTTAAATAACCCGTGTGCCACCCCATTGCACCAATCACTAAGGTTGCATAACAATTAATGAATCAGTTATGTATCAAACATCATGGGCTCTCCCACCTTATGAGAGTTTTTCTGATTTATAAGCATGAAAGTTATGCCTATGGAGGGAGCAAGTCAGTAAATTAAGAATAAATGATATAGGGCATCCCTGGTGGCGCAGTGGTTGAGAGTCCGCCTGCCGATGCAGGGGACACGGGTTCATGCCCTGGTCCGGGAAGATCCCACATGCCGTGGAGTGGCTGGGCCCATGAGCCATGGCCGCTGGGCCTGCGTGTCCGGAGCCTGTGCTCTGCAACAGGAGAGGCCACAACAGTGAGAGGCCCACGTACCACAAAAAAAAACAAAACAAAAAAACAAGAATAAATGATATAATTGCCTGATATGTGTTCCACAGTCCTCATTTTTAGCCTGAGGGAGGAATGAGCTTTTCAACATTTTCCATAACAATGGTCTTTTTCAGAGCATTAATGATCTACAGATATATTTGGCCATAAAAACAAGACCAATTGGTTTCAAAACAACTCTAACCTCAATTAATAGGATGCAGGCTCCCCTGAGACTTTGTCAAGGTCTCCATTTTATTAAAGCATACCAGGACTATCAAAATTCAGGGAGCAAATGCTCAAATTGAAACAGATGTGTATATTTGATAGTGATTCACACAGAAGACCACCCTCTGGTAAGTCAGGGTCTTGGGTTCTTGTCCCAAATTTAGCTCCAATTAGTTCTGTGATTTGGAGCAAGTACTTTGTTGGATCTTAGCTTCCATAAATGTATAGTTAAAATTTAAAAGTCATTGAATGAGTAATATAATAATAGTATATTGATAGTTAACAAATATCCAGCTCTGAGTATCTATAGGCACTGAGCTAAGTGGTCCCCTTGCTATATTATCACATTTAATTCTCTCAACAACTGTATGAGATGGGAATTATTATTCTGGTTTTTTGGTGTAAAAAATAGCTGAGTAATCCTCGAGCCAGGGTTCTTAATCACCACTCTAATCATTCCAGGATGTATCTGCTTGTCCTGCACAGGATAAATTTAGTCTAATATATGAATATGCTTAAGAGTAAAAAACTTCTACAGATGTAGTCATTATTTGAGATACTAAGGCAGTAAGTAGTCTGCTAAATAGAATTTGCTAGTCCAAAAGGGTTAATGTATTTGATGTGTCCAATGAAGGTGCTGGGTAAAGATGAATTATTTGTTGGTTATTCAGTGGTAGAGAGATGAGATAGGGACAAGTGAAGAGGACGGCTAGAGAACTTCTACCAATTAGTGAACAGAAGAGTCTTTCCTTCAGCTCCAGGATTAAGTTTTTCTGAGGTCTAGAAAACCATGTGACTTGCCTTTTCTCTGTGGGCACCTACAAGCATTTCATCCCATTTGTGATCCAAATTTCTCTTAACAGCCTCACCACATCTGTAAACATAAACCCTCTGGTATCCCACACCCCTAGGGATTACCTATCATGAAAAGCACTCTGGACAAAAAGGACAAGGATGGGAGATGGTACACTAAGGGCCAAAAGATTGGCACAGGGCAACCATTCACCACCCACAGAACACTTGTGCAAACCACCAATTCCTAAACCAAGATTTGGTTTTCTTGATATTCAAATTTAACTCTAAATTAAAATATATAGATTTTCAGCTCTAAACACTTGCATAAAAAATTCTGATGCCAAGAACTTTCTGAGCCTCCAATCTTTGTAAAGTGGACCTACGCCTGAAAGACCTGACTCCCCAAGTTCCTTATAGAGTCTCAGAGGCTGTCTTCCTCAGGCATTTCTTTCATGGCTGAGCAGCCTTTATGTGTGATCACATAAAAAAGTTTCCATAATCTTTCTTCCTTGAGTTCCCAATTGACCATTCAAGCTCCATCTCCCACCAGACCCAAAGCCACATCCTTGCTAGGCATTGTCAGACAGAAGCCAAGTTCCTACTCAGCTGAAGCTCTGTATATAGTACCACAGTCCTAGGCCTCACACTTACATCACAGAGCAGTAATTTTTAATTGAGTCATGGACAGTTTTGAAAATCTACTGGAAATTCTGGACCAAACCTCCAGAAAAATGCACACATGTAGAGAAAAAGAAAAAAAAACACACATGTACATATATACATAATATACTCTTTCATTTCATGGTGTTTGGGACTCACTGAAGTTAACCCATGGACCTAAGTCAAGAAAACATGTCTCAGAAACTTTCAGGTCTCCCCTATCCTAATGCTCTATTTGGGACCTAGAACCCATTATGGACATAAATAACATTCCCCAAAAAATAGTAATTAAATGTCTCTAATATTCCCTCACTTCTCCAATATATACCATTGATTCTCATTATTCATAGTTGTTTCTCTCTAAAAGTCACCATGAACACTGAATTAGCAAATACTGAAACATTGCTCCTAGGGGAAATACAGAGTTAGGTTCCGATGAGCTTCTGGTCACAGTAGTCTTATCAACCAATCAATACATAACTTTATTTCTGTTTAAAGACAACTTATTTAATATATACTGTTTATTCACTTACACTGAAATTGAACTCACAGTCAACTGTGCTCTAGCTCACTTCTAAACAAAGCTTATCTGTCACATATCTTTTCTCCATAAGGCACATCACAGCCTTCTTGCACATAGGAACACTAGACAGCACTTCTGCACTACACACGGGGGCTATTTTAAACAGTAAAGTTAAAAAAAAAAAAACAGAAAAATGGGCACTAAAATAGACCATGGAAAGGACACTTGTTTACGTATGAGAGCTGAAACAAGGATGCAGAGCATCGCCTAGTGACCTGAGCTGGGAACGGGAGCAGCAAACTACTCTGCTCTGCACGTGAACACACATGACTGTGAAAGCACCATGACTATTGACTTTGAGGCTGCAAAAAGTTTGTAGCAAGTAGGCAGATTCACAAATACAGAATCCGCAGTTAATTAGGATCGACTATATATCTCCCCTCCAGCTTCTTACTCCCCATTTCTAAGGCCATCTAAACATCCCACCTCCTAATGTCAGTATCCTTGATTTCCAAGTTTTGAACCCTACAGTGTACAGTGTACAAATTCTATGCTTGTATTTTACAAATGGTCATGTAATAGGCCACCAAATTTGGCTCAATTTGACCCCTACCTTAGTGAGCTCTATAACCTAGAGGACTCCAGTCCTATTCCCTTCAGTTCCTAATACTTATCACCACCATTCATATAATTTCTTTGTCAGTGTATAAATCAGATTTCATTTCTGTAGTACCAAAGCTTTTGTATACTTTTATGGAAAAAAGAAAATATCAATTATACAGAAATTCTTTAAAGGAATTTGAAAAGTAATGCAAGTCAAACTGAGTGGAAGGCTAATACAGAAGACATATAAATGCAAATTTCATTATTCAGTTTTAACTATGTCACTTCATTTATTGGTGACACATTTTAATGCTTAATATCGTTAACCTTCTAACATGACTGCAATTGTAAAGGATCTAGGTTTTTCAGGGGAGAAGTAAAATTTGTTTTTTTTAACAGTTTTTACAGTGGTGTGATGGTGAGGATCCTGGTGCCCAATGTGCAATTCCAAGTGACTAGAAGGAAGTTTTGAAATAGAGTTATACATTGCTTCTTTTTCTTTTTCAAAATAGCAGCTTATATTTCCACTCAAATTTAGGTTAAATATATGGTCATAATAGAAACCAATGTTCCTTCGTTTCTTTTGAGCCACCAAAACAAATCTCATAAGATATCTTGCAATAGACACTTTGTACTAAAATGCTGTTAGAAATTCATATATAACAAAGGGTCTGAGCCTTAGGAGAGATGGAAAAACCATTGTGACATATATAGTGACAGTGTGGCAAGAAAGAACTCAGAATTCCAAGTGAAACATTAATAAAGAATCCATAGAACTTGATTCTGGCTCTGCATTTGGCCTCATGCCCTGAAAAGTTGATGGTAAACCACAGCCTACAGCTCTCAAGGAGAAAACCTTATGATCTTCTTTATCAACTTTGCAATGAGTTAAAAATACCTTATGCTATGTTAGTGGATATGACTGGAATATATTCTATTTTCCTATGCAATTAAAGTAAGAACTATTTAAATTTACAGTGACTTATTCTAGTTGGCTATACACTTATTTTTTTAATTTTATTTTTATTTTTACAGTTTTATTTTTGTGTACAGATTTGCTTAACCATCACTGAATTTCTAGGTCAGGTTCAGGTAACTAAAGAGCCTTTATAAGTAGTTTATATTGTCTAGACCCAAGGTATGCTGCAAACCCAGTCTGAAGCAAAATGGGAAATTACATCTTTCTAAAGACAGGCTTAGAAATCCTAATCCAGTAATTTAAGATGTTTCCTTTCTTGGGTAGCAGGGCTGAGCTATACCTGGCTGCTAGGTCACCATTCACAGGGATAGCCAAGAAAACAGGGTACAGACCACCAAAAACAAGACCAACCAGTCCACTTCGTGTTATGGTACAGGTTTCACAATGTAAATCACCTGTATTCAAAGGTAAACTTACTAAACCTTTGTAAGATACTTGTACCGTCAAAAATGGGATCACTGCCATTGGTAAGCCAGCAGCTACACGAGCCTTTGTCACATGTAGGATGCATCGAAAGAGACTATTTGCTATTAGGCCACAGAGGGCAGCATTAAGTCCAATATATGTTGATCCATTTTCAAGCAGATTCCTTTCTGCTTCTGGAAGTTGGTTAATTTTTCTGGTTATGATTTCAATTAAGTTCTTCTTGACAGTACCATCTGGTTTATGATTTTCTATCTTGAGCCTTAAATTAAAATGTCATTTTTCAATAATGTGTATCTTTTACTGCACCCCTTTACCCGGAATGCCGGTACCTTACGCTCTCCTCCCAGCTGTCACTGCCTCCTCCGGCCTCCATCAGCCACGCGAGTGCTCACTCCTACACTTATTTCTGTTGTTATGATTACTGAATCTTTCCAGGGTTACTTAGCAGCTAATGAGTATTTATCATGAGGTCCACCTTGCGCAGGGCTCAGTGAGTGATGAAGTCATTTACAAAGGCCCGGCCTTCAAAGTATTTAAAATGTAAAGTTGTGCTGTCCAGTACAGTAGCCACTACCCATAGGTGGCTATTTAAGTTTAAATCTAAAGAGATTAAAAATTCAGCTCCTCAGTTAAACTAATCACATTTCAAAAGCTCAGTAGGCATAAGCACACGTGGCTAATTGCTGCCGTATTGGACAGTGAGGATTTCCATCCTCACAGATATTTCTACTGGGCTGTGCTTATCTACAGTAATACTCATTTAAGACCGATTTAAAAAAATGGTAAATTTAGAGTTTAATTCAATAGTTGAATTTCTTTTTTTTAAAGAGATTAAGTTATAGTTGGTAATCCCAAATACAGCAATAACTTTCTCTATAGCTGGTGGTAGAATGTGGGAAAAGCATGACTTTCAGCCAAACTGGACCCCTCCTCCCTCCTTCCTTCCCTTCCCTTCCCTTTCCCTTTCCCATCCCCTTTCCCTTTCCTTCCCTCCCTCCCTCCCTTCCTTCCTTCCTTCTTCAGGTTCCAAAGAATATTCTGGGTCATTTGCATATATGTGTGGGGAAGGGAGAGGGGAGTTTGGGATCTGTCTGTTGGAGGAAATGAAGCAATGAGTGTGAATTCTCTGATTCTAAGCACTTTCTGTTACTCATATGAGGTGTTCTTGGATTCACCTCTTTGCACACTGTCTGAATGACCCCTTCTGTGTTTACCTAGCCTAACATAATTGTCCTTTGTTTTTTTGAAATGACTTTTCACTTAGAGCTCATAATATCCTCTTCAGTTGCTAATTATTCCATTTCTTTCTTTATAACTTCTTTTCTCGTATGAGCCTTCAGTTTGTATCTGTGCCATTTCAGGCCTCCCTATATATATGAAGCTATTAATTGTGCACCTAATATATGTTCACCAGAATATTTTACCATAGCACCTAGCACAGTACTCAACACATGGTAGGTTATTAGGAAATGCTGCTGATGGTTTAGAAGGAGACCCTTACAAAGTGAAATGATAACTGACCTACCTCAAAGTGTGAGAAAAATGTTTAACATTACAAGATCTGTTGAAAATACAAAATGCAACCCAATTCCCTATTATTCAAAGGTAGTCTTTCCAAATCATTTTCAAAATGTCATGGTGAATTTTATGCTGTAATTTCTGACCATACCAAATTGCCTTTAACAAAATGACATAAAAAAAGCACTCATTTTCTGCTTGATAATTATCTCATCTCTCTTCACAGCCACATACTCATCCACAGTGTATACCACTGTCAGGCATTTTCTGTCCTTCGGTGTATTACGGTCACTCCAGTATATTAAACCTCAACTGTAGCTTAACAAAGTTGTACCAGTTCATATGTATTCTTATTAAATATTTGTATTTGCTACTCTTTTGTTCTCTCTAATATTTATACATTTTTATCAGTGTTAAATTTTCTTGGACCTCTAAGTCATTAATGAATATATTGAATAATATTAATCTTAGTAACAATTCTTTGTGTAGTTTTCTCCACAATTCAGACAAAAGTATGAATTCCCAGAGGGTAACTGCCCGTGTATTTAGTACAGTCGTCCTCCAGATTCAGGGATTCAGTTATTCACAGTTCTAGACATTTGCTGTGCTGTGAACTAACACACAACTTTCTTTTATTGTTCACTGTTACTCTGGCAGCTCCTGCCATCTGTAGCTTATTCTGCCTTCCTTGTTAAAAGTAAATTTATAAAGCATTAAAGAAAGGCATTAAAGATGGATAAGCACCCAGTGGAGTCTTCTAGGAAATAAGAGAAAAATTTTCAAAATAGAGGTACCTTCATACACTGTTGGTGGGATTATAACTTGCTACATTTTTTCCAAATGCAATTTGACAGTGTACATCAAGAAGCCCTTTTTAAAAAGTGTTTGGGGGCTTCCCTGGTGGCACAGTGGTTGAGAGTCCACCTGCCGATGCAGGGGACACAGGTTCGTGCCCCGGTCTGGGAAGATCCCACATGCCGCTGAGACTGCGCGTCCGGAACCTGTGCTCCGCAACGGGAGAGACCACAACAGTGAGAGGCCCGCATACCGCAAAAAAAAAAAAGCGTTTGGGGTTTTGTTTTTACTTTTTTTCCTAACAAAGGGGTAGATACTTGAAAAGCCATTGAAGAAAGACTGCGTAGACTGAATAAATCAAGGATTTTCCTACTTGATGGGACTTGCAGATAGTAATTCCAGGTCTAAGAAGCAGAATCTATTGGATCGTTCATTCTTACCTTTCTTGTGTCCCCAAGGTGGTTAATTCTGTTGAGTAGAGGACTTGTTTACATTTAATATCCATTCCCAAAGAATTTGTCCCTCTCAGAAACTTCGTTTTTCACTGTTGAGAATGGGGGAATGAATGGAGAAACACAAGTTTATTTGGAAAAGTCTGCACAAATATCTGTCGACTATAATTTAGTTAGCATTTCATTGCATATCTGTATTAGTTACCCACAGTTTGAAAGTGGCTGCTGAAATTGTGGCAGTTCTTACCTGTCCTACCTGAGAAGCTTAGTAGCACTGTAGGTCAAGGTTAACCACCTAATTTTGTGGATCCCAGGCTGATCTTATTGAATACTGGAAGCAGCTCTTCATAGTGATCAAAACTTGAATAAAGCATTCAGGAAGGTATCTTACTGGTAGATCTATTCAAGGACCGCTTATAATGATGGGCTTTCAACATTGCTCATTTGTTTACCTGTATCATTCCTACAAGCATAGTACTTTGTGATTAGTGCCATAATTTTTTAAAGAAACCCCCTTTTAAAAGTCTCCCAAATGACAGTAGATTCATGTATTAAAATATTTGCCCAATAACTGTTTCATGTTTCATTAAATACCAAAAAGGACTTACCAGACCATTCTTTCACATGGAAATTAAATAGGCTTTAGGTTTAGGTATTCCACTGTATATTACAAACTTGCAGCAAAACCTGACCATAATGAAATAATTGTTTGAAGGTAATGTTGACCTTCTCTCAGGCTTTGAGGTTAACTGGTTAGCAAAGTTGCATGAACTCAACATAGATATCCAATCATTACTGCTGCATAACAACCTTCACTTATCAGTGGCATTGTTTGTGTGTGTTCACCTACCTTTTAATTTTTTTCCTTAAATACTTGATATACTGTTAAAATGAGATGAATACACATCTTCCGGCTATAAAGAAAGACTGTTATTCTTTTATACCCATATGTTATATTTTCATCATTCAACTTACTGTGAATATTATTTTGGGTGCTAAAAAAGGGAAGGTGATCCTGGTTATTACATTTAATGGGCTGTGTTCCTAATTATGGTTTCAAATTAATAATATAAAGTTAAATTTATTGTTGTGATAAACAACCCTCAAGTATAACTGTTTTATAAACAATGATCCCCCTCCTGTCTCATTCAGAAACAGCAGTGTATGCTTTGCCAAAAGTTTATTTAATATAGTTGAGTACCTTTTTGTTTGTTTATTGGCCGTTGGAAACTTCCAACTATATTCTTTTAAATTATTGCATCTTTCTGTATTTTATGACTCAGTATAAGCTGCCTTAAATTATTATTTGGACAAAACAAGATATTAAGAAAAAACAATTTCATTTTTACTTCCATATCTATAAGTCATCTTCTTTAGCTGGAGGATGATAAAACTTGATTTCAAGAAGATTATAAACATCAATATTGTACTCAACTATTTTTATTAAAACTTAATTTCTTTAACTTCAGCGTTCCAGTACAATAGCAAGGGTGATCATTTATACATCTATAGAGTGAAAAACAAAAATTGCTAAAAATTACAAATCAAGAATGGCACAAGTGCTATGAGCCCCAAGTTAGATAGAAAATTGTAAACAGCAAAATCTTGGAGACCACTATGATGCGTTTTAATTTAAATTTATCTACATGTGAAAATATGTGCAAATATTATTTTCACCTATATTTAATAATGTAGTACAAACAACTTTGGGTTCATCTTACTGCTGCAGTAAAAGCTGCATGTTGGAAATATAAGAAGTCTAGGGAAGATGCGCTGCTTTGGAGATGTTACAGCTCTTCAAATAACTGCGCTCATGTGTGAAGGTTAGGACTATACATTGGCATAAAACCAATCATTGAAACATTTCCAGCTTTCTGCAAGGTAAACAGTAATTTATCCAGACAGCTGTGTGCTTATAGATATCAATATAAATACAAGCTCACTGTGTATATAAAGAAAGGGAGGAAGTGTGTGTGTGTGTGTGTGAGCTTATATGTGTGTGCATTGTCTAGTTTTTGGAGAAGCAGATCGCTAACACAGAAAAAGCACTGGACAAGGAGCTTGTGCTTTTGCGTGTGTTCTGTTTTTGACTCTCACTTGCTGGATATATAACCTTGGGTAAATGATTAAATACCCTTTTCTAAGCCCTAATTTCCTTCCATATCGACTCATCCACATTAAGGGATGTTTTGTAAGTATAAAGTAATGTGTGGAAAGATTTATACAAATGAGAATTTTTTAATCATTTCTTTTCATTTCAGGATTAAAAATGGAAATAAGAATATTAAAGTTACAGAAAACCTTGGAACCTACTCATCCAACCTGATTTTACATTTGAGAGGAGAGACTCAGAGAAGATAAATAACTCGACCAAGGTAACAATATTCAAGTATAGGTGTCATTATTTTGGGATCCAAAGCTGTTTTATTTTTTAATAGAAGCATAGTTGACATACAATATTATATTAGTTTCTGGTGTACAACATAGTGATTTGACATATACATTATGAATTGATCACCATGATAAGTCTGGTAACCATCTGCCAGCACACAAAGTTATTACAATATTATTAACTATACTTCCTAGGCTGTACATTTATTCCCATGACTTATTTATTTTATAACTAGAAGTTTGTATCTCTTAATCCTCTTCACCTATTTTGCCCAGCCTTTCACCCCTCCTGCCCCTGGTGACAACCAGTTTGTTCTCTGTATCTATGAGTCTGTTTCTGGTTTATTTAGTTTGTTAATTTGTTTTTAAAATTCCACATATAAGTTAAATCATACAGTATTTGTCTTTTTTTAACTTATTTCACTTAGCTTAATACCCTCTAGATTTATCCATGTTGTCACAAATGGCAAGATTTCATTCTTTTTTTATGTCTGAGTAGTATTCCACTGTGTGTGTGTGTGTGTGTGTGTGTGTGTGTGTGTGTGTGTGTGTGTATCACATCTTGTTTATCCATTCATCTATCAATGGGCACTTAAGTCACTTCCAAATCTTAGCTACTGTAGATAGTGCTGCAGCAAACATAGGGGTCCATATATCTTTTCAAATTAGTGGTTTTGTTTTCTTCTAATAAATACCCAGAAGTAGAATTGCTGGATTATATGGTAATTCTATTTTTAGTTCTTTAAAGAACCTCCATACTGTTTTCTGTAGGGCTGCACCAATTTACATTCCACCAACAGTGGACAGGTGTTCCCTTTCCTCTGCATCCTCCCTAGCACTTGTTATTTGTTGTCTTTTTGATAATAGCCATCTGACAGCTGTGAGGTGATCTCATTGCAGTTTTGATTTACATTTCTCTGATGATTAGTGATTTTGAGCATCTTTTCATGTGTCCGTTGACCATCTGTATGTCTTCTTTGGAAAAATGTCTATTCAGGTCCTCTGCTCATTTTTTAAAAAATTTGTTTTGGAGTATACTTGATTTACAATGTTGTGTTTGTTTCTGCTGTATACCAAAGTGAATTAGTTATACATATACATATATCCACTCTTTTTTAGATTCTTCTCCCATATAGGTCATTACAGAGTATTGAGTAAAGTCCCCTGTACTCTACAGTAGGTCTGTATCAGTTATCTATTTTATATATAGTAGTGTGTATATGTCAATTCCATCTCCCAGTTTATCTCTCCCCTCACTTACCCACCTTGGTAACTGTAAGTTTGTCTTCTACATCTGTGACTCTATTTCTGTTTTGTAAATAAGTCCATTTGTACCATTATTTTAGATTCCACATATAAGCGATATCATTTGATATTTGTCTTCATCTGATTTACTTCACTCAGTATGGCAATCTCTTATACATGTCAATCTTTCATATCAATAGTAGGTATATTCCTTATTTTAGTATATAATGACATTTTAAGGTAATTGTCTTATTAAAATAATAATATAATCCTTTGTGAAATAAATCAGAAGAATCTAAACTGCAGCCTAGAACACATCGATCCATTCATTAATGTAGCCAAATTCACCTGAGCTTCTACTTGGTTACATGCTTCTATGGATGCAAAGGTGAACCAGAGAGATATCCTCTCCTCAGAGAACTCATAGCTTATTGTGAGAGAGAGAACAAAAAGAACATAAGGATACATAACATAATGTAAAAAGTATTAAATACTTAAGAAAATATTGAACTAGTTCTTTAAGCCTAGATTGGATTTGTACATGTAATTGGTACCATAACAAAGGTACAGTGGCAGGAAAGCAAGTAAGTTTGGATGGAAGACAGGGTATATAAAAGCAACCAGTAGGAAATAACTGTTTTCCAATTGCTTCCTTGTGTAACCCCCATACTTACCTTGTTTGAATTTTGCTGCCCAGTTTCATTCTTTACCATGAGAGCAGCATGGATGGTTAAATTGGCAAGTTAAGAAATTCAATATCATTTGATTATATACCCCAAAGTGCAGACAATCCTTTTAAAATTCATTAAAATATGTAATTTTAAACACAGCAGCCAATATTGACAGAGCATTTGATTGCTTTAACCAAAAAAGCAATTTTACACCCCATGGTCAAAATAAGAAATCCTCAACGATAAACTGAGCTTTCTACAGCAATATGCAGTTTTAATCTTACTTTCTCTGTTAGTAGTGTGCACCTCACAATAGAGATTAAAGCGATGTGGAAAAGAAGAAGAGGTAAAAAAATGACTATACAAGTTGCTACAGTTGAAAAAAAAATCAAAAATGTTACAACCATGTGAATATTTTTAATCTACTTTCTATCATTATTATTTTGGATCTAGCAAGGATCTATAAGATCTCCCAACCCAGGTATAGCATAGTTTTCTTGTTTCTGGGAAAGAAGTCTATTTTGCAGGACAGTCAGTTGAAGACACATGAAGGAAAGAGAGAACTGGATACAATACTACAGTTCACTTTCGCATTTGGTATTTGTGCTGGAAAACTTGGAAGGCTAGATCTGTTACCTTTTGTAGTGAAGTAACATTTTTCTGCATTTTAAATAATAAAAATAACTAGCAGTTTTTTGAATTAAATAATTTTTTTGCCTGGCTACATTGAAACACTAAAAACACTTGGAGAGTGAGCACCAAAATATATATATCAATACACACATCACCTATGGAGATGCCAGATCTACTTGGTGCACAGAACTTGTTGAAGTAAAGAGGAAATGTACCCAGACCAACCTCTATACGAAGAGCAGACACCACTGTAAATGAGAATGTGCCCTTTAACACATAATACACTCTGACCAGGTTTGGTAAGGGAGGCACCAGAATTTGTCAATAGGAGTGGTGTAGAGGCCACCATATTTAGGTACCTCTAGGTAGCTATCCATGAAGTGTTTTTTCTTATGACTTCATGTTTTATGAAGGTGATACAAAGATTGATTGAGAATGATCTTTAACAAACTATAAAATGGGTGTAGTGTGTTCTTATATCAGTCGTAGTTCCTCTTCACAAAGCTCCTTGAAGTGAGAGACTACCTTGTTGACAGTTGTATTCCTAAGCCCTATCACTGCACTGTGGAACATAGTTAACCACTCAGATATTGTTGAATGACTATATGCATGACTGAGCAAATAAATGATCGGGTGAAATTAAGAAGGAATAATAATCTGTTAATAATGAAGCCATGTAATCGTTCTCTCTAGTGTCCAGTTCTCTTTGGGTCCCACATTTTAGGGTTTGTTGTCAATATGTCCAGCCCTCCCTTTTGGTCTTATTACCAAAAACAGAACATATATTTAACCTGTCTTTTAAACCTGAGAACAACAATGTAATGATACAGCTCTGTCTCTCATTCCTGTTCTTGAAGGTCTAAGAAATTCTCAGGGAAGATGCCTCTTTAACTTTCCAGTGATGCCTTCGTTTGTAGGAAGGGGTTAGTATTCTTTAGCTCTAGCAGGAGCATTTTCCCCTGCAGTCCAAGACAGCTGAGAGGACAGGGGTGCTGAGGAGAAATGCAGAAAGCAGAATGCTTTTTAGAAGAAAAAGTCTCTGTTTGGAGTCTTTACTGAAAATTAATCTACTATTTCACTACTATATACTCTACTAATCTAATGTGATCTACTACTGTATCACGAAAATTTCTATGTGGTCAAGAATCAAGGATGTCCAGTCAAATAGTTGATAAGAATTTAATAAAAGATGACTGGCAAAGGCAAGGTTTAAGGAATAGAGCAGTACTTGGGCGAGTAGCAGTACAGAGTTGTTACCACCTAGGATGGGAGGGGCATCCCCACCTGGGTGGGTATAAGGGAGTGTTGCCTGACAGGAACTGGGACCTGTGGTAGAGGTCATACACAGACAAAACACAGCAACCTGAAAGGGAGGGACCTGGTAAAATAAACACTCACCCTCTTCTCCTACCGGCTGCTCTTCTATCAGCACCAACAAGAAGCCAAAGGGTAGGGAAGCCATTGATAAGTTCATGGGGCCAGCTTTCTATGCAGACCAGGGTATGGAAGTACACATCATAGATCTGGATGGGCAAAGGTTAGCTGCCTCATTAAACCCTACTTTCTACCAGTCTAGGTCTGCTCCCAAACTAGATCCCCTCCCAGTACTAGCTAAGAGAGATCTTCAGAGAAATGTTGCTCTTTTATAATGTGGGTAATTCCCTGATTTAAGAATATATGACCTACCAAATTCTGACTTCCAGAACTGATCAGTGAAGAGGTGATTACTCGTACTGCGAACAAATTTACACAGGACTCCCTTTACAAAGAGCTCTCTTAATGAAGTTATGAAACTGACTTATACAAATGGTTTTAGGTATAATAGTTACAAAGCACTGATAGGTGAAATCTACTGTTCATGCATGACTCTATCACTATTACCTATTTTAGATTCCCTGCTCCCCCCCAAAGTATAAAAAGTCTTCCTGCTGGGCTTCCCTGGTGGCGCAGTGGTTGAGAGTCTGCCTGCTGATGCAGGGGACACGGGTTCGTGCCCCGGTCCGGGAAGATCCCACATGCTGCGGAGCGACTGGGCCCGTGAGCCATGGCTGCTGAGCCTGCGTGTCTGGAGCCTGTGCTCCGCAATGGGAGAGGCCGCAACAGTGAGAGGCCCGCGTACCGCAAAAAAAAAAAAAAAAAAAAAAAATGTCTTCCTGCTTACTTTGCTTTTCCTAGCACTAGTCAAGAGCCTCGTTTATGGAAATAAGTATCTGACAGTCATCGTTTCTTTTTTTTCTCTTTTGTGTTGAATTATATTGAGATGACAAAGGGGGCTGTCGTGACTTCAGAAATAAGAGATTTGAATACTTCTTTAACTTCTTGATGGTTGAGTTGTAGGCTAACTCCCCATGGTCTTCTCTGTAATGTTGAAAAGAAGAGTAACTAGTTTGAAAAGTGAAGGGAATATGACTAATGTAAGCCACCTCCAGTTGTTCAGTGACATCCCTTTACCAAGAAGAGAGAAAGGGAATAAAGGTCCAAGGTGAGAGAGAGATAGCATCACTCCTTATGAATTTCAACACTAGAGGTTTATAGATTTTTAATGGTAAAAAAACTATTTTTTCCTGGCCCTTTGTCATGCCTCCCCTTACAGTAGTCCCATTTTGCTCTTAATAATACACATTATTTTTGACTATTATGCAATTTCTCTTTTGTTTTCTTCAGAAAATAGGAGATTACTTCTTAAAAGAGAAGCAGACAGAAAGATGCTAAAAATGAGGATGGGGAATAGATGCCCAAACTAGAATTAGTACTCACAAATTCCTAATGATGCTGTAATTCCCAGGCGGAAATATTTATTTATGTAAAGACATTTGGTTAATTATTTATAGAAGTAAAACTCGGGAAAATTCCACTCCCACTGTTTTGATCTACATATACTGTCCCTAGAGGCCTTGTCTCCTGCCATATGGGTTTCCATTCTCAGAAGCAGAAAGTCCCTGTTTGCTCCTGACCTTGATAGTGCCTTTTTAAAAAATGAAATTTGTAATAGTCACAACGACACTGATTTTGTGTGTTTTTAAGGTCCATTATTTTATAGTCTGATTGCCCTTTAAAAAAAACAAACAAACTTTTTTTCCATAAATACTGGAAAGACATACATTTGGATGTCTTGATGTAGTTCAAAAGCCAGAATCAACTTATGTCCTTGCTTGACCAGCATCATCAGCTGGGGTGACACCATTCAGTACCTAAGGCTTAATGCCCTGCCACACGTGTCTGATAATGCCAGGCATAACTTCATGCTCCAGAAGAGGCCAAAGAAAGACCCAGATAATATCAAGCTTGGCAAATAGTAGGAGAAGAAGAGGGTGAAGGCAATCATTTATTTAAAACACATGAAGCTCGGATTTTTCCTTTTGCAATAAAAGAAGAGAGAGGAGGTACTAAAATGCAGCAGGTTTTTCATGGTGAAAGTATTCTAAAAATATGAAGTGTTTTATGACAACATTTCCCAGGAAATTATAGAGTTCCCCAGGCAAGAAAAGTACTTCCTGCATGAGTAGTTTCCACCTTTGTACACCCCATTTCTTTTTCCTGTGATTTTTAAATATCCATTTGAAAAATTATAATTTTATAATAGGTACTCAAGTGAAAAGTATTAAGAGGAATCATCTAATGCTAATGACAGTAATAGTCAAAAGTAAAATCACTCCCACTCATTCTCACATTTTAATGCAAGGGCGTTTAGGGATCATACTGATAATTTATTATAAAAGAGCATGATTGGTAGTCATTACCTATTCAGAAGCAAATGTGAAAACATAATGGTCCAAATACTCTATTAAAAAAAGATTTAGGTTTGTAATGGAGACACACAACTTTATTGTGCCCTTTATATAACCAGTAATCCCCAGTTCAATCAGCTGAAATAATAGTTTATTTAAAAGGTTTAGGCTTATATCAAAGACACACACTCTCTAGTGTCCTTCATAATACCAAAGATCCATAGTTCAGTCTGCTTAGTTAAAGAATTTTCCCTTTGGTGAAAATAACAAAACAAATTTTCTTTTTTCTGACATCAGATAAGAAAGCCATTGCCATCCTTTAGTGCTTACATCTTTCTCCAGTGGAGGTTGCGTGCAAAACTCAAACACAAGCTGGATTGTGATTAAAAATCCTTAAGCATGTTGGACAGGGTCCTATACGGATGATGATCATTTTCATATTTTCTGTAACAACCCAAAGATTGCATAATTCTGATGGAAAGTAATAGGGAAAGCAAGCCAAAATTGTGGGCTGAATATGGCTTTTTGTCCTTTAAAACACTGCTTTCTATGTGTTGCAATTGAGTGACTGGAGATGTTAGAAGGGAAGTGAAGGATGCTTGCCAATGTTGTGAAACCGGTGGCTTGCGAGAGAATAACATGAGGTGTTAGCCTCATAATAGGTGACATTCTTGAAGAATTACTTATAGGTATATTGTCCAAAGCTTCACCAATCTTACCATCAGCTATGCTTCCTTCTTTTGAAACTACCAAAACATACTTCTAAACTCTAAAATGGTGGGCAGTTAGATGGATTTATAACTAAATTCTAAAACGTTCTGTTGAAAGACTGATTTCCTCTCTCTCAGAGAAAAGAATATGAGATTACCAGAAAGATGACAGCAATTGCCGTTAAAAGGAGTTAAGGCCCACTCTATCTGCTGATTTAGAGAGGACTTTTGTAGACAAAATGTTGCAGATGTAAAATTGGCATAGATAGTCAGGAGTAATGTGTGACCTTTGGCAAAGGAAGGGATGCAATCCAAAAACACAATGTTCTGGGGCCAGTGGCAAAAGAGGAAAGAACTGGAGCAACTAGGTGAATTCAAAAGAATATTCCTGGGTTTACTGTTTTCATGCAGTAAAATTTTAGGAAATGCTGAGACACTGAATAAAGAGGCAAAGGTATATATATCAACCCTCACTAAATTGCATGAGAAAAAAGCATAAACCATTGGCTTCAGTAAACTTATTGACTTGCAGATAGAGTTTTTTCCGGAATTCTGAGTTTATGCGTAGATGGTGTGTTAATTTTTGATAATTTAGATGGTGTTTTCCTTTAATTAAGTACTTTAGTTGTGTGGCTAATAGTAGATATTCCTAAGAATACAGGGAATGGGGGTGGAGGAAATGTGCTAGTCAGCAATATCCATAAAATTAATTATCTTGGAGAGTTTAAGGGAAAAAAAATGTGCACATAGGTATAGTATATGTCATAAACAGATGTTTGAATCCAAGATTTGTGGTTGTCACCACCAATGCTTTCATATTCATCATCCTCACAGACCAAGGTCCCAAGAATATAAGGCATTTAACGAGGATCACAAACATTCTAGGTGACTCCCGTCAAATTTAAACTCCTGTTTTAAGATTCAAGCCTCATGCAACCTATGCTAAATTATATTTCAGGGTATGGAAAGGAATGTGCATACATCATTGTAGGAAGGTCATTTAATGATAGTTTTGATGAAGGTTATATTTTTATTTATTTTGTTGGCCTCAAAAATGATAAAATTATTATATTATTTTACAAATTATTATTAATAAAATATTAATTATCTTAATGATAAATTTGAATTCTAGCTACAGATTCAAAAAGTATGACATATACACCTAAAAGTATTTAGGTAGAATTTAAGTCCATAACTTGTTAATATTTAACAGAGGAACCTGGTGCTTATCAGGAAGCAGAATGGATTCACTAAAGACATGACAGTCTTTTCAATAGGCATTTGGAGAATTCTTCCCTGAAGATAAGCTAGAACAACATATGCAGTTACATAGGTTCATAGCCAAATAATCTTACAAAAAAATTATTAACAACTTATAGGTCATTTTTTAATGGGACAGAAGAAGATTCACCACTTCACACTGTTTTATTCCCATATAAATACATAGATAATATACAGTCATCTAGAATCATAAGAATCAAGATCAAAGTCAAAACAATCAAGGTAAAAATTCAAAATTCTACATTATTTTTCAAGTAACGCAATTAAACAGCTCACTTGGAAAAAATAGTAAGCACTTAAGTTAACTGAAACTTAATATATGCCACCATGTGTAGTGAGTTGCCAAAAATACTCATGAAAATCTAATTTATACTAAGAGAAGAAGAAAGAACATACTTAGACCACTGTACTTGTCTTGGTCATATCCCATATAATATATTTATATCTGGTTACCATGTTTTAAAATGTACTGTGATAAAGCTGTAGAAAGTTTTGAGCATGGTGGCTAGACTACAAAAGGGACCTTGCCATATTATGTAAGAAGTATCTAAAGTATCCAGGATGTTAATTCTGGAACTAGAAATCCTTAGCTGGGGATGTGAACGCTATCATAAAATATAACAAGTAAGCTCTTGTAAAAATACTAACAGAATTGCTTTATAATTGGTAATCTTAAAGCATAGACCAGTGAATAGAAGTTCAGAAGGAAATCTCATTTCAATATCAGGGAAGACATTCTTATGTTTAGTAAATACTTGAAATTGAGATTTGTTTCATTTCAAGTCCATGAGCTCCCCATCACTGGATGATCAAGTGTCATATGTCCTATAAAGAAAAGCTGACATTGTGATCTGTAAGGTCCCTTCCAAAACTAAAAGTGTGCAATAAATGCCTACATTAAGAAAAAAGAAAGATCTTAGACAACCTAACTTTACACCTCAGGGAACTAGAAAAAGAAGAACAAACATAAGCCCAAAGTTAGTAGTGGGAAAAAAATAACTAAGATCAGATAGGAGATAAATGAAATAAAGACTGAAAGGTCAATAGGAAAGATCAAGAAAACTAAGAGTTGTTTTTGTTTTTTGAAAAGATAAAATAGCAAACCTTTAGCTAAACTAACCAGGAAAAAAAAGAGAGAGGATTCAAATAAATAAAATTATAAATGATAGATATCACACAAAGGATTGTAAGAGACTACTATAAATAATTATATGCCAACAAACTGGACAATCTAGAAGGAATGGATAAATTCCTAGATATATACAACATATCAAAGCAGAATCTTGAAGAAAGAGAAAATGAGAATAGACCAATTGCTAGTATGGAGGTTGAATCAATAATCAAAAACCTTCCAACAAAGAAAAGTCTCAGACCAGATGGTTTCACTGGTGAATTCTTCCAAACATTTTGGGAAGGATTTGCATTAAATATGGATCTGTATTAATTCTTCTAAAAAATAGAAGAGGTGGGAAGACATCCACATTTATATTATGAGAATGGCTTTACCATGATACCAAAACCAGACAAGGAAACAAGAAAAGAAAACTACAGGCCAATACTTCTAGATGCACATAGACACAAAACTCCTCAACAAGATATCAGCAAACCAAATTCAACAGTACATCAAAGGATCATACACCATGATCAAATGGAATTTATTCCAGGGAGGCAGGGATGGATCAACATCTGCAAATTAATCAATGTGATACACCACATTAACAAAATGAAGGATAAAATCATATAATCATCTCAATATATGTAGAAAAAGCATTTGACAAACTTCAACACCCATTCATGATTAAAAAAAAACTCTCAACAAACTGTGTGTAGAGGGAACCTACCTAACACAAAAAAAAGGCCGTACATGACAAGGCCATAGCTAAAATATTCAACAGTGTAATGCTAAAAGTTTTTCCTCTAAGGTCAGGAACAAGACAAGGATGCCTACTCTTGTAATCTTTACTCAGCATAGTACTGGAAGTCCTAGACAGAATAATTGGGGGGGGGGGGAGAAAGAAAAGGCATCCAAATTCAAAAGGAAGAAGTAAAATCACCTCTATTTGCAGATGACATGAAATTATATATAGGAGGCCCTAAGGTCTCCTAAAAACTCTACCAAAAAGCTGTTAGAAATAATAAACAAATTCAGTAAAGTCGCAGGATGAAAATCAATATAAAAATATCAGTTGTGGCATGGGGGAGAGGCTTCCTGGATGATTTAACCTGGGAGTGCCACTCGTATGAAGCACAGTTGGGCGCCAGTGTGCGTGTGGGCCCTTGCTCACCTGCCAGCCTCCAACTGCCCAGTGGCCATGATAGCCATCTGGCTGACAGAGTCTTGGTGCTCCAGCCGGGTGTCAGTCCTGTGCCTCTGAGGTGGGAGAGCCGAGTTCAGGACATTGGACCACCAGAAACCTCCCAGCTCCATGTAATATTTAACAGCGAAAGCTCTCCTAGAGATCTCCATCTCAACGCTAAGACCCAGCTCCACTCAACAACCAGTAAGCTACAGCACTGGACACCCTATTCCAAACAATTAATAAGACAGGAACACAACCCTACCCATTAGCAGAGAGCCTGCCTAAAATCACAATAAGGTCACAGACACCCCGAAACGCACTGCCAGAAGTGGTCCTGCCCACCAGAAAGACAAGTTCCAGCCTAATCCTCCAGAACACGGGCACCAGTCCCTTCCACCAGGAAGCCTAACAACACACCGAACCAACCTTAGCCACTGGGGGTAGACACCAAAAACAAGGGGAACTACGAACCTGCAGCCTGCAAAAAGGAGACCCCAAATACAGTAAGTTAAGCAAAATGAGAAGACTGAGAAACACACAGCAGATGAAGGAGCAAGGTAAAAACCCACCAGACCAAACAAATGAAGAGAAATAGGTAGATTACCTGAAAAAGAATTCAGAGTAATGATAGTAAAGATGATCCAAAATCTTGGAAATAGAATGGGGAAAATACAAGAAACATTTAACAAGGACCTAGAAGAACTAAAGAGCAAACAATGATGAACAACACAATAAATTAAATTTAAAATTCTCTAGAAGGAATCAATAGCAGAATAACTGAGGCAGAAGAACGGATAAGTGACTTGGAAGATAAAATAGTGGAAATAAGTACTGCAGAGCAGAATAAAGAAAAAAGAATGAAAAGAATTGAGGACAGCCTCAGAGACCTCTGGGACAACATGAAACGTACCAACATTTGAATGCTAGGGGTCCCAGAAGAACAATAGAAAAAGAAAGGGACTGAGAAAATATTTGAAGAGATTAGAGTTGAAAATTTCCCTAATATGCGAAAGGAAATAGTTAATCAAATCCAGGAAGCACAGAACATCCCATATGGGATAAATCCAAGGAGAAACATGCCAAGACACACATTAATCAAACAATCAAAAATTAACTACAAAGAAAAAATATAAAAAGCAGCAAGGGAAAAACGACAAATAACATACAAAGGAATCCCCATAAGGTTAACAGCTGATCTTTCAGCAGAAACTCTGCAAGCCTGAAGAGAGTGGCAGGACATATTTAAAGAGATGAAAGGGAAAAACCTACAACCAAGATTACTCTACCCAGCAAGGATCTCATTCAGATTCAACAGAGAAATTAAAACCTCTACAGACAAGCAAAAGCTAAGAGAATTCAGCACCACACAACCAGTTCTACAACAAATGCTAAAGGAACTTCTCTACGCAGGAAACACAAGAGAAGGAAAAGACATACAATGACAAACCCAAAACATTAAGAAAATGGTAATAGGAACATACATATCAATAATTACCTTAAATGTAAATGGATTAAATGCTCCAACCAAAAGACATAGACTGGCTGAATGGATACAAAAACAAGACACGTATATATGTTGTCTACAAGAGACCCACTTCAGACCTAGGGACACATACAGACTGAAAGTGAGGGGATGGAAAAAGATATTCCATGCAAATGGAAATCCAAAGAAAGCTGGAGTAGCAGTTCTCATATCAGACAAATAGACTTTAAAATAAAGACTATTATAAGAGACAAAGAAGGACACTACACAATGATCAAGGGATCGATCCAAGAAGAAGATATAACAATTGTAAATATTTATGCACCCAACGTAGGAGCACCTCAATACATAAGGCAAATGCTAACAGCCATAAAAGGGGAAACTAAAAGTAACACAGTCATAGTAGGGGACTTTAACACCCCACTTTCACCAGTGGACAGATCATCCAAAATGAAAACAAATAAGGAAACACAAGCTTTAAATGACACATTCAACAAGATGGACTTAATTGATATTTATAGGACATTCCATCCAAAAACAACAGAATACATTTTCTTCTCAAGTGCTCATGGAACATTCTCCAGAATAGACCATATCTTCGGTCACAAATCAAGCCTTGGTAAATTTAAGAAAATTGAAATCATATCAAGTATATTTTCCAACCCAAATGCTATGAGACTAGAAATCAATTACAGGAAAAACTCTGTAAAAAATACAAATACATAGAGACTAAACAATACACTACTTAATAACCAAGACATCACTGAAGAAATCAAAGAGGGAATCAAAAAATACCTAGATACAAATGACAATGAAAACACAACAACCCAAAACCTATGGGATGCAGCAAAAGCAGTTCTAAGAGTGAAATTTATAGCAATAAAATCCTACCTCAAGAAACAGGAAACATCTCAAATAAACAACCTAACCTTACACCTAAAGCAATTAGAGAAAGAAGAACAAAAATCTCCAAAGTTAGCAGAAGGAAAGAAATCATAAAGATCAGATCAGAAATAAATGAAAAAGAAATGAAGGAAACAATAGCAAAGATCAATAAAACTAAAAGCTGGTTCTTTGAGAAGATAAACAAAATTGATAAACCATTAGCCTATCTCATCAAGAAAAGGGAGAAGACTCAAATCAATAGAATTAGAAATGGAAAAGGATAAGTGACAACTGACACTGCAGAAATACAAAGGATCATGAGAGATTACTATAAGCAACTCTATGTCAATAAAATGGACAACCTGGAACAAATGGACACATTCTTAGAAAAACACAACCTTCCAAACCAGGAAGAAACAGAAAATACAAACAGACCAATCACAAGCAGTGAAATTGGGACTGTAATTAAAAATCTTCCAAAAAACAAAAGCCCAGGACCAGATGCCTTCACAGGCGAATTCTATCAAACATTTAGAGAAGAGCTAACACCTATCCTTCTCAAACTCTTCCAAAATGTAGCAGAGGGAGGAACACTCCCAAACTCATTCTATGAGGCCACCATCACCCTGATACCAAAACCAAAGATGTCACAAAGAAAGAAAACTACAGGCCAATATCACTGATGAACATAGAGGGAAAAATCCTCAACAAAATACTAGCAAACAGAATCCAACAGCACATTAAAAGGATCATACACCATGATCAAGTGGGGTTTATCCCAGGAATGCAAGGATTCTTCAATATACACAAATCAATCAATGTGATACACCAAATTAACAAATTGAAGGATAAAAACCATATGATTATCACAATAGATGCAGAAAATGCTTTTGACAATATTCAACACCATTTATGATAAAAACCCTCCAGAAAGTAGGCATAGAGGCAACTTACCTCAACATAATAAAGGCCATACATGACAAACCCACAGCCAACATCGTTCTCAGTGGTGAAAAACTGAAACCATTTCCACTAAGATCAGGAACAGGATAAGGTTGTCCACTCTCACCACTATTATTCAACATAGTTTTGGAAGTTTTAGCCACAGCAATCAGAGAAGAAAAAGAAATAAAAGGAATCCAAATTGGAAAAGAAGAAGTAAAGCTGTCACTGTTTGCAGATGACATGATACTATACATAGAGAATCCTCAAGATGCTACCAGAAAACTATTAGAGTTAATCAATGAATTTGGTAAAGTAGCAGGATGCAAAGTTAATGCATAGAAATCTATTGCATTCCTATACACTAGTGATGAAAAATTTGAAACAAAACACTCCCATTTACCATTGCAACAAAAAGAATAAAATACCTAGGGCTAAACCTACCTAAGGAGACAAAAGATCTGTATGCAGAAAACTATAAGACACTGATGAAAGAAATCAAAGATGATACAAACAGATGGAGAGATATACTATGTTCTTGGGTTGAAAGAATCAACATTGTGGAAATGACTATACTACCCAAAGTAATCTACAGGTTCAATGCAATCCCTATCAAACTACCAACAGCATTTTTCACAGAACTATACAAAAATTTCACAATTTGTATCAAAACACAAAAGACCCTGAATAGCTAAAACAATCTTGAGAAAGAAAAATGGAGCTGGAGGAATCAGGTTCCCGGACTTCAGACTATACTACAAAGCTACAGTAATCAAGACAATATGGTACTGGCACAAAAACAGAGATATAGATCAATGAAACAGGATAGAAAGCCCAGAGATAAACCCACACATACGGTCACCTTATTTTTGATAAAGGAGGCCAGAATATACAATGGAGAAAAGACAGCCTTTTCAATTATTTGTGCTGGGAAAACTGGACAGCTACATGTAAAAGAATGAAATTAGAACACTCACTAACACGACACACAAAAATAAACTCAAAATGGATTAACGATCTAAATGCAAGGCCAGACACTATCAAACTCTTAGAGGAAAACATAGGCAGAACACTCTATGACATAAATCACAGCAAGATCCTTTTGACCCACCTCCTAGAGAAATGGAAATAAAAATAAACAAATGGGACCTAGTGAAACTTAAAACTTTTACACAGCACAGGAAAGCATAAACGAGATGAAAAGACAACCCTCAGAATGGGAGAAAATATTTGCAAATGAAACAACTGACAAAGGATTAATCTTCAGAATTTACAAGCAGCTCAACATCAAAAAAACAAACAACCCAATCCAGAAACGGGCAGAAGACTTAAATACACATCTCTCCAAAGAACATATAGAGATTGCCAACAAATGCATGAAAGAATGCTCAACATCACTAATCATTAGAGAAATGCAAATCCAAACTGCAATGAGGTATCACCTCACACCAGTCAGAATGGCCATCATGAAAAAATCTACAAACAATAAATGCTGGAGAGGGTGTGGAGAAAAGGGAGCCCTCTTGCACTGTTGGTGGGAATGTAAATTGATATGGCCAATATGGAGAACAGTATGGAGGTTCCTTAAAAAACTAAAAATAGAACTACCATATGACCCAACAATCCCACTACTGGGCATATACCCTGAGAAAACCATAATTCAAAAAGAGTCATGTACCACAGTTTTCACTGCAGCTCTATTTATAATATCCAGGATATGGAAGCAATGTAAGCATCCATAGACAGAGGAATGTATAAAGGAGATGTGGCACATATATACAATGGAATATTACTCAGCCATAAAAAGAAATGAAACTGAGTTATTTGTAGTGAGGTGGATGGACCTAGAGTCTGTCCTACAGAGTGAAGTAAGTCAGAAAGAGAAAAACAAATACCGTATGCTAACACATATACATGGAATCTAAAAAAAAAATGGTTATGAAGAACCTAGGGGCAGGACAGGAATAAAGACACAGATGTAGAGAATGGACTTGAGGACACGGGGAGGGGGAAGGGTAAGGTGGGACGAAGTGAGAGAGTGGCATGGACTAATATATACCACCAAATGTAAAATAGATAGCTAGTGGGAAGCAGCTGCATAGCACAGGGAGATCAGGTCAGTGCTTTGTGACCGTCTAGAGAGGTGGTATAGGGAGGGTGAGACAGAGATGCAAGAGGCGGGAGATATGGGGATATATGTATATGTATAGCTGATTCACTTTGTTATAAAGCAGAAACTAACATACCATTGTACAGCAGTTATACTCCAATAAAGATGTTTAAAAAAAATCAGTTGTATTTCTATACACTAACAACAAACTATCAGAAAGAGAATTAAGAAAACAATCCCTTTAAAATAGCAAAAAGAATAAAATAGGATTAAATTTAACCAAAAAGGTTACAGATCTGTACACTGAAATCTATGACACTGATGAAAGAAATTCAAGAAGACACAAATAAATAGATATTCCCTGCTCATGGATTAGAAGAATAAGTATTGTAAAAGTGTCCACACTACCCAAAGCTATCTATAGATTCAATGCAACCCCTATCAATGTTCAAATGGCATTTATCACAGAAATAGAAAAATCAACCCCAAAATTTGAATGAAACCACAGAAGATCCCAAATAGCCAAAGCAATCTTGAGAAAGAAGAACAAAGCTGGAGACATTATGTTTCCTGATTTCAAACTATACTGCAAAGCAATAGTAATCACAAGAAATACGCTATTGGTGTAAAAACAGACACATAGATCAATGGAACAGAATAAAGAGCCAAGAAATAAACCCATGCATATTTGGTTAATTAATTTATCATAAAGTAGTGAAGAACATACAATGGGGAAAGGATGGTCTCTTCAATAAATGGTGTTTAGAAAACTGGACAGGTACATTCAGAAAAAAAGAAAAAGAAAAGAAATTGAACTCTATCTTACACCACTCACAAACATCAACTCAAAATGAATTAAAGATGTGAATGTAAGCCCTGAAACCATAAAACTCCTAGAATAAAACACAATGGGTAACCTCCTTGACAATGCCCTTGGAAATGATTTTTGTGGATTTTATTATAAAAGCAAAAATAAACAAGTGGGACTACATCAGTCTAAAAAGCTTCTGCAAAGCAAATGAAACCATCATCACAATGAAAAGGCTACCTATGGAATGGGAGAAAATATTTGTAAATCATAAGTCTGATAAGGCGTTAATATCCAAAATATTAAAGAACTTGTACAACTCAATAGCAACAAACCAAGAATCTGATTAAAAAGTTGACAGAGGAACTGAATAGTCGTTTTTCCAAAGAAGAAACACATGGCCAACAGATAAATGAAAAGGTGTTCAATATCACTAATCATCAGGGAAATGCAAATCAAAATTACAATAAGATATCACTGTTAGAATGGGTGTCATCACAAAGACAAGAGGTAGCAAGTGTTGGCAAGGATGTGGAGAAAGGGGAACTCTTGTGCACTGTTGGTGGGAATACACGTGGGTGTAGCCACTATGGAAAACAGTGTGGGAGACCTCAAAAAAATTTAAAAAAGAACCACCCTATGGTCCAGCCATCCCACTTCTGAGTATATATGCAAAGGAAATGAAAACAAGATATCAAAAAGATATTTACACTCCCATGTTTACTGAAGCATTATTCACAAGAGCCAAGTTATGGAGAAAACCTAAATGTTCATCAATGGATGAGTGGATAAAGATAATGCATTATACATATACAGTGGAATGTTATTCAGCCTTGAGAAAGACATCTTGCTGTTGGTAATAGTGTGGATGGACCTTGAGGGCTTTATGCTAAGTGAAATAAGTCAGACAGGAAAGATAAATACTATGTGATGTTACTTCTGTGTGGAATCTAAAAAAGCCAAATTCACAGAAACAGAGACAAGAATAGTGGTTACTAGCGGCTGGTTGGTGAGGGGAATGGGGAGAGGTTGATCACAGAGTATAAACCTTCAGCTGTAAGATGAATAGGTTCTGGGGATCTAACGTACAGCATGGTGGTTATAGTTAACAATACTGTTTTATATTCTTGAGAGTTGGTAAGAGAGTAAATCTTAAATGTTTTCACTTCAAAAAAGGCACAAGATAACTATGTGACATGATGGAGGCATTAGCTAATGCTGTGATGGTCAACATTTTACAATATGTATGTGGCTCAAGTTAACACCTTGTATACATTAAACTTACAAGGTGTTATATGTCAATTATATCTCAATAAAGCTGGGGGGAAAAGATAGATGTGTTTTTTATATGCATTTTTATTCTGACTTTTTGAATGAGGAGATTGTTCTTCTAGAGAGTCTGCTTTTCCATCGTTCCGTACCACTTAAGGGCTGTGTGTGGCAACCAGCAGGAACAGAGGATACTAATATTGATGCCAGGGAAGTCAGTCTGGGAGCAAATGATCTGAGGAGTCCCAGAGGTTTGAAGGCAAGTCTTTGAAGAGCCCCTCTGTATGGCAAGCCTCAGATCTGACGTGGCTGGTTTGCTGCACCCCTGATTAGATGAGATTCCTGCAACCTAACTCTTCCTGGTGACTTTACCCTCAGACAAAAGCCTATTTTATCTCTGTGTGGCAATAAAGATAAAACCCAGTTTAGTTTGTTTTAAAAAAATCATAACACCACAATCCTCTCTACTTCCTCATACACAAAAATCAACACAGCCTTTCTAAATGATGCATCTCTGGGCCACTTGAGATAAAACTTTTCTCTTTCCATCCAATGCTCTGGTTTTTTTGTAATAATTAAATATTGCAGGAAGAAAATGAAATTTTCAGATGAGCCAGTGATATTCCTCTCTTATGACCCCTTTGAATTTCAGTGATCCAGCAGACTATCTTGGCTAGGAAGACTTTGTATTTTAATATTTAGAGAGCATCAAAATAGAAACCAATTTATTAAAAACAAGCCCAAGAATACAGCATCTGATACTACTATTAACTTGACAGAGAGGTATTAGTACAGATAGTGGGGTATTTTTAGCCAACTGTTCTTGGGGGAAAATTTTTACCAAAATTTCAAGGTAGATACATTAAAATTCAAAACCATACCTTCCTTTGCAGGTTAGGGAGAAGAAAGCATCTAAGACTAATATTCAAATATTTGTCTCTTTTAAAAGAGCTGTTCAAAATGAAGCCCAGAAAATGACTATAGCACTGTACCTTTGGGTGATTATCATGTAGGGGAATTATTGCTGGTTTAACATTGTCAAAATGACTTCTCCAAAACAATGAAGACTGCCCTCCACACCCTCAGCCTCTTCATCTTTCAGGTGGAAGGGATGGGCTTCCAAAGAGGAGATAAGGTTGAGGAGCTTTATTAGTATAGTAGGTAGAATGGATAACCCTCCCCCCTTATCCTAGGAGACTGTAGACTGGGTTCCTTTGATATGATCTGGGGCAATGTCAACTGAGAGGGAGGCACCAGGGGCCAACCAGGTGAGACTCTGCTAATCTCTAAGGAGCTTTAGGCCTGTTGATGTATTAAATGTCCCACTTCCAAAGCTGAAAGATAAATCAAGTCACTGTGTGACAAAAAATACTTACATATACCTGATGGAAAGTTACAAAAACAATTCTAACCCTCATGGTGTTCATTTTAACTGCTTGTTTCAATTCAGTTCAGTAGATGTTGGATAATTTTCTAGTACCCGTTTTCTTCTTTCGCTTGTTTTCTTTTCTGGGACTGTGCTGTATCTTCTGAGCCTTCCCCTAAGAATTAGGATGGGTCCTCTGAACCCTCTAGCTCGTCTCCCTCTGCAGGTTTCCCAGGTACCTATTGTCTCCTTTTGCTGCTCTCCATACGCAGATACTGTCCACTTTTCTCTTCTCATTCCTTGAGCTACAGCTACTGCCACAAAGTGGGGAGATCATTTTTCCCCCTTTCAGCCCTCACAGCTCTTTAGGTTTCCAAATTGCCACCTGAAGTTTCAGTTTTATAGTCTTGCTTATTAAGGAGAAAAAGAGTTCTCTAGAAATAAGTTCAAGGAGAATTAAAGGCTATAACCCAAAGCTGCATATTTTCACTATTGATTACAAGCCTAGTATGTCAGGCCAAAAACAGGCTAAAAAAATCCCTGTACCATTCCCAGCCTCAGGACGTGCTTTTACATAACTGCCTCACAGCCATTTCCTCTTTCTCTGATATCCTGAGGGGCCTGACTCTTTGTCACCAAATCTCCTTTTCTTGCTCCCTGGAAGTCAATGAGGTACTCACGCATGTAGGGCTCCAGATAACCTGCCATCATCACAGAATTGCTAAGTGGACATATTATACAACCACTGTGGCCTCCATCTCAGTTTCCAGAACTCTTCGGGAGTCATAAATATGATTACCTATAAATAGACAAACCAAGAACCAATGGAGCACTGTCTTCTCTGATTTCATATACATTGCCTTTTGTTTGAACCTTAATCCTAATATTACATACGCTTCAAACCAAAATTGACAGTCACTTTTTATTCCTGTGATATGTTTTCTCAAATACAATCCCATATTTCTGATTCTCCTTTTCATCTTTTCACTGATTTTTCTTATTTCAGATTATGTGCAAACAACAGGGGGATTTTGTTAAACTCTAAAATTATCCCGATTTCCCAGACTTAAAATCTACAAGTAAAAATAACCAACAATCTGACGTAACTTTGATAATGTGTGATGTTAAACTAATTAAACAAGGACACTATTAGACTGAGGTGGCACAAAGAAGCAAACCAAAATCTTAGCCTGTAAATGCCTCAAGATTGCAAAATTGAAACCTAAGGACAACCAATCACAAACAACCAACTAGACTTTAAGCTACAGCCAATCCACAATTTCCTTCTACTTTTTCTCTTTAAAAATCTCTCCTCCTGTTGGTGGAGCTCTCCTAACCACTTCCTATTTGGTTATGCCTGACTCTAATCGATTTTTGCCCAAGTAAACTCTTAAAATTTTTAATATGGCCCAGTTTATCTTTTAAGAGTAAAAACCAAAGTTAAATAGCTTTTATTCCACCAAAACAGTATAATCAGGCCATTAAGTACTTGTCACCCAAACCTATAACTCTCCTCACCTCAAGCTCCTTAGAAAGACCTTGTTCATCCTCTTGTCATGGAGTCGATTTATTTTAATTAAAATAAGCAGTTATTTCTGAAAATAAAATAGAAACAAAGTTCGTGTGGAAATGCACATTGATATAAATACCATGTCATATCTATAGGATGTTTAAATATCATAAAAACATATTCCAAATGATTGTTCATTACTCACTGATTCTGAGGATGAAAGTAATTTGAAATTGAACAATTGAAAGTGAAAAAAAAATCCAGTATTGTTTGTATTTAGCATAGTATTAGAACAGATAGAACTGTATATGTATTTTAAGTGTTGGCACTGGTCACGTTTCAAATTAAACAAGAATAGTTGGATGTAATTAAAGCAGACATCTGCCTTGAAGATAAAGGCTACAACCATTTAGCTGGCTAAAATGCTTCTGATTCTTGGTTCTGCCAGAGATATTCAGAATCCATAAAGAAGAACCTGGGATGTCAGGGATTCCAAAACTATTGCTGAAAGGAGGCTGAAAACACAATGTAAAGATCAGTGAGCTGTTTCTCTATTGACGCCTTTTTCTAGTAGCACTATTTCCAAGTTGGAAGCATCAGTTTTCTAAACCTCAGAAATATTTCATAAAAACTCCATTTGTTTTTCATCTAGAGCAACTATATAATTATCACTAGCACAGGATCATCTCATTTTTTAGCAAATTTTAAATGAAATCTAGTTGCATTGATATTTTTATGCCATGAATTTCTTTTTTATTTGTTATCCAGGTGTTTACTGATTTGCCAAATATTACAATTACCTTGAATATAGCAACATAATAATTTATATTTGTATTGACCTTACATTTTTTAATGTGCACAATCACTTGTATGGGCAAATAAGCATTATTACTCCCAATTTCTTTATAATTAATAAGCTTCATTTCTTCAAGCAGTTTTAGCTTCACAGCAAATTTGAGCGGAAAGAACAGAGCAGAGAGTTTCCCTTTACCCCCTGTTCTCACACATGCACAGCCTCCCCCATTATAAAAATTCCTTAGCAAAATGGTACATTTATTACAATAAATGAACCTACATAGACACATCATTATCACCCAAAGTCTGCAGTTTTCACTAGGGTTCATTCATTCTTTGTGTTGTATGCTCTATGGGTTTTGACAAATGTATAATGACATATATCCATCATTACAGTATCAAACAGTATTTTCACTGCTCTAAAAATCCTCTATGCACAGAGGATTTTTAGGACAGTGAAACTTCTGTACAATACTACATACAGTGGAGGATACATATCATTATCCCTTTGTCCAAACTCATAGAATGTACAACACCAAGAGTGAACCCTAGTCTACTGTAGTCTCTGGGTGATTATGATGTGTCATTGTAGGTTCATCAGTGGTAACAAATGTACCACTCTGCTGGGGATGTTGATAACGCAGGAGGCTGTGCATGTGTGGGGGCAGGGAGTATATGGGAAATCTCTGAACCTTCCTGTTAATTTTTCTGTGATCCTAAAACGACTTTGAAAAATAGTTTTTTTAAAAATCCTCTATGCTTTGCCTATTCACCCCCACCCCACAACCCTTGGCAAATACTGAAATTTCTACTGTCTCCATAGCTTTGCCTTTTTCTAGAATGTTATATATTTGGAAACATACGGTATATAGCTTTTTCAGATTGACTTCTTTCACTTAGTAATATGCATTTATGTTTCCTCTGTGTCTTTTCATGGCTTCATATTTCATTCATTTTTGGTGCTAAATAATATTCCATTGTCTGGATATACCACAGTTTATCCATTCACCTACTAAAAAACATTGTGTTTGCTTCCAAGTTTTGGCACCCATGTGCAGGTTTTTGTGTGGACATATGTTTTCAACTCCTTTAGGTTGTTTGATTGCTAGATAATGGGGTAAGAGTATGTTTAGTTTTGTAAGAAACAGCCAAATTGTCTTCCAAAGCGGCTGTACCATTATGCATTCCCACCATCAATGAATGAGAGTGCCTATCTTTATATTTAAAGAGGGTTTCTTGTAGACAGCATACGGTTGGGTCTTGTTTTTTGATCCAGTCTGTCAGTTTCTACCTTTTAACTGGTAAATTTAGCCCATTGATGTTCAAAGTTATTATTGACATAGTGGATTAATATCTAACATATTTGTGTCTGTTTTCTATTTGCTGCCTTTGTTCTTTGTTCCTTTTTACTCTTTTTCTGTCTTTTGTGGTTTTAACTGAGCATTTTATATGATTCCATATTTTCTCCTTTCTTAGCATATCAGTTGTATTTCTTTTTTTGCTTTTGTTAGTGATTGCCATAGATTTGCAATATATACCTACAGTCAATACAAGTCTGCTTTCAAATAACAGTATATCAATTCACAGGTATTGCAAATACCTTATAATAACAAAATATTTGTAATTCTTCCCTCCCATCCCTTGTATAATTGCTGTCATTTATTTCACTTATACATAAAAGGACGTAATCTAAGATTTGTTGCTATTATTATTTTGAACAAACTGAAATCTGTTAAATCAATTAAGAAATATGTTAAATCAAGTAAGAATAAGAAATATTTCATCTTCACTTATTAATTCTCTAATGTTCTTCCTTTTTTATGTAAATCCAAGTTTCTGACATATATCATTTCCTTCACTCTGAAGAATTTTTTTAAAATGTTTCTTGCAAGGCAGGTCTACTGGAAACAAATTCCCTTAATTTTTATGTGTCTGAGGAAGTCTTTATTTCTCCTTCACTTTTTTTTTTTTTTTTTTTTTTTTTTTTTTTTTGCGGTACGCGGGCCTCTCACTGTTGTGGCCTCCCCCGCTGCGGAGCACAGGCTCCGGACGCGCAGGCTCAGCGGCCATGGCTCACGGGCCTAGCTGCTCCGCGGCATGTGGGATCTTCCCGGACCGGGGCACGAACCCGCGTCCCCTGCATCGGCAGGCAGACTCTCAACCACTGCACCACCAGGGGAGCCCTCTCCTTCACTTTTAATGGACAGTTTTGCAGGATACCAAATCCTAGGTTGGTAGGGTTCTTTTCTCTCAATACTTGAAATATTTCACTTCATTCTCCTCTTGCTTGTATTATTATTTTTTTTTTTAGGAGAAGAAAGATGTAATTATTATCCATGCTCTTCTATAGGTAAGGTGGGTTTTTCCTCTGGCTTCTTTCATGATTTTTCTTTATCTTTAATTTTTTTAAGGTTATTTATTTATTTATTTAATTTTGGCTGTGTTGGGTCTTCATTGCTGAGCATGGGCTTTCTCTAGTTGCCGCAAGCAGGGGCTACTCTTCATTGTGGTGTGCGGGCTTCTCATTGTGGTGGCTTCTCTTGTTGTGGAGCATGGGCTCCAGGTGCATGGGCTTCAGTAGTCGTGATGATATGCCTATGTGTAGGGTTTTTTCTTGGTGTTATCTGCTTAGTGTTCTCTGAGATTCCTGGATGTACATTTTGGTGGCTGGCATTAATTTGGGGGAAATTCTCAGTTATTATAGCTTCAAAGACTACTTCCGTTCCTTTCTCTCTTTAGCTTCTCCTTCTGGTATTCCCATTGCACATATGTTACAAATTTTGTGGTTATACCACAGTTCTTGGGCATGCTGTTCTATTGGGGATTTTGTGAGTATGTCTTTTTTCTCCTTGCTTTTCACTTTTGGAATTTTCTATTGTAATATTCTTGAGTGCAAAGATTCTTTCCTAGGCTGTTTCCTGTTTACTGATGAGCTTATTAAAGGCATTCTTCATTTCTACTACAGTGTTTTTGATCTCTAGAATTTCTGTTTGATTCTTTATTAGAATTTCCATCTCTTTGCTTACATTATTCATCTGTTCTTGTACATTAGAGTTCTTAGCATACTAATCATACTTGTTAAAAACTCCGTCTGATAACTCTGGCATTCCTGCTGACTCTGGTTCTAATGCTTGTTCAGTCTCCCAAAACTGTTTTTTGCCTTCTAGTATGCCTTATAATTTTGTGTTGAAAGGGAGACATGATGTACTGGGTAAAAAGAATGATAGTAAATAGGCCTTCAGTAATGTAGTGGTAAGGTGTGGGGGAGGGGAAGCATTCTGTAGTCCTCTGATTAAGTCTCAGTCTCCTGGTGAGCCTATGCTCCTGGATTTTAAACTTCACCAGTGATTCTCAGGTTTTCTCCCCATTAGTCAGCACAGAATGGCTAGAGGAGACTGGAGTTGTGTGTTTCCCTTCCCCTATGTGGAAAGCTAGAGGGAAATAGAGTTGAGTATTTCCCTCCCAGGTAAGTTAGGCTATTATAAATCACCAGAAACTTAGGCTCTGGTAAAACAGTTTCTCCTGAAGGCAGGCCTTGTTAAGAACAGAATGTTTCTTTTTATGGCTGAGTAATATTCCATTATGTATATGTGCCACATCTTCTTTATCCATTCATCTGTTGATGGACACTTAGGTTGCTTCCATGCCCTGGCTATTGTAAGTAGAGCTGCAATGAACATTTTGGTACATGACTCTCTTTGAATTATGGTTTTCTCAGGGTAGTGAAGTGGATGGACCTAGAGTCTGTCATACAAAGTGAAGTAAGTCAGAAAGAGAAAAACAAATACTGTATGCTAACATATATATGGAATCTAAAAAAAAAAAAAAGGTCATGAAGAACCTAGGGGCAAGACGGGAATAAAGACACAGACCTACTAGAGAATGGACTTGAGGACACTGGGAGGGGGAAGGGTAAGTTGGGACAAAGTGAGAGAGTGGCATGGACATATATACTAACAAATGTAAAATAGATAGCTAGTGGGAAGCAGCCGCATAGCACAGGGAGATCAGCTCGGTGCTTTGTGACTGCCTGGAGGGGTGGGATAGGGAGGGTGGGAGGGAGATGCAAGAGGGAAGAGATATGGGAACATATGTATATGTATAACTGATTCACTTTGTTATAAAGCAGAAACTAACACACCATTGTAAAGCAATTATACTCCAATAAACATGTTTAAAAAAAAAAGAACAATGTTCTTGTACCTTTCAAATTGGCTTTTTTCCCCTTTCTTCTTGCGGGAAGCTTGAGGGGATTTTTCTCTGATATTCACCTCATGGACCTGGTTGAGCTCCTGTGCTCTTCTCCAACAACGACGGGAGTCTCCCTTGAGTTTAACACTCAGCGCTGTCCGTGCTGAGCTTCCAGTAATTCATCAATTACAGTTCAGGTTTCCTTACCCTGGCACTGGTTCCCACAGTGCTTGTGGGTGTCTGCTTTGGTAAGTTGGGATTCTCTGTGTCCTCTTGTCTGATGCTCCAATTTTGGGGGCAGCAGTTACCCTGTGTGACATCACATTTCTGATGATTCAAGGATTTGTTGATTTTTCCATTTCTTCAGCTTTTTACTTGTTATTAGGATGGGGTAGTGACTTCTAAGCTCCTTACATGCTGAACTGGAAACCAGAGGTCACTATTCCCATTTTAAGATGAGAAAAATAAGAACTGTAAGAGGTAAGTCACTTCCCAAAGATCGTACAGGTATTAGAGATAGAATTGAGACCTAGACCTACTAACCCCAAGTCTGAGTTATCAACCTGTTTTACAATTGTGTAAAAGGAGGCTTGGATTCTTACTTATCTATTCTGAAAGGAAGTGACTAAATTGGATTACTGATTCAATTTCTAATATTCAGGAAAGAATGTCATTAAAAGACCATTCTATTTCTCAGAATTCATCTTATTTAAATTATAAAAACTTATATACACAAATAGGTTTATTACAGTGTGATTTACAATGGGAAAAATGTAAATAGCTGGAATGATTATGGTAAGTATGTACGTACTTGCAATAGGATATTAAGAAAAGGAGGTAACAGCAGAGTAAAATGTTTATGATACTGTATTAAGTGAAGAAAGCTGACTATAAAATTGCCCATGTAAAATAGATGGTGAAGGAAAATAGAAAAAAGTGCTAGCTGTGAGTATTGAGCTTTTTAAAAAATTGTATTCATTGTAATAAATATGTAAAAAGTAACTTTAAAAAAAATATGCGTCAATGATACTTTTGTATGTCGGAAACACTGTACTAGTCTTTGGATAAAAGGACAACTTATTTCTCACAAGTTTAGTTTAAATTTTAGAGTCATAAATATCAGCTTTTGACAGAAATATATCATTTTTTTACAGGGAGGAGTATGCTAGTATACTGGGTCCTAGGTTGTTCCCCTTGCTATTACATGTATTTAAATGAATGGCTCTCCAGGGGCTTATTAAATGGCATTGCATGTTAGTTTAAACTAGGTATTTATGGTACAACAATGTAGAGGATAAAAGGAATGCAACACTGGGCAATTTATATAGAAAAGGATTTTCTATATAAATCCTTTTGTGGTTTTTCTATATTTAGAAAAAATATATTTTATATAGTTTAAATTTTTTAAATTTAAATTTTTTTAATTTAAATTTATATTTTTAAATATATATATTTATATTTTGTGGTTTTTCTTTATTTTCTATATTTTTCTATATTTCTATATTTAGATTTATATTTTCTATATAAATCCTAATGTGGTTGGGTGCAAGGCACCATCAACACAGGCTTGTATTCACGCTCATTCATTCAGCTCACAGTAAAAAATGTGTGCGCCTAAATCCAAGAGAGTAGATAAGTCTGACTTGAAATGTGTTTCTCTCTTTGGTATAATGCTTTTTTCTTCTTTTTTTTTTACTTCTTTTTCAGTAATTCCTTGCAGCTCCAGCTTACACACAATGAATTGTTGGTTCCTTTATTGAAGGGGAGGGAGAGGGGAGGAACACCACTTTTTAAAGCCAATACCAAAGAAAATAACTCCTTTTGTGTAAAGAGGGATCAATAGTAGTCTCTGTGTTCTTTCTATTTCTTGTTTGTATTTTCTGTTGATGTGTACAAAACCTAGACATTTGACTTTAAGTGTTGATTAAAACTTTTTTTTACAGAAAGAATAGAAAAGAAAGAGTAATTTTAACCACCATTGCACTACTTTTAAAAATTCCATTCTGTTCTTAATTCACATACCCTGGCAAAAGAAAGAATCTTGAGTATATCTACATGCCAAAACACTTCCTAACTTAAGTTTCATTATTTTTTTCTAGGGTAATGAATGCAATTATGAAAGAGGTCCAACTGGAATTATTTTAAAATCACAAATTTTCAACCATGATAATTATTTGCCTCTAGCCATCTCTGCCTTTAATTATTATGCGGAGATGATTGTCTCACTTTGAACAAGCGGCTGAGTAGAATGCAAGGAGGAGCATTTCCCTTCCATGTGATGGTCCTTTTCCATTCTAGGGCCCTGATTGCCTTTATACCAAACCAGGAATGGAGATGCCCAAATCCATTGGGATGTCCAGTTTTTTCAGGAATTACATGTATCAAAAGGCCATTTTCTTTTTTTTTTTTAACATCTTTATTGGGGTATAATTGCTTTACAATGGTGTGTTACTTTCTGCTTTATAACAAGGTGAATCAGTTATACATATACACGTGTGCCCATATCTCTTCCCTCTTGCGTCTCCCTCCCTCCAACCCTCCCTATCCCACCCCTCCAGGCAGTCACAAAGCACCGAGCTGATATCCCTGTGCTATGCAGCTGCTTCCCACTAGCTATCTACCTTACGTTTGGTAGTGTATATATGTCCATGCCTCTCGCTTTGTCACAGCTCACCCTTCCCCCTCCCCATATCCTCAAGTCCATTCTCCAGTAGGTCTGTGTCTTTATTCCCGTCTTACCCCTAGGTTCTTCATGACATTTTTTTTCTTAAATTCCGTATATATGTGTTAGCATATGGTATTTGTCTTTCTCTTTCTGACTTACTTCACTCTGTATGACAGACTCTAGGTCTATCCACCTCATTACAAATAGCTCAATTTCGTTTCTTTTTATGGCTGAGTAATATTCCATTGTATATATGTGTCACATCTTCTTTATCCATTCATCTGATGATGGGCACTTAGGTTGTTTCCATCTCCGGGCTATTGTAAATAGAGCTGCAGTGAACATTTTGGTATATGACTCTTTTTGAATTTTGGTTTTCTCAGGGTATATGCCCAGTAGTGGAATTGCTGGGTCATATGGTAGTTCTATTTGTAGTTATTTTAAGGAACCTCCATACTGTTCTCCACAGTGGCTGAACCAATTCACATTCCCACCAGCAGTGCAAGAGTGTTCCCTTTCCTCCACACCCTCTCCAGCATTTATTGTTTCTAGATTTTTTGATGATGGCCGTTTTGACTGGTGTGAGGTGATATCTCATTGTAGTTTTGATTTGCATTTCTCTAATGATTAATGATGTTGAGCATTCTTTCATGTGCTTGTTGGCAGTCTGTATATCTTCTTTGGAGAAAAGGCCATTTTCTTTTAGAAATTTATAAGCTGAATAGAAATTTAAAAACTCAAAATAATGATTGACCAAATGCCTAGGCACCCCATGGCCCAGCCAAATTGACACAGAAAATTAACCATCACAGTGGGTTAGGTCAAGAAGGTTGTCTTGAGGAAGAGAAACCTGAACACTGAAGGAGAGTATGTCATAAATAGAATATTAAATTACTACTTTCTCATAAGTAAATAATACCACTAAATATGTAATATATGTGTGTCTTCAGAAATGCAATGTTTTCTCCCATTTTTAGGGGAAATAATTGGTTCTTCATTAAGTTAGATTAAACTCCTAGAGAAGCCAGTATTAGGATTGAATTTATAAAATGAAAGTATCGCATGGAATATTTCTATTATATCAATAGAATATATACTGATTATATTTTCAGGACTGTACAGTTTACAAAATGTTCTCACCTACATTATCTTATTTTAGGCTACTCATTTATGATGAGATGTTTAATCTCATCATAAATGAGTAGCCTAAAATTAAAGACATTTACATTTTAAAAATCTTTTATTAGAGGTAAATTTTTCAACTGGACACAAAAATAGTGAGAATACAGAGCTCTTGATTTGGTATGTGTGGATGGTGTTTGGGTGCTCTTTCTAATTTATGTATATAGAGAGATCCTAATTGGCATAGCCTTTAGAAAGTCAAAGTTTTATTTGAGAGATTATAGCTAAAAAGACAAAAATTCTCAGGCACTATTTTTTAAAAAAGCATTTAGAAAACATTAAAGTGTTTATTGGTTTCAATATTTGATATAGAGAAATAAATCTATGTGCACAAAATTACCCAGTTTGGGGAGTTCCCTGGCAGTCCAATGGTTAGAACTCTGGGCTTTCACTGCCGAGGGCCTGGGTTCAATCCCTGGTCAGGGAAGTAAGATTTCACAAGCCGCATGGCACAGCTAGAAAAAAAAAAAATTACCCAGTTTCTTGTACAGTACATTGCTACCCCATCCCCTCATGTCTTACGCCTTTAGCTTTCTTCACTACAGAGTTTTTGGTGCTAAAAAGTGCATTGTTCTTCAGGAACCACAATAAACCCTACTCTAATTGAAAAGAAGACAGTAATAGCTATTATCCGTACTGACCCATGAGTTATTGCTTTCCTCATTTCCCCCTTTATTCATTTCTGTTAGGAATAATCTGTACAGATGTTTTAAAAATGTATTGAGTCTGTTTTATGAGACCAGAATATGGTCTATCCTACTAAAAGTATCATTGCACTTGAAAAGAAAGTGTATTTTGCAGTTGTTTGACGTAGTGATTGATTAAATATCAGTTAAATCAAGGTAGTTGATAGCACTGTTCAGTTCTTCTTTATCTATATTGATTTTTTTTTGTCTAGTTCTGGCAAATGCTGAGAGACATTAAAATCCCCAATAGTGATTGTGTAATTGTTTATTTATTATGTAAATTTTGCTTCATGTAATTTGAAGCTCTGTTTACAATTACTATGTCTTCCTGATGAATTGACCATTTTATCTTCATGAAGGATTTCTCTTTATCTCTGGTAATATTTTTGTTTTGGAATCTATTTTGTCTGACATTAATATAGCCACTCTAGCCATCTTATTCTTAATGTTTACATGGTGTATCTTTCTCATCCCTTTACTTTCAAAATGTCTGTGGTTTCATATTTAACATGTGTCTCATGGAGTCAGTATATATTTGGGTTTTGTTTTAGGTTCATTCAAAAGTCTTTGTCTTTTAATTGGAGTGTTTTGGTCTTTCATGATTAATGTAATTATTGAAATGTTTAATGTAGTAGGCAGAAAAATAGTCCTCAAGGATATTCACTCCCCAACCCCTTAGAACCTGTGAATATGATACCTTGCATAGCAAAAGACTTTGAAGATGTGATTATGATTAAGGACATGGAAATCAAGAGATTATCCTTGATTATTTGGGTGGGCCCATTATAACCTCATAAATCCTTTAAAGCAGAGAATCTTTCTCAAATGTGGTCAGGGAAAGATGTAACCACAGTGGAAGAAGGTTCAGAGAGATGTGACATGAGAAGGACTTAACCTACTGTTGTTAGGTTTGAAGATGAAGGAAAGGAACCAAGAGCTGGTAGCTTCTAGTTCTGGGAACAGCCCTCTGTTTACAGCTAGGAGGAAAACAAGGACCTGAATCTTACAACCTGAAGGAACTGATTTCTACCACAAACCCAAATGATCAGAACAGATTCCCTTCTAGAGACTTCAGAAAGGAATGCAGCCTGTTGATGACTTGATTTTAGTTCACTGAACTCCATGCCCTATTTCTTTGTTTTTAATTGAAGTATATTTGATTAATAATGTTGTTTTAGTTTCAAGTGTACAGCAAAGTGATTCATTTATACATATATATATAATTTTTCAGATTCTTTTCCATTATAGGTTATAACAGGATATTGAATATAGTTCCCTGTGCTATACAATAGGTCATGTTTACCTACTTTATATATAGTAGTGTGTACATGTTGATCCCAAACTCCTAATTTATCCCGCCCCCCTCCCTTTCTTCTTTGGTAACAGTAAGTTTGTTTTCTATGTCTATGAGTCTGTTTCTGTTTTGTAAATAAGTTCGTTTGTATCATTTTTTTAAGATTCCACGTATAAGTGATATCATATATGATATTTGTCTTTCTCTAACTTACTTTATTTAGTATGATAATATCTAGATCCATCCATGTTATTGCAATAATGCAGCCGTTATTTCATATTTTATGGCTGAGTAATATTGCATTGTACGTACACATGTATATCTATATCTTTATACCACATCTTCTTTATCTGTTCAGCTGTCAGTGGCCAATTAGATTGCTTCCATGTCTTGGCTGTTGTAAGTAATGCTGCTATGAACATAAGGGTGCATGTATCCTTTTGAATTAGAGTTTTTGTTTTTTCCAGGCATAATGCCCAAGAGTGCGGTGGCTGGATTATATGGTAACTCTATTTTTATTTTTTTAAGGAAACTCCATACTGTTTTCTATGTACTAGTTTACATTTTCACCAACAGTGTAGGAGGGTTCCCTTTACTCCACACCCTCTCCAGCACTTATTATTTGTAGACTTTTTGATGATGGCCATTCTGACTGGTGTGAGGTGATACCTCACTGTAGAGAGATTTGCATTTCTCTAATAATTATCAATGTGGATCATCTTTTCATGTACCTATTGGCTATGTGTATGTTTCTTTGGAAAAATGTCTATTTAGGTCTTCTGCCCATTTTTTGATTGGGTTGTTTGCTTTTTTGATATTGAGCTGTTTGCATATATTGGAAACCTTGTCGGCCATATCTTTTGCAAATATTTCCTCCCATTCTGTAGGTTGTCTTTTCATTTTATGATGGTTTCCTTTGCTCTGCAAAACCTTTTAAGTTTAATTAGGTCCCATTTGTTTATTTTTGCTTTTATTTCCATTACTCTAGGAGACAGGTCCAAAAAAATATTGCTGTGATTTATGGCAAAGAATGTTCTGCCTCTAGGAGTTTTATAGTATCTGGTCATACATTTAGTTCTTTAAGCCATTTGGGGTTTATTTTTGTATATGGAGTTAGAGAATGTTCTAATTTCATTCTTTCACATGTAGCTGTCCAGTTTTCCCAGCACCACTTATTGAAGAGACTGTATTTTCTCCATTGTATATTCTTGTCTCCTTTGTTGAAGATTAATTGACCATGGGGGTATGGGTTTATTTCTGGGTTCTTTATTCCATTGATCCATATATCTGTTTTTGTGCCAGTACCACACTGTTTTGATTACTATAGCTTTATAGTATTGTCTCAAGTCTGAGAGGGTTATGCCTCCACCTTTGTTTTTTTTTCCTCAGGATTGCTTTGGCAATTCTGGGTCTTTTGTGGTTCCATATAAATTTTAGGATTATTTGTTCTAGTTCTGTGAAAAATGTTATGTTGATAGGGATCATGTTAAATTCATAGACTGCTTTGGGTAGTACGGGCATTTTAACTGTATTAATTATTCCAATCCAAGAGCATGGGATATCTTTCCATTTCTTTGAATCATCTTCAGTTTCCTTTATCAGTGTCTTACAGTTCTCAACATGTAAGTCTTTCAGCTCCTTGATCAGGTTTATCCCTAGTTATTTTAATTTATTTTGATGCAATTTTAAAGGGATTTTTTTTTTTTTACTTTCTCTTTCTGACGTTTCATTGCTAGTGTAAAGAAATGCAACAGATTTCTGTATGTTAATCTTGTATCCTGCTACCTAGCTGAATTTGTATATCAGTTCTAATAGTTATTGTGTGGAGTCTTTGGGGTTTTCTATATAGAGTGCCATGTTATCTGCATATAATGATAGTTTTACCTCTTCCCTTCCAATTTGGATACCTTTAATTTCTTTTTATTGTCTGATTGCTGTGGCTAGGACTTCCAATACTATATTGAAGAGAAGTGGTGAAAGTTGGCATCTTTGTCTTGTTCCAGATTTTAGCAGGAAGGCTTTCAGCTTTTCATTACTGAGTATAATGTTGGTCTTGGGTTTGTGATAAACAGTTTTTATTATGTTGAGGTATGTTCCCTCTATACCCACTTTGAAGTTTTTATCATGAATGGATGTTGAATTTTATCAAGTGCTTTTTCTGCATCTATTGAGATGATCATGTGGTTTTTGTCTTTTCTTTTGTTGATGTGGTGTATCACATTCATTGATTCCCATATGTTGAACCATCCTTGTGATCCTGGGATGAATCCAACTTGATCATGGTGTATGATCCTTTTTGTGTTATTGGGCTCAGTTTGCTAATATTTTATTAAGGATTTTTGCATCTATATTCATCAAAGATATTGACCTATAATTTTCTTTTTTGGTAGTGTGTTTTGTTCTGGTATCAGGGTGATGGTGGCTTCATAGAATGACTTTGGGTGTGTTCCCTACTCTTCAGTCTTTTGGAAGAGTTTGAGAAGGTTTGATATAAGTTCTTCTATGTATGTTTGGTAGAATTCCCCGGTGAAGCCTTCTGGTCCTGGACTTTTGTTTGCAGGGAATTTTTTTATTACAGATTCTATTTCACTTCTCGTGATTAGTCTGTTCAAGTTATCTGTTTCTTCTTGGTTCAGTTTTGGTGGGCTGTGTGTTTGTAGAAACTTTTCCATTTCTTCCAGTTGTCCAATTTGTTGGCATATAGTTGTTCATAGTATTCCCTTATTATTTTTTTGTACATCTATGGTATCGGCTGTTATTTATCCTCTTTCATTTCTTATTTTGTTTATTTGGGTCCTCTCTTCTTTTTGGTGAACCTGGCCAGAGGTTTGTCAATTTTGTTTACCCTTTCAAAGAACCAGCTCTTGGTTTTATTGATTTCTTTTCAATTTTTTAAATCTCTATTTTATTTATTTCCTCTCTGATCTTTATTATTTCCTTCCTTCTGCTGACTTTAGGTTTTGTTTCTTTTTCTTTTCCTAATTGTTTTAGGTGGTTGGTTAGGTTGTTAATTTGAGTTTTTTCTTGCTTTCTGAGGAAGGCCCATATCACTATGAACTTCCCTCTTAGGACTGCTTTTGCTGCATCCCATAGATATGTATGGTTGTGTTTTCATTGTCATTTGTCTTGAGCTATTTTTAAATTTCCTATTTGATTTCACTGTTGATCCATTGTTTTTTTAGTAGTATATCATTTAGTCTCCATGTAATTGTTTTTTTCTCTTTTTTTCCCCCTGTGGTTGATTTCTAGTTTCATGCCATTGTGGTCAGAAAAGATGCTTGAAATAATTCCTATCCTCTTAAATTTGTTGAGGCTTGTTTTGTTTTCTTGTATGGTGTCTATCCTAGAGAACATTCCATGTGCGGTTGAAAAGCATGTGTATTCTGGTTTTTTGGATGTAGTGTTCTATAGATATCAATTAAGTCTAACTGTTCTATTGTGTCATTTAGGGTCTCTGTTGCCTTATTGATTTTCTTTCTGGAAGATCTGCCCATTGGTGTCATTGGGGTGTTAAGGTCTCCTACTATTATTGTATTCCTATTGCTTTCTCTCTTTATGTCTGTTAGTATTTGTTTTATTTATTTAGGTCCTCCTCTATTGGGCGCATATATATTAACAAGTGTAATATCCACTCCTTGTATTGATCCTTTCATCATTACATAGTGTCTTTAACTTTCTTTAAGGCCTTTGATTTGAAGTCTATTTTGTCTGATATGAGTATTGCTACTCCTGCTTTCTTATTATTTCCATTTGTATTAAATATCTTTTTCCGTCCCCTCACTTTCAATCTATATGTGTCCTTCACCCTAAAGTGGGTTTCTTATAAACAGCTTATTGTAGATTCTTGTTTTATTATGCAGTCTTCCACTCTGTATCTTTTGATCAGAGCATTTAATCCATTGACATTTAAAGTAATTATTGGTAAGTATGTATTGCCATTTTAAACCTTGTTTTCCAGTTGATTTTGTATTTCTTCTTTATTCCTTTCTTCTTTTTGTTTTTTCTCTTGTGGTTTGATGGTTTTCTTTTGTAGTATGCTTAACTACCTTTCTTTTGGGTTTTTATGACTCCATTGTATGTTTTTGATTTGTGGTTACCCTGTTTTTCAAGTATGTTAACCCACCACTGTATCAACTTGCTTTAGACTGGTAGGCATATGAGCTCAAATACATTCTAAAAGATCTACATTTTCTTACTCCCCTCCCCCACATCTTGTGATTATTATATCCTATTTTACATCTTCATGTTTATCCTCTTACTATTCATTGTAGTTATAATCACTTTCACAGAATTTTTTAATTGTTTTTTAACCTATGTAGTGGTCTGTTTAAGTGAGCTTCAATCCTTTTATATATTTACCTTTCCTATTGTGATTTTCCCTTTCCTATAGAGTCTTGCTGCTTCTGTATTTAGAGAAGACCTTTCAATATTTCCTTCAAGATAGGTTTTGTATTGCTGTATTCTGTTAGTTTTTGCTTGTCTGAGAAATTCTTTCTCTCTCCTTCTGTTCTAAATGATAATCTTGCTGTGTATAGTATCCAAGATTGTAGATCCCTTTAAGGACTTTGAATATATCTTGCCACTCCTGTCTGGCCTGAAAACTTCTGTAGAGAAATCAGGTGATAGCCTTATTGGGGGTTCCCTTGTAACTAACTCTTTGATTTTCTCTTGCTGCCTTTAGAGTCCTCTCTTTGTCTTTATGTTTTGTCATTTTAATTATGATATATCTTGGAGTAGATCTGTTTGAGTTCATCTTGTTTGGGACACTCTGTGCTTCCTGTATCTGGCTATTTCCTTCTTTAGGTTTGGGAAATTTTCAGCCATAATTTCTTCAAATACATTTTTGATCCCCTTTTCCTTTTCTTCTCCTTTTGGGATTCCTATTATGCGTAGATCCAATAGATCTCATATGTTGCTTTCTTTTTTGTTTTTTCATTTGTCTTTCTGTTTGCTGTTCTGATTGGGTGATTTTTGTTATTTTATTTTCTAGATCACTTATTTGTTTTTTTGCATTATTTATTTTGCTGTTCATTGCCTTTAGCTCAGTTTTCATCTTGGCAGTTGAGTTGTCTAATTTTGATTGTGGGTAAATTATAGTTTGTGCCCACTCCTCTTCATAGTTTCTAGTTACAACAATCCATATTTCTATTGATAGCTTTTCTTAATTCCTTCAGCATTTTTATTTCTTCCTATTTGAATCAGAGTCTTGTAGACTGGAGCAGTTTGTTTCATTCTTCTTTCAGAGGACTTCTCGTTTTTTTTTTTTTTTTTTTGCAGTACGCGGGCCTCTCACTGTTGTGGCCTCTCCCATTGCGGAGCACAGGCTCCGGACGTGCAGGCTCAGCGGCCATGGCTCACGGGCCCAGCCGCTCCACGGCATGTGGGATCTTCCCAGACCGGGGCACGAACCCGTGTCCCCTGCATCGGCAGGCAGACTCTCAACCACTGCACCACCAGGGAAGCCCCTGTTCTTTTAATTGGGAGTAATTGCTTTGCTTTTTCATTTTTGTTATATTTCTCTGACTCTGTGAATTTAGGAGAAACAGTTACCTACTATGGTCTTGAAGTGTTGTTTTTATGTGGGAGTGCCTTTGTGTAGCCTGCTTGAGTCCAATATTTTTGGTGAGAGGGCTGTTTTTGGTATGGATGCTTGCCATGTCTTTCCTCAGGGTGTGCTGGCCCCTGTCCTTTTAACAGGGGGTGTGTTTATTGTCGTGGTAAAGAGAGCCCATACTGGATGTTGGGTAGGGCCTCCTCTTTGCTCTGTGGGTTTCACAGCCCTGTCAGGTAGGGTCTGCTCCCAGTTGTTGTAATAGAAGTCCTCAGATCTGATTCTAAGTTGTGCTGTGAAGTAGGTGGGACTGGAGCACTCCCCCTGAGAAAGGAGCCACAGTGTGTTGCTCCCTAAAGATGCCCACCCACCCATATGATACTGTGATGCCACCTGCCACCCAGTGTATGTGCCCACAAAGATCACTGTTGATGACACTGCCTTTGGCAGCTGCCTCCTCTTGGGGGCTCCAGTAATCAGCTTGGAAGTCCCTTAAGCATGCATGCATGCTCACAAAGCTTCCAGCATGCAAATCCACTGGATCTGAGTCCCCTGAGCCCACAGACCATCAGCCCAGATGGTGCTCAGAGGCAGGTGCAGTACTGGTCCCAAATTCGACTGGAGCAAGAATACATTGGAGCTGCTTCTCCATGCCTGCAGTGGGATTGCTGGTAATCAGCTGAGATTTCAGCCCTGCCTCCACATGTGCGTGCCCACAAAGTTTGCAGAACCCATGGTGGCCCAGAGCCATGCCCCATTGTGAACACATTGACAATGAGGTGACTTGGTGGACCCACATCCCTCCCTTCCCCTTGTGTTGACAATGGGGCTCCTATGGCAGACTGACGCTCTGTCCTACATGTGCCCTCAGCTGCTGCCTGGCCACACTCCAGGCCCTTTGGGCTGTCTCCATGCAGCCAAACCAAGTCTCTCCACTGAAGCCCGAGTTGCACCACCCAGTCACTGCACACACCAGCAACCATGCTCCTTGGGGTGGAAATTGTGGCAACATGTCCAAGATTGCCTGTGTTGGTCTCTTTCTACCCTGCAGTACTGCAGGCCAGCTCCCACACTCTCCTCTCCAGCCTCTAAAACTCCCTACCTGTCCCAGAAGACCTACCACTCAGTGAAAAATGTTCCCAGGGTGAGGAAAGCTTTCCTCTTTCACAGCTCCCTCCCAGAGGAGCTGTTCCTATTCCTCTTCTTCTCCTTTTTCCCTTTGTCCTGTCTGGTTACTGGGGGATCTTTCTTGTAGCTTTGGTTGTATGAGATTTTCTGCAAGCTTTCAGTAGGTATTCTCTGGCAATTGTTCCACATGTAGATGTGTTTTTTATGTATTCGTGGGAGGAGGTGAGCTTCTCACCTGCCAAGTCCTTCTCCTCTGCCATCTTGGACCAGTCCCCCATGCCATATTTGTGTTGTTTTAAGCCACAAAGATTGCAGTAATTTGTTATTACTGCAATAGAAAATTAATGCAGATTTTCGTAGCTGAAAGCAGGATGCTTTTGTAATAAATATTAAAATGTGAAAATAGATTGGCTTTGGAACTGAGCATTGAGCAGAGGCTGGAGAAGTTTGAGGAGCATGATAGAAAAGGTCGAAATTCAGTGTGTTTGCTTAAGTGAAAGCAACAGAAGATAGCATTCCACAATCTTGTGTTCTTTGTCAGTGCTTATTAGTCTCATAGAATTTGCTTCAAAAAACTCAGCACAGATGTTTTCAGTATGTATCATTTTGAAAATGTATGTATCATACTGAAAATGTATGAAGAAAAAGGGGACCATCTCTTTTGGTTTTAAAATTCTGATAAATTGGGATTTGTAAACTAACATAGCTTTGAGAATAAAAACGATTTTTGTTTGTATTTAGCTGAGATTCATGTTTGATAGATAAAATACATTAAAAACTATGCTATAAAAAAAAAGAGAGAAAGCCTAGACTATCTTGAAAATACTGTAAGGAGAAATATGGATTTTAAAGGTGCTGCCAGTGAAGGCTCAGAAGGAAATAAGGAACATATTATTTGAAACTGAAGAAAAAAATCTTTATTATATTGTGACAGAAAACTTAGTATAACTGTGTCCTAGAGTTATGTGGAAAGCAGAATTTGTAAAAAATGAAATTGGAATTTAGCTGTGATTTCCAAGCTAAATGTTGAATGTATGGTTTGGTCTTTTCTTTCTGCCTAGAGTAAAATGTAAAAAAAAACTGAGAGAAGAACGTTAAACAAGATGGAACTATAACTTGATGATATTGGAAGTTCTCAGCCTATCTAGATTTTAGAAAATGCCAAAATTAAGAGATTCATTGTCAGAAAAAGCCAAGGTTGTAACCCACAGCCATGTGCTAATATCTCAGAAAGATCAAAAGTTCAAATATTTAATTATATCAAAGGTTCTGTGAAGACATTAAGGATGTAACTCACAAATTTCATTAAAAAAGAGAGCAACTTAGAAGCTTAAGGGTCTTGTCCCCCACCATCTCAGCAAAAGCCAAAAACAAAGAAGAGATTGTGTAGGGAAATCTGTGCACAAGCCTCTTTTCTAGTAGATTGAATCCCTGTGACATACACAGGAGACCTATAAGGTTCCTGAGAATTTTATACCAGCAGAAACACTGCCAGGTTGAACTGAAAGGGAAAGTGCAAAATGCAAGAAGTCTGTCTGATCCTGAAATTCCATAGTCAGGAAACAGACTGATAAAACTACTCAGTTATAAACATGGGCTACTTTGCCTTGAAAGGGAAGGATGGCTCTGAGGATTAGAACCTCAAATCCAGAGGGCGGGAAGCCTAGTGACAAAGAGGATTATTCCCAGGTATAGACCAAGACCAAATGGAGTTTGCCTGGTTGAATTTCTGTATTTCTTGGGACAAGTGACTTTTTTTTCTTCCCACTTCCAATATGCTTTTGGACTGGAATTCTAGAGCTATTATCCTATGCTTGTACTATCATCATATTTTGGGAGCAGATAATTCTTCTTTAACTTCAAAGGTCCAAAGAAAAAGAGGAATTGTATACTAGGGTGAATTATACACAGAGCCTCACTGATATGTAATTTAGATGATTTAGGTGATAGGATTAGGTGGTTTCGAGATGATGAGATTTAGATGAGAATTTAGACTTAGTTGATGCTGTAATGGGCTCAGAGTTTGGGGGATCTTGGGATGAGGTGAGTGTATTTTGCCTACCAAGTGAACATGAATATTTGGAGGCTAGAGGGCACTATGATAGGCAGAATAATGACCACCAAAGATGTCTATGTTCTAATCCCCAGAACCTGTGAATATGGCATTTTGCATGGTAAAGGGGACTTTGTAGATGTCATTAAGGTTAAGGACCTTGAAATCAGAAAATTATCCTGGATTATCTGGCTGGCTTAATCTAATCACATTTGTCCTAAAAAGTGAGAAACTTTCTCAGCTAGAGTGAGAAAGGTGATTGTAAAAGAAGGAAGAGAATAATTTTCTCTTTTGTTTTTTTCGCTTTATATTTTTTACTCCTAAAAATATTTGAATAATTTTTTTAAATTCCATGTTAATTTTCTTGTTTGTTTTTTAGTTACACTTCTTTCCTTTTTTTTTTTTTTCGGTTGCTCCAGGTCTTAAAATATACATCCTTAACTTTTCTGAGTCCATGCTTAGTACTACAATGTACTATTTTATGTAAAATATGAAAATCTAACAACTGTGTAGGGCCATGTCCTCCCTGTCCCTTATTTTATAATTGTTATATGCAGTACATCTACACACATTATAAACTCTGTAATGTTATGTTTTCAAACAGGTATATAGTTTATAAAGAAATAGAAGAAAATGACAAAAAGAAACATAAGAATAGACTTTTGCATTTACCCAGATATGTACCATTTCCAATGTTCATCATTCTTTTCTGAATTTCAAGTTTTCCATCCAGTCTTTTTGCTTTTCTTGAATAGCTTCCTCTTTCTTTACTAGTCCTTCTAGTACAGATCTACTGCTTCTAGTTTTTTTTTTAATCTGAAAATGCTTTTATTTCATCTTCATTTTAAAATGATAATTTGGATATAGAATTCTTCATTGACTGTTTTGTTTCTTTCAGCATTTTAAAGTTGTTGATCTGATCTCTTGTTCTGGTCTCCATGGTTTCTGATTCAGAAAATTTATTTCTTGCCCTTATGCAATTTTTGTCTTGCTACTTGTTGGATTTTCTCTTTATCTTTGGCTCTCAGCAGTTTGCTGTGTAAGTAATATATGTCTTAGCTGAGCTTCTTTGTGTTTATCCTGTTTGGTTTTCCTCTAGCATCTTGTAGCTTCAAATTTTGGTTTTTTTAATCAAATTTGGAAATTTTTAATCATTATTTCCTCAAATATTCTTCTCCTTCTTCTTTTTTTCTCTCCTTCTGGAACCAAATTAATGTATTTGATCATCAAAGGTCAGCAAACTTTATCTGTAAAGAGCCAGACAATACATAACGTAGACTTTGCTGGCCATATATGATCTCTGTTACATATTTTTCTATTTCTTTTTAAAAATGTTTAATTGTGGTAAAATACACATGAAATTGACCATCTTAACCATTTTAATATGTACACTTCAGTGGTATTAAGTACATTACATTGCTGTGCAACCATCACCACCATTTAACTCCAGAAATCTCTTTATCTTGAAAAACTGGAACTCTGTACCCATTAAACAATAACCATCCACCCCACCCTCTCCCTAGCAACCACCATTCTACTCTTTGTCTCTATAAATTTCACTATTCTAGGCACATCATATAAATGAAATAATATAGTGTTTGTCTTTTCTTTTAGTATGATGTCCTCAGGCTTCATCCATGTTGTAGTATGTGTCAGAATTTCCTTCCTTTCTAAGACTGAATAATATTTCATTGTATGCATGTTTTGAATTTTGTTTATCCATTCATTCCTTGATGGATTCTTGGGTTGCTTCCACCTTTTGGCTATTGTGAATAATGCTGCTAGGAACATGAGTGTTCATGAGTGTTTTTTCTTTTTTAAAAAATAATACTTTAAAAATGTAATAACCGGGCTTCCCTGGTGGCGCAGTGGTTGAGAGTCTGCCTGCCGATGCAGGGGACACGGGTTCGTGCCCCGGTCCGGGAGGATCCCACATGCCGCGGAGCGGCTGGGCCCGTGAGCCATGGCCGCTGAGCCTGCACGTCCGGAGCCTGTGCTCCACAACGGGAGAGGCCACAACGGTGAGAGAGGCCTGCGTACCGCAAAAAAAAAAAAAAAAAAAGTAAAAACCATTCTTAGCTTGCAGGTTGATTTGGCCCATGGGCCATAGTTTGCTGACTTCTGAAACAGGTTTTTAAGACTCTATTCACTTTTTTTCAATCTTTGTTCTATTTTTTACCTTGGATGATTTCTATTTCTATTTTTTTCAAGTTCATTTACTTTTTCATGCAGCATGTTCATTTGGCTATTATGTCCATCCAGAGATTTTTTTTTAATTTAATAAAACATATTTTTATTTCTAAAATTTCCATTTCAGGTATTTTCATTCATTGTTAACATATTTAGCTTTTACTTTATTGATCATAGTTATAATAGCCATAGACTGTTACTTCATTTTTATTAAGAAAACAACAAATAATAAAATGTAATCTCAGGTGAAAAATCAAAGAACACCCACTAGTAAAGGAAACAGAAAAAAGATGTTATCTGTGGCTCATTAAACTCAGCATCATTTTTCTTAAGCACATTGTCAAAAATGAAGGGTCCACTGAAATAGAATATGATATCTTCTTAATTTCACCTTGAAATTTTCTCATCGATTTCCCTCTGGCCTCCACAAAATATATAGTCATGGATATTAACTATTTGTCTTTGCCCCAGGCTTCCAGAAAATAAAGTCTGAGAAAGGGATTAAAATATTTATACTTTATCAGTAGGTGAAAGTCCAGGGCATTGAAGATGAAGAAATTGAGAGAGATGAGGCAAGGAAAGGTGGACCTGATGTAATGAGAAGTAGTGCTAAGAAGTACGCTTTATAAAGAGATGAGGTAGGTCATCAAGCAGGTGTTTTACTCAGTGTGTGAGGCTTCTCTGGAAAGTTTGCAAGGGGAAAACATACACTGCAGCAGTCTGAAAGGGAGAGATGAAGAGATACTTATGTGCCCTGCTCTCTTTCATCTCCCTTTCCCATTGGTCAGAGTTCATATCAGGAGATGCTGACCCCCACAGTTCCAAGCTGTGTTATCAAACAGAGTAACAATCCATCCAAGTCTGAAGGTGAAGGTGGTAGGGTATAGAGAGATCTAAATGTATACAGTCTGTGAAGTATGCAGGTCCTAGGGTTCAACTTGGACTCCAGCCAGATTGGGGAACTCAGCAAGGGCACCAGCAAAAGAGACAGAAGTGTGCATTAATATTAGAGTGAGAATAATTGAGATTGTAATTCAGGTAGTTAAATCTTCAAGAGTGGACGATGGCTATAATAAGGAGGAATGACATTGCTTGATATCATAACCTTCAAAGATTCTGGGGATTTTTAGGAAAAATGGGCAGAGAGGGGAGAAGATTCTGGAAAGGGCATGAAGAAGAAGAAAGAAAAAAAATAGGAGAGGAAACAAGCATGACGTGAAGGAGTCAAAGGGAAAGCAGGGTTGCCAGGGGTGAGACATATTATGTGTTAAGATAAATAAGGGAATGAAGACTTCAGAAGGGGCAGAACATAAAGGGTAAATTGATGATGACTGACTCAAGTCTTAGGGAACCAAATAGAAGGGTTTGTTGGGTCAGTAGGGTATAAGACTGGGTTAGAGTGGGAGATGTACAGAGCTTCCTGGGAAAGCATGTTTAGACACCACATAGGGAGGATCTGGGAGTGAGGGACTGGATGGGTCTTCCAGTCCCATGCAGAGCCTTCCTCAGCCTTGTTCATAGCCTGGCCTGTGTGGGCAGGCAGACAAGTGCTAGCACTGAAAGAACAAGGGTCTCCAAGCTCACACTCTTCCCAACACAATGCTCTTCAGATAGCATTACTGAGGCATCAGGGGGGCAGTGTTACCAGGAGACTTTGGAAGGACAATGGGGTAGATGAGGATACACGAAATGTTCATGTTTCTCACCATCAACATTATCATTTGCGTGTGTCATAGTTGAAAACTATTTACCACTACCTTAGTCCTACTGTAAATGTCTTCAGGCTGATCATCTAAATTGTGTGGTAAAGAGGCAGGGAGGGATAAACTGGGAGACTGGGACTGACATATACACACTACTATATATAAAACAGATAACTAATGAGAACCTGCTGTATAGCACAAGGAACTCTGCTCAATTCTCTGTAATGCCTATATGGGAAAAAAATCTAAAAAAAAAAAAAAAGAGTGGCTATATATGTATATATATAACAGATTCACTTTGTTGTACAACTGAAACTAACACAACATTATAAATCAACTATACTCCAATAAAAATTTTAAAATAAAAGAAAGTACCGCACATGATTTTAAAAATAAATAAATAAATAGTGTGGCAAAGGACTCTGCTTAACTAGTCGCCCTTGTATGAATGAGAGTTGGCAGTTATAGACTTTATCTTTGTTTGGGGGCAGGGAGTGGAACTAATACAGAAATCCCCAAATGGTATTATTCTAGGAGCAGAGTTTTTAAATAGAAAGAAAGATATGTTTGTTCTTCTGGAGTACTGTTTTTAAAATAACTCCATTGCTTTTGACATTTCTTACATTACCATAAACAGACAAAAAATGGCAAAAATCTTGTGCATTCATTAGAATGTCTCTGAATATCGTATCAAAATTTGGCACACCAAAATATTTAGATCAAATCTAGTTACTGGAAACTATTCTAAGATTTGCTACTTTTTGACTTTTTTAAAGAATGCTTACAAAGTAAAAATGCATTATTTAGAGAAAGTCATTATCTAATACATAGGGTGTTGTTATTACATAAGTCTTGAATGTTTCCATTTGTGCTCATCAAAATGCATAGGAACATGAGTTACTGCAGTCCTCAAAAAAACTGCTAAGAGCTTGCAACATGTATAGATATTAATACTCTTTACAGACCTGGAAGAAAATTATTTTTAGCCCACATAACCTTACATCCATTCCTAGGTGCATTAAGACTCTTTTTAGAACTGAATACAAATTATTTTCAGCATAAGTATCTTTATATCTCTTCCTAAATGTGTGGCTATTTTCTTCATTCTGTGTGCAACACTCAGGTTCTGTTTAGGCCACCAACATGCCTATTGTCTGAGAATTTAAAAAAAAGAAACATAAAATCAAATTGCCATTGTGCTACCATTTTGCCTTGTTAATATAAAATTTCAGATCATAGGCCTGAAAGGAAATAGTCCTACATAGCATCCAAATTTTTAAAAAAAATTTTTATTGGAGTATAGTTGATTTACAATGTTGTGTTAGTTTCAGGTATACAGCAAAGTGATTCAGTTATATATATACATATATCCACTCCTTTTTAGAGTGTTTTCCCATATAGGCCATTATGGAGTATTGAGTAGAGTCTCCTATACTCTGCTATATTATACAGCTATAGTAGAGTGTATAGTGCTGTACGGTATAGTGCTACTACTGTATAGTACTACTGTATAGTGCGATACAGTAGGTATTTGTTAGTTATCTATTTTATATATAGTAGTGTGTATATGTCAATGCCATTCTCCCAGTTTATCCCTCCCCCCCTTAACCCCTGGTAACCATAAGTTTGTTTTCTGCATCTGCAACTCTGTTTCTGTTTTGTAGATAAGTTCATTTGTAGCCCTTTTTAGATTCCACATATAAGTGATATCATATGATATTTGTCTTTCTATGTCTGGCTTCACTCGGTATGACAATCTCTAAATCCATCCATGTTGCTGCAATGGCATTATTTTCTTTTTTGTGGCTGAGTAGTATTCCATTGTATATATGTACCACATCTTCTTTATCCATTCCTCTGTTGATGGACATTTAGGTTGCTTCCATGTCCTGGCCATTGTAAATAGTGTTGCAATGAACATTGGGGTGTGTGTATCTTTTCAAATTATGCATGTTTTCTCTGGGTATATGTCCAGGATTGGGATTGCTGGATCATATGGTAGCTCTTTTTTTAGTTTTTTAAGGAAGCTCCATACTGTTCTCCATAGTGGCTGTACCAATTTACATTCCCACCAACGGTGTAGGAGGGTTCCCTTTTCTCCACACCCTCTCCAGCATTTATTGTTTGTAGATTTTTTGATGATGGCCATTCTGACCAGTGTGAGGTGATACCTCATTGCAGTTTTGATTTGCAATTCTCTAATAATTAGTGGTGTTGAGCATCTTTTCATGTGCTTTTTAGCCATCTGTATGTCTTCTTTGGAGAAATGTCTATTTAGATTTTCCACCCATTTTTTGATTGGCTTGTTTTTTTGATATTGAGCTGCATAAACTGTTTGTGTATTTTGGAGATTAATCCCTTGTTGGTTGCATCATTTGCAAATACTTTCTCCCATTCTGAGGGTTGTGTTTTCTTTTTGTTGATGGTTTCCTTTGCTGTGCAAAAGCTTTTAAAACTCTTAGAGGAAAACATAGGCAGAACACTCTTTGACATAAATCGCAGCAAGATCTTTTTCAATCCACCTCCTAGAGTAATGAAAATAAAAACCAAAAATCAATAAATGGGACCTAATGCAGCATCCAAATTTAAAGACTGCTTTAACAATCTAGAAAACTGAAAATGAATTTAGGGAGAACAAAGAATGAATGTTCACTTCAAGCCACTGGCTCCAAAGAGAGAGAGAAGGGGTTGAGTTACAATCAAGTCAGTGGCAGTAAAGGTTAGGACAAAAAGCCGGGACTATTTAGGAAAAATTCCTCTTCCTTGAAACCAAAGGAATAAAATAAATCATTTTCCTCTAATAAATAAAAGATATAACTCAAGGAAGGCATGAGATACAACTAAAGAGAGCCCCAGCTGACTGCAAGCTCACCATCTTGCAAATACACTAGTAGGTTTGGTTTATTATTTCAGGTCTTGAAAAAGTTTTAAGAGCCAGAAAAGTTAAGAAAATAACACACACATACATGCATCCACTACCCAGGATGAAAAATATTCACTCTGTGTCATATTAGCTTCAGACGTATTTTCAGGAAAGAAATGAAATTATTATGAATACAGTTGGTCTCCATCACTCTACTTATCCCTGAACCATCCAGAGGCCACCACCATCAAAACCTTGTGTATTCAATCCATTGATGCTTTTGCATTTTATATCATATATATGTTGTCACTATCAAAACATTGCATATTTTAAATTTCCATAAGTGATATCATTGTGTGCTATCATTTGCAACTTGATTTTGTTTTTCATTCCATCTTACATTTTTGAAATCTATTCATGTTGACACGTCACATGTAAGAATATATATTTTATTACCCATTCTTCTTTTGATATTGATTTTATTAGTTTCTGACATTTCACTATTACAAATTGCTTTAAAATAAACATTCTTATTTGAATCCTCATGAGATGTGCGAGAGGGTCTCTGGTATGTGGATGTATGAGGAGAATTGCCTTAGCACAGAGAGAAGCATCTTCAACTTTATATCACCAATCTGTAAAGTGGTCCTTAGACTGTATACTTTCCCCAGAATATGAGAGTTTTTATTTACTCACATTCTCAGTTATACTTGGAAGGGTCAAAATTTTTAAAAAATTTCCATTCTTATTGGTGTAAAAGAATCCATCATTTCTATCTAAATTTTATTTTCTGGATTAGTTTTGAGGTTGAGCATTATTTTCAACTTTTTTCTTTGAATAGTCAAAGCTTGCTCTTCTCCAAATTGCTTTCCATTTACATTGTCTACTTGTTTACTAAATTGGTTACATTTTCTTTCTTATTCACTTTTATGAATTCTTTTTAACATTATAGTTACCTTATTTTAGTTACATAAGTGAAAAATTCTCTTCTTATACCTTTAATTGTTATGTATTGAATTAATCTATATTTACTTCATGACTACTTGTCTTATTTAAGAAATTCTTCCCTTCCACATAATAAGAAAAATAATCTCATCTGTATTCTTCCAAAAGTTTTTAAATTTTGCTTTTTATCTTTAAGTGTTAGATCAGACAGGATTATTTTGTTGTGTACAGTTTGTGATAGGGAATCTTATTATGTTCTTACCTTATGCAAAACCAGTTGAGGAGCTCAACTTTTTGTGATTTTTTTCGTATCGCCACCTCTAACATACATTGGAGAATATTTTAAAGTCTCCCACTGTAGTTATGTATTTGTTCATTTCTTTTTATAATCCTGTCAATTTTATGTACTTTAATTATATATTGTTAGAGTATCACAATTTATAATATTTGTATTCACTGGTGAATATTTTATTATTATGGAGATGCTCATCCTTGTTGGGCTTTGGTTTTAAATTCTAGTTAGTAATTTCATTATTTAGTAGTACTCTACCAGCTTTCTTTTTATTAATATAATCAATATATAAGTATCATTTTTATTCCTATTTCGCTTTATATCCTTTTATTTCTGTATTATTTGGCTTTATTTGTGTCTCTTAAAGAACCATTTAATATAGATTTTTAAAAATATATTCTGATAGATTATATATTTTAATACATGAGTGGATTACTGATTTTGACGTATATCTGGCATGTTGTTTCCTTTTCTCTTTGATTTTCCTAGGTTCTTTTCCTTCTTTTCTTTCTGCTACAATAATAAAGTTCTTCTCAATCCTTTTTTTATGTTTTGCTTGTATAAATTCATCAATTGTGCTTCTGTTATTTTAGTGGTTACATGTTTTAGATATATATTTAGATGTATAATTACAATGTAATGATTCTTGATTTCTGTCTTTATTTTTTGTTTATTTTATCAACATCTATATTTTACCATTTAAGAAACAAGGAAAGTCAGAGAAGTGGAACTGGCCTGTGTCACTTAGCAGCACATCAACCCACTTTTTCAGCAAACGGGCTACCTGAGGTTGAGCCTATATGTTCTAAACTTTAGGCTTTTCTAACAAATTTAAAGTAATTTAGCATCTCTTTCCTCCTCTCAAACAAGACCTCATATATTATTTCTATCTAGAGTTTTAGTTTCTTCTTTTTAAAAAGAAACAATAAAAAGTCAACAAAAATTACTTAGTTTTAATCAAATGTACAAACACATATTATCTTTTTTCCCCTCACGATTGCTTTTTGCATCCCACTCCTTCCATCCAGGTACACTTTTCTGTTTGCTAAAGTAAATGCTTCAGACTTTCTTCAGCCAAAGTGTATGGGTGAAAAATTCCATTAGTTGTTTATGTGTTAAAAATGTTTTCCTAGCGTCCTTACTCTTGAGTGATGGTTTAGGGTGCACATAATATTGGGTTGGCCAAACAGTTCGTTAAGTTTTAAATAAAAATAAAAGACACATTTTTCCTTTACACCAAGAACTTTACTGAACAACGTATTCATTAACAGAACGAACTTTTCGGCCAACCCAATAGTAAGTTTGGTGTCTTTTTCTCCAGCACTTTGAAGCTATTGCTTCATTGTCTTCTGGGCCCTATTGCTTCTCAAAAAAATGTCTGCTTTCACTCTAATTATCAGATAATTTGCTTTTCTCCCAGGGAAGTGTTAAGATTTTTCTCTTTAGCCACGATATTTTACAGGTTCACTATGATTGTCAAGGTACAGATTGTTCACTTTTATCTTTAACTGTCTGCATTTTCTAAGTGAGGATTTGGTACTTCTGTCTGGAGATTTCTAAGCTATTATCTCTTTAAATATTGTTATTTTCTCTTACGAAAATTTTATGGGAAAAAAATTTTAAGTTGAACCATTCTCCAAGTCTGTTGTAACGTTGACATCATAGTTTCCCTTCCTTTATCTTTCTTTTACATGCTCTAGGTCACATCCTCAATGCTCTTTATTAATATTCTCTTCAGCTCTTCCAACCTGATTGTTCATCCAGTTTACTCAGGTTTTTTGGTTATTGTTACATAATTTCAAAGGCTACATTTTTCATTTCTAAGATTTTTCTTCAGTACTTTTTTATAGCCACATGTTTTTTATGCTTAACCCTCTTTTCAGTATTACAATCATTTGTTCTTTCCTTCATTCATGCATTTCAAGACCTTAAATATATTTAAGTTCTTAAATGTACATACTTAAGTCTTTTTTGAATTACTAAACATGTTACCAGATTAACGTTTGTTTGATGGCTATCTTTCATGATTAATTTTTTTCTCTTTGTATGCTTTGAAATTTTAGTGTGCTTTCTTCAATATGCATTTCCTGATTTCCTTCTTTCTTTGGTTTTGTTTAATCTCATCTTTCTCACCTTGCCATGTGTGACCGTTTTACAGTTGTCTCTACCTGCCTTGCCCTTTTATTGGCAACCAGAGCTCTCATAATGCAAGGATATTATGGATACATTACTAACTTAGTTGGGTCTTGGCCCAGCTTTGGTGAAGCAACTATTTGTGCTTCCTCCTAACCCTCTAGGCAAAAACTTGATGTTTGCCTCTGACCGTGGATGCCCTGGCCTAACTTTCTATTTCACTCACTGAAACCAGCTGTGTTCTCCTACCCATTTTGACCCTCAGGAGATAAATCCGTGGCCACTTCTGCTCGTTTCTCATCCTGGAACTCAGTAGGCCTGTGAATTAAACCACACTTACTGTTTTGTGTTTTTATTTTGTTTCTGGTCTTCAGAGATGTGTATCTTACTTTTGGTTGTAGCCATGTTTTTAAAAACTATATGTGATATATCATCTATCTTTGTTGTGGTTTTTGGAGGAGGAGCAGGGGAAATATTTTACATAAACTGCCAGTGTCAACTTGACAGCAGTCTCATTGCAAGTGATTTTATATGAGCAAAGGCCATAAGAAGCAGTTACAAATCTAACTACAAGCTTTTCATGAAAGTAGTAAAGCATCAGTCCATCTGTCACAGTTGCAGTTCTGGGTACCACTTATTTAATTGGGGAGGATCACTTATGCAACATGATTTCAGAGTATTGATTAGTTTCTTTAACCCACTTGCATCTTGATGTCTAAAATTTTGGGAAGTGTTTCAAGCATATGACATAATATTACAATTAGTCTTTTCCCCTGGTAAAATATACATCTCCTTGTGCTAGATATGAATTTAAGCCTTTCAGGTCATTTATGTCCTACCACCTTATTGTGAATCAGTTTGTCAAATTCTTTCCTGAGATCAAGTTTTGACTAGAAGGACAGAAAAAATATGAGGACACTCTCGGTCTATAGTGTAGATCTGAGTGATAAACTGTGTTGTTTTTGAAAGAACGCCGGTCTTGGAGTCTGTAAGTAGGAAGTCCTGTCGCTGATAGCTGTGTCATCTTGAAGAGATTTTTACATTTTATGAAGTTCAGTTTCCTTCGTCTTAAAATGGAATCTTTATGAAGATTACATGAAATGATATACGTAGTAGCACTGGGTACATAGTAGGTACTCAATAAAGTTAGTTGAAAGATAGTAATAAACAGAAAAGTGAAACCTGAAGCTCCAAAGAGGTTTCCAAAGTCATCTGCATAGTTTTGTCTTTGTCAGTCACAAATTCTAAGAAGCTAATCTGCATAAATAATTTAGGTCCTATCTGCAAAATTGCACATCTGGTTATTAATTTTAGGGATGTACTTTAGGTGTGAATAGAAAGAGGAAATGAGTACAATTGGCATTGTGTTGCTTTTTGGTCACCTTAACACACCCTAGGAAAGTGATGTCCATGTACCAGCAGTGTTTGGTCAGGGATGACTTCTGTGAGGTAAAACAGCTTCACAAAGCAATTCAAATGCTTAATGCACCACTCTCCCCTTTAATACATATTCAAGGCATTTAATGAATACAATCTGTGTCTTCATAGAATATTCAGTCTCTCTTCCTTTTACTTTTAGTTCAACAAATGTCTTCAGTTCAGTTTCTAGCCCCGGGACTTCCCTGGTGGTGCAGTGGTTAAGAATCTGCCTGCCAATGCAGGGGACACAGGTTCGATCCCTGGTCTGGGAAGATCCCACATGCTGAGGAGCAACTAAGCCCATGAGCCACAGCTACTGAGCCTGCGCACCACAACTACTGAAGCCCACGCACCTAGAGCTCGTGCTCCACAACAAGAGAAGCCATTGCAATGAGAAGCCTGCGCACCACAACGAAGAGTAGCCCCTGCTCGCCGCAACTAGAGAAAGCCTGCACGCAGCAACGAAGACCCAACGCAGCCAAAAATAAATAAATAGGCCATTAAAAAAAAATCCTAGCCCCTATAGTAGGCACAAATAATGTAAATATGAGAATGACATGCCAGAAAAAAGAATATTCTTAATAAACAAAAACACTTTCTCCTTAATGAAAAAATAGACTTCTTGCATTATTTTGACTAAGGGGTCACATCAGATCTCAAGTCTGTTGTGGACTCAAGTCCACAACCCTTTAGCTGCAGGCAGCTGCTATTCAGCTAAAAATAATGAGTATTAAAAGGATTGCATATTACTTGCCAACATGAAAAGAGAGGATAACCCAAGTGGGCAGATTGGCAAGCATGGTGGATGAAGACCTGTCACCAGCTAATGGCCTGAATTTTACTCTAACTGTTTAGACTAGATGATGACCCTCCCAGCTGCATCAAAAAGAAGCACTGCAGGCAGCCTTGATACCTAACGTGCAGTCAACTATGCCTAAACGTCTGTTCTTACTCAGAATAAGTTTGTTGCTGTAATTCATATGCACTGTTTTTCTTAGTGGATGTTACCATGCGTAAGGGGTTTTTAGCCATGTCAATTAACTTTGAGGGGGCGAAAATGAATTGGTCAACCAGTTGTCCTTTTGCTAAGGTTCAATGTGTAAATCTTAGACATATTTAAGGAGAACAGTGATAAAGTCAGATTGTATTCATTAAATGCCTTGAATATGTATTAAAGGGGAGAGTGGTGCATTAAGCATTTGAATTGCTTTGTGAAGCTGTTTTACCTCACAGAAGTCGTCCCTGACCAAACACTGCTGGTACATGGACGTCACTTTCCTAGGGTGTGTTAAGGTGACCAAAAAGCAACACAATGTCAATTGTACTCATTTCCTCTTTCTATTCATGCCCATGCAGCCAGGGGCATCCTGTCTCTGAAGCAAAAGGGAATTCTGCAACAGACTCTTCTCATCTAGGAAAGGAAGTCCTAAGTTAAAATAAAAAGAACTGTGTAAAGGCAACTATAGTATTCTACACTAGAAATAACGAAGTATTGTCTGGGTTCTAAAGAATTATTTCCTCTCCAAGCCATGTGTAGAATTTCTTCCATGATCAGACTTATTTTAAGACTTTCCAGCTATAAATTAGAGTAAAACTTAATAGGGAATGGACTGGAAAAATTAGAATATGAGGAGACTGCGGTGGTTTTCCAAACTGTGAATCCCTGTGTGCTAAAGTATTTGATTGTAGTTTGAGGCCTGGGATAGAAGAACCTGTGGTTTACACTGGTAGACAAGTCTCATCCAAATGCTGGGGCTACTGCCCAGTATCTTCTAGAAAAGTAGGCAGCCTCAAGGGCCACTTTCAAAAGTACCCTCAGTACAGGATCTGCTTTCTGACCAGTCTTGCCATTTCCTTTAGTAATTGATAATTGAGATTCAATCATCTTGATCATTCTGGTTTCTTACCTTACCTGGCTGGCTATAAAAGCTCATGTTTTATAATACATAAGTTTATTGAAATCAACTGGACTCTGGACAAAGCCATACTACAAATGCTACTAGATCTGTAGATGTTTACCAAGGTAAGTAGATATTTGAATATGGATGTGTGAGTGGTGGTAAATTTTTAGCCATCATCTACGCTGTGTGTTCTATGTGTAAGACACCGTGCTATTAGTTTATCTACAATCTTCAGATTGTTGCTTAAGTTCACACAGCAAGAAAGTGGCTGAGCTAGGCCAACTATTACTACAAAAAAGAAGATTGAGAAGAAAACTGGATTCGATAAAGTGTGAAGCACAAATCAGGGCAAAAGAACAAAAACAACAGGAAAGAAAGAAAACCAGACAAATTACGTAAGGAAAAAAATGATGTAAATTAGTATCAAGGAGATAGCCTATTTCAAAAGAATTCTTAATCCAAGGAAGTCACCAGACTCCCTTCCCTCTGGTTCCTCCTTTTGACTTATGTCCCCAACTTCCTCTGTCCTACCCAATATTTTAGGGACTGCTCAGAAATCCCATGACTCTCCAAAACGTTTTTGGTCAGAATTCAGCTTTCCCTCCTCTGTTCTCATGTTGCACTTGTGGCTTGCTTGTGACACAGTGATTCGTGTATGCTTTTCTTTCTCCAACTAAATGGAAGTGAAAGGGTCCAGAACATGCCACTATGGCAAAAAAAATTATTATTATTTTGTTTTGTTTTGTTTTGTTTCCGGTACGCAGGCGTCTCACTGTTGTGGCCTCTCCTGTTGGGGATCACAGATCGCAGGCGTAGCAGCCATGGCTCACGGGCCCAGCCGCTCTGCGGCATGTGGGATCTTCCCGGACTGGGGCATGAACCCGTGTGCCCTGCATTGGCAGGCAGACTCTCAACCACTGCGCCACCAGGGAAGCCAAAAAAAAAAGAAAATTGTTTTGAGCACAAAAATTATTTTGAGTTCCTCAAATTTCTTATCAATCTAAAGGTAGAGCCTCCCAAAAGAACTCAATGGGGACAGATCTCCTGCTTGGGAGCTACCAAGAAACTTGACTAATCGCTGGAGATGAGAAGTCCCCACATCACACCTAAAAAAACATTGTCACAAAATTATAGCTCCCATCTATTCTCCTGAGGGCCCATTTATCTTTCCTTGAAGTCATTTATTTTCCCATATGTAGTTTTCTCCCTCTCCTCTTCTGTTAAGATTCATGCCCAAATTCTAAATACCTCCTTGAGTCACATTTTTCTGTGAACTCTCATTTGTCTTTTCTCTTGCTAATCTGTCTTTTGTCAGTTTAATTTCCAAGCACTTAAGACGTGAACATAAGAGGATAGAAGAAATGATTTTCCTCCCTGACAGAAGGCAATGAGGCTCAGTCATCTCTGTTGCCCCTTAGTGCCGAGGTCATGGTAGATACCCAATACAGTTTTGCTGAAGTGAAATCAACTTAAATGAACTGAATTGAAATATAAACTAAATTAGTGACCAAGTATTCAGAAGCATATGAGAAGAAAAAATGCAACCTGTAGTTAAGAGAGAATTGAACCAAATGATTAAAAAACAAAGACTTTATACCAGACTTATGAGAGCTTCATAAGGGCTGAGGCTGAAGTGAACATGAATTAAAAAGAGTTATAGCATAATAAATCAAGAGTCAATTTACAGGTTAACATTTGCCAAACGAGAGTAAAATTTGGACTGGCCTTGTTGTCATTCTGTATTTGTATATTCTTTGTATTTTTTATGTTCGTGCAGTGTGGTAGTTTTATATGGTGACCAACTAGGTAAGACTACTTTGCTGAGAGGATGGTGGGCTAGGATCCCAGAGTCACAGTCTTTTGAGGAGAAATCATTAATATACTAGGAAAAATCAGAAATTTATCACTGAGAAAATCATAATGGACTCAGCAGGGGAGTCTTCAGTCAGGGAGCTTTTTTTTCTCATTGTTCAGGCTTGGATTCTAATGTTAATTTTGTTAACTCTTTGAAAACGGTTTCATATCTTGACCACAAACTCTTGATTTACTGCAATATGAGTTTTACCCTTCCCTGTACTTCCTGGGTCTGATGCCTAAAGATTAAAAGTTCTAAAGACCATCCACACTGAGCTTAGCTCAGATGTGGAACCATCCCCAAGGCTCAGGGAAGATATCTGGAGAGGTTTCCAGGATGAGAGACAGCTACAGAACAAACCAGGATAAAACGCCGCTCAGGTTTGCGATCGTCACAGGAGGTCTGAGCCGAAAGATATTAAAAGTGTGAAAGCCGTTTGATCTGGTGCTTATGTACCTTTCATCGCTACAGATGTTAATCTTGCTAATTTCATCACAGCATCTAGCACTTTTTATGGTGAGATGATAAAGAGCACACATAATGGGAGAAAAAATGCTTCTTCCCCCAGTGGAGCAAGCTAATGACAGTGAGCAGCATATTGATTCTAATGGGAGTGGAACATGGTGTTTGGGACAAATCCACTTCGAAATAGCAGACAAGCAAATGATTTTAACTATGTCAACAAAATATGCTCCTGCTTTCTCTTGTACATTTCTCCTCTTTGCATCCCTGGGGTTGCTCCAGGAGAACCCCATGGCTAGAAAGGCCTGCCCTCCACCTCCCCCAGCCAGATGGATTCAAGTCTCACACCCTCCATCCTCCTCTGTCTTCCTCCACGAGGCCATGCTTGGCCCTTTTCACCTAGATAACTCTTTCCTCATTACTTTATCAGATATTTTAGGGTGTGAATAATTCTGCTTTATCCCATTTTCTAATTACTCCTTGTGTGTGTGTGTGTGTGTGTGTGTCTTTTTTTTTCCCAATAAAATAGTGCCTTAATAGCAGGAAGTGTATATACAAGACATCCAAGTAGTCATATGTGTATCTTGATTTGAGTAGAAATAAAAAATTATCTGTCAGTATAAAATCCAGTCTAGTCTAACTCTCCTAATTTTTAAAGATTTACATATTTACATATGAATTCTTATGTACTGTCATGGTTTTTTTTCTTATAATAATAGTTAACCACCTTAGGAAGGCCCCTCCCCCCAACACACACACCATTTACTACTTTCTGTGCCTGAAATACTTCCCCTGCGTGACCTTTCTCTATTAGTACTATCACTACTACTGCAACTACTACTACTATTACTATTACTGTAACTATTACAACCATCACCACCACCAAGGCCACCACTACTGTTACTGCTAAGACTTGTCCTTCAGGTGTCAGCCTTATCCAATGTCCCAGACAAGGTGAGTCCTCAAAACCAGCACTTTCCTACCAGCTACTGCAGCCTAACTTGAGCTGCTAATAAGCTGAGATACTAATCTCCTCCACCCTCTGTTGATCTCATCTGCTAATTACTTACCATCATATACTATCACATCGAATCGTGTGCCTTGACAGGAAAAACGTTGTGAACCCTGCTCTAACCACCACAATCACTCTCTCTTTCCTTCCTGGTACAGATCATGATTATCTCTATGATTCTTTAATGCCAGGCAAGAAACAACATGAAGGCAGGGATTTACCTCCTTGCACAGTGCACATCACCCATGCTTAACAGTGTCTGGCACACAACCTGTCATCAATACATATTTGTTGAATGACTACATAAATTGGCATGTGTATATTTCATAGCCACTGTAAAGACAAAGGGAGTTATTTGGGGTTCCATCCACCTTTTCTGGAGAATTTGAATGACAGAATCAAAAAAGTAGGTCTCCGGCTGGTTCTCAGAGGACGGGGGGTTTCAGAAACAGCCGGGTTGTCAAGAAAGAGAATGGGTAATAAGAGATAACTGTGGAGACTGAAAACATGTCAGAAAGCATTAAATTAAGCACTGGTCAATAACAATGTTCTGCTTAGTTTGTCATAATAGGTGGGAGAGTAAGATTGCTGGTTTGGGGGTGTAGGTGGGAGAGAGGAGGTGAATTTTAAACAAAGGAAACCAAAAGAGACACAGGAAATGTACACTAAGTTTCTCAATACTGCAGTGGAGCTCTAATTTTTTAAAGATATATATATAGAGAGAGAGAGAGAAAGAGAAAGATAATTTACACACTGTAAAAATTCACACTTCATAGCATACAGTTCTATGATTTTGACAAGCACAAAGAAGTGTAAACACTATATAATCATAATAGACATTTCCATCACCTCCAAAATTTCCCTCAGTCCCCTTCTCAGTCTCCCTCCATCCTCACTGATCTGCTTTCTGTCACTATTGTTTTGTCTTTTCCAGAGTGTCATATAAATGGAATCAAACAATATGTAGACTTTCGAGCCTGGCTCGCTTCACTCAGCATGATGCATTTGAGATTCACCCATGTTGTTGCATGTATCAGTAGTTCATTTTATTTTATTTTATATTTTATTTTAATGAGCACTAGTCCGTTGTGTGGATATATGACAGTTAACCAATTGATGAACGTTTGGGTTAGTTTCAGTTTTGACTATTATGATTAAAGCTACTATAAACATCTGTGCATAGGATTTTTAGTGAACATGTGTTTTCATTTGTCTTGGATAAATATCTAGGAATGGGATCGCTGGGTCATAGGGTGAGTGTTATGTTTACCTTTATAAGAAACTGCCACTCTGTTTTCTGAAATTCTACCTAAATTTTAGATTCTTAAATTGGTAATATCCTATCTTCATGGATAACCACTGGTCAAGCTAAGGTCTTGAAGATGGCATATGACTGTTGTAAGGAAAAAATAGGATGCACAGATGTGATGAGAAGGCAAAAGAGATCACATGTGAAAGTATACGTATGAGGTATCTTCTGATCTGGCCTTACAGTCTATACTTTGAAGATATAAGTCAGGATGAAATCAAGGTGGGACGATGCTGCCTGTCAGCTACCATTTGCAAACACCTATTTCCCTACTCCTGGCTCTAAAGCTCAGCACCTCTCATATTACATACACACCTCCTACCACATACACCAGTCTGACTCTGGGTTCTATCCAAGGGACTGAGAGTGTATCAGTAATTCTAAAAACTTGATGTGTGCCAAGAAAAAGCAATCATGCCTCACTGTTTGACACTATTAACAGTGTCCTGGAGGCTCTTTAAGAGGAAAAAAAAAGCTAAGAAAGAAAACCTTACTCAAAATACATTTTTTTTTCCTTCTGGCACATTTCCTGAATCCAGCTGTAACTGGAAAAGCATGTGCCAAAATGCAGTTTGGAAAAGTGTTCGTTTTTGTGGGTGTTTCAGCTCTGACTGGAACCAGGAAGCAGCCAAAGTCTGAAATGTGAATGAGCTCCCCCCGAGCCTTCCAAACCAGTTTTACAGTATTATTTTGCCCAGCATTATTGCCGTCCAAAGCTCTAACTCCAGGTCTCCTAATATACAATTTCAGGATGGTGGGGGTCTATTTACATTAACTCTAAGATTAATGAAGATTGGGGTGGAGAATGGGAAATGCTGCTTTCTCTGCTTCTGGTTGCTGACACTGTCAGAACTTTGTGTGAAATTTATAAGGCAAATGCCTTCAGGAAGAGGGGAAAAGGATTTAAGGAACTGATGAACCCTGTCCCTGAGGAACTGGGAGCCCTGAATGGTTTACAGATCTTCCTGTGTCTTGAGGGAGTAAATGGTCCCCTGACCATGTGTCATTTTTTAAAATGGCAGGGGCTATATAGGGCTCAGATAACTCAGTGTTGATAGAGTTCTTTAAAATAACTTTTCACATAGTGAAAATAGCACTCTTGACGAGTAGCTCTTCACAATCACTGATTGAGAGTCATACTTTAGTCACCACACATGACCTGTCATTTACAGCTTGCAGAGCACAGCTGTTTGTGGGTGATCTATGATGAGTTGTCTTAATAGGAGAAGTTGAGCAAGAAACGTACAGGCTTGTTGCTCATTAATTCCTTCTTCAAACTCTGTGAGAGATACAAGAAGCTGCCCAGAATTTAATACTCATAGACTAGTAGTCATAGACCTTATGAAAAAGGGATAAGCACAGAGAAATGAAGCCATTTAGAGTCTGTCAGAGAACAGTAAATTTCAAAAACAACCCTTCTGTTTCATTAAAAATTTATTTATTCAAGTTTAATGTACTTTGAAATGAATTTGCATTTTATAAAGAATAGAATATATTTTCATAATACTTTACCAAGGAAACACTACCCCAGAAAGGTTACTTATATGCTGTGACAATGTCAAGTGTGTTATGCCCTAAATTTGACATGCTTGAGTATTAAATTCGTGTTCCATAAATTAGTCATAACGTCTTAACTTTTTAATATAACATGGCTCTTGATCAAAGCCTTCTTGAAATACACCTTGCACTTCAAGCTCATTTAATCTGAATATACCCATTCTTAATTCCTATCAAAGAAATATGTGTAATATATTTCCTGAAAGTGCACATAGTGAGAGAGATAACAAATTGAATTTTTTGCTTCTAAAATAATCTTAAATGGTAAAGGGTCTGTCATGCAAAATCTTGGCTTATAGACTTGTAGTTCCAGTTTTCTGACAAGGAACTTTTGTTATCAAACCACATAGTATTTTTCTAAAATATTTTATAGTTCATTAAAGTAGAGTTATAACATGTTAGACTACTGGGGGAATTTAAATAGTATTTAATTCAGTGGTCTATAAACTATGGCCCATGATCCAACCACCTGTTTTTGTAAATAAAGTTTTATTGGAACCCAGATGCTTCCATTTATTTAAGTAGTGTATATGGCTGCTTTCCTGCTATTGTGACAGAGTTGAGTACTTGCAACAGACACCATATGGCCCACAAGCTTAAACCACTTACTATTTGACCTTCAAGAAAGTTTGCCAAGACGTGATTGTCTATGCCCTACATTTTATAAAAGACAAAACAAAATAGTTAACATTTTCCATTACTGTTTGAGACAGGGGACTTGATTACCATATCATGAAATCTTAAAATTCCAAAAATATGTTCTGGTTTGCTTTACATTGATATATATGTGAGAAAATCTCCTTCATCCCTTTGTACTAAAATGAGATTGAACTAGTATGTGTGATGGGAAAGGGTCATTGACTCTGTGTTCTTTCTCAGAGACCCAGATATAAAAGGCTCAGGGAACCTACAGCTACTTAGTATTTAATGAATTTAAACATTACATACAGAATTGAGTTATTGATCAGAATAGAGTAAAGGACTTCAAAACAAACTAGGCACGTGCAGTGAAGAGACATCTCTCCTTCCTTATAGTAAAAATATTCAATAAGGAGCTATGAAATAAATCAACTACACAACTCTTCTTGTAATCCCTCCCTTTTTTTTCAGTTTAGTAATGACAAAAAAGAAGCATCAGACATCGAAAGAACAACTGGAATGTTCCTCAGTCAAGTTGTAAGCTGACAGCTTTCTTGAAAGGAGATTAGGGACATAGTGTAAGAAAGTCCATAGAAGCATTTGACTCTAAGGTGTCCTGAAGTCAGAAAATATCAGGGAGTCTTTATCTTAAGGATGCTTGGAAAGGACTTTTAATGCCAGGTAAAACTGGTAAAATCATCTGCAGTGTCCAAGAATGGTACCCCCTGGAGTTATACAGCATATAACCTATGCAAACTTATGTGGCAGTACTGTATCTGAAGTACGAGCACTTACATTTTTAATGTAAATCAATTTTTAGTAGGAAAAACATAAATTTACAAAGTAGAAGTAATTATATAAAAGTGCTATTTGCATCACTAAACATTCTGGGTCCTTAAGTATGTGTTTCAATTCATTGACATTCAGTTGCTAGAGACCTGCCTCCCTATTTTCATCATAGATATCACAGTTCTGTCCAGCACCCACCTCAGAATCTTCACTTGTACAATACAAAATATATTTCTAACTCTAAATATATAACATTTTAAATAAAGGCAGTTAAAATCATTAATTTTTTATAATCATAGTTTTTCTTTTAAATAATGTTATTGAGGTATAACTTATGCACAATGAAATGCATCTATTTCAAGTATCTAGTTTGATGAGTTTTGACAAACTTGTGTACCCTAGTGACCACCATCACAATCAACTTATAGAATATTTGCATTACCCCAGAAAGTCCCCTCTTGTCCCTTTACAATTACCACCCGACATCTGCAGATAATTCTTGGTCTGCCTTCAGTCATCATAGATTAGTTCTGCCTGTTCTAAAAATTCACATGAATGGAATAGTACTATGCGTGTGTGTGTGTGTGTGAATATATATTTGTATGTAAAATTGTTTTTCTTCCACTCAGTTTTTGAGATTTATCCATGTTGTTGCATGTATCAGTGTTTCATTTTGCTTTGTTGCTGATGCCACTCTGTTGTATGAACATACCACAGTTTGTTTACCTGTTCACCTGTTGACAGGTATCTGTTTGTTTCTAATTTGGGGCTAATATGATAATGCACCTATGAACATTCATGTAAAGTCCTTATGAGGAAATATGTTTTATTTCTCTTTGGTAAATAACAAAGAATGAAATTTCAGTTTTAAGTTCAGCTTAAGTTTTTAATGCTTATTCTACTTTTTTTCTGCCAGAGAACTCTGTTCTCAGTATTCCTTCACATCTGTGTTTCAATTTGTATTAATACTTATTAAAATAAAATGAGATTGGTTAGCAGACATTTGGTGCTGTCCAAAATATCCATAATACATTTGGCCCAGAAGACATTTAGTCCACACCAAAAGGTCCTTGAAATTTGGTCCTATCTAAAATGTCCACAAGCATATTTGGTTCATGCCAAGTGGTTTTGGACAGGACCAAATATCAAGGATTTTGCATGAATTCTTTTTTTATTTGGGAGGAATCACAAAACAAAGATGAAACTCAGGGGCTTGTGCAAGACCTGAACAGGAAAGGTCTGCCCCAGGGTAAGAGAAATGAAACTCTTCGAGCATTCTAGAGTCTTGGTGACATACTTTCATGACCTATGTGGTGTGAAACCTTACTTGTTACAATTCTTGGCCGGGAGAGGAAGGAATATAACCAAGAGATAAAAATCTCTAGTATCAAGTTGACATGAGCTTAAAAGTCTCATACCCTAAAAGATGGCCCAGTTGATCATGAGTGCCTCTTAAAAACCACAGAGATCCCTAAAACTTAGAACATACATTATGAGTCAACAACAAAATAATATACTTAGGAATAAACAAAAATGATCACTTAGATGTCAAGGCTGTCAAAATTGTGAAGGAAATGAGATTTTATTCTACATGAAAGCTAAAAAGTTGTCCTGCCACAATTTCATGGGTTCTGATAGAATGCTGTCTGGGTAAGAGACAGGGGATGTTATTACTCACAGCATTGTCAGTAGCCAGAGTATCACCATTTATCCTGGCTGCCTAAACCCCAATTCCCATGGCGAAAGGTGAAGAAGGCCAGGTCACATCCAATGCTTAGTGGTGCAACTCTGTTACCCTGCTGGCTAGTGGTATGGCATGATTTGCCTGGGGTTCTAGCAGTGCAGCTCTCTTTACGTCCCAGTTCTCTAGCTTTCCAAATGATTATCAGGATCTCTCAAAATTGTTTAAATCAATTGTTTTTACTGCTTTAACAGGCCTGAATCAATTTCTGATAGTTGCCTTAGGACCCTGATGAACATACCAACTTTTTATTCAAAAGATTTTTTCCCAGGGCTTCCCTGATGGCACAGTGGTTAAGAATCCACCAGCCAACGTAGGTGACACGGGTTCGAGCCCTGGACTGGGAAGATCCCACATGCCACAGAGCAACTAAACCCGTGTGCCACAACTACTGAGCCTGAGCTCTAGAGCCCGCGAGCCACAACTACTGAGCCCACAGGCCTAGAGCCCGTGCTACTCAACAAGAGAAGCCACTGCAATGAGAAACCTGCATACCACAGTGTGCTACACAGTGAAGAGTAGCCCCTGCTCGCCACAACTAGAGAAAGGCTGTGCGCAGCAACAAAGACCCAATGCAGCCAAAAATTAATTAATTATTTTTTTAAAAAAAGATTTTTTCTCAGACGTTCTGTTATAAAAATGAAATCACAAAAGAAGCTATTGTATTTGGGTTATTTTCTACTCTTCTAGTATAGGCTCTTATTTTCTGCCCAGCTGTACTGATGTACTCAATGTAACATTTCTATTCAAGGTCCGTTTTGCTTCACAGTAAAATTCTTCAAAGAGGAAGGGATTAATATAGTTCAACTTAGCTTCTCTGTGTCACAAACAAGAAATGTAAATTGTGAAGTCAAATAATTTACTTAGTATATCTGATAAAACATAAATCCACTGAAGTAAAAGTAATTATCAAATTATATTTGCCCCCCCCCAAAAAGAAGAAAACATAGTCCAGAAGAAAAATAGTGCCTCTGCTCTAATATGCAACATTCGAGAGACCCTTGGAAACTCGCTTCTCAACAATATGTCACTTGATTTTCCTTGGTCAAATCATCTGTCTCTACCAGGGTTCTATAAACATAAACATGTGGATAGCATGGAGAGCTCCAGAATCCCAGGGGCAGTATCATGCCCCTCCCACTGGAGTTTACCATAATTTCTGTGATGAATCTTTTTCTACCATTAACACTTGCAACACCATAAAGTCTGCAGGATTGTATAGCCCAAGCAATAGGATGGTTGCACTGCAGTCTAGACCAACTTGGAGCCCCAGACAAAGCGAACAGCTTTCCATGCCACCCAGTATATGGGTTGATAATATTGCTAGGCATGGAATATGTTGCCTCCAGAGCCCAAAGAAGCCTACCAGGCTATTTTGTAGTAGGGGATGCAAGACACAACAATTTGTCTTTTACTTTAGAAGGGATATTCTAGCATAGCCCTGACCACTAGACCCTTTAAACCTTCACTGAAGTGGCTCTTCCCTGAATCTATGTAGGATTTATCTCCCACCCTCTGGCATGTCTTACCAAGGCCACCAGCATATCAGCCACCTTTTACTTTTCCTGTCAGTCATCATGATATCAATGTAGTGCAGTGGTTCTCAAAAATAATATGGTATCCCAGGGTGAGAGAGGGGCTGTGGCAGAAATTTGTATCACGATTAATAACAAAATGAGGTAGGAGTGGTAGTCCCTTTCATATCTTCATTAAATTTTCCAGTCTGGCCCCTAGAGAAAATAGATGGATCCTGGGAAGTGACTGCAGACTCCCTCTTACTTAAACATGAAATAGCTATGATCAGCTATGCCTTCCACACTGTGTGCAGAATTTACCCCAGAGACCAGGGACTTAATGTTGGTGCTACTCCAACTGCCAAATGTAGAAATTCCAGTCATACACTCAGGAACTACGGAGATAACTGCAGGGGACCCACTGTGAGCTGGACTTGTCAGAACTCTGCTTACTACCTGGCTCCCATAGGTCCCCACTCTGAAGGGGTACAGTGATGGTGCTTTTAATCTCTGGGTATCAAAGTCAACTCCGTGTCCAATAATCCTCCCCAAAGCAGACATGGACCCAGGTAAATGGCCATAGGCTCTGCTGGGGAAGGATTGAGGGAATTGTGCTCGTATGTATTTGCCATGGTCCAGCAGGGTCCTTCCTCCTAGAGACCCAGCCAGTGGGTTCTGGATCTGAACACTGGCTTAGGTATAGAACGAAGTGAAGAATCGTGACTCTTAATTAAGGAGACCACCATTGACCTCATGTTCTTCTGTTCTTGACTTTGATTTATTTGGTTTTGGTTTTGGTTATAGATGGTAAGCAACACCCTACACATGTACAGATTAGAATTCAGGCAAAGATTCAAGATGTTTCCTATGCAGATTTCCAGAATTCTTTCTCTAACTCCTTCCTGTCTTGTAGTGTGGCCTGCAAATTCAGGTCACCTGTCCCACTGCCTGCAGTCTGTGTCTCTTCAATTCCCCAGGACCACTGAGCTTTGCTTGAGATCTAGAAAGAGCCTTCTGACAGGAAGTTCATCTCAGGTGCAGTTTCCTTCTCACAGTGACCACAGATCTGTTCTCCCTGGTGTCCAGTGTCTGAAATCAGATGTTTCATATGGTTTGTACAGTTTTCTCATTGTTCATGATGAGAAGTTAAGTGCAAGCATGGCTATTCTATGGTGGGAAGAGGAAAGTTCTGTCTTTAAACATTGACACTTATTTTAACCATAGAAGTGAATTGCTTTTATAATTCAAATGATTTAAAAAGCTAACATTTATACAATGAGTTTATGACAAGGACATTATAAAATGTGTATTTTTAAAATAGTCTGTGGTAAACATCTGCCCTAACTCACCTACCTTCTCTAGCTTCTCAGCCAATTCATAGGTAAACAAGTAGCCCACATTCACAAATTTCATGGGGCTTCCAAATACCTGAAATAGATTATAGTGTCTCTCCCAAGTCTTTTCCTTTCAACAGTGTTTATTTAATAAAGTGTCACTGAGTCAATTTTATTCCAGGCACAGTACTTGGTCCTCTTCACCACAAGACAGAGTGATCTTCTGAATGCACTCTGATACCCACATGCTTCTCTAGCCTGCCTCCAATTTCCCACATCTTGGATAGCAGCCTGCAGTTCTTTTCCTTAGTTCCAATAGGTTATCTTGAGCACAATTCAAGCTCTTCACCACCACCCCCCAAAAAGAATTAGCCTCCACCTTCAATAGCAGTACACTTTGCTGAAATTCTGATATTCTGAAATTCTCACATTATTATTGCTTTCAGCCTCTCTTTTCTGGGTCTGAGGCCGACTTCCTAACTTCTCTGTTCTTAGGAGAGGTAGTAGAGAGCAGGGTGCATTTAATTCCTGGCTCTTTCACTTTCTCTTTGTTTGAACTTGGGTAGGATATGTAACATATTTGGGTCTCTGTCGGTCTCTGAAAAAGGTGTTGTTAGTGTCTGCCTCAAATGATTGTTGTGATGATTGAGTTTATATATGTAAAGCCCTTAGAACAGTATCTGGAATACAATAAGCACTCAATAAATATTAGCCACTATTATTATTTCTCAGAATCATCAACACCTGGCTTCCAATCATTTGATCACCATATGAATTCTAAATTGCTATATACCCTGTGCCTTAGTCATGAGTTTAGATGTCTTCAGGTCCAAGAATTTTGGAAGCAAAATTCAGACCGAGGTGCTTTTAAACTCTTGACCCCGACCCCTGGTGCCCTCTTCAAGGTGAGTGTCTGCAGCAAGGTCACTTTCCTCTGTCCCCGACCCATCCATTTTCAGCTTGCTCTGCACTAGTTGCCGGTCATGTGTCTCCCCGGGACTGGTACCACTCCCCTCATGAGACAAGCTATCATGAATCGGTAGCATTCACAAGGCCACCATGAAGCCAGCCTTTGGCTCCTGAAGGGGCAGCTAAGGCCCCAAAGTGCCAGCTGTGATTATAAGTATATTTGAAAACTGACGAGAACAGAGAATAAGTGATGACAGGCAAAACAAGTAAAGACTTGTGTATTTGGCTCTAAAAGCAAAAAGAAATAGGCAAAGAATACATCTTGGTCAGAGAAAGAATGTAGTTCTGAAAGAATGTAGCGCAGCATGCAATAGATGTTTCCATAAACCGAATTGTAATTACACAATCTGTACTTTAGAGAAGAGACCCGTTATAGAATCAAAGGGATTTAGAGCAAGACTATAGCTAAAATTTAAAGTCTGTGTACACAAATAAGTAAAATAAATCAATCTAATTAATAAAACAGATATTTATATCCCAGGTATAAAACACTGACTTGGGCTTCCCTGGTGGCACAGTGGTTGAGAATCTGCCTGCCAATGCAGGGGACACGGGTTCGAACCCTGGTCTGGGAAGATCCCACACAACTAGGCCCGTGAGCCACAACTACTGGGCCTGCGCGTCTGGAGCCTGTGCTCCGCAACAAGAGAGGCCGCGATAGTGAGAGGCCCGCGCACCGCGATGAAGAGTGGCCCCCGCTTGCCACAACTAGAGAAAGCCCTCACACAGAAACGAAGACCCAACACAGCAAAAATAAATTAATTAATTAATAAACTCCTACCCCCAACACCTTAAAAAAAATCACTGACTTCTACTTCAGCTGGAGGATTTGTAAGTCAGTAGTGCATCTTATAAATCAAGTGCATGAAGCAGTCACCATTTCCTGAGAATATAAATCAGTCATGGTCTCAAAGCAGTTGCATGACTTGGAAAAAACTCCTTGGATGAATAAATCAGTCACTTCCAGATATATGAATAAGTGACATGCCCCATAAATCACATGACTGCATACACATGCTTCATCAATCAGAAACTTTTATTTATAATTGAAAATTTTAAAACACTTATTGCAAACAATTTACTAAACACCAGTCCCACATTCCCATAGTACTGTAAGATGCTGTGTATAAGAAATGCAAAAGTTTACCTGTGCCAGATAGTGTTTTTCACCGAACAGCAAACTGATATGTTGGGCAGAGTTTGCTGGTACTTGTGCTTATAGTAACACCTCATTATCCTGTATGGAAAATGTAGGTGAGTACGACTAACTCATACACAAGCATATCTTTCAAACCATGTCTTTCGAATTATGTGGCTATAAATGCATCAACTATTGGAAAACTGTTTCTTTTGGAGAATGTTTTTGAAAATAGGTAAAGCAATGTAATTGTAATTAAAAATAAATAAAAATAAACATTTACCTAGATAATCATAAGACTACCTGCTAATGTTCCATTAGCATATGTAAATTTTACTAATATAATCACGTTTTGTGTTTGCTTAGCATTTTATACATTTATAACTTTCACTTACAATTGTTATACTCATTATCATCATTTTACAGATGAGGAAAATGTGGATGATAATTAAAATCCAAGGTCAAGTGTCCAGCCCAGCTAGAATTCAGGTTCCTGTCTTCTATTTTGTATTCTTTCTGTTTCACCAGGTCACCTTTCATACGTTTTTCTGCCATTAGAATGGCATGGATAATTTTTAATCTTTTTATGAATATGTGAAATTCCTAGTTTTAAGCTTAAAGTTTACTAATTTAAACTTACTTCTACAGCCTTAGTAAGATCACCCATATTCTGAAACATCAACTGCTAGTTTTTAATGGCATAGTCATCATAAAATATTTATTTGTACACCATTATACATCTGACATGAGCTGAAGCTTGGATTTACATTTGTAATAACAAATACCTTTTTGCTGTATAGATTCCTTATAATCCATTACAAGTTTAATGATTTTTGTCACTGAACAAAGACCATCATTGAATGGTGGAATTTCATACATTTTCTAACTATAATTCGCGTGACTGCATAATCACACTACTCTAATCTTAAAACCTATTCAAATGCGTCCACACATATTATCTGATTATCAGGCACTCTCCAGGAAATGTCAGGCCACTCACTGAGTTCATTCCTGTGACTTAATATGGATGAAGTTTCAAATACTACTATTTCTCGTTATCAAACAGGTAGCTTTTGATAAAAGCAATTCAGAGCCTAGCAAGGGAATCTGACCTACTTTCATAAAGAGAACCATGTTCAGTGTACACTATGAAAAACACTAATTAGAAGTCATTTTTACTTATTGGCTTAAGTGTTAGTTTGACTTTAAAAGTCAATTTTAATTTCAGACTGTTTTGCATTAGAATTGTTGTTGTACTCAGCTTACAGACTGTTCTGGCAGCTAGTTTCCTCCTCATGTCAGTTAGCTGTTGGGAAGGAGAAAGTGAAAATTGTAATACAGAATTCACAATATCAATTCCACAGTATGGCATTTAGAGTTATACTCTTTTTGAGTTGCTGCTTAGTAATTTGCTAATGAATGATAATAACACATCTGTCCCATCTCTTGAGGGACAGGTATCACACAGACATTAAATCTTGCTTGGATAGCATAATTATATGGGATTCAGCATTATTCCAGTTTATCAACAATGTGAGACACTTGAGAACTGCATGGACAGTGTGATCTAGAGAAAGAGTGCTGGTTGGGAAGAAGACAAGTAAATTCTACTTCAAGTTCAGGTGGTATTTACATGACCTTGGGCATGTCACTAATTCTAATCTAGTTTTAGTTTGTCTGTCTTTAACTTGAAGATTAGATTTCCCCCTTTGTGATTTTTTTTTGAATTTTATTTTATTTTTTCATACAGCAGGTTCTTCTTAGTTATCCATTTCATAAACATCAGTGTATACATGACAATCCCAATTGCCCAATTCATCACACCACCACCACCCCATCCCCACTTTCCCCGCTTGGTGTCCATATGTTTGTTCTCTACATCTGTGTCTCAATTTCTGCCCTGCAAACTGGTTCATCTGTACCATTTTTCTAGGTTCCACATATATGCGTTAATATATGAGATTTGTTTTTCTCTTTCTGACTTACTTTACTCTGTATGACAGTCTCTAGATCCATCCATGTCTCAACAAATGACCCAATTTCATTCCTTTTTATGTCTGAGTAATATTCCATTGTATATATGTACCACATCTTCTTTATCCATTTGTCTGTAGATGGGCATTTAGGTTGCTTCCATGACCTGGCTACTGTAAATACTGCTGCAATGAACATTTGGGGTGCATGTGTCTTTTTGAATCATGGTTTTCTCAGGGTATATGCCCAGTAGTGGGATTGCTGGATCATATGGTAATTCTATTTTTAGTTTTTTAAGGAATGTCCATACTGTTCTCCATAGTGGCTGTATCAATTTACATTCCCACCAAGAGTGCAAGAGGGTTCCCTTGTCTCCACACCCACTCCAGCATTTGTCGTTTGTAGATTCTCTGATGATGCCCATTCTAACTGGTGTGAGGTGATACCTCATTGTAGTTTTGATTTGCATTTCTCTAATAATTAGTGATATTGAGCAGCTTTTCATGTGCTTCTTGGCCATCTGTATGTCTGCTTTGGAGAAATGTCTATTTACGTCTTCTGCCCATTTTTGGACTGGGTTGTTTGTTTTTTTAATATTGAGCTGCATGAGCTGTTTATATATTTGGAGGTTAATCCTTTGTCCGTTGATTCGTTTGCAAATATTTTCTCCCATTCTGAGGGTTGTCTTTTTGTCTTGTTTATGGTTACCTTTGCTATGTAAAAACTTTGAAGATTGAGGTCCCATTTGTTTATTTTTGTTTTTATTTTCATTACTCTAGGAGGTGGATCAAAAAAGATCTTGCTGTGATTTATGTCAAAGAGTGTTCCTTCTATGTTTTCCTTTAAGAGTTTTATAGTGTCTGGTCTTACATTTAGATCTCTAATCCATTTTGAGTTTATTTTTGTGTATGGTGTTAGGGAGTGATCTAATCTCATACTTTTACATGTACCTGTCCAGTGTTCCCAGCACCACTTATTGAAGAGGCTGTCCTTTCTCCACTGTACATTCCTGCCTCCTTTATCAAAGATAAGGTGACCATATGTGCATGGGTTTATCTCTGGGTTTTCTATCCTGTTCCATTGATCTATCTTTCTGTTTCTGTGCCAGTACCATACTGTCTTGATTACTGTAGCTTTGTAGTATAGTCTGAAGTCAGGGAGCCTGATTCCTCCAGCTCCGTTTTTTACCTTCAAGACTGCTTTGGCTATTCGGGGTCTTTTGTGTCTCCACACACATTTTAAGAATTTTTGTTCTAGTTCCATAAAAAATGCCACTGGTAATTTGATAGGGATTGCATTCAATCTGTAGATTGTCTTGGGTAGCATAGTCATTTTCACAGTATTGATTCTTCCAATCCAAGAACATGGTATATCTCTCCATCTGTTGGTATCATCTTTAATTCCTTTCAACAGTGTCTTATAGTTTTCTGCATACAGGTCTTTTGTCTCCCTAGGTAGGTTTATTCCTAGGTATTTTATTCTTTTTGTTGCAATGGTAAATGGGAGTGTTTCCTTAATTTCTCTTTCAGATTTTCATCATTAGTGTATAGGAATGCAAGAGATTTCTATGCATTAATTTTGTATCCTGCAACTTTACCAAATTCATTGATTAGCTCTAGTAGTTTTCTGGTGGCATTTTTAGGATTCTCTATGTATAGTATCATGTCATCTGCAAACAGTGACAGTTTTACTTCTTCTTTTCCAATTTGTATTCCTTTTATTTCTTTTTCTTCTCTGATTGCTGTGGCTAGGACTTCCAAAACTATGTTGAATAACAGTGGCAAGAGTGGACATCCTTGTCTCGTTCCTGATCTTAGAGGAAATGCTTTCGGTTTTTAACCATTGAGAATGATGTTTGCTGTGGGTTTGTCATATATGACCTTTATTATGTTGAGGTAGGTTCCCTCTGGGCCCTTTATGGAGAATTTTTGTCATAAATTGGTGTTGAATTTTCTCCAAAGCTTTTTCTGCATCTATTGAGAATATCATATGCTTTTTATTCTTCAATTTGTTACTATGGTGTATCACATTGATTGATTTGTGTATATTGAAGAATCCTTGCATCCCTGGGATAAATCCCACTTGATCATGGTGTATGATCCTTTTAATGTGTTTTTGGATTCTGTTTGCTAGTATTTTGTTGAGGATTTTTGCATCTATATTCATTAGTGATATAGGTCTGTAACTTTCTATTTTTGTAGTATCTTTGTCTGGTTTTGGTATCAGGGTGATGGTGGCCTCATAGAATGAGTTTGGGAGTGTTCCTTCCTCTGCAGTTTTTTGGAAGAGTTTGAGAAGGATGGGTGTTAGCTCTTCTCTAAATGTTTGATAGAATTCACCTGTGAAGCCATCTGGTCCTGGATTTTGTTTGTTGGAAGATTTTTAATCACAGTTTCAATTTCATTACTTGTGATTGGTCTGTTCATATTTTCTATTTCTTCCTGGTTCAGTCTTGGAAGGTTATACCTTTCTAAAATTTGTCCATTTCTTCCAGGTTGTCCATTTTATTGGCATAGAGTTGCTTGTAGTAGTCTCTTAGGATGCTTTGTATTTCTGTGTTGTCTGTTGTAACTTCTCCTTTTTCATTTCTAATTTTATTGATTTGAGTCCTCTCCCTCTTTTTCTTGATGAGTCTGGCTAATGGTTTATCAATTTTGTTTATCTTCTCAAAGAACCAGCTTTTAGTTTTGTTGATCTTTGCTATTGTTTTCTTTGTTTCTATTTCATTTATTTCTGCTCTGATCTTTATGATTTCTTACCTTCTGCTAACTTTGGGTTTTGTTTGTTCTTCTTTCTGTAGTTCCCTTATGTATAAGGTTAGATTGTTTATTTGAGATTTTTCTTGTTTCTTGACATAGGCTTGTATAGTTATAAACTTCGCTCTTAGAACTGCTTTTGCTGCATCCCATAGGTTTTGGATCATTTTCTTTTCATTGTCATTTGTCTCTAGGTGTTTTTTGATTTCGTCTTAGATTTCTTCAGTGATCTCTTGGTTATTTAGTAATGTATTGTTTAGCCTCCATGTGTTTGTGTTTTTTACGTTTTTTCCCTGTAATTCACTTCAAATCTCATAGTGTGGTGGTCAGAAAAGATGCTTGATATGATTTCAGTTTTCTTAAATTTACTGAGGCTTGATATGTGACCCAAGATGTGATCTACCCTGGAGAATGTTCTGTGCGCACTTGAGAAGAAAGTGTAATCTGCTGTTTTTGGATGGAATGTCCTATAAATATCAATTAAATCTATCTGGTCTATTGTGTCATTTAAACCTTCTCTTTCCTTATTTATTTTCATTTTGGACGATCTGTCCATTGGTTTAAGTGAGGTGTTAAAGTCCCCCACTATTATTGTGTTACTGTTGATTTCCTCTTTTATAGCTGTTAGCAGGTGCCTTATGTATTGAGGTGCTCCTATGCTGGGTGCATATGTATTTATAATTGTTATGTCTTCTTCTTGGATTGATTCCTTGATCATTATGTAGCGTTCTTCCTTGTCTCTTTTAACATTCTTTATTTTAAAGTCTATTTTATCTGATATGAGTATTGCTACTCCAGCTTTCTTTTGATTTCCATTTGCATGGAATATCTTTTTCCATCCCATCACTTTCAGTCTGTATGTGTCCCTAGGTCTGAAGTGGGTCTCTTCTAGACAGCATGTAGATGGGTCTTGTTTTTGTATCCATTCAGCGAACCTGTTTCTTTTGGTTGGAGCATTTAATCCATTCACGTTTAAAGGTAATTATTGATATGTATGTTCCTATGACCATTTTCTTAATTGTTTTGGGTTTGTTTTTGTAGATCCTTTTCTTCTCTTGTGTTTCCCACTTAGAGAAGTTCCTTTAGCATTTGTTGTAGAGCTGTTTGGGTGGTGCTGAATTCTCTTAGCTTTTGCTTGTCTGTAAAGCTTTTGATTTCTCCATCGAATCCGAATGAGATCCTTGCCGTGTAGGGTAATCTTGATTGTACGTTCTTCCCTTTCATCACTTTAAGTATATCATGCCACTCCCTTCTGGCTTGTAGAGTTTCTGCTGAGATCAGCTGTTAACCTTATGGGAGTTCCCTTGTATGTTATTTGTCGTTTTTCCCCTGCTGCTTTCAATAATTTTTCTTTGTCTTTAATTTTTGCTGATTTGATTACTATGTGTCTCAGCATGTTTCTCCTTGGGTTTATGCTGCCTGGGACTCTCTGTGCTTCCTGGACTTGGGTGGCTATTTCCTTTCCCATGTTAGGGAAGTTTTCAACTATAATCTCTTCAAATATTTTCTCGGGTACTTTCTCTCTCTCTTCTCCTTCTGGGACCCCTATAAGGCAAATGTTTTTGCATTTAATGTTGTCCCAGAGGTCTCTTAGGTTGTCTTCATTTCTTTTCATTCTTTTTTCTTGATTCTGTTCTGCAGCAGTGAATTCCACCATTCTGTCTTCCAGGTCACTTGTCCAGTCTTCTGCCTCAGTTATTCTGCTATCGATTCCTTCTAGTGTAGTTTTCATTTCAGTTATTGTATTGTTCATCTCTGTTTGTTCTTTATTTCTTCTAGGTCTTTGTTGAACATTTCTTGCATCTTCTCGATCTTTGCCTCCATTCTTTTTCCGAGGTCCTGGATCATCCTCACTATCATTATTCTGAATTCTTTCTCTGGAAGATCACTTCTCTTCACTTCATTTAGTTGTTTTTCTGGGGTTTTATCTTCTTCCTTCATTTGGTACATAGCCCTCTGTCTTTTCATCTTGTTTATCTTTCTGTGAATGTGGTTTTTGTTCCACAGGCTGCAGGATTGTAGTTCTTCTTGTTTCTGCTGTCTGCCCTCTCTAGAATGTTCTTCTTTTGGATCTTTCCATGGTTGGCTCTCCCCCTTTGTGATTCTTGTGAATATTGTGAACAAACATTAATAAAATAGATGTGCTCTGAGTTCATCAGATGAGAATACTATGTAAGTCAAAAAGTATGTGATTGAGTCACGACAGGGTCTGGGGATTCATGATCCATTCAGTGTACTCATTCAGGGGGAAATAACCCATTTTAACCATGTAGAATTCATTGCTTTTAAGATCTTTTGGAAAATCATGTTCACTTCAAATCTGCCCCGTGTATAGCTTTGCATTCCTCTTTTAATTCCCATTGTTCTTTTCTTAGTAGTGAAAGCATGTATCTGGTCTTTATCTTTGTTAAATTTATTCAGTAAATGCAATTCTCCAACATGGTGATCACTTTTGTGGCACTTCTCTGTAGTTCTTAGAGTTGATGAAGTTCATGGAGAACTTCCACCTGAAGCTAAAATGTGTTTGACCATTGCATTGTGCTATGCATGTAACAAACACCAGTTAAGTCATCAATTAAATATAATGTTAAGTTGAAGTCTTTTTAAACAATAATATTAATTGGAACCTTAATATTAGTGAATTTATGTTTATGTAAAATGTGATCAATCTATCTTGCTTCAGTGTATCTAGATATTCTGGCATCTATGGCAGGATTGTATCCTTAGGTGTCTGTCCCCTTCTTCACTTCCACAAGAAACAGACTATAAAATAATCCTCATTTACCACCCTATCTGCACAGCCCTTCCTGTCCATCTGGATGTCAGATGGAAGCAAAGAGATCCATGGCACTTTGAAATAACTGAGGTGGCCCAGGTAGCATTTCATAATGCAATTTGCAAAGCCAAGGTCTAATATCCACATCTGTGTTTGAACTATCACTAAGTGGATAATGGAGGCCACATTTTCCTCCAGAGTCACACTATTTCCACATCTTCTAATTCATTATTCTTGAAGCACTTTGAGTTACCTAGACTCAAATTAGAGTTTAGGCAATGCTATTCATAGGCCAACAGAGTACGTTGCAGAATTGTCTTCTTTAAGCCCTTGACCTTTTCCCAACAAACATTTCCTTTACCTATACTGAGCCAGCCAATGTTTTCACACACAATTTGTTATTCTTGGAATGCCCACTCAAGACAAAGGAGAAAAGGGGAAATGGAGAAAAAGGAAAAATACGGAAAATCAAGCAAGGCAGCATAGCTCCAATAAAATCCTTAGAAGAATATAAGAGAAATGAATTGGCCAGTCTTCAGAATTCGAAAGCTATCTGTTATATACCTTCCCAGAATAGTATTAATGCCTTAAGAAAAGTTTGACAGAATTCTTGAACAGACACTTTGGTAGTCAGCAGCACTGTTCCAGTCCTCCTTGCCCCAGGTTTATTGTAGGATTGCACTTCCTAACTGTTTATGGTTGTCTGGGGCTATGTAACTAGTCTGGCAAATGAAGAGTGAGCAGAAGTGAAGTATTACTTCTGGGCTACAGTGAGACTCTTCAGAGTGGTTTTTTCCCTCTGACACAACAGGCGAGATTCAAAATGTTGACTGTTAGACTGTCTACCTTAGTATCCGTGATAAGCACCTGGCCACATACCACTGTCAAGTAGCATGGGCAAGAAATAAACCTTTATTATTTTAAGACACTGAGATACAATGTTGTGTTTTATGGTAGCACAACCAACACTATTCTATTACAGATACCAACTTTGTTAAGAATGAAAGGATAGTCCTCAGCAAGAATTTCCAATGCTTCAAGCAACTTTTAACCTGTATTTAGGCCTTGGTTTGATAATAAAGTAATGGCATAGATGCATGTAATATGATATGAATTATTCTCATGTAGTAATTTATTGAATGCTTTTTAGTTTTCAATAGATCTATTTAGTAGTTCCAGCCATTTGCATAATATGAGTCAGTTCCAGGATGAAAAAAGTCTACCCTTTATATAATGAACAGGTTCACCTGCCCCCGGGTGGCTGGTTGGTTCCCTTCAATATACTGCTGTATCAGGGGCTCACCACTGTTCTCTCTTAATGCTATACTTAGTACAGCACAATCTCAGTAGTCAGATAAAAATTTCAGTGGGAGGAAATATTGAGTCCCTAATATTATGTCCACTGTGTTCATGAGTCCAGTGGGCATGAACTGGAATGGTTGAAGAAAGACAGTGACACCACAGTGTGGATCATATGGTCAACCTGAATGACAGTGCTTAGAAGAGGGGGCCATTAATGATAATTTATATGGAAAACAAATAATCTTCCATTCTGGTCCCATTTCAATAGATCCATTCACATATCTCCTCCCCATAGCGCCTTGTCACCAAACTTATAACCTTCTCTCTATGTCCCTGCCCATCTGACCAAAGAAATTCTTCTCTGTTCATACACCACCATAGACCTGTATTTCTGACAATCTCTCCAGTTGCAAAGCTTTCCACTTTGACCTTCCTAACATAGATAAATTTTGCTCCCCTCTGGTAAAGCAGATCAAGTGGGGAATGAATGGACTACTCTGTTTCAGTTCTAGAAATGCCATGTACAATTAGTTACCACCAAAGATAACTTCAGATCAAAGCACTTTTATTACCACCTTGGCTCTGCTGTCAATTACCTTGGCTCTGCTGCCTAACAGAATAACTATTACAATCTTATCCCTTTTCATTAGGTGCTGCTTCTTTGCCTCTGTCACCCAGGGATTTCATAACCCCACTGATATCAGAGAGTCTGTTTCAGTGTCACCATTTCCCATTTTCATACATGGCCTACAGAGAACAGACACTACAGGTCTTTGGCTAATGTACTTTTCTACACTGACATAATTCTCAATTCTGTGGTGAAGACAGAATTAAGGGGTGATTGAGCCAGTTGCCTATAAAAAAAATAATCCATTTCAGCAGTCTTATTTCCCTAAGACTTTGGATTTTTTTCCTACATTATACTAAGGAAATTCTGACATCCCAAATTCATTAATGATAGACCAATATTGAATCCAGGTTTTAATCAACTCACTGAGAAACCATTTAAAAGCACTCCCAGGTGCTCAGACTGGAACTCTAAATCAAGAAATAGTTTAAAAATCTCTAGTCATATAAACCCATATTAACAATGTCAAGCCTATCTTAAAATGATATCTTTGCCATCCTTGTCTAGAATCTGAGAGTCCATTCCTCAGATTTTTCTTTTACACGTTAACACAATATTGCAATTATTTTGATGTGAAAACCTTATTTTTCCTGGTTTACGTTTTAATTGGCTCCCAGGGGAATTTTGCAACCTGACTCCATTTATAGGCCTTGAGGCAAAGAATGGAAGTAGACATTTTTTAAAAATAGATCTTTATTAGAGTATAATTGCTTCACAATACTGTGTTAGTTTTCTGTTGTACACCAAAGTGAGTCAGCCATATGCATACCTTTGTCCCCATATCCCCTCCCTCTTAAGTCTCCCTCCCACCCTCCCTATCCCACTCCTCTAGGTCATCGCAAAACACCAAGCTGATCTCCCTGTGCTTCGCTGCTGCTTCCCACAAGCTAACTATTTTACATTTGATATTGTATATATGCCGATGCTACTCTCACTTCGCCCCAGCTTTTCCCTCCCAACCCATGTCCTCAAGTCCCTTCTCTATGTCTGCATCTTTATTCCTGCCCTGCAACTACGTTCATCAGTACCATTTTTTTTTTTTTTTTAGATTCCATATATATGCGTTAGCATACAGTATTTGTTTTTCTCTTTCTGACTTACTACACTCTGTATGACAGACTCTAGGTCCATCTACCTCACTACAACTGGACAGCTACATGTAAAAGAATGAAATTAGATCACTACCTAACACCATACACAAAAATAAACTCCAAATTGATTAAAGACCTAGATGTAAGACCAGACACTATAAAACTCTTAGAGGAAAAACACTCTTTGACATAAACCACAGCAAGATCTTTTTTGACCCACCTCCTAGAGTAATGGAAATAAAACCAAAAATAAACAAATGGGACTTAATTAAACTTAAAAGCTTTTGCACAGCAAAGGAAACCATAAACAAGACAAAAAGGCAACCCTCAGAATGGGAGAAAATATTTGCAAATGAAACAACAGACAAAGGATTAATCTCTAAAATATACAAACAGCTCATGGAACTCAATATCAAAAAAACAAACAATCCAATTAAAAAATGGGGCAGAAGACCTAAATAGACATTTCACCAAGGAAGACATACAAATGGCCAAGAGGCACATGAAAAGCTGCTCAAAATCACTAGTTATTAGAGAAATGCAAATCAAAACTACAAAACACTCCCACCAACAGTGCAGGAGGGTTCCCTTTTCACCACACCTTTTCAAGCATTTATTGTTTTTAGATTTTTTGATAATGGCCAGATGTGAATGTAGGAGTCCCTCACTGCATTAAATCATACAAAGGCTATGACCCAGGGACCACTACTCAGAAGTAGGAGGGTAATTATTATGCTGTTGATGGGAATGTAAAATACAGCCACTATGGAGAATAGTATGGAGGGTCCTTAAAAAACTAAAAATAGAAATACCATATGATCCAGCAATCCCACTACTGGGCATATACCCTGAGAAAACCATAATTCAAAAAGAGACATGTACCACAATGTTCACTGCAGCTCTATTTACAATAGCCAGGACATGGAAGCAATCTAACTGTCCATCAACAGATGAATGGATAAAGAAGATGTAGCACATATATACAATGGAATATTACTCAGCCATAAAAAGAAACAAAATTGAGTTATTTGTAGTGAGGTGGATGGACCTAGAGTCTGTCACACAGAGTGAAGTAAGTTAGAAAGAGAAAAACAAATACTGTATGCTAACACATATATATGGAATCTAAAAAAAAAAAGTGGTTCTGACGAACCTAGGGGCAGGACAGGAATAAAGATGCAGACTTAGAGAATGGACTTGAGGACATGTAGAGGGGGAAGGGTAAGTTGGGACAAAGTGAGAGAGTAGCATTGACATATATATACTACCAAATGTAAAATAGATAGCTAGTGGGAAGCAGCTGCATAGTACAGGGAGGCAGCTCAGTGCTTTGCGACTGCCTAGAGGGGTGGGATAGGGAAGGTGGGAGGGAGATGCAAGAGGGAGGTGATATGAAGATATATGTATGCATATAGCTGATTTACTTTGTTATACAGCAGAAACTAACACAACATTGTAAAGCAATTATACTCCAATAAAGGTGTTTAAAAAGAAAAAAAAAAGATACATTCATCGCAGTGTTCACTGCAGCACTATTTACAATAGCCAGGACATGGAAGCAACCTAAATGTCCATCAACAGAGGAATAGATAAAGAAGATGTGGTACATATATACAATGGAATATTACTCAGCCATAAAAAGGAATGAAATTGTGTCATTTGCAGAGACGTGAATGGACCTAGAGACTGTTATACAGAGTTAAGTCAGAAAGAGAAAAACAAATATCGTATATTAACGCATATATGTGGAATCTAGAAAAATGATATGTATGATCTTTTTTGCAAAGCAGAAATAGAGACACAGAGGTAGAGAACAAACGTATGGATACCAAGGGGGAAAGGGGGGCAGTGGGATGAACTGGGAGATTGAGATTGACATACACATACACTACGGATACTATGTATAAAATAGATAACTAATGAGAACCTACTGTACAGTACAGGGAACTCAGTGCTCCGCGCTCTGACTAATTCACTTTGCTGTACAGCAGAAACTGACACAGCAGTGTAAACCAACTATACTCCAATAAAAAAAAGTAGAGTTACAAGATAGAAGTGGAGGCCCTTGATGTCTTCAAGCAGAACTACCAGCTTGGACATTATAAATAAATTTGTCTAATCTAAACCATCATCATTTTGGGATTACTAATGCAGCAGCTGGACTGATATCCTAACACATAATTTGTACCTAAATGTGAGGTGCTACTGAAATAAAACCAGTAATGGAAGGCATTGGCAGTCAGGCAACAGTTGTGAGGATACTGCAGACTGGAACACTGGTGACTCATGCTATGGCAAAACATTTGATAAAACTATCACCAATGATACTTAAATTGCAGACCACATGCTTATAGAGCCTATAGCTCTATGGCAGTGTTTCTCAACATATGTCCTATTGGCATTTGGGATAGAATAACTTTTTTGTTGTTCAAGAATACCCTATATGGGAAAAGAATCTAAAAAAAGAGTGGATATATGTATATGTATAACTGATTCACTTTGCTGTATACCTGAAACTAACACAACATTATAAACAACTATGATCCAGTAAAAATTTTTAAAAAATAAAAATAAAAGCAATAGGAGAGTAAGAGAACTCCAAGGGGAGAGAGAGATCAGATGGGGGGGCTTGTGTGTTTAGGTAATGTCATTCAACAGCCCAACACGGAGTCTGGGTCAGAGAGTTTTGAAAGGCTGCAGTAGCTTGGCATCTTTTATACTGACGGATCTTATCTATGGTTAGCCGATGTGGGTGTAGTTTCGTGCCTGTGGAAAGCAGGGAGGCTCTCAGTAGCTTAAAATATGCTTATTTGGGCTATGATTAAAACAAATGGATATCTAAAAATTTTATATTAGTGCTGATTGCCTTTTGAGCTAATAGGAGTCAGTCTGCTATAAACAAATAAACAACATACAGCTAATATACAGAGGCCATCTTTGGCTCATTTATAAAACACTGGGAAATCAGAAGACTTTTGACTTTTTTATTACCTCAACTCTGCTGATATAAGAGAGAAGATATTATCTTAGATCAATCATAGGAATTCCTTGGTTCTCTAATGATATTTTGAGACATTCAAAGCTCTACAGCATAGTTAAAATTAGCCATTCCACCCACACAGTACTTTTATGTTTGAACCAGTATTAACAGACTGTCCAGTCATTCAATCTGGATAGCTTGTCTTCAGTAGGACTTCATTCTAGGATCAACACAAGAGGTAATTTAAATAACTGTTATACCACTGGCTGACATAGGAACATATCTGATTTTCTACTGATAACTGGACCCTGGCCACAGAGCCAACTAAAGGTTTGCATTTCTTTAAACATTGATTACCTGTAACCACTTCATGAAGCAGTTACTGTAACACTCAAACTTCACCTACAAATAGACAACAGAATTCATTCTAGTTAGTTCAGGCAGAAGGGGTTTAATAGAGGAAATTATGTGAATGCAAAATTGTAGATTAGCAGGCTCTAAACTAAATTGTGATTAACAACTCTCACTCTCTAGAATCCTCTATCACAAGGACACTGATACAAAAGATCAAAGACTCTGAATGCTGTTGCTGCTCCTGAGTATAAAACCACATCACCTCTGCCATGATCCAGGTCAGAAAAAAAGAAAAAGTGGGGGGGGGGAATGCTTCAATCCCTCCTTCTCTTAACATGGCACATTTCCTAATTAAAGATTTTGGAAATTGAATTGCATTCATTCTATTATTCATTCATGCATTTATTCCTAAAACGTCTACCATATACTTAGTTACTGTTCAAGGTGCTAAGGATGCGGCAGTGAACAATACAAGCAAATCTCTTTCTTATAGAGGCAAGGTAATAAACAAATAGAAATTTCTTTATATACTATGCCATATGGTAATAAATGATTTTGAGAAAATTAAAGTAGGATAAAAGGAAAGGATAATGTTTTTTTTTTAAAAAAAAGGAGGGATTACTATTCTATGTTTCTCAATCAAGGAAAGCTTTAATTATGTATGGCAATGATAGTAACATTTGAGCAGAGACCTGAAAGAATTGAGGGAATAAGCCATAAAGATATCTGGGAAAAGAGGAGAATGTGTTCAAAGGCTCTGAGGCAAGAGCCTGGTATGTTTAAGAAATAGCAAAGAAGTTCAGTTAGGGAGGGTCAGGGTGAGAAAAAGAGTGAGTGGAAGAGCATGAGGTTAGAGTTGGTGTGAGTCCTCTGATTAGGTAGTGCCTTTTAAATTGTGCTAAGAACTTTAGCTATTCTTCTGCATGAAATAGTAGGATATTGGAAGGCTCTATGTAAAAGAGTGACATGATTTGACAGAGTCTTGAATAATTTCATTGTGGCCACTCTGTGGAGAATAGAGTAGTAGTCTAATTCTAACTGCACTAGAGCTTTGGATCCCTCTACTGCTCAAGTGAAAAGTCTAGAGTAGTCCACTTAAGAAGTTATAATGCATTGGACCAGTATAGTGGTGATGAAAGCAGTAAGGTACCAGTTTCTGGATGTATTTTGAAGGTAGAATCTATAGGATTTGCTGTCAAATGTAAGAGAAAGAGATGAGTCAAGGATGGCACCAACATTTTTAACCTGATAAACTAAAATTGCCATTAATTGAGATGATGTTGAGTTAGTGGTTGGATGTACATTTGGAGTTCAAGAGAGAAAGCAAGATATAAAAAGTATATCAACATATAGAAAGTATTTAAAGCTGTGAACTAGATACTGTTACCTAAGTGTACATGTACATAGAGAAGAGACCCAAGGTTTGAACTCTAAGATACCGTGAGGTTTAGTAATACAGAAATGGAGGATAATCTAGCCAATGAGACCAAGAATGAGACCAAGAGTGAGTAATTTCCTGAACATTAAGTAAAGAACATGTTTCAAAAAGAAACAGCATGCTGTATCAAATACTGTTGACAAGTCAAACAAGAACAGGGAGTTGACCATTAGATACAGCTATGTTGAAACATTGGTGATCTCGACAGCTGTTCAGGAGAATTACAAAAATGAAAGCTTGATTAGAGTAGGTTCAAGGGAGAATGGAGGAAAGGAAATAGGGACAATAAATATAGACAACTCTTTCAAGGGACTATAGCTGAAAATCATATGGGTCAAATGAGTTTTAAAAATAGGAGATATTATAGCAGTTTTATATTCTGATGTAATGATTCAGTAGAGAGTGAAAATTTGATGATGCCAGAGATAAAGGAGGACAAAAATAAAAGGATATCGTTGAGAAGTCAAAGGTCATAGAATGCAATGAAATTCATTCAAACTAATAGGAGACAAGAAGAGTGTATGGTGGTGGTGTTTGAAAATCTTATTTGATTGCTTATATTTTCTCAGTGAACTAAGTAAGAGTGAGGAAGGGAGGGGGCAGAAGTAGAGTTATTTTGAGACCTGAGAAAAAAAGTTACATAATATCCCATCTAGGATAAGAGGAGAGTGCATAAGTTGGTGAAATGTAGAATTGCAAAGCAACACAATGAGTACAGTTGAGGTTAATGGTCATAAGTTAAAATAAGACTAATCAGCATGGTTGTATGATTTTCTGCACCCATTTTTACTGCTCAGGTGCTGGCAGAGTATGAAGAGAGTTGAATTTAACCAGCTCTAGTACTTTTCCAAGTGAGTGTGAAAGAGAAAGAGAGAAGCAAGACAGTTGAAGTCATAAGCAAGGATGTGCTCACAAAGATGAACCATGTAATAGTAATAGTAAATTAATAGAATCATTGAATTGTATGTCCTAGTCATATAACATTCTTGCAATTGGGATAATAGAAGCAGCATGCTAGAAATATAGGAGGTAGTGGACATAGTGAAGGGTTTGAAACTAAGAACACAGTTAGTGCAGTTTTGGATAGTGAAACAATCTGGCATGTGACCTTAAAAATAGGGGGCTGAGGTAAGGCCAAGGAGATCACTGGAGGACAGAAGGCCAAGAAACAGTGAAACCAAGCACATGAAAAGAGTATCTTACACAGATATTGAAATCACTATGAGTTATGAAATGTGTGGTGTTAGAAGGAATGACAAGAAAGCCAGAAGCTCAAACCTTTAAGCAATGCCAGTAGCGTATGAGGACAGCTAATAAGGAAGAAGAGTGGGTATTATATTTTGAAAAAAAATGGAATCCTGAAACTGGAGGTGAAAATCTTCAAAGGATCCTGCAAAAAATAATTTTAAGTTTTCCATCCTCTGTAGACTGGAATGGGGTTGGAACAAATGTTGAGTGTGCCAGTCCAAATGTTCACCATAAATCTCATTAAATTATATGCAAAATTTTGTGTATGTGTCTATGTATCTCTTTTAGAGAATATAAATTTATAGCCTTACTGAGAATTTCAGTGGGTCCATGATCCAAGAAAGTTTTACAGGCATTTATAAACATTAAATTTAATTAAATATTTATTGGGCATCTATTTGACAAGTACTGTTCTTGGAATTGAGACCTAAAGATGTGTAAGACAGAATCTTTGTCATAAAATTTCTTAGACTCTGGTTCTCGTGGGGTAGGAATGAGGATATTTGTGAGGGGAAAATCTGTATTACAAGGTTTATTTGAATGAGTGCTACGGGAAGCAAAAGGGACATTCTATAGGATTGTAAGTGAAGAAGTTATTCTTTGTGACTGGATGGTTCAGAGAAGCCATAAAGGAAAGAGTAAACTTGAATTAGACTTTAAAGAGTAAAGGTGTTTCTATAAATAAAGGGAAGAACCAGGCTCAAGAAATGATGTTTAAAAAGTCATAGTCTTAGAATTTCAGTATCTCCTCTGGGATGACAATAAATATTATTGAATTCTAGAGTTCAGGAAAGGACAGGATGCAATAGAAGATGTTTCCTTTGGGGCCATTTCAGGTAAAGTTTGGAACATGACATGAGAGTGTGCAGACTTCTGCAGACAGCAGGAAGCTAATGAATATTACTTGAGACTACAAGTGACATGTGACATGATCCAACTTGTGATTAAGGAAAAAAATATTTCAACAGCAATGCAAAGAATGAATTAGAAAGTCAGGAGATTAGAAGAAGGGAGAGATTTTTAGATGACTAATACCATGATCTAGACAAAAAATTGTGAAGTTTAAATTAGGATGATAGCTGTGAGGAATGGACAAAAGGACATACTCATTAAAAAAAATAAAATAGAGTAGAATCTCTAGCACTTGGCTACTGATACATTTGCTTGGGTGAGAAAGGGTATAGAAGGTTGAAAAAAAGGGAAGAATGAAAAAATTATTAGTATTTATAGCTTTTGAAACTGGGTCCCTGGTAGTGCCATTACCAGAGAAGAGACCCAACATGGAGAGATTTTCAGTGGACGCTAAGAGGGGAGAGTAGAAAGAGATGAAATCAGTATGGCGTGTGCAGGAGGTTTCAACTCTATCTGTAATATTGATTCCTTTTTGAAAAATTTGAAGCAAGTATGGCATTCATACAGCTGACTGTGGGAACAGGTGTCCTTTCTATTTTTCTCCTTGTATGTTTGCAACATTTCATTAAATTGTTTTTAAACTTAGTGCAATGCTTTAAAAAAAAAAAAAAAGAGTTACTGTGTTCAATCTCAGTCTTTGTGTTCATAGGAAATTCAGGTTTGGAGTTCAGGAGGAACCGGGGTTCAAAATACAGATTTAGAAGTCCTTAGCTTTGAAGTGACATTAAAATCACTTATTTTATTGGATAATTTAGATGAGGAAGAGAATGTGAATCACAGAGGACTAATAGAGTAACTTGAAGATTAATACTAATAGCGATAATAAAAATATCAATAGCTCCCACCCAATCTGATAGCCAGACAGCAATACCCAGTAACGTCATTCCCATTGTTTACCGGCCAGTAGCTGTTCTTGCTGGTTGGTGCATCTGCTCCGTTTCACAGTTGGTTAGGTACTTATCTTCAGCTACCCTGGACTAAAAATCATTATATTTAAGAAGGATCCAGTGATGTAGTCTGAGGATGAACAATCAGTGAAATAATAGGAGGAGAGCATTTTAAGAAGGTGTCAAACATATGTGTGATTGGGGGATTCTTGGTAACAAATAAAAGCAGTTTCAGTAGAGAGGTGAGGGGATCGATGCCAGATGGCTCAGTCATGTGCAAGAGTATGTTTGTAGTGAAATGGGGGTAGCAAATACATATTACTTTTTTCCCAAGCTGGTTAGAGGAAGCAAAGAAAGAGATGATATATCAGTCAGGATTCTCTTGGTTACAAGTGAAAGAAAACATGAATTCAAAACACCTTAAATGACCACAATAAAAGAAAAAAATTGGAGGTTGGGGTAAGGAGTGATAATTAACCATATCTGGCTGGTAAACACACTTCAGGCAAGGCTAGATCCAGAGACTTTTAATGATGTGGTCAGGTTCTAGCTTTTCTTTTTCCATACAGTTCTTGGGGCTCTATCTTACCTGGATTTGACGCAGAACAAAAAATAGAATCAGTTTCTCAGAATTTCCAGCAATCAGGTGCCTAAGGTTGAGTGCATTGCTTTTTTCAGTTCATAACACATCAACTTGCAACTGGCCCTTACAAAACATTATGCTTTAAATATATGTTTATGTATTTATCTATGTATTTCTATCACTATGTGCTGATCCCACTCTGCTTTCCCTATGAAAACAATTTAATTTGTTTATTGTTTGTCTTTTTATTTATTGTGTTTTTGTAAAATGTGTACTATTTTGTGTAATTGTGTTTGAACTTAATGAGATGGATGTTATATATACTACTGTTTCACTAAGCACTGTTTTTAGGTTCCAGTTATGTTACTACTGTACATGGAATCCATTGATTCTATTTGCTATGTAAAACACCCCACAGTGTGCAACTACCATATTTCCCTTGTTTTTCTCAGTGATAGACATTCAGGCTGCCCCCAACTCCCTATTCTACAAACAGTGTATTTATTCACAAATATGATGGGCCTCTACAATGTGCCAGGCACTGTTTCAGGCACATGAGACACATCAGTGAATAAAACAGACACTGCTGCAGTGAACATCCTTATCCATGGCCCCTTGTGGATCTGTGAGAAAACTTCCCTAGTATATATTTAGGAGCACAATCCAGCAAAATTCTTTATGCATTGGATTTTCTTTGGCCATGTGCCCCATCCATGAACCAATCACTGTGTTAGGGGAATATGATGGACTAATTAGCTTAGGCTAGATAAAGGCTTACCCCTAAACCAGGGGGCAGGGGCAGTTGTGGAATGTAGCTCACTCAAAGCAAATGAGGAGAGGAGTATCACACAGAAAGAAATTGAGGAAAGTAGATGATGAATGAATGCTGAGTAGAAAATACAACAGACGTCCTCTTACATGAGAAGGCAACTTGGTGGGGAGACTGCCACCCCTGTGCCCAAGAGATCTGAATGCCTCATGATGAGAAAAAGTATTTTAAAATCAAAACACACAAACCGGGGGCTTCCCTGGTGGCGCAGTGGTTGAGAGTCCGCCTGCCGATACAGGGGACACGGGTTCGTGCCCCGGTCCGGGAGGATCCCACAGGCCGCGGAATCGCTGGGCCTGTGAGCCATGGCCGCTGAGCCTGCGCGTTCGGAGCCTGTGCTCCGCAACGGGAGAGGCCGCAACAGTGAGAGGCCCGCGTACCGCAAAAAAAAACCCCCAAAAACAAAAAAACCCACAAAAACCAAAACAGTTTCTCATTCAGCCCATCTGGATGGCAACAAAGGTCTGCATTTCTGTCAAGCTCCCAAATGATGTTGATGCTGCTCAAACAGGCTCCACATTCTAAGAACCGCTGCTCTCGTCTAAAGGGTAACAGTAATTAAATGTGGTCATCTACCAGTGCTGTGAGGATTAAAGCAAATCCTGTATATTAAAGTGCTTGATAATCTTAAACATGCAACTTCTTAAATGTTGGTTGTTACTATTTCATTTGTTATGTGACTCTTAAGGTGAATAATTATATTGATCTTTGATGAGATTTCAAGAAAAAACATAAAGGACGGAATGTAAGTCTGATTAGTCTAAATATTAACTTCACTGACTTCCCAAATTTTCTAATGATCATCTAGGTTTTTGCTAATGACTGTTGTTGATTCTTACTAGAGTTTGCAGAAAGACTGTTTAACCATATATTTAACTCAGTGACAAGGTCAGGTCAGAAAGCTCACTCTTTGAAATATAACCTAATAAAATCAATATAAAATGGATAGGTTCAGCCATCTATAAGATGGTATCTGAGAGGGATATTAATGAGACACTCAGCAAGCCTTTTGCAAAACCAGCAAGTCATCTCTTGTGTCTAATAAAAACTGGAGTGCCTCAGTCTAATTAAGGTGATCAGAATGTATTCTCAGGGCTACAATTTAACCATGGGAGAAGGAAGCTGTGTTGTTACCTGCTTAATATGATGATGAGTTAAAGTAGGGAGGTGACCTGCCTAAATAACACAAAAAATAAATAATTGAACAGTAATAATGTTTTGATGTATACCCAGCACTGTCCAGAGAAGGGGGTTAATAGATCTGGTAGACATAAGACAATAGAGGGGAACAGTTTAATAAATAACAGGGAGAATTCACTGGGCTTAACTTTTCTTTTTAGCAAATAGCTGGTAAAACCATGAAAAAAATTTTTGTTTGAATTAAGTTATATTCCGGTTATTTTTTGGGCCCCTGGGTGCCCTCCGAGAGAAAGGCAGTACCCTGGACCCTAGCCATTGAGGTTTTCTAACATTGCAAAAATCTAAATATATTTTCCTCTTTCCCTTTCTGCCATTCAGCTAGAAGCTGGATCTTTATTACATTGACTCAGAGGAGGTACTTGGTGACATTTAGGTCCTTAAAAAATGCTTTAAATGTTGAGAAGTAAAGAGGAAAAAGGAGGTTCTTGGGAATAGAAAATGTATCTTGGGGAAGCAAGGGGTGAAGGGGGGCTTAACCTCTCCCGTCATCCCTAGAAAGCAATTCTCCTGGCCTGTAGTCTCTGATATCATCACACATATTGAGTTTGGTGAATGAAAGTCCCTATCCAAGAGCTATTCAATTTTGAATTAACTCACAAGTTTGTGTTTCTGGGATAGCAAAGTTAAGGGCCACATCCCACACCCTGTGCCCTGATGACCACACCAGGTGTATCAAAACCTTAAGAGTCCCTGACTTAGCAGTTCAGTCACCCCTTCTTTTGACATTTTTTTTTTTTTTGCATCAGGAGCAGTTTAGTACATTTTCTCTTTAAAAAAAAAATTTTTTTTTGTTAAAACTTTTTTATTAAGATCAAATCATGTCATGAAATATTTATTCTAATTATAGTCATTCCTCATTTTATTTTCTCCTGTTTCATATTTTCTTCTATTTACAAAGCAAGTTGTTTCTATTTTTTTTTTAACTTTTAATATATTAAAGTCTCTGTATCTCCCAGTTTGGTGACCAAAATATGCTTGGGTTTTAAAGAACATAAATATTACAAATATGATGGTGAATCTCTGGCTACAAATAAAGCTGTTTCATGAAATGTAAATATGTTAATGATATTAATTCAGAACATCCTTCATAATGCATTTTATATTGATGTAGTAATATGCAAAAAAGAATAATAAACCACATTCAACTTCCTAAATATTAATTATGAGGCATTACTAGGCAAATCATCATGATAAATCTCTGCATTTGGGGATTATCTAGTTAAGCACCTAATTTTTGAGAAATATATTAGTGTCAAACATAACTCCATAATTAATTATAAGACTTCTACAGTGTCAGAGTGATTAGACTCATTTTGTTTGACTCCAAAGGGCAGAGTAAGGGCCAGTGAGTAGAATTATAAGGAGCATAGTTTTTTTTTTTTAATTAGAATGACATTTCTAAGAAATAGATCTGTTGAAACAATGGAATGGACTTACCCCAAACTGAAAATCTTCATGCAATGATTATGATCACTTACGGGTGATATTGAAGGCATTTGCATACCACATAAGGAGTAGACCAAGTGATCTCTGAGATCCAATCCCCTTTGGAATTATGGTCTGAGGGGTTTCTAATAGTTTGACTGCATTTAGTCCTAAAATTCTAAAATCTAAATGAGACTACAAACACTATACTCTGAATATAAATTCATTCCCTGGTAATGGTCCTTTTTCTTCTTTATATTCTCCCACAAGACTATGAGAAACCCCAGGGCATGACAGATGCCTTGCTTATCTCTGAATTCACAGTACAGTACATGGCACATTGTTAGAATTCAATTATTGCTGTTAAATGGGGACTGGACAATATTTGGAGGTATTGGCATACTCTTTTTAAATCAATGTATTTCTTCCTTTCCTTTCCTGCCATTCAACTAGAATGGATCTCCATTTTATTGATTCTGAGAAGGTATATGATACATCTAAACGCTTAGAAAAATATTTGAATGATTGTGAAGGAAGTAAGTGTAAATGCAGGATTCTTGGGAATACAAAATATGTCTTGGAGAAGCAAGGGGTAGATAGGGCTTAACATCTCCCATCACTCCTAGAAACAAATTGTTTTGTGCTGTGATTCTTTGAAACTCTGAACCAAGTTCTGTCCCCTAGCTGGGTAACCTGCAGACAGAATCAGCAAGGTGGGTAAAGCAGACAGGCCCAGGGGTAGATCGATCAGTTATTCTGTCCCTTCCTCCTTCATCTCTGAGCTCTAGCCACCTTGACCTTCTTTCAGTTTCTCAGCAGGGCTGTCATCTTCCTATCTCAGGGACTTCACACTTGGATTGGGATCCTCGCTCTCTCTCTTTGCTTTCTCTCTCCTCTCAGAGGTGGAAGTAGCCAAGAATCTCTTGACTCCAAAGAGTCAGGCAGACAGGAACACCAAGAGTCAGGCAGACAGGAACAACAACACATGCAGACAGAACAACTGACACTGAGTAACCCTCAGTGTGAACTGATGACCAAGAAGCAGAAGCAGTGCTTATAGCCTCAAACACTGGGTTGTGGCTCAATCCTGGGGAAGAGAAAGAGCCCCAAGAGGAATTGAGGTCTACATTTTCCAATAGCCCATCGAAATTTAAAATCAGAACTTAAGTGGTTAGGGAAGATAAAGGAATCCCTCTTTTATATCCAAGTTACATACTGAGACTCATGCCAACCACTAAGGAATGAAAAGAACCTATCACATTATATGAGCAGTTATTGAAAACTGTAAGACTTAATATTCATTCAGTTTTTAATGTTTCCACTGAGCATTTGTGCTATTTTTTTCGTTACTCACTAAAGCTCCACAGTATCACAGTCTCTGCTTCTGAATTCTATTTTAATTAGTGACAGCACAATCTAAATCATATCGTGAGAAAGCTCCTAAGAATGTGGTTTATATAGTATGTGGCCCCCACCATCCCATTGATCATAAAATATAGTCAAAGAAGTGTTTTTCTGTTTTTTGTTTTGCTTTGTTTTGTTTTGTTATTTAAAGACACTCAGAATCCGCTTAGCATGGAATGGATTATTTAAGCTTTCTTAAAGAAGGAATGCCAAGTTCCTGTCTTGAAAATCCAGTATAACAATGGCCTCTCAATCCTCCAACGAAATCTTGTTTAAATGTTCTTTAAGTTGAAATTTTCTCTGTGTTTCACCTAAATATTCCTTACTTCAGCTCATGACCATTCAATCCTATTCCTTTCCCCTTGTTGGGAAGAAATAATGGCTCCCTGGCCTCCTTTAATATCCCTTTATGTCATTATACACCATAGTTTTATCTTCCCTCTCTCACTGTGAGTAGGTCGACAGACAATGCTCACATCCCTCAACCTTGACTTCTTGCTCTCACTTCCCAGCCTTTTCTACTGTGTAACCTGTGAGTTCTCTCACCGTCATTCATTTTCACCTCAAGTGTACATCTATTTCAGCATGCAGAGGCTGCTGGGATCATACTAGAGATTAAAACTGAAGGAGCGCTGTTAATCCCAAGGCACTTCTGAATTTTAAAATCAATTTGAAATGATCAGCCAGATTCTCAGGGCCTTTCAGGAGGTTTCCAGAGCCATTTGAATTAAAAGCATCTTGCTTCACAGCATGATGTAATAGAAAGTCACTGTTGAACTCGAAGATTGCTGAGGGCTGTGGAATACTTGACTGCTTTGATCATGTTACTCCCTTGCCCAAAGTACTCTCCCTTCCCTAAGGATTAAAGCCAAAATCCATACCCTGGGGCTGAAGGCCCGGCTCCAATACTTCTCTTCAGTTTTACAACAAACTGCTTCTTGTAAAGCCTTCACTTCAGTCTTGCTGGGCTTCTCAGTATATACTCCTTCGAAGTTATATTTATACATTCATATTTAGTACATAACCTACTCAACACATTATTTAATCTTATTTAGTGTCATATAGTTTCACATGCTAAATTGGTATATTTGTTACCCCCTTAGTAAAATCGCAGTCCTTGGGATAGGTGCACCTACCTCCCTTGTTGAACTCTTTAAAAGTGGTCATTCTGGGGGCTTCCCTGGTGGCGCAGTGGTTGAGAGTCCACCTGCCGATGCAGGGGACGCGGGTTCGTGCCCCGGTCTGGGAAGATCCCACATGCCGCGGAGCGGCTGGGCCCGTGAGCCATGGACGCTGAGCCTGCGTGTCCAGAGCCTGTGCTCCGCAACGGGAGAGGCCACAGCAGTGAGAGGCCCGCGTACTGCAAAAAAAAAAGGTGATCATTCTGAAGGTATTTTAGATAATTTTAAAATTGGTACAAAGAAAGGTTAAAACACCTGATGTGAATATGCGTCTTCTCAGCCTAAATGAATAACTCTATTCCACAAAATTCTCTCTTACTCTTCTGATTATAGCCTTAATGGTCAGTATATTGCAGGTGGATTTCCAGAAGGTACTCCATCTCTGGGCCTACTGGGTACATCCACATAAGGAAAATAAAAGATGAAAGTGAGGGCAACCAAAAGGAGAGAAAGGAACACGCTGTTCTCATCCTACCTAACCATTTACATTTCTAGTCTTGTTAGGTCTTCCTTAAGGATCACCCGAGACCTATAAGTGAGGTGGACTCTACATTAAAATGCCATTACTAATATCAAGTAGCTAGGCCCACTTATTCTCAGCTCCCCTAGCAAATAAAAAAGGGAATATATTTCAATGAACCAATATATTTCACAATAATTTGGGCCAATTGCGCTCATTCAGGAGATATTCCAAATGTTCAGAGGCCAGAAAATTCAGCTTTATGAAATAACAGCATGGACCATCTGGGACATGCAGTCAATTTGGATTTTTGTATGAGGTAGGAAACAAGAGAGGAGTGACCTCTGTACTTGGGGGATTTTATTTTTCAGTTGGATAAGATCAGAGCCCTCAATGGAAAATCCCTGATAATGCCTAGAAAGGTTCCAAACAATTTATATTGGTGCCAAATGGGATCATATTTGGTTTTTAGTTGTGGAGAGAGTTGACAGAGTTTTTTAATGTTTAGTGTTTTTAATGTTTTCATTTTTTAACATTTAAAATATTTTTAAGTACTTTTATATACAAACTCTCAGTAGATTTAAAATTTCTCATTTAAGAAATAAGCTATACTTCACGTTTTAAATGAATTGTCATTCTTTAAATATTAAAAACGTATTAAATGTGATTATAGCTGAATGACTAATTATAAAACTATAAAACAGCAGTTTTAGATAATGGCCCTACTGAAATCTATCAATCTCAGTGGTTTATAATTTTAAAAGCAATTAATTTTCATGTTTGCTATAGAGTTACATGTCTGGTCGAACATCTAAGGACTTGAAGTTGTATTATCAACAACTTTTATTTTTCTTTTCTTTTTTTTTGAATATTATTTATTTATTTTTTACACACCAGGTTCTTATTAGTTATCCATTTTGTACATATTACTGTATACATGTCAATCCCAATCTCTCAATTCATCCCACCACCACCACCACCACCACTCCCGCTTTCCCCCCTTAGTGTCCATACGTTTGTTCTCTACATCTGTGTCTCTATTTCTGCCTTGCAAACCAGTTCATCGTACCATTTTTCTAGATTCCACGTATATGCGTTAATATGCGATATTTGATTTTCTCTTTCTGACTTACTTCACTCTGTATGACAGTGTCTGGGTCCATCCACGTCTCTGCAAATGGCACAATTTCGTTCCTTTTTATGGCTGAGTAATATTCCATTGTATATATGTACCACATCTTCGATATCCATTCCACTGTTAATGGGCATTTAGGTTGCTTCCATGACCTGGCTATTGTAAACAGTGCTGCAATGAACATTGGGGTGCATGTGTCTTTTAGAATTATGGTTTTATCTGGATATATGCCCAGTAGTGGGATTGCTGGGTCATATGGTGATTCTATTTTTACTTTTTTAAGGAACCTTCATACTCTTCTCCATAGTGGCTGTATCATTTTACATTCCCACCAGCAATGCAAGAGGGGGGTTCCCTTTTCTCCCTTTTCACCCTCTCTAGCATTTGTTGTTTGTAGATTTTCTGATGATGCCCATTCTAAGTGGTATGAGGTGATACCTCATTGTAGTTTTGATGTGCATTTCTCTAATAATTAGTGATGTTGAGCAGCTTTTCATGTGCCTCTTGTCCATCTATATGTCTTCTTTGGAGAAATGTCTATTTAGGTCTTCTGCCCATTTTTGGATTGGGTTGTTTCTTTTTTTAATATTGAGCTGCATGAGCTGTTTATATATTTTGGAGATTAATCCTTTGTCCGTTGATTCATTTGCAAATATTTTCTCCCATTCTGAGGGTTGTCTTTTCATCTTGTTTATAGTTTCCTTTCTTTGAAGTTTCATTAGGTCCCATTTATTTTTGTTTTTATTTCCATTTCTCTAGGAGGTGGGTCAAAAAACTCTTACTGTGATTTATGTCAAAGTATTCTTCCTATGTTTTCCTCTAAGAGTTTTACAGTGTCCAGTCTTACATTTAGGTCTTTAATCCATTTTGAGTTTATTTTTGTGTATGGTGTTAGAGAGTATTCTAATTTCATTCTTTTACATGCAGCTGTACAGTTTTCCCAGCACCACTTATTGAAGAGACTGTCTTTTCTCCATTGTATATCCTTGCCTCCTTTGTCATAGATTACATGACCATAGGTGCATGGGTTTATCTCTGGGCTTTCTCTCCTGTTCCATTGATCTATATTTCTCTTTTTGTGCCAGTACCATATTGTCTTGATTACTGTAGCTTTGTAGTATAGTCTCAAGTCATGGACTCTGATTCCTCAAGCTCCGTTTTTGCCCTCAATATTGCTTTGGCCATTCAGGGTCTTTTGTGTCTCCATACAAACTTTAAGATTTATTTGTTCTAGTTCTGTAAAAAATTCCATTGGTAGTGATAGAGATTGCATTAAATCTGTACATTGCTTTTGGTAGTATAGTCATTTTCACAATATTGATTCTTCCAATCCAGGAACATGGTATATCTCTCCATCTGTCTGTGTCAGTTTTGATTTCTTTCATCAGTGTCTTATAGTTTTCTGAGTTCAGGTCTTTTACCTCCTTAGGTAGGTTTATTCCTAGGTATTTTATTCTTTTTGTTGCAATGGTGAATGAGATTGTTTCCTTAATTTCTCTTTCTGATCTTTCGTTGTTAGTGTATAGGAATGCAAGAGAGTTCTATGTATTAATTTTGGACCCTGTGACTTTACCAAATACATTGATTAGCTCTAGCAGTTTTCTGGTGGCATCTTTAGGATTCTCTGTGTATAGTATCATGTCATCTGCAAACAGTGACAGTTTTACTTCTTCTTTTCCAATTTGGATTCCTTTTATTTCTTTTCCTTCTCTGATTGCTATGGTTAGGACTTCCAAAACTATGTTGAATAATAGTGGTGAGAGTGGACATCCTTGTCTCATTCCTGATCTTAGAGGAAATGTTTTCAGTTTTTCACAATTGAGAATGATGTTTGCTGTGAGTTTGTTGTATATGGGCTTTATTATGTTGAGGTAGGTTCCCTCTATGCCCACATTCTGGAGAGTTTTTATCATAAATGGGTGTTGAATTTTGTCCAAAGCCTTTTCTGCATCTATTGAGATGATCATATGGTTTTTATTCTTCAATTTGTTCATATGGTATATCACAATGATTGATTTGCATATATTGAAGAACCTTGCATCCCTGGGATAAATCCCACTTGATCATGGTGTATGAGCCTTTTAATGTGTTGTTGGATTCTGTTTGCTAGTATTTTGTTGAGTTTTTTTTGTTTTGTTTTGTTTTTTTGTGGTATGCGGGCCTCTCACTGTTGTGGCCTCTCCCATTGTGGAGCACAGGCTCCAGATGCGCAGGCTTAGTGGCCGTGGCTCACGGACCCAGCCGCTCCATGGCATGTGGGATCCTCCCAGACCAGGGCACGAACCTGTGTCCCCTGCATCGGCAGGCGGACTCTCAACCACTGAGCCACCAGGGAAGCCCTGTTGAGGATTTTTGCATCTATATTCATCAGTGATATTGGTCTGTAATTTTCTGTTTTTGTAGTATCTTTGTCTGGTTTTGGTATCAGGGTGATGGTGGCCTCATAGAATGAGTTTGGGAGTGTTCCTTCCTCTGCAGTTTTTTGGAAGAGTTTGCGAAGGATGGGTGTTAGCTCTTCTCTAAATGTTTGATAGAATTCACCTGTGAACCCATCTGGTCCTGGATTTTGTTTGTTGGAAGATTTTAAATCACAGTTTCAATTTCATTACTTGTGATTGGTCTGTTCATATTTTCTATTTCTTCCTGGTTCAGTCTTGGAAAGTTATACCTTTCTAAGAATTTGTCTATTTCTTCCAGGTTGTCCATTTTATTGGCATAGAGCTGCTTGTAGTAGTCTTGTAGGATGCTTTGTATTTCTGTGGTGTCCACTGTAACTTCTCCTTTTTCATTTCTAGTTTTATTAATTTGAGTCCTCTCCCTCTTTTTCTTGATGAGTCTGGTTAAAGGTTTATCAATTTTGTTTATCTTCTCAAAGAACCAGCTTTTATTTTTTTGCAATTGTTTTCTTTGTTTCTATTTCATTTATTTCTGCTCTGATATTTATGATTTCTTTCCTTCTACTAACTTTGGGTTTTGTTGGTTCTTCTTTCTCTAGTTCCTTAGGTGTAAGGTTAGATTGTTTATTTGAGATTTTTCTGGTTTCTTAAAGTAGGATTGTACTGCCATAAACTTCACTCTTAGAACTGCTTTTGCTGCATCCCATAGGTTTTGGATCATCGTGTTTTTGTTGTCATTTGTCTCTAGGTATTTTTTGATTTCATCTTAGATTTCTTCAGTGATCTCTTGGTTATTTAGTAACGTATTGTTTAGCCTCCATGTGTTTGTGTTTTTTACGTTTTTTCCCTATAATTTATTTGTAGTCTCATAACATTGTGGTGGGAAAAGTTGCTTGATATGATTTTAATTTTCTTACATTTACTGAGGCTTGATATGTGACCCAAGATGTGATCTATCCTGGAGAATGTTCCATGTGCACCTGAGAAAAAAATGTAACCTGCTGTTCTCAGATGGAATATCCTATAAATATCAGTTAAGTCTATCTGGTCCATTGTGTCATTTAAAGCTTGTGTTTCCTTATTAATTTTCTGTTTGAATGATCTGTCCATTGGTGTAAATGAGGTGTTAAAGTCCCTCACTATTACTGTGTTACTGTCAATTTCCACTTTTATAGCTGTTAGTATTTGCTTTATGTAGTGAGATGCTCCTATGTTGGGTGCATATATATTTATAATTGTTATATCTTCTTCTTGCCTTGATCCCTTGATCATTAGGTAGTGTCCTTCTTTGTCTCTTGTAATAGTCTTTATTTAAAGTCTATTTTGTCTGATATGGGTGTTGCTACTCCAGCTTTCTTTTGATTTCCATTGGCATGGAATATCTTTTTCCATCCCCTCACTTTCAGTCTGTATGTGCCCCTAGGTCTGAAGTGGGTCTCTTGTAGACAGCATATATATGGGTCTTGTTTTTGTATCCATGCAGCAAGCCTGTTTCTTTTGATTAGAGCACTTAATCCATTCACATTTAAGGTAATTATCGATATACATGTTCCTATTACCATTTTCCTAATTGTTTTGGGTTTGTTTTTGTAGATCCTTTTCTTCTCCTGTGTTTCCCACTTAGAGAAGTTCCTTTAGCATTTGTTGTAGAGAAGCTGGTTTGGTGGTGCTGAATTCTCTTAGCTTTTGCTTGTCTGTAAAGCTTTTGATTTCTCTGTTGAATCTGAATGAGATTCTTGCTGGGTAGAATAATCTTGGTTGTAGGTTTTTGCCTTTCATTACTTTAAATATATCGAGCCACTCCCTTCTGGCTTGGAGAGTTTCTGCTGAGAAATCAGCTTCTAACCTATGGGAGTTCCTTTGTATGTTATTTGTCGTTTTTCCCTTGTTGATTTTAATAATTTTTCTTTGTCTTTAATTTTTGTCAATTTGATTACTATGTGTCTCAGCCTTTTTCTCCTTGGGTTTATCCTGCCTGGGACTCTCTGCACTTCCTAGACTTGGGTGGCTGTTTCCTTTTCCATGTTATGGAAGTTTTCTACTATAATCTCTTCAAATATTTTCTTGGGTTCTTTCTCTCTTTCTCCTTCTGGGACCCCTATAATGTGAATGTTGGTACATTTAATGTTGTCCCAGAGGTCTCTTAGGCTGTCTTCATTTCTTTCATTCTTTTTTCTCTATTGTGTTCCATGGCAGTGAATTCCACCATTCTGTCTTCCAGGTCACTTATCTGTTCTTCTGCCTCAGTTATTCTGCTATTGACTCCTTGTAGTGTATTTTTCATTTAAGTTATTGTATCGTTCATCTCTGTTTGTTTGTTCTTTAATTCTTCTATGTTTGTTATACATTTCTTGCATCTTTTCCATCTTTGCCTCCATTCTTTTTCTGAGACCTGGATCATCTTCACTGTCATTATTCTGAAATCTTTTTCTGGAAGGTTGCCTATCTTCACTTCATTTAGTTGTTTTTCTGGGGTTTTATCTTATTCCTTCATCTGGTACATAGTCCTCTGCCTTTTCATTTTGTCTGTTTTTCTGTGAATGTGCTTTTTGTTCCACAGGCTGCAGGATTGTAGTTCTTCTTGCTTCTGCTGCCTGCCCTCTGGTGGATGAGGCAATCTAAGAGGCTTGTGCAAGCTTCCTGATGGGAGGGACTGGTGGTGGGTAGAGCTGGGTGTTGCTCTGATGGGCAGAACTCAGTAAAATTTAAATCTGCTTGTCTGTTGATGGGTGGGGCTGAATTCCCTCCCTGTTGGTTTTTTGGCCTGAGGCGACCCAGCACTGGTGCCCACAGGCTCCTTGATGGGGCTAACGGCAGACTCTGGGAGGGCTCACCCCAAGGAGTGCTTCCCAGAACTTCTGCTCTCAGTGTCCTTGTCCCCACGGTGAGCCACAGCCACCCACTGCCTCTGTAGGAGACCCTCCAACACTAGCAGGTAGGTCTGGTTCAGTCTCCTATGGGATCACTGCTACTCTCCCCTAGTCCTGATGCTCACACTAATTTGTGTGTGCCCTCCAAGAGTGGAGTCTCTGTTTCACCGAGTCCTGTCAAAGTCCTGCAATCAAATCCCTCTAGCCTTCAAAGTCTGATTGTCTGGGAATTCCTCCTCCCGTTTCCAGACCCCCAGGTTGGGAAGCCTGACGTGGGGCTCAGAACCTTCCCTCCAGTGGGTGGACTTCTGTGGTATAATTGTTCTGCAGTTTGTGAATCCCCCACCCAGTGGTTATGAGATTTGATTTTATTGTGATTGTGCCCCTCCTACCATCTCATTGCACCTTCTCCTTTGGCTTCGGATGTGGGGTATCTTTTTTGCTGAGTTCCAGTGTCTTCGTGTCGATGATTGCTCAGCAGTTATTTGTGACTCTGGTGCTCTGGGGAGAGGGAGTGAGCACACATCCTTTTACTCTACCATCCTGAACCAATCTCAACAAGTTTGATTTTAAACAGTGAATGCCAGATCTCCCTAGTCATCATGGATGGTCACTAAAGTTACACAAATTACTAGAGGCAAGCACAGAAGAGAGTATTGGGCCATTTTTCAGAAGATTTTTGGAACTTTTTAAAACCTTATTGGTAAAATTAAAGAAGATAATATATATATGGAGATATATTCAAAAACTAACCTAAACAATATGTAGTAGTACTATATCACAAGAGAAGAAATATTGGTTTACAAATATGTGTTTTTTCAAAATCTATTTTCTACAGATCTCAAATATTCTATCAAAAAGATCTATAACATATAGTATCTGGAGTTTCAAGTGACTTTTAAAATTTATAAATGTATATAAGTCACATATACATAATTGATATAGTTAAAATGCAAGCAGTAAATTTATAGATGGAACCTCACAACCCAGGTGTATTATTATTATTTTTCAAATGGAAAGGGAGAAAAAAATGGAGACTAATATAGAGAACAAAGATTTTCCATGAAAATTCATATGGACATGAATATAATATACATTTCTAGCAGTTTGTATTTAAATTACTGACTTGTATGAAACATTTATCAGATAAAAATGGTACATTTTCAGGTAGAATGAGGTGTATAAATGCACCTTAAATGTCTGCCTTGCTTTAATATTTCATTGAGCCTTTTTAAAGAGAAAAATTGTTAAGGACATAAATCTCTAGAACATTAGTACTTCCATTTTTTTATTCTTGGCACTTCTCTTCCTGCAAAATCTTTTTCTTGCATAAAGAGCTCTATAATGTATAGGGACAATACAAAAGAGAAAGGTACAGAGAATAAGGAATAGAATGAGAAGCTGTTCACAGGTATTAAATGAAATAAATGGATAATTAGCCATCTAGTATTAACTGAATATCTCTTATTTATAACTGCACCAAACCCTGTGGTAGATGTTAAAGATGTCAAATACATTGTCCCAGCTATCAAGGAGTTGTTTATTCAAAAAACAGTGATTATTATAATTATGGATTGGTCATTGTCTAAGTGCCAGGCACAGTGTTAGCCTCTGAAGAGTCATGTCTAAAAGGCACTTATCCAAACTCTAGAAGTTTAAAGCTCAGGAGAGAAATAAAGCACAGGTAACCAGAAACAAAAGAGTGAAAGTGTCTAGAGCAGAAGTTAGCATTGTGGTGCTCTGGTGGCAGAGTCATATCAGAATGTGAATGCTGTGGGGTGAAGGGAGTGCAGGACCCAGTAGGTGAACAGTCATTGAAAGCCTCCTGATGGGATGGAGACTTGGGCTAGTGCTGAATCAGCCAATGAAGGTAGCAGGAGCAGGTAGGCACAGAGAATAGTGTGTGCAAAGGTGCCAAAATTTCAGGAAACATGATATAGTTTAGAACTGGCAAATTTATATGTATGGCTGGCTTGAAAGTGAGAGATGAGATTTATGCATCAATGTATTTATTTCATTCAAGAAGTGTATATTGAGAAGTGACTACAGGCCAGCTCCCTCACTAATGCTGAGGATACAGTGGTGAACTAGACAATCTCTGACTATGAAATTTAAAATACATCAGGTCAAATAAGATTACCATAAGTAATTACAGAAATCGGTAATTGTTTATAATAATAACAAATGCAACAAAGGAGAAATAAAAGATATTTTAAATGTATCTAATTAGGAGAGGTGGCTAAACCAGTCTGGAATTTCAGAGGGTGATTGATTAACTTAGAATGAGCAGGGGTTAGCTAAGAGGAGAGGAAGCAAGGAGGAGGGACTCAACATTCCATGCAAAGTATTATAGGCTATATTAAGGGTTTGACATAATTCTAAGAGCAACTTGGAAGTCACAGAAGGATTTTTAACTAAATAAGTGACATGATGCAATTTGCAGTTTCTGAAAGATCCCTTGGCCAGAGTGTAGTGAATAGATTGTAGCTGAGCAAAAGTGGACATGGGATGCCACAGAAGGCTATGTCAGTAAGTCAGGCAATACCTCATACTAGGAAGGTGGCCATAGAGTTGGAAATAAGTAGGCAGATTTTAAAAAATATTTAGAAGGATGCATCAATAATTCTTAGTGGTTGATTAGATCTGAAGAATGAGAAAGACAGAAGTGTGTAATATTTATTCTCAGGTTTGCCTTCATTAAACAGGTTCATCATTTACTGCAATGGGGAACACAGAGATAGAGAGGACTGGGAGGAAAAGCAATGATTTAATGTTGGACATATGAAGCTGGGCTGCCTGTAAGATGTTCATGTAAGGTGTTTTTTGTTTGTTTTTAATAAATTTATTTATTTATTTTTGGCTGTGTCAGGTCTTCATTGCTGCACGTGGGCTGTCTCTAGTTGTGGCAAGCGAGGGCTACTCTTCATTGCAGTGCGTGACCTTCTCACTGCGGTGGCTTCTCTTAGCTGCAGAGCATTGGCTCTAGGCAGACGGGCTTCAGTAGTTGCGGCAGGCAGGCTCAGTAGTTGTGGCTCATGGGCTCTAGAGCGCAGGCTCAGTAGTTGTGGCACACGGGCTTAGTTGCTCCGTGGCATGTGGGATTTTCCAGGACCAGGGCTTGAACCTGTATCCCCTGCATTGTTAGGTGGATTCTTAACCACTGTGCCACCAGGGAAGTCCCTCAAGTAAAATGTTGAGTAGGCTGTTTGGTTGTGTGTGTCAGGAACTCAAGATTATATCTTGAAGAAATAAATCTTGGTGTCATTAAAGGATAATGATAGTAAGGTTATAAAAAGGAATGAATTAAATCACCTAAGAGGAAAAAAAAATGTTGGATGAAAAGAGGAGCGAGCCTTGAAAAGGGCCTTGAGAATCTTCACCACATCAAGTAAGAGAAGGTGAGTTGAAAGAAGATGTAGACAAGGAACAAGTAGCGAGGTATAAGGAAATCCAGGGTAAAGTATTCTCATGGAGGTCAGTCAGATAATGTTTCAGAAAGGGTGCAGTGATTTATTGAATCTGGTAAGAGAGCAAATAAGATTAGAAATAAAAAGTATCTGCTAGACTTACTAAGATGGCAATTATATTTTGTCAATTATATCCAGTTGTGTCTTGGATATGGAAATCAGTTTGCAATATAAAGATGTGTGAGAGATGAGAAAGTGAAGATGAGGAGAAAGAAGAATATTTTGAGAAGTTTGATACTCAAGAGCTGAACGGTGGCACAGTAGTACAATAGGCAGAGAAAATATGGAGTCAAGAAAAATTTGTGGAGAGAAACAGAGGTCATATCGTAAAGAGTTTTGCATGCCATGCTAAAAAATATCGACTTTTATCCTGAAATGGAGAGGTAAAATTCATGGTGATATTAAGCATTTTTCTGAGGTTTCTTGGCCTGCAAAACTAGCTGGACATGTGTACTAGTCACTGATGGAATAAAGAAGAAAAATAGATTTGGGGACTTTATATGCTCTTATTGAGTTTAAGGTGTCTACAGGACTTCCGAGTGGTGTTTTCCAGTAGCTAATACATTTGTAAGCTTCTCAGAAGGATCGTCTGATTAACCTAGTTGGGGAGAGAAAAAAATAAGTAAATAAATACTATGTGCAAAACTGAGTTTGCATGGAGGCTAAGCCTATAAGGAGTTCAAAGAAGGGAAAGCTTTACATTAGCCAGAAATATAAAAACCATCTTCACTAAAGAGGCAGGATTTCAATCAGTTTTGTAGAATAGGTAGAATGGGTATAAGGGGAGAAGAAAAGTAGGAAGAGTAGAGAGTGTTACAAAAAGTGAAAACAACATGTATAAAGGCATGGAGAAAGAAATATGCATGACTAACAGGAAAGAAAGGAGGTCGAGTTGAAAAGATTTTTTTCCAGAGTCAACTTGAATTAAAGTCTACCATCAATCCATCAATACATCCTTTGATTTATATAAAAACACGCATACACACACACACACACACACACACACTAAATTAGGGCTGAAGAATGGAAAATTTGTTTGCGGAGGTGAATGGGACACCTGGTAGTGAGTCATATTTTTACCATATAATTGCTATAACTGAAGTGAGAAAAAAGGTGATTTCTAACAAAACGCCTTTCCCTTCTGTCATGATTAATGGTTTTCAAAGTGCCGTCATATCTGTTACTTTTCATTTTATCCTCTTATCAACCTTGAGGTTCAAAGATGCTTAGTGATTGCCTAGGATTATAAACCGGTAAGTGACCAACAACTCTCAGTATGAACCATTTTCACAACATAACTATATTTTGACCATTGTGGGCCCTTTACATGGCACAAGCGTGTAGTTTGTTCAGTATGAGTATTTGCTCGTTTTGTTGTGTTTTTGTTCTCTGTTTTTCCTAAGACTAAATGCTTCGATTAGTCTAATGGAGAGAAAGACACATATTTTTCCAGGTCCTTAGTAACTTCCACAAAGGAATCAATGATGGCCGTAATATCCAGCTTATCTGTAGTCTCCTCATTGCCTTAAATAAGAGTGATGTCCTTGGAGAGGTAATGCTAATTTTAAATGCTTTCCACCTCTATGAACATGTACAAATCCACATGTGACTGCGGATGGTAGCCTGCGCCCAGATGTACTTGTTGTTGGGGGTTTCTATGGAAATAGAGAAGCTTACTGTGTTTTTTTTTAAATGCAGCTACAGAGGTATATAGAAATAAAAGAATGAGAGAATTTTTAATATGTGTGTGTTTTCCCCTTGGTAAAGCAGAAGTTGTGTTCACACTTCGGTGAATAGCAACAGTGGTAAGGACCTTTTGAAATAAATTCTCAAGTCTGTCAGATAAAAATTATATCTGAATTTAAGAAATATTCTTAATATTTACATAACAAACTGATTTGTTACCGCTATTTTTGCAGCCAGTGTGTATTTGATAGCTCATCATTTTTAATGAATTTCTCACATACTAGTCTTCTTCAGGAAAAGTTTTGGATAGTTTGTTCCATTTTATAAGAACTTATATAAAATCTTTCTAGTATTTATGTGTATTCATCAGACCCTTAAGAGAGTCATAAAATGACACGAACTCCCAGCAAACACCTATCACTTTTTTATTAATCACATTCAACCTTTAATCAAGGCTGGTCTTAAAATGAGAAGATTGGGAGGAAGAATACAGTATGTTGACATATATATTTACACAGAGGACAATAATAAACTCCAATAGCCAATTTTTGGGAGGGATCAAAACCACAGAAAGGTGACCTGAGAAACATTAGTGGAACTCTAAGCCCCTTTGCTCTGGTGGTGGTTGTCAGTATAATGTAGTGGATATGAGAGACTTAGCTTCCAGTCTCAATCTGCTACTTAAAATCTATATATCAGATACACATTAGAAGTTTCCAGCCAAGACAGAGTAACAGGGACTGTTCCTGTTACTATCCTACCTGAAACAACCTTTAAACCTGACAAAACATTTGAAATAAATGGTTTTCATGACACTGGACATCAGGTGACCCTGGTATAGATAATAAGACAGTAAGGGGATAAAATTAAATCATAAAATATACTAAACTATTCTAAAAGAAGTCAGAAAAAGAAGGGGAAGCAATAAAGTTCAGATGAGACAAATATAAAACAAATAGCAAGTTCATAGACTTAAACCTGACCATATCAATAATCACATTAAGTATAAATGGCCTAAACACTCCAATTAAACACAGAAATGGTCAGATCAGTTAAAAAAGTAAGACCCAACTATAAAATGCCTACCTTATGACCCAGTCATTCCACTTCTAGGTGTTTTCTCTAGAGAAGTGAAACCATATGTCCATACAAAGACTTGCATTAAAAAATGTTTATACCAGCTTTATTTATACCAACCAAAAACTGGAAACAACACAAATGTCCATTAACAAGTAAGTGGATAAACAAACCATGGTGTATCCATAAAATGGAATGCTATGGTGCAATAAAAAGGAATAAATCATTCATATACAGTACAATATAATATGAATGAATTTCAAAATATTCCATTGAGTGTAAGAAGCCAAATAATATACAAAATAGTACACGCTGTATGATTCCACTTGAAAGAAATTCTAGGAAATGTGTACTAAGGTATGGTGACAGCATAGATCAGTGGTTGCCTCGGGATATGCTGAGGGGTTTCTGGTTCCAGGAAAATAAAGGAGGGAGGGATTAGAAAGGAACGTGAGGGAACTGTCAGGGTAATAGGTATGTTCAGCAGCTTGATTATGATAGTGGTTTACTCAGATGTATACACATGTCAAAGTATATTAGATTGTACGTTTTGGATACATATAGTTTATTGTATGTCATTATACTTTAATGAAGCTTAACACATTACCTAGCACATGAGAAAGCCTCAGTGAGTCTTCAGGCTTCTTTGCAGAGGACCCAATGGTATATATACTCTTTCCTTCCCCCACTGACAGTGGGTAGGCTGGAGTACATGACCATGAACTTTGATCATGCCCCATAAGACAAGTCATCATGATAGCATCTCTCTGAGTTTATTGGCAAGAAATTAATCTTCTAGCATCGCTGGGCTGTCTAGTGCTTGGCTGCAGTAAGTTAACTCTTGTATGCTATCCTGGCCCTGAAATCTGTCTGTGGGAGCCAGACTGCCTTTATACTAAGATTTCTGATGGACAAAATGACAGGAGTAGGATGCCGTGGGAGAAAACTGCAACCGGAATAATTTTGATAGGTATTTTGATTTTCAAAACTGAAGTGTCAGAATTCATCAGAGACCCTAGTTTCATGACTAGTTTTACATAAGTAGAGCATACTTTGATGATTCTAAAAGATACACCTTTGTGACAGACTGTTGTGGTCTGAATTGTGTCCCTTCCAAAATTCATATGTTGAAATCCTAACATCTGTATCTCAGAATGCAACCAGATTTGGAGACATGGTCTTCAAAGAAATAATTATATTAAAATGAGATCATTAGGGTATCCTTATAAGAAGAGGAGATTGGGACACAGACACACCGAGAGTCAACACTCTGAAGACACAGGAGAAGATGGTCATCTATAAGCCAGAGAGAGAAGACTCAGGCAAAACTAACTCTGCTCACACCTTGATCATGGACTTCTAGCTCCAGAACTAGAGCAAATAAATATCTGTTGTTTAAGCCACTCCATTTGTGATATGTCATTACAGCAGCCCTAGCAAACTAATACACAGACCATTTTTACTGCTCTTACAAACTAACACTTTCTCTCTCCTATTAGTACCCACCATATAGTAAAGTAATAATTTTGCTTGGGAGTACTCATCATACCTATATATTTTTTTATATAGGCATGCAAACCGTCCTCAAAATTCCTCAGTCTGCTGTATGTGTCTCTATTTGTGATTTTTCCTTTTCTAATGCCTTTCTGACTTTGCCTGCTGCTAATTGTTTTTCTTGGAAGTGTTATTCATTCTTTGGCCTTGTACCACACTCATATTAGGAGCACAGAGTTTTCAGGAATCTTCCTCCTCTTTTCCGACGTGATCATTCTGGCTTACACGCTGGAATATTTTCCTCCCACTCATTAAGCTTAAGAATGTTAAATTTGTGCCATAGTGATCTACAAACCTCCCTTGCAAACCATCAAGCAAGTTGAAAATGAAACGTATGAGATGCTGGGTTTTTTTTTTTAATTGGGAATTTTACCTGTCCCTTTACTTAATTAATAATTCAAAGATATGTTTTGGTGTCAACTTTGGTTAAATATTCATTGGCACCAAAACGAATAATTGAACTGAAAATTGAAAATAATTGAAACTGTGGCATCTTCTTCGACCACTGAATTAAGGCTTCCCAAACAGCTGTAACTTTGGGAGGTTCAGAAAGAAAAAAGAGAGGAGGAGAGTCTTAGAAGAGGCCAGAAGAAGCCAAAAGAGTGAATTTAGTGGTTAAAATCAATTGTTTTCCCCTTTGCAGTCATTTTCTGTATTTACTTGTTTATACCAGAGCCTTTAATGTTTTTTTGGCTACCTCACTTTATTAGTATTTTAGAAACTGGGACTATTGGTTATGTTAGAGACTCAAAGCATGATTCACCATCCTCCTATATTAGAATTACTTGGTGTGATTGGTGAAAATGCAAAATCCCTGGGCCCATACCAGACCTACTGAATCAAAATCTTGGAGAGGATATGGCTCAGGAATCTATTTTTATCATGCTTCCATTTCTCTTTTTCAGTCTGGGAACCACTCTCTTAAGTTCTGTGGTGGCAGAGGAAGAGTGATGGTGATAACATGCCCTATTTGAGAGGAAGGTGACAAAATAGGTGGAGCCCAAGGAAATGAGCAGCAAATAGAACAGGTGAGTCTGCTGGTATTCTGTTGATGTTACTGTGAACCCAGAAAGCATTGTGAGGCTGGAAATAACCTCTTGTTACAAATAAAAGGACTACTTCAGAACATGTTAATAGTTCAGAGTTCTCAAGAGATCAATATCTTTATGACTCGAGTTCAATATACCTATTTATAATTGAGTTTTATGATATTTAACTGATCCATGCGAATATTTTAGGCTACCGTACAGAGGCTGATCTTTTCCTTTAAAATCAAGAATTAGAATACATTAACTGCATAAAGTACTTTGAGCAAATAAAAATTTGGGTTTTCTGGTGTTTTCCAAAAAAAGGGGAGCTTTATCAGCAGAGATTTTAGAAATTACAAAGACATTTTCAGTGAAGAACAACGGGAAGTTAGCCACTAATTATTGTCTCATCTGAAAAACAATGTTACGACTCCCACTGATAAATCATCATATACTAGGTCAGCATTTGTTAATTCAGCTCTGTGATTCTCTGACTCCTGTGTCCACTCTGTAAGTCACTGTTAGGATTATTGCTTAGCAATTGTTATAAAAGTTATGACATACCCAGTATTATATAATTTTAAAAATTTCTTTCACTCAGTACCTACGTTGTTCTTCATAGACCCAAGCCTCAATCTAGCATGCATTTCCTGATCCAAGTTACTACCTTGACAAGTCTTTAGGACCATAGCTTATTTGCCATCTTTACCCATGAAAGAGGGTTGGGGGTATTCCTACCTGCCGAAAGACTACTCTGGTATCAATTAACTGCCTGGATTTCTAAAAGCCTCCTGTTTCTGAAATCCTTATGAATGTATCCCACCAGCTTCTCAATAGAACTTCATCCTTCAGTCAGTATTAGGCCCTTTGATACTTTCTGCCAGCGTTAATTACCAACTTTTTTTAGATGCCTGTATTAGGGCTCTCCAGAGAAGCAGAACCAATAGGATACACACAGACAGACTCACACACACTCACACACACACATTCAGAGACAGAGACAGAGATTTATTGTAATCACTCATGCAGTGATGGAGGCTAGTGAGTCCAAAATCTGCAGTGGGGGCTGGTAGGCTGGAGACCCAGGAGAGCAAATGGTGCAGATGAAGTCCAAAGGCCAACAGCCTAGAGCTCCAGGACAGCTGATAGTGCAGTTCCATTCTGAAGGCAGTTTGCTGGAAAATTCCCTCCTACTTGAGGTGGCCAGTCTTTTTGTTCTATTTGGACCTTCAACTGGTTGGAAAAGACCCACCCACATTATGGAGGGCAATCTGTTTACTCAAACTTCACCAATTTAAAGGTTAATCATCCAAAAACACATAAGTTTTATGACCAAGTTAACACATAAAATTAACCATGACAGGGGCTTCCCTGGTGGCGCAGTGGTTGAGAGTCTGCCTGCCGATGCAGGGGACACGGGTTCGTGCCCCAGTCTGGGAGGATCCCACATGCCGCGGAGTGGCTGGGCCCATGAGCCATAGCCACTGAGCCTGCACGTCCGGAGCCTGTGCTCCACAACGGGAGAGGCCACAACAGTGAGAGGCCCGCGTACTGCAAAAATAAAAATAAAAATAAAAAATTAACCATGACAATGCCCCATACCCCAGCCACAATACTCTGCCCACTTGACTGGATTTCATCTCTCAAGTATATGATGGGTTCATTCCCACTCCCAGCAGCATCAGTCTCATACTAAAAGAAGGCTGAGTAACAGTTCCTAACTACTTCCAGTCTATCCAGTCTGCTCTAGGGAACCTAATTATGCCACATTATGTGGCAGCGTGTAAGTGTGCAGTATTTTAATGAATGAATTAATGACATAAAGTAACATCACAAAAGATCATGTCCATTTCTTACATATTCATGCCATTTTACAGTTTATAGAAGACTCATGTATACAATCTCATTTTTAATTCATATATATATAGATAAAACTTTCTGATTCTGATTTAGCAAAACATAAGAGCCTAATTTCTCTAGGAGCACAAAGAGAATGGAGAGACTTAGTCTGGCTTTGGGATGTGGGGTAAATAATAGAATGACAGGGTATAAGGGTATACCACCGGTTCTCGACATTTTTCCCCTGGTCCACATTTGACAACGTCTGGATACATTTCTGATTGTCACAACTGGGGATACTACTGGCATCCAGTGTGTAGAGACCATGGATGCTACAAACACCCTAGAATGCACAGGATAACCCCCACAGCAATGAATTATCTCCAGCCCCAGATGTCAACAGTATAGAAGTTGAAAACTCATGGGGAAAGACTATAGCATTTGAACCGGAACTTAGAGAATTGATAACGTCCAAATAGCACAGATGGAAAAATTTTATTCCAGTCAAAGGGACTGCCATAAACAGACAAAGGGATAACAAAATTTGGAGGTCATTTAAAGAACGTGAATAGTCAAATTTGTAAGTGGAGAAGTGAGATACGGTAAGTTCAGAAAGGTGGGTTGTTAGGGTTTAGAGCAGTGCTTCTGAAATTTTAGCACATTGGAATCACCTGGAACTTTACAGCATTCACTGGAACCCATCCCCAGAGTTTCTGATTCTGTATCATTGAAATGAGGTCTGGAATTTGAATTTCTGGCTAGGTGATGCAGATGCTCCTTATCTTTTAAGATCACTTTTAAGAACCAGTCTTTAGAGAGTCAGAGATGCCTGAAAAGATGTCAGGAATTCAATTTCTAGGCAAGAAGAAGGCCATGAATTGGAACAATTCTTTAGGAAGATTACTCAAATAGCAACATATAGGACACATGGGATTAGGGAGAGAGTCAGTACAGAGAAACAAACCAATTGAAAGTCACTGAAAGGCTTGAATCCCCCTGCATCAGTGACTTGGGAAGCCTGGGAGACCTGGGGCAACGTGCCTCTCTATACATACTTCTCTCTTGACCCCAGCTGTGTAATTATGGTTTGCCTGGAGTTTAGTCTTAGCCCATTATGCACGATCCTTGGTTCTTTGAAATGAATCTCCTGGGATAAACCATAAGCTGATAGTGTTCAGACAGGCTGCCTGGGCTGCACTTTATAAGTGGGATTGAGGTCACAGAAGCTAGGTGACAGGGCAAGTAGAAGCTCACTTAGATAACCAAATCACTTAAAATTGCATTTCTTTCTGGGTCAAAAAAAAAGAGCAGAGATATTTCCTCTGCTCTTGCCTCATCCCATTTTCCAAATTACGCTTAAGAGGTTTGGATAAAATTCATACGTCAAAAAGCCTTTTTGCAATAATGCAAAATTTAAAGGCCCTGTCAAACAGATGATCTGTTTCTAAATCACACATGATACCTCGGAATTCCAGCAATCAGAGGAGCTCAGTGTGCACTGATTAGAATGCTTTTCCAAACCCAGTTTTCTCTTGTTGGCTGGAAAGTGTTACTTGCTTTATCTATGATGCTTGGTACTATCAGCCCTAGGGGAAAGGAAAAAAAATGTTCCTTCTAAGCAACTGATCTGACCCTCCTGAGGCTAAGGAGCGCTTATCAAGAAGCAGAAATCCTGCACACAAGCCAGCTGGAGGCTCTTCCCTCTCCTGAGGGTCCCTGCTGCCTAAGGGCTTCTAAACACAAACAGAAACTGGAAAATAACTGGACAAATGGGACACACATCAGACATATGTGTTCCATCATTCATTTCCAAGCTTTTTACCCTCATTCCAATAAAGGAACTACCTATTTTTTAACTAGTGGTGAGACTAGCATCTTCTAACCAGAAATCCCGCCCCACTCTTGATCACCTTTTTTTTCCCCTTCAGAGATTTTATGATCTGTAACCCCTCTTTTTTTTTTTTTTTTTGCGGTACGCGGGCCTCTCACTCTTGTGGCCTCTCCCGTTGCGGAGCACAGGCTCTGGACGCGCAGGCTCAGCGGCCATGGCGCATGGGCCTAGCCGCTCCGCGGCATGTGGGATCTTCCCGGACCGGGTCATGAACCCGTGTCCCCTGCATCGGCAGGCGGACCCTCAACCACTGCGCCACCAGGGGAGCCCTGTAACCCCTCTTTTAAAGCATGTTTTTCCTTCCTTTTGCCAGCTGCTCAGCATCACCCCACACTGCTGCAGGATATTCACTTTCTTATACTCGACAGTTACTGTGGATATGTTAATAAACGGAATACTAACTTGTTTTTTAGTAAAATATAAAGTCTTGGCCTGGAGCTTCAAGTGGGAAAAAAACAAAAGAAGGAACAAAGGAAGCAATGTGGGCAGGAAGAAAGAAAGAAAGGGAGGCAAGGAGAAAGACAATTAAAACTGCAATGTACAAATATCACAGTTTGTCCAAAACTCTTCATTGACACTAGGGGTACTTATTGCTAACTGTACGGCCCCAGCCCTAGGAATTCAGATGCAGTAGGTCTGAACTGCGTCTCTGGGATGCACATTTGTAATGTTTTCCCCAGGCAGCTCTGATGTTGCTAGCCTGGGGAACCGTCACCTTGAGTAGCTTTGCAGGTTTAGATTGTCCCTAACAAACACTGTAAACAGCCTGTGCTTGTTGTCAGGATTTGCCAGCTGAAGGGAGGGAGGGATGATAAACAGCAGCTGTTTAGATTTGAAATGTCTGGGGGAATCAGCACAGGTGGTGGGATATTTACCAGACTTCTGCTGATGCTCCGAACACAAGATGCCCGTCTGCTGCAGGCACCCAGGCAGGCCCTTTCCCTGTCCCCTGCTTTCTCAGACCCCTCCCCACTTTCTTGTGCAAAAGCCTTTTGTTATAGACTGAATGGTATCCCCCCCCCCCTACCAAAATTCATAAATTGAAGCCCTAATCCCCTGTATTTGAAAATAGGATGTATAAGGAAGTAATAAAAGGTTCAGTGAGGTCATAAGAGTGGAGACTCGTTCCTATAGGATTGGTGTCCTTACCAGAAACGGAAGAGACACCAGAGATCTTTCTCTCTCTGCAAGAGCACAGAGGAAAAGGCATGTGAGGACGCAGTGACACGGTGGCCATCTGCAACTCAAGGAGAGAGGCATCACCAGATACCAGCCCTTGCTGGCATCTTCATCTTGGACCTCCAGCCTCCAGAACTATAAGAAAATTAATTTTTGTTGTGTAAGCCCCTCAGTCTATGGTATTTTGTTGTGGCAGCCCAACTAGCCTAATATACCTTTCTTCATGGTTCATTTAGGTATTCCTCAGTCAAGAGACCCTCCTTCTAGGCCGTAAAGCCCTAACACTACTTCACTGCTCAAGTTTCAAGGGAATTCAGGTCCCAGAAAAACTGCGGGATATGACTCAAGAACGCTATGGAACTTGGGGCTGGGGATAGAGAGGTGATCCGAACTACCACACTCTTTCAGTTATAACACGAGTTATAAACAGGAACTTGCTGTCTTGGCTTCTAACCTGATTGCCTTTTTACATTGTTTATACAAGAAAATACATTCCTTAATCCAGGAAGCTAAGTTTTAGCTAACTTTTCTAAGTCTTAGATTGGTTCTTTTCCTGGTGATGGCACTCCCAGGAGTTCTGGGACAGTTCTGATTAAAACATTACATTGCTTTTTCCTTATAAATATATTTATACTTATCAAAGCCAGGATATATAGTCATTGTATCTATGATAGCTCAGTTTACTCAGATAATTGCTGAGTCCCATACATGTGCCAGACAGTGTTCCAGACACAGAAAAGCAAAAGTGAATATGACAAAGTGAAGAGACGAACAAAAACAAGGAAATACATATCAATCAGATATTGATAAATGCTACAAAGAGCATGGGAAGGAGAATGAGGGGAAGGGCCCTAGTTTATGCAGGGTGATCCAAGAAAGCCTCTCTGATACAGGACATTGCAACAGAGACAGGAAGGAAGTGAGGTGTCCAGCCATTTGTGCCTCTGAGCAAAGGTCACTTCACAGAGAGGGAGCAGCCCAAGAAAAGCTGCCTCAGCAGGACCATACATGGTATTTTTTAATAACAAGGAAGGCTATGCAATTAGAATGGAGTGAGGAGAAGATAGATCTATCTGAAGTCCTGGAAATGGCTAAGAGTTCATGCAAGCTCTTCTAGGACATTGTAATGTTGTCTTTACTCTGAGTTAGGTGAAAAGTCATTGGAGGGAGGAAAGCAGAAGAGCCATGTGTGTTTCAATGATTTATTTCTTGTTATGTGGAGAACAGTCTGCAAGGGTGAAGAATGAGAGAGATTAGCTAGAAGGCTATTGTATTATTGATAGATGACAGTGATTTAGACTAGGATAGTGGGAATTGGTCAGGTATTAGATATGTTTAACAGGTAGAAGCAACAATCTTTGCTAACAATTAGATATATTATGTCAGATAAAGGGGAAGAATAAAAAAGTGGGAATTTGGTAAATCTAGTAGACATCTAGGTTCAACCACTTAAATAAGTGGATGCATCTATCTGTCTATAACAATTTACAAAAATTACAAAACATTAACAATAATCATCTTTAATGATGTAATTATAGAAAATATTTATTTGCTGTATCTTGCCTAGTTATAATGAAACTGTACCACCTGTATAATTTTTAAAAGTTGCAGATACATGAAAATTTTTTCCCTGGTCATTTTAATTTTATGGGATTTAAGATAACATTTCTATTGCAAGGGGACCTTTCTAATTTGTGAGATTAAAGAGAGCAACCTAAAGTAATTGAAGCTATCCCTTTATTTTTTTAATTTGGAGATAAAAGACACTAAAAGTGTAGTGTGTGTTCAAAGGCCTTAGTGATATTAGTTTTCAAATGCGGTAGAAAGTTTTGGCTGGTGAATGAAATAAAACCATGAGAAAAGAAAAATAGGAATAGGGTACGTAAAGCTTTTTGAAAAAAGTTTCTTCTTTTCTTATAGAGCATTTCCTCCAGCAAATCTTTAGATCCTAGAGATAAAATCAAAAGCATGACTCAGTTTCAAAAGTGAATGCAGCACCCTTTAAACTTTGAATCTTGTCTTTGTGTTTTTATAAGTAATATATATTCACACACATCTATAGTACTTGTATTCATGCCCACCTGGTTTGTGGTAGTTTTATTAGCATTGATGCAGGAGAAAAGACTCATGAATATCAGATATCAAAGATATGGGACGCTTGATAGACAATGAAGAAGAATAATAGGCTTATCTTAGATGAATATAAAAGCTTTATTTTGAATACTGTGTAATATTTGCAGACTTTTTTTTTTTTTTCCAAATCTTTATGTATATAGCTTCATCAGCAAAAGAACTTCACTTGAATGGCAGGGCTATTCTTGTTTTAAGAACTTCTTAGTAAGTTATATTTTTAGTATTAAAAACTAATACAGGCCAAAAAAAAACCCTATAAAAATATTCCTTAAAATAGTCCTAATATGACATCTAAAAGTCCACTTAATTACATTTCTCTTGAAGAAATAAAATTATATTAATCTTGGGAAATGTATATATCAGTGAAGCAATGGATACATGAAGGTAAAACTTTTAAAAAATAATGGTTGGAAAACAACATCAGGTTGATATTTTTAACTAAATGTGTTTCTTACAGAATTGAAGGGACTATTAACTGAATCAACACCATACCTGAATTACAGATCATGTAGCACTGAGGACGCAACACAAAATTGTATAAAAATAGGTGTGGCGTCAAGCTTCAAACAGAACTCAAATAGCCAAATTTTAAGGGAGACAAGATACATTAACTCAAAAATATTATCAAGTATCGTGAGGATAGTATAATCCGAAATAAGGTTTTAGAAAGGAAAAAAAAATCATATTACAACAAAGTGACTTTTTAATAAGTAAAATAAATAAATAAATAATAAAAAGCGATCTAAATATTTTCCTTATTTTTTTGTGGGAGCAGAAAAAGAAGAAAACAAAGACAAAACACTAATTGCAGTAATTCACAATATTCTGCTTGCAAAATGAATTTACCAACATACACCATATATTGGGCCATTACACAAATTTCAATAAATTTAAACAGACTTAAGACATATAAATTATGATCTATGATATGATTATAATAGAATTAAATTAGAAATTGACAGCAGAAAGATCTGGGAAATCCCCAAATATTTGAAAATGAAGTAACACATTTCTAAATAAACAATAGGTTTAAGAATAAATGAAAAGGGAAATAAAGTATTTTTAACTAAATAAAAACATGACAAATAAAAATTTGAGGATGCAGACAAGTGAGTGGTTATAGAGAAATACATATCACAAACTCCCCATATTGGAAAAGAGAAAGGTCACAAATAAATGGCCTTAACTTCCACCTTAAGAAATTAGAGAAAGAAGAATAAACTAAACCCAAAGTAAGCAGAAAAGAAGGAAATAATCAACATGAAACTGGAAATCAAAAAACAAAACCCAGAAAAACAATAAAGAAAATGAGATCAATAAAATGTATAAATCTCTGCCCAGAATGATGAAAAATAAAAGGGAGAAAACCAAATTACTGGTATCAGGAATCAGAGAGGTGACATCACAATTGATTCTGTAGGTATTAAAATAATATTTTAAAATATTACAAACTACTTTAGGTTAATAAATTTAAAAATTTAAACTAAAGTGGACAATTTCTTTGAAAGATACAAATTACCAAAGCTCAATCAAGAAGAACAATATAAACAAATAGTTTTGTATCTATGAAAGAAATTTAATTTGTTCTTCAAAACATTTCCACAAATTAAACTTCCAAATTGCTTCATGGAGAAATTCTACCAATCAGTTAAAGAAAAAATAATATCAGTTCTACACATGTCTCCAGACACTTGAAGAGGACAGAGTACTTGCCAAATTATGCATTGAGATCAGCGTTAACTCCAACAACAAACCTAGACAAAGACATTAAAAGGAAAGAAAACTGCAAATTAATACCCCCGATGAACATAGATATAAAAATTAACAAGTTTTAACCAATCAAATTAAACAATATATAAAAATGATAATAAATCATGACCAAGTTTATTCCAAGCATGTAAGGTTGGTTTAACACTCAAAGATTAGTCAATATTTTAAGACATCTGTTCTCGCCAACTTGATCTATAGATTCAGTGCCATCCCACCAAGTTATTTTGTGGATATCAACAAACTAATTCTAAAGTTTATATAGAGAGGCAAAAGACCCAGAATAGCCAACACAATACTAAAGGAGAAGAACAAAGTTGGAAGATTGATAGTACCTGACCTCAAGACTTACTGTAAAATTACAGTAATCAAGACAATGTGGTATTGGCAAAATAATATGCAAATAGATAATTGGAAGAGAATAGAGAGTCCAGAAATAGATCCACATAAATATAGTCAGCTGATCTTTGACAAAGGAGCAAAGGTAATGGAGCAAATATAGTCTTTTCAACAAATAATGCTGGAACAACTGGACATCCACATGCAAATAATAATAATAAATCTAGGTTCAGACCTTACAACCTTCACAAAAATTAACTTAAAATGTATCATAGACTTAAATATAAAAAACAAAACTCCTAGGAGAAAACCTAAATGACCTTAGATATGGCAATGAATTTTTAGATACAACACCAAAGGTAAGATCCGTGAAGGAAATTGATAAGTGAGATACTAAAATTTTTAATTTCTGCTGTGTGAAAGACAATGTCAAGAGAATGTAAAGACAAGCCACAGACTGGGAGAAAATATCTGCAAAACATTCATCTAATAAATGTTATCCAAAGAACAGTTAAAACTCAACAATTAGAAAACAAAGAGCCCAAATAAAAACTGGGTCAAGGGCTTCCCTGGCAGCTCAGTGGTTGAGAGTCCGCCTGCCGATGCAGGGGACACGGGTTCGTGCCCCAGTCCGGGAAGATCCCACATGCCGCGGAGCGGCTGGGCCCGTGAGCCATGGCTGCTGAGCCTGCGCATCCGGAGCCTGTGCTCCGCAATAGGAGAGGCCGCAACAGTGAGAGGCCCGTGTACCACAAAAAAAAAAAAAAAAAAAAAAAAGTGGGTCAAAAACCTCGACAGACACCTCAACAAATAATATATACAGATGGCAAATAAGCATATGAAAGGATGCTCCATGTAATATTTCACTGGGGAAATGCAAATTAAAACAATGATATACCACTATACATGTATTAGAATGGCCCAAATCCAGAATGTTGGCAAGGAAATGGAGCATTCATTGCTGATAGAAATGAAAAATGGTACAGCCACTTTGGAAGAAAGTTGGGTGGTTTCTTGCAAAGCTAAACATGCTCTTGCCATTTAATACAGCAATCATGCTCCTTGGTATTTACCCAAAGGAGATGAAAACTTACGTCCACACAAAAATCTGCACTTGGAAATTTTAAGAGGTTGTTCAGAATTGCCAAAGCTTGGAAGCAACCAAGATGTCCTTCAGTAGGTGAATGAATAAATAAACTGTGGTACATCCAGGCAATGGAATATTATTCAGCACTAAAAAGTGAGTTATCAAGCCGTGAAAAGACATGGTGAAATCCTGAATACATATTACTAAATGAAAACAGCCAATCTGAGAAGGTTACATACTATATGATTCTAACTATATGGCGTTCTGAAAACACAAAAATATGGAGACAGCAAAAAGATCAGTGGTTTCCAGGGATCGGGAGCAGTGAGAGATGAATAGGTAGAACACAGAGGATTTCTGAAAATATTTTGAAAATATTTTATATGCGACTACAATGCTGCATACATGTCATTATACATTTGTCCAAACCCATAAAATGTACACCACCAAGAGTGAACCCTAATATGAACTATTGATTTTGGGTGGTTATGATGTGTCGATGTAGATTCATCAAGTGTACCACTCTAGTGGGGGATGTTACTAAGGGGGGAAGGTATGCATGTTTGGGATCAGAGGGTATGTGGAAAATCTTTGTACTTTCACCTCAGTTTTGCTGTGAACTTAAAACTATAGAAAAAATGGTTTTTATGAAAAAAATCACTCTAGTTTTCAATATTAACAGGCAAAAAAAGGAAACATATGACCATCTCAATACATGTGGAAAAAGCTTTGTCAAAGTACAGTATCTATTTGATTAAAAAAAAAACCTGGGCTTCCCTGGTGGTGCAGTGGTTGACAGTCCGTCCGCCTGCAGATGCAGGGGACACGGGTTCGTGCCCCGGTCCGGGAAGATCCCATATGCTGCGGAGCGGCTGGGCCCGTGAGCCATGGCCGCTGAGACTGCGCATCCAGAGCCTGTGCTCCGCAACGGGAGAGGCCACAACAGTGAGAGGCCCACGTGCCGCAAAAAGAAAAAAAAAAGACCATCAATCCATAACTCTCACCATATTCAAAAATTAACTCCAATGTACCATAGACTTAAATGTAAAACCTAAAATTATAAATGGTCTAGAACAAACATAGAAGAAATATTTTTGAACTTGGGTTCGACAAGTTTCATTAGATATGTCACCAAAAACACAATCCATAAGAGGAAAAAATAAGTTAATGTATATTTATAACTCCTTATAATATTAATAACTCCTTTTTGAAATTTACTGTAGAGAATAAAAAGTCAAGTCATAGACTGGGAGAAAATATTGGTAAATCACGTATCTGGGCTTCCCAGGTGGTGCAGTGGTTAAGAATCCGCCTGCCAGTGCAGGAGACATGGGTTCAAGCCCTGGTCTGGGAAGATCCCGCATGCCGCAGAGCAACTAAGTCCATGCACCACAACTACTGACCCTGTGCTCTAGAGCCTGCAAGCCTCAACTACTGAAGCCCACACGCCTAGAGCCTGTGCTCCGCAACAAGAGAAGCCACTGCAATGAGAAGCCCACGCACCGCAACGAAGAGTAGCCCCCGCCCACCACAACTAGAGAAAACTCATGCACAGCAACAAAGACCCAACTCAGCCAAAACTTAATAAATACATAATTAATTAATTAAAAAAATTTAAAATCACATATCTGATAATAAGAATGATGTCCAAAACTTAGCAATAAAAACAATCCAATAAAATGAATGGGCAAACTATTTGAACAGACCCTTCACCAAAGATGAAGGCAAGTAAGCACATGAAAAATGTTCAACATCATTAGTCATTAGGGAAACAAAAATTTAAACCAAAATGAGATAACACGTTAGAATGTCTATCATTAAAAATAGTGGCCATCTCAGGTTTTGGTAGGGAAGTGCAGAACTCTGTACACTGCCAGTGGGAGTGTAAAATGGTAAAACCGCTTTGGAAAGCAGTTTAGCATTATTTTTTAAAGTTAAGCAGACTTCCAGTTTGAGCTCCAACATGTAATGAGCTTAAAAGTCATCACTCCCATCTTTACAGCAAAGAAAAGCTGACTAAACAGAAAAATAAATGACTTTTCTTGGACCCATTCGAGAACTGAGGTTGGAGGTTAAACTTAAAATCTAAAGAGACAGGTGAATACAGAAAATCACAGCTTAGATCTACATACCTGAACCAGAAGGCACTAAAGCCATAAACTTGTAGGAACACATAAATTGTTAATTGTGAGGAATTGCTAGAGGCTAAGTGTGGTAGACTAACATGAAAGGGAGAAACTTCTGGAGGCCTCAGTCCTTAGGGGGTCCCAGCACTTTCATGGACTTTTCCCCCAGAATCCCACCAGGTTTTTTTTTAACATCTTTATTGGAGTATAATTGCTTTACAATGGTGTGTTAGTTTCTGCTTTATAACAAAGTGAATCAGTTACACATATACATATGTTCCCATATCTCTTCCCTCTTGTGTCTCCCTCCCTCCCACTCTCCCTATCCCACCCCTCTAGGTGGTCACAAAGCACCGAGCTGATCTCCCTGTCCTATGCGGCTGCTTCCCACTAGCTATCTATTTTACGTTTGGTAGTGTATATATGTCCATGCCACTCTCTCACTTTATCTTACCCTTCCCCCTCCCCATATCCTCAAGTCCATTCTCTAGTAGGTCTGTGTCTTTATTCCCGTCTTGCCCCTAGGTTCTTCATGACTTTTTTTTTTTTCTTAGATTCCATATATATGCATTAGCATACGGTATTTGTTTTTCTTGTCTGACTTACTTCACTCTGTATGACAGACTCTAGGTTCATCCACCTCACTACAAATAACTCAATTTCATTTCTTTTTATGGCTGAGTAATATTCCACTGTATATATGTGCCACATCTTCTTTATCCATTCATCTGATGATGGACACTTAGGTTGCTTCCATGTCCTGGCTATTGTAAATAGAGCTGCAATGAACATTTTGGTATATGGCTCTTGTTTTTTTTTTTTTTTTTTTTGCAGTATGCGGGCCTCTCACTGTTGTGGCCTCTCCCATTGCGGAGCACAGGCTCCGGACGCACAGGCTCAGCAGCCATGGCTCACGGGCCCAGCCGATCTGCGGCATGTGGGATCTTCCTAGACCGGGGCACGAACCCGCGTCCCCTGCATCGGCAGGCGGACTCTCAACCACTGCGCCACCAGGGAAGCCCTATGACTCTTTTTGAATTATGGTTTTCTCAGGGTATATGCCCAGTAGTGGGATTGCTGGGTCGTATGGTAGTTCTATTTTTAGTCCCACCAGGTTTTCATGGTGAAGATATGAGAAAGATCCCTTCTTGTCACTGGTCAGGGGAAGGACAGAGTGATCACTGAGAAACACTTCCAGAGTCTTCTCTGCAGTAAAGGCCCACTCTTCAGGGAAGATCATGCTACTATACCAGATACAATTCTGAAAATTTATCTGGCTAGGGAAAGGGAATTCCTCTCCACTCCAGCCCCCATCAGCCTTTTGATCTCACCTAAAAGGAGGAAAAAATGTCAGCAGGAGACAGGGCTTCAAAGAAATAGCTCAGGAATAGAAATTGATATATCAAGAAAGTGCCTATCTTTTAGAAATATTAACTGAAACTGAGGTTCTGACACAATTACATTTTAATGGAACTGCTCAAGATTTAACATCAAACTCCATGCAAAGTCAGAGAGAAAGATGAGAGCTCTCTGTTAAACAGAAATGTAATATGTTAAGGCTATTTTTTTTTTTTCTACATTAGTTTTATGTAGCCCTGGCACAATCCTGAATGGAGAATGAAGACATTACATTAAGGAGAAGTAGAGGACTTTTTTATGACAAAAAATAAAAGAGGACTTATCCAGTATGTGATAAGAGAAAACAGAGAGAAAAGATAATTACAATTAAAACTTATGGTCCCAGTCAGCTGAATGGTGAAGCAAAGGAAGGGAGTAATAAACAAATAAAAGTCCAGTTTCTAACTCTAGGACACTAAGTATCCAGACACTACCTCTCTCTAGAACTTGAAGAGATGACACTCATGACAAGAACACAGCAATGAGAGAGGTTTTTTTGCTCAACAGGAACAGAGCTGCTGCAGATAGAGGTAAGGGACTTCATCTTCTGGAAAAACATCGCTCTAATGTGGCTAAAATCCACATCTGATAGACTCCTGAAGTGTCTTGTAGGAAGTTTTGTTCTTTACAAGATCGATGTTTTGAGTGACAAAATATACTCTAGACTTAATTCAGACAAACCATTAGAAATTGTTTTATATCCTGGAGGAGATAGAAACATTGGGCAAATAGGAAGATGTTAACTTAGAAATAAGGGAGATACGGGGCATGTAATCAGGGCCTAATTAGGAAAGCACGTTTCCCAAAGTTAGAGGATGATATCATGACCTGATTCAAGAAGAAATGTTGCATTAAATAAAATTATGACTATTAACTGCAAATGTTCCTTTATGAGAGAAGAGATATATATAAAGAGAACAACATGATAAACTGCAATGTCTATAAATACACACGAGATGGATATAGGGTCCCATCTGAATAAGCAAGACAGTGTAAGAAAGATAGTGCTGAGAATGAGCTGCAGCTAGTGAAAAATATTTGCTTAGTGCAAGAAGAATAAGAAAACACAGAGCTATTACTTAAAGCAGTTATCTTAGTTATAACAGCTAGAATGTATTAGCCCATATCCCTTCCTTTGTCTTCTCTGTAATAATTACACTTTACTGAGTTGATGTCCAGGAACTCGGTATCAGAAGAGGGGCTTTAGGCAGGTTATCTCATTTAAATCTAAACACAACACCATGATGTGGATATTAGCATACCTTTTCTCACAAATAGAGAAATTGAAATTTAAAGAGGTTCTGTAAATTGCCTACAGGCACACAGTTAGCAGGTGGCAGAACCAGGTTTTGAACTCAGGCAGCCTGACGCCAGATCTCATGTTTTGAATCACTGTACTCTATCATCTGCTGCATCAAAAGAGATCATTCCAAATAGAAGTGATAGAACAAGCATGAGTATGAAGGCATTGAAGTTCAAGATACATGAGAGGCATCTAGATCCTCTAAATGAGTTTTAGCCCCCTAGCCAACATCAGTTACCCTTCAGGGAACTAATACTATATACCAACGAGATCACTGTACCTCTTGCAATGATCTATGATGAATACTGACATAGTCATCTGGTATCTAGAGTCAAATAAATAATTTCTCAAGCTTTTAGAATAATGAGAAATTTGAATTTGCATTAAAAATAGACTATATTTTGTCCATCTTAGAAAAAAATATAGCTGGTCTATCAAAAACGGTTAAGAATAATTATTTGGTCAGTAAAGATCAGCCTGTATTCGTTAAGAATGAACCATGGCAGGTGAAAATATTTATATTTTAAATTTTTAAATGTACTAAAATAAAATCGAATGCTTAAAAATTTTTTTTGATCAAAGGAAAGCAATAGATAGTGTTTTGGGGATGTAGGAAAGACCATGGACTGAATAGTATACTCAAGATTTTTAAGTGGCTATGCAAGTTTATGAAAAGAGTTTGCTGGTAAAGCAATGTCAATCAGAAGAAAGTTGTTTAATGGCTTGATCATAAATTTCCTGTCAACCCTTTTTAGAGTAAAGTTTTTATCAACAAAGATACAGAGGACCTCTTTCACATATTTAAGAATGATTAAAAGGGGAAGAGATAGCAAATGCATAGTTTTCCAGGAAGGATTTCCATAGTATCTCAACAGAATAGGATGATGGACATAATTTAACCACATATAATTTAATAAAGATAAATTTTTTTACATTTAAAAAAATTTTTATTTATTTTCGGCTGCATTGGGTCTTTGTTGCTGTGCGTGGGCTTTCTCTGGTTGGGGCGAGTGGGAGCTACTCTTCATTGCAGTGCACAGGCTTCTCATTGCGGTGGCTTCTCTTGTTGCAGGGCACGGGCTCTAGGCACACGGGCTTCAGTAGTTGTGGTGCACAGGCTCAGTAGTTGTGGCTCGCAGACTCTTGAGCGCAGGCTCAGTAGTTGTGGTGCACGGGCTTAGTTGTTCCGTGGTGTGTGGGGTCTTCCCGGATCAGGGATCAAATCCACATCCCCTGCATTGGCAGGCAGATTCTTAACCACTGCACCACCAGGGAAGTCTAATAAAGATAATTTTTAAAACGTGTGCACAAACAATTGCACTGTTACAGCGTGAAGGAGATGCAGTGTCCCAAAAGCAAGCACAAAAATGTCTTGAGACTTTGTGTCGACATAAGTTCCACATGAGTCAGCAGAGTGCTCTGAACTGGACATCCCATAGGAAACTATTGCATTTAAACTTGGGCTCCAACAAGTTAAAAAGCATTCATAAGAGAGTGACCAGAATAATCTGAGCTCGGGAAAAAAGCATATGAAGAAAGTCTTAAAAAAAAAAAAACACTGAGGCTACTTCATCTGTATAATGCCCTTGGGTGCAAGCAACAGCTCCGACTCAAATTGGTGTTAAAAATAAGAAATTGTATTTTCTCTTGTAACAAGAGGTCCAGAATTAAAGTCGCTTTCACATGGTAATGACAGGTTGAGGCATCAAACTCAGAGAATACATCTAACAGGAATACCTCTTCTTATGGCTCACTACAAAGAGGAAAGAGACAAAAGTTTTTCAGAAGACTTCTCTTATGACTGCATTCCTTAGAATTGTGTCTCATTACCATTCCTTTACACATCACTTTCAAAGAAATGGGATTAGTCCCACACTAACCAGGACTCCCCAGAACTAGGAAAGGTCATGTTCTTCTGAGACATGATGATGTATGAGGAAGTGAGTAGGGATTTGAGCAAAATTAAGAGTTCTGTTAGAAATAAAAAGGACACCAAACAGGTCTACCACAAAATGTCCTAGGGAAAATTTAATAGTAGCTTTCAGTTATTTAAGACTTACCATATGGAAATGTATCCTATGGCTCAAGAGAAGGGAATCTAAGATTAATGTTTGGAAGTTAAGGGTGGGTCTACAGCAAGCCAGTAATAAATGGAATTTGCTGCATAAGGAATGATTCCCTTACTCTACATGTATCCTCCAGAGGGAGAGCGCTAGACTAGCTCCCCTCCAGGAAGTCTTCTAACCAAAGCCCAGCTTACAATTCTGCAAGTTTTGTCTTGCACAAAAGCATAACCAATGAGGTAGGTAGAGACTGAAATTTGGGCCATTGTCAACCTGCAAAATAATGCAAAGCTCTGTGGGACTGAGGCACCTAGTTCAGACAAATATGCCGTATATTTGCGAGCTACTCCTCCACAGTGTTAACACCTACTGAGTGGAGAATTGTACAAGGATGCCATGTGTACTCGTTAGCATGACAGTGATTCTAGGTTTCTCTGATTGAATTTAGTAGCTTACTAAAGAAAGTTGGAAAGAATAGAAGAGCAGTTTCAAAATAATAACTGTTTTAATACTATTTATAGTTTGCAAAGCAGTTTTTCATCTTTAAAACAGACATTATGATTATTCTCATTTTTTAGATGAAGATACTGAGGACCAAGTTTAAATATCATCAATGAGTAAATGCCGGATTTGGGTTTTCTAACCCAGGCAGGTCTGACTGATTCCAGTGAAAATAGAAATTCTTCTTCCTCCTCTTTCTCCTTTCCTGCCTATCTGTCCTTTTTCTTCTTCTACTGAGTATGCAAATCTTTCTCTGGTAGAGATAATAAAATGTTTTTATAATAATCTTGCTTATTTCTTAAACCCATATACCCTTTAAGAGCAAAATTTTGTCCTTCCCATATTATTTTGTTCACTGAGTATTTTTATTCTTTTCCATGTACCCAGACCTTATTTAAATATCACAATAATGGTCTCTTTCCATCATTTGATTCACATATATGTTCTAATTATGGTTGTGCTTCGAGGAAAAGAATGGATAGATATCAGCTCTAGTTTTAGTTGGATTGAATGGATTTTGGTATCAGCTTTGCTTTTACTCTTAGACAGTCCCTTCTATGATGACCCAATGTTGAAACAACATATAAAGAATAACTTTTTATATTAAAATTCTTGTCAAGTATTCAGTATAATTTAAATTTATTACTAATATATCTGCTGTCACATACACAATGAATCCTTCCAATTTCCTTTTCTTTATGGAAATATTACAATATATCCTAGTAAATCTTAGTGCCACTTTACTAAAAATAATGTTGAAAGGCAGAGAAGTAAAGTCTTTTCATATGCCAAAGTTGGTAGTCAGGTTTATATTAAGAAATAAAGGGGAAAATAATAAAAAGTGCAGAATGACAGCAGGGGCTGGGGACTATTGGATGGGGAACAGAAGTGTAAGGGAGACTTTTCACTGCACCCCTTTTTATCTTTTAAAATTTATTTAAACATTAAAATTTATATATTTAAAAGGATAAGTAAATGAATAGATGTTTGGTTAAAATTTACACCAAATAATAGCTAGATAAATAAGAAGAAAAAAAAAAAAGAAGGAAGGAAAGGAAGGGACGGAGGAAAGATGTTTGTTGATACATATTTTACTTAAGTACTAAGTGATGTTCACAAAATTATCCGGGAATCTTGAAAAGCTATCATAAGCTTCTTGAGAATTCTTAGAACATATTTGTAGATGATCCAGGTCTTTATGGGTTTAAAAGGAAAGTAGAGAAAGGAAGTCATTTTTGGAGAGAGGAGGGGAAATAAAGTTGGGATTTGTAAGGACTGCTAATCCCTTTTTAGTGCCTTAGGCAGAAGACTCCACATTTTCATACTTTTGAGGGACAAGAAAAGAAAATGGGGAAATAATTGGCTGGATGTGAATCAACTGATGCTTAGAAAAGAGTGAAACCCTCAATTTGCAAATTCAAAGATGTATAATAGATTTACTGGGGCTCAGTGGCAAGCTCCCCAGACTGAAAAGAAGCATGACTCTGGGCTGAGTGTAGATGGTACCACCACAAAGTGACTCTGTCTGAAAATGGGACACAGATGCATAGCTTCTGTGCTTGTTACAAGGACATACACTAAAGTGCTTTGTCAGCATCCACCTTCAATTCACCTACAGTGTTAGGACACCTCAACAAGACTTCATATAGGATTTTCAGTCCCTTCCAGGCTAAAGTTTGCAGTAAAATTGGTTATAAAGGGAATTTCTGTAAAATTTCTTCTATGACAAAATTAGAACTAGACTTCCAAGTAAAAATTCAGAATAATAGGGTCACTGCAAGTATTCTTCTAGGTCACTTCTATATTTTGCATTTCCCCACCATAATTCTAGACTTTGAGATATCCTCTTTGTTAGCATTCTTCAATCTGGAAATTCTATTTTCTTCCTTTCTTCCATTTTAAGGATTTATTTATGTAGTTATTATGTTTACTTAAGATATTTAAGGTGCTTAATAGAGAGGATAGAAATACTATATTCCCCATTAGGTGTGTCAACATAGGATAATAAAATCTGAAATTTCTTTAATATTGAGGATCCAAATTCTATAAATAATTTTGCAAGCTAAAAATTCTGTAATATTGCATTAAAAATGAGGAAATCTTATGAACAAGAACCTATTTCATGCCCGTCAGAGGCCATATGACATTTAAGATATACCTACAGAATCAGTTCAGTTTAGTTTACAAAGGCCTACTTGAGATGCCAGATTCCAAAAATACACAGATTAATAAAGATAACACTCCTGGCTTCTGTGGAATTTTCAGTCCAGTGGAAGAGACAGATCTGTAAGCACCTAATGTCAATGCAGAGAGCAGCAGCAATCTCTGCACACATACCCTCTCCCATTAAACCAGTCAAGGCAGGAAGGGATCCAAATTCAAATGGGCCTTATTCAGTGACTATTCCAGACTCCCGAAACATCTGTTCCCAGGACACTGCATTGTAGTTGGGCCCCAAATGAGAAATATCTTAGCAGACCACAAGCATTTGGAGCCCGTGCTCTGGATCTTCTCACTGCAGACTAATGTCTACTCCTCCTTATTTTAGCCTTCTGTTGACCCTCCCCTTTGGTCTGATACATTGATTTATCACTACCTCAGTTTCCAAACCCACTCTGGTTATGGATATTTTCTCTCCACCTCAGATGGAGGGTTCTCCAGGCTTTGAACGAGCATGCTGATTCCACCAATGGCAGAGACTTTTTTCTCTTCCTCGGGTGCATGCAGCTACACTAGTTTTACCACCTTTTTTTCAGTTATGTATGGTCATCCAATTGAGTTCTAGTCAACGAATGTGACCGCAAATGATGTGGAACACCTCCAGGCCTGACCCATTAAAAAAGTCTCATGTACAGTCCTCCGTGCTCCTTCCTCTTCTGCAGATTGATGTAAAATAAGGGGGAGAAATGGTAGGCAGACTGGAGGGGAGTAAATTAGTTTTGAATCTAATAAACTTTACCTTATTAGACAAAAGAACAATTTTAAGTTATTGCAACAAATGTTAACAGGTAAAGAAAGTGTTTGTTGTTTGTTTGAGAGGGTTAGGAAAGTTTGCATTTGCATCATGGAGCTGCCATCAGGTTTTAAAGCTAAATTATAAACTCTTATTTAAAATGACTAGTAAATGGTCAGAAAATTAATTTAAGTGCAGTATTTCTCGTTTCTTTTCTTAGTTCCTTGAGGAATGAAAAATACAAATTTAACTGCCTTCAGAATTTTTATCACCTTGTAATTTAATTTAAATTTTTGTGGCCACAAGGCATTCTTTGTAATAAAACTAAAATGATATGAAGGGGAGCAGCTTCTGGTAATTGATGATTTTTGTCAGGAATTTTAGGTTGCATTTCTAATTCTGCAACCGACTCATTAGATTACATTATGTTCAGTAAGTTACCATTTCTTTGTCAGACAGTTCTGTGGGTGGTGTATTAATATTCTTCTAAAATCTTTTTTTTACCATGACAGGGGCACTCCTCTCGGTACTTATAGGATCCGGAATATATTCATGTATCCTTTATTATATCTTTATAGTTGTTTTCTTTCACTCTTTCTGATTCTTCTAGCTGATCCTTTGTCCCAGATTTTTTCTCTCTATAGAAAAATGATAATGCTACCCATCTGGCAGTTGCTTGCCATGAATTGAAGAGGTTTGGGAAAATTCCCTGGCAGAGTGGCACTTACATTTGTATCATCTACGACAGAAATATGATTCCTATGTTGACATAAATATATCCCTTCTGAAATGTCAAAATGTTTTCAGCCTTCACCAATTATTTTAGTTATTATAAATGGTGGTGATTCTTCTCCCAAGGAAGCTATCATTTTCCAGCTTCCATAAGAGTTAGATACAGTCCATATTAGCATTTAAATATTTCAAATAATATGTGTAGAGGAACTAGCTTTATAAGTTTTTAACATAAATCTAAAGGAGTTAACAAAAAATAAGCTTGTGCCAGAATAGTGTCAGACCCTGCCTTTGTCAAAGACAGTGATACGAAGCTTCCTCTTCTCAACTGTTCCTTTTCTCAACCACAGCTTCCATTGACTTGTTAATTAGTTGAGACTTAAATATTTAATTTTAATGATTTACTACATTTTTCTCAATTACATTTTACTTTATCATTACTCACATACTACAGCACAATTTCCTTTGAAAAGATCTATAAAAGTAATTAAAGACAAAATACTCAGAGTACATATTTTTCATAACTGTACTAAATGATGGGCGAGATCATAAGTAGAGGAAATTGATGAATTGAAGAAGCAAAACAGATGGTAAAGCTGTGTACACGTGCCAACACACTCCAGCTTGCAGGCTGTTCCAGATTCTGCTAAGGCCAGAAACATAGTGAAAGAAATAGCAAGAGCTTGATCCAGCAGGAACAGCCCATAGTCCCCTTGAGTCCATAAAAGCAGGCTTCCTGGCTCTAACACAAGTAGCCCTATGCAAAGCAGTACTCCATGGAAATGCTGTGTTTTCTGACCTTCTGGAAGTTTCTGTGTTAAAGCATATGGTTTTTCTCAAGGGAAGAAGAGTCCTCTCTAAATATCTGTCAAGGCAATAGATGATGTAGATAAATGCATATACAGAGACAAAATGATTCTCTCTTTTCTTATGTATGGCCATCCATTTTTTTTTCTATTTGCAATTCCTCTTTCCTTTGTTTTGTGCTCATAGGTAGCAGATACCCTACTAATCTCTAGGAGTTACACAGATGATTAAAACGATAGTTCTGCTCATAGGTTGGTTCATCACTACTTCAATTCACTAAGAAAAGCTTTGAAAGCACCCTATTAGGACAATAAAAATACTGGTAAAGTGAACTGAAAATATTAAATAAATCAAGACAATTTTCTTTTGGCTTCAGAATGTCTTCTCAGTTGCCAAAATGGTGACAAATCCATAATTGAACAAGTGTATCCCCAGCTCCTACCCAAGGTCAATTAGTGTACCAACTAGTACCTTGCAAGTAAACTACATTTAAGTCATCAATAAAAAAGCATGGAAAAAGTCAGGTAATAGAGGGTTTTAATATTTAAATTTTTGCTGAACATTTGTTGTAACAGTGAACATTTAGAAAGAAACTAAATATCCAACACTATGAGATTGGTAAAATAAAGCATACTATTTTATACTATGGAATATTAGGCAGCCAAGGGAGTCATTTTACAGGACTATAAAATAAGATAGGAAAATACATGTGATATAATGTTAGGTGGAAGAGACCCAAGTCAATTCAGTATAAATTGTTCTGATATTTGTCTGTCTTCCTCAGAACAAATAGTAGATTCCAGTAATGATTTTGGACAACCATTTCTTAAAATGGATCTTAGGAGGAAATGGAGCAACAATCCCTGGGGCAGTGGATTAAGGGGGAAAAATTTACTTTTGATGGAGAAGTTTTTGAGGATGGCTGAAGAACAGCGGGCATTATAGGGGCACTCACGGAGGAGGAGGGGACGCCACTGTAGGGCTGAGAGGCAAGCTGGTTTGGTCAGATAGTATGACAGTCATCCCAGGCTTCATGACTTCATGGAACAGTAACCAACTATTTGGAGATCCAGCAGCCGTAAGTTATGACAATCGCACAGGGATGATTGAACCAATGACTTTCACAGTGCAGAGGATAACCAGTTCATGGGTGTATCCCTGCATTGAAACCTAAGACCAAAATTCAAATATGGGTGATGTATGACTTTTCTATCTTTTTACTTGTCTATCTACAACACCTTAATAAAACACCTATTTGTTTTCCCTTTTCTACGTTCCTGGGGGAAAGTATACTTCATGAATTGGCCAAAATAAACAAGAGACTAGGGAGGTAAATTAGTCTTTAAAATTCTCAACTTAATCCAGAAGATACTTTGTAACCCATGCAGACTACTCTAGTGAAACTTATAAATTATTTATGAAACAAGATTATTCAAAAAATAAATAGAGGTTATTAGGATATGTAAACATACCAAGGATGTGAGATAGAATATAAACAGTGCCAAATACAGGCAACACTAATCTTTAAATTAGTCATCTCTGGTCCCCTTGTCTAGCCAAATCCCAGAGAGCATTTTCTTCCCCCTTCAGGAAATTGAATGTAAAAGAGATGAGAGTCTCATCTAAGGGGTTTATTACCCTATCCTGGAAACAAAAATAGAAGATTTAGGTAGATAGGCTTTTGTTTAGTAGTTCACGGTCAAATTGAACAGTATCTCCCTGTAAGCCCACACATTCTCTTATTTGAAGGTCTTCTACTGATACCCCATAAGGCATCAATAATTTATACCTCACTGTGTAATATACATTACTTTGTTTAGATAATCAGAACAATACCCAGCATAAACATTTACTGTACAATAGGAAGTCTTCACTGGAAAGAGTTGGAATTAGAAGAAAAGAAAGAAAATGGAGGGACATGAGGCTTTTCTGGGAAGGGCAGACCTAGTCTAGGTATCTCATGTGAAGACTCTGAATCCCTAAAGTGAACATAAAGATTCTGGGAATCTGAGGAGTGCAAGAAAGATATAGAACGGGAAGCAGAGGGAAACAAAATCCATTTCACGTCTTAATTTTTTCCTAGACTCCAAAGCTGGTTTTCCACTGAGAATAATCTTTCATCTTTGGCAAGCTATTAATACCAGGTATCAAGAACGACATTTATTAGGGGTCTGATCATACTGGAAACTCCCAAGCAGGGTAAATGCTTTATTCATCTTCTTTAGCTCTGGTTTATAGTAGTGAGATAAGTCAAAGGTAAACAGAGGAACAGGATGGTGACTTCTTTCCTGAGACTTACTGCCAAAAAAGGAATCAATTAAACCTAGTCGTTAAAGTTTATAACAAGCGTGTGTGCTGGGTCCAGAGGCAATGGAGACAAAAGGGTAGGTGAAAGTGGTCAATTTGCTTGGGAGAGGCAAAGTCAAGAGACGCTTTATAGAGCAGGTGATGTTCATGCTGATGTCTGATATTCATGCTTGGAAGAAAAAGCACAGAGCGTATTCCAGACAAAAGGAGAAGCAGTGTAAACCAAAGTCATGGGTTCCACCAGGGTCCAATTGTACCTCCAGTGCTATTTCATTCAATTTCAACCCATAACTAGTATAGTAATTTATGAAACTGCCTCACTCCAAATCTAATCATTAGACACCCATTAACATATCCATAATGCTTTCTTTAGCTCTGTATTCACAAAGGATCTATCTATCAGATCAGGGCTTATCCCACTAATTCACAAATATAATGACTATTTTGAAGTCCAAGACATGTGTCTGATATTATTATTTCTCTTTCTTAAGATAGAAAACACTAGAAATAAAACTTCCTTCTCCTAGATTGTAAAATGAGTCTGTGACGCCTTGTAGTTCTCAGTTTAAGTCATGTTTCAACTCAGAAAATTTCTTTACATAAATCACAGGTGAGCTCAGTAACAGATTTTTCTATCAGACTTGCACCTGTGAACCTTAGTTGAAGGCCTATTATTTCCTGGCTATGAACTGAACTTTATCAACAGTGGTTACATAAACATGCCAAACCACCTGGTAGGTACTCTACAACACTGATACTTTGAGAAAGGGTGGCCCAGTCCTTCAGCAGAATAGTACTTTGAGAGTCAAAAGAGTTCATTTTAGCAGTAACAAACACATTGGGTAAGCATGCATTCATATACTGCAGATTTTTTCCTCTTACAGTATGTGAGCACAGGCTAAAAAAAGAAAGAAGTCCAAAATAGCCTATAAAATACTTCCTTAAGGTAGCGACATATGAAATTAGAGCAGCTGAATGTTTGACTTTCTGAAATTGCTTCTTGTAAAGCAGAAATGTCTTATTCAGTATGCACACGTGATAGTGAAGGCAGCCGCCGTGTAGAGTTCTGTGATTCTGTGCCAAACCTAGATGCTGAAGTGCTAAGGGTGCCTAGAAAGTCAGAGGGTTGCTTTCTTTGAGGGCTTGCCCATACATGTTTCTAATCTCTGCATGGAGAGATAAGATATGCTCTTTAGGTGAAATGAATGGCGGAAAGGTGAGTACGTAGACCTGGGTCCTTAACTTTCAGACACCATGCCAGCAACTTGACACAGCAAGAGGCTGTTAAGCATTAAAATCCTTAGTCCCTCATTGGAATTTTTTCTAAAATTCATGCATGAAGATGTGATTTTCTTTTATACAGAAACACAAAGGTCATCCAGTTCAACCACTCATTTAACACTTTGGGAAACCGAGGCCCAAAGAAGTAAAGGGACAGGACCACAAAGCCAAGACTGGACCCAGCTTTTCTGGACTCCTAAAGTGCCAAATGTGGCTAGGACAGTTGGAGGTCATCCAGCTCAGGCATTTGCCACCATGGACTGTACTTATTAAATTTCTCTCTAGAGACCTTAAGTTCAAAATAATGTTTTGACTCTAAAATCCTGCCTGTATTATGTAATAATTAATTACCCATATTCTTCAAGGTCATCATTCATCATTAGCCTTTATTCACTCTTTTAACAAACATTTATCTAGTATTTCTTGTAAATCATGAATTATATTGTAAATGAAAAACAACATGGCCCCTGTTTTTATGGAGCTTTTGGTACTCTAGGTAATTTATAATATAATTGCGTTATATACTGTCATACAATTCCAATTTGAACAAGTGCTATAAGGAAAAACGAAGGACAGTGTTCAATGATAGAAAATAATGAGGGACTGACTGTTTTAGAGTTGATGGTTAGAAGAACCATCAAGGGAGGGACATTTGAAATCAAATTGCAAAGATGAATGAAGTTAGTCAGATGGAGGGTGGTGGGTGTGGGAGTGGGAAATCCTGGCAAAGGGAAGAGCACAAGCAGAAGCCTTGGCCTCTGTGTTTGAGGCACTAAAGGGAGGTGAATGCACATGGAGAATGGAGAGTCAGGGGTGAGTGACTGAGAGTGAAATTGGGGAAGTAGTCAGGGACCAGATCACATAAGGCCTAATAGGTGATGCTAAGGAGGATGAATTTTATTCCAGGTGCAATGGGAAGCTTTAAAAGCATTTTTTAGCTGGGATGTTAATATGATTCAGTTTACATTGTTAAAATGACCAACATTTCTGATTAGCATTTAGTAATTACTAGGGTTAACATACAAAGTAGATACGTGACAGCTAGAATCACAGAAACTTTCACTTAAACTGTCTTGGTGCAGGATATTGTACAACTTCCACAAGTATGGAAGCCCAGCAACTACAGTAGGCAAGACATCAAAAGTGCAAACAGACAGGTGATGATTTTTTTATGGAGGAAGGTCCAGTACTCACCATTCCACCTGTTTGTTCTTTGGGTTTCAACCTTGTACCCCTGACACTCAGTTTCTTCCCTTCTCTTTATTTACTTACTTACTTATTTATGGCTGCGTTGGGTCTTCGTTGCTGCGTGCAGGCTTTCTTTAGTTGCGGCGAGCGGTGGCTACTGTTCGTTGTGGTGCAGGGCCTTCTCACTGCGGTGGCTTCTCTTTGTTGCGGAGTGCGGGCTCTAGGCACTCGGGCTTCAGTAGTTGTGGCGCACGGGCTTAGTTGCTCCGTGGCATGTGAGATCTTCCCGGACCAGGGCTCGAACCCGTGTCCCCCACATTGACAGGCGTCTTCCCATCTCCTGACCTACACATTGCCTCCTTCTCCAGGTACTAAACTTTCCATTTCTTTTCTGGCTTTCCATCTCATCTCTCCTATCTTCTGGTATTTTTTAAATTTTAATATTTATTTATGTATTTGACTGCTCAGCTCTTACTTGTGGCATGCAACATCTTTTAGTTGCAGCACGTGGGCCCTGACCAGGAATTGAACCCAGGCCCCCTACCTTGGGAGCGCAGAGTCTTAGCCACTGGACCACCAGGGAAGTTCCTCTTCTGGTATTTTTTCACTCTAGTGATTTTGACAGTCCTTAGCATATAGTAGAGCTAAGTTTTTTATGCTCATGGAAGGAATAAGTGGATGAATGAATTATAAATAGGAACTCGGATTTTTCGGTCAACAGAGAAAACCAATGACTATATTGCTAGTGGTAAGAAAATAAAAATAAAAACCAGGGCTTCCCTGGTGGCGCAGTGGTTGAGAGTCCGCCTGCCAATGCAGGGGACACGGGTTCGTGCCCCAGCCCGGGAAGATCCCACATGCCGCGGAGCGGCTGGGTCCGTGAGCCATGGCCGCTGAGCCTGCGCGTCCGGAGCCTGTGCTCCGCAACGGAAGAGGCCACAACAGTGAGAGGCCCGCGTACCGCAAAAAGAAAAAATAAAAATAATAAAAAAATAAATAAAAACCATAATTTAATTGTTCTTCTTTGTTTTGCTGCCCCCCAATTAACTAATTGCTTGGAGCAAATCTTTCTAGTTTTGTCTTTGTTTTTGAAAAATCTTCATTGTCCTCACTGAATTGAAATTATTGATGCTTAGTAGCTGATTGTATAATACTTTAAAATCAAATATGAGTCACTGTAACATGTCTACACATTGGATACAGTGTCCATCTTTTTAAAGAGTACTTCTGGGGGTTGATTTCTCCTTTGAGATTTTGATTTCGCTTATGACCTCCCTGACTCTTGTTCAACTTTTTTTTTCCCCAGAATGAAAGAGCTGTCAAGTAGTCATGCCATTAGAAGAAGTGTCATGCAACCTAGCCAAAAGAGTCTCCTGCTGTCTTGGAGTGCTTACAATTGATTAATATTCACTTTTCTGTTCTCCAGAGGTCATTTATAATGCTGTGTATTCGTGGTCTCCCTGCTGGGATTCGTTTGACCTTGAGATAACACACGTTACCAGAAGAGAACACATCTGACACATCTGAAGCAGGTATGCTTTATTTGAAAAAAAAAAAAGCAAATTAAGACATCGTAGGGTACTACATTTACTTTCTTAAATGATTTTTATACCAAATTGAAAATATCATATCAAAACCTAATATTTTTCTAAAGGTCAGAACTGATGCCTTTTCATGTACTGAGCAGAGAAAACTTAAGAAAACTGTAAATAAGTGCAGCTTATTATTTGCTGCCTCACGTCTGTTCTATGGCCTTCTCAGAATTACCTGTTGCTTCCCTTCCCGGGGAAAACCTATATGTTGTTCTTTGTCTTAATTCTTGGGGACTGTGTTCTCTGTTATCTGTCACCACTGGAAATGGTTTGGATCAACAAATTCCCTGAAGTTTTATTGATATTGACTCTTAAATTGAAGCCTTTCAGATGGGGATTTGTATAGAGATAGTCTGGGTCTGAGTAAGCCTTCCTTCCCAGAACCCCTCAAATCACACTGGCTAAGGCTACCTAGCCATGCCAGCCCTGGGGAAGAGAATCAAGGCAGGTTGTTCCTTTCTTATAACACGATCATTATTAAAATGGGGAAAGTATGAGATCTGGAATCAGATACGTTCATTTCCAAGTTCTGAACAGTTGGTTTAGTCTTCAAAGTGTGTGTGTGTGTGTGTAGGCTTTATTTAATATCATTATTTAATTATAATTCTTCCACATACTATCTATGTAATCTCCACCAGCTTACTTACTTCTGTGATATTAATTATCCTCAGATCTAAAATAGAAATACTAACCCATCCTTAATTTAACTTGAATTAATTTCAATAGAATATGTACAGCAACATGTACAGTGCCTGACACGTAGTAGGTAGTCAGTAAACATTAGAGCCTGTCACAGAATAGAAAGCAACTTCGTTAATAATCCTGTCTCTCTGAAACTAGCATGAAAAAAATTTTATTTTTATAAATAAAATGCATGAATAGGATTCAGTTACCAACTGAGAACAAATACATTTGGTAGGTTTGTATGATATTGTTAAATTGATTTATTGACTTTCTTACTTTAAACAATGCTCACCAAAAAAAGAAAGACATTAACTTCAAAGTATCAGAAATATCTTGTATATATTAACAAAAAAATGTCAATTCAAGCTGTAGTAGTAACAAAAATCATTGAAATCCAACTTAAAATTAGTATATAAAAATCTCCATAGGTATATACAATTTTCCTATAGGTATATACAATTTTCCTATAGGTATATACAATTTTCCTATAGGTATATACAATTCTTTGTCTTGAGCTTGTCTTGCCTTGGACTTTCACAAACCAGATCTTGAACCAGATTAAGAAAAGACAAAGAGCTTTCAATGGATAACACCCTGTTTCTGGTCATTCAGGACTGAGGCCAGGGACTACATTGCTAGATGCACAAAGTAAATTGTCAGAGAACTCTGTCAAGTGTGTTCTTTCTACCCCCTTTAGGGAAGAGATCTATCATTTAATGCAGGTTCTACAACCTCCTTATCAGTGACCTTCTCACCTCAAACACTTACAAGGCAGATTTCCTCTCATCTAGAGATAGTGAGAGGCTCTGATAATAAGAAATTTCTCGCTTACTGTGGTCAGCATGGACTGGCCTGCTGTGGGTCTAGTATCACATTGGAAATAGAACAGAAAGGTAAGTGATTGGGGCATAGTGAGGAACCACCCATTCCCCCCCCCCCCCCCCCCGCCCAAGCCTGATGGTTCAAAGTATGGCCTGGATCCTCTGACCTGGTGTATTCCTCATTCTATATTGCCTGTAGTGACCACCAAACTTAGGATTTGGCTCCACAAAGAAATAGGGAGATATTAGGGAGAAGTTCCCACACTTATCCATAGTCTGAGTATATTATTTCCACTGCTTTTTGCTGACTTTGCAGTAAACTTAGTAAAATCAACCTGGAACTAAATCTAAACCTACAATTCTCCAAATTGATTAAGGAATCTAATAGATGTTAAGACCTAAGTGTATTTTCAACCTATTTTTAAGCATCAGGTGAAAATTATAAAAGTCAATAAGAGCAGTCATACATTTCTTCGAACCAGTTACAAAAACCACTTAATGATGCGGAAGAGTGATGGTGTTTGGCCACTGCATATTCCCAACTATTGATATCCTCTATGAGTCATGAGGATGGAAATAGGAAGATAATTTTATTCTTTTTGTTTGTTTTTTGTTTATTTCTGTATTCCCAGAAACTAGAACAGTGTTCCTAGCACCTAGTAGTAGCTCAATAAATATTTGTTGACTGGCTGAATGGCTGAAGGAATGAATGAATGGTAAAAGCAGAATGTATATACTACTTCAAAAGAAGAGATATGTGTGAGGGTGTAGGGGATTCTGGTTTTAGAAGCAGTGATAGAACAGAGAGTACTATGAGAGAGTATAGAAGAGTGAAAAACAACAGGGCTCTAATGGAAATATGGGAATGATACTTACTGATGGAGACGGCATCTCATAAATGAGGACAAAGTGCATAATTTGAGTAAAGGTAAAAGAACGGGTGTTCACATGGAAAACAGTAGAAGGGCCTAATGGAGAAAAAGGGCTGAATTATATACAAATGTGGAAATGGAAAGGAATCCTAGAGTCACTTTTTGTCCTTCAAGAAAAAGTTGCTAATAACCAAGGAGAAGATACTGGTAGTTAGAAGTTAAACTGGAGACTTAGTGATGGGAACAAGGGAGGGGAGAAGGGAAGGAAAATATAAGAGTTTAACAGGCCACAGTGTCCCATGAGCCATGTTCATGTTTCTTAGCTTCTAGAAGCTGCAAATTGAAATGCTTACAGGGAACAGCTAATGAGTGACTAGTGTCTAACAGAAAAATAGAAAGTACACGCTCCTTCTTAAGGCAGCAGTCAATAAAGGTCCTGTGATTGTTTGCCATGCAGAAATAGACTCAAAGAGAAACCAACAATCTGCATTTGTATGTAAAAATCTTCTAATTTGTAAATGTTGGGAACTGATTCAACTTTTATAAAAATGGTTTATGGCGCATAGCACATGGATTTATAAAATACAGCACTGAGAAAAAAAGAAATTGAATGAGATTTCCAGCATAATATCATTTATATAAATTTAAAATGTTTACATAAAAAACAACCCAAAATATTTTATAAGATTTCAGGTACATTGAATGACATAAATCAAACACATTAGAATCCTGCCTTGGTTATGCAAGACAAGACTGATACGAGAAATGAGAGAGGAATACCAAATTTAAAAAAAAAAAAAAAATATTACGTGGACATATGATAATAACATGCTATGGACTAAGGAGTGCAATTATCCAGCTTTCTATACCTAAGATCCAAAAGTAAATGAATAAATATAAATAAAACACACAGTAAATATCCAAACAAACATACCACAAAAATCATGCTACTAGTCGGTCTGTGAGCCACTGGTTTGAAAATCCTTATTTACATCTTGTCCTCCAAAAGCTCCCATGAATATGGTCAGAAAATTGGCTGGAGAAGAGTCAGAGGCCATGACGTATGAGCATAACGTTGCTTTGGCTGCTGCCAGTGTGTCGTCCTCTAATGCTCCTTCTGAGGGTTTTGTGCAAGGGGTAACCAAGAAAATGAGGAGCAAAAGGCAAGAAAGTATATCAGAATAGATGAAATCTGCCTCTAATGACTGTCATCCAGTCATAAATACCCTGGTTTCATGCAAAGTATTTTTATGAGTTCTCTGATTTATCTCTTTAGACAGTTATCGTAAACTCTTCCTCAAGCACATACCTGGAGGTTATGGGTGATAGTATTTGGGCCAACACTTATTTCTAACTACTGATACCTTCTTCCACGCGAAGGTATATCAGTTAACATGACACTCTTGGCTTCTCTCCACCCTCTCATTCACTCCTCCCCAGCGGATAAGAAGTGCTATATCTTTGGGAGGAGAAATAGGCTGACCCTTCCTTCCTCCGTTCTCTTTAAAGGGAAGCCCTGCAGATTCCCAGTACTTTCTACATCTTGTTTGACTAATTCTGAAGAGCTGTATGCACAAAATCTACTTGCCTAACAGTAACAGACCTAAAAACTACATTATCTGAAGTTATTAGTGGTATTATTATTAGTTATTATTCATCTGCTTTACTCTTTAACTCAATTAGTTCAGAACACAAGCGCAGAAGAGATGTCCTATATTTAAGGGAAACTGTCAAAAGCAACAATAAATGTAAGTATTTATAAAAGTGCTTTGTTTCAGGGAGATCAGCTCTGTGCTTTGTAACAACCTAGAGGGGTGAGATGGGAGGATGGGAGGGAGGCTCAAGAGGGAGGGGATAGGTATACATATAGCTGATTCACTTTGTTGTACAGTAGAAACTAACACAACATTGTAAAGCAATTATAATCCAATAAAGGGGCTTCCCTGGTGGCGCAGTGGTTGAGAGTCTGCCTGCCGATGCAGGGGACACGGGTTCGTGCCCCGGTCCGGGAGGATCCCACATGCCGCGGAGCGGCTGGGCCCGTGGGCCATGGCCGCCGGGCCTGCGCGTCCGGGGCCTGTACTCCACAGCGGGAGAGGCCACAGCAGTGAGAGGCCCGCGTACTGCAAAAAAAAAAAAAAATCCAATAAAGATGTAAGAAAAAAGGACAACTGTGACCAAAAAAAAGTGATTTGTTTGAGATCAAGTGTCTTAACATTTAATATTATGCCTTATCAACTCATATCAATCAAAATTTACATAAGAATGAGATAAATAAAACAGAATTTATCTTATTTCATGACATGACTTTAAAGTGAATATACAAACTCAGTAAATTTTCAAGAAATTTCATGTAGAATCATTATGCTAAATATTTGAAGCTTTGTATTTATTTTTTTAAAGTTTTAAGATTCTGAAACTGTGTAAATCCTTATTATATGCTTTTTAAGTTTTCATTCACAAATAATTCTTCCAGGAAACTCCTTGGTCATTATTGAGATAATTAATTTCTGTATTTATTTTGTTGTTCATTGGGTCCAAAAATCATCTACATTTAAAGAAGCAACTGAGTCCTTATTTTGTAGATGATTTAGTTATTGTTCAGGAACACTTCATGTCTATAGAAAGGCCAAGGAGAGACCTAGTGGGAGAGCCAAGACAAGAATCTATGATTCCTGATCCTGACCGAGGTTTTTCTCCTTTATGACATTTCCTCTGAGAATGACTTGAAGGTGATGGCTAGGATTGTTTAATTATTTTTATGCCAAAGGAAATATCTCTAATAATTCATTCAACAAGGATAAATTGAGATACTGCTTTGTCTCAGGATAAATTGAGATACTGCTTTGTCTCATATGTTCTGCTTGGGACTTATTGACAAAGATAACATAGTTTTGACATCAGAGAATTCACAATGAACTAGATGAGATGTGTATGTGTGTGTGTGTGTGTGTGTGTGTGTGTACACACACATATATATATGAAAAAAATAATAATAATGACATAGACTGCTTATAAAACTGGCTCAAGAGATAAAAAGACCCACTCTGCTTAAACAACTTAAGGCAAATTTTAAGAAAAGGAGCCTCTTAAACCAGATCTTGAACCAGGATTTTACCAGCAGTTTATGAAAGTAATAATCAAAGTAATAATGATTAACATTTATTGAGGACTTACTGTATATTACCAACATTATCTCCTTTAATCCTCATAATAACTCGGTGAGTTCCATGAAACACATTATAGGTACCAGGAATACTTACTGGAGTTTATTATTCCTGCATAGGGGAAGTAGCTGTGGAGCAGACAGGTAAGGTTTGTAGAAAAGGCCCAGCTTCAGGTATAGTAGGAAGTTAAGAGTTTATCCTGTAGACATTGAGGAACCAGCTTCTTCATTAAAATACTGAACCTGTAAGATTGCTTCCTCTCTTTTTGTATTCTCTACCTCTTTAATAGCCTACAATCAGTTTTAAAACATTTAGCAACTAATATAAGTATGCTACTGTGCCTATTCATGAAATAAAGTCAAAGATAGTATACACAAATCCTACTTCATATGAAAGAATTTGTATATGTAGTATAATTTTCCAAGCCCAGCTTTACATATTCAACACATGCTACTCATCAGGGTTCCTCTGTAAATTTAAGCCCTCTAAAAGATTGTGGTTTAGAAAAGAAAAAAAAAGAAAAAGAAAAACTTGCACGTACGGTTTTATTATATTATGTATTAAATAGACCAATATATTTCCATAAATCAGTTTGTTCCCTGGCTCATGATGAAACCAATTTCTCAAAACTTTTAGGCAAATTAATAATCATGAACAACGGTCATTTTATTTTTCCCTTAAAGCCTAATTTAACCTTTTAAGTTAAGAGTGTGTTGTGATTAGTGTTCAAGGCTAGTACTGTTTGAAACAGTAAATTTCTGTTTTTATATAACAGTAAATTATATTCTACTTTTTTCAAAGTTAGGTTTTTAAGTGGCAAATTTTCTCTAAGAGTGCTTCTGAAAATTAACTTCTATTGAATGGTAAATGCAAATGATAAAATCCTGGATTGCAAATATAATTACATTAAGTACACAGAAACACCAACTATGAATTTTAAAAAAATTTTTGAGTTAAATTATTAAAAGTTTATTCTAGTCCTTGGTAAAGTAAGATTTAATTCATGTGTTATTTAAAAAAATCTAGATAATGGACTATGTTGAGTATTTTGGGGAGGTAATATAGAGTTGGTTGGGTTTCAGTACACTATTTACTGTATATATGATTTTACTCAACCCTCCATCAATTTCTTTATCCGTAAAGTGATAAAAATAGAGCCCACCTCTCTGGTTGTTGTGAGTATGAAGTTAATTACTACATGAAAAGATCTTAGAATATTTCCATAAAATAAATATCAGCTACTATTTTTAGTCACATCTAAAAATCAACTTATCATTTGAAAGGGTGCAGTACATTTGTTACAAGTATTCTAAAGATATTACATATATTTGCAGTTATGTTCATAATCATCTGCTAACAAATCTTAATCACTCATATCATTTTAGTTTATAACTAGCAACTTTACAGTGTAAAAGTATTATCTTCACAATTATCATTAATCCTTCTATATTATGAACCCTATAGTCTACTATGTCATCAAATAAAATGGAAGTTCTCTCTGTGATAACCGATGCCCCTTCCTGGAGAAATATGCACATATTTCATGTATGCTTTTTAAAAAATTTTCATTTTATATTGGACTATCGTTGATTTACAATGTTGTGTTAGTTTCAGGTGTACAGCAAAGTGATTCACTTATGCATGTATCTATTCTTTTTCAAATTCTTTTCCCATTTAGATTATTACAGAATATTAAGCAGAGTTCCCTGTGCTATACAGTAGGCCCTTGTTGGTTAACTATATTATATAGTAGTGTGTATATGTTAATTCCAAACTCCTAATTTATCCCTCCCCCCCACCTTTCCCCTTTGGTAACCATAGTTTGTTTTCTATGTCTGTGAGTCTGTTTCTGTTATGTAAATAAGTTCATTTGTATCAGTATGTTTTTAGATTCTGCATATGAGCAATATCATATGATATTTGTCTTTCTAATTCACTTCACTCGGAATTCAATTGTGTAATTAAATCTTACTTGGGACCACTAAACAGCCGTCTTATATCCGAAGAACCTACTGTCAAAAACACTTGAAGGTTTGCTGGTTTCCTAGCTTTGAGCACTTCAATGTAAAGAAAAATTCTAATAACTTTCTATTTCACAGACTATTTCTAGAGTAAACTGACACATTTAGGTTCTCTTCTCTCTGACCTCCTTTTTCTTCTTTTCTCTGTATTAGCAGTCAAAGTAATAATGATTAACATTTATTGAGGACTTACTGTATATTACCAACATTATCTCCTTTAATCCTCATAATAACTCGGTGAGTTCAATGCTATTATCATCACCCTTGTGTTATAGATGAGGAAATTCAGGTATATTTAATTTCCCTAAATAACTTGCCTAGAGGCACAGAGCTCATAAGTGGAAGAGCCAGGATTTAAACCCAAGCAGCCCAACTCCAGAGCCCATATGATAGCTCACTGTCATATGATACCACAGACATGAAAGACAATGACAGACAGAGAAACTTTATGGGAACATATGTATATGTATAACTGATTCATTTTGTTATAAAGCAGAAACTAACACACCATTGTAAAGCAATTATACCCCAATAAAGATGTTAAAAAAAAAAGACTCTAACAGCATTTCTCTTCATCTCCTTCTTTATTCCCTACATGAATATGCAAACATAGAATAACAACATGTGGATATCTTAGCCCTGTTCCTGGTAATAACTTAGCAACAGTTTAGCAAACAGAAAAATACATATCATCGTATTATTAGATTTTCAGTTCCCTTATTTTCCCCTTCACTTTTCCGCAGTCCAATAAGATGAATTTTAGTGAAGGGGAAGGCTGAGATTTGCCTGTAGAGAAGAGCATGGAAGATGAGTGGGGAAGGAAGAGAAAGGTATTAGCCATTGTAGTCTGAGTTTCAGGGAAAGTTGGGGTTTTGTTTGTTTGTTTGTTTAGGTAGAGAAGAGAGACAGAAGAGGATTTGTAAAATATTAAGATACAGAGGCAGAGATTTCTAGGATGTTTTGGTGTGTAATATAAAAGAAATCCTGCAGCATAACTCAACTTTCTATTTTGTTATATTTTGATAGACTTCATTAGACATGTAAATTGCCTTTCTTTCTTATTCCTCTTTCTCGCTCTCTCTCTCTCTAATTCTTTCTTTCTTTCTAACATTGGGCAAGTGCTGGTAATTCTTCTGAATGCCTCACCAAACAGAATGTGGGCATCTTTGTGCTACTCTTTCAAACGTCCTTAGTTAAGTATAGAGTTCTACAGCTATGTTCTGTGATAAAACCTATATCTCTCTCTTTTTTAAAAATATTTATTTATTTACTTATTTATATTCAGCTGCACCAGGTCTTAGTTGTGGTATGCGGGATCTTTAGTTGCAGCATGCGGGATTCAGTTCGCTGACCAGGAAACAAACCCGGGCCCCCCTCACTGTGAGCACAGAGTCCCAACAACCAGACAACCAGGAAAGTCCCCCTATACCTCTCAAAGGAGAAAAAATTATAAGACTTTATTCAAGTGTTTCAGTGACACTTCTAACCTAATTTCCCAACAAACACCCTGACTTATATTTTTGCCTCTTCACTAACTCCCTATTATCTTTGGTAAGCCTCTTAACAGCACACACTACCTTGTCTCCATATTCGTGAAGTAATACTTTTTAAAATTTTTTTTAGTAGAACAGAAGTTGAGAAGTAACTGATGAGAACACCCTAGAGCCATAGAGATTAAGATCGATGCTAGACAGTACTGTGGTCTTGGCCAAATCACATCTTAGTCCCAGTCTGTTCAATAATTTGCCTTTAGGGCTTCCCTGGTGGCTCAGTGGTTGAGAGTCCGCCTGCCAATGCAGGGGACACTGGTTCGTGCCCCGGTCCGGGAAGATCCCACATGCCGCGGAGCGGCTAGGCCCGTGAGCCATGGTCGCTGAGCCTGCGCATCTAGAGCCTGTGCTCCGCAACGGGAGAGGCCACAACACTGAGAGGCCCGCATACTGCAAAACAAAACAAAACAAAAAAAACCAAATAATTTCCCTTTAGTTCTAATCCCTGGCCACAACCTCCTGTTTTTTGGGGCTCTTCTCTTCTGTCCTTAACAATTTAGATTCCCATATTTTTTTATTTCCCTCTATTTTCTCTCTACACTTAGGCCTCTCTACAGTCTCTGACTTCTTTACTCTCCAGCTCTCTATCTGATTACCTGAATGACTCTTAGATCACGCTCAATTTCCTTACATTCTTCTGCTGCTTTCTTCACGCAAAAAACCCAAACTTACATTAATGCTAAAATATGCCTTCTGTGCTCCTATCCCCTAGGCACTGAGAACCTGTGCAGAAAACTACCAAACCAAGCAGACTGTGATCATCTCTGGTACACAGTTTTAAATCTCAAACGGCTCCTCTGCATCAATAGTTAATGTGTTTATTGTCCTTGGTCAACTCCTCCTTCCATTTCTGTCAATGAGTCTTCCAGATTCCAATCTCTCTTCTTAAGTTCCTTGATCAACTCCCACCACCCTCTTTCTGGGCAGAAGACCTTATCTCCAATTGCACTGTTACCGTTGAAGCCTTCAGATACAATCTAGCTCTATGTCCAGGCTCCAAATCTACAAATCTGTCTAATAGACAAACCTAAGCTCACTTTTTTTTTTCCCTCTCATATCTAAGAATTCATTGACTTGCCACCTACCACCTATTATCATCCAATAAGCCTGTGCCATCCTGATTCCTCTGGAGTCTTGCTCTGTTAGTTAAGGACCATCTTACCTCTTAACTCTGTATTTTCAACCTCTCCCTCTCAAATGGCTCTTATCTCTGAGCATTTAAATATGCTCAGGTCTTCCCCATTATAAAGAAATAAACTTCCCTTTAACGGCAATATTTCCTTCTAAGAACGAGCTAATCTTTCTCAGTACTTCCTCATCCGAACTTCTCCAAGGTTGGTTTATATTTTTGTCACGGCTTTGTCATTCATGTGGTCATCCTTAATGCATGGTAATAAAGATTCTTTCCTATCACAGCCCTGGACAGTCTCTCACTAAGATACTAATGACTTCCTCATCACAGTGTCTATAGGTAAATATTATTCCTTATTGTCCTGGACTTTCTGTAGCAGGCAAAATTGATAATTGTTCCGTCCATCTTTCTAGAAACATATAGGAACACATAAAACTTTCTACCTACCAGACTTTGTTGGCACTTATCCTCTAGCTTGAATTTCCTAATACATTGTAGCCGATTCTATTGTCCCCTTATTGGACATTTTCTTCTCTGACCACATAAAACTTTCTAAATACTGTGTTGATCCACTAGTCTTATTCCAAATCTTTCACTAGGAGATCTCAGCCCACACTTACCATTTTAACTACCAGCTATATAAAAATGATGTCTGAATTGATATTCCCAGTTAAAAATATCTATTGAGTTTTGAACTTATACATTTCAATGTCTGCCAGATACTGCCATTTGAATGGCCAAAAGCCCTCTTTAAAATTAAAATATCATGAGCCCCTCCTCTTCCTCTCTAAACCTACTTTTCTAGGATCTTTTATACGAGTTAGGGGCTTCACTGTCTACCTAGTCACCCACACTGTAAATATGTATTCTTAATTATTTCTTCACCCTCCTTTTTTACCATTCAGTAAATATCCTCTGATTTTACCCCCACATATTTCTCAAATGTATCTATAGTACTCTTCTTTCCACTATTACTTTATTATCTTTAAAGTGGATTATTTTAGCAGCATCTCAGTTAGCTCCAGGCTAAGCATTTCAAATTCATTCTCCATATGTCTACACCGGCTTACAATCCTTCTGCATCTCTCCCTTGCTCATAAGAAAAAGGACCAAGTTACCAAACATGACGTAGAAGGTCCTCACAATCTGTCTTCCATCCCTCCCTCTACCCATCCATTGCCATTTTTTATCTTTCACTTTGTGCTTTAGCAACATTAGTGGAGTTCCCTAGAAAACCATCTGTTTTAAGCCTCTCTGCATTTGTTGTTGACTCTATTCCTGGTCTTACATGCCTACCCATTTTTATCCTACCAATTCCTCCTCATCAACTAAGAATCCCCCTCTAGGAAGTTTCCCCTCCTCTATTCTCTATCATCCTGAATCCAGGTTAGAGTCTCCTCACAAGTATTCAATCACTGCATTTATTTTGCTGTGTTTACCTCCTCAGTGGATCATGCCCTCTTTGAGAGCAAGAGCCATAGCTTTCCATTACCTACCATGATGCATAATAAATCCTTAATAAATAATTTTTAAAATAAATGAATGAGTAAATATATTCTGCCAAGAATAATGTTGATGTATCAATCTAACCTAAAAACTCCTCTATATTCATACTCTAAACCCAGCTACCACTATGTTTTTTTGAGAGAGCTATTATTATTTGACTTTTTCCTACCAGTAGTCCTAAAGGTTAATTTTAATAAATTAATATTGAGCCTTTATGCTTTTCTTCCAGGAAAGCTCCTTGTCTTAATGTCTGGAAATATAAAATGATGCTATGAAATTGTAAAAAATTATAAAATTTTTAGGATAATGAACAAAATTTTTATTGATAAAATCGTTTCAAATGAAAGAGTACGTGAAAAAAATAGATAATCTAAAATTTTATTATTAACCTATTGTAGAGTCTGTACCTAGCTTCTTATCCAAGATAAAATTTCTGATTTTTATTTTTAATTTAACTTCCTTACATTTTCCTGCCTTAAAGTCTTGATGGCATATATAGGCATACCTCATGTTATTGCACTTTGATTTATTGTGCTTTGCAAATGATGTGTTTTTTACAAATTGAAGATTTGTGGCAACCCTGCATTGAGTAAGTCTATTGGCACTATTTTTCCAAGAGCATTTGCTCACTTCATCTCTCTGTGTCACATTTTGGTAATTCTCATAATATCTCAAACTTTTTCATCATTATATTTTGTATGGTGATTTGTGATCAGTGGTCTTTGAAGTTACTATTGTAATTGTTTGGGGAGGCCACAAACTGTGCCCATACAAGGTGGGCGAATTTAATCGGTAAATATTGTATGTGTTCTGACTACTCCAGTGACCAGCTGTTCCCCCATCTCTCACCTTCTCCTCAGTCTTCCTATTCCCTGAGACACAACACTGACATTAGGCCAATGAATAACCCTGCACTGGCTTCTAAGTGTTCAAGTGAAAGGAAGAGTTGCACATCTCTCACTTTCAATCAAACGCTAGAAATGATAAGGTTAGTGAGGAAGGCATGTTTAAAGCTGAGATAGGCCCAAAGCTAGGCTCTTGCACCAAACAGTTAGCCAAGTTGTGAATGCACAAGAAAATTAAAGTGAAGGAAATTAAAAGTGTTATTCCAGTGAACACATGAATGATAAGAAAGTGAAACAGCCTTACTGCTGATACGGAGAAAGTTGTAGTGGTCTGGACAGAAGATCAAACCAGCCATAACATTCCCTTAAGCCAAAGCCTGATCCCGAGCAAGGCCTCAGCTCTCTCTGATTCTAAAGGCTGAGAGAGGTGAGGAAGCTGCAGAAGAGAAGAATGAAGCCAACAGAAATTGGTTCATGACGTTTAAGGAAAGAAGCCATCTCCATAACATCAAAGTGCAAGATGAAGCAGCAAGTGCTGATGTAGAAGCTGCAGCAAGTTATCAGAAGATTTAGCTAAGATAATTCATGAAGGTAACTACACTAAACAGGCTTTCAATATTAGATGAAACAGCCTTATTGGAAGAAGATGCCATCTAGGACTTTCATAGCTAGAGAGGAGAAGTCAAAGCCTGGCTTCAAAACTTCAAAAGACAGGCTGACTCTCCTGTTAGGGACTAGTGCAGCCAATGAATTTAAGTTGAAGCCAATGCTCATTTACCATTCTGAAAATCCTAGGGCCATTAAGAGGCAGAACACTCTGCCTGTGCTCTATAAATGGAACAACAAAGCCTGGATGACAGCACATCTGTTCACAACATGGTTTACTGAACATTTTAAGCCCGCTATTGCATCCTACTGATCAGAAAAAAAGATTTCTTTCAAAATACGCTCATTGACAATGCATCTGGTCATGCAAGAGCTCTGATGAAGGTGTACAATGAGATTAATGTTGTTTTCATGCCTGCTAATACAACATCCATTCTGCACCCCATGGATCAAGGAGTCATTTTGACCTTAAAGTTTTATTATTTAAGACACTAATTTCATAGGGCTATAGCTGCCATAGATAGTGATTCCTCTGATGGATCTGGGCAAAGTAAATTGAAAACCTTTCTGGAACGATTCACCGTTCTAAATGTCATTAAGAACATTTGTGATTCATTGGAAGAAGTTAAAATATCAATATTATCAGGAGTTTGAAAGAAGTTGATTCCAATCCTCATGAATGTTTTTGATGGGATTAAGACTTCAGTAGAAGTGGTGACTACAGATGTGGCAAAAATAGCAAAAGAACTAGAATTAGAAGCGGAGCCCGAAAATGTGACTGAATTGCTGAAATCTCATGATAAAACTTGAATCGATAAGTTGCTTCTTCTGGATGAGCAAAGAAAATGGTTTCTTGAGATGGAATCTACTCTTGGTGAAGAAACTGTGAAGAGTGTTGAAATGACAACAAAGGACTTAGAATATTACATAAACTTAGTTGATAAAGCAGCTGCAGGGTTTGAGAGGATTGACTGCAATTCTGAAAGAAGATCTGCTGTGGGTAAGATGCTATGAAACAGCATTGCATGCTGTAGAGCAATCATCTGTGAAAGGAAGAGTCAAGTGATACAGCAGACTTCATTATCTTCTTTTAAGAAATGGCCACAGCCACCCTAAACTTCAGCAACCATCACCCTGATCCGTCGGCAGCCATCAACATCGAGGCAAGACCCTCCACCAGCAAAAGGCCTCAGATGATAATTAGCATTTTTTAGCAATAAAGTATTTTTTTAACTAAGATAGGTACATTGTTTTTTTAAGCATAATTCTATTGCACACTTGACAGACTACAGAATAGTATAAATGTAACTTTTATATGCACTGGGAAAGCAAAAAATTTGTGACTCACTTTATTGTGATATTCGCTTTATTGCTGCAAACCCGCAACATTTTCGAGGTATGCCTGTAGACTGTTACAGAAAGAATAAGGAGCAGCACAGAATCAAAAACATTGAGAACAATTTATGAATATTTGCACCAAGATTATATATATACAATATATAGTAGATGTACAGTAAGGGAATATCCTGCTACTGACATAATATGGGTAAAAACTGGGCAGTTCATTTCAATGACAAAATATTGGGTATCTCTTATCCCATGGAACAAAGGCCTTATTAGCCAAGAAAGGACATTTATGAATCAAATAATGATTGGTAGGAGCAGGACCTGAATTTAAAGATGAATTATATATTTTGAGTGCTGTCAAGAGATGCCAGGTCTTCCCTGGTGGCGCACTGGTTGAGAGTCCGCCTGCAGATGCGGGGGACACGGGTTCGTGCCCCAGGCTACATGCCATGGAGCAGCTGGGCCCATGAGCCATGGCCGCTGGGCCTGCGCGTCCGGAGCCTGTGCTCGGCAACGGGAGAGGCCACAGCAGTGAGAGGCCCGCGTACCGCAAAAAAAAAAAAAAAAAAAAAAGAGATGCCAAATCAACAAAATTCTACTACTTGAATTTAGCAGCTGAAATGAGGTCACCCAAACTTTCAGTTCTAGCTCCACACATCATAAGACTGTCTCTAGCAGCACCAGCAATATAACGCCATTCAATAACCACAGATTCATATTATTTTAAACTATTAAAATATTGTATTATCTAAAGAAATAGAAATTACCTTTTGCATTAACATATCTCCAAAAAAGACCTCTGAGATTCCTTTTGAGTTTCTTGTTTTAAAGTGGAAAATCACTCATAAATTCATTAATATATGCCAAATATAATACAATAACAAAAAAAAGAAGGGTGAATTAAATTTTATCAAAGCTTCAGTCATTAAGCTTAACTGTCCTTATTTGTCAGAATGCAATCAGTTTCTATGCTGTTTTATAATAACACTTTCTGTAACTTGACAGAGTGTGAGAAATAAGTTTAAGATCAAGAGCATTCTAAGACTGAAGGATTATTTTTGTCAGTCTAACCAGGTAACAGTTAAAACATCCTAGATCCTTATTTCAGGAGTGGAGATCTTTAAGAGATCAAGGCATTTGAGTACCTTGAACTTTCAGTGGCATTAGAATCTCTCTCAGAAGGAAGTGGTGTGGTGACTTTTTTTTTTTTTTTTTTTTTTTTTTTGGGACTGACAAGTTTATTGTTAGTTTCCTCGGGTTGCCATAATAAAGTACCACAAACTGGGATCACTTAAAACAACAGAAATGTATTGTCCCACAGTTCTGGAGGCTACATATCCGAAGGGTGGAGACTTTTATGTTTTAATGTTTCCAAAGACTTTCATGATGTCACAGGGTAAGAGCTCAACAAATCCTTCTAGTGACTGGCCTTCGGGCAGCTCGCCTCTGCTTTGTAGCATTTAAATACATGAGACTTTAGTTATTAAAGACCTCTCAATATTTATCCCACTAATTTGCTTTCTATATTTGTCTTTCCAAGTAAATTCCATGCCTTTGGGATGCATATTTTCCTTTTCTGCCCAGAGTGACTTTCTTCTGCTACCAAGAGTTATTAGTGAGGATTTGGCTTTTGTTATGAAAGAACTAGGCAGGCAGAGTTACTAGGAGGGATCCTAAAGGTACAATCAACTCATATTAATGGACAGGGTTTCCTGGTCTATTTCTTAAAGAATGTAAGCAAATAGTTTACCGATAAGATGAATTTGACATTTTATTCTATAAGTTTACTCTCAGTATTGACTATGTCTTAAAATTTGGCAATTTTCTTCTCCATTTTTGCCAGTTAAGCTAAAAAACAACCATGCCTTTGATTAACTTTAATATTTTTAGGATGAAACAGTATAAAAAGGATTTAAAAGATGATTTTTAAAAAACACACACAAATATAAGAACCAATTCTCATGATAATTATTTTAAATTGGAGCAAATTACAATAAACTGATTTTAATAAACATACACACACAAATAAAAAGCCATACTCTCATGATAATATTTTAAATTGAAGCAAATTACAGTGAACTGATTTTAGTAGTTTTTAATGTGATAAATTTTAGATCCAAAGTCTCTTTACTAGAATTACTTTGTAGAATCGAAACCTCTCTGAAAAAAAAAATTGTGATGCCTTTAAATTGAGAAGAGGAAAATAAATGTTTCTCAGCAAACACTCCTGACCTTATAAGGCTTTAGTAAGTGTGTGGAGGTAAGCTCTTTCCTGAAGTGTCATCGTCTCTGAGGATAGAAAAGGGATCCGGTTGCCAAGTGACGTTCTAATTCTCATGGTTGGGCCTGCTGTCTGGAAAAAAAGTCATGCTCCATTTAGTAATTCCAATGTTTCTTCCTCTTCCTGTAAATGAAGGGTGCAGGAGTAGGGAACACATTCATTCACAAAAAAGGAATAGAAATATGTATCCCGGGGGAAGGAGCCATTTTTAGAACTGTCTAAGAATATGTATTTGGGCAGGTCAGATGGTATTTTGCAATGTTATTGTAGTGACCACTAGGTTTGTATACTGGCTTTGGACATGTGTTCATTTCTGAAGCAGGAGTCATTTTGAAGAACTAAGAAAATGGCTTTGCCAAAGAGATAAATCATATGGCTAATTTCTTTGTATCTAGTTCAAACCAGCTCCCCTAAGCAGAACTTATAGATATCTATGAAATTAAAAAAGTAATAGTCTACATAGGATTCCTTACCAATGACATTATTCTCATAATGTAGTCTTACAAGTTATTGTCTTTTTAATTTAGAACATAATTTATGACTTATTAAATAGGTCATAAAAACAACTGGGCAAGGGGAAATCGAGACATTGCAGGAGAAATCCAGGTCATAGAGCTCATCAGGTACAGTCAGCTAGAGAACTGATCGTTCTTGGACTCTGCTGATTTGAGGCATGGATTGGTTTTCATCACAGCTAATAAGGGCCATTTAGGAATAGGCATGGGGCTGTATATAAGGGACACAGATTATAGACAGAAGTCTTGGTTTCTAGGCTACACCACATCCCTACTCCCCATCACACACTATGTGATCTTAGGACAAGATTTTAACATCTTTAAACCTTAGATTCAAAACCAGAAGTGAAGACTAAATAATTTCCAAAGCTTTTTCTGGCTCTAAGTTCTGTGATTCCATGTTGTATTAGATTTAGCTCTTTCTCAACTGTGTTTTCATGTTCATTCAAGTCAGTATTTCACCTGAAAATTAACCATAGTTTTGTTCTCTAAAATTCATCATTAGATTTTCTGACTTGCATATCCTTTTATCCATGAGACAAACAGGATGCATCATGCCCTGTCCTTCAGAGAAAAGCTGCATCCTAGCTTAAGGATTACAATGGAAAGGAGTGAGGTCACACTCTTCCTGAGGTGATGGCCACTGTCTGCATGGAAGGTTGCTTTCTCTCAAGAGAGTAAAACAGGTTATCCTACCTCTTTACCACCTCATGCCTTTAGCCTCTCCAAGACCATCAAGCTATATATGTATCTGTATATGATTTTCTTTACCGAAGTGTTAATACAATTTAAGATGATAACCAAAAAAAGAGAAAAACTAAAGCTTTATGGTAAATAGTATATTTTCAGTTTCTAATGTAAAGATACAAGAGTTGAGTTCTTCACAAGGGAGTCCACTCATAGGAACGTCCCCATACATCCTAACTTACCTCCTACCAACCCCCTTATTAAAATGAACAGCAATCTAAGTGCTTCCTTTTCCAAAACTTCTCTTGGCTAATTTTCACCCATTTTTTTTTTTCAGAAAACTTTAGCAAAACCTATTCCTGGATATTTTCTTCCACAGTGTATTTTCCCGTATTTATGCTATACAATTTGAATTCTTCTAGGGAAAGGATTTTTACCATAAAATAAAGAGACAGAGACCAACTAACTGCCCAAATCCTTCCTTAGGATGGAGGAGAAAAACAAATGACCCCCATCTCTAAGTCCTTATCTTAGTCCTAAATCAGAAAAGTGAAAGAAAGACCATGTTCAGATAAAGAGATATTATCCTGCCTTTTTCCACTATCTTTGTCATTTGGAGGTGTCTGGCCTGCGTGAAGGAAGAAGATGCTACATGAGAGTAGATCAGAGCTTAGTAAAATCCAGCTTTAGCAGTAAAATGCAGGGGCCAAGTGAACCATCATAAGAGCAAAGGCCAAGTCTTGATTGCAATGTGAACCACAGAGAGTAACTTTGCTGGAATGTCTAAGGGATTTCCAAGGGTCTGATGGTGAGGGAGAAGAGTTGAGCTCTAATTTCTGTTTTATGAATAGGTGTTTTGGGAATAGAATCTAATTATCCTGTTTTCATGGAATAACTCCCACCGTTTCATTAAAGTAACCCCTAGTTACACTCTGATTCCAATACTGGTGGAACCACCAACATGGTAACTCTGACATCTGGAAAGCCAAAAGATTGCTTTACTGCATGTAGATATGTGCATTTATGAGGTCTAATAAGTGTGTCTGGTTTTGAGAGTGCTATTCTCACCCCACACAGATAGATTCTATAGTAACCGAGAAATAGAAGGTTCAGATACAGATGAAAATATCTTCTGAATTATATCTGATAGAGGTAGACTAGAAAACCTCTCTTGCCTCTGAAACCAAAATGGGTGACTTCACATGTCTAGGCATTGGGACTTACATTTGGAGAGATCCAGGTCTGCAAAGCAGCACATGCTCTATTAGCTGCCTCACATTGAGCTGCACACAGAAAGCTCCAGAGGAAAGGTCACACATGCTTAGCAACCTTAAGCATATTGACATTGAACATTAGAAAAAAGAGATGTAGATCACTGTAAGTCAGACTCCTACCGTCATGCCCATCATATAAATTACTCCTCCTTCCAAGGAAAGGAACAAGTGAGAGGTCAGAGAAAAGTAGATGGTCTCACTGTAATATTTTTGAGAGAGTGGAAGTTCCTTCTTTGTGAACAAAGTAGGACATGGGAAGAAGGACTGGATGATTTGCCTCATGATGGTAATAAGGCTGGTAACTTGTAGTGGATTAGCCTGAACTTATACTGTGGACTGAATGTTAATTTTTTCAAGTTAATGATTGTAAACCTGGACCCTATCTAATAATTTTAATGGTGCTGCTATCTGTTTCTTTCTTCAGAACTTGTAGTAGAGACCTTCCTTTATTTACTCAGCAAATGTAGAGTTCTTACTTCACAACAGATACTAGGAATACAGTAGTGCCCTTGAAGAAAGCATGAAATATTTGAGGAAATAACCAAGTGAGTAAACAGCTTCAATACACATTGGAGAGTGTTACAGCAGAGGAGAGTAATGGGGAAAGAGTCACAGAGGTGTTGACACTGAAATAGAAACTTGAAAGATGAATAAGAGTTAAACTGTCAGGCAAAGAGAGGGGAAGCTATTCTAGGCAGAAAGAGAGCAGCATGCCTAAAGGTGTGGGAAAGCTGCACTACTTCAGGGATATCAGGTAATGAGTGCGGTTTGCCTGGAATTTCAGGGACACGGGAAAGGTGGATTTCTTCATCTGCCTGAATTACCATATTGCCACTTCCTTCCTAGGACATCATTTCATACTTTCATGTAAATGACTTATGATACCCTCTTATAGGTCAAGACAATAACAAAAATAAAGCAATATTATTCTTCAATGCCTTTTCCCACTTTCACGAAAAGAAAAGTACAATCTATCATGGTCATGCTTCATTTCTTGTCAGTCTTTTCCTTCTTATCTGTCTTTGGGGAAAAAAAGTTTTCTTATATCTATACTTTGTTTTGTTTAGAGAGTAAGCCCAACTTTTCCCATATTTTTTTTTTTCAATTATTCACTGCTGAGTCTGTTCCTGGGGATATATGCAGAAGTTCTTTCTTAGGACTCTTCTTTGCCCAACTACACTTTAAACTCCACAAATTCATAAGAAAAATTGTCTTGTTGAGAAAAGCAGAGGTCATGAGTGTGTACTATGCCTGAGAATTCTGAATACATAGAGAAAACAGGACAAAATTTGATCGTGGAAAATTAGACAAGTGTCAGCTGATTAAGAGCCTTGACCTTTTCATAAAGAAGTCATTTGAAGGAAGCAACATGATCGTATCTGTGTCTTCAAAAAAGTTTGTGGAGAATGGACTTTAAGTGGAAGGACTGAAGAGGTGAAGGGAGACTAATTATTAAACTGCTGCAAAATTCTTGGGACTCAGCTATTATTAAACTATAACTAGGATGAGGTTAATAGGAGAGAAGAAAGCAGTGGCTCTAAGAGATATTTAGGAGGTCAGTTTGACAGGATGCGGCGGAGGAGATGGAATAATTAAGGGTAGAGCCTTTTGCTTAGATTAGAAACACAACAGGAAAGGGAGCTGATGGGACAGTGAGTGGAGAAAAATACCGAATTTAATTCTGGACCTATTTAGCTTGAGGCCCCTATGAGACAATCAGATCACAATTCTTTTGGAATATTTCAGAGCTAGTTAAAAGGTGCTATAGGAGCGGACTGGATTTTTCAAAAACTGAAAAAGTAACTTTCGAAGTGGAACTGTTATGTAAAGTATATTTGGTGTGAAATGCTCTTTTGCTTTTATTTTCAAGGAGTTTGATTATAAAAATCGTAATTTATAGGTTCAATGTTAAATAATTATTTGGATATGATATAACAATCATAGGCTAAAGGAGTAAGTTTTAGATTAAAATCTATACCATTCGCTAAGGTATATGGAGTGATATGTTTATTTAACTAGTTTTTAATAAAAATAGCAATATATTTATATAGTAAAAATATCCAACAGAAGAAAGGCAGTGAAATAAGAATTAAATCTTCCTCCCTCCCCAGCCACCAGTACCCATGTTCTGCATCCTCTCCAGCCTTCCTCTCTCCCAACCCACCCTTAAGGAACTACTGTCATCAGCTATTAGTTCTTTTGTATATTCTACTGGAAAAAAGACCTACCTTTCTAACACAAATATAAACACATCGTAACCTATTATGAAGTTTAATTCTGTTTTTAATTAATACATCTTTAATATTGTTTCATATTTGTGAATAAAGAACTAATTTATTTTTATCATAATGCAAGCATGATGATCCGTTGTGTGAATGAGCCATAATATTAGAAATAGCCTTTTCCTAATCATTATATAGGTTTGGTGAGAAACTATACTGGCCCTTGAAAGCTCAAGAGTAGAAAATCCACTTGCTGTTCAGGTCAGTAGCAATTCTATTTCATTTCTCTGAATAATTTTATAACTAAAAGAAGAGCTCCCGACCCCCACCCCTCCCCCCACCAAATATAGGAGTCTCAGATACTCTACTCTGCCTTGGGCAGTTTTAATCTTACAAATACTGACTCTCAAAAAACTTAGGTCCCTGACATGTTAAATTGAAAAAGTCAATGTAGTTACGGTTAGATATTTCCTCCCTCTTTGCATTTAATCTGAACCTTCAAAATGTTTTATATTGAACATATATTAATTGGACAACTCGTTTTTATAAACAATAATAAAATAAAGAACTTTAAGAGGATTGCAAGGTCAGGGGAAATTCTTGATCAGAGGAAGTTCGTGCATGTGACTGCTCACAAGAGTCGTAGATACCGTTCGTCAGCTTCTGCCTATTGCTTAATAGACTGGGATTCTTGAGTCAGGAAGTGAATTCCTGAGATAAATAATCTGTGGGAATTTCTCATGTCCTTCTCAGATTCTTTTTCGAAGACCATCAGCAAAAATGATTTACCATAATGGAACTTAGGGAGAGAATTGTTCTCAAAAGTTTACTCGGTTCCTAAGCTTGTATGTCATGAATCCACAAAATCAACACCTACTATCAGAGCTCACAGACCAGTGTAAATAGCAGTATAGAGACCTGCTCTTCCCCAGACACTTCTCAGAAGCCCCACAAGCTGCTTTCCAAAGATCCTGGCTCCTCTAATTTAATAAAACTGGGAATCTTGTGGGATAGTGTGCCTCTCTGACAATACTTTTTAACTTAAGTTTTCCTCTTTACTGTCAGAGAATTAATATTTAACAGCATTTTACTGAAAATAATATTGATACTAAAATTTGATAGTGTGGGACTCTATTTTGAACGACTATAGATGGAGAAAAAGAACTTAGTGTGTCTGCAAGCATACTTTATTTGGGAAGGAAAGAATATTCCTAACCACATCACCAATTCAGTATAGCTCATGCTTGAAATGTGTTCCATTCTGGATAATATAGCATTCCATGTGCTTCAAGTTGAGCCAGGCTATTAGAATTCAGCTTGGGTTTCCTCCCCTAAGATTCAGTTATATATTAATTCCTCTAGACACCAATGTTTTTCTGGCAGTGAAGACTACTGAATTCAAAGCTGAGGGATATAGACCTTTCCCAGGTCTATGTCCCATCTCCATACTTCCTGTCTGCTGTTCTCCTATGTATAGAAACTTCTCCTAATGTCCAGCATTTATCCAGAATTCTGCTGCCTTACTGTAGCCACTACGCTAAACCACCTGATATCAATGAACACATATGTTCGTGGGAGCTTGCTATGTCCATCAGGCACTACGCATTGGGCAGCCTATGCCTGGGGCAGTTTTCTGAGGCAGTATCTGTGGCTAAATGAATTTGCCCAGCTCCTTTCCTGCCTTAATCTTTGACTGAATATACATTAGACTTTTCTTAACACGATGCATTATCCCAGGTATAGAATGTAAATTCCTGAATTTAACTGAGTTACCAAATTTATGCTTGAGGAAGTTCTTTTATTTATTTTATTTTATTTAATTTTAACATCTTTATTGGAGTATAATTGCTTTACAATGGTGTGTTAGTGTCTGCTTTATAACAAAGTGAATCAGTTATACATATACATATGTTCCCATATCTCTTCCCTCTTGCGTCTCCCTCCCTCCCACCCTCCCTATCCCACCCCTCTAGGCGGTCACAAAGCACGGAGCTGATCTCCCTGTGCTATGCGGCTGCTTCCCACTAGCTATCTACCTTACGTTTGGTAGTGTATATATGTCCATGCCTCTCTCTCACTTTGTCACAGCTTACCCTTCCCCCTCCTCATATCCTCAAGTCTATTCTCTAGTAGGTCTGTGTCTTTATTCCTGTATTACCTCTAGGTTCTTCATGACATTTTTTTTTTCTTAAATTCCATATATATGTGTTAGCATACGGTATTTGTCTTTCTCTTTCTGACTTACTTCACTCTGTATGACAGACTCTAGGTCTATCCACCTCATTACAAATAGCTCAGTTTCGTTTCTTTTTATGGCTGAGTAATATTCCATTCTATATATGTGCTACATCTTCTCTATCCATTCATCTGTCGATGGACAGTTAGGTTGCTTCCATGTCCTGGCTATTGTAAATAGAGCTGCAATGAACGTTTTGGTACATGACACTTTTTGAATTATGGTTTTCTCAGGGTATATGCCCAGTAGTGGGATTGCTGGGTCGTATGGTAGTTCTATCTGTAGTTTTTTAAGGAACCTCCATACTGTTCTCCATAGGGGCTGTATCAATTTACATTCCCACCAACAGTGCAAGAGGGTTCCCTTTTCTCCACACCCTCTCCAGCATTTATTGTTTCTACATTTTTTATGATGGCCATTCTGACTTGTGTGAGATGATATCTCATTGTAGTTTTGATTTGCATTTCTCTAATGATTAGTGATGTTGAGCATTCTTTCATGTGTTTGCTGGCAGTCTGTATATCTTCTTTGGAGAAATGTCTATTAGGTCTTCTGCCCATTTTTGGATTGGGTTGTTTGTTTATTGTAATTGAGCTGCATGAGCTGCTTATAAATTTTGGAGATTAATCCTTCATCAGTTGCTTCATTTGCAAATATTTTCTCCCATTCTGAGGGTTGTCTTTTGGTCTTGTTTATGGTTCCCTTTGCTGTGCAAAAGCTTTGAAGTTTCATTAGGTCCCATTTGTTTATTTTTGTTTTTATTTCCATTTCTCTAGGAGGTGGGTCAAAAAGGAACTTGCTGTGATTTATGTCATAGAGTGTTCTGCCTATGTTTTCCTCTAAGAGTTTGATACTATCTGGCCTTATATTTAGGTCTTTAATCCATTTTGAGCTTATTTTAGTGTATGGTGTTAGGGAGTGATCTAATCTCATACTTTTACATGTAGCTGTCCAGTTTTCCCAGCACCACTTATTGAAGAGGCTGTCCTTTCTCCACTGTACATTCCTGCCTCCTTTATCAAAGATAAGGTGACCATATGTGAGTGGCTTTATCTCTGGGCTTTCTATCCGGTTCCATTGATCTATAGTTCTGTTTTTGTGCCAGTACCATACTGCCTTGATTACTGTAGCTTTGTAGTATAGTCTGAAGTCAGGGAGCCTGATTCCTACAGCTCCGTTTTTCATTCTCAAGATTGCTTTGGCTATTCGGGGTCTTTTGTGTTTCTCTACAAATTGTGAAATTTTTTGTTCTAGTTCTGTGAAAAATGCCAGTGGTAGTTTGATAGGGATTGCATTGAATCGGTAGATTGCTTTGGGTAGTAGAGTCATTTTCACAATGTTGATTCTTCCAATTAAAGAACATGGTATATCTCTCTGTCTGTTGGTATCATCTTTAATTTCTTTCATCAGTGTCTTATAATTTTCTGCATACAGGTCTTTCGTCTCCTTAGGTAGGTTTATTCCTAGATATTTTATTCTTTTTGGTGCAGTGGTGAATGGGAGTGTTTTCTTGATTTCACTTTCAGATTTTTCATCATTAGTGTATAAGAATGCCAGAGATTTCTGTGCATTAATTTTGTATCCTGCAACTTTACCAAGTTCATTGATTAGCTCTAGTAGTTTTCTGGTAGCATCTTTAGGATTCCCTATGTATAGTATCATGTCATCTGCAAACAGTGAGAATTTTACTTCTTCTTTTCCAATTTGGATTCCTTTTATTTCCTTTTCTTCTCTGATTGCTGTGGCTAAAACTTCCAAAACTATGTTGAATAAAAGTGGTGAGAGTGGGCAACCTAGTCTTTTTCCTGATCTTAGTGGAAATGCTTTCACTTTTTCACCATTGAGGATGATGCTGGCTGTGGGTTTGTCATATATTGCCTTTATTATGTTGAGGAAAGTTCCCTCTATGCCTACTTTCTGCAGGGTTTATATCATAAATGGGTGTTGAATTTTGTCAAAAGCTTTCTCTGCATCTATTGAGATGATCATATGGGTTTTCTCCTTCAATTTGTTAATATGGTTTATCACATTGATTGATTTGTGTATATTGAAGAATCCTTGCATTCCTGGAATAAACCCCACTTGATCATGGTGTATGATCCTTTTAATGTGCTGTTGGATTCTGTTTGCTAGTATTTTGTTGAGGATTTTTCCCTCTATGTTCATCAGTGATATTGGCCTGTAGTTTTCTTTCTTTGTGACATCCTTGTCTGGTTTTGGTATCAATGTGATGGTGGCCTCGTAGAATGAGTTTGGGAGTGTTCCTCCCTCTGCTATATTTTGAAAGAGTTTGAGAAGGGTAGGTATTAGCTCTTCTCTAAATGTTTGATAGAATTCGCCTGTGAAGCCATCTGGTCCTGGGCTTCTGTTTGTTGGAAGATTTTTAATCACAGTTTCAATTTCAGTGCTTGTGTTTGGTCTGTTCATATTTTCTATTTCTTCCTGATTCAGTCTTGGCAGGTTGTGCATTTCTAAGAATTTGTCCATTTCTTCCAGGTTGTCCATTTTATTGGCATAGAGTTGCTTGTAGTAATCTTCATGATCTTTTTTATTTTTGCAGTGTCAGTTGTTACTTCTCCTTTTTCATTTCTAATTCTATTGATTTGAGTCTTCTCCCTTTTTTTCTTGATGACTCTGGCTAATGGTTTATCAATTTTGTTTATCTTCTCAAAGAAGCACCTTTTAGTTTTATTGATCTTTGCTATCATTTCTTTTTCATTTATTTCTGATGTGATTTTTATGATTTCTTTCCTTCTGCTAACTTTGGGGGTTTTTTGTTCTTCTTTCTCTAATTGCTTTAGGTGCAAGGTTAGGTTGTTTATTCGAGATATTTCCTGTTTCTTAAGGTAGGATTGTATTGCTATAAACTTCCCTCTTAGAACTGCTTTTGCTGCATCCCATAGATTTTGGGTCGTCGTGTCTCCATTGTCATTTGTTTCTAGGTATTTTTTTATTTACTCTTAGATTTCTTCAGTGATCACCTCGTTATTAGGTAATGTATTGCTTAGCCTCCAGGTGTTTGTATTTTTTACAGATCTTTTCCTGTAATTGATATCTGGTCTCATAGCGTTGTGGTCGGAAAAGATACTTGATACAATTTCAATTTTCTTAAATTTACCAAGGCTTGATTTGTGACCCAAGATATGATCTATCCTGGAGAATGTTCCATGAGCACTTGAGAAAAATGTGTATTCTGTTGTTTTTGGATAGAATGTCCTATAAATATCAATTAACTCCATCTTGTTGAATGTATCATTTAAAGCTTGTGTTTCCTTATTTATTTTCATTTTGGATGATCTGTCCATGGGTGAAAGTGGGGTGTTAAAGTCCCCTACTATGAAAGTGTTACTGTCGATTTCCCCTTTTATGGCTGTTAGTATTTGCCTTATGTATTGAGGTGCTCCTATTTTGGGTGCATAAATATTTACAATTGTTATATCTTCTTCTTGGATCAATCCCTTGATCATTATGTAGTGTCCTTCTTTGTCTCTTCCTATAGTCTTTATTTTAAAGTCTATTTTGTTGGATATGAGAATTGCTACTCCAGCTTTCTTTTGGTTTCCATTTGCATGGAATATCTTTTTCCATCCCCTTACTTTCAGTCTGTATGTGTCTCTAGGTCTGAAGTGGGTCTCTTGTTGAGAGCAAATATATGGGTCTTGTTTTTGTATGCATTCAGCCAATCTGTGTCTTTTGGTGGGAGCATTTAGTCCATTTACATTTAAGGTAATTATCGATATGTATGTTCCTATTCCCATTTTCTTAATTGTTTTGTGTTTGTTATTGTAGGTCTTTTCCTTCTCTTGTGTTTCTTGCCTATAGAAGTTCCTTTATTATTTGTTGTAAAGCTGGTTTGGTGATGCTGAACTCTCTCAGCTTTTGCTTGTCTGTAAAGGTTTTAATTTCTCCATCAAATCTGAATGAGATCCTTGCTGGGTGGAGTAATCTTGGTTGCAGGTTTTTCTCCATCACTTTCAATATGTCCTGCCACTCCCTTCTGGCTTGCAGAGTTTCTGCTGAGAGATCAGCTGTTAACCTTATGGGGATTCCCTTGTGTGTTATTTGTTGTTTTTCCCTTGCTGCTTTTAATATGTTTTCTTTGTATTTAATTTTTGACAGTTTGATTATTATGTGTCCTGGCGTTTCTCCTTGGATTTATCCTGTATGGGACTCTCTGTGCTTCCTGGACTTGATTGACTATTTCCTTTCCCACATTAAGGAAGTTTTCAACTATAATCTCTTCAAGTGTTTTCTCAGTTCCTTTCTTTTTCTCTTCTTCTTCTGGAGCCCCTATAATTCGAATGTTGGTGCGTTTAATTTTGTCCCAGAGGTCTCTGAGACTGTCCTCAGTTCTTTTCATTCTTTTTTCTTTATTCTGCTCTGCAGTAGTTATTTCCACTATTTTATCTTCCAGGTCACTTATCCGTTCTTCTGCCTCAGTTATTCTGCTATTGATCCCATCTAGAGTGTTTGTCATTTCATTTATTGTGTTCTTCATCATTGTTTGTTTCGTCTTTAGTTCTTCTAGGTCCTTGTTAAACGTTTCTTGCATTTTGTCTATTCTCTTTCCAAGATTTTGGATCATCTTTACTGTCATTATTTTGAATTCTTTTTCAGGTAGACTGCCTATTTCCTCTTCATTTGTTAGGTCTGGTGGGTTTTTATCTTGCTCCTTCATCTGCTGTGTGTATTTCTGTCTTCTCATTTTGCTTATTTTACTGTGTTTGGGGTCTCCTTTTTGTAGGCCGCAGGTTCGTAGTTCCCATTGTTTTTGGTGTCTGTCCCCAGAGGCTAAGGTTGGTTCAGCGGGTTGTGTAGGCTTCCTGGTGGAGGGGACTAGTTCCTGTGTTCCGGTGGATGAGGCTGGATCTTGTCTCTCTGGTGGGCAGGTCCACGTCTGATGGTGTGTTTTGGGGTGTCTGTGGACTTATTATGATTTTAGGCAGCCTCTCTGCTAATGGGTGGGTTTGTGTTCCTGTCTTGCTAGTTGTTTGGCATAGGATGTCCAGCACTGTAGCTTGCTGGTTGTTGAGTGAAGCTGGGTGCTGGTGTCGAGATGGAGATCTCTGGGAGATTTTTGCCATTTGATATTATGTGGAACTGGGAGGTGTCTTGTGGACCAGTGTCCTGAAGTTGGCTCTCCCACCTCAGAGGCACAGCACTGACTCTTGGCTGCAGCACCAAGAGCCTTTTATCCACATGGCTCAGAATAAAAGGGAGTAAAAGTAGAAAGAAAGAATTAGTAGAAGTAGAAAGAAAGAACTAAAGAAAGAAAAGAGGGAGGGAGGGAGGGAGGAAAGAGGGAAGGAAGGAAAAAGGAAAGAAAGAAGATAAAGTAAAATAAAATAACGTAAGATAAAATATAATAAAGTTATTAAAATAAAAAATAATTATTAAGAAAAAATATTTTAAAAAACAAACAAAATGGACGGATAGAACCCTAGGACAAATGGTGGAAGCAAAGCTATACAGACAAAATCTCACACACATACACACTCACAAAAAGAGGAAAAGGGGAAAAAATCATAAATCTTGCTCTCAAAGTCCACCTCCTCAATTTGGAGTGATTCGTTGTCTATTCATGTATTCCACAGGTGCAGGGTACATCAAGTTGATTGTGGAGCTTTAATCCGCTGCTTCTGAGGCTGCTGGGAGAGATTTCCCTTTCTCTTCTTTGTTCTCACAGCTCCCAGGGGCTCAGCTTTGGATTTGGCCCCGCCTGTGCGTGTAGGTCGCTGGAGGGCGTCTGTTCTTCGCTCATATAGGACGGGGTTAAAGGAGCCTCTGATTCGGGGGCTCTGGCTCACTCAGGCCGGGGGGAGGGAGGGGCACGGAGTGCGGGGCGAGCCTGCAGCGGCAGAGGCCGGCGTGACGTTGCTCCAGCCTGAGGCGTGCCGTGCGTTCTCCCGGGGGAGTTGTCCCTGGATCCCGGGACCCTGGCAGTGGCGGGCTGCACAGGCTCCCCGGAAGGGGGGTGTGGATAGTGACCTGTGCTCGCACACAGGCTTCTTGGTGGCAGCAGCAGCAGCCTTAGCGTCTCATGCCCGTCTCTGGGGTCCGCGCTTTTAGCCGCGGCTCGCGCCCGTCTCTGGAGCTCCTTTAAGCAGCGCTCTTAATCCCCTCTCCTCACGCACCAGGAAACAAAGAGGGAAGAAAAAGTCTCTTGCCTCTTCGGCAGGTCCAGACTTTTCCCCGAACTCCCTCCGTGGCGCACTAACACCCTGAAGGCTGTGTTCGAGGAAGTTCTTTATAATAGCTAGATCTTCCTTTTCTGACCATCAGTCATACCCTAACCTGGCAGTATTCCATCTGATAAAGCCATGTTCTCAAGAAAGCTATTCTTGATCCTCTAAGACAGACCTTTAGTACTTCTGCCAAAATACCTTCTACTTCTGCCAGTCAGCACTTATCACATTATATAGTAATTGATTGTCAAAACTGTGCCCTACTCATCATTATAGCCCAGTGTCTAGCACAACGCCTGGCTTGTTAAATGCTCCATAAATATTCACCAGATGAGTAAGTGAATGAAAGTTGGAGCCAAAGGAGAAAGAACACTCATAGAGAGGGATATATGAACAGAGAGGAATAGATATGTGGCATAATCACCACAGATAATTTCTCCAAAATTACGTTTGTGTTAGAAGTTAGTCTGACACATAACCATGAGTAAACCTTGTAAAAAGCCTGCCCATATACGGCAATATGTTAAGTGATGATGAAGTAAAATGGATTCTGAACTACAGAATGGGGTAATTTTTGAGAGCAAATGTGTTATAAAGAACAGTTGGAGAAGGAATATAAATGCACTTTATCACAGATTGTTTTAAAGGCATTAACATGCAAGACGGCAAAATGATATTTAAAGAACATATAATCTTATGTACTTTGTGTGTGTGTCTCTTTTTGAAATATAACTTTAGTGAAAAAAGTATGCTATAGTGTTAACTGGAAAACAGTGATGCAAAAATGTACAAATGATTCAAATACCACTACCACAACAAAAAATGTGTGCAGTGAAATAAAAGGGAAGCATCTCAAAATATTAACAGAGTATGTTTGGTGAAATAATTATGGGTGGCATTTTAAAAATACTATTTAGTATTTTCCAAATTTTATTTAATAAGTATATATTGCCTTAACCATTTACAAAGTTTCTTTTCTTGCGTAGGTTAATTTAGTGAACAAAAGAATGCAGTTCCCATAGCAACTAGACAAGTTGCAAGTCTTTTTCCTTGAGTAAACATAATTTAACGATTGACTCTTTTCAACACAAAAAGCAGTAAAATTCTACATTAAAATCATTGTTAATGCTAAAAGCAAATATATCATTATACCCTTAAGATAAGCACTAATTATTATTACCAAAAAATGTTTGTTAGTGCTGTAAGATGCTTGCAGGCAGAGACCTGTAGTTTTTCACTTTTCTATAACAAGTGTCTCCAAGAAGGTGGGACACCCAAACATGTTGAGTAAGAGTTCTCATCTATCCTTTTCCATATATAAATGCACAATTTATACAGACATAAACACATAACACAGACATACTGCTAGTGTTATGTATGAATCTGGTGCTCATTTCAAGAAAAGAGACAGTGTATACGTGGGGTTTTGTTGAGCAAACAGACTGTAGAAATACCATACCCATACCCATACTCTGAGTAGGGGTCAGATGGAAGACCAAACATTGTATCTGTGGGCATATTTATATGTATATGTGAATAGATAGATAAAATAGATCCCTGCCTCCAAGGATCTAAATATATCATAAGATATATCAGAATAAATATTTCTCTACTTTTATCAAAAAGTAGTAAGGCCACTGGGATTTTTGGTACTAACACAACTTTTACATTGCACCCATTTTATTTTTAAGAATTGAGTTACAGAAGCTTTAAAATAAAATTCTAATTATTTATATAAAAGAAATAGCTATTGGGTTCTGGTCATAATATCATAATTGTAATCACAGATAATATAATTTCAGGCAAATGTCAAATGAAATATGGTCTGACATATATTAACAGAATTTTGCTCACCAGCAAAATTACTAGAACATCGATTACTAGAACATACTTCCATTTAATTAGTTTTTAAATTGTAAATTTCCATTATGACCATTCATTTGCAAAAAAAAAATTCTTGAATTATAATAGCTTCTGTAATGTATTCTCTGGCTTCAATAGTTAAATTTCAAACCGACAAAAATTAATTGGGTTTTATAAGGGAATATCATAGAAGTTAAAGTTTTTAAAACATATAGAAGAAATAATGTAATGATGTTAAACTTTATCTTTGAGATTTAATTAGAAAATGCATGAATATCAGAATGTCATAACTAATCCACAGAAAAATCAGAATTTTACTTTAACTTATTTGCTAAATATGAATTTTATTAAATCACTTTTATGAAACATTTTGACAATTGACTAACAAATAACAAACTTCCAAATTTTAGTCTCTTAACATCATAGAAGTTTCTTATTCATGTAATATTCTGATTCTAATGTTTATCATTCCCACATCAGTGACTTTCCTCTATCTGGCGATTCAAGGACCTGCATTCTTCCACTTTATGTCTCTTCACCTCTAATATTTTTCACAGGAAATAGTAAATTTCATTTACTTACAGTATCAAAATGGGAACTGCATAAATATAAACCAAAGAATAAAGATTTTATTTAAAAAATCAAAATATTATTGATGTATCATGAAGCAACACCTCATGCTTCTTTTACAATCTCATTTTTGAAATTATCATACGTGAAATTATTTCTTCATTAGTGTTTGCAAATGCTTTTAATTTACAAATACTAGAAATTCGATTGCCATATCATATGTTTATCTATCATGTAAAGAGATAATTACCAGAGAATGAAAAGTCAATTTTGTCTATAGGCCAGTAGCTCCAGTTTGATAATTTTAACCTAAGGACTTTTATAATTTCTGTCAATCTGCTTTGGATTTGAGGAAATTGGGAAAGGGTTTACTGCCTACTTGTAAATTGAGTAGCCTGCATTAGGTCATTAAAACACATTTTGGAATGACTGAAAATTTGCAAAAATGCTAAAGTTATATTTTATAACAGACTGGTTACAAAACACAACACACACAAATTAAAAATATGGAATCATTATTTCTCTTTTCCATTTTTCCACATTGTCATCTTTTATTCTGTAATTGATCTTGGTCAAATAATTAAATGTCGCTGTTTATAATGTTTGTCATTTTCTACTGTTTGTAATCCATTGTTTGCATTTGTCTGCTTTCCACAGAGAGCACAACCTATAGGGGCTTAATCGGTTAGGATGTCCATTTTTCTCTCATAACAAGTTGTCTGAGGGTAGCAGTCCAGACTGATGAGGTAGCTTCATGATGTCATCAACTCCTCAGGCTCCTTTTTCCTGTCTCCACCATGTGAAAGATATACGTTTCTATCCTCATGTTTGTAAGTTGATCTTATACCTCTAGCCATCATGTTCCAGGCAGAAAGCAATGGAAAATGCATGTGGCAAAAGTGCTTTATCCTAGCAAGATTTGCCGTTTTATTTAGGAAGGAATCCTTCCCTTAGGGTCTTCTCCTACATCTAGTCTAGTACTGGGTTGCAAAGCCACTTCCAACTGCCAGGGAGTCTGTCTTTAGCTGGACACATTATTACCTTAAACAAAAATCAGAGTTCTCTGAAAGAGAAGGGTTCAAGTGGTGTATTGTGTTTCTTAAGAGCCATATTTAACATTTTGACAATTTCATATTAAATTTTGTATTTAAAGTTAAGACAAAAGCATGCAGTGAAGGGTTTCCCTGGTGGCGCAGTGGTTGAGAGTTAGCCTGCCGAGGCAGGGGACATGGGTTCGTGCCCCGGTTCGCGAAGATCCCGCATGCTGCGGAGCGGCTGGGCCCGTGAGCCATGGCCGCTGAGCCTGCGTGTCCGGAGCCTGTGCTCTGCAACGGGAGAGGCCACAACAGTGAGAGGCCCGCATACCGCAAAAAAAAAAAAAAAGCATGCAGCGAAATCTTTCCAAATGAGAATAATTTACCTTGACTTCTCCTAGATATTTGCAAGTGTATTGCAAAGTTGTCTTTTAATATGTTATATGGTTTTCAAAAATAATTTATTGCCATTTTTTAAACTCTTCTGAAAAAGCTAATATAATGAAGATGGAACTTAGATTCTATGAAAACTTATTTTTGGTTTCCAGATAGGTTATTAAGTCAGTCCTGAAATGGATTTTATTGCTTTGAATAGTATTTTCAATTTTTATCAAAATCCTTTGTATTTATATATCTTAGACTGTATATTTTGAAGAACCTGCCATATTCTGATTGCTTACAATTCAATATGTGCCGAAATGTTCACAGTATGGTAAATTAGTATGTAAATAGAAAAGATAATAGCTGATTCACTTTGTTATAAAGCAGAAACTAACACACCATTGTAAAGCAATTATACTCCAATAAAGATGTTAAAAAAAAAGATACACATTATTATTTTATAATTCCATTTTCTTTGCCTTTTTTAACCTGCCTTTTTCCTGTTTTATTCTAGAAAATAAGAGTGAACAAGTTAGGTTTATATATAGTATCATCATGACTGTATTTTCACAAAGATAAAAGTAAAGATTGTCCTGTGAAATTCTGGAAAACAGAATTGGATGAAGATGTTGCAGGACTGTATGCTGAAATTTATAAAGAAGATGCAGCTTTGAGATGAGCTCTGAGTTTAGGGTGTATGTCAAAATAGGCCTTATCATTATTGTTGATTGTGACCTAACTACACACACAAGTCCGGTCTAATTACCCCTTACATCTGGTCAAGAGGTTTGTGTTTCACCTCATCTTGACTCTGGAGTCTTGGTTTAGACTTTAAGAAGACTTCTTTTTTTTTTTTTTTTTTTTTTTTTTTTTGCGGTACACGGGCCTCTCACCGCTGCGGCCTCTCCCGCTGCGGAGCACAGGCTCCGGACGCGCAGGCCCAGCGGCCACGGCTCACAGGCCCAGCCGCTCCGCGGCATGCGGTATCCTCCCGGACCGGGGCACGAACCCGTGTCCCCTGCATCGGCAGGCAGACTCTCAACCACTGCGCCACCAGGGAAGCCCAAGAAGACTTCTTTGAATACATATAAAAAATAAAACCAGAGAGGAGAATTTTCTGATCAATAAAAAGTAGTGCTTCATTTCTGCTTTATTCACTGAGGATTATTTCTTTCTTGAAAATATACAAATTGGCATTAACTAGCTCCAGGTAAAGGCTCAAAAAAATTGTAATTATTTTTGATTCATGTTTGATTATTCTTAAGTAGTAGGAAAAGTATATTTTCAGCGATTAGCTGCCTGTTTTTAGGTTCAGTTCCTTTATTGATGCTCACAAAGATTTTTTTCTCATAACTAATACTTAAATATTCTTTTTTAGCTTGGGTAAGAACTTAATCTTAGAACTATGAGAAAGTAAAAGTAAAGTTAAAGTAACAAGTAAAATTCCAAACTTGGTCATTTTACTCAACTTAAATTCTCCCTTGTTTCCACTGAATATTATTACCGTGTATTGCTCTACATTTAAGTAGACTAAAATGTGTTCTTATTAGTGATCCTTAGTTTTCCTACATGTTTTTACATGTGTAACAGTAGAAAGATAATAATACCATTTATTAAGTATTTTCAGTATGTCAAGTCTTATATTAAGTACTTCACATAAACTATCTCATTTAATTCTCACAGCAGCTCCATGTAGTAAGTACCATTATTAAACCCATTTTCCAGAAAAAGAAAACCAAGGCTGAGAGGACTAAAACAACTTGACCAAGGCCACAGTTTACAAGAATTAGAGTCAGGATTTTAACACAAGTGAAAAACCTATAAAGTTTACCTCTAATCAATCTAATTTAATAATAAAATCTACATGAGGTCAGGAGAGGTGAGTGATGAGAAATGTGGCTAATAATTTTGAAATTATCTCCATCTGTTGATATGTGAACTATATTATGAAAGTTTTGCTTAATCCTAATCTTAAAAAAAAAAAAAAAAAGAACCTAAAGGAAATGATTATGACAGGAAGAAGGGTGCTTGGTTTTTGAATCATGTAGATAGATGATGCTATCTCCATTGATATCAGATTTTAATCAAAGTTTCCACTAAGGTACTTGAATTCTAAGAAAAATCAGGGAAATGTGTGTAATAGAAGCTCTTCATCAGGTATGAATGTGTATTCCTATAGACTAATACATTTTAATGATCAGGTGACTTTTGGAGTACTCTGAATTCTGGAAGCAGAGTAAGACAGAAGGAAAGGAAGTAGCATAGAGATGATCTGTAGGAACTCTACAGGCTTAAAGAGAAGTTGTTTTATTTGCTGATTCTCAGAAGTGCGGATATCGTCCCATCAGATTCTAAGACTAGTTCTAAGACATAACATCTTGGTGTAACCTTGTGTTCTGTGATGTTTGCAAGGGCAGCTGCTTCAGCATCCTTCATTTTAGGTAGGCAGCTTAAGCTGGTACTGAGGCAGCTCTAATATATTTTTGTGTGTGTGTGTGGTACGCGGGCCTCTCACTGTTGTGGCCTCTCCCGTTGTGGAGCACAGGCTCCGGACGCGCAGGCTCAGCGGCCATGGCTCACGGGCCCAGCCGCTCCACGGCATGTGGGATCTTCCCGGACCGGGGCACGAACCTGTGTCCCCTGCATCGGCAGGCGGACTCTCAGCCACTGCGCCACCAGGGAAGCCCACCAGTAACTTTTGTTGTAGACCTTACCCTGGGGAAACATTTAATTTTGTAGGTGTTTGGATTCTTTTCTCATGTTACTGAAAGAGTAGAAAACTGGAAACTTCATTCCTTGGGTTGTTTGCCCAGACTAGGAACCAGGACATTAAATTCAGTCCCCTTTTGACTGAAATGCCTTATCTCTGACTTCTGTTCTTCTAAATTGGGATTTGCTGATCTGTGAATGTCACAGCATGAAATATGAAACAGATTTACTGCAGAAAGATTGGAGACTGATTTCACATTTTCTAGGTGTTGAAAAATAAAGGGGGAGACTAGCAAGGATGCATGGTAAAAAAAAGTATTTTTCAACGTGATTTAAAGTTTGCATATATATAATTTTTTTACTTTTAAGTAATTTGAAAGGAAGTTAAAGTAAATAGAACTTGAAGTAAAGGAAGTTAAAGTAAAGCAACTAGGGGAAAAAAGGCACCTTAGAGCAAGAACTGAGAAGAAAAAATTTTTGAGTTCTACATTGGATATGGCTGGGTTACTTTACTGGGAAATACCAGTTTATGTTGAGTTAAAGAATTAACTAGTGAGAAATAACTGAATTTATTTAAATTTGAGTTTATTTAAAAATTAAGTTCATTTAACTTTTTTCCATAAGTGTCTATATATTGCTTAGGAGGTCAGTATAATTGAGTGTAGTCATGATTGTGCTCTGCAATAAAGTAGCCATTAGCCACATAGGGCATTTGTTTGAATTTTAATGTAATTAATTTGAAAATGTAATGAAAATATGCTCAACATCATTAATCATCAGGGGAAATGCAAATCAATACCACAATGAGCTATCACCTCACACCTGTCAGAATAGATATCATTCAAAAGACAAGAAATAACAAGTGTTGATAAGGATGTGGAGAAAATGGAACCCTCGTGCACTGTTGGTGGGAATGTAAATTGGTGCAGATAGAAATATCGTATGATCCAGCAATTCCACTTTTGAGTATTTATCCAAAATAAATAAAAACACTAACTTGAAAAGATATCTGCACTCCCATGTTCATTGCAGCATTCTTTACAGCAGCCAAGACATGGAAGCAATCTAAGTGTCCACTGGTGGGTGAATGAATAAAAAAGATGTGATACATATATACAATGGACTGTTATACAGCATATAAAGAATGGCACCTTGCCATTTGCAACAACATGGATGGACCCTGGGAGCATTATGCTAAATGAAATAAGTCATGGGAGTTCCCTGGTGGCCTAGTAGCTAGGATTCTGGGCTTTCACTGCCGTGGCCCCAGGTTCAGTCCCTGGGCAGGGAACTGAGATCCTGCAAGCTGCTTGTTGTGGCCAAATAAATAAATAAATAAATCTTGACATGCCCAACTTTCAAAAAAAAGTAAGTTAGACAAAGACAGGCAAATACTGTATGATCCCTTTTTTTGTTGTTGTTGTTTTTTGATTGAGGTATAGTTGATTCACAATGTTGTGTTAGTTTTAGGTGTACAGGAAAGTGATTCAGTTTTATATTCTTTTTCAGCTTCTTTTCCATTATAGATTATTACAAGATACTGAATATAGTTCCCTGTTCTATATTATTATCCTTATTGTTATCTAGTTTATATATAAAGTGATCTCTTTTATATGTGGAATCTTAAAAAATGAAAACAAGCTCAAATCAAAAATACAGAACAGATTGTTGGTTGCCAGAGGCAAGGGGCTGGGGGGTGGGAGAAATGGGCGATGGGAGTCAAAAAAATAAATTAAATAAAGTAAAATTTAAAATGTAGTTTTTCACTAGCATTAGCCAACTTTTAAGTGTTCACCAGCCACATGTGCTAGTGACTACTTTATTGGACAACCAAGGGAGACCATTTCCATGCTAGCTGAAAGTCCAGTTGGACTAGTATAGTGAAAACAGCATGGTTCTAAATTTGGACAAAACTTGATTTGTATCTTCAAGACTTAGTTGGAAGCTGATTTGTTTGAGGCACAATTTCAATTTTTAATATAGAAATAATATTTTCTGCTTCTTGTCATTGTTGTTAGGATTAAATGTTGTGTCTTAGGTCAGGAAAGCCTAGTTTAGGGAGGCAATATCGTAAGAGAGTTTGAAGCATGGGCTCTGGACTCCAAAGAGCCTGAGTTTGAATCCAAGTTTTTCTACTTTCTAGCTGTGTGATTTGGGCAAACTACTTAATTTCTATACATCAGTTTCTTTAAAGCAGGTTCATAGCACCTACCTCACAGGGATGTTGTAAGAATTAGGGGATTATCTGAGAAAATACAAGCACAATACTTTGCATAGTACATGGTAAATATTCAAGAATGCAAGCTAATAAGTGTCAAGATGTGAGTTACTTATACCCAAGGCAAATCTGTATGCTACAAAAAACTTCCATAAATTCCATAAACTAAAATATAAAAACTATAAAATGCTGCTGAGTGCATAAGTAATAATAATAGTTGTCACTGCTGTTATCGAGTGAGATATTCTATTAATTCAATTCAGCTGTTACAAAAATAAGGTCTTCTCCTCAACATTTTCCTAATCATCAATGTTTTAAATAATGTTTTTTATTTCATAAATTACCTTTACCTAAGTGAGAAGAAATTAATAAATAACCATTAAATTGATGTTAAAATAAACTCAATAATGTAGGATTTCTTTGCTGTAGTTTCACTTTTAAGTAAATAAACTTTCCTCTTGCCATATACTAAGGCATCTTAACGGATAATGGGCAGTTTCCATACCACATCTCAATTTTGAAAGATGACTTGCACTGTAGGTTTCGTGACTACAAGAGTTAAATTTGAAATGGTGCAAAAATGGGATTATTTTATTTTTAGATACTTCCACACATGCACATTAAGTTTACTCCACAGAAAGGTCTTCAGTGGCTTTAAATTCTGTTTGGAAAAGGCTTGAAACTTAAAAAGAAAGATTTCCATGCATTGGTTAGTTTGTGGTTTTACCACCATGATATTTATATATGATGGTGCTTTAAAAATGGTATTTAAACTTCATACTATGTACGTTTATATTCTTCTTTTAATCTATAAATCTTTTATACTATACATACTGTGTGTGTGTGCCTATGGCTTGGAGCAATAAACTATATAAGAAATTTAAGATAAAGAAAGAAGTGAATATCTGCTTAGTAAAAATTGTAATATATACTTATATGGTTTATTTAGAAAGAATATTTAAATGGAAGACAAAATCTGCTTTAAAGTGTAAAACTAGAAAATATGGGCAAAACATTTGGTAGAGTATAATTATTAAAAACACTATTTTGAAAACTTCAGTTGTTTTTCAGAAAAGAAAAAAAAATCTATGGTGTTAGCAATTCAGAATCATAGTTTCTAGTCTGACTACCACAGAAATAAATACAGTCAATACTGTGGTAAACTGTCTTAGCTTAAAGTGTCTAGAACACTCGTGTTTAACGTCCTCAAAAACAGTTAAGGTATTTCCTGAAATGAAAGATTAATATTGCAGTAAAAGCCAATGTAAAGTTTTCTAGGGCTACTATTTTACTACTGACAGTATATATTGTTAAGTTAGATAAACTTCATCCCTATCCAGTCTTTGACCAGTTTATGAATTGCATGTCATCTTTGAGTAGAGAAAAGCACAAATCTTTAACAAGTGTTTGTGCTCATTGTTCCTAGATCATAATTTTAAAATCCTGCTCTTATTACTTTCTCAGCTTTTTCTTAAATGAAGCATTCTTAAAAGGCAAGGGAGAAAGACTTCATAAAATCTTATTTTGGGGCTGCCTTTTCAAAAAAAAAAGGCATGGAAAATCTCTGAAAGAACAAAATAAAATACATAAGAAAATATTTCCCCTTTATAGACTAAATCTGCATAGAAAAAAAGAGAAAAGAATGAAATAATTCATTAAATATATCTGTTGAACATTATTTATGTCCAAAGCCCTGATGTTAATCACTGTAGTCTATGCAATGATAAATAAGAAAGAGTCCCTGGATGTAAAAAGGTAGTCTAGAAAAGGAACGTAGAATTTGTACTTGAAGGACAAGAAGTAATAGGAAAGTATAAGAGATAAAGTCCTGGAAGTGGTAAACGTGAGGGATGTGCTGGGTACACAAAATATTTCAGTTTGATTGGAATATAGGATGTTAGAAAGAGAATGTTTCAAGTTAATGTTTCAAGTTCATTGAGTCAAGATCGTAGAGAACCTGCATGCTGGTTGCTATATTGAACAGAAAGTTAAGAATCCTAAAGTCATTTTCATCACAGGAGCAACATGAACAGTGTTTTTGGAAGGCTGGAAGAAAAATTGAGGTAAGAAGAGATTAGATCTGAAACCCAATAGGGTGATTTTGCAATAGCCCGGAGATAGGATGGGGTGGACCTGCACCAGGAAGTAGTGGTAATGGCATTGAGAGGGTTTGTGGGAAATGTGCTCTGGAGGTAGAATCAATGATACCTGGCAAACAATTAGATGTGGGTAGCAAGAGAGAAAGAGAGAAGCCAAAGATGTCTGAAAATTTGGGCCTCGGGTTTAGGAGATGATGGGAACACCAACAGAATGAGAGAATTTAGAAATGTAAGTGTTTTGGGGTGAACTGATGTGTTGAAAAGATGAGCTTAATTTTTATTCATACTTTTAACAAATATTTGATATCCTGTTATGTGCCAGAAACCAAGCTAAGTGCTGGGGATAAAATACTGAACAGGAACAGATAGATTATAGTCTATTGAGGAAGGCTGCTGGGCTATTTGATAATACAAACAAATATAAATTTAAAAGTGTAACAAATGTGACAAGCACTGTGAAGGGGAGATACCTAGTTCCATTTGAGGCTACAGTAAAAGGAGTGATTTCAGTGTTTCTAGGGAAGTGCTTCTCCCACTAGAATGACTCTCAGTCTGAAATCTGTAGACTAGGTGATAGGAGCCAAATAGAAAAAGAGGGCAGCAAAGGGCCTTCTAAAGCTTAGTGTGTGTGTGTGTGTGTGTGTGTGTGTGTGTGTGTGTGCGCGCGCGCGCGCGCGCGTGTGTGTGTGTGTGTGTGTGTGTGTGTGTGTAGTGGGGAAAGGGTGGCTAGAAGACAAGCCAAGGCAATGTTTGTACATTTTGTACACACACACACACACACACTCCCCTGATGTTAGGTAACTGTGAGTCAATGGTTATGAAATAGGGTTATATTCCTCAATAATATGTCTGTATTCAGACCAACAGATTCTTACTATGTTCTGTTGAGATCTAAAAAAATTAGAAGATAGTTAAAAATTACCTCTAGCGTTAAGTATCAAGAGACTATAGCTATTGTTTGTCTGAGCTTAACTTGAGATATTGTGGCATAGGGCCAGCTTAACTCAACAATGGACGGTATCAGCACATAACAACAAAGTCACCGGCTCACATGGAAACTATAAAAGGATACTTGCTGTATTGTTCGTGCCCTTGGAATGCTCCTTCCTTCCTTTCCTGTTTTGTTGCTGCCATAGGATGTCAACTCAAATTTACTGTCATTGTTGTCATTTAGTCAATGAATATCATTAAATGTAGTAGGCACTTAACCTTGTGTGAGTCCATGAGCAGGCAGTCTGAAATCTGAACCCTCTAAGGAGGTTATCAGGTTGGCTGAATATTCTTGGAATACAAATGTGACAGTGAGGTTTGTCTTTTTTTTTTTTTTCCCCAAGTGAAATGTACCCTTCAGAACTGCTTTCCATCTCATACAAAAGTTATGGCTTTAAAGAAATACCACCTGCCTTCTCACAAATTTTCAAAATTGATCTACAGATTTAGGTAGCATTCTTAAATTCCATAAAAATTTCCCTAAAAACAAAGACCTATTTCCATGCGAAATAAACCTAAGGCAGGGTTTCTTAATCTCAGCACTGTTGCATTTTGGACCAGATCATTCTTTGCTGTGGGTGTTTGTCCTGTGCATTGTAGCATAATTAGCAACATCCTGGTTACTGTCATCTAGATGTTAGTGGTACCCCCAAGTTGTGATAATCAAAAACATCTCCAGACGTTGTCATAGGTCCCTGGAGGGGGGTGGGGGAGGTACAGAATCACCTTAGGTTGAGAACCATTGGCCTAAGAGAAGTGCCTTAATGTAAAGTAAAAAAAAAAAAAAAAAGAATCTGTAAGATACGTATCGTGGAAACAATTTAAACTTCCCTTTGTCTTTCTGTCGTTACAAGGTATAATTGTACCTAAAGGATAAATACAAACCTTTAAATAGTAAAATCGTCTATTGATAGTAATAATTTCCTAATCTTTCCTGCCCTAACGAACAATTAGGTAAACACTCTGAGGTGGTGTTTGGTTTTTCTGTAGTGTTTTAAATTTAACATACCAGTTTCATTCATTCATTCGATAAGTATTTTCTATCTCCCTCTCTGCTCCAGTTCTTAGGTGTTAGTAAAGTAACAAGGAGTGAGATAAATGATGGTGCTGCTGTTCTCAGAGTTCAAATTTGAATGAGGCAAAACACAGTGCACAAATAAAAAGCAGAGAATCAAAACAGTTTGATGTAATTGAGCAGGCATTGGTAAACTATGTTGACCTCTTTTTGCAGGTAAAGTTTTATGGGAACAGAGCCACACGCATTTATTTACATATTATCTATGGCTGCTTTCCTGCTACAACACCAGTCAATTAGTTGTAACTGAGAACATATGGCCAGCAAAGCCTAAAATATTTGCTACCTGGTCCTTTACAGAAAAAAAAAATTGCAGACTCCTGTAGTAGTGTGAGATTGGGTGGCCATTTTTGATTAAATAATTGGAGAACAGCTGTGATATTGAGATTTATAATAAATACATATTTGGTCTTTGCCCTGTCTTGGCAACCAGCTCCCCAAAGTCTTGGAATTTCTTAAGTAATTAGAGCTGTAAAGGTGTCTTTTGTTATTCAGAACAAGCCCCTTTCAACCACACCATATTTATGCTAATGAGGAGAGTTTTGGAAAGTCCGGAAGGATGGGGGCTGATTGCCAGGGGAACAAGCCAAGTGATTGGAGGTGATTAGAAGTGATTAGATCAGCTTCACCCCACACCCCTTCTCACCTCCAAGATGGGGAGAGGGGATAGAGAGTAACTTAATCACCAGTGGCCAATGATTCAATCAACCATGCCTACTTAATGAAGCCTCCATTAAAAACACAAAAGGGATGAAGTTTCAAAGGGCTCTGGGTTGGTGGACAAGTTTGGTGCACCTAAAACTCCACAGGGACAGGAGCTCCTGTGCTCTGGACCCTTCTGGACCTCACGCTGTGTATTTGTTCATCTGAGTGTTCATTCCTATCCTTTAATATCCTTTGTAATAATAAATGGGAAATCTAATCAGTAAACAGTTTTCTTGAGTTTTGTGAGCTGCTCAAGCAAATTAATCAAACCTGAGGAGGGGAGGTCATGGGAACATCTGATACCTAGCCAGTCAGGAGTACAGGTATCAACCTAGATTTATGATCAGCGTCTGAGGTGGGGGAGAGGTGGGGCCGTCTAACAAGACTGAGCCTCTAACCTGTGGGATCTGATGCTATCTCCAGGTATATGGTGTCAGAACTGAATTGTAGGACAGCCAATTGGTGTCCATCACAGTTGGAGAATTGCCTGTTGTGGAAAAACTCCCACACACTTAGAGTACAGAAGTATTGAGTGAATAGTAGAGAAATAACAGGTAAGTTTTTCCTAGACAGCAACATTTTGCACAGATGACATTTAAACTGATAGCTGACTAGAAGGGATCAGTTCTGAGAAGATGAAGGGAAAGAAGAGGCAAAAGGAGAAACTGGAATGAAACCCCTAAGGCAAGAATGAGCTAGTGTGGGTGAGGGATAGGAATGGTCTAAGATGAAATCTGAAATAATGGGGGCCCAATTAAGTAGGCCTTGTAGGTAATACTAGAGGTGAGGGCTTTTACTCCAAGTGAGAAGGGAAGTTAAATGAGATATGAGAGTTTCGTGTGATGTAAACTAAGTTACATTTTTACAAGATACTCCGGTTGTTCTCCTGAGAACAAGATATAGGAGAGCAAAGAAGATCAATTAGGATGCTCGTAGTGGAGCCAAAAGACAATAGTTTCTTGGGCTGAGCTATTAATAGCAGAGATGGAGAGAGAGGATGAATTTGGAATAAGTTTTGAAAGTAGATTTTACATGACTTTCCAATAATGTGGATTTGAAGGATGAAGAAAGAAACAGTGTCAAGAATAATTTCTAGATTTTTGTCTTAAGTATTTGCATGAGTTGCAATGCTGTTGATTAATGGCGGGGGTGGGGGACTCAAGGGAGGAAATGTAACCAAGCAGGACCCTATGGGGCCTTCCGGGGACAGACCCCTCGCCCATATCCTCTGCTTTAGCTCCTCCCTGAAGTACCTAGATAATAGCATCTGACGCATATTTCCTGAGTTTTTCAGATGCTAAAACCACCACCAAATGAAAGAAATTAACTACTTGATGGTCATGAGCACATAGCCCCCAGACCTTCTGGCACCTAAGGATTGATCACCACCAACCAATCAGAGAATTGTGCAGGAGCTGATCACACACTCTGGGACACCCCTCCCTCACCTTGCCTTTAAAAATGCTTTACTGAAACCCTTGGGGAGTTCGGGGTTTTTTGAGCACGAGCCACTGGTTCTCCTTGCTTGACCCTGCAATAAACCTTTCTCTGCTTCAAACTCCGACGTTTCAGTTTGTTTGGCCTCACTGTGTATGGGGCACACGAACTTGCGTTTGTTAACAGAAGTGGGTTTGAGAGTCAATGATTATCAAAAGTTCTGTTTTAGGTTTATTAAACATTCATGTGGAAATATTAAACATATTTGGATATATGAGTCTGATGCTGCAGGGAGAGGTCAGAGTTGGAGATAGGTATTTAGAAAGGATATATGGATGGTATTTAAGTCCATGAGAACAGGTGAGGTCATTTAAAGAGATGTTGTGAGTGGGAAAGGGCAGGAGGTGAATAAAGGGTAGAACACTAGTTAGTTCCACATTAGAAATCACCTCAAGAGGAGGAGGCAGCAGAAGACAAGGAGTAGCTGGGCAAGTAGAAGAAAGCAGTGGTCAGTAGAATGGGGGCTAAAATGAGATCTTATTCATCTTACGTATAGACTTCTTGTAACCACGAGATATCTGAGGGAACACTTAGTTTTTGTCTAGTTAGCATCTAGACCTCCACACTACATTCCCACTCCATGCTGGCCCCCTATTTAGCCCTTCTACTTCCTGGTTGAGATGGATTACTGATAAAAGCCAACCTAATCAGAGCCTTCTCTGGGAGCTTCCTCAAACTAACTGGGCAAGGGAGACTCTTTTCACAGGGATAATCTGTGAGAATGAGGAAAGGTTAGAACTGCCAGTGGCTAACTTGCTACCACCTGGGGAGAGCTTGCTTACAAACAGGACCAACACAATGGATGTTTGAGCTCCTGGAAACCAGTTAGGCCCGAGTCAAAAGCACCATTCCCTGTACTCCCTTCCCTCCTAATTTTACTTAAACTGATTTGAGTTTGATTTTTTACTACTTGATAGCAAAAAATTTTGAATACAATACTTTTTCTTGTTTCCTTTGTATACCAGCATACCTCCATTTGTACATAAAAGATGTTCAATAAATATTCATTAAATAAAATTGAAATGTCAATGTTTAATGATAACATTTTGATTTAAAATTAAGCAATCATTTGATAGTGGAACGGACTTGGAATCTTTGATCACATAAGACAGTTCCTTGAATTTTGTAGGTGTCTAAAATAATATTCAATAATTCTTTGCCAACTGTTGATCTTAATGAACTAAATAAGGCTTTTGTCTTAGCTTTCTTAATAACTTATAACACAGAGGAAAGTGCATAAGTCATTAAGTTTAATTATAAACTTAATGACTTATGTGAGTTATCTGAACTCCCACTAGTATAACCAGTACTCAGATCAAGAAACAGAACTTTCCCAGCACCTCGGAAGCCTTCCTTGTACCATTTCCTGGTCATGACCCCTGCTTTCTGCCCCCAAAGTAACCATTATCTTCACCATAAATTTTTTTTGCCCAGTTTTGAATTTTTTAAAAAGAAACCATACAATGTATATCATTTTATGTCTGCCATTTCTGTTGTCGCTTGTAGCAATGCTCACTTATTTTTATTGTCTTCTATATTTTATTATCTAAATGCAAAATATATTCTAATGTTAAAATAAATAAAATTAAGCAATCAATTCAGCTATTTAACATAGACAAATTAAAGAATTTTAAAAGCTTTTTTTTTTCCCCATTACTACTCAAAGACATTCTGTTATGGGAGAAAAATAGCTTTAGCCAAAATTGTTGGTCTATTAAAAATATCAAAAAAAAAATATATCAACACTTTGAGAAAGGAATACTTTAGTTTTTTTTTTTTTTTAACTTAAGACCACTCTCTTTTTTTCTCCTCCACTTTGATTTTATAGTTTGATGGACAGACAAATAAATATTTGGGGGCAACGTTCTCCCGATGGTTTCATTTGCCTTTCTATCTAGTCTTTAACAGTTTACTGTCAAATTAACCCTCTTTCTTACCCTTGCTGCCCCTTGAGGTCCAACTTGATAAATTGGTCCTCACCATAAGTGTTTGGTATAATGCTTTTTGTCTCCCTAAATTGCAAATAAACTTCAAAACTTATAAAAAAAAAAGTTAATATTATTATGACTATTGACATAGTCAGCGCTTGCATTATTATTATACCCAGTTGTCACCTGAAAATTCTGCTTCTGTAAGCCTGTAACGATATATTTTGTGAGTGAAGATAATTAGAAGTACAGGTCCTCCACTGTTTGGGGAATGGAACAGGATTTTTAATTATTCATCATTTCATTGGGATCAGAAAGAAAAATCTGACTTCTATATCCTAGGGTAAATATGGTGGCCATTGTTTTGGTGCCATTTTTTTTCCCTTCTGAAATTATAGACACTGTTGCTTTTTTACTAACAGGGGGAAAGTAATCCACTATTTTCTAGGACTACTTTTAGGACAAAGGTAATGAAATTTTAGCACCCTATGGAAACTTTACTTGTAAGTGCCCATTTCCAGGGCCTGTTATCAATATTCTTATTCTGCCCACCACAGCGTCTATACTTCTAATGTCTTTACATCAGAAACTATAAATGAATCTGGTTTCTGGCTATGAACAGGGTGGATTACACTGAAGTCCAAGAACCACCAACCTCTACAATTAACTTTATTTATTTATTTTTATTTATTTATTTTTGGCTGCATTGGGTCTTCGTTGCTGCACACGGGCTTTCTCTAGTTGCAGCAAGTGGGGGCTACTCTTTGTTGCAGTGCACTGGCTTCTCATTGCGGTGGCTTCTTTTGTTGCGGAGCACGGGCTCTAGGTATGTAGACTTCAGTAGTTGTGGCACACGGGCTCAGTAGTTGTGGCTCATGGGCTCTAGAGTGCAGGTTCAGTAGTTGTGGCACACGGGCTTAGTTGGTATGTGGGATCTTCCCGTACCAGGGCTCGAACCCATTGTCCCCTGCAGATTCTTAACCACTGTGCCACCAGGGAAATCCCTACAATTAACTTTAGTCACTACATAGCTCAATCCTCCACAGCTATGTCTTTTTTTTCTTCCATCAAAAGTGATTAATTCAAGCTCATTCACACTTTTTCTGGCCTAACCTGATTCAGTTTTGTCTTTTAACATGTTAGGTTATTAATTAAAATTACACTGATATAAAGAAGTTTCCTTCAACCTCAGCACCCCTCCCCAATTTTTTCACTAGTTGGAAAAGCTAGCATGTATTAAATACTTATTTTCACACATTGTGCTTTAATGGCTGTGCTTAACTCCTTTTCTATTTTTAACATGGATTTTATGATACGAACATCATTAAGGCCTCTTTGGAATGAATCCATGCATTCCATTTCAGATTTCAAGTAAACGTTTTTGTTTCCACAGTGATAGGCTTCCCTAACTAGTTAAGTATTACATATTAGAAGCCGCTATGTATGAAAAAACAAAAACCTAATAAACACATACAGTATAAGAATATTCTCCTCAAATCCCGATTCAGCACACCTCTTTATGTGTTATATATGAAGTTATACATGACAGACCACAGTAATGGCATAGAGGCTGCCTTAATAATCTCATAGTCTGTAAAATGGCTAAGTCCAACTATGCTCTGTAATGGGACCGTATTTGCAACAGTATTCATGTCTGAATATCATTTTTTCAGATTTCATTTTCTTAGAGCAGTTTTAAGTTCATAACAAGATTGAGAAGAAGGTACAGATATTTTCCATATGGCCACCTTGCCCCACACATGGATAGCTTCCCCCATTATCAACATGCCCTACCAGAGCGGTAAATTTTTTGCAATTGATGTACCCACATTGACACACCATAATCACCCAAAGTCCATAGTTTACCACGATATTTTACCAATTTACATATATTTATTATTTTAAGAGATAAAAAATAAAGTGGAGGATGGCCTGAGAAGAAACACCAAAAATTGAAAGGATAAAAATCAGATAACTTGAGGACCAGTTTAAGGTCATTTATCCTAAAGAATAGAAGGTTCAGGGGACTCTATGTTGTCAAATTAATATACTGTGATGAGCTTTCAACCAAAAGGAAACTTGCATTTTTCTCTATGGTCCCAAATTGCAGGACTGAGGTCACTGAGGTATCTCAGGGTACACAGATTTGGGCCCTGTGTAAGGAAGAGCTTTCTTCTTCACATTCCGAAGTGTCTGCATGGGAATGGAATTCTGCCTTAGTATGTTTAACTAAAGGCTATTTATTATATCACTAAGTGGGGTTGTGTATATGGAGTTGAAGCATTGTATCTTCTTAATCCAGAGATTTCTTCTGTCATAAGATGTTTCCTCATCTATCAAACTGGTGACTATTTAGGCAGATATTGGTAGATATTATGATTTATCAATAGAAGAAGACAGTGAACCTCTACGAAAAAGACCCTTTTTAAAATTTTTTAAATTTAAAAAAAATTTTTAAATTGAAATATAGTTGATTTACAATGTGTCAATCTCTGTTGTACAGCAAAGTGACTCAGCTATACACATATAGACATTCTTTTTTTAATATTCTTATCCATTATGGTTTATCACAGGATATTGAATATAGTTTCCTGTGCTATAGAGTAGGACCTTATTGTTTATTCATCCTATATATAATAGATTACATCTGCTAATTCCACATTCCCAGTCCTTCCCTCCCCCACCCCCCTCCCCCTTGGCAACCACAAGTCTGTTCTCTATGTCTGTGAGTCTGTTCATGTTTTGTGGATAGGTTCACTTGTGCCATATTTTAGATTCCACATATAAGTGATATCATATTGTATTTGTATTCCTCTTTCTGACTTATTTTACTTAGTATGATAATCTCTAGTTGCATTCATGTTGCTTCAAATGGCATTATTTCATTCTTTTTATGGCTGAGTAGTATTCCATTGTATATATGTACCACATCTTCTTTATTCATTCATCTGTCGGTAGACATTTAGGTTGTTTCCATGACTTGGCTATCGTGAATAGTGATGCTATGAACATAGGGGTGCATGTATGAAAAAGACCTCTTTTATCACCTACCATAGCCTCAAGCCTAGATGTATAAAAATTGACTCATTCTAATCCCAAGTCCGTTCCCTTTCCTGACTTCTCTATTTTTATCAAATACATGTATGTGCAGATATGTTATTTTAACTTCCCTTTAAAATCATATTCAATTAGAGTCAAAGGTCATGATCCTTCTTCTTCTTTAAATTATGTCTAACCTTCTTCCTCCTAATTTCTTCCTTTTGCTAGAGCTACCACACCATACCAGATTCTAAACTGGACACATCCAAACCAGGTCAACAGCCTCCTAACAAGAGCCTTGCTACTAGTCTCCTCATTTCACAATGATGTCAGATACTGATTTTGTTTTCTCTTTACCCTCTTCAGTAACATTTCAAATTACCTTCGACTGCAGAATTAGTACAAACTCCCAATTATATCATTTAAAACTTCCATAATTTAGTTTTTGATATCTGTTGAATTTTGTCATTTTTGATGTGAACTTTCTGGCATAGAGGCTGATACTTTTCTTTCCCTTGGACACAGAAATCTGATTATTGCTATGCTTCCTGTGTATGCTCCATTTCCCACCCTTTAATCTTTACCTCCCAACTTGTATGTTCTTCCTTCCATAACATGACCTTCAAAGGAAGATCTAGCTTACTTTCTCTGCAAGGCATTCCCTTCCCTTTCTTACCCAAGTTAAACACCCATTTTTTCTTACTTTTGTAGTAGGCACTGTAGTCATATATTTATATAAAGTACTTGTTGATCAGACTAGTAGCAGCCAATTTATAGTGTGTATGAGGGAAACTCCAGATACATAATATAGTCCTGTTCATTTTCTACCAATAAAATGGCTTAATTGTGCATATTGTAATCTGAATTCCACAATAACATTGATTTCCTACATTAGACTAAAAATATATGTGATAATTCTCTGTTAATATCCATAGGTAGGAGAAAATGTTTCCATCAGGTGCATTATGGCTAAGAGGCACAGGATAAGCTATCTACATCAGAATTTAGATAAGAAGCTTGCTTGAAAGCTGAATGAGCCATCTCAACTTGTTATTTTTAAATCTGCCAAGGAATAGCTCATTTCATGCAAGAATAACCTTGCACCTGACCCAGAGCAAAGACTCTCTAGCTATTTTTTACATACACTGATGTAACAGTAGAATTGTTTAATGCTTTAAAAACCAAGTAAGGAAGAACATGAGAAAAAGAAAATAGACTTACAGCTTTGCTTTTCTTCATTCCTCTCTCTCTCTTTTTTTGTAACTGCAAAAAAGACGGTCAGTATTTAGCCATTGAGAAGAAATGAAGTGGTTATTTTCCCTAAGAATTTTTATAAACATTTTTTTCTAATGCTTCTTTAGGAAATACACTATTTTGGCAGGTGGTAGTTACGTCTTCTCTCTCTCTCTCTCTCTCTCTCTCTCTCTCTCTGCTGTTGACATTCAATTCAAACAATCCTATCATTTATCCTTTTATGTACATTTAAAAAAATCAATGTTCACAATTTTGATTGCCTTCTTAGCAATCTTCTGGTGACCTGTGAGAGTAAGATGGAAAATTGGAAAAAGGTCGTTGGGAGAGCAGGCACAGGGGGAAGAAAAGTAGGAAATCAATTGTATTCATTGCCTTAGTCACTTCCCAGAGGACGCCTTCCAAAATTCTGCCTTTTATTTTTGAATTCATTTTTCCTCATTATTTAGATGCACCTGCAACTGGTAAGAGAGCTTTTGATCTATATTTCATAGGTAAGTATTATTCATGTGAATATTCCTTTTCATTAGTATAGAAAATATAAGCTGCACATATCTCCTGGCTGAAGTCTCTGCCTCTCGTCCTTGCTTGCTGGTCACGAAGCCATATTTTAAAAATACGTCTGGTTTTTCATTAACAACAAAGATTAAATAGCAATGTGAAGCCTTCATGATCTTCCCTTTTAATATCAGAAATAGACGCTTTCTTCTAGTCACAAGCAAAACCAAAACAAGATGTGACAGGGAAAACAAAGTGTGTGTAAGTGGTCTAAGTGACTTCCTGCTAGGGAGGTGTCTGATGTGGTGGTGGTGAGGGGCATATAACCAAAATCATCAACCCTACCCAATCCTGACACTTAATAAAACACTACCCAATGAAGACATCCTATTTTCCTGAAATAAATGTAATTATTTGGAAAAAGATAACACATTGCGCTACTATGTGAGAAAATTTCTCATAGCTTTTCACCAGGCAATTAGGGCATAGAAGGGGGAAGAGAGAGAGAAGGAAAAAGATAGAGAGAGAGAGAAATGGAGCTTTCCTGAAAAAAAAAACTGAACACAATCTGAATACAATGTGTACAATGGAGGTAAACTGACATTAAAGAGCACAGATAGCTGAGTCCTAGAAACTTGAGATTGGTTAAGTAAAGCAGGCTCATTCAGCTGGGCCACCTAAAGATGTGTGCGTGTGCATGCGTGTGTGTGTGTGTGTTTATGTGTGATGCAGGCAAATGTGAAGGGGGTAACACTGTGAAGTTAGGATGAAGTGCTCAATGGGAAACCATTGAAAGTGATCAATGATTTCCATCATACCGAGTTCCAGTTCTGATTGAAAACACTGGAAATCTTGTTCATAAGTGGTGTAGTCTGATATAGTCTGATAACATGCCTGTTGAGAAATGCAGACAGCTGATGGAAAGAAGAGTTTTGATGATGGACTTAATACTGTTGATGTTTTTAGATGATGGTTTGAGAAAGCTGGGGCTTGATTAGTACCCCTTCTGATTCTTCAACATGCAGCACCCAGTTAATGGAAATGAATCCTGCTAATGAATATACGCCCTTTACTCATTGGTCAAGGAATTAAAATGTCATGTAGTAGGGCATGCAGTAGTCGAGAAAGTTGTCCTTGGTGTGTCCTCTGTTTCTGTATGTCATCTTCTGAAGCCACTTTCTTTTTTAGATGATTACTGTTTCACATAGCGTGAAAGGGCACATACAAAGTTAGGTAGCAGTTAGAATGTACAAATGGATAAAAAGTGAATAACCCTCCTGGGTTTTTAAAATTTCTTTTGTAATCTGGGGCAACCCATACATTTACAAATAGTAAAGTGAATTTAATAGTTTTTGTTTTAATGTTTCATTATTTTGTGAAAAATATATTACCTCAGACATTTAAAATCAATATTTTATTAATGTGAGAAAGTATCTTATTTCCTGTTTCACTTTGATTACTGGAAAATAAAATTTTCTATAAAAGAAATGTAGTATTAGATACATCTAACTATACATAAAAGTATATCAAATAATATAAAATGCCATACATAGCTATGTAAAAATTTTACACAAGCACATGAACACATGCATGACAAGTGGAATAATTTCTTTGGGATTGGATTATTATGACATGGCTTTCCTGGTAGGCTGAGGCACGTTAATGCACCATATTAAAAAGATAACTTTCTTTTCTTTTCTTTTCTATGTGCTGTTGCTTCCTTCCTGACCCATCTTGAGTCCCATAGTTGATCATCTGAACTATTCTTTCACCAAAAGCCTTGACTTCTTTCATTGTATTTCTGCAGCACCTGCTCAATCAAAACACAAACGTGTTTTGAAGCGGCAACCTTACTACCCCAATGCCCTGCTAGAGAAACTTCCAGATCCTGCCAGGTTGGCACCACTACCCAATGCATCGTCTCCAACCTCCACTGTGTATTCAGAATAGATTCTCAGTCTTTCCTTTTCTTGTCCATTTCCTTTTCTTCAACTCAAAATCATCATTCTCCTCAAGTTCCCTTCCATTTGAGATGACAATTTTGTCTACTATTTCATCCAGAAGAGTTGGAAGCCATGAAGCATGATCGACCTCAACCTCTAATCATCTCTAGAAATGTATTCATAATAAAACTATGTGTATATAGTTTTATAGATATTATTATTTATATATTTCCCTATCTCCACCTTTTTTGTTCTCAGAGGTCTTTTTTTTGTTCATCCTCATAGGATAATGTGTCCTTTAATGTCTTTCTTTCTAATTTATCTCTCAACCTATTCACTCATGCTGAAATTTCTGTCATTTCTCTTCTCCATCCTTATACAGATTTCTTAATAGACTAATCTCTACTTTTCAGTTCCTCATCTCCCATTCCTGTCAGTCCATTCTTTAATTGACGTCGTTCCCACCAAGGTCCCAAATGATCTCTCAACTGCTAACTCCAAAGGATGTTTTGTAATCTTTTTTTTTTTTTAATTGGACCTCTCTCCTACATTTTTGTTTGCTCCAGGGAAATACTGTACTCCCCTGGTTTCCAGCATACCACACTCAACTAGTTTCCTTTGTGATCCTCTGTTTTTTTGTGATTTTTTTTTTCCTCTGCTTTTCTCTGAATGTTGATCCTCAGGGTTCAACTCTCAACTCTTCTTATTCCATATAATCTCTCTTTATGACTTTGTAACTCTCAGGTATTTCTCACTTGTCAGTGTTGCCAAACATATGATCACATATGTCCCATTATCTAACTAAAATATCCTTCTGCTTACTCAGTGGATGCCTTACATTTTCGAATTTTAAAACGCAAATTAAATCTTCCTTTTCCCTAAATAGACTGTCTCTTGATATTCTTTATGCTAGTTGTTGAGCCTTTTACCAAGTCATTAAAGCTAGAATTTTGACCATCATTCTTGACTCCTCCATTTTCTGCACTTTTCATATTTCTGTAAATATCAGTTACTACAAAGATAACTAATCTGGTTAATTAACTAATCTGCCTCAGTTGCTAATTAGGATCACCTGGGAAGTTTCAATGCTATACTAGCACAATCAGAGCAGAATCTCTGATAGTGGGGCCGTGAAATTTGGGAACTACTTTTCTCAATATTTCTCAAATATATCACTTGTTTTTTATCTACAGTACCACTGCCTCATTTTAGGTCCTCATCATTACTTATTGCATACGTCCTAACTGGCCACCCTGCCTCAGTCTCATCCCTCAGCAATCTATTATCAATCTGACCATCAGGGTGATCATTCGGAAATATGTTACAACGTCATCTCCCTTACTTTTCTAATCCAGAACACTCTCCCCTGGTTTCAAACACTTTAATGGCTTCCCATCAAAAAAAGGATCACATCCAAGTTCTTCATTTGGGCACCTGAGGCCTTATTTTAATTTACTCATCACTTGCCACTTTTTGCCTTTTATTTACCTTTCTCTGCTTCCCACAAAATGGACCCACTTATTCCCTGTACATACATATTTGTTTTCTTTCTTTTGTGCCCCTGCTCATGAGGTCACCTCTGACTAGAATGACCCTTTCGTGTTTAACTGTTAATCCTATTCATTTCATAAGTCTTGGCTTTGTAATCACTTTTTCCAAGCTGGGTTAAGTGCCTTTCCTCAGTTTCTCATAATGATTTCTGCCTAAAGAAATTACTGTTTTTACCACTTAAGTTTATAATGATCTTTTATATGCCTGCTCTCTTTTTGGAAACAATGACTGGTGCTTGGTCATCTTTGTACTCTCTGGTGTCTAGCATAATGCTTGGCATATATTAGATGCTCAGAAAAGGTTTGTTGAATAAATGAGTGAATGAGCAGTTAGACGTCATAGCTGGTAAAATAAAAATGGATACTAATAAATGTTGTGTCCTGAAACAATCAAGAGATTTAAAATAAAAAAGGATAATTACTGTACCTTGAGAATGGGAAACTGTGAAACCAGTAGAGAAGACCTTCTGTAGGTCTAGAATATATTAGATCTTTATTGACATTATTAGACTTACTCCTGCAGGTAATTTGCTTCTGATTTATACATTCATTTTGGAAATTTCTGGTCTTAATTTGGCTTCTTGAGAAGAAAAATGAATATATAACTGGTCTATATTAATACTGGTCTGATTAGCAGTTATATTTCTCACATAATTACATGGTTTTTATACTACACATTAATCTCCTGTGAATTTGAGTTTATTGTCTATATTTTTTTAGGGTCCAATCACCTTGAATAAATTTTCAGTTTCCAGATCTGCCAAACTGAGTGATGTGATCAGTAATGAGATGCCCTTCAGCCTTGAAATTCTGAATTTACATTTTGCTTAACTGAAAAATAAAAATTCAATGTTGTATTAATGTGGCATAAATCAAAATATGTAGGGACTATAGATAAATTATTGTGACAAATTCTATCACATTTTACATTCTTCACACAAACTCTTGAGGGAAAAGAAAATTATCAATATATTTCTGAATCAAGGCATGTTAGGGAACATGGAAAATGTACTGTGAAATAAAAAGAATGCAACGGGGGTTCAAAAGAATACAGAACTGAGACAAAGTAGTAGGTTTATTCCAGGTTTTAAAGTAGCTATATTTAACACTTTGGTATAAACCCATTTTATTACAAAGAATAACTGCCAAATAAATCACAGTCTGGAAAATAATTAATCTGAGAATCAATAGCCTGGGAAAGAAAATCACAAGGAAGTGATTTTGCAGATGTTATTTTTTCCAAATATGCAACTATTTAATCTGATATAAACTTTAGGATAGAAATGTATTAAGGAAGCTGCTTACTTAATTTTGCTCATTGCACCCTGTGATATTGAAATCGTTCAGGATTACTGGACTCACATGTTGTAATGAGAATTTACTATGTTTATTTACATATAATAAACTTTAATGATATTTGTGTCCAGTAATAGCAAATAGCAGATGCTGGTTTCTTCTAAGGAATATATATATAGGTGTGTGTGTGTGTATATATATATATATACACACACACACATACATATATGTAACATATATATAAATATCTCATATATAAATAAATAAATTAAAACATATATATATTATCTGGTATCTGGTATTTCAAATTTTTGTTATCTCATACCACCTGCAATCTCTAGTTTTTGTTTCAAGGACTGATTTATTTTTTTTTATTTATTTTTTTTTCAAGGACTGATTTATTAATCATAAGTTTAATTCTTGAACAAGACTTTTGTGATAGTATTGGCTGGTTTCTTGCCAAAGATCTATTCACCTCTTTCTCTTTAGAAACAAAACTCAAATTTTTAGCTGGTTATATTGCTTCCTATAATAAAAAGCACATTGCTTTCCAGATATTTTACCAACTAAGTTTGACCATGAGACTGAGTCCTGGCCTTGAGCTATTAAGAGAAATATTTGTGGGAGTTCTTTGAAAATTACTTAAAGGAAATTGATTCAGGGAGAAGTTTGTAATACCTTTCTACCTTTCCTCTTAGCTTTTAACCTGAAAATAAGTGATGATAGCTGCAGCACCAATAGCTGTCTTGGAACATAAGGTGATCTGAGGGTGAGAAAAAAGGAGCTGGGATGATACAGAGGAAAGATAGGAACTCTTTGAAAAAAGTTTTTGAAAAAGGACTTAAAAAATTGTGGAGCCACCATTCTTACCTGTAATTTCTACTTTCAGACTTTTTCTACGTGTAAGAGAAATAAGATTCTATCTTGTTTAAGGCATTGTTATTTATTGTTGCTTTTGTTGTTAAGCAAGAATTCCAGTTGATCCCAAACTAGTACTTAGATTCTGGTTCTATCTGGTGAATCCACAGATCAGCATACCTCACTGCTAGCTATTGGTATGTGTTGTTAAGGAAAGATGGAAATGTATTACCCTTAATAAGGGATGACTTGTTATATCCCAATATGACTAGGTAATAATCCACTTATTTATCTCTAACCTGTGAATTTGTGTCCACAGTCTCCCTGGGAGATTAGTGTTTTGCGTTGTGTCATTCTGATTTTGAGTTAGAGGGGCATTGTAAATCTACCTGGTGGGAAAAGTAACATCTTGCTTGAAACTGTGAATAAAGTGGACACTCCATTGCACAGAAACAGGGACAACCTTATACTTCCTATACAATATCCTCAAACAGTCAATTCATTCATTCAACAAATATTTTTTGAGTGGCTATTTATAGATCAAATAAGTTACAGGAAGGTTTTGTTATTTAGTCAACTAGTCTAATATCACATGGGTCACCTGTGAATTTGGAGAAAGTAGAAAAAAGAAAAGAAGAAAAATTGAACTGAATGAAAAAAGTATAAATATTTGCCCAAATAGGTGTCTTCTTTTCAAAAAAATTTTCCTGTGTTTAAAGACAGGACTCTAATCTGCATTTTCTCAAATGGCACCAGCCTGTGACTACATATATTAAGGTCTAATATTAATGCTCAGATGACAAGCGTTCATATCTGCCATTACAGAATTTCTCAGTACCCCTGCCACAATGTCTCCCAGTTTTTCCTGGGAGTCCTAAGGGAGGGGTCTCACATAAACTTATAATCAGTTTGTTTATATTATTCACTTACTGGCTGTTATGGTGGTTGGAAAGCTCTTTGTTAGGAATCTCACCATTCTCCCTCATGCCAGGATCTTCCAGGAGAACACTCCTCTCCTATAAAGGTGTCGTACTCAAGTTCCCTCTAGGTTACAAATCACCATGCTGCTGATCACCTTAAACTGCACCATGTTGGAGATTGACTTGTTCTATGCAGAAATGAGGAGAGTATTTCTCTAGCCAACTCTGACACCTTGAAGTACTACTACTTATGCTCTGAGTATCACAAAGTCTCCTATGAAAACACTTCTTTGTGCTTTTATTTATAGCCCTCAGCATGCAGTCCTTTATTATGTTTTATATCTTGTGTCTTCATTGGAAGCATCTGGGATATGAAGGTTCATCCCAACAGGTATTTATTCTCCCACACACATCAACTCATGCTAATAGTTTGCAGGGAGGGCTACTACTCCCTCAGTTTATCAGACATAAGCAAATCCTGAATCCTAGTAGGGTTCAAATGGGAACTCTACTACACCAGAACTTGACTTGGATTCAAGATGGCTTTGATAAAATAGCTACTGGAGAATGAAGCTGTAAATTCTTGGTATTATATATATACATATGTGTGTTGTGTGTGTATGTGTTTAATATATATATGTATATATATATACACACACATATATATAAAACTATATCCCATAAAACTTGTAATTTGTTTCAATATGATATGCTTGATACCATAGGCAGTGCTATTTTTTCATTAAGTCATCTCTTTCAGTTGCAAAACTAACATCAAAGGAATGCCACATGCTATAACATGTATTTTACTTATTCTGCATTTATCTAGATATGAATATGAGTAATGTACTTAGTTGTAATGTTTCCTTAAGCTACTCTTTTCCTACATGCTGAAAAACCTTCTATACATATATTCTTTTTGGATTTATTTAAAAGGTGAACCAATAAGTTTTTTCCTTTTGCAGTCTTCCTTTAGTAAATTTAGCTACTGTTACTATGAGTAAAAGAGATAGGCATGGGTGGAGGAGATATGGAGAGGCCAGTACTTATGTAGATAAATGCAATGTGAAAACAAGGACCTACTCTTTAATTATTGGCATAGAAAAAACGGCAAAGAAACAAAATTACTTCCTGAACCACATTTTATCACCTGACTAGTTGCAAAGAGCACGTTTTGCCTGTTTTAATCAAATGAAAATCTTAACCACCTGAATTTAGGGCTGTAAAGAATGTTTATAACAGCTCATGATCCTTGACAGTAATTACCACAGTACTAAAATGGTTATTTAGGTAGAAAGTGGTTAGAATCATTAAGAAACATTTTATCGGGTTAACTGGTTAGAGAAAGAATTAAAAAAAATATTTTTTGAATACAAACTATTACAACACCTGAGAAGCCCAAGGTGTAAAGTGTATTCAACACTACCAACTGAGGTGGAAAGAAAATTCCAAAGCATGACAATCTAGAGCAATTGTTAGTAGCACCTGTGGTGGGGCTGAAGTTAAATAGAAAGAAATAGAAGGCATTTGTTTAATATATGATCTTGCTGAAAGAAGGATCCCAGCACAGTAGCTTTTTCCTTTTAAGATTAGCCAGATGTGGACGTTTCTAAAGACATAAGGATGGAGCCACAGAGAGATTACAAATGCTGGGAGAGAATGGCAGACACAAGAGTAAAGGTGACTGACAAAATACAAAAGCTGTTTCCTTTTCAGTCATTTATACACAACTTGCACTAAATAAAAAGGTACATTGTATACATTAGCAACCCACATAGTCTGGTTCTTTCACTGCCCCGGCACGATTAGTAGAGACAATTTGGCCAGCGGTGTCAACTATTTACTTTTTCATCAACCTGCTGTTTGATCAGCAATTCTTTAAAACTAACAGTAAAAGGGAAACACACTCAGAAATTTAGGAAGTTTTGATTGGCAATCAGGTGTCAACCCTAGTCTAGTCTATTCTATGAAAGGCTTATACTTCATCTTAGAAGCTGAGTGACTGTCTGCTCTGTTTTCGACAGTCAACAAGAAGCCATGCCTTAGACCTGTTTGGCTGCTGTCCTGGGTAGAAGAGTTTGGCAGCCCTAGGGAGATGAATTCTTCAGCCTCGGATCCGCCCAGAGTAAAGAAGCAACACCCTCTCAACCACTACTCTGTTGCTATGAAACAAAAGACTAGGAAAGTGAGCGAAGCAGGAAGTCCCGCCTTTTAGCCGGAGTCCGCTTTGGCTCCGGTTCCCAACGCTCACGCCCACCCGCCCACTCCTTATTGGTCAATTCCCTAGTGCCTTGCATCCTTTCTTTCATTTCCTTTCCCTTTTCCACTTTCGTTCTCGGGTGAGTCCAGTCCCGCCATTTCCCTCCGAATCCCTTTCCATTTGGGACGTGCGGCGAACCGGCCTTCCTCTGGGGCCATTGTGTACTGTGGGAGACGTGGACCGGGTGGTAGTGCGAGGAGGACGGGCGCCTCTCGCCCATTGGCACCGCCCGCTGTCGGGCAGGGCACGGGTGCTCGGGATTGGTCCCGTCGCGCGCGGCCCCGCCCCCGGCCCCGCCCCGTCCCTGGCTCTCTGTGTGTGTATCCTACAGGGGTGGGGTGGCCAGCGAGTGGTCTCTTCCCTCCGGCTAGTGCTGCTGCAGCGTCCCGCGGCCTCCCCGAGAGTCGGGCGGGAGGGGAAAGCGGGCGTGGACTGGTCTTGACGGTAATTGTTGCGTTTCCCTGTCTCGATGGCCGGTGCTCTGGGTCACTCCTTCCTCTGGAGCGGGGTTTTCACGGCAATTACACACTCCCTGCCCGGGCTGCCCACGCACCCTGGGCTCGTGCGCGTAGAGTCAGACCCGCGCACACGCGTGTCTCTGGGCAGCTACTGCGCCGAGAGGCCTGGAGGGAAGGGGGCGCGGGGGAGGCTCGACGCTGCTTTCCGCCTTGGGGGCCCAGGGGCAGCCAGGCGCGGGCCACAGAGGAAGAGGGGACAGCCCCGGCTTCCAGCTGCTGTCGCCGCCGCCGTCACAGTTTGAAGAGGGGTATTTAAAGCCCGGACCTGGGCAGGGCCAGGGAGGGAGGAAGAGGGAGTAAAGGGAGACGGGCGGCTGGGATTGCAGGCAACCCGGGGAGCCGAGCGCAGAGCGCCCGAGACGGACCGGGCTGTGGGCGCTGTAGGCACGAGGCGATACTTTGTCCTTTCTCTGTCCACCTTCCTCCTCCAGCTGTGATCCGAGAGTGGCAGGGGAGGGGCCTGAGCCGGGAGGAGGCACAGATGTCCCGAAACAAAGCTTTGGACCCCTTACCCCCACCCCACTTGGATGAGACCAGAGGCGAGGAACGAAAGAAGTGAACTCTCTCCTCCTTTCTGTGCCCGCTCTTGTCAGTTTCTCACTCTCTTTTAAAATGCGTTATTTGTGTGTTGGTTTATATGGCTCTTAACTTGGGCGCAACTCCTCAACCGCGTTGGCTGAAGAACTGTGTGTTCGTGTGTCCATGTTCATGAGTCCGTAGTTGGTGGTTTTAGCGGGTAAAATCCAAGTCCTAAGCCTTTGTTGACAGCAGACGTGCCCCTTAAGCTTCTGTAGAAGTATCTTTACGTTTATATAACTTGACGAATTCTAACAGAGTGAAAGTGCGGTTTTTGAGGGAGGCTCCCAAAATATTTTCTGGGGGCTTCAGTTCTAGTCTTTTGAATTGGGATTAAGGCAGGGAGGGGAAAAACAGAACAGTGTGTTCTTATCTAGTTGGAGGAAATCTATATAAGTTTTTATTGTTATGAGTTTGGTATTAATCAAGCCTTCATTACTTGCATCTTTAACTCTTAGTGTTCCAAAAACAAATCTAAGGTCATTGCTACTAAACCTGTTTGTTGTGTGTAAAGATTGAGAGTGTAAATTCACACACTATTGAAAAGTTGAATCTGGGGCCCTGGATTTTGTTCTCACTGGTGGAGCAGTATGTAGTGTGTACAAGTTAACCTGTTTTCTGTTGGGTAAATATTTTCATGACCAACTAACTTTTTTTTTTTTTTTTAAATTTCCCTTTCAGAGAACTAAGATTCCAGATGGCAAATTCTATGAATGGCAGAAACCCTGGTGGTCGAGGAGGAAACCCCCGAAAAGGACGAATTTTGGGTATTATTGATGCTATTCAAGATGCAGTTGGACCCCCTAAGCAAGCAGCAGCAGATCGCAGGACTGTGGAGAAAACTTGGAAACTCATGGACAAAGTGGTAAGTTTTGTCTGACCGTGTCTGTACACAGCAGGGTTGACCCTGGATGTGGCTGGTTTCTCCAGTTTTATTTGTACTGTTACTTAATAATAATTATTGTTGTAGCAACAGTCTTTGCTTTGGATTGACCATCTTTCTTATATATGCTCTGGGTGTTTAGAAAAGTTGGGTTCAGAGCTAAGATTTGTTTTTTTACCTTTTGTCCTACTCTTCAAGGTTCAAAGTTCCTCTACATGACTCAGACATGCAAAATTTTTACTGTTGGCTGCTCTTTGTTGGTGCATGGCATAGAATAGTTTGGATGTGTTTGTTACATTTTATGTAAGGTTGTCTTGCTGTTAGATAACAAAAGAGTGTATACACTCTGCTGAGAATGATAACTGGGGAAAGAACCAGATTAGTCCTTAAGTGAGGAAGCAGTGTTTGAGAGTTTCCATTTTCATCTTTGAGAATTCATTTTCATTGAGGAACTTTTTTGCTGTTGTTAATGATAGAGTTACAGTTTCTTTCATCTATTCCATTTTGAAACAGGAAACCTTTTTGATTGCACATTGTTTATTGTGAAAGGAAAATTTATGATGGAGGTGGTGGGACTGAGAGTATCAGAAACTTCTGTGGTTCCTGCATGTTGCTTTCAGATGAACTACAACGTTACAAGAAGAAATAATGCTGGCTGTCAGTGCCCAGAGAAGTCTAGGCAACCTGAATACTTCACAAGGGTCTATGGAGAAAACTGTAGCTGTGTCCTATTTTACCAAGTAGGATTATGAAATAAATGTAATTAAGATGTAGCTTGCTGCTGTGCAAAATTAATAGTTTTGCTCTTGAAGCAGTAGTACTGTACCCTATATATTGGTAACTGTTTGTAGCGCCTTATGGTTTTATTTCATACATGTTTGGGGCTAATTATAAAGTTAGTTGATCCAGGGCTCTTGATGTCTTTATAACTGCAGAAATGGAGGTTTAAAAAAATATTGCTTTGTAGGTGTGTGCTAAAGCCTTCACAAAGTCATATGGTAGCAGTCAACTTTACTTTGGTTCGTAACAGTGTTCAAATATTTGCCGCAAAAAGCCACTGTCAGTGGTATTAGCAATACAGGAAGGGGATAAGATTTACTTTATTTTCATTTCTCCTTATGAGAAGCACAGATGGGTAGATGAACAATAGACCTGGCATTATATGGCTGGTGATGCTAAAGGCAGAGCCAGAATATTTTTGTTAGATAAATATCCTTAGTTTTAGGATTCAGTGTGACCTATTTAAGCTTCTGCCAATTTATTCAAATTGTGATATTAAAGTGCTCCAGACAGAATGATGTCATAGTGTCAGAACATTGCAACTTGCTGCTTGAGGTCAGGTTTTGATTTTAACATTGGATACTTAAGAGTGAGGGGCATGCAGTTGGAAAAATTGTATATATTTGACAGGCACAATACTAGCTGTCTTTGCTTTTCTAAGGAGTAAGCAATTTAAGGTCAGTCTCATGCCTGAACCATTAGTTGGGCATAAGAGAAGGAGATTCAGGTTTTTCTTTAACTTATCTGTTAAACGAGTGGGCAGAAATGGGTCAGATTCTACCAGGGAGCTGCTCCTCTTTCCCCACCCCTTTGAGTTGTCAGAATTTGTACAATTGTGAGTAAATGTTAGAACATCAAATGAAAAAGATTTATATAAGAAGTGGTAAACTGTAGGTAATATAGAGTCATTATTTTTGAAACATTAAAAAATGTGTGTGTAATTTTGGTCTGTAACCGATTGTTAACCTAAGTTTTCTCCTCTTTTAATTATTTCACCATGGGTTATGGTAAAATAGATGGTTGTTTGATAGTTAAGCTTCTGCCATTGTTTGTTTTTTTAACCCTTTTGTGGGTTTGTGTTTAGCCTCTCCAATTGAGAAACTTGACTCACGAGGAAATCTACTACCTAAAGTCTCTACTTAGTGGGATGCGGGTATCGGTGTTGGCCAGAGGTGCACTGTGTGGCTTTCCCTATTTGTCTTCATTATTTGTCAAGGCTGAAAATTGTTGTGTTCATTTATGAATGCATTCGTGGGCTTTGTGGAGGGAAACCATATAAATCATTTTAAAAGAGTTCAGTATGTTTATCGCTACTCTATCTCACAGTAATAAAAAAGCATTGATAATTACTATTTGGAAAGTCTATTTTATTTAATTGTGTAATGCAGAAGGATCACCCACATGTGTTTGTCTTTCCTTCCTTGTCAGTGGTGAAGGAAGTGGTTCATGATATCAACACTGTCCTGGTGATTACATCAGGAACTTTATTATTAGTCGAAAAGTGAATCCCTTGACACATTACCTGTTTTGTAAAATAACTGCAATAGTGGGAGTTTAGCTTCTGAATAACGGAAAATAGTAACTTTCAAATCTAACTGGTAGTTATGTAAAAGGCAAGGTTAAACATTTGGCATTTTTTCTTTATGAAGCCTCTGCAACAAGGTCAAATCTTAGAAGTGTAAAATTGTAAACAAACAAACAAAAAAGTACGGTATGTTGTCTCAGCCACTTATAAAGCAAAATAACATCTCACAGGGCAGTGAAACAGTCTTAGACTGTAGGGAAATGTGTAGTTACACCATTCCCTGGCCTCTAGAATTTAAAACAGTCAACTGAAATTCCAGTTCCAACTAATTGTTATGTTTTCAGAGGGCAGGCTTTCTATACAAGGTCACTGAGAGTGGGAGGGAGTAATTGCTCAGCTGTGTTCCTTGTAAGATGTAAAGTGTTTTGTAAGAAAACATCAGTGGCACAGACTTAGCAGAGTGCATTTATTGAGAAAAAGAATAGTAGCATATCCCAAAGCATTTCATTTAGACATATTTTCTGGTTTTAGTTCTACATGTCAGTGTAAGTCAATAGCTGACCCCAAACTCTTCAGGTCAGTAGATGCCTGTTTGATATAGTGACAGAACTATTACTCATGAATACACAGCAAGGTTCAGATACACCTGAAATGTGGAGTCTGTTACAAAGCTCTTACAGAGATGGAGGTTCTTAAACACTTAAACATTTCTTGAGGACCTACTGTGTTTCTATGAAGTGCTTATTACCTGGGGATGCAAAGCTATACAAGATATAACTCTGCCCTTGACCTGTCATGGAGCTCAGAGACCAGCATCAGAGCCAGGCATGTAAGTGGATAATTGCCATGTAGTATGGAAGGGGCTGTAATACAGACCTATACAAAGTACAGTGGGAGCAGTCGAGAACATCTGTCTTGTTTTTCTGGCCACTGCTCAGACCGTTGTCTGTCTGGATTCTGCTGGCCACTGCCTTCAGGAATAGCAGTACTGTACTCTTGTTGGAAATGCTGTGGTGAGGGTAAGGAAATGATTGCTAATCAGTATGGTAGGAATGATGATTTATTAATGTGAGGTTCCTGCGCATGGTTTTCACAAGCATCTTAGCCAGGTGATGGAAAGTGGAAGAAACAGTTTTCCATCTAATAGATACTAAATGTACTGAGCGTACATAGATGTTCAGGAAACTAAAGAGTAATTAATTGATGCTAAAGAGCAAAGCAAGTTGAGTACCTGCCTACGTTTTTGTCTTGCTGTCCTTGTCATTCATTTGAAATTACATTACCGAAAGAGTTTTAAAAGCATTTAAAAAGTGATGATACCAAACAGCCTTTTCCTGCTTTTAACCCTCAGTACATTTAGTACACTTGCCAAGCTTGGAATATAATTTATTCTCTATCTTTATAATTTCGCTTCAACCATAATATATTTTAAAGTTCGTCAATCAAAAATGCTTAAATTATATGCAGCTATTAAAAAATAAGAGTAAGTATTCTCTTCTGAGTTGAATTACTCACACCTCTGAAAAATATTGCATGTGGAATAACATTTAGGTTTAGGATGCCTATTGTTTATGTTTGTTCGGTTTGAGAATATCACTGTCCTTGGGCCCTTGGAACAGGGAATATCATTTATTTGAATTATTCTTCACGTATTTCTTTTTTCCTTAGTTAGGTTGTTCTATATTAGCAGAATCATGGGCCCTAGTAGACTTTGATATGGTAACACATTATGTGTCTGGCTTATTTTGTTTACTACTGAGTTAGATTCTGATTTGTGCTTAGATAAATGGAGTGATCCCAAAGTTTGCCTCTTATCACTTCTAGGTAAAACTTTTGGATAAAGTAAAAGAGTTAAAGGAATCCTCCTAAGAGTTCCCTGGCTTTTTATCTGTGTGATGTGGAGCACACATTTAGCAGAAGCCTTAATCAGTTATTATCTTTTAAATCCTATAGAATTTTAACCATTCAGATTTTGAATCAACTTCTTACTTTCTTTCAGAGTTGCTTTCTATGCTGTCTATTTATTTCCTCATTCATTTATCATGTCCTAAGTCTGGAAAGATAGAGAATCATAGATAACCATGTTATCCTGTAGGGTGTAGTTAAGTGCTGTAATACGGTGTAAATAAAGTGCTGTAACACAGCGTCTGGTAGATGTGAGTGTTGCTTGCTGGGGTGAAAAGTTGGTGTAGAATGCAGCATAGTGGAGGTATTATCCAGCTATTTTTTAGAGGATGCTTTGGATTCCAGTGAAGTGAGGACACATCAGACAGAAGGAATGATGAGTAAAGGGAGATTGCTGAGTGAAAGAAGGTTGGAGAAAGATGAAGAGGCTTTGACTGTTTTTTCAAGGAATTTGGACTTTATTTGGTAGGCCGAGAAACACTGAGATGTTTGAGCAGAGTGAGAGAAAGTCAAGGCTATGCTGTGATAAATTACTGTCTTGACTCTAGAAAGGATGAATTAAGAGACAAAAAGAAACCCTTAAAAGTAGGAATAATGATCAAGAGGAATTAAAACAGACTGGGCAAGAAATAATGAAGGGCTGAGCTAGAGAATTGACAGTAGATTAAGCAAGTGTTGGTTCGAACGTGGGAGGCATTTTGGAGTAAAATCTAAGGTCCTGGTGACCCTTCAGAGATAGAGGATGAACAAGAAGTTGAAGTGAAAGTGATTCTTGAGGTTTTCAGCTTAGTTGACTATAAAGGCAGTGATGCCCTTAATGAGATAAGGTACATAGGAAGAAAAAGAGGAAGCTTGGGGGCTGGTGCATGAGAAGTTTGTTTTTTGGCCATGTCGAGTTTGACTTGCCAGAGTGAAATCCATTTTGAAGTCAGAAAATTGAATGTGCAGTTAAAGAGAGAAGTTGAAACTAGAGACATATGTTTGGTAGATATGCCCATAGAAGCAGCATTTCAAGCTATAGAACAACAAGAGAGTTGGAGGGCAGAATAGAAGGTGAGAGGTGGAGAAAAAGTTAGAGATTGGAATTCTCGGCTGTATCGGGTGTGTATCTATAATTAGATGGCAGTGAAGGAAAGGGAATCCTGCAAAGAACAGTGATGAGACAGATAGGAAAAGAATGAGAGCATACTGATTTCCTGAGTAGAGATAGCTTTAATGAGGATCTAGTTTCAAAGTCTGAGAAAACCAAGTTCAAATGGAGAAAACCAAGCCGAATGAAAGTTCAAGAAGTCATTGAATGTCTTGAGTCGAGTCCATTGTTGATCTTTCAGTGTAGTTTTGCTTATGTGACAGCTAGATGAAAACGAGTATGTGGATTATTTAAAAATTGTTCTAGAACTGGGACAACTAGTGTAAAGAAAGAAAGTTCTGATAGATACCTTGAGGGTTTGAGCAGAGCATAACTTTGTGTGTAGGTGCTGTTGGAGAAGTTCACGGATTTAGGGGAAGGAATGTAGGTAGGGAATGATTTAAGATGTAAGGGAAGAAGAAATAATTGATGAAGTGGCATCCTGGATTACAATGTGAGAAGGAGAGGCTAAGAACAAGTAGAAGGGTAATCCTTGGTAGATAACTGAAACTCCCACTTAGATAAGAGGGAAGTAAGGAAATATACAGAGAAGTTTTGGGGAATTTTTAAATTTTATGTTGGGTTGTCAAGAAGTGATTTAACTTGTAACATTTGTAATGTCTAAATCATGTTTTAAAATTATATATTATAGAATAAACAATATATATTTAAACTAGTTTTATAGCAATGAAGTGCATAAATAAGTAAAAAATTGAAATGGAAATCAGTCCTGAGCCTTTATATTAAGATCACCTTAAAAACATGCTGTGACTTAGATGATGCCACGATGCTGTTTTTATCTACTCTGCTTGGGCATATATTTAAGATATTTTAAAATGTATTTGTAAGTGCTGATTTTCTCCTAGTAATTAAAGAAGCATTTTGAAAATATCCGACTAAATCTTTAGCTTTTTAACATATTAACATTTAAATAATTGTTAAGCTCACACTGTTTTCTAATAGGAATTACAAAAAATAGTTCTTAGTATTCTACCTTTCAAATGATTCCAGATCAGCTGAGTACCTATGTACTGATTCCAAATCAGTAGAGACCTGGGCTTATTAGCCTTATCTGCTCCTATTCTGTACAAAACAGGAGACTTTTTAAGGATTTCAGGTAGTATAACAAACTTTAGGAACTAAATAAAAGAACTCTTAATGATCCCCAACAAGGCGGCCAGTGCCCTTGGTCTAATTCTCACATCTTTGCAAAACCTGCAGGGATTTTGCCATGTTGTGGTACAATACGGAAGGCGAAGAAATCCTAAAAAGTTGCCAGTGCCCAGTATGTGTCAGGTATTGTGCAGAGCACTTGACATTTCCTCTTCTGAGAATTTGTAACATCTTTAGAAGTTTTCATGGTTTCCAGAAGAAGAAACTGGCCCACGGTTGTAAAGCTAATAACTGGCAGGGCTAGATCCCAGGTTGGTTTGGTTCTGATGCCTATGTTTATAGTATGAAGATTCAAGCACGCTGCTTGAATCTTCCTCTTTCCAAGAGAAGTAAATCAAAAGGATCTTTACCCCCTATATTTGAAATGATCAAGTTCTTTCCCAAGCTTTGTATTCATTTGTAGACAGGTTTATTCAATATAGGTATGGACATCCTGTTTGTAATATTACTTTACTTCTGAGAGGTTCCTCCTTAACTTGTTCCTTTCCTCCTTTCCTCCATCAAATATTTATTGCGCATCTACTATATGCAAGATCCTACATTAGGTGATGGAGATAGACCAGTAAGATAGATATGTGAACAAATGAATACACAATTGACATCTTAATTACAACTAGTCAGTTATTTAATGGTGCTTCTTATAACAATAAAAAGGTTATAAAGAGGTTATAAAGGTTATAAAAGGTTATAAAGGTTAAAGGTGTCCTTCTAAAGAAACCTTCTTTGAAAACCATAAAAGAATTGGTAGTTTCCCCCAAATCCTGCTATGATTAATTTCTAGACTCATAACCAGTTATATGCTAAGCTTCTTGTTTTGCCCGATTAATATTCTATGTAGAAAGAGTTCTGTTTTATTTTTATATTTTTAAAATTTTATGCTGTATAAGTTTTTATGCTTTTATATACTTAGTGGTGTGATTTGCTGAACTAAACTGTAAAGAACCCAAAGAACTCACAGATCCTTTTTGTCATAATGACATATTTTTAAGTAACTGCAATAAGGAATCTCTTACAGCAGTTACCTGAGGAGCACAAACAAGGGATTCTTTCAGGCTTCCCATACTATCTTTAAAAAATGGGATATTTCATTTCGCAGGTACAATACATGATTTAATATAACTGAATGCTCCATGAGGTGAGGTGTGTTTTATAATGAAAGTCTTCTATGGTATGCGCACAATTCCTTACTGTTGAAGTTTCCATTTGCTTCAGTAGAATTTCTTTCATAGGTTTCAGGGCCTGGTTTGAACCTTGTTTGCAGAAAATATGTTAGCTGACCTAATACTTCTTTGTTACCTTTTGGCTGGAAATTTTAATTAAAGCCCAGTCAGGAAACTGTTTAAATGCAAGAGTGTTCCAGAATAATTAATGGCTTTGAAGATTCTTGTAGCCCTAGTAAATCCTGTGTTTATATTTGTGCCTTTGCTTTGATATGGTTGAATATATATTTTATGTATGTGAATACATATTCATGTATTTACTGAAATACACATGTAGTGCCATATTAAATATAAAATATATTTTTTTATGTATGTGAGACAATGCATATATAGACATATACAGAGAGGTCTACTTAAAAATCTTTTTTTTTTTTTTTTTTTGTGGTACACGGGCCTCCCACCATTGTGGCCTCTCCCCTTGCGGAGCACAGGCTCCGGACGCGCAGGCTCAGCGGCCGTGGCTCACGGGCCCAGCTGCTCCGCGGCATGTGGGATCCTCCCGGACTGGGGCACGAACCCATGTCCCCTGCATCGGCAGGCGGACTCTCAACCACTGCGCCACCACGGAAGCCCTAAAAATCTTTAAATACATTTTCAAGAAATACATCAGGCAGTTGTCTACTGTTATGGAGAGAGTGCCTGACTTGTAAGTCCAGACAGCAGGGTTCTGAGCAGTAAACTTAACTAGGTTCCATTTCTGTGTTTAAGTATTGTTGTGTAACAAGTAAGGAGTTGGTCTTGGTGACCTCCAAGGTCCTCTTTAACTCTAAAATCCTTTGAGCCAATGACTATAATGGAATTTTTAGCCCAATTCCAATATTAAATGTTTTACCTTTTAGTTCAAAAGCAAAGAGTAATGAACCAATCCTTTAATGTACCAGTTGGTGGCCTAAAAAGTCCATCAGTGTATAATGTGACTGTAGATGTGTTCTTTGTGAAAGCTCTCCTGTGTTGGGACCCGCTTTCATTCTAGGGAGTGACTTCGTTATTTCTAGAAGTCTGACTCATTTGAATCTGAACTTGAACCTTAAATGGTGAGCTTGATTTTTCTCCTTAAAATACTGGTTTTAGAAAAGCAATTTTTCTCACCCTGGCTTTCGCAGTTCCTTGCACATAGCAGGCACTCAATAAATATTTATTGAATTGAATTGAATTAGACCTGCTAGGAAGTCATAGTCCTGGCATAGGGTTATTCATTTTCGGCAATTTTCGGCAAGAGTTGACATAAATCACAGTTTAATACTAATCCAACTGATGAACTGCACAGTCAGCGGCATGCAATAGTAGTTCAGCATTTTATGTTGCACTTGCCCAAGTGCAGATTTAGAAAACTGTGTGGCCTACAAAGGCCTTGATGAACTGACTCTAGCCTATTGAAGATCTCCTCATTCCACTCACCCAGGGGCTCCTATGCCCCCACCTTTTAGAGTGACTGCACTGACTGCTCTTCACACACCCTCCTCTCTGGGGCCTCTCAAGCCTCTGCACATCCCTTTGCCTGGAATATTCCTTTTGCAAATTTAGGTATGCCTTTCATGGCCCTGCCACGTAGATGTGTCTGCTTCATTCCTCCTCTAGCGCTTTGTAGTCTCCTCCATTATAGCACTCTGATTCTCCTGTCATTCTTTTCTAAGCCACCAGTCTTTTTCACTAGAACACTCCTTGAGGACAGGTGTGTGATTTATTCATTGCTGTACTCCATAGGGCCCGAAACAATGCCCGACATACAAACGTTTGTAGAATTAACAAATGGGTCCTCAAGTTCCTGTAAATTTGCAAATGGAGTAAAATAAAAATGTAAATGAGTTTAGCCAGGGATCATTAGTTATATGCCTAATTCTAATTAAATTGTGATATAGTTAGAAAGAAGATCAGGCTGAGATTCATAAGATGCAGACTCTTGTGTTGGATTAATGATTTTTCAATAGTCGCCTTAATCTTTGTAGTTCTTAGTTTCTTTATCTGAAAAATGAATGGATTGGACAGGATCTTCACTAAGATCCCTTAGAGCAAGAATTACATTGCTCCTAAGTTAATTATAGAGAACTAGGTCTCTTCTGCCAGAGTCCTTGAGGCATGAAGTATGCTCTAGTCATCTATAATTTCCTGGCACCAAGCTCAGTACCTGGTATATAGTAGTTATTCAAACAATTTTACTGAATAAATCAATACTCAGATAGAATTATAATTTAAATAAAACAAATGAGAAAAAGGCCACGTAGCAAATAGTAAATTAAAAATTTGTAACGTTTAAAAGAATCTATTAAGGAACAGTGATTTGGAATGTCTGAAATATTTTTATTTATCAGTTAAAAAATTCACCAGTTGGAGGAAATGAATTTAAAGTTGCCTAGCCCCCCTAACTACAAGTTAATAATTTATCAGTCTGTGACATGTTGTACCAAGTTTTATGTTGCTGAAATTAAACTGCCTGCTGTAGGATGTTGGTGGTGATATTTTTGAAATTTGTGTGTACTCGTGATATTATCTTTTAGTTTTAAGAACTGAAAAACCATCTTGTTTCAAGCAAGATTTGTTAAATCATTGATATATTTGGAACTTCATCTGTCTTTAGGGGAGAAAATACTATTATATAGTTCAATCATGAAAATAAGGAAGTAATATAATAACATCTGTGTGTAAAAATACATATAAAGAATTTCAGAATCAATCAACCAATCATCTATACATCCATTTATTAGTTCTGTACTGTATGCTAGACAGTTCTGCTTTAGGCACTGTGTACAAAGTGGAGGGAGATAGAACGCCCTTAGTTAATGTGAGAAATGGTTGTCTTAAATTAGGGGCTGATGCTTGATAGTTTGAGCCAGGCTTTTTTCCCCCACAAAAGATATGGTCATTTCTCAAAGGAAGCAAGTGAGAAAGTAAGTTTAAGAGTACTTTTACATTTGTCATTTCCTTGACTTATTGTGTTTGTGGTTCTTGAAATTATTAACGTTCAACTCTTTTTCATTTGGCCGGGGCACTTTTTTGAGTACCCAAAAGTGTATCCATGTTTTTGTGGAACCTGAAATTTAGAGTGGCCCTTTTAAAGAAAAAAGTACAAATACAAAATTGGGTATGAAAAGAAAGACCATTAAAAGAAATGGTTAAGTCCACAAACATCAGAGAAATAATCTAGACTCTGTACACTTATTATTTTTTAAAATTTTATTTATTTATTTATTTATTTTTGGCTTCATTGGGTCTTCGTTGCTGCGCGTGGGCTTTCTCTAGTTGCCGTGAGCGGGGGCTACTCTTTGTTGCGGAGCACGGGCTGTAGGCGCGCGGGCTTCAGTAGTTGTGGTTCTCGGGCTCTAGAGCCCAGGCTTAGTAGTTGTGACGCACGGGCTTAGTTGCTCCGCGGCATGTGGGATCTTCCTGCACCAGAGCTCGAAACTGTGTCCCCTGCATTGGCAGGCAGATTCTTAACCACTGCGCCACCAGGGAAGCCCTCTGTACACTTTATGCTTTGATTCTCTTCCATTGCCCACGTATGCCTCCAATTCTGGGTACCATTGGACACATTCAAATTACGAAATTTAAACGTGACCTTCCTGCTCCTGTGCTGGGCTGGTCAGCACCATGAGCACTTGAAATATTCCCGAAGCCATTCTTGTATCACAATTGCTGACAGTGATTTAACTAGTTCCAGAAGTGACTGCGTTCCTTACATGTACCTTCCACTAAAGCCAAACTAAGTGTATTTCAACTCAAATTCCCATTAGCCAGACTCCAGAAATGCCCCCAGCTCCTTCAGTGCCACCCAGCAGAAGGTTAAGTTTGACAGAAGGGATGTTGCACTGGGAAAAATACAGAAATCTTAACTAATTGTGTGTAAAATATCTTGCTCTTGAAAACTTTACCAAAAAAATGTATGACGAGACCTTTAGAAGAGGGCCAAGTGTCTGAGGGACCCTCAAGCTTCTGCTTCATGAGCTTCTCAGTAACTCTGCTTTGATGTGTACATTTTGCCTTTTGTAAGAGTGTGTGCCTTTACACTATGTACACACTTGTGCAATTCCCAATGAGTTTATTTAAACAGTCGTTTAATTGGATGGTTCTTTATGCTGTGATTGGAGGGGTAAGAATGAGAGATGGGTAAAATTGCTTATGACTAAATCACATGAACATGTAGAAAGAAGTGAACGTAGTAGTAGAATTACTACCTTTTCATGCTAGCAGAAGGTATGGTTATGCAGGCAGCCCTAAACGCCCCAGTCGTTGGGTGGCACCTGATGGAATGACTGAACCGTTATGTAACATGTGTTTCTAGGCCTGGGATGTAATGTGAAGAGGTGGAAAAGACTTGTTCTGACCTGACACCCATTTACTACTTAATAATTCAGTTATTAAAAGAGCACCTGTTTTTAGTACTTCTCAGGGTTCGGGAACAATACACCAAAACGTAAATTAAAATCTATCAAAGAGCTTTAGCTGGGAAAATAATCTCTGAATGTGAGATGTTAAAATGGGCCAGCAGATGAGGCCCATTCCCTCATTTTTGTTTAAAAAAGATACTGTTAGTGATATATAATAATTAGCCCATAGGTGTTCTGTTAAGCCGTGAACAATGGGATGTTGAAGAGAGAATGAAAACTTTCGGGGTTGAAAGTTAAGGTCTGACATAGAAAAACTGAATGAGAAGAGAAGAGAATAGTATTTAATTGTATGAAAACAGATGGGAATGTAGATTCTTTGTAGATTGCTGATGATAATTTTAAAATCAAAATGTATATTATGCAAGGCAAAGAAATAGTACATAGTTTGATAATTTTCTCAGCTCTTCTGTGAAGGAAAGTGTTGCAGTTCATATGAAAGTGTTTTATTTCTGTCTTTGTTTCTTTTAGGTCAGACTGTGCCAAAATCCCAAACTTCAGCTGAAGAATAGCCCACCATATATACTTGATATTTTACCTGACACATATCAGCATTTGAGACTTATATTGAGTAAATATGACGACAACCAGAAACTTGCCCAACTCAGTGAGAATGAATATTTTAAAATCTACATTGATAGTCTAATGAAAAAGTCAAAAAGAGCAATAAGACTCTTTAAAGAAGGCAAGGAGAGGATGTACGAAGAGCAGTCGCAGGACAGGTAAGAATATTTCAGATTTTATTTTTTTCAGGGTTAAGGTCATTTATGTTGCTTTTTGTTTCACAGTTAGGATGAATGTTACCATGTGTTTGTTTTGGGGGAAATATCATTGCATTTGTGTATTTGCTTTTCATATTATTTAAACCTTGTAGTTTTACACAAGGTTTACACAAATTTCTCTGTGTCAATAGCTAGTTCATGAGACAGTGTTCTTATTTTGTTTTAATAGCTTTATTTTTTAGAGCAGTTTTAGGGTTGCAGAAAAATGACTCAGAAAGTAGAGCTCCCGTATACTCCCTCCCGCCATTTGCCGTTTCGTCGATTATTAAAAGCTTGCAAAAGGTGGTACTTTTGTTACAGTGATGAACCAGTATTGATACAGTTTTATTAACTAAAGTTCATAGTCTGTATTAGGGTTCACTCTTTGTATTACACGGTTCTCAGAGTTTCCACAGATGTATAATAATGTCATATATCTACCATTATGGTATCATGTAGAATAGTTTCACTGCACTAAAAATGCCCTGTGTCCACCTATTCATTGCTTCCCTCCCCCACTGCCTCCACCATACACCTCTTGAAGCCCTGGCAACCACTCATCTTTTTAAAGTCTCTATAGTTTTTGCTTTCTTCAGAATGTCATATAGTTGAAATCATATAATATGTAACATTTTCAGACTGACTTCTTTTACTTAACAGTATGCCTTTAAAGTTATCCCATGTCTTTTCATAGCTTGATAGTTGGTTTTTTTTTTTTTTATTACTGAATGATACTCCATGACATGGATGTAGCACAGTTTGTTTATCCACTCACCTATTGAAGGACATCTTGGTTGCTTCCAATTTTTGGCACTTATGTATAAAGCTGCTATAAATATTGGTGTGTAGGATTTTGTGTGGACATAAGATTTCAGCTCATTTGAGCAAATATTTAGGAGCATGATTTCTTGATATTATGATAAGCCTATGTTTGGTTTTGTAAGAAACTCCCAAACTGTTTTCCAAAGTGGCTGTACTGTTTGCATTCCCACCAGCAGTGAGAGTTCCTGTTGCTCCATTCCACCAGCATTTGGTGTTGGACAGTGTCTTCAGGACGTAGTCTTGATTGGAGGTGTAGGTGTGTAAGATGTGGGTGGAAGATGTAACTTCAGTTCCTATACTTTGACTGTTAAGTGAGAAGCAGGGACAGTGATGACTGAAGTGACATCAACTGAATCCTCATTTTATAGCCAGGATTTTTGACTTAGAGACTCTTCACTGAAGTTTGTTTTTTGGCTCTTTCAACGTTAAATTTCATGATCTATCTTAAACTAAATAGAGCAAATGATAGAGTTTTCCACTTCTGGGACATTTAAGTTCTATCTAGAATGTTCACCGATAGTGATAGTCTATTTAGATTTCCAGACTGGAAAATAAACATTAATTAAAATATATAATATCTTAACGTAGTTGAGGTGAATTTTAGTTTAAAACTCTTAACGTCTCTGGATTTTAGTTTTCTTAGATATAGGAAAGACCTCTAAGAAATCTCTAAGGTTTCAGGTCTGAAACAGTAGTCTCATATAGTCTAATGAAACATAGGATTGTGTAACAGAAAGTTCAGTTATCTAGGTATATAGACTCTGAAGTTGTTTGTAAATAGCAGCCGAAGAAATACCCAGAGTGAGTAAAACCGTCAAATTCAAGCATAGTAAAACCCTCTGCCAAAGGTAAAATGGCATAAATGTTTCCTTATTTATCATTTGCTCTCTAAATTAGTGATGAATCCTAACATAATCATAGGAGTCTAACCAATTATGTAACTATGGGCTCATCACTTAATATTCTTGGACCACAGTTTATATATCTTGAGGGTGGTGACCCTTCTAGTTAGCTGCCTTTTAGCTCCAAGCTCTAAGACCCTCTCCAGGACTGTTAATGGGCATTTTGAATTGCCACAAGGTTCCAGAAGTAAGGAATAGAAATATCATAGTGATTGCTTCTTCTTATAGACTTCCCAAGAATGGCCAAGGTTATGGGAAGCCAGATGTTTATGTTTAAAACTGTATTTTCGCCTTGTAGTTTTAACGTAGATCTAATAAAACTAACTTGTTTTAGAAACATCTTTACACTTCTTTCTCACATTTGGCAGCCCTGAGATTGTTCTTGATATAGCAATGTAATCCATGAAATTTTACTTTTTAGGTTATTAGATCAGTGAGAAGGTGTGTAACTTCTAGGACTAGGAATTTGAGTCGTGTGTTTCAATTGGATGTAGTAATATATGATGGAGTAAACTTGTATCTCACTTTTACATCTTTTTTAGAAACTTGAAACATTTCTAACTCAGGAAATGTCTTATAACTACCATTTCATAAATAAATTCAGATTTTTTTGGCTTTTTATGTGGGAGCATATCATGGTGGAATCTTTATAAATTTTGGTTGTGTGTAGATTTCCATAGATGATGACAGACTGCATAATGCTAACTGATCACAATGAGGCAACTCTGTGTTTTAAGTGTCCAAGTAAATTTTGTCACTGTCCTAAATTCAATTCTAAAATAAAGTTTATTAGCTTCTGTGATGGTATAGCATATTTCTAATTGGATTTTTCTCTCATCCATGTTCAATTTTCTGATAATGTTCAGTGGCCACTGTGTTTATGCAAAACTTACATTCGATAAATGATCATAATTCATAATAATGTACTATTCTTGGTAACTGTAACAAGACATAAAGTTTTGATTTATGTTTCTTTTAGTAGGAATATATATATATATATATATATATATATATATATATTTTTTTTTTTTTTTTTTTTTTGCGGTACGCGGGTCTCTCACTGTTGTGACCTCTCCCGTTGCGGAGCACAGGCTTCGGACGTGCAGGCTCAGCGGCCATGGCTCACGGGCCTAGCCGCTCCGCGGTATGTGGGATCTTCCCTGACCGGGGCACGAACCCGTGTCCCCTGCATCAGCAGGCAGACTCTTAACCACTGTGCCACCAGGGAAGCCCTAGGAATATATTTTTAAACGTTCACTTCTGTGTTCCCTTAGATTCCCAAATGTAACTGAGGCTAAAACGTGTCACTGTACACGGAACTCTGGATGTTTTGCTGTATAGAATATAAAAGAAACTCCTTAGAATGTTCTCAGGGTTGGTAAGCAATTGAATATTCTTTTTAGTAGTATGACTCTTATCTAACATGTATTACACACTGCTAATTGGGAATATTATAAATTCTCTGAACAATCTTTTTTTTTTTATTCTGTAAATAATGTCACTAGGGACATTAGTATTTTTTGTTTGTTTTTTTGCGCGGTACGCCGGCCTCTCACTGTTGTGGCCTCTCCTGTTGTGGAGCACAGGCTCCGACACGCAGGCTCAGCGGCCGTGGCTCACGGGCCCAGCCGCTCCGCGGCATGTGGGATCCTCCCGGACCGGGACACGAACCCGTGTCCCCTGCATCGGCAGGCAGACTCTCAACCACTGCGCCACCAGGGAAGCCCGGGACGTTAGTATTTTTAAGCTGAAAATGAAGGACAGTAATACTAGAAATAGTAATTTGGAGTTCATTGACTAAACCAGCATTTCCCTGAGAGATTCTGTACTTTATGAGTACATGAATCAAAATGTTTATTTTAATGTTCTTGTTGTATCAAAAATAAACTTCTTTGTGGATTTGTTTTAAATGTAAGGGCAAGTGGGAAAAAAATCAGGCATCAGTTTTGAACTAGCTGTGCTTTGATTGATTGCTAAAATATGAGTAGCCCGAATTTTTTTTTTTTTTTTTTTCTGTACGCGGGCCTCTCACCGTTGTGGCCTCTCCCGTTGCGGAGCACAGGCTCCGGACATGGCTCACGGGCCCAGCCGCTCCGCGGCATGTGGGATCCTCCCGGACCGGGGCACGAACCCATGTCCCCTGCATTGGCAGGCGGACTCTCAACCACTGCGCCACCAGGGAAGCCCGTAGCCCGAATTTTTAAGGCAATTTCACACAAATGTGATAAATATAAATAGAAAAATAAATAGATATAGCAAATGGCGTGCAGTGTATTCCCTGTGTAGCGGGTGAAAGGTAGAAATTATAGTTAGGTAAGTTTATTTGCTGTGGAAATAGATATTAAGAGTGCGTAATGCAAGCCTTTTGCTTTGAGAATGGGTGGAATAATAATTTCTGGTAGAGGCAGCCTGCATGCCTCGTTTGACGTTTATAGTAAACCTCTTCCTTCTCCAGTATCACTTTTTCCCCAGTTCCCCCTCCCCGCCAAACAGCTGAACCTCACACTGAGTTGGTGCTTCTCCAGCAGTGTCTAAACCATTCTGAGCTGGTATTTCTGGGAAGAGTAATTCAGTGATTTCTGGCACACATAACAACGTTTTCAAGTGAATGTGTGGAGTGGGCTTCAGGAATCATGTAGAGAAGGGACAATTTATAGTTTCAAGCACAGAGAAGAGGAGAAACTTTATAACATATTGCTTAAATTTTTAGTGGCAAAAGTCAAAGTGGGTGTGAAGGTAGTTACAGGTGACAAATATGAAATTGACAGGAGATGCCTTTCCTCAGTGATGTGGCTGGCAGTTTCGTCAGTTGACCATTTTAATAGAACAATATTTACTCTTTCATATAAAAAGTTATGTATTAATCTCCTGTTCTTCAAGCCCTGGTGTTGGACACTGTTTTTTTAGAGCACCCAGAGGTGATGGCATAACGATAATCAGATTTTCCATATTTTAGAACTGCTTCAGTGAACCAGAGTGCTACAATCCATTTTTCCCTCCCACACTCCGGTTTGCAATCACTGGAACAAAACCAGAAGTCAACTGAGGTAGAAAAATAGCTCTGAGTTTGATAACCTATCTGTGAAAAAAATAAAGGCTTTTAAAAAATTCATGCCAAAGAGTAATACACAGATGTTGTCTTATTATTAATATCATTTGAAAGCCCCTGGACCATTCTTTATGCACATGTGTTGTAGAAAACAAATCATAGTGTGCATAGATTGTATAATAATACTCATTCTAAATGATATTATTTTAAAAAAAGTATTTTGACATTAAAAAATTAGTTCTAGAAGATGCTAGCCTTTATTTAAAATCCTTCAGGAGCATCAGGCAAAATCTTTTTCTTTATTGACTATTTTGGCTGAACAAAGATAAACGTATAGCCTGCTACATTAATGAAGTGCCTTTCCCTCTAAAGAACTACAAATCACTCTACTTGCTGTTTATGCCTGTGTTGTAATTCATGAGATAGTGTACCAAGAACATTTTGAAACTGATATACTAAAGAGAAATGGTTAAGTTAAAAGTTGAAACAAAACAACATCAGCTACAACAATAATAACAGTAAGGGCAACAACAAAACACAAAGCTGCAAACCAACCTGCTTGCATTCCTCATACCACTGTATGACAACATTGCTTTGGCCAAAGAATAATGCATTAATTGAAATGTTTAAATTGGTATAAACATGAGTACTTGTTGATTACATGGTCATGAAAGCAGTTTTGAAATTCCTTGTGGGTTTTCAGTTTAACCATAGGAAGAGATTGACCTGTGTACACAGTTTGGGTTCTGTGGAATAGTTTTAATTATTATGGGATCTCACAGGTTAATGGCCTTGTTTATAATCCCACATCAAATTCCACATTTTCTCCTGGGCAGCCCTGTACATTGTGAGAAGGACATGAAGAAAGAGTGCAGGAATCTGGTGGTGTGATGCCATTTCTCCTCCAAGGTTTCTTTGTAACCTTGGTTGGTTTCCTGACTCCAGTAGTGTTTTTTCAGTCTTTAACTTATTTTCTGGATATTCACAATATTTGTTGGCTAAGACATTTCAGCATCAACAAATGAAGATGTCGTTTGTTTCAGACTAAATGTTACTGTTGCTCCATCAGTCTGTTAAATAGTTTTGCAAATCTAATAGTAGTTTCTAGTAAAAATACTTTTTTTTTTATTATTACAGTAACCATTTGCAGGAGAATTAATCTTAGGGAAGTTATGTTATCTATAAATAATTTGTACAGTATTGAATGCATTGCATTTATTCTATGAAGTATCTATTGTTTAATGATGCAAGAGAAGGAATGGTTTATACTCCTTTAAAAAAACAATTTTGTATTTTAAATATTAACCTAATCTTTCTGTTTCTCTTTTTATTTACTAATGGTGAAAATTGCAGTTCTTTTGCATTTCATGAGGACAAGGGACAAGTTGCAAGTAGAAAAATATGATTCCTAAGTAAGTCAAAATAGGTTACTGATAGGTTTGAACACAACTATTTTAATATAAACATACTCAGTTGCTATTTAATTTTTTCTATATGTATCTGTATTCTAGGCATTTTTTTTTCTTTTCAGTGGAAGAACAGAGGAAGTGGAAGATTAATTTGTGACATTTTAAAATGATAATATATAATTTGGATTCAGAGGAAAATAATAATCAATCCTTTTAAGTAGAAATATGTCTGCCAAGTAGGAAATGGAATTTTCTCTAGGAAAAGTGAATATCTTCCTGAGATTAATTTATCACGAATGAATAGAAAGTTTATTTAGTCTTGATAAGAATGCTTTCATTCATATTTAAAGCATCTGAGAGATGTGAATATACTTTTCTAAAGTTTGGAAATGAAGGGCCTTATTTCTTTAACACACTATGAGAGTAGAGGCCACAAGAAAGTTTTCTAGACAAATGTTTTCAAAGTTAAACAAAGGGAGTCTGTCAGAGTGGGCAGGTGAGAGCTTGCAGAATCTTTGACTCTTAAGGACTTTGGCCAACTACATCCCTGCTGCTTTGCTAACTGGATACAAAGTAATTTATGTGTTGATTTTCATGTAAGTCAAAAGTGAAGGGTTTCTCTAGTAGTTTCCTCTTTGGGATATATTTTCAAAATATGAAAGAACACAAATTATTCTGCTATTCAGATATTCAAATTTAAGAGTAAATCCACTGTCCCCTGTTTTTAAGTTTTAAATAAAGTGTTTACAATTAATCCATTTATTTGCTGTTTATTTACTTTTTTCCCCCAGCCCTGTGTTAATACCATTCAGTCTCTAACACCTGGTTTATTAAGTATTAAAACTTTTATTGCAATTCATTTAAATTCCTTCCAGGTCAAAATATATATTATATACACGTGATATTTTGATTTTAAAATCGGAAAATTTTTTTCCTTGCAGTTGAGAGTTGATTAAAGGTTCATAAATTGCTGAGTGGTAACCATTGTATCATAAGACAGTAAGCCAACTCACAAGACTCAAGTGCACTTTATGGTTGAATACCTTTTATGTTTTTCAGTCTTAAGGCAGTTTATTAAAATTGATGTTTTCCTTTCAGTAAATATCTGGTGACATTCAAATTTGATAATTAAAATCCTGAAGCACTCAAGAAAGAATGCCTGTTTTCAGTTTCATAATAACAATACTCCCACAAAGAAGGTTGATGAATGATGTCTTTCAAGTGGCAGATTTGTTATTTAGTTAAAGAGAGCTCCTTTGGCAGATTTTTACGAATCTAAATTGAAGTTTGTTTATAAAACAGACAAGCTGCAGTGATAATTCTATAGCCTGAGGAATGCTTGGAAATCTAGTCCAAGAAGCATCTTTTTTTCCCGGTGATTTAACATAGAAGTGGAGTTTCCTGGAATCCAAACAGATTAGCATCCAGCACTAATTGGGTAGGTCATAAAATAGTACTCATGTCTCACAGTTTTGAAATAAAGTGCTTCAGGAATATTCAGTTTTCTAAACCCATTTTAATATTAATCTTTGTCCCTTTAAGCTCATTATTGTCAGAGCATGAGTTCTTATTGGAGTTTGCATTTATACATGAGTTGTTTATAGATGTGTTAGTTATAGCAGGATACGCATAGGTCATTACAGAAAGTACCCATTTATAGATTTAAATCATAAAGAGAGATCGAGGCTGCCTGTCTTATTTGGTAGAATCACTGAGGAACAGATTAAACTCAGAGACAATTTAGATTTATTTTTGAAATGTGTTACTTTGAACATCTGATCATGTGATGTAATCACATGTAATCATAGATGTGTGACTATGAGTTTCCTAGGACTGCTGTAACAAATTACCACAAACCTGAAGTTTATGTTGTGTTAAGTTGATTCTCTCACACTTCTGGAGCCTAGAAGTCTGAAATCAAGATGTCAGCAGGGCCATGCTGCCTCCAGCTCTCTAGGGCAGGATGCTTTCAGGACTCTTGTAGCTTCTGATAGATAGCTCCAGGCACTCCTTGGCTTGTGGCAGCATAACTTCAGTCTCTGCCTCTGTCATCACCTGATGTTCTCCTCTGTGTGTGTGTCCAGATTTACCTCTTAGGAGAGCACCAGTCATAATGACTCAGGGCCTAACCTAATGACCCTATCTTACCTTTATGACATCTAGAGACCCTATTTCTAAATAAGGTTACATTCCTAGGTAGGGTTAAGGTTAGGATTTCAACATATCTTTTTAGGGGGCACAGTTCACCCATAACAGTGACTGAATACAGCACAATTTATACTATGGAAGGGAAAGAAAATTGAAACTCAACAGAGTATATGTCATGAAAGTGTGCAAAACTTTGTTCGGTAGAAGATAATGCTAAACAAATTACTTAAAATTATTTTTTGAAGGGTCTGTAGCTCAAATAATTTTGTAGTTTTTTTTCTCAGGTTTATAATAAAAAGCTCGATGAATTAGTTTATTGGTTAATTTGTTTTTTTTGTTTTTTTTTTTTTTTTTTGTGGTACCTGGGCCTCTCACTGTTGTGGCCTCTCCCGTTGCGGAGCACAGGCTCCGGACGCGCAGGCTCAGCAGCCATGGCTCACGCGCCCAGCTGCTCCGCGGCATGTGGGATCTTCCCGGACCGGGGCACGAACCCGTGTCCCCTGCATCGGCAGGCGGACTCTCAACCACTGCGCCACCAGGGAAGCCCCTATTGGTTAATTTTTACGCATATATTGAAAAGCATGGTGAAATTGACTTTCATCAATAATAAAATTTTTATATAAATTGAAATAAATGAATTTATAAGTATCTTGTTATAACATTCTTACTGATTTCAATGTATAAAATTATAAAATGCCATCTCTTTAGAAATTATTAGTACTATGAATATGTATATTTAATTAATTTACAATATTACTAGTAGCCCTGATTACCCTTTGATTAAGAATCCCTGTTTTATTCTTTTATTTTTGTGATAAGCTCTGGATGATTAATTAAAATAGTTAATTACGACTTACATCATCATCATTAAATCTATGTTTACAAAGTTTTCTGTATTGCAAATTAAAAAAAAATGTGGGAGGTATTTTCCATGTTGGTGGCATAGAGGAGACTACACTTCACATTCACTTTGTGTCTTTACTATTAAGATATAAAGTATTATAAGTATGATTTCAAATTAAGATTTTAGAGAATCAACTCAAGGGTTTTAGAAAACAAGAGTAAATTATTTCTGAACATGGCATGTTGAGTGGCTTAAACCAGGGGTCAGCAAACTGTACAGAGCTAGACAGTAAATATTTTAGACTTTGCCAGGTCCCTGGTAACTAGTCAGCTCTGCCTTTATAGTAGGAAAGCAGACATAGACAGTATGTAAATAAATTGGAATGGCTGCGTTCTAATAAAACTTTATTTAGAAAAACATTGTGGTAGACTAAATTTGGCCTGGGGGCTGTGGTTTGCCAACTGTTGCCTTAAAGTATTCATCTAAATTTTGGACAGTACAATTTTAAAAGTGTTTTATCAACATGGGCTGAGTATATAAATTGCATGAACTAGGAATGTGTCTGGATAAAAGTAATAATACCTGAGCAACTGTAGTTTACATATATAGGGATATATAATTCTCAGCAGTGCTGTCAGAGACTAAGCTCTTTCTGACTTTGTAATGTCCTTCCTTAGTGTGTTGGGTTTGTCCTCACTCTAGTCACCTAATGTCTGTAGAATTCCTGCTGCAGGTCCATATTTTTTTAAGGCTACAAGACTGAGGAGAGAAGGGCAACAGTTATGTATGCCTGTCCTCTTTATATTATTGATCAAAAAGCTGTCCAGGAACCTTTCTACCAACTTGTTCCCTCCAGCAGATTCTCTTAGGTCTTTTTAGGCCTGAAAAGTGTGATATCCAGAACAATAGTGAAAACATTTAGATATAAATTTTTTCTATTCTTGTTGGCTTTCTAGGGAAAAATATTTAAAATTAAAAGAAGGAACAAATTTACTGAGACAGTTTCATCTTGAACTCATTATCTTTTAAAAGAGAAAACAATTCTGTTTCCTTTTTTCATTGAATAATACCTCATTCTCTTTTAAACTTTGATGACTGGAAACTTATGTTCAGACCCAAGTAATTGAAAGCAAATAATTAGTATCAGTAGGTAAGGAAGATTGAAATTATGTTTTATAAGCCTTGTATTATTATCTTTGTTATCAAACATACCTCAGAAATGTGTGGTAGGTATTCCAATTCCATTTTCTATCTGGAGAAGCTAAATTGGAGGTTACATGACTTGACAGGAATTTTATATATCACGTGTGATGTATTTCTAAATGATGTCTTCTTACCAGTCGGCATGTGTGAGCCTGCGGCTCTTGGCAGCTGAAGGGTATTGTCTCAGGAACACTCATTCGAGCAGTTAGCATATTTTATACTTGTGAAAATGAGGTGTTTTCTCATCTTCATTAAACCAGTATTGATATCGTATGTCAGATGGTCAGTAAAAGGAACTTTTGTTTTTTTTGCAAGACAGCTTATATTAGTTAAGTTCAGGACTGTTTATCTGAAACATGCTTTTTTGTTGTATTTACATGTGTGTTTGAGAGAGAGAGTTTTAAAACTTTTAATTTCTCCAGGTGAGCAAAGTCTTTTCCTTTGAGGAAATGGGAGAGGTTACCTAAGTATTTCCTTGCTGAGATATATTAACGAAAATAAAATTTAACTCATCTTGCAGATACTGCGAACATTTCAGTTTTTGTTCTAAAGGTTTTTTATGGGGTATATTGATTTTCTATGGTTGTAACAGCATGTGGAGCTGTCAAGTTTATTCTTTTCGAGAAAAATTTAATTTGACAAAAGATCTCTATTCTTGTCAGCCAGATCTCATTTATCCGATTAAAGTAGGTTTGCACGGATTCAAGTCCTAAGAAACAGAGAATTCTCCTTACCAATTTTTTTTCCCCTGTATAATTCTAATTTTAGTTTATTCTCCACAGAGTTGGATATGTAAAAATTTTGTTTTTATAAAGCAACTGAAGCCGTAAAGTTGGTAATTTATCACAATCTTTCACCCACTTTACCAGTATTTGGTAAACTACAGCCTGTAAGCCAGATCCAGCCTGTGCTTCTTTCTGTAAATAAAATTTCAGTGGTACTTGGACATGTCTTTCTGTGGCCACAGTGACAGACGTCAGTAGTCGCCACAGAGACTATATGGCCCACAAAGCTGGAAATATTTACTGTGTGAGCCTTTATTGAAAAAGTTTACTGACCCCTGCATTATTGATATAATCTTCTATGGCAGTCTTAGAAACTTGGCATTTTTAACATAAACATTTTCTTCCTGTTGATTTTCTATTCTGTTCTGCTAGTGATGCTTTATGAATTACTGATCATTGTGATCTTCTGAGGACAATAAAATGTTAATGGCAGGGAGTCAATGATTGAGAGCTAAATCTTTATTAGACCCCTATTTTCTACCTTGTGTCAGTATGATGTATTTAATTTGTATATAATTTTAATGTGTGATAAATTTAAACTTTTTTTGTAGGGTTTTTTTTTTTAAACACAAGGTAAACAAAATATGTCATTAATGTCTTTGACAATCATCTAATCTAAGGGCTTCTGTACATAGCCCATGGACCAAATGATGCGTTCTAACCCTCTAGAATGGTTACGTATAGGTCCCTGACTTCCTACAATACCTCTGCCTTTACCAGTTGGGATGTGAGTTTCCACGTTTTTAAAAGTACCCTAGCTGTTTCTGCTGTCCTGCCTGCTCTTAAAATCCCCAAGTCAAATCATCTCATTTTATGTCACCTCGGATCATTGAAATGGCACAGGTGAGGCTAGAAAGCCCAGATCTGTTCAGAACTCTTTTCATTTTTCTAAGCTTCCTTTATCACCACTGTAGGTAGGTGACCACTCCCAGTTGTAAGTCATTTTAAAGGATCCCAAGACAGATAAGTTTCTGAAAGGCTTTTGGAAGAATTTTGTTGGAAAAGAAGGAATGAAATTCTTTTTTATATTCTTTTCAGATTGGCCTAATCACTATCCTTAGAATTTACCTTTGCATGCCAACCTTTTAGCCTGCCATTTCCCCTTCATCTTCCCATGTCCCCTCCTCCCCATTTAGCAGACCCTCTTTCCTATTATTGGTATAGCTGAAGCTCCCACTCTGCTCCATTCATGTTATTTCAGCATTTTCTGATCACTCCAGCCAAAATATCTCTTTTCCCTCTGACATTTATCAAGACCTTTCTTGTGACCCTTAACCAACTGTATATTGTCAGATATTGCCATCTTCTTAAAATGGTGATAAGACAGGTCATTTTTAAATGTCTCATTATACGTTGTTTAAAGGCAAAAATCACTTCTTTGTATCTCCCACAGTATCAAGAACAGTGCTTCAGAGGTGGCCAACACTCACGAGAATATAGGATTGTTCCTCTAGAATTACTGTAGGATTATTTGAAAATTCTGATTTATTCCTCGTTTAGGAGCTACTAAGGCCTAGAAACACGAGAAAATGAAAGCGTTACATGGGAAAGTGTCTGGTGAAGTGTCCAAAGGCTTATTAGCTTTTAGAATTTGTAGATAAACTCTGAATATCAACTTTTTCAGATTTGGGAATAAGTGCCATCGATTTTAGAAGGAAAAAAATGTCCATAAGCACAGTAATACCACTATGATTGATCATAGGATGGTTATATTTTACAGGAATTATTAATTTTTTTTTTTTTGGCTGGCCTGTGGGATCTTAGTTCCCTGACCAGGGATTGAATGCGTGCACCTTGCAGTGGAAGCGTGGAGTCCTAACCACTGGACCGCCAGGGAATTCCCAATTTTCAATTCTTTGTGTATGCAGAATATCCTTAATGTAGTGACATTTCTGGATAAAGTTGGTGAAATTACTCCGATTTGGAATCACTTTAATGGAGTGTCCTTATGGCTACCCTTCGTACCTATGAAATAACCCCCTGAAAAACTCATAGTGCCACCATGCTGCCTGTTCCTACAAACCACACACGGCAGTGAACATATTTTGCAGCTTTCCTATTGACATACTAGCTTTCCATCTGAGCTCTTCTGAATGTTTTCACTTCCTCTTGTTTTAACATTTCTTCAAAGACTGCTTTTGTTTTTATGCTGTGTTGTATTTATGACCCTGAATGCACAGAACTTTTCAGCAACTGGGGAATCCTCCAAAACTCTATGCTTTCGACATGAATAGTCCAGTTTCGTTTGGTATATATTATTGACAGAAGTGCTTCGTCGTCTTCATTACTTTCTGTGCAGCAGATGGTCATTATATCGTTTCATGACTCTTCAGGGAGTGTATAAATACGTGTGCACAAATGAAAAAACGTCTCATTATGGTGATCATCTTGTGTTGTTACTGATGGAGTTCCCTGTTACAGATAAGGATTTTCAAACTTGAAAATTCGTTTTCAATTTTTAGCTAAGATTTTTTTTTTTTTTTTTTTTGGTGTTTGTGTATTTCCTTAACCGCCATCTTTTTTTCTTCCCTTTTAAGACAGGGTTGGACAGTTAGATCTGGTATTCTTGCTGTAAAGCTGAAAGCTTTTTTAACTTTTTTTGGGGGGGGGCGGGGCACGAGCATACCAGCTCTGAGGGACATCTGAGACATTTTGAATATGTAGACAGGGATTTTAAAGAAAGGAATTGCTGTTCTCTTACATCAACCATACAGACTTAGAAACAGACTTTAAAGGAAAACAGAGACATGTGTGTTCTCACTGTGTATCATTGTTACGCCCCCTCACATAGCTGTGAGGATTTGTCAGCAGTTTGTTTTGACTCACTAAACCAAGGTGGGGGTGGTTTTGTGTGTTTTTGTAAGTTAACTAGTGTGGGATGTCAGTAATCTCAACTTTACCATTTTGATTGGCCATGATCCAGCCATTTCTCAGGCCATATTTTAATGCTGAAACCTGCCCGGAAATCTTTGCCAAATAATTTTCCTCTTCCTATAACTGTGGAGGTCAAAACCCGGTCCTTAAGATTATATCCTCTTTTTTGTTTCGTGTTGCCTCTGTGATGTTTTCATGATATCTCCCCAAACTAATTTGGGAACCTCCCTCCTTGAGTTGTTCTTTTCAATTTATCTTAATAGTTCTTCTTACATAATAAAATTTAATGTTATTTATTTTGGCAAGATTGGGGACACTCCCAAATCTACGTTTCATTTCCAGGGAGGTGGTTTTAGACACAGATAACCACAGTAGATCTTTTTGATCGGGGATGAGGAAGTCTTTGGTAGCATCTGAATGGGTCTTCTGACTTCAGAAACCATTGACAGAGGGAAGGTGGCCTAGGCAGATGTGTCTTGACCCTTTTACTGTCTCCTTAGAGAATTGGCACTCCAGGAAGTTGTGCAACATGGTGGTCCTAGTACATCTTTGGCAGGACTTTATGGTTGGAAGGAAAAGTTTTGTAGATGAGACACAAAAGGCAAACAATATTTTCCTCTAGTCACCCAAAGTACCCATTACATTTAAAGATCAGTGTGGATGTCTTTTGTCCCTGACAACTTTCCATTATGTAACTGCTCTTTATTTACTTCCTCTGCTATACGTGTGGCATCGTTCCCACAGCAAGTTAATGTCTTCTTAGTATGCATTTATTGTAAATTGTCATTTATGTGGGAGTAAAATAAGTAGAATTCTTTCGTATTTTCAGTACTTGACATTTAAGAAAGAGACAGATGGCAAGTAAACAAGGTGAGAACGGGACTTTATTTGCTGTATTACAATCTCAGACTACTGTAAAGAATTTTAACTATATGTTATTTTAGGAAGTTTCCAATTCACTACAGGTCATTGAAGCTTTGACAGAAGCAGAATCTACTGCATGTAGTTGAGAGTTCATGGGGAATTAGTAGGTTATATTTTTAAGAGTGTGAAAAGTTTTCTGGGTCCCAGTGTGCCTTAGAATAAAACTATTTTTCTATGTAATTTTAAATAATATTATTTAAAATTCCTAGTTGGGGTTCAGAATTAAGTTGGTTTAAACATTTTAAAATTCCTACTGATATCTTATCTCTCCTTTTTTAGTAAGCTCATGTTCATTTTTCTTCATGGTGATTATCATTATTTTTTAAAACAGGTTGTTTTATTTATTTATTTATGTGGACCATTTTTAAAGTCTTTATTGAATTTGTTACAATATTGCTTCTGTTTTATGTTTTGGTGTTTTGGCCCTGAGGCATGTGGGATCTTAGCTCCCTGACCAGGGATCGAACCCACACCTTCTGCATTGGAAGGCGAAGTCTCAACCACTGGACCACCAGGGAGGTCCCCATGGTGATTATTTTTAATTTCCCATAGCTCTACTGGAGATTTTCTTCACTATGAGATAGTAGTTGTTACAGATAATTCAAAATTCAGTTCTTCAGTTTTCACAAAGAATTTCTGTGAAATGTGACTAAAGAGGTTTTTATTTTAGATTGAAGCTAGTTTTTAGAGCTATTCATGGTATAGGAAAATAAATTCATATATGATGCCTTTTTAGGTTATTCTTTGTAGAATTACCTATTTCTTTTCATCTGTACAAATAATATGAAGATCTTGGATAAACATTTGCTTCTCACCATTAAAATAAAAATAAAGAGCTGGTGCTGATAGTTCAAAGAGGTTAACAAGTGATATGCAGAAGGCAGACTGTCCTTCAGTTGCAAAATGTTACCAAGTGTACAACTCACCAGCTCTGGGGAGAGCAAGTATTCAGTTTGGTGAGTAAGAAAAGCTTCCAATGAAAGGTCCAGTAGATGACTTCCCCTCAAGAGGACAGCATTTCTGAAGAATGTAGAGCCTCTCTTGATATGGTAGTAGTAAAGTTAAAACTGAAAAGTGACTTTCTTTAATTGGTATACACTTAGAGAAAACATAAGAATTTTGAAAAAGACTGCATACATTATATGTTTTGTTTTGTTTTTTAACATGATTGAGTCCTTTTTGTTTCCTTCTCATTTTGGGTTTGTAATTAATTTATATAGAGAATCTTGTGCTAAAGTTTGTTGTAAATACAGCATGATATCAATATTATGTAGCACCCCCCTCCCATTTAGTTATATTAACCTCCTGGTTTCTCTTCAATTGCTAGGAATATATTTATGCTTCCTTCAGCTCTTTTGTCGATTTAAGTAGCACTTAACATTGCTTATCTGAATAGTGTCACCTACTGTGTACGACTATGTAGGAAATAGTGGCTTGGATTCTGAGTGAAAGCCTTGGAAAATTACCATCAGAAGGTCCGCTGTACCATTGCATACTAAGGAGTTTTAAGAACTATTTCTCCAGATGAAGTCAATACAGTGAAAGAAGTGTGGAGTCCTGACATTCTAGGCTTGATGTTCCCTATGTAGTCTGTTCTTTTATCATTAGAGGTTAACCCAGTCCTTAACGTTTTGTTTTCAAATTTTTGAGCTCATTTTAATGTACAATGAGGGTGTTTTGGTTGATATAGTTTATGATGAAGTAGAGTTAAAGACCTCTTTTGTGATAAAAAAGAGAAAAAATCAGTAGTAAACCAGAAAGACTATTTTAATGGGTAATTTGAGGAAGCCAGTTTATTCTGGACCTGATAATCTTAAGATCTAGAAAAATAGTAACTTTTCAGTTTTTTTTTTAATTAAAGGTTTCACTTAATTATCAAGTTGTAATTCTTTTGGGATACTGGTCTTTAGTGAGTGTTTAACTATTTCAGAGGAAACTTATATAAAGCGTAGAATTTTCATTTTAAAATTTATGCTGCTCCAAGATTTAAAAAGAAAACTTATCTCTGAGTTGTTCATTACTGATGTCAGTAGATTTAAAAGAGAAACATATCAGATTTTTGAAATTTTGATGAATAATAAACTTATTTGAATTGTAAGGAAAATGCTAAGAATGTGTCTTACTTTTTTTAAAAATCAGAATTAAACTCAAACATATATACTTACAATACCGAAAACAGATCTTAACAGCATTTCTTTTTTTTTTTTTTTTTTTTTTTCATTCAGTAAATATTTATTAAGAGCCTACTATACACTAGGTTTTAGGGATATAATTGTGAAGACAGACAGTGTCCCTGATCTCTCAGTTTACCCACTTTGGGGCAAAGACAAACAAAAAATTATAAGAAATGAGAGATAAAAAGGAAGGTATGGGGAAATATGATAAGCATTTAAAGAATACCTTTCCTAACCTAGTGAGATTTTAGAAAGTTTCCTTAAAGAAATGGATTAAACTGATGAAATTAAATTTAAGAACTAAAAAAATAAGACTTACAGTTGAATATGATGCAATAAAATCATTCTGTTTCACTTCTTTCTTTAATGCCAAATAAAAATAACAATAAGAAAACTAACAAGAAAAATGTTAAAAATTCATCACCAACAATGAAATCAGGAGCTAGTCACAAGCATAAACCTCTATCTACAAGAAACAATTGTCAAATACTACAAAAGACCAAACTAAGGACAGGCTCATGTAGAAAAAATAGACTCTACAAATCTTAAGTGCGGTATTTTGAAATTAGCGATACAAAAGGGGTGACTGAATCTCTTGTCTGGATCATCAGTGTCCTTGGCATGAGTCACAAAATTGCAGATCAGCACAGAAATATCTTCTAGTTGCAAGGGGTTGCGTGGGCGGTGGTAGGGAGAGTTCACAGAGAGCCTTGCAGATTTCTGCTTTCCTTAAAGAGGAAAACAAAATTGCGGAGAATTCAGCCCATTTGTTGAGAAAATGCTCTGTGTCTGTTCTCTGTTTGCATTTATTAGGGCTTCCTTAAATATGGTTCTATCATGATAAATTTTCAAAATAAGCCTTCGAATTCCTGATTCTTCTTCACAGCTTCACACATTGTGGCACATTACATCCTGTGGTTATTGACAGACTCTCCCTTCAGGAATGCTAGCTCCATGAAACTAGGGATATTGTTCTCATCACTGCCTTATCTCCAATATCAAGAACACTGCCTGGCACTGGGTTCCAAATAATCCCACGTCCTTGGTTTTTCTCTAACATCAATGTCCACTCTTTCTTACATTTTTTTTTCTCCATTCTCTCCAACCTCTTAACATTGAGGTATTCCAGGGCTTAGCAACAGCATTTCTTATTTAGGAAACGATATTGGTTATAAGCAGAAAGAAAATATCCTACTGAGTGTTTGAAAGCCAAATTAGATGTAAAAGGAGTAAAAATCACTAATTTTTATCTTGCATTAAAGTTTCCAATTTTGTCTTTAGTTTTAACTGGTCATGGAAGTTAATAAGCCTATTTGTCCCAGAGAAAGGTGTTTGCTCTGCTTTCACTATTCTTCTTGAAGCAAGAGTCTGGAACGTTCTCCAGAACCATCATGCTGAATGAGTTGTCGTTTTTATTAGCTGGCCTCAAAATCTATTCTCATTATACAAGAGTGTCTGGTGGAAATGAATGGAAACTGATGGCTATAACCTTGAGTAATAACACTACGCAAAGCACTGTTTATTCATATGAGTGGTTTATCTTTTATATTTCTTCATCCTTTGCTTTTCTAGCCCCATCTCAAATCAGTCTCCCTCAGGTCTTTTTGCTCTGGCCACTTACCATTTTTCAGTGTTTCAGGCCTGTAGAGGCTCCACATCCACAGCTTCATCTGCCTGAAATGGTTTCCACTATCTGTCTAACTCTTGCTCATCCTTTAGATTGTAACTTAAATGTCATTTCCTCAGAGAGGCCTTCCTTGACTGATCACTCTAAATTATTCTGTACATTATTTTCTGTCATGGTTCTCTATTCTCTTCTTTCCAGATCCTATCATAAACTATGTATAAGGTTCTTTCTTTTCTTCACCACTCTCTCCCTGGTGCCTACTCCAGTTCCTACACATAGTCGGTACTCAATACCTGTGTATTAAAGGAATGAGAGGTGAATGTACACTAATCTCAACCTATATGCTATTTAAGCAGCATTATGAAACTTGCAGGCATCATTAAACCTATACTCAGACAGGAGCTGTCATTGGTTTTTTTTTTTTTTTTTTTTAAATACATTTATTTATTTATTTATTTTTGGCTGTGTTGGGTCTTCGTTGCTGCGCGTGGGCTTTCTCTCGTTGCGGTGAGCATGGGCTACTCTTTGTTGCTGTGCGGGGGCTTCTCATTGTCATGGCTTCTCGTTGTAGAGCATGGGCTCTAGGTGCGCAGGCTTCAGTAGTTGTGGCACGTGGGCTCAGTAGTTGTGGCTTGCGGGCTCTAGAGCACAGTCTCAGTAGTTATGGCGCACGGGCTTAGTTGCTCCGTGGCATGTGACATCTTCCCAGGCCAGGGCTCGAACCCATGTCCCCTGCATTGGCAGGCAGATTCTTAGCCACTGCGCCACCAGGGAAGCCCTTGGCATTGGTTTTTATTGTTGTTATTCTATCTAGTTTTATTTTCTTTCTGGTAATGGAAGGAGAAATTTAATAGTTATCAAGCTGGAGAAATTGAATTAAATTGGGCTTGTTAATCTTGTATGGTCCAGAAATATTTCTCTTAATCAGTTGAGGATTATATTTTCATGTGACATTCTAGAAATGATGAAAAGGGCCTTGGAGCCACATGCATCACTCTTTTTGCCTGTTGATCCATAATTAGAACCAGGGTCCAGAATCTGTTTTAGCATAGATCCAAATAGCACAAAAACATCAGATTTACAAGTGAAACCACTTTCCACATATTTAATTATTTGTTGTACTTTACTGCTTAAAATTAGCATATTTAAAAGTTTTACTGAGAAGCATGAAACTGGAACCTGATGCATCCATGTTATGTTTCTTCGTAATGCAAATTAAATAAAATTTCAAAATCCCTGTGACAAAAGCACTATGGGGTAATTTCTTGGTTATAACTCTGAAGTTAATGAACATAATATTATGAATATATACAGGGGTCTTTGGCACACACCTCTCTTCATGAAACACGTGAATAGTATTCAAGTGTTACTTTATACCTTTTTGAAAGAATTGCCATCTTTTAAGAAAATAATTATATCATGCCAGATTATTTTTTTAATATTTTTTTTTTTTTTTTACTGGTTCCTTGTTTCCAGGTATATCAACCTGAAACACTTTGACTAGCTTTTTGGTTTCCTCCTAGTTTTCTGAACCATATTCTTGTACCTCCAACCATTACTCAGTATCTCATACAGTATTCCCTCTTTATAATTTTGTTTATTTGGTTCTCTTAATTTGAAACAGTTTAAAAAGAAAATCATGTTACTCTCTTGCTTACTCTTGAATAACATTTAAACTTCAGGCTTACTGTCTGATTTCAATTCCTGGATTGTGCCAAGATCTTTCCTACTTTGTTGCCTCTTCAAGTTGCTTCCACTTCCTGAAGAGCTCTTCCTCTGAGTCTTCACATTTTTAGAGGAGGGGCAAAGATCCAAGTGTAAGTATCACCTCCTTAGATGGGTCTTATTTGCCTACCCAATCTAAAATAGGTTTTCCCACCCAATTAGTATTTTGAATGTTTGCTGATGGTTTCTTTCTTTTCCCAAGTGTGTTACCTATCTTTCAAGGTATAATTGAAGTTCTTAATCCTGAAGCATTTTCTGAATAATTGAGTGCTAGAATTTGAGTTTTTTGAAGAAGCTTTTACTGTTTGTCAGAACATGGTAGTTGGTAATGGAGAAGCAGAGTTCTGTCTTGGTTCTTCAATGTACTGTATCTAGTTGAGGGACATTTAGGGTCCTCTGGACTCACAGGAGGGCACCTGAGCTGACTTGGGGGTCAGGGAAGACTAGGGTGGAGAGTTATGTAGGAGTAGCAGTTAGATACAGGCAGGGCGAGTGTGTCATGGAAGACATTTTAAAGGAGTGGGAGGTCACACCTAGCTGAGAGTGTGAGAAAGCATATTGTGTTGGGGTTCTGAGGTATTAGGTATCTCAGCAGGGTGGGAACCTGGTGATTTTGGTTAAGTTTTTATACTTTTCTTTTTCTCTTCTGATTTTTCAACCGTTATCACGGTTATGTTTCTGATGAGGGGGAGAGGGGAGAGTATACATCAATAAGAAAAGAAAGAATGGAAATTAGTAGTGTACCATACAATTTCATATTTAAATGACTACGTTTTGCATTTTGGATATTCACTGTTAGCTGTTCATTTTGAAGTTTGGTGCTACTGATTAGTACGTTTGGTGCTTCACTTGTTTTAGCTTTGTACTAGAGCACATGCCATATGCACACTGGGCACTCAATGAACACCTAAAAGAATCGACCCAGATTTTGAGAACAGAGTTTGACTTTTAAGTTTGGTGAGTTTTCTTCATTGTTCCCTAATTGAATGTCCAGTAGACGTTGCACTTCCCATTAGGCTGCTCCTGAGATAAGTGTTTGATTATATGCAGGTGTGTGTCTTACTTTGCTACCCTAACATGATTTTGTCTCTGAAATGATATAATCAGGTATTTTACTGTCTTATAACTTCAACTTTAAAATTTAATCTTAGACTGCAGGGTTGTTTTCTTGTTTGTTTTGAAACAAACTTTTAGAGACAGAGATCGTTCCTTAAAAGAAAAAAAATGTAGCTCTTATCTGTGTCCTCTCTCTCTCATCAAGATCTGATTGATCTTTCTTATTATTACGTGATGCTTCATATGATTGATGCTGTATCAAGGTTACCATCACATTCCCTCTCAGAAGAAAAACATCCAGATCCTTGTATTGCTGATTCAGAGGAGGTATTACATACAGAGGAAAAGCCTTTGATAGGAAATTTGCTTCCTCTAGGAAATGAAGTACAAGGATCTAAATGTCTGTCATATAGACAAGGGCCAACCTTATTAGGCAATTTTGGACACGTATTCAATGGCTTTATTTATTTATTTTTAATAAATTTATTTATTTATTTTTGGCTGTGCTGGGTGTTTTTGCTGCGTGTGGGCTTTCTCTAGTTGTGGCGGGCGGGGGCTACTCTTCGTTGCGCTGCACGGGCTTCTCACTGTGGTGGCTTCTCTTGTTGCGGAGCACGGGCTCTAGGTGCGTGGGCTCCAGTAGTTGTGGCACGCGGGCTCAGTAGTTGTGGCTCATGGGCTCTAGAGTGCAGGCTCAGTAGCTGTGGCGCACGGGCTTAGTTGCTCCGCAGCATGTGGGATCTTCCTGGACCAGGGCTCGAACCCATGTCCCCTGCATTGGCAGGCGGATTCTTAAGCACTGCACCACCAGGGAAGCCCTCAATGGCTTTATTAGAAGGCTTTCCCATCATGATTTTTGACGAATTATACAGTGATCATACCACAGACAGTCTTAAAAGTTGTTTTGATATTGACAACAATGCATTATGGCGGAGGCGTAGAAAGTACAAATTATAACTGTAAACTGTTGCTCTCTTATTTGTTTCTTAACATCTAAAGCAGTAGAATTCCTGAGTAAGTGTTCCAGTGAAAATGGAGGCAAGTCAACTACATTTGATTGTTAGGGTTCTTGGGTTTACAGGTGTGCTAACTACATAATTACATATGAAAGGAGATATCCCTTTAAGTCAAAACTGTCAGTATTTGAAGATAGCATTTCAAATACTGTTATTAGGGCTGCATTGATTTAAATTTTCAGCAGTAATAAATAATTTGCCCTTCTTGTAACGGCTTTCAATAGCAGGAATTTCTCCTACAGGGGGACGATCAATAAATGTGAAGAAATATTGCCAAAATCATAATAATGTATCTTAAAAATTTTTATGTACTATGCTAGACTAAGTGACAGGAAGTTTTAAACGAAAGTAAATGCTAACTAACTTTGAAAGGATTTTTCTTTTTAGAATTTAGTTTCACCCTAAAGATAGTTGGGAGAATTGTGAAGTGACACAGGGTTAGGAATTACTACTGATATTGGGTCTTATTCCCATAGAAATGGAGAAGAAAGAGATAAAGAATTTTGATTTTAGAAGGATATCTTCCATATCATGAAGACAGCTGCAGTTTTGTGTGTAGGAGTTGATCTTCTGCCTTCACTATGAGAAAACAACGGTGTAGACAAACAGTATTCATTATATCTATTTCACCTGAGTATTTGATGCTAAAGTTTGTCATAAGCTCCAGAACCAGATTGAAAAAGTTACCTCTGTTTCCTGAAGTAGGCATATTTCATGAGCTTTATAAAAATGATGTTTTAAAACATTATTTTATCATTACGTTAGAGGATATTACAATGTCTCTTTAGCAGTTACTATATAGGGGGATAGGAGAAAAAAATTGTTACTTAAATTGTTCTTTGTTTGCAGGAAGACTATAACTTAAAAAGAATTGCAGCACGTTGTTCATGTTAAATTTTCTGGTCTAGAAATTTGGCATAGAAGTTCCCTAGAAGCTTCTGTTCCATTGTGGTTGAAATGTTTTCTCACCTTTTTGAACTACCTCATTACTGCTGATGTAGGTGAGATCTTGAAATGTGCCTGGAGAAAGTGGTGTAAAACTTCCTTTGACCTTTTCTGGACTCAGGGCTAAGATACCTTAGACCTGCTGCTTATTTTTAAAGATCCACGTAGGTTGTGTTCAGATGAGAAAGTTTATTTAAGAAACTTCAATTTATGTATTATGTATAATCATCTTTTGCTTCTAAATTTATCACGGAAAGAAAGGTAGAGGGTATTTCGCCCCCGGGGTCAAGAGTAATGTTATTTAAGCTTATTGATGCATATTTGTGTATTTTCTATCCTATGCTAAAAAGAGCTTGAAAATAAAATGGGAAAATATCCATTTTGGTGGTTTTAAAAGATGTTTAGTTTTAAAAGATGTTTAGTGTTTCATACAATCCTACCTTTAATGTAGTTTGGCATCTCTGTTAATATTTTTTTTCCTTTAAGGAAAGATGTTCTAATTTGGCTTAATTCACTCAGTGAAACTTCAATTAATATCTAATGAAAATCATTTTGTAGTTTCCATTGTCATCTCTATTTAAGACTGTTAAGTGTTCCGAAAATTCATTTTGCTCCTTTCTCTCGTTGTATGTTCCCCCATTTTTATCCACCCATAGTAAAGAGTATTTCCTGGGCTCGCGTGGACCTGATGCGGCCTTGTGAGTAAGTTCTGACTTATTGGATGTGAATAGAAGTGAGGCTTCTAGATCATGTCCTTAAAGGGAGGCCACATGCCCTCCTTTCCCCGCTTTTCCTGCTCCCTGCTGACTGCAGTGGTTATGAGTCATCTTGGGCCACGGGGAGGAGAGCTATGGCATAGGAATGGCCGAACTCCAAGAAAAAAGGAGCCTCAGTCATTCACCACCTCGTAGACTAGAGCTGCTATACTTTTAGGTGAGAGGGAGAGGAACATCAGTGGAAGCTGCTACTATTCTGTATCTCTGTCACACCCAGCCAAAACTGTATGCTAAAAGTCACCTCCGTGCTGAAAGTGTTCACTGTTTCTGCCGCATTACTTTGAGATTTAAGTTCCAAATTTGTTTAATAGTAATAAGTGAAGTCATGGCCATTTGAAATAAAGCTTTATTAACTGTTCTTTGCTTAGTTAAAAGCAAGCGCTGGATTCATGCTAATAAGACTCTTTAATGTTATATTGTTGTGATTTATATTATATATTTACTCTATTGTATGTTAAACAAATTTATGACCATCCTTGTGTTGGGTTTTATGACGCATTGAGGTTTAAACAGGATATTGTCTGTCGATGGTCCAGATTTCCTGTGTTTCTGTCTTTGCGTCTGCTTTACTATACCTTCCTTCCTTTATCTGTGTCCCCAAGTCTTTCTCTTCCCCTTCTCCATTTGGCTGGTGTCCGGGGAGGCTCTGGTGCAGCTCTGCCTGGCCAAGTTCACTAGAGCTGTAGGATCTTAATAGAGACCAGGTGCCTGGCCCTATTTCTGAACACACACACGTTGGTGAAATTCAGTTACTTGCTTGGGGGGTTTGCAGGCTTATACTGTAATGGATGGAAAAGTGCCCCGTGCTTTACAACCTTTTAGACTAAATAATACCACTTACAAGAAATTGTCAATGTTATAGGAACCACCTTCTGTGTGGGAGATGAGTACTAGGAAAAAAAGTTTCAAAATGATGAGTGAGAAATTTTCAGAAAGCATTGTTTGGTTTGTCATTTTCAGTCCAAAAGGCAACTTACATCCTCTTACTGGGGATGTGATATAGCTTCACTGAATGATCTGGTTCAGTCTCAAGCAATTTAGTTATGTTTCATTATGTTATGTTAAAATACTCTGTCCGTGCAGAATCATCATAAATTACGTGTGAAGTTCTAGGTGGGGAAAGCTGAAAGGAGGGCAGTGTTATAAGAACGACCCAAGTCCTTCTGCCAATGTCCTTTCCAGTCTCTATATTTATGGCCGTGCCAGATTCCATCGCATTCTGTATGCGTATCTATAACTGCATGCAAATACCAGGCATCTTGCATTTTAAAGAAAACCAGGGAATGGCCACATGTTATCTTACTTGCCTATGATTCATTCACATTTTGGAATTCATTTTATATGTGAATGGAAAAGAAGGAACATTTCCTTCCATATCAATCTATAAAAACCTTCACGCACTATAGTCTATATCCTGATCCTTGGAGCAATATTGAAAACCTCTTGTTTCTCTGGAGCCACTTACAGACCATTGCTCTTTTTACTTTCAAACAGTTTTCCTGTCAAGGCTTCCGCAGTCTTCCATTGAAGGCACAGCCTTGGAGATGTCAATATCCGTCTTCATAGCGTACTCCACACTGTTTAAAGGGAACTTTGCCCCATAATCTTGTTTGCACTTCAGATGTTACCTTCATTCTAGGCAGCTGTAATTCTCACCTGGTTGACTTCCTTCTCAGGAGCTCTTATCATTATTCCACTCAGCCATGTGTACCCCTGGCCAAGTCATGCTACCCTCAGGAATCCTTAATTCCAAAATCTCATTCTGCAAGCACACCCCTAGTCCTTCTACCTTTCTTATTTCCTTGTGCCCATGAGATCTGCTCTTAAATTTCACTGGTATTCTCCGTTACTCCTACATTCTCTGGTCTCTTGATTGTCTTCAGGCTTCATTCATTTCCATACCCATTTTGGATTCCACTAATCATTAGCCAGACAGATATGAGTTCAAACTCTAGCTCTCCAAGTTACTAACTGTGTAACTTACATAATTTACCTAACTTATCTGTCTCTCAATACTCTTACTTGTAAGAAGGATATTATAATATCCATCTTGTGGAGTGGTTGAAAGTATAGTGTATAGAAAAATGTTGGTTAGTTGCCTAATATAGTTCAAGGCCATTAGTTGTTTTTAATGTGGGCTGCTTTTATCTTTAATATTATTTGAGAGAATGATAAAAGCTGATGAAAAGCTGAATGAAGTTGGGAACAAAATAACGGAGAGTGAAGGAATATAGATTTGATTTTACAAACGCTGTGGAGAACTATTGTAGGTTCTTCAGCGGTGACGTGGCACCATTTAAAATTCATGTGAAAGTTCACTCCAGAACAGTCTGTGTGATTGTGATGAAGACTAGAGAACAGAGTAGGAAATTTGTTGGATTGTATACTGGAGCTCTGATGTTTCCAGGTTAGTGTATCTTGTTTCATACTTTATCTTTTTAAAATTTAGATCATGTTTTATACTGTATTGTTACCTTTTGTACCACATGGCTTTATTACTTCTTTATGAATGACTTAGTAGAGACCATTTTACACGTGCAGTAAATGTGAGTCTGTTTCTGCAGTCAAGGAGATAACGGATTTCTTTCGAAGTATCTACTCTCTTGTTGCCCTAATTGAGTTGTACGATGAACTTGAGTCTCCATAAATAAAACTGGGGACAGGTCATGCTGGAGCCATTTAAAAGCCCAAAGTGCTTGGCTTTAAATTTCCAAAGCATTTGGATTTGTTGTTTAGGTGCTAAATCGAAGCAGTCTCCTCAGGAATTTCAGTCTTATTAAATTGATCTTGTCTAATTTCTATGAATTTATATGTTACCAAAATACTCTCAATGGTGCCATTCCGATTTGAAATGAAATATGAGTGGAAAGATGGGGGTTCCCTTGATGATGTGGTACATGGTTTATTATACTGGAGAGTGAATGCCTCGCATCAGCCTGGGATTAGTGACATACCTTCTTATACTGTTGTCTTCACACATTTTCATCAGGAACAGTCAGTGAGAAACAGATAAGAATTTTAACTAATGGCAAGTACTTTGTACCTTTAAAACACTTTACTAAGGAGTTGTTTTTAATTTGAAAACTGAGTTGATACACGGCAGTAAAATCTGCTGTTGTTAATTTACCTTACTCAAACTTTTATGAATTCATTTATTTACTCATTGGTTCCTTCAATGTCATTTGTTGAGCACCTTCTCTGTCCTGGCCCTGTTTTAGTTACACAGGATAATTATGAATTGTTGAGCCTGATTCCTCTTCCATATGAATTAGACAGTAGACAGAAAAATGCCTGGAAAACTAAACAGTATCTGCATTTTGCTTTGAATGTTTTTTTCCTTCTCCTCTTCCTTCTTCCCTTTGCCCTCTTCTTCTCTTTCTCCTTTCCATCTCAATTCCTCCCTTCTTCCCCATCTCAGGGTTCAAGGAGATGAGGAGATGGGAACTTGGAGTGGAAGATTGATTTAAGTAAACTATTTTCCTGCCATGAGTTTGAATCTCGGCATAGTGTCTGATAAGCCATTATCTGCAAAACTGAAATGAAGAGATGACCATGACTAGATTGGTCCCTTCATCCAGCTCTTGCCTGGTGAGGGCTCTCAGGGCACCAGTTATTCCAGGCACTAGGATTCACTGGTGAACAAACCGATTGTGGCTCCCATCCTCGTGGAGTAGACATTCTAGTGGGGGAGGCAGACCACGAAATCAACACACATAACATGCTAGAATCTCAGTTAGGGGTACGTTCTGTGAAGAAGAGTAATCTCTAGGATAAGGGGCTAGATGGTTATACTCTAGGATTGTGGGCATGGCTCTGTCATTTCCTAACATTTTCCCCAGTGTAGGGATAGGTCCTCTTCTTGTGAGTCTGAGAGGGAGAAGGTAGAAGAGTGAAATCTCCCTCTCAGGGGTGGTGTGAAGTGCAAGGACGTTGGAGGCTGCCCCGGCTCTCAGTGCCCTTGCTACCCCATCAGGGTTACTGTATCAGACTGAGCTGTCAGCTTCTCCATTTCCACCACCTGGACGTCCACAGTTGGTATAAAAATCCTCTTTTAAATTGTTATTACCTTAAGCCAGTTGTGAGTAAGAATGGGCTAGGTGATGGGCAGCAGGGAAGGGTACAAAGAAGAAAGGGGCCCAGAGAGTGGAGGGTGGAATTCACTAAAGACAGCCTGAGTCTACTTCACAGTTGCCCTGAGCCAAGGCTGTGTTTGTGCTATTAAACCCTCTTAAGGTGACAGAAATATGTGGCAGTTGGTTTAGTTTCTATTTATTTATTTATTGAAGAATAGTTGATTTACAATATTGTGCCAGTCCCTGCTGTACAGCATGGTTTAGGTTCCAGATACATGTTTGTTAACTACAGTAGCCTTGCTTGGATAGCAGAACACCAGCCTGTTGTCCATTGTACATGCATAGGCAGGGAGGTGTTTGACATTTGAATTCAAGGCTGTGGTTACAGCCTCCACAAATTGTACCCTTTGCAAGGCCCCTTACACATAAACTTGCCTTTTAAAGAGAGAAGATCGGAGCTACTTCACATTCATCCCTGAAGAGTGAGCAGGACTGTAGAGGGAGTTCCAGTGGATTTGACAACCCGCAAATCTGGAGTTTGGGGAACACAGGAAGAAAACACCTGTAGGCTTAAGTTTTCAGATTCCCAATTAACTGCATACTCCTCTGAAGACTGATGATGGGGAGGAGAGTTATGAAAGAGGGGAAGTTTCAGGGAACCTCTGAGTTCAAAAGGTAGAATAGGAACAGAGACCATACGGGGAGAAATGGGGAGAAAGAAGCTTACTTGTTTCTTTTTAAAGAAGAAAGTGAAGCCTGGTGGGGAGATGGAGAGCCAGCTATTTAGAATTAGTAGTAGGGCCAGATTTGGGGTGGGGGAGGCACTGAAGAAGGTGAATAATAGAGAAATGATGAGTGTGGAAGTTCAAGGGCACCCTGCAGGGTGCTTTTCACCCTGAGCTGGGGAGAATTTCTGGACTCAGAGTTTAGGAGACCTTGGCAAGTTATCGAGCTCAGCACAGGAGGAGATTAGTTGCAACTTGAAACAAAGAGGGTAATTGTGACCAAGACAGAAAAGCATCCTCCTTTCAAAGGTCAAGATCACTGAGGTTCATGGCTCACTCCATGTTGGGCAGTGAAAGAGTAACCCAGTAGGAAAGGCAGTAATAACCTGTTTATCAAAGTGTGCAGGCAGCTGAATGGGGGGATTTGGAACAGAGTGACTGATTTGGAAGTAGGATACGAGCTAATCACGTAACATGAAACCTTCCATGTGTTTCTTAAACTGATTACTTTGAACTCAAGATTTTCTTGTAACGTAAAAGTAGTTTGTGGATCTGAAAATGTCTGTATTGAACTCCTGTGGCCTGGAAGGGGGCCTGGGGTAGCAAGAGAAATGCAAATCCTAGTGGTTCTGTCTGGAGGGGAAACCGTCCTTCTCGCCCTTTTCCCTTTGTGGTGTGAATGGAAGGTCTCCAAGAGAAGCAGAGATGAGATCAGGCCAGGGAGCCTTCTGTTCTGTGTGGCTTTATTTGTCAGTGACACTGATCATAGCCAGAAACAGCTGTTTCAGTGAAGTTCAAACTCGCCATCTATTTTTGGTAGAAGCAGGAAGAATGTCAGAGGCGATGTTTGAATTTTAGGGCATTTTATAAGGGCCCAAGATAAAGCTGTTTAGACCTTCTGTCCTCTATCATTTCACTTATCAAATTCAAGCACAGCCTTTTAATTTCAACACACTTAGCTTCTGGAGATGAATAGGGCATTGAACGGGTTCTATAAACAAGTACATTTCTGAGCCATAAACAGGAACACAAGCAGCACAAACAGAGCATGTCAGCAAGACAGGGGATGTGAGGAGAGCGACAAGGCAGGAGAGCTTTCCTTGCTCCAGTCTGGGGAAGCAGCTCTGTTGTCTTTGATTTAAGGAGCAGTGAAGTTATAAATCAGAAAATGCCGAGGTACCTAACCACCATTAGTCAGGTCTCCAGACAGTGCTTCGGGGTGATGATATATGAAAAATATTAGAGGTCGATTAAACACATGTTGCTTTTTAAAGAAACCACAAGATGGAGAGGCAAAACAAAATGGATAGAATTGTTTGGGTACTAAGAATAGCAGAGGAGACTCTGAAGAGAATTTTAAATCCTATCGCATGGGAGGTTTATTTTTCCATCCTCCTCTGAAAGCGTCCTACTCTTACCCTCTCCCTCTATTTTAGATTTAATTTGTTTGTTTACTTTGGCTCTGAGTGTGCCTTGAAGAGATACCACCCCCCCCAGCAAATGTAACTGAGGGAGAACATTATTTTAGTTCACTCTCAAGGGGAGGAGATATTCAGGGTACCCAAAATTGAGAGTCCCAGTTCATTCCAAAATTAACCATGGAAAGACTTAGCATCTTTGCCTGGTCACATGCTCATCCTGAGCGTAGGACCTGAGCTATTGGAGTTGTTAAAGAATTAGTAGGCCTGAGAACTCTTAAGGCATTTTATTTCTTTCGTATTTACCAGCTTTTCTTGAGCAGTTTTCCTGTGCCTCTTGCGTTTAGAAATATTTTACGTTATCCCATTCAAAAGTGTAATTTGTTGTTAAATAGGTCAAACACCTGTGACTACGTGCGTGCGCACACACTATCTATTCATATGTAAGTGAATGCAAATAAAAACAATTATAAATAAAAGTTGTAATTGTAATTTATAGTAGCACATGACAAAGAAGCAGTTAAAGAAATTATCCGTCCATACGATGGAAATTTATGTTTATAAAAAATAGAGTTGTATCTATATTTGCTGGTATAGAACAATTTTTAAAGGTTTTACAGAAATAAAAAGAAAATGAAACAAGATGCAGACAAATGTGTTTAGTATGGTGATGTGATATGATCAGGAATATGTATACAGACAGACAGGTTCACATCTATGCTTCTTTATATTTGGCCCATGAAAAGAGGTGAGAAGGGATGGAGTCATGACCTTGGAAATGAGCAGCTCTGTTTCTTCCTCTGAGTTAGGAGGGAAGAAGAAGTCGAGTAAAGATAGAGAAATACTGAAATACTGAAAAATTAGTTGAGGAATAAAAGAAGGGAAGTTAGTACAAATCCTGTGTCTCTGTGTGTGTGTATATATATATATATATATATATATATATATATTTTAATGCACATTTTAATTCCTGGGAATCTAGAGAAAGCAGTGTCATCGGTTAGATGATTGCAGCACCTTCTCGTATGTTCACGGAGGAGAGTACAAACACATACTAGCATGCTGAAGTGCTACTGACCTTTGTAAATCAGTTTCTTTTTCTACCTGCCTTGCAGAAATTTTCTTTTCTTCCTTTGCAGTAACATTTATATGAATCTGTACTCTGTGAAATTTCAGCATCCTGTCTATAGATTGTTCTTTGGGATAGGATACTGCCTATTGGTAAAACTAGAAAGGACTTATTGGCTAGTCATTTTCTCTGGCATTTGGCTTTTAGGAAGGTGAGTGTGTAAACCTTTGAACTGTTTGGCTCTGAAATATTGACGGATCTCTTAGGCAGATATCTAGTATTTGAATAGTAGGTTATGTGTCACTGATCTTTAAGGGACTAGGATTTTGAATAATGTTAACGAGGCACCTAAATTATTTTGTGTTTGTATGTAAGGGACAGAATGACTACCCAGATCAATTTTCTGAATCCCATAAAATTAAGAAAATAGAAACAATGGAATATTTAGTTTCTTATTTGGCATTTGTATAAAAATTTAAATGCTGGTGATCACTTCATGTCCTACCTTTAAGGAATAGGTAAACTTTAACCCGGATCTTATGAACCTCTATTAAAATAGTTGGATTATTGGTTTTCTGAAGTTAAAATTTCTCTTCCCCTATTAAAGAACAAAATGGAATGGGGAGTAACAAAGATGGAAAACAAACCTTCTGGGACTTTTTAAGCCATATGAATATTCATCTTATCAGTTCTGTTGAGTTTCTTAGTGGGGCAAAGTCTGGTTTTTCTGTATGTATTTTCTTGATTTTTATGGTACAAAATTCTTTAAAATTATCCTAAAGAATTTCTTTCTGTACTTGTTGAGGTTTCACATTTTTAAATTTTATGTATGTGTGAGAGTCATATAGCTTAGTTATGATGACAGATTTAGAACAAATGCGTTGATGTTCTCTCTATAAGCTGGAGTAGGTTGTTTTCCTGCATTACTGCAAGACCAAAGAAGGGGGTGAGTCGGGGCATCGGGGAGAGAACTAACTGCTGATTGATGACGATGAACTTTGATATCTTAAGCATGCGTTTATATATGACAGTTTTTTTTCTTAGAGTCAAATTAAATGTCACTTTTCCCACCCCCCCTCACCAATCTTGCTTCTACTACTTTAAACTTTTTCTGCTGGCTGCTTCTTTCTGAACCCTAAGATAGTTAGCATCAGTGGATTTCATGTATAAAGATAACATTTTCATTTTAGGAATATTTTTTCTATGTAATAATAGGAAAATAGTGTATCAACAGAATTTTGGAATTGTTTGCTATTCTATAGGTAGGGTGAGTAAAACGGAAAGGTAACGTGGTATCCATTTAAAGAATTTTGCAGTATAGCCGTTTAGTGAAAATGACCTTGTATTTCTAGAAATGAAAGTTGAAACTTTTCAGGAGCAAGGAAACAAAGACACAAGAAACACAACAACAAAAAACTATACTGTTGATTAGTTCTGAAGTTGAGTTGTAAAACCCCTCAGGAGTGTAGAAACCAAGTAGTATTACCTACTTTCACCCCGTTATGTATTTTTGAGTCTATTAATTTGACTTTCTGAGAAACTTCATGCCTCTACTTTAAATATTTAAATTTATACTTTTCAAGTGGTTTTCATAATGGCTGACTGTATTTAGCTGATATATGAGTCTAGACTTAGTCAAGTTATAGCTAACGTTTTGCCCAGTATGTTGAAAGCATAATGGAGTTACTGGTTACATGTAAGTAGAAGGATTCCTGTTTTGCAGATTGACAGGTGCAGTTATGAAGTTAAGTCAGAGCTAAGTTGAAACAAACTTTTTCATTTTCCTTTTGCTCACGAACATAACAGGTTTCTCTGAGAATTTTTTTTTACAAGTCAGTAGCACCGGGCTGATCCTCACTTTTCTAAATCTAAATCTCTAGTCTTTAATTTTTCTATACCTTACCCTATACTTCATGAACTACTAAAGCTCTTAAAGGGATAGAGTAGCTTAAAATAGCTGTATACTTCATTGTTTATAATTGTTTAAATAAAACTAACCTTCACAATTATCCATTTTTCTAAACTTCTATAGGCTTTTCATATTTTAATTTATTAGTTAAAGAATTCTTAGTTTCTGTTGTGTTTAGAATTATTTAAACAGTATTTGCATTAAATTCAGTGGTAATGCACAGTTGAATTTATGGTATATTTATTATCAACAGTAATCAAAATCATACATAATTTTTTTTGCTTTTAATTTAAATCTGACTTTTAATTTATTGCCTTAATTTCAAAAATGTCAGTGCTGTTTCTCAGCATTTTTATGATGTACAAAAACTGTGTAATCATTGTGCTTTATTTTTAAATTGCTTTCTTTCAATAAGGAATACTATTATCATGAATGCATTCCATTACCTTTTTAATGTCTTTCCAATTTCCCTAACTACATTGTAAATACCTGGAGATTTTATGTCTCAGCCATACTTTTGTCAGTATGGGAATATAATCTTAATAAATGATGATGATGGTGAACTGTTAAAATTAATGGCTTATTTTCTGTATTGAATTATTATGGAATTAAGTGTTTTTAAGTCTAGGGTCTGATTTTACAAGATTATACCTGTAAATACATTTTTATTATTACCAATTTATTAGTTGCCATTCTTTGGAATAATTATCGTCTGAAGTTTTTTCAGAACAAGTTTTCGCTAATTCTGACGAAGTTTGTGGTATTTTTTAAAAAGCCACTTTAGTAGTATTGTGACATATTTAAATGAAAGCCCATGGATTTCTGGAAACCAGAATATTTAAACAAGAGATAATTTAATTAAACCTTTTGAAATAATAATTGTTTATTTTCACAAGTGTATTTTTATTCCTGGAAACAAGTTTCAGCATAATAACTTAAAATGATAAACTGATAGACATAAAACTTTAATAAGGCAAATTAGTATTTTATTGGCTGTGACTGTGTTCCTTGCTTTATGTATATTTATGTAGTACCTCAGACATCCACAATGCTTATTAAATACCACTTTCTTTCTCACATCAACCTGAAAACTTGCATTAGTCACGTTTCTGCCTGCCTTTATTGCCAAACTAGTGGTGCACACAACTCTTTAATTTTTCGTAAACAATGTCTTCTGTTATTTCTTGGATTTGGGCTTCGGTATATTCCCATTTTCAGAACTTGTTCTAAGATTTCCTTTGACCTTATGGTTCAACTCAGTGGCTTGGCCTCTGCAGCACCTCCTACTGCTTTTTGAAATATTCACGTCTCTGGTTTTCAGTAATGTTTATCTGTCTCAATTCCTTTCTTAACTCTAAACTATTCCATCTGCAATTCCTTTTGTTGGGTTCCTAAATGCTGGTACTCCCCAAGGCTCAGTCTTTGACTCGAATCTACCCTTTTCTTGGTGATTTCATTTAACTCTCAACCACCTTTGTCATGCTTATGGGTCTTTTGTCTCTCACTCTTTCTGTTCAACTTAGCTCTAGTTCCATATTGCCTATGAACATGTATGCTTGGAAATCATAAGATTATCTCAAATGAATGGGCCTGAACTCCTCCTCTTACACCCTGACATCCTTGCTTCTGTTAGTGTTACCAAGCTTCACGTCATCTATGACTACTAATCCTTTTCATCTATTTCCCCTCTTCATGTAGTCCCGAGTTCTATTGAATCCTCTCTTTTAAAAATACTCTTTGCTGCTGCTTCTTGTTCCCTATTCTTGCAGCTATTTCAGCCTTCCTTCACTCATGGCTAGATCACTGTTGATGGCTGGCCTTCCAATATCTTGTTCCTCCATTGCGCTAAAGCTAAAGAAGTCTTTTTTAACACTTCATTCCCCATTGGAGTCATTTGCCTTTGTTGCAGAAGATTAAACATCTTCTTTGTAAGCTGGTTTACTTTACATATCCTATCTCATTTCTCACTACTTCAGACTTGTCTCCATCTCTTTTTCATTTGCTCATGATCCTAGAAACATGTCATGCTAATTTTTGTCTCCATCCCTTTGGTCATGATTTCCCTTCCCACCCATCTGGAATCTCTTCATCATACCCACCCCGTTCCTGTTCCAACTCTTCCTTGAGTCTTTAGACCCTTCTGATTTCTCCTTTTTCTGAAACAGTTTGAGCTCTTAAAAGCTGGATACTGATGTTTGCCAAAGTATACCTTGTTTTACATTGCTTGCAGTTGTGGTAGACTTGTCACTTCAACTGAAATTTGGATCCCTTTGGAGAACATCATTTATTTTTGGTATCCCCTTCAGTAGTACTGGGTCCATATTTTGGTACTCAGTAAACTTGATGGTTGATTGAATTGATTAAGGAGGTGATTATTCAACATTCAAATACAGACTTTGCTTCTTAAAAGCACTTAGCTTGACATTGGGTAACAGCCCATGTGCAAACACATACAAGTAGAATTCAATTTATGCACAATATACTTCTCTACTTCTAAAAGATACTTCTTCTTTTTTTTTTTTGAAGACCACTTTCTGGAGTGCCTTTATATTTTTTAAATGTGTTTTTTAGCATAGGGAATAATGAATAGTATTTGTAAGAGTTCCGTTAATGCACTTGGAACCTTAGGTGTACTAAGGAGCTTGACATAGCAAATTACATTTTGAAGGAAGAAAAGCTTAAGTGCTAAATATGAAGATCTGGCAAACCTACTTAGTAGTTGTCTCAACGGTTTAGATGAAATTAATTGACAGGTTTGCTTCAAGTAGCTTTGAGACAGTCAGCTTGCTCTTTTTAATTTTATAGTTTAGCAAAGTGGAAACCAAGACTAAGTCAGATGACACCATGCAACCTTTTTATGTTTCAGTGGAACTGATAAAAGTTAGCATTGATATTCCATTTTAATATAAATCCATTAATAGCCTTTCTTCCTGTGGTATTTCTTGTCATCCTTTGAATGAGATGGATGCTTTTATTTATCTCTCTTTTCACTACTACACTCAAAGCGAAAAAGGATATTTTTCTCAATCATTCAATAAAGGCATAGGTGCCTCTGGGTGTGTGAGGCATTCTCCCTAAATTTAAAGCTCAGACTGCCCTGAAGGAGTTATCAAATCAGGGAAATAATGTAGGTATACAAGAGATATTATGATTTTGTGGAGAAGGGTGCTGGAGATGGATTTGAAAGAAATATAAATAAAGAACTCCTGAAGAAGGACAGATTTCTTGTGCTAGGCTGGCCTGATCATGGAGAGTTTTGTGGAGAGCATTTGATTTCATCTTCAGAAACAGATGGGATATTAGTGGGTAGAGAATGGGAGATGGAGGGACTGAACTGTGCAGGGCACAAGTGCAGCAGAAACAAGGTTTGTGGTGGTCCTGTGGGGAGGGGTAAGAAATTGGGCTCTGCAGGTGGCTGATACCAAATCTTGGAGGTCCCTGAATCTTAGACTAAGAAAGACGTCTCATATTCATTAGGACGTGAGGAATAATTGAAGAGCAGGGACATTACCAGAGGTGTGTTTATGAAGATTTGACACCATTGTGCAGAATACATTGAGTTGATGAAATTGGTAATCAGCACATTTATAGACAGTGTTGGTGGTAGTACAAATAAGACATAATTGAAGCCTAAATTTACAATAGTGGCAACGAGAATATTCGGTAAAGAAGGAATGGGCACAAGAGTGATTTCAGACAAATCAGCGAAATTTGCTGCCACATCCCTTTACGCTTCCATAAAAGTATTTAGGCTTTTCAGCACGTATTATACATTTATACTGTTCTCCTCAAATGTGGCCAGTGGTGGAAGATAATTCATTGATTAAAAGATTATACTAATAGCATCAAAGTCTGTTTAGTCTCATGATAAGTAACTTAGATCAGATTTGTTAAAAATTTTAAATCAAATTAAATATGCTACTTTGCATAAAACAAAACTAAATGAAACCAACAGTTTACTTAACCTCCATGATGCTTGTTAATTGATTTAGATATATTGACAAGTCCTCATATCTGTGTTCTATCTAATGTTTTGTTTTTTATCAAATTACATTTTCTTATTATTTTTATGAACATATAAAGCACATAAAAGCTTTGGTTGAGAGAATTTAATCCTGTCCAAAACCCTATTCTGATTTTGAGTCTCACTCCTTTATTTTTCAAATTCTGGGGTATGACTGTTTGAGTTGAAATCCAGATGATCTTTCTTTTCATTTTCATTAGAGAGAATTAAAAAAAAAAAAAAAAAGTCCTTCTTTGAACTGCATTTTAAGCCAAACTGCATTTAAGTTTCAATATGCCATCAATCAGCTTTTTCTATTCTAGGATCTTTCTTCATGGGGGAGTCTAATAGGCTTTGCAGTCAGCATATAAGGCAGATTTTCTTTACTGAAATGCTGCCATTGATGAGAAGGAGGAAAAAAGCATATTTCCCAGGAGTGGGGAAGACAAGCAAACAGTTACAGTTTTCTAAAAGTAGTTGAGTAATACCCAACTTGGAGTTCTCGTTATTGAATTCTTTTGATATAGGCTTACCAATTATCCTCCAATAATTGGTTCTGTATGTATAGCAGCTTACTTGTGCCTCAGATGTGAGTCTTTCTTCACAAAATTATGTATTCTCTAATATTTCTATGATAAACTATAAATGCAATATTGCTTTTGGCCCTTGGGGACATAACCTTACAGACCTTGAAAGACAAGTTTGTAATTGTTATTTGGACTAATATTTTCATAGTCAAGATGCTAATGTTTGGGAGGAGGAGAAATGATGGCTTTTTATAATTTTACTCAGGAAATCTCTGCATAAAAATTATGTTGTAAATGTAATAAAGTGGTTAAGGAGAACTTACCTTGTATTTAGTAAAAACTCAGAAAAATCAATAGGTATCGTCTGCAAGTTTTCCTTTGTTCCCATAACTGTCATTACCAATATTTTAAAGTATTTTCCCCCATGAAACAAGCCAACAGAGATAAGCCCCAAGATATCCATGTTGGGGATTTTGTTTGATCTAATTAATTTGACTTTTTCCTGTTTTATGTTTATATCTGTTACTCAGAAAGAATGTGTTATTATATAGTGAAATATTCTCTAGAGTTTTTTCTTAATCATTTTATCATCTTTCTTCCTTCCATAGAAAATGACCTACCATTGTTTCCTTCTTGAATTTGCTGAGTTAGCTGAGTTTTACCCATTTAAAAATATTGTTTTGGTAGGTTAGTTTTTTTTGTTTTTTGGGGTTTTTTTTGCGGTATGCGGGCCTCTCACTGTTGTGGCCTCTCCCGTTGCGGAGCACAGCCTCCGGACGCTCAGGCTTAGCGGCCATGGCTCATGGGCCCAGCCCCTCCGCATGTGGGATCTTCCCGGACCGGGGCACGAACCCGTGTTCCCTGCATCGGCAGGCGGACTCTCAACCACTGTGCCACCAGGGAAGCCCGGTAGGTTAGTTTTAATAGTATTTGAAATATTTTTGAATTCGTACACTACTTTATTCTTTGCTTCATCCTTTAAAGTGCAATTTTCCATTTAATTCTCTCAGTATCTCTGAGACATAAATGGGCTTGGTGACTTTATTTACATTTTATAGATAGGAAAATTGATAGACTGTTTAAGTGACCTGCGTAAGATGACTAAGTTGAGATTAGGACTCTGAAATTAAGATATTGATTTTATTTAAACCAGTTGTCAAGGGGAAGCTTAGCAGTCTTCTACATAAAATTTTTATAGGAATAGGAAGAACAAAGAGGAAGAATCTCAAGGGCTTTGATAGGTCTCAAATCTTAAACATAACCTGTAAGGGCCTCCCAAGTCTGGCCCTTGTTACCCCTCTAGCTTCATCTCGCACCAGCTTTTCCCTTGTTTCTTTGCTGCATCCACACCGACCCTTTTGTCTAGTCCCTTGGAATTGCTCTGTTCCCTTTTACCACAGAGCTTTCATGTCTCCCTGGAGCAGTCATTTTTTCCTTTCAGTATCAGTAACTCCAATTTTTTCCTCAGATCTGATCTTTCTCAGGAAAGATGTTTCAGACTTCACTAGGTCGAATTCCTTTGAATAGTCCTTGGTATGGTTGCAGAGTTAGTTTCATTTGCCTGATAGTTTGACTCCTGCCTTTCTTATACTGATCTGTTAGTTCTTTGAAGACTGTGATATGTCTAGGTCTGTTCCTACACTGCATTGACTAGCGCAGACATTGAGACATAAAGGGTGCTCAGTAAGTATTTGTTGGATGAGTGGATGGGTTTATGAAATTATTTCCACCACAGTCTTTTTTTTTTTTTTTTTTTTGCGTTATGTGGGCCTCTCACTGTCGTGGCCTCTCTCGTTGAGGAGCACAGGCTCCGGACGCGCAGGCTCTGCGGCCATGGCTCACGGGCCTAGCCGCTCTGCGGCATGTGGGATCTTCCCGGACCGGGGCACGAACCCGTGTCCCCTGCATCGGCAGGCGGACTCTCAACCACTGCGCCACCAGGGAAGCCCCACCACAGTCTTTTAACATTTATCATCAACGAGTCATCTTTGTCAGTTTCTGCTTTTACCTACTGTCCTATTTTACTCTGGGTGCCACTAGCAGCAAAGTAGTAGTATAGATATTACTGGTAGGCTTAAGTTAAAACAGCAAACAAACAAACAAGTTTAAGAAAGGGGAATGGAAGAAAGGGAGGGAAACCAAGTAGAAAAAAAAGGAAGTGGTTTTTGCAAGGTTACAGAATTTCAGAGCTAAGTAGAATATTGGAATTTATCTAGGCAAATTTTTTTTTCCAAATTTTTATTTTGAAGCTTCATCCAGTCTTCCCCAATGTTAACATTTTGCATAACTGCAGCACAATATCAATAGCAGGAAATTGGCATCATCCATGGAGCTCATTCAAATTTCTTCACTTATGCACACACTCATTCGAGTGTGTGTGTGCGTGTCTGTGCATGCGTATGCATGCACATGCAGAGGCAAGTCATTTTTAACATGAGAAAATAGGAGTTTATAGACTTGTTTCAGTGACTTGCTCAAGGTCACCAAGCCAGGAGACAAAGTAATTCTTAAACTCCATGTTGCTATCCATCCACCAGGTTATGAGTTCTGTCATAGAATTCTGCAAAGTATCAGGATTGTTCATTAGCATTAGTGCCAGAATTGGACTAATTTTCCTATATTGAAAGATATTAACTATGCCTCTTAGCCAACTATATTCACACAGACTCAAAACATTTAGTTTTATCAACTTGGGTCTATGTCAAAAATTGGAATTAAAGTCCTACTCTTATTTTTGCCCAGCAGGAGTCCTCTAATATTCAGGGAAAGGCCTAATGAAGGTTTCCTCAAACTACTTTTTAATCATTTGGATTAGAATAAAAAAATGTTTTTAATCACAGACATATCTGCTAAAGCTTTTCTTCTGGTAACTAATTGCTTTGATAATATAAAGTAGTAATCAAAGTGGAGGCTTAATGGATTTTAAACATGTGGTTTCTGAACTATATATTTTATAGAAAATACATATTTAATGCATTAAGCAGTGTTTTAAACTTATACCTGTGAAGTGCTTAATTTTTAAAATTGATCAGTGGGCAACCTCAGCATTTCCTGGAAGTAGCAGGTCTTTAATCCTAACAGGAAGTATAAAGAAATGAATATGAGTTTGATTTGGTGTTGGAATCTGATATAAAATCAAATTTCTTCCTGTGTTGCAAGCAATTCTATTTAATCCTTTCTACATTTTATGATTATAGAAAAAAAACAACGGCTTATAACTATGAATTATTTTGTCAAACTGGAATATCTTTGATTAGGGTAGTTAAGTTTTCAGCCATTTGGTATGATAGACACAATGTTTAAGCTTCCCCTGATTTTCAATTTTGAGGTTTAGAAATAAAGTTTTACCAGGTTTGGTTATTTCTCCCCTAAGTTCAAGTTACACCTGTACAATAGCTTCTGATTTGTTTTTGTAATTTCGCTAGGATAGGTTTCTTCGTGGACTATAGAATACAGCTTGTCTTTTTAAATGTGTGATTCTTATGAATTTAAAATAAAAATATTAAACTGCTTTAAATTGATTCATAAAAAAATAATTCTGGGTGTTTTAACTGAATGTTTTACTTTTTTATAAGAAAAACATTTTAAAGATTTTGGGCTAAGAAACTTTTATTTTAGTAATAAAATAGAGAATGCTATAGTGAATATAATTAGAAATATATACTGTATCATTAATTTCATTGAATAAAAATGAGGGAAAAACATTTCCGAAAAGAAAATGTCTTTGGATGGACACTATTTCCAGGCAATCATTGATTTTAAATGGGCGTAAATCTATAGCAAAACCAGTGTTGCTTAATTTGTAGAGCTCCCAGCAAGACTTAAAGTATATTTCTGGGTGTATGCTTTCTGTACTTGGTGTAGCATTAGCACATATGTCTTCTTCTTGAAGCTAGTGCAAGTTTTAAAAGTTTCTTTTTTCTTCAAATATCTACAAACATGTTTCTTTAGGAATTTTAGACTTGCTATTTTTGATATGCTAGCTTATGCTTTGCTATTAGGGACAGTTGGTTCCGTCTCTAAATGTCCCGTCTTCATTTTTTTACTGAATCTCTTCATTTCAGGTGCATAACAATGAGGCATTAAAATCACATGTGTAGTTTACTATTGCTTTATTGTTTTGCTACAAACCATTAAACAGTGTATGTGGCCTTTGCCCCACCTGACCCCTCATCTGTTTGAGAAAGCAGTTAACCACCCAGGATTTGCAAAGAAAACAATAAGAACAGTGTTTGGCAGTTTGCTGGGTCTGCCTGGGATTTGTACACATTCCTATCTCCCAGTCCTTGATTTTATGACTCTAGTAACTGTAAACAACAGTGAGCATAAAACAGACCTTTTAATTAAATGTGTTGGAATTAAAAAATATACAAGACAGTGGTGAGGTTATTATTTTTTTGATTGACTGTACTTTTGTAGGTTCACAGCAGAAATGAGGGGAAGTTACAGAGATTTCCCCTGTATCCCCTGTCTATCAGATGCACAGCCTCCCCCATTATCAACATCTCCCACCAGAGTGGCACAATTTTTTAACTGATGAACCTACATTGACATGTCATAATCAGCCAAAGATCATAGTTTATATTCTATAGTTCACTCTTGGTGTGTACATTCTCTGGGTTTGGACAAATGTATAGTGACATGTATCCATTATTATGATACCATACAGGGTATTTTCACTGCCCTAAAAATCTGTGCTCTGCCTACTCATCCCCTCTTCCACCGCCACTCCTGGGCCGCCAACCCCTAGATCCCTAGCAACCACTGATCTTTTTATTCTTTTTATTTATATATATATATATATTTTGCGGTACACGGGCCTCTCAATGTTGTGGCCTCTCCCGTTGCGGAGCACAGGCTCCGGACGCGCAGGCTCAGCAGCCATGGCTCACGGGCCCAGCCGCTCCGTGGCATGTGGGATCTTCCCGGACCAGGGCACGAACCCGCGTCCCCTGCGTCGGCAGGCGGACTCTCAACCACTTGCGCCACCAGGGAAGCCCGCAACCACTGATCTTTTACTGTTTCCATAGTTTTGCCATAGGTGATTTTTTGGCTTGTTATTCTTGACAGACTACGTGTATGCTTAAAAATAAGAAAAAGTCAGAACGCACTGTACATAGGCTTACGAATGGCTATGCAACAGAAACATGGTACTGAGCTGGTTGTATGGTCTCCTGCTAACGCTGTCAGCCTTTACGCTTTCACAGAGAAGTCAAATGACTATTGACACAAGTAACAGTTTTCAAGTAACAGTACTCTGTTCATGTCATCCAGCTATATTAATAATCTCCTATAATTGAATTCATGTTTTGTATATATTTGTGTCCTGAGCTCTTTGTAGATGGATATGTGTTACTTATATATTTCTTTTTTTAACTACCTCTGATTTTGTTGTAGCAGTATAATAAAACCAAAGTTATGTTTTATTTGTCTGTTTTCATCTGACTCTCCATTCATTCATTTATCCAATTATCTTATGTACTTTCACTGCTATATCACTATTGCCCAGAAGTGTGCTTGGCAGATGGCCAAACTCAGTAAATATTTGATGAGTGAGTCAAAGAATCTACTTAAATGGTGGGTTATTTTGTGTTTTCATTTATCTGCTGGCAGATAGGATTGATTCTGATCTTATAATCTAAAAGCTACTGTTACATTAGCTAATACGTTACTTAGTTTTAGGAATTTTTCTTAGCCTATTTTCAGTGAGCCTAGTATTGGAGTATAGTTTAGTCTTGGATTTGTCCTAAAATGATTTTTTAAATTGTTACATGAAAGCATTTGCATCAATAGTTACTAACTTCTTTAAAGAAAATAAAACGAAATAAATAACCACAAATAATAATAATTTAATATTTGGAAATATTGGCAATGAATAATGTCTACTAATGCTGTTCTTACCTTTAAAGTACTTTAAACTAATGGGTTATTGTTGGTGGCCCAAAGAGTACAATCTAAGTCATAGACTGTTACTTTTCACTAAGAACAGCTAGTGCGCATTTACCCCGTACAAAGCATGTGGGGCAAAACAAAAGAAATGGAGATTATGACTCCTTCATGAAACTTCGGAGTATAGTCGGATAGGGTACACCGTGAAACTGATGCAAAGTTTATATTATGAAAACACAAAGTTTGCCCTAATGTGATCTCTGGTGAATGAATGATTACTTGAACAATTTACCACCAAAATAAACTGCAAGACAAATGCACATACTGATCCTCAGAGAAACAAGTGTTTCTAAAGCGTATGAGACAGGGATTGGGCAGGACATAAAGCTGAGGTGGGGAGAATAAAATTAGTAATTTAGCTTAGTCTTTTATAGTTTTCATGTTAAGGTAAGGTCGTTTAAATAAATTTTCTTTTTTAGGGTTCTTAAGAATTTAACAAAAACACCATTTTAGATGGAAATTTTAATAATTTTTGTAGAAGGGACGGAAAATTAAATTTTTTCTTTTTAAATTTGTATGAAAAATCCTTTTCCTATTGGTTTTAGAAGACTCAGTAGAAGAAAGATGTTAGTACAGAAACCTAAATAGCCAAACTGGTCAAACAGACCAAAGGATCAATAATCTCTTTTGGGAAAAGTTTTATAAACAGAGATTCCTTCCTGGGGACTTGTTTTCTGATTTTACTACATAAAGCAGTGGCATATTTATTATATCCACAGTGAAAGTATAATGAACAAGTACTGACTGAGATGTTTTGAGATTCGCATTCCAGTTCAAGTAGTTGTGTGATGTCAGGCAAGTGTCCTTGGCCCTTTTACTTATCTATAAATTCATGGAGTTGTACCACGTGATCTCCAAAATCCTTTCCAGATCGATATTGATTTATTATAGTCTAACTCAGAAGCAGTTATTCCGAATAATCTTTGAATTAACAGCATAATCCTGAGAAAAAAAATCCTGCGAATTTTTTTTAAACAAATACGATTTTTTGTCTTTGTTGTAAATTTTATTATGCTTTGTGCAATCTATTTATCTATCTATACTTTGTTTTCCCTTAATTTTATGTGTTTCTCTGAACACTGTTATTTCATAAATAAAACTATATATTGAACTATTAAAAATGCTTACTGAACATATGTCAGATCCTCAGGATTCTTTATAAGATTATGTTGCAAGTTAGCACAATAATTGAATTACTGATAATGGAAAATATTTTACCCTTCATAATTTTTTAATGAAAAGTAGAATCTTTAGGACAAAAAGTGACTAATCTTTCTGTAAAATTTGATCTGGTGAAATTTATTTCAGTGAAATTTAGATGTATCAATAGAAATTTACTTAGAAAAGGTAAAGCTTCTCTTTGTATAATGGTATTCTATTAGATACATGTATGATGGACTGTTCTAAGTATTAATTAACTTAAATGTTTAGTTCGGTATTTGTTTTAACCAAAGTAATTCATCGTTGTAGTTAGTGAGTAAGCTTAAAAGAATCTAGATTTGTGTCTCTGAGTCGCTCAAAAAGTAGCTTAGTAATTCATATGGTTCCACTTGTAGGTTTGTAATGAACATGAGCTGCTTCAAAATAGGGTTTTAAAAAATTTTTTGGGAAGATGACTGAATGTTTTACACAAATCCATATTTAGTTTCTTTACTTCTGGTAAATTAAGATGTAGTTTCTAAACAATTCTGTATTATTGATTTATATTTAAACAGTTTTGAGGTTTTTTTTTTTTCTGCATCTCTTTTTTGGAAATTTCTACCCATTAATTTTTAACTTAAAAACACCCTGGTATAACGTGCTATTTCCTGTGGCACATCTTTTTTTTTTTGAGTTGCTTTTTAGCCAGCTATTTGGCAAAACTTAGTGAGGGGTTTAAGGCTTATCACATCTTTATGACCTTTAAAAAGAATATCCGCTTGCTGATAACAGATAGGGATCTCAGACTTTCTATCTCTGCCTTCTGTGAGATGTTTTAATGAGTCAGTTCATTAGACCATATGAATAAAGTATCAAGTTCTACTTTGAAGTGGAGTTGGTGGATATTTGAGAATATAGGTAGCTTCCCTTGGAGGACTGTGTTCATTGTCCTAAAATTTCATTTGTGCAGTAAACATGGTTATGTTTGTTGAAACCTTTCTAGGTACAAGGTGTCTGTCTACCTGAGCGTATAGAGAAGCTAATTTATTTATTCATTGACTCAACACATGCTGTAGAGAATGCCACGTTAAAGTGAGAATTCAAAATCTCTTCGAATTTCTAAGTTTTTAAAATCAGAAATTTCATTCATATTGTTCTTCATTTAGCAAACATTTATCCTATTGTGTCCCTGCTATGTGCAGATCATAGGAATCGGTACTATAGGAACATAGTGGTTGACATGACCTGCTTCCTATCCTTCATAATCGTTTTTTTCTTTCTTTTTTTCCCCTCTCTCTCCCTCCTTTCCTCCCTCTGTTTTATTCTTTTCTTCTTCTTTTTTTTTTTTTTAAAGACTCACAGCAGAGGAGACAGATACGTGAATATAATTCAAGGGAAGAAAAATTATAAATGCTGTACTGTTTACACTAGCAAAGGGGTATGGGGCTTTAGAGTGTAGAGTGATTAAGTACAGCTTTGGGCACTGGAGATAGCTTCACTAAGGGATGAGTGGGATTTTTCAGCACCCATGTGAGGGAAGGGTCTTGCAGACTGAACTTTGTGTAAAGATAAGGGGTTTTGAATGTACCTGGTACTCCAGGGAATTCTAAGGAATAATATAAAAAATTCAGTCAAATATTTTAAGAAGAGATGTAATGAAAAATGTGGCTAGGATTGTCCATTCAGGCTAGAGAGAATGAATGTCATGCTCAGAAATGTGGACTTTATAAAAATCATAAGGTTGGGGCTTCCCTGGTGGTGCAGTGGTTGAGAGTCCGCCTGCCGATGCAGGGGACGTGGGTTCGTGCCCCGGTCCGGGAAGATCCCACATGCCGCAGAGCGGCTGGGCCCGTGAGCCATGGCCACTGAGCCTGCGCGTCTGGAGCCTGTGCTCCTCAACAGGAGAGGCCACAACAGTGAGAGGCCCGCATACCGCAAAAAATAAATAAAAATCATAAGGTTGACATTTATTCCAGGAGGTGAATGAAGTGATCTGACCTGTGCTTTAGAAAGATAATCATGGGGAAAGTATGCAAATGTACCAGAGGGGGTAGATTGGAGGCAGGGGAACCAGTGGGTACATGACTGTCGTTTGGATGAGAGTTGAGATGTCTGACCTCTGAAGAACCATTGTGGTGGTGGATATGGAAGTTACGGTGTGGTGAGGACGCCCAGCTGACGAATATAGTGGTGGTGATTTTTTTAGGTATTGGAAGTGAAAGGGTATTAGAGATGAAACGCTCTCTCACTATGGAGTGAGGATAGAGGAACAGCTGTTCTATAGTAGAGGAATATCTAAGTGGATTCAAAGACTCTTAGATGAAAACTAAAGAAAAATGGAAACAAAGCAATAGATATAACAAAAGGTGGGAGCAGATGAGTTCAAAGGACAGCACTGTCCAATAGAAATATAATGCAAGGCATGTGTAATTTTAAGTTATCTAGTAGCTATATTTAAAAAAGTAAAAGGAAGATAAAGTTAATTTAAAAAATACAGTTGGCTTAACCTAAAATATTATCATTTCAACATGTAATCAATATAACAGATTCTTAATATTTTACATTCTTTTTTTCATACTAATTCTTGGAAATCCAGTGTGTACATATTTGCACTTACAGCAGATCCCAATTTAGACTAACCACACCTGAAGTGCTGAATAGCGTGTGTGCCTAGTTGACTGTCCCCATAGGATAGAGAAAGTTTAGGAAACCCTTTTTTTTCTTTTTTAAGTCATCTGCAATTTATACATATTAACAATATTGGAGGCAGGGACTTAAAGTGTGCGACCAGAGTGCTATGTGAGAACTGCTCGTTTCTAATTAATAATTAATATAATGGAGTAAAGTTTAACTTAAGAGAAAAAACAGTGGTTCTTGGATGAAGGGAAGAAACTTCCAGCATTAACCTAAAAAGTACTCCTGTAATTGAATATCTTGCTAGTTCCAGTAACTATTCCTGGGTTCAAATATTTTAAAGCCAGCAATGCTTTTTTTTTTGTGGGGGAGGTTGTTTCCAGTTTTTGCTTTTTTTTTTTTCCTAACATCTTTATTGGAGTATAATTGCTTTACAATTGTGTGTTAGTTTCTGCTTTATAACAAAGTGAATCAGCTATACATATGTCCCCATATCTCCTCCCTCTTGGGTCTCCCTCCCACCCTCCCTATCCCACCCCTCTAGGTGGTCACAAAGCACCAGCTGATCTCCCTGTGCTATGTGGCTGCTTCCCACTAGCTAGCTATTTTACATGTGGTTGTGTATATATGTCTATGCCACTCTCTCACTTCATCCCAGCTTACCCTTCCCCCTCCCTGTGTCCTCAAGTCCATTCTCTACATCTGCATCTTTGTTCCTCTCCTGCCCCTAGGTTCTTCAGAACCTTTTTTTTTCTTTTTTTAGATTCCATATATATGTGTTAGCATACGGTATTTATTTTTCTCTTTCTGACTTACTTCACTCTGTATGACAGACTCTAGGTCCATCTACCTCATGACAAATAACTCAATTTCGTTTCTTTATATGGCTGAATAATATTCCACCGTATATATGTGCCACATCTTCTTTATCCATTCATCTTTTGATGGACACTTACGTTGCTTCCATGTTCTGGCTATCGTAAATAGTGCTGCAATGAACATTGGGGTGCATGACTCTTTGAATTATGGTTTTCTCAGGGTATATGCCCAGTAGTGGGATCAGCAATATGTTTTTCAGGGGAAAATGTAACTTTAATAAAAAGTATAATGAGAAAATAAGTGGCCACTTCGAGGGGTATAACATCATAAATTTAAGTTTATTCCATTATCTTTAAGAATATATACCCAACTTAATACTAACTTTGTCGTATAAATCAACTTCCGGATTATTTTAATTTTATTTTCCACCGAGAATCCACTGCTCCCCACCCCCAACCCACTGGAATGAGAGAACAAGTAATAAAAAGTAGCACTTGAAAGAATTCTAGGACTCAGCTGAGGAGGGCACAGCTGAGCCACAAGTCCACTGTGGGCCACTTGACCTTCCACTCCAGAAAGATAGAAGGTGTGAACAGAGTGCTTTGAGGTGGGCTCCTTTATTCCGAGCTTTGAGAAGCTTGAGGAGGTGGTTCACTGCATGAAAATAAACTCTGAATGTCTTTATGGTACCTTGGAACTTTGAAAGTAGCTGTATTTAACAACAAATAGCAGTTAGCGGGGAGAGTCAAGAGACATACGTACTGCCATACAGAGGTATCGCAGTGGGGGCTTGAAAAATAAATCTCAGGCCTCAAATTTTCTCTCCTCAAATGCTGAGCCTAAAGGAATAAATAGAGGTTCCATAATTATTCTACAAATTGTGTATTCTAAATCTCTTGGGTAATTATCACAACTAAAACTTACACATTGCAATAATCACAACTAACAAATTACCTGGAATTGCTTGCTCAGTGAGTATCTTCAGTAACCGAAATTTGTACATCAAATGACTATGCGTGAGTACTACTTATAATGGAGGGCTTGCTAGCATTGGCTGATGTGAAGACTTTGCTGATTTCTCTAATTTAATTTTCATCAGCACTACAGGTTTAAATGTAACCTGCCTGAGTATCTAAGCCAATGAATTGTCTTGTTTTTAGAATAAAGCAGTTAAATTGGTGACATCAAATACTATATTAAAATATATGCATATACATTTATAAATTCCAAGAAAATATTAACTTCTTCATTCATCTGTTAATACTTGCTACCTTCATTAATTTTTTTCCATTATTAAACGCAAACTTTAGTGTCTTCTAAATGTTTTAGGAAGCAAGTGATTTAATAGTAAAATCCACTGATACTATAAAACGTCTGAGCTACTTCAGCTGGGCCAAATGCGTCCTGGAGTGTGATTGAAGGTATGTCTACATGGAGACAGCTAACCATCTCCCTCTTGCCTCTCTCTGACCTTCCCTCCCAAAACAGAAGGACAGGGGAATGATTTTTATTGGTAGACTGTTGGGATTTGAACATTTTTTTTCATCTTTTAGTCCTGGCTGTGAGCCTCTTGGAAATTCTGTGGGACCTACACTGGTGACAGACATTAACATTAAAATCTGGGACTTTAATTTGGTATTTTGGCACCTGAACATAATAAAACTTTTTAACTTTTTAGTTGACAGCTCTGAAGAGCACTGGTTCCTAACCTCTTTTGGCTCACAGACACCTTTAAAACTCTAGTAGAGACCTGTGGATTCTTTTTTTTTCCCCCCAAAGCTGGATATAAGCTCATGAACAATTTTGCATAAGGCCAAGGAGGAATTAGTGAGACTAAGAAGCAAACTGAGAACTGTTTCAGCTGGAGAGGACTGGATGTGAGAAGGAAACAGAACCATTTAGATGACTGCAAATCGTGTGCGTGCGTGTGTGTGTGTGTGTCTGTGTGTGTGTGGGTTGTGGTGAAGAATGAGGCTAGAGTCAGGGGCCAAACAATGACAAGCAGGAATCTGACATCCAGTCTGATGTGGGCGTCTGTGGGTGTGGGAGTTTCTCCTTGAGGTGTTGTATCACATTAGTGGCTTGCTTACAGGATTATCTTGAAAATTCTTAATATGATTCAGCTAGTTATTTTTGGCAAATTGCTTTTTTTATCATCTCTGATTCAGATATGTATGTTTCCCTTTATATACTTGAAGAAAACTGTTTCTATTCCCTCTTACAACCCAGGCAACCTCCTCATCTTATTCCAGACATCCCTGGCATCTTTTAGGATTCTGTTCTCGGTTACAGCTTTAAGGTGTCTTGCTGACAGAGGTGGAGTCCTGAGCTTGTTGTCATTCTGAAACATGTTTTTGAGTAAATGCTATTTTTAATTCTTACCTTTAGGAGTTTTAACAAGTTGTTGTTGTCATTAGCACTAGGTTAACTTAGAGTTGTGTCTAGCTATTCCCAAACAACAACACACTGCAAAGGCACCTTCAAGACGAGCAGTGGGCCAGGCCCAGCCTGTCTTAGGAAGTCCCCTGGCTGTTCACCGTACTACATGGGGTAGAGGAAGAAGACCATTTCATGTAAATGAACTAAGTGATGTGGTTAAGCACAACACAGTTCTTTATAAAATGAAAATTAGAATTGTTCAGACCTGTCTTAATGTTTAATAAGTACTTAAAAGGCTAACTGACTAATTTGACTAGCCATTTGTTAAAGGATTACTCATTTTTAACCTTTGAGTTCATTATCCTTTAAGTAGCTAAACATATTTTAAATGTCTGTAATACACTGAAGTATTAAAAATATGATATGCTTTCTCATTAAAAATAACTCTTTTTCCCCTTTTATAAATATGGTATTTAATACAGTGATTGAATATCATTTAGTCTCCTGTACCTGGGCTTTGCAAGCTATTAAAGTTACAGACTTTTTATGCGTTAATACTGGCTGCTGCTTCTTCTTATGTTATTTGCCTGGGTGTTTTAAAGATTACTTTTATTAATAACCCAATATTTCAGTGCCAAAGAGAGGGTAATCCTCTCTAAAATTTAGCTTTTAACCTGCTCAAGTCATGAGTGATTAAAACAATTTTTTTTTCATGAAAACTCATTAGTCACACATTCAGGAAGTCTAAATGTTTTAAATCTCTTCCCAGGATTTTTTTTAACATGTTGAGGTAGCATTCTCTCTCTCTCTCTCTCGTTGAATAAGCCAAATGGGTCAACGTTATTTTCTCATAAAGTATGCATTTGACTGTCTTTCACAAGTTGTTTTTGTATATATTTACTAAATTTGATTTGTGCAGTAGTTTTCTAAAGCCCAAATTATTTCTAAAGCCAAATTACTTGCTCTTTTTGTTTCTAGGCCAATATGCTATAATTGTAATTTCCCAATAAGTCAGATCGTATCAGGGATTTCTTTCAGAATGACCAGTAGATGTCCAAAGGATATTACTTGGCTCATAGTTTCAGATTGGGGTTAGTGGTTTTATGTATATTTTCTTTTCCTAGAAGTTTTACGTAATTCGAGGTTTTTATCCACACACCTGTTATCATCAGATGAGAGCTTGCCATTTAAAGAATTCTAGAGCTAATTTTTCTGTAAATTAAAAGTGTGAGTCTTGACAGTGAATCCCAACCGCTGTGATCCATCAGAATCATTTGCAGAGCTTTAAAAGCGGCACCAGTGCCTGATATTCTCTGAGGCTCTGATTGGCTTGGCCTGGAGTGGGCCCTGGCAGAGGCAGGCTTTACGAGCTTCTCAGGTGATTCTGATGTGCAGCTCACCTTGGGAACCACTGAGTGTTAGAAGGCACCTCGAGAGCCTCCTACTCAGTGCTTTTCAGCCTTGGCTGCACATCGATGTCACTTGGGGAGCCCTAAGCAACTCTGATATACGGGTCCCACCCCCAGAAGTTTTGATTTGTCCTAGGATATTGCCTGGGGCATGGGCTTTTATAAAACAGCCAGGTGATTGTAACACAAAGGCACAATGCAAACCGTTGGTCACCAACTCCTTTTTTCGTTTTTTTCAGATGAGGAATCTGAGGCTCATACCAAAGTGATTAAGTAACTTGTCCAAGATCCACAGGACAGAACCAGAATTCTGATCTTTGGACTTGGAGTCAAATGTTTTTTCCAGGACATCCCATATTTTTATGGAAGTGTAGTTTTTGGTATGTCAGAAGTACCCACAAAATTATGTTCCTTGGCTAATTAGTCCAGAAAATGACAAATATTTTCTCTATTTTAACACTGGAAATGTGGAAGTTCATAGCCAAGCTTCAGTCATTACCTCAGTTATGCCATAAGAGAAATGAAGAGCTAAGAATTAGACACATTCATGTATCCTAGAACTTGTGCACATTATCTGGAAGGAAATTAGGCAAAGAGATAATCCAACAGAAAATGCTTTAGGCCAGGTTAACCCCATGTCATTATTGCTGTAGCAGGAGGTATAGATAATTGTGTTTATAACATGAGTCATTCTTTAAGAGAAGGTTGTGCAGGCCTGTATGGTTGGAGTTACAACTACAATATACATTACGAAGGGTACTTTGTTAGTAATGTTAATAGCAAAGGTAAAGATTAGAGCAGTGGTTTAGAAATATAATTTTCAGAACGTCACAGAAGGGAAAAAGAAATATTGGCAAAATATAGGCTAACTGTATAGTCTCATATATTTGAGAAACACATGTGTATTTGGTACTCTTAGGGCAGAGGGAGGGTGTTAAGGTGGCTGTTACTCTTTGGCCCACATCTAGTTACCTGCCAAACACACAAACAAGCCTTTCACTGGGTGCACCTGTAGCCCCCATGACACCTGTACCTTCCTTTACTTATTACACTTGTTGTCTTTCTGTAGTCTGTAGCCTAGCACCTCCATGATCATAGGGTGTGTTTAAGAAGTATTTGTTAAATGAATGTTGGAGACTGTAAATTCTTAGGGTGGTGTTTTGCAAAATGTGATCTGCAGACATGCAGAATTAGCATCAGCTCTTGGGAAGCCTGCTGGAAAGGCAGATTTTCAGTCTCTACCACAGAGTTACTGAATCAGAGACTCTGGAAGTGGAGTTCAGTCATCAGTGATTTAAGAAGCCTCCAGATTTTCTGAAGTTCCCCGTTATGTGGTGAGGATTACCAAACCTTTTTGTATTCTTGGAAGGACCTAGAATAAAGAATAAGATGGTAGCATTTGTAAAGCAATCATAGATGCCAGGTACTATGTTAGATGCTTTATAGATATTATTAGGGTGTTCAGTACTTAGTAGCTCTATCGGTTTGCTTTTTGCTGCGTAGAGAATCTAGTGGCTTAAGAGAATGATTATTATTTCTCATGACTCTTAGGCTTGGCTGGATGACTCCTGTGGTCTGGGCTACTTGGCTGAGGCTAGATGGCCTAGGATGGCCTCCCTTTGTGTGTCTGGGGCCTCAGCTGGATGGCTGGAGCTTCTTTTCATGTGTCTTTCATCCTCAAGGAGGATAGCCTGGGCATGATCACATGATTGCATAATGGTTCCCAGCATCAACAGAAGGGACCCACCAATTCACAGGAGCTTACAGCCCTGTTGCATTTACTAATGTCTCATTGGCCTAAGCAAGTCACATGACCAAGCCTTGTTAAAGGGGTGGAGGAGGGCTTCCCTGGTGGTGCAGTGGTTGAGAGTCCGTCTGCCGATGCAGGGGACACGGGTTTCTGCCCCGGTCCGGGAAGATCCTACATGCCGCGGAGCGGCTGGGCCCGTGAACCATGGCCGCAGAGCCTGCGCGTCCGGAGCCTGTGCTCCGCAACGGGAGAGGCCACGGCAGTGAGAGGCCCGCGTACCGCAAAAAAAAACCCAGAACAACAACAACAAAAAAAGGGGGTGGAGGAAAAGATTTCCCCTCTTGTGGAAGGAGTGGTCGCATCACAAAGGTACATGCATATCGGAATGAGGAATTTGTAGCTGCTTTGTAATTCAGTAAATATTTAGTTAGTAATGTTATTACTAACATTCTTATTTATTACTAACGTTCTTATTTATAATAATGGTCTTATTAATGGTCTTATTAATCTTAATGGATTATTAATGGTCTAAAGGTACAAGATAGATATACTTTGAAAGCAAAAAGGACATTTTAGAAGAATTTGTGATTATTTGTTAGCATCTTGCTCTTTTTATAATGGAGAACTGTTTTATTCCTGCCTTCTACAGAAATAAGGTCTTGTGGACATCATTTTAAAAACTTGTGGATCTGTAAGAACAATGGGTACAATAAATGTCAGGTTCATATTTTGAAATATTTCAATATAGCATACTTCTTTTCTTTTAAAAATATGATTATATGGATGTGCATTTTGGAGTCTTGGTGAGGATCTTCCTTGGAGTAGGTTTATCAGTTATAACAATAGCCTTAAGACTATATGCACCTGATTCCAAGTTGGTTGAGGGGAGGGGTGATTGGTGTAGACACCAATTCAAGGTATGTAGTAAAGTCTCAGTTGCTAAGAGAACGTTTTTTCATGTGGTGCCACCTCAGACGTCAGAACTGAACGTTTGAAAGTATATTTGATTCTTGTTTGGATTATAGGGTGAATACATACTCATTATAGAAAATTTGGTAATGTGAGTATAAACAAAACAAAATAAAATCACGTGTATGTAATCTTACGACCCAGAGATAACAGAACACAAATGTTATTTGTGATCAAACGCTGAAATGCCTTTTATTTTTTTGATTATTCAAGTGTTTTAATTGTGGATGAGACTAGTCTGTATAAGATACTAAAGCTTCATGATGCAACTATTGCCTCATCTATTTAACAAATGGGTACCAATATGCCTATTTTACGTAGCTAATAAAAATGGAAAGACCGTCAAGAGTTAGCTTTTTCATGCTTAAATGTTCTCTTTGATAACTTCTACATTAAATCCTTGTTTGTTTTTCCCTACCCTTTATTGTGTTTATTTTGTCAATTCCTTTTTGGTGTTTTTCCTATTTTTTCAATGTCTCAGTTGCAGGGACTGTTTTCTTTCTTTGTTCTTGCTCATTGTCATGTGTTCTCTCTCCCACTGCTGTTCTTCTTTCCTACTTTTCCATCTTTATTACTCTGGTCATTTTTATACATTTCATTTTTCCATCTAGTCATGTTGTTTATTAGACCTTGACAGAGTAGCAACAAATAATCACCCTGGAGTTCTCATTTTATCTTTTACTATATATATATATATATATATATATATATATATAAAATCTTACACACACACACACATATATATATATATATTTGTTTTTTAAAGGAAGTGGGTGCTTCCTTGCTGCTTAGCCCTACCACTATGTGGTACTCTTTTGAGGAGTCCAGCTTAATCAATTTTTGGCTTTCTTGTGATGCCCTACCATCCCCCAAACAAAACGAAATCAAACCATAAATGCCTCCTTAAATTCCTGACCTCCGTACATACACACATTCACTAACAGTTAGGAAGTTTTGACATCTAGGCTGCAACTTTTCATTTGAAACCTTGTATGTTTGCATAAACTCATGTCACTCAAAATAAGCAGTACAGGGTGGGGGCGGGGATGGGAGGAAGGGTAGTTCTTGGGTTAAAAGGGGAAGTTTCCTTCCTTAGCCCTAATCTCAATCTCTAACATTTGGTTCTGACTACAGATGGGGGAAAAAAAAAAGAGACTTAAATCCCCATTCAGCCTGCTCTTAACCCCCAAGCAGTTTGATTTGTGATAACATTTCTATTTTTATTGTGATCTGTAGGGTCAGATGTTTTGGTTAATGACTTGTAATGGGAGATCTGAAGGTTTTGCCTAACACCTTATTTCTCTGAGTGTTTATAATGTAACATGCCAACATTTCAGATCTCTGGATAGGGTTAAATTTAATCATCCTTTAGTGAAACTTTGAAGGAAAGAAATTATTGTTGAACTCCATGTGCTTCTGTCTTGTTTTACAGACAACAAAAACCAGACATGTTTAATTCATCTGAAGGCATTTTATTTTTATTTTTTAATGTATCTTAACTTTTGAATAGGTAACACATTCACATGAATAGATTTCAAACAGTGCTATGGAATATCTGTGTATTTTGAAAACTCCACTTTTTAAAAAATTTTAACTAGCACTTTACATCTCTTTGTTTGATATAACTAGTTTAAATTCGCATTTTTGAGAAGGAAATGTTTTATAATTTCCTGAGATTACTCTGGAGGTTAGCTTGTATCTTACAAAAACTGAATGTGTGCCTGCTTCTGATAATGGTGTCACCTTAAAATTTGGAACGACCAAAATGAGGTGGTCTGGATCTGCTTTTGAGCGGGCACCTGAGCACAGCTCCACAATTAGCCCTTGCTGCACTTTTCCCATTGCAGTGGGTACAACCGGGGAACTGCCTTGCTCGAGCTTCAATAGCTTGATGAAAAGGAAAAGGCTTCCACTCTGCATTATTTTTTCGGCTTCAGTGTACAGCGTTAGGGGATACCTGAGGAAGGATTCATACCAAGAAAATCCAGTTGTCCTGATATCTGAATTTATAAATTAGAAACTTAAATTAGGCCTAAGTTTACCTATAGTGTTTTGCCTATTTATATTAGAAATTCAAAAGCATTTTATGGGAAAACTGAATTTTTATTGAAATCTTGAGTTTATTATGTGAAATTGTTGGTTGGGTTTTCCAATGGAAGGAAGATTTGTCATAAACAAATAGACAAAAGTATTATGATACCCCCAATAGCAGGTTGAAAAAATGGTGAGACAGCTTTCTTTCTGATATTAGCCTCAGTTTATGGACTCTGGCAGTTCCACATTGAGCTTTAGGGGTGTTGAAAGGTAACCTGAGGCATACTAAAATTTTTGAGAGTTGATTTGAGCAAAATCAATCCGAATCTGGCAGCATCCAATCTAGCAGAAAGAAAGGAGCTCCAGGGAGCTGTTCAGAAGGAAGGACTTCTACAGGCAGATGGGAGCAGGAACAAGGAAGTTATACTAGGCAAAAAAAGTGGGTTGGTTATTGCAAGGTTACTTTCCTTTAAGGGATGGCAGGGGTCTACCAGGCAGAGGACCTAACTAATGCTGATCAGGTGATTCCTGATTGACTGGTTTAAGATTCCATTCCTGGGAGAGCCAAAAAGTGTAATTGTCTCAGTTTGATAACCTGGAATTTACGATAAGTGACTCCACTTTGGGCCTGTTGTCTTGTTTTTAACAGGGGGTAAGCTTGGACTGGAAAGTAGCCAGTGGGGAGGTTATAAACTTACATTTCAGGGAGTGAATGTAAAGAAAAGAGCAGAAGTCTCTTTCTCCTTTACCCAGAGAACGGGGGTGGGGGGGATATATAGATATGTATATTTTACATACACAACACATATCTATTGACATATTTATGGATAGCTATATCCCTTAGTTGGTAATATATCCCTGTATAATCTAAATAAGTAAATATTAAGAAGTGAAATCTTATGGTAGATACTTTTGGGTCTGGTTGCTTTGGCTCAACATTATGAGTGAGAGTCGTCCTTATTACTACATGTCGCTGCAGTTTGTTCATTTTCATTACTGCTTAGTGTTCCATTTTACGACTGTTTCACACTTTATCCATTCTGCTATTAATGGTCATTTGAGTAGTTTTGGCTTTAGTGTAATGCTGTGAAGGTTCTAGAACATGTCTTTTGGTGTACCATATGCATGTATTTCTGATGGATACACATACCAAAGAGTGAAATTGCAGAATCATAGGGTATGCATGAATTCTGTCTTAGTAGAATATATGTGTATTTTTTTTTTTTTTGCGGTACGTGGGCCTGTCACTGTTGTGGCCTCTCCCATTGCGGAGCACAGGCTCCGGATGCGCAGGCTCAGCGGCCATGGCTCACGGGCCCAGCTGCTCCGCGGCACGTGGGATCTTCCCGGACTGGGGCACGAACCTGTGTCCCCTGCATTGGCAGGCAGACTCTCAACCACTGCGCCACCAGGGAAGCCCTATGTGTATATTTTTAACATATTTTAATATATTTATGTGGTAGCTGTTATTAACTTTTTTGGTCATTTAAAAATGAGTTATGGCTGATTAATTGGTTAGTTCACAAGAAAGTATTGCCTATTTATATTGGGGGAAAATGTATGTGTGGTTTCATTTAGCTAGGAGTTTGAAGATTCAGTTCTAGCCCCTAATTGGTCTGTGACATTGGGCCTGTCACAGACTTTTCAAGTTGCAATTCCATTTCTATAAATGAGAAGGTAGAAATAATTATATAATTTCTAAGGTACCGTCATCTCTACATATCTGTGATTATTTTGAAATGTCCTAAAAGACTGTTATATAGGTGTGCTTTTGTGATAGCTGCTAACTCAGGCAGAAAAAAACAAACTACCCAGTAAGGTTAATGTCTGATTATATCATTTTCACAACACTTAAGTAGTATTGGGATATGCAGAAATCTATTTGGGTTTTTTAGTAAGCAGGGATGACTTTTAGTAATAGTCTTAATTCAGCAGTCCCCAACCTTTTTGGATCAGGGACCGGTTTTGTGGAAGACAGTTTTTCCATGGACCAGGGTGGGGGAGATGGCTTCAGGATGATTCAAGTGCATTACATTTATTGTGCACTTTATTTCTATTATCATTACATTGTAATATGTAATAAACTAATTATACAACTCACCATAATGCTGACAGGAGGCAGAGCTCAGGTGGTAATGCGAACAATGGGGAGTGGCTGTAAATACAGATGAAGCTTTGCTCGCTTGCCCACCACTCGCCACCTGCTGTGCGGCCTGTCTCCTAAGAGGCCACAGACTGGTACCAGTCCATGGCCTGGGGGTTGGGGACGCCTGTCTGATTCACATAAGACCCATGTAAAGGAAGAAAAATCATTAGTTTAACATGGTAACAGTTATCACAAAGCTTAACAGAATAATTGAAATTAACTTACAGCACTAAATTTTACTCTAAATAATTTGATAACCTGGAATTTCATGTCCATAGAATCTTTGTATTTTATGTTAAACTTTCATTCAAATCAAATGAATTAAATGGGAATGGTTGTCTTCAGTCTTACTTTTAAGGTTGGCTTTGTGTATTTTAATAGTCCATTCATTTTCCTCATGGCCTTTTCCCATGTGTAATCTGTATTTGCGAGTCATTTCCAGAGTTGGAAAAAAAATCAGCTAATATTTTATAGGTGAATAATAACTACTTATTAGCAGTCCATATTCATTTTTATGAGAAGCTTCTTTTTCACTTTTTGTTTCATTTTTTTTTCAAAGCTTGTAGTGTGTCCCCAGCTCAGTTCTTCAGCTGTGATTAGAGCCACGTGGAGGTACAATGGGGTGAAACCTTTACACTCTTCATGATTGGACCGCTCCTGACAGGGTTCCTCAGACTTACCTGTGGAACTGGAAGGTATAGCAGGCATTTCAGTGAGTCTTTCAGGAAGTTAAATTTATCCAGTTTAAAGGAATACTCTTTTTGTTCTGAAATTATGCCCCTCTCGTTCTTGTGGTGTGAAAATATTTTTTAATGTCAAAAGGATGATAGATTTTGTGGTAATACCCTTTTGGTGAAATAAATAGGAATCCGAGGTTAGTTTCCCCTATTTTTGTTGTTGAGCGTTGTTAAACATTTCAGTTTAAACATTTCAAGAAAATTTATTCTTTTAAATAAAAGCATCTAGGAACCAGCCATGTATAGAACACCTTCCTCCATCAACCCTTTTATATTGAGAAGGCCAGCTTCTCTGTATCAGTTTTTCAGAGCCCCTTCGTTAACTTTATCCTTGATTTATTACTCCTCACTGGCCTCTCAAGGGTGCTGGGCACGCTAACGTGCTCTACTGAGAGTCTCTCTCTGCCTTTCACTTTCCTTTTCTCAGGTGCCAGAATGGAGCAGCATCACCCTTAGGCGTCCGCAGCTGCTCCTTTCAAATTCCGACACTCCTGGCCTTGTTCCAGCCTCTGGTGTTGCGTTCATCACTCCACCACAGGCTGTGCCAAGATATTTCTCTCCCTGATTAGAGGTTCTCATGATAACATTAGTTAGCCGGGCTTGATTGACGTTTTCCAGGGATATTTATGCTGGTGGGTAGGCAGGCAGGCCCTGATTGCTCTTTAATTATTAAGTTACAAGGAGATATATAGCAGTGGGAAAACTCAGTTCTAGGAGGAAATAGCACCTTAGTGGCATTTGGAGAAGATATTTTTTATTTCTCAGCTGGTGGGTCTTACTCCCCCCCCCCCCCCCCCCGCCCCGCTTGCTGTTCTTAAGGAGGTCGAACCAAACATAGCAGGTGAATTCCTTGCACTTAGGGATCTCAAAGTTTACTGGTGATAGAGGGAGATTATTGAAGGGAGAACTGCTCTTTCTCAGAGTAGGCATAGGTGAGCCACACTTAGGCTGAACCAGTGATGTGTGCGGTCGTCTTCTATTTCCTGTAGTAGGAGGAAGCAAGCCCACTCCCTGACCTCTGACAGTGTGTTAACCAATCAGAAGAATTTAGTTCTTCTCCCAGGGTAGCGATGAGGGGGGTGAGCTGGGGTATGGTGATGAGGTTATTATCAGTCTGATGTTGATATTTACAAATGTGAAAAGTACAGGCTGTCCCAGGTTGGGGCCATCAAGGACTTAGGGGTGAGTTCTTTAGGGTTATTGAGCAAGAGGGATGAGAAATGAAATGTCCCATCAGCTATTAACCTTGATGTCTGTCCTGGAAGAGAAGCTAAATCACTCTTAAACAATGATGTTCCAGCCCAGTAATGATGACTGTGACTCCTAGCGTGTTGGCAGCATCAGGGGAGGGACTGATGGATAGTATGTGGTGTGGGACAACAGAGTGGAATCTCTTTTGCAGATTCCACTTTAAAAACGTATTTAGATCTTGAGGCTGCCTTAGATGCAGTTGTACCTAGAGGCAGAACAATGAAAAATAAAGTACCTCTTGAGTTTCCTGCTAATAACCCTGTGCTTTTCAGATATTAAACATGCACACGAATCACCTGGGGAGCTTATCAAAGTGCAGATTCTGAGTCAGCAGTTCTGGGGTGGGGCCTGAGGGTCCGCATTTTTGACAAGCTGTGGGGTGACGTTTTTAAGCTGCTGGTCCAAGGACTGGATTTTGAGTATAATTGTTAGATAGCAGTATTTATTTTTGCTCTTGCCCTGGGTCTTGACTGCGGAACTGAAATCTAAGGCTCGCTATTATCATTAATTCTTCTTCTTGTTTAGTCTTCCTTTACAGTTGACTATGAAAATGCTATTCACAGTGAAGAAGATAATACTTTATTATTCCCGGTGGTATGTATAATATGTGTATTATGGGAAGAACAGTGATTAATAATAGATATTAATAGGATCCAAATTAAATCCACCAACCAACCTACTGGAAATTCTTTCTGATCAGAAACCAAATGCTAGGCTACACGTTGCTATTTGCAGACATCTCCATGCAGTACCATATTCACATGTGTGTTGTACCAAACAGATGTCTGAGAAACAGATTTTTGTGACAGATTTTGACACAGGAAACGCGTCAGGCTCCATAAAACTTAATGGAAAAATGTATTGCTTTTATACATAAAACAGTCCTGTTTTATTTTTTTTTACAGTCCATTTTTAAAGAACGGATTGCAGTGCTTTCAGTGGAATCAAATGGGTCTTATACTTGAGAGCCTTGGCAGTCTCCCTAGCCAGAGAATTCACTCTGAGAATGTCACCTGGTGATGGTCCTTGATGGGTTATTGATAATGTTGTGTTTGGGGTTGGAGTTGGTCAGCTCAGTTTTCTACTTTAGATCATGGAAAAAGGATATATTTCTTTACTACACTAAATATTTATCTGCTGAATCATTTCTGGAAGTGAGGGAATTACCGTGGTATTTTGAAATGGAAGCACATCTTTTCAGATGTACATTCGCACCGTGATCTCTGAGTGGGTTTCAAATGGTAATACACCAGGGGCAGAGAGCTTGCCAAAGGAGAACATCTGCTTCTAAGACATAGGCTTCTAGAGCATTCCTCTCTGAGAGCTTTTCTTTTGCTCGTTTTCTCAATTTGTTAAATCTAGATTATATTCTATTAAGGACACAGGGAAGAAACCCTCAAAATTCAATTACTGTCTTACAACAGAGAAGTCTTCAATGAAAGCTTTTAAATTTGGATGAAGATCTAAGAACTCCTAGTTATTCAGCTATAGCTTGTGATGCATTTTACTGAAAGTGGTTTTCTTTTTCAAACTCCCCCTGGAGATCGTGCTCCCTTGTGGAGTCATGGCTGGGTATGTTAAGCTTCTGCATCCTTGAGCAGCCTGAGTAGGTGGTGGGACTGTGCTGGTATAATGGGCAGGCCTGCAGAGCGAGGCGATTTAGTGTCTGCAGTGTGGTCTTGCTGCCCTTGCAGTCTCTTCCGTGAGTACAGATCACTTCTGACCCTGCAGTCTGTCATATGGCCAGGCTGATCTACACCCACATACCTGTGTCTACCAGCCTTGCTGCTTTTATCTGGCATGCTCTTTTCCCTTTACCCTGCTTGTCTGAACTCCTTTTAAGAGGCCCAGAGTTGAATACACTCTCCCCCTGGGCTCCTGTGTTGCTGAAGCACCTTGAATGTACTTCATTTGTACAGTTACACTGCATTGTAGCTGTGTGTTTTTATATCTGATTACCCACTTAGATTATAAATGCCTGGAGGGCAGGGACGTAGCTGGTTTTCATCTCATTATCCCCATTGCCTAGTGTAGTGGCAGATCATAACAGAGCCTCAAAAAATATTTACTGAGTGAATAAACTTTATTTTAAAGTCACTGGAACTTCATATATGCAGATCACAATTTCTATGCATATGAAATTATTCCAAAAAACAGGGAGAACTGACTTTTGTGCAAGTAAGCTAGACTTTTAGAAAAGCTGCGAGCTCCATCATAAGTAAGATATGCCAGAAAGTGAAAAGATTAATGGGCGCTGCTTTTACAGTCTGATCTTTGTGGATTATTTGTAGCTTTTCTTTCTCTCTTAGTATTTGATTCCTTAAGAAATACTTCATTAAGCAGGAAATAATTAAGCAGGAAATAAAATTTTCATAAGTTAATACATGATCCTTCGCTCATCATTCTAAAATTTAATTGAAATATTAAAAATGGTTTCTTTTTAAATATTTGGGTTTTCTTATTTCTATTAAGCTTTAAATGATAGGTATCACCAGGAGAGGAATAATGATTGATTCTCATGCTAAGCGTATAAATTGAATCTTACAAGTCTTGGGTATAGCAATATATCTGTTGAATAACCATTTCAGTAAATTTATTTACATGGATAGACAGGTACAATAATATGTTCAACAGTACCTTTAAATGTCTTCTCAAGATTATTATAGTGATGGTATAGGTACAGCTGGAAGCCAAAAGAATTATGCTTAAAAAAAAATCAGTGTGTACACTTCAGTGTTGATAAGTAAGGGATTATTAATAGTTTTTGACTTTTTTTTCTTTTAATAGATCTTTAATGGAGTAAATTGATTCACAATACTGTGTTAGTTTCTGTTGTACACCAAAGTGAATCAGCCATATGTATACATATGTCCCCATATACCCTCCCTCTTGAGCCTCCCTCCCATCCTCCCTATCCCACTCCTCTAGGTCATCGCAAAGCACCGAGCTGATCTCCCTGTGCTATACAGCTGCTTCCCACTGGCTATCTATTTTACATTCGGTAGTATATATACGTCAATGCTACTCTCACTTCTCCCCAGCTTCCCCCACCCACCCTGTGTCCTCAAGTCTATTCTCTATGTCTACATCTTTATTCCTGCCCTGCAACTAGGTTCATCAGTACCATTTTTTTCTTTTAAGATTCCATATATATGCATTATCATATGGTATTTGTTTTTCTCTTTCTGACTTAGTTCACTCTGTATGACAGACTCTAGGTCCATCCGCCTCACTACAAATAACTCAATTTCATTTCTTTTTATGGCTGAGTAATATTACATTGTAATATGTGCCACATCTTCTTTATCCAGTCATCTGTTGATGGACACTTAGGTTGCTTTCCATGTCCTGGCTATTGTAAATAGTGCTGCAATGAACATTGTGGTACATGTCTCTTTTTGAATTATGGTTTTCTCAGGGTCTATGCCCAGTAGTGGGATTGCTGGGTCATCTGGTAGTTCTATTTTTAGTTTTTTAAGAAACCTTCGTACTGTTTTCCATAGTTGCTGTATCAATTTACATTCCCACCAACAGTGCAGGAGAGTTCCTTTTTCACCACACCCTTTCCAGCATTTATTGTTTCTAGATTTTTTGATAATGGCCGTTCTGACCTGCATGAGGTGATACCTCACTGTAGTTTTGATTTGCGTTTCTCTAATAATTTGTGATGTTGAGCATCTTTTCATGTGCCTCTTGGTCATCTGTATGTCTTCCTTGGTGAAATGTCTGTTTAGGTCTTCCGCCCATTTTTTAATTGGATTGTTTGGTTTTTTGATATTGAGCTCCATGAGCTATTTGTATATTTTGGAGATTAATCCTTTGTCTGTTGTTTCATTTGCAAATATTTTTTCCCATTCTGAGGGTTGTCTTTTTGTCTTGTTTATGGTTTCCTTTGCTGTGCAAAAGCTTTTAAGTTTAATTAAGTCTCATTTGTTTATTTTTATTTCTGTTACTCTAGGAGGTGGGTCACAAAAGATCTTGCTGTGGTTTATGTCAAAGAGTGTTTTTCCTATGTTTTCCTCTAAGAGTTTTATAGTGTCTGGTCTTACATTTAGGTCTTTAATCCATTTGGAGTTTATATTTGTGTAAGGTGTTAGGTAGTGTCCTAATTTCATTCTTTTACATGTAGCTGTCCAGTTTTCCCAGCACCACTTACTGAAGAGGCTGTCTTTTCTCCATTGTGTGTTCTTGCCTCTTTTGTCATAAATTAGGTGACCATATGTGCGTGGGTTTATCTCTGGGCTTTCTATCCTGTACCATTGATCTATATATCTGTTTTTGTGCCAGTACCACACTGTCTTGATTACTGTAGCTTTGTGGCATAGTTTGAAGTTGGGGAGCCTGATTCTTCCAACTCTGTTTTTCTTTTTCAAGATTGCTTTGGCTATTAGGGATCTTTTGTGTTTCCATACGAATTGTAGGGTTAGGTACAATTTTCCTAGACTGAACCAGGAAGAATTAAGAAATATAAACAGACCTATCACAAGTAATGAAATTGAAACCGTAATTAAAAATCTTCCAACAGACAAAAGTCCAGGACCAGAAGCCTTCACAGGCGAATTCTATCAAAAATTTAGAGAAGAGCTAACACCAATACTTCTCAAACTCTTCCAGAAAATTGCAGAGGGAGAAACACTCCCAAATTCATTCTACGAAGCCACCGTCACCCTGGTACCAAAACCAGAAAAAGATATCACAAAAAAAGAAAATTGTAGACCAATATCACTGATGAACATAGATGCAAAAATCCTGAACAAAATACTAGCAAACAGAATCCAACAACACATTAAAAGGATCATACACCATGACCAAGTGGGATTTATCCCAGGGATGCAAGGATTCTTCAATATACGCAAATCAATCAGTGTGATACACCACATTAACAAATTGAAGGAATAAAAACCATATGATCATCTCAATAGATGCAGAAAAAGCTTTTGACAAAATTCAACACCCATTTATGATAAAAGCTCTCCAGAAAATGGGCATAGAGGGAACCTACCTCAACATAATAAAGGCCTTATATGACAAACCCACAGCAAGCATCATACTCAGTGGTGAAAAACTGAAAGCATTTCCACTAAGATCAGGAACAAGACAAGGATGTCCACTCTCGCCATTCTTATTCTGCATAGTTTTGGAAGTCTTAGCCACGGCAGTCAGAGAAAAAAAAGAAATAAGAGGAATACAAATAGGAAAAGAAGTAAAACTGTCACTGTTTGCAGATGACATGACACTATATATAGAAAATCCTAAAGATGCAACCAGAAAACTACGAGAACTAATCAGTGAATTTGGTAAGGTTGCAGGATACAGAATTAATGCATCTAAATCTGGCATTCCTAGACACCAACAATGAAAAATCAGAAAAAAAAGGAAACACTCCCATTTACCATTAAAACAAAAAGAATAAAATGCCTAGGAATAAACCTGCCTAAGGAGGCAAAAGACTTGTACTCAGAAAACTATAAAACACTGATGAAAGAAATCAAAGATGACATAAACAGGTGGAGAAATATACCATGTTCTTAGATTGAAAGAGTTAATATTTTGAAAATGACTATACTACCCAAAGCAATTGACTTTTAAACAGAGTCCTCAGTGAATAGAAATAGACAAGCCAAAATCCAGGATGATTTCTTATCTAGACATATTTCAAATCTAGTTATGTTAAGTCGTATTTAGAAAATGTGATATAAATGGCAGCTCAATTAAAAGACTGCTATACAGTCTATAAACATTTCAGGTCTTTGCTTACATTTTATGTACATATAATATTAAGGGTATTCTCTACCTTTAAGCATTTAAGACTTGTAGAAATTAAGTCTGTTGTCGGTATAAATCAGTGGATTTTTTTAAATATCTTTTTTGAACATCTTTATTTGCTTTACAGTTGTGTGTTAGTTTCTGCTGTATAACAAAGTGAATCAGCTGTATGTATATATATATCCCCATATCCCCTCCCTCTTGTGTGTCCCTCCCACCCTTCCTATCCCACCCCTCTAGGGGGACACAAAGCACCAAGCTGATCTCCCTGTGCTATGCAGCTGCTTTGCACTAGCTGTTTTACATTTTACAGTGTATATATGTCAATGCTACTCTCTCACTTCGTCCCAGCTTACAATTCCCCGTCCCTGTGTCCTCAAGTCCATTCTCTATGTCTACGTCTTTATTCCTGTCCTGTTCCTAGGTTCTTCAGAACCTTTTTTTTTTTTTTTTTTTTTTAGATTCCATATATATGTGTTAGCATACGGTATTTTTCTCTTTCTGACTTACTTCACTCTGTATGACAGTCTCTAGGTCCATCCACCTCACTGCAAATAATCAATTTCGTTTCTTTTTATGGCTGAGTAATATTCCATTGTAATATGTGCCACATCTTCTTTATCCAGTCATCTGTTGATGGACACTTAGATTGCTTCCATGTCTTGGTTATTGTAAATAGTGATGCGATGAACATTGTGGTATATGACTTTTTTGAATTATGGTTTTCTCAGGGTATATGCCCGGTATTGGGATTGCTGGGTCATATGGTAGTTCTATTTGTAGTTTTTTAAGGAACCTCCATACTATTCTACATAGTGGCTGTATCAGTTTACATTCCCATCAACAGTGCAAGAGGGTTCCCTTTTCTCCACACCCTCTCCAGCATTTATTGTTTGTAGATTTTTTGATGATGGCCATTCTGACTGGTATGCGGTGATATCTCATTGTAGTTTTGATTTGCATTTCTCAGTGGATTAACCTAATGGTATTTTCACAGTTCAGTTCATTGTATGCTTATCTAAATAAGTATGGTTTGGAAGTTAAATTCCTTCTGACGCAAATCTGAGTTAGACTACTTTCCAGCTAGTATAGTCCAGATTTCTCCTAAAAACCTCTTTTGGTTAGTTTGTTTTAGTATCAGAGAAAATACAGAAGATGTAAATTTTATAATTTCCAGTGTAAAAATGCTTTAAGTAGGAAGAGTAGTTTTAAATAGTGTTTGATCCTTTATCCATAAGTTATTTACTTATTCATATTGACAGAGAGAAGAGGGCCCTAGCCTTTCAGCTGCTACTGTTGATGACAATAATGATAATAATAGTAAGCTAGTAGCACTAATAATACTAGTAATAATGATACAAATTTATCAGATGCTTGCTGTGTGTCAATTTCCCAAGCCAATTATTTACTGCTGTGTATCAAACCACATAAAACTTAGAGGCTTAATTTACCAACAACTATTATTCGCTATGATTTTGTGGGTTGGCTTCTATTTTATGTTGTATTGGCTGGGGTGTTGGGCCTCCCTCGCATGCCTAGCGCTTGTTGCTCCCTTGCAGCTGGGGACCCACTAGGGCCTTTCTGCATGACTGCTTGGGCTTCCTCACAGCATGACCACTAAATTCCAAGATCATTTTCCAAGGTGCAAAGGCAGAGAGCACAGATCTCTTAGGGCCTAGCCTCAGAATTTACGCGGTATAATTTCTACCACATTCTACTGGTCAAAGCAACGCACAGCCTAGCCCAGGTACAGGCGGAGGGGGAATAGACTCCACTGCATGATGGGAAGAGTGGCAAAGAATTTTTGGCCATCTCTAATCCTCCACGAATTCTTTAAGTACTGTTGTAATTCATGTTTTGGAGATGAGGGAACTATGGCTTAGAGGGTAATTTAGTACCTAAAGTCATTCAGTTACTAAGTGGTTTAAGCTCAAGTTTAGATTAATTTGACTCTAGAGCTGGAGTTTTAACTTGAAATATTTGGCCTTGAGTGTGTGGGCAGATTAGATATGTTTGTCTTTCTACTCCAAAGCCAGTGTCTAAGGGTGGTTTTATTGATGTGCAGCTTATATCATTTGCAATCAGACTAAAATAGTAAAGGGATTTGATTCATGTTATTGATCAGCCATCATGTGGTAAACATTACAGTCTCCCTAAATTAAGATATTTCTAAACTCTCAGTTGAGATGAAAGTTAACATTCTTAGATGTGATAATGTCCTATGCTTACTATTAGCACATTTCCTTACCAAGGACAAATAAATAAAATCAACTTTTTAAACCATAGATTTCCCACTGAGCATACTTTGCTTTAGTAGTCTACGTTTTTCATATGTTCTAGTGTTTACTTTTCATTAACACGAAAAACAGAGTTTTTAAGTTGCCTTTTATTACTTTTTCGTTATTTCTGCTGCTTTGTGGTTTTGATTTGAAAGAGTGTTATTCAAGGATTTTCCTTTGTTGAAAAGGAAAGAAAAAGTCAGAGATGCCTATATGGTAATAAACAAAATAAAAATTAAGGCTTCCAAATATACTAATGAATTTTTATACTTACTGTAATTTCAATTTTCAATGTTAGATTTTTCTATCCTGACTGAAGGATTTCTGCAGTCTCAGATTGAGGTATATTGAGGAAAGTCTGTACACTGAAAATATTTTATAGCACCTTTTACTTCATATTGATTTTTAGGTTGTGAAATGGATTCATAATTTTTCCCTAAAGCATATGGGCTTTTTAGTGCCTGAGCTGTCTAGTCACCTCCTACCAGCCAGAAATAAAAGTGATGACAGCTTCATGGAATGTTATGGGACCTCAAATTATGTACCCACAGTCTCCTCATTTTATAGAGGACACAACTTTGGATAAGAGAAGCTTTCGGCTCTTTTCTTATCATGGAGTAATAAGACAGGCAGAGCTGTGTCTAGACCCCTGTGTTCCCGGTGCCATGCTTTCCTCCACCATATCCCAGTACTTCCTTCATGAGGCTTGATATGGGAAATGGAGAAACCAATTGTCTACAAGGTCCTGCCGCCACCACTCGGCTACAGAATAAACTACATCCAGTTTAACTTTAGCCAGTTTAAGCAAATCTTAGACCTTTTTTCAAATTTAAAAAATATACCTGTTGTTGCTACATTCAGAAAGTTTAAGAAGTTTCTAGTGGTCCAGGGAAATTGTACTGCTAACAACTATTACAGCCATGTTTTCTTATGATTATTTTACTTTTTTTTTATTTTGAAAGAAAAATAAAATCCCAATTTTGAAAGAAAAGTAAGTCTTTACTGCTTAAAAAAACCTAGCATTTCTTTCTGAGGCTGCAGACATCTAAATTAGCCCACTTGTCTTGAACCCATTATCATATGTCATATCTGTATCTGGTATGCTGAAGGGAAAATGTGGGTTACTCTGGTCATGTGTCACTATACATTTCTTTTATGCTGTTGTATGACAAAGAATACATGTGATGTGCTAATTTATCTATAATAACTATCAGGGACTCTCTTGTTCCTAAAAATAATTCAATTTAATTGTGTTTTTTTTTTTTAGGAGATTATTGTAACGGTAGGAGATAATGTCACCAACTAGCTTTAAGGATAATGAGGTGTAAGCAGAATGAGATGGTTCCTCATTCAGTTTATCAGTTACTGGACTCTTTGACCTTTGTATTCCCTGCTTTATATCCTAAAAAAGTGAAACTATACTCTGTGCCATCGGTGAATGTTCTATGGTGGAAGGGCTAATGCTTTGTAGCAAATTGGGACTCAGTGGTCAAGTAAAAGGTTTGGGGTGACTGCACCAGAAATGCCTTCTGGACTCGAAAGCCAAGCTTGGGAACCTGGGTGCCACTGGGGCCTGTCAGAGGATGGGCTGTTGCAGTGGGTGTGGAAATCTAGTCACTCTCTCTCCTTCAGGCACATTGCAGGTTTGCCTGAGAAGGTCAGTATGATGGCTTGTCAATACTATTTTTGAAAATAGGAATATTTAAAGAAAAAAATAGAAAAACCATTTATAAACTATCCAGAGATTACTACTGTTTATGTCTTTTTGTGTATATCCTGTATTTGGTTTCTATTTGTCTGTAGTGTGATATTTAGCTTTTTAATAGAACTAAGACAGTACTGGGCATACTATTTATTGTCTTGCCTTTTTCACTTCACACTTTTATTGAGCACGTTTGTGTGTGTGCATGCACACACACACTCTGTTATAATATGGCATCCATGTCCATTATACCAAAAATAAATGAGAATTGCTTGGCCAAATTATGTTTATTTTTATATTTGCCTCAACCGTTTGAATAAAGTAATTTTAACCCCAGGGAAGAGGTGGAATAAATGTCATGATTTTAGTTTTCTTGTCAGTAATGCAGAACATGAGCACCAGAGAGCTGAGCTATCTCTTTGCTCTGTGGTTCATTTGTTTTTCACTTGTTCCATTCCTGGGGAGCAGGGTTGAAGTGGGACAAAGGTATCAATGAGGAAAATTTCCAGAGTCAAAAAGAGGAAGTAACTGTCAGGGAACAGGTAATGTGATGGAAACTATGTTTATGCTTCCTCAGAAAGTATGACAAATGTGTTCAGTTTACTGAGATTCTGGAAACTTCACATGGGGCATACAGCATTAATTTCCTTTCATTGCTGTTGTTATATTTTGCAGTTAACAAAGAAAAAATAGATAGGGAGAGAAAAGATACTACAACTCACAGAGCAAAGATTTTTGTTTTTTCTTATTTAGAGTCAAACACTAGATTTTTACTTCTCTCTTAAAGCAGCTTTTGGTAAAATTCCTTTTCATCAAAGTTTGGAAAGTTGATGCCTCACTATGTAGTGTTTCTGTAAACTGGTTTTATGTACTGCTCCTATCGATCTGTTTATTAGCACTGTTCGGGTCAGGAAATTCTTATGTGTTTATTCTTTAAATATTTTCATGGTCATTGACATTAACATTTATTGGGTATCTATTATGTGTAAGAAGCTGTTACAGGTATAATAAGACTTTTTCTTCCCCAACAAAGACTTTTGCTCTGATTGAGGTGAAGTGCGATATGTTTATACAATAGCTGTGGTACTCTTCAGAAAAAACTTCCTGCCACTGCAGGTAATGTGAAGTGGTGGCATTTAATAGCCTGATAGATGACATCCAGGAAGGGGGATGGAAAAGATACCATGGCCGTGCTTTGACATAAAACTGGTGCAGGTGAAAGTTCAACAGGCTGAGACATTGGAACTTTGAATCAGTAAGGAGGAAGATGTGGCTTAACCTGAGGTTAAGAGCAGGAGAGGTCAGGAAGAGGCCATTCAAATGCTCGAGGAGAGAACAGAGAAGTGGTGTGAGAAATGGTGCAAGGTAGCTTGGTCCCATGGACAGGAGAAATCCTCGAAGAAAATACTGTAGGAAAAATTTGAACTATATTCTAATGAGTAGAAGTAAAAGCTATCTCTGAAGTGTAAATGGGACAAAAAATAAAAATAGTGGACTAGGGAATGTAGCAAGTAAAAATAATTAAGAATTTTCATTAGAAGCAATAAGTACTGACTTAATTGACATAATTCAGATTGCTACTTCACTGTAATGTTTCTTATGGCGATCTACTGGGAATTGCAAAGAACAAAAATGAATCTAGATTAAAAAAAATTGTTTCAGGGTCAAGTTTGTCTATTTGATGAAGAGACTCTTCTTTTATCAAAGTACCCCGGGTCATAAAAGTATAGTTTAAACTTCCAGTGTTTCTTTTTCTTTTGAAAAAGAACCTATCAAAGAAACTCAAAGAAAACCAAGTTCTACTATGATTACTTCTGGCTGCTTCTATTTGAATCATTGCAATGGCAACTTTCCACATGGTTCACAGAATTTTTATTGTATTGATATTTTATCTTAAACAGGAATGCAGGAATAGTTTTTTCTTTTCTCTCTCAAGTAATAGACTGGTCTACATTTTTAAGGTTTATTTTATAAGAGGATACTTGTTACAGATTAGGTTTAAAAATCAAAAGAAGTCCAACACTGAAGACAAAAGTGTTTTCTTTATTGAAGCAGATATTGTTAAACTTTTAAACCAGATGAAAGTACGAGTGATCATATCATACTGTCGTAGTTTCTCATAATAAATTTTCCATATAAAATTATTTGTTGTAGGGAGGGTGGGAGGGAGGGAGACGCAAGAGGGAAGAGATATGGGAACATATGTATATGTATAACTGATTCACTTTGTTATAAAGCAGAAACTAACACACCATTGTAAAGCAATTATACTCCAATAAAGATGTAAAAAAAAATTGTTGAAATCATCAAAGGGATAATCCTACTCTGCATTGCTGCAAAGTTTAAATAGCTAACATTTAAAAAGATTATTTGGGAAGTTTTATTGAATGTACTGAGATAAGGCTTATTGTAGTCCTTTTTTTCATCCAAACTGCTGTCATAATCGTAGGAAATTTCAAAATCCACTTGAAGGACCCCATTCACCCTTGGAGTTTTTTAATTCCTCACCTAATTCATCTTCACTGTACTGTTCCTACCCGTTGCAGGGCCATATTCTGGTCAGAACTGCATCCATCACCCCCAAAATTGTAGACTCCTCTGTCTCTCTCACTGATTACCACCTTTGTTCTGCTTCTATCTCAGTTTTATTCCCACTATGTTGTTCTATACCTTTGGCAATCCCTAAGCCCCTTAAATTCATTAAGAGTAGGATTGTGTCATCTTCACCTTTGTATCATCAGTGCCTACCTAGACATAGTCTAGTAGACACTCAGTCAAGGTATGCAGAATAAATGAATGGATTAATCAAATATTCGCCCATTGTTTGCTGTGGAATTTTAAGAGGGCACCATGACAATTGATGATAATAAGGTGAGAATGATGGCCTTAAGATGGCCATCAGTTTAAGTAACAATAGTATTATATGGGGAAACGAAGAAAGACTACTAGGATATTTATACTTTTAAACAGAGGTGGCGGGTAGAGTTAATAATAACTCTTATTTATTGAGAGTTTTAAAAATTAGTTGTGTTAGGCTCTTACCTTCATATCTTATTTACTCCTCACATCAACTTAGTGAGACAGGCATTTCTATTTAAAACTTTTAGAGATGAGGAAACTGATTCAGAGAGAGAGGTTTAGTAACTTGTTCAAGACTACCAGCAGAGTAAGGATATGAACCCAATATGTACTATCAAATGTCAGGGCCAATCTCTTTAATACACAACAGTTGAAGAATTAGGCAGAATATCTTTTGAATATCTTCTGGGAACTTGTCAAAGGATATTACATTTGAATGTGATAGGAATATTTCATGTTTTAGTTGTGTTTAGGTAAGTCATTTGTAAATTGTCCATTCAAAACTGTTTATTTTAGAAAGCAAATTTATTTACCCTGAGTGCATCGTTCTTATTTTGTAAGATGGCCTGCTGCTCTTAATAGACCGTTGTGGGCAACACGTTTGAGAGTATACTGCAGAGATCAAAGGACGCCCAGGGTTCATCTTTCCCAGACCCAATTTTGCACTTGGTCTCCCTAGCCTTGTTAGTGGTGGATGATTTGTCCTTTAAGAAAGGAAAAAGACCTTCCTTGGTTACCTATTTTAGTGCAGCTTTTGGACTGACATAGTTTCCTAAATTCTTTTAAAGTGAGCAGTTCAATGGAGTAACATGGAGCAGCTTAAAAAATTGTCCTGCTGCCTGTGTCTCAGGTTAGAATGTTTCTGTTCACACTTTACTTCTCTTATGACTTGGGGTAGACTCTGAGTCTTCATTGGGATTTGGACTTTTAAGATCTGCTTCTTATTCCTTGTAAATTGGTGCAGACACTATGGAAAATAGTTTGGAGGTTCCTTAAAAAACTAAAAATAGAGTTGCCATATGATCCAGCAATCCCACTCCTGGGCATATATCTGGAGAAAACCATAATTCGAAAAGATACATGTACCCCAGTGTTCATTGCAACACTGTTGACAATAGCCAAGACATGGAAGCAACCTAAATGTCCATCAACAGATGAAGGGATAAAGAAGATGTGGTACATATACACAATGGACTATTACTCAGCCATAGAAAAGAATGAAACAATGCTATTTGCTATTTGCAGTAGAAATTATCATACTAAGTGAAGTAAGTCAGAGAAAGACAAATACCATATGATATCACGTATATGTGGAATCTAAAATATGGCACAGGGCTTCCCTGGTGGCGCAGTTGTTGAGAGTCCGCCTGCCGATGCAGGGGACACGGGTTTGTGCCCCGGTCTGGGAGGATCCCACATGCCGCGGAGCGGCTGAGGCCGTGAGCCATGCCACTGAGCCTGCGCATCCGGAGCCTGTGCTCCGCAACGGGAGAGGCCACAGCAGTGAGAGGCTCGCGTTCTGCCAAAAAAAAAAAAAAAAAAAAAGTAGATATGGCACAAATGAACTTATTTACGAAACAGAAACAGACTGACAGACGTAGAAAACAAACTTACAGTTACCAAAGGGGAAAGGGGGTTGGGGAGGGATAAACTAGAGTTTGGGATTAGCATATACAAGCTGCTATATATAAAATAGATGAACAACAAGGTCCTACTGTATATATAGCACAGGGAGCTAGATTCAATATCCTGTCATAAACCATAATGGAAAAGAGTATGAAAAAGGATGTGTATATATATGTATAACTGAATCAGTTTGCTGTACACCAGAAACTAACACAATATTGTAAATCAGCTATACTTCAGTTGAAAAAAAAATCTGCCTCGTATTCCCCTTAGATGTATGGAAAACTTTAAAGCACTTAGACAAGAGAATGGAGAAGATCCAGTTTTATTTGAGACTCCCAGGAGTCATCTTAATAATAGTCTCTATTCCCAAGAGGGGGAAATGAAAGGCAAGGCTTGCATCAGCCTAGTATCCTCACTTTCTTAGGAATCAAAATGTTCCCAAGGTCAAAAACAGTGTGAAGTAACGCCCTAAACCCATCTTGGAAGGCACTACATCAGAAATAGAGTGAATGGTAATTGCTCTTTAACTGGACGTGAGTCTCATTTTCAGTGCCACTGTTTATATTCTTCGTGTCCTGCCTTTCTCTTTATGTTGAATTTGTTCCACCTTGTAAAGATTAAGAAGCACATGTTCTAGCTTTTAAATGTAAAAATTGAATTATTAATAGTTTTTGGATAAAAAATGGGCTCCCATTGCTTCTACCAGAAGCAGTACATTCTCAGAAACTTTGGAACTCACTGATATGAAGTGTCATTTAAAGTTTTTCACTAATTCAGCACTTAAAGCTTTTTATTTCCTCCTTGATATATGACACAGCTGTTTCTTGAAGTGAGAAAAGTCAAGGACTCCATACGATCTAATTAGATTATTCTCTTTGTGTGTCTCCTACATTTAGTGAAGGCTACTAATCAAGTCTTGATGTATTTTTTATTCATTTTTCAAATTCCTCATCTCAAGATGGCTATCGTTGGTGCATTGCCCCCACTATATTGTATGATAATAATGTAGTCATGTCTTTTTCTCCCCTACTATGTGATAAATTTATTAAGGGTAGGATTGTGTCATCCTACGTCAAATCTTGTGTACCTTCAGCCTCCTGATGATGCTGGCTATAGCCACTTAAGCTACTAAGACTTATTCGTAAAGAGTGATGCTCCATCATTCTGACCTCACATTCTGTGCAGTAATGTAACTTGAATTTTGGAGAAATTGATTCATACCGTTTTAAAGAAGGACAGTTTTAGGTGATCAAATTCAGGATAAAAGAGGCACCTTGCTTCTTAGGTGATATTCTTGACATTGCTGATGCATTCATTACACTTTTTTTTTTTTAAATGCAGATAGTTTTCCTTCTCATCTTCTCCCTCTCCTTTGTCTTTGCTCCTCTCTGCCTCCCCCTTCTCAAGGCTCCTCTATATATTAACATCTTTACTGGTTTACCCAGTATTGACATCTAGAAGTTACTTTTTGCTTACCTGGTGTATCAGAATACTTTTACTCCAAAATTATTTCTTATAAACAAAATCTCACACAAAACAAATTTTTAAAATGGCTTAGCTTTTGATGGTTAATGGGAGATAATGTGGTAGTAATTAGTCAAAATAAAGTATACCTTTATTGAAAGTATTGGAAAATTTCTTGTAAATTTAAGTTATGTTTAAGGTTATTGAGTCTTTGTAGATAAATTTTATTTCCTTAGTTGTTCTGGGGTAGGGCATTTAGTAATAGACACATATCTTAATATAGGATGCTTCAAATCCTTTATTAAGCAGTCCAGTCATCATTTTTGGTCTTATGATGAGCGGCAATCAGGTGGGCTTAGGGAAAATTGGCAAAGTATGGAAAAATATCAAGATAGAAAAAAAAATTCATCTACAAAGAAGATGTGGAGTTGTTGCCTTTCTTCCCTCTATGTCTAGATGATTAGAGATGACTGTATCCTTGGATTTTATTTTCAAAATTGGAGGTTATTTATTTTTAAAATGGGTATCTAAGAGTGCAGAGTGGGGTGGGGAACTAAAGCTTGATGTAAAGCAAAATATAGTAAACAAAAAACTCCCACACAGTCATATAAAAAACAAACCTATTTGCTATGACAGTAAATTTAAATGACATCAGAGAAATAGAATTAGCTATAAGTTCTTTTCATTTCTTGTTGTGGATTGCAACCTCTGTAAATCGATATTTCAGGTAAAGTGTTTCCAAAATAATCATTTACATATGTATGGTGTGTGTTTTTAAAAATTAGATATAAAATAAATATAAATATGCGTCTGGTATATGTGAAAAATAAAGTAACACAAAACTGTTGCATTCACATGTTTTTAACAACTTGAATTTGTGTTTCTTTAAAGACTAAAGGCAAAATAAATCTTTTCATTGCCTTAGTTTATGCAAAAAGTTGAATAAAAATATGGTGATCTGTTTGTAGGAACAAGAAAATTGGACTATACACACAGTTTATAATTTAACAGTGATTAGTTATAGAGTGATTATTAGAGCTTCTAGACTGTAAATTATAAAGATAAAATGTTACTATTTCTGTTTTAAAGTTTAGTGCCTACATAGCCAATGGATCAAAAATCCAAGATGGGTAATCACTGGTATTGTGCTTCAGGCTTTAGATCTAACAAATAAAAATGAAAAACATTTGGATATGATTAAAGAACAGAGAAACAAGGGGATGGAGAGCAACCAATTCGGAAAATAAGGAACAGTTGGTTTTCCCTAATTACAGCCATCTTGTTTTCTTTTTTCTTCTGTATGTATCAATTGGAAGTTTGGTAGAAAATTAACTTGTTTGCCTAATTATAGAAATAAATTCGTTGCAGATTTTCAAAAGTGACTTTATGTTTTTCCTTAAACTCAGATTTCAAAAGTCAGTTGCAGTTTGTATTGGCTGCAATTCTTTCCTTGGATATAGTTCATCAGTTTACTTTTCATTTCCTAAGACTGGATTTCTTAAATCTACCATCACCTAAATGAGGATGTGTTGACATAAATGAGAAGATCAAAGATTCAGCTAATTAAAGAAGTTTTACCTTGGAATTACGCTGAGTTGTGCAGAAGTGTGGCTGAATCTAAGAAGATGATGAAACATTTTGCATAACCTAACCATAATGAGATTGTTTGTTGTTGCCAGTCAAGCACTAAAATAAGGCCTAAGTTCTGACCCTTCTTTCCCATAAATCTTCTCATGGATAATAAAGGTTATGGAAATTGGGACTTTTTGGTTTTCCAGTAGAGATGAATTTTTTGAGATGTCAGTTACTTTATACTTTATTGCTTTCTGTTCATTCCTGTTTTTCCCACTTTTTATCACAAGTACCTTATTTATTACGTATTCATATAATATAGGAAGTTACATGTTTCCTTTCAGTGACTTTACGGAGAGGTGCATGTTTTATGATCTTTTTGGTACCTAACATGTTTTTTTGCTTGTTATTTGAGAGTCATTAAACCCAGATACATGAGTAAAAAAAAAAAGGCAAATAAACACAACTTTCAGTGTCAAAGTCCTGCTGAAACATTGTATGGTGTTATATGCATTGCAGATTTGATGGCTTTCTTTAGTTTTCCTCTGTATTTACTTTGAGTGCTAATTCAAGTGCCTCCTCCCCAGCCCCAGCCCTGACCCCTCAACACACACACAAAGCAGTTAAGACTTCAAAATGGAACCATAGTAGGTATGTGCCTGCTGTGTTCTGGTGATTCTGAATAAGCAGGAATATAAAGAGACAAGGTCACCTCAAAACTGAAAAGTTCTGTAGTATTTTATCTTCCAGTTGCTTCCTTACTATCTAGCACTAAGAGTTTTGGGCTGATTAACATAATTAATGTTGTAAACTTATGAAAAGCTAAGAAGGAATGTAGATGATACTGTTAAAGTATTAGTCATGGTTTGAAGCCTGTTCTAAATCATGTCAGAATTCCCAGAACTTAACATGGAAATTAGAATAGAGACAACACCTACATTTCCTTCCCTTCCAAACCATTGTTTTCATACTGCCATAACTTTTTCTTTCTAAAACCGAGATTTGATCATTTCCTTAATCTTTTTAGTCCATTTTGGCTTCCCATTCCTTATTGCAGTGGCTTTTTATGGACTACATTAGAATTACCCAGGGAGCTTCTAAAATATGCACATATCTGAGACTTATCAGAAACTCTGATTTTTAGATAGAAGTGACAAGTGTATTTGACAAAAACTTTGTTCATTGGTTCAGATGCCTCTTTTTGTCATGTCCCAACCAAACTTTCTCATCTTGTCTCAAGCCGTTTCCTCCACTCTCTTTCTGCTCTTCTCTAGCCATGCTAAATCTAGATATTATCCAAATAGTTCTATTCCTAACCTCTCCTCCTTCCCCTCCTCTCCACTCTAAGTCTTTCATCTGTTGAACAACTGCTTATCTTGCTAGATTCGCCTTAAATGACACATCTTTCCTTATTCCCTGTGTAGAAATAAGCACTCTGTTTTTTTTGTTTAACATTTATATTTGATTATGAGTTTTTTAGGTGTCCGTCTCCCCCATTAAACCTCATGTAATTCATCTTGTTCACGTTTATATTAAATGAGTACATGGACGACTAATAGAATCCCTGTTAGGAATTTAAATGTACAGTTTTTATGAACATTGTTTTTAAGGGCTTTATTGAGTTGACCTAGGTTGATAATTTCATTTTTCATAGTATATTCCCATTAAATCTTACATGCCTTATATTTACCTTTTCCTTCATTTTTCCCTGTTTGTATCTACAGACGAAATCTTACAAAACTCTCCCTTATCTTCAGTCACATGTTGGCAGAAATCAAAGCTATCTTTCCCAATGGGCAATTCCAGGGAGATAACTTTCGTATCACGAAAGCAGATGCTGCTGAATTCTGGAGAAAGTTTTTTGGAGACAAGTAAGTACAAATTTGGATCCATGTTTGAAGAATGGCTTAGACCTGCCTCCAGTTCCATATGGTGTAGATTTTACCTGAGTATTTTGAGAATATACTGCAGTGTTTTTGATAAGTGTTTTGATTGCTATTTTTTCTATTTAGCCACCAGAAGTATATCTCAGTAACTGAATAATTTTGTTGTTACCAAGTAAATATTATATGACATTTATTTATTTGGTGAGCATTCATTGAGTTAAATAGTTAGCTCTAAGAAGCAGATGTATGTAAGAGTATACATGAGAAGCCCATAACTTTTTATAACTTAGTGTACACATAAAACACATATAGAAAATAAAAGGCAGAAAGGGAAAGACACTTTAAAAATTGGCCTAAATAAATTGTTCTGACAATCCAGAGGGGGGACACTTACTTGAGGACTGCAGGCATCGGAGACTGCTTTCTATACTAGGAGGTAGAGTATAAGCTTGACGAAGATCTAAAATTGAAGTGGGAAAAAGCCTCAGTACTGGCATTCAGGTTTTCTCTGTGTCATTGCACAGAAAGTATGCACGTGTAAACAAGATACAGAAAGGAGGGTAATGTTATCACAGAGTTGCATTATCTCACAAAAATAGCTAAAGATGTTTTCTTTAGGTATTTCCTATCCAGACACAAACCCAGGTGAGCTTGGCAAATAATAGGAACTAAATATCTGAAGTCTGCATAACTTAAATAAAACGTGCAAAACTTTTATCAGGAATCTCTTAGTAAGATGCTTAAGAACTGAGCATCAGGCGGCAGATGGTTTCTTCAGTTCCTTTTAAGGGTCCCCTTTGATGAGAGAGCACCCTCAGAATGTCCTTGAATGTAGGCAGAACTGTAGCTAAGAATTAAGGAGGAGTGGTTGCTTACACACAGATTATTGTTTTCATCCTGTAGTTAAATTCTATATTTATACATTAGCTGATGAAATACGATGTAAAATGTTGGCACACACTTGCAGTGATCTGGAGTCCTTTGACACTGGCGAATTAACTGTAATGTTGGGTTTCCCGTTTTTTTTTTTTTTTCTCTATGACGTGCTGTGTTTATCTATAGCTACCACATGACTAGGACATACACAGAGCAATGCACATTTGATTAGATGCATATATATATATATTTTTTTGCGGTACGCGGCCTCTCACTGTTGTGGCCTCTCCCGTTGCGGAGCACAGACTCCGGACGCGCAGGCTCAGCAGCCATGGCTCACGGACCCAACCGCTACGTGGCATGTGGGATCTTCCTGGACTGGGGCACGAACCCATGTCCCCTGCATCGGCAGGTGGACTCTCAACCACTGCGCCACCAGGGAAGCCCAGATGCATAATTATTTTACTTCAAAAATGTTAAAGCCTTTTTCCCACTTCTTAAATAAAATGTATTCTTAATTATTTTTAGGCACTACAGGAGGAAATACTGTTATTGCTTTTAACACAAGACATTCTGTGTTCCAGAAATCTAGCTCTTTGTAATGCTCCTATATCTATTCACAAATGAGGACTTAAAAAAAGAAAAGGTTCATCCTCATCTGAATTAGACTAACAGCCAGGAGTGTACGGATTAAATATTTGTGAATAGTAGAAAGCAGAAAGGGACCGCAGAGTTCCGGGAGTAACAGCTGAGGATGTCTTGAAGCTACAGCTCATATATTAACACTCTGAGCCTAATGCAAAGAGTTGGTAACCTTCAAAATAAACTATCTTAAAAGTTTAAGAAAATCTATCAGAGAAGTTGCTTGCGGTATTTCTTTTTGAAAACTGAAAATTCTGGTGAGTTAAAAATTGCTTGCTTGTCAAAAGGTCAGTAAAAAATGGACCTTTTGACAAAAGATTGCTCACATGTTTTTCAAGAGAGGAGTTTGTTTTGCCGGCACCTCAAACCACAGAGAATTATGCATTTGAGACATCGTTACTTCCCTTTATTTATAACCATAGACATTAAGGGGCTGAAATTTCTGTCCAACTGCTACGTGAGTGAAATCACTACTAAATCAAATGGGGGATTCTTGAAATTCTGATTAAACGCTCTCCCTACCTCCTAAACCCTTGTACCCTTGTCTGCTGTCTTTGCTTACTTGAGAAGGCTTCTTAATTGGTCTTTAAGATTTTTATTTTGGGGATGAGAGCCAAAGGTAAAGCTCCCTCTGGAACTCAGACATATTTCTGTAGTCATCAAAAGTAATGCTTCTTTTATTAGATCACTGGAGAAACCATCTTTATATTCTCTGTGGGGTTTCACCTTATAGTTCCATAGTATTTTATTGAATGAATGGACGAATGATGTAGCCTTTTAAAAGGTTGAATTCTTTTCTCTTCCTTATACTCATACTAGTTTGCATTTTTGCATAACTGAGTTCTCATACAGAAGTATTCCTGTTATTTATCTACATATTGAGGGCATATGAGAATGCTTTCATGGGACCTAACCGGTGAGTTTAAACTTGAATGCATTATTGTTTCCAAAAACAGAACCATTGAGCGGTTAGTTCTAAAAACAGCCAAACAGATTATGATTTTTATAAAGCAGGTTTTAACATAAGGAGTAGTATTGTGATATTTTTCCCAAAAAGAACTGTCAGTAAGAAAAAAATATTAGTATTGAGTTAAAATTGGGAAATAGTTATCGTTCAAAGGACTTTATAAAACTCCTAAAGGCACTCTTAGGATTCAGACCTAAAGAACAGGCAGCAGACAAAAATCTTTAGGTGTCATGTGACTAATGCTTCCTTTCTGTGCTTCTCAACCTTTTTGAAGTCATGGCAGGGCCAGCCTCTGCTCAAGGCCCAAGCCCAGTTGCGAAGGAGGTTCTGCCTGTCTGGAGCCTTAGGGGATCAATAACATATCATGTGCCAGGGTAAACTGGTTGGGAAGTTCTGTAGTTGTTAGATTTGGGGAAGTCCTGTAGTTGGTAGATTTTTATGAGACGTTATTGAATGTTTTAATAGTTGAGTTCTGCTTTTGCTTTCTTAGTCTGTTGACCAGGAGATGGTAGAAATATGTGGAAAAGAGGAGTGGCATTTTTGAGTGAATGTGTCTACGTAAATTCTGCCGAATGAGACCAATACCAAACTCTGGGTTAGAGGGTGAAGTTTATAATCCAGAAACTTCAAGCATGAGGCTCAAAGAATGTATTATTAACTGTTCAAAAAAGACCCATTCATGTGATTAGACTCGGTGACAGTCATTTTTCTAATCAGCAAGTCAGGTAGCAGTTTCTAGGCTCCTTGTACTAAGCATTTCTTGATGTTGAGGAGATTTAGACATGTGTTTCCAACCAAATTATAATTCAACAAGAACCATTCTAACTCCTGAATCTTTGTATGTCCCTTCTCCCCATCCTTACTTTACTTCCAGTTCTATTCATCAGTTCATGTTCGAGTTCAGATTCTTCCCTGGACTACTGCAACAGCTTTCTGTCTGGTCTCCCTACCTTCAATAACAGCCTATCCCATCGATTTTCTTGAGGAGGCCAGTGAGCTCCAAAAAGCAGAACTCCTTACTCTATTTATTTTTTCTGCCTGAGACGCTGTGCATTCTATGCATCATTACCGAGTCTGGGTTAAAGTCTATAACCCCATTAATATGACAAGCTTCAGGAACTTTTTTTCTAGCTTCATCTCTCTATTCAACTCATCCTCAAAGAAACAACCTCCTCATAGTCTGTACTTCTTTCCTAGTATGCTTTTTATTTCCACACCTCATTGTCTTTGTTTCCCTAAACTGCACCCTCCTCTTGGGAAACCAGTTACCCACACCCTACCCAGTGTCACACCCTACCCAGTGTTGCCACTTTGGAGGCGTTCCTCAGTAACCCGAACCTAAGGTGGGCATGCCTGCTCTATTCTTCCAAGTACCTGAGCTCACATCTCGCACACTAGACTGCAGTGAACTGCTGACATGCTTGCATTTCCCAGTAGACTAGAAAGCTTCCTTGATTTTTATTTCTCAGAGCCTGGTGTGTTTCTTGGAATATGTGAGCTCTAACAAGTGTTAACAGACTGGATGAATAATTGGATGGATGGGTGAGTGGATGGATGATGTCTATTGTCTGCTCAAAATTTTCAATAACTTATTATCTACAAATTGATTTTTTTTTTGTCATCAGTTCCTACAGTTCTCCCTGGCATGCCCCTCTTCCCTCCTCTTTCTTTTCTACAGTCCCAGAATCTTGGCACCCTTCCTTTAAGTCTAGTTCAGAAGTCTTCTTTTCTGGGTTCTAATATATACCCTCCCACATGTTCAACTTTACCCCATGTTTTGTGTTTATGTTGTATTTTAAATATATTTATATTATCAAATGTATTTATTACGTGGGTCTTTCCTGCTCAAAAATAAAGCTCCTGTTGACTTTTTATCCAAAAATTAGTAAAAACAGGTACATTTATTAGAGTTATTATATGTCAAATGCTTTCACATAGATTAGCTCCATTTTCAGTACGAAGTTTGAACACTATTCTTTAAATGGCTATCAGATGAGTCCTTTGGGTACTGTATACATAACAGACACTCAGTAATTATTGGTTGAGTTCATGATGTATTTTTCTACCATTTTAGTCCTCTTTTCTTTTACTTATGTCCTGTTCTTCAGGCAAGTGGGATTATTTGGCTCTTTCCTGACACCTTAGCAGCTACAGGTTTCTATGTCTTTGCCCACATTGTTCCTTCCACTTGAAGATTTTTATCTCTGGTATAAAAGTTCTCACTAGGGCTTCCCTGGTGGCGCAGTGGTTGAGAGTCCGCCTGCCGATGCAGGGGACACGGGTTCGTGCCCCGGTCCGGGAAGATCCCACATGCCGCGGAGTGGCTGGGCCCGTGAGCCATGGCCGCTGAGCCTGTGCGTCCGGAGCCTGTGCTCCGCAACGGGAGAGGCCACAGCAGTGAGAGGCCTGCGTAGCGCAAAAAAAAAAAAAAATTCTCACTAATCCCTCAAAGTTCATCTTGCTCTTGATTCTGGCCCTTATTATTATACTGAATCTTTTAGTTCTTAAACTCCCATAAGCTCTTGCTCATCCTCCATATTTATTAGTTTTCATTGATTTTTAAAGTTATTTGTCTAGCTATCTTTCCATTAGACTATAAGCCCCATGAAATCAGGCTTATTTAATCAATCTTTGTGTTTCCCAAGGTGGATCAGCACAGTGTCTCATTTGGAGACTTTCAGGAACTGTTGCTCATTTAATTCAAATGAGTTGAGCAGCAGAGGCATGTGTGTGAGTGTGCGCACGTGGGACGTGTACAGCATTTGCTTGCTTGCTTGTTCTGGGGGCAGCATGCTTAGTGCAGGCTCGCAGGCGGGTCATCTGTGTTCAGGTTCTGACTGCAACATTTACTAGCTCTGTGACTTTGGGCAAGCTCCGTGCTTTCTTCATGCATCAGTTTCTTCATCTGTAAAATGTGGATGGTAATAACAAGAATACCTACTGTGTAGGGTTGTTGCAAAGGTTAAAAGAGCTAAAATCTACATTTCAGGCAGGTAAGACAGTGTCTGGCACTTTGTATGCACTCTGTGTTGTGGAATAATTAACCAGTTTAAACCTTTAATCTTGCTCAAAGCCCCATGAATATATTTATTATTAATTCTACAAATAATATCATTAATATTCAACTTTGCATGATAGAGGTTCCACGGTCCCTAGAAATCTAAAAGCAAAATCCAGAAAAAGTTAATAAAAGTTTTCTAAAATTGTGTATATCCCTATGTAAAAGTGAGGTGGAATATAAGAAACTGTCCTGCTGACCATGGGGGGAAAAAAAATGATCTGTTTAAAATTCAGTTCATTACATCTACCTTTGATTTCCTGGGGAAGTGGTAGGGACCTTTTTAGGTTTCCTGTGTTTTCACTTTTAATAAGAAACAAAGGCCAATGGTTTCTTTACCTTTGCAGTGAGTAACATACATTTTTTTTTAGCATATTAGCTAGATCAGTTTTCCCTCTAATCAAAGAAAAGGCAACTTAGTCATATTTAATTAAAGGATGCACAATAGAAATGAAGAACATTTATAAGAAAAATGTGCAGCAGGAGATCTAGAGAGAAAGAAAAAAAAGAACTGAAATAGAACTAAAAAAATTACCATTTAATATTTCTGTTATTTAGTCAACTCTTATTACTGCCTGTTTCGAAAAAGCAAAGTATCTTTATTTCATAAGGAAAATAAAATGACAGGGCTATTTTGTTCAACTCACTGCAACAAGATCCAAGACAGAAAAAGCAAATAAGATGTGAAATTATAATTTTCTACCTCTAAGCAGTATGTATTCAATTTGGGGAGGGCAGTATATACAAAGATGATAAATATTTAAAATCAGTTCTGTCCCATTACAGAAGCGCTTAAGGAATGTCACAAATAGTAAGTGAATTATTTACTAGGGCCATCAGAGGAACACTCAGGCTGCATGGAGGAATTGGTATTTTGTATGGGTTGCACATGTGTTAATAAGGAGTACACAGGGGAGAATACTGTGAGAGGGATGGAATTCTCATGGCGTCTGCTGTCTTTCCAAAGAAAGATGCAGAGTAACTTCAAGTTTCCATAAATGGCATTTTTTTTTTTTTGTTCTTGTTCTCTTTTTCCTTCTTTTCTTCACGTTGAACTCCTCAGTAAGTGACATTTACTTCAGTGAAATCACCGTGAATTAGGTCCTGGTTCTCAGCCTTGAAACCTGATTTCATTAGAGCCATATGTTTAGAGACCGAGCGTACTTTACTGAGCTCACAAACTGATCTATAATCCAGAATAGTGGTTTTATTAATTCACCATGATTAATGCTACTGTCAAGCAGATGGGAATGCTCTCGTCACTGTTAGGTAAATTATATGTGGAGCTATACCATATCCAGAACATTCCTTAGTGAACATGGAATCTAAATATGGGGTGGTGGTTTATGACCCACTATAGGAATTCCCCTGCCTCAAGGACCAAAGTACTTACAATTGTTATTCTCTCTCTTGGACTATGCTTTGAAAGCTCTGTCCATTTTTGGCCATTTGGACTTTCTTTTTCCATATGCAAAGTTGTACTTTTAAAACTCTGTTCTTTGGAGCCCTGAGAACAATGGGAGCCCATGATGGGTTTTAAGTAGGGAAGTGGTCACACTTGGATCATAGGTGGGCTACTCTTGCTGAAGTATGGATAATGAACTTGAGCAGTGGTTTCTAAACCCATTCAATCATATTCCTTATTACTACCTTATTACTAACTACTTTTTGAGCATACATCATCTATGTATATCATCTACATACCCATGTATAAAATACATATTACTATACAAATAATGTGTATTCTCATATATAATATAAAGGACACATTATAATACAAATTTTTAAAATTGAATTAAAAATGCAAGTAGAATTTCAGTGCTTTCTTCTCATCCTAAATAGGGTCATCTTGTATACCCCCGGGGTCTATGACTGCCCTGCCCCCCACCCCCCCATTCCACTTCCCACTTTAGAAACTGATAAATTAGGAGAGAAATAGGAGAGAGATAGGAGGCTGTTATAGAAAACTAGGTGAAGATAATAATAAATTAAATAAATAAATAAATAGAAGTACGTGAATTTGAGAATTATATGAAGATAAAATTAACTGTACTTGATTATTAAGGTATATGAGGTACAAAAAATGAGCCAAATGTGATGCCTCAATCTGGGATTTGAACAACTGGGTACCATTTACTGAGACAGGAAAAGTAGGAAGAAGAGATTTGGCAGTCAGATGAATTCAGTTTGGCATATGTTCAGTTTGGTGGGTCCAGACAAATCCATGTGGTGATATTTATTAGTAGATTAGATATACAACCTTGAGGAAAAGAATATAGAATTAAAGACAGAGATTGACAGTACATTTATGAGTTTGCAGAGTGACAGCCTGTAGAATGTTTTCCTTGGCCTCAGACAGTATTTACGTTAAAAAATTAGTTGCTAACTTTTAAAATTATTGATTTTTACACAAAAATATTGTATTGAATTTCATTGAGAAATTGGAAGTGATGGCAACACTAGATATGAACTCTGACATGGCGACAGTTGGCTAGACCTGGGTGCCAGCTGCCCAGTTTAGATGTGTCCCCTCCAATTGATTGCAGTCCTTACCTGGACCTCTTTACTCATATACATTATCTGCCTGGTCTCCAGATATCTGAGTTTGTAATCTCTAAAAGCTGTGTGAAGCCATTGGACTGATTGATGTAGACCATGGAGAATGTGCAGGGAGAACAAAGGGGACAGATCCTTAAAGAATTCTGATGAATGATGTATGCACAGAGGAAATTTAAGGAGTGGAGGCATCACCAGGGAAGTAGGCATAAAACCTGGCGGGTGTGGTATTATAGTTGCTAAAGGAAGATAGGATTTAAAGAAAGAGGGAGATGAATCAGAATATAGTATTGAAAGATCAATTAGATAAAGACTTAAAAGATTTCATCAGATGTGGTACAACAGGCTTTCATAACTTAGTTTATTTTCTCTTTAACATTCTGAAAGTCTCCTTTATAACCAGTCTTAATAGGCTCCACATGTTGCACTGAATAGATGTGTTGAGTTTTTGGTGTACCCTGCATAGGTGCGTTGGATTTTGCTGTACACTGAGTAGGTACATTAAGGTGTCTGGCCTTCCACCAAGACTTGTGGTGCATTATAACCAGCCATCTAGGTGGTAGTCTGAGAATATCTTTTCTTGTTTTGAAGTTTCTAAGCTCCCTAATGATAAGATAAAATTCTGACCTTGTCCTCTAAAGTTTAACCTGTTTGTATCCAGATTTTGGCTACTTATTTTACTTCCCCATCTTGAGAAGTAATTGGTTTTTGTTTTGTTTTATTTTAGCTGCTCTACCAAATGAGGAAAATACTTTCATGCTACTTCTTGAGACCATTAATGTTTTTTAAATAATTTGGAATGTTAAGCCAATCACTAAAACTTCCAGAAATTGTGTTTCTAAAATACCATTTAAAAAGTTCTCCTGTGCAGAGCCCTGTTTTTTTTAAAAAGCAGACTTCACATTTCTCCATCTCTTAGTTCTAGTCAGCTGATCAGTTTGATTTAATTAATTAAAACAGTTTTTAAGCCACTTGTATTCCCATTCTCAGAAGTTCTTATATTGTATTCAGAGAAATAATTATTTTCTTATTAAGTATTTAATAATGTGCCCCTGGAATCAAAGCACGTTTGTTCCTTTCTCTGTGGGATGTTTCTACCTTGGTAGGTGAAGAGAGGCACTTCCTCCTTCTGAAGCAAAGACTATGCTTGTTTACAACCCTGTAATGTAAAGATAGTATTTCTCTGCATATCCAAGGACAAGCATACTTACTAACCATTATAAAATATTTGGGTTCCCTAAGCCCTACATTCCTCTCCAGTTACAAAAGTCACTGTGTGTGTAGGTGTCACCTGACTCTCTTTACATCATCCTGTGGGAATTAGAGCTCAGGGAACAAGTTCCAAGAAAATGGTGATACTCTGACCACTGCTTCCTGTGAGTAACGAAGTCCTTTGGCTTTGATGCCCTGACCCACAAATACTCTATCTTCTGCCAGCATCCATGCAACTGTGATAGGCTAACTTGTTAGCTTGCAAAATAGGGTAGAATCTCAGATTTTCACAGTTCTTTAGAAACATGTTCTGCTGGTGGAGAAATTGTGACTTAAAAGCAAAGTAAATAAAGCTTCATAAAATTAATATTTAGGATTTATTTTTCATTAATAGACTGCTAATGCTTCATCTTCCTGTTTTCCTTATTCTGAATGTTGACTATCAGTAGGAAATGACAATAATTGTTTTTCTTTGTAGCTTTGTTTTTGCCTTGTTTATCTGCAGTCATCAGTAGTTTCTCTTAATAAAAAGGAATTTTGGGGGATCTACTTATGCAAAATAGTATGTACGTAGTTTCTCCTGTGAGGCTTTAGTTATTGGAAATTGTATATTTTTTTGCCTTAATTTAACTTACATATCTAGCAGACTTCACCCATTGCTTGTTAATGTAATTGACCTATGTAGAGAGATTTCTGGGGAATTTTCTTTTATTACAGACATTTTAATTTGTAGGACAGGCTGGGCTCTTAATGCTAAAAGGAGGATGTGTGGCAGAACTTTCTAATCTTGTTTAATCTGAGTATCCTAACTTCTAGTATCATGAAATCATACATAATTAAAATCATATAATTATACTCTGAAAAAAATCTGGCTTTTTTCACTATTATGTTTATGAAATTCATCCATGTTCTTGCATATAACAATAGTTTGTTCATTCTCCTTGCCCCATTGTATGGCTATACCACAATTTACATATTCATTCCATTGGTGATGGGCATTGGATTCTTCCTCCTTTGGATTTTTATCAGTGGTGCTGCTATGAACACTTTTTGTACATTTAAAAAAAGACATATGTATACATTTCTGTTGTATGTATATCTAGGAGTGGTATTGCTGGCTCCTAGTTTATGCATAGTTTTAGCTTTAGTAGCTTTTAGTAAACCACCAAAGAGTTTTCCAAAGTGGTTTGCCAATTTAATCACCTATGAGGAGTGCCTGAAGGTTCCTGTTTTCCATATCCTTCCCAACATTTTATGTATCATTTGTCATTTTAAAACTTGTTAATAAGCCCCTCTGGTGGGGATGAGTGGAATCTCATTTTGTTCTTAAGTTACATTTCCATGATGACAAATGAAGTTGAGTGTATATTTGTGTGTTTATTGAATATTTTGATTTTTTGTGTGAGTGTGAAAATTATTTGCCCAATTTTTGAGTAGTAATTATTAATATTTAGAAGTTTTTATATATTATAGATGTGAATTTTTTGTTGATTATATTTATGTGAATGGTTTCTCCCAATATGTGGCTTTCTTTTTCACTTTGTTAATAACATTGTTTCATGAACACAGGTTTTTAATTTATTTTTTCCTTTATCCTTTGAACATTTGGGGTCCTGTTTTAATTATTTGCCTGTAATGCAGGTATTCTCTTCTGTTTCTTCCAAAAAACTTTATTGCTTTATCTTCCATATTTAGGTCATCTAAAAGGTTCATCTAAAATTGATTTTCATATGGTATTAGTTCAGGGTCAAGATTCATTTTCTTCCATATGTATATTCATTTGACCCAGCAGCATTTATTGAAAACATCATCCATTCCCTACTGCTGTTTATATATAGTTGTTACATAACCAGTGTCCAGATATGATTGCATTTGTTTCCAAAATTTGTTTTATTCTATTGTCTATTTGTCTCTCCTTGTGCCAATACCACACTGTCTTAACTGATGTGAAGAGTATAACTTTGTCAGTGTTTTTCTTATTGAAGTTCGGCTTGATTATTCTTGGCTCTTGGCATTTCCCTATGAAGTTCAGAATCAGCCTATCAGTTCCTACTATGAAAATGTCTGCTGGAATATTTGATTGGGGTTGTAATAAATCTAAGAATCAATTTGGAGAGAATTGACACCTTTACCATATTGAGTCTGCCAGTCCCTTAAAGCGTTATATCACTTTATGTCTTCTACATCTCTGATCAAGTATGTCTGTGTGTTTATGTTGTGTTTTTGCTTGTGTTTTGTTAGCTTTATTCCCATTTATTTGATATTTTCAGATGCTATTGTAAATTTTTTAAGTTTTATTTTCTAATTATGTATTGCTTATATATAGAAATACAACTGATTTTTGCATATTTTATCTTTAGCAGCCATGTTGAATTCTCTTTTCTTCTCATAGTTTAATCTGTAAATCTTTTTGTATTTCCTAGATAGAAAACCATTTCATAGGCAAATACTATTCTAATTTTTGTTTTTAATTGGTTATTTCTGTGATTGCAAAATATACTTGAAACAGTTTTAGTATGTCTTTTACTCCTTTAAGCCACTAGAGCATATTAGAAATATTCTGAAAACAATTGCTTGTAATCCTACCAAGATCTAGGTGTCATCAATTAAAATTTGTGTTGATCTCTCCAGACATTCCAGATAGTTTTCAGCATTGGATCATAAAGGACATACAATTTTTCTTTTTTTTTTAGCCACACTACACGGCTTGTGAGATATAGTTCCCCAACCAGGGATTGAACCAGGGTCCCCGGGGCCCTTGGCAGTGAAGGCACGGAGTCCTAACCACTGGACAGCCAGGGAGTTCCCAAGGACATACAATTTTAAAAATGCCATTTAATGCCATGGACACTTTTCCATGACAAATATTTTTTCCGTATACAATTGTTAATTGCTGTAAAATATTCTAATCTATAGATATGTCATTATTACTATCAAACATATTTGTTTTAATTTTTTGCTATTGTGAACAACACTGTTGAAGAGACATAGATGAGTCTTTGCATTGCTGTGTTGTTTTTTTTTTTTTTGACATAATTTCCTTGTTGAAATCCCTAGAAGTAAGCTCTTTCTGGGTTAAAATGTATAGTTTTTGAAACTTGCTGCCAAATTGCCTTCTAGAAATGTGTAAATTTTCATTCACACCAGAAGTACACAGAAGTTCCTGTTTCCAAACATCCTAGCCTTTGTTGAGATTCACACCTTTATTATATGGATTCTTTTTGCATATGAGTTAAAAATAAAACCTAAATAGCCTTTCATGAGAACTTGTGGTTTCATGGAAATGTTTTGCCCTTTTTTTGAGTATCAATTGCCTTACATTTTTGTCTTCAATTCCTTATTCTTTTGTGTTAAAACTGCAGGGTTTTAAAATTTAGCAAGTTGTTATCTCTCCTGACATTGTGTGAATACACTATCGCTTTTTTTTTTTAAGTCATCAAACCATTTCTGTTTAGTAGGAGAGTGGTAGTACACTCAAATTTCTAGGTTCCTCCTCTGTGAAACACTCCCTTGCCTTCCCTAGACAGAGTTTAATTACACAAATTTTAGTTGCAAAGATGAATAAGATAGTCCCTGTTTGCAAGGATCTCCATCCCCTTGGGTTCCCATAGCACATGAATCTTTTTCTGTGATAACCTGAGCACATGACACAACATAAGTTATTTACAAATCTTTCCACTTATTAGACTGTGGCTTTATTTAGATTTTTGTTCTGAAACTAGTACAATGCCTGGCACATATACGGCCTTTCTTGGGTGAATCACTTAACCTCGTTAAGCCTCAGTTTCCCCATCTCTATCTTGAGGATAAATATATTATCTGCTTCACATTGTTATTATGACAAACTCAGTACTTAATTTGGTGATTGGCAGATGTAAGTCATCAATAAATGGCAGCTCTCATTTTTTTTTCCTATTGGAAGTCTAAAGATCCTGAACTCACATTATTGTTATGGGTGCCAGGCTACCCATTGGTCTTTTATTCAATTCTTTGTGGATTGATGGCTACTTGAGCTTTTCACTGGATTTTAAAGTTAATTCAACGTGTAATTAAAGTGATTTATAATTGTAAGTGGCAAAAGGACAAATTAAAATACTTCTGGATTGGTGGGAGCTTGAAGCTTAGTTGGACCTTTTATGTTCTATTCCTTTTCTTTCTCTGCCTCTTTCCTTTTCCTAGATCTCTGCCAGCACACTGAAGTTCCTACATATTTGTAAAACAATTTGCCATTAACGTTTTCTCTCACTAGGTTCATATCTAGGGGAAGAGCTTATAGAAACCACCACTCTGTGGTATTGCTACAGTTAGTTAAAGGTGTGAACAGTCATCCTCTGCCTTTCCTCCTCCACCCACAAACCTCAGGAAAGTATGTGGTAGCAACTTGAAATCCTCTTTAAAAAGTTAGATCCTTAGTGCAACAGTTGTAGAACTTTTTTTTTTCCAGAAATAATTGTACTGTATTTCTCTTCTTCACTCATGAACCTGCCCGCCCCACCGTTGCTCCCACCTTCTTCCCATGGTGGGTATTTGGCTCAGCTGATCAAGGGAAGGGTATCTGTTGTACAAAGTTTTATATATAGTAAGTTAACCAAATAATGCCCTTTCTTTTTAATCCGTGTTACTACCCTTAATTAAGGTTCTGTTTGGACGTTAGGTTTATCACAAGGGAACTGGGGGAAAGTCTCATTTGCACAAGGACTGTGCAAATGTAGCTTGCCCCTTTGTAAAGTGTCGTTCCAAAGTGTTAAATTAGACTACAACTTTAGAATTTTGTTCATTTTTTAATAATTTGCTCAGGGAAATCACTGGTTATTCAGAAGACTTATGATCTGCATGCACCTTAAATATTAGGATGAGGATAATTTTTATGGTAATGGATATCGAAAGGTGTCTGTTTAGCCAGTCTGTTTACTTTTTCTAATATATGCACAAGACAAAATTCTCTAAACATTTCTATACAAAAGAGAAAACACCCTTCTTAAATCAGTAGTTCTTTGTTTACTGGGTTTTTTTTTTTACTTTGAGTTTTATGGTTCATGTCTCTTTTGTGTATTGAATATTTGAAATTTTAATTTAGAAAAGCAAACTGCTTCTTAGGCACTACTTCCAAGGTAACTATAATGAAGCTGGACATAATTGCATATCTACACTTTGCCATAAATCAATAGCCTTCTAATGTTATCAGAAGTTTTCATTGTTACTTTAAAACAGCAGCATCTTGTTAACCTTAATCAGAGCCTGATGTGTTTCTTCTAAATGGCTTCTGATGTGGTGTCTCTCTTCGGTTCTCTGTGGTTTCCTGTTTTTTTCATACATAGAGAAAAGCCTTTTGATGTATTCAGCCTCATAATCTTTTTCTTTTAATAGCATATCAAACACAAACTTTCTTATATATACAGCACAGCATTGTAAGCCTGTTTCACCATTCATTTATTCATCTTGCCACAGATCACTCTTTCTCTGGAATTCCTCCAGCACTTCCTTAGATACCTTTCTGTATTCTTTAGCATCACAGTTCTCATTTCTACCCTGAAAGAGTGTGTTCTTCAAGGGCAGAGATAGTATCTCGTATATCCATAATTGTATTTCTCCACAGTGTCCTGCCTTAGCAATGAATAGATCACGTAGACTGGTGACGCTCAGTGAGCTGCCCCCAGCCCAGCCACATCAGCATCACCTGGGAACTTGTTAGGTCTGTAAGTTCCAAGGCCCCACCCCAGTCATGCTGAATCAGGACATCTTGGGTTGAGGATCAGAAATTTCTCTGCTCACAAGCCCTTCAGTGATTCTGATGCATGCTCAAGTTTGACAGCCACTGCAGCAGATAATTATTGAATGAATCTGAAAGTTTTACATTTATGGTACTGCTTCACTGGGAGGATTAGTATCAGATGGGGCCAATTTTGTCCATTCAGCCTGAGTTTTATTTCTCAAGAGATACAAGTAAAGAAAAACCTAAGATTTAAATATTTGCAACCTTAGAAGAGGGTGTATATAGCTTTTATGCTGTCCTACTATGAAAACTGCAGCTTAAAGTGTTTAAAATATGAAATGATTGCTTTCTTCCACCTGTTCAGGAATAGGCATTTAACATTCCAAAAGGAGGAAAAGTAAGGAACGAATAATGGATGTTACTCATTTTCATGGTGGGGAAGAGGTGGGTGAATGTTGGAAACTGGTCAGGTAGAGGATGGGTTGGAAGACTTTCCCCTGGGTACCATTCTATGCTCTTCTAAATTTTTGAACCCTGTAAGTGCATTATGTAGTAAAATGCTGATATGGGGTATTTAATAAGATTAAATTAATGAATAAGTTGAATAAAGAAGTTTCCATATGATAGCCAGTGGGGTTGGTTAAAAGTTATTAAAATTTCCCTTTGCATTAATATGAAAGGTTAGATAAAATGGCTTTCCATCTCTGTAGAACATTATTGGGGTGGTGGTAGAAATGTCTTAATGACTTTCCACCTGAACTTTCTTATGCAGTGAACAAAGAATTCTTACTGTTACATGAATCCATCATCTTGTTATTATTTTAAGAAAGTAAATGGAGGGGAAGAATTTAACTTGATTCAAAGTTACATAACCTTGCATACACAAATGAAGAGGTCAGACCTACGGGACATTGATCTAATACCTTCTTCTGAAGTACTTTTAGAAGTATCTTGATAGGCAAGGAGAGAAAAATTGATTTACATTTTTGTCACATTCTTAGCAAATGGAAAATAATCTGGTTAGCAAAACCCATTACATATGTTCTGAATTATGAACAGTATTCTCAACTGTTTGTCTTTTAGTACAAATGCAATTATATTAATGGTATGATTGAATTGTGCTGTTTCAATGGAAGGTATGTCTTAAATGACAGTTGATTCAATTTTTTTTTTTTTTCTTCTCTTGCACAGAACTATTGTACCATGGAAAGTATTCAGACAGTGCCTTCATGAGGTCCATCAAATTAGCTCTGGTCTGGAAGCAATGGCTCTAAAATCAACAATTGATTTAACTTGTAATGATTACATTTCAGTTTTTGAATTTGATATTTTTACCAGGCTATTTCAGGTAAGCTTTGTATTTGCTTAATCCTGCCCTCTCTTCCACTTCCCTCCCTTCTGTGTGTGTGTCTCTTTTTCACACACACATGCATACATACAAGTATATGGGAAATGGTCTCATTTTTGGTAGTCTACAATTTTAAAGCAAGTTTTTCTGGTCATTGCTGTAAGTTTAGAGTTAGAGTTTGGAGGATCTGGTGTTCCGAGCCTGGAGGTTGCGTATTAGCTTTGAGAAGAATGATGTAAAGGAGCTTTAAAGTCCCTATTTGGTTTCTCACTTTACTTTGTTGTTCATTTTAGCCCAGTAACTGATAGAATGCAGGTTTTTTTTTTTTTTTTTTTGCAGTACGCGGGCCCCTCACTGTTGTGGCCTCTCCAGTTGCGGAGCACAGGCTCCGGACGCGCAGGCTTAGCGGCCATGGCTCATGGGCCCAGCCGCTCTGCGGCATGTGGGATCTTCCCAGACTGGGGCACGAACCCATGTCCCCTGCATCGGCAGGCGGACTCTCAACCACTGTGCCACCAGGGAAGCCCAGAATGCAGGTTTTATAGGTGGGCATTTGCTGAGGTTGTATCCCAACTTCTTCTCCCCTTTGCCTCCCACATTCATTAGGTGAGAAGGGAAAATAGTGAACCTGGAAATAAATAGCAAACTCACCCTTTTCTGTATAGGAGATTACTGTGATGTGTACTGTTTTTACAGCTTGCTTTGCTCTTTGATCTGTATATCACAAACATTTTTCCGTGTCAGTAAGTATTTTCATCAATATAATTTTCAATTTTCAGTTGCTACAGAATATTCCATCAAAATAGTCTGTCATTAATTTAGCAAATCTCTCATTTGGGAAATTTAGATTTGTTTTCCTGGTTTTTTTTCCCCTAATATAAATGATTTTGAGATTAACCTTCTTGTCCTGTTTATTGTTTTTCGTTTTTAATCATTCTTTTATAATTGTCTTCACATAGCTATTCAGAAGCAGGTGTCACATAATAAAAGCTGGGTGCCATTATTTTGTATTTTTGTATGTGTTGATAGAATTACCCTAAACATGAAGACTTGAAATATACTTTGAATTTGCCTCTGCCACTAAATTGCGTATCATCTATGAGATTCATTTCAAGTAGTCACAAAGCGAGAACCCCACCTAAAATCTTTATGATTCTAATAATATCAATTATATAGCAAGTGATGTTAATTGATCAAAAACCAGGCTTGCTTATATTCTGACAATTTTTTTTATTATTTTAGTCTTCAGTAAAATTTATTCTGTTTGAAACATGCTTTCAACAAATGTTAGAGTATAATATTGGTTTTCATGTTTCTCATGTTGTAAGAATTTTGCTTCTCTGATTTATGACCCTGCTTGGTACTCACCCGCAAAGATCGGGTAACTGAATTATGTAAGAAAACAAGATTGCATGGGATTAACTTTTAATTTATGAAAGAATCCATTAACAGAGGGCAAATTAACTCTTGCCAACAATACTTATAGAATACATTTTACTTTATTACAACTTTATAATCATAATTCTACCTAGACGTATAGAATAGGAAATTAGACAATGACTGCAGGAAGTATGCTTTTGGATATTTTCAGTTTACAGTAGTTTCATTATTATTCCCTTGGTATATGTACGTTGTCAGTTAATGTTTTTCCAATGACGTTAGGATACATTTTAGGAAAAGGTTGTGTTATCTGATACTGATTATTTTATAATGGAACCTCTCCTTTCTTTAAAAGTTTCTGATAATTTTACAAATACTTAATTTATTTAACATGATACCAAGACATTCTAATAGTAGATGCTTTGCTTCTTCCCCTTGAGAAGGAAGAGAACAAAAGTTATTTTCATACATTAAGCCTAGCTGTTTATTCTAGGAAGAGTGTATTTTCTGTGGGGAGCCTAGATGACTTTTCAGTGAGGAGGTTAAATACTAGAACGCCTCAGAGTTATATATCAAAGGTATGAGGGCAGCTTAATGTTGGTTAAGCACTTACCCAAACAGCTGCTTAATATGTGTACATATTTTCTTATAAGCTGTTTCACTTTAAAACAGCCCAAGTAATCTCAACACTCTAAGGCACATATATCTTCTTTATGCTCATGGGGATGGGAGAGGAAAAGAATCTTTTAAGTAGAGCTACTATGAAAAGTATTAGATAACAAAACCAAAACCTTACTAGCGGACCAAAGAATGCCTAGTGTCTTTTAAAACTCATAATTACAGCAGTAGCTAAAGAACTTTTGTTAGCCCCTGTGTGTTTCTCAGATTCTTCACCTCTCCTGATTTCATTATGCTTAGACTGTAATCATATATGTGCTTTAAAATACAATAAAATTGGTTGTGTGCACAGAAAGTACATGTATTAACTTTTACTGATCTTTTATTTTTACATAACTTTAACAATTGAATAATATTTTCTTGTTATAGTTGTGTATTCTATATGAAAGATGTAAGTTTTGTAGCTACTGTAACTGCATGAACATATATTCTGCTGCAGCTGTGATATTGGTGGTATTAATTGGTAGTGACTCCTTCTAGCATTAAATCGTTGGGAATAGGGTATTTAACAGAGCGGCATCTGAAAGAGGGCAGGGTACACCATCAGGATTGAGGTTTGACATAGAAAACTAGCTTAAGGGTTTGCAGAAGGTGTTGGTGGAGGTGAGGAGATGAAGTTGAGACTTGCCTAGGAAATGAAATCAAGAAGCTGGTGGATTCTGGTTTCCCCTTTTTCCTGTCTTCCCTCATCCTCATGTTTTGCCAGAACTTGAACAAGTGCTGGGAGTCACTGGAAAGGTCTTGCATGGCCACCTTCCTCTATCTACATTAAACCTTATCTCTCTCCCCTCCACGTAGTTCAGAGATGCTGGGATCGGCAAGTGCTCAAGTCCTGGAATGGAAAGACAGGGCTTTTGCTTTCCTCTTCCGTCTCCCTGGGGCTGCTGCTCCCTTCTCCTTCCATTTCCCCACTGTAAGAGAAGACTGGGTTGTTGAGAAATGGGGCAGTAAATGGGATGAGTAGGTGCAGGATAAGGAATGAGTGGTTTGGGGCAATGTACTATTGACTGTGGAATATATAGCATTGTGGAACAGGGAGAAAAAGAAGAATAAGAAACTCATCTATTGTAGTGAGGATTAAGAGAGTATCTGGGCAGACCAACTGAGGCCCTACTTCCAATGTAGGTTGTAAGTCGGTAAATGGTGAACACAGTGGCTTTTGGGAGAATGGAGGGACTGGTCTTCTTAATTCACTTTATTAATTTCTGTAGTCATTTAAGAATCTCCAAATAACTTGGTGTTGGTGTGTGAGAAAAGATTTCCTATAACCTAAAAACAAACTGTGAAAACAACCATTCTCCCATCACTTTGTTTTGCCTCCTTTAAGCCATTAGTTGGCAAAATACTTTAAACACAGGTGTTTCTGACTGTGGGTTGCATTCTTAAGAAAAATAGTACACAGACTCTTTCTATTACATAAATATTGTTGCAGTTAGAATCTGGCCCTCTGGATTATTACTAAGAAATGGTTGCTAAATACTGCAGCATTTGGCTCCAAACACCAGTTTCATTTTTTTTTTCGCTTGTATTTGATCGGTGCATTGGCTCTCTATAAAGTTCAGCGTTTTGTAAAACAACTCTTTCATTAATTTGTGTGGATTTTAATGGAAGTGACCCAAATATTTTGTATTTTTTTCATCCTTGTCCTTTGTAGATGAGGAAGTAGAACAGAACAAAACAAAACAAAACTCAGTGACTATAATAGTAATTTTTCGGTTTTTCTAAACGTATGCTAATACTCTTCCAAGTATTGTTTATGTAATTTTTAGTCATCCCTTAAGAAGAAAATTAAAAACATGTTTTTTGTTTTTGTTTTTTTCAAGTACATAGACAGAACCTCTCATAATAAGTGTCTCCAGAGCTCATTTTTCCCCAGTTAGGTATTTTAGTGTGGTGGGGAAATACCCTAAAGATTTTTCTTGTTATTTTGGAAAAGGTTAAACTCTTCATTACAAAATCATTCTTTCCTTTGTTATCCTCATCTCAAGGGATACAATCCTTAAAGAATTGCGCCTTGTAAATGTGAAACTTGCTTAACAATCACAAGGAACAAGTCTCAAAACAGACAAAAGCAGGAGCCCTCCACCAATAATCATGTCTAGGATGACTATTTCAACAACTATCACTTGGCAACACAAAATACCTCTTTTTTTTCCTTTATGTAGAAGATTTGAGTTAATAATCTGGCACATCAGATAGAGTATGCTGCCAATTCCTTTGGACAAATGTAGCTTCAGCCTTAAAGATATGGCAGAGATGATTCATTCACACCCTCAAGCAAAGTTGTCTATTACTGACTGCCTTTTTTCTCTTGCCATGGTAACTGGAGGGACAACTAATCCTATTAAAGAGACAACGATACAAACCCTTTATGTGTGCGTGCATGTGTGTTTGTGTTTATTTCTGCAAAAGATTTTTACAGAGCTCACCTCTAAACCATAAACTTTTCTGAGTTTGTGATTGTACCCGGATAAACCAAATGTGAGTACAGTAGTCTGTTACCATGGGAGTCGAGGCCTTGCAGACAAGTCACTCAGTAGAGGACCTCTTCAGCTCTTCCCCCAGCCTGATCACTATGCTCTGACACTGTGCATTAGTGCCTGGTCTCCCTTTGGGAAGCAAGACAGGTGTGTTCCTTGTTCTCATGTAGCTTATGGCCAATGTGTAGACTTGGCCAAATCACTTACATTCCATGATGGAGTTTTTTGTTCTACAAAGTGAGATGTCTAAATGCAGAGTAGTGAACAAAACAGACACACAGGGAGATGAGGCATGAGATGAGAGTTAGTGGTTTTAAATAGGGTGGTCTGAGAAGGCCACATTGAGGAAATGACATTTGGAGAGGAAGCAGTCACATGGATATTTGGAGAAAGAATTCAGGTATAGGGATCAGCAAGTTCGAAGGCTCTGAGGTGAGAGAATATAATTACGTTCAGGCCAGCAGGCAACAAGGCCCGCGTGTCTAGAGGAAAGGCAGAAAGTGGGAGAGTCACAGCAGATGGGGACACAAAGGGAACTGGGGCTCAACCCTGCAAAGGTCTTTCTAGGCCATTTATAAGGACTTTGGCTTTTACTCAAAGTTAGAGAGTTTTGAACAGAAGAGTTGATGTGGTTTATGTTTCAAACTGATCACAACTGCTGTATTGGGAATAGAATTTGTAGAGAAGAGACTATGTGGTTTTCCTTTTTGCTTTCTGTATTTTATTCCTAAGAAATCTGTTTTCTGCATAATCATATTTCTCCAAAAAGAAAATACATAATTGCATGTTTGCTGTTAGGTACTAGAATTTGGCCTAAACCCCGTAAGCTCATATTCACTTAAAAAATATCCAGGAGAATTTTAGTATGTGTATTAAATGATGGGTTGCTGTGTAATTGATAGTTGATATTCTCTAGGTAATCTTTTAATTTATTTATATTTTTAGCCTTGGGGCTCTATTTTACGGAATTGGAATTTCTTAGCTGTAACACATCCGGGTTACATGGCATTTCTCACGTACGATGAAGTAAAAGCACGGCTACAGAAATACAGCACTAAACCCGGAAGGTAAGACTTTTTGGCAGTAATATTATGTGATATATGTAAAGATGAAAAGTCCTCTATGGTTCATTCCTAAGTAAATCAGTAACACCCATGGGGATGAGGGGAGGGAAATGCTAATAGACCAAAACAGTGCTTCTTAATTCAGTTCTTTAAATTGGTACGTTATGCTTGTTCTGAAATTTAGTGTTCATAAAGTGAAAGAGGATATGGTAGTATGTAATTCAATGAATTTAGAGAGTAAGTCTCAGAGTTTCAAATTGGAGTAGGATATTAGCATATTAACTGTTTTCATGACACATGTTTATGTATAAAATTAGATGTGTATATTTAAATACTTGAATATTGTGCTAATGACAAAATAAATCAGTTTCATGTTCATTATTTTAAGGTATTTTTTCAAGACATTCAATTTGGTTCTATGATAATCACATAATTACATATAAATACATATTAATGCATGTAAGTACATATAAGTGTACATATGCATGATAAACACATGTAAGTACATAGACATATAAGCCCATTGTTAACAATCCAAACCAGTTTCATGTCCTTGAGAACGTCTTCCATGAGACCTCATGCTTGATGTTGAAATTGAGTGAAACTCAGAGCTTGGCTGTGTGATCAGCCCCTCTGGCTTTGACCGAGAGAGCACACCTTATTAATGGCAAATCTGGGCGGGAGAAAGCCTGTCTCTCCCGTGGTGCAGGCATTTTCCCCACATGCGGTCTAGAAATGCACCAGGCACATAGTAGACATTCGTGCTGTGGCAAGCAGTGTGCTGGGTGCGACACTAATGACAGTGGAGATCTGCCCTCCTTCACTCTCATGTTTTAGTAGGAGACACCATCCCAGTGTTTGTGAGTGCACTGACTTTCACATAGGGGTCATTTCATTTTAGGAATGAATTCGGTGGTTTTTTAAATCTACCTTTTTCTTCTAATATCGTTTTATTTGATTTGTAGTGCAAATGTCATTTGTCCTTTAGCAAAGTCTTTTTGAGTACAGTCAGTTATTGATGATTCCTTTCTTCTCTGCCATAATGAAAAATTTCCACCTTTTTTATTTTTAAAAATTTATATGGTATATTAGAAGGAGGTAATGGGTACAGAAAACAGTGTGGCTCCTGTGGAGTCGTTGGTCTAGACTGAGAGCTGGTTCTCATTGTGACCACAAGAGCAGGCCAGATATTGTGCACATTGACAGTGGCTTAGGTGAGTCATTTTGTTTCATTCAGGGATCTCTCATAACCAGATTTTTCCATAACTTTTACACCCTTCACTGGCATCAAAGTAGCTTCTTGCTTCTGGAGTATGATTTGAAAGATGTAATGTGGTTGGAATCACGGAATCATGCAAATTTAACACAGACGTCATTTGGGAAATTATCTTGTCCAATTCTAAATAAATAAAGTAACTGAATCCCTCTTGTGTTCTCTTGTTCAAGGTCATGGAGATAATTAATGGCAGTGTTGGAAGCAAAAGCCAGGTCTCATTGCTATTGGAATAGTTCTCTTAAGATAGTACCCTCTGAAAGGATGTTTTCCGTTCCTTCCCTTCTTGCCCTGTAACAATGATTTCTTCTAAGTTTTAGGTAGTTAAAGATGAAATGATTAGACTGTGGTAAACTGTTACAGGTAAGGTGTGATGGGGTGTTTAGGAATACTCAGTGAACAAATCAAATGATTTTGACAAATATTTGCTGGATACGTGTTTAAGCGGTCCTTTCTCTTGGAAAGTGGTTCATCTCTTTGGCTTCATGGTAAAGAAAGTAGTTGGGTCTATTACAAGGACATTTGAGTTCTTCAGGATGTACTTTATTTGGGATCCAACTGACAGTCATAATAAGTCTGTGTGGAATTTGTGTGATTACGATTAAGGATCCTAATAAGGGACAGGTTGATATTTATTTTCCGGCTTTCTAGGGGAATATGTTCTTAGAGTTTCTTGAAAAGTCCTTTCCAAAATTTCCAAAACCAATATGAAGTTCTTAATATTTAAAAATCATAACTTCTGGGACTTCCCTGGTGGCACAGTGGTTAAGAATCTGCCCACCAATGCGGGGGACACGGGTTCGATCCCTGGTGTGGGAAGATACCACATGGCGCGGAGCAACTAAGCCCGTGCGCCACAACTACTGAGCCTGCGCTCTAGAGCCCATTAGCCACAACTACTGAGCCTACGTGCCACAACTACTGAAGCCCGTGCGCCTAGAGCCCGTGCGCCTAGAGCCCGTGCTCTGCAACAAGAGAAGCCACCGCGATGAGAAGCCCGTGCACCACAACGAAGAATAACCCCCGCTCCTCGCCACTAGAGAAAGCCCGCATGCAGCAACAGAGACCCAAAGCAGCCAAAAATAAATAAAATAACTAAATTTATTTTTTAAAAGAATCACAACTTCTTCCTTTCTTTAAAAACCCAGTTTTCTTCAAGGATGAAACCACTTAAATGGAATTATTATCATTGCTTGTTTTACAGATGAAAAAATGGAGAAGGAAAATGGTGTAAAAATAAGTTTGAAGATAGAAATTCTAAATGATTCTGTTTATTCTTTCACTTAAGAAAAATCTAAGAGATTGTTTGGTAGTAGTTAGCTTACATTTTGAATGTGATTAAACGTAATTTTCTTATGTTTCACAGCTACATTTTCCGGTTAAGCTGCACTAGGTTGGGACAGTGGGCCATCGGCTATGTGACAGGGGATGGAAATATCTTACAGACCATACCGCACAACAAGCCCTTATTTCAAGCCCTGATCGACGGCAGCAGGGAAGGATTGTAAGTATGAGACATGGGAGTTGGGGGTGCTTATTATTCACAGATGTGGAAGATAGAGACCGCTTTGCGATGGAGGGAATGGGTAGTGAGGCTGATGTTCAGGCTGGTTTTTATTTCAAGACTAAGAAATGGATGTTCCTTAGTTTTTATTGTTTATGTCTTAAAATAGTCATTTTAAGTCATAATTATTTGATATATTTTTTTCTAGCATGGTCTAAACAATCTTCGGGTCTCAATATTGTCTTACAAATATTAGAAGTATACAGTTGTATAGGTACAGTTGGAGAATGGACTCAGTGGAATGATTATTTGATTGTTCCCTACCTAGCTCTGCTCCTGTGCTCCCAAATTGCACTCCCAGTCAGTGTAGGGCCTCTGAATCCTGTTGGGATCATGAGCAGATTCTGACAGGCTCTGTTTTTGGGCCATTGGTGAAGTTGCAAAGGGTTCCCCTGTTTATGGGGTTGCTGCAGACAGCTCACAAAAGCAACCTCCCAAAGAGCCATCCATCAGCTCTTCTCTCTCAGAAAAATGCAACTGGTTATTAAATGGGCCTGGGACTTCATTTCCACGGGGAGCACCGTGCTGGTGTGTCACTGAAACGTGTCTTCCTTCTCTCCGCCTTCCTCCCTCTGTTGCTCCCTCTCTTTCGTCCTTTCTGTTCTTTGTTTTTTTTGTGTTATTGTTGTTTTTTTAAGTTGAAGTCTAGTTGATGTACAATATTATATGTTACAGGTGTACAGTATAGTGATTCACAATTTTTTAAGGTTATACTCCATTTATAGTTACTATAAAATATCGGCTATATTACCTGTGCTGTACAATGTATCCTTGTAGCTTATTTTATACCTCTTACTCCCCTTCCCCTATATTGCACCTCCCCCCTTCCCTCTCCCCATTGGTAACCACTAGATTGTTCTCTGTATTGGGAGTCTGTTTCTTTTTTGTTATATTCACTAGTTTGTTGTATTTCTTAGATTCCACCTATAGTTGCTATCATTGAATTTAAGTGTATAACATAGCAAATAAATTCCAACATCAAATTACAATGAGTTTTTGTATCTTTCACAGGAAAAGAACTTATTAACTAAAGGTAGTTTAAAATTAGATGTCAAACGGTATATATTGGGATAATTCTTTAAAATAATTGACTCCTATTGCCTCATGTAACCCTTAAATTGCTAGTTCTACTTTTTATGTTCACTGGTAATACCACATTTTCTTTTTCTTCTTCTTATCCTTTTCTCATCCCTTCCCTTCCCTTCTCTTCATGTCTCCCTTCTTTTACTCACATCAATAATAAATCCATATTCCAGAATTGTATGTTAATAGCTAAGTTCAGTTTATCTTAAGCTGTTTTTTTTAAATTTAGAAATAGATAAATTCTCCTTTGTTTTTTAGGTTAAGATTGCCTTTCTTCTCCATACATAAAGTTTAGACAATCTGATGGGTCCCTTCATAGTAAATATGTCTTTCATTCATTTTAGTCATATGCCATTCCCTTCACCCTTTTGTGGTATTTTCAGTGTCACCTCCATCTCACTGACTTTTCTTGTCCTTTGCCTTGCTGAGTAACTTAGAGACATATGTGCTGCTCCTACTTGCTGCGGCATGGACTGTGATAGAAGCCTAGCAAGAGAAAGTCCACCAGAAAGAGCAAATAGTTTAAATTTTCCAATAGCAAAAAGTTTTACTTTTCCAAAGTAATTGCAAAAACAGAAAGAAGAAAACGTGATGAGATCTATGTGAAGAGATAAAAGTTGTGAATTTTCAAGAAATAGTTACATAAGAATTGTATGGCAAACTGGTACCAAATGTCTATTTCTCTCTTTTTTTTAAATGATCATAAATTTGCTATTCTGTCATTTATACCTTACCTCTGGTGCATCAAAGATTCATATGTGTAGCTTTCTATTCACTATGATAAGAGGACTTTTGTTTTGAAGAAGATGTGCTTCAGAGTTTTAATTTATAAAAAAGAGGTTATGAGTGAGTATATCTGTAAATGGAGTAATTTTGATATAGCTTTTTTTTTAAACATCTTTATTGGAGTATAATTGCTTTACAATGTTGTGTTAGTTTCTTCTGTATAACAAAGTGAATCAGCTATATGTATACATGTATCCCCATATCTCCTCCCTCTTGTGTCTCCCTCCCACCCTCCCTATCCCACCCCTCTAGGTGGTCACAAAGCACCCACCGAGGTGATCTGTCTGTGCTATGTGGCTGCTTCCCACTAGCTAGCTATTTTACATTTGGTAGTGTGTATATGTCAGTGCCACTCTCTTATGTCATCCCAGCTTACCCTTCCCCCTCCCCATGTCCTCAAGTCCATCTCTACGTCTGCGTCTTTATTCCTGTCCTGCCCCTAGGTTCTTTAGAACCATTTTTTTTTCTTTAGATTCCATATATATATATGTTAGCATATGGTGTTTGTTTTTCTCTTTCTGACTTACTTCACTCTGTATGATAGACTCTAGGTCCATCCACCTCACTACAAATAACTGAATTTCATTTCTTTTTATGGCTGAGTAATAATATTCCATTGTATATATGTGTCACATCTTCTTTATCCATTCATCTGTCGATGGGCACCTAGGTTGCTTCCATGTCCTGGCTATTGTAAATAGTGCTGCAATGGACATTGTGGTACATGACTCTTTTTGAATTATGGTTTTCTCAGGGTATATGCCCAGTAGTGGGATTGCTGGGTCGTATGGTAGTTCTAGTTTTAGTTTTTTAAGGAACCTCCATACTGTTCTCCATAGTGGCTGTATCAATTTACATTCCCACCAACAGTGCAAGAGGGTTCCCTTTTCTCCATGCCCTCTCCAGCATTTATTGTTTGTAGATTGTTTGATCATGGCCATTCTGACTGGTGTGAGGTGATACCTCATTGTAGTTTTGATTTGCATTTCTCTAACGATTAGTGATATAGCTTATTTATATTGTTATAATGCTTTACATCTATTTTTCAAAAGTCAATCAGAATTAACAGATTATAATATCATAATCAGTAGTCTAGCCTCCAAACTCCTGTGCAAATTACCTGTTAATATTTACACAAACACACACACAACACACACACATCTTCAGAGGGGTTTAGCTAGTTGAATTTGAAATTTAATGACAGATTACATTAAAATCTGATCAGATTAGGTTTTAGATTAGATTAAAATATTAGGATTTTAATTAGATAGGTTTTTTGTTTGTTAGCATTTTTTCCTTAAGATCAGTAAAAACACAGGATATCATCTGGTCCAACTATCAGGGACAGCTCTCCTTTCCGTATAGTTAATCTGATATTGTAGGACATAGGTGATCAAGAAGTTTACTTTGATAACTAGCCAAGATTCCTTATTCCTTCACTGCCATTGGAAAGGGCTCAGCAGTAGCACCCCAGTGTACTGGGGACAGTAATCACTGAAATGCTCCTTATACATTAAATAGAACCATTTAACCTTTCCTCTAGTAACCTTATTGTCATTTTGTAATCTTTCATTTCTGAGTTCTTCCTAGAATTCTACGTTTTTGAAGTGTGATGAACAAAATACATAATAATATTTAAAACTGGCCATTTTAGGGTATAAAAAAAGAGTTACCAACTTTTGCTTATCACTCAATATTTGTAGAATTGTATCCCAACCCTATAATGACATTCTAAATTTGTATCATAGTCAGATGTAGTCAACTCCTTTTCCTAAATCTTAAAAAAAAAAAAAAAAAAAAAAAAAGACAGTCACTGATATGCTCCTTACCATGTGAGAATTATCTATCCTCTAGGTTCATTTTTTCCTTGTTCACTTGTGTAATTTAAAATACTTACTAACATTCTTATAGACTCTTTATTTAAGGATAGATAGTTTTTGTTACTTCACAGAATAGTTTTAGTATAGTTTTGCCCTTTAAAATATTCACCACTGTAGTATTATGTTCTTAATTTTTCATTCAAAAATCTAGAACAGAAAGATAGTAAACAAAACCAACTGTAACTTAATAAATTGATGAAATCCAGCAGTAATATTACTGCTTTCTTAATCTAAAATATGTGTTTACCAACACAGTAAACTTCATTTTTTAATGAATTTCTGAATGAGTAAAAGCTGGTTTAGTACAGCAAGACAGCACTATAACTTTTAGTTCTTATTTTAATTCTCTCTAATAATGGAACCTTATGTTTATAAACCATTCTGTTTGTACCTTGATTTGAAGTAAATGAAACATGGAATTGTAACATTTTTAAATTTCTGCAGTAAACGTGTATGTGTGTGTGCACATGTGTATATGTGTCAGGATAAGTGGAAGGTGAAACAGAAAGAAAGAGGATGGGAAACTGGAGAAAGAAAACACCACGGAAGTGTTTGAATAACTTTTGTTGGAAAATTGTGGGCTTTAATTCTATTTTTCTTTCCTGGTGGTACTAAGCATTGTGTAAAATGATACAGTTAATGTTAACTGTGCTTCAGATGAAAGACGTAATAATTGCAAATAGGTGTATATTCAAAGTATTTTGGAATAGAATATGAGTAACCAGGAAAATAAATTTTTAACTTACCTATACATATAGTAAAGGTATTTAATTGAAAATGATTGCTTAATGGCTGAGTCCATATTCATTGTATATTTCCTTTATGAAAAAGATTCCTAGATTTTAACTGTCCTAAAAATAACTTGTAGTATTATGGAAACAGTGATAGAATAAGTTCTTGATGTAAGTTACATAAAAAGGAAACATCCAAATGTCTGTTTGAATATAGAAGAATCTGATTAAATAACTTTAAATGCAATTAAGACTTGTATATTTATGTTAATAAAATTTCTGTTTATAACCCAGCTATCTTTATCCTGATGGGAGGAGTTATAATCCTGATTTAACTGGATTATGTGAACCTACACCCCATGATCATATAAAAGTTACACAGGTAAGGACAATTTCTGGAGACATATTTATAATTAATAAGTATCTCCAAAAAAAAATAAGTATCTATGATGACTTTGAAATAAATAAGACTCTTATACTATAGGTAAAATCATGTGCAGGTATTTAATGCAAAAGATATTTAAGGAATTTTAAGAGTGTTTGAAAAGAAATTACATTACTTTCTGCATTTTTTTGATAAAAGGTTCTGCTTTTAATATTCTTGCTTCCAATATAATATTGGCATTTATGTGGGGAGATAGATAAATAAACCCATAGGTAGGTAGATGGATATGAGGGGAGAGCTATAGTTTTAGAAAACTCCAAAGAAGATTAGGTTAATTATATGCATTAGTTTTTAGAGTCAAATGAGTAATTGAAGCCTATTGTAGACAATAATTATATTCTTATAAATCCATTGTTGGCAGCCTCATAGGTTATGAGTGGGAGTATAACTTGGTAAAGCCTTTCTTGAGGGTGATATTCAATAATTATCAAAATCTAAAGATCTTTGACTCTAGATTCCATATGCATATCACTTGCATATACACAAGAAGATCTATACACCAGGATGTTTACTTTAGCATTTTTCATAAAAATGAAATATTACAATATACCAAAATATTCAGTCATAGGTTAAATACCATTGTATACTCATACTGCATATACCATAAAGTCTTTAACAGGAGGAAGGTAGCTCTACTTATTCACATGGGAACTTCTGCATCTTATGTGAAAAAGTTATGTAAAGCTTAATTATGTAACATTTTATTTTGTAAAATTATATTACTTAAGTTCAATTTTGTAAATAAATAAGAAATTACCATATATGAACATATGAATGTGCTTTTAAAGAATAAAAATAGAAAAACACCAATCTGGCAACAGTCTTTAACTGAGAGAGAACTTGAATATTTTATTTTACATGTAGTTAAGTTTAAAAATTTTTATAATTTAGATATTTTGTGCTTTGTATAATAATAAGACTGTAATAAGAAGAAATAATACGTTTTGGGGAAGACAACAGATAATTTTAAATTTTATTTCTGGTTCTCCAGATTTCAGTCTCAGTGGTCTTGATATTATTAGGTGAAACACACTTCCTGACATGGGTACTGTGTGTGGGCAGTTTTTAAAATTTAATATATGAAAGCCATTTAAAAAATTATTTAGTGATTCTCTATTTTCTAATATATGTAAAAAGACACGAGATAATTCCTCATTATAAATCCATTGTTTTTTTAAAATTGTTTAAAAATTCATATTCAGGAGTAGCATCATTCTCTTAAATTGCTCATAAATATTTGATTAGCTTACATCTTAGGTTGTATTGAATTCTGCAGCTGTGATTTTAGCCTATTTTAATTTTTTTATAATTATAAATTGGCCCTTTGGATTTCATAACCAATATAGATACTTGTCTATTATTTTAGGGATTTCAGTGATATATAATTTATTTTGGATTATGTTAGACTTCTTTTCCATCTTGATCCATTTTCTTGTCTTTTTCCTTAATTTATTTTAAGATTATTTATATAGTCACACATACATATATCATGGTAGACACAATTTATATGTGAATGTGTGGGTATATGTGTGTATGTGTATCTGTGTATGTGTTTATATATATACACTTTTTTCTCGAGATTGTAAGATCTTTCATTAGGTTAAGGATAAAATATTGTCATTTATTCATCCTATCCAGGGCCGTGTATGTATTAGGTACTTACTAGACTAAAACATTGCCTTATTTAAACAAATTTTTATTTCTATATTTCCTTTTCTTTGTATCCCTATTAAATAACACTATTTTTCATACTTTTTTAATTCTTACCAATATGTTTGTATCTTCTTTGTGACGTAGATCTTTTCATTATCTGACCACTGAAAGTTTTACTGTGCCAAAAGCTTCTAAACTAGCAAATCAAGAGAATGTTGAATAAAACAATTTTTGGTTGCCGAAATGATGAGATTTCTTGATGGTGTTAGACTGGGAAAAGAGTATGCGAATTAGAGATTTATTATAGAATTTGAAGGAAATAATTTAAACTTACTGACCCTCATTTTTACTTGTTTTTTTTTAAAATTCAGTGTATCTTATTATACTTTGGAGATTATATGACATAATAAATGTGGACGACAGTACCTAGCATGCAGAAAGGCCTTGGCAAATGCTGCTTTACTTCCATTCTGGAATTTCTACAGATAGCTATCTAAAAAATAAAATTAATGATCAGCCATATTGCAATTTGACATTAAAATTAGATGAGTATGTGGCATTTACAAAGAAAATAAAGTTATTTATTATTGCCTTTTAAAACCATAAGTTGTGTCTCTTAAATCACTCTATTGATGCAGGTACCTTCCTAAAGGAACAGTACAAAATGTTAAATAATCCAAAGTATTCAAAAAGCTTATGCAATTGCTGATAGAATCTGTTTAATTTTGTAGACCAAATTGTGATGACCAATTTAAAACATGTCTTAAATGGCAACATGATCTGACAGGATCAAGTGTGAGGAATTTACTGTAAGTCATTGTATTTAAGAAAATTCAGTATTATCACTTCATACTAAAAATACATTAACATTGCCTTTTCTCTCCCCCAAATTCCAGGAACAATATGAATTATATTGTGAAATGGGTTCCACTTTTCAGCTCTGTAAAATTTGTGCTGAGAACGACAAAGATGTCAAGATTGAGCCTTGTGGGCATTTGATGTGTACCTCTTGCCTTACAGCCTGGCAGGTATAATCAAGATTTAATTAGCAACGTTGATGTCTTCCTTATATTCCCTGTGAATATTTCTCTTTTCAGTTTTCTTCATCTTAATGATTCAGGAAGTAATACTGATAAGTGCTTTGTTTGAATGGTTGTTAGAAAAAAATCTCATGTTTGAATCTTTCATTTATATGATTTGATTTCTTTTTGTTTTTATGTTTGCTTTGCATGTATAACTTAATTTTATGATATTAATCGTAAGTAGTTCTACTTCTGTAACACTGTTGATTTCAGAATGTAACTTATCAGTGTTACCAACTAACCATATTTATATTATTTATCATAGGTCAGATTCTATTTATAGTAGGTCAGATTTTCAAGCAATAAACCCTAGTAGATAAATCTTACGTTGATGTTTCAACACCTCTCTTCTCCTGAGAAGATGTGCCTTCTGTCTCACATATGGGGGTCTACAGTTGCTCTGTAAGGCTAAAATAGAATCAGACAGAAAAAGTTTCCCAAATACCTTTAGTTCCCACAGAAACAGGCACTAAATTTTCCAATTTACAGAAGCAGAATTTAAGGTGAGCTGCCTTCCACTCTGTAGGCATTCAATAAATATAAATTGATTTGAGGTTTTAAATTAACACCTAGGGAATAATTGGTTTCCCCAAGGGCTTATTTTTTTTTTAAATATTTCTTTATCTGTAATAAAGTTTGGAGATTTAAAAATAGATCTTTGGACAGATTTCTAGTTTTGAATATTTAGAGGATTCACAGAATATTTTGCTCAAGTCATTTTTTTGTTGTCGTTGTTTTTTGTTTTTGCGGCACGCGGGCCTCTCACTGTTGTGGCCTCCTCTGTGTTGCGGAGCACAGGCTCCGGACACGCAGGCCCAGCGGCCATGGCTCACGGCCCCAGCCGCTCCGCGGCACGCGGGATCCTCCCGGACCGGGGCACGAACCCGCGTCCCCTGCATCGGCAGGCGCACTCTCAACCACTGCGCCACCAGGGAAGCCCTAAGTCATTTTTAAATTGCTCTGTTTAACACAGTCAGTATTGAAGTCAGTATTGCTGATTGGGTTTAGAAAACAAATAATTAAAATTTCAAGCCTTTTAAAAAATTTTCAGTTGAGTGTATCATCGGCATCCCTACCATATTCCTGAGCCTTCTCTCCAACCCAGAACCTGTGCATTGCCTGAGGAAGGATGGCTTCAGAGGATCACAAAGGGGCAATGCAGACTCATAGGAGCATTGATGTTTGTTGAGCTCATTACTTGGTAATAAAATGTTAATGATTTTCACATTTTCACAGTCTTATAAAGAGGGCCTCTTTTTTCCTTTGGGGACATTTTAAAAATGGATGAAAAAAAAGGGGAAGAACTAGGAAATGAATTACAATTGATTTACATTTTCAGAGTCATTTCTGTACTCCCAGACATCTCTGCTACCTCGCTAAAACTTGCTCAACATCCCTACACTTCTCTCTTTCAGTATGCATTTGGTTTATATTTTACCTGAGGTTTTCCTTGTTATCCTTGCCCTAATTTCCCTTTATCCCTTCATGATGCTTGTGAATTTTGTGTAGTACAGGGAGTTGTACTACACAAGTTGGAGGAAAAGGGATGCTAAGTATGGCATCAGCAAACTCTCAGCATAATCACGTGATTGCTATTTAAGTTACCTTAGCAATAATAGTACTGCATATGTAGCAGTGTCTTTTTATAAATGAGTTTCAATAAATTTAGTTACGCTGATAGAAGACAAAACTGTCGGTTTGCAAGTGGGTTTCAAATGTATCAGTAGAAAGTATTATAGAGATGTTATTGACTCAGTGCCTGGCTGACTGGGAGGGGACTACTTTAGGATGATTTGTTGTACCTGAAACCCATTAACTATTTCAGGGTAAGTATTAAACTGATAGGGGCCAAATGTGTATGTCACCCATTTAGATTGACTTATGTCCTCAGTGTGGTAGTATGGTTCTCACAGATATGAAGAAACTAAAAGTTTGCTTTTCTCCCTAAAGAAAACCAGAATTTTAGGCTGGTACAAACTTCCAGTACTCTACCTCCATACATGGCCTGTGTATTTCAGCCCCTTCTCTGGGGGCCCCCGGCTTGGAGCATACAAATACATACATATTGCAGGACTTGGCATCTTCAACTTGAAACTTACCTAGCATTTGGAAGTTAAGAGGATTAAAAGTCGGAAGCTCCCATTTGGTTGGCAGAACCTTTGATTAGTAAAGATTATTGTTTATATAGTGTCATACAAAGTAGTTGTTTACCTTGTAGCTCAGGGTGAGTGAAAGAGTAAGGCTGAATGTAAAGCAAGGAGGTTTTACTTTCTGTATACTTCTTAAATGAAATGTATCTTTTAAAACTTTAGGGCCAGTGCTATATATTTAATTTAGTAATAAGTCTGTGAACTATTTGCAATAGGTACGGTATGTGTAAAACACACAGGAGTATTTCCCAGTTGTCATGGCTATGTTATTAACCCTTTGCCCTTTACATCACCACAGGTTTTCTATATATTACTCTGTAGTCTCCAAATGGTGCAGTTTCTCTTGCCTGTAGCTAAACAATTCCTTGATTCTCTTCATGATTTTTCATGTTGATCTAATGGCCTTATATTAAGATAGTGTCCAGTCATATTTGTAAATTAACATTTGCGATTTCTTTCTTTCTCTTTTTTAGTCTGAAGTACAGTACTTCTTAGTTTTACTTTTAGAGATCGAGGAAGTGCATAAATTGCCAAGTGCTAAAAACTGTCTGTGAGTAAAATTTTAGGAGAAGCTGTCTGAGAAGGTAGTACTAGAGTAATAGTTGACCAAGTTAAGTAGTAAAAAACTGACAAATTCAAAAGTGCTTAGAAGGTTGAAATAATCAAAATAAATCACACTCATGTCACTAGTGAATAATGTTATTATCCTAATGTAATCATAGAATTTGGCATATAAGTTAATGAAAAATATGCAAAGGCATTATTTCAGCCTCTTTAAAATTCTTCTCACACAAGACAGTTCATGATCAGTAAATATTTTTCTGATACATCTTGTATATGTCCCTGTAAGCTCTTACCTCCTTGTATTTGTATTATAAGCATTTACAATACATATTTACCTCTTTTGCCTCTAGGATGTGGATTGCTTTACCTGTTTTAGAATTCCTCTCCCCTAGCATGCTACCTCCACGTTGGTAGTTATTTGGTAAATATCTATAGACCGTGTGCTAGATGATGTAAAGGAAAGAGAAGAATAGGGCTAAGAGTACGACAAATAAAAAGACACTGATATTATGGATCAATTGTGAAAAGCCCTTGTAATGTCTCAGTTCTGTCCATTTCTCCTCTGCAAAGTATCAGTGGACTTTTCAAAGACCTTTTATCATGTTTAAGATCCGAGAATGATTCCTAAGAATTTTAAACCTCAGATCCATTTGTTCCATTTAGTAGCTGCTGGGTGATTCCCTTCAACTTTTCACATTTTGGTTTTTTTGCACTTTTTTTTTAAAAAAATTCCTTGCAATATTACTGGCACTAACCTACAGGCAGGAAGACCAAGTTTCTATTTATTGCTTTTTTACACCGAGAAATATGCACAGTGATCCCTGATTGAAGTTTTCTCTACCCTGAAAAAAATTGTTAGGTCAGTGTTTGAGAATTTCTAAGTGATGTTCCATAGTCTCTACATCTCAATGGGATTTTAGTGGTTAGAGAAGCTTCAACTTTTGAACATTTCTGCTTTTGGATAAACTGAATATTTCTACATTTTCATATAGATTTCACACTGTGCTGCCTCCTGCCAACCAACAGATCTGTTTTGGCAGTTTTCATATTTTTGTATGAACAGCAGTATTTGACAGTCATTTAAATACGTTATTGCAAAATGCCCCTGTTATTGAATAAAAATAAGTCTTATGAAATTATTAATCCATTTAAAATACAGTTAACAAACATTAGCTATACTAAAAACCTCACATCGTAGCCCCAATGAGCTGCTCACTGGACTTAACCTAATTGTTGGTCAATATGAGGACAAAAAGAAACAAAATTATGGAACATTTCCATAGTTCTGCACTGTATTGTCAAACATTGTATCTAAGCTTGTAGATGTAATTGGAAATGTTATGTGAGTAGTAAGTCTCTGGATATGAGTACATGTAGTAATATGTGTCTTTTTTTTCCAACTTCTTCCTTATTCAAAATGGTAAAAGGCTAGAGTCTGTTTTCTAACTTTAAAGCCAGTGTTTTTGTTTTTATATGCTTGCTTGTTTTTTCTATCAGAGAAAATATTGAGTTTTCAAACGTAATTGTGCACAAGGATAATTTGGTTTCCCTTAACTGGCTTGGTAGAAGCTGACAGAATATTTCATCCGTCAGGCTCCAAGATCTCAAATCCATTCGTTTTCATTTATTTAGCAAACATTCTTTAAGCAGCTTCTGTTTCCCAGGTTCTGTACTAAAGACACAGTCCCTACCCTCAAGAAGTTAAAATTAAATCTAAAAATTTTATCGAGGGGCATGGTACTAATAATCACTTGAAATGAATATCCTGTTATCTTTCAAATTTAATTATGGATGTGAGACATTTTTGTTACTTTCGACTACTTTGGTTGGGCATGGTGATATGAAAAGGATTTTGAAGGCTGCATGTCTGCCAAGAAGCTCTGATAAATCAGGTCCAATAGGAAATATTAAACCCTGACCGTAACATATTATATGTTCAACCATTGTGCATTTTTAGCAAGTAGTTCTTCACCAACTTTTCTTTCCATTTGATGCCCTACTTTGGTTTAATTGAAATTCACTGGAGACTTAAACTTTGTAATTAACGGAAACCCTAAGAAATGCACAGTAGAGGTGTCAGTTAGTTATTATGGGCTGCAAGTGGTTACTCTTTAATTGCTGTCATAATGGCCCATTTAGTCATGCCTCTGAAGAGGTGTCAGATACTTTTTTCTTCTTCTGAAACTGTTATTTAATAAATTGAACTGGCAAGTCTGAGTTTGCACAGAATACTAAGTAAAATGAGTAATCACCTCTCTAGAGGCATTCTTTGAAGTAGTATCACTCTGGGTTCGGCATTTCTTTCTTTTTTTAAAAAAATAAATTTATTTTTGGCTGCACTGGGTCTTCGTTGCTGCGCGTGGGCTTTCTTTAGTTGCGTCAAGCGGGCGCTACTCTTTGTTGCGGTGCATGGGCTTCTCATTGTGGTAGCTTCTCTTGTTGTGGAGCACGGGCTCTAGGTGCACGGGCTTCAGTGGTTGTGGCACGCGGGCTCAGTAGTTGTGGTGCACGGGCTTAGTTCCTCCATGGCATGTGGGATCTTACCGGACCAGGGCTAGAACCCATGTCCCCTGCACTGGCAGGCGGATTCTTAACCAGTGCGCCACCAGGGAAGTCTGGGTTCGGCATTTCTGTTCCATCCTTGGCAATGCAATCCTTGGAGAGTTTTCTTTCACTTCCACACTATTCCATGAATATTAACAAAACATGTTCTTCTTTACTTCCTCCATGTCTCCTTTTCTGTAATAACATATTATGCATCAGTGATATTGCAGGGTGATCACATAAGGTGTAAAGTAAGGAACTGTTTTTGTTCTTTCTTTCCAGGAATCTAGAAAATATCTGCTGCATACAGACTCTAAACTGTGTTCTTCAAATCTTTCTTCCAAAATAAAAATGGATACACATATGCCAATTGGATATGCAGCCTTTGTTTGAATTATTGCCAAGGACTTTCAAATTCAATTAAAAGCAAAGTTAATTTTCCTCTGATTATTCCTCCTGCATATTTTTTCAAAATAATTTAAAGGAAAGATATTGGAGTATTCAAAATACTTAGCAAAAAGTCAGCAGATGAAAATTAATAAGCTCGGATTTTAATATGACATGTGATTAAAGAGATTTATAGGTGTACCATATTTAGAGAGCATGACTGGGGAAGAAATGTGTAACTGTCTAAGAGAGGTGAGAAGCCAGCTCAAAGAATCGCATTCAAGGCACTAAGAAGTAATCTTAATATATCTGTTTTCAAAAGCAACCAGCCTTTAAATTTCTAGCCTCAGTGAAGCTTCATAACCTTAGTACTACAAATAAAAAAATATTTGCCTTTAAGAATGTTATAAATTAGTATTTGTCCTTGATTATATGTTATGTCTTTTTGTATAAATGTGATAAAGTGTTGGAGCTCCTCTTTCACTTTGAGAGTCGTGTAAGGGCTATGTTTCCTCAGCTATCTTACTTCTTTTCTTTGTTCTTGAGACTGTTTTTGTAGTAATTATACCAACTGGAATTTAAGTAGCACTTTGGAAGGCTTTGAATTAATTTATCTCACTTTATCTTTAAGATATCCCTTAAAATGTGCCTTCTCTCATTATACCCTACAAAGAAGATGAAATGGCTTACCCAGTGTCACACAGCTGCAATTGGTGGGTATAGGATTCCAATCGAAGCTTCCAGATTCAGAATGTTTATGCTTCTTTCCTGATTCACTGTTTTCATGGTCCTTCCAAATTAAAACTAGAAGAGTCTAAATTTGTCAATGTCGTCTTCCCTTGCCCACCATAAAAGAACATCAAAACCAAAGATCTCTCTCTCTGTTACTTATTCTAAGATCACTATTAACTATCATCATTCATTCTTTATAGCAAGAATTTACTAAGTTTTTGTGGGATATATTGTGCTCTGAAAATGCTTAGTATGGACCCAAGCTACTCTCAGTATATGTATGTGTATATGTATCTATCTAGTTATTTATCTATAATTGTTTCATGTTTAGAAAAAGAGATTTATGGTAACTTCAAATCTGTGTGAAGTATAGCAAGGTAATGTACATTAGAAGTTACTGAGATGGGAAACACACATATAGTAAAAATATACTCATGAAATGAGTATATGAGACTCATGAAGTCTTATGTATTCTCTAGGGCCCTCCATTTATATTGTATTTGTGGGAAGGCATGAAATGATTGAACTTAAAGTGTGCCTTCAAATAATTAATCATCTTGGGAGCAAAAGAAATTGTACTATGTATGATGTTTATCTTTTAAAACATTAAAAGAAAGTATTTAAGAGATAATATTGATCTGGACAACATTTAAACAGAAATACTATGGAAGGTGACTGATACATGATGATGATGATGATGAGATGATAGTGACAATATTTATTTGGATTTTTACATAGGGTGTTATTGGGGAATGGGAATTTTGGGGGGAACTTAATTTTTTTTTTCTATTTCTCTGTCAATATTAATTTGTTCTCAGGTTACCTAAAGTTATATTTAATATCATTAACTTGCAGTATTTATGGTTGCCAAATGAGTCTGAGTAGTTTTATCATGAGCATATTACATAGTTAAGTTTCAGATGGTGTAGAACGCACTGATAACTTCTGTCTCATTTGGTTTGGGAGGATTTATTTGAGGAAGTGAAGTCTACTGAGTGAATTAGAACAGATGGAGTCCAAGTACTTCCTCTTAACTTTCTCAGAATGTGAATATGTTGGGGACTAGAGAAGGAATTATGTATTGGTCCTTCTTCTTCATTAACATATGTTCTGTGATCTTGCGTTAAGTGTATATTGACAGAAACATTATTTTAATTATTGAGGCACAATCCTGAAGAGTTAGGTATCTATCGAAGACATTCTTCATATGTGTTTAATCAACTATCTGACAGAAATGAGGTGGAGTACCAAAACAGCACCAAAATTTGAGATTATGAGTACCAAATTTGACAATATGGTCAAACTTAATTTGCATATGACAATAGTTTACAGAGAAAGTGGTGGGTGAAGTCATATTAGAGGAGGCATGTTGTGTGATCTATGTTTGCAAATCAGAATGGAAGTACATTGCAGCTGGATTTTGATCCTAGTAAGTAATGTAAATGCTCAATAAAGATAAAGCTTAACAGAAAATATATTTTGTGACATATACTCATAAAGCAGCTACTCTCACATCAGTAATTTGTATAGCATTAAACTTTAAGGTAGGAGAGATGGCGAAAAACCTAAATTCAGTTTTAGATGAACCGTTCCCAGTCTTTTTCTTGTACCATCAAGATGCTATTATTGCCTTTCACCTCCTTCCCTTTCCAAACACAGTCTTTTCAGTTACCCCTTATCAGGAAATAGATCACATAAACCAGAAGTTATCCTTAACCAAACAACATGCAAACTGACCCTGGAGGTTCTAAGGAAGTCTTTGAAGGGGAATACAGTTGCTTATGCATTCTAGCCACTGTACTCAAAAATAATATGACTTTAATTATTTCGATTGAATAGATTAATTGTAGTTATGATAACTGTATTATACTTAGGTCTTAAAAGATTTTCTGGTTTTTAGGTACACATACTAAAACGTTTACAGATGAATTTATGTAATGTGTAGGATGTACTTCAAAATTATCCAGGGGCGGAGGGAACAAGTAAACATATAGCTGAAACAAGATTGGGTGTGAATTGGCGGGGGCAGTGTGATGAATTGGGAGATTGGGATTGACATATATACACTAATATGTATAAAATGGATAACTAATAACCTGCTGTATAAAAAAATAAATAAAATTCAAAAAAAATTGGGTGTGAATTGATAATTGTTGAAGTTGGGAGATAGGTACATGCAGATTCATTACACTTTTTTCTCTGCTTTTGGTTATGTTTGAAAATTTATGTAATAATTTTAAAAAAATGTATAAATGCATGAAGTGTCTACTTAGGGCCCAGAGTACAGCTTTCCATCCTTCATGCATTAAAGACACAGGGAACATCAGCTCTTTTACATTTTAATTTTTTACTTAGTGACATTCAACTTACTAAAACTGAAGGAAAAAACTGTACACCCATTTCTCCCACCACCCACTCCCACACCTCTGGCAACCACCAATCTGTTCTCTGTATCTGAACTTATTTTTGTTTTGAGTTAATTTTTAGATTGCACATGTAAGAGAGATCATATGGTATCTATCTGTCTTTCTCTGCCTTATTTCACTTACATAATGCCCTTGAGGTCCATCCATGTTGTGGCAAATGGCAAGATTTCATTCTTTTTTACGGCTGAATAATACTCCATTGTATATATGTACCACAATTTTTTATCCATTTATCCACTGATGGACACTTAGGTTGTTTCCATATCTTGGCTACTGGAAATAATGCTGCAGTGAACATGGGGTGTGCATATATCTTTTCTAATTAGTGTTTTCATTTTCTTCAGGTAAATATCCAGAAGTGGAATTGCTGGATTGTATGGTAGTTCTTTTTAATTTTTTGAGGAACCTCCGTACTGTTTTCCATACTGCCTGCACCAATTTACATACCCACCAACAGTACACAAGGGTCTTCTTTGTCCACATCCTCACCAACACTTGTTATTTCTAGTCTTTTTGATAATAGGCATTCTAATAGGTATGAGGTGATATTTCACTTTGGTTTTGATTTGCATTTCCCTGATAATTAGTGATGTTGAACATCTTTTTATGTAACTGTTTGCCATATATGTATCTTTGGAAAAATGTCTCTTCAGATCTGTCCATTTTTTAATCAGATTGTTATTTTGTTTTTGTTTTTGCTGTTGAGTTGTCTGAGTTCTTTATGTATTTTGGATATTGGCCTGTTATCAGGTCTATGATTTGGAAGTATTTTCTCCCATTCAGCAGGTTGTCTTTTCATTTTGTTGATGGTTTCCTTTGCTATGCAGAAACTTTTTAGTTTGATATAATCCCACTTGTTTATTTTTGCTTTTGTTGCTTTTGATTTTGGTGTCAGGTTCAAAAAATCTTGCCAAGACCTATGTCAAGGAGCTTACCGCCTATATTTTCTTCTAGAAGTTTTATGGTTTCAGTTCTTACTTTCAAGTCTTTAATCCATTTTAAGCTAATGTTTGTGTATGGTGTAAGATAATGGTCCAGTTTATTTATTTATTTATTTATTTATTGCCATGTGGTTGTCTAATTTTCCCAACACCATTTATTGAAGATACTGTCCTTTCCCCATTGTATATTCTTGGCTCCTTTGTTGTAAATTAATTGACCATATATCCTTGGGTTCATTTCTAGGCTCTCTATTCTGTTCCATTGATCTGTGTCTCTTTTTGTGCCAGTTCCATACTGTTTTAATTACTATAGCTTTGTATTGCTCTGCTTAGGGCCATGAATACCACTTTCCATTCTTCATGCATTAAAGATGCAGGGTACATTGGTTCTTTCTCATCTTGCTCTTATATATTAAAACTATCTGTTTGAAATTATCTTATGTAGATCCATAGGAAAATTCACTGCAGACACACAGTATGGGTCCATTTTGACTTTTATAATAAGGGGATTTTACGTGGATGACAACCTATATTGAAAATGTACTTACATTTAATGTTCTTGTTATCAAAGATAGGAGAAAGGTTTAGCTTTCCTTAAATATTTGCTACTGTGTTAGAAAATATCAGTGTAAGATGGGAGAATTAAGTATCAGTTTTATCATCTGTAAAATGATGGAGCAAATACTTGAGTTGCCTTGAAACTCACCAGACTTGAGCACACGTGGCAGTAAACATCAAGGGATTTTGTACTAGCCTGTCTGTATCTCTTCATACCACCTTAGTTCAACTATTTTACCATTCCAAGTTTCTTTCCCAAATTATGTAGCAGTCGATGAATAAGGAATTGTTGCAGTTTCTTTTCATTAACCAATCCAGAAAGCATTTGTTTTTCTTTTTTTGACAATTTGTTTGGCAAAGGAGATGTTCAGTTTGTTAATCAGAGTGATGCTTGGGAAAGAATAAACTACGTACCACAGAATCTGCCACAGAGTGTATGCTAAGTAATTGTCCAGTGAAAGGAGAGTGTTACTCCACCACTGATCAGAGTGTCACTGGAGGGCAGGTAGATCACCACGTTCCCGTCGTACCAAGTGCATGGGACAATCTTAAGTACTGAATGGTTTCTTTAAAGATGTTAGCTCTTTTCATTCATAGTCTCATCTCTAAAAATGATACCGTCATGCGATTTCTGCCTTAAAATGATCTTATAAGTTTTATAATTTTTTAAAATAACATACTAGTAAAGTCAGGGTATAATGGAGAAACAAAAATATGGTGGTGAATGTCATATACCATCTATCTCTAAAAGTCAGCATTATCTGCAGGGCAAGAAAACAGTCTTGTCCTGTTTCCCTCCCAACTGTGAATTCTTAATGTAGTTAGTTTTTGAGAAATAGAATTGGGAGATTTTCAGAAAACTTCAGTAATTACCAGTAAATGAATTTCTGGCCCAAAAGTATTTGCACAAATCCCTTTGCAGTATCTAGTTTGAAAGCAAGATGAGGTGCAAAACTTGATATCTCACATATTGTTACATTCCATATGAGCTGTGTCAGAATGACAGGCTCTCAGGACAGATGATGATTTCTGAAAATAAACTTATTTTTTCCCACTGATTGCTTATAAACCAAGGCTTTAAAAGACCTAGGCAATTAAAATGGAAATATGTAGCCATAGTTATGTGCACAGGAACTTTTCCAGAATTGATTTTGAAATGGATTGTTCTAATTGATACTATTACTTTATTTATAATGAATTTTTATCAAAATGTCCTTTTTATAGAATGTTTAATTTGCACTGGTGCCTTTTGGTAAAGAGGGACATGATTTAATTTCCAGTTTTCTGCAGGACTCTAAAGTTTTGATACATTAAAATTGTAAATGAACATTCAGTAAAATAAAGTTAAGCTCCTAACTTTTTGATTTATCCTAAATCAAAGGCTTTTGTAAAGAAATTTTTCTTAAAAAATTTGAAATTTTAAATACTGAACATATATTTTGTTGGTTCCCCGTTCTACTCTACCACCTTCAAGGCAGATCTTCCTCCACCCCCACTGCCTACCTGAAAACCTATTTTTTGCAACTTCTTTTTATAGTAGAACTTTGGCCCCTCTCAGTAGTGTTTTATTTGAACAAAGACCAATCAGCACAATTTTTATGTTTGTTCAGGAGTCAGATGGCCAGGGCTGCCCCTTCTGTCGCTGCGAAATAAAAGGAACGGAGCCCATAATCGTGGACCCCTTTGATCCAAGAGATGAAGGTTCCAGGTGCTGTAGCATCATCGACCCCTTCGGAATGCCGATGCTGGACTTGGATGACGATGATGACCGAGAGGAGTCCTTGATGATGAATCGGTTGGCAAATGTTCGAAAGGTAAAACTAGAAAACATAGGATTTTTTCAGTTGTTGTGTGGACATGAAAAAGAAGTGATGCTGTCGCAAGTTTATGACGGAGTGTGGGTTTGGGAAAGAAAGATTCTGGAATCAAAAGAAAGGTGAAGATATAACTAATGTTGAAAGGCTGATGGAATCATAGGCTGAGAAAGAACTAGACTAATCAGAGTGCTTTCGCTGGTTTTAAACTGCAAAATGAGAGATGGTGAGAGCTTTCGTATAGAGAAAAACATCATCTGAGACTGGCAATAGCACATCTGTAAAGAAAAATTTAAGAAAGAAAATTATTAAAATTAGAAGTGATGAAACTGATGAAAAATAGTCTTTGTTGAAGTCTAAAAGAAGTGTCTGATAGTTATTCTTCTTATTAGGAAAGCCAGCCTTCTGTTTGGCTATTAAGAGGTCACATAAGATTTACCTTTATGAATTTACCATAGTCTGGGGTTTGCTTATCAATATTGCAGACTCAAAAAATTAACTTTGTCAGTTCACTGGGAACGGATGCTGCTGCCCAGTTGGAGTTTATGCAACCAAGCCCACAAGAGACTACTCAATGAACCAGAATGCCAATTGAGTAATTAACAAACCAGAAACATAATGATCAAGAGAGCTGGACTCTAAGCTATCAGGCTGTTCTCTGTACAAAAAGATACATGAAATTCAGATTACGCTCAGAAGTTTTTTGCTCCTAAAATCAGAGAAATGGCAGTGAGTGTTATGAAAGCATCTGCACACACAGTATGAAGGTGCCCCCCCTTCCTTCTGATGGCAGGCATGGCTAATCAATCATGGTTCTCATTCCTGCTGAGTTCAGACGTGGCCTGCACAGCCTTATAGAACCCCCACTGCAATTCATTAGGATTTGGCAGGTAACATGCAGCCTACTTGCCATCTAGGTGGAACGATGATAAAGTGTAATGGCAGAAGATTGTATTTGCCATATGCGTCCATCTCTGTGGTAGGGAAACACTTGGTACAGGAAACAGATGAGGTGATTTGGGGGTTACCCATTCTTTACGGCTGTGTCAAAATTTACTTCTTGGCCTCCTGCATCTTCTGTGTTCCAGTGTTCCATGCTCACCAGGTACTTATCCTTAGGATTTTTAAATAACAAATTTCTACATATGGAGATATATTAATACCACCAACATGGCTACTCGCAAATTCTACTTTGGTCTGGGGTGATTTTTATTATTCATCTCATTGGTTTTTCATAAATGTCATAATTTAACTCTCATAGTCATAGTTTCTCTCAAGAGAAACTACTCTCGATTCTAGCCTCTAATGCTGACAGCTACATTCAGTTTTTACTTTTGAAGTTTGTGATCCCTTTGGCCCAAGAGATGGAAGAAAGGAAGTAGTTATCCCTCAGTAACCCTAAAGGATGAACAAGAAAAAAAAAATCTCAAATTGAAGCAGGGAATTGAGACTTGATTTTAAGATGAACTCAATCAGTAACCAACATTAATATGTATATGAGCAAAACTCTTTCACATTTTATTCTCTCAACTTGAAGAGGTAAATATTCTTCTCATTTTCAGATAAGGAAATGAGGCTCAGACTAGTCATGTGACATGGCTACATTAGGAGGTTGTAAAGCCAGAATTCAAAGTTGTGTCTGCTGGATAAAAATAACAGTGATATATCCAACACTCCATATGTAGCTTCCTTACATGCTGAGTGATGAAATGGTTTCTACCAAGTCAGATTGTGGACTGTATCCCCAAATACTTGTCATATAACATTATTTTAATAAAGTAGTAACATTTATGATTTCAGTGAGCTGGCACTGTTCTGTGTTCTTAGTCCTTGATCTCATGTAATCATGCCACCAATCCAGCAGAGAAGCTCCTGTTACTGTCCTGTTTTACAATGGAGGAAACTGAAGAAGAAAGAGGTAAAATAACTTGCCTAAGATCCCAGTACTACTCTAAAGCAGAACTGGGGCTTTTTTCCTAACTTCAAAACTGTAGTTATGAGCCGTCATGCAATACACCTCTTTTGCCCTCTTTGGAACATGCTGCACACATTGTACTTCATAGAGTATGAGTCTGTGTTCTCTGAAGGTCTTTTCAGTTCTGTAATATAATGTACATCACGAATAGTTACCAACTCCCAATGAGATGTTAACCAGAAGTTAAGAACAATTTGAACTGTGATCTGTTGGTATTAACCTGTAAAGATATTTATGCCCTAATTGGTCACCAAAAACCCAAGCAAATTCGATTAGGCCCTGCTAATTGATATATAAAAAAACTATTACATCTGTTTTTCCATATACTAGCTGTATGTGGCTATTTAAATGTAAATTTTAAATAACTAAGATTTAATAAAATTTTAAAATTCTATTCTTTAGTCCATTCAACATATTTGAAATGCTCAACAGCCCCTTGTGTCTAGTGGCTACCCTGTTGAACTGTACAGATGTGGAACATTTTCTGTAGGTATTGAAATATCTAGTATAGATAGATATAATAGAAATAACTAATATCCAGTAGATAATTATATTGGACAGAGCGTTATTAGATCATTCCTGCAGGTTCTTACTAGAAGCAGCTAGGTTTTGTTGCAAAAAACCTTTTCTTTTAATTTAGTAACCTAATGGTCTTAGCTTGGTCTGAATATTTGACTGTGATCTAGCACTAAAATCAGCAATCTGTGCCCTGTTTTTGTTTTTCTGTGAGCTAATGATAATTTTACATTTTAAATGGTTATATATTTAACTGATTTTTTAAGTACCTACATAATTTCCTTGATTTTGCATCTTGGCTTGCAAAGCCTTAAATATTTACTATCTGGCCCTTGAAGAAAAACATTTCAGTCCTCAGGTCTAGGGCACCTTAAAGCATTTAAAGAATGCTTATTGAATGCATGGATAATAGGGAATGACAGAAAAGTATCTGAGAAACATACAACAGCTCAGGTAGTTCCAGTGAATGAGGTGGTAATGTTTTACAGCTAGGAAAAAGGCATTTCAATTTTCTTTACTAAATGGGCTTTCTTCCTTCAGTGATTGCTGTCTGGGGACGGGGAGCCGGGCCTTAAGAGTAATTCTTTCAAGAACTTGGTACACCTTACTGCTTTGGGGAAAATGGAGTTTACTCTATATGAGTTTGGGAAAGGTTGCAGTTTCAGCCTGATTTCCACTGACTTAAGTTGAAGCTTGAGCTTTGCTTCAGTAGTAGCGCTGACAATCGAAGGGAATCCCTGGTAACATAAAATGAACACACGACATTCAAAGGTGACTGGTGGTTTTCCCTGATCTTTCACGCACTCTCAAACCATGCATGTTGTGTTCCCTCCGGCACACTGGTGAGCTTTTTTTTGAGGGAGCTGAGAGGTTTTGACAACGATCTTCCCTTTAGTTTACCCAAAAAGGAGAAGGCTGGTGCTGCTCTCAGACATCATTGTCCCAGCAGTCAGCAGTGTCATTTAACAGAGCTTTCACTCGAGTCAGTGTCATTTCCATACTTTCTTATGACAGTTAGAGATTGGAGGAATTTAAAGAACCTGTAATCATTTAAGTTGAGGAATCATATTTCAGTTAAATGTATTTATGTGCACTGATCTGCCTCTAGACAATTCTAAACAGATTGTGAATTTTATAATATTTTGTAAATCACTGCCACTTAACTTTCAATAAAACCTAAATTTTACTGTAGATACAAGCATCAATTCTTTCTGAATAATTGGGAAAAACATTGCTATGGTATTATGCTCCCATAATACTTTATAGGTACTTCTACTTCAGGAGTTACACTAAATTGTTACGTTTCATTTAGAGGACTGTCTTCTCCATTAGACTATTAATTCTTAAGGCCAGTGCCAATATCTTATTTATCTTTGTGTTTCTTGGTACCTAGCATTTATTAAGTGAAATAACAAATGCACATGCATGTTCACATGGTCTGTGAGGGCAGTGGCCTGATTTTGTGCATCTTTTTCATTCCAATCTGAAGACTGAGTATATCTGTTACAAAATACCAAATTATAGATTCTATTCAGTTCTGTCTTATAGATGAGGCTATGAACAAATATCACAGATCACTTTGACACAGTAGCTCTTCTACCTGATTTTCTTCCATTCTGTTTTTTTCAGTGATTCTGTTGACTCATTCATTCATTCATTTTAAAAACATTTCATTCTCTCAACTCCACGAGTGACTGTCAGTCATGGTCCAGCAAAAGGAATCAGTTTTCTTTTATCTGCCATGTCAAATACTCATCTCTATCTTTCTCCTCTTTTATGAGCAGGTTGATGACTATATTGTGAAATTGTTTCTGTCTGTCTTAAGCATATTGCATTCTTTAAATTAGTAATGCTTCCATCATAGCATAGAGAACTGAGCTGTTTGTATATTCCTGTTGTCATGGTGATGTCCTGCAGCTGGAGTTTATAAATAGTAGCATACTGAACATATAGAATGTAGTTTTATTGTTTGTTTTATAAGTTTATTTAGTAATGCTAATCATACAGAAGCAAATAGAACCTATACATCTATAATACAGTGTATTGGTTGCCTTTCTAGATATAGGCTATTTTATGAGTTTCACTAGAAGGTGTTGCAGGTTTTGCTTGAAATTGTACCATTGCCTGAGTTCTCAAGCTGTCAGAATTGCTAGGATAATTGGATTTGAGTGAGCCCTTAGAGGAAGTCCAGGGTGTGATCAATAAGATCACATCCTTCTCTTTGACTTCAGTCAGATCAAAGCTAAGAAAACATGTCTATTGCTATTCAGAATTTTGTTTCATTTTGCCAAAGGTGTACAGAATCTCAGCAGTTCCTTAGCAATTACTTTGATAGAAAATGTTATTCATGAAACACATAAATTACAAACAAATGAAGATTTGATACAAGATATGTTGACAGGCTGACCTAGTGATGAACTGAGATTAATTCCTTTGCTCTTAAACATTATATTTTCTTAAAACAATATTTAAAATTTTAATGAATGACCATATAAGAGGAAAAACAGGTGTGACCAGAGGTCAAAGGAATTATTCTTCCTTTATCTTTTTTTTTTTTTTCGGTACACGGGCCTCTCACTGTTGTGGCCTCTCCCGTTGCGGAGCACAGGCTCCGGACGCACAGGCTCAGCGGCCATGGCTCATGGGCCCAGCCGCTCCGTGGCATGTGGGATCTTCCCAGACCGGGGCACGAACCCGCATCCCCTGCATCGGCAGGCGGACTCTCAACCACTGCGCCACCAGGGAAGCCCCTTCCTTTATCTTTTTTTATACATTCTCCTAATGCTGCCATCACCAATTAAAATACATATTGCTGATTGAAAACAATATATCATCTAATTCTTGCTTTTCCTAATAATGTGTGAAGAAAGGATCCATAGTGCTCCTGATCCTGAGGAAAGAATTCATGTGTATAGATCACAGTGTTTTTGCAGTGTTCTTAGGCGACTGTTACCTTTTTAACGTGACTTAGATTCCAACCGCAGGGCTCAAGTACATGCTGGAGCAGTAAGGACAAAATCTACAACAAAAGTGAAGTTCAAAAATAACAAGGCATTTGAAATGTAGAACATGGTTCTCAAGTATGGGCAGTTCTACCTCCTGAGGGTATTCAGAAATATGTGGGGACATATTTTGTTGTCACAGTGACTGAAGGGTCGAGGGAACCACTGATATTTAGTGGATGGGGTCAGAGATGCAAAACATCCTGCAACCGTGGGACAGTCCCACCTAAGAAGAATTATTCGGACCACATGTCAACGGTCCTCACCTCTCCCGCTGTGCAACACGGGCAGAGTCATGGATGACTGAGCAATCCAAAGTCACAGGTTCATTGTTTGCCATTTAATTGCATTTTGTTTACTGATTTTCTTAAATCATGCAGAATAGTAGCATTTTCTATATTAGTACGTGAATATCAAAAAAAAAACTACCTTGTCCAAGTGCAATGTGATGATATAGGGCAGCAGTCCCCAACCTTTTTGGCACCAGGGACCGGTTTCGTGGAAGACAATTTTTCCACGGACCGGGGCCAGGGACGGTCATGGTTCAGGTGGTAATGCGAGCGATGGGGAGTGACAGATGAAGCTTCACTCGCTCGCCCACTGCTCATGTCCTGCTGTGGGGTCCGGTTCCTAACAGGCCACGGACTGGTACCGGTCTGCGGCCCAGGGGTTGGGGACCCCTGATATAGGGGACCTTGAAGACACTGTCACATATTCCTCAAAAATAGTTTGAATATGTAGTAGTTTAGGAGAAGCTAGCACTTGAACTCTTGTACTTAGTTTTGGGTTGGCCTCCTGCGGTGTAGACTGTGAGCTCATGGTGGGCCTTGCTCTTCCTCAGAGACTTGCATAGTGCCTGACCTATGTTATATGCCATTGAGAAAGTTTTGTTTTTCTTTTTTTTCATTGAATGATCAGTGGTGACACTGTTCTTAACTGTACTATTCTTCAGAGAGCTATGGTCCCCAGAGTCCAGCAACCTGAGTTTGTGTTCTAGTTTTGCTACTTAGTATCTATGTGCCTGCATTGGTTATTTAACTCTCTGTGCCTCAGTGACCTTGTCTGTGAAACCCTACCTCTGAGAGTTGAGGTTAAATGAGTTAATGAATGTAAAGCCATTGGAACAGTGCTGGTACATAGTAAATGTTAAGTATCAGTTGTTATTAGCATTATTTTTATATAGTGTTATTTAAGACTCCTACAATATTGCTCTGCTTCTGAGAATTAAATATCAGTATTTTTGAGATGTCTATGGAAGTATTTTTTTCTTTTAGGTACTATTACCTGTCATTGTTTAGGAAGAAATAGACACCACAACTGGATTGGTTTGGCAAGAATTGGTTGTATTTCTTTACTGTATTAATGTATACATAATTATGATTACATTACATGACCACATTAAATTTACTGTACAACTATCTTATAGATTTAAAACTCAGAGAAAATGCAACATTGCCAACATGTCTGCTGGCATATTATTTTAAGGACTATGTAATTTAGATAAGCTTACAATAGTCTTATTTTCTACATAAGTAAATTAAAATGATTAAGTACAGGGAACTCTAATCAATACTCTGTAAATGACCTATATGGGAGAAGAATCTAAAACAGAGTGGATATATGTATATCAACTATACTCCAATAAAAATTAATTTAAAAAATGATTAAGTATATATTCTCTAAAGTAGGGTGAAGAACCTAAGTAACTAAATAGCAATTGCTTATTGTTCAAAGCTACTGTAACTGGTATTTTGCCAGCAACAGGGCTTTCACATGAGGGCATTTTTCAGTGGCTAAAGATAATTCCCTTAATTCCCAGGATGTTCTTGTTTCTCAGCCATTTTTATGGAAATATTTCTAAATTATATGTCACTCTTCCCTGACTTCTCAAAATTGGTTATGCGGCTGAATGAACCAAAGGGCATAAGAAGCCACTATAATCAATGTGACATACTTCTTCAGGTTTATGTTTTGCTACAAGATTTAAGGGCAGGGCTTCCCTGGTGGCTCAGTGGTTGAGAGTCCGCCTGCCGATGCAGGGGAGACGGGTTCGTGCCCCGGTCCGGGAGGATCCCCCATGCCGCGGAGCGGCTGGGCCCGTGAGCCATGGCCACTGAGCCTGCGTGTCCGGAGCCTGTGCTCCGCAACGGGAGAGACCACAACAGTGAGAGGCCCGCGTACCGCCAAAAAAAAAAAAAAAATTTAAGGGGAGTTTGCATGCAGACAGGGGAAACATAACTTTGAATTAAAATCACATATATATTTGGATTAGAATGCAAAACTCATATAAATGTTTAAAGTAAAATATGAAACTTCAAAAGAAATTTCAGGGTTTATAGAGGCTGGTCACAGGCTAGGAGATTATGTCCCTCTTATAAAAGGTACTTCAGGGAAAAGCAGTATAGCTCTATGTAGCTAATAATGTTTAACATTTTAATGGAGAGGGCCCTTGGGGTTATTCTACTTGCGAGGCTGTTTGCAGTTCTTTAAAGTAGACCCTATTGCAGTTTTATTGACCACCTCCCTGTCAAACCTCAAAGAGAGCTCTTACTCCAGTCAGCTCTTACTCCGTATGTAAGTTTCTAACCATTTTCCTTCTCTTCATTGCTTCGAATTTGTAGTATCTAAAAATTTTACCAAAGTTATTAGTGGAATGTCAGCAATAATAATAATTTAAAATAATGAACCTCAGTTTACACACAAAGTTAATATCCATATTCTTAGTAAGCTAGCAAGGTGCTTATTCCTTGTTACTGTTCCTAGAGGGAGAAATAGAGCAGCATTTTTCCATTGAGATGACTTTTCTTTTTTTATTTTTGGTTGATTGGTTTTTTGGTTTTGTTTTCTAGGACTGTTAGAGCAGTTTTAGGTTCACAGAAAAAATTGAGGGGAATGTACAGAGATTTCTCATGCACCCCCTGCCTCCACACACGGGTAGCCTCCCCATCACCAACATTCCCCCACCAAACTGATACATTTGTCGTAATTGATGAACCTACATTGACACATCATTATTGTCTAAAGTCCATAGTTTACAGTAGGGTTCACTTTTGGTGTGGTACATTCGTGGGTTTGCACAAATGTATAGTGACATGTATAGTATCACGCAGAGTATTTTCACCGCCCTAAACATCCTCTGTGTTCTGCCTATTCATCTCCCCCACCAAAACCCCCAGCAGCCATTGATCTTTTTACTCTCTCCATAGTTTTGCCTTTTCCAGAATGTCCTATAGTTGGAATCATACAGTATGCAGCCTTCTAAGACTGGCTTCTTTCACTTTGGAATATGCATTCAGGTTCCTCCATGTCTTTTCTTGACTTGATAGCTCATTTCTTTTTAGCACTAATAATATTCCATTGTCTGGATGTGCCACAGTTTATTTATTATCCATTCACCTACTGAAGGACATCTTGGTTGCTTACGAGTTTTGGCAGTTGTTAATAAAACAGTTATAAACATCTGTGTGCAGTTTTTTGTGTGAACATAAGTTTTCAGCTGTTTAGGTAAACACCAAAGAGCATGATTGCTGTATTGTATGTTAAGAGTATGTTTAGTTTTGTAAGAAACCACCAAACTCTTCCAGAGTGGCAGTAGCATTTTGCATTCCCACCAGCAATGAATAAGAGTTTCTGTTGTTCCACATCCTCATTAGCATTTGATGTTGTCAGTGATCTGGATTTTGGCCATTCAAAAAGGTGTATAATGGTATCTCGTTTTAATTTACATTTTCTTGATGACACATGATATGCAGCATCTTTTCATATATTGATTTTCCATCTGTATATCTTTAGTGAGGTATCTGATAAGGTCTTCGGCTCATTTTAAAATCTGATTGTTTTCTTATTGTTGAATTTTAAGAGTTCTTTTTATATTTTAGAGAACAGTTCTTTCTCATATGTGTATTTTCCAAAGATTTTCTTCTAGTCTGTGGCTTGTATTTTTGTTATTCTCTTGATAGTTTCTTTCACAGACCAGGAATTTCTCATTTTAATGATGTCCAGCTTGCCCAGTATTTCTTTCATGGATGGCACCTTTGGTGTTGTATCTAGAAGACCTTGTATTTGGTGGTCGCTTTTTAGATTTCTCCTATATTATCTTCTAGGCGTTTTATAATTTTGCATTTTACATTTAGGTTTGTGGTCCATTTTGAGTTAATTTTGTGAAGGGTATAACGTCTGTGTCTAGATTATTTTTTTTTGCATGTGGATGTCCAGTTCTTCAGCACCATTTGTTGAGAAGACTGTCTTTACTACATTGTGTACCTTTGCTCCTTTGTCAAAAGATCAGTTGACTATATTTTGGGGGATCTATTTCTGTTCCATTGATGTATTATATGTCTATTCTTCTGCCAAAACCACAGAATCTTGATTAGTGTAGCTTTATAGTAGGTCTTGAAGTCAAATAGTGTCCGTCTTCCAACTTTGTTCTTCTCCTTAACTATCCTTTTGGCTATTCTGGGTCTTTTGTCTCCATCTAAACTTTAGAATCAGTTTGACCATATCTAAAAAATAACTTGCTGGGATTTTAATTAGGATTGCATTCAATCTGTAGATTAAGTTGGGAGAACTTTTCTTTTTCACTCCAAGCTTCTCCCTAAATTCCTACATATTGAGACTTCTTGAAGTGTGACTGTGGATAAGTATGAAATGATTGTACTACTCTTACACCATGTTCCTCATATAAGCATTTGTTATCTAAAAGGGAACAATGGTACAGTACTCCAAAATAGACAACATAAATCATTTATACTTATATTACAAATTACACATGAATATGTGTACATGTAAATGGCTCTGTAATGGATACCTTCTGAATAATATTCTGCATAGGATATTATTTTAAAGTCTTTTGATTTTGTTATGTTCACAAATGGATATGAGCAGAAGAAGAACCAAGAGGATAGTTAGTAGCAGCAAAATATTAGAATATTTTATTTTAATTCTATTTTATTAGAATGTTTTACTTAGAATATATTTTATGTGATAAAAGTTTTATCAATGTCCTTCATTAATTTTCACGCATTTAGAGAAATGTCGTCCTTTTCATCATCCTTATAATACATGTATCTACCTTGTTCAGATATGAAAATTCATTAAGTAAAAATCTTCTTAGAAATATTATAAAATTGACTTTGATTATCTCTGGGATTGTCAGAACTCTCATCTTATTAGTAATTGGAGAGGTTTTCTCTTGTCCTGTTTTTAATAATAGCCTGGCAGGGTTTGAAGTTTCTTACCAAATGTTTTTCCATTTCCATAATAATGGATCCTATTAAGGCTGTTATAAAATCGCTCTTTAAAAGGTATGGATAAAATGAAGAGTGACTAAAATAGAATGAGTCCCTGATTATTATTGGTAATTGCGGAGCATGCTGAGATGAGCTTTTGACTACTTACTTCTTGGGCCTTTTCTCTCAGGATTTTCTGTTAAAATTGCAAATTCAGATTTCTCTATTCCTTATGGTAGTCATTCGCCTCCTATTCTAAGTGCTAAAGAATTCTGTAAATTTTGTCAGAAAAAATAAAGAATAGCATTTGTTCATTTCATGAAGCAAAGGGTTTGGAAAAATTGGAGAATATGTAGACATAAAAGAATCAAATGTGGTCTTTAAATTTCTAGAGCACCAGGATTTCAGCCTGTTGAACTTACTTATCAACAACCAGCATTAAAGAAGTTAAGAGAAATTGTTAGTTAGACAGATAAGCTGGTGTGATGATAATACAGGCAGGAATCAAGGCGCCCAGCTTTTGTATTTTGAAAGGTGCGGAAACGAAAAAAGATCATATATTCTGAAGTTCTGAGAGCAAGTGTAATACTAGAAAAAAGTGAGAATTACCTAAAATCAAGATAAAGGAATTATTCAGATCAGCTATCCTATAACTTGTAACTATGATTCCATCCTTCCCAGTTCTTGCAGTTACCTGTATATAAATGATTTTCTTTATATTGTACAATAAATTCTGTAAAGTTAATTCTGTGTCCACATCCTAGTTTCTGCTTCCTATGCTTTCCTAGGTAATCTTTTCTTAGCTTTCCATTTCCTTGTCCTAATCTAATAGAGTGGACAGACAGAGATGAAGGAGTGACAAAGAAAGGATTTCATGTAATGCAGTGGCAAAAAGCATATGATCCTTTTAAGAATCCCTTGATTAATATGCCTTTTTATTATACTAATTAATTGTATTTATTCTCTAGAAGATTAAAACCAGAAGAGCAGTAGTGAAGACAAACTGAGAAAAAATTATTCCCCACAAATGAAAAAGATAGGGGTTCACTATCATGATATATAAAGAGCTCTTTCAAATCAATTAGGGGTAAATAAAAGAATATGGTAGATAATGGGACAAAGAACATAACATGAGTGGGCATGTGAAGCATTGTGTGAGACTTCTCTTCTCCATAGACTTTCAAATAGGAAGGGAAAAAATATAATTGGTGATTACTCAAATAAATTAAAAGTGACCTTTAATGTGACCATCTACTAAAAATGTTTACAAATGTTCACAGTTAGCATTTGCATTTTACCAGCAATGAAAGTTAATGCAAAGTTTCAATACTCTAGTTGCAGAATTGTTCACAGAGACAACAAAAAGGCTTCAGCAAAGAAAAATGCATTATTATCTAAAGGGCACTGTTAAATTATCTACTCTTACATGGGGATTTTACTATAATTTAGGAGAACTCTGGAAAGTGAATAAGCTATGGTGAATTTAGACCACATAATAAAGATAAAATATTTTTTGTTTCTTCACATACTCTTCACCTATTCTCCATAAAATCCTTCTGACTAAGCCAACTTACAGTTACTGTAATGCTTCAAAATGAATTAGTCTTTCGGGAGGGTAGTATAAAATCACCTTGAGAATGCAATATGAATTGTTCTTTTTTAAATATTTTTTATTTATTTTATTTTTGGCTGCATTGGGTCTTCGTTGCTGTGCGTGGGCTTTCTCTAGTTGCGGCGAGCAGGACTACTCTGTTGCGGTGCGCAGGCTTCTCATTGCGGTGGCTTCTCTTGTTTCGGAGCACGGGCTCTAGGCACACGGGCTTCAGTAGTTGTGGCCTACGGGCTCTACAGCGCAGGCTCAGTAGTTGTGGCGCATGGGCTTATAGCTCTGTGGCATGTGGGATCTTCCCGGACCAGGGCTCGAACCCGTGTCCCCTGCATTGGCAGGCGGATTATGAATTTTCTTAAGCAAGTTCTGCTTCAGATTACATTCACAAAGCTGTAGAGAGTATGCTTGTCTGGAGGTAACTAGAAGTTCAGGGTTACTTCTGCAGCACACACAGTTGTTTGGATGTCTGTCCAAAGGTTTTCAATATACCCTTTCAATATCTTAACAGTTCACCCACTTCAAATCAAGTCCATCCCATTATTTAAACACACTAGGAATATGGTAACTGCTTAAATATTAAATTACTAGTTAAACCAGAAGTCAAGTTCTAATGATGATGGTGGGCTGCTGGATCTGTCAGGATTCTCCTTCCTGTTCCAGGTAATTAGGGAAGCAGGCAGGTAGTTGTGGAAGAAAAGTGCTTGGAGGAACATAGGTCTTTGCAGTAAATGCAACAAGCAGTGAAAAATTTCTCTGCAAGTAACTGAAACAATGAAGTGCTATGTATTCTCTGTATATCTATGTAAAAATTATTTCTTTACAGGATAGGAACCATGTGGATAGCTTTGCTTCTTGAGTCTTTTTTTGTAAAGAATAATAACCAGATCAATAAAGGATTTTTATCAGGTAACATTTTTTCTAGTTCTCAGAGAATGTAACTTACCCTTAATGGGAATTTGGTGAATTAGATGTCCTGTGACATCTCCTGATCTGATTGCTACGAACTGTGATGCACTTAGTTTGACACGAGGAGTTTTTTCTATTCTGTCCGTGATCATTTTTGGATTGCTATTACTCCGTAAGGGTCAAATTCATGACCACGTGAGGCTCCATGACTTTTGGGGTAAAAGTCATGTTATTTTATTATGAATACTGGCTGCATGAAAATCAGCTTATGACTCTACAGTTTCTGCTTTTTCCCCTTCAATTAAGTAGGTAAGAGATATAAAAAAGAATCATGAAATTAATAAGAAAGGGGTCTTAAAATTTACATGTGAAAGTGCATCTGAATTTATTGACCTATTTTAAGTTATTTGGCATCTGTTGAGAGAGACAAAGAATTGACAGTCTAGCAATGTCATGGCAGTATTCCAGTATACCTGAGGTATGGTCTAGAAGCTTCTGCTTAGACACTCAAATTTATTTTTAAAAAGCCTTTACCAGGGGAAGCATAAGTCCCCACTCCTTCAGTGTGGGCTGCACATGGTAACTTCCTGGCAAAGAGTACAGTAAGGAAAATGGGAGAAAAAGTAAGTAGCTTTGTAGTGTAGAAGCCTTGACAATCAATGCCTCAGCCAGGTAAACAAGGTCAACATCAACAGTGATGAATCCCATTGATAGTGTAGACCCTTGATGTGATGTGGTTAAAGTGTTACTTTACCAACATGGCCTTCCTTCCAAAAACACACAATGCTAGTCTAATCATGAGAAAAACATCAGACAAACCACAATTTTAGTAAATTAGGAAAAAAAAGACCTTCCATGATGTAACTAAGTGTGGACATGAACACAAATTTATTATCACATCTCAGTTAAGGACAGAATGGCTAAATCTTTCTCACTATTGCTAGAATTGAAATTAAATTGTCAGTTGACATTGACTACTCTTACAAAGGTAAGTAATGTTAGGGGGAAATGGCTTAAAAACAAGTTTAAAGCTCCTTATAAATACTAGCACTAGGAAATAGATGAATATCAAAGCATGCTAGATTAATGTAGTACGTATAAAAATTAAGCCTAGGTCTCCAAAAAGGTAGGTAGTAACTTAGCCTTGAGAAGGAAACTGCTTGATATTTCAGAACAGAATATTGTTATCCTAGTGAGGCTATCTGGTTAATTAGGATGGCTTTTATATCAAATAGGAATCAGGTTATGCCAAACACACACACACACACACACACACACACACACACACACACTTCTGAAACAGAAAGGGTTACACACATACGTACAAATCAAAGTACTTGTTGATGGCTTTTTGGTGCTCTTTTATCTACCAGATAACATGGAAACCCTGTAATAGCATAGAGATCTATCAGAGTTTTAGAAGTACAGACTTTCCTAGATTTAATTGTTTTTAAAGAAGAACATTTAACTTGAGGATTTATTTTCCATGTGAAGGCTTGGGGGAAAATATCTGGTCTTAAACCTGTTTATTTTAAATACACAAATTTTTAAAACTCCTTGTCTGATTTAATTGGTTTATAGGAAAGTAGATTATGCACTGGATACGTATTTTATATGGAACAAAATGATTTCTAAGTTCTAGAATGTACTATAAACCCAGAGACCTAAGAAAATTCTATAATACAGATAACCAACAGCAACGTGCGTTACTGCATTGCATGTTTCTCATAAAATGTAGACAGGTTTCTAGAAGAATGCCTGCATTTGATTGGTTTTTTGTTGTTGTTTTTGCGGTATGCGGGCCTCTCACTGTTGTGGCCTCTCCCGTGCGGAGCACAGGCTCCGGACACGCAGGCTCAGTGGCTATGGCTCAGGGGCCCAGCCGCTCTGCGTCATGTGGGATCCTCCCGGACCGGGGCACGAACCCCTGTCCCCTGCATCGGCAGGCGGACTCTCAACCACTGTGCCACCAGGGAAGCCCTTGATTGTTTTTAAACTACCCTTCTGCTGGTTTTTTCCTAGACCCTTTCTACAATATGTAGGAGAAACTAATCCACTTATTCTTTACATAATATTGCTCTTGAGGGACAATGTGAGCTCCTTCCATCTATTAATCAGAGTAAACTAAGTGAGTTTATTTTAACAGATGTGCAATGGCAGATACATTCTCAAAACCAAATGTCTTAAGAACTGAAAGGTATGTACTTTACACCTCAAATAAACATCATTCTCTTTTTATATTCTAGTGCACTGACAGGCAGAATTCCCCAGTCACATCACCGGGATCCTCTCCCCTTGCACAGCGAAGAAAGCCACATCCAGACCCTCTCCAGATCCCACATTTAAGCCTGCCACCAGTGCCTCCTCGCCTGGATCTAATTCAGAAAGGCGTAGTTCGGTCTCCCTGTGGCAGCCCAACTGGTTCACCAAAGGTAAATCAATTTTATTAGAAACATAGATAATAATTTTATGTGATGATTATTGATTGCTCAGGTTTTAAAAATTCCGTTACTCATATTTCTTATGCTCTTGTTTATGAACAACTTTGATGGGTCTCTCATTTTGTTTATAGTGAGTCCACTATCATATTCCTTGCTTTATTGCTATAAAAGTTACATAATTATTCAGAGAGGGCACATGTCTGTAACAGCCCCCTGATTTGCTAAAATAAACAGCAGAGTAAGTATAGTTATTCTGTAAAATGGATTTAAAAGGTCATTACATGTATTAAAATAAATTGCATGCTCTTATTAAATGATATTTTACACTCATTTTCATAGTGTCTTGACAAAAATGTTATGAGAGTATATTTGCATAGGGCTTAAGATGTGATAGATTATCACCCAAGTTTCAGGGTGACTCAGAAGAGGGAATTATATGTACCTTTTACACCTGAAGGAATTAATTACAAAGAATTACAGTATTTGCAAACTAATTGCATTACTGTTTAATATTAAAGACATAATTCTATCTGTACATCTAAGCCCACAGTTTTAGTTCTGTGCAGATTTTTTTCCAAATTTGAAAAGGGAATATTTTGCTTTATTAAATATAAGATTTTAAATATTAATCCCATGCGGTAATATGTGTTACAGTCTAAAACTATTTGGAAGCACAGTATTTTAATGGTATTAGACTTTTCTACATTATAATTAACATGGTTTTAAGATCATATTAAGACTTTTTAGGATGTTATTTAGTCAGAATTATGTAAACACACATTTTTTTGCTAATATTTTCAAACAATAAAAGGACAAATCATTCATCAGATGAACTATGTAAATGAAAATAAAAACTGTGAAAGTCACATAGATTCAGTTCAGGAGCTTATACCTTCGTATTTCCACATAAGAATCAGACTGATTTTTTTTTTTTTAAGATCCATAAAACTCAAGTAAGGTCTGTAAATAATGCTGCTCTATTATTTGCGAATTTTCACTATTCTGGTAATAACTGTTAAAGAACCGGAGCACATTTCCCCCTTGTCACTTGCTCTGTATTATAGAGGTGAACACAAAAATAACAAAACCAACATTTTCAGTCTTCCAAAGATATTACAAATCAAGGTGCTCTTTTAAAAAGTAAAACAACAACAACTTTGATGGTTTCTGCTGTTTCTCCTAAATCGCAGAAACGTGCAAATAAAATAATTAATGACATTATTATTTTAATGTCAACCAGTCAAAATCACCATATAATTTTGATATTCTGCTACGTTTCCCTGTAGTCCTTATAATCCTAACATTTGAGTTTACGTATTCATTTTCTACAAAGAAATCTTAATATATTTGAGTTTTTCATTAATATTTTAAACTTTCATTAGTTGGTGATAAAATAAACTCATTAAACGATGGCACAGGAATCTAATAAAGCCCTACTATGACTTAGAAAACAAAAGCAATAGTATACTAGTCTGGAAGTCATTTCAGTGCATGGAACCTCTTTTAATGTTTTTCCTCTTGTGTTTCTTTAGTCTTCTCCTTGCATGGTGAGAAAACAAGACAAACCACTCCCAGCACCACCACCTCCCTTAAGAGACCCTCCTCCTCCTCCACCTGAGAGACCTCCCCCAATCCCCCCTGACAATAGACTGAGTCGTCACTTCCTTCACATGGAAAGTGTGCCTTCCAGAGACCAGCCGATGCCTCTGGAAGCCTGGTGTCCTCGGGATGTGCTTGGGACTAATCAGTCAGTGGGATGTCGCCTCCTAGGGGATGCCTCTCCAAAGCCTGGAATCACAGCGAGTTCAAATGTAAATGGAAGGCACAGTAGAATGGGCTCTGACCCAGTGCTTATGCGGAAACACAGACGCCATGATTTGCCTTTAGAAGGAGCCAAGGTAAGAAATACTCAAAGCTGAAGCTAAATAATCTGCTTATAGTCTTCTGATAAGAGGTAGTATAAAAGGTTGAGTGGTGTTTTTTTCGCCTAGTGTGACACTTCCCTGCAGGTCTTTAATTATCTGCAAATTGTAAATAATCAGAAGCTCATTAAAATTTGAACCTAACAGAAGTCAGGAAGAAGGCTCTAAGTAATGATTTAATTTTCATATGAAGACACCAGACAATTTGCCAGAGATTTAGTTCACCTTCCCTTATTTCATCTGCAAATTTTTTTCCTATTAATGTTGTCAATGGGAGAATCAGCAGTCTTTTTTTATTTAACTCTCCTACTTCTATCTAATTTGAAAAGAAAGTTGTATGGTTATAGCATATCATCAATCAGTCATTGGAGTTATTGTTGCCTGGGACAGCACACCTTAGGCAGCCAGGTAGAATGAACTTCTCACATACATAAAAATACCAGGTCCAGTTCATTGTTGGAAAGCAAGGTCTTTCTCTATAAAACTGAAAGAGTGTCACACATGTTGAGTTCTAACATGAAGGATATTACCACTGTCATTTATATGTACAGAAAAGAATTTAAGCATACAGGGAACCTAAGAGGCAGCAGCAGAAATCATTGAGTTTCGAACCCTCAGTGGGCCCCTGGCAGAGCTGTTCTGTAATGTTTTCTGGTATTTGTGTCCACGATATTTTTGACTCAGATCAGATCGTCACCATCTTCCTTCAGCTGAAGGAGGCTTTGCCTCTTTTGAAGACTGTAATATTTAAGTGTTCCCATCTCTCTTGATCTTAAGTTGTTATTTTAGGGGAGTAGACTATTCCTTCAAAATAATAGTTTGTAGTTGGTGAGTTAATCAAGAAACAAAGAACTGTGAAGAATGACTAATGTACTAAATTCCTGTATGTGTGTACACACATGCGTGCACATGTGTGAAGGAAAACTCTGTATAAGATTTAATTATTCGTGATATTCTAGGGTAGCCAGGATAGCAAGAGTCAAAATTGTCTACTCAGGCATTCAAAACACAGGGGAAGAGTCGTGGTGGTTTGCCGTAACTCTTTGTTAGTGCCTTGTTGGTACCTGCAGGCTTTCATCTATTATAAATATGAAGATCTGTAAAGGTTTTCTTCAAGGTCATGCAAAGGTGATGTAAATGGAAGAGAAGGCACTTATAAAAGCATTTTTATAATGTTCTCTGAAAATGGAGAGCTTATCTTCAAAAGTATGTTTCTACAACTTAGCATCTTGATCAGAAGGACCTGCCTTTTTTTTTTCCAGTGATTTTTTCTTCCCTTTAGTCTCTATTACTTTTCATTCATACATGATCACACTTGCCTTAAGGAGAGTGTTCAGAAGAGCTCCGACATGAATGGTTATATCTTAGCAACATATTACAATTTATTTCCTGAATGGACTTAGAAATACTTAAAATATAATAATTATCTTGGGCAATTCACTGAAGACCTCTTGTTTCAGGGTTCTTCTTAGATAATATGTTATACAGTCTTAGCACTAAATAAACCTGCCCTTCTAAGCCCTAGAATACAGGCTGTTAATTTTTGTATGGATGGTGGTTGTTTTAAATTGGGGTTATAATTTCTTAGGTTATAGGTATGAAATTTTATTATATTAACTATAATATAAGTTATTAGTATTAGTAGTGATTTAAGTTATAAAGATTCCTTTACATGTTTTCTATGTGAACTTTCATGTCTTGATCATTGATACATGTTAATATCCCAGAGAACATTGAGTAAAGTACAAAATTTATGTCTTATTGAAAGCTGAATTTGTTTAACTCTATCTAAGTTAGGCTCATTAAAATTCATGAAGGTCTAATCTCATATGTTGTGTGTATTAGCATTGCAATGATTATATTCTCAAAGTTAATTTCAAGTTACAACTAGATTAACATTTTTACCAAAATTAGACATCTAATATTTCTCATTTCAGTATAGTTGTTTGACTTTTAAGGCAGATTATAAAGAAGGATTCATACATAATGTATTAAATGCTATAAAACAGACCATGTCTCCCCTTATTCTCCTCTTTTATTATCTTTGAAGGTCTACTTCAGTAGACCACAAGGTATATCACAACTGACATAAAGTAGAAAAAGCCCAATTCCTCTTATTTCACTGTTGGGAGACTTAGAGGCTAGCTTCAACCGATGGAAAACTGCATCCGTCTAGGATCCTGTAATTCTCAGTCTCTGCATGATCCTGGGTTGGAGTTTCTTTCTTTCTTTCTTTTTTTTTTTTTTTTTTGGCGGTACGCGGGCCTCTCACTGTCGTGGCCTCTCCCGTTGTGGAGCACAGGCTCCGGACGCGCAAGCTCAGCGGCCATGGCTCACGGGCCCAGCCGCTCCGCGGCATGTGGGAGCTTCCCCGACCGGGGCACGAACCCGTGTCCCCTGCATTGGCAGGTGGACTTTCAACCACTGCGCCAGCAGGGAAGCCCTGGAGTTTGTTTCTTAACTTACGTCTCTGTAGTTCCTCAATCCAGATTGATTTAATTACGTATTTGTAAGCACTTTCTACATACAAGACTCTCCTAGTGTTCAGGATAACCAGAATCCCAATGTTCTCTCCCCTTTCAAATTTAACAAAATGTTTTTATAGAAGAGGAACTGTTCAACTCCTTTAGGCAGAAGTAAAAATGATAAGGCAAACCTGATAGCTGCATTTTAACAAAACTAAAAATCTGATCAACATAGATCCACCAGGCTCTGGAATCAGACCTGAGTTTTACTTCCTGCTCTAGAATTCACTGGCTTTGTGGATGCAAGCAACTTACTACATCTATGCCCCCAATTCCACTTATTTCCCTTACTTTATGAAATGAAATAATAATAGGACCTACTTTCTAGGAGAATAGTTACCCTCCAAATATCTAAGCCCCCATATCCCTTGGTTATGGAATAAAACCAAACTAGATGTGGAGTCTTAGTATAAGTTGTAACAGTTCATTTTCATTTAAAATAGTTGTCCTTATTTTTTTTTAATTTAAAACCAAAATCATTATCTCTTTCTCCCCTTCCTCTCTGCTTTTATTCAGCATAGTGGCTAATGAATTCTCAGCAAACACTCAATAACTGGGTTGCTGAGTTATTACAGTTAGGTTGATGACAGAGGGGGAAAGAGTATATGCATGCTGGGGTTGGAGGTGGGCAGGGGTAGGGCAGGAAAGGACTTGGAGGAAGAAGATGTCTATGGTACACTAGGAGTGTAGACAGTTTTTTTAATGTATTTTTCCAGCACTCACCTTCAGCCAAAGGTAAAATGTAACTTTCTTGTTTAAAATAGGATTTTTTACTTTTAGAGAAGTAGTCATTTTCTATAGATAGATCACATATTCACAATAAGAGGGAAACAAGGGAGAAGGGTTGAAGAAGGAGGGGAAATGAATTTGATTTAAAAAGACTTGTATATTAATGAAAATGGTAAGTGTTACAATATATTCTCACCCTCCATACCTAGTGTGCAGTCTTTAAAAATTTTTTTTTAAAAATGTTATCATGCGAATAAAGGGTATAGGGATTTAGATGCTTGGAGGCTGATGTGTTATCTTCACATAACCCGTCAGTCTCTCCAAATGTAAGCAAATACATTTCTGTGTCAAAGAGTAACAACTATCGTTCAGACTAGTTTTCATTAAAGGAAATATCTCAAATTAAATATCATCTGCCCATTTTAAAGATAAGAAAACTTAGATGAGTACTAAAAGTTTAACATTAAGTGTACATATGTAACACCATAAGGGGAATTCATGAAACTAAACATTCTATAGAGTGAGGACTTGCTGCCCTTTGTTGTGTGTCCTATGTCAGTGTGCCAGTTCCCATCATCCATTAGAACCATTTGCCCTTTTTATTTGCATCTTTCCTAGATAAATGGTAAGGGAAGCAAGGATAAATTAAATTCTAATTACTCTATTTGCTAACTGTAAAGAGCTCTAAGGAAAAAAGCCCTCTAATTCATAATTAAAATGAAGTGTAAGAATTCTGTGACTTTAATTTACTCCCATTTCTCTTCTCCCTCCCACCTAGCATAATCAAGTTAACTAAATTAATACTTTACTTTTTAACATGAACCTGAAAGCTAAGAGTTGTTAGGTTTATTTACCTTGTTTTATTTTATTGGTAAGAGATTTCTTTCCTATAGGACTGTTTCCATTCCCTCAGATTCTAGCCACATTATAAACCTGTTCCTTACTTAATACTTTGTTGGCTAGATATTTAGTTATTGTTGTTGGTTTGTTTGTTTTAATTATTTTATTGCACGAAAATGTTTTAAAATATCATTGGAGACTTGAAATGTATCTCCTTATACCTAGATACTAACACTGTGTCCAACTATCTTTATTTGTTCCTCTTAAAAGATTAAGAATGCTACTGTTTCCTATGTGATAAAAACGATCTCTGACTTATGTTACTTCAAGTGACATTATTCTAAAATGACCTTGTGTACAATAATCTGTTGAAGATGTTGCTAGATAAATACATAGAATGATTCCTCTTTTTGAGATTGTGGCTTTTGCTATTTTGGTGGAGAGGCACATGTTTATAAGAATGAACTTAAACTTATCTGTGAATCTCAGGTGCTGTCTTTCAGAAAACAAGTCCTCTGTGTACACAGGTTTCATTTTTAATCTAATGTTTCTGAAGGATAAATTACAGTGATATTTTTGGTGTAGTGTATGTGTGCTCTTACATGTGTGGGATGGGGGAAGGGGGTTTTGTTTGGGGTTTTGTAATTAAAAAGGTTTTTCTTAATTGTGCTAAGATTATCACAGTTGTGTTTGTTTTCCCTACATCTCAAGGGTCCCAAATGCTTTAACATTAAATTTTAGACAATATCTGAATCATAGGAAGATATTTCAAACTTAAAAATTAGGATGAAATGTTATCTTGAGGCATGTGAAAAATATTAATACAGGGTAACCTAGAGTAACCTAGAGTTTATAATAAATTTTGTGATAACTCAGATTATACTTCTTCCACAGGTAGTATAAATTCCCCTTAATGTATTCTTATTCGTTCAGCCTCTTTCAGTTAAACGAGTAGGATGTTCAAGACACTGTGGCGAATACAAAATGAATCAAGCACAGTCTAGTGAGGATGAGACAGGTATATAATTAAGGGATGAGGCATAGGCGAAGCATCCAGAATATATAATGTGGGATGCCCTAGGGGGAGAAACATTCCAACTGAGATGCAGGGTAAAAGAAGGAATAAAGAAAGCTTCGTGCAAGACAGATCTGCAGACATTAAAAGATCAGTAGGTAGGGCTTCCTTAGTGGCGCAGCAGTTGAGAGTCCGCCTGCCGATGCAGGGGACATGGGTTCGTGCCCCGGTTCGGGAAGATCCCACGTGCCGTGGAGCGGCTGGGCCCGTGAGCCATGGCCGCTGAGCCTGCGTGTCCGGAGCCTGTGCTCCACAACGGGAGAGGCCACAACAGTGAGAGGCCCGCGTACCGCTAAAAAAAAAAAAAAAAAAAAAAAATCAGTAGGTGGTGGTGTTGTAGACATGACAGGAAGGAATAGCATGGAGGTGGGAAGGTAAGCACAGTGCAGGAAGTCAATTTTGGACAGACTCTAGGGCATACAGAGAGAGTAAGTATGGTAGGTAAAACTATGGCAATATAAACTGAAAGCAGTTACGGAGTGGAGTGTCTCATATTCTATACCAAGTTATCTTTAACTTGGTAGACAAAAAAGAGCTTTGAAAACTTTTTTGGCAGAGGAATGATAGGATCAGAATATTTAAGTTGGTAGCATGTCCGATGGAATTGTGGTAAATTTGCAACAGTGAACTAGGAAGGCAGAAGAAAAAGATGTTTCCTTAGTTGAGAGTTTAAGAAGGCCTGAATCAGTGAGATTTCAGTGTGAACTGCTTCAGTTGATACTATCAATCTACACATTTGAGGAACTACTGTTTTCTCCTATTTGCAAAAGGCTTTGCAGATTTCCAGAGGACATAAAATATTTATTTTTGGCTCAAAAAGTTGTGACTTACTGCAGTCTCTAAAGTAGTTTTAGATAAAATGATTTTGTCTAATGAAACGGATGCAGGTGGGAACATGGAGTTCAGAATGAAATAATCGTAAATCTTGTCATCCAGTCGCTTTAGATGAACAGAAACATGAACGTCATTTTAGTACCTGCATTTTTAGGTCCTTTACAAACATGTATGTATGCACATATGTAGTGTAATGTAAGTCAGTCAGCAGTCAATGTTCATTTGAGCCCTACTGTGTGTAAAGCATTGAAGGAATGTCCTCTAAAATGAGGAAATCAGAGTCTTTGTCCTGAAAAAGATTCACGTAGAACTAATACAACAGAAATTGTTATTCCCATAGCTCCCTTTTATTTTATAATTGCTGAAATTTTACTAGGTATCAACAGTGCATTAGATACTTGCTCCTATTAAAACAAATAATTGCATATAAATCCATATTACATTTCCCAGAATGAATTTTAAATGTGTTTATGACAGAAACATCAAGGAGATTTGATTGCAGAAATCATACATTGTATCCATTCTGGCAACAGTTGCACAGGACTCAAATTAAGGATGACTTTATATGCCCATTATACAGTGAGCACTTGTGATTTGACACATGTATTTGTTGGTTACAAGGGATTTTTTTATGTTAGGGGTTTTCATTGAACTGTATAATAATACCTACTGAGACATTTCTTTTCTCTAGCAAAATCGAAAAAACTCTGCCTTGTTCTGTTATTCGGTCCATAGTCAGAAACCCAAAGAGATATTTTTGTCATAGTGTATCTCTAGTGTATTGAATCTAATGAGGAATCAAAGCTATATATAGCACAGGACTTTTTTTTAGAGTGATACTTTAATGCTATAAAATTTATATTTTGTAGCTTTAAATTGCAAACATTGATATATTTCAAATGGATTCTTTAAACATGTTCCTTTTCTTAAGTTGCTAGGGAAGGGTATGGCCTTTTCCATTTTGCACTTTATCTAAAGCTTCAACACCATTTTAGAACTGAGGGGTGAAAAAAGAATTGGTAGGTCATTGATTGGGTTACCTAGAACTATTCAAGTTACATCACATCCTTTTTGCCACAAACCAGCCTACACCTCTTAAATATGAACTAGTAAAGAGTTTGGGAAAGAGCTTCATGATAAAACCCTAATGATTAAAGGTCTTAAAATATGTTTAATCTGTCTTTGCAAAGTTACTCTTTTTTTCTTTTAAGTTGCTTTCATGTCAAGTTGTTGGATTAGTTAAGAGCAGTTGTTAGACAGTTCCCATATGTAACTGAGTAATCTGGAAACCAGAATTTCTGAATTCTGAGTAAACACTGGCTCTCTATGGTACCTTATGAGCAAGGTAACAATCTTGGTTTGTGTTGTTCACACACCAAAAATTATATTTAAAATTGCTTGCACTCTGAAAGCCAGACCAGGTCTCTAGTTACCAGTAGTGCTAAAGCTTCGGCCTTCAAAGAACAAAGGCGTTTCTGATTATACTCATGCATTGTTTTATCAAGAAGTTTAGAAATGTTCTGTTAACCCCAGAGAGATATAATTTAGAACACTTTTATTTGGGAGGAATTGAAATAAGAATTGCACCGGTGCTGCTTTTTTCTTTACTGAATCCTTACAGAGAATGCTAGCTTTTCAATAAAAACTGATCATGTTTGGGGACTTTTACTATTTACCTAGCTATCTATATGATTTATAGAAATTATAGCATCTCCTCTCAATATAAGAGAGGTTGAATCAGGTTGTATTTTATTTTTTCACATAAAAAATGGTGCTACTTTCGGGCGGTGGTAAATAATCACGATGGTGCTCCTAACTCCTAAGTAAATTAGATGGTATTTCACTTGTTCAAATAAACCGAAATTATATATTCTCTTCAAAATTATAGATTGTCTAAGAACTGTTACTGTTTTAAGGTCCTCCAGAAGTTAAATTCTAAACTAACCCTTTGATTTCCTTTCAGGTCTTTTCCAATGGTCACCTGGGAAGTGAAGAATATGATGTTCCTCCCCGGCTTTCTCCTCCCCCTCCAGCTGCCACCCTTCTCCCCAGCATCAAGTGAGTTTTACTGAATCTGGAGATCAACTGTCCATGCATAAAGTTGTTATAAAGAGTAGTTTTGAGGTTCTTAGTACAGAAAGTACAGGGGTGAATATGCATCAATAAAAATGAACCAGCTGGATTTTTAAACTAAAGTACCAGAAATCGAGATCCTTTCTGATTCTTTGCTGATAACTACAGCATTTTTGAGACTTACCTACACTCTGAGATTACACATAAAGCAACAGAGAAAAAGCTAAGTCTTCCTGCATCCAGGAAGAGGCTCAAGTAGCACAATGAGCTCTCCTTTCCAATTCACGTCTCTTCCTTAGAGGTATCACATTTATCCCACTACCCAGTTTGACGTGATAAGATAATCTTTGGTTCCTCCAGTTTTCTCATCTCTCAAATCCATCCCGCCACTAAGTCCTGTTGATTGTTCTTTTAAAGTTTTTCATATTCAGCTAATCTTCCCCATTGCCCTAGTTCTGGCTTATAACGGGACAATTGAAAGAGCCTTCTACCTGATCATACGATATGATCTCAGAATGGAATATCAGTGGATTTTAAAGCTAGAAAAATGAGTTAAACTAGGTGTCTCATTTGAAAAAATGGGGACACAAGAAGCATATCAGACAGTTAAGGGATGGTGTCTATCCAAATCAAACCTGGATAAAACCAAGTCTCCTGATGGCCATTTCCCTACTCTATATTAAATCAGGCTACCTGTCTTTCCTCCAGTATATTTTATTCAGGTAGCTGATTTAATTTAAATTCTGCTTTCCCCAGATCACTTTCCTACTCAAAGCCCAACATTGTTCTTTCTTTCCTTCTAAATTAATTCTGTGCTCTTCTGCTATATCAGTAAGATCCACAGAATTTTACCCAATTAAAATATCATTCAGGAATTCTAATGCTTGCCCTCTAATCTTGTCTTGATTTTTTTCCTGGTTTTATGAGTCTTTCATGCTGTTCCCTCCTGTGCACCAAGTTTTCAGAATCTTTATTCTGAAGATCCATGTCTCAGGCTCTATTTCTGTATGAAAACTTCTGTGACTTCAGTCATAATGATGGTAGTAAGACTGATTCTCATTCCTCCTCCTAGAGTTTATTTTCTACACATTTAATTATGTACTTTGCTCTACTGTTTTCTAATACTAAAGTGCCTCTCCACATTAAAAAGATTATAAGGTTTTAAGGGCAAAAACCTTTTCTCGTAATCTCTGCTTCTCCCTCAACACCTTACTGTTTGCTGTTTAATGAGTATACTGATAGTACTTGGTCGCTTGGTGGATTGACTTTATCATCTGCTAAGGTCCTCATTTCTAACTGAAAGTCTTAGAGCATCTTCACTCCTTCCTCTGCTGGTCACTGGATGCAAAAGAATCATAAGCTAGATACCAGCTCCCAAGATATTTACCATCTACTTTAAAATAAAGTTAACGTACATGAAATCACAAGAGAACATTATGCACTAAACTGTATGCATCTAACTTGTTAGTTTTTATATAAGCTTGGAGAATAGACTATTATAGACTTTGTAAGTCAAGGATGTCTTATAGAGAAGACAGAAATTTCCTGAGTCATGGAGGATGGGCACAATTGGGAAGGGATGTGCATGAGAAAAAGCATGAGTATGAAATTTGACATCATTTAGGGGGCAGTGGGAAACTACGCATTGGACCATTCTTTAGTGGCCACTTTTCTTGGAGCTGGCAGATATGTAGCAGACATAGAAGTTAGAAGCAAATATATATATTCTGTGTAGTAGGTTGTACATCAGTAATAACATATGATATTGTAGCAACAAATGAACTCTGGATATTTGTATATGTGATTAAAACATCTAAGCTCAATTACCTCTAATTCAGAGAACATCAAAAAACGAAGTACATGAAATCTTGCTAATTAGAGATTAAAATTTTACATTCTGTTTATTAAATTCATATTGGCAAGTGGGATAAAAGGCAGAGGTCACCATTTGCTTCATCTATATTTAGTGTTAAGTGCTTGTTTTTCTATAAATAAAGAACAACAAATTCATAGTAAAATGCCTTCTATTGATATTTTTCTAACACTTCAGTTTGTATGTGTACCTGGATATACTTTCACCCCATTTACTCTTGATTATTTTCCCTCAAACAATGCAGTTGCTTTACTTAACCAGGGAAATAATTTAACAATGCATCCTTAACAGCAAATTAGTTTTCTATTTTGCATGCTGCAAATTAACCATAGTTAAAATTACAAGTGCTGGCTTTTAATGGCATGTTTATCTCTCCATTTTGTTTTTTATTCTGACATATAGGTAGCAGTTGTTCATTGTAGAAAATATGGAAAATATATAAAAGAAAAAAATTAAACAAATACATAAATATAAGCGTTTACGTACCCCAGATATCAATGCCCAGAGTTTTTGTTTTGTTTTGTTTTTCTTGAATTTTTGAATTTTATTTTATTTTTTTATACAGCAGGTTCTTAGTCATCCATTTTACACACATCAGTGTATACATGTCAATCCCAATCGCCCAATTCAGCACACCACCATCCCCACCCCCACTGCGGCTTTCCACCCTTGGTGTCCATACGTTTGTTCTCTACATCTGTGTCTCTATTTCCGCCCTTTCAAACCAGTTCATCTATACCATTTTTCTAGGTTCCACATACATGCGTTAATATACGATATTTGTTTTTCTCTTTCTGACTTACTTCACTCTGTATGACAGTCTCTAGATCCGTCCACGTCTCTACAAATGACCCAATTTCGTTCCTTTTTATGGCTGAGTAATATCCCATTGTATATATGTACAACATCATCTTTATCCATTCGTCTGTCGATGGGCATTTAGGTTGCTTCCATGACCTGGCTATTGTAAATAGTGCTGCAATAAACGTTGGGGTGCATGTGTCTTTTTGAATTATGGTTTTCTCTGGGTATATGCCCAGTAGTGGGATTGCTGAATCATATGGTAATTCTATTTTTAGTTTTTTAAGGAACCTCCACACTGTTCTCCATAGCGGCTGTATCAATTTACATTCCCACCAACAGTGCAAAAGTGTTCCCTTTTCTCCACACCCTCTCCAGCATTTGTTGTTTGTAGATTTTCTGATGATGCCCATTCTAACCGGTGTGAGTTGATACCTCATTGTAGTTTTGATTTGCATTTCTCTAATGATTAGTGATGTTGAGCAGCTTTTCATGTGCTTCTTGGCCATCTGTATGTCTTCTTTGGAGAAATGTCTGTTTAGGTCTTCTGCCCATTTTTGGATTGGGTTGTTTGTTTTATTAATATTGAGATGCATGATCTGTTTATATATTCTGGAGATTAATCCTTTGTCCGTTGATTCGTTTGCAAATATTTTCTCCCATTCTGAGGGTTGTCTTTTCATCTTGTTTATGGTTTCCTTTGCTGTGCAAAAGCTTTGAAGTTTCATTAGGTCCCATGTGTTTATTTTTGTTTTTATTTCCATTACTCTAGGAGGTGGATCAAAAAAGATCTTGCTGTGACTTATGTCAGAGTTTTCTTCCTATGTTTTCCTCCAAGAGTTTTATAGTGTCTGGTCTTACATTTAGGTCTCTAATCCATTTTGAGTTTATTTTTGTGCATGGTGTTAGGGAGTGTTCTGATTCCATTCTTTTACATGTAGCTGTCCAGTTTTTCCCCAGAGTTTTAACATTCTGACTTTTTTTTCTTTTTAGCCTTTTTTTTTTTTTACATGATTTAGATTACATTGTAGAGATAATTTCATGCTCTCCTTTGTCACTTAATATTTTAATAAGCATTTTTCTTAATCATTTATGCTGTACTATATTTATCATGGAACCAGCATGGAATTCTGAAGTGACCATTAAAATAAAATCAGACTTGGTCCCAGACATGACTCCGGTATTAATATTTGTCTGTCTTTGAACAAGGTAACTTCTCTGGGCCTCACTTTCTCCATCTGATAAATGAAGGGATCTGTTTATCTTAAATGATCTCTAAAATTCTCTTGAGCTTCAACCTTTTAGGTTCCATGCAATGTTTTTTTAAGGGGTACTCATTTGTAGTATTAATTACATATGAATACTTGGCAACTTGAATGCTCATTTATAATTGGTTGGTTGCATCCCATTTTTGAAGCCAGTATAACTTGGATTACTGCTCTGGGTTTTTTGTTTGTTTTTTTGTTTTGTCTACTTCACCTTCATTAGAGTGTATAACCAGAGTACAATGAGAATAGATCTTCAGCTCTGGAGAGGCATAGAATACAGGTCTTAGCAAAATGTCACTCAGGGAAATAGGGATGTTGGACGTTCAAGTGTATTGTTTCCGTGTCAGCGTCTTAGTACATGTTTCAAAATTAGGCCAAAGCAAAATAACAGATTGCTACCCATCATAGACTTTGATAGTTCTCACAAATGTTGAGAGCCCCAGTGTTGAATTCAGTAATGTCAAAGCTAATATTTACCTTTAAAGCTATACTGTGTTGTTATTAATATTTACTGAAGTATAATTGTTAAATTATTTGATGTTACTCTGATTCCCATTAAATTGGTGGAAGAGGCTACTCTCTGATAGTGTTTTCTTTCTTGTAAAACAGTATGACTGCAATTATATGACTTTTATTGTGTAATTTATCTGGAGACCTAGAAGAATATAGAATTTATTTTGAAAGCATATTCTGTCATAAAAGTAAGCTGAAACTGTACTAGTGCATATAGGTTTACTTATTTTTTTTCCTAAATGGTTTCTACTTAAGATGATTGACACTTAGCTATAAATATAAATTCTTAAAAGCTTGAAATATGGGTAATCATAATTTTTTTAGGGGAAGAATGAAAAAATCTATGTGGATTATTTTTATTGTAGTGTCAATTTTCACTAAATTATTTTTATCTTGAAATAATTTGATTTTTCAAAATTAAATGAAACCTGAAACAGTTAAAAATACTTACTTTACTTAACACAAGATGTTGGCCAATAAGCAAAGGAATTACTCTAATAATGGAATAATTACTTCAGGTAAGATAATGTTCTGGAATGCAGAGGAATGTCATTTTTTAGAAGAATATTTTTCTTGTTCCTTGTCTTTTAGAAATGGACCTTTTGTACTTTTGACATATTAATCTTAAACTTTCAAATACATGTGAATCAATATTACTTAATATTTTTGTAAAAAGAGTGTTTTGTTGTTGGAGGTGGTGGTGTTGATCGTTGTTATAGATTTTTTCTAAACAGATAAGGTGCTAATAGTTTAAGCTCAGTGAATAGAGTATCCAGGTTTTGCCTAACTATCCTGTTTTCATTCAGTTGCGTACTGACTGGAGAGTCAGAGTGAACAAGATAAAATCCCATCCTCATTGGAATTTGTGCTCTAGTTAAGGAGAACAGCAAGTAAACAAATAACCATAGTATATTGTCAGGTAGTGGTAAGTGCTAGAAGGAAAAGTAAAGCAGGGAAAGGGATACTCAGTGATAGGGAGGTTTATACTTCAGATGAGGTCATTAGGAAAGGTAATATTGAACAGAAACTTGAAAGAAGGGAGCAAGCCATGAGACTGCCTAGGTGAAGAGCATAAAAGCTAGACAGTGAGGCAAGTGAATCCCTTTGGCTTATCTGGAGAACAGCTAGAGGGACAGTAGGGCTGGGGTTGAATAAGGTATATAGGAGCTAAATCATATATTGCCTTTAAGGCCATGATAAGAACTTTGGTTTGGTTAGTTTTAGGAGCCACTGAAGGTTTTGATCAACATGATGACATGATGCTGGTTTGTGTTTTTAAAGAGGGTCACTGGCTGCTACATGAATTGTCTTTAGGACAGCTGAAGTGAGACCAATGGAGAGTATAGTCGTCTGATGTGGTGAACCAGTAAGAGATGGTCAGGGCTTTGGGGTGATGGTGATGGAGTTACACAGTCCACTTTGGGTTGTATTTTGATCCAACAGTACCTGTTAATAAATCAGATGTCTGTGAGGTACAATAAATAGGGATGATTGATTTTTATATAGGTTTTTGCTTAACGAACCTGGGTGAATGGGTTGGTGCCATTTACCAGAGGGAGGGAAGTTGGAGAAGGGCAGGGGTGGGAAGGGGGCAGGGGTGGCAAAATTAAGACTTAAGGATCTGTTGGGTTTCGGTGCCGATTACACACACATCCGAATAGTGATGTTGAGCGGACAGTCGGACATACCATCTAAGCTTTCACCTTTATATTATATTCAAGTAAATACTTCAGTAGGTACTATCTAAAGCTGATAAAATGATTTCTACATGACCAGTGCCCAAATTTAATTAGATTTGTTATACTCTTAGACATATAAGTGTAATCCTAGAAGTTTTTTTCTAATATAGGAACTTATATATGAAAATATCACCTTATAAAACTATATCATTTACCCCTGAAATGTTGATATTGTAGAAAACGTATTTAGAACATTTCTGTGTGGTAAAAATTATAATAAACGTTATCTATTATCATAATCTAAAACAAACTAGAAATGTGGATTTGTGAATGCAGCCTCAACTACTGCCACCTTCCAGTGAGTGATCTAAGAGGTCCACACCACCAAACAGCATCAGCATCTGTGCCCGCGTGTATGTGAGAGTGGTTGTTTTTAAATAAATAGTGGCCAAAATGGTCTGTAGATAGAAAAGTGCAAAAGACAAAACTAGACCAGTTTGACTGAAATGGTGGTCAAATTCATGGGAGAAAGGAAGTTTTGTTTTGTTTTGCTTTGTTTTTGACTGGGGAGTGAAAAACAGAAAGAAGAGATAAAAGCAGTATGCCACAGGAGCTATTAAAGCAAACATCACATTGTAATTTTTAAAAACTTAAGAGAAAGAAGCTTGATGGAAAATTTTCATCTTATATACTGTGCATACCGGGCTTCATTGTTTATGCTTAATGGCAAAAGAGCAGGGTAACATGTTCTGTTATTGTTCACCTGAGGGTTTGTATAGACAATACACACTTCAGTTTTACATTAATCCTGTTTATGTTCAATGATAAATTAATTTCATTGATTTAAAGAAAATATGGTAGAGAACTTTAAATGGAAGATCAAGCTGTAATTAAGAGCTACTCTTTTCTTAACCCTAGTGAATGAACAGTGATGCTCTTTTGTTAATTTTTGAACCAGCTTTCATTCAAATACCTTAAAATATTTTCAAGATTTGTCAAGATGTTGCACTAGTTTTACTTGTTTTACCTTGGGTAGATAGAAAGGTGAACTAATATTGAAGATGGCAGTCCTTTGTAAGTTACAGTTGACATGATGTGTATGGGATAGTGTGGGATGGGTCCATCTTTTCAATTTATTCATTATGATCACTATGGCATTCTTCTCTCATTGTGTATCGTGTAGAAATGTTTGTGCATTTGGTTTTGACCTATTGATGTGACTCAGTATTTGAAACTCAGACTTTATTTTTTCTGCATATTCTTATTGATTTATAAGTTTTGTTCAAATCTCCCATGAAGCAGCTTGACCATCCTAACGTAGGTTTTCTAATGTCTTGTGGTAAATCCCTAGAACCTGCTTGTTGACACACTGATGACAAGAATTGAGGGCTGCAAGCATATCATTTTAAACTAGTCTCAACAGAAAGAGAAATAGTGTGTGGCAAGGGTACAAAATAAATACTATGGGTATTATTTTTCTCCTTTTTATTTTATTATAATTTCTAAATTCAGATAGAATCCCTCTCTCATCATTTGTGGGAAAATGGCATTTGGCGGATGGCTATAATCTGGGTGTGGGAATGCAACTAATTCCACTAATCTTTCATTTTCTCTGACTAAAATCTAAGATGAATACTGATATTAACACTAATCCCAGTAGTCTGACAAATCTGTTACTTGTAATTTACCATACAACTGATTTATGATCACAAATAATTAGGTAGCCTTACACAGAATTGTGAGCCATTGGATTCTATTTAAATATGCAATCTAAATTATGTTCCTTATACTGTCTCTTTTTTGTCCCATAGAGGCATAATTTGCTATATATTCTCCACTTCTCCATGAACATATTGATCTGTTCATCGAAAATGCATAGGGTTAGAATGAGATTCTATTTTCACATTAAGTGAGAGCATCTTGACATATTCCACCATATTCAAGCATTCCTTGTTTCTGTCCACATTTCTCTGTAGGCTCAAATAGAATTAGATAAGTTATTTGAAGGCCACTAGGGATATTAAGCATATTTGTTTGTGAAAGATGCTAATCTGCAGTATCTTAAATGAGTTAAAATGAATTTTCAACCTTAAAATGAAAATTTTCCAGTTGTTAAATTAAAGCATAATTTTCATATAGTAAAATTCACCCTGCTTTATTAACGTACAGTTTTATGAGTTTTGGTAAACGCACAGTCATGTATTCACTACCACTGTCAAGATAGAAAACAGTTCCTTTACTCCAAAAACACCCCCCAGGCCTGTGTCAACTTTACCCTAAACCCTTGGAAATTATCAATCTGATTTGTGTTATATAATTTTGCTTTTTCCCAAAGGTCATATAAATAGAATCATATAGTATAGAGCCTTTTGAGTTTGGGTTCTTTCTATTAGCACAATGAATTTGAGATTCATCCAGGTTGTCAAGAGTATCAATAGTTTGTTCCTTTTTTATTGCTCAGAATATGTATTCCATTGTAAAACACACTATGGTTTGTTTATCCATCCCTCTGCTAAGGGACATTTGGGTTGTGTCCAGTTATTGGCGATTATAAGTACTGCCACATTTAATATCACTGTGAAGTCTTTAATGTTCAACATGTAGAAAATTAGATTCTCAAAAAAAAAGTTTCCTCAACATCTATCTTTTTGATTTCTAAAGCAGTCCCCTAAAAGTGTTAGAAATGAATATTGCCCTTGAATAAGTTAACTTAAAAATTAACCTCAAATTTATTTCTCCAGCTTAAAAACAAGTCAGTGAAAACTATACTTAAAGTATAAACTATACTTAAACTATAAGTGAAAACTTAAAATTAAAGCTTATATTCAGCCTAATAATATACCACACTGATTCTTCTGGATGTCATGAAAGAATCCTCAAAATTAGTATGTATATTTATAAAACCCACTCTTGAGATGCTGGGGAAATGGCTTACAGGTGGCACACGGGCAATCCTCATTTCAAATACAGCTAGATTTTGTTACCACTTCTCTGGGCTATGATTTCTCGAAGTTGGGTGTTTTGCCCGTTAGGATAGTTAGTACAAGAAATATGGACTAATGTATATGGCAGGCTCTGAAGATTCAGTTTTAATAAAAGATATTTTTCAAAGCCTTGCTTTCAGAGATTATTAAATAAGATTTTACATGTAGAAGGCAAGCAACATAATATATTTTAAATATTTTTCTACATTATGAAAGTATCCTAAAAATGATTTTCTTTCCCGTATCAGTTTGGTCATGTATTTCTCTAATAGCCTCTTGTTCTTTTTGTCTAAAAGCTGTGAGTGCTCCGTGGGACACACACCATGCCAGGCCTTGGTTGACTCAGGGTCTGCCCTTAAGCATTTTGCAGTTAGACAGAAATAGAAGAAAGACATAGATGAATATATAGAAAACACAATGTCAATGTATGAACACTTACCAAATACATATAAAAGATTAAAGTTCAAAGAAAATTACTGTTTTCTGGGATGTCACAGGAGGTTCATCTATAGACAGTAAAGATGGATATTTCTACTTTGCTTTATTTCTGGAAAAGTTGAACTAATCAAGGTATCAGGAATTGCTCAAATGAAGGAAAGAAAAGTACTTGGTAAGGGTAATGTTTGAGGTATGTTATGTAGGAAAAGCCAGTGGGATATGCAGAAGGTCACCCCTCTGATATGCCTCTCACACCAGGAATGTAGAAGGCTGTAGAGGATTGTATCTGTGAGCCTTCATCTTCAAAATGCAAAAATCACTAACTAAGAAGAGCATTAGAAAATATATTCTTGGTTTGTTTCAAGTGTGCACATGCAGATAGTGGATGTATTCCTCATTAAAGTTTAAATAACACACATTGAATTTAACAAGAGGCGAAGGCTGTGGGGAGGATGGCTGTGTATCTTTAAGACTATGTGTCCTTGTGCATTACCAGTGTATTCATTCAGGAATGACAGCCGCAGTGCAGAACACTCTGTGAATGTCTGATGATAATATAAAGGGAATGAAGTACTGGTGTAAATGGTGGGATGGTTTACTTGGCAGTTTTAACGTGGAACCAGCCAAATAAAATTGATCTATTTTATTCCTCTGGTATCCTGAAAATTTCCCATGAGCTAAATCAATGACTGAACATTTTCCTGTGTCCCGTGAGATATTTTCTCCACTACCAAAAGTAAACATACATGATTGCTAATGAAAATTCTCTGTTTTTACCACTTATCTAGTTGCAAGTAAAACTGAACCTACTTTTTGAATGAGTTTGTGAAGGGGAAAAAAAAATCCCGCATGTAATTACAAATAATGTAATTATTTACATAAATTGAGTTTTCCCTTTTGCTATTTTATATACAAATTCTTCATCTATTTGTACCTTCCTTATTATTTTTTTATTAAGACTTTTTTTTTAGAGCCATTTTAGATTCATAGCAATATTGAGGAGAAGGTACAGATATTTCCCATATACCCCTGGCTCCCACACATGCCTAGCTTTCCTCATTTTCACCATCCTCCACCATAGTGGTACATTTGTTAAAAATGATGAACCTACATTTATACATAACCACCCGAAGTTCATAGTTTACATTCCCTTTTTTACGTGATAGAAATTGCTTTTATTTTTCCCTTCAGAATTGAATAAGATCAATTTTGTATAAAAATTTATATAATATTGAATAAAGTGCACTGGAATGAGATTCTTATAAATTGGCTTATTTTTAACTAGAATATTATACTAATATAAAAAGTTTGCTTTAAAATATAATAAGATAAAATATGACTCTTTAGAACTGTATTAAAATGGTGATAAGATATCTAGGCTTTTTTTTTTTCAGATTTAGATAGGCAACAAATGCCACTCGAAGCCTTTCTTCACTTCTAGTATAATTCACTAAAATCCATTTAAGCTAATTACCTGCGACTAGTAAGTTTTAGCAGTAAGCCCCTATAATTCCATAAAATATTAGATAAGCTTTGCTTTTCATTTTCTTCAGGATACTCCATCTGTTGATTTGCAGCAAAGCTAAGGAGTAGGGGGAAGCTACCCTGATTAAATTCTTTATCATTGAAGATAAAATATAGAATCAGCCAGAACAAATGTGGTTTCACAAATCACCCATTCTTGTGTCATAGTGCAGTGCTTCTTTGAAAACTCTTACATCTTTGGAACTAAGCTGCAACAGGCAGATAGAACATTCCTGACATTGATGTGGTTGTTGAATATTTGGTCAGTAAGTCTTTTTCTTTTATACAGTATATGCTTAAATTGCAAAGGAAAAAAAATTCCTTGTACATGACAATATAGTAGGACATAGAAAGGATGTGTATTTTTCTCATTTCTTTTGCTAACAGAACCCACTCTGGCCCTTGAGTTAGCTAAATTTATATCCATGTTTATAAGAATTTATGAAAAGGTAATGTTTGAAATCCCTGCTGTAATTCCCATCAAATCACCATTTTGCAGTCCGTGTACTCACTGGCCTTCATTTGGGATGTACATCTTCCAAGGTTACACCATGGTAGGTGTAACCCTTAAGTTATTAATAAGGTTATTAGCTTGTGCTCTGGGTGGTGACAGTGGACTTCCTGTCACTGTATCGTTGTGCTTTCATTTCACCATAAACTGTCATTTGAATTCCAAGGTCATTCAAACAAACAAGAATTCAAAAATCGGTATTGAAAAAAGTCTTCAAAGACAGATAAAAACACACTTGAAAAATCTTAGGAGAGATTTTTTCTTTCATCTCTGAACTTCCTAGAGACTCAGATATATAGTTGAAATTTGAAAACCTTTAGGTTTTTCAAAATGTCTTCTTGCAGTGGGCACAGAGAAAAGCCCTTAAAGTTCTTTTCATTCGAACTAGTTAGGAGAAATAAAAATGAAAAAGTTTTTTCAGTCTTGATGGTTCATATACCAAAGGCCTCTTGCTCCCTCTACAGAAGGTGCTTCAAAATTGCAGTCACAAATATTAAAAAAAAAAAAAAAAAATTAACGAAACAGATTTGTCTTGAGGTTCATGATTTAAAAAAAGGTTTGGATCCATATGTACCTCCAGTGTCCTGCAAACAGGTTGGTTGTCCTAAAGTTGGTTAGGGTAGGTTTGTGTGTTTCTACTTTGGTGTTTCTCAGTGGCATCAGCTTAGGATAAACTCCATTAGCAACAACTGTTAAAAAAAAAAGTACGTTTTTGTCGTTTTGTTATTAATTGGCTTTGTCTGTTTACTCAATGGATGAGTAAAATGCTTGGGAATTTCTTTTGATATTCGGTAATTGTTTTACATATTTGCATTCTTTTTTACTTAGCCAGGGAATTTAAGCCATAAAAATAATGGCCTCTACCTTAAAGACTTATAAAGTTCTCTTATTATCTACTTCTGATTGTTCCAGTCATTTTTAGATCTTTGTTAATTTTTGTCCCAACAACAACTATCTGAATTGTAACTTCACAGGAGAAAGAATTGTTTCACTTAACTGGATTTTTTCAACTATAAGTTATATTCATAAGAGACAGTTGAACTTTCTATAAATACTTCATTAATATATAAAATAACCTTGCATATGTATCATCTTAATTTACCAATTTAAGTTAAATAGGAACAAAATGTTAATATTTTGATAGCTTTGGTGTAAATAATTTTATGCATTCACTTACAACTCCAGGACCTTTTTATTTTATTTGACAGGTTACTAGCTTCTCTTATTGTGCCATTTTAAAATTATAAGTATGAAAACTCTTATTTCATCAAGAGTTTTAAAAGTCCTTTTAATTTGTATTTAGTATAAGAACAGCCCTTCTGATGTTACCCTGTAATTGAAAAATGAACACAAGTGACAAAGTAGTTTCTTTGATTTGAATATGTCACATCAGACTTGCCTGTCCTGAATTATTATGCTAAAACTAGACTGGATTTTTTTTTTTTCCCTCTGGTAGGTGTACTGGTCCATTAGCAAATTCCCTTTCAGAGAAAACAAGAGACCCAGTAGAGGAAGATGACGATGAATACAAGATTCCTTCATCCCATCCTGTTTCCCTGAATTCACAACCATCTCATTGTCATAATGTAAAACCTCCTCCTAGGTAAGAATATGGGCCATTTATCATCACCTCACGTCTGCAGTAAGCATTATCACTTATGGCATTTGTTTTTAAACAACTGAATCACATCTGTTTAATAAAAACCCTTGATTTCTTGCTCAAAGCCTCCTCTACCTATAATACTATTTTTCTCCATGGCCTTTCAGAGAAAATGAAAAGATGTAGATTTCTATTAACTAGGAAGTCCTTTGACTAAATTAGTTGACTGGTAAGTCTAATGGAATAATTTGTTGCCCCTCTCCCCAAAAAACAAATTGTACCTTAGTAAAACTTTGCTGTAGGTTACATATAGTGGTGATTAATTCATGAATTTTCAGTAAGCTATTTTCAATGCATTTTATCAGTTCTAAGCACATAGCTCATGAAGAAAAATTAGTGCTTAGAAAATAAGGTATTATACCAACCTTCCTTAGAATTGTTCTTCATGAAGTAAGGACTAGTATAATCTATATTGATTTTCAGATCTCGAAGAATTGAAAAAAAATATTTCCCTTAGCTATTTTTATCAGGTACTATTTTACTTTTCCTTGGATCAAACAAGAATGTGAGGAATTGTGTTCTGTTTTCTTCTTGTCAGTTGTTTATTCTCACTGTTATGGAGACATCCTTGGTCTCTGAAGTGGCAGACCCATGGAGGTATAGGAGTTATTGAAAATGGGTGTTGTGTATTGAAACATTAGTTTGTCTTTAAGTAGAAGGACAATTCTGTGTTTATATAATTGAATTAGTAAATCATAATCTAATATTATTTTTGTTTTTTTAAATCTAATTGACATATATGAAGTACTCAGTAAGTCAAATCTCAGTTTCAGACTTATTTTCTGAGCTCCAGTTTTCTTTGTCTAATTACATCCCTGGAGCTCTGCTTGGCACATACAGAAGAGGGCTCAGCTACTGCTGGTGGCCCAGCCTTCTTGCCTTTCAGTATCTCTTTACTGACTGAGGAATAGGAGAGCTATTTAACACTTCAGTCATCTATGTCATCTTTACTTAGTGTGCCATTTCCTTTTGAGGTCAAGTCAATCAACAGAAAGCATTTTATGAGTGGAGTGTTCCTTTCTTTTCAGATGAAAAGTCTAAAAAAATGTTTTAATGCCTTTCTTCAAGTATTGTATTGCAGTACTTGGAAAAGAGAAGCAAAACTCCATTTAAACCAGAGATCTGCCTTAGTGAGTTACAAGATTAGAATTATCAACAGTATGCAGAATTATTAACCATGGTTATTAACACTTTGCTGTCCAGGGCTTCATATTTCAAAGCAAGAACCAAACCTTTCTTTGCTGATTGCTGGTCTTTAGGACATTTGTTGGTAACATTGAGAAGACAGAGAAATAACTGAGAGATAATAATTTGTTACGTTAGAAGAACCAAATGCCTACTATTGTTATTAGAGAAAAAAGTTATTCCTTTACATCAAGTATAAATTCTTACAATTTTCAGTTCCCTTGGCTCTTACAAATGTGTAGTAATTTTAAAAAACTGAAATAAGATGAGCTTTTTTGGTCTCCTTGGGCTCTCATTGTTTTTCACCACTGGATAAGCGAGTGGTATAATTTTAATACTTTAAATTTTAACTGTCACATCATACTGGATGAGATTTTTGGTGGCAGGCCTCCCAAATCCTGAAAATAAATTTGATTTATGACCACCATTACCATCTTTCTACAGTTACAGAGAAGTAATAAATGTTGATAATCCCTAATCTTAATTGGAGTGAATCTTCTAATTTGTTCTTGAAAGTCAATGGATGAAGTATCTTCTTAGGTCCTCTACAAAGCACTCTTTAAACTTAGACACATCCTTTCCTTCTGTGTTTTTCCTCTCTTTGGAACATCAGGAGAACTAAATTGTCAGTATATGGAAAAAGTTAAACCATATTATTCATAGATTCATAAACCATATTATTCCTAGATGAATAATTCCATTTCAGTAAAAATCCATCATTACTATGAAAATTCAATACATGATAACTATTTTTAAATGAACCATCTCTGGCCCCTTAAAGAGATGTGGCCACCAGAGAGAATGGAAATGAATTTCAGATGAAGCACTTTGCAATAACTATTCAAATGTCCAGTATCTCCTCCATTATGTATGTACTTTTACTTTGCCCCAAGAATTCAGAGTAAATCAGGGGAAAGTAAAATATAAACTCTGCCTTCTATAGCTCTTTGTGAGCACAGTAACTTGGTGAGCAGATAGTCAGTTGCTACACAGCTATATTCTGAAGACAAAATACGCTCCGTGCCTTCTCTTCCTGTGCCCCGGATTTGTGCATTACATTCATAGTATGATTCGAAAGCATTAATACCAACAATAAAAACACTTTTTTTAGGGCTTCCCTGGTGGCGCAGTGGTTGAGAGTCCACCTGCCGATGCAGGGGACGCGGGTTCGTGCCCCGGTCTGGGAAAATCCCACATGCCGCCGAGTGGCTGGGCCCGTGAGCCATGGCCGCTGAGCCTGCGCGTCCGGAGCCTGTGCTCCTCAACGGGAGAGGCCACAACAGTGAGAGGCCCGCGTACCGCAAAAAAAAAAAAAAAAAAAAAAAAAACCCACTTTTTTTAGTATTATCCTTTTACGGACACCCAGATTAAAATATTTGTTGTGTACCCAAGGCCTTTGCTAAAGTCATTTCTCTACAGTTGTCAGAAGTGCCAGTTTTGTTCATGGCAGTGGTGAAATTATACTCCAGACTCTAGGTCTTTGAATATGCCTATCTGAATTTTAATGGACTTTCTGAATATTTAATAATTCTCCTTCCTTGACAGGCTCTAGTTTATAATAAGGAAAGCTTAACTTACAGAAATAAAAATATACTGTTAAGTACCATTAACCAGTAATGATGTCATTAGGACTTTTACATATTTTTTGCCTGCATATTACATTTTCTTCTTCAAAACCTTGATAAGGTAATATTGAAATCTTCCAAAATGATATGTTAATTCCACAGGTGTGTTTAGGGTATCAGCAATTTTGTGGCCCTTGTGATTCTTAGTTTCACTTAAAAAAAGAAAAAAAACCTTTGTCTTCCATGGAATATTTACTTTTGCTTTGTAAAAGTATTCAAGTATCTAGATAATATTACTTTACTTTCTCTAGAAAAGGAAATTAATTATATTTATATCCTAACTTTATTACATGAGCAGCATTGCTAGTTCCCATCATCTCCCCACCCCCAAATGACTTTTAAATGGAAAGTAATTATCCTTATGATTTTTGTCCTTTGATTTCTGCTTTAGGTCTTGTGATAACGGTCACTGCATATTGAATGGAACACACGGTACGTCTTCAGAGATGAAGAAATCAAACATCCCTGAGTTAGGCATATATTTAAAGGGTATGTATAAGACATATTCTCTTTGTAGTCTATGTCTTAATGGTCAGAATTTAAAGGCAAAATTCCATGCCATTGTTGTACTGAAAATACATTAAGATTTTGTGTTATCCTCTAGGAGATGTTTTTGATTCAGCCTCTGATCCAGTGCCATTACCACCTGCCAGGCCTCCAACTCGGGACAATCCAAAGCATGGTTCTTCACTCAACAGGACGCCCTCTGATTATGATCTTCTCATCCCTCCATTAGGTCGAAACCTTTCAAACAATTTCAAGCAAGCCTCCCTGCCACCTCTTCCAATTTATATCTGAATTATCAGAATTCTTAGTTCAGTGCAATGTAGACTCACTAGGTTATGAATCTGTCTGAATTCGAATGGAATCTCCAGGTGATAGTGGCTCTCGGTTCATGTGACCATTATTCCATTTAGATGACTGAAGCAGTGGTGTAAATAGCTGCATCAGTTAGGGATTTATCAAGTTGTCTCTTCATGTACTAAACGCAGTCTACAAAATCTTATGAGGGCATTGTTCATTCCCCCAGGTGCTTGTGTTCTAGTAGATTTGGAGTATTCAGCTGAGGTTTTCTTTAAGTGTAATTCTTAATGAATGCGTACTTCCTTTTTCTTTCAATATAAAATGACCCACTTCCACTTAGCTAATTACATTATGGGAAATGATATATTTTATTGTAGAGAGCTGAAAATAAATTCTGTCTTATAATCACTGCAACTAGAACACATCCAAAGAATCTCAGTTTCTTTGTTTCAAATTTTACCATGAAGTACACTTAATGTGTGTGTATGTGTACATGTGTGAAGGTACACACAGGTGTGTATTTATGTTAAAATTGGCCGGTGCAGGTGTTTGTTTGTTTCATTAATTCTAGGTAGGAAGCTTCGCACCCTATTTTTAGAGGAGGACAATTAAGAAACCTTCACAAGTTAAGGCTTCACAATAATGAGTCAACATAGCATAAAATAATGTATAATGAAGGTTCATTTATAAGCTTATCTGAATCATTAGGCTACTAGAAATGAACCTCTCCATTTTTTTTTCCCATAAACTGGTGTTTCCAGTTATACAGTTGAATGTCTTGCAGGAGCAAGACATTCAGTTCAGTGCTTTACTCTCACCTACGTGGATTACAAGCACCTCCCAACTTCCTTCTTTACCTATAGTCTTTTTCTCTTCCACTTCTTCCTGTATGCTGTTTTTGACCTATTACCCAAGTCTTTATGACTAGATCAGCACTGTCCAATAGAACTTTATGTGGTGACATAAAAGATCTATATGTGTGACTGTAGAACTGAATTTTAGTTAATTTAAATTTAAACTAAATAGCTATATGTGGATAGTTACTACCATATTGGACAACGCAGATAAATGTTCCAATGTTTTTAACTCATCCTTCCTTTGGCTCTTCATGTACATCTCATATTTTATTTATGCTATTCACTCTGCCTAGTAGACACCATTCCTGTATTTGATGAATAAATGTTTTTGAGGCCCTGATATCCCAGGCCTTCCTGTTCTTGGTAATACCTTGCTGAATGCCACTTTCTGCATTCCTCTTCCCTCTTACAATGCATCTCTCTCTCCCTCTGGGACCTATTCACCTGTGAGTCTTCTGTGAACTTTTCTTAGGTCTCATTGTGGAATCCAAGCTCCTCGGGGCCGAGGACTTATGATTTTGATCTTCACATTACCCATGTGCCTAGCATGGTGCCTGACATTTAGGGGCTGATAAAGGATTTGAATAAATGAGATAATGTAGGAAATAGCTGAAGGTTGGAATGATAACAAAGCTCTTTCTTTCTCTCTCCTATACCTTCATATATTTTACATTAGAAAAATATTGATGATCATTAGAGAAAAAATTTTGAATACTTTTTGCAAGGCAAGCTGGATGAGTGGTGAAACCATTTATATTTAAATATACCTTTATATTTAAGTCAATGTATTTAAATCCATGAGAATTTTTATTACTAGAAGATGTAGGTATTTATACCCTGTTTCATTCACAAAGTATTTGTGAGTGCTTACAAAAATACATACACTGAAATTTTATTTTTTAAAGAATCAAGATGAGGGAAAATATGAATAGGATAGTAAGACGTGGCAGGGGAAACACAAGTAGACATAAAAGCATACTGCAGTATTCTACAGCTACTAAAGTTGGGAACTATGCAAATATAAATAACTAGCTTTGCGACCACCACAAGAGGTAGTTCTATTGATATATTTAACTGTTTCTCCCTAGAGATATCTGGTAAGTAGAAAAAGATCATATTCCTCTACTGCAGGTGCATTTTCTGTATATTTTGACAATGAAATATATGGAGCATTAGTTTAAATGAATTAAAATGCCGTGGAGCAAACTTTTAAAAGATAATCTAAACTATTCTGTGACATTAAATTTTTGTGCATAGTGTGATTTTCTAATTAGAGGCTGTGAACTCTTATTGTTACACAAAAATTCTGTTTTGATGATGTGATCTGTAATATATTTAGTTCAGACCTCCAATGTCTTAATATTATAAAGGTTACAAGTGAATAATAAGCTGTTTCATAACCTGAAATACTGCTTTTTAATAGAAAGGGCTGAGAGATCGAAAAAGTCTGTATGCACACACGTGTGTTTGTGTGTCTGTGTTTCTCTCCAAACACCTCCTAGAAAATAATCAGCTCCCATTGACAAAGTCAGTGAACTGCTGGGTAAACACTGGAGGTGAAGTTGTTTATAAAGCAGCAAAAGAAAATCATTATTTTTGCCTGATACTGTGTTTTGATTAACGAAGTTCTGCTGTTGATAACTGACCTTTCTTTCAATGCAGGTGAAGATGCTTTTGATGCCCTCCCCCCGTCCCTCCCACCTCCCCCACCTCCCGCAAGGCATAGTCTCATCGAACATTCAAAACCTCCTGGCTCCAGTAGCCGACCATCCTCAGGACAGGACCTTTTCCTCCTTCCTTCAGGTAGGAGGGAAAAACCAAGCAAACCTTTTCACTGAAAGCAAAAATATTTCTAAGATGATACTGTCAAATAAGCATTAGTGATTCATTGGTTTCTAGCTCCCAAGCTGAAAAATCCCTGGGTGGGGAAAACAGCAGTTGGATAGGTTTGTCTGTCAATTGTTTGGTTTAATGGCAAAAGGATTACAAAAATGGCAAAAGCAACAAGGAATCGTAGAATTCAGAAATGGCACTGAAGAGATTATCAAATAACACCTGTATGTTACAAAAGGTGAGAACCAGAAGTGCTCTGTGTTTGGGCTAAAAGTGATGGGGACAAATTTAGACTTTCTCCTAATTCTGAGTGCAATATTTTTTTCAAATAATGTGTTTAAAAATTTTTACTAAATATGCTTTAGGGTCATAATTTTATTCAAAAATGTAGTATCTTGGTAAATTATATTGTTGTAACATTAATAGATATGTTTTTCTGAAATATCTGCATTTTATTGTTTTGTTACTGTTTTGATTTTTAATGCCTCAGTGTATCTACTAAAATTATTGGTCTTCAAGGAAAAATTAATAGTTTTTAAAAAAGAACTCAAGTGAGGAGTGGAAATAAAAAGACTTAATAAACCATCCACTCCACTAGTCAGAATTATCAGGAAAAACTAAATTCAGTTATGTTGAATCTGCTGATATTAATTGTTCCCGTCAGTCCTACTGGTGATACTGTGATCTGTACTCTGAAATGTCTGCCTCCTCGACTTGGTTTGGTTAAACATAGGGTAAAGATTTTCTTTTTTAAACAACTGCTTTACATTTGTGTATGAGATAAATCATGAAAGCCTTCTAAGAGTGCTCACTTTGTCCTTTGGCCACCTACATGCTTCTTTGAAAACTTAGGAATCTTAACCATTATCATTCACCTTTAACATTTTTCTCATTTTTTTTCCATTTGGTTTGATAATTCAGAAGTTTGAGGCAGTTTGTAGATATGACCCACAAAATTATAGACATATAACTTGGAATATATAGCTTCAGTTTCTAAAAGTAGTTTATCTTCAAGGAATAATTTTTCGTCAGTAAATATTGAATTGTCCTCTGTGTCACCCACTCTGTGAGATGCCTCCCTGCCCTCATGGATCAGATTAATTCACTGAATGCTACCAATCAAAGAGCAACGTTCATAACCCTTCTAATCCAAGCAGAAAGCATGGATAATTGTTAGGCTCTTATTCATACAGCTACATATACACGCTAACATTTTGCTCTCTTTTTCACTTATACTTATTCAAATCTTTGTTTTATACATGGACTACAATTAACATTTAAAAATGAATATATACAGCAGAAACTAACACAACATTGTAAAGCAACTATACTCCAATAAAATTTTTTTAAAAAATTAATCTCTCTAAATCTTAGTAAACTTAACCTTGCCCAAGGCAAACTTCTGGATAATTTCTAGCCAGATTCCTATAAGGTACCTGTCACCTTTTATATATGTAATTTAAGCCCCATTAAATGAAAGTTAAATGTAGTGCCTTCTTTTAAAATTAAGTCAAGCTTTCCAGGCTTGACTTAATTCTTACACTTTTTTACACAAACACACACTTTAACCTGTTTTTATCAAATGAATTAATTGTAAAATATTTCAGTTCTTTATCATCATTTCATTGTTCATATTGCTTTTGTAAACATCTTCAAAAAGTTTTTTCTCAAGATTACTAAAAAAGTCACTTCAAAATAAAAAGGCCCCCTTTTATTAGAATGAAAGTTGTATAAACTGTTTTATTTCATATTTAGCTTTGCTTGGCTGCCAGGTAGGCTCAGTATCAGTTATCCTTAACCTGTGGTGTGAGGCTAACATGGGACCAGAGTAGGGTCATTTGAACCTGTTGGCTCTCTCTTGAACTCCTTTTATGCATGGAAGTATTCTAATTCCATTCAAGTAATGTTGATATCCCTCGATAATAAATACTTCTGAGAAACAAATGGCAACTTTTCCCCCCTTTCCAGTCTCGTATAATTAACTGGACAAATTTCTAGTCTGTTGTCAGATCCTTTATGAGATCCAATGAGTCAACTGTTTTTATTCAATTTTAAGCCACATGTATAGACCACATCTTTTTCAAAAGAAATATTTTAATTCTTCTTAACATAATGATATCGTAGAACATGAAAGTTTCTTTCAGCTTTAAATAAGCACCTGACTGTATCATTTTGCAAAGTATTCAACACATTACGCTGTCTAAAGAAGTGTAATAGAAAATTTACAAAAGCAGTTCTTCATGCTGAACTGAACTTCATGAAAGAATACTCTATAAATGCTAAACAAAAGTTTAACTTAATAGCTGTAGAACCATACAAGGTAAACAATGGTGATTGCTAAATTTAAATGGACTATATGAGCACTTTACTGCTATTATTTTCACTATAGTTTAATCTGTAGAATTTTAGTCCAGTGTAATGATAAGCCTTTTCTGGCATTATGAAGATTTGGTTTCCTTGAGGAAGTCATTATCCCTAATTAAAGACAAAGGTTGGATATCCCCATGATGTTGTATTAAATACCTACTCAAACCTACCTCTTTATTCCAGCATTCAGTGCCCTGCACACCTGAGTCGGGTCCACCTTCCCAGCCTTATAGCCCAGTGGCTGCTCTATAGTAGTGGTTTTCAAACTACAGGGTCCTGTGTTTCTGCAAAGGAGCCTTAGGACTCCTGTATGATCAAGCGGGGGAAGCGAAGCAGGGGCACAGCTCTGATGCTGCTTTTATCTGTTTTCTATTTTAGGCCTTCATGCAAGATTTCTTTTGGCAAAATAGTAATGCCCACTGCTGTACATGAGCCATCTACTCTGGACAGGCCAGTCATATCTTAACAAAACCTGAAGAGTTCTCAAAAAAAGCTTTACACTTTACTGTCTCCAAACCCAGGGCTACTGCTAGCATATATGTGCTTTTGTCCGAATTACAAAAAGGCATTTCTTTTGTGTTGGTGGGTTGAAATAGGCACCCCTCCCTCTGCTTTGTGCCAGGGCCAGTGCTCCAGGAACAAAGCCAAGGCTGTATTTAAGTCTGCTCAGTCCCATTACTGCATGTCTTTGTGCAGTGCACAAAATACACAACGTATTTGGCAGCCCTTACTGAACCTTTTTCTCACTGTATTTCTAACCTGGAATCTCTTTTGAAGTCCTTATCCAATCTTAAAGTCACAATTCAACTCTAAAAGCTAGCCAGATTGACTTTATTAGAGATGAAGGAAGGTTTTCCACGGGATCCAGAAATGCAGTTGCATAAGTAAAATACAAAGAAAACTTGCATCATTAGTAGCAGTTATTGGAAAGGGTTTCTAGGGGTTTGGTTGACTGTGACCTTTATGAAGCACACTCATGACGTAGTTACCAGGGACTCTCATGCCCTCTGAGGGTTGCACTCACAGAGTTCAAATCAGAGATCGAGTGAGGCAAGGTCCTCCCCCAGGCTCAGCCAGTGTGGAGACTACTGTGTTCAGGTGTTGAAGGATTGATGGGTAGAGCCGTGGTTCTCAAATTGTGGTCTTGAGACCAGCAGCATTAACACTACCTAGAAATTTGTTAAAAATGCCAATTCTTTAGACCTACCCAAGACTTACTAAATCAGGAACTCTGGGAGTAGGACCCAGCAATCTGTGTTTTCATAAGCCTTTGGGGGTGGTTCTGATGCATGCTCAAGTTGGAGAAACCCAGGGCTAGGCTGTATCTGGAGGACTGCAGCCAGGATGGGAAAGGGAAGTAAAATCACACCATGTAAACTATGGTAGATTAAAGGAACTGAGGATGTTTAACCGACAGAAAAGAAGATGTTGAGTATGTATTAGAGTTGCTTTCAACCACAGTATTTGTAAAAGAATGATTAGATTTCTTCCATGTCTCCTGAGACAAAGAAAGACTGACCAGTGAGAAGAATTAGGAGTGGAAATTTCAGTCCTGTTAAGAAGCTTCCTGGATTATTAATACTTCTTATATCTCAGAGGGGTAGTGAGTTCTCTAACACTTGAGGACTTGATCAGTGACCAGATCACTACATATGGGGGTGTTATGAATGTGAGTTAAAGAGTGAGGAGCTTTGTCTCACCTAAATAGGTCTTCAAATCCTCTTCTATCAATTAGATCTAGCACTGATATTCTTTTAAAATTTTCAGAATAATTGATAAATCTTTCAGATGGCTTTTGGACAGCCCCAGAGGAAATACGCCACTGTTTTAACTGTTCAATTTTATTTGCCTCTTTTCCTATGCTTGAGTAAAAAATTGGAAGTGTTTTAGATAGTGGGGGAAAAAAAAGAATTAAGAAAATTCCATAATGCCTCTTCCCAGAGATAACCACTTGATAGGTTTCCTTACACAGCATAATTTTGATTGATGCGTATTTCCCCACTTCTTTCATAGTTAGCAAACCTTTCCCTCCCAGTGTTTCCTTAGTTTTTAATACTCTCTTAAAATAAGTCTTAAAATTTTTCAATTTAGCATTACCATACTGTAAATCACAGGCACTTGTACTTTGCTTTTTAGAGTGGACTACCCATCGTGTTCATTCATTCATTCATTTCTCAAACGTGTATTACTATATAAATGGTACATTGGCTATGGCATTTTCAATTTGTATGTTTTAATCCTAAGTCTGGATATAAAATTTTACTTTAAGGAATTTTTGAAGAATTTACTTTTAAAAACTTTATTGATTTTCAAATTTGGTAATTATTGTACTCTCTGTAATAATTGTATTATATATAATATCTTTTCCCATCGAAGCAGGAATGCTTCCAACTTTATAACTTGCTATAGAAGCCCAGTTTACCCTATACCTGACCAGTAGCCAAACTTAATATGAAGCATTTTAGTGGTTCAGAACTGAACTAAGTATTTCGTGCTATTTTTGGTAATATTTTTAGCGTACCTAGTGACCTTTTAGGTGCAACAGATTAATGGAGCAATATCATACAACTGTATATTTTGTACTCTATTTATGACTCAATAATGTATCCAGAATCTAATGTTTACTCTTAAATAAATAGATGATTAGAAATAGCATATCTAACAAACCTATAAATTTACCCCTAAGGAAATAAAAAAAGTGTAATTATAAAAGACAGTCTTTTCTCTGACCTAATATTATACCAGTGATGTTTTAGAATGAACAAGAATTGAAAGTAAATTTTATTGAAAATTTAGCTGTAAATCTTTGGGAAATTTCTAAATTTATGCAGAAATCACCACATTTGGTTCCTTTGGTTAGCCTTCCAAATCAAAAGACTAACATTTGTTGCATGGAATTTATCTTCTTATTCCTTCCTAAAATGTTTCAACAAAATTAATGAGGCTGAACCATTGACTTTTCAATTATTGAAAACTCAGAATCTAAGACTTACTTTAATCTCAAAATTAATGAAAGCAAATTAAGTAGCCTTGCTTAGGTTAAAAAATAAAAAGTCTCCAGTAAAGCTGGAGATAATTATTGTACGCAAATAGGGGGAAGGAAATAATGACTTCAACTAGTCAAAATTAATATAAATAGGCGTGTATTTCCTTCTCAAATAATCAAAGTGTTACATATTTTTAATATCAAACTCAAATGGAAGTTAAAACAATGAAATATTTATCAGGTCTTCTTTAATAGTTATAATTTTAGCCTTATGTTAGCAATACGGATTTCACAGAATTTGAATTTATGAAAAATCTGAATATGAGTTAATTTGGGTAGTTAAAGGTAAATATTTGTGAAGTGCAGGCTATTTACCAAGCCGTATGCTTGGTACTGTGTTTCTATTAGGAGGTACAATTCAAACACAATTGAGTAAGATAAGGTCCCTGCCCTGAAAAGAACTTACAGTACTTTTGGAGATACGGGCAGACATAAAAGAAAGTGTTATGAGAGAGGGAAACAGAGGAACCCGAGATGGCAGTGGTGGCAGATGATAAATTATTAGTGAACCAAAGGTTGCAGAGGTATGTTCATCTACTCAGAAAATGAATCAGTTCTATGGATTTAAACTCATATACTACTAATTTTAAACCAGGTAGGTTTATGGTCCTAATGATTTAATATAGTAGCACTGATACAATCTTTTTCTGCCATTAGCTCTGCCATTAGCTTCTGCCATTATTCTTTTTTTAATAAATATAATTAAGAAGTACAATAATTTTTAATTTGTCTGCAATTCATATTTTTCACTATTTCAGATTCCCCCTCTCTGTCAAGGTGGTTAAAAAAAAACAACACATTTTATTACTTATACAAACCTTAATGTTAATAATAGCATAATTTTTAATAATTGAATTTATTGTCCAGTGAGCCAACTAACAATTTTTTGCATAGGATGCCCAATGTAGTATTTTTTTTTTTTTTTTTTTTTTTTTTATGGTACTCGGGCCTCTCACTGTTGTGGCCTCTCCCGTTGCGGAGCACAGGCTCTGGACACGCAGGCTCAGCGGCCATGGCTCACGGGCCCAGCCGCTCCACGGCATGTGGGATCTTCCCGGACCGGGGCACGAACCCGTGTCCCCTGCATCGGCAGGCGGACTCTCAACCACTGCACCACCAGGGAAGCCCTCAATGTAGTATTTTAAAAGGCACATTATATGTACAGGAGATTTCATAGACATGAATTCATTTAATCCTCACAAATCCCAAATGTCAGGTCCATTTTACAGATTATGTCTGCCTAATGCTTAGACAGATTAACTGATATAATATTCTTACAGGCAAAATTCAAAACCCATTTTTTTCTTTGACAACAGTTTCTATTCATTGTACAGGACAGACTGGGACAGAAAATTAAAATTAGAAGCAGTTTTTGCCATCAACAATTTTACCATCAAGTAAGAGATCTGAAAACTACAAAGTTAGTAGTGTGTATTAATTAGGAATAAATGGGAAAAGCATATTTGAGCAAGTGATGAATAAATTAGAAAATATGCAAATTAGAAAGTGGTACTATCAGTCATGAAATGTTTTATTTTCAAAAGTTGATCTTTATAGAGAATTTCTATTTTTTTTCTTTAGCCAGTTAGCAGAGATAATAGTTTTAATCTGAAAATTATCTTTATTTTTAAGATCCCTTCTTTGATCCAGCAAGTGGCCAGGTTCCTTTGCCTCCTGCTAGGAGATTACCAGGTGAAAATGTCAAATCCAACAGAACATCACAGGACTATGATCAGCTTCCTTCATCTTCAGGTGAGTTGGCTAATAATAGTAATAATAATACCTTATGTTTGTACAGTGCTTTTCGGAGCACCTTTTTATTCAGTGTATAATTGAGCACCGCCAGCCTAAGAAAGTATTTTTACCACCATTGCATTTGCTTATAAAGCATGTATTATGAGAAGAATGCCTACAAAATTGTCTCACGGAAAAGAAAACATTAAGCCTTAATATTAACTTTGATATGTCAGTAAAGCATGTTCTGTGATCCAAAATCTATTCATTCTCTAACTTTTGTTTTGCCTTATCAGACATGAGAAATGGGATTGAGGTCTTTATATACCGAACTGCTGCATTCTCTTATTTCTCCATTAAAGGAAGAAATCTCTTTAGAATTAGTATTAGCACCAAACTATTCATTTTCATAGCTTATTTAGGGCTATCATGCAGTGCTCTACTGCCAGTCATCAAGTAGAAGCTTGTTCCATTTTAGTAAATACAAGTCGTACTCATAACCATTATTAATGGAATGTTGCTGCTTTGCTTCTTTGGGAGGTCTTCCTCGACCACCATATCTAAAATAGCTCCCCCTACTTGACACAGTCACTTTCTATCCCCCTCTTTTGCTTTATGTTTCTTCATAGCACCTTTCATTCATTTATTTGCTTGTCTATCTCATCTGCTAGAGTACTGCTTTGAATATACACACGTGGTTTGGTTCACTGCTTTATCCCCAAGTGTCTAGAAGAGGGCCTAGCACATGTTCCTTGGATGAGTGGAGGGGTAGAAGGGAGGAGGGAAGAGTCGCCGATATCTGTGTTATGGTGAACATACACATATTTTGAGCAACTGAAAAAATACATTTGTCTCATAATTATGAACATCAGAAGTTTTTCCTATGTAGATTTTTGTCCTATATCAGTATTTTTTTCATTAACTGTATTTTGACTTTTTTTGAAGTATAGTTGATTTACAATGATGTTTTAGTTTCAGCGGTACAGCCAAGTGATTGTTATATAACTGATATATATATATATATATATATATATATATATATATAACTGAATATATATTTGTCTTCAGATTCTTTTCCATTATAGGTTATTACAAGATATTGAATATAGTTCCCTGTGCTATACAGTAGGTCCTTGTTGTTTATTTTATATATAGTAGTGTGTATCTGCTAATCCCAAACTCCTAATTTATCCCTCCCTGCTCCTTTCTCCTGTGGTAACTATAAGTTTGTTTTCTATGTCTGTGAGTCTGTTTCTGTTTTGTAAATAACTTTGTATCATTTTTTTAGAGTCCACATATAAGTGATAGCATATGATACTTGTCTTTGATTTACTTCACTTAGTATGATAATCTCTAGGTCAATCCATGTTGCTGCAAATGGCATTATTTCATTTGTTTTTATGGCTGAGTAATATTCCATTCTGCATACATATCACATCTTTTTTTTTAACATCTTTATTGGGATATAATTACTTTACAATGGTGTGTTAGTTTATGCTTTATAACAAAGTGAATCAGTTATACATATACATATGTTCCCATATCTCTTCCCTCTTGTGTCTCCCTCCCTCCCACCCTCCCTATCCCACCCCTCCAGGCGGTCACAAAGCACCGAGCTGATCTCCCTGTGCTATGCGGCTGCTTCCCACTAGCTATCTACCTTACGTTTGGTAGTGTATATATGTCCATGCCACTCTCTTGCTATGTCACAGCTCACCCTTCCCCCTCCCCATATCCTCAAGTCCAATCTCTAGTAGGTCTATGTCTTTATTCCTGTCTTACTCCTAGGTTCTTCATGACATATTTTTTTCTTAAATTCCATATATATGTGTTAGCATACGGTAATTGTTTTTCTCTTTCTGACTTACTTCACTCTGTATGACAGACTCTAGGTCTATCCACCTCATTACAAATAGCTCAATTTCGTTTCTTTTTATGGCTGAGTAATATTCCATTGTATATATGTGCCACATCTTCTTTATCCATTCATCCCATGATGGGCACTTACGTTGTTTCCATCTCTGGGCTATTGTAAATAGAGCTGCAATGAACATTTTGGTACATGACTCTTTTTGAATTATGGTTTTCTCAGGGTATATGCCCAGTATTGAGATTGCTGGGTCATATGGTAGTTCTATTTGTAGTTTTTTAAGGAACCTCCATACTGTTCTCCATAGTGGCTGTACCAATTCACATTCCCACCAGCAGTGCAAGAGTGTTCCCTTTTCTCCACACCCTCTTCAGCATTTATTGTTTCTAGATCTTTTGATGATTGCCATTCTGACTGGTGTGAGATGATATCTCATTGTAGTTTTGATTTGCATTTCTCTAATGATTAATGATGTTGAGCATTCTTTCATGTGTTAGTTGGCAGTCTGTATATCTTCTCTGGAGAAATGTCTATTTAGGTCCTCTGCCCATTTTTGGATTGGGTTGTTTGTTTTTTTGTTATTGAGCTGCATGAGCTGCTTGTAAATTTTGGAAATTAATCCTTTGTCAGTTGCTTCATTTGCAAATATTTTCTCCCATTCTGAGGGTTGTCTTTTGGTCTTCTTTATGGTTTCCTTTGCTATGCAAAAGCTTTGAAGTTTCATTAGGTCCCGTTTGTTTATTTTTGTTTTTATTTCCATTTCTCTAGGAAGTGGGTCAAAAAGGATCTTGCTGTGATTTATGTCATAGAGTGTTCTGCCTATGTTTTCCTCTAAGAGTTTGATAGTTTCTGGCCTTACATTTAGGTCTTTAATCCATTTTGAGCTTATTTTTGTGTATGGTGTTAGGGAGTGATCTAATCTCATACTTTTACATGTACCTGTCCAGTGTTCCCAGCACCACTTATTGAAGAGGCTGTCCTTTCTCCACTGTACATTCCTGCTCCTTTATCAAAGATAAGGTGACCATATGTGCATGGGTTTATCTCTGGGTTTTCTATCCTGTTCCATTGATCTATCTTTCTGTTTCTGTGCCAGTACCATACTGTCTTGATTACTGTAGCTTTGTAGTATAGTCTGAAGTCAGGGAGCCTGATTCTTCCAGCTCCCTTTTTCGTTCTCAAGATTGCTTTGGCTATTCGGGGTCTTTTGTGTTTCCATATAAATTGTGAAATTTTTTGTTCTAGTTCTGTGAAAAATACCAGTGGTAGTTTGATACGGATTGCATTGAATCTGTAGATTGCTTTGCATAGTAGAGTCATTTTCACAATGTTGATTCTTCCAATCCAAGAACATGGTATATCTCTCCATCTTTTTGTATCATCTTTAATTTCTTTCATCAGTGTCTTATAATTTTCTGCATACAGGTCTTTTGTCTCCTTAGGTAGGTTTATTCCTAGATATTTTATTCTTTTTGTTGCAGTGCTAAATGGGAGTGTTTTCTTGGTTTCACTTTCAGATTTTTCATCATTAGTGTATAGGAATGCCAGAGATTTCTGTGCATTAATTTTGTATCCTGCTACTTTACCAAATTCATTGATTAGCTCTAGTAGTTTTCTGGTAGCATCTTTAGGATTCTCTGTGTATAGTATCATGTCATCTGCAAACAGTGACAGCTTTACTTCTTCTTTTCCGATTTGGATTCCTTTTATTTCCTTTTCTTCTCTGCTTGCTGTGGCTAAAACTTCCAAAACTATGTTGAATAAGAGTGGTGAGAGTGGGCAACCTTGTCTTGTTCCTGATCTTAGTGGAAATACTTTCAGTTTTTCACCATTGAGGATGATGTTGGCTGTGGGTTTGTCATATATGGCCTTTATTATGTTGAGGAAAGTTCCCTCTGTGCCTACTTTCTGGAGGGTTTTTATCATAAATGGGTGTTAAATTTTGTTGAAAAGCTTTCTCTGCATCTATTGAGATGATCATATGGTTTTTCTCCTTCAGTTTGTTAATATGGTTTATCACATTGATTGATTTGCGTATATTGAAGAATCCTTGCATTCCTGGAATAAACCCCACTTGATCATGGTGTATGATCCTTTTAATGTGCTGTTGGATTCTGTTTGCTAGTATTTTGTTGAGGATTTTTGCATCTATGTTCATCAGTGATATTGGCCTGTAGTTTTCTTTCTTTCTTTGTGACATCCTTGTCTGGTATCAAGGTGATGGTGGCCTTGCAGAATGAGTTTGGGAGTGTTCCTCCCTCTGCTATATTTTGGAAGAGTTTGAGAAGGATAGGTGTTAGCTCTTCTCTAAATGTTTGATAGAATTTGCCTGTGAAGCCATCTGGTCCTGGGTTTTTGTTTGTTGGAAGATTTTTAATCACTGTTTCAATTTCAGTGCTTGTGATTGGTCTGTTCATATTTTCTATTTCTTCCTGATTCAGTCCTGGCAGGTTGTGCATTTCTAAGCATTTGTCCATTTCTTCCAGGTTGTCCATTTTATTGGCATAGAGTTGCTTGTAGTAATCTCTCATGATCTTTTGTGTTTCTGCAGTGTCAGTTGTTACTTCTCCTTTTTCATTTCTAATTCTATTGATTTGAGTCTTCTCCCTTTTTTTCTTGATGACTCTGGCTAATGGTTTATCAATTTTGTTTATCTTCTCAAAGAACCAGCTTTTAGTTTTATTGATCTTTGCTATCGTTTCCTTCATTTCTTTTTCATTTATTTCTGATGTGCTTTTTATGATTTCTTTCCTTCTGCTAATTTGGGGTTTTTTTGTTCTTCTTTCTCTAATTGCTTTAGGTTCAAGGTTAGGTTGTTTATTCGAGATGTTTCCTGTTTCTTAAGGTGAACTTGTATTGCTATAAAGTTCCCTCTTAGAACTGCTTTTGCTGCATCCCATAGGTTTTGGGTCGTCGTGTCTCCACTGTCATTTGTTTTTAGGTATTTTTTGATTTCCTCTTTGATTTCTTCAGTGATCACTTCGTTATTAAGTAGTGTATTGTTTAGCCTCCATGTGTTTGTATTTTTTACAGATCTTTTCCTGTAACTGATATCTAGTCTCATAGCGTTGTGGTTGGAAAAGATACTTGATACAATTTCAATTTTCTTAAATTTACCAAGGCTTGATTTGTGACCCAAGATATGATCTATCCTGGAGAGTGTTCCATGAGCACTTGAGAAAAATGTGTATTCTGTTGTTTTTGGATGGAGTGTCCTATAAATATCAATTAAGTCCATCTTGTTGAATGTATCATTTAAAGCTTGTGTTTCCTTATTTATTTTCATTTTGGATGATCTGTCCATGGGTGAAAGTGGGGTGTTTAAGTCCCCTACTATGAATGTGTTACTGTTGATTTCCCCTTTTATGGCTGTTAGTATTTGCCTTATGTATTGAGGTGCTCCTATGTTGGGTGCATAAATATTTACAATTGTTATATCTTCTTCTTGGATTGATCCCTTGATCATTATGTAGTGTCCTTCTTTGTCCCTTATAATAGTCTTTATTTTAAAGTCTATTTTGTGTGATATGAGAATTGCTACTCCAGCTTTCTTTTGGTTTCCATTTGCATGGAATATCTTTTTCCATCCCCTTACTTTCAGAGTGTATGTGTCTCTAGGTCTGAAGTGGGTCTCTTGTAGACAGCAAATATATGGGTCTTGTTTTTGTATCCATTCAGCCAATCTGTGTCTTTTGGTGGGAGCATTTAGTCCATTTACATTTAAGGTAATTATCGACATGTATGTTCCTATTCCCATTTTCTAAATTGTTTTGGGTTCGTTATTGTAGGTCTTTTCCTTCTCTTTTGTTTCTTGCCTAGAGAAGTTCCTTTAGCATTTGTTGTAAAGGTGGTTTGGTGGTGCTGAACTCTCTCATCTTTTGCTTGTCTGTAAAGGTTTTAATTTCTCCATCAAATCTGAATGAGATCCTTGCTGGGTAGAGTAATCTTGGTTGCAGGTTTTTCTCCTTCATCACTTTCAGTATGTCCTGCCACTCCCTTCTGGCTTGTAGGGTTTCTGCTGAGAGATCAGCTGTTAACCTTATGGGGATTCCCTTGTGTGTTATTTGTTGTTTTTCCCTTGCTGCTTTTAATATGCTTTCTTTGTATTTAACTTTTGACAGTTTGATTAATATGTGTCTTGGCGTATTTCTCCTTGGATTTATCCTGTATGGGACTCTCTGTGCTTCCTGGACTTGATTAACTATTTCCTTTCCCATATTAGGGAAGTTTTCAACTATAATCTCTTCAAATATTTTCTCAGTCCCTTTCTTTTTCTCTTCTTCTTCTGGAACCTCTATAATTCAAATGTTGGTGTGTTTAATGTTGTCCCAGAGGTCTCTGGGACTGTCCTCAGTTCTTTTCATTCTTTTTTCTTTGTTTTGCTCTGCAGTAGTTATTTCCACTATTTTATCTTCCAGGTCACTTATCCGTTCTTCTGCCTCAGTTATTCTGCTATTGATCCCATCTAGAGTATTTTTCATTTCATTTATTTTGTTGTTCATCGTTGTTTGTTTCATCTTTAGTTCTAGGTCCTTGTTAAATGTTTCTTGCATTTTGTCTATTCTATTTCCAAGATTTTAGATCATCTTTACTATCATTATTCTGAATTCTTTTTCACGTAGACTGCCTATTTCCTCTTCATTTGTTAGGTCTGGTGGGTTTTTATCTTGCTCCTTCATCTGCTGTTTTTCTGTCTTCTCATTTTGCTTATCTTACTGTGTTTGGGGTCTCCTATTTGCAGGCTGCAGGTTCGTAGTTCCCGTTGTTTTTGGTGTCTGTCCCCAGTGGTAAGGTTGGTTCAGTGGGTTGTGTAGGTTTCCTGGTGGAGGGGCCTAGTGCCTGTGTTCTGGTGGATGAGGCTGGATTTTGTCTCTCTGGTGGGCAGGTCCACGCCTGGTGGTGTGTTTTGGTGTGTCTGTGGACTTATTATGATTTTAGGCAGCCGCTCTTCTAATGGGTGGGGTTGTGTTCCTGTTTTGCTAGTTGTTTGGCATAGGGTGTCCAGCACTGTAGCTTGCTGGTCGTTGAGTGAAGCTGGGTGCTGGTGTTGAGATGGAGATCTCTGGGAGATTTTTGCCGTTTGATATTATGTGGAGCTGGGAAGTCTCTTGTTGGCTCTCCCACCTCAGAGGCACAGCACTGACTCCTGGCTGCAGCACCGAGAGCCTTTCATCCACACGGTCCTCAATTTGGGATGATTCGTCTATTGATCTATTCCACAGATGCAGGTACATCAAGTTGATTTGGAGCTTTAATCTGCTGCTTCTGAGGCTGCTGGGAGAGATTTCCCTTTCTCTTCTTTGTTCTTACAGCTCCCAGGGGCTCAGCTTTGGATTTGGCCCTGCCTCTGCGTGTAGGTCGCCGGAGCTTGTCTGTTTTCCGCTCAGACAGGACGAGGTTAAAGGAGCTGCTGATTCGGGGGTTCTGGCTCACTCAGGCCAAGGGGAGGGAGGGGCACGGAGTGAGGGGTGAGCCTGTGGCGGCAGAGGCCGGCACGTGTTGCACCAGCCTGAGGCTCGCCGTGCGTTCTCCTGCGCAAGTTGTCCCTGGATCCCGGGAACCTGGCAGTGGCCGGCTGCACAGGCTCCCCAGAAGGGACGTGCGGATAGTGACCTGTGCTCTCACATAGGCTTCTTGGTGGCGGCAGCAGCAGCCTTAGCGTCTCCTGCCCATCTCTTGGGTCTGCGCTTTTATCCGCGGCTCGTGCCCATCTCTGGAGCTCCTTTAAGCAGCGCTCTTAATCCCCTCTCCTCGCACACCAGGAAACAAAGAGGGAAGAAAAAGTCTCTTGCCTCTTTGATAGATCCAGACCTTTTCCAGGACTCCCTCCCGGGTAGCCGTGGTGCACTAACCCTTTCAGGCTGTGTTCATGCCGCCAACCCCAGTCCTCTCCCTGAGCTCTGACCAAAGCCCGAGCCTCAGCTCGCAGCCCCACCCACCCCGGCGGGTGAACAGAGAAGCCTCTTGGGCTGGTGAGTGCCGGTCGGCACCGATCCTCTGTGTGGGAATCTCCCCACTTTGCCCTCCGCACCCGTTGCTGCGCTCTCCTCCGTGGCTTCGAAGCTTCCCCCCTCTGCCACCCGCAGTCTCCGCCCACGAAGGGGCTTCCTAGTGTGTGGAAACCTTTCCTCCTTCACAGCTCCCTCCCACTGGTGCAGGTCCCGTCCCTATTCTTTTGTCTCTGTTTATTCTTTTTTCTTTTGCCCTACCTAGGTACATGGGGAGTTTCTTGCTTTTTGGAAGGTCTGACGTCTTCTGCCAGCATTCAGTAGGTGTTCTGTAGGAGTTGTTCCACATGTAGATGTATTTCTGGTGTATCTGTGGGGAGGAAGGTGATCTCCGCGTCTTACTCTTCTGCCATCTTCCCCTCGTCCTCCACATCTTCTTTATCCATTCTTCTGTTGATGAACACCTAGGTTGCTTCCATGTCTTGGCTGTTGTAAACAGTGCTGCTATGAACACTGAGGTGCATCTGTCTTTTCGAATTAGTTTGTCTTTTCCAGATATATGCCCAGGAATGGGATTGCTGGATCATATGGTAACTCAATTTTTAGTTTTTTAAGGAACCTTCCTACTGTTCTCCATAATGACTGCACCAATTTACATTCCCACCAACAGTGTAGGAGGGTCCCCTTTTCTCCACACTCTCTCCAGCATTTATTATTTGTAGACATTTTGATGATGGCCATTCTGACTGGTGTGAGGTGATACCACATTGTAGTTTTCATTTGCATTTCTCTGTTAGCGGTGTTGAGCATCTTTCCATGTGCCTCTTGGCCATCTGTGTGTCATCTTTGGAGAAATGTCTATTTAGGTCTTCTGCCCATTTTTTGATTGGGGTTTTTTTTTTTTTTATATTGAGCTGTATGAGTTGTTTGTATATTTTGGAAGTTAATCCCTTTTTGGTCACATCATTTGCAAAAATTTTCTCCCCTTCTGTAGGTTGTCTTTTTGTTTTGTTTATAATTTCCTGTGCTGTGCAGAATCTTTTAAGTTTAATTTGGACTTCCTTGGTGGTCCAGTGATTAAGACTCTGTGCTTCCACTGCAGGGGGCATGGTTCAATCCCTGGTTGGGGAAGTTCCACATGCCATGTGGTGCAGCCAAAAAAAACAAAAACAACAACAACACAGGAATTAGGTCCCATTTGGTTTTTTGCTCTTATATCCATTACACTAGGAGATGGATCCAAAAAATATTGCTGTGGTTTATGTCAAGGAGCATTGAGATGGATCCAAAAAATATTGCTGTGGTTTATGTCAAAGAGCATTCTGCCTAGGTTTTCCTCTAGGAGTTTTATAGTATCTGATCTTACATTTACATTTTAAAACATTTTTTATGTTTTAAAACATTATAAAACATTTTATGTTTTAAAATGTTTTAAAAACATTTACGTTTTTAAATCCATTGAGTTTATTTTTGTATATGGTGTTAGAGAATGTTCTAATTTCATTCTTTTACATATAGCTATCCAGTTTTCCCAGTGCCACTTATTGAAGAGACTGTCTTTTCTCCATCGTATATTCTTGCCTACTTTGTTATATTGGGTTGGCCAAAACGTTTGTTCAAGTTTTTCCATAACATTTACAGAAAAATCTGAACGAACTTTTTGGCCAACCCAATATATTAATTGACCATAAGTGTGTGGGTTTATTTCTGGGCTTTCTATCCTGTTCATTGATGTGTCTATTTTAGTGCCAGTACCATACTATTTTGATTACTGTAGCTTTGTAGTACAGTCTGAAGTCAGGGAGCATGATTCCTTCAGCTCCGTTCTTCTTTCTCTGTTTCGACTGTTCAAGGTCTTTTGTGTTTCAATACAAATTTTAAAATTATTTGTTCTCTGAAAAATGCCATTGGTAATTTGATAGGGCTTGCATTGAATCTGTAGATTGCCTTGGGTAGTATGGTCATTTTAACAATATTGATTCTTCCAATCTAAGAACATGGTTTCCATTTGTTAGTGTCATCTTCAGTTTCCTTCATCAGTGTCTTGTAATTTTCAGAGTACAGGTCTTTTGCCTCCTTAGGTAGGTTTATTCCTAGGTATTGTATTCTTTTTGATGTGATGGTAAATGGGATTGTTTCCTTAATTTCTCTGATATTTCATTGTTAATATATAGAAATGAGACAGATTTCTGTATATTAATTTTGTATCCTGCAAATTTACAGAAATCATTGATGAGCTCTAGCAGTTTGCTGGTGGCATCTTTAGGATTTTCTGTGTATAGTAGCAAGTGGTCTGCAAACTGACAGTTTTACTTCTTCCTTTCCAATCTGGATTCTTTTTATTTTTTTCTTCTCTGATTGCCATGGCTAGGACTTCCAAAACTATGTTGAATAAAAGTGGTGAGAGTGGCATCCTTGTCTTGTTCCTGGTCTTAGAGAGAATGCTTTCAACTTTTCATCATTGAGTATGATGTTAGTTGTGGGTTTGCCCTATATGGTCTTTATTGTGTTTAGGTTATGTTCCCTATATGCCCACTTTCTGGATAGTTTTTTATCATAAATGATGTTGAATTTTATCAAAATCTTTTTTTCATCTATTAAGATGATCATATGGTTTTTAGTCTTCAGTTTAATATGGTTGATTGATTTATGGATATTGAACAATCCTTGCAACCCTGGGATAAATCCCACTTGATCATGGTGTATGATCCTTTTTATGTATTGCTGGATTTGGTTTGCTTTTAAGCTCAAACCTCAGTTCACAGATTTGTTAATAGTGAGAGCTGTCCATTCTGTAACTTCCGAATCAAGATAATTATTTAGCTGCTTTGAGAATTATCAGCACAGTAGTTCTGTACTTGATGACATGCATGGGAGATGCAAAAATCCCTCTGCAGTTTTGTAAGTTTTTACACTTGACTATAACTCAGAAAAACAGAAAATTTTATTAACCATTTCAAATTTTGGTCTGTGCTGTTTTTACCAATTTACTTCTAGTCATTCCAATATTTCAGATATATCCATGGGTACCCACTGAAACACTGTATTTCCATTTGAAAGGGTAGATTTCCAGAATGATGAAAAAATGTGAAAGTCAAGAAGAAGGAGAGAGACAGTACCTTACAATATATATAGGAGAAGGAAGCAAATCCCTTAAGGAAATAACATTAAAATACAACTTTGAGAAGAGTGCCATGACTGATTTAAAATAGCATTCAGTACCACCAGCTCTGGATTAACAGAAACATATACTCAAGTTATGAGAAGAGTTGTGGCCTAAATGCTCTATTTTCACAGCTTCTTTACAGTTTGCACCGTAACATGCAGGTATTGTTGAGCCCAGAGGGACATCATTCACATATATGATTTCAACTGGTAGGAATTCCAGTTAGTATTACACTAGAAATTTCAAGGAAGAACTTTAAGTCACAAACCCTGTTGAAACATCCCCAAATATGCATTTACCAGAAACCTAAACTGGCTTTACCTGAGTGATAAAATAGTCCTGATTATTACCTCTGAGGGCCTCAGCTAGGTGTAACATCAACTATTTCAGCCTATTCCCTGAACTCTCTTTACAGACACAGTCAAACCACAGAAAATAAGATACTTTTTTCCAACAAGATATTTGCTCACATGCTGCTTTACAGGGCTACCAAGCTGTCCACTAGTTTATTTCACACCAGGAGAGGGACTCAGCTTGCCTTCTGGATTAGATCTTTCCATCAGAAACTTAAGACTATGCAGTGTGCCTTTGGGGTACTAATAGTGCTTATTTTGCAGTAACGTTTTTATTGATATTAAGGCCTTTTTAAGACAATCGTTGAGGATTCTGGTATAACTGCCACATCTTATAAATTCCATTTCTCCTATTTTTTATGGTGATGTAAATAATTGATGGTGACTTACTTATGTATATAAGCTTTCTATGAAAATAACTCAAAAAATTTAATTGATTTAAAAATATTTTCCTTTTTCTAAAAAGGATGTGTGCGTGTAAATGTATGTCTACATATACAAAGAGCCTTCCAAATGTTTTATTCCTCCCCCCATAAAAGTTTATAATTTTCTGAAGTTTGTAGATGTAACAATATTTAATGATATGAATATGTCATAATGATAATCAGAATATGTGGATTTTACTGGCGTGTGTTAAACTTACATATACCTTATATGGGCCAAATGTTTTTGCTTATTTCTTCACATAGGGTTCATGTCTGTACTAGCTATGCATGAGTTTTTAGACATTTTTAAGTTTGCTTTTCTCTTGTGGTAAGATATAATGTGCTACAGTTTGAATACCATTCTTTAAAAACCCAGGGAATCCAACTTATATTAGAATACAAAGTCGTAATGATGTGTTTGTGCTCATGCTGATGAAGTACAGCTGAGCTCTTGAGATTTTTTTTTAATATTCTTAGTATTTAAAAGGACGTTCAAGGTAATACTTAAAAATAACACTAGAATTTCAGAATATGACTTGTATTAAATGTGTTTATAACTGGTAACAGATATTATTGCCAAGTATACCTACAAAATAAAGGAGGTCTCATAAAAGGAATTAATTCCAATACTACTTTTCCTTTACTAGCTTAAAGGAAAAGTGCCCAGATGTTGAATGAATTTTATATTAAGACCTCAACTGGAAATCACGGCTTCATTTCACATAAGAGTGGGAGTTGTGTATTGTTATAAGTGATGTTTTAAGATAAACGGTGTTTTTAAGATTTTGTTTTGTGTTTCAACAAAGGAAATTGCTGCATTACAGAGTTTTACCATAGTTCAACTACCTAAAATGTTTTTCCTTACATACAGCTTCAGTTTTAAAACCACTGAACATGGGGTCAGTTTTCTTACAAATCTAATACTAATGTTCTTTTATAACCATTTTCTGGATGTATTAAAAAAGTTATGTCATAACCTTGGCCCTTACAATCATAATTACCTACCTTAGTGTATGTGAAGATATTTTATTTGTAATTTAGTGAAAACTGTGTATTAAAACATGTCCTAAAATTCAGTAGTATAAAAACATGTCCTTCTAAAATTAAATAGTATATCTGTAGTGGAAGCAATTCAAGTTTACATAAATGAGTTCCAGAAATAATTGTTCCAGCTTACAGGAGAGTAGCAAAGTCATAATGATGATGTGTATGAGATTTCTTTTATGCCTTGATAATTTATATTTTTTCTTTTAATTCTCAGATATTGTTATACTTGAAAAAATCTGAAAAAATCTGTAGTCTTAAGAGTCTTGATGTCCATCCCAAGTATAGTCAATGAATTACTAAATAATTTTAGAGATTATGTCTCAGATTGTATGTAGTAATCATTTTTAAAATTTGTTAAGCACTTACTATGGGACAAATGTTATGCTAAGTATTTTAAATACAGATAACAGAGATAACTTAATACATAACATATATTATTATATTTATAGTTGCACATGTAAAATATATTTTATATAATAGTGTCTATATTGTATATTAATGTTTTGAGTAGTTTAAATGTAAATTTACTATAAGATACAGGTCTAATAAAAATATTTTTTTACTTTTTATTTTATATTGTAGTATAGTTGATTAACAATGTTGTGTTAGTTTCAGGTGTACTGTGAAGTGATTCAGTTATACATATACATATACATGTATCGATTCTTTTTCAAATTCTTTTCCCATTTAGTTTATTACAGAGTATTGAGCAGAGTTCCCTGTGCTATACAGTAGGTCCTTGTTGATTATCTATTTTAAATATAGCACAGTGTACGTGTCAATCCCAAACTACCAATCTATCCCTCTCCCCCAACCCTTCCCCTCTGGTAACCATAAGTTTTTTCTGAGTCTGTTTCTGTTTTGTAAACAAGTTCATTTGTATCATTTTTTTAGATTCCATATATAAGTGATATCATATGATATTTGTCTTTCTCTGTCTGACTTACTTCACTTAGTATGATAATCTCCAGGTCCATCCATGTTGCTGCAAATGGCATTATTCCATTCTTTTTTAATGACTGAGTAATATTCCATTGTATATATGTACCACATCTTATTCTTCTGTCGATGGACATGTAGTTTGCTTCCATGTCTGGCTATTGTTAACAGTGCTGCAAGGAACACTGGGGTGCATATAGCTTTTCGGATCATATTTTTCTCTGGATATATGTGTGGGATTGCAGGGTCATATGGTAGCTCTATTTTTAACTTTTTAAGGAACCTCCATACTGTTCTCCATAGTGGCTGTAACCATTCACGTTCCCACCAACAGTGTAGGAGGGTTCCCTTTTCTCCACACTCTCTCCAACATTTATTGTTTGTAGACTTTTTCATGATTGCCATTCTGACTGGTGTGAGGTGATATCTCATTGTAGTTTTGATTAGCATTTCTCTAATAATTAGTGATGTTAAGCATCTTTTCATGTGCCTCTTGGCATCTGTATGTTTTCTTTGGAGAAATGTCTATTTAGGTCTTCTGCCCATTTTTTGATTGGGTTGTTTGTTTTTTGGATATTGAGCTGCATGAGCTCTTTGTAAATTTTGTAGATTAATCCCTTGTCAGTTACATTGTTTGCAAGTATTTTCTCCCATTCTGTGGGTTGTCTTTTCATCTTGTTTATGGTTTCCTTTGCTGTGCAAAAGCTTTGAAGTTCCATTAGGTCCCATTTGTTTATTTTTGTTTTTGTTTCCATTTCTCTAGGAGGTGGCTCAAAAAGGATCTTGCTGTGATTTATGTCATAGAGGAAAACATAGGCAGAACACTGTAAGAGTTTTATAGTGTCTAGCCTTACATTTAGGTCTTTCTTTAATCCATTTTGAGTTTATTTTTGTGTATGGTGTTTGTTAGGGAGTGTTCTAATTTCATTCTTTTACATGTAGCTGTCCAGTTTTCCCAGCACCACTTATTGAAGAGGCTGTCTTTTCTCCATTGTATATTCTTGCCACCTTTGTCAAAAATAAGGTGACCATATGTGTGTGGGTTTATCTCTGGGCTTTCTATCCTGTTCCATTGATCTGCATTTCTGTTTTTGTGCCAGTACCATACTGTCTTGATTACTGTAGCTTTGTAGTATAGTCTGAAGTCAGGGAGACTGATTCCTCCAGCTCGGTTCTTCCTTCCCAAGATTGCTTTGGCTATTCGGGGTCTCTTGTGTCTCCATACACATTTTAAGATTTTTTTCTTCTAGTTCTGTGAAAAATGCCATTGGTAATTTGATAGGGATTGCACTGAATCTGTAGATTGCCTTGGGTAGTATGGTCATTTTGACAATATTGATTCTTCCAATATTTTTTTCTTTTAATTCTCAGATATTGTTATACTTGAACATATCTGTAATCTAAGAGTCTTGATGTCCATCCCAAGTATCACTGAATTACTAGAGATTATGTCTCAGACTTTAAAAAATATTACATACAGTTTTAAATATAAACAGAGAATTTAATACCTAACATTGTTATATTTATAGTTGCACATACAAAACATTTTATATAATTGTTTGTTTATATATTGTATATTAATGTTGAGTAGTTTATATAATACAATGTAATGTTATATATAAAATATAAATAAATGAATGTAAATTTACTATACAATACAGATCTAGTCTTAATTTTATTTCCCACAACCCCTCTGAAATAGGTATTATTAATGTCAATTTATAGAAGTAAGTGAGACACAACAAAGTTTAGTAATTTACCCAAGGTCTCACAGCTAGTAAATGATTGATTGATAGGATTTGAGTCAGTAGGCTGTGCTTTGAATCAGTAGGCTGTGCACCCATTTATGTTGTTGTTAGCCAAGTTTATGTTTTAATCCCACCAGTAGTCAGTCAGGCCAAAAATTAGGTTTAAAAACTTAACTCACGGGCTTCCCTGGTGGCGCAGTGGCTGAGAGTCCGCCTGCCGACGCAGGGGACACGGGTTTGTGCCCCGGTCCAGGAAGATCCCACGTGCCGCGGAGCAGCTGGGCCCGTGAGCCATGGCCGCTGAGCCTGCGCGTCCAGAGCCTGTGCTCTGCAACGGGAGAGGCCACAACAGTGAGAGGCCTGCGTGTGGCAAAAAAAAAAAAAAAAACTTTAACTTACACATTCATATAACAGTGATTGCTAAGCTGAGTTTGGAGATAGCCAATCATAAAACCAAATGAGTAGTGATAGAAGAGGGTACTAAGAATTCTAAAATTGTAGTAGAGATTTCAAAACCTGGATTGTGATCATTTTTCACATGAATTTAGGAAGCCACTACGTACTTTCTGTACTTTTTATACCAGCAAAATCAATCTCTGTCTTAGATTCTTGAGCAGCTCAGACCTGTAAAACCAACAGATGGGATCTGAGGCTTTTTTTAAAGTTATGAAAGTGGTACATACACATTAGAGAACAAAGTAGAATTAAAAAAAAAACAAGAAAAGTCACTTAGAACCCTGTCATCAGTAAGGAACATTATTGCCATTTTGGAGTCCTTCTTTCTAATGATCTGTCCATACACATGTTGACACAGTGGAGATCATACTCCACAGTACAACATAGTATCATAAGTTTCTTACCACATCATTAAATTTTTTTAACGTCATTTTAAATTATTGTATGATAGTCCATTTTTATATGCTGTCAAACTATTGCTTCTCAAATCTTCCTCCCCACCAAAGAGCTAACTCCGAATGACATGGGGACTAGAGATTTAACTAAAAGTGGACAATCACATGCAGGAAATTGCTTCGAAGTCTGTATTATTTCAACAATTTATAGAAATTTTGCATTTTACTTGGTATATCTACATTTATTTTCATATTTAAAAATATTAACTCTCTCATATCCTTGAGTAAAATTAGTGCTCCAGGAAGATGTACTGTTTATAGCCTATGGCTCCACACCTTCTTGCACTTATTTGGATGTTGTTGCCCTTGCTCATAGGAGTTCAAAAATACCATGAGCACGGACAGCAGCACCAGAATAAAACATGTCCTTCCAATCACATTTCTAAGGATGACATGTATTCAGGTACAGAAGTCCCCATAGCGCTGGCAAAATTCATAGTCATTCCAGTGTACTCCAAAACTACAACATAGCAGCTTTGGGAGAACTCTGAGAGAGGTTCATCTGCTGCTTCATTGCTCCTTTGCATCATCTACACATTACAAAGTGAATAAGGACCTGGTATCTCCTCTTTTAGACATTGTGAGAAAGAAGAAGTGGAAACAATGAAGGCTGTTCATGAGGTTTAAGAAGAGGTGTCTAGAAAGAGGGATTGGCTTTAAGTGCTTTGCTGTAATGATCAGCATGAAAATTGCCTGTTTTTTTTTTTAACGGCTTTTACTATTAGTTCAGGTTGTAACAGATCTTTCTTGTTAATATCTTGCTTAAAAGTTTCATATAGAACTAGGCACTCACTACAAATTCCAGGTTTTTGTCCTCTTCCACATTTGAATTCCTATTAATTCATAGTAACTGCTGTTCTATAGCACTGTAGTATAGTGGTTATCATTACAAATAATACTTAGTAGATCTGGAGAGTGAGAATTATGAAAGTAAACTGCTGAACTCAAAGTCACTCAAAATCTTAGCGGCCAAACTGAGATGCATCTAACCAACCTCGGTGCTCGTCACCGACATCCTCATCTTGAAAAGTTGTAGCTGTCATCAGTTACCTGGTGCAGAGCTACACTATCCAATTAAAACAAACAAAAAATTAAAACGTTCCAAATTGAATAAATATTCAGCAATAAATAGAAATGTATATAACAGGTGGCAAAAAGTTGCAACAAAGCTTCCACGTTACTTCCATTTGTGGGCTCTAATACATGATACAGTTCAACTCTGGGCATTTGTAAGATTCCAAAGAGATGTCAGCACTGTTTTGGGGAAACAGATTTTGAGTTAGGGCAATGAGGACTAGGATTAAATGAGTTGGGATATATGAGTTTTGTGTTTAAAAGGAAAAAAATCTATCTTTTGGAAAAATTAATCTTTGCTTCAAAGTTTTTTCTTTTTTTACTGAAAATATCTTCAAAATCTATTGTGATTCCTTCCAGAGATGGTTTGAATCATTTCCTCTAGTTGGTATTACAGATAGATCAGAGATACCTTCACTCCTCTAGCTAGATAGTTTTGATTTAATCTTTGTGTGTGTGTGTGTGTGTGTGTGTGTGTGTGTTTTCCCTAACATTTGGTTTAACCTAACTTAGCCTTCCTGAATTATGTTTAGTACTTATTTTTTTTCAAGAAAAGAATAGCTTTCTCAAATAAAATTTATCATCTGCAAATTCCATTGCATTTGGCCAGTATTAATTATAGCAGCCTCACAGAGTGGATAGATTTCTTGGGGGGGTTTTCCTGTGACAGGTGCCATCTGCCAAGATCAAAGACACATGTTTATTACATCTAGAAGCTCTAAATCTTAAGACTTAATTTCCAATTATACTGTTAGATGGGTCTCTCACTGCCACAGCATCTTTCCCAGTTTAGTAGTATTCATAGCTGTACTTTTCAGAGATGCTTGATATTCACGTGCCCTTCTCAGTATTCAGACAGAAACAAAATAACAATATTAGAAAAGTTCTTCGAAAATTACCAGTAGAATACAAGGAATTTAAACTTGTGTTTAATTCTAGATACTCTTCTCACCTAAAAGTAAGTCAGAACAGACAATATTTCAATGTATAAATTCTGTGGTAACTGATTAAAGGAAAGCTTGCTAGAATCTCTAATAGTTTTTGGAAGTAATTAGAAGCAAAGCATAATTTATTATCCCTCTCTGCATGACATAATGGAAATACTTAATAGAAAAATAAATGAAATCTCAAAATAGTAAGAAATGCAATTGACTAGACCATAATAATTTGCGATATTTAGTTACAGATATACAAAACAGTATAGACTTTAGCAAGAACCAGAAACTAATGTGTGTTCTTACGTATGACCAGAGTAAGCTTTATCTACAGCTATAATATTTTTTTCAAACTGGATATCATTCTGTAAGAAAGGAACAATTAGAAATAAGACTATCATCCAATTTTGTGTAGAACTAAATATTTTCATCCTGGAGGCTTTTGTTTTGTGTATGTTATATTGATATTGCTAGAATTGCAAACAGGATGATATATTTTTTTTACAAGTTACCTTCTCAGAGAAAATTATACTTATGAGAAAAATATGAAATAATGTATCAGATAATTCTTTATAATTTACATTTGATTATTATTGAAAGTATCATCTTATAATATTTCCATAGGCCATCAGGAAAGTTGGCAAGGGAGCAGAGACCCAGAGGGACAGGATGAGAACAGGAGACAAGAGGGTTCTAGCCTCACTTCTTCATTTATTTGTGTCCTTGAATTTGGCACCTGTCAGTGGTCTAAGAAGAAAAACATTAAATAACTGTTGGCGTCTACTGTATCTTAAACCCATAAATGTTTCATGGAATAACTTTGACAATTTTTAACCTTTTTTAAAAATCTAGGCTTTTGATATTAAGGCAGATACAGATAAATGGAAATCCATGATAAAAGTGCCACCTCAAGTTACTAGCCCATCTCCTGGTGATCTGTTTGGGATGGTGGTCTGTTAACTAACTTTCTTTTCTCCTAATAAGATTACTTTCCATTCATGGATACCAGTGTCATTGGGTTTAACTTTGAGAAACTATTATCAGGGGACTGATCTGGAACCGAGTTCTCCACTAATGTTTCTGCTGGCTTTGCTTTTTCTCAGGCTAAGCGTTCTACATTGGAATCTGGATAAAGTATTTCAGCAAAGCACTGAGTTTACTTCTGTCCAACCTATGGACTAATAGCAGACTCAAAGCATCTACTATTTCATTATTTCCCCCCTAGCATCAGCAAGGTATCACTTTACAGCATTATTAACTTGAAAAATATGCTACAAAGCATATTTCTCAGGAGTTTTGCTCTGACATGGGTGGGGTGTAGGGCCTGGTGGGGATGTTCTGCCAGGAGTATCCATGAGCTTGTAACAGTTTCCTCTGGTAGAAACTTCCCAAGGAAGTGCCTCCACCATAGTAGAGAAGGGCGAGCTGCATTGCCAAAGTGAAAGCTTTTCTTTTCCATTTATTTTTGTTTTTTTTCCTTCTGTATCTTTTATTTCATATGGTTTAAAGAACAATATGTAGAATTGGGAAAAATTTTGTGTTAATTTCTCAGTTAAATTTCCAACACACCCTACCTTAGTTTTCTTGACGTTCAAAATGGGGACAATATAACCTATCCAACCGTAGTATATACAAAATGGAAAATGGTTTTTGTAGAAACAATGAAAAACTGTTTTCATATAAAATAATGAGATCATACTAATGTATAATATCTTTATTTTTAGCTCATCATTTAAATATCTCTTTAAAAATCTATGCAGATGGTTCACAAGCACCAGCCAGACCTCCTAAACCACGACCCCGCAGGACTGCACCAGAAATTCACCACAGAAAACCCCACGGGCCTGAGGCAGCATTGGAAAATGTCGATGCAAAAATTGCAAAACTCATGGGAGAGGGTTATGCCTTTGAAGAAGTTAAGAGAGCCTTAGAGATAGCCCAGAATAATGTCGAAGTGGCCCGTAGCATCCTCCGAGAATTTGCCTTCCCCCCTCCCGTCTCCCCACGTCTAAATCTATAGCAGCCAGGACTGTAAACACCAGAACACAAAGCAATTGCTGAATATTCCAGATGTGTGGAAAGGAGAAAAGTGAGATGGAATTCAAGAGAGAACGTCTCCTCCTCACGTGGCATCTTGAGAAGAGAAAGGCTCGGAAGTGCTGCTTCTCAGAAGACAGCTTCTTGCTCAGGATGCCAATGGCCACGGCTTCCTTATTTTTGCTAGCCATACTTTTAAATCAGGGTTGAACTGACAAAAATAATTTAAAGACGTTTACTTCCCTTGAACTTTGAATCTGTGAAATGCTTTTCCTTGTTTACAAGTTGGCAAAGTTGCAGTTTGTTTTTTAGTTTTGTTTGGGGACTTTTTTGATACCTGTACTGTGTTCTTGATAGACCCTCTGTACAGTGGTCAGGTCTGCTGTAACATTTTCTACCAACTCCCTTGCTGTCTGCGTCAACAGCTAAGTCACATATTCATTTTGATCGCTCCCATCCCACCCACCCACCCCCAAACCCAGGTCCAGTTCCATTTCTCCCATTTACAAGATGCTTTAAAGGTTCTGATTTTCAACGTATCAAATTAATGCAAAAAAAGTGTGTGGCCTTCACTACTGAGTCTTTTCTTTGGAAACCATCACTGTTGAGAGATGGGTAAAAATCTGAATGTATAAAGCATTTTTTGGTCAATGAATGCCTTTTATAAGGGGTTTTCATATAATATAGAAGAGCTTCCCTTTTTGTGTAAGTTTTGTGATCTTCCACACTCTCATCTTTGTCATCCCAGGGGTGTCACGGCGCTAAAAACAAAAACCTACAATATTAGAAAGCAACTACCGCAGAGGTGGGAGAATACGCTTGCACATGACAATGCCGTATTGAAGTTGTATAATGAGGTCCCCTGATATTTATGCCGCATTACCTTGAGGCATGCTGAATAAGAGGGCCGTCTCCCAGAAATACATTAATAATTTTCAGATAAAACTATCACCATACCTTTCCCGAAGTGGAATCGAGTTCATTTCCTGTTTGAGTGATTACACTCTGGTACCTAAAAAGTTTAGGAACCAGTTCATATTGCAGTGGAAACGTTACATCTTTGACGCACTGTTAAGTGCTGATGCTACTGTGGCACTGTTTATTTTTCTTTTGCAAAATTCTTAGTAATTTTCTCTCTCCCATCAAATGAGAGTTCGTATTTAATTTTTTGATTCTCTCATTCATTGCTCCACATTGCTCCATCCAGTCAGGTATAAGACATTTATATAGTTTTGCCTTTTTTGCAAAATGGAGGTTGGTTCTTCAGAAACCGTGTTATTACTTTTAATAAACCTACAAATATTTATTGGGCATCTATGATGTGCTCCACGCTGTCAGGCACTGTGTTCTTAAAGCACAAACCGTCACAAACTGATTCCATTGTAATATTCTGTTATCCTTTATCTGCCCTTTTGATGGTGAAAGTGTCTCTGCTGGACAAAGCCTGGAAGGGTTCCACCAGCGCTTTAGAATTTTCAGGCAATCTGCTTTTTTTTTTTTTCTTATTTAGTGAAGAAACTAGACAAAACCAGGTCTGTGTTAAATGCTTGAACCCACAGAAGGCTTCCTAAACGTGGACTGATTGCAGGTTTGTGCACGTTTCTGCCACTCCTTTAACTTCACACAGTGTGATGTAAAAAGATGCATCTCATAGTGAGTCTTTCTTCGGGATTTGAAAGCATGTAACCAAACATGTGGCAGAGCCAAAGGAAATTAACAGTCAAGACTTGTGTAGTCATTGCATTGACCTGGGGAGGGAACTAACGCATTCCTTTGTGAGCTGACATGTGCCCTTACTTGACAGTTTGATCTCCTGACATGAGGTACCTGAGGAGTCACAGGCCTTGGATAGTTTGTGCTTATATTTTAATTTCTTCAGCTGATTCTGAGCTGGTTCATGTCCCTGGAAGAGAATTTTTAATTTGCTTTAGATGTTCTTCCTGTAAGTAGGTATATGAGGGCAGTTTTTTACACTTTTAAAAACTGCATTGGCTAATTCTCCATTGCTTTATGAACCCCATGTTATGTCATCATGATTTTTCATTTATTAGTTTCTGATGTCATGTTGGAATAGCACTGTGGTTCTTTTTTTTTATGACTTGCTGATCTTAGGTACAGTGTAAAAGCCAAAAGTTGCCACTTCATTGTGATAATATTGTTATAACATTCTTAATAGATTAGGGAAGGATGTAAAATACGAATGTTAGGAAGTATAGTATATTCTCATTCAAACAATTCTCAAAAATGTGAAAATTCCCAGTGAGGATTAGAAGAAGACTGGTGACAATATAGAAAATTTAGGCCTGAATTTTTAAAAATCTATTTTGCAAAGAAAACTTACTAGCCTCCACCAAAATCTCTCTGTATCTAGTACTCAATAGCAACAATTAGTTTTATCATTAAAAAGAACGAATCAAAATTTTGTATGGAATGGAAAGAGCGAAACTTTCAAACATTATCATGAAAAACCTATTGCTACCTATTACCTATGACTTATCAAACTCAAAAGTTTTTTTTTAGGAAATAATTAAACCAAAATACATTTTTAAATTATAAAAGTGACTAGCCATTAATGGTTGGAAATGAACCAGGTTTGGTTTCACTGTGATCCAAGAAGTTTGACATTCCTCCCATGTCTCAAGACTTGGTAATATGATTATTTTTAAAGCCAGTATGATATATAATTCATATAATTAAAACAGATTGTGGCCAACATTAACCTGCTCTCCCCTGTCCCCCAACATATTCTGGGGGTAGAAATACTTATCCTCAAAGACAGTCCAGTAAATTAATCTCCACAATCTCTTTTTCCCCTTGATGTCTGTAATATCTATCCTAGCCAGATTTTCTAGAATTGAATCAGCAGTGCTTACGGTGATCTTGAACTTCCTTCCACAAAGATGACCTTGAGCCCCTCCCCATCCATATTCCCTTGCCTATATTGCAAAGAGTAGTAGAGCCCTAACTGCAACTTCAAAGGGCCCATTGGTTAACTCAATATTTCACACACAAGAACACTTGCAAAGATTTTTTCGTAATGTGAATTTTTTCTCTTTCAGTTCCAGAAGCATTTCCCACAGTTTGGACATTATTTTTCCTCTCGGATCTTCAACTTGAAGCTTTAATTTGCACTGAATTATCTAACCTGGTTAAAAATTTAATCTTTCTCTTATGCTGACAGATTTGGAAGCAAATTACAGTATGTTTTCAACAATACAGATACTGCCTGTTGACCTGGAATTTTAATGCTTCTAGGAAAAGTTTCCAGAAAATGACAGCAGTTGAGTGAAGGGTTTTCTTCCCAATTTACTATTTTATTTTTTTAATGCCTTTTTTAAACTTGTCTAATATGGCAAAATAGTTATGTGTTCAATTAATTTATATTTTATTCATCCTTTTTCAATTCTGGTTATTATGTAAACGCCAGTACTTTATCTGTTCTTTTAAGGTATTTTATAAAATGAATGTTAACAAAAGCAGAGTTGGTATTTTATTTTCAAATGAATGCAAACATTTCTTTCACAGCACTTCTATGTTGTATTTTTTTTCTTCGTGTTACGCAAAAGACATTTGACTTAAGAGCTAACTGGCCAAAGTGGTACAAAGTACCCATCCCACATGATTTAGTTATTAAATACCAAAAACATATCATTTAAAGATATTTCACATAGATAAGCTACTCCCATGTCTTAGAACTGAAAGTCAAAGTTATATTAAGGTTCTGAGTAAGAAACATCATATCTGGGAAAGGCTGACGGTCTTCTGATGACATACCATATAATTGTTCATTCTTAACCAACAGTAACATTTATTCTTTACATTGATTTTTCTAATCATTTGTTACTGGCCAGTACATATTAGGGAGAGAACAATGGCGATAAACCATGTTAATAAGTGCTTTTATATCAGGAACCATAGCAGAATGTTGTGAAAATCATTGGTACATGCAAAATCTCATGCATAGTAGTGCTTCAAAGCACACATAATTAAATGGAAGATACAAGCACGTAATTCCAATACAATAAGTACTGTACATAAGTTACCACATTGTACTGGCATTATGTGCTTATGGTAAGTGCAGAAGAACTATACTGGGCCCTTAACATATGCAAGGAACTTAGTATCAAAGCATTTAATGCTTTGTGACCACCTAGAGGCGTGGGATAGAGAGGGTGGGAGGGAGGGAGACCAAGAAAAAGAAAGTGAATAAAGCATTTAATCCTTTCAACTACCACATGCCTCTTCTAGGACTGTGAAAGTAAAGCAGGGTATGATGCATTCCTTCTGGTAAGCTAGACAAATGATAAGGCTGATTAGCATTTTGTCAGCCTGAAAGAGAAGCAAGGTTTTTGCTGTTAAGAAAGAACCCTGGAGGTAAAGCTTTTCAAACAGGAACAGCACACATGATAAAACACTTATTTAGGCAAAGTAGTAGGGCCTACGGAACACAGAAGAGACTAGGAAGGGTATACTGATGTCTGAAGGTGAAGGACCATGCCAGTCACTCTCAGATCCTAGGAACCACAGGATTAGAAATCACTTGCTGGAGGTCAGAGATGCTAATATCCATGAAAATGCCCAGAGAAATTAGGGTGTGTCTAACAGGAATTGCCACATCAAATCATCAGGCAGTAAACTAAGGGAAATTTAATTTTCATGGCTTTCTTTCATGTCCCTCTTTTGTTTGATTTTTTTCAAGGGAATCTGGGCAGTATTCTTAACTACCTATTTTTGCTTCTTTTTCATCCTTACTGCCACCACCCTCTTTTGGGTCTGAATTTTGACTGCCCTAGAATTTTAAATAGCCTGTAATTGACCTCTATGGCTCTAGTGCAAGACAGAATGAAGTTTCTGAAATTAAAACTCCTGATGACTTTCTATGGTAGGGATTCCTTCTCTGCATTCCTCTTTCTACTCATCTCCCCCTCCAGACCCTCTTCACTTCTGCTGAGCTGGCAACTGCCCAAATGAGCTCCATGTTTTGTACTTGCTAGTCCGTCTGAATATTCCTTTCCCTTTTTCCAGCCTGGACTATTCATTCTTCAAAACCCAGCTCAATCATTTCCTCTGTGAAGCATTTCCTATCTTATCCCACATGTCAAATTGAGCATGTCATCTACATCTCACACGGCACCAATATTCTAATGCTTACCATGTAGTTTTTGCAATTACTTCATTCTACAGATGGCCCCAACTAGACTGAACTTCTTTAGTCTAATATATGTCTGTGTCCCAAGCTCCTAATATAGAGCCTAGCACATAGTAAACAATAAAACGTTTCGAATAAATGGAAATGGCACTCTTAAGCAGCCAACAGTGGAAACAGTCCTGAAAGCTTAGTAAAGCTCTGCAACTAGCTGTGTGGAATGCCATCTCTTTGATTCGTCTTTCTCCACCCATGGACTAGGAAATACAAAAGCCTACTCACTAACGTGATTACAGTAGATGCCTTAGTTTTTCTTCACTGTTTGGATGGGGAGCAAAAGTTATTTCATAACAAAAATAAATCATTCACAAAGTAAAAGCTAGGAGGTTTTAAAATTTGAAGATTTAATTTTTTTTAATTTATTCTACCTTTTAGTAACTTGAGAGGCTAAGAGAATACTTAATTCTTCATAAAGAGGTTATGACAAACATGTCTGTTCAAGAGACTACTGCTCACATATTCCCATGGCAATGTAACAGTGGTTAAGAGTGCAGGCTCTGGAGCCAGACTGCCTAAGATCAATTTCTATATCTGCTCCTTCCAAGTTATATGACCTTAGACAGGTGTCCTAACCTCTTAGTGCATCAGTTACCTCGTCTGTAAAATAAGAATAGCAACCAAACCCACCGTAAAGGATTTATAGGAGGCTCAGTGAGTGAATACTGATAAAGAACTTAGAACATGTCTAGTACCATTGAATGCTCAATAAATGGCAGCTCTAATTACCACATACCCTAAAGAACTTAAGCCACATTTCATCTCCCAGGACCCCCAGAGTAGATGGCAAAGAAAAGCATGTCAGATTTATCCTTTCATTTCACAGAGCAAAAGGTAGACAGCAGTGTAACAAGTTTGTTCTGGCTAAACTGAGAAAATTTTAAACTTTGGAAGGTAATGAGCTACACATTCTACTGACAAATTGCAGAGTTGAGTTTTTCATGTAAAACATTTACTATCATCATGCACTCTTCCTGTAGTTGTACACAAAGTACACAAAGCCCAATACAATGAAGGTAGAGATTAGAGGTGGTGAGATGGCTAGATCACCAACGTTAGTCTGGGCTCCTCCAGAGCTGCTTTCTTCCGCATTGACCACCACCTAGACCAAATACTCAGAAGCTATTTTATTAATAGATGAAAGCTTTTTTTTTTTTAAGTTTAAAATCTAGTTCAAGCACAACAAATAATTTTGTCTTTGGGATACAGAGAAAAGTGGCATAACTACTGGGTTCCTTTAGTCACTTCATACTAAACCAGAGGTAGAAGAAGATTTTCCCTAAAATGAGGCTATAGCCCCAATGCTGAAAACCACAGGTACTAACTAAATGCCTCTATATTCTACAAACCCACCCAGCGAACTTCTGCAGGACTCATTGAGAAGCTGGTAGCAGAACTCTCATCCACAGCCTTCAAAATATATACACAGAAGATGACTGACCTGGGAGAAGTGAGTAATGGGTGAGAATGTTATGGACTGAATCCACCTCTCCTAATCCAAGTAATGTTATTTGCAGTTAAAAGTCAATTACAGAGATTAAGAAACTCATTTTATTCTACTGAATGCCTACTTACACCGTGGACTGATGTGCCATCTGGGAGTATTTGAGCAGAGTGAAAACAAAACGGTCAAGAGGGACTTGCAATGAATGACCTGAGAAACAGCCTCACCACTGGGAGGGCAAGGACACACATTCTTACAAGACAAGCAGACCCCTGTTGAGGCAGCTGACCTTAAGCCATCTTGACACAAGAAGGCTGCCTCTCAGGCACAATAAGCCAAGCATCAAAAAACTTTGAGATGTATGCCACTGGACCAGGCATGAGGGAACCCTGCCAGTGAATATCTTTTGTGTCAGATAGTAATCCAGTGAAAAGAGAAAATTTTAAAAGCAGCAAGAGAAAACCATACAAGGGAACCCCCATAAGGCTGATTTTTCAGCAGAAATTGTGCAGATCAGTAGGAGTGCCATGATATACTTCAAGTGCTAAAAAGAAGAAAATAAAACCTACAACCAAGAATTCCCTATTTGGCAAGGTTATCACTTGAGAACTGAAGGAAAGACAGAATTTCCCATACAAGCAAAAACTAAGAGTCATCACCACTAAACCAGCCTCACAAGAAATGTTAAAGGGTCTTCTTTAAGGGAAAGAGAAAAGGATATAGCTAGAAATAAAATATATTTTAAAAATCTCTATATCACTGATATAGGCAAATACATAGTAAAGGCAGTGGATCAACCACTTAAACAGCTAGTATGAAGGTTAAAAGACAAATTCAAAAAATCAGCTATCACTACAATAAATAATTTAAGGGATATATAAAATAAAAAGATATAAAATATGTCAAAAACATAAAATATTGGAGGGGTGGTAATAAAAAATCCTAGAGCTTTTAGAATATGTTAGACTTAAGTGACTACCAGCTTAAAACAGACAAACAGATGTGAACCTCATGGTAACCACAAAGCAAAAACCTACCATAGATACATTAAAAACTAAAGATAAAAGAACCTAAATATAACATTAAAGAGAGTCATCAAACCACAAAAGTAGAGATTTAAAGAAGAAAAAAGAACAGAATTACAAAAGCAACCAGAAAACATTGAACACAACAGCAATAAGGACATACCTATTGACAATCACTTTAGATATCAATGGACTAAATGCTCCAGTCAAAAGACACAGGTTGGCTGAATGGATAAAGAAACAAGACCCATCTATATGCTGCCTACAAGAAACTCATTTCACTCACTTTACAACTCACTTAAAAACACACAAAGTGAAAAGATGGAAACAGATATTCAATGTAAATGAAAACAAAAAGAATGCTGAGGTAGCAATATTATATTAGACAACAGACTTCAAAACAAAGACTATAAGAAAATACAAGGAAGAGCATTACATAATGATAAAGGCGTCAATCCAAGAAGAGGATATAACATTCAGAAATATTTATGCACCCAACACAGGAGCACCTAAGTATATAAAGCAAATGTTAACAGACATAAAGGGAGAAATTGACAGTAATACAGTAATAGCAGGGAATTTTAACACTCCACATATAGCAATGGAAAGATCATCCAGACAGTATATAAGGAAATACTGACCTTAAATGATACACTAGAGCAAATAAAAAATATATATATATGTGTATGTCTGTGTGTATATATATATGTATGTATATATATATGTATGTGTGTATATATATGTATGTATGTATGTATATGTATATATATGGAACATTCCACCCCAAAACTGTAGAATACACATTCTTTTCAAGTACACATGGACCAGTCTTCATAACAGATCACATGCTAGGCCACAAAATAATTATCAATAAATTTAAGAAGACTGAAATCATACCAAGCATCTTTTCAGACCACAATGGTATGAAACTAGAAATCAGTTATAAGAATAATACTGGAAAAGACAAAAACACATAGAGACTAAACAACATGCTACTGAAAAAACAATGAGTCCCTGGAGAAATGGAAAAGGAAATTTAAAAAAACCTTGAAAAACACAACCATACAAAATCCATTGGACGCAGCACAAGCAATCCTTAGAGGGAAGTTCATAGCAATACAGGCCTTCCTCATAAAACATGAAAAATCTCAAATAAACAATGTAACCTACCACCTAAAAGAATTAGAAAAATAAGAAACAAAAGCAAAAAACCTAAGTCAGTGAAAGGAAGGAAATAATAAAGATCAGAGAAGAAATAAATAGAGATTACTGAAACAATAGAAAAAAATCATTAAAGCCGAGAGATGATTCTTTGAAAGGGTAAACAAAATCGATAAAGACCTGGCCAGACTCACCAAAAAGAAAAGAGAGAAGTCCCAAAGAAACAAAATAAGAAGTAAAAGAGGAGAAATAACAAGAGATACCACAGAAGTACAAAAAACTATATGAGAATACTATGAACAGTTATACGCCAAAGAATTGGACAACCTAGAAGAAATGGACGAATTTCTAGAAACATAGAGCCTACCAAAACTGAATCAGGAAGAAAGAGATAATTTGAACAGACTGATCACTAGAGGTGAAATAGAATCTGTAATTTAAATATATATATATATATATATATATATATATATATATATATATATATACACACACACACACTTGCTGCAAACAAAAGACCAGGACCAGATGGCTTCATTGGAGAATTCTACCAAACATGCAAAGAAGAACTTATACTGATCCTTCTCATTCTTCTAAAAGACTGAAGAGGAGGGAACATCCCAAAGTCATTCTATGAAGCCTCCATTACACTGATACCAAAACTAGACAAACATACCACCAAAAGAACAAAAGAAAATTACAGGCCAATAACTTTGATGAATAAAAATGCAAAAATTCTCAACAGAATATTAGCAAACCGAATCCAACAACACATAAAAAAGATCATACACTGTGATCAAGTTGGATTCATTCCAGGGTCACAAGGATGGCTCTACGTATGCAAATCAATCAATGTGATACATCACATCAACAAAAGACAAACACCATATGATCATCTCAATAGATGCAGAAAAAGCATTTGATAAAATTCAACATCCATTCATGATAAAAACTCTCACCAAAGTGGGTATAGAGGGAACATATCCCAACATAATAAAAGCAATTTATGACAAGCCCACAGCCAACATAATACTCAACAATGAAAACCTGAAAGCCTTCCCACTAAAATATGGAAAAAGACAAGGATGCCCATTTTCACCACTTCTATTCAACATAGTATTGGAAGTTCTAGCCACGACAATCAGACAAGAAAAAGAAATAAAAGGTATCCAAATTGGAAGCGAAGAGGTAAAACTGTCATTACGTGCAGATGAAATGATACTATATATAGAAAACCCTAAAGCCTTCACACAAAAACTACTAGAACTGATAAATGAATTCAGCAAGGTAACAGAATACAAGATTAACATACAGAAATCTGCTGCATTTCTTTACACTAACAATGAAATACCAGAAAGGGAAAGTAAAAAACAATCCCTTTTAAAATTGCATCCAAAAAACTAAAATACTTAGGAATAAACCTGACCAAGGAGGTGAAAGACTTATATGCTAAGAACTATAAAACACTGATAAAGGAAAATTAATATGATTCAAAGAAATGGAAATATATCCCATGCTCTTGAATTGAAAGAATTAATACTGTTAAAATGGCCATGCTACCCAAAGCAATCTACAGATTTAATGTGATCCCTATCAAATTACCCATGACATTTCTCACAGAACTAGAACAAATAATCCTAAAATTTATATGGAGCCATAAAAGACCCAAAATTGCAAAACCAATCTTGAGGGGAAAAAAAACAAAGCTGGAGGCATAACCCTCCCAGACTTCAGACAATACTACAAAGACACAATGATCAAAACAGTGTGGTACTGGCACAAAAACAAACCTATGGATCAATGGAACAGAATAGAGAGCCTAGAAATAAACTCTCACACCTGTGGTCAATTACTCTTTGACAAAGGAGGCAAGAATATACAGTGGAGAAAAGAATTTATTCAGCAAGTGATTGGGAAAGCTAGACAGCCACATGTAAATCAATGAAGTTTGAACACTTCCTCACACCCTACACAAAAATAAATTCAAAATGGCTTAAAGACTTAAATATAAGACATGGCACCATAAAACTCCTAGAAGAGAATATAGGCAAAACATTCTCTGACTTAAATCGTAGCAGTGTTTCCTTAGGTTAGCCTCCCAAGGCAATAGAAATACAAGCAAATATAAACAAATGGGACCTAATGAAACTTATAAGTTTTTGTACAGCAAAGGAAACCATAAACAAAAAGACAACCCACAGAATGCAAGAAAATACTTGCAAATGATGCGACTGACAAGGGCTTAATTTCCAAAACACACAAACAGCCCATACAACTCAATAAAAAAAAACAAACAACCCAATCAAAAAATGGGCAGAAGACCTAAATAAGATATTTCTCCAAAGAAGGCATACAGATGGCCAAGAGGCAAATGAAAAGATAATCAACATTGCTAATTATTAGAGAAATGCAAATCAAAACTACAATGAGGTATCACCTCACACCAGTCAGAATGGCCATCACTAAAAATCTACAAATAATAAATGTTGGAGAGGATGTGGTGAACAGGGAACCCTCCTACACTGTTGGTGGGAATGTAAATTGGTGCAGCCACTATGGAAAACAGTATGGAGGTTCCTTAAGAAACTAAAAACAGAGTTACCCTATGATCCTGCAACCCCATTCCTGGGCATACATCTGGAGAAAACTGTAATTTGAAAAGATACATGCACCCCAATGTTCACAGCAGCACTATTTTCAATAGCCAAGACATGGGAGCAACTTAAATGGCCATTGACAGATGAGTGGATAAAGAAGATGTGGTGTGTGTGTGTACAAACACACACACACACACACATACAATGGAATACTACTCCACCTTAAAAAAGAATGAAATAATGTCATTTGCAGCAACATGGATGGACCTAGAGATTATCATACTAAGGGAAGTAAGTCAGAAAGAGAAAGGAAATTATTGTATCATTTATATGTGCAATCTAAAATATGATACAAATGAACTTATTTACAAAATGGAAACAGACTCACAGATATAGAAAACAAACATGGTTACCAAAGGGGAAAGGAGGTGGGAGGGATAAATTATGAGTTTGGGATTGGCAGATACTAACTACTATATATAAAATAGAAAAATGACTGAATCCTATATAGCACAGGGAACTATATTCAATATCCTGTAATAAACAATAATGAAAAAAATACCTCGAAATGAATGAAAATAGAAACACAACTTTCGAAAATCTGAGATGCAGCAAAAGCAGTTCTAAGAGGGAAGTTCACAGAGATGCAGACCTACCTCAAGACATAAGAAAAACCTCAAAGAACATAATTTTATGCCTAAAGGAATTAGAAAAAGAACAAATAATCCCCCAAAGTTAGTAGAAACAAGGAAATAATAAAGATTAGAGTGGAAATAAATGAAATAGACACCAAAAAAAATTAGACAATATCAAAGAGGTGGCTCTTTTAAAAGATAAACAAAACTGACAAATCTTTAGACAGACTCTTTAAGAAAAAAAAGAGAGGGCCCAAATAAAATTACAAACAAAAGAGCAGAAGGTCCAATTGATATTGCAGAAATACATTTAACCCTTGAACAATGCAAGAGTTAGGGTGCTGACCCTCTACACCATCAAAAATCTGTGTACAACTTATAGTTGGCCCTCCTTATACATGATTCCTCCATATCTGTGGTTCCACATCCACAAATTCAACCAACTGTGGGTCATGTAGTACTGTAGTATTTACTACTGAAAAAAATTCACATATAAGTAAACCCATGCATTTCAAACCAGTGTTTTTCAAAAGTCAATTGCACAATCATGAAACTACTACACAGATATGCTAACAAACTGCACAACCTAGAGAAATGGATACATTCCTAGAGACATACAATCTGCCACGACTAAATCAAGAAAAAATAGAAAATCTGGCCAGACCAATTACTAGTAATGAAATTGAATCAGTAATCAAAAAACTCCCAGAAAAGAAAAGAAGTCCAGGATTAGATGGCTTCACAGGGGAATTCTACCAAACATTTAAAGAGGAGTTAATACCTATCCTTCTCAAACTGTTCCAAAAAATTGTAAAGGAGGGACCACTTCCAAACTCATTCTATGAGATCAGCATTACCCTGATACCAAAACCAGACAAAGATACCACAAAAAAAATTATAGGCCAATGTCCCTGATGAATATAGATGCAAAAATTATCAACAAAATATTAGCAAACTGAATTCAAGAATACATTAGAAAGATCATACACCATGATCAAGTAGGATTTATTCCAGAGATCCAAGGATGATTCAATATTCACAAATCAATCAATGTGATACACCACATTAACACAACAAAATGACAAACTCACAGCTAACATCATACTCAATGGTGAAAAGCTGAAAGCTTTTTCCCTAATATCAGGAATAAAACAAAGATGCTCACTCTCACTACTTTCATTTAACACAGTATTGGAAGTTCTAGCCACAACAATCAGACAAGAAAAAGAAATAAAATCCATTCAGATTGGAAGGGAAGAAGTAAAACTGCCACTATTGGTACATGGCATGATACTATATATAGAACACCCTAAAGACTCCACTAAAAAAACTATTAGAATAAATAACATTTATTTGACATAGTGATTTGATATTTGTATACATTACAAAATAATTACCACATTGCAACACTGTAGTACACAAAATTAATACACTGAAATCTCTTCATTTTTATACACTAATAACAAACTATCAGAAAGAGAAATTTAGGGAAAAAAAGCCATTTACAATTGCATCAAAAAGAATAAAATACCTAGGAATAAATTTAACCAAGGATGTGAATGACCTATACTCTGAAAGCTATAAGACATTAATGAAAGAAATTTAAGGCAAACAAGTAAATGGAAAGATACAGTATGCTCATGGATCAGAAGAATTAATATTTTAAAAATACCCATACTACCCAAAGAAATCTACACATTCAGTGCAATCCCTATCAAAATACCCAAGGCATTTTTAACAGAACTAAAACAAATAATCCTAAAATTTTAATGTAATCGCAAAAGACCCCAAATAGCCAAAGCAATCTAAAGAATGAAGAAAAAAGGTATCACACTCCCAGATTTCAAACTATACTACAAAGCTATAGTAATCAAAGCAGTATGGTATCAAAACAAACAGCTCAATGGAACAGACTAGAGACCCAAAAGTAAACCCACACTTATGTGGTCAATTAATTTATGACAAAGGAGGCAAGAATATGCAATGAGGAAAAGACAGTCTCTTCAATAAATGGTGTAGGAAAAACTACAGGTACATGTAAAAGAATGAATGTAGACCATATTTGTACACCATATACAGAAATAAATTCAAAATCAATTAAACACTTAAATGTAAGACCTGAAATCATAATACTCCTAGAGGAAAACATAGGCAGTATGATCTTTGACACTGGTCTTAGCAATATTTTTTTTTGATCTGTCTCCTCAGGCAAGGGCAGCAAAAGCAAAAATAAACAAATGGGACCACATCAAACTAAAAAGCCTTTGCATAGCAAAGGAAAACATCAACGAAATAAAAAGGCAACCTACTGAATAGGAGAAGACAGTTGCAAATGATATATCCCATAAGAGGTAATAACCAAAATACACAAAGCACTCATATGACTCAATAATCAAAAAAACCAATCTGATTAAAAATGGGCAGAGGATATGAATAGACATTTTTCCAAAGAAGACATACAAATGGTCAACAGGTACATGAAAAGATGCTCAACATCACTACTCATCAAGGAAATGCAAATCTAAACCACAATGAGATATCACCTCATACATCATACAAGAAACAAGTGTTGCTGAGGATGTGGAAAAAAGGGAACCCTCATGCACTACTGATGAGATTGCAAATTGGTATAGCCACTGTGGAAAACAGTATGGCGGCTCCTCAAAAAATTAAAAATAGAACTACCACACAATCCAGCAATTCCACTTCTGGGTATTTTTCCAAAGAATACAAAAATACTAGTTCAAAAATATATATGCATCCCCCCATGTGCATTGCAGCATTACTCACAGTAGCCAAGGTATGGAAGCAACCTAAGTGCCCACTGATAAATGAATGGATAAAGAAGATGTGGGGTGTGTGTGTACACATGTACACACGTACACACACACACACACACACACACACACACACACACTGGAATACTACTCAGCCATAAAAAAGAATGAAACCTTGCCATTTGCACCAGCATGGATGGACCTAGAGGGTATTATGCTAAGTGAAGTAAGTCAGACAGAGAAAGACAAATACCATATGATTTAACTTATACATAGGATCTAATACACTAAACAAACATAACAAAACAGAAACAGACTCACAGATACAGAGAATAAACTAGTGGTCACCAGAGGGGATGGGGGTGGAAGAACGGGCAAAATAGGTGAAGGAGATGAAGAGGTGCAAACTTCCATTTATAAGATAAATGTCACAGAGATGTAATGTACAGCATAGGGAATAATAACTTGGTATACTGACAGTAATTAGACTCATAGTGGTAATCATTTTGTAATGTATAAAAATATCAAATCACTATGTCAAACGCCTAAAGCTAATATTGTCAATTCTACCTCCATTAAAAAAAAAGACAATAACCCAGTGACAGTGTTTACACACATTAACTCAATGACAGTGTTTACATTTAGGGACTTAACACACAGATGAAATAAATAAAAAATGCACTACAATAGCACTTGTGAAGCAAAAATAATTTTGCTTCCTTCAACTCTTCCTCCCCTGTCCCAATCCTGAAGAATCAGAAACATAAGTGTGAATAGGAGTAGCAGAAAAGAGTAGATCTTACACCTTCTCTTCTCCTAGCCCTGAGGTTAAAGCCTGGCCGGGGCTGGGAGACAGTGGACAGGTTAGACTGAATTAGAATGCTGGTGACCAGACAAAAAAAGAGAGAATCAATCATCAAAACTAGTGATTAGAGAAAAAACATCATACATTATTATCTTGGCAGACTATTAGTTTCAAAGTGTTCAGTTAATGGGTTACTAAAGATAAAACAAATATCATTTCATTTCAAATGGACTTCGGTGGTGTCCTTAACTTAAAAAAAAAGTACTCAAAGGCAGGTGGCCATCATTAGAGGATCCTTCTCTAGGAAGATGCTGTGGGAGCTGGGTAGATCCATTTTCTTTCTCTAGAAAAACTTCCTGCCTGGCAATTGGAATCTGTCCAGCCCTCATGCTGCAAACTCTAACCGCCACCATCCCCAACAGTCTCTTCATCAGAGATCCTCTCCTCTTTGTCACCCAACAGTTTAGGGTCCAATCTCATCCCCAAATCTCCCTTCACAGTAGACACTCCTTCTCCCCCAGTAAACTACTCAAACCTCATTTGTTAGCTTGCTTATGGAGTAAATATGTGGGGCATGAAATGCAACATCTGGCAGCAACTTACCCAGAATATCAGTGACTGTGGTGAAATTACTCTCAAAAGGAACCGTACGTTTCCCTGAAGAAATGTTCCAATGTAATATACAAGGTATCTCTGCTGAAAATTAATCACAGATACCTAGGCCCTAAGGCTGCTCAGACATGAATCACAAACAGCGGTACCAAGGTACTTACTTGTATAAATGTCTAATCAAGAGCGATCGGCAATGTTATTTATCTGGAATTTCTTGCAAAATAAGGCAGACTAGATGGTCAAAAGCAAGACTAATGTATCTCTATTGGGCTTTTTAATCAGTGCTAACATCATTAAACATTTACATAGCACTTTGGGTTTGGGAAAATTTTATATTTTGTTTTCAAGGTTATGTTGAAATGGGTACAATATACTTAGTATCTTCTCTTCGCACACAGAATTCATAAGCTAGAGAACAAAAATAACTTTCCCTGAGTCACTCGACAATTCACAAGAAGAGCTAGAGTTATAATCCATCAATTATTCCCACTCTACACATTAGATATTAAAAACAGACCTAAAAACAATCTACACATTAGATATTAAAAACAGACCTAAAATCAATCCGGCAAAGATCTAAGCAATCCTTTTGTGGACAAGGAACTAAAAAGGAGCAAGTTACTTTCACCTCTTACCTGCAGCAGTTGTGCGCCAGAATGATAAACACGTTTGCTTCCTGACCAGTTGTTTTTTTATGAAGAACAGTTTGGTAATTGGTAAACACCATCAACAAAGTAAACAGAATCACATAGCTGAAGCTGCACTGTGCATTGGAAATTCTGCAAAGTGATTAGCAGCTTGAAAATGTGCAGAACTTAATCTGCATTCCAAAGTGGCTCAGCACTATGGGTCATTCCAGCTAGCCATTTTCAATGTGTATAAAATACTTATTTTGTTAGTAATTTACTGTGCATATTAAAAAGAGGCAGAGAAAAAGATATGTTACATCCTGCCATTTCTCAGCAGACGTGGTTAATTGCTTGATTCTGTGAAAAGCCAATAAACAGGGAAAGGGAACAAATTAACATTCTCACAGGTTAAATCAAAAAAGCATCTGTTTCATTTGTGGAGCTCCAGTGTGTAACACAGAAGCACTTTTGGCCGCCAGGCTGTTAATCTCTGAGAGGCTATAAACTTGTCATGTTAAGGACACTGCAAATTCAGCTTGAATATACTTTGCTTTTCACATTAATAGCATGTAAGGACACTTATGCCTCTCATCATCACTTCAGCGCCTTGAGAAGACCAATGTTCTTGTTATCTTCTCAGAGGACCACTACTACTTCAGCGCATGACTTCTCAATCTTTTGTGATATTAACCCCTTAAATTAAACTGACTTGGAGTTGAAGATTACTACAAGAGCACTTGCTTCCCTTTAGAGATCACACACTACCACTCCACCTGGAAAATTCAAAAGTATTCAAACCCTCCACTGTTGATTAAAATCTGTTCTGATATCAGTAAGGAGATTCAAGTTTTCATTTACTCAGGAGAATGGCAGGGATTTGATAAAACATCACAGATAAAATGCTAAATCACAGCACAGTTTAGCAGTGTTCATGCTCTCATTTTGTGTTCTTTAGCTAAGTGAAACTGTAGCATCCTCAGACTTTATTTCATGTCCACATTTCTTCACCTAGAGAGAAGAGTTAATATGTGCCACAAGACACCGTAAAAATCTATGGGCAAGTTTAAAAGACTTTAAATGAATTTGGTGATTCTCTCTACATTTTTTAAAGAATATATTCTTGGGACTTCCCTGGGGGGTCCAGTGGTTAAGACTCTGCGCTCCCAATGCGGGGGGCTTGGGTTCAATCCCTGGTCAGGAAACTAAATCCCGCATGCTGCAACTAAGACCCGGTGCAGCCAAATAAGTAAATAAAATAGAGAAAGAAAGAATATATTCTTACATCATTTACACTTTTTACAAAGATCAGGAACCAGAACTCTGTTTCACTGGTTGTTTATAGACTACTTTTTCCCAACCACACTAATATACTGCCTCCACGTATTGTTCCATCTCATCCCAGTTCTTAGGGGGAAATTCTAGAAACTTGGTCGTCTCAATGGGAAAACCCCCCAGAAAGAGTTGTGGCCTCTAACATTGTTCATCCATAACTTCAGAAGTCATCAGTCCATGATCTCATTCTACTATTAACTTTCTTGTCACATAAAGACACAGGAGAAATGTTCTACTCTCACTGAAGTCAGATCAGTGACCGCCATTTTGTTTTTGAACCACTAAGCAAGTCATGTCATCTCTCCAGGCTCATTTCCTTGCCTGCAACACATCAAGTTTGAACTAAATTTTTTCTACAGATTCTTTCAAATCTAAATCTACTTGGGGAGGAGGACATCACTAAAATGGCAACATAAGAGGCTCCTGATTGTCCCACCTCCCACAGATGTACTGAGTATACAGCAACACACAGATCATCTCTCTCTGAGAGAAATCCAGAAACTAGTTAAGTGACTCCTACACATTGGACAATTGACAAAATCTAAACACATCTAAACAGGTAAGAAAAGCTAATACACACTCTTACCATAAATCCCACACCAGCACAGCACCATTCAATCCCAGAGGGACCCCCCCCCCCAACTCCTAGCTTCTCCCTGAGGAGTGAAGGTATTGATAAAAGGGTACAAACTTCTGGTTAGAAGCTAAATAGGGCTGTAAGTATAGTTGATAATATTGTATTGTATAACTGAAATTTGCTATCAGAGTAGATGTGTTTTCTCCAAAAAAAGAGGTAAATATGTGAAGTATGGATGTGTTAATTAACTTGATGTGGGAATGCTTTCACAAGGTCTATGTACATCAAATCATCACGATATATGCTTTAAATATATTACAATTCTATTTGTCAATTATACTTCAATAAAGCTAAAAAATAGACACACAAAAAAATAAAGCTATATAGCAAAAATATTCTATATAAACTACTTAACCTCTTGATCAGGACTGTGAAGACAATCAAATCTTACATTTCTCTGAATTTGAAAACTTGTATTTCCTTGACATTGGAGAACTGGTAGAGCTAGCTTAATGACCCATGAGTCATAGACACCTAATCTGATTGTTGGGACCTCCATGAATAATAATCCACAAGCAATATGCATGACGCTTTTTAGACAAGGGTATATTTCCTTGAACTTCAGCAATTCAGGAATTTGGAAGCCAACACAATTTAAGGCAGAACTGCTGGGAGACTTCTGCACCAGCTTTCAGTTCACCTCTGGTATGTTATTAGGGAGATTAACTTTAAGCACTTCCTGGTTTAGTTCTGAGCAAGATGAGTGAACTTTTGTTCCATTAGGGCAGTGGGTTTGCTATAAATCCCTAAGTGTTACATTCTGGGAGCCTAGAGATAAGCAGTGGCTGAGGGCTTTACATTTTCTCATGTTATCTTAAGACACCCACAGCATATACTGCAAAACCTACCCACTTGAAGAAATCTTTAAAGCCCATGTGCTAAATGGGAACTTATTTGAGGCATTACTGACGAGCTATATTCATAGATGGATGGAGCTGGAAGGGCCCTCAAGAGCTCATCCTGTTGGACTTCCCGACATCATTGCTTTGTCCTCGTTATCTTAAGAGATATGCACACCACGTACCATCCAGACCCAAGCTTGCCTGGATTTCTGACTAAGAGCTGTTTGCTATTCTTGATCATTTCATAACATTCCTTCCAACTCTAAGAGGGAATTCATAGCCTTCACAATATTTTTCAGTTATGTAAATTGAAAGCAAAGACATATTCTTGACATATTGCAAGACTGCCCAAACTTCTGGTCATATGCAAATTTTTAAAGTATATTTAGAGACAATTAAGTTTCCCTTAGGTTAAAATATATATTCTGGCTCCCTATAAGTCAAATATTATCAGTGTTTTACTCAAAAATATCCACCTTAGGGACTCACTGCCTAATGGAACGGAAAATTCCACACTAAAGATCTTTATTGACAAACTTTAATATTAGAGCCAAATCATTGTAAGCTCTCTATATTAATTTTTTTTGCGGTACACGGGCCTCTCACTGTTGTGGCCTCTCCCGTTGCGGAGCACAGGCTCCGGATGCGCAGGCTCAGCGGCCATGGCTCACGGGCCCAGCCGGTCCACGGCATGTGGGATCTTCCCAGACCAGGGCACGAACCCGTGTCCCCTGCATCGGCAGGTGGACTCTCAACCACTGTGCCACCAGGGGAAGCCCCTCTCTATATTAATTTTACATCAATTAACTGTTTATGTGTGTGTGTGTGTGTGTGTGTGTGTGTGTGTTGAGAAAGGATATACAGTCTGAAATTGATTTAATGGAAAATACCCTGAAATACTAGCTGTGCCATGATTCTTTACACGATGATGAGAAAGATCACTGAAAATATTTGTGACCTAGTTTCCTTATCCATAAGGAAAAATAGTACTATAGCCCCTTATTCATTTAAAATAACTTGGTAAAAATTAAATAAGCATTATCTTGAAAAGTTCTGAAAAGATTATTCAAAATCAATTAATAATATCATGAAGGATACATTGCTTTGACCATTGTGAATAAGTGTGCTTGTGTATGGTTAGTGAGTCCATCTTTAAAGTGAGGGAAGGAGGCATTTCAGAGACAGTCACACCCTTACTTGAGGCATCCCTCCTCCCACCCACCCCCCCATATTAATTGGCACACAGCAAATCTCTCTAGTCGGCGTTAAAATTGTGACAACCTGCTACACCTGCCGACTTGACATAGCAATTACAGTTCAGGAACAAAACATTACTATCAATCTCTAGCTGCTGAACCAGTGACAGTCGCCCCAAAAGGGAGTAAGTCAAAAGAATTGGAAGAAAAAGACAAGGAGACAACTGCACAGAGAGAAAGGGAGCAAGGGAATGCAGGACACAGAGATAAAACAAAGTTCTAGAGGAGAATAAAGATATTAGAAGGACAGAGAAAATATGGCACCAAAAATTCACTACTGAATCACGCTTTTATTTTCAACAGGCACCTTTGGCAGATTTAGCATATTTAATGAGCATTAATAAATAAAACATCAGAATTTTTGAAGTAAGATGTGAGCCTGTGATTTATTTTCCACCATGAGAGATTTGAGAGAGTAGGACTAGTTTCAAGGAAAAAGTGTAAAGGAGGGCAAGGTCATTTTGGACGATTTGTCAGCCCTTTCCATTTAATTCAACATTCATTTATTTGTTGAGCGTCTACCCAGTGTCCCATATAAGATAATGGAAATGAGACACAGTCCTTACTTCAAGTTCAAGGTCTGCGGATATGGTGGGAAACATTCATAACGAGTTAGAATGGAATGAATCAAGGACCTACTTGCAAGTGTGAACAGTCTCTCCGTTATTGCTGACACTTAACCCAGAGGATGGGTACCCTCAGGGCAGCTATCCTCACCCACAAGCTCAGCGCTAGAGGTCTTTTTGATTTGACTTCTTTTTGGCAATCCCCTGTGCTCTGGAATTTTCTCTTCCACGGTACCCATGTCCAAGAACATTCCTGGAAATTTCTGTAGAACCATTGCTGTCTACTACTTACCTACATAAGAGAAACTTCATATTGTAATCTGGGAATGTGATCTAGAAATTTACCCATAATCTAGGAATTAAACATATAGACTTGGAGTCAGGAAACATACAGTCCAGTCAATGGACTGCATCTTACTACCCTCATGATTTTTGACAAGTTACTCATCCTTTCTAAGTATTTTCTGTAAAATAAAGATAATATGTAATTGTATTTATCTCATAGAGAAGTTGAGAGGATTAAATGAGCATTTAGTAAACACTTAAAATGTTAGCTATTATTTTCTATTTGGAGATTGTATTAGTTTGCCAGGTTGCCATAACAAAACACCACAGACTGAATGGCTTAAACAACAAAAATTTATCTTCTCACAGTTCTGGAGGGTGGAACTCCAAGATCAAGATGCCATCATGGTTGGTTTCTCCTAAGACCTGTCTCCTTGGTTTGCAAATGATCACCCTCTTGCCACCTCTTCACAGGGTCTTCCCTCTGTGCACACATGACCCCAGTGCCTCTTTGCATGTCCAAATTTCCTCTTCTAATAAGGATACTGGTTAGAATGGATTAGGGCCCACTCATATGGCCTCATATAACTATAATTACCTTCTTCAAGACCTTGTCCCCAAATACAGTCACATTCTGAGAGTGTTAAGACTTCAACATGTGAAGTTTTGCTGGAATTCAGTCTATAACAGAGGGTATAACATGCTTACAGTAAATTTACACACACACACACACACACACACACACACACACACACATCTGTGACTAACTCTTAGAAGATGATATAGAAATCTTTCCTTCACTCCAAATGCTCTATCATGTGCTGTCCCAATCATTACTATGTCCTCTTCCAGAAGTGACCACTATTTTTGACTTCTATAATGACAGATAAATTTTGCCTGTCCTTGAAATTCATATAAAGGAAATTATACAGTGTGTACCCATTTGTGTCTGGCCTCTTTTAGTCAACAATATATCTACAAAATCCATCTGTCTGGTAGGTTCCATGTTGCAGTAGTTTGTTCTTTTTAACTGGTATGTATGAATATACCATATTTTGTTCATTCACCCAGTGAAAGGCATTTGGGTTATTTTTTGTTTGGGGGTATTATGAATAAAGCTGCTATGTACATTCTTACACATTCTCTTCATGAACATATGCATTCATTTTTCTTGAGTGGAACTGGTTATTTAGGAGTATATTACTTCATTTACAAAAAATGAAATTTTCTAGTTATCTTTTATTTCTAGTTTAATTCTAAAGTAGTTAGAAAATATACTGTGAATTATTTTACTCCTTTGAAATTTGTTGATATTTGCTTTGATGCCAGTGTATAGCCAATTTTTATAAATATGCCATGTACAGTTGAAAACAGTCTATCCTGCAATTGCATACTACAATGTTCTATAAACGTAACTGGTGCCAATTAAGTTGGTTACTCATGTTTTTTTCATCTTATATGTATTTACACTTTTGATTATTAAAATATCTAGTTAATTATGTTTTTTTCTGTTTCCTTTTTTGTTTTACTAACCTTATTTATATGTTTTGAAACTATAGTATTAGATGCATGTAAATTTTACCTGTTACACATTCCTATTGAATTGACTTGTCATTATGAAATATCGCTCACTAGCTCTGGTAATATTTTCCCCTTAAAACCTATTTTTCTTATACAATAAAGCCACACCTATTTTGTTTTGGTTAATGTGTTCATGATACATTTTTTTCAATACTTTTACTTTCAACATTTCCTTCTCTACATATTTAAAGTGTATTTCCCATAAACATATAAAATTATCTTATTAGCCAGCAAACTCACCTTTGTTTTTTAATTGGAGTATTTGGACCAAAAGAATTTCAATTAATTACTCATACACTTGGGTTTAAGTCTATGGTTTTGCTATTTGTTTTCATATATTTTTGTGTGTTTCTTCATTTTTCACCTTCCTTTGCATAAATCAAACTTTTAAAAATAATTCCAATTTTTTATTCCGTTGTAATGATACAGTCATTCTCTTGGTAATTACAAAAGTTATGTTTTTCTGTTTTAAAACTGAATTTCTCTTTGACTTACAGTTATAAAATCCAAGAATATTCTGAAACTACAAACACATTTCTGTTTTCTTGAACATATTAACTGCATTTATTTTAAAATCCTTTTCTGAAAAATATAAATATCTGAATCATATCTGTATCTCCTATTAGGGTTTTTTTTTCTTTTGGCTTATAATTCTGATTGGAAGCTAGACATTGTGGATGGGAAACTGTAGAGGCTCTTCATATTTTCTTTCTCCAAAAAAGAATTTTTTTTTTTTTTTTTTTTTTTTTTTGCGGTACGCGGGCCTCTCACTGTTGTGGCCTTTCCCGTTGCGGAGGGAACTTGGCCAGGAAAGCCTGGCCTTTCCCAGGCTCCGGACGCGCAGGCTCAGCGGCATTGCTCACGGGCCCAGCCGCTCCACGGCATGTGGGATCTTCCCGGACCGGGGCACGAACCCGTCGGACTCTCAACCACTGCACCACTAGGGAAGCCCCACATTAAAATATTTTTTAAACGTATTTGGAGTTCAGGTTGATCACTTAATATTTCTTTCTTTTTTTTTGGATCACTTAATATTTTAAGGTTAGTTTTAGTCTTTGATAGGCCTGGACTATTTCAGTTTTGCTCTTAACCCTAGGATATGACCTTTTGGGGCCTCAAGGGGATGGCTGTTTACTGGGACGCTCTGATTTGACAGGATTTGAATATACATCTGTATATCCCCTGAATAGCACTGAGATCTCCACTAAACTCTTCAAGTACCAGCTGCTGCTATTTTCTTGGTTTTGTAAAATCGTTCTCTATGTTTATGCAGTTTAGGAGTAAGTTAAGGTAAAATTATACACGAATTTTTATCCTCTCTTCTTTACGGCTCCACTTTCTCTAGGATTGTACCCCTCTGGCAGCCCTCATATGGGTATCCTCAGCCCATTTAAATCAGTGTTTTGGTTTGTGCTCTATTCTCCTGCTTAGTTCCTCTCCAGTACCATTAAATACACACACACACACTCCATTTCTTATTTGTTGTTTATTGGCCAATGGGTTGATCCAATACAAACTACTCACTCATAAACAGAACAGGTACTTACTTCTGGGCTACTACTTTTAATATATTAGTGTGGTCTCCCCCAGATTTGACATTTATCTAGGGTTTTAAGAAAGTGTACAGTGAGAAAAAGTGAATAAGTGAAATGAGAGGAGAGTAGGGAGTTGGTAATTATGTGAAAAATGGACGTCAAATAAAGACCATGAAATCAAACATGTATGGAGTACTTGTGTATTAGTCCTCTACTAGACACAGTGGTAAAACTGAAGGCTATTTATTTCGTGGTATTTGACCCCCAAGAAGTTTATAATATTCTTGAGAAAAAAAGATTAAATGGAAAATTGTAAATAAAAATTCAAGCACTATACAGCAATTTAGAAAATAAGATTTCTGAAAGAAGTACAAAGTAGAACTCAGCAGGTGTATATTGAGCTTAAACTTTTCTCCATTTAAAATAAGCTGAAGTGAATAAAACAAACAAGCAGGATCTTTAGCTCCAGATAGCAGCAGGATAAAAATTTTAAATTTCTGTATCTTCCAAAAATGAAATGATGCCAACTTGCACTTTACCACCACATAGGGTAGCAGGACAGAAAACCCTAGTTTGCATGCCCTAAATAAAAATGTTATGATTCAAATATTATGGTTATTTTTCTGTTTGCTATCAACAAATTCTAGGGCTAGTTGGATGCTGGTTAGCTACAGTTTAGACTCGGTGGGGCACAAGATTATTGAGGCCATGAGTTTCAGGACATGTTTGAAGTAGGATTAAGACTTAATTCCATTTATACATGGCTGCACCCTAGATTTACTGAATCACAATCTCAGATTATGCTCACCAAGCTCTAAAAATTTTTCTAACATAGAGCCAGGTTTACAAACCACTGTTTCAAACTAGGAATTACATTTTATCACTCCTTAATTTGCACAGTGCCATTCAAAAACTGAACACAGAACACCCCTGCATGTTCAACTTCAGTAAAATATTTTATAAGTCCAAAAAGGTAAGAAATATATTCCTCCCCCAATAAAATTAATAGATAATTCCAAAGATAAAGAAGAGCTAGGAAATCTTTCTTGACCATTATGACTCTTTTTTTTTTTTTTTTTTTTTGCGGTACGCGGGCGTCTCACTGTTCTGGCCTCTCCCGTTGAGGAGCACAGGCTCCGGACGCGCAGGCTCAGCGGCCATGGCTCACGGGACCAGCCGCTCCGCGGCATGTGGGATCTTCCCGGACCGGGGCACGAACCTGTGTCCCCTGCATCAGCAGGCGGACTCTCAGCCACTGCGCCACCAGGGAAGCCCCTGACTCTCATTTTTATATGTGATTCCTTGAGAAGCAATTTTCATTTTTGATGCTTTAGAAAATAATATAGAATCTCTGGTCAGGCAACATGACTGTGGAACTGAAACATTTCCTCCTCAAAGTAAGTAGAGATACTGAACACAATAAAATAAAAATAATTTGGAATTCATAACAGGGCTTGCAAGGATGAAAAGAAAATCTCAAGGTGTAAGAAAAAAATAGTGAACTGAAAACTAAGGTAATAATTATGAGAATTCATGTTGTTGCTGCCCAAGCGGCTGTTACTGTAATGAATCATGGAGGGACTTATTGTATAAAGTTCATGCAAAGAGAGTTGATAGGACTGTGGGCCCTTGCAAAGTAGGAGCTAAAACTTGAGACTCCTACATAAAGCTAGGATCTCAAAGGGCTAAAAACTCAGTAAAAGGCAGATTATTAAAAACTCTGCACATAAACCCAGGGAACTGAAAAGGAAGCTTACCTGTATCGACCTAGACTATAGATAGAAAATAAGTATCATTTGAAAATTTGGAGAGCTAAGTTTTGAAAACTCCTGCATATTTACATCTTGAAATTACAACATCTTTAAACTGATAACGTGAAAAACAGCACAAAATAAATATGAATAATATTTACTGTGGTAAAGAAAAAATTATAAAGATGAAAAAAGAACAATAAAAATTTGAATAAGGACCAATTAGAACACCTAGATATAAAGAATGAATAACTAGAAGATGGATCTAATATATTATAGTGAAATTCCTAAAGGCCATGTTAGAAAGCTGAAAAGCAAAAACAGCAGAAAGATCACACACAAATGAATAAGCAGACTAATAGAAAAGTTCTGACTTCTTTCCAGCAATGAAGACATAACAAGAACAAGACTTAACCAGAAAAATGTTTGAAAAACAACTGTTTTCAGACACTGAGCAACAGGCAGTTTCCAGACCAGGGACAGAAAGAGGTAAAAACTAAACAGTATGTAGCATCTTATAGAGTTGATCAGTTGGAGGTCAGTGTTAAGGGAGACGAATGCAAGAGAAATTTGTGGACAGAGTTCCAGAAAAAGAGAGAGGTATGCAGAAAAATTGCCCCCGATATCTACACAGGCTTCTCCTTGAATCTTTGGTAAGGACTATGCCTCACATGCATACAGTAAAACTCAACAACATAAAACGAAGAATGATGAGGGACTTGTAAGGAGAGCAATTCCCAGAGCTCACAGTGGGTAGGGAGTTATCTCAGTTGCAACCAGAGTGGAAAGTCCTCAGTGGTCATCAGCTCATTCAGTGGAGACCCAGCTAAATCATGCCTTAGCAGTAGGACAGAATTATTCCCAGAGTGTAGGCTATTCTAGACCCACTTTAACAAAGCTTAAAAGAAAGACTTCAAAAAGGTCAAACTCATCTGTAAATAACTTAATTACTTGTTAAAAGAAAGCCCAGCAGCCCTTCGAGTTAGACAATAAAATCTAGACCTTCAACAAAGTGATCATCATAATGTCCAGCATCCTGTCAAAATTACTAGATATGCCAAAAAGCAGGAACACGTAACTCATCACCAGGAAAAAATTCAATTGATGGAATCAGATACAGAAATGCCAGAAAAAACATAAAAGTATATCACAAATTTATATATGACATTATTTAAGTATTTAAAGAAAGACATGGATAAAATTAGATAGAGAAATGTTAGATATTAAAAAATAAAAGGAACTTCTAAAGATGAGAACCACAATGTCCGAAGTGACAATATCACTGAACTGGCTTAACAGCAAATTAAACATATTATTTGGAGAAATATCAACAACATATATCCGAATGAGGCATAAAGAAATAGACTGGAAAAGAAGGAGCATCAGTTGACCTGTGATCTAATTCCAAATGTTCTAACATGTATATGATTGAAGAATCAAGAGGAAAGGAGAGAGGGGCATAGAAAAAAATACGTGGAGAGATGTTATTTGAAAAATTTGAAATTTGGTAAATACTATAGACACTGACTCAAGATGTTCAACAAATCCTAACATAAACACTAGGAATACCGTACCAAATCACAACATTTTCAACTCCAAAAGACAAATATTGAGAGAAAAATCTTAGCAGTAGCTCCTTCCCTGTCCAAAAAGAAATATTACATACAGAAAAATAACATTTTTAAAGTGATAAAAGAAAAAATCTCAAACTAGAATCTGCAACCTCCAAAAAAAAAAAAAAAGAAAACTAAATACAATTTTCTTTTAGACAAACAAAAGCTGACACCATTCAATTTAAGCCCAAGATGACTAGAAGAACAGAAATTTCCTCAAGAATATCCAAAGAGTAGAGGAATTCCAGGTTTCCAGTTCAACACCATTTCATTCGATGTCCAAAAGATAAGGTGACCTTTTCTAATATTTGGGCTATGTATGTTGTAATTTTGAACCAGTGGGGAAAATTTAGGCTATCAAAAATGGCTTTGGGAATTTTAAAAGTATAAATTTAAGTTGCTATCTCATACAAGAAATTTGAGCTGGGTTAGAGACTTACATATGAAAGATGAAACCATAAATGTGCTAGACTACATTGTGGGAAAACATATTATCTCCTTTTGGGGAAGACTTTTTTTTTTTTTTTTTTGCCGTGCTGCACAACATGCTGATCTTCCCCTGACCAGGGATCAAACCCCGTGCCCCCTGCAGTGGGAGTGCTGAGTCTTAACCACTGGACTTCCAGGGAAGTCCCAGGGAAGACCTTTTGAAACCAGACATTAAAGCCAGAAAACATAAGGGAGAAAGTGTGTGTGTGTGTGTGTGTGTGTGTGTGTGTGCAATGGATGGACAAACACATAACTTCCCTCTTTTCCCTTCCCACTTTTCAGAACGATTTGCAGAATAAGGCTCATGAGATGGAGGTCAAAAGATCGGTTTTATTACTGATAGAGCTGACTGGGGAACATGACTTTACTCCTCAGCCAGTTTGCTCTCCACCATGTGAGATAGTGGACTGAATAGTCTCCGCCTCTGTGGGGGGAACTTGGGGCGAGGGGAATGAAAGCTCCAACAGATAAAATTCCTAAATCTGATAACGCAAAATCATATCAGCAGTCACAGGTAGCGAAAGAATATTCAGTCCATATCTAGGGACATTAGTCCCAAATTCCCACAATTTATGTGCTCTGACTGGCTCCAGAACATAATTTTTGTGCCTGCACCAAGCAAGTGGATGAATTTTTCTGGAGTTTCCATGTTTAACTCCTTGAGGGAGAGGGTGGCCTAACCTTTCTTCCCTGTTCCTCTTCTATCTGATCACTCCGTGGTAACTGTTTTCCTCACATCAATAACAGATGCCTCCAGTGAGATAAACAGGGCAGCAGACCCACAGATTCTTTATGTTACTGACTCTACAATTCCTTCCATTCAGTATGGATAAGTATCTTTAAGAATCTGCTGGAACAGATCCTAAAATACTATCACCTCCGGGTGGTGAGATCATGTGTTATTCTTAATTTCCCCCCGGATCTCCTTATTTTCATCAACAAAGGTCAAGAAGGACCATCAGATCCCACAAGCTCTGCTTCTCATGGAATTTTATTAAATCGATGACATCCCCCTTACTGTTGCAGTCCTTTACCAGCTCCTGGGTCATTCCCCATCATTTCTTAATACAAGTCCTAGATGCATAAAATTCTCTCTCACACTATTACTGATGTAAACCTTAGTGATTTTAATACATAAGTTAACAATCCTTCCAACAGAGTAGCGTCCTAGCACTTTGACCCTCTCCCCTCCAATTATCTTGTCTTCTATTCCATCTCAGCCACTCACTCCGACGGGCACACCCGAAACCTTATCAGGGCTAAAACTGCGACCCTCGATAATCTCAACTTCATGTAGCAAGGCATCTGACCATTATCTTCCCCTAGGATCCTGACTCCTGACCCCTCAACCCTACCAGTGACTCCCATCTACTGACTCTGCCATCTAGTCATTCTCCCTCATACGCTTGGTGTCCTCTTTCCCCTCCTGTCACAGCTTAAATTCGAGGCCAATTATTATAATCCCTGCACACACTCTCCACTCCCTTGCTCCTCTCTTGTTGTCATATTTTTTTGGCCATACTAAACCCTGATTAAATTCAAGCCCAGGTTAAATCAAGTTCTCTGCCTACTCCATGCTTGCAGTGATGAAGCTGAACATGGCAAAAGAGAAATACAAACATTCTGACTGGTCTCACTTTAGAGTCATGACCACGAACCTCGAGACAGTCTGTAACACTGGCGAGAAATCCTGCCATATCTACCCTGGCCATTTATTCCCACCGTTGTCTAGGAGATTCTTTTACCCACCTCTCTCCTCAAACATCCCAAACCTTCTACCTTCACTCTCAGCTGATTTTGCTTCCACTTCACTGAAAAAATTAGACAATTGAAGCAATCAGTAAAAACTCTCTAAGACTCCCACTACCACATGCACCCACTATGAGCGCCTGCACTCAGCTTCCTCACCTGACAAGGCAGAAGGCTCCCCTTCTCCTAAGGGAAGCCATCCTCTACACGTTCGCTGGCTTCATTCTCTCTCCAGGCCTTCCTCTAACAATGGCAGGGTGCGGGGCAATAGTAACAAATGAAAGTCTCTCCATGTACATATATTTATGTATATACATGAATTCAAATATTGGGAGATTGGGATTGACATATATACACTATTGATACTATGTATAAAATAGATAACTAATGAGAACCTACTGTAGAGCACAGAGAGCTCTACTCAATGCTCTGTGGTGACCTAAATGGGAAGGAAATCCAAAGAAGAGGGGATATACGTATACATAGAGCTGATTCATGTTGCTGTACAGTAGAAACTAACACAACGTTGTAAAGAAACTATACTCCAAAAAAATTAAAAAAATAAAATAATAGTATCCTGATATACATGTAACATGTACATTATATACTATGTGTGTATATGGGTGTATCTAAAATGGTGGTGAGCATAAGAAAGCAAATTTAGGCACAAAATACTGTTTAAAAGGAAAAGATGATTTTTCTAATCAGTAAGCAAAAGAAGAAAATGAAGATTTGTTGAACATCTGCTATGTCCCAAGCACTGAGCTAAGGTCTTATATCATCTCATTTACTATATAAAGTAATGTATAAATGGAAATCGAGATTTTGAGCAGTTACATAACTTGCCCAAGGTCACACAGCTAGTAAAATGGTCAAACTGGGTTCTGCTCCAAGGATGGTCTGACTCCAAAGCCCATGCTTTATTCATTGTGCTATGAGAGAAAAATACTATACTTTCCCATATGGCTGGTCCCAGTGTAAAGACCATGCTTCGTAATACCAGCTTCACAGCACTGAATCGACAAGTGGTTGGTTAGGCTGGGGCCTCCTTGCCGCTGTCTGAGTGTGGCTCGGCTGTCTTGCTAAAGAGCTGCCAGATAGCCCCACAGGGAGCACTGTAGGTGTGCTGATTCCTAGATGTTTTCTAAGCAGGTGATAAAGTGCTCTGGGATTCCTCCGGATACAATGTACGCTATAAATGCAATGTATAGTTTCATTTGCCTTACAGTTGGGAGCTGCCTGGTGATTTAATCCTAAGTGCACTGTATTTTTTAAAGTGCATTTAAAAAGCATCTTTCAACTACTGGCAGACTTTGTAAACTGCTCTCAGAAGTTTTCAAAACAGGGGGAAATTCTACAGCAATTTTTTTTTCGAATTTTATTTATTTTTTTATACAGCAGGTTCTTATTATCCATTTTATACATATTAGTGTATATGTGTCAATCCCAATCTCCCAATTCATCCCTCCACCACCACCCCCGCCGCTTTCCCCCCTTGGTGTCCGTACGTTTGTTCTCTACATCTGGGTCTCAATTTCTGCCCTGCAAACTAGTTCATCTGTACCATTTTTCTAGGTTCCACATATGTGTGTTAATATACAGTATTGTTTTTCTCTTTCTGACTTGCTTCACTCTGTATGAGAGTCTCTAGATCCATCCACGTCTCTACAAATGACCCAATTTCGTTCCTTTTCGTGGCTAATTAATATTCCACTGTATATATGTACCACATCTTCTTTGTCCATTAGTCTGTTAATGGACTTTTAGGTTGCTTCCATGTCCTGGCTATTGTAAATACTGCTGCAATGAACATTGGGGTGCATGTGTCTTTTTGAATTATGTTTTTCTCTGGGTATATGTCCAGTAGTGGCATTGCTAGGTCATATGGTAATTCTATCTCTAGTTTTTTTAAGGAAACTCCATACTGTTCTCCATAATGGCTGTATTAATTTACATTCTCACCAACAGTGCAAGAAAGTTCCCTTTTCTCCACACCCTCTCCAGCATTTGTTGTTTGTAGATTTTCTGATGATGCCCATTATGACCGGTGTGAGGTGATACTTCATTGTAGTTTTGATTTACATTTCTCTAATGATTAGTGATGTTGAGCAGCTTTTCATGTGCTTCTTGGCCATCTGAGTGTCTTCTTTGGAGAAATATCTATTTAGGTCTTCTGTCCATTTTTGGATTGGGTTGTTTGTTTTTTTAATATTGAGCTGCATGAGCTGTTTATATATTTTGCAGGTTAGTCCTTTGTCCATTTACTCATTTGCAAATATTTTCTCCCATTTGGAATGTTGTATTTTCATCTTCTTAGTAGTTTCCTTTGCTGTGCAAAAGCTTTGAAGTTTCATTAGGTCCCATTTGTTTATTTTTGTTTTTATTACCATTACTCTAGGAGGTGGATCAAAAAAGATCTTGCTGTGATTTATGTCAAAGAGTGTTCTTCCTATGTTTTCCTCTAAGAGTTTTAGAGTGTACGGTCTTACATTTAGGTCTCTAATCCATTTTGAGTTTAGGGAGTATTCTCATTTCATTCTTTTATATGTAGCTGTCCAGTTTTCCCAGCACCACTTATTGAAGAAACTTTTCTCCATTGTATATCCTCCACTGTATATCCTTGTCTCCTTTGTCATAGATTAGTTGACAATAGGTGCATGGGTTTATCTCTGGGCTTTCTATCCTGTTCCATTGATCTATATTTCTGTTTTTGTGCCAGTAGCATATTGTCTTGATTACTGTAGCTTTGTAGTATAGACTGAGGTCAGGGAATCTGATTCCTCCAGCTCCGTTTTTTTCCCCTCAAGACTGCTTTGGCTATTCGGGGTCTTTTGTGTCTCCATACAAATTTTAAGATTTTTTTCTTCTAGTTCTGTAAAAAATGCCATTGGTAATTTGATAGGGATTGCATTGAATCTGTAGATTGCTTTGGGTAGTAGAGTCATTTTCACAAAAATGATTCTTCCAATCCAAGAACATGTATATCTCTCCATCTGATTGTAGCATCTTTAATTTCTTTCATCAGTGTCTTACAGATTTCTGCATACAGGTCTTTTGTCTCCCTAGGTAGGTTTATTCCTAGGTATTTTATTTTATGGTGATACAAAGCAGGAGTAAGCACAGTTTCCTCATCTGTTAAATAGAGGGTTGGATATTCCATGACTCTGTGAAGCTTATAAAGTGACATCACGACATGTAGACAAGTAACTTTATGGTACACTTGGGTTCTATGATACAGTTCACTGACTGAAACATCCATCACTTATTTTTGTATGTGGAGACAGAATTTTAGGGAGGAAGAGTGCTTTATAAATCATTTAGATCAACTCCTCATCTAATATGTAAAAATATTGCCCCAATATTCCCGTCTGGTGGAAATCCAGCCTTAGTTTAACTTCGCTTCCATTTTAGGTCAACCTTTATTGTAAGATTTTCACCTGTTTTGACAGTTTTTCTCCAGCTGAAAAGTTTCTTAATCAATTACTACTGTCTTTGGTAGGGGACACAGCACAAGAAAGAGACTGTTGAGACCACAAAACGAGTGGCATGGATCTAGTGTGTAAGGCTAAATTTTTTTCCAAAACTGTTTTGAATTTTTCTTAAAATATTTAAATTGTGATGAACTGATGAGACTGACAATCAAAAAGGTGTTGTCATCTACTGTTCCAGAGTTCTTGATTAGTTTTGGCTCTTTGCACTAAGTGTTTTAGAAATTAATTTTCACTTATCTTTTGGTTAGATTTCTTTTCTATCTCCCTTGAAGAAATTCATAGCCGTCTATGCATCACAGCAATTTAAAGGTGGGCAAAGAGGACTTCAGAGACTGTAGTTATATAACACATTTTTGAATGAATGATCTCAGTTGTAGATAAGAAATTGGCAGGTTGAGACTGTAGTTATATAACACATTTTTGAATGAATGATCTCAGTTGTAGATAAGAAATTGGCAGGTTGATTTAGAAATGGGGGCAGAAAGTCATTGAAGTAGATTTCATCTTCTCAAGTTCAGTGTCTCACGAAGAGGCACCTCTGAATCCTTCCACAATTGAAGAATTACCCAAAATACTTCTCATTTATATTAATAATAGTTATTGTTATTAATTCTCACTATTCATTCTTTTGAGATTTTACTGTGTTCTTAGATGTGAATAATATGAAGGTCTTTATCATAAATAAAAGAAAGAAATATTACTTTATTGAGACCCAGGATAGATTTCTTTGCATTCAATATTTGGTTGCACAATATCTGAAGAAGAGGGATATAAAGGCACCTGACTTATAAGGAAGATTTAAAAGGTACACATTTGTCTATTTATCAAAACAAATGGAAAGTATATCTGTATTTGAACACTGCTCACAAGGAATCCAAAAGGATAATTTAGTTATTTTATTGTAATATAATCCAGGACCATCTGGGGGCAGTTCATGGGCATGTAAGTGACTCAAGCAATTGGTAGACTGCTTTTAGACAGAACTGAACTTCTCTGCCCATTTTATACTTTTCAAAGACGTCAAACATCACTTTATTTCTATTCAAAATGTGCACAGTTTTACTTTTTCATTAATTCAACAAATATTTATTTGGAAATTCCCACTATGTGCTGGTCTCGGGTGCCACTACTAGATATTGGGAACACAATAACGAGTAAAAGCATATAGGGTTCAAATATTCATGGCTCTTTCATGGAAAGGCACTGCACAGATAGAGATGCTAATGAATATCTATAATGAACGGACGTAAATTCTGAGAAGGAAAGAAGCTGTCCTAGATTTAAGGATCATCGGGTGTGTACTCAGCAGCTTTCTAAAGGTGGCCCAACCAGCCAGTCTGGGAACCCCAGACTGACACACCCTCTATCCCTCTTCAGACAGAAGTCACAGAGATTGTACCAAACACCTTGAATCAAACACCACTGCTAGCCTTCTAACCCTCTCCCTTTACTCCAAAACTACCCAGTAGTGGTAATAGCTTCAGAACCACACTGAGCAAGTGTCCTAACAGGCCTCAGTCTGCCTCCAGGGCAAGCCAAAGCTGTACCTAAGTGAATACTTCGTCCACTCTGCTAGGAAGGCTGAGGTGCCGGAGCCCTCCCTGGAAGGTCCTCAAGAGCTGATTATGCACATCTCTTTCCATTTTCAATGGCATCATGTTGGTAGCTCCACATCGGCTGGCTATGATCTCAGAGGGAGAACTTACATTCTGAAAACACTTAATGCACAAATCAGGGCTCCTCCAACCCCAGAGTTATTTTACCATCCCACCACTGTAGAGGTGCCCCCAATTTTTTTTAAGTGTCTTAGGGTCCTGTGTCATATATGAGGCATAGGATGATTAATGTGCCAGATCTATGGTCAGTATCCCTACTATGAAATAGGGAGGCCTGTCTAGGCTAATCATCTGGGTGGTACATCAGACAGGTCCTGAGAATGAGCTCAGTGCCCTTCACAGCAGTCCTGTCTCCAGTCTACTGGTCACCTACTTCCTGGGCACAGACAGAGCCAGATCACTATCAGAATGAGGGCCAGGCATCCTGTAATCTACAACAGAAATTGTAGGATTTTAACAACACATGACTCCATATGTGACTGAAGGCTGCAGGACAAATCCTTAACGAAACAACTTCACAAGGCGTGTCTTCGCTGCATAAATTTCTACTTTTTTTGTGAGAACACGTAAGTTGTAATCTCTCTGCAAGGTTAAATTATGCAAAACAGTGTTAACAACTATACTCACCATGTTATACATTAGATCCTCACACTGAATTCATCTTATAACTGAAAGTTTGTACCCTTTTACCAACATCTCCCTGATTCTCCCACCCACCCCTGGCCCTGGCCCCAGCCCCAGAAACCACCATTCACTGTTTCTATGACTTTTTTTTTTTGATTCTACATATTAGTGATACCATTCAGTATTTGTCTTTGTCTGGCTTACTTCACTTAGCATAATGCACTACAGATTCATCCATGTTGTCCCAAATGGCAAGATTTCCCTATTTTTTTTAAGGCTGAATAATATTCCATTGTGTGTGTATATGTATACATAATATTCATAACATTGCATGTATATACATATATATACATATAACATCATGTCTGTGTATATATACTGATATACATACCACTGTGTATATACATAACATTGTATGCATTTATAACTGTGTGTATGTATGTGTCATATATATGTATGTATATATACATACATATACATAACATATTCTTTATCCATTCATCCATCAATGAACAATGAACACCTAGGTTGTTTGCATACCTTGGTTATTGTAATAATGCTGCAATGAACATGGGAGTACAGATATCTCATTGAGATAATGATTTCATTTCCTTTGGATATATTCCTGGAAGTGGGACTGCTGGATCATATAGTAGTTCCATCTTTAATTTCTTGAGGAACCTACATACTATTTTCCATAGTGGCTGTACCAATTTATACTCTCACTAACAGTGCAAAAGATTCCCCTTCTCTCCATGTCAACACTTGCTATCTCGTCTTTTTGATAAAAGCCATCATAACAAATGTGAAGTGCTGTCTTGTGGTTTTGATATGCATTTCCCTGATGATTACTGTTGTTGAGTACCTTTGCATGTACCTGTTGGTCATTTGTATGTATTCTTTGTTATAATGTCTATTCAGGTCCTTTGCACATTTTTTTAAAAAATATTTATTTTTCCTTATTTATTTATTTGACTGCAGCGGGTCTTAGTTGCAGAACATGGGATCTTCATCAAGGCATGTGGGATCTTTCATTACAGCACATGGGCTCTTCGTTGTGGTGCTCGGGCTTCTCTCTAGTTGTGGCATGTGGGTTTTCTCTCTCTAGTTGTGGCACGTGAGCTCCAGAGAGCGTGGGCTCTCTCACTGAGGCATGTGAGCTATAGTTGTGGTGTGGGCTTAGTTGCCCTGTGGCATGTGGGATCTTAGTTCCCCGACCAGGAATCAAACCTGCGTCCCCTACATTGGAAGGCAGATTCTTTACCACTGGACCACCAGGGAAGTCCTCCTTTGCCCATTTTTAAATAGTTTTTTTTTTAATTGAATTGTATGAGTTCCTTGTTATCTTGGATATTAACTACTTATTGGATATGTGATTTGCAAATATTTTCTCCCATTTGGTAGGCTGCCTTTTCATTTTGTTGGTGGTTTCCATTGCTGTGCAGAAGCTTTTTATGTTGATTTTTGCTTTACTGTCTTTGCTTTGGTGTCAAATCCAAAAATTCACTGCCAAGACTAATGGCAAGCATCTTACTCTTACCCCATGTTTTCTTTTAGGAGTTTTATGGTATTGGGTCTTATTCAAGAGTAGATCTATTTTGAGTGTGTGTGTGTGTGTGTGTGTGTGTGTGTGTGTGTGTGTGTGTGTGTGTTGTATGAGGTAGGGGTTCAGTTTCACTCTTTTACATGTCTATATTCAGTTTTCTCAGCACCATTTATTGAAGAGACTATACTTTCTCCATTGTATATTCATGGTGCCTTTGTTGATAACTGACCATATAGGCATGGATTTATTCTGGGTGGTCTGCTCTATTTCACTGATCTATGTGTCTGTTTTTGTGCCAATATCATACTGTTTTCATTACCATAGCTTTGTAATATAGTTTGAAATCAGGAAGTGGGATGTCTCCAGCTTTGTTCTTTCTCAAGACTGCTTTGGCTATTTGGGGTCTTTTGTGGTTCCACACAAATGTTAGAAAAGTTTGTTTTCTACTTCTGTGGAAAATGCCACTGGAATTTTGATAGGCATTGTATTGAATCTGTAGATCACTTTGAATAATATGGACATTGAAGCAATATAAATTCTTCCAGTCAATGAACACAATAAACACATTTATTTCTGCTTTCTTTCTTTATATATTATTAGTTTCATCAATACTTTATAGTTTTCTATGTACAGATATTTCACCTGCTTGGTTAAATTTATTCCTAATTTTTTTTTTCCTTTTGGTTGTTTTTGTAAAAGGGATTGTTTTCGTAATTTCTCTTTCTCATAGTTCTTTGTCAGTGTATAGAAATACAACTGATTTTTGTGTATTGATTTTGTATCCTGTAACTTTACTGAATTTTTTTATTAGTTTTTTTGGCAGTCTTTAGAATTATATATGTGTGTGTGTGTGTATATATATATACACACACACACGCACATACACACACACACATATATATATATGTATAAAATATCATGTCACCTGCAAAGAGAAACAATTCTACTTCTTCCTTTCCAATATGGATACCTTTTATTTCTTTGTCTAGCCCAAATGCTCTGGCTAGGACTACGCTGAATAAACATGGCAAGAGTAGGCATTCTTATCTTTTTCCTAATCTTAGAGGGAAAGCTTTCAGCTTTACACCTTTGAGTACGAAGTTAGCTGTGGGCTTGTCACATATGGTCTTTATTATGTTGGGGCACATTCTACCTATACCTAATCTGTTGGGAGTTTTTATCATGAAAGGATACTTCATTATGTCAAATGCTTTCTCTGCATCTATTGGGATGATCATATAACATTTGTTATTTATTTTGTTGATGTCATGTATCACATTTATTGATTTGCTTATGTTGAAACACCCTTGCACCCCAGGAATAAATCTTACTTGACCATGGTGTATGATACTTCTAATGTACTGTTGAACTTTGGCAATATTTTGTTGACATTTTTCATCTATGTTCATTAGGGATATTTACCTGTAATTTTCTTCCCTTTTTAGTGTCTTTGTCTGGCTTTGGTGACATGATAATGCTGGCCTCATGAAATGAATGAGAATGTATTTTCTCCTCTTCTAGTTTTTGGAAGAATTTAAGAAGGATTGGCATTAATTCTTGAAATCTTTGGTAGAATTCAACAGTGAAGCCATCTGGTCCTGGACTTTTGTTGAGAGGTTTTTGATTACTGATTCAATCTCCTTACTAGTAATTGATCTGTTCAGATTTTCTATTTCTTCATGATTCAGTCTTGGTAGATTGTTCATTTCTTGGACTGTACCCATCTCTTCTAGGTCAACTAATTTGTTGGCATATAATTATTCATAGTAGTTTATGATCCTTAGTATTTCTTGTTATCAATTGTAATGTCTCTTCTTTCATTTCTGATTTTATTTGTCTCTTTTTCTCTTAGTTCATCTAGCTAAACATTTGTCAATTTATTTTCTCCAAAAAAAAAAAAGGAAAGAAAAAAAAACAGCTCCTAGTTTCATTGATCTTTTCTATTGTCTTTCTAGGCTCTACTTATTTCTACTCTGATCTTTGCTATTTTCTTCCTTCTACTAACTTTGGGTTGAGTTTGTTCTTCTAGTTCCTTGAGATTTAAAGTTAGGTTGTTTATTTGGTATCTTTTTTTCTTAATTTATTACTATAAACTTCCCTTTTAGAACTGCTTTTGCTGCAACCTGTAAGTTTGGAATGTTTGTTTCCATTTTCATTTATCTCAAGTTATTTTTTGATTTCCCCTTTGATTTCTTCTTTGATTGGTTGGTTGTTCAGGAGCCATTCTGTTTCATATCCACATTTGTGTATTTTCCAGTTTTTCTCTTGTAATTGATTTCTGGTTTCATACTTTTGTGATAGCAGAAGATGCATGACAGGATTTAAATCTTCTTAAATTTGATCTAGTCTGTTATTGAACCCCTTAACTTAATTTTTCAGTTCAGTTATTGTATTTGTCAGTTCTATGGTTTCTATTTGGTACTTTTTAATATTTTTTGAAATTATATTTCAAATAATATTTGTTGAAATTCTCACTTTGCTCATGCATTGGTCTCCTTACCTCAGTGGGCATCTTTATGACTATTAATTTGAACTCTTATCTAAATTCTTATTTATTGGGTAAATGACTTATCTGTTTCATTAAGGTTGGTTTTGGGGAGATTTATCTTATTCTTTTGGTTGGAACATATAACCCTGTCTCTTCATTTTCCTTAACTCTGTGTTGGTTTCTGCACATTAGATAAAACAGGAACTTCTCTCCATCTTGTCAAACTGGCCTTGTGTAGATGAACCTTGTCAATTAGCCAGACCAGAGCTCCTTGTTGCCTCTCAAACCTCTGTGATCATCTAAGGCACCGTCTTGGTAATTAGTGGCTTCCGGAAGTTGAGGATATGCCAAGACCTGTCAGTTTCCCAAAGGCGTGGGAAATGTCCTTATGCCTGTTCAGGCTCCAGGATGACTAATAATTGCTTGGTCCTTCAGCTCCCCAATGCAGACTAACTGGAAGCTCGACTTTCAGGCAGCAGCTGGGAAAGTCAGGATGTTAAATATGCAGTCCAGCCTCTAACAAGGAGAAACTGGAAGGTGGGTATTTTGCCCATTCACTCTGTGCTGAGCCAGAGGGAATAGTCTCTGGAATTGTTTATGTGCCCAAACAGAACTGCTTTTTTGTTTTGTGTAGTCCCTTGGGACTCACGAATGCCAATCCCTGTCAGCTCCTAGTGCTAGATTTGGGAGTCAATAAGAGTTGGGTGACAGCCATAACAGTTGGGGTGCTACATATGTGGATAAGCTCCTTCCAGGGAGAAAATGGACACTTGGTTTTATTGTTGGAGGAAGCTGGGGGGGAATACCAAGGGATGTGCCCACCAGCTCTCTCAGGTTCCTTGGAGGATCCCAGTTAGCACACGCAGTGATTAGAAGCCAGAACCTCAAGCAGCAGCTGGGGAGGTATGCAGTCAAATCCCTTCCAAAGACAAATTGGGAGGTGAATATTTTTGCCTGCTCCCTCTGTGCTTAGCCCTGGGTGGACAGCTGCAGGAAGTGTCTGTTTATCCATTTGAAAATTGCTTTATTTTGTTTAATATGGTCCTGTAGTGCTTGTGAAGGCTGAGCCCTGTTGGCTATCAGAGCTGGTGACTTGCAGGCCTCGGTGGAGTGGCTGCCTCAAAAGTTGGAACATCAAATGTGTGGACAAGCTCCTTCCAGGGAGAAGGTGACGTCTTGGTTTTATGGTTGGAGTGAGACAGAAGGGAGACAGAGGAAGGCAGGGAAAGTGTATACTGACTCCTCTGGGCTCCTGGAAGGATCACAGTCTGCAGCTAGATTAAGTCTGATTAGAAGCTGAACCCTCAGTTACCAGCCTGGTAAGTATGTAATCAAACTCCTTCCAGAAAAACACTCGGAGATGGATGTTTTTGCCTGCTCTCTCTGCACTGAGCCCTGGGGGGAAAGCCACGGCCAGTGCACCCATGCCTGTTAACAACTGCTTCTTTGATTGCTATGGTCCTACGGGACTCATGAATGCAAGCCCTGTTGGCTTTCAGACTTAGGCAATTTGGGGGCCCATCTCTTGGGTCGAGGAAGCATTAAAATTGGGGCTCTAGATGTATGGCCCAAACCCTTCACTCCTTAGGGAAAAGCTGGGAGTTGGGAGTTCCCTCCCAATTTTATGGCACTGTGACTGGGGTGGGGTTTTTGTTGAGAGTGTGTCTCAGACTTTCCTGTTTTGATAATGGTTTTTCTCAGTTGCCTGATGTGTAGGAGACACTTAGCTAGTTTCCAGATTTCTCTCAGAGGGAACTGCTGTGTGAAGCTGTATATTCAATGTGTCCATGGGAGGAGGGAATTCAGGAGCCTCCTATGTCACCATCTTGGTGACACCCAGATTTCCACTTCTGATAAAAATTGAATAAGGGCTCACTCATCCTCTAACCGACCATCCTATTAGGTTGGAAAGGTGTCAACTCTCTTTTCCAGACTCCGTTGCAACTTAGATTCTTTATCTGATTTAGATCCTGTTATATGAACTGGTTTAATATTTGGAAGGCTTAAGAGAGGCAGTGTTAAGAGGCAATGTTTAAGTGTCTATTCTCTTTCTTCCTCCATGTTAAGATAGGGTTTCCATGACAGCTTCTTATTTCCAATTTTACAAAGCCCGAATCAGAACCCCAAGGGTGTTCTTGAACTCTTAGCTCTAGTATTGGCCTCTAGTGAAATAATGCTTTTGTGAGTCAGTCCTGTATATATCTGAAAGTCAGCCTATAGACCAAACCTACAACTTTCTCCTAAAGCCCTTTGAATGATGTTCTAGCCACCTAATTTTCTATATTAAACTTCTTCTTCTGAATATAAGTGGTTTCTTTTTTCAACACATAAAGTATTTGGAGAAGTTAACACTTAATATGATCATCTGTGATTATTTTACCTGGTTTGGATTAAAGGCAGTAATGGCATGATGTCATTGGAAAATGGGAACGTGCAAAATAAAGTGCATGAATGACCAAGAAAGTTACTGAAATTATTATACAGTGTCACCTGAAATAAAGACTAGACTTTGTTAAAACAATAGATGTCTAAAATGGGCTGTGACAGAGACAAAAAGGCATACAGAGACTGTAATTTGGACTGGCAGTTTGTAATTCCATCAGATATAGATTAAGGAGAAGGGGAAAGAGAAGGAGGAAAATGGGAAGGGAGGGAGGGAGGAAAAAGAGAGGCGGGGAGAGACAGAACAAAGGATAGAGGGGAAAAAGGAGGATGCTTTGAAGAAAAAGACAAAAATCAAGATTTTTAAATTCTTTGCTTAAGGTAATGGTATTACCAAGAAGTCTGTGCCTGCCGTAAAACGATCTCTTATTAGTATGATACAGCTGAAAATCAAAGGCACAAGCTGACTATGTAGGCTACCAAATTAAAATACATATTGAAGTACAGTGTCATCAACTCTCTTACACAATTTAGCGCAAGTTTTCAGAAAAAAAATTCTCCCACTTGGAATGAACATACTTAGGTGGATTCAAAGGAATCTGAGCTCTCTGGCCCTCCAAACCTACTCATCTTCCCATGTCAGCAGAAACAGCCTCTCCTTCCAGTCTTATAAAGCTGATTCTACTTTGTTTGGAGATCCTGTTAAGTCCTCACATGAGGCAGTTACTGATAATTTGTAAGCAAACACCCACTCTCCTTATGACACAGGTACAAAATCATTGCCTCTTGACTAAGAATAGTCAGACTCTGCATACCCAGGGACCAAAATCAAAACCCAGCATGGGATGAGATAGCTTTACAGCAAACATTTTCTAGATTTTGTTAATTTATTTGGCATCAATATAAAAAAAATTGTTCAAGAATAGATTCCTGAGGTCCTAAATAGGAAAAGAGTTTCAATTTTTTAGGTTAGGTCTAATTTATCAATGTGTGTACATTTTCCAGAGATTTGTAATTTAGTGTGCTAGCTCAAGTATCTGGGAGTGCTTCTGACTCAAGATTGGCTTATGTAGAATGAAATATACATTCCAGAAAATTCTTAGTATTATAGAAAGAAGAATGTAAAGATTTAAGAAGATAAGAATGATAGAGCAGATTTGTTATCTATAGCTTACTTATTCAAACTGAAATTAACGTCTGTAGGAGAACCCAAAAAGCACACTCTTCACCAAAGCACTGAGAAATGCATAACTGAGAGAAGTACCAGATTATCATAAAGCTCTATAGACACTGTCCCTTACAGGCCAGCATTAATGTGGTAAATGCTGCCATTTACATGGTCTGACTTATTTCACTGAGTGGATGGATCCCCAAGAGAGAAATGTGGTAGTTATTTTTACGTGTCAGTTTTGATAGGATATAGTGCTCAGTTATTCAATTAAACACTATTCCTGAGTGATTTTGTACATGAAGTTAATGTCTATAATCAGTTGACTTTAAGTGAAGGAGATTAATCCTGATAATCTGGGTGACCCTCACCCAGTCAGATGAAAGCCTCAAGAGCAAAACTGGAGGACAGCAACATCACCAATACAGTGACGTAGGTTGTTCCTGACTTCACTCTACCTCACAAGAAGAGGAACTAATAACTGTTCAAGAACAAGACATCAGGGGGGAGCTTCAAGATGGCGGAAGAGTAAGACGCGGAGATCACCTTCCTCCCCACAGATACATCAGAAATACATCTACACGTGGAACACCTCCTACAGAACACCTACTGAACGCTGGCAGAAGACCGCACACCTCCTAAAAGGCAAGAAACCCCCCAAGTACCTGGGTAGGGCAAAAGAAAAAAGAATAAACAGAGACAAAAGGATAGGGATGGGACCTGCACCAGTGTGAGGGAGCTGTGAAGGAGGAAAGGTTTTCACACGCTAGGAAGCCCCTTCGCGGGTGGAGACAGTTGGTGGCGGGGAGGGGGCGGGGGGGGGGAAGCTTCAGAGCCGCGTAGGAGAGCAAAGCAACAGGGGTGCGGAGGGCAAAGCAGAGAGATTCCCGCACAGAGGATCAGTGCCGACCGGCACTCACCAACCCAAGAGGCTTGTCTGCTCACCCGCCGGAGCGGGCGGGGCTGCGAGCTGAGGCTCGCGCTTCGGAGGTCAGATCCTAGGGAGAGGACTGGGGGTGTGAACACAGCCTGAAGGGGGCTAGTGCGCCACAGCTAGCTGGGAGGGAGTCCGGGAAAAGGTCTGGAGCTGCCGAAGAGGCAAGAGACTTTTTCTTGCCTCTTTGTTTACTGGTGCGCGAGGAGAGCGGATTAAGAGCGCTGCTTAAAGGAGCTCCAGAGATGGGCGCGAGCGGCGGCTAACAGCGTGGACCCCAGAGACGGGCATGAGACACTAAGGCTGCGGCTGCCGCCACCAAGAAGCCTGTGTGCGAGCACAGGTCACTATCAACACCTCCCTTCCGGGGAGCCTGTGCAGCCCGCCACTGCCAGGGTCCCGGGATCCAGGAACAGCTTCTCCAGGATAACACACAGCGCACCTCAGGCTGGTGCAACATCATGCTGGCCTCTGCTGCCGGAGGCCCGCCCCGCACTCCGTACCCCTCCCTGCCCCCGGCCTGAGTGAGCTGGAGCCCCCAAATCAGCTGCCCCTTTAACCCCGTCCTGTCTGAGCGAAGAATAGACACCCTCAGGTGACCTACACGCAGAGGCGGGTCCAAATCCAAAGCTGAACCCCACGAACTGTGCGAACAAAGAAGAAAAAGGGAAATCTCTCCCAGCAGCCTCAGAAGCAGCTGTTTAAATCTCCACAATCAACTTGATGTATCCTGCATCTGTGGAATACCTGAATAGACAACGAGTCATCCCAAATTGAGGAGGTGGACTTTGGGAGCAAGTATATATATATATATTTTTTTTTTTTTCCCTTTTTCTCTTTTTAAGAGTGTGTATGTGTATGCTTCTGTGTGTGATTTTGTCTGTATAGCTTTGCTTTTACCATTTGTCCTAGGGTTCTGTCTGCTCGTTTTTTTTTTGTTGGTTTGTTTGTTTGTTTTTAAATATACTATTTAGCATTTGTTATCATTGGTGGATTTGTTTTTTTGGTTTGGTTGCTCTCTTCTTTTTTTTTAATTTTTTTATTACTTTCTAAAAAACATTTAATAATTATTTTATTTAACAACTCTATTTTTTTATTTTATCTTCTTTCTTTTTTTTCCTCTTTCATTCTGAGCTGTGTGGATGACAGGCTCTTGGTGCTCCAGCCAGGCGTCAGGGTACTGCCTCTGAGGTGGGAGAGCTAAGTTCAGGACACTGGTCCACAAGAGACCTCCCAGTTCCACGCAATATCAAAGAGCGAAGATCTCCCAGAGATCTCCATCTCAACATCAAGACCCAGCTCCACTCAATGACCAGCAAGCTACAGTGCTGGACACCATATGCCAAACAACTAGCAAGACAGGAACACAACTCCATCCATTAGCAGAGAGGCTGCCTAAAAATCTTAAGGACACAGACACCCCAAAACACACAACCACACGTGGACCTGCCCACCCGAAAGACAAGGTCCAGCCTCATCCACTAGAACACAGGCATTACTCCCCTCCACCAAGAAGCCTACACAACCCACTGAAACAACCTTAGCCACTGGGGGCAGACACCAAAATAATGGGAACTATGAACCTGTAGCCTGCAAAAAGGAAACCCCAAATACAGTAAGTTAAGCAAAATGAGAAGACAGAAAAACACACAGCAGATGAAGGAGCAAGGCAAAAACCCACCAGACCTAACAAATTAAGAGGAAATAGGCAGTCTACCTGAAAAAGAATTCAGAATAATGATAGTAAAGATGATCCAAAATCTTGGAAATAGAATGGAAAAAATACAAGAAATGTTTAACAAGGACCTAAAAGAAGTAAAGTGTAAACAAACAGTGATGAACACCACAATAAATGAAATTAAAAATTCTCTAGAAGGGATCAATACCAGAATAACTGAGGCAGACCAACGGATAAGTGACCTAGAAGATAAAACAGTGGAAATACCTGCCACAGAGAAGAACAAAGAAAAAAGAATGAAAGAACTGAGGACAGTCTCAGAGACCTCTGGGACAACATTAAATGCACCAAAATTCGAATTATAGGGTTCCCAGAAGAAGAAGAGAAAAAGAAAGGGACTGAGAAAATATTTGGAGATTATAGTTGAAAATTTCCCAAAACAACAAACTTCTTGTTTTGGGGAAAAAAAAACAAGACCCGTATATATGCTGTTTACAAGAGACCCACCTCAGACCTAGGGACACATACAGACTGAAAGTGAGGGATAGAAAAAGATATTCCATGCAAACAGAAATCCAAAGAAAGCTGGAGTAGCAATTCCCATATCAGACAAAATAAACTTTAAAACAAAGACTATTACAAGAGACAAAGAAGGACACTACATAATGATCAAGGAATTAACCTAAGAAAAAGATATAGCAATTGTAAATATATATGCACCCAACATAGGAGCACCTCAATACATAAGGCAAATACTAACATCCATAAAGGGGAAATCGACAGTAACAATCATAGTAGGGGACTTCAACACCCCACTTTCACCAGTGGACAGATCATCCAAAATGAAAATATATAAGGAAACAAGCTTTAAATGATACATTAAACAAGATGGAATTAATTGATATTTATAGGACATTCCATCCAAAAACAACAGAATACACATTCTTGTCAACTGCTCATGGAACACTCTCCAAGACAGATCATATCTTGGGCCACAAATCAAGCCTTAGTAAATTTAAGAAAATTGAAATTGTATCAATTATCTTTTCGGACAACAACACTATGAGACTAGATATCAGTTACAGAAAAAAATCTGTAAAAAATACAAACACATGGAGTCTAAACAATACACTACTTAATAATCAAGAGATCACTGAAGAAATCAAAGAGGAAAACAAAAAAATACCTAGAAACAAATGAAAATGAAAACACGATGACCCAAAACCTATGGGATGCAGCAAAAGCAGTTCTAAGAGGGAAGTTTATAGCAATACAATCCTACCTTAAGAAACATCTCAAATAAACAAGCTAAACTTACACCTAAAGCAATTAGAGAAAGAGGAACAAAAATTGCCCAAAGTTACCAGAAGGAAAGAAATCATAAAGATCAGATCAGAAATAAATGAAAAAGAAATTAAGGAAACGATAGCAAAGATCAATAAAACTAAAAGCTAGTTCTTTGAGAAGGTAAACAAAATTGATAAATCATTAGCCAGACTCATCAGGAAAAAAAGGGAGAAGACTCAAATCAACAGTATTAGAAATGAAAAAGGCGAAATAACAACTGACACTGCAGAAATACAAAGGATCAAGAAAGATTACTACAAGCAACTATATGCCAATAAAATAGGCAACCTGGAAGAAATGGACAAATCCTTAGAAAAGTATAACCTGCCAGGACTGAATCAGGAAGAAATAGAAAATATAAACAGACCAATCACAAGCACTGAAACTGAAACTGTGATTAAAAATCTTTCAACAAACAAAACTCCAGGACCAGATGGCTTCACAGGCAAATTCTATCAAACATTTAGAGAAGAGCTAACACCTATCCTTCTCAAACTCTTCCAAAATATAGCAGAGGGAGGAACACTCCCAAATTCATTCTACGAGGCCACCATCACCTTGATACAAAAACCAGACAAGGACGTAACAAAGAAAGAAAACTACAGGCCAATATCACTGATGAACATAGATGCAAAAATCCTCAACAAAATACTAGCAAACAGAATCCAACAGCACATTAAACCGATCATACACCATGATCAAGTAGGGTTTATTCAAGGAATGCAAGGATTCTTCAATATACGCAAATCAATCAGTGTGATACACCATATTAACAAATTGAAGGAGAAAAACCATATGATCATCTCAATAGATGCAGAGAAAGCTTTCGACAAAATTCAACACTCATTTATGATAAAAACCCTGCAGAAAGTAGGCACAGAGGGAACTTTCCTCAACATAATAAAGGCCATATATGACACACCCACAGCCAACATCATCCTCAATGGTGAAAAACTGAAAGTATTTCCACTAAAATCAGGAACAAGACAAGGTTGTCCACTCTCACCACTCTTATTCAACATAGTTTTGGAAGTTTTAGCCACAGCAAGCAGAGAAGAAAAGGAAATAAAAGGAATCCAAATCAGAAAAGAAGAAGTAGAGCTGTCACTGTTTGCAGATGACATGATACTATACATAGAGAATCCTAAAGATGCTACCAGAAAACTACTAGAACAAATCAATGAATTTGGTAAAGTTGCAGGATACAAAATTAATGCATAGAAATCTCTTGCATTCCTATACACTAATGATGAAAAATCTGAAAGTGTAATCAAGAAAACACTCCCATTTACCATTGCAACAAAAAGAATAAAATATCTAGGAATGAACCTACCTAAGGAGACAAAAGACCTGTATGCAGAAAATTATAAGACACTGATGAAAGAAATTAAAGATGATACAAATAGATGGAGGGATATACTATGTTCTTGGATTCGAAGAATCAACATTGTGAAAATGACTCTACTACCCAAAGCAATCTACAGATTTAATGCAATCCCTATCAAACTACCACTGGCATTTTTCACAGAACTAGAACAAAAAATTTCACAATTTGTATGGAAACACCAAAGACCCTGAATAGCCAAAACAATCTTGAGAATGAAAAACGGAGCTGGAGGAATCAGGTTCCCTGACTTCAGACTATACTACAAAGCTACAGTAATCAAGACAGTATGGTACAGGAACAAAAACAGAAAGATAGATCAGTGGAACAGGATAGAAAGCCCAGAGATAAACCCACGCACATATGGTCACCTTATCTTTGATAAAGGAGGCAGGAATGTAGAGTGGAGAAAGGACAGCCTCTTCAATAAGTGGTGCTGGGAAAACTGGACAGGTACATATAAAAGAGTGAAATTAGGACACTCCCTAACACCATACACAAAAATAAACTCAAAATGGATTAAAGACCTAAATGGAAGGCCAGACACTACAAAACTCTCAGAGGAAGACATAGGCAGAACACTCTGTGACATAAATCACAGCGAGATCCTTTTTGACCCACCTCCTAGAGTAATGGAGTAATGGAAAGAAAAACAAAAATAAACAAATGGGACCTAATGAAACTTAAAAGCTTTTCCACACCAAAGGAACCCATAAACAAGACCAGAAGACAACCCTGAGAATGGGAGAAAATATTTGCAAATGAAGCAACTGACAAAGGATTCATCTCCAAAATTTACAAGCAGCTCATGCAGCTCAATATCAAAAAAAAACAAACAACCCAATCCAAAAATGGGCAGAAGACCTAATAGACATTTTTCCAAAGAAGCTATACAGATTGCCAACAAACACATGAAAGAATACTCAACACCTTAATCATCAGAGAAATGCATATCAAAACTACAATGAGATATCATCTCACACTGGTCAGAATGGCCATCATCAAAAAATCTACAAACAATAAATGCTGGCGAGGGTGTGGAGAAAAGGGAACCCTCTTGTACTGTTGGTGGGAATGTAAATTGATACCTCAACTATGGAGAACAGTATGGAGGTTCCTTAAAAAACTAAAAATAGAACTACCATACAACCCAGCAATCCCACTACTGGGCATATACCCTGAGAAAACCGTAATTCTAAAAGAGTCATGTACCAAAATATTCATTGCAGTTCTATTTACAATAGCCAGGACATGGAAGCAACCTAAGTGTCCATCAACAGATGAATGGATAAAGAAGATGTGGCACATATATGCAATGGAATATTACTCAGCCATAAAATGAAACGAAATTGAGTTATTTGTAGTGAGGTGGATGGACCTAGAGTCTGTCATACAGAGTGAAGAAAGTCAGAAAGAGAAAAATAAATACCGTATGCTAACACATATATATGGAATCTTAAAAAAAAAAAAAGGTCATGAAGAATCTAGGGGAAAGACGGGAACAAAGACACAGACTTACTAGAGAATGGACTTGAGGATACGGGGAGGGAGAAGAGTAAAGTGGGACAAAGTGAGAGAGTGGCATGGACATATATACACTACCAAACGTAAAATAGATAGCTAGTGGAAGCAGCCGCATAGCACAGGGAGATCAGCTCGGTGCTTTGTTACCACCTAGAGGGGTGGGATAGGGAGGATGGGAGGGAGGGAGAGAGACGCAAGAGGGAAGAGATATGGTAACGTATGTATAAGTATAACTGATTCACTTTGTTATAAAGCAGAAACTAACACACCATTGTAAAGCAATTATACTCCAATAAAGATGTTAAAAAAAAAGAACAAGACACCACTGAAAGAATCCTACAACACGGGGGTAGGGCTGAACCCCCCACCGAACCACAGAGTCTAAAACATACTGCATTAGATGGGTAAGAGAAGTGGCTACATGTTCACTGCATTGCCTCTCCCCCGGGCCAGCTCAGCACCATGCAGAAAAGTCTCCCTTGAGCCTCTGGTTCCTCCAGTGAGAAAAGACATCAGCCCCCTCCAGCACTGTGGGTTATCCTGTGGGAGGCCCTACTCTGATCTTTCACCATGGGGATTGCAGGGGCGTCTGTGGAGCCCAGCCTCTAGGAATCTCATGGGGATAGAGAAGGGGACTTGCAACAAACCAGCACACAGAGCTCACACTTGCAGTGCCTAAGTAGATCCAAACCAGAGGATTTGCTCATCCACAAAACCAAGTTGGTGGCACACTGTGAGTCAGGGAATTCAGCAGGGTGCAGATCTGCCTGAGTTGGATTCTCAAATAAGGAGTTTTGCTGGCCCTAGAGGCTGGTTTTCCCATGCCTTGGGCAAGGAGCTGAATCACACCTCCAGCTGCTGTGGAGAGTGGCTCCAGGTCACATCTGACTAGAGGGCCTGGCAGGAACATCTGGAAGCTCTGTACTTCAGTAACCCTCATACCAAGAGGTGGGCAGGCAGAGCTGACTGCTCCCAGAGCAAAGTCAATACTGAGCGTGGAGAGTTCCCCTGCTGTGAATAGGTAGGGGAGTTAATTCACAGCCAATTAACCAACATAGCTGAGTTAAGGCTGTCACTCAGCCCCTCCCAACTGGTGAACCTGTTTGGGAAATTGAGAGTTGCCTAGAGTGGACCCTCCCCTTTCCACCCAGGCAAGGGAGCTGAAACACAGCCCCACTCCCTGTGGCTCCTGGCCCCATTTGACCAGAGGGCTGGCAAGAACACCTGGAAGCTGTGCACCCAGGGGGTGCTCAAGCCAAGAAAAGGGAAGACAGAGTCAATGGTTTACAGAGCATAGCCAGTGGTCCTGTTCGGCCAGGGAGCTTAGGGCATGGATCAGCTTAAGACAGCAAAGAGCTTTACCAGCTTTAGAGTTGCTTCTCCCACTGCTCCCATGCAAGGAAACTAATTCACAGCCACATTCATTGCTGAATACACTCTCAGCCCACATGACCAGGGAACCTAACCAGAGCACATGGGAAGCTGCGTAGCCCGTTCAACAATGCTGCTTATAGTAGCACTTCAACAGCACAACCCATGCCTTTCCCTATCGTCAGAGCAAAACCAGTGGTCTCATCTGACCAGGGAATTAAGTGTACACTGTTGCCTAATTCAGGTTCCTAAACAATGAGACGTACAGGCCCTGAGTCCCATCCTGCTGCCCTGCCACGGCAGGGAAGCTAATTCATAGCCCATCTACTACTGAATATAGTACCCACCCTCAGTTATCTAGTAAGCCTGAGCAGAGAATCCAGGCAACTGTGGAGCCCATCCTATGGCCTCACTTAGGTAGGGGACCAAGTCAGCAGTCCTATCCAACTGCTTTTAGCCAGTGCCCCACCCCTATCCCCAACCTGAGAGCTTAAGCAGTTGCCACACCCCCAAAACAGACCATAATAGCAGGTCCCTCCTGCTAAAGGACATTACCAGCAGACACGCCCAGAAACCCACACCAAGCTGCCTGGTGAATATCTGTCTCTGTCAAAGCAAACCTGTAAAGTACGGAAGAGGAACCCAATTGCTCAAATACACAGATACCAACATAAGGAATCAGGATCATGAAAAACCAGGTAAACATAATGCCATCAAAGGAAACTAATAAAGCTCTAATAACTGACCTCAAAGAAACGGAGATCTGTACTGTTAAAGCATTCAGAATAATCCTCTTAAAACTGTTTAGTGAACTACAAGAACACAGACAGACAACTAAAAAAAATTAGGTGAACAATGTATGAACAAAATGAGAAGTTGGACAAAGAATAGAAACCACCCCAAAATACCCAACAAAAATCCTAGCACTGAAAAATAACGAACTGAAGATTTTTTTTTTTTTTTTTCAGTACACGGGCCTCTCACTGTTGTGGCCTCTCCCGTTGTGGAGCACAGGCTCCGGACGCGCAGTCTCAGCGGCCATGGCTCATGGGCCTAGCCGCTCCACGGCATGTGGGATCTTCCCAGACCAGGGCACGAACCCGTGTCCCCTGCATCAGCAGGCAGACTCTCAACCACTGCACCACCAGGGAAGCCCTGAACTGAAGAATTTAATAGAGAATTTCAAAAGCAGACTCAACTATGCAGAAGAAAGAATTAGCAACCTGGAGAATAGGACATTAGAAATAATCCAGTCAGAGGCGCAAGAAGAAAAAAGAATAAAAAAGAATGAAGAAAACCTATGAGACTTACAGAATACAATGAGAAGAAACAATATTTACATTGGAGAATTCCAAGAGAAGAGAAAAGAACAGAAAGTATGTATAAAGCAATAATGGCTGAAAACCTGGGGAGAAAAATGGACATCCAGATCCATGAGGCCCCAAAAGACCAAAACAGGTTTAACCTGAATAGGTCTATACTGAGACGCATTAAAATTAAATTGTCAAAGACAAAGAAAGAATTTTAAAAGCAGCAAAAGAGAAAAATTGCACACAAGTGAACCTCTACAAGACTAGAAGCAGAGTTTTCAACAGAAACATTTCAGGCCAGGAGATAATGGGATGACATATTCAAAATATTGAAAGAAAAAAACTGTCAACCAAGAATATTACACCTGGTGAAGCTGTCCTTTGAAATGAAGGACAGATAAAGACGTTTCTGAACAAACAAAAGCTGAGGGAGTTCATTACCACTAGACCTGCCTTAGAAGAAATGCTAAGGGGAGTTATTTGAGTAAAAGTAAAAGGACACCAATTAACATAATAAAAACAGGAAAAGGTAGTGTAAAATTCACTGGTAATGGTAAATATAGAGTCATTGTGAGACTCTGTAAATTGGTAATGGTGGAGCATAATTAACTTACAACTCTAGTTTAAAAGTTAAGAAAATAAATGTAAAAATAACCATAACAACAATAATCTTATTACACAACATAAAAATATGAATATTGTAATAATAGAAGTAACCTAAAATATGAGGAGGATGAGAAGAAGTAAAAGTGTAAAGTTTAGGAATTCTATTGAAGTTAAGTTTTTTTCAGCTTAAAATAGTGTTATAATTTTAAGATATTTTATGTAAGTCTCATGGTAACCACAGGGGGAAAACCTGTAGCAACTACACAAGAGAATGTGATAAAGAAGTCAAAGCACTTCAGTACCAAAAGACATCAAAAAAAAAAAAAAAAAAAAAGAACTGCAGGATAAGGAATACGGAATAATGGGAACTTCCTTGGTGGTCCAATGGTTAAGACTCCATGCTCCCAGTGCAGGGGGGTCCGGGTTCAATCCCTGGTCAGGGAACTAGATCCTGCATGCTGCAAGTAAAGGAGCCTGCATGCTGCAACTAAAGATCCCACGTGCCACACCTAGGATCTGGCACAAATAAATACATATATAAATATTAAAAAACTAAGGAATAATGGATCTACAAAACAACCAGAAAACAATTAACGAAACGGCAGTAATAAGTCCTTATCTATAAATAATTACTTTAAATATAAACAGGTTAAATTCTCCAATCAAAAGACATAGAATGGCTGAATGGATAAAAAGATCCAATGATATGCTACCTACAAAAGAGATTCACGTTAGCCTTAATGACATAAACACACTGAGAGTGAAGGGATGGAAAAAGTCATTTCAAGCAAATGGTAACCAAAAAAAGCAGGAGTAGCTGTACTTATAATCAGACAAAATAGACTTTAAACTAAAACTAGTAAAAAGAGACGAAGAGGTCATTACATAATGATAAAGGGGTCAATCCATCAAGAAGATTTAACAATGTAAATGTTTATGTGTTCAACATCAAAACACCTAAATATACATAGCAAAAGCTAACAGAGCTAAAAGGAGAAATAAATAGTAATACAGTATTAGTTGGGGAACTTTAATACCCACTCTTAACAATGGACAGATCATCCAGACAGAGAATCAGTAAGGAAACAGTAGATTTGAATAACACTATAGACCAAATGGCTAATGGACTAAACATAATCAGAACATTCTATCCCACTTCTGAAGTACACATGGAACATTTTCTAGAATAGATCATATTTTAGGCCACAAAACAAGTCTTAGCAAATTCAAGAAAATTGAAATCATACCAAGTATCTTCTCTGACCACAGCAGCATGAAACCAAGAATCAGTAACAAGAATAAAGCTGGGAAAACCATGAACACATGGAAATTAACACTCTCCTGAACAACCAATGGATCAAAGGAGAAATTAAAGGGGGAATTCTAAAGTTTCTTGAGACAAACAAAACACACCAGAACTTGTGGGATACAGCCAAAGGCAATACTGTGAGGGAAGTTCAGAGAAATAAACATCTATAGTAAGAAGAAAATTCCCAAATAAACAACCTAACTCTATGCCCTAAGGAACTAGATAAAGAAGAACAAACTGAGCCCAAAGTTAGCAAAATAAAGGAAACACTACAGATTAGAGTAGAAGTAAGTGAAACAGAGAACAGAAGAACAATAAATAAGATTAATTAAGAGTTGGTTATTTGAAGCCAGGACATAGAAGCAACCTAAATGTCCATCAACAGAGGAATGGACAAAGATGTGGCATATATATACAATGGAATATTACTCAGCCATAAGAAGGAAAGAAATTGTGCCATCTGCAGAGACGTGTATGGACTTAGAGACTGTCATACAGAGTGAAGTCAGAAAAAGAAAAATACCGTATAATATCTCTTATATGTGGAATCTAGAAAAATGATACACAGAAACTTATTTGCAAAGCAGAAATAGAGACACAGACATAGAGAAGAAATGTATGGATAACAAGAGGGGAAAGGGGGGGATGAATTGGGAGATTGGGATTGACATATATACACTACTATGTATAAGACAGATAACTTATGACAACCTAATGTACAGCACAGGGAACTCTACTCAATGCTCTGTGGTGACCAAAATGGGAAGGAAATCCCAAAAAGAGAGAATATATGTATACATATAGCTGATTCACTTTGCTGTACAGCAGAAACTACACAACATTGTAAAGCAACTATACTCCAATAAAAAAAGTTTTAAAAAGAGTTGATTATTCATAAAGAAATGAAATTGACAAACCCTTAGCTATACTAACCAAGGGAAAAAGAAAACACAAATCAACAAAATTATGGATGAAAAAAGATACAACTGATACCAAAGAAGTGCAAAGAATCACAGGAGGCCATTATGAATGACTATACTACAAAAAACTGGACAACTTAGAATAAATGGAAAAATTCTTAGAAACATACAATTTAGTAAGATTGAATGAAGATGAAATTAAAAACCTGAATATACCAATTACTAGTAAGGAGATTGAATCACTAATCAAAAATCTCCTAACAAAGAAAAGCCCAGGACCAGATGGCTTCACTGGTAAATTTTACCAAACACTTAAAGAGGAACTAACACCAATCCTTCTCAAACTCTTCCAAAATATCTAAGAGGAGGGAATGCTTATTTTATGAGGCCAGCACTGTCCTAATACCAAAACCAAAAAGGACACTACTAGAAAAGAAAACTACGGGCCAATATTCCTGATAATACAGATGCAAAAATCCTCAACAAAATATTAGCAAACCAAATTCAGCAGCACGTTGAAAGAATCATTCACCATGATCAAGTGGGACTTAATCCCCGAAATGCAAAGATGGTTTGATATATGCAAAATCAATTAATATGATACATCACATTAGTAAAATAAAATAATCATATGATCATCTCAACAGATGCAGAAAAAGCTTTGAATTTTTCAAATTCAACATTCATTCATGACAAAAACTCTTCACAAATTAGGCATATATTAGACATATATTTCAACATAATAAAGGCCATAAATGGCAAACCAAGCCCACAGCTAACATCATACTCAATGGTGAAAGGTTGCAAGCTTTTCCTTTAAGATCACAAACAAGACAAGGGTGCCCACTCTCACCACTTCTATTCATCATGGTACTGGAAGTCCTAGCTGGAGCAATTAGGGAAAAAAACAAAATAAAAAGAATTAAAAAGTTGTAAAAGGCATCAGAATTGCAGAAGGCATAATTTTATATATAGAAAATCCCCAAAACTCAACCAGAAAACTGTTAGATCTAATCAATGAATTCACTAAAGTTTCAGGATAAAATTAACATACAAAAATCAGTAGTGTTTCTATACACTACCAACAGATTTTCTGAAAAATAAAGAAATTGATCCAACTTACAATAGCATCAAAAACAATAAAATACTTAGGAATAAATTTAACATAGGAGGTGAAAGATCTCTACTCTGAAAACACAAGACATTGATAAAAGAAACTGAGGATGACAGAAACAAATGAAAAGTTATCCCCTATTCATTGACATTGTTAAAATATCAATACTATCAAAAGCTACCTATAGATTCCATGAAATCCCTATCAAGATTCTAATGGCATTTTTTTAACAGAAGTAGAAAAAACACTTCTAAAATTTATATGGAACTGAAAAGACCTTGAATAACCAAAGAAATCCTGAAAGAACAAAGCCAGAGGCATCACACTTCCTAATTTCAAGCTATACTATAAAGCTACAGTCATCAAAACAGTATACCAATGAAACAGATTTGAGGGCCAAATATAAAACCAAGCATAGAGAGTCAACAGATATTTGACAAAGGAGCGAAGAGTACTCAATGAAGAAAATAGTCTCTTCAATAAATGGTACTGGGATAGTTGGATATTCACATGTAAAAGAATGAAACTGTACCCCTATCTTAACCACGTACCACAATTAACTTAAAATGGACTAAAGACTTAAATGTAAGACCTAAAACCATAAAACCCCTGGAAGAAAACATAGGAATAAAGCTCCTCAATATGGGTCTTGGTAATGATTTTTTTGGATATGACACAAAGCACAAACAACAAAATCAAATATAAACAAGTGGGACTACATCAAACTAAAAAGCTTCTGTACAAAAAAGGAAATAATCAACGAAGTGAGAAGACAACCTACAGAATGAGAAAAAAATATTTGCAAACTATATATCCAATAAGGGGCTAATATTCAAAATATATTTAAAAACTCACATAACTCAGTAACAAAAAAAAAAGCAAAACACAAACAACCCAACTTAAAAATGGGCACAGGACCTGAATAGACATTTTTCCAAAGAAGACATACAAATGGCAAACAGGTACATTAAAAGATGCTCAACATCCCTAGTCACTAGGGAAATGCACATTAAAACCACCACACCTGTTAGAATGGCCATCACCAAAAAGACAAAGAGAGCAAATGGTGGCGTGAATGTGGAGAAAAGGGAACCCTGTGTACCACTGGTGGGAATATAAATTGGTACAGCCACTATGGAAAATAATATGAAGGATTCTCAAAAATGCCTAAACATAAATACTGTATAATTTAGCAATTCCACTGCTGGGTATATATCCAAAGAACACAAAAACACTAACGTGAAAATATCTGCACCCCTCTGTTCATAGCAGCATTATATTTACAATAGCCAAGACATGAAAACTACCTAAGTATCCACCAATGGATGAATGGAAAAAGTAGTTGTATATATACACAATGGAATATAAAAATGAGGACATCCTACCATTTGTTACGGTGTGGACAGACCTTGATGACATTATGCTAAGTGGAATAAATCAGAGAAAGAATACAAATAGTGTATGAACTCATATACAGAATCTTAAAAACATAAAAAACAAAACAAACTCATAGAAAAAGAGGTCAGACTTGGCATTACCAGAGGCTGAGGGTTGGGGGAGGGGAATTGGAGGAAGGTGGTCAAAAGGTAAACGTCCAGTTATAAGAAAAATAAGTACTAGGAATTTAATGTACAACATGATGACTATAGTTAACACTGCTGTATGATATAATACAGGAAGTTGTTAAGAGAGTCATCCTAACAATTATCACAGGAGAATTTTTTTTTCTTTATTCTTTCTCTTTTTATTGTATCTACATGAGATGACAGATGTTAGCTGAATCTATTGTGGTAATCATTTCACAATATATGTAAATCAAACCATGATGCCATGAACCTGGAACTTGTACAGTGGTGTGTGTCAATTAATTCTTAATAAAACTGGGGTAAAAAAGAACAAAACTGAGGTGTCCCTGAGTTAGAAGAAATTCCATCTATGGGCTGCAGTTAGCTCCTGCTTGAGAGTTGCCAGCCTGCTGGCCTGCCCTGCAGATCTCAGACTTTCCAGCCCTCCAATCATGGAAGCCAATTCCTTGATATCTCTCTCTCCCACTGGTTCAGGCAGAAAGACGGACAAATGACAGCACCAGAATCAGTAAGCATGGCCGCTGTAATAGAAATCAAGTCCAGATTATTAATCAAAATGTTTTGATAATTAGGAATCATCCTCAGTGGCTTAAAATATTTGGGTAGAATATTGTTGCCGAACAGATTTTTGTATGAACCACTGTAAGGCCAGCAGGTCCGGGGAAGGGCCCAGGGAGTCAGACGGAACCCCCGCCAGGGTGGTTGATGCAGCCAAACCCACGAGTGGCATCAGCCCGGGACTTTCCACCTGCTCAGGAAACAGACCCAGGACTTTCCACTCGGCCCTGGTCTTCCCTCTCCCCGAGGGGCGGAACCAACGGCTCTGAGGCTGATGCAACCGACACCTGACATTGCCACAACACCCGAAAGATTACCAAAAAAGGGGTCTGCTTCACACAGCAAGCGCCTCCCCTGCGTCCACCCCTATAAATTTTGTTCACGCCCACACCAGGGCACGACTTCTCTGGCCCCTTTCTCTCGGACCAGTGAAGCTGGCCCAGGAGCGTTCCCAAATAAAGCTTGTTTAAGCTCTCCTCCGTTTTTGGTGACGTTCCTTACATTTGGTGCCGAAACCCGGGAGGGGTACCCAACCCCACAAATTACCGCGGGGCCACCCCTCCCCACCCTCAGGGGACGACTAGGGACCTCTGCTCACCCACCCGATCCGGCAGAAGCGGGGTAAGTTCCTCCTTCGTTCCCCTCGACCCCCGGGGTCCCTACCCACCGGACTCCCTGTCCTTAACCGCGGCCGCGTCAGGGACTCCTCCATCCTCCCTCCGAGCCCCGGGCGATTGTGGAGACGTCCCAACCGCCTGACTGCTCTCCGATCCGCCGTGACCGACCAGAGACATCTCTCTCTTTCTCTGTTCACCCGGGGACAGACCGGAGGTCATGGGGACTTCAGAATCCAAACCAGATCCTAAGGCACCCGTGGGGTGTCTGTCTCCTGGCCAACTTTACAAAACTCGGCTTTTCTCAAGATCTCCGCCGCAGGCGGCTCATAGTTTATTCCACCGAGGCCTGACCACAGTACGCTCTAGACAATCAATCTAAATGGCCTCCTGAAGGGACTTTCGATTTCAACATCCTCCGGGATTTAGATAACTACTGCCGCAGGACGGGTGAATGGTCCGAGGTACCCTACGTCCAGGCCTTCTGGTATTTACGCTCCCGCCCTTCCCTCTGCATCAATTGTTCCACTTCCCAGATCCTTCTTGCCAAACAGACATCTCCTATATCCAAGCCCCTAATTTCCTTTGACGATGACCCCTCTTCCACTAGCCGACCCACCCGAATCTCTCGCCTCTCCCCCCTCCAGAGCTCCTCTCCAACCCCCACCCTACCCTGAGGCCCCTCTCCCTCCTGAGCCCACCCCAGCGCCCCCCACCGCTGCCCCGCTTCCCCTGGCAACCTCCCCCTTGGCTTCCCCTTTCCCTGCTTCCCCCCCCTCCACCTCTCTCTCCTGCCCCTCTCCTCGCCTATCAGCTCACACACCCGCTCTCACCACCACGACTCCCAAGACCCAAACCTTCTCTGTCCCTTAAGAGAGGTGGCCGGAGCGGAAGGATTAGTTAAGGTTCATGTTCCCTTTTCCCTCCAAGATCTCTCTCAAATAGAAAAGTGATTAGGCTCCTTTTCTGCCGACTCCTCCCGCTACATCAAAGAATTTCGCTACCTCTCTCAAGCTTACGATCTAACCTGGCACGACATCTTTGTGATCCTATCTTCTACTCTGACCCCCGACGAGAGGGAAAGAATTCAAACTGCTGCCCGAAACCACGCAGATCAGGTCCACCTCACTGATAACTCTATGCCCGCCGGAGCCACTGCCGTTCCTGGCACCGATCCGGGCTGCAGTTATCAGGACGGCCAAGACGGTCGCCGCAAACGCGATCTAACGATCCAAAGCCTCTTGGCTGGTATGCAGGCTGCCTCCCACAAGATTGTCAACTTCGAAAAGCTAAAAGAGATAACCCAAGAGCCCAATGAAAATCCAGCCGTTTTCCTCAACTGCCTTACAGAGGCCCTAACTCTCTACACCCGCTTGGACCCTGACACCCCCGCAGGCGCAACGGTCTTGTCCACCCACTTTATCACCCAATCAGCCCCTGATATCAGAAAAAAACTTAAGCGGGCGGAGGACGGCCCCCAGACTCCCATCCGAGACCTGATAAAAATGGCCTTTAAAGTCTACAATGCCCGTGAAGATTTGGCCGAGTCCAGCCGACAGGCTCGGATGCACCAAAAGGTGGCCCTCCAGACCCAAGCCCTCGTAGCCGCCCTGCGGCCGGCCATCTCCCTTGGACAACATCCACGGGACCCGCCAAAGGCAACCCCACCAGGGGCCTGCTTCAAATGCGGAAAAGGGCACTGGGCTCGCCAATGTCCCAATCCCCGGCCTCCTTCCAAGCCCTGCCCTGGCTGTGGGCTAACAGGCCATTGGAAGAGTGACTGCCCTACGGCCGGCCCTCCCTCAGCACCTCCACGCGGAGGGCGAACGGACCCGAAGGTTCTACCACTCGAACTCCTGGGATTGGCTGACGACTGACATCACCCGGACTCGAAGACTCCCAACACCCTCGCCGAGCCCAGGGTGACGCTACAGGTAGCGGGTAAGTCCATCTCATTCCTGGTGGACACGGGGGCTACCTATTCGGTCTTGCCTACATATTCCGGGCCAGTTTTTCCTTCCCAGATCTCGGTTATGGGCATCGACAGTAAGCTGTCCTTCCCGCTCCAGACCGGCCCCCTCTCATGTTACATCGAGAGGCTCCCTTTCACTCATTCTTTCTTAGTCATACCGTCCTGCCCGGTTCCTCTGCTAGGTTGTGATGTTCTCTTCCACTTAGGGGCCTCTCTCCAACTTGCCAGACTTGATCCTAAGGCCTCCTTCTCTCAATTCCTGCTCCCCCTCCTCGGTCTGGCAGCAGAGCCCTCTCCCTCCTCTCTTCCTCCACCCATCTCCCCCAACCGGATAGACCCCCAGGTCTGGGATACATCAAAACCCATAATTGCGACACGCCACCCCCCTGTCCTAATCTGTCTAAAAGACCCCTCCAAGTTTCCATCCAGGTCCCAATTCCCCATCTCTGAGACTCATCTAAGGGGCTTACAGCCTATTATCACCAGACTCTTAGACCAGGGGTTCCTCGTCCCCACGGACTCTCCCTGCAACACCCCCATCCTGCCTGTCCGCAAGGCCTCAGGAGATTACCACCTGGTCCAGGACCTCCAACTGATCAATGAGGCGATAATTCCCCTCCACCCAGTCGTGCCAAACCCATACACTTTGCTCTCCCATATTCCCCCGTCCACCACCCATTTTATGGTCCTCGATCTCAAAGACGCCTTCTTTTCTATCCCTCTACACCCTGATTCCTACTTCCTTTTTGCTTTCACCTGGACAGATCCGGATACCCAGGCTTCCCGCCAGCTTACCTAGACGGTTCTTCCCCAGGGCTTCCGCGACAGCCCCCACCTCTTTGGCCAGGCTCTGGCGCGGGACCTCGCTTCCTGCCCTCTCACCCCCAGTATAGTCCTCCAATACGTGGATGACCTCCTCCTCTGTAGCCTATCTCTCAGCCTCTCAAAACAACACACTGCTGACCTCCTCAATTATCTCGGCTCTCGCGGCTATTGGGTCTCTCCAACCAAGGCCCAACTGTCTACACCCTCAGTAACCTACCTGGGGATTCACCTTACCCCCACAACAAAGAGCCTGACAGCCGACCGCACCCAGGCCATCCGCGACCTCCAACCTCCAGAGACAGCTGACCAGATTCTCTCCTTTCTGGGCCTAATAGGATTTTTCCGACACTGGATCCCTAACTTTGCTCTTCTTGCTAAACCCCTATATTTAGCTGCTAAAGAAACCCCCCAAGGACCCCTTACCTCTCCCTCCACTGTTCGACGGGCCTTTCTCACCCTCAGAGACACGCTGATATCTTCCCCTCCCCTTTCTCTGCCTAACCCCGACCGTCCTTTCCACCTCTTTGTAGATGAATGGACTGGAATAGCTACTGGACTCCTTGCCCAACCCGTAGGGCCTTCCTATCGCCCCGTGGCCTACCTCTCCAAACAACTTGACCCAACCATTCGGGGATGGCAACCACGCCTCCGAGCTTTGGTAGCAGCAGCCGAGCTGACCAAACAAACACTCAAACTGACCCTGGCCCGCCCGCTGACTGTACTCTCCTCCCACCGACTGGCCGACCTCTTCGGCCATAAGTCTTTCTCTCTCTTGGGCCCCTCCTACATCCAGGAATTCCACCTGCTATTCATTGAAAACCCTGCTATCTCCCTCGACCTCTTCCCCCCGCCTAAACCCGGCCTCCCTCTTGCCTATCTCTGACACCGGGACCTCCCCTTCCCACTCCTGCCCCCAAGTCGTAGAGGCCCTCAGCCCGCCGAGGGAGGGACTCTTTGATACGCCACTGTTAAACCCGGACCGCACCCTCTTCGTAGATGGCAGCTCAATACTCAGCCCCGACGGACGCCGCCGGGCGGCCTACGCAGTAGTAACCATCTCAACCATTATCGAGGCCAACCGCCTCCCAGAATGGACAACCTCTCAAAGGGCTGAACTGATTGCACTTACATGGGCCCTCGATCTCTCTAAGGGCCAAAGGGTCAATATCTATACAGATTCTAAATATGCCTTCCTGATTGCGCACAGCCATTCAACTCTTTGGAGGGAGGGCGGATTTTTGACCAAGGGTTCCCCGGTGGTCAATGCCTCCCTCATTGCAAAACTCCTGGATGCCCTCCAGCTGCCTGAGGAGGTGGCAGTCATCCACTGCAGGGGCCACCAGTCTCCCTCTAACCCAATAGCACAAGGTAACTCAAAGGCCGACTCCGTGGTCCGCAAGCTCACCAAAGAGGCCCCTCCAGCTCCGATCTTGTTCATCACCACCTCAATCCGACCCGCATACGACCCCCATGAAGAGAGCGCCCTACTATCCAAAGGGGGCCACAAGGCCGAAAAAGGATGGATTTTTATGGACAACAAAGTTGCCCTCCCTTCAGCCCAAGCGGCCAGCCTCCTATCAGACGTCCACAAGTCCCTACACATTGGCCCGAAGGCGATGTTCCGTTTCCTAGATCCCCTCTTTTACATGCCTGGACTCAGAGATGCCATCTCAAAAACTCACGTGGCTTGCCAGACTTGCACGTCCGTCTCTCCAAAAGGAGGCCTACGGCCCCGAATCCCTACTCACCAGATGCGCAGACACCAACCTGGCGAGGACTGGCAGATTGACTTCACCCATATGCCCTGCTGTAAACGCTTCCGATATTTGCTCACTCTCGTTGACACCTTTTCAGGTTGGATCGAGGCCTTCCCAGTGGCCCGAGAAACGGTGGATACGGTCGCCACCATCCTTCTCCAACATATCATCCCCCGATTTGGCCTGCCGATCTCCATCCAGTCGGACAACGGACCCGCCTTCGTCTCTCAGGTGGTTCAACAGGTATCCGAGGCTCTTCAGATCACCTGGAGACTCCACATCCCCTACCACCCCCAGTCATCCGGTAAGATTGAGCGTGCCAACGGAATCTTGAAAGACCACCTCACCAAGCTGTCCCTTGAGGTCCGTATCTCATGGCCCAACCTGCTCCCCCTTGCCCTCACCCGAATCCAAGCCTCACCTCGGACCCCTACTGGTCTCAGTCCATTCAAACTGCTCTACGGCCGCCCTTTTCTCCTCCATAACCTACCAACCCAAAACCCACCCCTAGCTTCCTACCTCCCCTACCTGTCTCTGCTTTGCCACCTTCTCTGTGAACATGCTGACCACAACCTGCCGACGGTCACTGCCTCTGAAACTTCCTCTCTCCCTCTACAACCCGGCGATAGCATCCTCCTCAAAGAATTACACCCCCAATCTCTCAAGCCACGGTGGACAGGCCCCCATACGGTGATCCTCACCACTCCCACGGCAGCTAAACTCTTGGGACACCCCTCCTGGTACCATGTCTCCCGCCTTAAAATGGCCCCAACTTCAGAGACTTGGACGGCCCTACCGCTGGGTCCCACGAGACTAAGGCTTGCCCGTCACCCTGTCTCTCCTCCTGCTGCTCCTCCTGCCACCCAGGACTCACCAGATGTCCCTATGGCGCTTCCATGTCCACGGGACATGGCAAGCTAAAGGTCGGACCCACGCCTGAGTCCTGGGCACGGGAGACTGCCAACCAGATGGGTTCCAGGCCCTGGTAACAGTCCAGATCCCCATCTCTAACATAGAAGGTGTTCCCCTGGGATGGTCCACCCCCGCTGTCTGCTTCACTTACGATCAGACCCGAGACTACTGTCAATGGTGGGATGAGACCTATGGGGGGTGCCCCTATCACTCATGTAACATCCATGTGGCAAAACTAGATACCAGGAGCTCGCTCCAACAATCCCACCTGCTCACCACAAATGGCAAGGGTCAATTATTCATCAACCTCAAAGATCCCTGGGACACAAGATGGTAAAAGGGGTACAAGGAAAAATCTACCGGTGGGCAACTGATGCCTACCCTGTGGGCTCTATCAGGGTCTTTCGCCCATACGTCAGAGTGATCCCTGAAATTATCCAGCACTTGAGCGAGCAGGCCACCATGGTCCTGGAGATGGAACAGGCCCTAGAACGCCAACTACCCCACCCTGACCACAAGATGGACCCTTTTTCTTGGTTGGCCCTCATCTGCCAGGGGGTGCAAATGCTTAATCACACCAGGATAGGCAACATCTCTGCTTTCTATGTTCCTCACTTGGCAGACCACCATTAACTGCTGTCCCACTTGACCAGCCCTTCACCTCTACCCTCCTCAATTCCTCCCAAAATTTACCTTTTCCCCCTTTAAGAGTCCCCATATTTCTTGATTTAGAAAAAAAGAACCTCACAATTTGCTATGGCAGCCGCCCAAACTTAACTAATGATGCACTCCCTTGCAATTCATCCCTCCCTGTAACTATGCCAATGGGGGCCTCACCAGGCTTGTTCTTTTGGTGTAATGGCTCCCTTACAAAAGAGGTCAACTCTTCCTCCCCATTCCCATGTATCCCCGTCACCCTTGTTCCACAACTCACATTATATGGCCAAGCCGAATTTCTCTCACTTACCACACAACTTTTTGGCCGACAAAAAAGGGCCATCTTTCTCCCTATGGTCGCAGTCATTTCCCTCGCCTCCTCTCCCGTTGCTGCGGACATTGGGGGAGGAGCCCTAACACACAGTGTCTCAACATCCCTCGACCTAGAACAGAAACTCCAGCTAGCCTTCGAGGCTTCTGCTGCCTCCATCACCTCCCTCCAGTGCCAGATCACCTCAGTAGCCCGAGTTGCCCTCCAAAATCGATGTGCCCTGGACCTTCTGACAGCCGACAAAGGAGGTACCTGCCTCTTCCTACAGGAAGAGTGCTGCTACTACATCAACGAGACAGGGGTCGTTGAAGACAATGTAGATGCTCTCCGATGCTTAAAAGAAGAACTCCAACGCAGGCAGCGACAATCCACCTCCCCCATCCCCGACTGGTGGCAGTCCACCCTCTATACCCGGCTGACACCAATCCTAGGCCCCTTAATCCTTATCTGCATCCTATTCATGCTTGCCCCCCGTTTCCTCAGGTTTCTCCGCAGTCGCATACAAGAAGTCTCTTGGGTGGCAGTGAATCGGATGCTCCTCCACCCATATGCCTTACTACCCACAGAACCCCCCGCTGCCGCCCTCCCCTAACCTCCGGACCGTTGGCCGCCTGACTCCCTTCCGGCGCCCCCGTACAGCAGGAAGTAGCCAGAGACCAAACGTCGCCCCATTACACCAAAGAAGTCAGGATGTAAGGCCAGCAGGTCTGGGGAAGGGCCCAGGGAGTCAGACGGAACCCCCACCAGGGTGGTTGATGCAGCCGAACCCACGAGTGGCATCAGCCCGGGACTTTCCACCTGCTCAGGAAACAGACCCGGGACTTTCCACTCTGCCCTGGTCTTCCCTCTCCCCGAGGGGCGGAACCAACGGCTCTGAGGCTGATGCAACCGACACCTGACATTGCCACAACACCTGAAAGATTACCAAAAAAGGGGTCTGCTTCACACAGCAAGTGCCTCCCCTGCGTCCACCCCTATAAATTTTGTTCACGCCTGCACCCGGGCACGACTTCTCTGGCCCCTTTCTCTCGGACCAGTGAACCTCGCCCGGGAGCGTTCCCAAATAAAGCTTGTTTAAGCTCTCCTCCGTTTTTGGTGCTGTTCCTTACAACCACCACCAAAAAACCTATCAAACTATAGGTCTGACCTGTGTACACCTAACTTGAATCACTATCATTATAATGAAGTGTCACTGCCTCTCACCCACTTCCCAGACCTGCTTTATCTAGACTGGCCTATCTAAGGCCTTTGACTCAAGAGATAATGTGTCCCTTTTGACACATACTTATCACAAGGATGTAATATGAGGTTTCTTCGGCCTCCCTCCAAAGGTGCTGCACCTCTTTACTAGAGTTACAGTCAACTAGGAAAGGGCACTGGCTCTGGGAGTCTGAACACCAGCATGAGACAAGACAGGCTGAGGGCACGGGATCAGGAGATAAATGGAATTTCATTCTAAGTCCGTATCAGAATAGGCTTAGTGAGTTTGCAGATACACTCTGAGGTTATTTTCCTTGTTTCTGAACGCACTGTTGGTATATACATGAACTGCAACTACATGCAATCCCACTATTGGCTCCCTGACCAATGGAGTGAAGGCTACTAAAATAGAAAGGGCATATTTGAAACCTCTGAAGTAATCCTTACCCATAAAACACAAGACTGAATCTTTGGAGAAATTTCAGAAATGAGTACCAACGTCAAGTCTTGAGAAGATACCGGGGTGCTGTTATGGGTTAAATTGTGTTCCCCTCCAAAAGTTATGTTGGCATCCCGGCCCTCAGTATCTCAGAATGTGACCTTATTTGGGAATAGGGTTGCTGCAGAGGTAATCAGTTAAATTAAGATGAGATCAGACTGGTGTACGGTGGGTCCTTAATCCAATATGACTGGTGTCTTTTTTTTTTTTTTTTTTGCGATACGCGGGCCTCTCACCGCCGTGGCCTCTCCCGTTGCGGAGCGCAGGCCCCGGACGCGCAGGCTCAGCGGCCGTGGCTCACGGGCCCAGCCGCTCCGCGGCATGTGGGATCTTCCCGGACCGGGGCACGATCCCGTGTCCCCTGCATCGGCAGGCGGACTCTCAACCACTGCGCCACCAGGGAAGCCCTGACTGGTGTCTTTTTAAGAAGAGAAGAGAGACAGAGAAGAGAATGGCATGTTAAGACACAGACACTCACAGAGGGATGATTCCATGTGATGAAGGGGTCAGGGACTGACATGATGTAGCTGCAAGCTAAGGAATGCCAAGGATTGATGGGCACCACCAGAAGCCAGGAAGAGGCAAAAAAGATTCTCCTCTGCAGATATCTGAGGAAGCATTGTCCTCCAACAACTTGATTTTGGACTCCTAGCCACGAAGACTGTGAGACAATAAATTTGCTGTTGTTTTTAGACATGCAGTTTATGGTACTTTGTTACAGCAGCCCTAGGAAAACTCATATAGACGGTATCTGTTTCCCATCTTCATTTAACTTCCGTTTCATCACTGAAAAAGTTAGATGGGCGTTGAAGAATGACATCGCAATATGTTAACAGATCAGGTGGTAACCTTAATCAGAACTGACTAATCAGATATGCCTTGACTGAAGAAAATCAACTAAGCCTCTAGTAATTGGTATGAAGTTATTGAGAAGGCAGAAGATTTTTTTGAATAATAATAAACCAAGTCTATCAGAATCAATTTTCTTTCACTTGGCAGAGCCGAGAGTATTTTTTACAATCTTAGTTCATCTCTATGTTACCTTTCTAATTCTCTATCATATCTAGGTCCATAGGGATTTTCATCATCTCACATTTCCACAGAACATTACCTGTCCACTACATTAAAGACATCATATCTACTGGACCTGATGAGGATAATTCACATAATATCAAGAAGAAAAATGCATGCAAGGTAATGGGCAATAAACCCCAAGAAAATTCAAGGACATGCCAGTTCAGGGAAATTTCTGGATGTCTGTTTTTCAGGCATGTTACAGCCTTAAAGGAATGACAATTGCTGCACTTTGTCCTACGAACCACAGAGAAAAAGTTAAACATTTAGTGAGCCTCTTTGATTTTTGGATGCAACATAAATCATATTTGGATGTGCTGCTCTGACCATTTACCAAGTAACCTGTACACCTTTAAATATAACCTAGAGAAGGCTCCGCAGCTGTCCGAGGTTGCATTACAAGAGCTCTATCACCTGAGCCTTCACACCCAGCTGATCTAATGGTGCTTAAATTTCCCATGGGCTAGTTGAATGTTCAAGGGAGCCTGCCACAAACCTCCATGAGTGTTTCAGAGTTCTGAGCAATAAAATTCTCCCTTCAGCAACTACTCTCCACTTGAGACATAGCTCTGGATTGTTGTGGGTCCTAGTAGAGACTGAAGAAGTCAGTCACCATAGAGCCAGTAACCAGGAACTTGAACTACCCCTCTTACACTGAGCGTCATCCACTCCCCTAAGCCGTATCTGGGCATGTGCAGCAGCACTCCACTAGCCACTGGAAGGGGTATATATGAGACTGGGCTTGAGTAGCTCCTAATGGCCCAAGAAATTTGCATAAGCAGGTGATTGATACAGCACACTTCAACCTAATGCATTGATTTCTCTCCCTCAACCCCCATTTTTGGTTTCATGAGAAAGCTCCCTGTGACAGGTTGACTGAAGAATAAAATGGCACCTGCTTTACTGATGTTCTCTTAAAAGACCTGGCAGATTTGTCCCTTTATTGTGATTTCCCCTGGCGGAGTTGTCCTGGCACGTGAGTTGTTTATGTTTGAAATATAGCAGAATCCCTTTTTTTTTTAAACCTGTATTTTTTTAAAATCTTTATTGGAGTATAATTGCTTTACAATGTATTAGTTTCTGCTTTATAACAAATTGAATCAGCTATACATATACATATATCCCCATATCTCCTCCCTCTTGCGTCTCCCTCCCACCCTCCCTAGAGCTCTAATTTGAGCCATAAAACACGCGTATTAACTGACTGGTAATTAACTTCTGCTCTAAAGATATTTTGATTTGGTTTTATTTCTTTAATCAAAGATGGGACAGCTGAAGTGGTGGTGCTGGGATCTGACAAATTCACAGGCAACTCTCAAGGCTGAAGGAGTCAGAGCCACATGGGAGAATACCAAGCTAAAAATAAAAGTCTAAAATCAAAATGTGAAATGAAAATCATTAATAGAAAATAGAGAAGGATGCAGAAGTCAAGATAAGTGCCACAGATGTTCTAACACATAAGGGCAGCAGAGCAGATTTGTAGTTGTCTTGAAGGTACAATAAAGTTAATTGGGGGAGGGAGTTAATTGGGGGAGGGAGGGGGATATATGGAAAGAACCTATCAGGGAGATTTTTCAGAAGAGACCAGGCAGACAAGTATTTGAAATTTGGGGTTAGGTTGGATGTTATTGACTATGTTTTATCTAGTAAAGAGAATACACACACTAAGTATTTAAACCTTCACTAAACAACCAAGCTTTTAAACATTTTCTTTAAAAACTAGGAATTCTTATTTGGAATTCTAATATTTAAAATATATAAAAGCAAAGACACTGATTGGATGGGAGACATGCTGGAAGCTGACAGTTCCCTCGCCTTGGTCTCCTTCCTACCGTTAAGCTGCCACTGGTTTAAAAACCATCAGTGTTTATGCAAGTTTTTACTGAGAACAAAATCACTGCTGCACTTTTTTAAAAACAGCAATTAATTAAAATGGAAGACAACCTAAGTTTTCCCCCAAAATGTATTTGAAAGTTATAAAAATGGTAGCTATAAATTCTTGTCCTATATCTTTGACAACTTTTACATTTATATAAGTCTCATTTTCTTGCAGTCTTAAAAAAGTCTCTGTGATTCTAAAAGCACAGAGTAATGTAAATGCTTGAAATAGGGATAAAATATTTGTTTACCAATTGTGTCTGGGCCCCATGGGGACTTAACAGTCTTATCCTACACCTACCTTGAAGCGGGAATTAACATTTCAGTAAAACCTATAGTAGTTTCTAAGGCTTTGTGAAATCAAATTTGCTTTGGGGGATTCAGTAAAGATTTTGTAGAAAAAAGGAGGAGAGCGTTGTATTTGCATGCCACACAAAAATACTCAATATAATTCCCTTAGACATCTGAGTTCTATCTCCAAAGTTCTAATGCATCTAAAGTCATGTCATTTCCCTCTCACCATTCCAGAACCCAACGTTCGCAGCTCTCTTCACTTCGGTTTTTCCCCACCACTCCTATCCTCAGGTCTTGCTATAATCCTTCCCTTACTTCTTCCCCTAAGTACAGAGCAATTGAACAGCATTCCCAGCCTCACCATTTGCTCAGCAAAGAATACAATCTCCCCATACTCCATTCCTCTGAGAAGTCAGTAAATAGCTGATTATTTTTCTGTCATTTTTTCTTTCATATTTTTAACTCACTTAGCTTCAGATAACTGGTGGAGTAAATCCCCCCTGACAACCAGTTATATATTTTTCCTATCTCCTTCATTAATTCTATATTTCCTAGCCCTACCTCTACCTAGGGCCTCTCCATGGCATATTATGGCAAACTCTCTAATATTGTATAGGCTAGACTGGAAAGGCTAGATTAAGTTGTAGTAACAAAGAAATCCAAAATCTTGGTGACAGAAAAAAAAATCTAAATATATGTCTTGCCTTTCCACCACACTCCAGAACCTAGTCTGATGAAGCAAACACCATCTCAAACATTGCTGGTCACAGTGACAGAGGGAAAGAGAGCTCTGGGGGGGCGGGTGGGGGGGGGATGATCTCACAGCAATAATTGAATGCATAGGCTAAGATGGGATCTATTTCTTATAACTCATGGCCCATCCAACAAAGGAGCCAAAAAGCACGTTATTCTATACACCCAGAAGGTGGGAAGCCAGAAATAATTGCAGTCGTCACTAATGATTACCACACTGTGTTAATAACATCTCAACCCACCTCTCATTTTTCTACCCCACAAATGCAGAGGTACAGTTCTAAGGTGTTGACACTATTTGTGCCCTGCCCACTTATTTTATTTCTTGCAAAAACAGCTCATTCTACTCTGCCATCTGTATTGCCTCCTTTTTCTCTTTTTAATCTTCACTTTCCTTTTTCTAAGTATTCTCAACAAAATATTTTGTCCATGCTATAGAGAAGCCGGAGGATGAAATGTGGAATTTTGCCAAATTCACTCTAAAATGTGGTTTGAAAGCTTTCCTGTGTGAGAACTGTCAGAAAATAATCAGCAGATCCTCTGTCTCTTCAATTATCCCAAGAAATGATAAAAGCTAGCCATAGATTTGTGGTGGATAGAAACCAAAATTAATTTTTGTCACTTGCATCATTTTAGTCTATATGGGAGGGGGCAGCAGTAATTCACGACTGGGTTATAACTGATTCTGAAAATTTTCTATTTAGATTGGAGGTGATTTGTGGCTGGTATTATAATTTATTCTTTTTCATCAGAATATCCAATACTGATTTGCACATAGTAGGTGGTTCCAAATTGTTACTTATATTGTACAATAAGACCCTGATTCCTGCTTAGGAATGTTTAAATAGGCCAGTAGAAGCAAGGACCACTTTTCTTTCTGCAAAGACCCCTTATTGATTATAATTACTGTTAATACTCTATATAATCCACTTTCATATAAAATTTTACACTTAATTCTCACAACAATTTTACAAGTATCCATTATCTTCCCAAATTTGAAAGTGAAGGAACACGTTCTCAGATTAAATTACTTTCCCAGTTGTAAGTGACAACTTAGTCGTCAGGGAAATCTGCAACAGGAACTCATATTTTCTGAATATAAATCCAGGTTTTTTTCCATTGATAATCTATTATAACTCTTGAAGCCAGATGTATTAGTTAGGATCAGGTTTGGCTGCATATACCAACAACAACAGAACGAGACCGAAGTTCTTTTCCTTTTGCCTCTATGTGGAGGTGGGCAGACTAGAGCCGCTGTGGTGACCCTATGGAATCATCAGGGACCAGGCTTCAGTCTTTCTTCCTCACCGCCTAGCACATGGCTGCCACCCTCAGTATCAGTTTATGTTCCAAGAGGACAGGTGGTTTCCAGGGTTTCCAGCCATCACCTCCCTGTTGAAGGTTATGCAGAGAATTGCAGACAGTGCTAAAAATGAGTGTTTCCCAAACAAGTCAGCTCTTTTTAAGCAATGTTCTCTGAAGTCCCACACAAAACTTCCATCTACGTGTCATTGGTCGGGACTTAGCATATGACCACATCTCACTCTAAGGGTGGCTGGGAAATCTGGGGAATATAGTCTTTAGTTCTGAGAGGCAATGAACTCAAGGTAAAACTCAGGGATCTGTCACCAAGGAGAAGGGGAAGAATGGATATTGTATAGGACAATGGCAATCTCAGCCAGTTCGGTACCTGATTTCAATCTGAATTCTCTCTCCAACTCCAACCTCCAGTAAATAATTAACCAAGAGACTTACCATGAAATTGATAGTACTGTATTTTATCATTGTGAGGTGTACTGTTCCACCAACACCTTTTCACATGATGTGACTTACTATAAATAGAATCAATAAAATCAGTGAGAATTTTGATTACCATTACTTGTCACCTGTCCTAACAGCCAGATTCTGTTTGCCTTAGTTTGTCATAGATGCTGCAGAGATGCTGCCTACATGTAGGCTTGCAAGAGTCCCAGGACCTGAGCCTCTCCTGAGGAAGGACAGTGCTCCATGCCCTGCCATGCTTGGACTCAACACATTTATTCATTAAGTTATTATTCTTTCATTTACTCAATAATTCAAAAATATTTCTTGAGTACCTAAAGCCAAGTATTGTACTGGGCCCTGAGGACACACCAGAGAACCATGCCTTTGTTTTAATGGGTATTGCACTCTTCTGGGGACAATGTGACAGAGACAACAAATTATACAAAAATATATATACCAGAAGTGCTAAGTGCAAAGAAAAATAGAACAGGGTGTGGGATAAGGGGTGTGCCTGGGCGGAGTGGGGGACATTTTAGAATTTATAGTCAAAGAAAGTCCATGATAGGTGATATTTGAGTGGCTACTTAATTGAAGCAGAGTGCCGATGTGCATACCCAGAGGAAGGACATGCCAGGCAGTGTGGGATTTAGGATTAAGCTACTCTCTCAGACCCCATATTTGGTCCAGTGACCCTGTGATTAAAAAAAAAAAGAGCTATCAAACCATGAAAATACATGGAAGAAACTTACATGCATATAGCTAAGTAGCCAGTCTGAAAAGGCTATCCAATGTGTGATTTCAATATATGATGTTCTTGAGAAGGTAAAACTAGAGACAGTAAAAGATCAATGGATAGATAACAGGGGTCTGTGAGGAAGGAGGGATGAATGAGTGGAACACAGGGGATTTTTAGGGCAGTGAAACCATTCTGTATGATACTGAAATGGTGAACACATAGTATTATGGATTTATCAAAACCCACAGAATGTACAACAGAATGAACCCTAATGCGAACTATGGACTTCAGGTAATAATAATGTGTTGATATTGGTTCATCAATTGTAACATACCACACTAATGCAAGATGTTAATAATAGGAGTGTGTGTGCATGCAAGATAGAGAGGGAGAGAGAGGCGGGTGGGAGAAAGGGAGTGTATGGGGAATCTGTTCTTTCTGCACAGTTTTTCTGTAAATTCAGAATTCTCTAACAAATAGTCTCTTTTTTAAAAAGGGAAGAATACATAACGGGATGAGAAGAATTTGTGACTGCTTTTGCAATCTACCACAGCATCAAAGACCATCTGCCAAACCTTACCCTCCAGATTCACTTCCTAATTCACCTACCCAGCCTCCTGGTCCAATGACCTACCAACCCCCAACCCAGTCCCTGATACAACTGCATTTCTATACCCAGGTGCATTTTCTGATGTTCTTCCCTTAGCTGGGCGGGCTCTGAACTCCTCTTCTCTGTGTTTTAAAGTTCTGTTCATTTCTTAACCAGACTCTCTTACTTTCTCCATGAATCTTGTCAGTATCCTTTAGTCAAAAAGAATCCCTTCTTCCTTTGCATTCCAGCAACACCCTGCAAGTACCCTATTACTGATCCTGGTTGGCCTTATATTATGCTATTTTTTATCTGTTTTCCTTGAAGGCCAGTTCCTTGTCTTAATTTTCTTTGATTCAACTATAATGCTAAACACAGTGCAAGGCACATAACTGGAATGGAGTGAATGTTGACTGGAAACTGTAATTAAATGTAGAAGAGATGTGATAATTTAGTCATGAAGGTCCTGTTTTCTTGGCTTTTTTCTTAGTTTGGATTTCCTGGTCCTCTTTCGCTGTTAATGACCCAAATGCCATTTTATTTGTAAAATATAAAGAATGGTATAGAGAGAAAGTCATTAAATTACACAAATGATAATAATAGCAAATGATTTCATGTAAAGTATGTGGTGGAAAGGGAAATTGGATCTATTGCATATAAAGAATATCACATTTAACTTATGGGCTGTGGTGAAGGAAAATACATATAAATTATTAGCTATTACAGCCAGTAGATTCCTACTGTAATTGACAATGCTAACATTATAAACATAGAGTTTCACAAGAATGAATTTGGTATTCAATACTGTACCATTTGGGGGTACATTTTTCTTTACTACTTTGACAATCGGAAACAACAGGAATTTGAGCTGCTGATTTTAATTGATAAGCAGATTGCCTTTTGCCAACTATTGAGCTCTAATGGCCCAAGGTCTGTTCATTTTTTCAACATCATTTCTGTGCAACTGAAATAAAATGATCAATTAGTCTTTTAAGCACAGCATCTGTGTTTTGAGGGCAAGTTGAGAATGGAAGTAAAAATTGATTTTGTGGACGAGTCTCAGAGGGGTACTGGCTCTTTCCCTTCAGGAAAGTTCCCATCTCTGAGCAGAAGGCAGCTGCTAGAATTAGGGCACAAGTGGCAGATATGGGTAGGTTTAGTACACAACCTATGGAGCAGTTTTAAACTGGTAACAACTGACATAAGTGAGAGCTAATCTAATGCTACATTAGCTGAGAAAAACAAGTGAGCAATACTTACTCAGTGTTACACACCTGGAAGGGAAAGAAGACCATGACCCGAACTATACGTGGGCTCTACTGCTGCCACTATGAGGGACAGGTAGGGCTGGGATAGGAACCAAGGAGGGAGAATCTCCATTGATGGGAAACTCTATCTTCTCCAAAACTAGATAATGGCTTCACATAATTCCCTAGGTTTTGTAATATACACTTATCAATACAAATGCTTGCATGGATGTGCTTAGTGAGTGCTGTTTATTTAGAAAATGGTGCTCAGAAATGTATGTATTCTAAAGTGTATATGTAGGACTTAGATAACACAAGAAATAGTCTGTAGTAGTCAGAAAGAATCTTAGGTTAATGCATGTAGCCCAGAATGTAGGGGAAAAAAGAGCAAGACCATGATATGCATAAACCCAACTGACCATCAATATCCTACGTGACAAGCAAGACATGCCTAGTTGGAAAAGCTCCATAGATTCACCGACACCCCAAATTTTGATTAAAAAGATAGCCTCCTGTTGTTTAGTTTTCAGTGATGGCGCCTAGAGTTCATCAGATCCATTCCACTGCTGTGAACACTAGCCTAAGCAGTCATCTCTATCCCTCCCCCTTCCAACACACACACACACACACCCCTTCAGACTCAAAGGGGAGGAATGACAAAGTTCACTTATCAAATCATAATAAAAAAATATTTAACTCATTTGGATGTTTTGATTATTAAATGAGCCAAACTTTATAAAATGCCTTGCACATGGTAATCTCATAAAAATTGCTACTGCTGTTATTACTGCTGCTGCTACTGTCTGGCTCTGAGGCAACACATAATCTAGGTATTAACAATTATGCATAATGAGTCAGTTGTGATATAATGTAAAGAGCTGATCTTGGAATCACATCAGCCTGGGTTTGAAACCACTTACTAACAACCGAGAGTTTGGCTTATTTACTCAACTTCCCTGAATCTCCACTTCTTCCTCGGTAAATGGAGCAGTAACATTTACCTCAGGATTGTTGTAAGGAATTAATGTAGAATACCTAGGAAGTAGGTGGTGATTGATAAATGTCAACGTCTTCTGAGATTTCCTCCTAAACATTTCCTGTGAGAGTCTCCACTCCAGACATGAGGATGCAGCACGGGAATAAGTGGGTTGTACACCCGATATTCTTTCCAACACTGAGTGATTGATGGAAACCTGTTATCTCTTTCTGAGCAGCAGCTGCTGTTGACTGCCACACAAGTGCCCCCGGAAACATGCTGTCAGCAGATAGTGATGGTTTATTGCCCATAGTCAGCTGATCATTTCTCTGGAGGAGCGAAAATCGCAAATACAGTGTGTGAACCAATGTGGCCAAACTATTCAGAATTTGGTCCCGGATAGATACAAGAGTGATCACATCCTTAACTACCCCATTTCCAGCAACTTTGCATGCTTACAAAGCACTGAAAGGCCATTCATTATAAGTGCCCACCTACAATGCCCCAGTTTATACGTTTATCTTGAAAGCCAATTATATTCCTAAGTTTGTTTTGCAACTTTTCTCCCAGGAAATTTCTAGCCATTCTCTAGAATTAAGCTGTTGTATGACTTTTTAATCTCCTTCCAGAATCCTTCCCCACTCTATGTGGCACCTAGAAGTTGGCCATGAGATTCGAAGTGAATACTAATGTGACTCCTGTACTAGCCCTTCTGCAAAGAGGCAGAGTAATCTTGGAGGCAAGGGCTTTACAGTATGATACAATCCTTATTATCTCCCTGTATGGGACCTGTATTAGTTAAGCCTCACTTCTGTCAATTGTGAAATGGGGAGAATGCATTCTGGTAAAGAATGGTTGATGCTTAAGTGAATGCATGAAAGGAAAATGCCTAGCAGGTAGTTGATACTCAACTTTTTAATGGGTCTTCCATTTTTATACAGATTTGTTCAATCTACCTTCTTAATCCCCCTTGTTAAAAACTTCCTCTGAACCTCTTGCCCATGTCAACTCAGCCCTGTCACAACTTGAGAGAAGCAATCTTTGAGCAAGTAGCTGCAGCAATGCCTCAGTGCTTCAATCCCAAAGCTTCAGTGCTTGGTGATGGCTTGGGAAGGATGGTGCCTTCCTTGGAAGAAGTGACACTATGGTTCCACCTTCTGTGAGACCACAGGCAGCCTGACAGACAAGAACATTTCCTGGGCTCCCACTGGGCTCAAAGCACCTGATTAGGTTCAGTGAGGGATGACAAAGGAAGGAGAAGATGGGCCTCCTGCCTGGGTGCTCCCTCCACTAACTGCTTAGAAGCCTGAGAGAAGCCGGGGAGTCAAGGTTAGCTGGAAGATGTCACACCACAGTGCCCTCTACTCAAGGAGAGCTCATTTTGAGTTGGCAAGTATTCTATCTGTTAGCACAGAAAATATTCATTCCTGGAGTAAGGGAATTGGGAGTTAACCAGATCCAGGGCACCCAGGAGGCCTTGTAAATCACAGAGACGCTGAACAACCTCAAAACTCTGCTGAGAACACTGAGACTATGTATTCCAGTCACAAAGGAGCACAGAAGCCTTTTGTAAACCAAGGGAAGGTAGATGCTGTGGGATTGCTTCGCAGAGAGGACAAAATCTAGGACAGCAGCTACAATACAGCCACAGCTGAGCCACAGTCCTCCTGGTGTCTATCTTTACTCAGTCCTTCTTAAAATTTCTGATTTGTCTTTTGTGGATATTGCCTGATCAAAAGGAAAATCTCTTGTTTGACCAGAGAAGGGCTGGGAATGGCAGGGGAGGTGTGCAGAGGACAGGCGGGGGCTTGTTTATCTCTATGGTGGATCCGTCCCTCCTTCGGAAGAGCAGGCTGTTCCACCCCGAGATAATGGGGAGCATAATGCCCCGTCGTCTCATTTCTGAAATTCAAACTTGCAAGGGCGGATTCATGTGTTTGCCTTTAGGAGAAAACCCAAGGCCTCCCACATAGTCGTGGGCTTTGTTCACACGGTTTTCTTCTGAGAGTTTCACTCTCCCCCGGGATAACTAGATTCTCATAGAAACTAAACTGAAGTGCAAGATTAATCCAGGTTGGTTACATGCCAGCTGTTTCCTACAAACCTTTGAAGGTGGATGTGTGACAGACATTTCTAATTATTTATAATGACACTTTTATTACTATGGCTCTCTTCTCCTAAGGACTTTGTGATTTCAGCATGCTCTAGAAGGCTAGAGTTATTCATCACAGCTTATTTATTTAAAAATTGAGGTGAGGTGAATATGGAAATAAGCAATCTAAAACTTTCTTTTAAAATCATATTTTATACATCTTTCCATTATTAACATTTTTATATTGCCAAGAGTGCTTACTTTCCTGTTCCAATTCAGTTATATATATATATTTTTTCAAGACAAATTTCAAAGTTGTAACTTAAAACAATTTAAAACAATCAAAGTCAATAATGCTTAAAAGCAACTTTAGTATAGGAGAAAAACTCCAGATTTGAGACAAAACACTACGTTTAGTTTAGCTGTACCACTTTAGAAAATGTTATTTAACCTTTCCAGCCTCAGTGTCTTTAGGTATAAAACAAGGATGAAGATGTCTACTTGACTGAAGTGTGGTTGAGAGTTGAATGTGATTAATTAAGTGCATGAAAGCTACCAGGTGAGTTTGATAATTAGTGTTTTCCTGGGTAAATATCATATAGAGACCAATGTTTACAGAACTGAAGAATAGCTTTGAACAGAGGTTCATATTTGAGGATCATGGATAAAGGTTCAAAGATGGGCTTCTTCAGGAAGCCCATGAATACCCTGAAAACAATGTGCAAAACTTCTGGGCATCTGTGTATGTTAGGACTCTGGGTTGTGACAGAAACTGAACCCATACCAGCTTATTCTATCAAGAAAGTACAGGTAGAAGCCTGGGTAGCTTGGGAACAGGTGGAATCAGGGCTTGGAATACAGCCAAGGTGCTCCACCTAGTGGCTCTGTTTCTTCTGCAGATGGGCATTATCTGTAAGCAGATAGGGTGAGGGATCCTGGAGAAAGACCAGGCATGACTTTCTTGACACAAGCCATTTTGGCCTAAACTGTTTTGTAATCTAAGCCTGGCCATTATGCTTGCCCTAGAACAGGTCTCAGTAACTAATGTTCTTAAGGGAAGTAAGGGAATGCAGGAACGAAAGAAGTAAAAGCAGTCAAGAAACAATAGTTCAGCAATAAAAAAGAGTCCTAGTTCCTCTGTAAGGGATCTACATAACAATCTGATACAAGTCTGAGTTCTGCAGGGACTAAGCCCCCCACCCAGCTGGAGGATTGGAATGATGATGTTGACTCTCCTGACTTCAATCAACTAAAGCCTGGACTCTGGCAACCGTTGCCCCAATGTTATGGTGAATTCTTCTCTGCTCAAGCCCCTTCATGAGTATGCATGTTCCCTTAGCTTAGAACTTCCCCAATTTTGCTGTTCGGGGAGACACTGCTTTGGGAAAGACCCCTGGTGTTCTCCTTACTCGCTGCAGGTAATGATAAATCCTTCCTTCTCCCGACCTTTGGCTTGGTTTTGTCTTTCAGCTCAACGCCCACCAAGAGGCGAACCTAGTTTTTGTTTAACATATTCACTTTTACACAGGTGACCAGCTTCTTGAAAACACATTGAGGGGCATGGATTCAGACGATTACATCACCCAAACTAGAGAGGAATTGGTTCTCTCTCTTCCCAAGTTAAGAAGTCTCAAGAAAGGACCCTGATCCTTCTGTCTTGATCGGAACATCACGGTGGCCAGGAGGCAGGGAATTTAAGATGCTAGTGGGGACCACTTGTATGACAGAGTAGAAAAAAAAACATTTCCTAGGAGAAAAAGGGGCTTGAGTGTGGCTCCAGGGAGACAAAATTCACATAAATGGACTATTTTGTGGGACTTATATATCAGATTTTCAAATGTTTTCATTCACCATAGAAGAACCACACATCTGCAGATTTGAGAATTCAGAGGTTGTTTCCTTTTGTGGAAATATCTTGTGGCAGATATTTCTTAAAGAAACCCAATGTTTCTGTGAATATGTAAAAAGTTTTCACTTAACTGCAGTCCTGTGATTAAAAAATTAATGCAAAGTTATTTATTCATAACCTTCACATAAATTAATATTCCAACTGAAGTGCACAGAAGACTCCAATTAAGTTTAATAATTCTCGGTGGGCATCTTAGGTTCCATAAAAATGGCTAATATCTGTAACATGCTGTCAATTTAACTCAACAAATATTTGAATACTTTTTATGCATAAGATTTGAGCTTAGATAATGTTAAAAGAGAGTTGACCACTTGAGGAAAACATCCTTAGTATCTGTGATGATTAATTTTACGTGTCAACTTGTCTAGGCTATGGTGTCCAACTGTTTATCAAACGCCAGTCTTGACGTTGCTGTGAAGGTATTTTTAGATGTGATGAACACTGAAATCAGTAGATGAGTAAAGCAGGTCAGTTTCCATATTGTGCGTGGAGACTAATCAGCTGAAGGCCTTAAAAGCAAAGACAGGTTTCTCAAAGTGGCAATTTGGCCTCAAGACCGCAGCATAAAAACCTTGCCTAAATTTCCAGCCAGCAGACTTCCAGACTGCAGATTTTGGACTGAACAATGTAACAACGGCGCTGCCTGGAATATCCAGCCTGCTCTACAGATTTCAAACTTGCAAGTCCCCACAATCATGTGAACCAATTCCTTAAACTAAGGCAGAGTCTCTCTCTCCTATTGGTTTTGCTTCTCGAGATTCTTGGCTAATACAATATCCCTAAAATATAAAGGGTATCTATAATTTAGAAGAAAAAGCCAACAACCCAAGAATAAAATGAGCAGAAGAAGCAGACCTTCCGCAAGTTCACCTACCTTGGCGTGAACCTCGACCACCTGCTTGGCCAAGTCCTACCAGCAGCTCGGGCCGCGGGGCGGCGGGGCGGCGGGGCTGCGGGGTGGCGGGGCGGCGGGGCTGCGGGTGGCGGGGCTGCGGAACCAGCCTGCGGAGGACGCCTACTCCCGGCTAACGCGGCTGCGCAAGACCAAGACCGAGGCGCCGCCCACGAGAAGCCGGACGTGGTAGAACTGCACCTGAGGGTCATAATCGTCCTGCCTGAGATGGTGCGTAGTATGGGAGGGGCGTCTACAACCGCAAGATATTCAGCCAGGTGGAAATCAAGCCTGAGATGATGGGCACCTACCTGAGCCAGTTCTCCACCACCTACAGGCCCGTGAAGTACAGTGGGCCCAGCATCAGGACCACCCACTTCCCGTGCTTCTTCCCCCTCAAGTAGCCTGACAGCCAATAAAGGAACAGCCTTCTCAAAAAAAAAAAAAAGTGTTCTGTGACTGTTTCACATAAAAAGAAATACAAAAGATACTTAATGTTGCTCAAAATGAGGGATGTCACATTAACAGTAAGTTAAAATATCTATCTTACATATCAGAATGACAAAACGTCAAATACTTTAATTTCTTATTAAAAAACAAATGAACTCAATTGTTGATTATGTAACCACACAGAGATGAAATTTACTTCAGGTTAAAAAAATAACTTCAAGTGATTACTTTTAGTAGTAAATACATCGTTATTTTAAAACTACAAAAGGTGTGTTTAAGATAAAACTAGGTACTTACATTAAGGTGGTTAAGGGAGGGGTTTTCATCATGAGAAAACGGAGAATGCATACACATGTAAAGTAAAACAAGTTAAATATAAACCTACAGTCTTAAATTTGAAACATTTTTTTTCTCTTAAAAAAACCCCTACATTTCCTGACTCTGTCCACAGAAAAGGCCTAGTAGCAATGAGAAGTTGTGTGGTTTGTAAATAATTTTCCACTAAAATATTCTAGGACTCTTGGTGAAACAACTGTTTATAGCCAGACCTGGGGCAGATAGTGGGAAGATGAACCTGAGACATCTTATTGAAACAGGAAATAAGGAATTTATCTAGACCAATGTACTCATATCGAGAGAAAACAGAAACCAAACGGAAAGGACTCTCTCCCCAATGGTCTGAAATAAGATAATGTGAGCATCAAAAATAATAATAATAACGCCAACCATAGATTGAAACACACACAATATATAAAAACCCATTAGCTCATTAATAGTCTTAAGAAAAAAATATTCCTTGGTTACCATTTGGAGTTCATAAGACCCACTGTCATTTCTCTAAAAACTGACATCTGTTCTTCCTTTCCTGTACACACTTTATTTTAGGGTAACTAAGTAATTAATGTGTGAAGTTCTTTAATAGAAGAATCTTTTCTAATATATGCTGAAAGAATTAGAAAATCATTATTTGCAACCTCTAGGTTATCAATGGAACTGGGAAAAGATCATTAATTATTCAACCATTTGCTAAAGGTTAATAGGGAACTTCATAAGAAGTACCCTGCATCCCCAACTCTAATCATCATTAAAGTGAGACTAACACTTAAATGTTGGTGATGATGTGGAAAAGTTACTACCCTTGTGCACTACTGGTTGGCATGTAAAATGATACAACTGTTGTGGAAACCAGTGCGGCAGTTCCTCAAAAATTTAACAATAAAATTACCATATGGTGCAGCAATCCCACTTCCGGATATAAACCCCCCCAAAATTGAAATCAGGGTCTTGAAGAGATATCTGTACACCATGCTCATAGCAGCATTATTCACAATAGCTAAAATGTGGAAGCAACTTAAGTGTCCACTGAAGGATGAATAGATGAGCAAATTGCAGTATATACACACAATGGAATACTATTCATGCTTAAAAAGGAAGGAATTCTGCTACAAGATGGATAAAACTTGAGGATATAATGCTAAGTGAAATAATCCAGTCACAAAAAGACAAATATTGTATGATTCCTCTTGTACTTAGGATAGTCGAAATCATAAAGACAGAAAGTATAATGGTGGTAGCCAGGGGCTGGGGGAAGGGAGAGTGGGGAGTTAGTTTTCAATAGTTTTAAAGTTTTAGTTTCACAAGATGAAAAAAGTTGTAGGGATGGATAGTGTTGATGGTTGCATAACAATGTGAATGAATAAATACTACTGAACTGTACACTTAAAAATGGTTGTGCTGGTACATTTTATGTTATGTGTATTTACCACAATTTTTTTTTTTAAAGTGAGACTACCAGGTGCGTGCGTCCTGATGTGATACAAAAGGAACTACGTATTACAACCTATAAGAGATGTTTGCCTAGATAATTGCAACTAAATCTACTCAAGCATCCACATTTAACCACCTGCTTACAGGGAGTACAGAGTGAAAAATGAATTGAACTTGGAATGGTAAGCAGAACTTTGAAGTTTGACAGGAGGAGGGAGGGCTGAGAGGAAAGCATTAAAAGCAGGGATCAAACCACAGGAACAAAGGAGCAGCAAGCAGTTCCTGTGGGAAATAGGCATTGAGCTGCTTTCTGAAGGCCTTGAATGTCTGACTGAGAAGTGAGAAGACACAAACAAATAAAAATAATGGCAGTCACTTGTGAATGCTTTCTAGGGACCAGACACTGGGCTTCTTGTGCTCATTTATTTCTCACCACAATCTTTTATGAGAGGCATTATTTTCATTGTTTTACAAATGAAGAAACTGAGGCTTATGAAAGGCTAAATAACTTGCCCAAAGACACCAAACACTTACAAAGAAGGGTTCAAAAGTTCAACATCATCGCTTTCTTGACTGTAGAATAGAAAATTCATTGAAGAAAGTATTGCTTATACCTCTCTAGCTAATGCAAATCACTCTTTGTGATTTGTCCTTGGCTTACTTATTTAGCACATACTATATTTCATTGATTCAAAATGCCATCAATTGCAAGACTCACAGTTATTTCATGTACCAAGAAAAATGCCGTCAATTAAAATAAAATACCGTGTTTTATCATTTAGAATTTTTATTTGCTACCTATTGAAGGAATCCCTATGATATTATTTAGACATTTATTTTGAATCATATATCACTTTTATCATACATAAAATCAACAATATTAGCAAACTATGCTAATTCCTAAAATTTCTTACCATTCATGACTTTTTCACATTGCTTTTCAATTCAGTCAGCAAGGTCTCTGTTCTTCCACATATTTTCCTTTGTGCCATCAAGACCCAAGATATAATCAAAGTCCACTGGTGTTGGGCTCTTAAGTCAGTTTTGCCGTGATATAGAGGTAGTCTACTTTTGAGTTCCATTTGGAACTTAACCCATTTTTTTCATGTCCTTCCCACCTCCTCCTGCAATTGTTTATATCCTACGGGTTAAAAGAGTGTTTCTGATTTTCCTCCAATGTACTGAAATTTAATTTTGCAAGTTTTGAGGCTGAAATTTTCATATTTTCTTATAAAATGACAACTATGTCATGATTGGTGCCAGGCAAAATAAGGCGTTCATTGGGCATAACTTGTATCTTGATTACAGAGGTGTTAAAATGTGACAAAGAAAAATGCAGGCCTTAGGATTGCTAAATATAGTAGTTAAAAATAACATATTTGCTTAAACATTATGAGATGTGGAGACAGAATTAGAGTAGCTAGCTGGGAGACTGCCTGGGTTTAAATTCTCTTCTTCAGTTACTTACTTCCTGTGGGTCCAGGGGCAGTCTCCCTCTCTCCCTACCTTCTCCCCGTCTTCCCTTCCTTCTTTCTTGCTCGTATTTATTGAACATCTGTCATGAACTAGACATTAGTATAGGTGCTTGGAAGTCATTAGAAAATAAAATAAGGATCACACCCTTATCCATTTTGATTCTAGTCTTAAGGAAGAGAAGTCTTAAGAAAAACATTTTAGATGTGGACTACCACAAGTAAGTCAACAAAGTCAAAATTAAAATGTGTTTTTTCCTACTATCAATTTAGACTCTTAAAAAATTACTTTTCTGATCTTCAAATTCTTTATTTGCATATTACATGAATAAATTGTGTATGTGTGCATATTTGTATGTGTATGTTACTCTTTAAAATCAAAATACAGATGGAGCTATTTCTACAGAATGTCATGTATTCTTCAAGGTGAAGAAGAAAAACTTCTGCCTAAAATGATGATCAGTGAAACGCAAAAAAGGTAACAGCATGGAAAATGAAACATAAATGAGGTTTATAAAATTATCTTGGTTATATTTCTCTATGGTGTTGTCTGCAGCCCAGATGACCCTCTCATTTAGCACATGAGTTCTTGGTTAACTAAGTTACCTCTGGAGTTACTTTACTGTTGTTCATGTGTGTTATGAATTTTATTTTTCCTCCCTTAAATCCATGGAGAATATATATCATCCCAAATGCACACTGTCATTTTGAATTTGAAATATTTCCTTGGACTCTTCATACAGGAACAAATCTATTATTTTGTACAGGGAATATTTTTTCCTTTGCTTGACATCACAGGCTAAAGAGCATATCATCTTCAGCAATTTAAATTTAAATGAATCAATGGGCTAACATTGATTTGCCTCTGTTCCTCCACAGCCACATACAGTAGTTTGCGTTAATTAAATTAGTAATAAAGGAATTAAAATTGCTAGCTTCTAAGGGAGGGACATGTCAGTGGTATTAAATGTTGCACTTGGAATGATTGTCCTTGCATGTTAATTATTAGCTGCTTGAGATGCAGAGGAAGTTCAAGGAAATGATACTCTAACCACGTGTTATCTTAATTTGGGAAAAGTTCCTTTAAAGGATGAATTGCATTGCAATGGGTTTTCTAATCAGACCATGCACTAATTTAGAATCAATGACCTCTAATCCTTTAAATCCACTATCACTGGCAGTAATTGGGAGGCTTCTGTAAGGCTGTTTACAAGTTACCTATCTGGACACAACAAAAGATGGATTTGTTTACAAATTCGAATTTGTAATTGTGTGCGCTAGAAAGCTCATCTCTTTAGTTGCAGTGGTGATCAGGTCATTTGTGGCATCGTGTTATTGGTGTATGCGTAGGCTTGCGAAAGAGGAGAAAGAGGAAGAAAGAATAAGAAAGAAATGACCACTAATGTGGTTCTTATCAATTGCCTAGTTTCTTTCGGCAGCCTAACTGCTGCCACTTTTGGACTGCACAGTGCAGATGACCATTTTTCCTTTGTTAAGCCTAGGTATACAAGCAATAATGGGGCAAGATTAGCAATTGTTTGTTGCTGTAGCATCCATTCAATGACTTCCGGTCTAAAGAACAAGACACCTCAGCAGAAAAGTTTTCTTTTTGAGTTCCTTACCCCTGGTTGGAAACTTGGGCAGGACTCATGGCTTTTTGGTTCACTGAGAGATAATAGACAGTTTTGTAATTACTTGAAATCACAAAACACAGTCTCAATTCAATCTTCATTGTGAAGTAAGGCTTTCATTTTCCATTTTGCTCTAACTAAAGCTTGACCACAGAAGTGCAGTGTGAATGCTTTTTTCCCCATTCTCACCACACCCTTGCTTTGTATCTGTAGCTTCGACTCTGGACCTGGAGTATGGGAAAGGAGGTGGGAAAAGGCTTAGGGAGGTAGGCTTCAAGGTCTCTGGCCTTGGAGGATATTTAAACCTGTGTCTTCTGATTAATTTTTTTCCCTCCAACATAGCATAGTGGGTCACAGTTGCAATAGACTAAGAAACAAAGGAAGCAAGTAACTAACCTGATTGAATCGGAAGACTTGATGTCACCCCAAACTTCACTCCATCAATCTTAGCTATACTGGGTCACCTAAGTCCATGTGGCTGTAAACTGCAGTAGACAAGGCCAAAGTAAGAAGAACACACATACATCCAATATCTCCTATACAGTAGGCGCTGCGGTCCTTTTGACTATGTCAAACCTTGACATTGCCATCGAGCCTGCTGACAGCGGCACAGACCTGACTTGAAGCTAGAATGAGGACAGTTCTGTATGTGTGGAGACCATTTCCAAGAGTAACTACAAACAGGTAGGCCAGCGTTTGCCCAAGAGCTAATCTATTGGACCAGATACCACCAGCAAGTCAGCAGTTCTCAGAGACTTTGTTTTCCCAGTGTGGGAAAAGATACTGCTCGTTGTTTTCATATTTAACAAACATATCTATTTCTTTGCTTACTGCCTCCATCTTTGTAACCTATACTTTGTTGAACTGGGCTTCCCTGCCCTGCAGAAATCTCCAATTTGCACTCAATAGTCCACGCGGAGTCATTTTCTTCTTAACATGTGCATTTTATTCTTTAAAGGACAACAGGCTCCAATGTAATTGGTATTCCTGACATTTTACAAAGGAGGCAACTGAGGCTCAGGGGTTTGATGTTGTGCTCCAGGCCTTACTGCTAAGTTACAGATCCACAGATCCTACATTCATTTAGGAGTCCATTCAAGGTCTGCTTGTTTTTAAAGACTATAATTTTTCCATTAAGCTAATAAGTACATCTGTCCCTCAAGAATGCCCTGTGCCATTTGGGGAACACAAAAAGCAAAGTAACCATCTCTCCCTTCACACCATCGCCACCATAACTTCATCTAGGATGTGGTGGATAGTCAGGTCTGCTGGATCTGCGAAGGATTTGGTGAGGGTACGTACATATGTACATATGTATATGTAGGTCTGTTTAATAACGCCCTCCCAATTATTTGTTACTTATATAGTCCTATCCATATTTTCCTCTCCTTACATTGAACCTTCCTGCTGAGCAGTTTTATGTCTTCAGAACTTGTGCCTGAAATGTGAAAACACAAGGAAAAGGTTAATGAAAGCAGTGAGAAAACTTTTCGGATATCTTTCAGGACGTTGCCTGTGATCTTTTAGATTCATATTCCGATTTACTGCCTGGATACCTGAGTGCTTACTGATCAGTATGATTGTCCAAATGACCAATGACGTGAATTAATGAAAACTTAATTAGGCCTTTTGAGCTAAGAATATTTTTTAAGAGACTCTGACATTTGGTGAGAAATGTGGTGTCAGCAGAATATCTAGCCTGAATATAATTTCTAATTTGGGGATGTAATTATGTGAGCATATAGAGAGAGCAATTATATGAACCTGCCTTGAGTGCTGAACTTTGGAACAATGAAAAGGGACAAATGTGGGCCAGAGACAGACAGAACACATAATGTGCCCAGTCTGCCCAGAAACTTGTATACAGGCTTAAAATTTATATGCTTAAGATCTCTAAATAGCTACCTGGCATTACTACAAATAATTCCTATGTGTTGATGCCAAAGAGTATTTAATACCATACAGAGGGATTCAAGGTCCTGGGGGAGGGGTGAATGTTGGTCCCAGAAAGGTCAGAGAAGAGGGAAGCATTTCAGAAGCACAAAAATATAACCATTGGGGTTTTAATAAAATGTCTCTGATTTTTTGAGGAAGGAATCTTCTTGATATTATCCTGACCTAATAAGCCATCCAGGAACTCAGAGTTGCCTCTGAAGAGGTGTACCAGTTCGTTACTGTCACATAACAACAATCTCAAAGCTCAGTGGCTTAAAACAACCCTCATTTATTACTGTAACGCCTGTGTCTGTGGGTCACAGCTGATGTGGGCTATGCTCAGGTGATCTTGGCTGGGCTTGCTCATGTGACTGTGGGCTGGGTAGGAGCTCTGCCCTGGCCTGGGCTTGTCTGAGGCACCTTACCTGGTGCAGATCTGCTCCATGGGTCCTCAACCTCCTCCTGGCATTAACAGGCTTGCCTTGGCTCATCCTTCTTATGGTGATGACAAGAGGGCAAGAAGAAACATGGTAGGCCACTTGAGATCTAGACTCAGAGCTAGAAAATGGTCACTGGTCACTTCTACACAATCTTATGGGCCAAAGCAAACCATAGGGCTGAGTCTAGTGTCAAGGGGTGGGAAAATATGCTCTGACCCTTTTCTGGGAAGAGCTACAAAGTCACATGCAAAGTGTATGAAGACAGGGAAGGGTAAATAATCAGGATAATGCATATTATAATATGCACATATATATAATATATAATGCATATAATGCATATTAGCTACTAATGCAACAGATGGACCATAAAAGAAACAGAAACAGGATGCTTTTTGCAAAAGCATTTAATTTTAGGAAACGTCTTCTGAAACATACAAAGAGGGGAATGGAAGGAAAGGACTTATCCTATCGTATAGCTGTAGTTGCTTCTTCTAAGAAGAAAATATGAACCAAGGACAAGATCAAAGGCTGTACAAACTGTTGTGATATGCTTCATCACACAAAGTCATCTTTTAGCAAAAGATCAGTTAACTGCAATTATAAATACAAGTGCTTTAAATCTGGAAACTCGAGCTGATCGGGAAACCAAATCATAACTGAACGCTCCCTGTGCTCATCAAAGTTTCCAAACGTCTGCTGCTCTGTTCTTCTCTTCCATGTCTAAATTGGAATATAAATTATTTTGGTAAAGCCCATTTGACTTTGCTCCCAACCACATGGTTTCCCCATTGGATCAAATGTCCAGAAAAACCATTTTAAAGAAGAAACTTAGAAGTTGATTTCCACCCCAGCCTATACACATACATATCCTACTTCCACTAGTAAGAGTGGGGAATAATGGAGCCGACCCAACAAGAAGTGTCTACTGCCAGTTTCTCTTTGGTGCAATGCAAGAGTCATGGGGCAACGATGCTGAGGGGATCAATGTAAATTTCACTTCACTGCTGTTGCAGAAACACCATAAATACTACAGCATTACTATTTTTAAATCTGTACAACCCTTTGAATTGAACACAAATTTCATATATTGCTATTGTCATCAGGACAACAAAAAATATAGTGAGTCCTTGGTGATAACTATAAAGTACGTATTTCATATTTTAATGACTTTATTTTATTATATTCAAGAAAAATTAAACTTAAAAAATGAAAGAGTAATCACTACACGCAACTTTTAAATTGCATTTCTCTGAAAACAGATTATCTGTTAGGAATATGGAGGAAGCTCTATTTGTTGTTTTTGTGGTGTTGCCAGTGTGACAAAAACCCATCATCTTTCAAGTAGCTTAATATGCAACTATTATATATGAAGAACAAAGCTCTCTAAATTAAGAAAAGTCACAGACGATTATTCCTGTAAATGAACCTGAAAATGTTTGAAAAAATCATCTTTCCTTTTGGAATCAGACTCAACAATAGGTAATGTCTATTTGTCTGTCAATGCAAACACTGTCTTAAAGCTTTTGGTGGCCATTCTAATCAAGGTAAGAAAAAGGAACTTAGTTGTTACTGCCAACAATGTAGAAGCCCAGAATTTGTGGGTAAATTGGGTTTTTACTAACAGTTTAGCATGTAAGGAACGACTCTGATGCTTAAACATAAAACTTTTCTTATCAGAACCATTCCATTTCCTTAATAAGCCATCCCAGGGAGAGTCCCATGAATCAATTTTCCAGCAGTAAATACATCTCATTTCACTAATAACATGTTTTTTTCACCGATGAGAATTCAAAGAATTATTCAGGGTTGCCCAAATTTCAACTATTATTTCTGTGGAAGTGAACATCTCGGTATATGAATCGAGCCATCAATTTAAACTTCTAATTGAAGCTCAATTTATGCTGGCCTAGCTGGGAAAACAATCAGAAAGAAAATATTATAGAAAAAGTTGAGATGACATTTTGATTATTTATCTCACAAATAGTCCACATTGAGCTGCTGTCAGCTTCTGAAGGCATGTTTTGTCAAATGCTATACCTTCTGGAGACCATAGCCTGTGCTCTCTGATAATACACATTTTCTTAAAGAATATAATAATTTATGTTGAGCCTCTAGATGTTGAGGACCTCATTTATTTCTTGGTAGTATAGAGTTTATGCAATTAGGTTTACTCATACAAATTTCATTGCAACTATTGAGTCTAACATGTGCTATTATACCTTTTGTTACAATTATGAATGCCTCCCATCAAAGTACCATGAATATTTTTACCCCGTAGCTGCTTCCTATTTGACAAATATTTTGTAGCTCTTCAAACAATTCCTTTTCTGATGAGCAAATCCTATAGCCTCCCTTACAGGTTTATGGGGTAAAGTAGCCCATAATGTGTGTGTGTGTGTGTGTGTGTGTCTGTGTGTGCGTGTGTATGCATGTGTGCGTGTAAACACCTATAAACGTAATTGAATATCTTTGAATTCACTCAGCTGCTTGGCCATCACAAGGTAAAACCTTTTCCTGAGCTAGCTAATAAAAAGAGACAAGACAGGTAACTTGAGAATGCGATCTGCCTTTGCAGTCTTATGCTTGTGTGTTCATTTTCCAATGAATATTTGTGCATTTGAGGAGCATTTATAAGAAAAAATGAGAGATGGATATTTGCTGAAGAAAAAGAAATTGGATTGGAACAGGTAAAAAGGGGGAAAAAATGAACTCCAGTATTCTGACTTCATGTTTCTAGTGTTTTTAAAATACTTTTTATTCAGAAGCTTAGATAAGAAATATACATTCTACGTTTAACTGAAGTAATTTTTATTGTTAAAGTATGATACTTGTAAAGCCAAATCTACTGCATTTTTTAAAATAGTACACTTAATTCCTTAGACATGTAATAAAAAACTAACATTTATATAATAATTTATTGTTTTCAAAGCAGTTTTCACATATTTCTTATCATATTACTCTGAATATGAATGGCATTAGTTACTAGGGGGAACAAGTAGGTTATTCAATGCAAATCTATCTTTTGGCACTCTCCCCAAGCATAGATTAGATGTATATTCAATACAACAGGGATGATAAACAATGTAGTGAATAGAACTTAAACTTGGTCATCTTGAGCACGGGTCCTAGGTCAGCCACTCCTGGTGTCTGTGATTGGAGACAAACTTATTTACATTGTCTTCATGTGTAAGATAGGGACAGCACCTCCTGTAGCAGAATGGTGGGTGGATTCAAATGAAGCAGTGTAAATAAAACACCAATATAGTCCAGGTCTCACAATAGGTAACTAGTATCTGAGAGCAGTATGTGTGTTTAATATGTAATGTGGTGTATATATATATATATATATATATAGTGTGTGTGTGTGTGAGATTTATATATATATATATATATACACATATGGGGGGAGGTATTTAAGTGTGATGTGATTGATATATATATGTCACATCACATTTTTAAATACAGAAGTGTTTTAATCATATATATAATGTCTAATACTCCAAATACAGTTAAAATATTATAATATTTGCCTATTAAGTGATTTGAATATCTTGGAATAATCCTTTATAGATGGTATAACCAGTTCATGTATTAATTAATGTTTTTCAATTTTACATATTGTAAAAAGGAAGATTTCTTTATTAAAGAAGTGTGGGAATTATAGTAGACTGGGGTGAGCATGGCCTTTAGAATCAGATCGGTTTGATACCTGACTTATCTTCTTAGAAGCTAAACGTACTTGGGAGTTATGGAATCTCTCTAAACCTCAATTTTCTGCTGTGAAACGGGGGATATTTAATACTATTTATAACCGTTCAGGATTAAAAAAGATAACGTATAGATGGCCCAAGCACACAGAATGAGCTCAATAAATATTAATTACTTTCTCTGACGCACATAGCTGGCTCTACCTTACTTGGAGGGGGAAGCATTTCTAGGTTCATGCCTAGGTAACTCCAGATGGTATGCTGAACAGGCAAGGGTCCTCTTAAGTCAGTTCCCAGGACAGCCACGTGGGAGGCCCACAATAAGTGTGACTCTATGGCTGAAAAGGGAGATACACGCATTATAGAAATCACCCCTTGTGAAATCGGGGACTAGCTGAAGCGGCTTACCTGACATCATAGGAGGGCATGGACAATTTTATTTTGCTGAATTACTTCTCCAGGGAGATGGGGAGTCACAATGAGTTTTCCACTCTTTAATAAAGACAACTACTTTCTATGCATGAACATCCTAGTTTAGACAAGAGGCAGACAGCTGTGAGAGATATGTGAAGACATATTTCAGTTTTATTATCTTTTAGGCATAGACGGGTATGTTAATCCATTTCCACATACAAGTCCTGTAATCACAGATAGGGAGTGAACCTTGAACTGGCAAAACCTGTCTTCTGTTGCCAGAGAGTTAAGTTTGGAAAGACAAAACCTCAAAGGTTGAGGATTGTGCATTATATTCCTTCCCAGCCTTGCTGTGCTTATGGCTGCAGTTGCACACATAAGCTTTCCGTTTTATCCAGGCATTGATTCACTGGTAACGATGTTGTCTCTTTTTTCCCCAGGCAAACTTTCTGCTTTCAGTCCAAAGCTCAGAGTTTCCCATGTTCTGCTCTCTAGGTTCTGACAGCTGTTTTTGGACTTAGTTAACCATAGACGCCAAGAAATAATTGCAGTAAAAACCTCTCTTTCTATTGTTGCATTGCTTCTTTATGCAAATGTCTCTTAGGAATTAAACTTTGAACCTTTGATCTCTCACACCAAAAGATAAAAAGAAAAAATATTTATATGGAAATAAGTTCATTTTAGTGTTCATGGTTTATTGTGGAAAGCAGGTGTTTAAAAATTTTAGAATTTTTTTAACAAAATTCTAAAGATAAAGGAAAAAAAATCACAGTATTTACAGAGATAACAGAATGGCGTAGCCATGCAAAACAATAACTTTGGTTTTTCCCCTTTCACTTTGGTTTAAATATTGACCAAGATTCAATTTTTTCCTGCCAAATAAAACTTCAATAAATCAAAGTTTAGAGGCAAAATAACATATTTTCTTTTTTCCCATAATATTTTATACAGCATCGAGTCTAATAGGATATTTTATGTATTTAAGTCATACCAATACACTATAGGAAGCTTTTATTAAACTGAGTCACTATTGCTCAGACAGCAAATGGTTTACAAATGTACAACAACGTGTGTTTCTAAATAATGCAGAAGTGGCAAAGTATTTATTCCTAATCTTCATCTGACTTTAATCTTCAATTTATTTTTCATTGCCTTCCTAATTTTTTATTCCATCAATCTAAAAAACAAACACGAGTCTTCCTTTCCTCCAAAAGAACACAGTTCTATACCTGGAAATCTGATGTTCATTTTTCTTCAATAAAGTTATGTAAATCCGTGACAAAAATGGCCATGCCGTGTTCTCCCAGAAACCAGGCTTCTGCTTGAAAGAGCAAAGTTTAAAAGTCTAGTCCCAAGTAGCTATTGGCCCATATCCAGCCTACTTCAAAAAGTTTCCATTTACACTACCACCCTATAAATTTCCTCCAGCATAAAACATGTTTATAAAGTTACAAATTTGAATGTAATTAAAGGTATATAGACATTTTATTATTATACTTTTTGATGTACTGCTTGATAAATTATGTACCAGTTAAAAACACTAAATGATCTCAAGGTGCATTCAATATCTGTAGCGTAGTTAACAAAAACACACGAAAAAAATATATATTCTATATTCTGTGGAAAATAACACAGCTTTGATAATGATCACTGTTAAAAATCTCCAATTCTGACTGATACCTTTTTTTTTTAAAGGAAATAGGTATAATTTTAAGGCAGTGGATAACCCAAAGGATTTAATTCCAATTTTCAATTACAGTGATTTACATAGTGACCTATGAAAATGGGAATGTTATCCATGATATTTTCAAACTGTCTCTCATTCATTGATTTGTTTTCTTATTTTGACAGAAAATAATTTACTAGCAGGTGTCTCTAAAGGTAAATGCTACCCAAATTCTACGTGATGTTTTTTTCAGAATAGGCAAAATTGTCAGTTTGGGAGCACCATTATTATGTGTGTGTCCATACATGCGTGTGATTTCCTTGAGAGTCAGCTGGTGGCATGTACACAGAAGTAGTTCATCTGGTGCTTATCAACCTCACTCTTTGCCTCCTCTTCCCTAGTGATAAAAATCAGTTTTTGATTAGGGCAACGTGTGTCCCCAATCGTCACAAGCTGCCACCTTTGGGATTTAGGTGCTTGTGAGAGAGTCTGGGGGCATTACTGATAGCAATCAGAATCAGAAATGTACCTGCTCAGATTATCCATATAAACAATTGAAATAAAAGCGTCACATTATACACCAGATTAACAGCAACTCCCAGAACAAAGCTTACAGTGTATAAAAATAGCTACGTAAAAAATTTACATAAAAGGCAAACCAAAAAGGAATTCTCAGTGCAGACATTTACAGAAAAGAAAATCAAACCAACACAACATATGACCTATTATCATGGCTGCCAAAACTTGTTGTTATTGTTTGTAATTTCATTTTCATTGTTTTATTTGAGATAATTCTCTAAAATCCTGTGACAGCTTGGTAGAATGAACTGCTTAACACTTGAACCATGAATTGCTGTCAATGTCTTTGTATATGTCTTAAATACAATCCACGTTCATGCTTCAATTGGTCTATATAGTTTTCTTTTCTCTGAAATGATGAAAAAAACCACAATTCAGATAAGTTACCATAGCAATCACTTTTCACAATCAACATATGCTTTGTACTGACAGTGATACTTCATAAGAGCTTTTTTTTTTTTTTTCATAAGAGCTTTTTATAAAGCTCCACTGTCCCGGAACCTAACTGTAATCCCAGGTATTGCTGCAGCTCTTCAACTAATAATCTTTTTGAATTGTTGAAAGTATTTTTGTGAAAACTGCTTAATTCTTATGAAAATTATAAGGTTTTTCAGGAAAATATTTCATTCTGTTTCTCTTCAGGTTAACAAACTCACTTATCCCTTCAAATCACACTCCATTTTGTGGGTTTTGTCCTCAAGCTCAATTTTCTTTTGAGAATTTACTCTATCTGATTTTGAAGAAAAAAGACGGCAAACTCTACATTTACAGAGGATTGAGGAATGAATCCTAGAGAAGCAGAAATAAGAATCAGGTGGGAATGCTGTGTACTTGGTCTCCAGTGGAAGGCAGGATAAGGGAAGGAATTCAGATCTCACTCCTTTCACCCAATCATTTTGAAATTCTGGTTTCCAGATTATAAAAATGTCTTATTTCAATCATTCTTATTTTTCTTTCCTGTGTGCATTCTTCTAATTGCAATTCTTTCCCTTGCTCCCTATCTCCTCTATGGGATTAATTTAGGTGACCTACTCGAATCATAACTTGCAGTTTATTTATAATGAACCAAAGTTTTACTATGGCTGTTGGGGATTTTTATATATTTGAGTAAACTATAGTAACACTATTCTCAAGGACACAAAAAATAATTTGTCCAAATGGCTTCTCTGTTTGACTGGCTCAAGAGAACATAAATAAAAATAAAAAGTTCAAATTGAAAGTGGCAATACCATGGAAACATACCTCTTTTGGAGATTATCTTAAAAATCACACTCATATAGCTATTATATATTGATGTATCCAATATATGTGCATGCATATATATTATATTGATATATACGTAATACACACATACATATATATGCACATATAGATACATACACACATATATAATATATACACTATTTGGAAAAGTGTGTGTGTGTACACACACACAAATTTGTTAGTCAGTTCATTAGAATGATTTGAGAGATGGCTGTATAAATATGCTGACACTTTTAAGTATATTAAATCCTTGGATTAAAATTTTTATATTTTAAAATTATTCTCATAATTGCTTTTAAAAATAAAGTATGAGAATTTCTTCTCATCTAATCAAAATATCAATTTATAAAATTAAGATTTTTGCACTCAGCAAAATTTTGGGCATTAGAATAAAAAATGCTCATTGAATGTTAAAAATCTCAAAATTGATTTCAATTATTCTGAGGATAATGATTTTTATTCAGAGGATGGGGAATCTGTTGAGATTCCATACTTCTGAGAATACCTTTCTGAGTAACCAAAGTTTCCTTTTGAAAAACTCTCTTCCTGTTTGAAAGCTGTAATTATAAGGTATCTTAATGTCAAGGCTTTCCCTTTCATCTCTAGGATGTTTCATACTTTCCTGGGAATTATTTCTGTAAACCTCAAACAGCCTACCCACCTGGACAACAAGTGGAACAGTTTCTCTCTTAGGCTTCTGTTTTGTGATTGTTTTCTTCTAACTTTTTGTTTTCTTCCAGATTACCAAGATCCTTGTTTACATGTTTTGATGCAGTCCTATGAGAGAATTAAACATTATCACATTGACACACACATATTTAACCTTTCTTATTTTTAATTTTAGGGTTCACATTAATGTATCTTTGAAAAGCAAATGTTATACATCTAATACAGGTAAGCCCCTAGGACAAACAATTCCACATCTGTGAGCCTTGACTGGTAACAGAACACATTCCACTGAAATTACCTTGGTTGTAGGGTTGCATTAAATGTATGCTAAGAGAAAAAAAGTCAGTTATTTTGAACACAGACTATACATACTTAGTTGCATCATGTTTTTGGCTGGGTTGATTTTCTTTCTACTTTCCGGGAAGTAATTATTATCATTTGATAGTCAAAATTTTCATTCTGGGAAAATACATCCTGCAAAAATTTTCTGAAGAAGTTTCATTAGGGGCTTTCAGTTTCTGCATTCCCTATTATGCATCCATGTTGAACCAATGTCCTGTATCCTAGCAGAAGATAAGGCAGCTCCAGTGTGGTGGTTCTCAAACTGTGGCCCCAGACCAGCAGTATCAGCACCCCCTGGGAACGTGACAGAAGTGAAAATTCTGAGGCCCCACCATAGAAGCATGTAAAAGAAACTCTGGGGATGGGGCCTGCAATCTATGATAAACAAGACCTCCTAGTGGTCCAGCTGCATGCAATTTGAGAACCACTGCCCTAGTGGCTTCCAGGGTTACACACGACTACTAGATTCTCTCTTTTAAGAGCTGAAATCAGGTTTTCTTAAACACACAGCTAAATTCCTTGGTTTTGTGACCACTTGAGAGAAATCATAACTGTATTTCCAAGAGTGTACTATTTCCTTACCTCCTTCCTCCCTCCCTCCCCTCTCTCTTCCTTCCTTCCATTCCTCCTTTATTCCCTAACTCTCTCCTTGTTATAAGCACATCAAGGGAATCACAGTGATATGGTACTTCAAATTATTACTGCTATATAATTCCTAGTAATACTTCTACATTTATATAAAAATTATATAGTACCAGACGTGTCTCTTGGTTAAGGAAGCTAGGGTAGAAAACTCCATTTTTCCCTAAAAGTATTTCTATGCTTTAACTAGAACTCCTTAACTCATTTGCTAAGAATCACAACTTAATAGTGTGATAGTGTTAAGAGTGTCATAGTGTTAATAGTGTGTAACTGTGTATGATTTATGTCCAAGTGAGATAAAGACATATGGCTCATTCATACTGAGACATTCATTATATTTAGCCTAAATTTAATTTAATTTGTGATTTTAAAATTCTTAATTTAGCTTAAACTACAGCCTTCTAAATTGATTCATAAGCAGGAGAGCAACCTCAAACCCTGCCAACATGATTGAGTCCTATAATATGAGACAGTATATATATATATATATGAATTTACATGTATAAAATAGAGGTATATATGCCATCTACATTATATATATCACATTTTATATATATATATACATATATACATATATATATATATACACATATATACATACCACAGATCTTTTGAGGTCTAGTCTCTTTTGCTAATAAGTTACTTAACTAGTAATGAATAAAATCTTAGTAACCTCAATAATATCCACACAAGATAATGTACCTATCATAAGAGTACAGTTCAATGAATTTTCAAAAACTGGGTGCATGAATGTAACTAGTACCTAGTTCAAGAAATAAAATAGTTGCAGATGAAGAAATCCCCAATTATACTCCCTTCCAGTCACTTCTACTTCTCCAAAGGTTACTATAATCCTGATATCTCACAGAATGGTTTTACCTGGTTTTATAATTTGTTATAAATGGAATCATACCACATGTATTCATTTGTTTGCCTTTTATTTAAACTCAACTTTATGTTTGTGACATTCATATATAATGTTGCATGTAGTTGTAGGTTGCTTATTTTCATTGCTGTATAGCTTGTTATTGGGCTTATTTATCTATTTTACTGGTGACAGACATTCTTGCTCTTTATTCTTTCTGGGATTTCACTTATACATAAATTAGACCTTTTGTGTGTGTCCCACATGTCTCTCATTTTCTTGTGTATCTTATCTATTCTTTTTCCTCTCTGTGCTTCAACTTGGATGTTTTCTATTGATCTGTATTCCAGTTTACTTCTCTTATGTTCTGCTGTGGCCAGTCTGCTTTTAAATTTATCCACCAAAGACCTATTTTTTTTTTAAAAGGTCAAGTCTTTTATTTATATATTTATTTATGGCTGCATTGGGTCTTCGTTGCTGTGCACGGGCTTTCTCTAGCTGTGGCAAGCAGGGGCCACTCTTCGCTGCAGTGCACGGGCTCTAGGCATGTTGGCCCCAGCAGCTGTGGCACGCGGGGGCTCAGTAGTTGTGGCTCGTGGGCTCTAGAACGCAGGCTCAGAAGCTGTGGCGCATGGGCCCAGTTGCTCCGTGGCATGTGGGATGCTCCCAGACCAGGGCTCCAACCTGGCTCCCCTGCATTGGCAGGCAGATTCCTAACCACTGTACCATGAGGGAAGTCCCCAAAGACCTATTTTTTAATATTATCTGAAGTCCCCCCAAACCTATTTTTTATTAGTATCTTTTTCAAGTCTAAAATGTCAATTTGATTTTTAAATATTTTAAAGTACATTTCTATTTTCTATTCCATTCATCTCCTTTGGCCATCTTTTCTTCCCCTTTCAATATCTTATTTATAGTTATTTTAATATCCTTGCCTGTTAACTACAATACCCAAATAATGCATAGATCTGCTTGTCTATTTTTCCTCTTGATTATTGATTATATTTTCTTGACTCTTTGCATATCTAGTCCTTTTTTTTTTGCATGACACCATATATAAAATAACAGAAGAGACTACATATGATGCTATTTTCCATCACATAATGTCCCCCCTTTACTGCAGATAGGTGAGGAGATAGGGTCTGAAGCTCAGTTGCAGTTTTAGTAAGACTCAGTCTACATCTGGTTTGTCCCTACTCCTAAGTCATGGACCTCTCAAGTTTCTGATTGAGACTCTGGCATGTTTTGCTTTCTTCAGATCTTAAACACAGAGAGATCCAGCTCTTCCATTCAGTGAGTCTCTACCCAGACCTCCAGCCATCTGTCCCATGACACTTCAAATGTGGCCAATCTCTTTAGTCTCCCTGAGTTGAGTGTAAGCTCCTTGATAATAAGGACCATGTTTTATTATATCTTACTTTATGGTAGGCGTCCAAAAGATATTTTTTTCCTGCATTGAACTAACTGACTTTATTACAGTTTGTATCTAATCCCTTTTACTGCTCCTGATGATATTAGTGTTCAGCAATATGAAGTCAATACTGACCCAGCTGCTTTTTTAAAGATAGGTACAATAGAGAAAATACTACATTGAAATGACAGAACTTGAGTGACGTCTTACTCCAATGTTTTCAGGTAAAACTGAACAAAATTATATGCATAAACATGTACCTTGATTATTCTAATAGCACCTTGCTATATATTCTAATATATACTAATAACTATAATTTCTATAAATCAGTAAGATATTGTGGCAATCAAGGAAAACTACATGACTCTCAAAACCTTTTTCTTTTATTCTCCTTGCATCCTCTCACCTCCCTGACTTTTCCTTCATTCCTTTTCTCTCTACTTTTCTTTTCACTCCCTCTCTTTCTCTTTTATTCTTTCAAACTCACTTCATTAAATAATATTCTTTCCTCCAAAGTAAAAATTCCAACTTGCAGGGAGCCAGTAGAGAGAGAGACAGATAAAAGAGTCAATGTTGTATAAGTATAAAAATAAAATAAAATAAAATAAATTTAGCAATGTAATAAATCAATTTTGCAATTGTGTTTTTTTTCAACCTACTTTGACCAGTATGGGAAGAAGGAAGTTATAATAAGTTTGAGGACATAATATTTTCACAACTTAAAAATAAATCATGGACCAGTCCCTCTCATCAGGAAACTTGCACAAGCCTCTTAGATAGCCTCATCCACCAGAGGGCAGACAGCAGAAGCAAGAACTACAATCCTGCAGCCTGTGGAACAAAAATGACATTCTCAGAAAGACAGACAAGATGAAAAGGCAGAGAGCTATTTACCAGATGAAGGAACAAGATAAAACCCCAGAAAAACAACTAAATGAAGTGGAGATAGGCAACCTTCCAGAAAAAGAATTCAGAATAATGATAGTGAAGATGATCCAGAACCTTGGAAAAAGAATGGAGGCAAAGATCAGGAAGATGCAAGAAATGCTTAATGAAGACCTAGAAGAATGAAAGAACAAACAAACAGAGATGAACAATACAATAAATGAAATGAAAACTACAGTAGAAGGACTCAATAGCAGAATAACTGAGGCAGAAGAACAGATAAGTGACCTGGAAGACAGAATGGTAGAATTCACTGCTGTGGAACAGAATAAAGAAAACAGAATGAAAAGAAATAAAGACAGCCTAAGTGACCTCTGACACAACATTAAACGCAACAACATTCGCATTATAGGGGTCCCAGAAGGAGAAGAGAGAGAGAAAGGACCCGAGAAAATATTTGAAGAGATTATAGTTGAAAACTTCCCTAACATGGGAAAGGAAATAGCGACCCAAGTCCAGGAAGCACAGAGAGTCCCATACAGGATAAACCCAAGGAGAAACACACCAAGACACACAGTAATCAAATTGGCAGAAATTAAAGACAAAAAAAATTCTTGAAAGCAGCAAGGGAAAAACAACAAATAACATACAAGGGAACTCCCATAAGGTTAACAGCTGATTTCTCAGCAGAAACTCTACAAGCCAGAAGGGAGTGGCATGATATACTTAAAGTGATGAAAGGGAAGAACCTACAACCATGATTACTCTACCCGGCAAGGATCTCATTCAGATTCGATGGAGAAACCAAAAGCTTTACAGACAAGCAAAAGCTAAGAGAATTCAGTACCACCAAAACAGCTCTATAACAAATGCTAAAGGAACTTCTCTAAGTGGGAAACACTAGAGAAGAAAAGAACCAACAAAAATAAACCCAAAACAATTAAGAAAATGGTCATAGGAACATACATATCGATAATTACCTTAAACGTGAATGGATTAAATGCTCCAAGCAAAAGACACAGGCTTGCTGCATGGATACAAAAACAAGACCCATATATATGCTGTCTACAAGAGACCCACTTCAGACCTAGGGACACATACAGACTGAAAGTGAGGGGATGGAAAAAGATATTCCATGCAAATGGAAATCAAAAGAAAGCCGGAGTAGCAATACTCATATCAGATAAAATAGACTTTAAAATAAAGAATGTTACAAGAGACAAGGAAGGACACTACATAATGATCAAGGGATCAATCCAACAAAAAGATATAACAATTATAAATATATATGCACCCAACATAGGAGCACATCAATACATAAGGCAACTGCTAAGAGCTATAAAAGAGGAAATTGACAGTAACACAATAATAGTGGGGGACTTTAACACCTCACTTACACCAATGAACAGATCATCCAAAATGAAAATAAATAAGGAAACAGAAGGTTTAAGTGACACAATAGACCAGATAGATTTAATTGATATTTATAGGACATTCCATCCAAAAATAGCAGATTACATTTCCTTCTCAAGTGCGCACAGAACATTCTCCAGGATAGATCACATCTTGGGTCACAAATCAAGCCTCAATAAATTTAAGAAAATTAAAATCATATCAAGCATATTTTCTGACCACAATGCTATGAGATTAGAAATGAATTATAGAGAAAACAACATAAAAACACAAACACATGGAGGCTAAACAATACATTACTAAATAACAAAGAGATGACTGAAGAAATCAAAGAGGAACTCAAAATATACCTAGAGACAAAAGACAATGAAAACACAATGATCCAAATCCTATGGAATGCAGCAAAAGCAGTTCTAAGAGGAAGGTTATAGTATAAAAGCATACCTCAAGAAACAAGAAAAATCTCAAATAAAATATCTAATCTTACACCTAAAGGAAGTAGAGAAAGAAGAACAAACAAAACCCAAAGTTAGCAGAAGGAAAGAAATCATAAAGATCAGAGCAGAAATAAATGAAATAGAAACAAAGAAAGCAATAGGAAAGATCAATAAAACTAAAAGCTGCTTCTTTGAGAGGATAAACAAAAGTGATTAACCATTAGCCAGATGCATCAAGAAAAAGGCGGAGAGAACTTAAATCAATAAAATTAGAAATGAAAAAGGAGAAATTACAACAGACACTGCAGAAATACAAAGCATCCAAAGAGACTACTACAAGTAACTCTATGCCAATAAAATGGACAACCTGGAAGAAATGGACAAATTCTTAGAAAGGTGTAACCTTCCAGACTGAACCAGGAGGAAATAGAAAATATGAACAGACCAATCAAAAGTAATGAAATTGACACTGTGATTAAAAATCTTCCAACAAACAGAAGTCCAGGACCAGATGGCTTCACAGGTGGATTCTATCAAACATTTAGTGAAGAGCTAACACCCATTGTTCTCAAACTCTTCCAAAAAATTGCAGAGGAAGGAAAATTCTCAAACTCATTCTATGAGGCCACCATCACCCTGATACCAAAACCAGACGAAGGTACTACAAAAAAAGAAAATTACAGACCAATATCACTGATGAATATAGATGGAAAAATTCTCAACAAAATACTAGCAAACAGAATCCAACAACACATTAAAAGGATCAAACACCATGATCAAGTGGGATTTATCCCAGGGATGCAAGAATTCTTCAATATATGCAAATCAATCAATGTGATACACCATATTTACAGACTGAAAAATAAAAACCATATGATCACCTAAATAGATGCAGGAAAAGCTTTTGACAAAATTCAACACCCATTTGTGATAAACAGTCTCCAGAAAGTGGGCATAGAGGGAACCTACCTCAACATAATAAAGGCCTTATATGACAAACCCACAGCAAGCATCATACTCAGTGGTGAAAAACTGAAAGCATTTCCTCTAAGATCAGGAACAAGACAAGGATGTCCACTCTCACCACTATTATTCAACATAGTTTTGGAAGTCCTAGCCACGGCAATCAGAGAAGAAAAAGAAATAAAATGAATAGAAATTGGAAAAGAAGAAGTAAAACTGTCACTGTTCACAGAACACATGATAATATACACAGAGAATCCTAAAGATGCCACCAGAAAACTACTAGAGCCAATCAATGAAATTGGTAAAGTTGCAGGATACAAAATTAATGCAAAGAAATCTCTTGCATTCCTATACACTAATGATGAAAAATCTGAAAGAGAAATTAAGGAAAAACTCCCATTTACCACTGCAACTAAAAGAATAAAATATCTAGGAATAAACCTACCCAGGGAGACAAAGACCTGTATGCAGAAAACTATAGGACATTGATGAAAGAAATTAAAGATGATACCAACAGATGGAGAGATATACCATATTCTTGGATTGGAAGAATCAATATTGTGAAAGTGACTATACTACCCAAAGCAATCTACAGATTCAATGCAATCCCTATCAAATTACCAATGGCATTTTTTATGGAACTAGAACAAATAATCTTAAAATTTGTATGGAAACACAAAAGACCCTGAATAGCCAAAGCAGTCTTGAGCGAAAAAAATGGAGCTGGAGAAATCAGACTCCCTGACTTCAGACTATGCTACAAAGCTACAGTAATCAAGACAATATGGTACTGGCACAAAAACAGAAACATAGATCAATGGAACAAGATAGGAAGCCCACAGATAAACCCACACACCTATGGCCAACTAATCTATGACAACGGAGGCAAGGATATACAATGGAGAAAAGACAGTCTCTTCAATAAGTGGTGCTGGGAAAACTGGACAGTTACATGTAAGAGAATGAAATTAGAACACTCCCTAACACTGTACATAAAAAGAAACTCAAAATGGATTAGAGACCTAAATATAAGACCAGACACTATAAAACTCTTAGAGGAAAACATAGGAAGAACACTCTTTGACATAAATCATGGCAAGATCTTTTTTGATCCACCTCCTAATGTAATGGAAATAAAAACAAAAATAAACAAATTGACGTAATGAATCTTCAAAGCTTTTGCACAGCAAAGGAAACCATAAACAAGAAGAAAAGACAACCCTCAGAATGGGAGAAAATATTTGCAAATGAATCATCGGACAAAGGATTAATCTCCAAAATATATATATAGCTCATGCAACTCAATATTAAAAAAACAAACAACCCAATCCAAAAATGGGCAGAAGACCTAAATAGATATTTTTCCAAAGAAGACATACAGATGGCCTAGAAGCACATGAAAAGCTGCTCAATGTCACTAATTATTAGAGAATTGCAAATCAAAACAACAATGAGGTATCACCTCACACCAGTTAGAATGGACATCATCAGAAAATCTACAAACAACAAATGCTGGAGAGGGTGTGGAGAAAAGGGAACCCTCTTGCACTGTTGGTGGGAATGTAAATTGATACAGTCACTAAGGAGAACAGTATGGAGGTTCCTTAATAAACTAGAAATAGAATCACCATATGACCCAGTAATGCCACTACTGGGCATATACCCAGAGAAAACCATAATTCAAAAAGACACATGCACCCCAAATATTCATTGCAGCAGTATTTACAGTAGCCAGGTCATGGAAGCAACCTAAATGCCCACCTACAGACGAACGGATAAAGAAGATGTGGTACATATATACAATGGAATATTACTCAGCCATAAAAGGAACGAAATTGGGTCATTTGTTGAGACGTGGATGGATCTAGAGACTGTCATACAGAGTGAAGTAAGTCAGAAAGAGAAAAACAAATATCGTATATTAACGCATATATGTGGAACCTAGAGAAATGGTACAGATGAACCAGTTTGCAGGGCAGAAATTGAGACACAGATGTAGAGAACAAACCTATGGACACCAAGGGGGGAAAGTGGCATGGGGGTGGGGGTGGGGGTGTGATGAATTGGGTGATTGGGATTGTCATGTATACACTGATGTGTATAAAATTGATGACTAATAAGAACCTGCTGTATAAAAATAAATAAAACAAAATTCAAAAATTATAAACAAACAAACAAATAAATAAAATAAAATAAAGCATGGACTATAAGAAGCTCTTGTAATAGTAATGATTAAAAAAGCAACCCACTTCTATTTTGTCAATTCTTACATTTATAACATTATAAACTCTCAGGAAAATACAGAATAAGCTATATGGCTATACTTGAGCGTAACAAGAAGAAATTAGAAACTGAAGGAAAGTTGACCCCTATACTGGGTGAGCTCTACTTTTGCATACGTTTTCCTCTGAGGGCATCTCCCATTTGCAGAGGCATAGGCTAACTAGAACTAAACCTTGAAATCAAGGGTAATAAAATCTCAAAAAAGGAGAGAGCCAAAGAGTGGTGAGGAGCCCAGATTTGTGTGTAAACTACACAAATGATCTCTAAACTGCATGTGTGGAAGAAATTTCATGTAGCCCAGAAGAAAGCAACACCTGGAAAGCTTAAAAACCTGACATAGATTTTAGCTGTTACCCATACAGAGGAGACAGAGTTTGTAGTTGAACCTCACCAAGCCAGGAGTTATTGGCAATCATGTCAATCTTTCTATTGAAATCCCAGAAAAACTTAGTAAAGACTATGTGTCAAGATTCAGCATTCACCCTGAGACAGATGTGAAATATAAAATGTAACAGTAACTGTGACATGATCAAGGAAATCAGCCAGTAATCTTATTCTCTGCCAGAAAAAACAATCCATATCCTTTAGCCTATACAGTAGAACCTAGGATCTCTACAACATATCACCAAACAAAGAATAGTTATGAATAAGAAGTTACCACACATAAAAATGAAGAGTAAAATAATGTAACACAAAGCCCAGAGAATATCCTTGGATAATAGAGACTGGAAATAACAGTTAAGAACTTTAAATCAGTATTACATAACATGTTCAATGACTTAAAGAAAAGTGTGGTAACAATGAGAGAACAGATAGAAATCTCAGTACTGAAAATGTAAATGAAAGTAATTCTACAACTTAAAACCACAATATTGAAAATTAACAATTCACTAAATTATCTTATCACCAGATTGGAGGTGCAGAATAAAGACTCAGTGAACGTAAGGACAAAAAATATAAATTATATATTCTAAAAAATTGAGAGAAAAATAATAGAAATAAAAGAAGCAAATCCTCAGTGACCTGTGGGACAATAGTGAGCAATCTAACAAATGTGTAATTGGAGTCCCAGTAGGAGAAGCAAAAGAGAATTGCGGCATAAAATATATTTGAAGAAACAATTGAAAATATTCCTAGATTTGTTGACGTCCATTAACTTGCATCCAAAATGGTCAGCAGCTCCCAAGGAGGAATGATAAAAAGAAAAACACATCTAATTACATCATACTGAAAGTAACTGAAAGCAAATATAAAGACAATGATTTGAAAGTAGCCGTAGAAAATTTGTTCAGGGGAACAATGACATGAAAAGCAGCTGATGTCTCATCAAGAAAACAATGCATAACAAAGTTAATTCAACATCTTTAAAATGCTGGAAAAAAACCCTCAAACTAGAATTTTATATCTAGTAAAAATATATTTTAGTCAAAAGCAAAATAAAGACATGTTAAATTGAATAAAAGAAAACTGGGAAAAATTATCACTAGCAGACCTGTGCTAAAAGAAGTATTAAAGAAAGTTCTTTGGTTGAAGGAAAATGATACTGGATGGAAACTCAGATATATAAGAAAGAATGAATATAGATTGTATATGTGCTAAAATATAAAATACTATTAAAATTTTTTTACAAAGATAACCAACTATTTAATGCTATATATATCCCATTATATACGACCTTTGAAAAATTGTATTTTCATTTAACCTCTTCCATCTTTTTTGCTCTTGTTGTCATATCCATTACAACTGCATACATTATAAACCTCACACTACAATTATATGGAGGAGGATAAATGAAGTTATAATGTTTTGGGGTTTTAGATTATTACATAAGTTGACTGTTATAAACTGAGTTCTTATTGAAATTCCTAGAGCAACCACAATAAAAGAATACAAAGACATATAGTTAAAAGGCCAATAGATAAATTAAAATGTAATACTAAAACTTATTGGAGTGTCTCAAAAGAAGGCAGGAAAAGAGAAACAGAGGACAACTAGAAAACAAATAGGGAGCTGGTGGTCTTAAATGTAAATATATCAATAATTAAGTAAAATGTGACTTGGCTAAATCCTCCAATTATAAAGTAAAAATTGTCAGACTATAATAAACAATCAAGACTCAACTACATGCTGTATACAAGGGGTTAAGATTTTTCTGAAAGGTCCGGATAGTAAATATCTTAGTCTTGTAGGCCACATGGATTTGTTTCAACTCTTCTGGCTTTGCAGCATAAAACAACACAGGTAACATGTAAAGAAATGGGCACGGCTGTGCTACCATAAAACTTTATTTATGAAATTAAGCAGCAGCCTGGGAGTCATAGTTTGATCAGTCTCTCTGTACATGAGATGCACTTTAAATATAAAGAAATAACTGAAAATAAAAGGGTAGAAAAAGATACACATGTACACTGTAAGCATATGAAAACAGTATGGCTATATTAATATCTGACAATGTAAAATTCAACACAAGGAGTATTACAACCATAATGAGAGACATTTAATAATTATAACAGGTTCAATACATAAGCAGGTCACAACAATTGTTAGTGTATGTTCCTAATGAAAGCCTAAAGCAAAAAGTGACAGAACTAAAGGGAGAAATAGCCAAATATACAATATTAGAGAATTTAACAGATCTTTCTCAGTAGCTGATAGGGTAAATGGACTAAAATTCAGTAAGCATGATCATAATGAAATAACTAGTACTGGGCTAGCTCTAGTACTGGAAATGTATGCTTGTAACCTTCTTATCAATGCATTATATGTGAAGTGATTTCATATAATTTGAAAAAAATCTATAAGAATAAGAGGATTTAAACAAACTATTATCTACTTTAACATAATATACTATAGAACACTCTACCCATCAGCCACCATACAAGTATTTTCAAGTGTTGAGTAGCATCCACCTGGAAATACTGCATGCCTGCATGCTAGGCCAAAAAAAACAAAAACAAAAACAAAAAAAACCTCAATGCATTCAAAAGACTAAAAGCATACAGACTAGGCTGTCTGAACAAAATGGAATTAGATGAGAAATGTTTTGAAGTTAATAGAGTTCTAGTTACATGGCTCCAAAGTAGAAAACACAAGAGGAATATAAAAATATTTTGAACTGAGTAAATATGAAAATATAACATACTGAAATTTGTGGAATGCAGCTAACCCATTGCTGAGAGGGAGATTAAAATTTTAAAAGCTTAAGTTATAAAAAAAGAAATGCTAACATCAGTGATCTAAATTTTTCATTTACTTCATGAAATTAGAGAAAGAAGAGCAAGTCAAGCTCTAAATAACTAGAAGAAAGAAAATAGTAATGACAAGAGCAGAAAAAAATTTAAATTGACAATAAGCAATAGAAACAAAAACAAAGCAAAAAGTTAGTTATTTGAAATCATCAAGAAAATTGAAAGCTCCCTAAAAAGATGATACATGATATATGATATATGATAAAGGAACAAAACATAAATTAAGAAAATTACAGAACAATATTCCTCATGAATGTAGACAAAAAAATCCTTAATGAAACATTGGCAAATAGTATCCATCAATATATATATAAATTATGATACATCATAATAGAGTGGGATTTTTTTCCAGGAATGCAAGATTGGCTTAACATTCAATCATCAATCAATGTAACTTACCATTGTATCAGAATAAAAAATATGAGAAAACAATATGATTATTTTTAGAAATAATGTAGATACAGATAGAATATAATATAGATGTAGATATAGAAATGGCATTTGAGAAAATTCAACAATGATTTGTTATAGAAACTCTTAGTAATCTAAGAATATTAAAAAATTTCTTCAACCTGTTAAAGGACATTGTGTTGGAAGGAATTTGGCCTTGCCCAAAGAGAGGTCTGGCCTTCGTGCTCAGTTCCTGGGAGATAATCTCTAAATAGTTAGAATTTTCTGAGTGATAAGAGTGGCTTTCTTATTTGTGGGGGGCTTCTTGGATCACACCTGATAGTTTATGCTGAGGAGATGTCTCAGGGCAGGGCCATCAACACCCAATCATCTTGGGGTGGAGACTGGCCACACCTGAAAGAACAATCATACAGTTTAGGATGGGGGCTTTGGGCCATTTGATATCAGCCTGACATCTGGGGAAGGGAGAGGCTGGAGATTGAGTTCAACCACATGGATAATTAATCAATCAATCATGCCCATGTAATGAAGTCTCAACAAAAACTTTGGACACCAAAGTTCAGGTGAGCTTCTCAGATCAGCAATACTCCATGCTTTTGCCACTCATTGAGGCCAGTAGCGTAACAGGTCCCTGAGGACAAAGGAAACTTCACATTTAGAATCCTCCCAGACTCTGCCCTGCACTTCTCTTCTCTTAGTCAATTTTAATGTATCCTTTACTTGTCATGAATATAACCATGAGTTCTGTGAGTATTCTAGCAAATTATCAAACCTGAGCTTGAGTTGATAGCAGAAATGAGGGTAGTCTTATGTGAACTCTTCTCTCTAACTATGTATTTGGACCCTAACTCCTTGCAGCTGGAGTCAGAAGTCTTGGGCAGACACGGCAGTCTGGAGGACACTACCCTTAACTAACTCTGAGTAGGGAAATATGAAAAACGTACAGCTAATATCATACATAATGGCAAATACTGAACAATTCAATCTCTAAGATTGAGAATATGTAAAGATGTCTGCTCTCCACATTTCTATTCAACATTGTATTGAAAGTCTCTATGAGGGCAAAAAAATAAATAAAAAGCATATGAAATGGAAGAAAAGAAGTAACATTATTTCTATTTGCAGATAAAATGATTGTTTTCATAGAAATCTTAAGGAATTCACAGAACAACTAACAGAACAAGTGAATTTAGGAAGATGGTTGTATGCATTTCAACAGCAAAAATTAATTATATTTCTATATACTAATATTAAAATGGAAAATAAAACTCACAGAATAATTGCATTTATAATAGCTGCAAAGTACATAAAACATAAGAATGAACTTTGTAAGACATATCAACTGTCTACATTAAAATTTATAAAATATTGCTAAGAAAAAAAGGAAAATATTTAAGTAAATGGAGAGATATAGGATGGTCATGGTTTGGAAGACTAAATATTTTTAAGATGTTAAGTATATCCAAACTTATCTAGAAATTCAAAGCAACCATAGTCTCACAAAGCTTTAAAAATTGGGGTGGGGGGGAGGTAGAAAGTAACAAGTTGCTCAAGTTTATATGGAAACACAAAGATATAAAATTACTAACACAAGCAGAACATCAAAGTTGAAGGACTATTATGATGATGAGGATGAAGATGAGGATGACAAATATGCCAAGGCCAAAAGGAAGTTTTTTAACCAATGGTGCTAGAATGACTTGATATGTATATGCTATATATATATATATATATATATATATAGCATAAAACAAGCAAATAAACTAACTTTATCTTGCACCACACACAAAATAGCAGATATATACTCAAATGTAAAACTATAAAATTTCTAGAAAAAGACATAGAGAAATATCTTTTCCACTTTGGAATAAGCAAAGATTTTGTAGAGTGGACACGGAAAGCAGTAAATATAATAGGAAAAAATTGATAAGTTGTTATTCATCAAAATTAAAAACTGCTCATCAAAAGACAGCATTAAGAAAAGAATAATCAAACCACAGACTTTGGCAACATATTTACAATATATAACAAAGGTTTTTGATATAGAATATGTAAAGAACCCTTACAGAGCAATTACATAAGACAAATAACAATAAAATCATAGGCAAAAGATTTGAATAGTCGCTGTACAAAAGAAGCTCACCAATAAGTACATGGAGCTTAAAATCATTAGGTCTCAGGGAAATGCAAGTTAAACCCAAAATTAGATATCATTTCACACCTCCTAGAATGGCTAAAATTAAACAGAACACCACCACCAAATTTATGCAAAGATGTAAAAGAACTGAAACTTTATATATTGCTGGTGGGGCTGCAAATAGGACAACTACTTTGAGAAAGCTGTTTGGCAATTTCTCATGAACAAGTATCTACCCTACAGCCTAGCAGTTCCATTTCTAGGTATTTGCCCAAGAGAATGAAAACATATGCCCACGAAAAATGCTTATATAGAAAGTTGGTTTTAGCCATATTATTCATGACAGCCCATACTGGCTTGAAACTATCCAAGTGTCCATAGATAAGAGAATGGATTAAAATAATGTGATATATTCTAACAACGGACCACTACTCAGCAATTCTAAACAATTAAATCATTAATACATGTATTGATATCTCAGAAACACTGTGTTAAAGGAAAGAAGTCAGATACGAGTACATTCTGTATAGTTCCATTTATATTAGGTTCCAGATTAAGAAAACATAATCTCTGGTGATAACAATCAGCATAGTGGTTGCCTAAGGGAAAAAAGATGGCAGGGCTGGACAGGAAGGAATTCCAAGGGAACTTTCTGAGGTGATGGGATGCTCTATATCATGACTGGAGTAATGGTTACAAAGGTATATAAATTTATCAAAACAGATTTAATTGCATATTTAATGTAAGCGAGTTTTACCTTAATATAACAACATTATACAGCGAAAAGCTAAAGCATGATCCTTATGGCCAGGGAGTGAAAGAACCAGGCAAAAAGTACAATGAGAATCTGGATACCTTTTCCATTTCCAATACTACTTACTTTCTAGGTGGATTTAGTATTTGTCTAGGGATGAAAAGTGGTTTCTGTGATTTTACCAAATTCTGTCAAATAAAAGAAGGAGGTATTCAGAGGAAAGGAGTAATTAGAATTCCCTCGAAGGAATTCTGTGGTATTCAGGGCAAATCATAATATCTTTCAGCATACCTTTCAGGTAAAATCAGGCTAAGAATCACTGCTCTCAGTCTGGCATTACAAAAAAGCGTTTGTTAAGAGCAACATGAAACATATTTGTAGAATAAGAGCTGAATAACTTCAAACTGATATTTTTCTTATTTTAAAGTTACAAAACAAAAGTAAAAACAATCTCCCTTCTTTTCTTAATTTCACTCTCCAAAATCATAACTGCTAACACTCTTATAATGCCTTAATGTGCCAGGCACTGTTCTAAGTGCTGCATAGGTATTAAATTATTTTAGCCTTAGGATATCTCTGTTTTACATTGAGACTAATAAACTTGCTTGTGGTCATAGAGCTAGCAAGTAGCAAAACCAGGATTCAAGCTCCAGCAGTCTGGCTTCCCAGTCCTGTTCCAAGTTATACAAATAAGCTAAGTGTTAACCACTGTGAAATGTACTAAATAGAAATAAAAATAGTGTTGCTGCTGGGGGAAGGGGTATTCACTGAGTCTATGTATATGAGATTTACTTGGAATTTTTAATGAATTTCTCCATTTTTGTTACTGAGAGTCCACTCTCTCTTGCAGGGAAAAGCCTCTAAAAATTATTCTGATTACTTTTGGGCTCAGTTTTGAGATTGATGTGGTAAAAATAATATAATTTTATGGAAGTGTCCTTTTTAATTTGGGGAAATTTCAGAGATTTGAAAGCAGGTTAGATTTCCATCTACTACTGGAAGAGAACAAAAATTTATTTAAACCATTCCCTTTAGCAATATTTTCAGTCAACATTTTTTTTTCAGTCAACTGATTTGAGGGATGAGTTTAAGGCATTAATAAAGAACGAGCACTTGGGTTAAAATAAAAATTGTTACAATTATTTGTCTTAAATGTTCTCAATCAGTCAGCTTTTTTTATAACTTTAAAATGAGATAAAATTTAAATAATAGAATCACAATAAATTAATATTGGAAGACTCTCTAATTAGTGAGGCAGAGAGAAGAGTCTTGACCTTGGGGTCAGTGAGTCTGGGTTCTCATCCTCATGTGTCAAGACTTAGCTGCAAGTCCCTGGACAAGTCCCTCCTCTTAAGATGCTTGCCCTTCTGTAAATAGGGGACAATAGGATCTACTCACAGGGCTGGTGTGAGGATAAATGTATAGTGTATGTGAAAGACCCCAGCAGGTGACAGGGACTCACAAAACTGATGGTGAGTAACGGACAGCTGCCCAGGCCACATAGCTACTGAGTGGCCAAAGGGAGTTCAGTCCTCGCTCTCAACTCCCCTTCCGTGTTATTTCTGTAAGTGCAGGGCTATTAAAGGTTCAAGTTGCTTTTAAATAACTTTTTAGAAGATTCTTAAACATTTTTGTGAGATTTTCCCCAGTACCATAAACTTGTTTCTAGATTTCCTTGAAAGGAAGTAGGGAACTAATCTAGTAGTGTCTTCTAAGTGTGCCTTTATTTATTTATTTAATTTTTTCGGTATGCGGGCCTCTCACTGTTGTGGTCTCTCCCATTGTGGAGCACAGGCTCCTGACGCGCAGGCTCAGCGGCCATGGCTCACGGGCCCAGCCGCTCCGCAGCATGTGGGATCTTCCCGGACCGGGGCACGAACCCGTGTCCCCTGCATCGGCAGGTGGACTCTCAACCACTGCGCCACCAGGGAAGCCCAGTGTGCCTTTATTTTAATGCTTCAGAGTTGCTAAGAGACTGGATGGAGGTGTTATTAATGCTACAGTAGAGATCATACTGCAGTATACAAATGTATCAAATCAACATGTGGTTCACCTTAGATTTATACATTGTTATACGTCAATTATATCTCAGCTAACAAATAGGTTAGAGGGGGATGAAGGAGATAGGAAAAGTGAAGGAGGATAGGAGTTGCACACATAACCAGTACATCACAATCCTGGAATGCGGTGTCATTTGAAAAGATACATAAAGTGTTATAACAGAAATGTATATTTGGAAAATAAAAACAATACCCCTGTAAAATAATTCACACATGAAAGAGTTCATAAGACTTTAGGTTTCCCAAGTGTAGGCATATGTATAACAAATTTGAAAACTCAGAGGCAACATGAGGAATTATTATCACTTCCTCATTTAGAGGGGCATTTTCTGTGATTTCTCATTTATAGCATGCCTGAGACACAGCACAGAAGGGCACCAGGACTATGGGTATTTAAGACTGGGACCCTGGCGGTGTGGAATTGCCACTTTCAGCAAACCAGCCATTGATACCTGTGCAGGTAATTAGGGTCATACCCATGAGAATAGTTATTTTTCTTTCTTCCCTGGTCACAGCTCTCAGCAAAGTAAGTTTCCTCCTGGGCCAAGCTTAATAAAGAGCTAGAGGAGGAGAGGAGGGCTCTAACCACTGCATCTTAGAAAGACAGTTGTCAGCAATTTCTGGGTTTGAAGAAGGAAACAAAGAAGAATAAATAGTTGGACTTATTACAAGTTTCAATTTGATATCCTTAGCATTTCTAAGACTCTCCAAAGAAACTCTCCATTAAAATAGATTTCCTAATGTCTTCAGTGAAAAATAGAGAATGGCTTTCACTTGGGCAATAGTAAATATGGGAACCACCATTATGTAAAGTATCAGTAGATCAAAATAAATGTAACAGTACTGAATATGCATGAAAGCAGGATGCCACTGGCATGTATTCAGCATCATCGTTCAAAGTGTTTCCTTTAGGTGGGTAATGTGCTAACACAGCCTGGGCAGAGGCAGATGCTTGAGGAACAGGATTTCCCTTCACCTTTGAAACAATAATTAAACCAAACACATGAAATTAAAAAAAAAATAAAGTGAAATGCTAGAAGAGATAAAAATTGAAAACATTATGTTTTGATGCTATCTCTTTCCTCTGGAAATGTTTCAGTTCACGTGTAGTAGGAGAGGGCAGGGCCATGAATGGTTCTGCCCTTTGGGTGGCCAATGACCTTGTGATTGACTAAAGGGGGACTCCAGCATTTCCACATTATCTTATTTGCCCTCTAGTCTCCCCTGTTATTTATGCTTTGATAGAATAATGGGGCATTTTCTTTTCTTCCTTCTTTTGGCTGCCTGCCAAGCTATGGGTAGGGAAGGAAAAAGAAACGAAAACTTGGATTAGCTTGACGTCTAATACAAGGTGAGAGGCCACATCAGCCCTGCACTTGAGAGCACACCCTTCCACCCCTAGCACTATATTAAATGCTAGCAGGCAATCAAAGTCAGAGACGAAGTTTTAATTCCAAAGAAGTCCTGGTGAGGCAGCAAAATATATTTGAAAGTTTATATGGGATATGGAATAAGATATTGCATGTGTTATCGTAGGCAGATTACACTCACTGAGCCTTAGATACTATGAAATATGGTTACCTTATTAAATTTACCTCATTAAAATTTGAGGATTTGAGTAAAAGTACAAAAAGAGAAGAAGATGCTTACATAGTAATAAATGAGGAAAGTCACTCAAAATGTGCTATAAATGGTCCTTCAGCACTATATTTTCAACTTATTCAGCAGGGAGTCTGAATAAGTTCCCTCATGGGAACATATATTTGATTTTAGACAGAGTATTGATTGGAAATAGAATTCAGTTAAAATCAACTTTCTTGCAAGATCCTGTTCCATATATTAAGAGATACTAATAAGAAGGGTTTTAGAAAGCCTCAATTTAACAGTATTTCTTGAAGTTTGGGGGTTATAGGCAGTCTTCTTTAGTCTTTTGCCAATTTAGGACTGTCTTTTTTTTTTTTTTCTAAGACAGTAGAATAGTAAAGCATTATAAAAGGCAAAACTGACAAAAGATATTTGTGATTTTTAGACTTCCATATTGCCTACATATTGTACAAAAACTTCATGAAAATAGTCATGAGTTCCACAGTTGCAAAAGATAAATCTCTTGGTAAACTTCCAGTATTCACACAATGTGTATTTTGAGATTACAAATGTCTGGTTAATGCTTACTTCCAGTTTAGTGATAAGAAGTATGGTGGTGGTCAAGGGTCTCTTAAATGCAACCAACCTGGAAATTATGGTTTTAATACAGTTCTGAATAAGTTTGTGGCTACATCATGCTACATTTTTCCTTTATCTTTGACTCTTTTAATTTTTCATTAGTTCTTGTTATATAAGATATGCAGGAGAGAATTTCGAACTCAAATAGTAACATTCAACTTCCTGCAGATATAAAAACAATGTTCAGAGAACAGGATGGAGAGAAAGGGAGTAAATAATTTAAAAAGTCATTGAATTATCTCTAGGTCTTTAATGTTTCCTATCTGTTAAACAACTAGATATGAACTGGGTTTAGTCAATTAGTACCTTTTGCCTGGAACTGTCAGTTAATACCCTACATACACAGGAAATGATTGGAGTCATCCATTCTCACTATCAAAATATCTCAAATTAAAAAAAAAAAAATTCCAGTGAGAAGTTATATGAATCAAAACAGCAGAGGAATCATGAGCCCTTATTCTGCAATGAATATACCATATCACAGTGTCAAGCACAACTGCTAAGCATACCCTTTCCATATTTAAAATAGATATAAAAATATGTATCTCATATTAATGGAATGGGGAGTGCATGTTATTTGAGTAGCCACTAGGTATGTTAACAAATGTATTCTTAAATTCTACTTGGGTATAAAAGATTGTTTCCCTCATTTCTCTCTCCACTGGCTTTTTAGATTGCCAATGCAAAGAACTAATATAATTGTGGCTCAAAGCTGTTTGCAATAATGGGTGACTCACTAAGATTGTTGATGGTATTATTTTACAGGATGGTAGACACAAGGGTATATTTCTTTAGGTATCTGCGGAAAAAGTATGGACCATATCTTTATTAAAAATCTCTCATATCCACATAAAATGGTGATGAATTAAGCTAAGACAGAAATGAAACTCTCATATTGACTTGTAAAGGTGAAGTTATCTAGAAGAAAAAAAAAGAGAGTATAGTAGACCCGAAAATAGACTTAGCAATTCTTACCCTGAAGCACTTACTCTGGACACAGGTGTTAACAATAACTCATATAGCAAAAGTGCTTGCTTATCTCAGAGGGCAGTAGAAAGAATAACTAGTTAGAAATGTGAAGCACTTAGCAAATCTGAAAAGTTCTGCAAATTCTTAATGAAAACATTTTGATGCTTGGGGTAAGAATTGAAATTTATTATTTTGATTACCAATAATACTGACACTAGAAAAGCTGGTGCACTTTTCAATTAAATAACAGTTATTTAGACAGATGTTCATGTCAGATGGTAAAATAAGCACTTAATTTAATGAAGTACTTTAAAGGAAATGCATGAAGTCTTAACCCTTAACCTAAAGACACTATGAAGATAAATGTCCAGTATGTTTTTACCCATGATTTTAATTTTGGGTTACCGTATGGTAATGACAAATGACATAACCAAAAAAACAAAAAACACACACCCAATTTTTTTCTATTCATAGAAGGACAAACAGGGTATGATGAGACATTGGCAATCAGAATAGGATGATTAAGCATGCTGGGGGAGCTCCAAGAACTTAACATTCATTTGAACATAATGTAGAGGACTGCTGTTTATTTTTCAGCTCAATTCCAGGATACAGAGAAATTTTATTTTCATTCTTTTAAGAAATAAAATTACTTTGGAGTGCATCAGAAACCCTAAATAAATAAAACCAAAATACCCTAGAGGCCAAGCTGTTAGATTTGTGAGCACCTCACTGTGGATTATAAAGGTAGGATAAGATTTTGATAGTCAGGAAACACACACAGAAGGAGAATTTCTGTAAGATAGATACCACCTCTGGGCAACTGTTTGCACTTCCTTTCTTTTACGTAGTACAGGCAATCTTCTAAATTTTCCATGGAAATCATGGGCACAAAGCAACATGAAGTGTTTGTAGGTAAAATTTTCACTGAGAAAAAAACCCACATTTGTTATCAAGTGATAGTGCAGACTGTTCAAGATTGAGGACTGAAGTGCCAAGATTAGAACTGACTGTGCCCTAGTGTGAGTGGACATGTATATCAACTACAACACACAACAGCAATGTGTTTCTGCCTTATGTGACTGAAAAAGAGAAAAAGGCATAACAAGAGAAAATAAGAACTAGTAATTAAGCACAAAGATTCTAAAATATCACTGCCTTAAATCGAATATAATTATCCCTTACAACTGTGTAATCTCAAGCAAGTCATTTAACCATTCTTTGCCTTAGTTTTTTCCAATGTAAAATATGTATAATAAGAGTACCTACTTCAGAGATGGATTGTGAGAACGAAATATAACTCAGTACATGCTCACATCACGTGACTTTAAAAATTCTGAGCCACTGCCTCCATTTGATGGCAGCTCCATTCAAATATTACTTCACTGACATTTGTATATTCACAGGGTGAGATCATGGATCTGATTGAGTCTGTTTTTTCTTTTGATTTTCTTTTAAGTTAACTTACCTGAGTTGTTGAAAGGGGTTACATCAAGACATCAAGAAAATATAAAATAAAGTCTAAAGTTGCCACTAGCTATACATATCCCCTTGCAAAATTCGATTTCCTCATTTATTAGATACAGGAGTTTGAAACCCATGTTTGAAACCAGGGGTACACCACATAATCACCAATGGAACTTTTAAAAACTGCAATGCTAGAATTGCGTCTCTGACCAGTTGCATCTGAACCTAGGGTCAGAGCTGGGGCAATGAGGAATACTAGGCATGTGTGTATGTTAAGTATCTTCATTGGTCAACCGGATTTTCATTATAAACCACTGTTAGATGATTTGTGAGGTTGATACCATATGTATTATTTCATGACTCTAATAATCTTTAAACACCATCTAAATCATTTTTAAAGTAATCTTGGTACTTTGTCTAATCATTGTTTTAAAACTCAAGACAACATAATGATGACTTTTTCCCTGAATTAGATTCTTCTATGCAACAAAGTGACCTAAGTAGAATAGAGAAGTAGTGACAACAAGATGGCTCTACCTCACCAACACTTGCACTGCTGGCCAGACCTGTCACTGCAAAGATACCCAGCTGTCCCTGCAGGATGTACTCACCGCTTTTACTTAATCTCCAGCAACCTCAGCCGAACTGTTTAGAATGGCTGACTTTTAGGCACTACGTGCCTTTTAAAAATCTACCTAAGCATTGAAAAAAAATCAGATAATTGAATTCAGACCACTGGCTGAGAAAAATAAGGGGACACAGGTGAAATCACTCCAGGCCATGTCCCCAGTCTTGGTAATATAGTCACAGTGAGCTGAAGACAAAACATGATCAGCCTGATTTGGGATATGTCTTTCCTATTATAGAAATTACATGCCCAGCTGAAATGAGCATAATGAACACACTGTATTTTCTCCCAGTGTAAGTCAATGAACAATGAACATCTTTTTTCTACAACTTACTTTGATTTCTTCATGTACAGCCAATAGACGACACCAGCAACTAGGGCAGCGAGGAGGAGACCAACAACGATTCCCACAATTAGTTTTGCCTGGTCATTCACCTTTTCTTTGTTTTCATCTACAACAAAAAAGAAAAGCCCATGCAATTACAGACAATGCCAAGCATTTGTGAAAATACGTCAATCTAGTTATTATTTCTTATTAAAAATGACTGAGGCTCACTACTAAGAGTAACATGCAAACTTGTGCTTTTAAAGGATTAAAATTTTAGCATTCTTACTCTCTTGTCTCATTTGCTATTTTAATTCAAGTCAAAATTGTGACAGCTAAGAAAATTACTTATACAATGACACTTCATAAATCTTGAGCGGATAGTCAAGGAAGAAGAGTCGGCAGCATAGTACCTACCACTTATCTCGTCTGCCTCATCGTGTTCTGGAATACTTACTGAAATGAAAAATGTTAATATGAAATTAAAAACAAAATTTGTTGATATATGAAAGTCACCTTTACCATTATAGTATGATGTAAAAATACTCAAAGATAAAATATCTATTCTACAGCTAAGGGTAGAAAAAAATTTACACTTAATAGAGTGTGAACTTCCCTACAAAGAAATTCATCTTGTTTTAAAGAAAGCAGAGTAGTTAAAACTGCAAAGGTATTAATCTACCACAGATAACTTCACAACTGACAAGCTATAGTATTGATCTGAAATCCATATTAATTTCCCCACTATCTACCACCTTTTAATAGGACTTCTTTTTTAAGAGAAACAAGTTGCAGTGTATGAAATCTTCAATGTAGTGTTTCTCAACTTTTTTCCAATTTTCTGACCTCAATGGAGGAGATTTCATTTTCATCCTCTAGTGTCAGGGATTTACCACTAGAGACATTCTCAAAGTGGTAGGGGTGGAGGTTAAAACTGGGGACGTGGGCTTCCCTGGCGGCGCAGTGGTTGAGAGTCTGCCTGCCGATGCAGGGGACACAGGTTCGTGCCCCGGTCTGGGAGGATCCCACATGCCGTGGAGCGGCTGGGCCCGTGAGCCATGGCCGCTGAGCCTGCGCGTCCGGCGTCTGTGCTCCGCAATGGGAGAGGCCACAACAGTGAGAGGCCCGCGTACCGCAAAAAAAAAAAAAAACACATCAAAACAAAACTGGGGACATCTCAGAGGTGAAGGGGCAATGTATGTTGATGCTTGTAAAAGCCCTCCAAGTGACTCTGATAGTGCCGTGCACCTGGCCCATGTTAAGGATTGTCACTGTGGTGGATTATCATCTAATATTAGACTAAATAAATATTCTTCTATGCACATGGGCTTGCATCAGAACTTCCAGTGATGTTTGTTAAAATGCAGATTCCTAGACCCCTCCTCATACATACTATATTGGAATTTCTCGGTGCTCAGTGAACTTGAAAATGACGGTATTAGATGTTGATCAAACCACTGCAAGGTCTAGAAAACCACTATTCGATGGGTTAGAATAAAAAGAGAGACTTGTGTTCAGGAAGAAAGGATAAGTTCTCTTTTTAGGTAGGACAAATCAATACTCGCTGAATTGAATTCAGAGAAGTCAGTACTCCTATTTTAGAGTTATGTTCGTTTGGTTCTTTTCTCCTGTCAATCCAAAAGGCTTTTAAATTCCAGTCATATTCTGTTAAGGACCATTATCTTTAGATAATTATTTTCTCCTAGCTCCAGCTAATTCCTATCTAGTATATCTTTATCCTGCTAATGTCACATACAGGATTCCAACTGACTGAAGAATGAAGGTTTGGAGGGTCAGTTAGCATCTTGTCCAGAACTGAACCTCATTCTAAGCCAGCCCTGATTTAAGACGGACATGACAAAAAAAAGAATTACAGAATTGAAGATGAGAGATAATTTCAAATTAAATAAAGAAGCTGCTACTGGTATGTTTCCATTACTTGATTTCAACATTGACAGATTTTTTTTGTCACTTTCTCTGAGATAATCTCATTTGTTTGTTTTTGTAACCTATGATTCAAATATGATATTCAAAAGCATCAATTTTTGAAACTAGATTTCAGGAATTCTGGTATCAGTTTTACTACCAACTTGCTGAACGACTTTAAGCATGTGGCATCCCTGTGCAAAATAAGAATAGGATAAATACTACAAAGAATTGAAATGTAAAATAATAGATTAAGGGGAATTAAAAAATTACCAAAATTAAAATTGTTACAGAAATGTTTTCAGATAATCTTTGAATTATCTGTACTCTGAACACAAAACATGGATTAAGTAAGAGCAACTTAGTCCTTATCCTCTGTTGATCTTGGAAATATTCCTGTACAAGATAAAGTCTCTGACCCATAAAACATGAAATGATTTAACTGTCAAGACAAGGATTGTACAAGAATGGATACCAGGAAAAAAGAAAAAAGAAGAACCTTATGATGATGATACCAAATGCAAAATAAATAAATAAAACTTACCATAATGCAGCACAGGAAGATGGAATTGAAGATTTTAAACTAATGAAGAATAACTTCAAATTTTCTTACATTTTTAATGCCAGAAATGAAATACTCACTAGCAGAGACATTCAAGGAGTTTACTGTTCTCTCCAGCTGGTTTTCTGCTGTGCAAGTTAATGTAACATTCTCTTCAGGGGAAATGATAATTTTACTATAATACCTGCCATTGATATAAGGAGATTCCTCTGTCTGGAAAAAGAAAAGGAAAATGGATTTAGAAATGGAAATGAATTAAAAACATGAGAAAGAGTAATATTGAATGAAATGGGATAGGTGTGGTGTTCTGTCGTGTTATCTGGTGTTCAAGGGTACATGTAAGGTCATAGATAAGACCAGTTTAGGTTTATAACCACAGCATGGAGGAAAAAGAGTAGTGAATCCATACCTGGATTTCTGTTTATGCTTCTATTATTAATTCTAATAATTAAATCAATTAAACTCTTCTTTTTCAATAGATGCTCAGGTTAGTCATTATTTTGACATGATAGTACCTGTCTCAAAATAATTAGTTAGAGATTAATTCATCACCAATTTTCTCCTAATAAACATGAATTTAATTCTATTTGTAAACTATGTCATTGTTCTTCACTACAGGGGTGAATCCCTTTATCTTAAGCCATGATATCTAAGTGCATATGTATGTATGGTTTTCTCATGGGAAAAAGACTATTTTTTTCCTCAATTTTCTTGAGCTAAATACAGAGGATAGGTTATTTTTTCAGTGACTGGTAAGTTCATTTGGTTTTTGTGAGGTATTAATGAGGATCATCACTGCCATTTAATTCCTTCAAACATAAGAGAAAATTCACTTTAATCTCTTCCCCAGGACATGACTCCTAAGTCCAACTCCACTAAAGCAAGCATGTACTTGTATTCTTTTCTGAGGCATATTATACACACCACATCCTGTATTGTTCTCAATGTGCTTTCTCCTCAACTACATCTTAAAGGCCTTGAGGACAGGAGAGAGCTTCATGCTTAGAGACATCATGGAGCCCCTGGGGTAGGGGTGGGGCACAAGTAACAGTAGTTGTAAAATAATAGATTCAGCATGTGATTGAGGAGGGAACAAATAAAAAATTATGGATGTATCAGCACAAACCTAGGACAAGAAAAATAACATATCACCTAGTGGGCCAGAATCAGTCCTTCTTGACAATGAAGAATGGCATTATTATTTTTATCCTCATAGTAAGTTCACCTGCTTCTTTTCCATTTCTCACTAGTATTTTTCACATAACTTTCTCACTGAGTCTTTGTTTTTATTATGTTTATCTCTACAATACATTTGCTTATTTCTAGGATGGCCTTTTAAATCTTTGTATCTTTTTATTCATCAAATATTTACCAGATGCTTATTTTTCTATTTTCTTTGTTTGCATTACCCAGTACCAAAAGTTATTTTTGCTGTAATTATTACTAAATTGAACTAGAAAGAAAAAAGAATAGAAAAGAAACAGTCATTTTTTATGCCAAAAAATAGATGTGTACATTGTCAGCAATTCAGGTCTTTTTTCTGAAATCAAGAGCCTTTTTGTCCTCCTCAGGCATGTTCTCTTGCTTGTGTGTCCGCATCGCACTTAACCAAATCAGGAGGCATTTGCTTGTGTCCACTCCTTTGGGGACCTTCCATACTTGAGCTATGCAAATTTATATCCATCACCCATAGGTGAAAGAGCCAAAATTCACCTTGCTCTGCAAAACTACATTGCATAAGCTGGACCAGCAGCCCAACTTCCCCAGACAGAGAAAGAATGGACATTTTAACTTTATATTGAAACTCTGGTTTATGCATGCCTTCTCAGATTTCAACTGGGTCTGAAGCTGGGAAGAAGGCAGCACAGAAGGTTCAAACAATCAAATGGCACATCTGGGTATTCCTGAAGAGTCTTTAGGTGGCTGCACTGTGAAGACGGACATGAAGACTGTCTTAGAGAAAATGGAATTAACAAGTATGTCAGTAACTCAAGCTGACTGGCAATTTAATGGAATTACAGCTCTGAACTGTTAGTGATAGACCATATTCTCATCTTTGTGTGTGTGTGTGTGTGTCAAAGAAAATTAATGGTAGTGTTCATAAGTTCTTAGCCCTTTACTACTACCAACTAAAATGGTGTGACAAAGGTACAAATATTACTGTTTATTTTATGAATATTTTATGAATATTTTTGTTCAGCAGGAACCAACCTAGACACTATATATTTAGCTAGCCTTACTCTGGCCCTGGCACACGCAAATCAGACCATATGTTCACAGTATACTATGTTCTTCACCACAACCCAGGGCCCAGTTTCAAGAAGAAATAACACTTAATGTGCATAAGTAAGCAAAGTATAAGTGAGGCCACTTATACTCAGATGTGGAAGTTCATGATGCAGGAAAGCATATACCTTACTGCTTTAATCACCCAAGTTTCAGGAATTAATGATCATGGAACAACACTTAATTTATTTCCTTTTAAAAACAGATATTGACCACAACAAAATGATTCTTCCATTCTCCATGGTCCTATGATTTTAAATTTCTCTTTGAGTTATGGTCTTCCTTTGGGAAAATTAAGAAGTTAGCAAAAGCTTCTTCTGAAAATATACTGCAAATTTCATGTTGATAACAAGCTAGCCTACAGTTTAGGTACCTAAATAAAACCCCACATTGGACCAAGTTCAGCACATAACAAGAAGACAAATACTTGCTTGGTTTATGACGCTTCCACTGCCAGTAATTGTCCACTGTATAGCTGGCTTCGGAAAACCTTCCACATGGCAGATTATTGTTTTAGACAGTCCACTGGGATCAGTTTTCTTTGTCATTTTGATTTGAGGTTTTCCTAAAATGTCATTACACTTAAAATAAGATGTTGAACTGAGATCATAAAAGAAAGAGATATTAAATTCTCAAAGAAAAATTTAAATTGGTGCTCACGTATTTTATTACCTTCTACAATCAGAGTCAATGACTCTCTTTTCTTTAGTCCTTCAACCTCTTGCAGAGCAGTCTCACAAACATAGTTTCCAGCATCTTGATAATGGAGACTAGAAAATGATGGGCTAGATCGAAGCCTGATGTTATCCTGATTAAATAAAAAGTTAATTATGTTACATGGCACAATTATAACTCTCCATGTATTTATTACATAATAATGAAGCCCAAAATTATACTTCTGGGTCTAATGAAAATGAAAGCTTCTTTTTTTAACTTCAAATTCTTTCAAAAATAGATTTCCTTTTTCCTCTGTACTTTTAGAGTTAGACATATCAGAGTTTTACGTCAGACTCTTCCATTTACTGAATTTATAATTTGGAACAAGTTCATAAACTTCTGAGACTTGGTTTCCTTATTTGTAAAATGGGGTAGTAATCTTACCATATTGAATTGTTATGAGGACTTAATTATATGCATAATATAATGTGTTTACATTCAGGAGAATTCTCAGTTGATAGTAGCTACTCCTTATAGTAAATGTAGATGAATTTGAATTGACAGATATTGGAGACGTGTGCTACATAATCAATGATGGATATAAATACCTGAAAGTCATTTTATAGGAGACAGTTTTCAAGACAGGGGATCCATTACACACCCATGGCAATTATGACAAAAATGATTTTTAAAGAAACCTTTAATAACAGATTACTACCCTAATTCCTATGAACAAAGGAAATGCAACATTTAATTTTGAAAATCATTTTATAGACAGAAAATAATGCTATTTACCAGAAATTGAAATGCTCCTAAGAAGACAACTAAACACAATCTTAAGATTATGTGGTACTTGTTCACTATGAATTTTTTTCCATTTCCATCAGCTAACCAATGGCCAGGCAATCTTGATCGGCACTACTGACATGAGGTATTTAATCAACAGCAGTGACTGCAGCTGATGTGGAAACTGGTTTAGCCAAGTAAACTTAGTTTCTCCAGTCCTGTAGTAAGACACACTATGAGTGTTCATATGCCTAGAACTTGTCTAGCCCTTTGACCATTAACTACTACAAATACCTCATGTTAAATATGCATTTTAACTATCTGAGTAAATAAGAAGTTGTGATGAGGTTGTGTTTAAAAGAAAGTGAAATAAGAAACTGAGCTTTAAGAGTAAGATAACAAGTAACAGAGGATCCAGCATGAAAAGAGATAAGAAAGCAATAGAAAATAATTAACATTTTCATCAAGAAGAAACTCTAGCAATAAATTTCCCACAATTTTTTTTACAAAGATAATTCTTGCCAACCCCTATTTTAAGTGGTTTGTATGTGTTTTGTCAACACATCACTGGTTAAGTGCTTCTGTTATATGCCATGTTCTAGTAATAAATGGACTGGGTGTTCAGATACACTAGCCAAGGATTCGAGTGGAGGGATCATAGTTACAACCTTTCCCTTTGGTGATAACCTTGTCTCAAATCACCAATTACCAATTCTACTTTCTCACTCTAAAAAGATAATAACAATGTTTGGGTCCCCAGGTAATGGCCTACATTTCAGACAATTACAATAATATAAGTACTCAGGAAATACAGACAAAATTCCTAGTATGTTCCAGATGTTCTACTATGGCCCAGGGGTGAAAAGAGATCTCTGCCTTCAAGGAGCTACTAATTCATGGAACCCACATTCAGACACTTAAGGTCAGTTTCAGCAGAAAGGCAGAAGGTTATGTGACTAGAGTGCAGTATTTATGCTGGGTAAGGCCTGAGCTCGTCTCCACTCTGTCACCTGTGGCTCTCTGATTTCTCCTGCCTCAACTTCTTTTGAATAATGTGGGGAAATACTCATTTTCCTACATATTTCACATGGTTGTTGTAAACACACTGTTTATAATGTTGTGGATTAAAACACATTGGAAGTTGTTAATCCCTAAAGTATATAACTGTATATGTGTGTGTAACCATGTGCATGTGTGTATGTGTATAATTACTCAGTAGATACACATAATTAAATTAATGCCCCAAACTAAGTTTCAGAGAATCAATTATGGATGCCATAGTGATGCTGAGTACCTCTAAAACAGTTTATTGTGGTATGATTTGTATTATATAGAGAGAAACAGAGTATGAGTGTGGGTGTATAAACATATTGTATAAATATATAAGAGAAGCCTAAAAAGAAATCAGTTCAAACAGTGGAATATTACCAAGGAATATTACTTACTTTCATCCATACCACAGTTGCGTTCCTACTAGCAGATATTGTGCATGACACAGGCAGAGCATCGCCAATCTGCTTGGTCACTTCCCCACTTGGGTTTAAGGACAAATCCAAATCTGTGAAGCAGAAAATATGCTTGAAATGCAACTCCAGAAAGAGAGTCAAAATATTTTTTGAGAAAAAAATAGATGAAAGAAAAAAAAATCCTTCTAACTGCACTTGAAATTCAGAAGTGATTTATGTGACTGAAATAACTGAACTGTAGCATAATCAGTCTAGCTTTTCAAGCCAGCTTTGAGATCAGTTTGGACAAGTGAATGGTCAATCTAATTGATTATGCATTTATTTGCAGTTAACATGATTGATGTTTTGACTGCATGTAAGTGTTCACCTGGGGCCTATCACCTTTAGAAAAAAATTCTTAAATCACTTCTGGAAGAAAACAAAGAAAGATGATGACTAAGTAAATATTATAAAAAGAGCTGATAAGGCACACCATGGGAAAATCAAGTATATTTAGACAGCAGGTGATAAACTAAAAAACCATTAGGTGTCTTCGTGTTTCTTCAGAGAGAATTGACTATAATGGTTAGATATTTTTCAAAAATGCTATCCCGTTTCTCATGCAGTTGAAATATTAAATAAGATTTATTATTAGGTACACTGTCAGCAGATACCATTTTTTAAAAACAGAGTATAAATACATCTAAGGAAGTAAAATCTTTCAGATGGAAAGTAATTTCTATAAAAATCTTACTGTCATAATATGATCTGTATGAGGAAAATCCAGTTCAATAGAACATTTATTGTACAACTACTGTGTTCCAAGCACTGACAGGAGATACTGAGATGAATAATGAGCTTACAATTTACAATTTGAGGTAGAGGTAATATGCACTCAACTCTGTGATGACACTACATGGCAGCATGAAATCAGCACCTAGTGGCAAACGTGCTATAGATTAGGAGCTCAAGAAATATTTGCTGAAAAACTAGAGTAAGGGCTACAGACAGAGGTACAAGCGAAGACTTATGGGAGTGTGGAGAACAGAACCAACTTGGCTTTCAAAGCAGTAATAAAGGCATTGCATGGAGGCAGTATCTCTTTGTGGCCCCTGATGGTTGAGAAGGGCTTTGATAAGCAGAGATGTTGGGAAAACTTCTGCCACATAAGCAAAGGCAAAGAGGTGAGAGAGCTTGGCAGATTTCACAGTGGTGAGTAAACTGGTATGAATGGTTATAACACATGGAAGGTAAACCTATACAAGTAATTAAGGCCAGACTAAGGACTGTGCTTGCCATGCTAAGAGTTGGGACTTTATCCTATGGCAGTGGGATTTGCTATTGCATCCTGTGCTTCTCCTTGGTTTTACATGTTATAATTGTAATTTATTGACTCTTTACAGCATTATTTTTAACACTTGTTTCGCCTGCTAGGCTGTAAGCATCTTTGGGATAGGGACCATGACTTGAGTTGTCACTGTGTATCTACAGTGTCTGCCACATTGTAGGCCCTCAAAAACTATTGTTGAATGAATGAAGGGAAGAAGCATGTTTCTCATTAATATTAAAATAGGCATTATCACATAGAAAAGTGGAGTTTCCTCAGAATATTTGGTTGAATTATATTTAGATGAAAATTCAATTCAGGGCAAGTTAAAGCTTTTCTTAGCTGGACAGTTAACTTGCCAGTGAGAAGATAAAAGAAGTGATTTTAAAGGATGATGATGGACTTTGAAAGCTTAGATGAAGAATCTATATGTGCGTGAATTGGCAGAGGACTAGTAAATGCTTCATCAGCAACTATAGATCTGTGGGCTAAAAGCCCACAGTCTGTTCTGCTAATATGTGCAAGTACTGGTTGGTGCTTCTCTATCTGCTCCCTTTAGTCATCTATGGAAAGGAAACAAATCTTTTTTGAAAGCAAACACTTTAGAATAAATGGGCAAAAATAAGATTTTTATGTTTTCATTTCATGTAATTTAGAGTAAAATCTTGATTTACTTGCAATGCTATTTTAGCTTTTTCTTTTTAATAGATTTTATTGGAGTATAATTGCTTCACGATACTGTGCTAGTTTCTGCTGTACAACAACATGAATCAGCCATATAAATACATATATTCCCATATCCCCTCCCTCTTGCGTCTCCCTCCCACTCTCCCTATCCCACCCCTCTAGGTCATCGCAAAACACCGAGCTGATCTCCCTGTGCTATGCTGCTGCTTCCCACTAGCTATCTATTTTACACTTGGTAGTGTATATATGTTGATGCTACTCTCACTTCGCCCCAGCTTCCCATGTCCTACCCCTCCCACATTCCTTGTCCTCAAGTCCATTTTCTATGTCTACTTCTTTATTCCTGCCCTGCCACTAGGTTCATCAGTACTATTTTTTTTTTTTAGCTTCCATATATATATGTTAGCATATGGTATTTTAGCTTTTCAGAGCAACATAGGCCTTACAGCCCAGTGTTAAAGCCTACCTTCCAAAACCAAAATGTATTTAAATCCAATTAAATGCACTGAAATTCAATTAAACTGTTACATGCTTTTGTTTACTTTCTTTTTAATCGCACCTAATCACTGAGGTATTGTGTAGCTGCAGCACAGCCTTTTGCCTAAACCTTCTGCCATCTATCCTTCTCTGCCTGATATACAGGTGATATAAATGAGAGTTCTCTTTCTTTAGCATCCTGAGTAGCTAGCATCTCTTAAACATAATCAGGGAGCTTCCCCGGTGGCGCAGTGGTTGAGAGTCCGCCTGCCGATGCAGGGGGCGTGGGTTCGTGCCCCAGTCGGGGAAGATCCCACATGCCGCGGAGCGGCTGGGCCCGTGAGCCACAGCCGGTGAGCCTGCGCGCCGGAGCCTGCGCTCCGTAACGGGAGAGGCCACAACAGTGAGAGGCCCGCGTACCTCAAAAAAAAAAAAAAAAAAACCAAAAAAAACACAAGCAGATTGTACCATCACTAAGCACTGGAGATTATTGGTTATTGGCCCAAAGATTTCATGAACAATGATATCAGAAAGTTATTCCACAGGCAATTTTATCTGCTGGTTATATTCCCTCACTTCACTTCTTTTCCCCTATGGAACAAACTGGATAAATGTCCTCAGAGAAAAAGTAGCACAGTTGTTATCCTGACAGGTCACTGTTTTCTCTCTAACTAGCCCCTGATGGCAGACACACTCAGATATGTTCAACATGAAAATGGAGCAAACAGAGAAGTAGCTTAGCTGTGAATATTTCTTAACAGTTCACTGTAACCACAGGGCTCCCCAGGGTGTGCTCCCAACATCAGACACTCAAAAGCAGCCATCTGGTTACTCTATTCCCCGATGTACCTCCTTCAAACTTCTAGCTCCTATCCTACGTGTTTTCCAAGCGTTATGGGTAGAGTAATAGATTTAGAACCATTTCCTCAGAACAGTTTCTAATATCTCTTTCAATTTTGAAACAAAGAAACGCTCACATTCAGTGGGATTGTAGTGGATCATGTCTAGAGAAACCTTACTGTAATGGATCATGTCTAGAGGTGCTGTTGGGTGCAAAGGACTTATTAGAAAATTTGGCTTATATTTCCAAGCAAGACTGACATTTGCCCAAAGCACTCTGTGTATTCTAGTGTCACCAGGGAGCAGTTCAAATTAGTTTCCCATTTCTACAATGCATAGGGTACATCAATAATACAGACTGTCAGGAATTACAAAATGAAGAACTCAAGTGAAGTACCTGTTTTCTATGCATATTTATTTTTTTCTATCTACTGGATTAAATATAACTTTTGGAGTATCTGAAGTATAAAAGTGGGTTAAAAGTTCTGGGTGATTTCGAAGTGGTCCTGTTTCTAGAAAATTTCTGTTGCTTGGGCTTGGGTGTTAAGAGTACTCTGTAATTTAAAAAAGATACTTAACCTACACTTTTCTTGGCCAAATGCAAACCTTGTAAACTTCGAGAATATCCAAATATTTTCTTAAGATATAAAATAACTTATTTCTTTAAGATGCATGTGAATATTTTATTAATACCACAAACTGAAGACATTTAGAAAGAAGGTGGAGGTTTATCACTGCCAAAAGTTGCAATTATTAGATCCATTCAAGATTTCAATACTGTAGGGCAAATCTGGACCAAAGTTGGGTTCACACTGATGCTCTTTAGTAAGTCTATTGAAACCACATTATTTAAGAAAAATATAGCTGCAATTTATTTGAAGAGATAGCAAAGTTAGACTATGAGAGGCCTTTAAAGTGAAGCTGGTAATGAAGAATACGGTGACTTACAGTGAACTGTGATGGCTGTTGAAGCAATCATGCTTTTTTTGTCTATCAGGGAGCATTTATAGTCTCCTGTTGCATTGCGCCTCACATCTGCCAATGTGTAAGTATTTGAACTTCGTATTCCTTCGGGCTGTCCCTTTTGATAGAGGCAAAATGTCAGATGATTACACTTGGTAGCTACAATAAGAACAGTTATATTTCTTGATTAAAATGACATTTTCTCAGATAAGAAAAAAAAAGGAATGTATTTATTCGATTGGACAAATGAGAGTAGAGTTTGTATTATCTGAATCCTGGAAAAATAATTGGTAATTTGATTCTAAGGAAATTGAGAAGCTAATTTACATTGTATTGATGACATCTATTTTATTGACAGCATGGCTTGTGTTTGTTAAGGCAGATTTTAAAAAAATGTCTAATATTTTATTTTTACATTTATCCCTTGCTTAATCTGACAAAAAGATTTGAGGCAGCTTAAAAGAAAACATAACATATAATCCAAATTAGGAAGGAAGGAAGGGAGGGAGGGAGGAAGGAAGAAGGGGAGGGAGGAAGAAAGAAAGAGAGGGGGAAAAGAAATTTTAAAAATAGAAAAGAAAAAGAAAAGAATTAATAACTAAGAATTTAAAAAATATATAGATGAATTAGGAGGATATAGTAACAAAAAAGATAATTGTTGTTAAAACTAAGACACAAATTTGGCTCTGTCATCCCTAAAAAATCAAGGTAGAAACATAATTAGTTTCAATTTTTCATTTGTGCTTTAGACAAAAACAATATGTCAGTTTATTAAGATAAACAGAATTTTCTGTCAACATTTAAGTAGAAAGGAAATCACTTATACTTGTCTTCTGAGTAATACAGTGGATGATACTCTTAAACATTACTGAACAATGCAGTGGGTGACATTTGTGAACAGATCCCTGCAGTAAATGCAGTACAGAGTTGTATATGGCTTCTCCCAGTGGAAGGTTATGTCAAACGCCAACTTGGGAAGGCTGTGGGAGAGCCAGCAAGTGTCCTCAGACAGAGCTCTCTCCTAGTCTGGCTCCATAGCATCTAGAACACAGCCAAATTATCCTCTAGACATCATTTCTTTCAGCTGTGATACTGATAAAAGTTGAGAGAATGGCTGTTTAAGACCACATACAATGGCAAGATACAGCCCATTGCTTTATTCTATCAAGCTAAATATAATGTGCAACAGAAGTGTCCCTATATCAGAAATTCAGGGACGTGTTCATGAATGCACTGTGTATAGATTTAGAATCCACATCAGACCATTTGCTGTCATCATTCTTCATTTTATATTTGTTTGCTTCTGAAGAGCAGATTCTTATAGTTTATTTGGATAATGAGACCTTGAGTTTCTACCATTACAGTTTCCTATGATCAGATTTTTTCCTCTTTGCCCCTGATTTCCCTTAACAGTGAATTAAAAAAAGGCAAGAGCACTGGCAGATGCCAAAAAAACTTTTAAAGGACATTCCACAGGTGTCCCTTGACTCCAAGAATAACATCCTTTCCTCACTCACGCTGCCCAAGAATATACAATTCTTAACGTCAGCCAGCTGCCAAACGACAGGACAGAATGATGGTGGTCTCACTCAAGTAGTAATTCTGAAGCACTTACTGGTAAGTAAAACAAAAACTCCTCAGGAGGAGGGTTACCATTTCCCAAGCATTTAAGAGTGATGTTGTCCCCTTCTTTGATGGCATTTTTTGATGGAAGCACTTGTATTGTCACCTGCTCTGTAGGATCTGCAAGAGTCACAGACACAAGTTAACCATTTCATCAAGTACCAAATTACTCAGTACATACAATGAAAATGACTAAATTATACACAATTTTCTCAAGAAGCTAGTAATGGTAATTGCTTAAATGTATCTTTTTATAGAAGGATTGAAGTTAATAGCTACTTGACAAGTACTAATCTTGGTTAGAGCAAACTACAAAGAGACCCTGTTACATAAAAATCAACTTCTTCTTAGCAAAATGTCTTCACCTGAGGTAGGAATGACCATAATTATTTTATGTGTAAAAGACCAGTAGGAACAATCTCACTGTATAATCTCATTATAAGGACATATAACTATATTATATGTATCTTACAGTTTGGAAAGACTGGAGCAGCTAGCAAAGGAGCTAAAACTATTAGCCCCTCCCCCACACTTATTACACAATAATACCTTATATTAAATAAAAAGGGACATGAGCCAAACAATACCAGCAAGATTTTTGGCATGCCGGAGAGTAGATCTGCTTACAAAAAGATAAATCCATGAACTGAGGGAGACCCTTAACACAATCAACAGAACTGTGAATGTATTGTAATTTTTTTCTGTTCATTGGAGCCAAGATGCAACTTTCATTCCATTTCGGTCATTTTTATGGTGAAAATAGGGCTAAAGCGTATTCTTTAGTTGAAGCTACTGCTCAACAGTAGAATGCTAAAGAAATTAAAAGCTGAATACACAGTGGACCATATCCAGCTAATAGGAAAGAAAAGGAGGTGGTGTTGGCAGTTATAAATGACCCACTTTCTAATGTATCCACTTGTTATGTAGCTGATGATACAATGAACAATGAATTTTGAAATCATATAATGCAAAGGTTTATTTTAGAGAACCTCTTCCACAGCGCTTAATAACTACTGAGGCATGTGTCTATATTTCCAAACTGGCAGCACCAGAAATTATCTATGAAGACTTATTTTGCTATTAGCTAATAAAGTGAGACGAATAAGTGGTAGATTTTGAGGCTTTTTTCTATCTCTTGCAGTCATTTACTTACCTTTCTAAGATTAAAGTGCAGGAAAAACAACCTAGAAGGATTGTTATGGATTGCTTCTCTGACTTTTTCCCATGCTTGGGCATCTCTGAATATTTGCCCAGAATGTTCTGAGGCTAATCAAAGATTGGTTTAATATACTTGTTCATTTTTCTGAATTTGCCTGAGGTAGTTCCCTGACCAGCAGTTCTCAGTTAAGTCAGAAAGTAAATAAAGTTTGTCCTCCACTGGCCTTCCATTTCTAGGCCTCCCTCACTCATTTTCATGGCCCTTCTCTGACTAGCTTGGTCTGTAGCACGTCACTGCAGCACATCTCTGACCAAAGCTGATGCCAGAACAGCTAGGAATCATAATCGGTCTGACTTCATGCTTTATTTTAAAACTCCCCTTCTCTGTGTCCCCTTTGCAATAGGCTCTGCTCTGTACTAGAGAGTTGAAGAACTACACTGAGATCAGAGGTTAATGTAACACATTTGAGTTTTAACAGTAGCCTTCTGGTTGCCCACTATTTTTGTTGCGTCCAACAAAATTAAAGATCTCTTGCTCTCCCTTTGACTTTCAGTTTGACTCTATTAGTGAATCATCAGTCTGCCAGTTACTCTGGCTTTCTCCTTTGCCCTCTCTTATCCACTCAATCACCCATTCTTAATGATTAATCCTTATATTTTGCATCTGATTCTCCCCTTCTATTCCCACACTTCTCTAGCACAGGCTCTAACTAATCTACAACACCTGGAACATTGCCTCCAAACTTCATTTGGTCCTTCACTGTGAGCCTTTCTCTTTTCTACATCTTTATATATATATTTTTTTCTCTAAATAAGTTTTTGAAGTAGTGCTTTGAATATTACAATGATATTGAAAATTCTTCACACATTCCCAATATGTAAAAATTGAAATAAAAACGTCTTAAACTGGTATCCACAATTGCCTTGAACTTAGTTCAGGTAAGACTCTTATATCTCACTACTCCATAAATACCCCTACGTAATGATCAAAAGAGTCTACTCAATTTTTCTTTCTCCCTTCTCCCCATTTATCCTCTGTCCACTCATTTATTCACTCATTTGGGTAATATTTGTTTTGTGCAGGCACTAAGTGCAAGAGTTACAAAGTCAAAAACAGCAATTCCCTGCCCTCAGTGAACTTTCAGTTTATTTATGATGACACCAAACTTATCAATTAAGACTGTAACAACACAAAAACTGCCTAAGATGCATAAGCATAGTAATCACTGGTAGCTTACAGATCCGCCAGACTGGGAAGCTTCCTGTAGGAATTGACCCTGGAGCTGGGTTTTGAAGAATAAGGAGGTGTTTGCTGGATAACAAAGGTAAGATAGTGACAGCATATGGATAGGAATGTACATAGTATTCTACAGGAGGAATCCTGAAAATAGAACAGACTACAGAAAGTAGTTAAATGATGAAGGTTGAGACATGTCAGGACCATGGCTATAGGGGACTCAAGGCATTTTGAAATTGGGAGTTTAAAGATTAACCTGAGAGATCTGGGGAGTCGCTGAAGAGTTTTAATCACAGTAGTGACATGTTCACATTTGTGTTTTAGAAAGATATTTCTGGCAGGAGCTTGCAGGGCAGTTTGGCGTGAACAGACAGGAATACTATTTTAGAAGTTGTTACAAAAATACCAGCAATGAGGAATAGTGGCATAATCTTAGGCAGTGTCAGAAGGCAGAATCAGACACATACAAAGATAAAAGAGCTAGATTCTATAAAACTTCTGACTGGATTCTATAAAAATTACTGACTGGATAGTGTAAAGGAGTGGACCAGCACATCTTTCTCAGGCTTCCTCAAGATGAACTGATCAAATTCCTTTTTCTTGAATGTACTCTTCTGTACTTTCCATTTAGCTCCTCCTTCACTTCTCTAAAGTCACCCTAGAGCAGTGGCTCTCCAGCTGTGGTCCTCAGATGATTAGCATTAGCATCACCAAGGAACTTGTTAGAAATGCACAGTATTGGGCCCCTCTCCACAACTACTGGATGAGAAGCTATAAAGCCAGGTCCTGTAACTTGTTTACTAACAAGTCCTCCAGGTGATTCTGATGCATATCCTGAAGTTTTGGAATCACTGTCCTTGGGCACCTGAGCTTTCAGGACTGTCCACTAAGTCCCTGCGGCACTTACCACTTGCAACTTTGCATTGACAATTTCCTTCTGATGTACATGTCTTACTTACCTATTGGAATAGTAAACCCCTTGAATGTCAGCACTATATATTAAACACTTTTGGGTCTTTGCCATGAAGCCCAGCACTGCATACATTGTGCCTTCTCAAAAGCTGTGCCCAGTGCTCCCCACACAGCCAGCCACAGTAAAATCATTTCCTTCTTCCTCATCCAAGGACTTTTCTGCCCATCTATCTGCCCATGCCTGACACTCACATACATTTCTGTTCTTTCTTAAGCCAGTTTCCCAATCCTTTTCACTCATCTTGCTGTTCTTTCCTATCTTGTACTCCTGTACTTACACCAAGATAGTTTATTTCCAACTGAACATCTTTGAACAGAGTTCTGCTTCCACATACAGAAATAATAGTTTGATTTTAGATAAGCTGTACATGATGAAATCCTTTCAATCCTTGCTTTTAAATCAAGTTGAAATTTATTTACAAAGTTTAAGGCAAAACAACCCATTACGGTTAGGGCATGTGGAACTTCAGTTCTGTTCTTCTATAAGGTTCTGCACTTCATGGAGCCAAAATAAAAATGTAGCTGAGATAAAACTCTTTGAAGGTTCAGTGGGCATTTCTACCCTTTCTCTCAAATAGACGTAGAAGTACTAGGTTATTCTACAACATAAGGCAGTATTATGAGAATTTCTGATTCACTAATAAGTAATAATAAAGTTTTCTTGCATCTTTCCCCGAAATATATCTCTAGCCTATGCTTATGAAGTAATAATGATTATATAGTAATAATGATGATAGTATTTAATAATGAGCATTTAATGTGCTATATATTGTGCTATTTTAGATTTTTGATTTTACTTAATCTCCATAATAACACCATGAGTTAAGTATTACATTAATATTTTTCCTATTTCAAAATAGGAAAACTGAGACCTAGAGTAGTTAAGCTTCTTTTCTAGAAATACAAACTAACAGCACTGGGACTGGATTGCCAGCATCTTTGCTCTTAATCATATTATCTTGGCTCCTGTCTTACAGGAAAGAGCACAGCATCGGAGAAAAGGATTCTAATCCACTTGCCACAGCTAAGTTAGGGCAAGTCTCTAGGTCTCACTTTACTGCTAGCTAAAATAATGGACTTAGATCAGATGATCAAGAAAGTTGCTTTGTAGTCTAATATTCAAATCTATTGTTAACCAAAACATGTTGGAATTCAAAATCCTATTTAACTTTTATGCAATTGATCTCATTAGTAAAATAAATTTATTAAAATGGAAATTCCATATTTAAAAAACCAATCAGTCATAAGCTTCTATTCATCTGTCATTCATTCAGAAAACCATCAGATGGCATTCTGAACTCCTCCAAAATCCAAGGCTGTGCGTCAGGGCTGAGGACTACCAGAAGAAATCAGACTAAGTTAGAGATCTTGTGTTTAAGGAACTCAGTGTCTAGTGGAATACAGAAGAGATGATTATAAATAACAAAGTAGAGAGTGAAAGATATCATAGATGGGTAAGCATTTATTCTATAGGTCTTGCGAAGAGGAAGAGATTATTTGGGTACCATGCAATGGGGATGGGGGTTTGGAAGTAGATTCCAAAGAGCTTTTGGACTGGGACTTAAAATAGCATTGGAATATTTTTTCTAATACATAAAAATTGCATAATTTTATATTGAGTTACTTACAGTAAATATCAAAGACTGCTTGTTCAGAGTAAACTGTTTTCTGGCCAGATGGTCCATAATATGTCACAGAGCAGGTGAATGGCATTTGAATGTCAGCCTTGGTTGTCTTGTACTCCAGGGATGAAGTCATGATATAGAGCTGAGTCACTGGGTCCATTTGCTTTTTAAAAATTATGACCACCGCTGAAGAAAATAAAGAACACTAATGGTAGGATCTTTCATCGGAAAATCACAGTCCTTAATTAACTGTCACAGCAACTTTGAGAAGTGGTTTTGTCCTTCTTACTGTATTTAACAGGAGGGAAAATTGACATGTAGTGAGGTAGATGTCTTTTCAAAAACATGAATCAGAGACATGGACAGAAATAGAATCCTGGAATTCTATCTCCCACTCACTTTAATTAACTTTTAGAACATGCCATATAGAGAAATAATTTTCTCTGCTCTTGATTCTTCTGCACAAGGCCTAAAATGATGTTTTAAAAATCCCTTCTGATTTAATGGATACTTAAAGTAACAAAGTATAGAGTCATAGATCAAAAGAGGGCAATGCATTTAGACTCAGGATAGTCTAAGGAATGCTTAGACAAGAGAAAGGCAAAACAGGTCATCTGAATTTATTGCCCACTTCTTACCCACCTCCTTCAAGGGGTTGCAGAACTTTTCCATTCCTGTACCACGTGATGTTGCCATCCGGATAACTGTCTTTTGAAATGCACTCACCCAACTGCAAAATAAAGAGGAAATATTACAACCTTGGTTCCATCAGTGGTTGTCCATTTGAAAGCCCCAGACTCCGCAAGGGATGCAGAGTTACTCCAACGATTTCCTGACCCATTCATTTTCCAAGCCTTGACTAAGGACTGAATGAATGCACTCTTGTATAAAAACAATGTTTTGTGCTTAAAATTATGGTCTTGCCCATATTAAAATGTGCAATAGATGCTGCCACCATTAATGAAATCACATTCATTTAAAAGCATTACCCAATTCATTTTGACAGTATTCAGTTTTAACATTAACTAAATAACATAACTATATTAACATTGGCTATTACCATGGTTCATAGATCTGTGTATTCAAGAATCATTAATGGTGTTAAAATGAGGCTGCCTCTCCAGCTTCATGCTACATTTATTTCAGATGACATATACTTACCACGATCTATAATCCCCACCACTTTATTTCACATGTGTTCTTAATATTTAGTGTTGTATTATGCAGTCAAATTCATTCTGATTCAAAGAATTCTGAACTTGTTTTTTCCCCCAGCCAAGGAAAATTTGGCTATTTTAGTTAGTGAAAATGAGATTATGAATCAAGTGGTGTGTTCATATATGGAACTCCAGTTTTGTCCCTCCTTCAATACAGACTTCCTTCAAACCTCTGCTACTGTGATTGTTTAAATCTGATCTTATCCCTTAACTTCAACTTTTCAATAGTTTAATTTGTCAATAAGATAGAGACCAAGCACTATACATGACAGAAGCCTTGTCATAATCCAGCTTCTCTTTAACTCTCGAGATTTATCTCTTATTGCACTCTCTTGCCCACTGGCTAAGCACCCAAAATTCCAGCAACGCAAATAATGTGTTTCTCAAACATGCCATTTTCTTTAACATGGTATTATTTCATATTGTTGGAAAGCCCTTTTTACCTTTGGTCTGGAGAAAATCTACTCATGTGTCATTACTTCATTAAACATCCATTTCGTTCAAACAAGAAAGACTTATGCCTTTTTTAACTCTCATCTCCCTCTTCTCCCTTCAGAAATGACCACGCCTTCCTCTGTGTCTCCTCTCTACCTTGTGCAGATTTTCTGCCTGGCACCTGGAACACTGTCAGCTGTCAGCTCCACTGAGCAAAGTCTATCTTATTTGTCCTGGCATCTGAGGCCAGGAGAAGGCATTCAACACTAGGCTAAGGAAAGACAATTAATCAAAAACAAGTTCTTACCTTTTTAAGCTGCTCTGTTTCAAGAAATGGGGCTTTGCTTACAATTTCGGGTTTAGATGGTTGCTCTAAAGTTAAGTAGAGAAAGATTTTAAGCGCATGTGGGAGAAGAAAATGAACTTTTGTGGTTTGGTTTATAGAAAAATAATTCATTTACTCAAAGTAGAAAAATAAGCAACAAAATAAAAAATAGATTTCTCATATAATCTATAATTAAGAAATCTGGTTAGTTTACCCCTTCCAAATATTTGTTTTATTATATTAAATATTATTTTAAGTGCTTATTATTCCTGTGAATAAAATACTGGTAATGTTTTCTGGATGCTTTATAAACAGTGAGTACGGTTTAGATTGTAAACAGAGGTTAATATACTAAAGAGGATATGTTATCTGCAATTGGTTGCCATGTGCACTTTCTACTTAATAATTTCCATCTCCTTAGATGAAAACCTGAGTCCACATGAATCTAAATCACAGGGGTGCTTATTTAAAATGCAGATTTCTGGGCTCTACCTGGCCAACTAAATCAGCATATCTGGGGAAAATCCTATAAACCTACTTTTTAAACAAGTTCCATTGGGGATTCTTGGGCACAGTGGAGTTTAAGAATCACTGCTCTAAAATCATGGGAAATGCAAAGTGGCTAAGGGATGTAGAAGCCCAAGTTTCCTGTGTATCTCACACCTTATCTTTTAAATGAAGTTATATTATGAAACTATAAATGTGAGAAAATCTTTCACATTTGGAACCTGAGGTAATGGACAGAAGCGTTTTAAATATAGGAAGTTCTGTAAGCATAAATTCTAATAGAGGCTTCGGGAAAAATTGATTACAAATTGCAGCAAGAAGGTATTATTTAAACTTATTTTATTCTTAGCTATCAGTTATCTATCATTGATGGATTTTTAAACTTTTTAATTAGCTCTAACAATTAGTCTATAGAAAATGGATATTGTCTCATTGTCATTGATTTTTGTGAGTCTCATGGAGAACTATTCTATTTTCAAATAAATAGACAAAAACAACCAGCTATTCTCTCTTCTATAGTCTTATTGTCTACCATCTCTATACTTTTAATTTTGACTACCAAACTAAACTAAATTGCTTTTGTATAATTATTACTCAATTTGGAATTCAGTTATCAGACATGTTACCTACCCAGACCATTATAGAAAACAAGGATGAAGACAAAAAGTCTTTGGAACAGCAAGATGGGTATCACCAAGATTGTATGCAAAAATAATGTAGGCTTCTTCAGGTTAACATCCTGAGTTAATTTTCCCTTTGCAATTGTTTTATATTAGAAATTAGAATAATTAATAATAATAGTGAATCTGCCTATCTGTTGAGCTTACACTTTAATTATAAGAGGCCTATTTACTATTAATTCTAGAAGTATAATTCTCTTGATACAATTTTCTGAAGAGCGATTATCTATATTCTAAATGCACAGATTGGAAAGAAAATATAAGAAAGATAAAAAAATGGAAAAAAGAAACATAGAAAAATAGAAAAGCATAACAGACAATTATATTAACACAAACAAGAAGTGGCACCTGGCTACCTGATTGTTAGGAATGTGACCAAAAATAGAAAAAACTGACAAAATATAAAAAACTGGTCCAGCAATTTCACTCCTGGCATATATTCAAAGAAAAGAAAAACTCTAATTCATAAAGATTCACGTACCCCTATGTTTTTAGCAGCATTATTTACAATACACAAGATACGGGAGAAACCTAAGTGTCCATTACACATAAAGAAGATGTTATGTGTGTGTATATATACACACACACACACACACATATAATGGAATACTAGTCAGCCATATAAAATACTGAAATTTTGCCATTTGCAACAACATGAATGGACCTGGAGGGTATTTATGTTTAGTGAAATAAGTCTGACAGAAAAACACAAATACTGTATGTTATCACTAATATGTGGAATACAAAAAAGAAAACAAATGAATGAATATAACAAAACAGAAACACATTCACTGATATATAGAACAAACTAGTGGTTACCAGTGGGGAAAGGAAAAGGGGTAGGGACAAGATATGTGCAGGGGGTTAAGAGGTAAAAATCACCATGTATAAAATTAATAAGTAACAGGTATATATTGTGAAGCACAGGGAAATATAGCCATTATTTAGTAATAACTTTAAATGGAGTATAATCTATAAAAATATTGATTCACTATGTTGTACGCCTGAAACTAATATAATATTGTAAATCAAGTATACTTCAATTTAAAAAATGTTTTTCAATTAGAAAAAATAAATTATAAAAATCAAAACGACATAAATAGCAGTTCCTGGGAAACATGTGGTAGGGGATTAAAGCCTTCTCCAATACACATCAGTAGTCTTGGTTTTACCATTATCTTAATGTAACATCATTAATGTTCATAATTACAACTCTGAGGTATTGAAAAAACCTTAAATTATGTTCAGAATTCAATGTTTTATGGCAAATGTCTAATACCTTTGAGAGAGGGCTACATCCAAAATATTTAAACAGAACAAAAATCTTGGAGCTTGAGTAAATGTAAGTTCTCTGGGAACTAAAATCAGTTATTCAGTGACACCTCTCTGAAAGCTCAAGAGAGGTAAGATATTAAATTAATTTTTGCGGTTGATCAAGTGTCAAGATTAACAAGAAAAAAGGAGCAAATAGTTTTTTGTTTCCTCAGTACTATCTATGCCTGGAATATATAGAGAGATTTGAAAAATTCCTCCAAAAAGTTAGGCTCTTAATAGAAAATGAGGATGGGCAGTTTTGTTAAGTTGTACTAATTTCTAGTTCACCAAAATCAGATACCATTTCAGTTGGAACATACTTCCTCTAATGTCAAATATATTCCTCTACTTTGACTTATAAACCCCATATAACCATAAATACTGATGTGTTACAATTGTTAGTCTTTTCCACATGGCCATGTGTGCTTTCTTTCCATAAACACTTTCTAAAATTTATTCTTATTTCAATAAAATAAAACTGCAGCAAACCCAGGAAAACCTGATGAAAGTATGCTAAAAATTTAGTCCTCTTTGTACTGTTATTCACTTTTCCATTTAGAAGAGAGAGTCACAGTGGGTATTGAGAAAGTAATGGTAATACCTATTGCATTTCTCTGAGTTATTTTCTCAAACTTTTGTTTCAAACCCTCTATATTAAATACATATTTTGTATGTAACTTTCTCTTATATTAGCTTGTAACAATCGACGAGTATTAGTTAGAAGACCATAAAAGAGGATGTGTACTATTTTAGCAAAATTGCATATTGATTCCAAAGTGTTTTAAAAAAACTTTATGTGAATTATGTCTTAATACGATTCAAGGATTCATAACTAAGTATAGAATTGAAAGGGAAAGTCATACTACAAATTTATTTGCATTAGTAAAATAATTTTGTCAAGAGTTTCACAGCCAGTTGAGGATGGAGTGATGAATGCAAAACTGCTCTATATCACCCAAATGCATGAGTGTTATTCTCAATAACCTCACACAGAGGATGTGGCTCAATTGGATATGGGAGGAGAGCAAGAAAAGGCAGGTGCACTGGTTACATTGAGTCAAGGGTGCTTCTCTCAGTACTCTGTCAGCAATCAACCCTTGATGTACTTTAAGTAAATCACTGTGAGCATGAAATCATAGTTTATTTTCCTTATGAGATGGGAAAAGGTATTTTTTATATTTAAAGAATCAAAATGAAATATACAGTGTAGATCTCATTTGTTAAAAAGATATTTTCTGCTTCCTTCATTCTGAAAAAATAAAAATGACTTGCAGTTGAAAGTTGAATAACTTTCACAGGGAGGGTGGGAGGAGGGATGCTCAGTTTTGATAAAACATTGAGAACAGTGTCCCAATGAAAGCTCAAATAACTGTGATGTCAACCATCACTAGAAGAGCTGGTTGGTCCAGGTGGAAGTCGCAGGAACAATCTTCCTTTTAATACCACACACACCAGTGCAGAAGATTAGGCTGGATTGTGGTTTTCAAATGCTTTTTAGTACACAAGCCCTTCTCCCTTTTTTCCCCCTGAACAAAATATCATGAAAAAACTTCGAAATATTGAGTGGGCGAATTATAGCTAATCAAGTAGAAGCAGCTCCTCACCCACCTCAGCCCTATTCATTAGCACGTCAAGAGGATCCTAGGAACAGAGTGGGAAAACTACCGCCTAATCCAAAGTACTTATTTACTGATGATGAGGGAATCGAAGCCCCTGCCCTGACTGATGAAGTCACTTGCCCAAGGTCAGAAATTAGCAGCACATCTAACAAAGCCAGATCTCCTGATGACCAGTTCAGTGATTTTTCCATTGTACCACCGACAGCCATTTGGCTCTCTGGGCAAGCATTCAACCTCTAAGATCTACTCTTGCTAAGGGATGGTTTTATTAACTTCAAATGTGCATTAAATGCAAACAGTTTGATTTTGATGCCATTCAACTAGTAACCAACCAACCAAACAAAAATGCCTCATTAGTGGTGACAAAGCATGGGACTTACTTGGATCTGGTCTGCTTTATGGGCATGACTTCTTGCATCTGAGATATAGCTTAAAACTGAATAAACAAACTTACATCAGAAGTAATAAAGTCATCAGTCATGGCCTCTAGTTTGAATAAAAACAGTTTGTGCTCATCAGGAGGACACCGCAGCAAACTGATCTGGGATTTGCTCACGTTAACCACACTCATTGTGTGGTACACAGTGCACGTTGCTAGGTGCTAGGTGACTCGACAGAAGGAAACAGAGGACTGATTGATGAGCCTAGTAACTCTTAAGTGATTGCAATATATACATGTGTAGAATGAAAGCTTCCATGTCACAGCTGCTATTTGCTTCACAAATAATGATCCTGTGTAAATTCATTATTTTTAAAAAAGCAAAGCCCTTATATGCTCTTGCAAACTCTTTCTTTATCACGAGCTGTGCTGTTTATTTAATTGGACTTGGAGGGTCCCACAGTTTCTAGTATAAAACCCCATTTTCAAAAGTGTGTAACTTGTCTATTTAAATTCTCTCTGGCCCAGAGCCTGGAATGCAAATTCTGTTTCTGAGAATCACTTTGTTTTCAACAACATTCAAAAGAGAAGCGGGTAGGGGGAGCTGATGGTATGCAGGGTGTAAGTTTGTTTTTATAGCCATAGAAATCCTCTGTATTCCAAAACAGCTTACAAATTTTATCAAATTAGGCCAAATGAACTTTTATGACATTAAAAAAATTATATTCTGAAAATTGTCACAAATGTTTCTTCGAAATGGAACAACCTGAATTTTCTCAACTTTCTTGTAGACTGTCTTGATATTTGGTAATTTTAACATAATAACAAAGAAACATGTCAATGACAAATCAATACACATAACTTTAAAATGCTGTGACTTAATCTCTGTACCTACTGCAGTACATTCTTGTGTACTTATATTTACGATGTCATGGCCTAATAAAAAGATTTTGGTTGCTCTCTTTAGAAAAAGTGTTTTTAGCAGCACACCATCCATCTTCCTAATAACATCAAAGTGAAATAAAAGACAAGAAAGAAAAAATACATGAGACTTCGGCAAATACAGGATGGAGATTATCCGGGGTGTTTAATGGAAGGGGGCATAACTGGGAAACGCTTGGTACTTCGTTTGATCCATAAAATGATTGAGTTGAGTGGATGGTTTCTGGAAAGTACCTTCTAAGCTGAAAGGTAATAAACTGAAATGTGTACCATGCTTTTACAAGGTTCTTCGGGAGAACAAAGGTCTCCTTGATAGGATAAGCACTCTTTGAATCCTTGTCATGAGTCCATAGGAGCACTGAAGTCCATATAAATGCTTAAGGGACAGTCCTACTTAGTCGTATAGGCTATTACGAGAGAAACAGGAAAAATCCACGGTTAATTGCTGTAGTAGCAAGGCCCTCTGGGTTTCTTTCTTCCCTGTTTATTTTAATAATTTCTAGGTGCTGTCAAGTTATCAGAAAGCAGAGGAAAAAACTGAAAAGTGAGACCTTCTTCCCTAATTAAAAAAGACTGGCATTCTGAAACTTTCAAGACCTATTTTTCTCCCTGTAATTTCTAAGATATTAAGATGTAATGAAGGTGGGATATTTTATTAGAATATTAAAAGATAAAAAGTTTTAATTAGAACTTCTCAAGTCATTCATTTGCATAGCTAGTTGTACACACACATTAACTATATATCATCATGAAGCAAAGTAACCTCCAGTAATTATTCCAAGTTTCTTCTACAACCTTTTCTTGTTCCAACCCTCCTCTACTTTTTCCCCTTGGTGGATTCCATGTACACATTTAGAGTGGGGTGAACTTCTTTATTTTAGGGCAATTTTCTAAACTGCTTGAACAGTCTCAAGAAGTAAATCAACAAGCATTAAGCATTAAAGGTCAAAATGTGTGTGTGTACACACACATGTATATACATATATAGAAAACTTAGGTCTCCTGTTTGTATTTTATTGTTTTTACATATCAAATGACAACTTTTATATGGTTTAGCCAAATGCATATATATGTAAGCATGATATGCATGAATATGTGCATGTATTATATATCTATGTCTCAATATTTATCACAGAACATTGATTTGTACGTCAGTGAAAGTAAAGGATCACATGTCAGTTTTCATTTAGCAGTACTTCATATCACAGGAAATTTTACCCAACAAAACAACAGAATATTCTTTTACTTCCTCATTGTAAAGCTCCTATTTGCATTTCAGGTTTTCTGTTTTCCTCACTGACAGCATGCATGAGCAGAATGAAGATCTCTAGAAGTCCTCTTACATAGATGCCTACTGTGGAGACACTACAGAGAGTTCAGTCTTCTTTCTAAAGAACATTTTCTAGTACCAGCCATCAATTCCACTTAGCAGTTACACTGCAGACTACTTACTGAACACCTTGACTACTGTAGGTGCCTCAAACACGTTGTCCTCAGTTACGAGCATGCACACAAATCTCTTTTCATCACTGATCTTTGCGTTACTGATAGAGAGAGTGTAGTTTTCTGAGAGGTTCAGTCTGTCTTTGTATTCTGGTACATCGTCGTACTGCACACTTTTCTTTGTAGAGGACCTGAAGGCAATAAATACTGGGGAGCCATCAGGCTTTTCCTAAAAATTGAAATAACAATACATTTTTTAAAAACAGGCATATTTAGATGTTTCAGGATTACAGCCAGAACAACAAAATTTTCTTGGCCGTATTATTCCACCAAAATTTGTAGTTTGGTCCAAGAAGAATAATTTTAGATAAGTGCCTCATATAAATATTTGGTTATAGAAAATTACTCTTCATAAGAAGAGAAGCTGTTAAGTTCTTTTACAGGTATCAATTTAAATATACAAAAATGAAAGGACAGAACTTTAGGAATCCAAGCTTTTCTTGCATCTGGAGGACAGAATTAGTAACTGTTTTGAAAATGACAAGGGTTGGCCTTATGTCTAATGTAAAAGAAAAAATATAGATGAAAACAAACATATAAGTATTATGTTACAAAAGGATTTTCAGCTAACTATCGGAGCAAGCATACACTTGAGCTGCAAACACTCATTTAGAAATCCTGGGCAATTATCTTTAGCATGTTCATTACTTTAATCCACATACTTTATGTGTCCACACTTTTCAGTTTCAGCCAGAACTGGCATAGCTGACCTTTACACCTAACATAGCTTAATGAGTCTTCATAGAGGAACAGTATTTGCCCTTGTGAAATGATCATGTCCATTAAGCAATAGAATTAGATTAATCACTAAAACCCATAGTTTTGCTATCTGAATCTTAAAACTTAGCTCGAAGGGTTTTCATATAAAATCTGGCATATAAAATTATGCCAAGAGCACTGAGACATAATTCATTTCTTTCTCCGCTCCCACAAACATTCTCTTACATACTAACAATAATCTAAAATAAGGGCCAATCCCTCTTCTACTTACCTCACAAGGCCTTTGAGAAAATAAAATATGATAAAACATTCTAAAATGCATGAAAAATTTCAAGGTGCTATAAGGAGTAACATTTTAAAAATTATTAATATTTACTAATGTTATGGACTAAATTTATATGCCTAAGCCCTAACCCCCAATGTGGGATTAGTGGAGGTGGGCCCCTGAGAGGTGTTGAAGTTTAGATGAGGTCATGGGGATGGTACCCTCATGATGGGATTAGTGCCCTTATAAGAAGAGGAAGAAACGTGAGAGCTCTCTCTCTCAATGAGAACACAAAGAAGAGGTTTTGTGAGCACATAGCAAGTGGCAGCTGTCGGCAAATCAGGAAGAGGGCCCTCCGCAAGAGGTGAGTCAGCTGGCACCTTGATTTTGGACTGCCCAGCCTCCAGAACTGTGAGAAATAAAAGACTGTTGTTTAAACTATCCAGTCTGTGGTATTTTGTTATAACAGCCCAAGCTGACTAAGACAATTACTAAGCTAATCTTGGAGTCCAAAATGTTTAGCTGGTTGGATATCTGAATACATCAGTAATATTCTCCTTAAATCTTTTAATTTTGCCACAGGTTTACAATGCAAATCCTTGTATTAAATCATTCCTTCATTAAGAAAAATATGTTAGACCAGTATCTTAAATTTCTATAATATATTTGTTCACTTATGCAAGAAATAATAGTTATTAAATTTCGAGCACTTAACTGTATGCCAGTGTACTTTCTTTGGGCTTTTCATGCATTAATGGATTTAATATTCATAACAACCTTGTAAATTACACATAATATTGTCTTCATTTTTAGACAATGGAGACAGAGATTGGTTAAATAACTGGTCCATTGCCCCAACCAGTGTATCTGAGCAGGGCCAAGACTGGAGCTCCACAGCCTGGCTCCATTATAACTACACTATATCATTCTCGACAGCCATTAGATGCCTCTTCTGTACAAGGCACAGAGGCAGATGCTGGTGAAGAGGTGGTGGGAGTGAGGTAGGGCGGGGTGCACAGGGAGTTATGATCTCCATTCACAGGGAGATTACGGTGCAGTAAGAGACAAACTAATCCATCTTTCCTCTGTGTTTGCTCCCTTTCACTCTTTCCAAATCTGCTCTTTGTCTTTTAGGTTACATTAAATTAGAGGTTGTAGAGTATGTCTGCGAATCAGGACTGCTTTTAGAGCATATGGTACTTCAAATGTATCTCATCAGTTTATTACTGAAGGTTTTTATTTCATTAACAATTAGAAAATTGTCATTATTATTTGTTTTCATTGCCATTGTGCCAGTTACATTTAGGTGAAAATTATTTCCTGGGCATCAGTAATGTCTATAATCACAGAAGTTTTCACCACTGTATTCCATTTATTTTAGCATTAAGTTTGACTCAATGGTGAATGAGGTGGTAGTCTCCCAGACCCTTGGAATTTTAGGGGTGCTAATAGACTTTGTCCTCATAGGCCTTAACTTCATATTTCCATTTTTATAGGGAGCCAGAAATAGTTAAAAATTACCCAGTGTGAGCTGGATAACAGGAGGAGGGATCAGGGAAGTGCTATGCTGCCTCACCTCCTTCTTTTGCCTTCACCTGACCTTCACACAGTGTGTTTAGAGCTTAGTAGCCCCACACTCATAACAACTTACACTTTTCGTGCAATTACCATGTGTCAAGTACTAGGTAAGTATTCTGATATGTTACTTCATGTAACCTTCACAACACTATAAGGAAGATTATTATTATTTCATTTTTTTTCTATGAGAAAATGGGGATTAATTCACTCATCCAGAATCCCACAGCCAACACATGGTAGAACATGTCAGTCTGACTTCACAACCAGATTTTAAAAGATTGTGTTATACTACCCCTGGGGTGCAACTTACGTACATTTCTATTCTGCACAACGTTTGTTCTTGCAGATATCTGAGAGGAAAAGTTGTGTGGTTCAATAAACTTAAGAAATGAATGAACTCAGACAATTCATCATGTATCTTAATATAGGAAAGGCTCTGAGAAGTACTGCAGTAAAAAAACTTTTCAAAAATTATTGGACCATCACAAGAACTAAAGTAATATAGAAGTGTGATTGGATTTGAAGTAATTCAGAAGTGTAAGATGCTTTCAGGAATATATCAACCAATTAATTCTGCTTTTTTTTAACGTGTGTAAGAATAATACATAATAAAAATCTATGCCCAAAGTCAAAAAAAAATATTGGACCATCAAATCCTTTTCCTATTCAAATACCTTTTAACATTTCATGGACCTAGGGAAAATTTGCCAGTTGTGTTCAATGAAATATATGTCCTCTTTTTAAGCTTGCAAACCATTGTGAGTCTCATGTGATCTAGCACTGGGAAATTGTGCCACACAGACACCTTTTGTTGGTCTTGGTAATGAAATTGAGATATTTTATCAAAGTTACCTAGCCTTTCCACATCACCTACCGGGATATCTACCCTTCATTTCCAGACCCATCAGTACCTTGATACCTGAGAAAATATGATTTTGCTACCTGCAAAAAATGAGTAAAATCAGCAATGTTAAATTTTAAAACGACCTACCACTTCGACTGAGTTCTAAGACCAAGTACCAGTAACAGGCTTCTAATACTGATGACTAATTTTCAGTGAACATTTGAATGCTCTGGCTTCTGGTGCATCTTGCCTTTGCAGTAACTACACCAAACAAAACATGAGTGTGTAGAGAAAGGCTGCCATCTTCCACTAAGCTCTGTCCTATACTCCACTGATTTTACCCTGGAACTCTGCCTTTTCTTCTGCCTCAAACACTTCAGGGTGAATCTTTCAGACTAATTTGAGCTAAGAATTACCTGTTTACTGGCTTTATTTTAAAATAGCATTTGTTATGTAAGACTTAGGGATTATTCTTTTGAAATATTCGACACATTAATTTCACCTTTTTACATTTATATCCACAGTTGAATATTGTCATTACGTTAACTTGAAATTCACATCTACTCACAGAAGGAATTTTCTTTCAAAAACTAGAGGCAATTAACCAAGTCCAAGGTAGGTCACACTTACATATTTCCATTTGCCAAACATGAGATTCTGAGGTACACTGAGTCGGCAAGGCATGACAATGGTATCTCCATATGCTGAGTTTACAGTATACCATCCAAGACCTTTAGAAAAAAAGGAACACAAGAGAGAGAAGAGTTTAAATGTTTTCTTGAAATAAAGTTTTTTTTTTTTTTTTGCGGTACGCGGGCCTCTCACTGTTGAAAGGCCTCTTCCGTTGCGGAGCATGGTCTCCGGACGCGCAGGCTCAGCGGCCATGGCTCATGGGCCCAGCTGCTCCGCGGCATGTGGGATCTTCCCGGACTGGGGCACGAACTTGTGTCCCCTGCATCGGCAGGCGGACTCTCAACCACTGCGCCACCAGGGAAGCCTCAATATGCATTTCTTAATGAAGGTTATGTATTATAATTTTATCTTAAATGACATAAAACAAAGTATGTAGTTAGAACATATTTCCTATAAATATCAACAGCTCTTATTTAGCTACTAAGGCTTCAAATGTTACATAATTCAAATCTATAAACCTCTCAGTTTAGCGAGGAATAGATAAGTAGTATATGCCAAAGGAACAGTGTGGAATCTGAGGGTTTATTTTCACCTTCACTATATTTCATAAGAAAAAACTTCACTATATTTCATAGAAATGTGGGACTATACAAAGAGATTAACATGCTTAAAATTCTCAAAACTAGCTTTAAATATGTTTGTTTTTTTCATTTGAAAATATTGTTAAGCTTAAATTCGGAAAAATTTAAAAACTGAGAACTAATACATATAAGACCACAACTGAATCTTAAATATAAGTGGCAAAATGAGCATGAAAATGGCCTGCTTTACAGTATTAATGGTTAAAATACTAGTTTTCATTTTAATTATACATAAAATATTAACAGGAAAAGAATTTGTAAGGAATTCCCTGGCACTCCAGTGGTTAGGACTCCATGCTTTCACTACTGAGGGCACGGGTTCAATCCCTGGTCGGGGAACTAAGAACCTGCAAACTGGGGATCCCCTGGTGGCGCAGTGGTTGAGAGTCCGCCTGCCGATGCAGGGGACACGGGTTTGTGCCCCGGTCCGGGAAGATCCCACATGCCACGGAGTGGCTAGGCCAGTGAGCCATGGCCACTGAGCCTGCGCTCTGGAGCCTGTGCTCCGCAACAGGAGAGGCCACAACAGTGAGAGGCCCGCGTACTGCAAAAGAAAAAGAAAAAAAGAACCTGCAAACTGCGTGGCAGCCAAAAAAAAAGAAAAGTATTTGTAGTATGAAATTTCTTCATGAAGTGATTACACTGTTTTTTGGGTAGACAATCCAACTTAAGCAATAGTTTGCTACTAAGGTAAAGAAAACTTCCTGGTCTTATTTAATTCTTTATTGAAAAGAATGTGATGATCAATAATTAAATTATCAACAATACCCACATTTTTGCATATGTATGTAACATACTATTCAAATCTGTATATATTTATGAAGTTTAAAGAAACATAGGCATTTAACTTGGCAATTGTATAGTACTTAGGAAATATATCAGATCTTTTTACCTTATTTTGTTTACAACTATCTTCAAAGTTAGATACATTTACAATTAAATACCTGTTAAGATATGTCACAGTTGGATATAGAGTGTTAAGGGGCTAACTTTATTTTAAACTGAAAAGAAAAAGAAATGATATTTTGTCCACCAGGTGGTGCTAAAGTGCAAAGCTAAGGCAATTTACAACACATGAATAAGACCATCTTATGACTTTCTGAAGAAACAAGATACGGTGGATACTATCTCTCTCTGTTACCCATCAACCACAACATATAAAAATTTCATATAGGGAAAAAATCATTAACCTTAGTAAAGAAAGAAAAGGTAATAAAATTCCTATTTTAAAATTCTGTCAATTGAGGAATCTACTTTCCTCTAAAGCAATTTTGCTCCAGTGAACAAAAGCATTACAAAGAACACAAATTTCATGTAAATATACTGCACAACTACTTTCCAGAATTTTTAACATTGTTAAAATAAAGAATACAAAGTATAAGCCATGAGAATGTGTTTTTAACTTGCTATTAGAGACAAAATTTTACTAAAATTTTTATTACATTCTGTTTTATAATGAAAAATTACTGGGTGGGAGGGAGGGAGACGCAAGAGGGAAGAGATATGGGATATGTGTATATGTATAACTGATTCACTTCGTTATAAAGCAGAAACTGACACACCATTGTAAAGTAATTATACTCCAATAAAGATGTTAAAAAAATTACAATTTTCCATCAATGTTTAATTGTTTAGTATCCACCATACTTTAAATTCCTTTTTACTATAAATCATTGAAGAGCATAAGACTATAAGGTCTCTTCAGCCTTGTTAAAATAAAACTTGTGAGGATTTAGATATGTGGTGGCAGACAGGCAAAGTGATGACAGTTAAGAAATTGTTTTATTTCACAATATAGTACTTGTTTTCTACAATACTTTGGATATTAAATATGGAACTTGTATCATGTATTTTAGGATCTGTTCATGCAGGTTTGTCAAACCATGGAAACCATTTTGTGATTTAATATTTTGTTTTTTTCATCAATATATAGCAAGACACTTGAATATGTAATGACTCTAAGATAATGTGAATCTCTTCTTAAATTATGGTAAGACATGCACCTCTAATTATCTACTATAATTATAAAAACATACCTTCTTTTGACAACTGACACTGCTCCCATGAACTCCATGGTTCAAGGAGTGAAAACAGTTTACACAGCTTAGGTACCAATGAGGTGAATCCTTCGCTAGGCACAGGGAAATAAAAAATTCCTTTTCCAAAAAATGTAATGCTTTGCTCTTTCTTACAGACCATTTTTCTTTCCTCTTCTCTAAAGAACTTTAATATACACCAAATTTTATAATTTTATATTTTACAATTGATTTAAAAATTTAAAAATTTTATAATTTTTATAATTGATTTTAAAGCTGTATGACTTTCAAGTACATAATGTATTAGCATGATGAAAGCACAATCACAGCAGGAAGAGGACCATATATATATATATATTTTAACATTTTTATTGGAGTATAATTGCTTTACAATGGTGTGTTAATTTCAAGTTATACATATGTTCCCATATCTCTTCCCTCTTGCATCTCCCCCCCACCCTCCCTATCCCACCCCTCTAGGTGGTCACAAAGCACCGAGATGATCTCCCTGTGCTATGCGGCTGCTTCCCACTAGCTATCTATTTTACGTTTAGTAGTGTATATAAGTCCATGCCACTCTCTCACTTTGTCACAACTTACCCTTCCCCCTCCCCATATCCTCAAGTCCATTCTCTAGTAGGTCTGTGTCTTTATTCCTGTCTTGCCTCTAGGTTCTTCATGACCATTTTTTTTTCTTAGATTCCATATATATGTGTTAGCATATGGTATTTGTTTTTCTCTTTCTGACTTACTTCACTCTGTATGACAGACTCTAGGTCCATCCACCTCACTACAAATAACTCAATTTCGTTTCATTTTATGGCTGAGTAATATTCCATTGTATATATGTGCCACATCTTCTTTATCCATTCATCTGTCGATGAACACTTAGGTTGCTTCCATGTCCGGGCTATTGTAAATAGAGCCGCAATGAACATTTTGGTACATGACCCTTTGAATTATGGTTTTCTCTGGGTATATGCCCAGTAGTGGGATTGCTGGGTCGTATGGTAGTTCTATTTGTAGTTTCTTAAGGAACCTCCATACTGTTCTCCATAGTGGCTGTATCAATTTACATTCCCACCAACAGTGCAAGAGGGTTCCCTTTTCTCCACACCCTCTCCAACATTTACTGTTTGTAGATTTTTTGATGATGACCGTTCTGACCAGTGTGAGATGATATCTCATTGTAGTTTTGATTTGCATTTCTCTAATGATATTGAGCATTCTTTCATGTGTTTGTTGGCAATCTGTATATCTTCTTTGGAGAAATGTCTATTTAGGCCAATTTTTGGGTGGGTTGTTTGTTTTTTTTGATATTGAGCTGCTTGTAAATTTTGGAGATTAATCCTTTGTCAGTTGCTTCACTTGCAAATATTTTCTCCCATTCTGAGGGTTGTCTTTTCATCTTGTTTATGGTTTCCTTTGCTGTGCAAAAGCTTTGAAGCTTCATTAGGTCCCATTTGTTTATTTTTGTTTTTATTTCCATTACTCTAGGAGGTGAATCAAAAAAGATATTGCTGTGATTTATGTCAAAGAGTGTTCTTCTTATGTTTTCCTCTAAGAGTTTTATACTGTCTGGTCTTACATTTAGGTCTCTAATCCAGTTTTAGTTTATTTTTTGTGTATGGTGTTCAGGAGTGTTCTAATTTCATACATTTACATGTAGCTGTCCAGTTTTCCCAGCACCACTTATTGAAGTGGCTGTCTTTTCTCCACTGTATATTCTTGCCTCCTTTATCAAAGATAAGGTGACCATATGTGCATGGGCTTATCTCTGGGATTTCTATTCTGTTCCATTGATCTATATTTCTGTTTTTGTGCCAGTACCAGACTGTCTTGATTACTGTAGCTTTGTAGTATAGTCTGAAGTCAGGGAGCCTGATTCCTCCAGCTCCGTTTTTCTTTCTCAAGATTGCTTTGGCTATTTGGGGTCTTTTGTGTTTCCATACAAATTGTGAAATTTTTTGCTCTAGTTCTGTGAAAAATGCTGGTTGTAGTTTGATAGGGATTGCATTGAATCTGTAGATTGCTTTGGGTAGTAGAGTCATTTTCACAACGTTGATTCTTCTAATCCAAGAACATGGTATATCTCTCCATCTTTTTGTATCATCTTTAATTTCTCTCATCAGTGTCTTATAATTTTCTGCATACAGGTCTTCTGTTTCCTTAGGTAGGTTTATTCCTAGATATTTTATTCTTTTTGGTGCAGTGTTAAATCGGAGTGTTTTCTTAATTTTACTTTCAGATTTTTCATCATTAGAGTATAGGAATGCAAGAGATTGCTGTGCATTAAATTTGTATCCTGCTACTTTAGCAAATTCATTGATTAGCTCTAGTAGTTTTTTGGTAGCATCTTTAGGATTCTCTATGTATAGTATCATGTCATCTGCAAACAGTGACAGCTTTACTTCTTCTTTTCTGATTTGGAATCCTTTTATTTCTTTTTCTTCTCTGATTGCTGTGGCTAAAACTTCCAAAACTATGCTGAATAATAGTGGTGAGAGTGGGCAACCTTGTCTTGTTCCTGATCTTAGTGGAAATGCTTTCAGTTTTTCACCATTGAGGATGATGTTGGCTGTGGGTTTGTCATATATGGCCTTTATTATGTTGAGGTAAGTTCCCTCTATGCTTACTTTCTGCAGGGTTTTTATCATAAATGGGTGTTGAATTTTGTCAAAAGTTTTCTCTGCATCGATTGAGATGATTGTATGGTTTTTCTCCTTCAACTTGTTAATATGGTGTATCACATTGATAGATTTGCGTATATTGAAGAATCCTTGCATCCCTGGGATAAACCCCACTTGATCATGGTGTATGATCCTTTTAATGTGCTGTTGGATTCTGTCTGCTAGTATTTTGTTGAGGATTTTTGCATCTATGTTCATCAGTGATATTGGCCTGTAGTTTTCTTTCCTGTGACATCTTTGTCTGGTTTTGGTATCAGGGTGATGGTGGCCTCGTAGAATGAGTTTGGGAGTGTTCCTCCCTCTGCTATATTTTGGAAGAGTTTGAGAAGGATAGGTGTTAGCTCTTCTCTAAATGTTTGATAGAATTCGCCTGTGAAGCCATCTGGTCCTGGGCTTTTGTTTGTTGGAAGATTTTTAATCACAGTTTCATTTCAGTGCTTGTGATTGGTCTGTTTATATTTTCTATTTCTTCCTGGGTCAGTCTCAGAAGGCTGTGCATTTCTACAAATTTAGAACCATATATTTTTAATCATTGTATCCCAGGGACAATGTCTGGCATTCACTGGGCATCTAATAAGATGATTTTTCATTTGAATCTTGTGCCATCCTCTCCATTTTGGTTATCAAATTAGCATCTTTAAAAACCAGGGAGGAGTTGACCACACTGGAACTTTGAGAATTCTTTTTCCTACCAAATACTGCAAAGTCTGTCATACACTGTCTTCGATGTGTAAGGAACATGGATTTGGGCTTGGATGGCCCTCTCTTACTTGAAGAGAAACAAACACAAAGCCAACATTCTTACGAGTTTATGGATTAAACTACAGGAGAGGACATTTCTCCCTTCCCTTTCAAGAGAAATTAAGGATTGTTTGTGCTATGTGATCTGCAAATGACACTAAGAAGTGACTTTTTCCTTACTTGTGATGAGCACAAAGCGAAGAGTTGTTTTTAAAAGTATTTGAAAATTCATGGATTGAGTCTTGTAGTGACTGCTCGATATCCAAAATTATCCAGGACAGGACTCTTCAGAGCACAGCAAATGCAAGGGAAATAAGAGATCTGACAAGAATGAGGGCAGTAGGTAAAAAGGCAATAGTTACAGATAGAAGCCCTGGTCTACAGACTTAAGGCAGAATACATGATAATCATTTGCATTATCACTTGTGGCATTAGGAGCCACAGTCATGATGATTTTAGAAATAATTTTCAAGTTTGTTATAATCATCAACTTTCCTCTTCAGGTAAGACTATAAGGGCTCTAGGTTCATCTGATAGAAAAACCAAGGCTTACACATGTGGGAGGGCTAATATCTCTAACCCCCTAGGGATACAGTAGCTACAAAGACTACTGTGATTTGGTGGTGAATTAGCATCTTGATTTCTAGAGACGTCTCAGTCTTTGAGATGAAGTGCCAGGGAGACCCAAAGCACCTGTCAACACAAATAATTCTGTTTATACTTTTCATAGAAGCAAGAGATTTTTATCTTTGAATTGCCAAATCTGAATTAAATTTAGCCTACTAGAATTCCCCTGCAATTCTCTCCCTGTAATATTAGTTGGTTAATTTACTCATGGTTTTGTAGCATAGAGATTATTGGATACAATTGCAAATACAGAATGCCTATGCTGTCCTTCCTCAAAGAGGCAAAATATAAAATATAGAAGGAAATGTGTGTGTGCACAAGGGTGTGAATTTCTGTGCTATACGTGTTATGTCTACTTGTATATTGTAAGTCATAAGATACTTTAACCTGGGCTAAATCACCTTTTGTATTAAATGTTTTAAAATTTTAACATAGTGTTATGAATTATTATCACTGTTGCTATCAAAATGTCCTGACATAAAGTAAAACATAAATATGTTTGGTAGTGTATATATGTCAATGCTACTCTCTCACTTTGTCCCAGCTTCCCCTTCCCTGTCCCCTGTAAAATAGATAGCTAGTGGGAAGCAGCTGCATAGCACAGAGATATCAGCTAGGTGCTTTGTGATCACATAGAGGGGTGGGATAGGGAGTGGGGGAGGGAGATGCAAGAGGGAGGGCACATGGGGATATATGTATACATATAGCTGATTCACTTTGTTACACATCAGAAACTAACACAACATTGTAAAGCAACTATACTCCAATAAAGATGTTTAAAAAAAAATACGTGTTATATTTGAGAAGCAGTATGTAATAATTTAATGATTCTTATGAAGAGTTATTAGCTAAAGGTAAAGAACAATAGAACCTAGAAAGGCTATATAGGAGAATTCAGTGGGAATAAAATGAGATAAACACAGCATAAGAATAATCTCTTGACCAAATAATTCTCACACGTAGAATTCTCAGGCAAGTGATCATAAAGTACAAGATAATTATAGTTATGCATTTTATATAGCAAATAATTTAAAGAGGCACTGAAACAGACTGGCAACCTTTTGAAGTTAGGTGAACACTTTATATTTCTAAGTAAAATAATAAAACTGTAATAATTTTGGCAATATTGATGAGAATTCCTTTTTCTGTATAAAGTAATTCTTAAGGACTATCAAGGTCAGAGTAATCATTCTCTTTGCATAGCTGACAACTAGACATTTGAGTTGAGGTCACTTAAACATCAGAATCTGCTACCACGTTTCAAGCAGAAGTACAGCAAATAATATAGAATAATATAGGACCAGAATTCATCAGGGTCTACTTTACATGCTGTAATTTAGCATGGTTAATTATTTTTTATTGCACTGATACTTTAAAAGCATCATCACCCTTGAAAGCTTTTTTCTCTTTTTAGCTCTGTATCCCTGTTAGGTGCCATAGAAGGGTTAATCACATTATAAATTGTCTCAGAGCTTACAACATAAAAACTAAATTCCAGTTCTACAGAAATTTTAGAGATATATTTGTGCAAATGAATTGTTGGGGAGGAAGTGGGTAAAAATGAGAGTTATCCTTAGAAATTACGTTCATATTTATTTGACTGATTTTGACAGATAAACATGCTAGTGTCCTTATTTGCTTTATTAATGAATTAAGATATGTACAACTCTAATTAAAACATGTAGTGTTTCTCACTCTCATTACTATTGACATTTTGGGCTAAATAAATCTTGATTGTGGGGCGCTGTCCTATGTACGTTTAGCAACATCCCTGTCTCTGCCCATTGGATGCCAGTAGCACCTTCTCCTCATTATGACAACAAGAAAATCCTCAGACATGACAAATATCCCCTGGGAGGCAAAACTGCCCCCTGAAATCCCATCTAGTTGAGAACTACTGATTTAGACCTTCACTCATTTGATAAAACTGTGGTTTCCAATAAAGGGATCATTGTTGTAAAACAGAATCTTAGTGTAGGACTAAATAATCACTGAATATGAATGAAGGGATGGAGGAAGCAATGGCACATAGTAACATTGGTTATTATCAAATTTGTTTTCCTCACAGAAACATATTATATTAAACTATAATAGGAGGATTGATTTCTAACTTTGAAATATTGGGATCCAATCCAATCCAAGAAATTACAAAAAATATACTGTTTTAGCAAATCTACTTCATATACTACAATCAAGCACAAATTATACCTACTATATATGCTTTCTAAAGTGTACATATCATATATATTTTATTTGATATGATAAAATATCATAGTTCTACTGATAGAGAATAAAGCTGATGCCTTTAAAGAGTCTTCCAAACCTGATTTTATGATTCAATGACACAAAGTTATCTTATCTCATAATTCCTCCCATAAATTTATTATATGAAACAAGAGTTTAAAATTTTTGTCAAGGTCGTGTAATATATAACAAGTAAAATTTGTTTGTGTGTGTCTGTGTGCATGTGTGTGGTACAAGGGCCTATAGTTCCCAAGTAACTTGGACTGCATGGCAGGTGGGAGAAGACATCTGAGGGAATCGAATGTCATTTTGAGAAATACTGAAAACAGTTATTCTATTCCCCCTCCCCCCCTTTTTTTTTTTTTGTGGTACGCGGGCCTCTCACTGTTGTGGCGTCTCCCGTTGCGGAGCACAGGCTCCGGACACACAGGCTCAGCGGCCATGGCTCACGGGCCCAGCCGCTCCGTGGCATGTGGGACCTTCCCAGACTGGGGCACAAACCCGTGTCCCCTGCATCGGCAGGCAGACTCTCAACCACTGCGCCACCAGGAAAGCCCCTCTATCCCCTTTTTCATTTTCTCTTTATAAACTTGGGTACTTGGGGGTCAAGTTGGGTTTTTGCTGAATCAGAGGTAGGAATACATTTGTTCAAACTTTACTTTCTACCTTGCCTTTCACAAGTGTTATATATTATAATGTAGGTATAATTGGGTAATGCCTACATATAAGAAAAAGAGTAATTCTTCTTTTCTCTTTCTCTCATCAGTTCCTATAATTTTATAAATGCATTATATTATACCTTTTAGATAAGTGTTATTCCACTGTGGAATAACATTTCGATGGGAAAAAAACATCTTACCAAATTATTATTGCTAGTACTCAGGAATATGTTTTAATATATGTGTTCTTTATATTACTTCCAAGTTCGGCATGTCACTTGGAAGTGCTCAAAATATTTATCTTTTTAGTGATGTATAGGTCAATGTAATAATCCATATTATGCCATAGAAGGGAGATCTATAAAAACAATACAATTTAAAAAATACAGTACCAGTATTTGCTGTGCTGAAAATTATCTTCTCAATTTACCACATGCCGCATTATACTCTAAGCACAGAATGATCTATAAGGCTGGATAAGTTACAATTCTTCTCAATTAGTTTAGGCTTTACCCCATCTCTGCTTCATTTTTTATCATTGTTCCTTGGGACCATCTGCTCTGGCTCAATTCCTACATATCCTTCAAGGCCTATCTCAAAAATCATCTATTCATACATTCAAACATGCATCAAGTATTTACTGAACACCTATTATAGGCAGAGTGCTAGATGTTCTTTGTGGGGGAAATATATAAATAAGATACTGAGGCCTACTCCTGAAGGAACATGATGGAATTTGTATGAGCTGCTTATTAGGTAGAGAAAGTGGTATGGCAAAGCAGAGAAGGGAATCACAGCAAAAAGCTTGAGGGTATTGGTTTAGGATTCTTGGAGGAAATTTCATCTGATCTGAACACTGAATTTCTATAAATGGGAAGATGAGAACTACTTCACCAGTCTGTCATAGCCAGGGACCGACCAGGCAGAGGCACTGAGTGATACTTGGTTTTCTCTCTTATGGCAAACTCCATTTTTTTTTTAACATCTTTATTGGGGTATAATTGCTTTATAATGGTGTGTTAGTTTCTGCTTTTTAACAAAGTGAATTAGCTATACATATACATATATCCCCATATCTCCTCCCTCTTGCATCCCCCTCCCACCCTCCCTATCCCACACCTCCAGGTGGTCACAAAGCACTGAGCTGATCTCTCCGTGCTATGTGGCTGCTTCCCACTAGCTACCTATTTTACATTTGGTAATGTATATATGTCCATGCCACTCTCTCACTTCGTCCCAGCTTTCCCTTCCCCTTCCCCATGTCAAATCCATTCTCTATGTCTGCATCTTTATTCCTGTCCTGCCCCTAGGTTCTTTAGAACCATTTTTTAGATTCCATATATGTGTTAGCATATGGTATTTGTTTTCCTCTTTCTGACTTACTTTACTCTGTATGACAGACTCTAGGTCTATCCACTTCACTACAAGTAACTCAATTTCGTTTCTTTTTATGGCTGAGTAATATTCCATTGTATATATGTGCCACATCTTCTTTATCCATTCATCTGTCAATATAGACATTTAGGTTGCATGTCCAGGCTATTGTAAATAGAGCTGCAATAAACATTGTGGTACATGACTCTTTTTGAATTATGGTTTTCTCAGGGTATATGCCCAGTAGTGGGATTGCTGGGTCGTATGGTAGTTCTATTTGTAGTTTCTTAAGGAACCTCCATACTGTTCTCCATAGTGGCTGTATCAATTTACATTCCCACCAACAGTGCAAGAGGGTTCCCTTTTCTCCACACCCTCTCCAGCATTTATTGTTTCTAGATTTTTTGATGATGGCCATTCTGACTCGTGTGAGGTGATACCTCATTGTGGTTTTGATTTGCATTTCTCTAATGATTAGTGATGTTGAGCATCCTTTCATGTGTTTGTTGGCAATGTGTATATCTTCTTTGGAGAAATGCCTATTTAGGTCTTCTGCCCATTTTTGGATTGAGTGGTTTGTTTTTTTAATATTGAGCTGCATGAGCTGCTTGTATATTTTGGAGACTAATCCTTTGTCAGTTGCTTTGTTTGCAAATATTTTCTCCCATTCTGAGGGTTGTCTTTTCATCTTGTTAATGGTTTCCTTTGCTGTGCAAAAGCTTTTAAGTTTCATTAGGTCCCATTTGTTTATTTTTGTATTTATTTCCATTACTCTAGGAGGTGGGTCAAAAAGGATCTTGCTGTGATTTATGTAAGAGTGTTCTGCCTATGTTTTCTACTAAGAGTTTTATAGTGTCTGGCCTTACATTTAGGTCTCTAATCCATTTTAAGTTTATTTTTGTGTATGGTGTTAGGGAGTGTTCTAATTTCATTCTTTTACATGTAGCTGTCCAGTTTTCCCAGCACCACTTATTGAAGAGGCTGTGTTTTTTCCATTGTATATTCTTGCCTCCTTTATCAAAAATAAGGTGACCATATGTGCATTGGTTTATCTCTGGGCTTTCTATCCTGTTCCATTGGTCTATATTTCTGTTTTTGTGCCAGTACCAGACTGTCTTGATTACTGTAGCTTTGTAGTATAGTCTGAACTCTGGGAGCCTGATTCCTCCAGCTCCGTTTTTTTTTTTCAAGATTGCTGAGGCTATTCGGGGTCTTTTGTGTTTCCATACAAATAATGAATTTTTTTGTTCTAGTTCTGTGAAAAATGCCATTGGTAGTTTTCCATTTTTTATTATAGAAATTTCTACAGATTAGATCTTTTTTTTTTTTTTTTTTTTTGCAGTATGCGGGCCTCTCACTGTCGTGGCCTCTCCCGTTGCGGAGCACAGGCTCTGGATACACAGGCTCAGCGGCCATGACTCATGGGCCCAGCTGCTCCGCGGCATATGGGATCTTCCCGGACCGGGGCACGAACCCGTGTCCCCTGCATCGGCAGGCAGACTCTCAATCACTGCGCCACCAGGGAAGCCCCAGATTAGATCTTTTATCTTCATAAGGAACATGTCCTAAGACTGGCAGTTTTCCCAAATTCATAAATGCACATAAAATTTTCCTAATGAAATGCAATAAACTGTAACACCTTTTTACTTTTTCTTTACTTTCATCATCAACACTAGCATTGGATTCCATTTGGGGTCACTTTTAAATTATAAGCAAAAACTTTATTTAGAGATGATTTAAAAGTAACAGAAACGATTTAATTTGTAGACCCTTATTTTTATTTTTTGAGAAATGCCTCGTGAATTTTACATCAGCAAATGTACAGATTTTACTGTGCTTGTTAGAATTTCTTAACTTAGGATCCATGAATGGACATTAGGGCATCTATGAACCCTCTAAGTTATTTTAAAAACTCCCATATTGTTGTACACTGAAACATCTGTTTTTAAAGAAAGAGAATTCAAAGCTTTCATCAGGTTGTCAAAGGTAACCTTGAATTAAAACATAAAATGTTTAAGTTTCATTCTAAATTGAAGAGAAGTTGTGGAAGTACAATTTGATGGTATCTATCAAATTTTAAAATGCTAATACCCTTTGATCCAGTAATTCTACCACTGAGACTCCCTCCTACAATTAGTTTCGGCACAAGTGCAGGACTGTATATAAAGATAACGGCATTAATTTGAATACTAAAAAACTGGAGGAACCTAAATGTTTATTAATGCAAAAATATAAACTAGAGTGTGTATCCACACAATGCTCTACACAAACCCCCTGAAGAGAAATGAGAGCCAAATACATTGTTTCCTTTTTTCTATATATATTTCAGTGTTTATAATTTTTTGTCATTCATTCATTGGCTACTGAGTGCCCACTTTGTGCCTAGTGCTGTTCTAGGGTGGGCTATCCAAATTGATAAAAGGAAAAAACCCTGCTCTCATGGAGCTTAAATTCTAGACATTTATATTTATTCATGTATTTTAAAGTTTAATTTCTTTCCCAAAGAGGGAAATTATCAGTTTAATTTATCCACTATGTTGCAACCTATTTGAAGGAAAAGCCTACATTTCGCTCATTTTGAAATTCACTGCAGCACCATGAAGGTTGCAGGTGCTCAATAATAATGCATAAAATAAAGTCCCACTGCAGTACACTGAAAGGAACTCTATCAGATCATATTCTCACGGCCCATATTCTTTAGTCTGCATTTAATATTCCAGAAAACCATATACTATTCTTTGAAATTCTAGGGAATCCAGGATGGTGGGGAGGGGTGGCACTGTGGTGATTAAAAATCAATACCTTAACATTGTTCCCTGCCAAAAAGTTATTTTTGCTTTAAAAATATTTTTAATGGAATATAACATAAATGCAAAATAGTGCACTGATCTAGATTTACATTTGAAATGTCACTAAAAGCATCAGGATTTAGGGTTTCTTCGGCAACTCTCCTCACATTCTTTGTTCTGAGGATGAGACTGGGATTTCCAAAAATTTGTCCCACAGGGGAGCTCTGTGTCACCAAGTCCTCATTCCTCAGTGATGAGTTTTTGACTGGGCTATGGGGTCTCTGTCAACAAGCCAAGACACTGGTCTTTTCTTAGGGATAAACTCAAATAAAAACACTTCATGCTCTGTGTGTGTGGGTGGCAGGGGGCGGGGCAGGGAGACTACACTGAACCAGAAATTTCAAATTTGTATATGAAAAGAACAGTATTCTACATTTTATTTTAAAATAGATTTTCATAGTGAAGGAGACTAAACAAAAGAATGTTTAAACATATTTTCCTTTATATTCTACAGTTTACTCATTGTAAAAATTAAAAACATTTATGTATTAATAATTTATGTAACTTGAAGTGCACAAAGTTGACTATTTTCTACTATCATGCTTCTCTCCTAATTACCTAGGACTTGATGTTGTGTCTTTAAGGAGAGTCCAGTCAGACAATTGATACAATGAAAAGAACCAGTAAAATATTATTTTCCTTTTGTTTCTCTCCCCCAATTCAATTTCTTGATTAGTTCTTGCATTGTCTCTAACCAGATCCTGAGGAACCTGGATCATTCGGAACCAGCTTAACCAAAGAGGTAGGTAGAAGGAACCCATATTTGAATACTCCCCCAGGTAAAAATACTGCAAAGGAAAGATGACTACATTTATGCTCCACGTTTAATTAAGAGTATCAGTTCTATTTGAATGGTGAAAAATTACATTTTCCTCTGCATTTTGCCACAGAAGTTGTACTGAAATTGTGAATATGATTTAATTATTTTAGCAAAGACAATAGCTGTACTGTATTCATGAAAACACTATCAACAGGAAAGCAGGCACAACGCTTCACAAATGACTTTTAACTGTATCATCTGAACTAATGGAAACTTTTTGGAATTTAGCTAGAGCCTGTCTTCAGAAAGAGTTCATAGTTATTGTGACATTATTAAATTTGTTTTCTGCAAATAATTGAATGCCATGACAACGAAAAGACCTCTTGATTTGAGATAATCAAAGCTGTCCTTGAAAACACTCCCCAACCCCCAAACAACAAATTCCTAATAGCTTTGATATTCCTCAAAATGCCTTAGAAAAAATATATCACAAAGATTTTTAGTCAATAAGATCATCATTGTTTTCACAGAGAGCTTCTGTTAATAACAGCTTGTGCTAAATTGTATTGCTTTAGCATTTAAAGTAATCAGCAGCATTAGCGAATTTTATCTTATAATTGAGGTAGTGAATTACCGGGGATAGCAAATAAATTGTCAGGGCTCCTCAATGAGCAGAGTAGTAAACTCTTGCTTCTGAATTGGTTGAGTGATCTTGTCCAGTATGCCTGCTTCTGGAATATTCCCCGTTAAGTATTTAACTAGGTACCAAAAAATGTTTACATGGGTTGAAATAGCTTTTTGCTCTTTTCTTCACATGAATCCCAATTAGCATTGCCTATGTCTCCTGAGGATATAGATTTGTACAATAAAACATAGTAAGTAATAAAGGTTAAAAAGCTATTTAGTAGGTTTTCCCACATATTTGGTGCAGATTGCTGGCTGATTTCCAAGACTTAGATTTGTGAAATTCCAGGCTTTCAACTGACAACTCCCCACAGGGGTTGTAATATAAGTTAAGGTCATAGGAAGAAAATGATGGCTTTCTATGGCATTTTCCCTTTTTTAAGAACTAAACTCAGCTTACTATGAAATCTAGTTTCCTAGTTCTGAGGGGGAAGGAGAAATAGAAACATTCATCCAATATAATTTTTGAAAGAGATTAAGAACACAGGAAAGATAAACTTTTCCTTAAAATATTTAAAAGTAAAACAAATAGTTGCATAACAGGAAACAGAATAACCTCTTATATGAAAATGAAATAATCTTCCAGCCTTAAGAGATTTTGTGTTGCCTCAAGGACCAGGTAAGCATAGAAACCGGTACCCATTGTAGCTTGTCCACAGTGGGAACTCAATGGTGTTGCTCTGAAATGCATGAACTTAGACAATACTGTCATCTATTAATATTAACTTTTCATAGATGCCACTTTCCCTGGCAGTCATTATTTTTAATTGATGAGTGGGAGGAAAAGTGGGAAGGAGAACAAGATAATTTAGGAAGGCAGTGAGTAGGAATAAGAAATATAGGAAGCTGTATTGAAAGGTAGTTTTATCATTTCTAAGGATGTCAGAATGGAGGAATGCTTTTAAAGATCTTTTAAGATCTGGACCTGACTATGCCTCTAGCTTTGAAACTCTCCCTTACTCCCAAAGATTTGAACTTGCTGAACACTTTGTCTTACACCTTCAGAGGCCCATCGTAACTTTAAAATGTGCCATATCTTTGCTCTGATTTAGGAAATGGTTTAATAATCTGCAGGATTTCTGGAAGACTAGCCATCATGGACAAAGTGGCAAAAAATAAAAACCAAAAAGCAACAACAACAACAAAAAACATCTAGAAAGGGAGAACAAGTTCTTACAGCAGGAAAATGGCTCTTCTGCATTCAGTTGGTTTTCTGTGCTTGTTAAGGTTTGCATCATATCTCACCTGCCTGTTTCACATCTTCATATTCTTATATAAGCATCAACTAAATAAATGCTTTCTCTTTATTATTCAAGCGAAAAAATGTTTGTGAAGTGTGATGGACATTAAAATGTACCTCACAGACCCCCCAAATGCTGGGAATGTAACTTAACAAGGACCCCAACTGCTGCACTCTAATCCATCACCAAGTTTGTTTTGAGGCCACACTTTCCAGGAGTTGTTCCCAGCTCAGGACTGAGCACAGCAGGGATACTAAGGCAGACAAGGTTCTTCCCTGAGGGCTGCCTATGGCTCAAGGACTCCCTGCCAAACCTTCTTTAGGCTGCAGAACAGTCTAGGACGTGTCCATCCAACCTTCCATCCCTTTCTCTTTTCCTTTGACCATTTTTTCGGGGGGCTGCACCATGCAATATGCAGGATCTTAGTTCCTCGACCAGGGATCGAACACGCGCTCCCTGCAGTACAAGAGCAGAGTCTTAAACATTGGACCGCCAGGGAAGTCCCTCTTTTCCTTTGAAAAGATTTATAATGCCATCTGACATTTCTTCCAGCCCACTAGCTCCTCCTCCATTGTTTTCTCACATTGATGTTTCCCCTAATACAATCCTGGCATGTTAATCCATTCTGGTATAATATCTGCTTCTCAGAAGATCCTAACACATGACTGAAATTAGAATATAACTATATTGACCCTCCAGCATCAGTAGACTATTGGAGTCCAGAAAATTCAGATCGCAATAGAGATGTAATGAAAAAAAGAAAAACCCTACAGCTTGATTTAGTAAGGGGTTAGCCAAATTAAAAGTAAAAATACACTAGAACAATAATAGTAATAATAATGGACATTTTATGGTGCTTATAGTTTGCAATACTCTTTTATGTACATTGTACATTTTTGCATTTGAGTCTCACAAAAGCCCTGTATGATGAGCAAATAAATGTGTGTGGTGAACAGATATTATGATGCTTCCTTTGACTGATAGGACACTGTTTGCCCTGCAAAGCCAAGAGACTAAACTAACACCACCAAGCCAATACGTAGTGGAGCCAGAGTTCAAAATTAATTCTCAACTCAAGTCCAATACTCATCAAAATGATGACATGTTCTTATTTCATTTTAAATTGTGGTTAAGTTAGGAATATTGTTTGAAAAGTATTAAAATGTTTTCCATATTTAGTATTAAATAAAATTTCCATATTTAACATTAAAAAACCTATAGATCAGGAGGACTAGAAAGAAAATAAACTATTAAGTTTGATCACCTCTTTCTTAGTGGGATGTCATGTAGCAAATGAGCATTTATTGCCAGGAAATATACAAAGTCCTGTCCACGATAGCTCATCTGATTCTCAAAACACAGTAGAAAACTGCAAATAGCTGAGGAGGTAGGCATCTTTCAGATAAGGAATCAGAGGTATAATAAGGCTCTTTAATATAGACAAGGCACACAGTTGACAGGCAGAGTAGCACTTTATGCATTTCAAACACCCAGCACTGTAGAGATAATACAGTAGACTACCAAGAAAAATTTATTGGATGAATAAAATGAAGGTTAAGATTCAAATCAAGTCCTTCTAACTTCAAAACCTATACCTTTCCTCTCCATCAAAAATACTTTTCACAATTACAATTTTTAGGTGAGTTGAAAATGTAAGTTCGCAAGAAAACCTGAACATGAGTGTTTATAGTAGCTTTATTCATAATTGTCAAAATTTGGAAGCAACCAAGATGTCCTTCAGTATGTGAATGGATAAACCAACTGTGGTACAGCCATACAATGGAATATTCAGCAATAACAAGAAATGAGCTATCAAGCCATGAAAAGATAAAGGAAACTTAAATGCACACTGCTAAGTGAAAGAAGCCAATCTGATTAATATTCTGTATCAATCTGTATGACTCCAACTATAGGATAATATAGAAAAGGCAAAGCTCTGGAGACAGTCAAAAGAGGGGTTGCCAGGGGTTTGATGGGAGGAAGGATGGGACAGATAGGCAGAGCACAGAGAATGTTTTGGGTAGTGAAATTATTCTGATACGATAATGGTGGATACAAATCATTATACATTTGTCAAAACCCATAAAATATATAACACAAAGAGAAAAACCTGTATAACTTATAGATTTTACTTAATAATGTAGCAATATTGACTCCTCAATTGTAACAAATGTGCAACACTTATGCAAGATGTTAATAATAGGGAAACAGGGATGGCGAGTGTTGAAGGAGTATATGGGAACTCTCTACTTTCCATTCAACTTTCTTATAAACCTAAAACAGATAAAACATATTCTATTAATTAAAAAAACTGATACACATAGTTTCTTCAGCCTATGGAATGCATTCTCTATTTAGACAATCTAATCTAAATTCTCTTGGTTAAGATGGAAGGAAGAACATAAAATCTTCAAGGGCAAATCTTTGCATTTACCAGCAAAGGTAATCTCCCCAGGCAGATCTCTGCAGGTGCTGACAATTCCAAGATCTCTGCTGAACGGTGTCCTGGGTGGCCGTGCTGCAGCCCAGCAATTGCTGTTTTATGATTATGTTTCCCACATATTCCCAATCCTACTGAGGTGCTAATACATTGGTTCATCTTTCCATTTAAAAGAGACAATGTCTTTGACAATTTGTTCATGGTTACTGCTCAGGAAGATAATGACACTCAAAATTTCCCTAAACTGCATATTATAATATTACCTCTTTGGCTCTGCTATTTTTAACAGCTTTTAAAGACAATAGTGTCATTAAGGTTAAAAAAAGTTCACCATTCCTACACATTAAAAGAATTCCAGGTTACAGAGATGAGCTGTAAGAGGGTTAGCAAGTCTTCAGATTGTATTATGCCTTTTGTTTATGAATCTCATTTAAGTTCTATAACTGAAAAAACTCCTAAAGCTTCCCCCCACAGGAAGAAATTACTTAAAAAACAAACAAACCGAATAGAAAAGATTGAGATGCTTAGACGGTGTCCCTGTCTGAAAATCTAATGGCAAGTTTCAAGTTAATTCCCCCTTAAGAGTTCTGCCAAAACATGCTGTACGTGTGCATTCTTCAGCCACAATTCTATCACTCTGTGTATATACAATAGATGATAAAGAAGTCTCTGGAATCAACTTTAAAACGTTTTCTTCTTTATCATTTTTGAATTTCCAGCAGCCTCAACATACAAATATGATTATTGGTGCATGTTCAATCTTTCTGTATATATTAAATACTTTCCAGGTAATCAGTATGATTTTAGAGTGTGTTATTCAGAAATCCATTGATTCTTAAACCTCTAATTTTAAAAACTGGAAGCTATACTACAAAGTAAATTTCCAACCCAACATCTTACTTAACAGTCACCTGGAAGTGTGCTATTTATTCTAAAACCTTTATAGCTAAGACAATTTATAATGATGTACATGGGAAAGCCAGTGCAATCTACTGAAAATGTAAAATTGCACGTGCCTGAAGAATAGTCGATAGTAAATATGGGTTAAACATTTATCCAATATTGTTGATGTAACTGAGAAACTGTAAAAGATATAAGCTAAACTCCAAGAGCCATAGGATGTATCTCAGTATAAGCTTTTAATTACTGATCTGTGCTGTATTTTCCTTAATTTTTCTAAGAGTTTTTTCTATAAGCTTTTGAAAATAAAATTTCCCTTAACCCAAAAGATTCTATTTCATAATAATTTAAATACATTGTGCCATAAAGCAATCGGTTGGCTACAGTATGTCAGATACTATATTCCTGTTTGGCACACAAACATAAATAAGTTATCTACTCAAAGGAGATTAAAATCTAGAAGAGGCAACAGACGAGACTGCATGGGTATGATTCCAGCCCTGCTACTAATAAGGTAAGTGACCTCCAGAGTTACTTGACCTTTACGTGCTCATGTTTCCCAACCATTAAATGGAAGATAACAACAGTATCAACCTCAAAGGGCTATTGTGAATATTAAATACATTAATATGTATAAGATGCTTAAAAGAATACTTTTCATACAACAAATGCTCAATAAATGTTAGCTATTATGAAAAGATGCTCAACGTCATTAATCGTTAGGGAAATACAAATCAAAACCACAAGATAGGGCTTCCCTGGTGGCGCAGTAGTTGAGAGTCCGCCTGCCAATGCAGGGGACACTGGTTCGTGCCCTGGTCTGGGAAGATCCCACATGCCGCGGAGCGACTAGGCCCGTGAGCCACGGCTGCTGAGCCTGCACGTCTGGAGCCTGTGCTCCGCAACGGGAGAGGCCACAACAGTGAGAGGCCCGCGTACCGCAAAAAATAAAAACCAAAAAAACCCCACACAAGGTATCACCTCACGCCTGTTAGGATGGCTCTTACTAAAACAGTCAAAAGCTAAGTGTTGGTGAGGATGTGGAGAAAAGGGAGTCCTTCCTTCTACACTGTTGAGGGGAATGTAAATTGGTACAGCCATCATGGTGCAGTACAGATAAAACTAGAACTACCATATGATCCAGCAATCCCATTTCTGTGTATATATCCAAGGAAACAAAATCACTATATCTAAGTTATATTACACTCTCATGGTCACTGCAGCATTATTCGCAGTAGCCAAGATATGCAAACAACTTAAAGGTCCATCAACAAAGAAAACGTGATATAGGCACATGAACACACACACACACACACACACACACACACACACACACACAATGGAATGTTATTCAACCTTAAAAAAGAAGAAAATAAGGAAATTCTGCCATTTGTGACAACATGGATGAACCTAGACATTACACTGAGTGAAATGACAGACGCAGAGAGACAAGTACTGCATAATCTCATTTATATGTGGAATATATATATATATATATATATATTTTTTTTTTTTTTAAAGCCCAACACATAGAAATGGAGAGTAGAATGTGGTTGTCAGGGCTTGGGGAAGGGGAGATGGGGAGATATTGGTCAAAGGGTACAAACTTTCAGTTATAAGATGAGTAAGTTCTGGCAACCTAATGTACAGGTGATTATAATTAATAGTAATGTACTGTACACCTGAAATTTGCTCAGAGTAGATCTCAAAGTTCTCATCATCCCCCCAGCCACCAACACACAAAGGGAAACTATGTGAAGTGGTGGATACACTGATTAGCTTGAACGTGGTCATCACAATGCATATGTATATCAAAGCATCACATTGCACACTTTGAATATATACAATTTTTATCTGTCAATAGTATCTCAGTAAAACTCAAAAAATGTTAGCTATTATATCTCTGTCTTTTATTTAGTGGAATTAAAGAGATTATGTGCCAAATGTTGTAGGAGCAGAGGAGAGATTAATGGATAGACTGAAGAAGGCTTTACTCCAAAAGGACATTCATAATGACCTTCACAGACAGGGATTTCAAGTGAAAAGGAGAATGAAGGAAAGTCCACGCAGATGAAAGGCTAGGAGCAAGAGGCATGATCTCGTTCAGCCAGTGTGGCTGAGACTTAGGGCATGTGAGAAGCAATGGAAGGAAACATAGCTGGGAAGGTAGCTTTGGGAGTGGTACTTGGAAAGCCCTTAAATAACCGCTTTAAGAATTTGGGTTTTTATCCTGTAAGGAATGTGGAAGCAATAAAAGGTTTTTGGTGTATTTTAAGGATGGCAGTGAACTGGTCAGATTTCTGCTGTTGAAAATTATCTTTAGCAGTAGTGTGGAGGATGACCAACTGGATAAGGGACTAGGGGAGAATAACCTTGTTAGAAAGTTAAAATGTTAGAAGGTCATGTAATCATAGCAAAATAGGGCCAGGGAATGAAGAAGAGAAAGCACAGTGAAGAGGAGACATTTCCAAAGTGGAGTCTACGTGAGCTTCAGTAAGTGTGACACATCATGAGACTACGAAGTTCACATTTCCCAACCTAGCTGAGTACACTGTTCACGGGAAGAAAAGCTAATACTTCGTCTCTGTAGAAGCACATCATGCACTGTGTGTGAAATCACACACTCACTAGGCAAATAGGAAAGCAGCCTTTTAGTGTTAGCTCTTTGGAAACAACTTGAGACTAAATAAGCAGAACAGTCCAAAGCAAATATTAACTCTGGTGGTGTTAGGTGCCTGGATTTCTAAACGCAAATTATTAATGTAACATGCATTTTGGTTTTAACACATGCAAGCCCTTTTTGGTTATCACTGCAAAATACAGAAAAAAAAAAGCCCAAGGTGCTGGAACTTAAATAGTCCTAAAGAAATCTTGCTGCTTTTTAAAGACTTTGTGCTTACCAGTTAGCGCTTTGATGAAAAAAGCACAAAAATGGAACGTAAAAGAAAAAGACCTACACTATTGTGCTTTTTAGACACCACTAATTTTTCTCTTTTAGAGCAGTTTCTGAATTCATTTGGGACTCCAGAAGTGTTTCTGCAAGCACAGATGAGTGGATCAAGGACCTCATAAAGCTCTGATATAAAGTACAAAGCATCGTACTATTATTGTTTAAACATTCCAATTCAAGTGATAGTGTGACCAAAGATGGTTACCAAAGGCTATTCCTGCTAACTTTAGTTAACAGTAAATTTCAGTCTTGACTTGATGTACAATGTCCCTCCCACAAAGGGAAAGGGTGGAAAATATTACTTATCTGTCTTTCAAAGAGCTCTTTCCAAAGTCGCTGGTAGCTGGGAGTTAGCAGCCTCTGCTGTTGTCTTTCTTTCCCTGCTGTACAAAAGGGTAATTGAGCAATCTGTGCTCTGGTCTGCCGGGAAGTCAATCCATCCAACTAACCTGCACCTGCCTGGCTAATGTCCTTTCTCTTATTCACGATTCAGTTGCTTTTGTGTGCTCTCCTTAAATGCCCGGACTTTAGGAAATGATTTCCAAAATTATGGCCTCAAGACCCCAGGATCATGGACTGTCAAGTCCATCCAGTTTTTCATTCTTAAAATGTCTGCCATTGATGTTATGTAGATGATAAGAAAACTTTATTAAAAATTCAGTATAAAATATCAGTTCTGCAACTCATAGCTGAAAGAACTCTGGTGTAGGAGTCTAGGAACGTGAGTTCTTGTCTCATACTTACCTCAAAATCATTGAGAACTTGCTTTCCTGGGCCTCCATTTATTCATGTATAATATGATATAAAACAAGGCTTAAATATTCTAGGATTAACATTCCCCTATATGGGAAAAGCATGCAGTTAATTTTCAGCTGGGATTTGAAGCCATATTACTTTTGTGTCTGGACTGGCAAAATCTTAAAGAAAAAAGAGAACATGTCAGATTTCTTATTTTTGCTGTATAACTTAATTTGCTGTTGGAGTTTCCAATGAATATTTTGGAAACTTGACACTGAACAAAGTTTGGTTTTGATTTCTAACTCTGTATGAATTGATGGGTGTTTTTAGATGTAGCTTGAGTTTGCTTTAGATTGGTTACCACTATCACTTAAGAATTATTAAAAACTTTTATTACATTGCCTCAGCACGTAATATGTTTTAAGTATTGACATATACCATGTTTTGTATCTCTCTGACAGTGCTATCATAATAAGCTCATGAGGTTAGAAAGTGTTTCAGAAAATTCTGAACCAAGCATAGAATAATTTTGTTTAAATATGGAGCGAAATGAATTAATATTATTTTATCTTAATTACTTCCATTATGGATAATAAAAAAATTAATTGCCTTTCAAAATTAGAGTAGTACTTCATAGATTCAGTATTATTTAGATATAATTTTCTAGGTAATTGAAATCTAACATCTTATCGACCAAATAGCTTTTAAATTTTTAATTCTTTTAGATGGATAACATTTGTACAACATTGCATATTGTCTTGACTTCAAATCAAATTATATGATAATACCTAACATTTATACAGTGCTTAAAAATGCACTTTCCAAGAACATCATCTCTTAAACCAAGTATCATTCAGAATATAAATGAACTTTCTTGTGATAATTCAGTTATTTCTACAAGCATATACTGTGCTATAATTCAGAGAGGATCTTGGGAACTACTGAAATGACTAAACCTATTTGCCAGTATACTAAAGAGCATAGCCCAACAGGATTTGGACATCACTATGTTTGTCTGAAATTATTTATCTTTTCTCTCACTATTCCTGTCAGTTGTCACTCTTGCTAATGATAACAGCTCACATTTGCACAGTACTTGAGAGCCTACAAAGCACTTTCCCATACATTGCTCCATTCTGTGATTGCCTCCTAGTCCCTTTCCAATTTGCCACCAAAGTGCCAGGCCTTTGAAAACAAGATAATCAGACTTAAAAAGAGATTCTATTTAAAGAGTAAACAACCTCTGAGTGAGGGTCCCAAGGAGTTTCCTAAAAAATAAGGTTTAGATCATGGACAACATTTATTTTGGCTGCTTAGAACCTATGTGTTTCCCACAGATTCTTGGCTGGGCTCTGAATGGTTGAGGTTGGCGGATAAGAAGCCTATGGCTCTGCAAAATATTTCTGTTATTGCACTTTACAATGAATTGTCTAGTGATTTAAAGACACTGCATATTGGAATGAGAAATAACCTTGGAGATTACTTACTGCAGGTTACTCATCATATAACTAAGGAGGTTGAAGACCAGAGAATTTTTAGTGCTAAAGGCAGAACTGACTTAAGGAAACAATCCTGACTCTCAATCAATGTCCTCTCTATTAACACGACACCATGCATTTGTTCTAAATGACCTTGGTATTTTTAAGATACTGAGTTTTTGGAAGTTTGGCACAAGTGATATGATGAAGATAATATATTTTCAAGTGTATGTACTATGACATGCACTGAAGCATGTAATAGAACGACTGCCTTTCCTGCTATTAAACTGTAAATATTTCATCAGTATTTTCTCCACAGTTTCAAAAGTTGAAGAGAAAACATTTTAAAAGAGATACTGATTTTTTTAAAAATGTTATCTGACTACTCCCCCAACATACAAACCCTGTATCTTGAAAACACAAAATCCTAAAAAGAAAAGAAAAAAAAAAAAGGAAGGAGAGAGGGAAGGAAGGAAAAAAGAAAGAAGGAAAGGAGGGAGGAAGGAGGAAAGGAAGGAGAAGAGCTGGGGAAAATTAAATCATTCTTTGCATATTAATATTAAGGAAGCTTAGCAATTTTTGTGTTTCATAATTTTCTCCTATCCTAATATTAACTATAATTAGTTTGTGGTTAAATCAGCATAGGTATTTCAATTACCTTTCTGGCAGCAGGGCTAAATTGGTCACTTCTAAGTGATGGTGTGTGAAAAAACTTACTACTATTCCCCCTAAATTCTTCACTTTCAACTAACCAACACAATTAATACCAAACATTTTGGTGTTCAAGTGAATGACAGCTTTGACTTAATATGTAATTCTTCTTAGGGGCTGAGAGTAGGAAGAAAACAGTTGCCTAATACAAGCTAGTTCATTCTCTTGTTTGTCAAATGACCACACTGGAATAGAAGAAAAATGGAGCAAGGGCTTTTAAGATTATAGTATTTCATCTCAACAAAAAAATGCATAACGAAATAAAAGTAGTCTATATATCTCACTGTAGAAAAGCCAGATTTTTAGGTTTTTATTACCTAACAACTTTGCACCATGTTTATACTTAACGACAACAAAAAATGAAGTACACTTTTCCCCTTAGTTAGGAGAAATTGGCTTTGAATATTTGCAGATTTATTCTCATGACAAATTTATGATGATTCACATATTTAGCTTTGGGAGTAGAATTCTAGGGAAGAAATTCTACTATCAATTAATGTGGAAACTGTGCTGATAAATCAAGTATAACATCTAAGAAATAAATTGGAGGCTTTTAATTGGTCGATATGTGTCCTAAACAAAACCTATAATGAGGACCCTGAGTAGACTGTGTGAGTGAAGCCAATCCACAGCACCGACCTTCTTCAAAGAGGCTCTGAAAACAAAGTGGTTGTTAGGTAACGTAATTTGAAATAAAAAACAGGAGATACCATATTAATTTAAAGAACCAGTATTCATCAGTACAGCAATTCTAAAATTCCTATTTTAAAAAGCAGCTCTCCTGGGGATTCCTAGAGTTAAGTGGAGATGCAGCAGTGAAGAATGCAGCCATATTTGAACTGAGATGATTTGGGTAAGCTGTTCTCTCTAGAAATCACAGCAGCTTTCCACCAGAGGATCCTGAAGATATGTGTTTGCTTCTGCCTGCCATCCCTGCCAAAGTTTACCCTGTTTAATCATGTGTTTACAGATGTAGAGAAGAAACATATGGACACCAAGGGGGGAAAGCGGGGGCGGGGGGTTGTGGTGGGATGAATTGGGAATGACATATATACACTAATATGTATAAAATAGATAACTAATAAGAACCTGCTGTATATATATATATATATAAAGGTGCATTGTGAAAAAAAAATCATGTGTTTAAACATGATAGGCTAATTACATCAAAAAACCACTCCCAGCAGATTTTAACCAATGAATAGAAATTAATTGGTATGTAGAAGGATAGACATGAACTAATTTATAGAATACATATTTAAGGCAAAAAATATTTCTTTTCTCTAGAAAGATAGGATTAAAGGGCTTTTCTATGCATGGTTGGAAATCAAAACCATGTTAATGTTATATGAGTTTTTTTGGCTGGGAATCTGGGAAAGAATTAATAAAACATATCTTATCACTGGGCCTATTGACTAAACTGGGAACATTATAGTATGAAGAAAAAACTGCATAACTTCTACATTCTTTTTTAATCTATAATTTAACATTCTAGTCTGATCTTTTGTCTTAACTGTAACTCACTTATCAATTTTTGGTTTCCTCTTACCTAAGGTCTTTTACTCTTAGAAGGTATGAAATACAAGCACATTTTTAATTATTTTTTAGCTCTTAGATATTAAAGATATGAGATCTCCACTCTAAATGGCTGTGAAAATTCTACTTTGCTTGGATTTTTACAGTGATTTAAACATCATTTCTATTCAGCTGGTACATTTTAACCACTTTCATGAACTCAGAAATAATTTTTTGACAATATACTATTGTAATTTATTGCCATTCATTTGCTTTTAAAAAAGGTGCCCTTAGGTTGTGCCCTCCCTATTGCTAAACATATACATTATTTTGAATATATATCAATAAAATTTTAAAAACTCCAAAAAACATTAGTATTTATATAACATATTGAAGAAATTGTTTCACTTTATTTTAGAGCAGTTTGTGATGAACCACATCTTCACAAATGGAACAAAGTTACCATCTAATGTCACATTGACCAGATGACAGCAAGACAGATAAACACATACTATATATTATACTAATAAACAGATAGATAGTTAAGGCACCACACACACACACACACACACACAGAGCAGGCTGACAAACATAACATGCTGGTAAAAAGGTTACCAAACTTAAGACAAACTACATTGTGATTCTTCTCTATTTAGTATGGAGACCTAAGACCAGAGCACACTATTCACACATTTAATATTTAGAAAACTTCTCAGTAATGCTGATGTTTCACATTTAGTTTGCCTGGCCAGAAAGTACAGAATAGTGAAGCAGAATATTGCAGAGCATGGGGAAAAAGCCCAGAGGTTTGCTATTCAAATGTTCTGGTTTGAACCCTAGCACCATGACCTCCTAGATGTATAGTCTTGAATATATTGTTTATCCTCTATGCCTCTCTACTTCACAAACTGTAAAATGGGAATAATTGTACCTGTCTTCCAGCATTAAGTAGATAATGAATGTAAGACATCAATCACTCCACACATGGTGGGTGCTTCACAAAGGATAGCCCAATTTTCACTTTCAAACAATAAGAGCCAAGGAAATCCTGTTTGGCAACATATGAGTTCAGTGACCACATCTTCCAAATGAAAAACTGAGACACAGTCTGCCAAGAATGAGTGCATTTTTGGTGACAGGAGGAAAGAATATTTGAAACTGGAAATGTCACTGCAAAACCTTGATGGGTATTTATCATGCTATGAGAAATGTAGCCATCAGGAGAGCATCCAAGAACATTCATTTTTAAAGGAATTTTATTTAACAAACTTTGGTGTTTTCACTTTAAAAAGAAAGGAGACTTACTAGAGCACAACACCCCAAAAGTCATTATCTCTGAAAAAAGATACCTGCATTATACTTTTCATGTTATTATAAATTGTAGTGGTATCCAATCCTGATATATTACATATAGGTTCAAATACAAAGACAAAGAGAACTTAAAGGAAGTTCCTTATCATTTAGGATGGCTGGGGAATGCTCTTCCTCTTTCTCTACCTCCTCTTTCTATTTAGTGTCTAGAGAGAAATCACTTCTTATCTTCAATACATTCTGTGACCTTTTAAAAGTCCCCCTTTCCTAGTGAGAATGAATCAGTGTTACTTAAAGATAAATAAAAAGAAAACATTCTCATGGTTTTCTGGGTTTAGGTGGGAAGTACACTTTATTTGAATTTTTTCCTTAAAGGATACCATAAAACTTTCTTTTCTTCATTGACTCAATTCAAAAATAGAGTAGAAGACTTTTCTTCTTTAGCTACTAAGAATAGTTAGAAGGAGGTAATAGGTGAAAGAGGAGATGTAAAAGGCCTATTCATTTCATATTTGAGGGCTAGTCTTTACTGCACTTCTTCACTGCTCCCTCTTGTCTCTTCCTTACACTTCTGCAATAAACACACACACGGACATTTTTTTTTTTACAAAACCACATGGCAAACAAGCCAGAAACTTTATTTTCAATTTACAGAGCAAAGAATTAAATATTTTAATATGTAAGAAGCTCTTACAAATGAATAAGGGAAAGACAAGGGTAAGACTAGGAAATTTACAAAAAAATAAATCCAAAGTCATTCAACATAAAACAAAGAACATAAATTAAAACAAAACACTATTTTTCGCTTATAAGATAGACAGAAATGAAAAATATATACAGAATTGGACTTGGTATAGGGAAATAGCATTCTCAGATCTTTTATGAAAGGCATTTTTAAATATAGCATTTTCAAAACACCAAAATGAGCACATTTCCTTAACCAAGCAATTCCACAAACAGAGAATTTATCTTAAGGAAAAAAATATGACAAGCTTGTAAAATGTTTGTACAATGATGGTCCATGCAGCACTGTTAAAAGCAACAAAATAAATTCATATAATAAATTACATATATATTTTTAAATAGCTACTATTTATGAAGCATATATGAGCTAATTATATATATTACCTCATTTAGTTTTCACAAGAATTCTGAGAACTATTATTCCCATTTTTATCTGCAGATGAGAAAATTGAAGTTCAGAAAAATAATGAGATTTGCTAGCTCAACAATCTAGTAAGTGGCAGATACAGAATTAGAACAAAGTTGGTCAACTCCAAAAGTCAATGTTCTTTAATTTAGATTACATGCCATATGACCCAGCAATCCCACTAGTAGGTACATACCCAGAGGAAACCATAATTCAAAAAACACATGCACCCCAATGTTCACTGCAGCATTATTTACAACAGACAGGTCATGGAGACAATCTAAATGTCCATTGACAGATGAATGGATTAAGAAGATGTGGTACATATATACAATGGAATATTACTCAGCCATAAAAAGGAACGAAATTGGGACATTTGTAGAGATGTGGATGGACCTAGAGACTGCCATACAGAGTGAAGTAAGTCAGAAAGAGAAAAACAAATATCGTATATTAACACATATATGTAGAATCTAAAAAAAATGGTATAGATGATCTTATTTGCAAAGCAGAAATAGAGACACAGAGAACAAACGTATGAATACCAATGGGGAAGGAGGGGTGGAATGAATTTGGAGATGACATATATACACTATTGATACACGTATAAAATAGATAACTAATGAGAACCTACTGTAAAGCACAGGGAGCTCTACTCAATGCTCTGCGGTGACCTAAATGGGAAGGAAATCCAAAAAAGAGGGGATATATGTATACATAGAGCTGATTCAGTTTGCTGTACAGTAGAAACTAATACAACATTGTAAAGCAACTATACTCTAGTAAAAATTTTTTAAAAAATAGAAGACTGATTACAAGAGTAATTTAATTGACCTGATTTAATTACAGTGATTCTAGAATCTCATAAGTATAATGCCAGTTATTACTTTTAGATAGTACTTTTATTACTTTTAGATATACTTTATCATGTTGACGATACAGTCATTCAGATCTAATTTGTCATGAAATGTTTAAATAAAGAATGTTTTAAAATATTTTCTTTCACACACACACACATTTTAAAATAATTGGACAACCAGAATATCTAACCTCACTGAGTACGGTGAAAAGTAATCTCTTCAGAAACAACCTCTTGTAGTAATAATAAATTACCCCACAACTTTACCTAAGATTGTCTTATCTACCTCAATCACCCTGTTCTGTTAATGTTCTTAACACCAAGAATGTCAAAAGACCTTGTAGAAAATGGAGAATGAGAGGGGGCATGCAGAATGATGTCTGCAAAGTCTAACAAAACTGAAGACAATCAGGGAGGTAGAAAATATATATTTCCTATTCAGTGACTGAGGAGGACAGAAAGCTTTATTAAAAACTCTGTTGGATGATACTGTGTAAAACATTAATTTTTCATCTCCTTTCCCTCCATCCTTAGCCCATATTTCCTGCTTTCTTTGCACACACAAAATAAGAAGCAAATCTCTTTGTAAATTCTTGGAACAGAATTGACTTTTTCTTAAAGGCTATCAATCCATATTGAATGACATTAAGACAATAATACGAAATGTTGTTAGGTAATGAAGATATACTAGCAGCGTCACGCCTCTCTCTAAACTAAAAGAATTTGCTAAGAAATCATTCACCTGATTTGCAAAATCTAGATGTATCCCTCTATGTGACAAACATTATTTAATGTTAAAAAATGCAATGTATTGTTGCAATTTGTTGTCACGATGTGCAATGTTTCACATGTAGAAAAACTTTTCTGATCATATTTCTCTTTTCACAGGTCCCATAAGTTTTTCTTTTTTGTTTTAAAAATTAATTAATTAGTTAATTAATTAACTTTTTGGTTGCATTGGGTCTTCATTGCTGCACGCAGGCTTTCTCTAGCTGCCCTGAGCAGGGGGTTACTCTTCGTTGTGGTGAGCAGGCTTCTCATTGTGGTGGCTTCTCTTGCTGCAGAGCATGAGCTCTAGATGCATGGGCTTCAGTAGTTGTGGTGCGTAGGCTCAGTAGTTATGGCTTGCGGACTCTAGAGCACAGGCTCAGTAGTTGTGGCGCACGGGCTTAGTTGCTCCGCGGCATGTGGGGTCTTCCCGGACCAGGGATTGAACCCGTGTCCCCTGCACTGGCAGGCGGATTCTTAACCACTGCGCCACCAGGGAAGTCCCAAGTTTTTCTGATAGAAAAAATAATTGGGTAATTTCAAAATCCACATATTTTAAAGAAAGATATTGCCATTTCTCATTTTTTACAGAACTAGAACAAAAAATCTTAAAATCTGTATGGAGACACAAAAGAGCCCGAAGAGTCAAAGCAGTCTTGAGGGAAAAAAACGGAGCTGGAAGAATCAGACTCCCTGACTTCAGACTATACTATAAAGCTACAGTAATCAAGACAATATGGTACTGGCACAAAAACAGAAACATAGATCAATGGAACAAGATAGAAAGCCCAAAGATAAACCGATGCACATATGGTCACCTTACTTTTGATAAAGGAGGCAAGAATATACAATGGAAAAAACACAGCCTCTTCAATAAGTGGTGCTGGGAAAACTGGAGAGCTACATGTAAAAGAGTGAAATTAGAATACTCCCTAACACCATACACAAAAGTAAACTCAAAATGGATTAGAGACCTAAATGTAAGACCAGACACTATAAAACTCTTAGAGGAAAACATAGGAAGAACACTCTTTGACATAAATCACACAAGATCTTTTTTGATCCACCTCCTAGAGTAATGGAAATAAAAAACAAAAATAAACAAATGGAACCTAATGAAACTTCAAAGCTTTTGCACAGCAAAGGAAACCATAAACAAGATGAAAAGACAACCCTCAGAATGGGAGAAAATATTTGCAAACAAATCAATGGACAAAGGATTAATCTCCAAAATATATAAACAGCTCATGCAGCTCAATATTAAAAAAACAAACAACCCAATCCAAAAATGGGCAGAAGACCTAAATAGACATTTCTCCAAAGAAGACATACAGATGGCCAAGAAACACATGAAAAGCTGCTCAACATCACTAATTATTAGAGAAATGCAAATCAAAACTACAATGAGGTATCACCTCACACCAGTCAGAATGGGCATCATCAGAAAATCTACAAACAACAAATGCTGGAGAGGGTGTGGAGAAAAGGGAACCCTTTAGCATTGTTGGTGGGAATGTAAATTGATACAGCCACTATGGAGAACAGTATGGAGGTTCCTTAAAAAACTAAAAATAGAATTACCATATGATCCAGCAATCCCACTACTGGGCATATACCCAGAGAAAACCATAATTCAAAAAGACACATGCACCCCAATGTTCATTGCAGCACTATTTACAATAGCCAGGTCATGGAAGCAACCTATATGCCCATCGACAGACGAATAGATAAAGAAGAAGTGGTACATATATACAATGGGATATTATTCAGCCATAAAAAGGAACGAAATTGGGTCATTTGTAGAGACGTGGATGGATCTAGAGACTGTCATACGGAGTAAAGTAAGTCAGAAAGAGAAAAACAAATATTGTATATTAACGCATATATGTGGAGCGTAGAAAAATGGTACAGATGAACCGGTTTGCAGGGCAGAAATAGAGACACAGATGTAGAGAACAAACGTACAGACACCAAAGGGGGAAAGCCGCGCGGGGGTGGGGATGGTGGTGGGATGAATTGGGCGATTGGGATTGACATGTATACACTGCTGTGTATAATACTGATGACTAATAAGAACATGCTGTATAAAAAAATAAATAAAATTAAATTAAAAAAAAAGATATTGCCATTTCTAATAAGCATTTTAAACCTACCACGAATGGAAGTATTTAGGCTTTGAGAACAGTCAGTTGTTGAAAGTTAACAAAAAGCAAGAGCCAGAAAGCAGAAATAGTTTAGTTCTCATTTGTAAAAAGTTTATATGCATTGCTCATAAAACGTACTCTGTAAATCTATGATTTTCCATGCCCTTAACAGTTTCTTTATCTTTAGGTAGAATCATCAACCCATTCTCAGCTAATCATTTATTTGCTGTCAAAGGTAGTCAATGGCACTTTGATCTTGTTTGCTAATTTTAGACATAAACTGATTCTAAGCTCTTGCTACACTGTGTAAAATGTATCCCACCCTGCTTGCATACTTTGACTACAACCTCAGGTTCTACAAAAACAAATTCTTATTCATGTTGCTTTTTTCTTTTTTACAAGTTTGGCACCTCACTCTTCCATTGCCAAAGTTTGAGTCTGTCATTTTTTTTTTTTTTTAAACCAGGACTCTATCTTTCACAGATTCTCTTTCTGTCTACACCCATCATCATGTTTTTCTTTTCCTTTGTAAAACAAAACAAGTTTCATTCTCCCCCTCTTCACACCAAAATATCCTTCTTGTACTGCAGTTCATATCAAAGGATTCTTCTTACAGAGAGTCTGAGATACTGCCAACCCCTAAGTGGCCTCAAGGGCTTGCAGAACCAAAGAAGAAGAAACCAAAGGGCTAAGATACCTTTGGTTCTCCAGCTTCCTGATGTGGAATGCAGTGGTGCAGTGCCAAAGAGACCTCATACCTCTCAGGAGTTTGAGCTCATCACATCAGATGTCACTCAGACACAGAAGAAGTGGTATTTCGGTGAAGAACATATAGAATGTTCAAAGCCCCCAGGCAAAATAATCTCTCCCAACTTGAATGAGTAAGGAGGGAGTTTGGAAAGCTTTTGAAAGAAGGGGGAAAGAAGCATTAATGCATCAAAGAGAAGAGAGGCATCTGGGAGTAGCAATAAGAATAAAAGAGAAGATAAATAGATGGGGGGGGCATCATAAAAGTGAAGACAAAGTGTTGCTTCCTGGCAAACTGACATTGAACATATTTTTTTAAATAGAGACCTAACCTTTTTTCCTTTTTCTCAGATAAATGAGTTTAGCTGCTTAGGGTGAAAAGGAAAAAAGAAAGAAGGAAAGAAGAAAGGAAAAAGGAAGGAAGGAAGGAAGGAAGGCAGGAAGGCAGGAAGGAAGGAAGGCAGGCAGGCAGGAAGGAAGGAAGGAAGGAAGGGAGGGAGGGAGGGAGGGAGGGAGGAGGGAGGGGGAGGGAGGCAGGAGGGAGGAAGGAAGCTTCATCATCAAATAAAAAATCCTTTGCTACATTCTAGAATATGTCAGACTAGTGATGATATGCTTTATTCTTCCCTTATAAAATACTATCAAAATCATTCTGATTACAAGAAAAGTAAAGTTAATGACTTTAGAAAGAGAAATGAAACTAATTTTACACAATGAACACAGTGATTTTTTTCCAAAGGACCCCAAATCCTCACAGAGGTATCCTCACTGGCCCATTTTTCCAGCAGGCAACTGGTAAAGAAAAACTGGTTTCATTCTACAGTAGGAGAAATAAAACAGGAAACTATTACTTGGTTTTATATATAAAGGCATTTTAAATACATCATCTTTAGTTGAACAAAACAGTCCTGGGGTCAAATGCTGGCTTCATCATTTATAAGCTTTAAGCTTGAGAAGATATTCAAACACCTTAAACCTCAATTTCCTCATGTATAAACTGAGGATAATGATAGCCTTTATTTCTTAGGGTTGTGAGGCCAGAATGAATTAATTTAAATTACTGTAGCAGAGAGCCTGATACATCAGAATTTTTTTTTTATTGCTGCTGTAACAAATTATCACAAACATAGTGGCTAAAAAAATAAGAATTTATTATCTTACAGTTTCTGGAGGTCAGAAGTCTGACCTGGGTCTCACTGGGCTAATATCAAGGTGTCAGCAGGGTTATGCTCCTTTCTGGAGGCTCTGTGGGAGCATCCATTTTCTTGCCTTCTGTTGCCTTGTAGAAGATGTGTGTAATACATTCCTCGTCTTATAGCCCCATTCCTCCATCCTCAAAGCCAGCAACATTGCATGTTTTTCTCACTGCAGCAGCAAAGCTTTTCTGCTTTTAAGAACTCATGTAATTAGGTTGGGATACCTGGACAATCCAGGATAATCTCCTCCTCATCTAAGTGTTCTTAACATTAATTACATCAGCAGTGTCCCTTCTGCTATGTAAAGAAATATATTCATGGCTTCCAGGGAACAGAAGGTGGACATGTTTGGTTGGGGTCAGGTCATTATCCTGCTTACCACAGCCTGGTACTTCAGAATGTACTCCATAAATGTAATTAGTTTATTATTTTTATCATTATCATTACTATTTTATTGGCATTATCATGGTCATACGCCTATAGATTCTCGTAACTTAGGTATCATGAGTGACACTGACCTCCCACACACATCCACACCACTCATTTCTCAGTTGAAGAATTAGAGACCAAGAGACAGGAAATGATTTACCCAAGGCCATCCAGCCAGTTGATGCTGATTTTCCTCAGTTCATAGTCCCTGACTCAACATAGTGCTTCCCCCATATTACCCTGCTGAGAACAGTAATCTAAAATATACACCTAATATTTATGCCTAATTTGAAGTTTATTTGCATAGAATAAAATGTCAAAAATGTCAAATTAAATTCTTAATTTGCATAACCAAGAACATAAATCAAAACAATAATTATTCTACTTTTCATAGAATGCTCTTAAGAAATATTAGGGAGAATGCTTATAATTGCTAAACTTCACTGAAGTCAGGTTAGAATTTAGATTTGGAAAAAGTGACTTTTTAGAGCACATATATTCTATCTCGAAGCCTCTCCTCTTCCTTGTTTTTTCTTGTATCTTTCTTTCCTTTCCCCTTTTTGTTCCCATAGTTCTGAATGAATATGCTGTTTATTCAGCGGAAAAAATTAACACCTCAAGAAGACAACAAATTATTTCATTTCTAATTACAGTGACACCTCTTTTATATATCTTTCCCTGGAGAATAAAATGTTCTGGATGAGAAAATTTTCAAGATAACTAAAATATACCCATTTAATTATAAAATTATATTAACAAAACAGGCTTTGACATTTTGGGTGGCAATTTCTCTAAAAGGCACTGAACACTCCACTGATTTATCCGTCAAACTTGGTAACAGGCTGAGCATAACCTATCCTATTTTAGATGACATGAGGATCAAAACTATTGTCCTGTATTTAAGAGAATGAATTCCCTGGGAGGTACCATGTAGTCTGAGTGTGTTGGACCATCAACTAAATGCCTTCTGAATTGCTGTGTTTTTCTATATTCTGATTCTTCAATCTCCTTCATCACTGTCAACCATCAATTCTTTAGTGTGTCTGGTTTAAGGATTTTCCCTTCCTTCCCTTGCTTCTTCTAAACTATCTTCCACTAGAATGAACTAAATCATAAGAGGGAATCAGACAACTGAGATAAAATCCAGCAGCCTTAACTATTCACACAAGAACCTACACAGTTGACTCCTAGTTTTTTTCATTAGCTAAGTCCTGGCAGCAATTTCTTCTTCTTGCGTCAGGATAGATACAGAGCTAGTTCTAGATGAATATTACTGTAATAATTGCCAAAATATGACGTATGAATAAATATGGTATACATGGATTTGCCTTCTTTCACCTCAAACCATCAGAATATAACATGTACTGGGATATGAAAAAAAAATGTGCTACTTATTGATATCACATGGGAGTTTGCTAGGAATAAGAAGCTCAGCATCATCCCCACCTTCAAGATCTACTGAATCAGGGGCTTCCCTGGTGGCGCAGTGGTTGAGAGTCCGCCTGCCGATACAGGGGACATGGGTTCGTGCCCTGGTCTGGGAAAATCCCACATGCCGCGGAGCGGCTGGGCCCGTGAGCCATGGCCACTGAGCCTGCGCGTCCGGAGCCTGTGCTCCGCAACGGGAGAAGCCACAACAGTGAGGGCCCGCGTACCGCAAAAAAAAAAAAAAAAAAAAAAAAAAAGATCTACTGAATCAGAGTTTTGACAATATCCCCACAAGATCTTTATGCACATTAAATTTGAGAAGCACTGATTTAGAACATAATACTTTCCAACAATAGGCTCTCCAATGATGGAGTTTCATTACTACCACCTGAGAAATCAGGATTTTCTGTTCTTAGAACTCAATTTTTCCCTTTGATACTCTTCAGTCTACCTTCATGAAGTATTTTCATTATCTAACATACCCTTAGCAAAATGTTATCTTCAAGAAAAAAATCTGAGTTTAAATAAATTTGTTGCAAATAAATAGATACATTATTCAATTCATTTAGAGCCATGAATCTTAGATTTTTAGATCCTTGAGGAACATTATAAATTACCAGGTTCAATCTAATCCCCTCAATTTGCACAAAAGAAAACTGAAGTCCAGAGAGATGAAGTGAGTTGGTTTAACATGTTTTCAAGTATTAACATGCTTTTTACTCTGCTTTTTACTCTATCTTAATCACAGATCCACTCATTCAATTATGTCCACTGAATTCCCTTTTGTTTGTCTGTTTTTTAAATTGGCTTTCTGTTGAAATTCATGTACTCACTCTTTTTCCACACATCAGTGTCAAAGCTGTTTAATGGGTTTATCCTCCCTTGGATTCCTCTCTACATATCTTTATCAAGACTTATAGTAGGAGTCCCATTTATTTATGCCGCACACTTAGTTCAATTATTGCTACTGGGCCTGTGCCTAAATCAAAGCTTTATTCATTTTCTGCTGGAGTTCTCCTGGTCTCCATTTCTGCCTGGATTGACCTTTGCATTCAGGTTGGTGGCACTCTCTGCAAGCTCCTTAAATTTTGCTGGCTCAGCCTAGGAACTCTTCTTAAAGTAGTAATTTAATCTTCCCCTACAACATCATCAGTTCTCAGGAGCAAGTCTTGCTCTCTACCCTGTAAAGTCTTTAGTCTGGGGTTAGGATAAAAAACTCAACTCCACCTCCCTCTCTGACCTCATAACTCAACAATAAGTACTAAAGTTAGTCATGGCAAAGGCATGATTGTGGGAGATTATGATCTCTGGTGAAAGAAACTATTATTAAGAGCTCTTTTATTTCCGGCCTCCCTTTCTTGGGATCTGTTATAGCTCTTGGATTACTTGTCCTCTTTGCGTTATTTTTCTCTTATTCTTTCTGTGTAGCTAATAGGGGAACATGGGACAGGAACACTTCATTTTCTTCTCACAAGCCTATGACATAAACCAGAAAAAAGGGAAGAGGAGTTGACCTCAAAATTAGATTTTAGTCTAGGCCTTACTTAGATATACATTCCATTACGTAGAAGTTCAGCCCAGCTAGCCAAGAGCACAGATTACATATGGCTTTAAGTTTAGACCCTAATGGGTAATAAAAAGATATAATTTACCTAGAATCTCTCCTCACACATAAATCTCCATGAGGATCTGGGAGATGGATGCAAGGGGAAGAAAAGAATGGGAGGAGACCTTCTGATTAAAAATGTCAGTGGGCCCCAGACAATTTTGTATAGTTAGATTTTTTTAAAAATAGTTATTCTACCTCTAAAATGTATGCTCTTGAATCTTAGCTGATTTCCCCAAATGAACGCTTTCCTTTTTATAGGGCTTATAGATAAAACTCTTGCAAAACTAGGCAAAAATCCTCTTCCTTCATTGGTAACCTATTTTGAATCTGAGCCTAGTACAGCAACTAACTAAATAAATACATTAGTACTCTGCTCAGAGAGATAGCATAAGAATAATTCACTGTTAAAAATAACCTAATTTTTAATGCAGGTGTTTATTTTAAAAATATAATTCATCCATTTTAAAGTTAGACCTCATGCTAACCAATCTGAAAATTAATGTTGAAAGATAAATGAAGCTATTTCCTAAAGTATTTTTCATCTATATTTTTAGGAATGCCTTTGGATTGGTTAACTATCAGAAGCTGACCTTCCTAAATGCCCATATCTAGCAAATTAATTTAACAGTCTGTATATGCATCCTGTTTTGTGGTAAATTACTAGTAAACAACCACTGTAATTATAACAGGTACATACTCACTAAGATGCATAAGGTGAGAATTCAAAATGATGTAGAACACATTCTCTCCTTATTAAAAACAAATGCTAATTCCCCATAATATGGACTTTGTCATGCAATTTGCTCTCTTTCTACTGGCCTCTCCCTTAAAGAAGAATTACTGAGTTACAGTTAAGTATAATATAAAGACACAATTGAAGTTTGTTGAATGCCTACTTGGAACATTTAATAACAGACTATTATTAACTGATATAACAGTCTTACTCATAAAATTGCACTTTATGTGAAAATTCAGTAAGTGCCACAACATCTCAAATAACTTGAGTACAGTAAGCAGCCTCTATGCATGAAAGCATTTTTAAAGAATCAAGCTGAGCTTTAGAAGTATCTATCACAGTTTTACGATCTTCATTCAATAAATTGGACTGGTGTCTCTCCTAGTAGGGCTATCGTTGTAACGACACTGCCCAGCAGGATGCTGTTTTCTAATGCATAGGAAGATCAATGCTTTCATCTAAAAACATTAAATTTAGAAAGGTTCAAAGTTGCTACATATAGATTAACTCTTTTAATGCTTTAGTTAAAGGTTATTGAAACAACTGTTTAATGCAAAAAGTATTGTAAGCAGTAACTTTCTAATAAGAAATCTGATCTTGCTATTTTGGTAGCTGGTAAAACATCAAGAGGAACAAGGCCTTGCTTGACACAGATTGTAAGAATTATTCTTTTTAGTAAATTGGTATAGTTTGCGCTAATCTGTCTAACAGAGTCAAAGCTTAAATTTGCATGTCATTATTTGGATTCATATAAATTTGTGCTTTTCTTAAATTGTCTTTACAAGTTGTTAATTAACATTTACCATTAGAATACTCAGTGATAAATCAAATACTAGGTTCAAAATATGAACTAGCCCTTTCTGAGGTTAAAAATGACCACAGGTAGGTAATTTCATATTGTTTAACCTAAAACCAAGGTTGGTAGATACATAATTTCATTAATACCATGATTATTATTCAATAACCCAGATGGTTGGTCTGCACTACATATTTATTGAATGAGTAAATAAATAGTGAATAGTTGACATAACTCCATCTGTCAGTCGTCTTATAGACCTAATACTTAAATCCAACTTTTTGGGTTAAACCATATTGATTTAATGGGTCTTCTGCATTCCAGGAAGCATAGAAGCACGTGAATTTCTTCTATATTTTTTTTGTTACAGGCAATGCTTTTACCTCTACCTCTCTCTTCTCTTCTCTTTCTTCTCCCTCTCCTTCCCTACCTCCCTCTCTCTCTCTCTCTCAAACACACACACACACACACGCACACACGCACACACGCACACACACACACACTGTAGTCCTGCTGTCTGGCATCTCCAAAACAATCCTAGACTATCTACCAGTATTCCTTTCAGGACTTGTAATTGCAATCTTGTAATTGCAAGATTTCTTTCAAATATAAATCAGTGAAGTACTCAAGGCAAAACGCAAGGGCAGTTTTTGACCAGAAGCAGTCAAAAAATGTGTCAGCATTGATGCCAGCAATTTGGATGGACCATTCACAGGCTTCTTTTCATACTGCATTAGAGATGCAATATTTGATTTTGCAAGAATATCTACTTTTATTTTTGTCTTCATATGTAAAGCAGAGTTTTTTTTGTAACTCAACATTTGATCATTAAACATTGGATAATGAATAAAATATTGTTATACATTTTAATTTTTGAGAAAATGTTTATGGGACATTTGGTAAATATTGAGCATGCTTTTGAGATTTCTACTATTTTCCAAAGAAATCCTTCCTGATTGTAAGTTTGTTTATGGGCTTAGTGAAAAGTATTTGCTTTCCTAAAGTATGAGCATGTACTGGGTCACTAGCTTCCAAACTGTTTCTCTAGTTGAGTGAAGTTTTCATTTTGGTGGCACATTTCCATGACAGCTGTTTATCCCACATGTTTATATTGAAAGAATATTAATCTGAGCACCTGGGGTAATTAGCATCAGGTACAAATGTCTTTGGATGTTGATGATTCCTCTTCTCCCCTCTCTCTATTGTCTGAAACCTGATGTTATTAGGTACTAGTATCTTTGGGTCTTTGTGGTACTGATAACACCCTAAAAGTCATCCACATTGACTTGGGTTTAGAAAGCTTGAGTTTTGGTAAAAATTCTTCAGTTAACTGTGTATAACTCAACAAACAGATCTTTCTTTTTTTCTGCATGGAGGTATGTATTAATATTGACTTGGTAATAATAATGTGACTCACTGATCTTTGTTCATCTGGAATCATTTAGATTTAACAATTTTTTCCTTGAGACCTGGGTGTGACAATCATATTAGATGTAATTTGGATTAAGCTTGTGAGGGAAAACATTGCCAATGCCCTGATTATTGAGATTCTTGATTTGGTCTCCCAATTGTTATATAATGAAAGTAATTCATCCAGTAGAGCAAACACAGCAAAAGTTGCTCTTGAACTTTCCTATTTGTACGACTTCAACATTTTCTTCCATCATTGATCTTCTGATATATGATATGAACTTGACATATGATGGCTCTATTTGTCTACTTTTATCCCCTGGGAAATAGCTTCTGGTCAAGAATGCTTACCTGCTTATTTCCAATACTGAATGTAAAATATTGGCTCCAGAAGGATCATTTTATTGAGTTTCTAAATTTTACAAATAAAGGAAAAAGATATATAGACACATTGAGATTTGTTTAAGAACCCTCAGCTTGTTAAAAAGCACTTGTAACTTAATTGGGTTTTGCAAAACCCCAGACAGCCTAAGCTGTGATGTTCAGAGGAAAGCAAACTATAAATCTGATAAAAATTATTTGTTATCACATGTACTTCATTTCACCCCCTTTCACCCCAATGTAACTTGTGGTCACGTGTGTCCTATAATACATATTCTTTGTTTGGCGTCGATGGTATCTTGCTCTCCTGCTACTCTTCTATCCTCTCTGAGTAATTCTTCTTTCTCTGCCTGCCTGGCTGTTTAAGTTATTTCAACTGCATCCAGTTGCCGGGATCTCTCGGTTTGTATATTCAGCCCTGACCATGCTTCTGTGATCCAGACCCATCTTTGCAGTTGCTCACAAGTCTTCTTCACCTGAATGTTTTACATCTTATTAAACTTAATATGGCCCAAACGGAATCAATTATTTTCTTACTCTCCTCACTCTATCATCCAAAGGCAAGAAATTTTTCTCCTGTATTTCCTACTAGGTCACTAATTCAACAATCTATACAGGCAATCAAATTGGGCAGGTGGGTTTCACTCTAGATTTCTCTACCACCCTGAGTTCCCCACACCTAATCAAACACAAAGTCCCCCTAACATCTTATATGGATGTCTGTCATCTGTCTCCTCCTCAGTCTCCCATTCTACCACAATTCATTGTAAGGCCTAACACACAGTAGGTGCTCTATAAATTTTTATGGATGAATGAGTAGAACAAGAATGAGCAAATGAATGATGACTTGGACATAGTTTCTACCCTCATTTAGCTCACTGTCTAGCAAATGGAGAGAAACAAAGAGACATGCATTGATGCATGCTATGTTCCAAGAAAAGTCATACATAAGAGGTACTTTACCTAGCTGGGGCTCGAGGAAGTCTTTCTGAAGAATGAAAACCTAGGTAATGAATAAATTTATTTACTCATTTATAATCTACTTAGTTTTCCACTAATCTCTTCAGATTGAGTAGCAGGAGAAATTTGGATGGTGACAAAAGGAAATTCAGTAGTTTCCATAAAGACCAGTTTAGCTTTTCTACTCCCCGGGTAGCCATGACTGCTTAGATGTTCTTGGGTACAATTTTTCCTGAAAGACCTCCTATCTCTGTTTTACAAAATTAATGACTCACAGAGAAAGACTTGGCCCCTGATTTTAGTCACAAATCATGAAACATGAGGCTTTAACTAGCAGGTTATATTGTTCTGTAAACTTAAATGAATTCTTATGTTTTAACATAAAGTATAGGTTAAATAAATATACTGATAAAGCTATAGAATAAGATTCAGTCTCAACCTTCTTGTGAGGTGAGCTCCATGGGTTGGTCTCAGCTATGTGGTGACACTCCAAATGAACAGGTATTTCTAGTGCTCTTTACTAGATTTATTTGCTCTGAGGTGGACAAACTACATATTAATAATAATAATAGTAATAATTCAAATTTTCCTAATATATTCTCTAGAAAAAATTCTCCTTGAAAATTTAGAAAATTTCTTCCTATATAATATGAATTAATATTAGTAGTAAATGGTCAAGTTTCAAGAAGTATTTCCTGGCTCTACTTTAAAACTTGTTTTCCATTAAATTTTCTTTTCAGGGTTAATTAGTCTACAGTTATGAAACTTATCAAATAATAGCCTTGTTTACTCTCTAATTACCAGACAGGATGCAGTAAATAGTGAAGAGGCCAATAGATTTAATTCTCATTTTGAATTTAAACATACAAATTATCTTCAATGAATTGGTCAAGCAGCTTAAAGAACACCTTTACAATTTTATAAAGAAAAGACTAAGAATACCTAAACAACAAAGGGAAAACATAGCTTTAGTTTATTTTTTTCCATCAAGAAAACTTCTCATTCCTAAATTTGTGGAAGTCTATGTCTTAATTCACTTTATGAAATATGTAGAGAAATTTAACAAACAAAATATTCCCCTATTTGGTTCCTTTTGGTAAAGGCACCATTTAAAACCTGTATTTAATGCCACATAGCCAAAAGAATCTTCTGAAAGAACAACACTGGAGGTTATCATGCTCCCTGATTTAAAACTGTAAAATACAAAAGTATAGTAATCAAAACAGTATAGTATTAATAGAAAAACAGACACATAGATTAATGGAACAAAATAAAGAGCCCATAAATAAACTCACACCTATATATTGAATTAATTTAAAACAAAGGAGGCAAGAACATATAATGGGGAAAAGACAGTCTCTTCAATAAATGATGTTGGGAAAACTAGAAAGATTCATGCAAAAAATAAAAATGGACCACTACCTTATACCATATACAAAAATTAACTCAAAATGGATTAAAGACTTAAATGAAGACCTGAAACCATAAAACTCCTAGAAGAAAACAAAGGTGGTAAGCTCTTTGACGTCAGTCTTAGCAATGTTTTTTGGGATCCAACTCCAAAAGGCAAGGGAAACAAAAACAAAAATAAACAAATGGGACTACATCAAACCAAAAAACTTCTGCATGGTGAGGGAAACCATCAACAAAATGAAAAGGAGAGCCTACTGAATGGGAGAAGATGTTTGCAAATCATAATCTGATAAGGGGTTAATATCTAAAAAATATATAGAACTCATACAACTCAATAACAACAACAAAAAAACCCCCAAATAATCCAATTAAAAATGAGTAGAGGATCTGAATAGGCATTTTTCCAAAGAAGACAAACAGATGACCAAGAGGTGCATGAAAAACATCACTCATTGCCAGGGAAACGCAAATCAAAACCACAGTGAGATATCACCTCACACCTGTCAGAATGGCTATTATCAAAAAGACAAGCTATAACAAGTGTTGGCAACAATGTAGAGAAAAGGGAACCCTTATACACTGTTGGTAGGATTGTAAATTGGTGCAGTAACTATGGAAAACAGTATAGTGGTTCCTCAAACAATTAAAAATAGAACTACCATATGATCCAGCAATTCCACTTCTGGGTATTTTTCCAAAGAAAACAAACAAACAAAAAATTTGAAAAGATATAGCATCCCCATATGTTCATTGCAGCATTATTTACAGTAGGCAAGATATGGAAGCAACCTAAATGTCTGTGTATAGATGAATGGATAAAAATGATGTGGTGTATACATTCAATGGAATACTAGCCATAAAGAAGAATGAAATCTTGCCATCTGTGACAACATGGAAGGACCTTGAGGGTATTATGCTAGGCGAAACAAGTCAGAGAAAGACAAATACTGTATGATTTCACTAATATGTGGAATCTAAAAAACAAAACAAACAAACACAACAAAACAGAAACAGACTCCTAGATACAGAGAACAGATTGGTGATTGCCAGAGGGGAAAGGGGTGGAGGAGGCAAAATAGGTGAAGGGGATTAAGAAGTACAAACTTCCAGTTATAAAATAAATAAGTCATGGGCATATAATGTATAGCATGGGAAATATAGTCAATAATATTGTGTTAATTTTGTAAGGTGACATATGGTTACTAGACTTATTGTGGTGACCACTTCACAATGTATACAAGTGTTGAATTACTATGCTGTACACCTGAAACTAATTAATATTGCGTGTCAACCATACCTCAAGGGAAGACCAAAGCATTTTACATTAAGTCAACTGAAAAGGGAAAAATAATAAAATAAAATCAAATCTGTATTTAGTCTGGACTCCTTGTAGAATTAGCTCTTGAAAAAGATAAGAAAAAACTACTGATGCAGAATTACACACCACAGTTGACCATCATTTCCCTCACTTTTTCTTTCTTTTAATGCCAAACATTACATTTTAACTTAGTGACTTATATAACCTGTGCTATGAATGTTCTGGCTTTTAGAAAGTAAAGGCATCACTTTCATCAGTGAAAAATGAAATTTGCGTTGTTTCCCAGTATGGGAAGATGAATAGCACTAAGCTATGCATAATGTAAGTCGGCCCTGGTTCCCCTTGCAGTCACTGAATAACATTGAAAAGGTGGATTATGGACTACAGTTATGTGCTCAGTTTTTGGTTTGAGAAAACAAAATATTTTTATATGTCTTACGTAAGTGCCAAGTCTGATGGCATTTGCTTTATTAGTCCCATTAAACAACCTGAGCTCACCAATTTTCTCTTAGCTTTCTGGCTAAAAAATACATTCTGCTTTCCACTATCATGACTGCTGATGGTTCTGTTCTTATAAATAGTGTTCGAAAAAAAAATCAAAACTTCTCATCTCCCAAGGTTGTGCTACTTTCAGCCTCTCTGGGGGTCAACGGACAGGGCAGTGAGAGAAGTTATGCACTGTCACAGGCTGAACAAAATCTCATCAATCAGAGAACAGGATTTCACTCTCTGGTGCCTTCTTTTCACTAGAGTGGAAGCAAAGGAAAGAATCCCCAAGCAAGCAATTCTGTTGAATTACTGTGTAAGACTAGGGGAACAAATGACAGCGCTTGTATCTTGAGTAAGCAGTTTCTAACATGAATAAATTGTTGTCAGAAAAGACATTGTATCTGAAATTTTATTTCATAAACACAAGAGGCTCAAAGTAATAGCACATAAAAGTTTTAAAAATCTGAAGTCAAGCTTTATTCTATGTACGGAGAAAAGTTCTTATTCTAACAAGAACTTTTTTTGCTACGTGTTAGCCTAGCATGCCCCTTCCAAAACTTCAGATGTCTGGTCATGCTGAAGCCATGCTTCGGAGGGATTTGGATCTGAGCTCTATGATTTTCTGTTAAGTCAATGGCTCTGAATTCTGCTCCCTTCTCAAACCACCTCTTAGGAACTATTTCATAAACTTCACAGTATACACACACACACACACACACACACACACACACACACACACACAAACTCCAGCAACACGAGGTTTAAATAACACTAGCTAGACCAGAAATTGGAGGCCAATGAATGAATAAACTTTTAAATTATTCTCACTTCCACTATTTTTCCCAGATATCTTTGTTTGCTAATGGATTATGCCAAAATGTGTATTTCATACTGTTAGGATAGGTAGTAAGGAATACAGAGATGCTACATTCCAGATTGTGCCTGGTATGGGGTAGGAGTAGATTAGCCACAACTGAGTGTAATCTCCATATTATATGATCTGTTCAAAACTTTGCAGATACAGACATTAGGTGTAATTACATTTTATGGGACTGATTCACACTATCTAAATTCATAAAGAATGGCTACTTAATTCAAGTACAAAGAAATAGTTTCAAAACAGATATATGTAAAAAAAGATTGACCATGCTAATAGTAAACATAAGAAACATATAACATGGGTATTTTATATCAGATAAAATAGACCCAAACAAAGAGTATTACTAATATAAAAGAAGCTTTTCAGAATGATAAAAGAATTAGGAAGATACAGCCATCATAAATGTATATGAACCTAATAACAGAAGTACATGAAAGCAAAAACGTATAGAAGTAAAGGGGAAAATAAATAATTCTACAATCATAGTTGGAGATTTTTAACATCCTCTCAGCAACTGATAGAACAAGTAGTCACAAAAACACAGTACAAATGTAGATAATCTAAACAACATGATCAAGCACCTTTAACCTGTTGATATTTATATAATATAACCCAGTAAATGCAAAGTACACGATCTTTTCAAGTACACATAGTATGTACCCAAGATAGACATATGTTGGGTCATAAAACAGCTCTCTCAAATATGAAAGGATTAAAATCATAAAAATATTTTCTCTGATCATTATGGAATTAAATTAGAATCAACAACAAAATATCTAGAAAAAAAATTTGTTACTTAAAGTACCAAGCTTTTGTTACTTATGAAATATAATTATGAAGACAATAACCTTCCAAAACAATAGATATGATGTATTACTCTAGTATACTCAGTTGTTCATAGAACTGAAGAGCTGAAAAAGTGCTCAGAGGTAAGCAAAAGTCTGGGATCTTACTTCTAAATGTCTTCAAAATATTTAGATACATGTTGTCAGTGAGCTAGTTAGTGAAAGTTTTTCAGAACTTACGTGTTTTTGTTTAAGACCTTAAAAGGAAGGAATATGAATGTAAAAAATAATTATGAAATTGGGTATTTTTTTTTTGCTACACTTCCAAAAGCACTTTAATTTTGCAAAACTCATTAATCAGTCTTTTGTATTCAGTACTTTTCACTGATTGTACCTATTTGTAAATCTATTTGTTATTATACAATTAACCTGGAAAAGAAACTTCTGTTAAATATGTAAAGTATGTTTACAATAAAAGAAGAAAATGTTTGTAAAATATTGATTCCACAATTTAAAATACAGTAATGGAAAAATCTGCAACCTGAACAAACAACAAGAAAAGTTTTAATTCAATTCTTTGTGAATAACAGAAATCTTAAAAAAATCTTAATAAAGCTCTAAACATTTATTTTTATTTGACTTATATAATCAAACATTTATTTTGTATTGTTTTAGTTTTTAAAGCACTTACATTTTCAAATCTAATTAGAGAAGAAAATTTTCACTCATTATGTATTTATTAACTTGATAATTATTTTAAAAATACCCTCTGTACATGTGAGGCATCATGCCAAAAGTTAGGGATGTAATCATATTCTCTGTTCTAATAAAGTTTATATTCTAGTGGGGAAGTTAGAAAGCAAATAAGAATACAAAAATAGCTAACTATTTAATTATAACTGTGCTATGAAATTAAAACAAATAGTGATATCAAAGCATGTAGTAGATATTCTCAAGTGACAGAAAATGGAACTGAGCTTTGAAGAATGAACAAAAGTTAATTAATCAATGGAGAGAGTTTTAGATAGAGGGAGGAATAAGTGAGGCTTGAATCAGAAAGGGGAAAATGTGTTTGAAGGACCCTAGGAAAAGCCTGTTAGTGAAGCACAGAGAGAAAGGAAGATGGTCTCCAGGTAAGGCAGGCAAGGTTAGCTGAACCTGGCAGACCAAGTAAATTACTTTTTTCTCATGTTGCAATGGATAGCCATTTAATGCACTTTAGACGGGGGATTTAAAATGGAAAGGGATAGCAGATATTCTGAATTTGGAGAGTCAAAGAGAATAGTAAACAACAGTTCTTAGGTTTCTAGCCTAAGCAACTAAGCAGATGGTGATGCCACTTGCTGAGATGGGAAAGACAGAAAAGGTAGAAATCTGTGGAAGAATTATAGAGTACTTGTTGGGACAGACTGAATTTTAGTGGAGGTGCTGTAAGATATTCAGAGGAAGAATTCCCGTATACAGCTCAATATAGAATGGACATCAGAGAAGTGTTTTGGTTTAGAGGTGTAAATTTGAGGATCATGAGCACAGAGATGACAATGAATGCTATGATTATAAATGAGAACATTTAGAGAAAGAGAAGAGAATTGCTATAGAAATATGCCATCAGACGCTCATGGAACTCCACCATTTAAAGGTTAGGTAGATAAGAATGAGCGAGCAAAGGAAAAAACGAGTTTTGTGTAGTGCGGTGAAGGGCAAGAAAATAGTGTCTGGAGGAAGGAATCATGATTAGCTTGTGGTGTACCAGAGAAGCCATATAAAATAAAGAATCAAAAATCCCATCACTTTAGCAACATGGGCCACTGCTGATCTTACAAGGAATCACTTTTTTGCTAGAGGGCTGAAGCTTGAAGGAAAATTAGACCCTGAGGAGAAAGGCATGCGTTGTTAAAAAGGGAGTTTGGTTGTTAAAAAAGAAGAAAGAGAAAGAAGGTGGTGGTTTGAAGAATGAAGAAAACGGGAGATATAGAAATACATTTTTTAACATGGCAAAATTTTGAGCATGGTAATGATGGCAAGGATCCAGTTCACTGGGAGAGAGTATAGACAAAAGAGAGTGTGAGGGCTTCCCTGGTGGCGTGGTGGTTGAGAGACCGCCTGCCGATGCAGGGGACACGGGTTCGTGCCCGGGTCTGGGAAGATCCCACATGCCGCGGAGCGGCTGGGCCCGTGAGCCATGGCCACTGAGCCTGCGCGTCCGGAGCCTGTGCTCCGCAACGGGAGAGGCCACAACAGTGAGAGGCCCGCGTACCGCAAAAAAAAAAAAGAGTGTGAAGTTCCTGAGAAACTGGGAGAAGCTATGACAGATATGAGTTAAGTTTTCAGAGTTAGTCCAATAATCAGAGACAACATTTTAGAAGAGTTTTCTCTTAGACTTATTCAAATAATCTGATCTTTTACTGAGCATAAAATTTATAACATAGTTATATTTGATGCTGAGAAACTTTACTGCCAAATTATGTGTGTGATTGTCTTCTTTATTTAAAACTTATGCCCCAGTTAATGAAAAGTTATAGATATGTCTTATCTACTCAGTAAAGACTATTTTAAAGGGAAATGCTAACTTAACCAGCAAATTAGTTTCAGGAAAGTACACTACTGAAACAGATGAACAGAACACATACTGCAATTTAGTGTTTTATTTCTATAGATTTACCTGAATGATTTCCCCTCAGAGCAACCAGAGTGTTTTTAAAATCTCACTTAAAATTTTTCTAGCATACAGGCCAACCTCACATGAAAGATGTTATATAGTTATCTGTACCATTTTAAAATGTATTCATTGGGCTTCCCTGGTGGCGCAGTGGTTCAGAGTCTGCCTGCCTGCGTGTCCAGAGCCTGTGTTCTGCAACGGGAGAGGCCACAGCAGTACCGCAAAAAAAAAAAAAAAAAAAAAAAGTATTCATTGAGGAAACTATAAACTTAAAACCTTCTGCGTTAATAGACTTTGCTTGATGGTTTAAATTCAAAATCCAGGCTTCAAAACAAATGCCCTCTGCCTACTGACAATGTAAGCAAACACTATCAAGAGAAAATAGGTTAGAAAGTGCACTGCCAGATTTTTAGCCACAGCAGGGGGATAAGTAGATGAGTTTGGCTGCATCTACAAGAACATGGCAGTTGTTAGATAATCAGATATTATTTGCTCTAATTGAGCTGTTGTGGGGATGATCTTCAATGGGCCAGTTGAATCAATGCACTGGCTGGAAACTGTAAAGCATTTTATATGTGACACAAATAAAAACTGGGAAGGCAAAGGAGACTGAAAAACAATAATTCTTATAAATATATTATAATGGTAAGTGAAACATTATAGTTTATAATTAAAAATTATAGTATGTCTACTGCCAATGATATCAATGTTCTTCATTGTCAAGGTAGCAGATCGGTATCACCTACTCCCAGATATGAAGAGAAAGTGACTAACTTTTGAATATAAATGATAAAGCTCCTTTTATCCCTTTTTTTAAAATAAGGAGTGGCTTAAATCTGAATATTTTTCATTTGTCATTGAAAGCAGAGCTACCTATAAAATTAAACCAATTATGAATGAAGGTACATATGGTTGCTATAAGTCTCTTAGGTATTAATCTTATGTTTTGGGACAACTTAAACTGAACACCCTCTCACAGAACAAGAGAAAATACACTGTTATAAAATTTTCCATATAATACTTCAATCTGGTCTAAGAATTGCAGTATGGAACAAACTGGAGCACATACATAAACACACGAAGCTGCTTCACGAACACCACAGAGAGAAGCTGACATGCAGGTTGCATTCCAACAGTTCTATTTAGTGTCTAATTACATCTTTAATTCAAAAACATGGGAGGGCAAGCAACAGAACAGCATCAAAATTTTGTAACAAGGTCTACACAATTTATTTGACATTGTTGGAAAAATAGCACATGTTTTGGGTAATTGCTAAAACCTCAAAGGATACTTTTCCAACTTCTGACAGTGAAACAGAATGCTACAAACTCTAACCATTACCTGTGGTACTGATAGAATCACAGGTACATAACCACTGCGATGGATTTGATAGTTAAGTAGTCATTGACCCTTAAAAGCATGGTTTCAACCTTGAATGTAACATTTTGAATAACTGAGTATAATAGACATTTGAAGACAACCACTTTCGCTTTTTAAAGAAAAATTGTCTTGTTCCTCATTGTTATCAGGAACCCACATTGGCTAGTGGCTTTATTAACCTAAATACCTCTCCAGGACTTCAGAGGGAGAGGATGGGGTAGGAGATGGAATGTGCCATGAAACTGTGGGTAGGAGTAATATACATATATTCCTTAGTCATAATGCTTTTTGGTGAGAAAATGTAAGCATATAAGAAAGAAATCTGCTAACCTTTTAACAAGACAGTAATCAAGCTTTTTCAGCCAAGATGTTCTTAGAAAATGACACTGTTTCTTCCCATAAGTTTCTTTTTCATATAACTTTTTTCCTTTTCTCAACAGTTTGGCCAGAGTAAATTTAAATTCTGGCTTCCAAAAGAGAATGATTTAATCATCAAACAAAAAAGAATCTTATTCCCCATGCTATCAAATTTAATCTCTTCCACACTAATAAAATCTTCCAAGCAATACTCAAATTAAATGAAGATAAACCAATAAATTAACCTACATGTATAAGAATAAATGGGCCTCCTATTTCTCCTATTTTCTTCCTTCTCCTTTCCCCAGCCTCATTCTTTTTGGGGAGGTGATACTGAGAAGAAGGACAGGAAATTAGTGTAAAGGTAAATGTAGCATTTCACAGAGCAGCTTGGAGATTTGAAATATTCCTTATACACTAACAGTACAAAGCTCGGAAAATGGGACGTTCTGACTAATTAGATTTTCTCATGAACTTAAAGTAAACTAGGGAGGAAAAACATGTTTTTAAAATTTCAATCCTTCTTTAAAATCTTTTGAAAGTGATTTAATCCCCTTATTGGCTTATTAATTATAATCTATGGAGGAGAATGAACATATTTGATGAGTTAGATTGTATGAATCAGAATCATCATTATGAATAATAATTCTCACTGTATATTTCTGGGATGATGTAGGAGTTTGGATAGATTATACAAAATCTTCAAGAAATGCCATAGAAGGTTCTCTTCTGAATAAATCCTGTTTATCACTTTCTCTTTTTTTCTCTTTTCTCTTTCATTCAAATCTGAGTGTTATAAAATTCTGAAAAAGTGACAACTATAGTTAACCCTATTTATAAAAACTTTAACTTTATATGTACAAATAATTTTCAATTGTCAAAATATGAATTATTTTAATTATATTTTAACCCCTATGCACTTGCTTTCTAACTTCCACTGACATGGTTGATTAGCTAATTTTTGACACGAATACATTCATTATTTACTGTGGCAAAGAAGAACCTGGAATAATGGTTCTTTTTAGTTATAAATTAATTGTGTAAGTTCTTTCTCATCCTGGTAAAGATATGAAGAACTTTTAAGGTGGGAGAGATTATATACCTTCTTAATATGGAGTGCACAGAAGATAGAATGTTAATCCAAAGGAGAGGACAGGAAACTGCATAGTAATCCAGGTTTTTTTAAGAATAATTTTCAGTTTATCTATTTATTAAATATTATTATGAACCTACTATGTAAAAAGCACCCTTGAATTTTGCTACCTAGTTCCCACCTTATAAGACTTTAGAGAACAATTGAAAAAAGGATGACTTTCAATTTGGGTAAAAATTGTAGGCAGAAATTAAATCTATAATTTGCTGAGTACTTACCACATTAAAGTGTCAGCCACATTAAAATACTATATATATATATGTATATATAATGTTATACATAGTATAATATACATATATATAACACAAAACCACACACATACAACATATCATAGTGTCCCTAGGGGTTCAGAGTTATTATTTCTGTGTTTATAGATGTAAAAACCTAGGCTCAGTGAGGTTAAGTAAGCCAGAGAGTTTATGAGTTTTCAATATGAGATGGAAATCACACTGTCAGCTGGAACAGTAATGGTATATATTTTCTGCACACACCTTATTTATTTGGTCTGCAGGCAAAATCCTATAAAACCAGGAAACTTATCTGAATTTACCCAGTGCCATTCTCTATTTCTAAGTTCAACTGTCAACTACTCTCTGCTTTCTGCTTACTTTTGGTCTCTCTTCAGTGTCTTCAAGTTATATAAATAACAGTAAGACCCATAGTCTCACTGGCTTAACAAAACCAGAGTTTGGAGCTAATAGCATCTGAAGAGTGAGGGGGGAAATCTTGGAAAAGAAAGAGCTGGAGAGAGGCAGGGGAAAAATACTGTAGATAAACCCTGCCTAATATCTAGCAGAGTCCTGAACTACATATGAGCAGTGAAGATTCTAAGAAACCCAATTAAGGCTAAAAGATCTGAAAAAAATGTCAGCTACTTCCCCAAGCTTGGAACAAAACTTGGAATTCATTGCCTCACAAAACAAACAAACAAACAATCAAACAAAAATCACTCTTTGGGAGAATATAACAGAACCCAGAGTTTCCACAACATATTATTCACAAGTCCAGTACACAATCCAGAATTATCACACATATAAAGAAATAGAATGGAAATAAAAACAAAACTAAACAAATGGGACCTAATGAAACTTAAAAGCTTTTGCACAGCAAAGGAAACCATAAACAAGATGAAAAGACAACCCTCAGAATGGGAGAAAATATTTGCAAGTGAAGCAACTGACAAAGGATTAATCTCCAAAATTTACAAGCAGCTCATGCAGCTCAATATTAAAAAAAAACAACCCAATCCAAAAATGGGCAGAAGACCTAAATAGATATTCCTCCAAAGAAGAAATACAGATTGCCAACAAACACATGAAAGAATGCTCAACATCATTAATCATTAGAGAAATGCAAATCAAAACTACAATGAGATATCATCTCACACTGGTCAGAATGGCCATCATCAAAAAATCTAGAAACAATAAATGCTGGAGAGGGTGTGGAGAAAAGGGAACCCTCTTGCACTGTTGGTGGGAATGTAAATTGATATAGCCACTATGGAGAACAGTATGGAGGTTCCTTAAGAAACTAAAAATAGAACTACCATACGACCCAGCAATCCCACTACTGGGTATATACCCTGAGAAAACCATAATTCAAAAAGAGTCATGTACCACAATGTTCATTGCAGCTCTATTTACAATAGCCCGGACATGCAACCTAAATGTCCATTGACAGATGAATGGATAAAGAAGATGTGGCACATATATACAATGGAATATTACTCAGCCATAAGAAGAAACAAAATTGAGTTATTTGTAGTGAAGTGGATGGACCTAGAGTCTGTCATACAGAGTGAAGTAAGTCAGAAAGAGAAAAACAAATACCGTATGCTAACACATATATATGGAATATAAGAAAAAAAAAAAGGTCATGAAGAATCTAGGGGCAAGACGGGAATAAAGACACAGACCTACTAGAGAATGGACTTGAGGATATGGGGAAGGGTAAGGGTAAGCTGTGACAAAGTGAGAGAGTGGCATGGACATATATACACTACCAAACGTAAAATAGATAGCTAGTGGGAAGCAGCCGCATAGCACAGGGAGATCAGCTTGGTGTTTTGTGACCACCTAGAGGGGTGGGATAGGGAGGGAAGAGATATGGGAACGTATGTATATGTATAACTGATTCACTTTGTTATAAAGCACAAACTAACACACCATTGTAAAGCAATTATATTCCAATAAAGATGTTAAAAAAAAAATAGGATAATGTGATTCACATGTACTGAAATGACAGTCAAAGAGAACGGGCCATTGTGTGACCCAGATGCTCAAATTAGCAGGCAAGGACTTTAAAGCAGCTATTATAAGTACACTCAAAGACATTTACTAAAAAAAATAAAATAAAATAAAATTTAAAAAATCAGTAAACAAATAGGAAATGACACCAAGAAATAAAAAGTAACCAGATAAAATTTTAGAACTGAAAAATGCAATATCTGAAATAAGAGGTTGGAGTGGACATATAGCATTCATTTAGATAAATACCAATCTTTTCAGACATGCCAGCTTCACATTCTAAGTATGAACTCACAATAAAACTGAACTGAATATTATTTTATGTGCTCTTGGTCACTGTCTATGGCTCTGTTCAGCCCTGTTAGTAAGACATTCTTTTTCAGAAGAGGAATAGAGATGGCAGAGTAAATTATATCAGCAACCTGTCACATGCATTGCCCACCACAGACATGGAACCACAGCCTTCTTCCAGTGGACATGCCTGTTCATGGATTGATTTTCCTGCAATGCTGACAGGATGCAAAAAACATTCATATTTTCTATTACTCTATAAAAAATAACAAAGAAATGGTTTCTGGTCAAGTTTACAGATACAGTCTGTAAAAAATAAAGAGTTCACTATATGATATTGCTTAGGAAGGGTATAGAGTAGTCAAAGCTATGTCATTAGATCTCTTAGTATTACTATCTAACTAACCAACAGTTGATCAACGAAACTTCTTACTAACTTGCTTTTATTAAGTGGAAATTAGCAAGGTAGTTTTATTACATATTTTATAGTTATCCTAGTCTGTAGCAGTGTCAGAGAAAGAGAGCAGTAAAGTCAAGAGTTTAGTAAAAGGCTGTCTTACTATTCCTTGGACAAACTTCAGGTACATGTTCAGTTTGAACCAGACACTTTCCTTCTCCTAAAACAAATTTGTTCTCCTATTACACCATATACATGGCTCAATGATGAAATTAGCCCATTCTATTTTAATTGTCCTTTTCTTGCCTACATCTTTATCATAGTCAAACTTCTTGAGAGAGGGTATAAATTACTGCTACTTTCTCATGTGGCAATAGGCAACCACATGGAAAGAGTCACAAAAACTTGATTCCTACTTCCAGACCTCAACAAAACTGAAAGATTTAAAGTGAGAGATGAAAAAATGATTAAAAAAAGTTTTACAAGTTGTCTGAGGCAGTGGTGGACAGATGTATAAGATTACAAGAAGCACAGTGCTATTTTGCAAAATGAGATCCCTCATTTTTATTGTTCATAAGTGTAATTTTTACTGGGTACACTGCAGGCACCAAATAAGTTTTCTCACTTCAAACTCAGGGTTTGAAAATCATCTGATATTTAAGCTGATAAGAACGAACATAAATCTATAGAAATGACAACCTAATCACTCCTGATAAATTTAAGGTATCTCCAAACCTCACTAAAGATCCTGAAGTATTTTCCTAATCAAAAATGCATCATAAAAGATTAGGAGTTAAATTAGCTAAGAAAGTCATCTTCTAGGAAAGACCATACTATTGGAAGTATGCAACTAATAAGGAATATTGAAGAATGAGAGGTTTATAGTAAAATGTTTTCTGTATGTCTCTTATACTCTCTACGGAAGAGGTTTTTTAAGGCTAAAGTCCAATATTAGTTATCTACCCAGAAATATTCCTAGGTTGAAGAAGATCAATTCATTAAGCCTGTACTAGATGAAAATATCACTCTCTGTATAATTCTATGTTTATAAAATAGCTGTTTAATCTGTAGATTGACTTTCTGAAGGAATCTGCCTACTAGTGCACCAAACTTTCATTAGATAAACATTTCTTTGCTCAACAGGAATGAAGAAAAATAAAGTAATATTTATTTAGCCCATAATACATTCCAGAGAAGTTCCTACACACTTTTCATGTATAGACTATGTAATTCTCAGCAGAGTCCTGAATAAGTATTATATTCATTTTACAAATAGGAAAATTAAATTCAGAGGGATTAAATTATACATCCAAAGTTACACAGCTGTTAAATGGTGAGGTTGAGAATTAAACCCCATTATACATGGTTCCAAAGTCCATGCTCTTTCTTTTCCACTGTGAATTGATAAAATGCCATTTTGCTCCATAAATCAGTTTCTGATGAGCTTGCTTAGTGCAAATCACTTCTGCACAGCCTACTCACCCTATGTGGTACTGATAAAATCAAAAGTCATATATTCAGCAGAATATTATTCAGTCATAAAAAGAATGAAACTGAGTTATTTGTAGTGAGGTGGATGGACCTAGAGTCTGTCATACAGAGTTAAGTAAGTCAGAAAGAGAAAAACAAATACCGTATGCTAACACATATATATGGAATATAAAAAAAAAAAAAGAAAAAAGAAAAGAAAATGGTCAGAAAAACCTAGGGGAAGGATGGGAATAAAGATGCAGACCTACTAGAGAATGGTCTTGAGGATATGGGGAGGGGGAAGGGTAAGCTGGAACAAAGTGAGAGAGTGGCATGGACATATATACACTACCAAACATAAAATAGATAGCTAGTGGGAAGCAGCCGCATAGCACAGGGAGATCAGCTCAGTGCTTTGTGACCACCTAGAGGGGTGGGATAGGGAGGTTGGGAGGGAGGGAGATGCAAGAGGGAAGAGATATGGGGACATATGTGTATGTATAACTGATTCACTTTGTTATAAAGCAGAAACCAACACACCGTTGTAAAGCAATTATACTCTAATAAAGATGTTAAAAAAATACAAAAAAAAAAAGTGTAACTCATTTAAACAGTTGAGACTAGACCCTGGGTCTCCTGGTGGAAAAATCCAACAGCCAGGTTGGTAGCATCTGAGACTAGAAGTCAAATACCTGCTTGCTCATTTGACCTGGATCTAGACAGAATCAATTCAGCTCATTTGTCACTAATTAATATGTGCTGAAACAATGTTCTAAACATTCAGAGTTTATAACCTTTCCATTCTGCATGTCTCAGAGATACCAGAGTACAGTAACCTCTTGATTAAGCTGGATGGACAAGTTAACCTTTGAGCTACATCCTGGCACATGAAAAGAAAAAGAATGGCTTTGATAACTAATGAAGCTGGGAAGAGAAGGATTTTTTAAATAAAAAAAGAACAAATGGATATAAGAAGAGGACTTAAACCTTCATATACAGGAGCAGAATCTTCAGAACATATGCAGCCTTAATAAATGAGTAACCAAACCATAAACAAGATGAAAAGAGAACTGTCAGAATGGGAGAAGCTATTTGCAAATGAAACAACTGACAAAGGACTAATCTCCAAAATTTACAAGCAGCTCATGCAGCTCAATATCAAAAAAGCAAACAACCCAATCCAAAAATGGGCAGAAGACCTAAATAGATATTTCTCCAAAGAAGAAATACAGATTGCCAACAAACACATGAAAGAATGCTCAACATCATTAATCATTAGAGAAATGCAAATCAAAACTACAATGAGGTATCACCTCACACCAGTCAGAACGGCCATCACCAAAAAATCTGCAAACAATAAATGCTGGAGAGGGTGTGGAGAAAAGGAACCCTCTTGCACTGTTGGTGGGAATGTAAATTGATATAGCCACTATGGAGAACAGGATGGAGGTTCCTTAAAAAACTAAAAATAGAACTACCATACTACCCAGCAATCCCACTACTGGGTATATACCCTGCGAAAACCATAATTCAAAAAGAGTGATGTACCACAGTGTTCGTTGCGGCTTTACAATAGCCAGGACATGGAAGCAACCTAAGTGTCCATCGACAGATGAATGGATAAAGAAGATGTGGCACATATATACAATGGAATATTACTCAGCCATAAAAAGAAATGAAATTGAGTTATTTGCAGTGAGGTGGATGGACCTAGAGTCTGTCATAGAGAGTGATTTAAGTCAGAAAGAGAAAAACAAATACTGTATTCTAACACATATATATGGAATCAAAAAAAAAAAAAAGGTTCTGAAGAACCTGGGGGCAGGACAGGAATAATGATACAGATGTAGAGAATGGACTTGAGGACATGGGGAGGGGGAAGGGTAAGCTGGGACGAAGTGAGAGAGTAACATTGACATATATACACTACCAAATGTAAGACAGATAGCTAGTGGGAAGCAGCGCATAGCACAGGGAGATCAGCACCGTGTTTTGTTACCACGTAGAGGGGTGGGATAGGGAGGGTGGGAAGGAGATGCAAGAGGGAGGAGATATGGGGATATACGTATATGTATAGCTGATTCACTTTGTTATAAAGCAGAAACTAACACACCATTGTAAAGCAATTATACTCCAATAAAAATGTTTAAAAAATAAATTAAAATGAATAACCATTAAATAAAAAGGTGAAGATGCTTTAAAGAAACATTAAAGAATGCTTTTGCCTGATCTCTGGCCCCTGATTGCTGAAATGGCTGTGATTTGCACTTAAGAGCATCATCACCCTGGCCTACTCATCCATGCTTTCTTGGAGAACATTCAAGATGACCAGAAAGATACTTATTAGGTGTAGATAGCACTGGAAATTATGGGAATCTGGACCTACAAGGGCATGAGCTCCCTGCCAAATATTGAAGAGTTAAGAAAGTATAATCATAAAGCATGGATAGGGGAATTCCCTGGCAGTTCAGTGGTTAGGACTCTGTGCTTCCACTGCAGGCAGCCTGGATTCAATCTCTGGTCCAGGGACTAAATCCCAAAAGCCGTGTGGGGTGGCCAAAAAATTTTTTTAAATTAAATAAATAAATAAAGCAGGGATAATGAAACAGTTATCGTCACATTCTTTGAGTTAGAAATCAAGGACCAAAAAATAAATGGTGGAAGAAATTTTTAAAAAGTAGATATTAGGGACTATTTGACTGTTTTCAATAAAAGATGAATGCAAAATTAATGTTGTGGCATTGCTTTGATTGTTAGTGAAACCATTGTAGAGTTGGGGTTTGAAGGACAACAACTGTCCTTCTTGCGGTATTTTTCCTGGTGTTTAAAGTCAAAACCTATTTACCCCTTTGGTAATAGGCACTGGTTTAATTCTGTAGTCCGGTTTAACCTGAGACACAGATTTTTTATGAAAGATTAAAAGCTACAAAAATTCCATGTTTGGAGGAAGGATTTCATTAACAAATGCGTTTTAATGCTTACCTATAATAACAAAATGAAAAATCTCCTAAATTTGCTAAAGGATTATCAACCATGTTGTGTTTAAATAAACACATTGTCTCTTTAAAGCTAAAAAAAGAAATCAGGTATAAACTGGAGATAGTTACTTTCAGATATTATGCTAAAAGTGGTCACAAGTTCTTCAAACCACAAACCACAAATAACCAGAAGGTGTAAGTGCCTTACTCATAATAACTGCATTCCCTTCATTTTCTTTTTTTTTTACCAATTTTTTTCTCTATGTATTTTTTACTGCGCTCTAATTATCATTACACTTTTGATCATCTGCTGAACCCATCTTGCCCATAATCAATCTTGGCTAAATTATGTCTTCTGATTCCCCTGAACCTACTCCAGCTTAGAATTTGCTGGAAAAAGTCATGTAACAGTGTTGACTGACATCATTATGAATTTATGTTTACACATCTTGTTACCTCCAGTTCAGAAAAGATATGTTTTTACTCTTTCAAAATCACGTCATTACTTATGCCCTCTCTCTTGAATCCTCTAGCTCTTTCTCTGCACAAGTTCTTTCCCTGAGCCCATGAACCATGTAAACAAGTCTCTTCTATCTTGACAAAACCTTCCTTGCCTCTTCTAACTACTAGGTGTTACTATTTTTTTCTCATTTTTTTCATTATCAAAATTTCTAAGTATATATCATATAATTTCATTTATAAGAAACTCAAGAACAGACAAAACTAATCTATGACATAGAAATTGTAACTGATTGTCTCTGGGCAGGGGTAGGGGAGATTGACTGGAAAGGGTCATGAGGGAATTAGCTGGGATAACAGAGATGTTCTATTTTGGTTAGGTTAGCTGAATGCATTGTCAAAACTCACTGAACTGTACAATTAAGATCTAAATTCAAATTACATCTCAAAAACATGTTCAGAAAGTGTAGCATGTATTATATTTCCTCCACCAAACTAGTCACATACTTTCATCTCTTATTAGCTATTTCTACCACAATATTATTTTGTAGCTACTTTTCCAATGACAACCACAGTCAGTCCTCATATTAAAACCCCATTAATCAGCAAATGTAGTCACCTATTCTGGGAAGGATTATTTCTTGATAAGACTATTTTCTTTCTTTTGATGATAAAATACATTTTCCTATAAAACAGAAAATATACTACATTATTCTACATGGGCATCCAATGCAATAAAATTTATTTGTCCCAGTGTGCTTACAGTTAAGAAGGAGAAAATATAGAGAAAAAACTAGGCACCTCACCGGAAGACCCTTGAAATCTCTTTGTAGACTGAGATTTGCCTGTCTTGAATAACCAAAAGTAACAAAAATTTAGAAAAATTTCCTTTCTAAAATGCTCACTACTTTTTTTTTTACTAACTAAAAACTCTGTATACAGAAACTTTATGTTTGGGAACCGGGATTATGAATAATATAAACAATGCAAACTTACTAATTATTTTCAATTATTGTTCTATTACGTTGCATTTCATGAGTCAAATATTGCTCTAAGTAGAAGCTTTCAGTGAAAATTTTGGTGAAAACTTCTGAATTTACCAACACTCTATAATGCACTTGGACAAGAAAATAAACATACTTAACTGTCTAAGACATAACTGTCTGTCTCTGTTCTATGCATTACCTTGCACTGACATGGAGGTTGACAGATTGGCTCTTTGAGAGCAGCAGATATTTTACAGGCACTAACTATGGCAAAAGAAACTGCACATTTTGTTAGCTTATTTTAATCTTGCTTGTGGTGAACAAATATCTGTGCATTATAAAAAACCTTCCTTAGGAAGGATGCAAATTTTATAAATTGCCAATCATCCAGATAAAGTAATCTGTAGTCCCTGGGAAACTGCTATTCCTTCTATTGACTAAGTGACTTCAGGGAAAATACTTCAGTAACAGAACAAAATCTCCCCAATTCCTAAATAGCTTCATCTCTTCTCTGAATCCATGGCCTCAATATTCCACAGTTATATATTATAACACATTCACTATGAAAAATGTAGTCAACAAAGGATTTTTTTAGAGTAATTGCAAATTTTAAAATTTCAAGAGAATTAGTTTAGCCTTGTGATGCAGGTGGTACTCATTGAGTAATCCTCTTTTTCTCAAAACCCTCCAAACTCCCAATTCTTGTAAATAGCAAATCAAAAAACTTAACAAGAAATTTTAATTTTTTTTATCAAAATGACTTAAGAAAGTGTGTCAAGTTGTTCATTGTTAGAAAAATCTGTTTTTAAAGTTATGTCACTTAAAGTTTGCTGCACGTTTACCTTCTCAGCATATAGACTTACTGGACACAGAAATAGACAAATTAGGAAATATATTTGTGAAGATAAAAATTCCATCAGAGCAGGCAGTAAAAGGTACACAAGAGAGCCACCATTAAAGACACAACAACCCTAATAGCTGCTGCCCGAGATAATGTTGTGCTGACACAGTAGAAACAGGACTGAGGAAGGTGAAATATTACTGAAATTCAAATGCTGGGATGTTCCTTTTGGGTATATAGTTTTTAATCAAAATTATTAAGCGATATTGATTTGTATCCCTTTTCATGATTGAAATATGGTTTTCTGAAAGGTATGCAACAAAATAAGGTTAAACTGCATGTAGTATGTCAGCTATGAAGGAGTAGCTTTTAAAAATAATATCCAAGATACAGATTTAAGATGGCCATGCTGACACTTTATTTTTCTTGTACATATGGATCTGATCTCTCTCAATTTTCAAGTTAAATTTAGAGAGTGCACAGCTAATATTCTGTGTGTCTTGGAAGAGTGCCAGGATAAGAAGACTGTGAGAAACAGATAGAGAGGCTAGGCCAGCAATATAGCATTTTTGAGCTGAATGTCACTATGCAATACAAGCTTTGTAAGTACATATTTTATATTAAACTACCTAGACTTTCATGCTTTTGGAATGGTTTCCAACTGTTTGATCGTGTTTTAAGAGTAATACTGAGTTTGAAACATCAACATAGACTTTTGTTTTAGCTTTATGTTCTGCAATTTATTTTGCTATGGGCAATGAACAATTGAATAAAGCTTTCCCCCGCCCAGTACTTACTCATATTCATTGATTAACCATGTAATTACTCTTTAAATACATTACATTTTACACTGTTAAATATGGGTCTTTTGATATATATGTCAATCTATAAAATTAATATATATGTCAATCTATATTTTAGAAAGTACAAAGGTATTTGCTGAAGCTAGAAAGCCAAGTATCTTTATATTTATACATGTATATTGTTTTTTCATAAAATGAAATGTTATATATAATGAAAGATTTTTTGGGGGACACACCAGTATTGCTCCCACCCCCCAAAATAGTTGTTCTTTCTCTTTTAGGCTCTCTACCTATCTCTCCGCAAATCTATGTGGCACCTTCTCAAAGTGCATGAGAGGTGAGGAAGCAAAGTATAAAAATATTACTTATACTGATTTTAATATTTGTCCTGATGATAAATATTCATTTTGATGGCTGCTGAATGGAATTTATTCATTAACTGACCAAACTGTTGTTTTAGTTTGACTATCCACTTCTAATTTTTTATAAACTTTTGATGAACATGAGATTGTTTTATACCCATTTGCTTCTAGAAATATTTGACACGAGTATATTTGACATACTATAGAATCTCATATTCAAAATATTATTTTGATTATATTTTAACAGGATTATGGAAATTCTCAAATAATTCCACTTTCTTCTAGAATAATTAAAGTGTATCTAGTGTGACTGTCCATGTAATCAATTTGTAATAAGGTTGGTTTGACCAGTGTCCATACATATGGGAGAGCATGTATTAACAGGAACTGTCATCTAGAGCCTGAACTAGTGCTTGGCACAGAGTAGGTATTCAATAAATATTTAGTTTCTTAATGAATACCTCTATTTCATCCTAAGTCAAGATAGGAGGTGACAGAGCATGGAGGAGAAAAAAATGGACTAGGGGTTAGAAGAAACGGTTTTAGTCCTTTCTTTGTTCTCACTTAGTATAAGCTATTCACTGTCTTCCCAAATTATCATCTCTAGGCTTCATACTACTTTTGTTTGGAATGCTTGCCTCCCCTGCTTACTGTGACAAATAGCCACTCATTCTTTAAGTTTCAGATAACATCACACTCCTTCACATAATTCTGGTTTAACCACAGCCAACATTGAGCTATCCCCTTCTACACTTATAAATTTGTCAACTGACGCCTCATTTTATTTAATTTAACATCTAATTATGTAATGGCTTATACTTCTTTTGAATTTCTTAACACGTTGTGAGTCTTACTTCCCCAGTAAGACTCAAATCCAGAGGTCTCAAACTTGTAGCTCAATTGTCCCAAATACGTGTTTTATTTGACCATCACAAAATTTCAATGTTTAGCTAGTTGCAGATATTCATTTGAGAATGCATGACAAAAAAATAGTTTTCTAGTTTCTCTTGGAAAAATACAAAGTATGGTCCCACTGGGGCTGCTTTCTCGTTTGGCAGTGACCAACCAGAGCTGAACAGCTATTGCCCATTTAGTCCAGGCACATATTTCCATTAATCCCGACGTAGCTTGAACCTGTGGGATGTATGAGATTTTAACCCCTGATGATACTTCATCCTAATGTACCCACTCCAACACCCCGACAAACAGCTCCCCCTACCACACTCCAAACTTACTTGAAGTCTCTAAAAAGACCCGAAGTCTCTACCTAGGTATCTCTTAGGCATTTCATATTCAAAATGTTTAAATTTTTAAAAATTATCTAAATTGTCAAGTTATCTTCCTGTTTTCTATGTATCCATACAGCAAGATTCAATTAAAAAATGGTGTTAAACCTACTTCTTATTTCCCATCTTCACTAACGGCACGTTGAGCAACTAGAAATCGAAAAGCCATTTTGACTTCTACATTTCGTTATCCAGTGATTTCCCAAGTTCTGTCAGATTTACTGGCAGAGAGAGCAGTTAGGGTGGTGGAGGGGGACTCATTTTCTTCTCTCCACTCCTATTGCCTCTGCCCTCAGAGTCTGCATTTAGTGAAATGATGCTCCTTGCTCTGTGAGCGTACCTGTCCTTAAACTTAACAGAGCCGCACTAAGAGACTCCATTTAGCTTTGATTTCAGATTCCAGAAACCAAAGTCAATTTATAGTCAATAGTAAGAGTTGTTTCAGAGCTCAAATTTACTTTCATGGAGCTTGCAAAATGGCACTTCAAAACATTTACAATGATCTAAGAGACGATTGGTGAAATGTTTTGGCACCAGCAAGTCTGGCATGCAGCTCTCAAGACAAGTGGCATTTCAACCTATATCCTACTTGACTATATTAGAAGCACTGTATGTGAGAGAAACAGGAAATCTGCACAGCACTTTTAAAGCAATGCAGTGAATTATAAATTAATGAAGGTTTAGTATGGGAAGGGAATAACATCTGCAGAGGAGCGGATTTCATAAAGACAAAAGGGAAAAACGTTTCCCTTAATAAAACATACCCTTTCTGCATGCACAATCAATTCTCAATTAGTCATACCAGAGAGAGTCAGACTGTCAAACTGCCTCACTTTAACTGCTTCCTTCCCCCCACACTGTTTTCTGATTCTGCCTCCTCTCACCCACAATACTCCTTGAACTAATATTTCCAACAATTTTCTTCAATCTGTTTCTGCCATCAAAAAATCCAATTTTCTTTTTATTTTGATGGAGTCTCTACTGCATGATATAGCTTTTCCTCCCACAGTTTCCTGGCCCTTCTCTGCCCAAGCCTAATGCTTAGTCAATCAGAGTGGTAGCAAGCCAGAAGAGAACAGGAATTCAGAGAAGAAATGATTTCCCTAGGAAGTTCTCCAATTCCTTCTTTATACCCCTTTAATGAGCATACAGCAATGAAGTCATCATTTTGGAAGTTCAAACAGACTACAGAGAAATATGTTGGAGTGCTTTCAAAATTCAATTCAACAATTATGGATTGAGTACTTACTTACTATGTGCAAAGGCTTTTACTAGGTACATAGGAGAAAGAACTCACTGCCCTACAGGGCCTTACTGTCTAACTGGAAGGGAAAGTAGAAGATAATTTTACAAATAACCAAGACATACAACAGGGCTTGTATCACAGTAGCACCATCAATGTATTGCCCATCTGAAGCAGGGAGGTGGCCATTCAGTAATTTCTTCAGTAGACATTAACCAAACATTCACTATTTGTTAGATGTCCTGTAAAGCTCTGGGAATACCAAGATGAACAAGATAATACCCGTCTTTACAGTCTATTAGGAAAGTAATGCAAGGAAACAGTTACAAACATCAAGATTAAAATGTTCACTTAAGTGCTAAGTAGAAAAACATAGCTATATGGGCACCAAAGAGAAAGTTTCTATCCCCGTCCAGTAACGGGCAGGAGTGCCAAGAAGGTTTTCACAGAGAAGGAGATGCGTCTTGAAGGGTGAAGAGAGAAAGGAACTTCACACTGAAGCACCAGGATGTGCAGAAGCTTGGAAGTGTGAGAGAACGTTCTGCATGCTAGAAGAGTTCATAGTTCTGAATGGTGAGCGTACTCACAGGATCTGACCAGAGGGTGCTAGGAGATGAATCAAGGAAGAAATACGATCCTGGAAAGCTTTTATATGTAAAGCACCCAGTACAGTGCATAGTGTGTCAAAATTTTGTGTGAATGAATAAGTGAATAAGGAGTTTGGCTTTTATCCTAAGGATGTTGCATATGTATAGAAGGATTTGCATTTGGGAAAAGTCTCCAAAAGGTGAATGTGATGGTTGGAATGGAGGGGCTAAGATGAAAGGTACAGAGACCAGACAGGACGTTCCTGCAGTCATCCTTATAAGATGATATGAGCCCCCAATAAAGGGAGAGTTGACAAACTGGAGCAGAGCTATTTCAGAAGTTAAATGGCATAGCTTGTGGAATAACTGGATATGAAGAGGTAAGAGAGAGCTCAAACGTGAAAATGTTTTTCACATTTGTAGTTTGGATAATTGAATAGCCTTTGGTTCCCTTCATATAGATAGGGAATCTGAAAGAAAAGCAGGTTTAGTATCCACCTAAGCTGCCACATGCTTAGCGGAAATTCCTCAGGTACCTATTTGAGGTTCATCTTATTTTATTTAGATAAGTTAAAAATAAGCCTAGGGAATTCCCTGGTGGTCCAGTGGTTAAGACTCACCGCTTCCACTGCAGGGGGGCACGGGCTCAATCCCTGTCAACCCCTGGTCAGGGAAGATGCCGCATGGCGCAGCCAAAAAAAAATTAAAAAATTAAAAAAATTAAGCCTACATATCTAGTTTACCAATTCATCTTAAGCTAGAAACTGAAATTTTTGAGTAGGTAGGTTTCAAAGAGCAGTAAGAAGTGATAGCCAAGAGCTTAATTAGAGAAAGAGACAAAAAAACAAAAAACCTTAAAAACAAACAAAAAACCACACCAACTAGAGCAGTCTTTATTTCTGGCATGCTTAATGACATTTAACATTTCTCTACATGCTGAAGTAGAATTCTGCCTTGGCCCACATATGCCTGGGTTTCTGTACAAAAGACAACGGTACACCCAGTTTCACTAACTGGTGAAGCACACAGCTCCTCATTTAAAGGAGCAGCATAGGACCACTGCTTTCAAGGTACTTTCCAGGGAAAGTAACCTTGAACTTAATACTGCTTAATATATAGTAGTCCCGCCTTATCTTCAGTTTTGACTTCCTTGGTTCAGTTACTCTTGGTCAACTGCAGTCCAAAAATCTTAAATGGAAAATTCCAGAAATAATTCATACATTTTTAAAATTGCCGGCTGTTCTGAGTAGCATGATGAAATCTCGTGCCGTCGGCTCCATCCCAAGCGGGACGTGAATCATCTCGTTGTCCAGTGCATCCAGCCTGTTAGTCACTTAGTAGTTGGTCCCTTAGTACTCATCTGAGTTATCAGATCAACTGCTGAGCTATCACAGCGCTTGTGTTCAAGTAACCCTTATTTTACCTAATAATAGCCCTAAAGTATAACAGTAGTAATGCTGGCAATTCAGATATGCCAAAGAGAAGCCATAAGTGCTTCCTTTAAGCAAAAAGGTGAATTGATAGGAAAGGAAAAAATTGTATGCTCTGGTTGCTAAGATCTATGATAAGAAGGAATCTTCTATCCGTGAAATCGTGAAGAATGAAAGAGAAATGCATGCTAGTTTTGCTGTAGCACCTCAGCCTGTAAAAGTTGCAGTCACAGTGCAGGATACGTCCTTAGTTAAGATGGAAAAAGCATTCAATCTGTACAATAAGATATTTTCAGAGAGAGAGAGAGAGACCACATTCACATAACTTTTATTACAGTAAATGGTTATAATTGTTCTATTTTACTATTGTTGTTAATCTCTTACTATGCCTAATTTATACATTAAACTATCATATGAATGTATGTATAGGAAAAAACATAGTATATACAGGGTGCTGTATACTGGCGGTTTCAGGCATCCACTGAGGGACTACTGTATATCAAGCATTTGGGTGAAATAACTTCTTCAGATTGTATAATGATTCTTAATCCAACCATTCCTCTAAAATTTATCTCTGAGTTGAGTCCCCTAATTGCAGATGTGTTGGTTCAGCTATAAAGTTGTTGTTGTTTTTCTGAACTGCATGTACAATAAGGAAGATTAAAAGAAATAGCTCTAAGAAAGTAGCTTTTTATCTTTATAATGAGTATATTGTTTAAGAAGTTCTTTAGTACAATACCAGTACCCTTTCATTCATTCAAGATATAGTTATTGATTATCTGTAATTTTCCAGACACTGCTAGGTTTTGTACAAAATATAATGAATAACACAGAGCCACTGCTATTAAGAAGCTTTCAAAATCATGGTGCAGAAAGATGATTAAAGAAATAATTATAATACACTGTTTTAAGTGCAATGATACTGATATGTCTCAAATGACAGTATTACAAAGGAGGGGCACCTAACAATGCCATTCTAGGAATGCATCACGGATGTCTGAGCAGTGTTTTGAGTAAGTCAGTGAGGAGTGGTAAGACATGCCAGGTAGAATTAGAGAGCATATGGGAACACATGGAAACACCAGAAAGTTTTTCTCAGTACCAGAAATAGTTCTGATTCTTCTGCACATCTGAACATGAGAACTTGCAGTACCTGTGACATATCCCTGTCTTTGTTGGCTGTTACTCACTTGTGCCTTCCTCTAACAAATAAACAGCACTTCCTAACATGCACTTTGTACTAATATCATCCCCAGCCTCATTTCATTAGTTTTACTTAATTCATTTGTGTCTTGATTGCCTTGTTTTCTTAAAATTATTTAAGTCCTTAAAAATGTATTATTTTGTAAGGAACATTAAGCCCTTTAGCATAAGATGGGGTATAGATAAATAAATAACTCTAATGGGGGTCATGATAATAGTAACGTCATTTAGAACAAAGGCAAATAATCCCAAACACCTGAGTGCATCAGTGTGTAACTGATATTCATGATGTTCACCCCTAAATCATTAAGAAAGGTTTAAACTTTATATGTTCTATATAATAAGGCACTTTAGTTTCGAATACTCAGATCATTTAAAAATGGTTAATTTTACATATTTGTGTGAATATTTGTGTAAATATTTGTGTGAATACATTTACAAACCTTTAGATTTGTAAACTTACAAACCTTTAGATTTAGAGAGAAAACATGCCTAACTGGAATCGTTTTTCCCTGAAGTCTATATTAAGCAGAAGCTTTCATACGTTTGACTTAGAAAGAAACACTTTTAATATAATGTAGCTAAAAATCTACCTATGGACTCTGCTGTACTCATTTAAGAAGAAGCATGTCACCTTTCTGTACTTGAATGAGTTTGAGCTGACTATATATCCACATGTAAAATACAAACAGGAGTCCAGGGAAAACCCATTTAGTTGCTTTATAAGTCTCATCCAAGCTTGGATAAACACTTATTACACAAACTATGAATATGCTTTTGCTGAAAATGCATAGAAAAACAGCAGGTAATGATGCTTTGTACCTACTATAACACTGAAATTGTTTGTAAGGGCTCAATTTAGTGAATAACTTACCAGTACCTATTTGCATTTTGCCATTGGCAATTTATAACTTTTTAAGTCATTCAATTTACACTTTCATGTTTTTTATGTGTATCATATCTACATTGCCTTTTCTATATTTTGAACTTATCATCTCTAATACATGTTTTCTTACAGAAATCAAAACTTGGGTAAAATATCACTGTACAGCTAACAAAGCTTATGAATAACATTTTAACTTCAATATCTTAAAAAACAGGGGTCTGCCTTAACCTCTTACAGTAACTGAACAAGTGTTTGTTATTACATGGTGTCATTCATTCAACAAATTTTAATGAGCACCTACTGTGTGCCAGCACCATTCCAGGTGCTATCTAGCAGTAAACAATGAGGAAGAGTGTATTCAGAATTTCTCTTTCTAATGGGATATCACTGGAAATTACTAGTTAATAAATGAAGGAGCCAGGACAGAAATACAAGCTGACTCATGGTCCACCTTCCAAGCCTTTGTGATACTCAGCTTCCCATGTTAAAAAATGAAGTTAATACAGAGGAAAGCATGTAGAGAGATAGGGAGAGACAATATCCTATGACATGTTTTAGTACCTGAATCCAGCCAGACCTAAAGTCATCTGTACCCTGTACTTCCTAGCACTCCAAGCCAATAAATTCTCTTTTTAGCTTAAAATAGTTTGTTTACTGTTAGTTGCCACTAAATGAAACCTAGCTAATAGATAATCTCTTGGATAATTCTGTGATTAGTCTCTATGAATATGAATAAGAAACGTATTATTTGATTATAGAATTAGTTGATAAAAGCAAGACACTTGTCCTGATCCTGCTAGAATTTTCAGAATTACATTAAAAATATTATAAATATAATGTTATCTCCCTTTCAATAGGGCAGGTGTGTGCTCTTGAGCAAGTCATTTAATCTTCCAGTGCCTCAGTTTTCTCATGTGTATAATGGGTAAGATAATAGCACATAGGAATGATTTGAAGATAAGATTAAATGAAATAATACATGTTTTATATAAAAATTAAAATTGTACCTGACAAATGAAAAGTACTGAAGTATAATACAAATATTATTATTACTATTAATCTTCTCAAAGGGGCTTATGGCACCCACACAATTAAAGAATCACTACCCTATACTTTCATGACTATTTTATTTTAGAAGTTATGTGGGATAACCATGATTGATTCAAAGTATTTTAAATCCTTTTTGTAATGCTAAATGGGTCTATGTGAGGTGGTGTTGGGAGATGACAGTTGGCCCTGGGCATTGAGAAGATGAAGAGGAATGATATGAAATCTGCATACCAATTTTGGTAGAACTTCTACCAAAATGCCTCTGCTTCTGCAGGGCAAAAAGGAATGACACTGAGGGGATAATATGGAGTCTCAGTCAATATCAGGAAGGAAAGAATGAAAGAGAAGAGAGATTCCAAGCATGGAAAACAGATAAGGAGATGAAAATACTGTGACCCTGTGATTTAATTGGTGGAGTATCTCAACCACTACTTGGAGTGGCTACTCTATGTTGTACGTGAAGCACCTTCAAACTAGTAAATTTGTTGTAAATATTCATGGTACTGTAATTGGAACTATTAGTAGCATTTGGGAAGCGATAACTAGTGCCCAGAAGGCAGTAAACATGTGGAACACTTTCTTCTTCAAAGATACAAGGACTTATCATGCTTTATTTGTTAATTACAGATGTGGTAGTGTAGCATAATAGACTAGTTTGGGTTCAACCAGCAGCATTTTTAAATTCATCGTTTGGAAAAAAAATGAGAAAACAATCCCTTTGATAAAAGGAGTATACTTCCATCGAGGTATACAAACAATGCCATCATTCTTTTGGTGATTTTCTTCCTCTATTTCTCATTAGTTTCATCGCATTAAAATTTTTGGCAAATGTAAATCTTATCAGGCTGATTGGTTTGATTAACCTAATAAAGAAAAAAAGTCAGCCACTTATCAACCTTCACCTGACATTGACATAAAGTCTTTACATGGCACAGTTCCTGGGTTTTGTCATTTGCAATGGGGCGAGGGATAGATAGAAGAATGAATAGAGTTGCAGTGCAACAGATTAATTAAGCAGCTCTCAGGAACGATATTGAGACATAACTGATTAATTGAACACTGAAACCATCTAATCAAATAGCAGACACAATAAATATGTTTCTTCAGAGGTAAATTATGCCCTGATTAGCATATTCATTTTTAGAGTTGAATTAACTCTTTATGTGCTTTTTAAGCTTTGCTTAGCTGGAAATAGTCACCTGCTACAGTTTCTCTTTCAGGTTACTCTAAAAACGCCTGGTGAACATGCCTGTATTCCTTCAAGATGTGAGCAGTTTATTCATTAAATATTCAGGCTTTCTGTTCACAAAAAAGGTAAAAAAAATCCACTGAGTCATTATTATTATTCCACACAACCTGCAGTCAGACAAAGCATACAATAGTATTGAAGATGAGTCAGTAAGAACCTATTTTATGCTGAACCCAGTGTTTAATAAGGGAGAACACAGTTGTGAAAACATTAAAGCCAAAGATCCACCAAGCCATTTACATATGAAAAAATATCTTTTGAGGTGTGAAAACAGGATTATTATTTTTTTCATATGCACCTATGGAAGAGATGGTCACTTTACAGCTATGAAGTTTCAGTAAAATAAAGCATGGATCTTAAATCAGGGCAACTGGGGAAAGATAAATTCACAGAGCATAAAGCAGTTCATTTGTATTTAAACTGTCTTCCCTTTTGCTTATACTGAAGCCCTGCCCCCTATTTTTGGCACCCGGGCAGGATCCAGTTGTCACAGCTGTGCAGCTCAATGAATAGCAAGAGTCTGCTTGTGGATGCTCCTCATCAAAGGGGGTCTGTCACCCTCTAGTCCAGAGGCGAGTTCCCTGCCAGCCTGGAGGAACCGAGCTTCATGGGGGAAGGGCAGAAAATCCCAGAGATAAGAAACATGGCCTTGTCAGCGTCTGAGCCCTGGCAGCATCTAGTCCTAAAGCAAAGTCCTGTTTGAATTCCTGTGTCAATGATTTTCTAACAGAAATTCAAGCTCCACCCAAGGGAGAGCTCTCCAGGAAAGAGGTCTTGTGAATGCCTCTGCTGCCACAGATGTCATGTGGAAAATTGGATGGAGCCATGGTTACTCATCTCTCTGAGTTGGAATTGGCTAAGAAGGCAGTATCACGTGTAGAGGCAAGATGTCACAGAGCTGTTGGCTGAAAAGGGATTCAGAAGATTACTGGAATTGTTTATTTTAATGAAACTAAAGAAGTACAAGTGACATTTTTCCTTTAGCTTAAAAGAATTTAATCGTATCAGTGGTGAATAATCTTATACTGCCTAATATTTTATGCATATATATGTATTTTATGCATATATGTACAGATGAAGATTGCTTAAAATTGATCAGAAAGAGCAGGTCTCTCTCTGTGTATGTCTCACTTCCTCTCTCTCTATTTTTTATTATTTATTTACCACATTTCTACTGTTTATAAAATCCTAAAGTTCAAAGTTCTGTAAACAGAAAGAAATAATATGTAAACTATACTTTATATATATGATAATTATTTTGAATTGATCAGAAAAAGAAAGTCTCTAAATTGGAACTGAAATGCTTTCAGAAAGTTACTGAAATACAGTTCAGCTTCAGATGACCTTTAAATAACTAACCTCTCCTCTAAAAATAAAGTGTCTCCTATACCATTAGAACTTCACAATCACAACTCCTTTTTGTTAGTGGTAGTGGTGTCTATATATCAAGAGTTCATGTAAAACACATCCAATTGCAGAAATCTAGAAATCTATATGAAAAATAATAATCAGGACAATCAAACATCTTTCTCATGTTTTTGGTCTTCTCCTTAGAACATTATAAAGAGAAAAAGAAGTACATCTTTTCATTCTGTTCATGTGTTTATTGGTAACAATGCTATGAAGGAAGACTGAACCCCATTCCACTGCCAAACACCAGCATTATCTGATAACAAAAGCAGAACACTTGTCGAAAACATGCTAGAGTTTAGAGGATTATATGTTTTAAAATTATAAACATAAACTTGTCTTCCTTTTAATAAGACAGGTTGTGATTTACCTTTAAAAATATATTCAACCTCTTTAAATTCTGAAATTCACTCCTGCACTGAAATTGCAACCCTTTTACATCTTTCTCTCTTAGCTAATCCTTCCAAATTTTATTTTTTAACTTTTTGTAGGATGAAAAATAATTTATTTAATAACTTAGCTGAATAAGCATTAATCCTTCCAAATTTTAAAGGTAAAAAAAATTACCTGTTCATGTATTACTTAACATTTATCGTATTTGAATATGTGGCAATTGTGTGATGACTTAATTTATATATATCTTCAGTGTTAATTTCTCCAATTATTTTTGTTGTTGTTGCTCTTTAAGTTCATTATAAATATTATTACTGTCTTACAGACTAAGATGAATGACGGTCGCAAAAATAATTTGTTACATATATCATACATCAAATAAACTGTTAGCCGTTTCCTAGATGTACTTGCAATGTTTGAGTTATATATATGTATATATGTATACATACATACATATATATATATATATATATATATATATATAAACTTCTTTCTAGGGTAGCTTTCAATATTCTCAAAGGAAAGGTCATTGTTCATATTTGTTAAGATCTGCATCAGTGATTACTTACCTGACTACTTGTCTTTAAAAAAAAAAAAAGATAAAAGAGCAGAAAGATAAAAAGCATGATGAATACTTTTTAAAAGTATGTGTAAACAAAAATAATATTACCAAGCATTTTGGTTCTAATTATGAAGATGAATACCTTGCACACTGGAGGGACCTGATTTAGATAGTCACTGCATTTTAAATTATTTTTTCATCTTCAGAACAAATTTTAAGATGTGTTTTGTGGCTTTTTGAATTTACTTTATTATATTTGGTCAATATTATTGTTTACTTAAAGAAAAATCCCAAATAAACAATCTAACATAACTATTAAGGGAAGAAATTGAAATCTGAACAGACCAATCACTAGTAATGAAATTGAATCAGTAATCAATAAACTCACACCAAACAAAAGTCCAGAACAAGACGGCTTCACAGGTGAATTCTACCAAACATTTAAAGAAGAGATAATACCTATCCTTCTCAAACCATTCCCAAAAAATCGAAAAGGAAGGAATGTTTCCAAACACATTCTATGAGGGCAGATTTACCTTGATACCATAACCAGATAAAGACACTACAAAAAAAGAAAATTACAGTCCAATATCACTGATGAACATACATGTAAAAATCCTCAACAAAATATTAGCCAATCAAATTCAACAATACATTAAAAGGATTATATAACATTATCAAGTGGGATTTATTCCAGGGATGGTTCAATATTTGCAAATCAATCACATGATATACCACATTAACAAAATGAAGGATTAAAAATCATATGATCATCTCAATAAGTGGAGACAAAGCAGTTGAGAAAATTCAACATCCATTTATGATAAAAACTCAACAAAGTGTGACATACACCACTTTATTATGTTGGACATACACCAACATAATAAAGACCATGTATGATGAACCCTCTAAGATGAGGAACAAGACAAGAATGTCCACTATTACCAGTTTTAATCAAGATAGTACTGGAAATCCTAGCCACAGCAATCAAACACACACACACACACACAGACACACATACAAAAGAAAGAAAAAAAGAAAGAAAAAAGAAAAATAAAGAGATAAAAGCCATCCAAATTGGAAAGAAAGAACAAAACTGTCACTATTTGCAGATGACATTATGCTATATTTAGAAAACCCTAAAGACTTTACCAAAAACCTATTAGAGCTAATAAATGAATTCAGTAAAGTTGCAGGATAAAAAATCAATATACAGGAATATGCTGCATTCCTCCACATTAATAATGAACTATCAGACAGAGAAGTTAAGAAAACAATTGCATAAGAAAATAAAATACCCATGAATAAATTTAACCAAGGAGGTGAAAGACCTGTACTCTGAAAAATATAAGACATTGTGGAAAAAATTGAAGCTGACACAAATAAATGGAAAGATATACCATGCTTATGAATCAGAAGAATTAATATCATTAAAATGTCCATACTACCCAAAGAAATCTACAGATTCAATTTAGTTCCTATCAAAATACTCATGACATTTTTACATAGAACTAGAACAAATAATCATAAAATTGTATGAAACTCCAAGATCCCTAAGAGCCAAAGCAATCTTAAGAAAGAAGAACAAACCTGGATGTATTATGCTCCCTGATTTCAAAGTATACTACAAAGCTAAGTAACCAAAACTGTATGGTACTGGCATAAAAACAGGCACATAGACCAATGTAACAGAATAGAGAGCCCAGAAGTAAACCTACACTTATGTATTCAATTAATTTATGACAAAGAAGCAAAGAATATACCATCAGGAAGAAAGTGTCTCTTCAATCAATGGCATTGGGAAAATTGGACAGCTACATGCAAAAGAATGAAATTGGACCACTTTCTCACTCGTAAAATATGTAAAAATAAACTCAAAATGGATTAAAGACTTAAATGTAAGACCTGAAACCATAAAACTCCTCCAAAAAGATATAGACAGTGTACTCTTTGACACTGGCATTACCAATATCTTTTTGGATCTGCCTCCTAAGGTAAGGGCAACAAAAGCAAAAATAAACAAATGGGACCACATCAAATTAAAAAGCTTTCGCACAGCAAAGGAAATCATCAACAAAATGAAAAAGGCAGCCTACTGAATGGGAGAAGATGTTTCAAATCATATATCTCATAAGGGGTTAATGTCCAAAATATATAAGAACTCACACAGCTCAATATCAAAAAAACAAACAATCCAAATAAAAAATGGACAGAAGACCTGAATAGATATTTTTCTAAGGAAGACATAACAATAGCCAACAGACACATGAAAAGATGCTCAACATCAGTAATCAGTAGGGAAATGCAAATCAATACCACAGTGAGATATCACCTCACACCTGTCAGAATGGCTATTACCAAAAAAACAAAAATCAAGTGTTGGCTAGGATATGTGTTGTTGGTAGGATTGAATATTGGTATACCCACTATGGAAAACAGCATGGAGGTTCCTCAAAAAATTAAAAATAACACTACCATATGATCCAGCAATTCCACTTCTGGATATTTTCCCAAAGGAAAAAAACCACTAATTCAAAAAGGTATCTGCACCACTAGTTTCACTACAGCATTATTTACAATACCCAAGATATGAAAACAAAATGGAATATTACTCAGCCATAAAAAAGAATGAAATCTTACCATCTGCAACAACATGGATAGACCTGGAAAATATTACACTGAGTGATATATGTCAGACAGAGAAAGACAAATACTTATAATTTCACTTATATGTGGAATCTAACAAACAAAACAAAAAATGAGCAAAACATAAGCAGACTCACAGATACAAAGAACAAACTGGTGTTCGCCAGAGGGGAGGGAGGTGGGGAGTTGGGTGAAATAGGTGATGAGGAATTGAGGAACAAATTTCTAGTTATAAAATAAATAAGTCACGAGGATGTAATGTACAGTATTGGGAATACAGTAAATAGTACTGCAATAACTTGTATGGTGACAGATGGTTACTAGACTTGTAGTGATCAATTAATAATGTATATAAATGTTGAATCACTATGTTCTACACCTGAAACTAATATAATGTTGTATGTCAACTATACTTCAATTAAGATAAATTGCAATAACATTGTAAAAGTAAATATAACTACCTTTTATTTTGAATGCATTATAAAAAGCAGCATTCCTTGCTCTGTGATGAACAAATCATGCTGTTCTTTTTCTTAAAAGGCCCTTTAAGAAACGAGTAGTGGTTTCATTTTATTTAAAAGGGATAAAATTAGTTCAGAACTTAGACTGTACTATACAATTACCCCAGATTCTTTTTATCATATTGGGAACTTTATTAAAAGTTCAGTCTGTTTTTGGCATCATGACAGCAGTCCTCCAAAACTGGGTATAGATTGAATGAAAGTAGGCATTAAAGAAACATTTGATTTATCTTTCTAATACTGTGAAAGTAGGAGTTTTGAATTCAGTTCAGAAAGCTATAACTGGCCTGATTTGAAATTATGTATGTCAGCAAGTTTATATGCAGAACCGTTTGAAACTTGTCTAAGCCTATTTTAATAACAAAGATGTTTCATTCTACATTTGTCCAGTGTTTAAGATCCAAGCCTCTCTCTCTCTCTCTCTCTCTCTCTATATATATATATATATATATATAAAATAGTTTCAAGGGAAATCATTTTAAATTAGATATATATTTTCTAGTTTAAAAAGCTTATTATTTTTGAAAAACCTCAGCTATGGTTTTAATTAATGAATTATTGAATTTTATTGTATACCTCTTACTATTATTCAATGTGTTTTAGATAGCCATGATTTAATTAATTCTCAACATTTTTTCAGATTTTAGGAAGCTCATTTGCACAATATCCTTACCCAGAAACACTGCAAGTCGACAGAATAGTTTTCATCACAGTAGAAATGGGGGAAACAGGGAGGAGGCATTTCAAATCTAGAGAAAGCTGGGGAGGTAGGGATGCAGTTTGAAAAAAATATCTCTAAGGTTCATGATTTAAACCCCATGAAATTATGTTTGTCCTCATACAAAAATTAATGATTAAATGAATAATCTTTTGATTTCATTTTCCAAATAATACATACTAACATTTTAATAGTATACTTGATATCTTAGAAAGGGTGCATTCAAAAGAGAAATAAGAAAAAAATCTTTGAGTTGAAATAACTCTTTTTATGAAAAAGAAGTATTCTACTTCTTTTAATAATGTTTTGATATATTAAATGCTTCTTCCATCTGAGAACTTGGAATTTACTCATTTACACAAAAGTATCTCTTTATTTAAAAAAAATATTTTTTCCCCTTCAAACATTTGATATTTTTCTTATTTATCCTAAGGAGCAAAGTGAAAAGATATTTTCATTATTCCCTTGCAGTGGAAATAAGTTTCAATTTAAAATAAATTTTAAAAGTTACTTGGCTCACATCATTCAATGTTTTAACACACTTTGAAACCAATAAATATCATTAAGCTCATGGTATCTCTGAGAGGTAGGATGGCCCTATGTGTACCCTGGTACCTTAAACCCAGGAGACAAAAGGAGGTATAAAGGCCAAAGATAGGTTGGTTCTGGTCATAATCTAGTCCTAATTAACAATATAAAATCTCATTCAGTCTCAAATCCAGTATCGACCCATTTTCAATCTTCTATTCTTCCTAGTACTTTCACAAATATATACAGAGAAAAAGAACATACATTGGTGTATATTAAATCCCCCTGGTTACTTTTAAAAGCGGATAATGAAAAATCTTCACTTGTAGTAAATAATGAAAATTGAGGCTTGACTATGAAGTATCGAAGCTTGAAAATACTGAATAGGTTCTAAATGCCATCCCAAAAGAACAACAGCAATAACCTTCATGTAATGGCAATACCCTTGGAATAAAAGTATTGCCACTCAGGGTAACTCCTTAGAAATATGCAGTATTCATTTAGATATTTAAGTAGAGCTGGATTTCTTTAAATACCAATCTTGTTAACTCATTATTTTATAGTCATACCTCAAAATTGAAAAGAAATGCTAAGCCCTTCTTTTATGAAACTTACAATATAATAAGGATTGGAGCCTGTTACAGGGAAAAGAAAGAAGTTTTACAGAAGCTTAGATAATGTGTAGGAAAAACAGATATTTGAAGGTGAGTTGTGAAGGGGCTGGAATACTATGTCATTTATTGATCACAGGATTTATAAGAGGCAACTCCGGAAGGATGCATATTCAAGGTCAGCTGCACCTTTATATATAAGTTCACACATTAACTGATGAGCTACAACTCCGTATGTTTCCTACTGAAAATCTGTGAAGGCTTTCTCTTTCAATTGATTAAAAGCAAAGGAAAGTTGACAGGGGAACTAATGAGCTATACATAATGAATAAGGTGGCAATGTTCTCTTCTAGTCAATCTTTTTATAAAAATGGGAACAGAAACTTGATTCTATGCATTTCCATAGGGGCTGATCTGTGAACTTCGGCCACTGTAGCTACTATTAGTTACCATAATTAAACGATATGTATAAACATGAAAAACAAAACCAATTATCTGGTTCTGGGCTAAAAAATGGTGAGCCCACAAGAAAAGTCAGATTTAGAACTTATATTTTCTTTGTTTGGTCACAAAGTACATTGGGCCATTGGCAAATGGTCAAATGATATTTGGGCTTCTATTCATAATCCAGTGATTATGGTTGATGTACAGAACAAAGTCATAAATTCAGGTCTTATTATTTTACATTAGCTCAGGCCTCAGCAGCGTAGAACAAATGCTCTTGAAAGGATTTTCTAACTCATACAAAGACCCTAAGTGAAATTTTTAAAAAGAGGAAGTTTCTTTTCCATGCCCTTATTCTATTCCTCCAAGCAGATTAGAAACTCACACCTCTCCTCTACTGCCTGAAATAATATCCTGGGGCAGAAGATCTGAGATAGCATAAACAGAAAAGCAATTTGTTTGCTTATCTGATGGAGGTAATTTATGTAGAAGTGTGAATCGACTTAAATTTCCTGCCTGACTTACTTTTAAAAAAGGGATTATTAACATAAATGAATCTTGATTACTGACAGGAGGTGGTAGGCTCAGTGCTCTTTGCTAACGTCTTCCCTAGGGCATGTTGGAGATAAGAGGTCAGTAATTTGGCAATCCTTTAAAGACTGCACCAACTTTTATTTTAGTTGAAAGTCTCTTATTTGATGGCCTCTGAACAAAGTACTGAAAGCAAGGACATAAATGAGACACTCCAGTCCCCGACCTTGAGAAGTTCTAACTTGAGGAGGTTGTCTCCCAGCACCATCTCTCCTCCTCTCATTCCATCACAACCACAAAAAATTAAGCAAAATAAAATAGGTATGAAAAGACTCTGTGCTACTCCAGAATAGGCAGCAGGATAATCAATAAATATTCTGCTTTTTAGTTTTAGAATTGTTCAACAAATCGTTTATTTATTTTTCCTATCAAAAGTGCTACCTCTTAGAAGGAGTTTCCCTTTCCTGTTTCATGTTCTCTTGACTTTCCTGCCCCAAGGTTGACTTAGGAGTTGATTTAGGTGCTATTCCTTGTGCATCCACAGCTAAACTACTCCAAGGTGTTTTCTCTCATTCTGAATTTGTTTTCTCCTTGATCACTTTAATCTGCATCGGTAAGTAGAGTTCCTTGCAAACACTAAATGGCCTTTACATATTTTGAATGAATGATATACAACTAATATTTTTCCCATAGGAAAAAAATAATACTGTGTATCTAAACCATCTTTAGAATGAAAGTTTACCCAATGTGAGACCATAACTTCATATTCTTTTAGATGCAAGATAATAAGTCAAATGCTGCAGTCTAACAAAGAAATTGTCTTAATTTGTATTGAGTTGGAAGTAGGAAGAATTTAAAATAACCATTAGTGAAAGAAAATTATTCAAGTTTTACTGAAACTTTGACTCAGTAAACTGATGAAAATTGACTCTGAGGCATTAACATTTGATATTATCTTCACAAAGGCACCACCAGAGGAAAAGTACATCTTCTAAATTTTGTCATTCTTACCTGTTTTTTTTAAAAAAATTTACAAATGAAACTGAAGGACAGCACTTCAATCAACCATGACAGTATTTTCTGACAGAATTTATTTTAAAAATTTCTCCTATTAAGATTAAATATTCTAGAATGATTTTACATTGTTTACAGTGTCAATGACCAATTATTAAAAAATGACTTATAAATTATTTATAGTTATAAATCATAAGGTAAAAGAAAATTACAGTTTGTCTCACTTGGTATTTTGAACTTTTAAAGCTAAACAGGGGAAGTAACTACCATCTTTATGGTAACAGTGCTATAGGTTGAGGGCTTTCATTCAAAATATTGATTTATGCCCTGAACTAAATAGGTAATGAAGTGAGAGAAGAGAAATAGCATGCACATTCAGAAATTATTCAATATAATGCACAGTTTTGAAAACAAAACTGCAAAGATGCTGAAATAAAATAATTTTCTTTTCTAGAATACAGAATAGTGTCACATAAAAATTTATTTTTAAGTTTTCCAAAAAAGCCTTGAATGTTAATGCTAAAAAGTAAAATGAAATTCACTTTTATTCATTTATTTCTTTCCATCATTTAAAAAAAAAGAATTAGAAAAAAATGATATTATCTATATAAACTTAATCTAGTTTTTCTTTTATTTATATTACTTTCATCATCATTTAATCCTGGAAACCTTACATTTCTTATTTACTTTTTAGACAGTAATAATTAATATGCATTTTTCTTATGATGATATAGCAGAGCAAGGAAAAGTAAAGAATACAGACAAAAAGAGAGCGGAAATGTTCTACAAATTCTGCTAGGGACTTTCACATGCCTAGTTTTATTTTAAGACAGATTCAAAATCAAGAAGGAGAATTACTGTCATGCACAAAAACAGGACCTATGATTTAAGATAAAATAAAGTTATAATATTAGAATAATTATTTATTAACACTTTAAATTTTATTTTTGATGATATTCACAGACCAGAACTGAACTGTAAAAATATTCCTTTAACCACACTTTTCCTCCTATGTTATAGCCAATAACAACAATGACAACAGCAACAAAATGGCAAGTTTTGCAGCCACAGGGATTCTGCTCTCTATGAAGCAACTATACTTATTACTTTGACCTTCAGCCAGGAAGACTCCTTCAGGAAATATAAAATAGACCACAGAAATTACTCACTCAGCCTTGGGATTTGGATTCATTCTGTGCTCTGAATACTTGTATCCTGATCTTACTGCACCTGACCTTTTAGATTCTAGATCAACCCTAGATCAACTCCAACTTTCCATCTTAAAATACAACAAGCTCAGATTCCGCACTGAACCCAGATTCTTCACATCCCCAATTCCTATTCATTTGTGTTACTTATTTTATGTCTTTCTTTCCAACAGAATCACAAACTCATTTTAGAAAGAGACTGTTTCTTTACCCAGATCATAGTAAGTATAATTTGTTGAGTGCTTACCATGTGGAAGGTGAATTTCATGATTTTCTATATATAGAACAAAAAAAAAAACCCCAAAAGATCCCAAACATATAAGGTGTTTTTGTTTAGTTTCATTTTACAGTTGACCCTTGAACAACATGGGTTTGAACTGCATGGATCCACTTACACACAGATATTTTTCAGCAATAAATACTACCATACTATATGGTCCGTGGTTGGTTGAATCCAAGGATGTTGAGGAACCTCGGATATGGAGAGCAGACTATAAATTACAGGCAGATTAACCACTGCATTATCCAAGGGTAAACTGTGTTTTGTTTTGCCATTTTTATCAATAATGAAACTGAGGCACATGTCAATTGCATAAGGCTCTCAGATAATCTAAATGACTTATCTGGGATTCCATTCCAGTCTGCATCATCACCATTACAAGACTTTGCATTCAGTACATGTTTATAATTTAAATAATTAAATAAAATCTCTGAGACCTATTTACTCTGAGTTAATGATTCTAAAATTCTTTGACTTCTGACTCTTAGTATAATCCTCTACCTTTTAGCCTAATTCCCTTACTTGTTACCCTAGGTACTAACAACAACAGAGACATAGTTTCTGCTTTCAATCTTTGGTTACTCACTGTCTAGGACCCTCCATTCATCTCACCCTTGCCTGAAGAGCAAACACTTTCACCTATTTTGTAATTGTCGTATAACATCCCAATCCCATATACCTTGGTCAGGAGTATAACATTATTTCTATATATTTTTCTATACAGTATCTTTAACAACATGAATGGTTCATTGTAGGAACAGCAATTTGACATTTTTCTCTTTAATCTACACTTGCCAGATAGTTAAGGACTGATGGAACATCCAAATACTGAGAATTTCAAGAAAATAATAATGCCTATTATATTTAATGAAATGTTTATGTAATAATTAAAATTTATCGTCATATAATTTTGATATCTATTCCACAATGAAATTTTTTTTTTTTTTGGTACGCGGTCCTCTCACTGTTGTGGCCTCTCCCGTTGTGGAGAACAGGCTCCAGACGCGCAGGCCCAGCGGCCATGGCTCACGGGCCCAGCCACTCCGCGACATGTGGGATCTTCCCGGACCGGAGCACAAACCCGTGTCCCTTGCCTTGGCAGGCGGACTCTCAACCACTGCGCCACCAGGGAAGCCCCCACAATGAAATATTTTTTAACGTTTATATATTAAATTCTCCCTAGTATATAATGAATAAATGTTATTGAATTATAGATTTTTTTCATGTTTTTCTAAGAAATTCAAAATTTGATTAACATTTTAAAATTACGTGTTCCCATCACATATAAAAATAAAAAAATAAAATGCCAAAGAGTCATAATGTTGAATAAACACACTACGTCAAAAATAAGTAAGAGTTATGTAAAAAGCAAGCATGATAAATTAATCCTAAACTAGTATATAGTCTCCGAAAAATTAGGGGTTCTCTATCAGGCCCAAGAGCAAAAGACCATTAACTGGAATATCAAGCTTCATACCATAAGGAGGATCACATTCTCTTTAAAGAATATGACAGGGGCTTCCCTGGTGGCGCAGTGGTTGAGAGTCCGCCTGCCAATGCAGGGGACACGGGTTCGTGCTCCGGTCCGGGAAGATCCCACATGCTGCAGAGCGGCTGGGCCCGTGAGCCATGGCCTTTGGGCCTGAGCGTCCGGAGCCTGTGCTCCACAACGGAAGAGGCCACAATGGTGAGAGGCCCGCATACCACAAAAAGAACAAAAAAAAAGAATATGACAGAGTAAATATTTAGAAAACATGTTAGGAATGGGCAACAGACGCCAAATTCATGCCTTAAAGATGACTTTGCATTATATAAGGAGTTGTGCAGAATCATGTATTCACAAATAGGGTTTGAGTTTAGGCTACAACTTTTCTTTTAAAATTGAAATGTGGCCTAAATTTAAAATTGATAAAAATATAAATTTTCCAGCTCTGAGAGCTTAGGAATGCCTTCATATGCATGGCTGTAAAAATAGGCTGCTTCCAATTTATATACAATGGTTTAAGTACAGCATTTTGTATTCATTTGTAATTTGGAAAGGAATTCATAACATTGTAATGAATTTTGGGGTAGATTTTAAAAGGAAAACTTTTCACGCTAACTTACATCGTTTTTCCTCTTTCGGAGGAAAAAAAGTGTTAAATCAGATTCAGGAAGAGCCTCTTATCCCAGGAAGATGGTTTACTATTAGGACAGTAGTTTCTTTAATATTATAGCTAACTAGAGTTTCCTACCATATACATACCAAAGGTTCATGTAGTAGAGTTGAATTAATTTAAATGTCCTTATGCATTAAACTTTTCTTTCTTATTAACTGTTGTGGATGAAGTGTTCTAATATTTTAACACATAAGAACCAGCTAGCACTTCTTTTGCAAAACACCTAGGATTTTTAAAAATCATTTTGCTTTTATTCCTTTAGAAATGAAAAGAAAAGAAAAAAAAGAATCCTTGCAAAGAAAAGAAAAAAAAGAATCCTTGCAAAGAAAAGAAAAAAAAGAATCCTTCCAGGTAATATCAAGAATGCTAAGGAATAGTCTTTAAAAATTTTCCTTGCCTCAAGATATCTGGGGAGGCTGAGGGGTAGAAGGGATAGGAAAATAAAAACTAATTTTATCTTTGCCATGAAGTCATATATTATCATGGAAACAGGAGTCCAGAAATTGGGAAAAGCTTTCTAAAGGACAGCTAATGAGCTCCCCAAAAGGTATATGAAAAAGAATCTTTTTACTAATGAAATTAAGCAAAGATTACTATAATGTATGACATATTGCAGGTTTAAAAATCCTGTTGTTAAGTTTTCAGAGGTTTGTTTCTATTATAGGCAATAACCAACTGTAAGGAGAATAAAACAAAATCCTTAGCATTTGTTCTCAAAATTACAGTGGGTGGAAGTGAGAAGTGAATTAATCATGCAAACCCCGTCTTGAACCAAACATGAATCCAAATAGTTCCCATATCATGAAGTATACTGCACCAGTTACTATGGACTGAATGTTTATGTTCTGAATTTACATGTTGAAGTCCTAACCCCAATATGATAGTATTAGGAGGTGGGGCCTTTGGGAGGTGATTAGGTCATGAGGGTAGAGCACTCATGAATGAGATTAGTGTCCTTATAAAAGAAACCCCAGAGAATTCCCTTGTCCCTTCCACCATGTGAGGACCTGAGAAAATGACCATTTATAAACCAGGAAGTGGGCTCTCATCTGACACTAAACCTGCTGGTGCCTTGATCTAGGACTTCCCAGTCTCCAGAACTATCAATAATATATTTCTATTGTTTTTAAGCCACCCAGCCTATGTTATTCTGTTATAGAAGCCGCAACAGACCGAAACACAATATTTTGCTAGAGGTCAACACATATTCTGTCTCTCCCACCAGAGTAAATAACATAAGAACAAGGATATTTGTTTGTTTTGTCCATTTCTGTGTTCTAAGTATATGGGACACATAGCAACACTCAAAATATAGTTGTTGAAAGAGTGGTACTTTACTTTCTGACTTTTCTTCCTTTCTGATTCCTTATTGGAGTGGCTATCTATTGCTTGAGCCTGCCCAGCAGTCATTCTCTCTTCTGAGAACAGCACCCTGATTGTTATTACATCATCACTCCTCCCCAGATCCTAGCCTATGCAATTCAGGCAGGTTGACATTGTTCCCATCTCCACCCCTGGCAGGTTCCAGGTATGAGAACACACTTAATTTGGACAATAGGAAGAGTCCATCCCATTGAGCCAAATGTATGGTTCAGATGGCATGTGACCTCTAGGTGGTGACTCAGGCCAAGGTAACTCAGGTGAAGAACTTTTACTGGGACAATTAAGGAAGAGAAGCTTTTTACACTGAAGTTGCTGAATGGAAGAATTGTGATACTGGCCATTCTAACCACACACACCATGGCAAGAAGTTGTTCAAATGAAGTCAAGACAAAAGGAAACCATGCCAAGAGATGGTAAGATGTGTATGTTGGCATCATACAAGCTCTGGATTCTAGGCCTGAAGCCAGTACTATCCCACTATTTTGAAGTTATGTGACCCAGTAAATTTCATTTTTATAAATGTAGTTTGAGATAGATTCCTACTTGCTACTGAAAGAGTCATAACCTCCAATACCATTGTATTAATTAATTAAAGCTTTATACATGGAAGAAATGAACAGCACCATGCTGATGCTAGATCATATAATAACCATGGGAGGAAAATAGTGATAGTCATATGGTGTATTCTTAGAAATGTCTAGCAGTGCTTGTGTTGTCTTTTTAATTTACTCATATTAAATTTTGGAAGGAGAAAGAATAGCATTTATTTTTCCATCAACAGCTCTAGATGGTGTGTTTTTCCTTGTGTGACTTGCCACTGGTTGCTTCAGCTCTGCTGACTACAGAACTGAAGTAAGATAATTAATCATTTTTTTTTTGTCGATAGCACACAACCATAAGCATGGTTTAAAAACAGAGAAAAAACAGTCCATATTTTAGAAGGAGTTACAATTTACTAAATCATATAGAGGCCTAAAATGGCTTGAGGAATCAACATACATGCCCTCATTTCACAGTTGAAGAAAGGGGTTGGCCTAATGTCATATCATTGCCTTGTAGCAGAGGCAAAAACTATAACACAGCAAACCATACTAGGATTTTACTTATTTTCACACTGTAATTTCTTTCCAGAGACTTGCTTTTAAATCACAAAACATAAAGAGCTTAAAATATTTAGTTAGGCTTAGAATTCTATTCACATGTAGAAAACTTGTTCACAATTTCTACATACATGTATTATCGTTGGGCAGAATTTCATACTGTACGCTACTAAATAAGAGCTCATTAAACAGTAATTTCATTAGTACCCTCAAAATTCCAATATAAACTTATACGAGTTAAGAAATAAACAGTTTCATTTCTAGAGAATTAGTTATCTTGTAGGTCAATGGATCTTAATTTACCTAATGCTACTTTAGTGTCCTGACAAATTTAATTTATCTCTATTTACCAATATGAACAGGTCTATGAATTACTTTAGTAATTGCCCAAGAGGATAAAAAGGCCAACGTAGAATATGTTTACATATATTAAGATATGAAATTTTTTCGTGAAAGAAACTCAAAATCTGAGACAAAATATTCTCCATATTATATTTTCAAAATAAGGACAAACCATTTAAAATTAAAATCCAATTTAAAATAAATAGATCCTTCATGTAACATCCTAAATGGGAAAAGAATTTGAAAAAGAATAGATACATGTATATGTACAATTGAATCACTTTGCTGTACACTTGAAACTAATACAACATTGTTAACTATACTCTAGTATAAAATTTTAAAAAATAAACAAATAAAATAAAGTTATTAACAAAGCTAACTTTCCACATTTCAGTCTCATTTACCATGAACTATAGAAGACTAAGACAATTGGTTAAGATAAAATCTTATGCATTTGAAATTTTTCCCAAAATCGTACTGTTTTTCTTAACGTTTTCTCACTTCAATATCAATCATGAAAGCAATTTATAGTCATATAAAATTAACCATAGTATGTGACAAATAAAAAGTGCTTTGAAGTTCCTGGATGAAAGGCTTTGTGTTAATGCAACACATTATTAATCCCATAAATACCAAAGAATTTAAAAGAGAAAGTCATTTCACAGGGAAAATAGATTTTGAAGTTGATGTGAATCATAAGGAATTCTTAATATCAACAGCACCTTAGTCTTATATTTTAAGATCAGTTGATTGATAATTATTGAGACCCTTCGTATATCCCCGTTGGTGGGACAATGAAGTAAGTGACTTTGGGGGAAGGAAATATGAGTACAAAGAAACACCTCTATTGCTCTTAATTAATCACCCAGTCTTCTTCCCTGCAACAGCCCCAGGAGCACTTTTCTGCAGTGGGATAAAGAGTAATTGGTAGATTCACTCTGACCATCTCATCATATGCCTATCACGAAACTTAAAGATACTGTCTATAATCCAGTCACAGGGTGTCAGCTTGTCTGAGAGTGTGCATATATTTCTTACTGTGATGGAAGTAATAAGCTCTGTTTAGAAACCTCCTCAGCACCCTCCAAAGAAGGTAGAGGAGGAATTTGGTAGCTTAGACATAACTTATTCACGGATTCTATGCAAAACAATATTCAGGATCTTGCAGTGAAAAACTGCTTTGCTGGAACATCAGAATGTTTCATTGAACCAGGGGAAGCTCTGATTTGAAAACTGCACATTGAACATCTATTTATTGACTGAGCCTGTATCCTTCACTGACACTGGCATTGAGGACCTGGCATCAACTAGGATATCCTATGACAAGCATCTGGCAATAGCAGAAGAATCAAACTAAGAACAGTTCTTAGAAATGTATCTAAAATACTAGCCTGATTATTATAGCTATAAGCAAGAGTTTTCATTGTCTCTGGAAGGAGGAAAAAGTGATACTTAAACTGAAGTTTAATATTTACAATCCTGTTTACTTTCCTATATGGCCATTTCTCAAAGCTCAAAGTGTTCTGAACAAAGTTCTCCAGTTTAATTTATGTGTGTGTGTGTGTATTAGTGGGGCAAATTGGTTACATTAAACTGGTTAATGCACATGTTCCTGTTAAGTTTCAGAGAATGTGATTAGAATGAGAGTGTATATATAAAACCTTGTAACATACTGGTTTATACCATTGATTTGTTTTGCTCAGACTCTGCAGGAGGATTTTCTTTCTAGCATGCATTTTCCAATGCCTACTTTTGAACCATGTTTGGTACATGGCAGATAATCTAAACCTGAGAATAGTAAATGCATGTACCCTGGCAAGTGACTGAAAACTTTTTTTAAAGGTAGTATTGGGAAGGAAGGTATTAAATAAATGTAAGAGTGTATACCAGTGATATCCAAATATTACTAATGATCTTATGTGTAAAGCACTGTACTAAGTTTGACATTTTATATATCATTAAATTTTCATTGAAAAAACATGAGATAGACACTATACTTCCTTTTTACAAATAAGGAAACTGAGGCTCACAGAGGTTAAAAACCCCAGCTAAACCAATTTTTCAAAACAAAAACTCAAGATTTCAATGCAGATCTCCTTGGATCTGAAACTTTTATCTTTTTCACTACAAAGGGCTACCTCAAACATAAGCAGCTTTCTAAGGGAAGTGTAATAGAAACTGCTTCTTTTAGGATTGTCTTTAGCATATAAGATGTAAACATAAAAGTTTATGTTTAATTACATCTCACACATTATTTTCACATGTTCTGAGAAAAAAGATACTTATTTCAGTTTGTTTCAATTTTCCTACAGAAAAAAATAGGATTTGATATGCATGAATTCTTAAAGGCATATTTTATTTCAAACAAACCCTAAAACAACAAATATTCAAGTTATATATTTTGCAGTTGTCAATAACTCTATTTGAAAGAGCATTTCCATGGAGACCTCTTTAGAAGTATGAGTTTATCCTTTCCTGAATATTCACTAAGAATAGATTATTCATATGTCTAATTCTAGCATAAATATATATGGAGGAGATTTATAGGCTTAGCTAATTCTTTCATTTTGCAGACCTGTTCATTATTACACTTCAAATTTTGCTGCATGAACTTCTCATTCATATTGAAAATACACCCCTATTAAAAAGCTTTTGTTCAGTAAGATTTTATTATAATCCAAGATGTGTGCAGAATTGAAAAGTAAATTACTATCTTATACTTTTAAATGATTTGGTCCTCAGTTTGGAAAGAACAACTTTTGAAATATGACAGTTCATGATAATGCTGCACTTCCATTTACTGTCATAATTCATAACAAAAACAGGGTGGAAACTTATTTCAAAAACAATCAACACACAGCCGGGAGAGCTTAGACACTTTCCCTTACATAGTTAGGCATGGTAGATTGATTGCTTTAATGGCCCTATTCTTTACCCCTTCTTGTATATGCCACATTTGCCATGTGACTGTTTAGTTCCTCTTGCTAAGGAAGCACAACCTCTTTCCCCTCTTCTTAAATTTGGGGTCACCTTGTGTCTTGCTTTGGCCACCATAATGATAGCAAATGTGATGCAAGCAGAGTCTTCAGAAAGGTACTTACACATTTCTGCTCACTCTTGCCCAGAACATGCTCAGGCTGGCCTCCTTCATGAAGAAAGACGATCTTGGACTGGAGCTAATTTGCCCCAGTTATGCTACCTGAGGCATAACTAGCGCCAGCTGATTCCCCCTGACCACTCTCCCACCCTCTGACACCTACAAATACGTGTAACAGAGAACCCAGCCGAAATCAGCCAGACTCAGCCCAGATAGGTTGAACCCCACAGACTCACAAACTATATAAATGTTTATTGTTGTCTGCTGCTAAGTTTTGGTGGTTGTTTATAATGCCACATTACTGCAGCAATATCTAAATTATATAATCTGTCTATTCTCATTTTTTTTTCTTTCTAAGGGTATAAGTGGGTATCTGCAATTAAGGATTAAGTTTACCTTAATAAAGTACATTTTCTATTTCTTAATCAGGAAATAGCCCATGAGCATATTTCTACATTTAGATTTGCATTAAATTACCATTCATTGAGTATCTACTATGTTTCTGGCACTGTGCTAAGAACTCCAAATATAAATAAATAGTTCAAAAGGTATGTCTGGAACTGTTAGAGCAACAAAATAAGCAAAGTAGTAAAGGAATATAATTGAAAGCATAAAATAAATATCCATGAGCACATACTGATATAAATGATTAAATAAATAAATAAGGGAAAATAGATAAATATCCCATGCAGAATAATTCCAAGTTATTTAGGTAGATACTTCACCCTTAAGGAGGCAGAGCATAAATACCCACTCCTTAAGTGAGGTCTGCACAGTGACTTCGTTCCAAAAGCAATGGTATAGAAAGAGGGAAAAAGAGTAACTTTACTGGGCAGAAACCTGACAAACACCAACTCAGCCAGGTGTTCAAGATTAACGACAGCAGTTGTTAATCACGTTGATAGTATGGACCTCTGATATGATGGGATGAGAATTGCGTTTTGCCTCTGTGGTTTCCCTCCTCAGAGACTAATACTCCAATCCCAAAATTATCATAAGAAAAACATCAGACAAATCCCAATAAGGAATATTCTACTAAATACCTGACCAGTACTCCTCAAAACTGTCAAGATGAATCAAAAGGAGGGGGTGGGATCTGAGCAACTGTCATAGTCTAGAAGACCTTAAAGAGGCATGATGACTGAATGGAGGGTGGTATTCTAATAATATTAGGTAAAAACTAAGAAATACTGAATAAAGTATGAATTTTAATTGATAATTATTATTGGTTTAATTGTGACAAATGTACCATACTATTGGTAAGATGTTAAGAATAAGGGAAACTGGGGGCTTCCCTGGTGGCACAGTGGTTGAGAGTCCGCCTGCCAATGCAGGGGACACGGGTTCATGCCGCGGAGCGGCTGGGCCCGTGAGCCATGGCCGCTGAGCCTGCGCGTCCTGAGCCTGTGCTCCACAACGGGAGAGGCCACAACACTGAGAGGCCCGCGTACCGCAAAAAAAAAAAAAAAAAAAAAATAGGGGAAACTGGCTATGGAGTATACGGGAACTCTGTGCTATTTTCACAACTTTTCTATAAATCCAAAATAGTCTGAAATTAAACTTTTATTAAAACTATACAGTCCCTGAAAACATGTAACAATTAGTATGTTTTTTATTTTTTATTTCTTTATTTATTTTTGCGGTACGCGGGCCTCTCACTGTCGTGGCCTCTCCTGTTGCGGAGCACAGGCTCAGGACGCGCAGGCTCAGCGGCCATGGCTCACGGGCCCAGCCGCTCCGCGGCATGTGGGATCTTCCCGGACCGGGACACGAACCCATGTCCCCTTCATCGGCAGGTGACTCTCAACCACTGTGGCACCAGGGAAGCCCAGTATGTTTTTTATTTTTAATGAATCATTCACTGCTCTACTGTACAGACTGAAAGTTTTGATTGATTATATACAATGTTTTTACTTATGTATTACTGATTTGTTTTCTCTTTTATTACCTAGTTAGGTTCTGTCAAAATTTCAGGCATAGTTTCTTTAAAAAATCTGAAAAATTGTAATTTCCCAAACGGTGCTATAGAGATATGAATTTTAACAGATTGCTAATTTACTATAAATTATTAGTAAACAAATAGTATCTCATTCTGAAAGATAAATTTTGTAAGTTAAAATAATTTTAATTCCAAAATGAATTTAAATGAACAGATTGCACATTATTTTAACACAATTTTGAAAGTTAAATGTAAATTGCATAATCAATTAATTTTCACTATCATTTTCTAAAATTATTGTTAAATATCACTTCTTGTCACAGTCTTTCTGGAGAAGATTAATGGTAGGATCACAGAGATACCAGCTGTTTAAATATTCTTTTTATTTACAGTGCTAGCTTAATAAGTAACCAACCTGCTTAGCAACTATAACCTTTTTTCAACTGGAGAACTTTCATGGAGATCCCCTACATATATGGAACATTATTATTTTTTAATGCTAGGCCATTATCCTTAATAATTTAATGGTATGAGACAAATGTCCGGTGCAGTGACAAAAATAACGACTAGCTCATATCTTTGGTGACTTTAAAGAAATGAAGGATATCCAATGGGCTTTGGTAAACAGGTCTAAAAGATAAAGGAAGTGTAGAAGACATTTAATAAAACATGCCTCTCATTTTTATTCGTTTTCTGTTTGGTTTCTTGGGAATCTCTGTTTGACAGTGAACTGCAGTGTATTTGCTTCAGGCAGATGCTTTTCTTCTTTTCGTCTACTGACATGGCAACCAAGAGAAGGATGGTGGGAAGAATGGTTGACACCTAATATTAAGTTTTAAAGAGCAAAATAGACTTTTTGCAGACAGGATTATAGTGTGAAACAATTTAAGATGTTGGTGTTTTTTGGGGTTTTTTTGGCTATGCCACATGCGGCACCTCAGTTCCCTGACCAGGGATAGAATTCGCACTCCCTGCATTGGAAGCAAGGAGTCTTAACCACTGGACCGCCAGGGAAGTCCCAAGATGTTGGTTTAATGTTTATTATCTGAAGTTGGGCATGAAATGGAAGCATAGATTCAGATTCCAACCAAAGGTTAGAATGCAATCATATTACGTTTGATTTTTTTCTGTAACTAAAAATATCAACATAAATTCATTGAGAATGTTTCGTTTTTGTCCAGTGTGAAGGTTATATTGAGGATAAATGGAGAAATGTAAGTCACTAAGTCATAAAGATTAAAGATTCGTTTCTTCCTTTCTTAAGGGTCTGGTCATGCCAATTCCCTTCTGGAGGCCAACTCCAGAGCACTCTGGCACTGGCTTGTTTTTTTGCATGCCCTCACAAACACACTTTCTAGTTTTAATAAATACTTTTGGTTAACTGTTTCAGAAACTAACAGTATTAATCTACCTTTGCTTTGTATAATGGTCCACACAACAACTACCATGTTTCCACGGGAGAGATAAATAGTGGAATTATTAAGAGATATATAAATGCAGTATTTTATGAATTACCTTTTAAAAGTAGTAATTCTGAAATATTTATTAAAAGTCAGGACTGTAATATCTACTCCTTGTAATTTGCTCAATATCCAATTCCATCATTAATGAGATTAGCAGAAAATTTTAAATGGTGTTTGTATATACATTCCTAGTATTTATAATACATGCATTGTATGTAGTATTCCAAAAATTATGTGTAGAGTATTCAATCTCTTCCAGTGCCAGAAAACATGAATATCACAATATTTTGGAAAGAAGAACCTTTAGAGAAATTTTTTCCTTTCAAATCAAGAAAAGAAAGTGGCTCAAGAATATAAGGGTGAAAAATTGATAGAAAAATACTCTCTGATATCCCTGGTTTTCTTTTTAGAGTTTATTGTTTCCAGGTTCATTAAACCTTAAGAGAAACATTGTGTGAAAAGGGCCTTTTAGCCCTGGAAATCTTTTGGTCAAAAAAGTTAAGCATCTAATTCTAAGGTTGTCTGATAATATTTATACAGTCATGGGGAGTTTACAAAAGATATGAGTAGAGTGATCCCAAGAGCACATAGCAACCCATGGCCTTTCTAGGCATTCAAATATTTAGTTCAGATGCTTCAAGATTACAAATGAAGGATTTAAAAATATTTTTCTTTCTTTTTCAAACTTCTTTTGTGTATGGGGCAGGGGGATAACATATATCTTACCTCAATCCAGCTTTTGATTTGCCTATCATTTTATTTTAATAAATATTATAGGTTGTCTCTAATCTTAAAATTCTTTGTCTGGAAACTTCCTTTGTTTATCATTTGTAAACATTTTCCAAAGGAAAGAACTTTGTACACATGGTGGTTAAATTTTCAGGAGAACCACAGAAGCAAAATAAGGGTTGACAAAGAGCTGGAGAGAAGACAAGGAAAAGAGTTAAAAAGCACACGTGAGTTAGGTTACACTGAACCAAATTGAAGTCCAGTCTATATCTAAGAATCTAGTCAATTCTATGCACTCTCTCTGTCCAAACCCTCAAAGACACCCCAAACTAATAATTTCATGGAGTAAAGAACATTGTGAAGCTCATTTAAGGACCCTCGTTCCCAGAAGCTTAGGATTTAAGAGGCTTTGCTCTAAGTAAGGTGTCAGACAAGGCAGGGAAATAGAAGAAGAATGGTGGATACTGAGGGAGACCAGAGTTTTCCTATCTCCAGGTTCCTCTTTCTTTCCTTCACCACTTAAAGGCAATCTTCAGCCTACGATGATGAAACAGTAGGGACAGAGGGCAAGAAGTGGCAGCAATGGAAGTTTTAAGGCAATCTAAATTTGAGTTTGCCCTTCTCCCCGCACACCCTGTTTTTTTTTCTCTGCCTCCCAGCTTTTCCTCTCCCTTCTCCTCTAGCTCTTTACTACAGATGAAAGAAAGACACAATAACAACAAGGGCAGTGGAGGTTTATCAGGAAAAGGAGAAGCATAGCCAATGGGAGTCCTCTGGTAAAAGAGTGAGAAAGATTACCTTGGCCAGCCATTCTGCTCTCCTAGTTACCCTGGCTCCCCTCTCTCCACATATTCTATCCCTCCTGTGTTTGCTTTCTTTCCATTTCCATACTGTATAAGGAACTACTAAGAACTAGAGATGGTTCTTTTGGAAAGTATGGGCAGTGGTGAAGGAAAGAGAATGATTTCCTTTTTTTCTCCTTCCTTTCCCACTCCTTAAGGATTTCTTCTAAGACAGGACAATCCCACCTGGCATTGAGGAAGGCAGCAGAATCTCCATGTCTCTCCAGAAGGAATGATTGTTCAAATGTAAGACAAATATCTCAATAGTATATAAATACAAAACTACCCATATTGCTAAATTGTGATTTGTTTAAATCAATAATGGAAACATTAAAAAAAATAAGTTTACAAAAGTCTTTCTAGTGATTCTTTTTTGTTGTAAATTCTAGCCATGTTTATAATATCCAGGAAGAATACATTTATATGCAAATTTACATTTTGCATTTGAAGCAAGTAGTAATTCTACATTGGCTAGACCTCCTTTAACATATCAAAGGTCAGCTATATTCTTGAGGGAAACCCTTTTCAAAAACAGACAGTGCTATACACTCTTAAACTTTGTTTGCCAAACTACAACTTTGTTATAGTCTTTCCTCCATTTTGTGTTAATCCTAAAAGTAACCAAAAGGATAGAAATCATCATTATCATCCCAGCAGAGATGTCTGGGGATTGAATCTAAGTCTTACTGCATTCTGGGTAGGCTTAAGAATTTTATGGTATTTTGCCCAATGAGATCCAAAGTCTAATTCAGAAGAATCCTAGTTGCTTAAGCAGTAACAATCTGCATAACTGGAAAGCAACTGAACCTTTTTCTTCATGTCAGAATACTGAGGGGTTGCTTTTTAAAAAATACTTTTAAGTATTTTTGACTTCTAAGATAATATTGAAAGAACTTAGGTGCCAAGAACCTTCAACATTAGAATGGATATAGAAATATTATTTTGATTTGACACCAACCCTAAAATGAGGAACAAGTGTGTAACCTAAAATAAGCAAGAAAGCTCCTACAAAAATAGCAAAGTAGAGTTTAGTTTTGCTATGATCCTAAGGCCAACATTCCCTTCTACTGGAGGAATAGGTCTCCTATGAAAATAAATAAGTGAAATCTTCCAAGGATCTCATTTTTGAAAGAGAGACTTCTCATTTTCTAAGAAATGAACAAATCGGCAACCACGTAGCAACTAGGTAAAGTCTATTGCTCACGTTCTGAAAGAATATTTTGCCACTCCAATAATCATGTGATGGATACTCCCACTCTACAGAATCCACCCCACTTTACAGTAAAAAGTATCAAAACTATGACAGCAAAAATGCCTACTAGTTGCAGTATTAATCTTTTTACCATGTACCTACCAGTGGCTATTTAATTTACGCCTAATTATAAGGTACTGAATGGTACATTTAAAACATAAGCTTACAGCTAATCAGAAGCTAATTAAAAACTTTACAGTATAATTTTCTGTGCTTGCTTTCGTCTATAGTTTTACAGGAATAATTTGTGATTTTTACAGTGTAATCTATTTAATTTTTATGATTATTCTTTAAATCATTTCTGGAGAACAAAGATCAGTTCTCTAGAATAAAAAGTGTTCAGCAGAAGCCCTAAAAGAACAAGATTCCTCTAAAGGAGGCTCCTCCTTTGACAACTTGAGAGGGTCGCCTCTGGAAGAAGAGAAAATTCCTCAAGCCTAGCTAGATAATTATATACCAGGAAAAAAAAAAAAGGCAAAGCAAATGGAATAATTGTGTCACCAAACATACAGCACAGCCTTTATGCAAGTAGACAGTAATCTTTCCAGAGAGATTAGCACTTACACTGAAAAAATTATAGAAGTATTTAATAATCATGAAGCACAGAACAAGACTGCAAAGGTTCTGAATTTTAGCACTCATTCTTCTATTTATGGTTAAAATAACTTGAGGCATCTTTGAGTCCCATTCTCCCTATCTCTAGAATGAGACTCAAAATAGCTGAACATGGTGCCACCCGCAGGTTGGAGGCAGTACAGTGAAATTAAGAGTAAAGACCATGTGAAACACCCGAGTTCAAGTTCTAGTTCTTCCACTTTACTTCATGGTACTTAACACCATGGAAGATACGTAGCAGGTGCTCAGTTTTGATTTGTTCATCCTAAGTGGATGAAGCCAGACTCCCAGGTTAGAAAGTAAGCTGCTTTTTCCTCTTCTTCACCTATCATGGTCAGTCTATCACAAAGCATTTGTTTCTTTGAAATAACTATAGTGTTCTGAACATGATTTCATTGTTTTGATGTCACTTTAGTCTGGCTGGGACTTCACATCAAGATTCCTGTAAGGTCATCCTCACTTCTCTTGCTAATCTTGTCCTTTTCCAAAGAAATTTGTCTTTTCTGTCACCTATAGATGTTTCCAAATGTTCTCAGTGCCTTTAAATACCTGCCTTTAAAAAAATCCCAAATTACAATGGCTCTCATTTAAGATATTCTCTAAACTGGCCTTACAACTATTTAATATTATTATTTAATATTATTTACCCATAACTCTAAAATAAGCAAAGTTAATTCTTCAGCATAATATAAAAATTCTCATTCCTGTACCAACATGTCCTGCTCTGAAATTCCCTCTCATCCTCAGCATAGTAAAAATAACATGATTTTTGGATTCAAAAAATTCTAAGTGTTAATGTGAATTCTGATACTTAACTAGATGGCTCCTTGTAAAATGGGAATAAGTACTCAATAGGCTTTTGTGAGGATTAAATGAGATAATAATAGCTAATAATAGATATCATTTATTGAGATCATACTGTGGTTCATGCCCCATTCTATACCTTTTACATGTATTTATGCATTTGATACTTGCAATAACCCTATGAAGTAGATAAGACACTATTTCTCATACATAAGGAAATTGTAGTGTGGAAAACCAAAACAATTTTCTAGTAAAGAGTGTGTGGCTTCTGAGCTGGCATGCTTAACTTCTAAAAAACATGTGTATCCAGAGTAGTAGTGTACCTGGTATATGCACCAAAAATGTTAGTAAATGAATAATCTGAAATTTTAGTAAAAATGTATTTCTTTGAAAAATACTAGTTGTATTTCCCCCAAACTATTCAAATAAGGGTAGCTTATTTGACTCAAGATAAAATAGTTGCCATGAATCAAAGTTACTGTATATATAATTAGACCCTTATAAGCTCTATTTTTCCTCTATGAAAAGTGCATGAACTCTTACCTATAAGATCAAGGTTTATTAAAGTGTTGATTGCTTTAGACTTAAATACTAAGAGACTTTTTCTTTATATTATACAATTAGAACAGTATTAATTTATAGAATAAAATGACGTGTGTATATAATTTTCTAGTTAAATGTGTGAAAATACTACTACCAACTAATTTGGCTAATACAGAACTAATACAAATCTTAGTCATTAGAGAAACAAGCATAGTCGTGGAAAGCATTAGAATTAGTACAGAACTTAAGAATACCTGATTGTATGTTGCTGTTTTTTTTTTCTTCTGAAAGAAAAGATGTAAAAAAATGCCCAGCAAATGTGATTATCACCCACACCTACAAAAATAATTCCATATTGAAATCCTAGGATAACTGATTCAGCTTAATGTCTTTATTAAATCTTTAGTCCTGTTTGTCCTCCCCTGAAAGAATCTGTACGCAAGTGAGACTCCACAAACAATGCTAACAGCTACTTGTTGCAATATTTATTTTTTTATAGGCCCTGAAGAAAGTACATCACATATTTTTATTGCATAGTGGGGAGAGGGTAGATTTAGTAAAGAACCAAGGATATTAAAGAACTGAGGATATTACAATGTTTGTAACACATTATTGCAATAAAGTTGTTACTCTAAAGACTTTCTGATTCACTGTCTATAATATAGAAATGAAGGTCTTGTACAAAATTTCCATTTTATCTAGCTTTATCAAAAATGCACTAGTGGCCAGTTGTTTCATTGCTAACAGTACAAACTTACATTGGAAGATTACAGTAAAATTATATGACTTACTTATATCCTATGTTCCAAAATAGGATGGATACCATATTTTCAAACAAAACTAGTAAAACTGTTAGTTATGAGTCTAATAATTTCTGAAAAGTATGTTCAGTTGTTGAACTATGTCATTCCCTAGAGTCATGACTACACTTGCTCTTTCTATTAGTGCTTTCCACACTTGAGCATTTTGTTTCCCACTGACTCTTTACGAAGTGGCTAGAGAAAAAAAAAGTTTACCTGGCAAAATTTCATAATTATCAATGACTAACACTGGTTGTTTGAAAAGCTGTTCTATCTTATTATTGTTCAATATACTGCTCTATAATATACCAAAGAAATCCAATACTGTATCATGATGATAACACCCAGCATGTTGCACACATTAAGTGACTGCCGCAGTGTGCAACGATACTGGAAAAAAAGGCACTATTTTCTCCATTTATAACTTGTGGTCTGGAAGAGCACATGTTTTGCCCAATGCTACAAAAATCTCAGAGGCAATGCAAAATTTTAGAAACATTAATTCATTAATTGGTGTCCATAAAGTGCATTGATTCAAATGAAAGGAGGAAAGTCAACAAATTTTCTGCCAGAGTGTATTACAAGTACCACTGAAAAAATCACAGAATTACTAGTTGTCTTAAAGTACTGTCACCTTGGAGAGGCCAAAATTATTCAAAACTAAGTAGAAGTGGAGTAAAATGTTTTTAACTTCATGAAGGTTTTGACTCAAGAGTGAACAAAGATCTCCTAGGAATTTTTTCAACTAGATCACTTCTTTGGAGCTCTAATTAATTGCCACGGATTGGGCAAAGTTGTGAACCTAGGATTTCTATCGATGACAAGTCTTAATCCATGTTTTAGGGTGGCACTTTTCTGTCAGAAACCATCTCCTTCTTGATCCTTCATTAGGATAGAGGAGGCTAAGGAAAAGAACAGATACTATTAAAAGTGATCTATTTGTTTTTCTATTTTAAAAATAGTGAGAAGTAATTCTTCAAGTTACCAATTTGATTGGCTTCTTATGATAAAAGTTTATTATTGAGATCTGATATTTTCAATGTTATACTCAACACAGAGACTTAATTTTTACGGACCTGAAAAAGAAACATAGCACAGATATTATTCTTTTTTTCTATCAATTCCATAATTTGTTTCCTCATCATAGATTCTCCTCTTACATTTAATTCAATCAGCTAGAACGTTAGCAGTGATTCGTAACTGTGTAAACAGAGCCATTTGCTCACTCTCTCTGAAGCTATTTCTTCCTCTCTGAAATAAAGCTAACAACTCACCTCAGAGGGTTATTGCTACTATTAAGGGAGATACTATAAGCAGAACACCTCTTATCTAAAAATGTTTTAAATTGAGTCTGAGGATTATAAACAAAGGTTTACTAAATCATTTGCTCACAGGTTGCCAATCCTGAAAAAATTGCTCCAGATTAAAGTTACTACTAATTCATCATTCATTTCCTAGCTTAAAATGCAACCAAATTGTGTATGAAACCCCTGAATCTTTTACTCCATACTCCCACAGAGATGACAAATCTCTGTCCTTTTTCCTTCCTCTCTTCTGCACAGACACCTTCCACACCTCCACCAAAATATATTGCTCACTCATTTATGTTCCCATAGCAATATCTCCAGTACAGTCCCTATCCCAGTGCATTATAGCTAGCTGTGAATATGTTTGTCATTTTGGCTGCACTGTGAGTACATCTAGGGAAAGTACCTGGTACCTGCTGGAACATGATCGCTGAACTGAATGGCCCAGGAGCAGCATTAAGAAATAAATACTCTATGAGCTAAGGAAGAGAGTACTAAAATTATTATTTGATGGGACACATAAGTTTTAAAAGTCAAATATATAATTCCAAATACTCTCATCTATCAAATCAATTCATTCAGCTCCCTGAAAGTTCAGTCTCTAGTTAGTTGATTTTGGCTGATGTTTAGCTGCAATATTTCTTCAAAGCAAACATTCTTAGAGCCAAATTTGGATTCTCTTATAGTGGAGAGCAGTGTGTGGAAACTGTCCTTGAATTTTGCTAAGTTAAAATGGTCTTCTCAATGTTTTGCAATATAGAACTCTGAGACTATAATAAAGGGCATCACATGTCTAGGCACTGAACACTTTTGGAGCACCTTTTTTTTTTTTTTAAGAAAAGCAAGTTTTGTCTAAGCTGCTGCAAGTGTTCTATATATGGCAAGTTGGAAAGGAGAAAGCTGCTCCTTCTCGAGCAAAAAAAGGGCGGGCTTCTCATTTTTCACATTCGGGTCCTGAGTATCTTCGCTCCTTGTAACTATTTTCTAGGCTGTGTGCTACTTGTGGAATGAAGGAGCTTCAGGGACTCTTACCAAGCACAACCCTGAATCGACTCCTATCCAGTTCTTCCTAAAGTACAATTCAGAGGTCTGGAATTTGGGAGAGGCTACCACAGAGATGTGTGAACTCTCCCTTTCTCTTGGCTTTTTAGGCTTTCTCTCTATTATACTGGTTTTCATCCTTTCAGAGGTAAATGCCTTTTTGAGAAACCAAGAAAAGCAATGAAAATTCTCCTCAGAAGAATGCAAGTGAGCAGATACTGCAGCCTGTCTGTGGAATCCACATCAAGAACCCCTGTACTTATGTTGAGTCATTATCACCAGAACAACATGTATGCATCATATCAGTTTAGGCGTCCACAAGCATGACTTAAATTGAGTTACATGTCAAGGAATTGTTCTGAACTTTTATTATTGAGAACCAATATAAAAATGACAACTTGAAGATTGTGTGTGTGTGTGTGTGTGTGTGTGTGTGTGTGTGTGCGTGCGTGTGTGTATGAAGAAGAAGAGAGTAAGAGAGGAGAACATCTAACAGTGACTCTACAATGTTAGGTAAGTCAACTGTCTATGGTAAAATTGGAGCACATACACTTTACGGAATTTTTTAAAGTAGTTAATATTTGCTAATCTTTCTCACTTTAAAATATGAAGTAATATTTGTGATTCTTCAAAAATTCCAAAAAAAATTTTGTATTTGTGCTTATATATGTAAGCCCCATCCACCTTCCATATACATATTCAGATGGCTAAAACAGTAAACCTATAGCTGTGCCAGCCACACAGTAGGCATGCAACAAATGCTCATTTTGGGAAATAAAGTTGAATTCTACCTTCACTATGTGACCATCACAATGTGAACTATGTGATACTACATTTACTTGCATGTCATTATTATTCATTCTGCAGGGAAATTAAATTTTTCATAACCACCTGTTTATGTGGACCACCACATACTGTTAAATCTCAGATCAGCAGCAGATACTTCAACTGGAAAAATAAGACTCCTTTGGGACCACTCATAATTTCTAGTATGCTACATTTTAAGACATTCCCTATAGGAAATTTTATTACCATCTACTTTAAGGCCTAGCAAAATTTGGCACTTTATATTCATTTTCATTCTTTATCTCTGGACTCTCCCTGTCAAAATGACCTTTAAAGCATCACAGAGTTACTACATTCACTGTGACGTGGTTTGGGGCACCACTTGTATCATTTCTCAAAGAGAATGTAATATAGTTCTCTTGACTTATTACCTCATTTTTCCATTAGTGCTCTAGAACCATTAGTATTTTCCCTGACTCCTGTTTTTTGTTTTCATTTTTATTAGTTTTGTCTTTAATAGTCCAAACTTAACTGTTTGACACTACTTTCTCAAATGCAGCAATGAAAAGAAGTGGTACCAATCTGAATGTGACTCAGAAATCAAGTTGCCTCCTGAACTTAAACACTTTCCAGATTTCTTCCCTAAGTTAAGTTTCTTTGGCCTCACTAAGGAACTAAATTTCTTCCCTAAGTTTCTTTGGCCTCACTAAGGAAGTAAATGACAATTCAAAATGTGATTTTGTAACGTAATTAATTCTTTTACATTATTGAGAAAAAGGAGGACAATTTACTATTCTGTATGTATAAGAAGTATATAATGATTTTCTACCTTATAGCATCCTCTTTTAGAGGACTATAAAAATCAGAGGTCCTGTAGATGCACTGGAATTGGGGGGAAAGAGAAATGATCTTAAAATAAAGCAGAATGTATCAACTGTTCAAGGAAACACAGAAATGGAAATTGATAAGGAATTTTATTTGTAAGCAGGCAAGAAGATGGTATTAATGAGCAGGTAGACGATGATACATAAGAAAGGAATGGAAATGTTTTAGGATTTGGTATAAAAAAACAGAACTCAGGAAAAATTCCATTTGTAACAAGTTGCACTTTTTTTCTGGAGTGAATATTTGGGAGACTCAAGAAGCTAAAGATATAATCGAATACCTAAAATATCAAACGCTAGCTTTTGTCCTAAATGCACTTTTTATAACACTGCACTCCTTGTTTGTATTTTGGTTATAGCTTTTTAATGCTAAAACCCTCCAAATTCTGAGGCAGATGAACCTTAATACATCAAATTAACTTAGTAGCAAAACCAGACCAAACCAACCAACCAACCAAACAACAAAAAACACACATATGTCAGAAGAAAAACAATCCAGTTCTCAACCATCACAATCCATGGTTTTAGAAAAGTTTACTCTATGAAGTGAATCTGAACTGTCATTACTGTTTTAAATCTCATCGTAGTGCAGACTGATTTAATGAAGCACATTTGCTTGACTGCAGAATCAAGGAGAAACGGTGTCATACTCAACCTCTCAGATGTTTCTTAGTGGAGAATTAGCTTCAAAGCTTTTTGAGCATTTAAACTCTGGCTCTAAAGATAACCAACACACACAGTGACCCATGTGAGAAAAGGAAATCTAATTTCTAAATGGACAGCTGGTGAAGATTGTATTTTAATGTTCTTAAAACTGAAGGAGTCACTTCTTCAACCCCTTTATTCTGTTTTACCTTTAAAAACCAAGTAAGAGACATTTTCAAAACACACAAGATTTGCATTAAAGCTTATACTTGAAGAATTTAAAGACCTCTGTAAGAAGAATGAGCCCAGCCATATATCATAGGAGGAAATGAAAATGAAATACATTTATTCACTCAGGGTGAGTCAGCACCAATGCACCACATAATCAGACCACTCAAATTAATCAGCAAAAGGACAATTCCTTTTCTTCTGGTAGTTCTAACCATAGCATCACGTCCTCAACTTACAGCAAAGAAAATAATACTCACTCCTGAAGAAAAAAAGGGGGGAATAATAATTCCTCCATTCCCAAAGACACAAAAATGGCTCATCATCAATCATTTAAAGAATACTGACAAAAAGAAGGAACGAATTTTGCTCTGCATGTCCTAGGAGAATATACAATAAAAGGGCATGAATGCTTCACACTAATCAAAATTACTGCTACTACTTCAAAAAGAAAAGAAAAAGAAAAACCTCTAAACATAAATGGAAAAAAAGAAGTAACATTTATAGAAAATACACTATATTAAGTGCTTTACATATGTTACCTTATTTAACTTTCCTAATCGTCATGAGGAGAGTATAATTATCTCCCAACTTCCTGATTTAAAACAAACAAAAAACCCCACAAAACCTGAGACTAAACAATTTGTTCAAGGTAATAGAGTCAGCAAGTGGTCAAGCTGGGATTTGAGTCCAAGTCTGAATGGTTAGCAAAAGACTATTATCTTCTCACTATAGTTCATTTCTTTCAAGTATTCACTAAATATCTATTCATCTATGTTATGTACTTGGGCCAAAATAGTGAAAAAATGGAATTGTCATGGTCCTCAAGGAGCTTAAGAATCAGCTGGAGAACACCTTGCCTGGAATGAGTAAACACAATGCAATGAATGTAGTGTAAAATCTAGAGGATTTAATAATAGATCAGCAGGGGGTGGAGTGGAGAGGGAGGGAAACATCAGGAAAGCTTTGGGGAAAAGTTCCTAGAACTAAAGGGTAAGCGTTAAGCAGGAGAAGCAGGAGCTTTAGATGCAGAGGAAGTGGTGTGTGTAAAGGCCTTGGGTGGGAGTAAGGCAGGGGGACTGTTGGAGAATAAAAGAAGTTCAGTAAAGCTGAAGCTTGGGGACAGAGGAGATCAATGTCACTAGCCCATTGTGTTGTACTTTTCCCATAGTTCATATCAAGGATTTTGGATCTTTTATAAGAGGTTATAAGGTGCCACTGAAATATTTTAAGCAGGGGATGACACGATCAGATTTGGATTTTCTAAAAATCTCTCCAGCTGTAATATGAGAATAGACTGTAGAGTTTACAAAAGGAATGTGGGGAAATTAGTTAGAAAGCTATTGTAGCTCAAGGAAGAAATGAACTACGAATAAAACATTTCTTTCTTATAGAAGTGGAGAAAATTTATTGAGACAGATATCTAGAAGTAAAATCAACAGAATTTGTTGATTGACTGTGGCATATGACAGATGGAGAGGTGTCAAAGATAATTCAGAATACTGGTCTAAAAATTGGTTGAATGGTGGTGCCGCTTATCAAGACTGGGAACACAGAACAAGGGGCAATAAGGAGCAATTTCATAAAAATAACATTGTTACTATATCAATAATAGGAATGATGATAACCAATCGTTGAACTTTTAACTGCGCAGCAGAAACTGTGCTAAGTGCTTTATATGTATTTTCTATTTTCTCCAACTCTGCCCCTGAAGTTGTTATTCTTATTATCTCAATTTTATAAGTGAAAAAATTAAGAACTAAAAAGTTTGGTAACTTACCCAGTGAGTATGCAACAATGCCAACTGGATAGGGTGTAAGAAAAAAAGAGGGATTAAATGCTATGTTTGGAAAAAGATAGCTTAAGACATTGTTGAAGTCTCCTCTTAGTTGTCTAAATGTCCTAAGGGGATGTCCTAATGAATTTATTCTCCAATGGAAATCATTGGTCAGAAAAGTCTATACTACATGCTTGAAAGAGAGAGAGCAAGGTCAAGTTGAGAATGACAGATGGAGCAAAGAATCAGGAGCCACATAGAAGCTAATAGAAAGGGCCAAATTTGGAAACAAGCAGGATTGTTGGGAGACTACCCCAAATAGCGTTACCCAGCACATCTGCCTTGTCTGTTGGCAGGAAGCTAGTGCATGAGAGTGCCTGGTTGTCACAGAGATGCAATAAAGAATATCAATAGGAGGGCTCTCCTGGTGGCGCAGTGGTTGAGAGTCCGCTTGCCGATGCAGGAGACGCGGGTTCGTGCCCCGGTCCGGGAAGATCCCACATGCCGCAGAGCGGCTGGGCCCGTGAGCCATGGCCGTTGAGTCTACGCGTCCGGAGCCTGTGCTCCGCAACGGGAGAGGCCACAACAGTGAGAGGCCCAAGTACCACAAAAAAAAAAGAAAAAAAAAAAAAAATCAATAGGAAAATATACTAAAAACAAAATAAAATATACTTACTTTAGGCCCCCAAATCTGAGTAATTTTCACTATATTCTAACTATACAACCTACCGAAAAACGGTAAAACCTACGGAATGAATGTTCTCTGATGTTCATTTATGGTGGCATCAAGGAAAAGCCATTGGTAAAAGTATAATGAAGCTACATCTTTTGACATAAAATTGTAGGGATGATTTAAGAAGAAAGAGAGCAAAGACAAAAATCTTGGTGGAAAAAATACAACACATAACCCTATCAGTAATAACTAAAAGGTTTGACATTCAAGTAAAAGTAATTTATATATGGCCACTTTGATTCAACATACTCGCTCATTCATGTGGTTTCCAGAAGAGAACCAATAAATGTTTCCATGGTTGGCATTTATGTGGCTGTGGGGCTGATCGGCAGGCTGTTTTCTGAAGGGACTATCTATAAACTGTCATACGTCGGTGGGCAGAAATGTTCACTTCCTTGCAAAAGCTGGTCTTGGGTGATCACTTATTTGGAGATTTCTACTAATCTTTCACTTTACAAAATTTCTGCCTTTTAAAAATGTACTTCGAAAGCATAGACCTAGAGACACCTATAAGATTTATTTGTTTCGGGAAAACCATATGTTCCCTAGTTCTTCTTTCTAAAGAACTTTATCTCAACTAATCAGTCCTTAAAACCTCTCTGAGACCAAAGTGATGAAGGCAAGTAATTCATGTTTACTGAGAAATAGCAAATGTAGGCATCTTGCCCAGAGTAAATGGGCATCAATCAACTATTCCGACATACTCTCTAAAGAGGACTCTGCAACATTTTCAGGGTACTAGCCTGACAGTGCATGCAAAACAGTACTCTACAGGGAAGCCAAAACTTTCTAAGCTGGCACGGATCTTGCTTGTGCTTTGTCTAATATATCTCTTGAGTCAGCTATACCAGTTCTGCTCTTACTGCTGTGGATCAGATCCAGTTTGTCTCTTGCTCTTACCTGCATCATAGCTTCCTAAATGCTCTCCCTCTTCAAACTCTCTCTCTCTGCAAACATATCTTAAATGCTATCATCAGACTTGCCTTTCTCAGATACAAATTGGGTCTTTTCATTCCCCCAGTCAAAAAAGCTTTTAATGTGTTTACAAAATAAGCTCCACAACCCTTAGCTTAGAATTCAAATCCTTCTTCAGTTTAATTACAACTTTAGTTTTTGAACTTTATCTCCCATTACACTCTGACTCTTAGTCCATGTCTTACAAATAAACACACACACACACACACATACACACACACACACACACACACACACGCTCACCCTATATTCCCTGAACATGCTCTGAGCTTCCTCAAATTTGAGTTTCTTTGCTCAAGCTGTTTTCAAAAGACTCAGACTTCATAGCAGCCTTCCCCCCACTTTGTAGGTCAGCTACATAAAGAAGATACCCAATTCATCCCAGTTTGAACAAATCTATATTTCTCTTCCAAATTCATAGTACTCTGAAAGTGCATCTCTTCAAACACTTTCACTGCTTATCTTAAACTCTGCATTTTTGTGCATCACTGGATTTTAAATCACTAAATAGCAGAGCTTTATCTAGCTACTTACAGGTATTCCCCGCTATCAGCATCGGGCATGATGTTTTACATATAGTGGGCATTGCATTTGCTAACTGAACTGAATTATGTTTGATAAATGACATCATAGCACATGTCCATTTTAGGCCTAAGTAAAGAAAACTATGTTCTAAACCATTTTCTTCCATTCAGTGAGTGCAAAACTTCATTCAAAATATTCCACATTCTATTTCTAATTACTTTTCATTTGTGTTTCTTTAATAAAAAGAGATTGTAACTAAAAGGAAGCCTACAATGATCAAACACATGTTGCACTAAAAAGGAGCTGTGGACACATTACTCATCCAGTATTAAGACTGCTGTATATAAAACATAGAGATTCTTGACATGGTTATATCAATAATTCCAAATAACTTATATCAGTCCTCCATTTTACATATGAGAAGGTCAGAGATGGAATAGGTGACTTATCCTGTGCCTAGCCATTAGGTTCCAGAGCAGGAAATAGAAGTCAGGTATATTTTACTATAGAGTCTAGACATGTTCTAGGCTACAGTACAAATTCCCACGTCTACAAGATTGAAATTATGTGCAAACATGTATAGTGGAGATGGAGAAACTATTTTTCATCCTGGTTTGTACAGCAAATTTATACAGAAATTCAACACCAGAAAGAACTACTAAGCAAATATACCTTTTCTCTAAATGTCCAACCTGTAATACTTAACCTAAAATATATGGTGTTATTATCAGATATATTTTAAATCATATGATAATTTAAAAATATAATCTTCATGGACATATTAAATACCAGTTACTGTACCATGCATTTAATTCACTAATTAATTTAATCTTCACAAGAACACTAAGGTAAATACTATCATTATACACATCTTACAGATGAAGAAACAGAAACTCGGAGATGGTATTAATCTACCCAAGGTCACAGTGCTAGCTAGTGGTAGGACATTGATTTAGAACCAGACCTGCTGGAATAGCAAAATGTATTTCCTAACTATATGCACAAGTTTATATAATCCAGGCAAAACTTAGGCCTCTGAAAATGTTAAATTTAGATAAACTTTTCATTATCGTTTATCATATGATAAGGAGTTTACATGCATGAGATTTATGATCATTTACCTCAAAATGTTTCCTTGGAGAAATTCTAATTAATATCCTAGTTAATACACCCCTTGGTTCTTATTGAGTATTTAATATAAAATATCAAACAGTGGATCAACATTAACTTATATTTCATATTTTTATTCACATGTTCTTGTAGTATTTTCCAAAATTAGTAGGCCAGGGAAATTTTTTCTTAAACTAGACAAAACCATCATTTGTTTTCTGTTCATGTTGACTTGTGGTGCTATATCTAAGTTATTTTTCTTCTGAAGAACATAGCACTTAGATTGTAAATCATCTCATGTGTAAAAGAAACAGTATGGCAATTAAAAAATATATGATTCTGAATTAAAATTTGAGCATTTCCCAAACACAAAAGTGCAATACAAGATTAATAACTTTCATGAAAAGAAGTGTCTATGGATCACTAATTTTACTGCTTTTAAGTACAAAATCACTCTACTTTGTTTTACCTCTAACAGTGTTACTGTGAGAGGGATATATTTGTTTAAATTTTGTGTACCACATTACAAATTAATTATAACTATACAATCTAAACATCATCTACCATTTCAGTTAACAACGAGAATAAAGCATAATTGTTTCTAATGCTTTTTGACCTTTTTTTTTTTAACCACATTCTTCAAGGTTGTTAAAGTGGAAATGCTGAAGAAAACTAATGTCAATTATTTGGACACATTGATCTCTTTCTCCCCTTATGAGTACTATTCTGAGATACCCAAAATTTAAGAATTACTTTATAAAATCAGAGGTCTGAAAAGGACTCTAGAAGTTTATCCCTTCTTTCTCCAGGTTTTATTCATGTCATTCTATACTTATGCTATTAGTCCTGACATTAAATATCTCCAAGGGAAAAGATTTCATTTCCTCCTTCAGCAATTTGCTTCAGGTCATAAAATGCCCTAACCACTAAGAGATTTTTTTCCCCTTTTTCCAATTTACAATATAAATTTTTATATGCGATTAAATCATTTCTTATACTTTTCATCTTTAGGATAAACACATTCTGCTGCTTCACTTTAAGTTATATTTCGCTCCTACGTTCTGAGACCCCAAGCACATAGGACTGTAGAGCTTTCTATATATTCTGCTCTTTAGCATCAGAAGCTGTCCATGTCAGTAGTCACCTGAGGACTTCTGTTGCTTTAAAGGCAGCATTGCTAAGAAGCCCCTGTTCAGCTCTGTTCAGATGATAACCAGCATCTCTAAGCTTTGAACACTGCATACCAATTTGCCCTTAGTCCCTTTGCTGATTTTGATGAATAATGTTCTCATAGATAATATCCTATAAAATGGGAATAGCTCATGTTTTAAGGGCTATTTTGAGAATTAAATGAGTTAAAACACATGAAGAGCTTAGAACAGTGCTTGGCACATAGTTAATAAATGTCAGTTGTTGCTCCTGATACCATTGATACTGTTTTAATTACTCCTATTACTTACTATTGCTGCTGTTGCTACTACTACTACTACTGCTACCGCTACTATTATTATAATTATACTAATAATTATTACTAAGTAATAATACTATTACTCTTTTACTACTACTACTATTGCTACTACTATTACTTCTTTGATACTGCTTCTACTGCTATTATACCCTGACAGATGCGCTTTCTTCTACCATGTGGGGCATCCAGAGTGAGCTTTAGGAGGCTAGACATCACCTCCTCCCAACTCCCAGCTCCTCTTAATTGCACAGTTGAGCTGGGCTCTCCCTGATCACATGGCTTCTAACACAATTATTATCCACAGGTGACAAAGACACTACAGCAAATTTATAGAGATCAGGGCCTCTAGGTTTTCTGGCCCTTCATCCTTCCTGAGAGCTTTCTGAAAGTCTGTCATCTTGTAAGATCTGCATTAATGTTCTTCTATTAACATGAATAACTGAAAGTTTGCCTAACAGAAATATCTTTCAATATCATATGATGTTTATCAACTCCATTAATGGGTTATGACGTTTTGCACGCAAGTATGTAGAAAATTATAAGGATAAACCAAAAATTAAATTTCTTAAAAAGATCTATAATGGGAAATATTACTTCTTCTCATAAGTTGATGTCAAAGGGAATTTTGAAAATCATTAAAAATAATTTTTTCAAAACAATTTGTATTTTCAAAATGCCACACAATCATTAGTATGGCATCATCAAACATATTTTCACAGATGAAGAGTCTAAACTGTGGATATGAAGCCATTTAAGGATGCATCAAAATGTGATTAGATTTCACAATCTCTGAGTTGCTAGCATGCTGTTAAGTCTATTGAAGCACAGCATGCCTCAGAAAGGTAACAGAATAAATGAGTTAGCATTTAGATTTGCAAGTAAACCAACAAAGATCATCAACCAAGTAAATGAAGCCTATTTCCACGGAGTTAAAAATAAGATTGGGGTACACAAACACATACACACCATAAACAACACACAGACACACATACACACACAAAGAAGAAATGGACATTAACTCCTCTGCCCTGATTTGCTTTAAACCCACTCTAATTCTCTGACAGATTTAAGGAAGCCATCACAGCAGACACTACCTCCTTCCCTCCAACGTAAGACAACTTGTCTTTGTGACTTCTAACGCAGCCTGTCCAACCTGACTTTCCCATTGTGCTAATTCTGGGTGACCCAGATTGGTGATCTTGGAGACTGAAACTGCAAATGGATGGTTGTTCAGATGGCCCTGTTATAGCATCAAAGGTGACTGTGAGGATAAAATAAAGCCAGTAGTTTAAAGTTACAAGTAGCAAATTCAAATTCATGTAGGTGTTATTATATTAAATATAGACCAACCTGGCCTATATTCATTGTAATCATATAGCTCCTGTTGGCAAGGTATAGCACAGTAAACCATTTATTTTGGGGACAAGAAATTCCTATTACTATGACAAAGTGTCTAGAATTGGCACATTTCTTGACAGAAATTTCCACTGAGTATAAATGAAAACACTAGATTATCTAAGAGTAAATTGTTTCACTTGTTTTCTGTATAAGCCATATACTTGAAGTATTATTTAAGTACTTCAGAAATATTAATTTTATTATTCTCTTTGCTTGGTGTTTGTCATTATTCATTATCCCAAAATTACATAGTCGTTGCTGTTTCTCTTCTCTGTTTTTCTCTCGCAAGCAGTGGTTCTCAATCATGGCTGCACATTAGAATCAATTCCAAAGTTTTTTTACTTAATTGCCTGTGGTGAGACTCAGTTATTGGTATTTTTTTAAACTCCCAAGATGATCCTATGGTGCAGTCAGGGTTGAAAACCACCGATCTTGGTGCATTTACTTTGTTTCAGAGCATCGAATCATTATCTAATAATGATTAAAGGCAGGGGTCACTGAAAGTATAATAGTATGGGAATGGCAACTTTACATAATTTCTTCTACATAGTACCCTGTGAAAGAACTGAAATTATTAGTTTTTTAGACACACTTTAAGTTCTATGAAAGCAGGGACTATACCTATCTCGGCTACTACTGTATTTACAGGTGTAGTTCCTTATTAATAACATAATAAACACTTGATAAAAACTTACTGAATAAATGAATGAACAAACAACCATACTGATAAAACCATGAATTTATTGGGAAGGAAAACATATTTCTTATGACAAAATTCTCTGAATATGATCTCTGGAAGATTCTGTCTAGCTCCTCTACTGTGTTGCTCCTGCATCACAGCTCCTTAAGAAGCTTCTCAAGTAGCTGTATATAGAACTCAGCAGGGTTTATATGTCTCAATGGCGCTCCATCAAATACAAGATATAAATTCCAGGGAGACAGCTATTATGCTTTTAACTTCAATTGTTTGAAAACAGAAGTAGTGACAACATATAAAATTTGTATATAAGAATAAAGGTGTTTGTTAATAAGTCAGAGACAGAAAGTAGGCGATGGTAGTGAGGGATGCAGTAAAGGAATTTAAAACAATGTTTGCTACTTTTTAAGAACAGTTTTTATACAAAGAGATGCAGGCTGTCTACTAAACAAGTTAATTTTAGCCAGCGGGTAAAAATACTCTGTATTCTCAGGCCAATGGCAACTCTGCTGAAAGAGAGCCAAAGTTTTCCAAACAGAGTGACCCTTGTTGTCTTTGTGTGAACTGACCAGCTCTTTTGGATTTTCCAGGGAGGGCAGGTGTTCACAGTTTTGGTGGTCAGAAAATTCCAACCTGCAAGACTGGACCGAAAAACACAAAACTATCATGATAGATAGAACCTTAAACAATTATGAGATAGAGACATTAACATTAATAACAATAACTAGGCATAGCCTTTTGCTTATTTCATTCACTGTTTTTCGTTATATTGAAATTTGATAAGGAAATCTAAAGAGTTGCAGACAATAATTCTACTTAGGTCTAATATGTGTATATATGTACAATACTATGTTTATTGAGCTGAATATTTAAAATATAGCTAAATATTTCTTGTTAGATATTCTGAATTGTTTTAACTAGTTATTGGCACATGGATAATAACTAAATTAATATTCTTACACAGTGTTATATATTAGTTATCTTTTCAAATTTATAAAATTTAAAAGGGAAGATGAGTCTTGTAAATGTAGCAGCGACTATCCTAAGCCTCAGAAAAATAACAGACATGCAATTTCCTCTGAAGTTAAAATGTATAAAACAAAAATAGTCAGTTTAGCAAATATTTACTAAAATGTATTAGGCACTATAATGGATACAGAAATAAGGCGACCAGTATCCACACTTTATCTGAATAATTCCTATAAAATCTGAGGTGCATTTATTTTTGAAATGGAAAAGACCACCAAATTCAAGTAGCATTTTTAAAATATAAAAGTTTATTGCTATCTGTATTTTAAGGTAGTTTCAAATATACCTTATAAGAAATTCACATTTGGGGCTGTGCTTCTATGTACTTTGGGTAAACTGCCCCAAATCACTTAAGATTCCCAAGGGAAAGGGCTGAGACTCAGAACAAAATAAAGGAAGTGTAAAGGTAATCAAAAAAAAAGGCTTATGAGGGCTAGAGGCCCTTTTCTTTTGCTGCTCTTGGCAGAAGGAACAAAGTGAAAGGCAATCTTCAGTGCTAAGAAAAATGCAGACATGAATTAATGGTGATTAAAAATTGGTAAATACTACCAGTTTCTTTATAAATATCTCTCCTAAACATGCTATATTTAATGGTTTAGGATACAGAAGATATGACCAAAGCAAAAGCCATAAAAGAGGCTTTCATACTAGGAAAATAATTTATACAACAAACACAAGTGTAGTCATTCCAGCTGGCATGCTGCTATCCATCTTAATTATTGCAATAAATGAACCGCTGGCCATCACTTTTAAAAGACTATGGAAATCTGGAAGCTTACCAAAAAATCAGACAGAAAAGCTTTATGTTAAAATAAAGTGATGATTAAATTGGAAATCAAGCCATAATGCTGATGATACATTTTTATTGGGATAAACTAGGTAGCTTTGTCTTTGAAAACTGTATCTATCTGACCTTGTAAATTTCTTGATTATTTGATAAGCAACTATACAATCTGTGGGCTATCCAAACACCAGACTGCACTTACAGAAAGCATATTTACTACTGAAAATAACTACAAAGGGGGTCCTGCAGTGGGCGTGGGTCAGCAGAAGGTAGGCTAATTGGAGACTGGGTAGATAGACAACATTCCCTTCCTCTGGCACAGCTGTTCTCAAAATGTGGTTCCAGGACCAGCAGCATCAGCAACATAAGGGAACTTAGAAATGCAAATTCTGGACCCCACATCAGAAGTGCTGAATTGGAAACTCTAGGCACTGGACCCAACAATCTATGTTTTAGCAAGCTAACCAGTTCACTCTGATGCATGTCCAAGTTTGAGAACCACAGTTCCAATGAAATGAAAGCTCCATGGGACCATATTGTGTTTGCTGCTGTATCCCCACTGCCCAATCTAGCACAATGGCTAGCCCATGGCCGGCACTCAAATGTTTGTTGATTGAATTCATTAAAAATAGAAACCTTTTTTCTGAAAGAAAGTAGATTTTAAAAGATATCCCAAACTATCATTTTAGGTATTTCTAGTGCTAGCGAATACATAATTTCATTTATAGAACAGAAGTTAAGCTTTTTTAAAAGCTTCATTAAAATGGACACATTCTTATTCAAATATAGTCAATAGCAGTTGAAAAACAAAATGTTCTTTAAAAAGTTATTGTGACAATCATTACATAAATAGCTTTGAATTTGTGAATGGGTAGTTAGTTGGTTTTTTTGTTGGTGTTGTAGGGGGGAGGATTATTTGAGGAGAGATTGGTCTTGAAAAATAAAATCTATTACCTATTATTCTCCATAACTGGCAAAAATTATTTTTTAAATTTAGTCATCCATTTAAACTTTTAGCTATCACTTCTTGTTACTCAACATAACAATATATTCATTAAATTTTGTGTCACAAAATAACTCTAGCACTTTGGATAGGTTCAATTCATATATACATGTGTAAAATTTGCAAAAATTATCCTTTATTTTTCAAATTAGTGTTTACAGAGAATGAACAAAAATAAAAACTTGAAAATAATAGTAAGGATTGCATCTGTAAACTCTAAACTTATATTGCCAGTTAAATAAGGGAACAGATACCAAGAGGATAATTTATGAGCCTCAAGGGGCAGAATAATGGCCATCATCATTTCACAAAGTACAATTTTAGGAGGCATTTTTATTGTATTTTTGTTTGAATTATAAGCTTTACTAGAAAGTGGGAAATTGGGCAAAGTAATACATTTTAACTCTAGCACACCATTTGATATAGCCTCACAAAAATATGTTACTTCAAAAAATTAATTCAATCCATCTGCAATAGGAAACCTGTCACCATGATCTGAAAACTTGCTGAAAGCCAACAAATAGAAAGTCAACAAACAATTTAATGCCTAAAGATATACATTCCCTTTTTATAAAAATTACTATTTCACATGCTGGTGTATAACAAGAGAACTATAGAACTGCTACGAAATGAATCCAGAGGCCATGACCTTTGGAAAGGAATGATAACCTGTAAGGGAACAACCTCTTCTCCTGAATTTCTTCTGAGGGGTTAGCTATGCCAATAACTGCTGACAACAGGAGCATCCAGGACAGGGGAAAAGAACAAAAGAAACAGAGGACCAGGCAGTGAAGAAAGCAATGGTTCTATCATATTTTAACTCCTAGGGAGTAGATATCACTGTAGAATGTCAAAAACTTTATTAAGTCCACTACAGATCTACTTTTAAAATTCAACTGGTATTAATGCCTTTATCCATATTTTGTTTTCACCTTTGAGGAAGAAGCCCAAGTTCCTAAGCACTCTTCTCCCGTTTCTTGGCTTCTCCTCCTCCAACTTTAACAGTTTGCTCAATCAATCCCCATTTGCTTCCCAGTTTAGTTCTGCCCCTTTGGCTTGCTCCTTCTTTTCTGTTGACCCACATACATATTTAGATCTCTTCTTTTCCAAATATTCTCAAGAGGATCAAACCTCTTATCTCCTTGACCTCTTATTTCTCTCCATTCTCTGTCTGCATTGTACTCCAATGATTTGTGTAGCTGCTCTGTCCTGTTACATCTTTTGATACAGAAACTGTATCTTATTCATCTTTATTCAACACAATAGCTATATGCAATGGCATGCTCATAATGGATGTCCAATAAACATTAGGTTAGTTAAATTAAATTAAAAGTGTTGTAGTAAGCAAGTATTATTTTGCCTGCCCAGTCCCTTCTGTTACCACATGCCCAGTTTTCACGAAACTGCGCAGAAACCTGTCAACTTCCCCTCCTCCAACCTTAGTTGACTGATCCAAAGTCAGTATCTGATCCAAGCTGAGCCAAAAAGAATCCTTTCCATGCTAATTTGGAACTGAAACTAGGCAAACCATGATGGTTAGTTTATTGAGTGGAGGAGAACTAAATCCAGGAGATAGACTAGCCTTCAGCATTAGAATCAAAACAGGATAGTCTGTAGAAGGAGAGAAGGCACACAAAGATAAACAAGAACTGAGAAATGAAGACCGAGAACTGACAGCGTTCATGCCCTTGATTCTATTTAGTTCCCAAGTTCTAAGTCCTAGTTGTATCATCTCCCTTTGTTATAGAGGTTTGTTTTTTTTTTGTACCCTCATTGTAAATTCCCTTTTTTGCTTAAGCTAGATCAAGTAGACCACTGTCACTGCCATAAAAGATCCTAAGCAACACAGGTACCAGAATCATGGGTCATATTTAGTTAATTACTTTTGACTTAATAAGAGAAAGCATATTTTCAGGGTAAATAATCTAAAATAGAAATCCAATGTGGAAAAGTCACTTGAAATCAGATAGAATATATAACATGAGTATACAGAGTAAGAAAGTAAGAAAAAACATCTACATGTGAGAAGTAGGAGTCTATTTGTTGTTTTGGATTTCTACATTTCTGTATTTTCTCCAAGGACAAAAAGCTCTAGGTACCTATTTTACTATACAGGATGAAGGTGACAATACGTGGAACATCACTATGAAAAAGTTCCATTGAATATGATTCAACATAAAATGTAAAAGCATACTCTGTTGTGGTCACTAAATATTTCTTTTTAATGGAGAGCTATAAAAGAGTCCAAAGTAATTGTTAAAAAATGTCAATAGCACAAATCCCTTGTCAGTAAGTTGGCAGGAAGGTCACTTGATTAAAATTTAAATCACAGATACTGATTGTTAACTTATGATAAGCTTTAGGTGCAATTCTGTGGCATGAGATGCATGCTTTATTTACCACACTTCCAGTTTATAACCTTATGAAAAACTCTATATGAACCTGGTTATTATTACCTACCCTGCGTTTGTTTCACCAATTATAAAACTACTCCTACTTTCCGTATTAATGGAAAGGATAACAACATAAAGCAAAACCTTATAAGGTCACTATGATGGATTCAGAAAAAGTAAAGGCAATCTCTGTAAGCTACTGAATTATTAAAGAATTTTCCAAAATATAGTTATTGGCCTGCCACACTTTCTGTATGGCTGTAGTTAATCTTAAAATGAAAAAAAAAATCATTTTCCAGACTAAATAAGTTTGCTCATGACAATAAATTCATGAGACCCATAGGCCATAGAGCTGCGTAGTTCTAAGTGTACACAATGTAACTCTGAAATAAGGAAAATAATAATTTTCTGGAGTACTTTGTGGAATATGCTTCATATCTTGCATTTTCTTAAAAAACAGTGATAACTTAGTAAAAATCCTCTGGGACAAAGGTCTGTTTTACAAAGTCAGCCTAGGTTGAAGGAGTTAATGGAAACCTTTGAGGCCTTAGTAAATGTAAATGGTAGCAACGAAGCAAAGAAATGTTGATTGAGAGGCCATGGGCCTCTTCAAGATGGAAAAGCCCAGGCATCCGGGAGTGAGAGTGGTAGCTGGCTGGCCAGGCCTGTGGTGTCTACAGCAGCCAACTGGAAATGTCTCAAGATGCCTGTGTTTCCCTCCTTGCTCATATGTCCAATTTAGGTACTGTCACCTCAGACAGATGCACACAGGCAGTGAGTCAGGTGTTGGACTACACGGAAAAGGAAAAGAGGAACTAAATACACTCAACCCACTGCCCCAAACTATTCTGTACTTTCTTAGTGGTTCAGTGATCTAAGAATTAATTTTAATTCTTTCAGCTTTAGGTGTTTTACACGCTGTTACCATACTCAGTGAAAGTGCTGTAGGACTCTGGCTACTGATGTGGCATTCTTGAGGAAATGGACTAGAACTATATTTTAAAAACACACAAAGCCTTTTTGTTTGTTCCTGTAGCTATGGGATTACTATGGCAATTTGAGGGGATTCATAATGCCTTTCATATACTATTCATCCCAGCTCATAAATTGAAAGCACTTTTACTTAAATCAGCCTGGCTTCAATACTTGACAAGTGAGCAGTTATAGTAGTCTGGAATTGTTGATTACCTACAGGCAGGTGTTCATTATATTTTTCAATTAAAAAAACAAGAACCTTTTACTACCTGTCTTAATTTTAGTATCTTATTCTTTCAGTTGTTTCTTTTAAAACACGTTTACATGCGTTTTAAAGTCTAATCTCTTTTGAATTAGCTCTTGACTAGCTGTGAAATAAATGTCAGATACAAAGGAGGGCCTAGAAATCAGACCAATTTGGATTTCTAAATACCAGAATACAATCTAAAAGTAAAACACCATTAGACTGCCAGTATGGAAAAGAATCATTTTATGAGTGATGTTTCTGAAAAATGCCAGAGATAACAGCTATAGGGAGATTGTGGCCAAGTGGTGTCTCTTTGATTCAAGTGAGTTATAAACATGTTTTGTATTAATCTATACTTGAAAAGAATCATCCTTTATTGTTGCAAAGATTGCTAGGAGGGTTAACTCTACCTCACAGAATTTAGCCCTGCTAAATTCCTCCAATGAAGAGATAAGATTTAATATTCTTCCATTCCTCTAAGCAGTCCTTAAATTAGAATAACAAAAATGTTTTACTTGCAGATATTTATGCTTCGAAATTTTCTACCATTGATAAAATTAGTTTGGCAATACAAATTTTCTCTATTCTGTGTAGTAAAGTTATATCTTTGATACTCCCTGAGGCCTCTAGCTTCCATTTATGAGATGCTAAGTATTCAGCATACCAGGCAAAAAATAATAAAAAAATACAATTATAATTGGCTACTTCTCCAAATTTAAAATTAGTAATAATTTAAGTAAGCTTAAAATTAAAAACTGGATGATATAAATTCCAAATTATGAAGAAATCTTATATGCAGCTTCAAAGAAATGAACTGTAGGCTTCCTTTGCAGGCTGTTTTGCTCTTCTGTTGTTGTATTTTTATTTTTAATGCAGAAATATAGTTCTAGATGATACCAGAAATCAAATAATCCTAAATTTGGAAAATATGTTTCATTTGCATAATATATTTAATGTAATATATTTTATTTATAAATGTGATTAAAGTAATGTTTCCTAAGCACTGCTTCTTCAAGTGTAAAGTCACACACCAGATTAAACAATGTTAAACAAATTTCTTTACATCAGGCATTAGCTAAGTTTATTCATATTCTGAATTTTAAGAGTGCGTATAAATGTGCACCATTTCACAAATGAATTTAGTCATGGCCTAATTATTGGCATCATAAGAGTCTGAGAAACATTTCTCCAGGACTACGATGCCACAAGCTTCTAAAGTTATCCATTTCATAAAACATGGTTCAACAACTTTGGTGTCAGAAAATTATTACTGATACAAAATTTAAATTCTTCTTGCATGTTTTCTTCTCATGCTTACTTTCTTGTCTACATAGGTGTGAATTCGTTAACTATATGTCTGAACAATCTTTTAGTAGGCATCATTTAGGTTTACATTTGTATTTGCAAATCACTTCAAAATGCCAGTCAACAAGCAAACTCTGCAATCTTGTCTTAAATTGATTTAAACTTAAATGTGGACTACTATTTTGTAAAATGTGAATAAAAATGAAGGGTCATTTTAATTCCAATATATTTGTAGGTTTACTGTAATAAATCAGAAAACTTTCATGGGCCTAAAGAAGAGAAAGAGAAGCGAGAAACATGCAAAAATGAGTATAACTGTTATTCTAAAATTTTATAATCATGGATAGCACTATATGCAATGAAATGTTCTAATTTCTCAATTCAAAATAAATACATTACTACTTGAGTAGATGTATCTCTTCTACAGTTTTGGTAGTAGCACTATTGTTATAATGATCTTTGTGCTAGTAGTTTATTTAAAAATAATACACAAATTATAAATATTCAAATCACATAAAAGAATATGCACTTAAAAAAAAATGGCTTCCCTTCTATCTCATATCCCCAGCCCTCTCTTTCAGAGACAGTCATTACTAAATGTTCTTGTATATTTTTCAGAAAAAAATAGCTATGTGTATACAGGCATGTTAAATTTTTGTCTGTTTAAAGACATATTCCACTTTCATGCAAACGAGCATATCATATACATTGTTCTGTCACCACATTTTTCTTACTATCCTTATATTTTTAATAAAAAAGGATAAAGAAAATTATAGTGGGATAATTTTCCACTTTACATGAAAATTTTTTCCTCTTATCTATTATATTTGAATATGTGTCATATTTAAACTTTTTCATGGAAGGTACAGTATATTAAAACATTATTTAAGATGTTGATAATAATGGCAGTATTAACAGTAATAGCTAACATTTCTGAAGCCTGTACTCCTTGCCATTCAATTTGCTAATTACTTTACAAAGATTATCTCATTTAGTTCTTTCAACAAAACTCTGATATAATTATTATTATTCCTTTCACTTTACAGATAAGTAAACTGACCTAGAGACATTACATAACTTGCCCACTTAAGTAGCTTGTTTCAGTTATTCATTCTTTCTCTTTTCTTTCACAAAATCCTTAATATAACCATTCAATTTATAGTCTTTATATCTTGATTGTAAAGTGTCAGGATTTTGAGCCTCCAAGAGCTAAAAGGTCCACAGGGTGTGGCTAGACTCATTTGGAATCTATTGCAATAATTATTAAGTTCAAAATCTACCCATTTTATCTTTTAAAAGAAAAGGAAAGAAAAGTCTGGTCTCTTAAACTAAGTTTCCTAGAAGGATATTTCTACAATCAAATATTAAGCTAAGGTGTAGATCCAACATCCCAACACTCAAAAATCATAGACAATTTGAACCAGAAGGGATCTTAAATTACAGTTTCTATCACTTTACAGATAAGAAAAATGAAGTATTTATCACCAAATTTATTATCCTTTCATAGTGATGTCTACATTGAAAGAGATATCAGAAACATCTCTGCCTTGAGTATGGAATACATATAAAACATTCCAGACAGACAATTGGCTATAACATTTTCTAACACTATCAGCGATAGCGGTCTCTCAGTCGTTCTCAAAAGCAGCAAATTCAAAGTCAAGGAACTAGCTTTTTCTTTCAGCTGCTGAATCCTGTTTTGTGATTATTGGTGTGGGACAGCTGTCTGTGAAGACAGGAAATCATGGATCAGTGTTTTCACAACAGCTATTAATTCACAGTTTACACCTTCCTTCTCCAGACGTTAACTCTTCCTCACAGAACCTGTATTGTATAAGGTTTAATCAAGTTTATTGTTTTTCTCTGAACCAAATCCAATTTCTCTAAATCTTTATTTAAAATATTGAAATATAATAGTGTATTCTCATGAAGTATGTTCAGTGTTGAACAGGGGAGAAGTTGTATCCCTCCTTGTCTATCATAATTTCACACACTGTTAATGCTTGTCTGTACTGTATTCTTTATTTCTATGACTTATTATTTTATTTATGGTCCACTGTGACTGGGAATCTCAATCTGCAAAATGTTACATGTCTAGCCCTTAATTGAGCATGCTGGTGAGAACAAAAGAAGAACAAATAATACCAAAAGATACAATGCAAAGATCCTTTTTATTCGGCAATGGAATTAAATCACACAACACATAATCACATGGAAGGAAATCCACCCAGTTCTGGCCTAATATCATCATTGAACAAGCAAAGAAATAAAGAACAAATATATGAAGTGACTAAGCAAAATCCCAGGGCTGCTGACAAAGGCAGAACCGAAACCTGGGGCTCATATTCCCTCTCCAATCTTCTACATCACTCTGCCATTGACCATCGGCAGTCAAGCCCCACAGAGTAGGAAAGCTCCTGGTCACTGTTATTAACGCCACAATGATCCTGGTTACTGTTATTGATTCAACAATGATAAACCAACACTCACTATTAAATGTTTTCTAGTTTAATTACTAAATAATAAAGTTAGTGGAGTGTATGAACTGTTTGCATGGGGCCTGTTTTCTTCTTTTTCATTTTATTTTATTATTTGTGAAGCAACTATGTTTAACAGTGTACTTATGTGGTTAACAAGTACACACTGGTTCTGCTGTGAGAATCAATGTTATTTTTTTTAAACTTAGTAGTACATTCCGTATCCTGCAAACATCTAAAGAGAAAAAGCTAACAGGTTGTGCAATATTTCCAGAGGGCAAAGTAAATAATCAACAAAAAAGTAAAGGATGATCTTATGTTTGAAGCGTTTCTGGGCTTTGTTTGACGGTTTCTTAGGGTTTTTTGCGGGAGGTGGGGAGGATCGTTTATTATTTTTATTTCCTCCTACCATTCCTATAGCAAACTCATTTGGAAGCTCAGCCTGTCTGACTACTAAATACTGCTGTGGAAAATGTAATTACTCCTCAGCTATTCTATTTCTCTTATGGAGAAATCTCTAAATTTCTATCTAGAAAATGATCTGAGGTGAAAAAAGAAGATGAAACTCAAAACTTATCAATTTGAAATATCATTAACACTTAATATGATATTAACCAGAGTGAGATTAAAACTACTGGGAAAATAATGTTTATTAGATAACATCTTCATACTACCTTTGATATTTGTTTTCATGTTAAAGGATTAAGCTCAGAGGATAGCATTTTAAACATTGTAGACCGTGCTTGTAAAAGGCATACAGTGATACCAGTTATTTGGTAGTTCCTGAATTGGGCTTTGTGTCCCAACAGGTATGCTTCTCATAAATATGCCTAACTCGATAGGAAATAATAAACAGCTTCCACATAATTTTAATTTAAAAAATCCACAACTCACTAAGAAAGCAACTAAACATATATATTTACTTTAATATGATGATAGGCCAAGTTTAGGCTCTCAGGAAGTGGGGTCTGATGTCTAGGGGTAAAGGTCACAGGGAAAAGGGGTAGGAAGGTAGGATGTAGGGAAAAAGTCGTGCAAAATCTAAGCATGGGTAATAATGTCCCTAGCCAATGAGAATGGATTTGTTTGGGCTCTCTCTTTATGAATAAACCAAGAGAGGGAAGCTGTAAGTAGAACCAAATTTGCAGTTTATTATGACCTTGAATATTTCTATTCAGTTGGCCCATGCATGAACCATTGCGTAGTTGATTCCAAACAGATGTAGAGGCACCTGTTCTAACCAAACACGTTTCACTGGTTCAGTTTTGTCTTCCTAACTCTGATTTTCTAAAATCCATTTCTTCTTCCTTCAGATTTGTTCACCTATCAGACTTCCCTGTCCAGAACTTGACTAGTCACCCATTCATCTCTCTGTTATACTCATTTCTCTAATTTTAACTTCCTCTGCACACTTGGGAAGTAAACTCTTTATTCCAGCCCAGCCCCACTCTTTGAAATAAAATCCCAATGCTCAAGTCTTATCTCAGGCCCACTGATCTCTAGATTTAGAGCAGATCATTCAATACTATATTAATAGTATATGTTCCATCCATCTCTTGGGGGGAGTAGTTTCAAAAACACTGTCTTACTAGATTCTCACTGGTTCAGGGAACTGAATCTGTACAGATAAGCCTTTAGCACTCACCAAAGATCTGAGTATACACAAATACGCTCAGTTGGAAACTGACAGATGTATTGTATATTTATATAATTTCACTATTAAATGATATGCCTTAGACTGTTCAGAATTACTCAACTTTGATGAAGAACCATGAATTCACATTCTGCTATTGTAGAATTTGATAAGCACTGCTAAATTTGGTCAATAAGTATCTGGATTTCAATAGAGATTTACATCAAAATTTCTCTGTAAGAAGTTTCTTTCCAGCCATTGTTCTCCCCTCTCCAAGATAAAAAAATCAAGTGATTTTTAGTTATTGAGAAGAGAGATTCAAATTTGGAATTATTAGAGTGTATTATCAACTCCATGCAGAGCCGAAAATAAAAATTATTTTATAGTATGATGTTACTGGTCCACGTAAGCAATCTGTGGTTATCTCTTTTTAAACAGCAATTTCTCTTTCATGCTAGCATTCAGGTTTTGTCTCTCTTTTCTCTCTGTAGAGAGGTCCACTCATTCCCTCCTGTACCTTCCTCAGTAGTACAAGCTGCCCACTTAAGTATCACATGTCCTCTACAGCATATACAGAACACTCAACGTTTCCTGTAATTACACCCATTATAGTAAAATTTAACTTTTTAAACCTATTCACACAGAATAAAATAAGGCTCGTTGATGAGGAAAATTATTTCATTGTATTAACCTGAGATTCTGCTTCCATGGAAAAGTGAAATCTCTATTATTTTTATATTGTCTGACATGTCTGTGGGAAGATTATTTTGTTGGATCACAATATCATTAATGTGAAATCTATATTAGAACCCAAGAATCCATGCAATATTTGTCATAGAAATGGGTAACATTTTTTCAAGTAGAAGAGATAAAAAATAATAATTTTCATGTAGACTACTTGATTAATCCAGACTCTTAACAGGTCATTGGTATGGCCCAACCAGTTTTATATATTTAAAGAAAGAGAAAGTCTCATTTACTTGGCTTTATTTGATAATAACTTTGCTCTGATTACTTTTTGATACATATGCTATACTGCATTCAAAGTCTTATATTGTAAAGGCTGAAAGTGAGAGTGTTTTGTAATTCAAAAAATAAAATAAAAAGTACAGTTTTTACATTTAAAATTGATTATACAAATATATTGGTCATTCTTTTGTAAAGTACTACTGTGCATGGAGCACAGCAGGTATACAATACATGGGAGCTATCAGTGACAACATGTTGCATTTATATTGGTTTATCTGGACAAGTAACTTTTATAACATATTAGAAAAATATTAGAATTTCTCTGTGGGAATTCAGGACTTGACTATCAGACCATAGAAGTAAAAATTTACTAACAATGTTTTCTATGGGGAATAAAACCATAGGGAAGTTAAAATTCAGAACAACTGGGAAGGATCCAAAGTAAAGTAAAAATAAAATAAAATAAAGGCTTATTTAAAAAAAAGACTTTAATTAAAAAGATTATAAGGATTTAGATTATTTTGCCCAGAGAAAAGATGTCAGTTTCAAGAGCACAAGGTTTATTTTTCAGTAAAAACAAAATCTTTCAATTTTTATTTAGGTTTGTGTCTGAATTCTTTTAATTCGTCAATAAAAAAATCCTTCTGCAAAAGTAACACTAGATTTTCTCTGAATTATCTCTGATATTTTACTGTTAACGGCATTCAAGGCATGGTCCACAATACACACATATTTTCTGTGGTACAAATATATTCAATATTGCCTGTGTGATTGATCAACTTCTCATGAAATCTTTTCTATACTATTTTTGCCATATTCAGGAAAATGCCCTGATCCAAAGGTTTAATCTAAGAATTAAAAACAGGAGAAATAAAAATATTACCAGTCGTTTACTGCCACTGAGAATGTGTTCCTAGAATTACCCTAGAAAAACTTAGTTAAATAAATCAGTTTAAATAAATTTTTGTATTTCTCCGGATGATCTTACATTTAATGTTCAATGTCTATGAAAACTCAAAGAAGACAGTTATTAAGGTTTTTATTTTATGTTAATCTGGATTGACACCTGGAAGAAAAATTAGTCTAACTTTATTTCATTTCTTTTTATACTTCATTGCATAGCTTGGGTAGAATATGGCAAATACTGTTTTGTTTATTTTTTTAAAGAACCATAATTCAGGATATTAGTCATTCTCTAACTAAATTTTTAAAAGCAATTGAAAAATTGTCTCAATACAGATATTTCTAATTCATATGTGAATATACGTAGGCTTTATTAATAATCGATATTTCTAATTTTGACTAATGTGTTTATTCAATCATCATATATGTACTGGGGATATACTGTATATCAGTAGACACTGAGCAGAAAAAAGACTAAGACATAGGCCCTGCCTCTAGAACACAAAAATATTCTAAAGTAGAGAGAAATGAATAAACAGGCAATAGGCAATAAGTGAAATTAGCTCTGGAACTACGCCGAACGGACACTTTAGGACGATCAACGAAGAATTTCTGGAGAAGATGGAATCTAAACTGTGTTCTGAAGGATGGAGATGCTAGCTATTTTTCAGACAAAGGGAGGGTGATGGGGGAGGGTGCAGAGAGAGTTCTGGAAGAAGACAGTGACATGAATAACAACACAGGAAACAAGAAGGCCATGGCACACTTAGAAGTATGGCTGGAGCATGGACTTCCAAGAAAGACTGTGTTGAGAAATGCATGAAGGACCTTAAATGCTATGCTAATAAGTTTGCAGTTTATCCTTACTGCAACAGGGAGCCATTGAAGTATTTTAAGCAGAGCAGTTACAAGATTCTATTCATATCTTACTCATTTTAATGGCAGAGGGGAGAAGAGATTGGAGGGGAGCTAGACTGAAGTTAGGGAAAACTTTAGACTGTTTATTTTGTTCACTTCCTTAAAACTTCTCATGATCACTACTCTATTTTACTCAGAATCTAGAGTCTACATAAATCTGTTATAAGCACACACACATTTTCTTACTCCTAAGTTACCTCTGGCCAACTTACAGAAATGACCTAAAACAGCAATATGTTCTCAGACATTGTGAACTACAATCTGTCTCTTTTTTAGCCTTAATTTTACCTCTAAGTTTAGATTTCAACCACAGGATCACAATGCAATGATGATTTATTATCAGATGATAAGAATTGTGTCATCATGAATATGATACTAATAATTAATGGATAAAGTCTAGGCATTTGTGAATGATTTATTTATTTTATATAGTGAATAGATTCAAGGTTATGCCCAATAAATAATATGACATCACTCTCATTAATATTCCACTTCTTGAGTAGGAAAAAAAGGTGGAGTGGGGAGGAGCTACAGCTATCAATTTTATGATTTTGAACAACCTGAGACCTCTCTTCTTTATGTACTCATCGGAGTAAGCTGGGTTTGTATTTGCGGGAAGGTGGAAAGATTAACTGAAATTAAATATTTCAATAATACTAACAATTTATTGCGAGCGTATTATTTGACAGTCATACGATTGGATGAGTTTGTCCCTACTGCACAAATTAGGACAGAAGACGGGTTAAGCAATTTGTCCAGTGTCACCCGGCTGGGAGGGTGGAGGATGGAGATACAGGTCTCAGAACCACACAGTCTGGCTCCAGAAGCCACATTCTCAAACTCTAATCTATCACAGAAAGAAAACTAAATAAAACCAGCACTTACTTGAAAGAACGCTTAAAACCTTAATGCATAAACTACAGGCCTCAATCCCAGGCTTCCCTACCAGCACCGCCACAAGAGCACATATCTAATTTTAATATGAAATGTTTAAAATCTGTCTCTGTTTTGGAGATTCTTACATGTACCAGACAACTGGGCCGTTTCTTTAACTGATGGCATTTTTGAAATAAATTAGGAGGTCTATGTGTGAGATTATGCAATTTTCTGCAGAACTCAAAAAAATAATTTCCATTTTGAATAAAAGTAAATGGGGATCGTCATTTAAAACCTTCTTTTCCTTAATTGGACCTCCAGTAAAAATTATTGCTTACCATTGATTCAAACCTATATAAAATATTCTAAATCAATGTATAATTTTGAATCTTAGAATTTTTAAGCTGCAAAGATCTTAGAAATCATATGAGACAATACTTCCTTGACAAAAGTGAACCTCATAAAGGGTAAATGAATTGTCAGGGTCACACAAGTGATGGATATCAACTTAGATTGAAAATATAGTTGGAGTTATCTAAATCAAGGGGATATTGGGGAAAATAAAAAAGAGGGAAAGATATGAGTATAGGCCATTTCCACATAGAAATCTATAATCACTTGATTAAAAATCTAGGCAGAGTGAGAAAAATACTATTTTTCTTCTCCTATTCTAATATATAACTGTTTTCACTTAATAGATACCACAAAAGTATTATCAAAATATTCATTATTTTATTGGAAATAAACTTTGTTCTCCTTTGATTCTTTGCTATATTAAAGTATGCTTCTCAAGAGTACACCTACTTTAATTTCTTCTAGTGATTTATTATCCAAAGGGTATAGGGAACTAAGAACTAGGGTTTTAAAACAATTATTTGTAGAAGCATTTTTTGAATTCCATTAACAAGAAGAAGATATTACTCAATTTCAAAAAAACATTAATATTAAAATTACAGATTTTTAATAATTTCACCATTAAATTAGAGGTCACCAGAAAATCATAATTAATAAAGCACCCTCCAGTGCTCACAAAAAAAAAGTAGTGGAGCTCCCTCTATTGAATTATGGTTGAGAAAATATGCCTTGTATTTAAAATCACAATTTTATCTTCAAAACAATTATTATAATAATTGTAAATTTTTTCTCTTTCTAAGCTCTAGTACCTTTCAAATTTTAGAAGCACATATGCAATATCAATTTCTAAGAATAATATTGTAAATTACATATGTCTTTATAATTTTAGAATGTGTTCTTTCTCTTTCATGGTTTTTGTTTGCAGGAAATTACATTTTAAGGCTGCAATTTTCAATTTGCGTTTTTCTTTTGTTTTCCTTGAGTTGGTAAACTAAAAAGTTATTTGACAGATACTGGGACTATGATACATCCTAATAAGAATATGAATTCCAATTTTGTTATGGAAACTCAAAAATGTAGTTTAATGGAACTAAATATATCTTCCAACCAGTAAAATGCGGTATTTCACATATTTTTCTGATATGAATAAACTGGCATTTATTATAATATCGTGATTACTTAAAAATGTGATTCATAATGATTATTATTGGTTGAAGAGTCCACTGTGTGCCAGGCACTGAGACATGTGCCATACACTCATTATCTTTTTGAATATTCATATCAAATGAACTTCATAGTACTGTAATCCTCATTTTACAAAACAGAAAAAAAGACAAGAGACAGTAATCAAACTAATGCTCTGATACAGAGCCCAAGCTCTTGAGCTCTTGTGCAATGGAATATATGCTATGTATTGACAGTCTGTGAAATCTGTAAGCCTTGACAGTCTATAAAAATTAAGCAATTAGTTTTTAATACCACTGAGGTATAGCCACACTGTACACAAAAACTCACTACTCAGGTAGTTCAAATCCTTTCTAGCTGAACATTTAGGATCAATTCTAAAAAATGATCACCTCTAAACTATACCTGGAAACTCTATTCTTTTTACTGTTTTATCATTTATTTTAGAAAGAAGACATACTTCTTATCAGCAAAGAGAAAAAAAGCTGAACAGATGCAGGTTTTGTTTTAATAAACAGATACTTATTTGCCATTCTACTATGATAAGAAAAGCAATTTTATCATATGCTAATAAATCATTTCTAAAGGAAAATTTCTATTTGAGAACTAAATTACCATATACTGGGGTTGGGTTGAGTAGGGGATTAATCCAACAGGGTAAATCCAAATATGTATTGCATTTTACTCTTAGATCTGATATCAAAAGCATTATTCATATTTAGAGCCATGCTCATCTCTGCAAAAATATAAAACCTATGCCTTATGACCAACATAAACACTTTTCTTGGGAAGTGTCATACCTATCACCACATAGAGAAAATGCTTGCAGAATGAAGTATAAATGCCACAAGTTTGGACATTTAAAACTAAATGCTAAGCAGAAACTGCTTTAGTTTCATAAAATTACAATATGTACATACTAATATTAAGTCCATTATGAGTGTTTGTTGCCTTGTTTTAAAAATATATCTTCAGCATATGCTTGTTGAAAACTCTTCATGTACATATTTTATGTTTTTTTTTAATAAAAGTACCTATAAAAATATATTTTACTCCTTTTCACAATAGGTCCAAAAATTACAGGGTGAAACATTTAGTAGCACTGATTTTTAAAATAAATTTACAGAAGATGGTATTTTTATCAGCTCATAAACAATTTTGACAAGCCTGTTAAAACAAACTTGTTGGAAGAAATGTTCAAAATATGATTTACTTAAAAATAACTGAAGTCTGTTTAGTAAAACTATTAAACTGGGTTTACAAAATGGCATTATTTAGACGTATATTGCATCTACAATGAACAAACACGAATATTTGGAAACCATTTGTGTAATGAAAAACATTATCAACTACTCTTAAGGTTCACATCTTGTTGCCTGTTAATCCACTGCTTCAGTTAATCTCATATCACAGAGTATGAATCTTCTAAAATGGAAGAAAATATGGCTTACAATTACATGGTTTATGTTCTAAAAGTTACCCGTCTCATATGGAAAGAGCAATGATAATAATTCATAATAAATGCACTTCTTTCCTGCATTTGTGGTTCCATCTCATGTATAAAAATTTAGGCACAAATCTGTCTATAGCTTTTGCCTTACATATGAGTGTGTGTGCCTATTACTCCTATAATTCTCATTTTTTCCATAAACTTTAAATAAATAAGAACCAACATATCCTGGTTTTTAAGAAGTTATAGTAATAGTACAGAGTTATGGAGGAAGTATGGGGAAGGTACATCCCCATATACTTTAGCTGGGACTAAAGATACTCTTTTTTAAATAGAGATATATTTGACATATATTTGTTTTAGGTGTACAGTATAATGATTTGATAGATGTATATATTGCAAAAATGATCACCACAATAAGTTTAGTTAACATTCATCACCACACACAGTTACAATCATTTCTTGTGATGAGAACTTTTAAGATCTACTTTCTCAGCAACTTTCAAGTATACAATATAGTATATACCCTTTGAACCGTAATTTTAGAATTTCTTTCTAAACAAAAAATACACATATTCTTTGACTCAGCAATTTCACTTCTAAGACATTTTCCTGCCAACATAATTGCTCATATGGACAAGAACAAGTATTAAGATGTCCACTGCCGTATTGTTTGTAACAAATAGATTAGAAACAATCTACATTTCCAAGAGCTGGGGAAATGGTTAATTATGGTGTGTACAATAAACTCCAATACACCATGTTAAAAAATGATGTAGAGCTATATGTGCTGATATTAGATATTCTCTTAATCTCCAACATGTGCTGCAAAGTGAAAAAGCAAAGGTACAGTACGTTCTCACTAGATATGTTTAAAGGGTGGGAAGTTTATATGCAAATATGTGCTAGTATATAAGCATTTGAATAAAATCAAAGAGATCCTCTTCTGAACCCCGTAACTGGTAAGTAAATTAGGGAAATTAAAAAACAAGTATTTGAACAACTTCAAGGAATTCCTGGTCACCTCCAGGAGTTAGAGCCATGTTCCTCCTTAGTGTCTTCACTCATTCCATTCTCTCAGCCCATATCTTTTGTTTGATTATTTCTCATCTCGTACTTCAGATATCACTTCCTGAAAGAACTTTTCTGAGTTTTTCCTAAACTCCAGACCAAATTTGGCCACACTGATGTAAAATGCTCTTTATGTGCCCTTGCCGTACTTAGCAAAAGTTCTAGCAAATAATTATATAATTAGTTGACTGATGTCTGTTTCCCAGAGAGGACATAATTTCTTGGAGAGACAGTGGACCTTGGCTATTTAGTAACTAGTTCATGGCAGTATCCCCAGCACCAAGCCCAATGCTTTGTACATATTGAGCACAATAAATATTTATTGAATGCTATTATTAAACGTTGAATGGTTAATTGACAAGAGTTTTAATTTTGGATTGGTTAACAATATGACCTTAGGCAAGTAGCTAAGTAATTTTAAGGCTCTTCATAGCTCCAAAACCTTGAACCTATGGGTCTAAATATACATCAAACTAAGAACATTGTTGTCTCTAAAAATGGTGGTTAATCTTCTACTGAATTTTAGGTAATCTCTTTACCTGTATCTTCATCTAGCTCAGCTGTCAAATAAGAGAACTGAACAAGATAGACATCTAAGGCACCTTCTCATTTTTCCAATAACCCCTCTTCTACCACATTTTAGCTTCTGATCATGAATTGCATGCCTTTAACCCTTCAATTTCTCTCTCTCTCTCTCCCTCCACACACACACACACACACACACACACACTTTCCATAATTTTATTCCTGGGGAAGATAAAGTTTGAGCAGTAGGAAACAGTACTCTTACTGGACACTGCTCTATAATATATGAGCCTCTATAATATTTCTTGCCCAATAATCTGAAAGAAGAGGGTGTAGACTGTGAATATGGGGCTGAGGATCTGCAGTAAGGATCCCTGCTGTTGCCACACCCCTCACTACTATCCTGAGAGGTAGACTTCCATCAAGAGAACTAGCCTAGGGAAGCCTATTAGAAAATGAAAGACCATGGAGAAGAATTAATTTTTCCTGAACAACAACCAGCCAAATCCCAGAAGCAAAGCTTCATAGGTTGACTCACACAGCAGCCTACAGTAGAATGGCATGGAGCTAAAATCAGAAAAGCACCCAACTGTCCAGCTTAAATTGCCAAACTGCAAAATAATGAACTACATAAAATGGTTGCTGTTTTAAACCACTTTATTTTGGAGTACTTTATTATGTGGCATAGTTAACTGATACACTGTGGTTCAAAATTTTAATAAGAGTAGCAAGACTTATTTTTCTGTTTTTTGCTTGATTTGGAGCTAGGCAAATTTTATAGCCAGAAACCTCCCTACTATTAGGGAAAGTACTTGGGAATATGCTGACAAGAGTTTTAGCCACAGTGTCCAATGCCCGCTCCCTTCAATCCGTCTTATTAAGGACAAATCTATGGCATCCTTTACCCGTGTGCTTAGAAAATACCCTCTCACAATTCCTATCTCCATTTGCTTTTGGAGTTTTCTGAATATCTGGGACACTCAGAGATATTTGAACCAAATAACATGTGGGTGATCAATTAGGAATAGTCAGTCTTGGCACCAACTGTTCTGGCTATATTGTTGGCTGTCCCAAGTCAGGTCACCATACCTAACTGATACAACTGTAGTTCACATGTACAAAAAGACTTGAGACCCTCCTTCAATTTTATAGACATCTTTGGTAATTTATTCTTAGATCTAAATTGATAGTGGAGCTACTGAGAAGCCTCACAGAAGAACAGAATGGGAATTGTGCAGTTGGCTAAGAAAGGATTTCAGTATCAAATTGAAACAGGCCTTCCCTAGATAACTGCATGGCTAAGTATAGCTCCCAGGTCAATTTCAAATATCATTATTCTCTTGGCATCTCAGGTCGATTCGGTTTCCACTCCAATCCACGGAATCCTTAATGTTCCACACGTACTACAATATTCTGGGGTTCCAGCCATAACCTTATATCTCTCTTATACTTGACATTAAAGAGGCATATAACCCCTTATTGATACTTCACTATTGCTGATACTTAAATAAAAAAGGTTAGAAATATTCAGTTTGTCAGATTGAGGAATGTCTTATAGTTAAGTATTCTATGACAGACACATAATCAAGTCATTAACAATTATCGTGATCATCTAATTTGCCATCCAAACTGCACTTTTGAGAGTAAAAAGGGTACCATTAATAATCGAATAAACCAGGCATAAACCAGGAGTGTCTTGGATATACCAGGATGTATGGATCATGGAGTGATAGAGAACAGAGCTTTAGGGGAAAAAAGGCAAGGAAGCAAGCCAGGGAAACTGGACAGCTGTCTAATTTCTGATTAGTCTATTCTCCCACAATTTTGTTTCATTTTATTGCAATGCTAGAAGATCAGACACAGTCATGTTCATTGAAGTACCTCAACTCAAAGTTGAATTATGTAATCCTTTGATTAGAAACTATTTTGGATTTTGCACAACTCTGATTGCCCCTTGAATGGAATGGATAATTGAAAACTGACTGGATAAATAAGAGAGGAAGCAGTCAAAGCTAATTTCATTCTTGGAACATATACTACAATAATGGGCTATGATAACAGGTTACCATAAAACAATTACTGAATATCATAGCACAATTGGAACTAGTCCTAGCTGAAATATATATGTTATTCTGTCTAATAAGGTTGGGGGGAAAGAACATAAATTTTATTATTTAAACAGAGAAATTAGCTGGATGAAAATATCAGTAACTCCAAATATACGATAACATTTTGTACACTACAGGGATACTTGTAATAATTGTAGGATTTAACTTTATCAAAGAGCCTATAATATCCTCTTCTTAAACATAGAAGATATATTTTAGCCTTGGCTTTGTTCTCCACAGGGAAAGGACACTTCTGCCCTAATAAAAAAAAGCAATGGGAAATATAAATGGACATTTTTCTGGACATTTTATTGAAAATAAAAAGGAGCTGATATCCAAAAGTAATAACCAAATAAATATTAATTCATCACGCAGCACTCTCAAGAAATTTTTCTTTAGCATTCCAGTGGGTTAGCTCATCTTAATATGCCACATACACTCATGTGTGAGAAATAAAATGGGCCTTTTGAAAACCTAACAGTGAAGAATAAAATTAACACTTTGAGAAGAACTAAATTTAAGTTTCCATGTATACACACAGGTACAGAGATACTCTTTTATCATATCTGTACCTATGTTGCTCTCCTGCGTATTTGGGATAACATGTTGCATGTGTCAGAGAGCTAGAATTCTTTGATGATGTTTTATGTGAAACAGATGGCCAGAACAAAAAGAGGTGTGTTTGGGAATATAAAACAAGGTGATTATAAAGCATTTAAAATACTATATGACAAAAAGCTGCCATCTTACACTAAGTAATGCTGACAACTTAGTGCTCAGTTTTACAAAGGCCTATATTTAGTGTCATGAAAACTTGAGGGAGAAAAAAAAGAAAAGAAACATTTTTGCCTGCTTTTAATAAAATGGTCAAAGTGATAATTAAGTGGAATAAATTAAAGAGTGTTATTCTATTAAGAATATAATAAAAGCCTTAATATAGCATGTTTTACTTGAAAAATTCAAAATGCTGAGCAAGGGAGTTAGTAATCTCACCAAAATCAGAACAATGTACTACATAGGGAGATAATTTTACAGATGGGAAATAAAAAGGAGTATAAAAATAACTTCCCCCAAGTTTACAACATTCTTAAGCAGCACAGCTAAAAACTGAACACATGAGTACTGACTCCATTATAAAGAATTTTTTGTTGACACTTAGGAGTCTTAAAGTAGGTTTTTATTGATTTTCTTCTTTTTAATAAGTCCACAGTAGACAAGCATTTTCTTCTAAATTTCTATTTTAAAAGATATGCTAGTTTGAATTTTCTAAAAAGTCAGAAAAAGTTTGGAATCTAGTCATGAAAATATTTTAGATTTCTATAGATTTGAAAACAATGGGAAAGCATTATTATTTTCTATTTCCTTCTATATTGTACTTATAACCATGGAGCAAATCAACTTCCTTGTTTAGGAGCCTTTTTAGGGTGTACATATAAGGCTTTGTCACATAAACATATTAGCATCAACCATCACTTAACATTTTATTCTAGGAACTATATATGAAGTTTAAATAGAGTCAGTCTTCCAGAAGGGATGGGTTGCATATATATATATATTTTTTTTTATGACCTAAAGCCCTTTCTGACTGTTGGGGTCTCTTTTCCCAGGAGAATGGGAGACTAATTCTCTCCAGTATAAATTTTTTTAATAGCCTTATTCAGGCTTGGAGGAGTAATCACAAGATACGAGTTTATAAAAGTAGGAAAAAAGACAGAAAGCTAGCAATTGGGAGCCACTGACATTTTTCTAGTAATACAACTTATATGAATCGTGTCTGTCCAGGCTGTTTGAAAGCATTAGAAAAATACAGTTGGAAAATGACTCTGCCTTGCCTAAATGGGCTTTTTACCCGAGGTCATTAGAAACAAACGGTTGAGCTGGCAGAGCTTTCAGAGAGCAGAGCCTTAGTCCACCCTTTTCCTTACACATGAGAATACTGAAACCCAAAATGGTGAAATGACTTGCTCAAGTGCCTGAAGGTAAGTGGTCCCAAAACAAACCTAGGAAAGCAGTCTACTGAAAATAGTGCCCCATTAAATCATAAATTGCTATTGGATTAAATAAATCATCAAAGAAAAAGCAGTATTACTGCCTACTAAGCAGTTTGCAGTTTTGAAATTATAAATTTTAATAGTCCTACATCAGTTAGTCTGAAAGGACATTATTTGAATTGATGCTCTTCCCAAGGCCTACTGAGATAAACGGATACATTCCAAACATGATAACCCACTGAAAAAAAAAGCTTTAAGTGTGCTTACGTCTTGGAATGAACTTTTTATCAGTGAGCAATTAAGAAACATTCCAGAGGGGGTGCACACAGATGACCCAAGAGAAGAAACAGTTCAGGGCCCATCTCCTTGTTGTAAATAATCAAGGAAAGCCTTTTTTTTCTTTTTTTTAAAGCAATACAAAATGTTACCACAGGCTGACGCTCTTTCTACGAGAATAATAAAATTCTTGCTCCCTCGGATGCTGAGCTCATACTTCATTGCCTTCATCTCCGAATTCAGTTTCCGTGGTTCATAGATAATTCTCCTCCTGCCTTCAAAACAGGTAACATGCCATGCCTAAAATATATCCATGACTAAGTAGCGACTACAGACCGACAGACCTGCAGAGGCAGTTTCACAAACTCTAGTTTTTGTTCTCTAGGTCTGGACACACTATCAAAACCGCTCCGGAAATGAAGGGCTGCAGGGGGGCCAGTCCCTTCATTCAGTCCCTTTGCCTAAGCCAGCTATTGGTGCTGCATCACCCCCGGGCTCAGCGGTGCAGAAGGCTCTGGAGGAGGGGCACTTGCCGTCCAGGACTTGCACCCTGAATCTGGACGTGGCGCTTTTAGTGCCATAATTCTCTCTTTTAAAACACACTGACGCCGCACCGAAAATCTGGCGCATTTGCCAGTCGGGTAATTTCAAGGAAAGCGCTGATCTGAGGGTCTCAGTCTCCTGACCCGCAGATCAGCAGAGGGTAGGCGGCGGTGAGAGAGCCCGCCCCGCTAGATGAAAGCGCGCAGCTGGGTTCCGGCGAGAAACGCGCGAGCTTGCTGCGTCAAAAGAATCCCCGCGAAGATCAGAAAGAGGAACCTCTCCCTTTTTAGCAGTTACATGTGCGGAAAACCTATCCTCTGAGGTGGCCCAACTGAAAATAAATTCCGGCACGGAAAAGGAAACTGGGCGTGTGCCTGTGGTCCGAGCGTAGTGGTGTAGGTGAGACTACGCTCTCCAAGCGGCGAGGGGGTTAAACCGAAAACCAGCTGTGGGACTGTGGGCGTGTGGATGGATCTTCGCACTGAACAAACTACAGAACCCTCATCCTCCCTCCTCTCTCCCCTCGGCTCCAGAGAGAGTGCCCCTACTTCCCACACCAGCCACTGGGATCAGGAAAAAGTGAAATCCGTACAGTACCAAAGCCAAGGGGGTCTCTCCTTCCCACCTCCCGGGGGGTTCTCACCCCCCTCCACCTGCTTTTAAATCCTGTTCGACTCTCGATTCACAGTCCCAGCCCCAGAGCCGGCGATCTGTCACAGACGCCTCTTGCTCTAGCCTCAAAACAGCAGGTGAGCTCATTACCTCGACTCGAAACGTAACTTTAAAAATGAGAGCAGAACGGGAGGGGGCACGCACCTCGCGCGTACACCACCACTAACACACACCGCGGCGGCAGTTCACAAACACTAGGGATCTGCAGACTCTAACCCCGAGCCCCACTCTCCTCTCTTTTCTGGGAGAGCTCCAGAGGCTTTCAAACCCCTTCTTTGACCTCAGCATGCCAACAACTGAAGGGATGTGCAGAAATTAAAGACGCGAAGAGGAAGTGAGTTTTTCTCTGATAAAAACTAAAGAAAGGGGCAAGAGTACAAACAGAAGCCGAAATAACAAGAAGTAGGAGGTTTTTTTGCAATTGTCTACGAGGGGCTAGAGATCAAAACTTCAAAGGGAGAAAAAAAATTCCCCCCAAATCTTCATTTCTAGCGAAAAATTAACCTGCTGCTCTGTCAAGCGACGGCGAGCACACAGAATTTCCTGTTAGGGTCAACTCACTTCAGCCACCCGGCGGGTCTCAGGATGACAGTGCCAGGGGACGTCCCTAAGGGCAAGGAAAGAGATTTCCAGGAGAGATATATTCGTAGTTGGGGCTTTTTCTTTTTCTTTTTTTTTTTTTTTTTTCTTATGAGGCTCAATACAGAACTGAGAACTGAGGTTAGGTCACAGGTCCTGAACAATCCACAACCCCCTCACTAAGGGCTCACAAACCTGGCTGCGAATTCCAGTCCAGGCTGCGTTCTTTGCCCGCCATCACCCCTACTCTCACCACCCACCCAGACAATGGGGGAGACGACGTCCAAACCAAGGTCGGAGCTTTAGGAGGTTTTAAAAGGGAGTGATTGAAAGTCCTCCCTTCCTCCTCTACCCCTCCCCCTCCCTTCGCCTCTCACCACGGGAAGTTACCAGGGGATTTATCACGAAAAAGTGCGAGCTATTGCCTCCAAGAGCTAAGCAAAAGGAAAACTGCCCAGAGCGCAGTGACGTGGACTTTGATATCCAGAGACTGGAGGGGTGGTCAGAGGGCGAGAGCTCGCCGCCCAGGCTGGAGCCGCAGGGGGGAAGGGGAGAGAGCCAGATGAGTCTTGCCCGTGGGCCCCGCGGAGCCCCGGCCCCGGCCGCACCCAAACTTCCTGGAGATTTATCAAGTCCCCCCAGTCGCTGCCCCAACTTCAGCCAACCGGTCGAGCCCAAATATGCGGCACAGGTGAAGGTACCCAGGGCCAGCTCTGTGCCCGCACCGCCGTCCCCTTACCTCCCCCATGCGCCCCGGCGCGCCTCCCCGGGGGTGCGAGGCCCGGGCCGGGCACCTAGAAAAGAACCCCCCCGGCCCAGGTTGGCCTGGGGCTGCTCTGAGGCCCCTGCTCTTACCTGGCCGAAGGACAGCAGCGGAGATCAAGAGGCAGAAGACCAGACGGCAGGAGGAGGCCGCCTTCGATGCCATATTCCTCCTCCTCCTCGGGGACCACCGACAGAGTCCGCGCCGCAGGAGGGGGCGTCCTCCCCGGCTCCGCGCTGCCCGCGCGCTCGCGGGTCCGGACGCAGCGGGCAGCGGCTTGTCCCAGACACACCGCCCCCTGGGCTGTGGCGCTGCACCTTCAGGTGTCAGCTGCTCGCAACTTTCCACCACACAGTGCCCCAACTCCTCCTGTCTCCCCGTCAACACCCGCCCTTGGCCCCTTCGGCTGCTCCTCCCGGGACCGGCGACCCTCTCTTCCCGGGAGACACTTGAGTAATTCGGCAAGGTATACGTGGTTCTTTTTAGCTGGTCTGTTATTTTCCTTCTCTTGGAATAATAATAATAATGGTAGTGGCAGTGCGCATAAAAAGCCTGGTGCTAGGGAAGAATTGCCGGGAGGGGCAACAGTGGGGCGACAGGTCCAGGCGGTCTCCTCAGGTGGTAGCGGCGGTGGCGGCGGTGGCAGCGATAGCAGCGGCGCCAGCAGCGGTCTCTGGGCTGCTCTGAGTGGAGGGACTGGAAGGCGTGTGTAAGCTGCCGCTTGCCTCCTCCCTTCGCCTCCTCCCTCTCTCCTCTCTCCTCCCAGCTTCGCGGGACGTGGAGCCAAGCGCAGGTGGTAGGAGCTGGATCTGCAGCCTAGAGGCGCTGCAGGACCGAGCCCGAGACGAAGTCCGCCTCAGGAACTCCACTGGGCTGTCATGCTCACCGAGTCCCGGAGACCAAGTGGGCGGGGCTTTCTAGTGGCTCCGCCCCGGGGGCACGCCCGCCAATAGGGAGCCCGCCCAAGAGCTGCGCGCTCCTGGGTGGGCCCCCAGTACTGTCACTTCCCTGTGGCGTTATCTTTGCCATCGTCCTACGGATTCTCACTTCACTCTGCCCACGCAGCTTCGCCACGGTTCAAATTGCCCTTTTCTTGCCCCCAGGCGCCTATCCACTGGCTCACTCCTCAGGGACTTTTCGGCCGTGATATCTCAGCCTCCTTCTCCTATAAGGAGAGTAGTGGGGCAGGGAGGTGGGGGTCGGGACCTCCCCGGGGACTCGCACTTCGGGTCCAAGGGTGAAAGCGAAGGAGGGAGGAAGGGGCTGGAGGAGGTGGCAAATGGGGAACTTGCCTCCTGGGAGTTAACAGGAACAGCTACTGGTTGGCGGTGGGGGGGGGTAACTCACTAGGCTGATTCCCCCGCCCTACTCTCGCCACGTGCCCTTCTCGCACGCATCTTGTTTTGCAGGCAGATTACTTGAGTCGACTGCCCACTAGCAAATAGAAAATATTCACTCTTTCCCGGGGGAAATTAAATCAGGAATTTCTAGATCATACTTCGTTACACGGATTGTCCCAATGTCTACAAAAGCCAGAGCGAGTGTCTCTTTTATTTTGAATGAAGCGGCGATTTTAAGTTGCAAACAGAAATCCTCAAATTACTCAGATTAAAAGCCAAGCTTCTCCTTGTCCGTTCCAGAAAGCCAGGCATCCCAGCAGATGGACAGGCTTCTCTGGCAATTTCTAAAGATTGAACCACCTCCCAGGCGGAACGTCAGGAAGCTGTGTCGCTTTCAGATCAGGCAGAGAGCATGAAGGAATTTTTCCCTCTAGAACACCGGGGTGGAGCTGTCGGAGCCCTAAGTGGCTCTAAATCAGGGATGTGGGATCACAAGTCTCATCCACGAAGCATAATAAAATCTTGGCCCCAGAACCACTTCGCCGGGGCATTAAATAGCCTTCCGTGCATCACAGGGACACCCCTGTGTGAGACTAGTCTCCAGCAGAGAATGCCAACTAGTAATCGTCACATACTGCGCTTTCATCAGAAGACTTGAGTCACCAGCTAGATGGGGATGAGGGAAGTTGGTGGCAGGAGAAATAATAAAACAAGCGGGAGTGCGCGCGCGCGCCCACACACGCCTTTGAATTCTTTCTCTTTTCCTGCTCCAAACTATTAAGCTCCATCTTCCGCTGTGATTTTTATCGAAAGCCTGCCAGTCTTGTCCTCTCGGTTCTCCTTACGTTACATTCGCAGTATTCTAGAGTAGAGCTCTTATATTTTTCCTCTCAGAATAAGTAGTTTCTCCCTTTTGGTTTTAACATTAGCATTTCATTTGCATCTTATGAACCTACAAGAAGGCTAATGGTATGAGGCAGATGCCTTTTAATTCAGTATTCCATGAGCTAAGTATGGCTGAATTGCTAGCATTCCCATGGGATCCTGTAGAATTCCTTTAGGGAATTGTTTCCCCTTTAACAGCAGCTCTAAGTAGCTCTTACTCGAAAAAATCATCCTAACTATATATTTAACCTGGATCCCTCCCAACCCACCCTCTGTCTATCTGACCCCCTTTATTTTGGGGTGGGAGTTAATACAGCTTAATTGTTAAAAAGTTGATCTGCAAAGGCAGACTGTCTGATTTGGGCTTTGACATTCCCAGGGGCATGATCTTGGTGAACTCAACCCCTCTAAGCCTCAGTTTCCTTACTTGTAAAAAGTGATAACAATAGTGCTAGCCTTTTGAGATTTTTGTGATGATTAAATGAGATCGCACAAATAACTGGCTAGATACAGTAGAAGGAGTGTGGGCTTTGGGGAGCAATCAGAGCCTAGGTAAAGCCCCTGTTCTGCACAAGCGAGTGACCTTGAGCAAAAGTCAGTCTCTTATAATCAAAGTATGATAAGTATGATGACACATCAGAGTACCAACTTCAAAGGTGAGCAGCTAAGTAGGATCAAAATACATTCTATAAATTAAGTATATTATACTTACCCACATTTATGACAAGTATGATTGTATGTAGTACAGTCAGTTGGTCCAGAATTCCTTTTAGAGAGGAATTTGTCCTAGTGTAGGAAAATGCCTTAACAAGCCGCTTGGAGCAGTAACTTCAAAAGCTATTAGTCTTATATAGCTAAGGCCACAAAGTGATGGTGAAACTACTCTATATTGACTAACATAATAAAAATAAAATGAGGAATTACAAAATAATAAAAATAAGAATTTGGCAGGGGAGTGAAGACAGGGATGCTGAGAAAAGAAGAAGGGACAAAGACTAAGCCATACAATTATAAACTGAAATGGTGGAAGACCTTTAAATATATTATAAATAATTAGTTAATGGCAGCTATTGAACACTTACTATATGTTAGGTTATTCTAAGCAATTTATATGAACTAGTGGAATAATTCCCCCTCCAAAAAAATCCTGTGAGGGAGATGTTAATGTTATCTTCATTTTGCTCATGAAGAAACTGAAGCCCAGAGATATGAAGTAACTTTTCCAAGTTCACACAGTGATTCGTGATTCATAGTAATAGTAATGCCACCATTCTACCGAAGGCACTTTGATATTAGAGCTTCATTTCTATCTACTTACTCATCACTATCCACTTCACTTATCAGATGTGTGCAAAAATAAATTTATGACTTTCCTTTTGGTTGAGGGGGGCTTGATTGAAACATAAATTCCTAAAACATTAATAAAGCCTCCTACTCTAAAATACATTGTCCTTGAGGAAATTAATAAGGCAGTGCACCCTATCTGCATGAGACAGATACAGTGCATATGAGATGACAAGACCATTTCTAGTAATTTAGCATAAGTAAGAGCTCAGAATTGGAAATAAACTTGAGATGTAAGCTCCACAAAATAATGTAGTAGAGAGAGTATTTGTCTGTCAAGATTTGGGGAATGGGGGATTGGATCCACCTGACCTAGTTCTTAACAGGAAGAGCTTTTCCAGCTGCATCTGGACCACAAGTGCTTTTGTTACAACCAAGAAAACATAGTATTCCAATGATATTTACCAGTTTAATCATGCCTCAGAGCATCATAATGGGGACTGCTTATTGCAAGGAATAAAATGAATAATGTTCAGCCAGAGGAAAATGTACTTCTTGTTACCTGAAACATGAGAAGCATTTTGCGTCTCCAGTATAAAAGAATTCATCATCAGTCAGGACAGTATGCTCAAAGCAGTGACAGCACAGTAGGCAGCTTTCCTGCTTAGAATCTGTTGAGGTCAGATCCCAGGATTCCAGAGGCTCAGGCCAGGAACCTTTGCCCCATCTGTACTACTTCATCAGTATGTGACAATATAGCTAGGTGGGGCATGTGAGCATTTGAAGAGTTGAGGTGATTTTTTTCTTCTGATCAACGTAAACAATTTCCCACTGGAGATGAAATTTCCAAAAGATAGCTTTGGAGGCTGGTGACATTTGTTCTTTACCACATTTATCATAGTGTTTTGTGTGCCTTCCTCGTTTTTGAACAAAACATGTATGCAATTCAAGAGCATGCAACAAATCTGACTCACTTTCTCCCCAACCCCACCTCTCCATCAATGATTACACATTTCTAGCCAATACTTTGCAAATACATTGGGTACTCTGTAAGTATTTATGTATGAATGATAAATAGTGAGGAAAATTTTTTATAGAACATAGACCCTGAAACAAACTTAACAGGGAGAATGAATAAGAAGATGAAAGCTGTTTCCACTGAGCCTTCAATGATTGGACTAGTATGATTCTGGTACCAGTTCCAACGTGTGGGGTTGTTTTTTTTTTTGCATACCACCAAAGCAATTCTTGGACACTAGGTTGATGTTCTACAATTCAACTAAATTCTCACAGTATCAGCCTGGTTATAGCGTCAACCAGATAGAAGAGATACCTAGGGCAAGGTGTGTGGGAAGGAGAGCAGAGCATCCACGCTCTCTGAGCATGTCACTCTCCCCAAATAACCACGTGTTTATCAACGGGGAAGCTCTTGGAGCACAGACCTTTCAAGTTTTTATGGAGGCTTCATTACATAGGCACTGTTGATTACATTCTAGGCCATTGGTGATTGAACTCAATCTCCAGCCCCACTGCTTTCCCAGGAGGTCCAGAGTTGGGACTAAAAGTTTCACGCTCTAATCACAGAGTCAGATTGGGTCTCCTGGCAACCAGGCCCCATCCTTAGGTGACCTAGGGACTTTCCAAAGTTACCTCATTAACACAGCAAAATGCACCATTATGTTACCACTCTACTCACTTAGGAAATTACAAGGGTTTTAGCAGCTCTTACCAGGGATGGCATCAAGACCAAATATTAAATTTCTTAGTATAACACACAGTATCACAACTAGGCAGAACTAAGGTTTAGGGAAAGCAAAGAGAATGAGTCAAGACCTAGTCACCATAGTGAAAAACTTTGAAATATAAACTGAGGAAACCTAATCTACAGGAAGAAGAGAGTGAAAAAAAAAAAACTATTTGCTATCAGTGAGAAGAAAACAGAGCCACAGGAGAATAGAATCCTGACTAGTAAAGGTTTCAAGTGACCAGGAAGGGAATGGGCAAGGGCCTTGCCTAATGCACTGATGAGAAAATGGAAATAGATGGCTAAGTGGCATTTATATTAAGTCTAAGAAGATATAACTATTTAAAGAGGCACAGAGATTACACAGGTATAAGATAAAGCTCTGTTTTATTTCTGGACCCTAAGGTTTTTAAGTCAATGATTCCTAAAATGACTCTATATAAGGCCTGGGGAACAGACGGGTATCTGTCCTCCTAAGAAATATTCCTTTGAACTTTATTTTTTAATTTTGATTAATAGTAATATCAGTCATGGTTTTGAATAAAATTTTGCAACTCACATCTTCAATAACATCAGCTAATAAAGCTGTATCACTGGAGCTCAGGAGCGCAAAAACTTTCAAAGCCTATGGTAAACATTATGTTCTTATTTCAGACTGTAGCTCGCTCAATGTCTGGGTACAAAAAGAAATTCATAGCTATTTCAGTCGAAGTAGAAATCCACTTAGTCGTTTTCCTTCCTGTCTTAGACATGAGGAATGGAGAAAGAATCTAGCTAAGCCCTTTGACCGTGAAACATACACCATAACTATAAAATAGATTCCCAAAACTCTTAGTGTATTAAACACTCATAATTCATTAGTGCTTTCGGTAGGTGCATAAAATTTACTCAGAAATTATAACAGTCTAAGTTCCTCCTACAACTTGAGAGTTTCTCCTTAGAGTTCTCTATGTGTTTTCAACTTTTAACTGAAATATACGGTTCTTTCAATTTGGGGTAAGTAAAAGTGATTCAGAGAGTAGTTATTCAAATGTTTGATACCTCAAAAGAAGTTTCAACTTGATTACCCCTCAAAAACTTCTCCAGAGTTATCGCTACTTGCTTTGTCATATATCTGCTAGCCATACTGATCTATGATAATTTCCTTCAGGAATTTGAAGTAGACATGCAATGACTATAGAAGTTGAAAATAATATATTTTTGATTTCCTAAAACAGATCACCATGGATTTAATGGACTTCTGGAAAACCAAAATGAAGTATTAACTAAGCCCAGGTTATCTATACTAGTTTTCCTTAAAATAAGCAAGATAGTTGCAAGAGTTTACAGGAAAGTATTAAGAAGAAATTCTTACGTAAATGCATAATCCCTAAGGAGTGATATTAATTAGAAAAAAAAAAGATGAATAACACGGAATGAAGTCTCATTGATTATGTAATATATGACAGAATCTTATAATTTTAATGTTTCTTAGGGCCTTACAATAATTTAGATGAAGAGTTTTCAATCTTTATTTAAATACAAACCTTTTTCTTCTAATGAAGGCTCACTCTGAAGTCAAATTTCCTATTTCCCCGTTTGACCCATTCAAACCATACAGGTCTCCTCATTATTCCTAAATATACCTACCATATTCCCACATCAGGGCCTTTGCACTTGCTGTTTCTAATCCTCGGAATTCTTTAACCCAGTTATTAGTGTGGCTTACTCCATCACCTCTTTCAAGGTACTTGCGCGAATATTACCTTCTCACTGAAGCTTTCCATGAACAACTATTTAAATTTTCAACCCCCATCCCCAGTACTCCTTATCTCCCTTTTGTGCTTCATTTTTTTCTCTGTTGTCTCTATCCCCATAGAGCATAATAGATTGAAAGCTCAATGAGGGCAGAAATGTGTGTCTGTGTTACTCTCTGCTATATGCCTAGAATAGACAGACACATTAGTAGACACATAATACTACTTGACCAATGAGTTCATCAATTCTTGAATACTTGATGAATAATAAATTATAGTGCAAGGTAATTATTAATAAACTGATACAGGTGGGGCTGCTTTGACTGAAGTTTGATAAGTAGCCTGAAGTTTCACTTCCCCCTTTAGATACTTCAAAGCTTTTTAGCATAATTAGAAAACCCACCAGGTCAGTATCATACAACAGATGAGGTCATTGAGGTCCCAGGATCCAGAAGTCTTAACCAAAATTTACACAGGTATGGGTACCACTCTTGCTTAAATGAAAATGGACCACTTTCTGGTAGAGTAAATACACAAGATACTCTAAATTTTTAGTCAAATTCTCAGAACAATAAAAAATTTTGGATGCATATAAGACATTATTAATCAATTTTAAATACAGTATATTTGCCCAAACTCTTTTCAGAACAGACATTCTGAATAGTGTTCTGTATAAACTTTCTCTAAGGCATGATTATGGATGCAGTATCAATATTGCAAAGTCTACAGAGGTGGTTCAGTATTCAGGATTTTAAGCCTCAGTGTTCTTTATACTTTGTTCTTTTCTGGTGGATTTGGCAACATTATAATTCAAAGCAATGTATTCCACAAACATAGATGATTCATAACCTATTCAGCTAACAGTGCTATAGGACAAATATTGGATTTAATTTGATGTCCAACATTTTAACGTTACATGGAGGTGTTTAATGTGTTTACTTTTCTTTGTAAGGGCAAGAAATTCACTTAATAATTGTACCTCAAGGTGAAAAACTTATGAGAAAACACAATACATTTAAAAACAGCTATAAAATCCAGTGTACAAAAAGATTTATAAACATGTATATGCTTTCATTGAAATCACCAGAATCTGTGATGTGTCAGAGCCAGCAGGGAAGTAGATTAAATTATTTTTGGCTATTGCTTCCAGTTTTGAAATTCTATTAAAACCAGTTAATTGATACATCTCTTAAGGAAAATGATTTGCCTTTTTATAAAGAATGACATCCAAGTTATAGAGTGAAGCATACTGTCCATGTGTTATTAACATATCAAGTTAGAAGAGAATCCCCAAAGAACAGAACTCTCGATTATTTTTCCTAGACTCAAGGACATTTCAAAAGAGGGCAAGGTCCATGGTGATTTCTCAGGTTTTTTTCAGGGCTGAGACAAATCTTGAGTTCAGGATTAAATGAACTCTGAATTCAACCTTTAAAGGCAAAGACACGTCAAAAGGCAGCTTGAGAAGTGTGACTAGAGGGGGAATCATACACATTTAGCCTGACTGAGAAGGTGAGCCTTGGTTACTCAGGTCTTTCTTCCACACCAGCATCATCTATTCTCACTTCAACTTCTGAGATCTTCCCAGAAAGTCTAAGAAAAACTCCGAAGTTACTCTATCTTGAGGTGATTTTTCACCATCTGCTCGAATTCCTGCCATGAAACTTAAGATGTGAAGACCTTTTTTCTAGTGTTGATTTGTCCTTCCAGTTCTAAAATGATCAGCATTTCCTTCTCCTTTCTTTTCCTCTCAACTTAGTACCTTGTCTTTTGCCTATTCAGTGAAAGCTCAGCATTTTGAATCAAATAATAAAGCCGTGATAATTTATGAAAGGAGAAATGAAAGTATTGTGGCCTGTGTGCCAATGAAAGAAAGAGACGTTTAAAGAGAGATGAATCATAGGTCAGGAAAACACAAAATTAAATAAGCATATCTTAGAATATAGGCCCAAAAGGGAATTTAGTTCTTGGTATTTCCCCACCCCCTTTACTCTGCTAGTTTTTTTGTTTGTTTGTTTGTTTTTAGCTAGAAAGACATTATTTTCATAATCTCAGTCAGCCAAAAGGAGTTTGTCATCAGGTCAGGAAATTTTTACTGAAGTTTTTTAATGGTCAGGATACTTTCAACTGAAAGTGACAAAAACCCAGTCCAAAGAGTTTAACCAAAAAAAAAAAAAAAAGAAAGAAAGAAAAGAAAAGAAGAGGGTTTAAATGATTTACTTACTACTTTAAATTTTTGGGAATCCCCAAAGTATGTATATTTTTAGGCATATCACGATCAAAGCATTTGAGCAAAGTTGTCAAGGCTCTTTGTCCTTTTTTCCATATTCCAGCTCTACATGCCTTTGCTTGTCTTGGACTGTTTTCTCAGTTTCTCTACTGCAGCCCAACTTCCTTCATACCAAAAAGGTACCTTCAAACCTACCTTTGACCAAAAAGATACTCTCAAACCTAAGCCTATATCCACAGAGATTGAAATCCTAGAGGTAGCCTCTCACTCTTAGAAAAGGTATGATTGGCTTTGTCCATCTCTTGAGATGGACATGACTGGCCAGGCCTGAGTCATATGTCCAGCCCTGAAGCCAGAGGGCAGGTGGGCATCATGCTTGACAGTACCTCAGAATCAGAGATGGGTGCCATTCCCCAAGGAGCAGACAAAAACAGAAGACAACCATTTCATTTCCTTTACGTCATTTTTTAATTGATTCTTAGGACCAATATGCTTTCTGTCCAGATTGTGTACAACAAGAGCTTTGATTATGGAGGGGAAAAATAGAAATATTCTGCAACATAGGAAACCTAACCTTATTTTCGTCCTTGCTTCTTTTAAAGGGCCAGATTATTGACACAAAGGGAAAACAGGCATTATTTGCAGGTACTTGCTAATGTTTTTTCTCCTCACTGTCCTATGCACTCTCTGATTCTGTGGGGAAGGAAGGAAGCATTAGTGTTGTTCTATGCTTAGAAGGATGTGAAATAAAGTGACAAAATAAATATTCTAAAGTATTTGCAAATATGTTTATTTCCCCTGAATACAGGTCAATATAAAGTACATTCAGAAAGTCTGCCAAACAAGCAAGTATTTCCTCAGGACTTCTTTTGAAAGTGAGCACTGAGTAATTCTTTTCAACTTTATTGTCCATATGTTTGCTAAAGCTCATTTTCCTTCGATTTATCACCTTCATCAGTCTGCTGTTGTCCTTACATAAAGAAAGAGAAAAGTAGATAAATAGCCAGACATTCATATTGGCCAATCTTTATAATTCATCTAGCCCCAGTTTCAGTCTTTTAAGTATAGTTTCAGTTTTAGCAGTGATTAAGACAAGTGCCTGTAGAAAGTTTTGGATGAAATAAGTCAACATTTTGGTCTTTTATTTTCAAGCAAATTGCCACCCTTCAGGAATGGTGATTTTAAGCAAGAAGCTGTCCGCAGCCAATCCTCAATCACACTTTCTACTTGATCCAACTACAGTTAGCTCAATCTATCTACCTTCTTTGACTGTAACTAAACTAATCCCCATTCCAGCCTTCATGCATTACTCCTTCTTTCTCCAAGAATTACCCCAAATCTTTCCCACTTCTCCTCTAACACGCTGCCCGAGCATCTCCTCCTCTGTGGTACAGTTGTAGGCTGCAGGCTCTCCAGAGCTGCTTGTGCCCATTGCTTCCAAATGCCACCTTCAGTGATGTCACGCTGGTAGCTTGAAGTTGCCATTGTGGAATTATTTACACACTGTGGGAATCGGAAATTGGCAAACACTACAAATCCAGACTGTTTTTGGTTTAGTTTTTGAGACGTGGTTTTTAACTACTAGCATACCATACTGTCCATGGAACTGACTTCATTCTTCACTAACCACTCTAATAGTGTTTACAAGTCTGAGTTTGGTGTCAGATAAACTGGAGCTTGAGTTCTGGCTCATTGATCTAGTATTTATGTGACACTGAGCAAGTTATTTCACCTGTCTACATCAGTTTTCTTAAGTAAAATAATACATGTGAAGCCCCTGGCACAGGAAAGTGCTGAATAAAAGTAGCTATTTTTTCAATAGTCCTTCATCCTTCATGTGTATTCCATTCATAGTTTTGATTAGCTATGTTTCTGGCTGTATGTTGATGTCATTTGTATTTGCTCTTTCTTTTACCATAAAACCCCCAGTCTTAAAAAGGATCATCAGAGTATCTTGCCTCGTGTGTTTGGTAGATAGTGAGTGCACAATAAATGCTACTTCAGGGCATATTCATACAGAAGACAATCAAACAGTCGAAAATGTGTTTCTCAGCAATGATGCCTGAGAGCACTAGATTAAGAGTAAGGATGCCTAATGGCAGAATGCAGCATACAAAACTGTAAGAAATCCTGGATCAAATATCTCTAGTTTTGAATACCAGTTCTGCCTCTAATTATTTGTGCAGACTTCATCAGGTTACTGACCTCAGCTTCCTTATCTGTTAAACGGACAAAAGAGCACCTTTGCACTTAGCTTCATAGTTTAGGAGGGTTGTTTGTATTGAAGGATGCTAAATGTGTGGGCAGTCTTCTCTTAATAAAAAGTGACTATTATTATTCCATTAGTTGATTGTGTGGTTTAATCTTCCAAAGCTTCATAGACTTTAACTATATCTATAAAAGTAAGAGGGCTAATTTGGCTCTCTCTCAAGAGGACTTTTTTATTTTGAATAAAATTATTTGTGCCTAAAGCCCTTTATTCTAGAAACAGATAAAGTCCTAATGCCAATTTTCTTTGGTGAACAAAACCTCTCCTTTCCAGTCTCAATACTCTTAGCCCAGGTCCCCATCACCTGTACAGCAAGTTTCCAACCAGTCTCCCATCACCTGGATGGCTCTAAGCTACTTTCTCCAGACTTCCCTGTGGTCATCTTAGACAGACAGACAGACAGACACACACACACACACACACACACACACACACACAGAAATTTGATTATGTCACTCCCTTTCTTTAAAATCTCTGCTGGAGTCATTTTACCTAAAAATGAAAGCTGGTCTTCCTAGCAAGATCTCTAAAGTCCTTGACATTCTCATCCCAGTTTCATATTTCCCCATCTTAGTTTCATTTCACAACCCTCCCTCATGAATACTATGCTTCAATCAGGTTGAACTCACTGTTTCCTAAACATACCCTGGCAGTCTTTCTCAACTTGTGTCAGTACATATATGTTTCCCTCAGCCTGAAATGCACCCACTACATCTATCCCTTTGTTTTCCTGGGATACTGCTCCTCATATTTCAAGACCCACATCACATGTCAAGTTGTCTTTTAAAAAGCCTTTCCTGATTCCCCTAGGCAGTGTTAGTCATGCTGTCTCTGTATTTCTACAGTGCTAGCACTTACCTCTTTGAATTATATTTATCTGTTTACAAGTCTGCCTCCTCCACTGGAACAGTGACTTACTAGTGATGTGCCACACGTCTGGAGTCAGACTGCCTGGTTTATAAACCCCTGCACCAACACATACTAGATGAATGAGCTTGAGAAAACTACTTAGCTTCTTTAATCGCCAGTCTTCTCACCTATAAAGTAGAATGTTCCATTATCAGGGGTCCTTATAATAATTAAAAGAGGAAATGCATGTAGAGCTCCTACCCATATGCCTGGCATAAATTAAGGGCTCAATATCTCTCAATGTTGATGGAGATGACAGAGGAGATAGGACGGCAGGAGAAGGAGAGAAAGTGATGGGAAAAAAAACACATCATTTATCTTTTCAGTCCCTGGACCAGTTCCCAGAGTCTGGCATCTAGTAAGTATTCAATGCGTGTTTGTAGAATGAATGGTTGTGCTACTTTACAGTGCAGCTAAAATGACAGATACCAGCTCTTTTCTCATATCTAAGTCCACGATGTTGAATTAATTTTTGAGATGCCAACAACTGAGGTGCTGATAGAGAGGGAGAGGAGTGGAGAACAAGGATGGTAGGAGAGGGAGAAAGGAGGTACTGTGTTGGGCGTGCAGAGAACAGCTCTTCAGAGCCTGTCTAAGCATTTCTATTATTGTTATTATCAAGAACTGAAACAGTTTTTTTTTTTTTTCTTTTTTAAGGAGTTAAATGGTGAGGATTCCCAGTCTAGGGAGCAGCCCCACCAGTAGGCACCGCTTGGGTTGTAAGGGCAGTCAAAGCAAACTCCTTTGATGTGCTCTGAGAGCCTGAGGGCAAAACAGCAACGCAGCGAGGGGTTGGAATGCAAGGAGCTTAGAATGAAAATGTGTTCCTGCAAGGAAGTGGGTAGGGAGGGACAGAGCTCACTTCATGATGAAACTCCTGGACTAGAAAGGACTGGAACATTGAGAGTGGAAGTCGAGCTTAGCGGAATAGTAAACTCTGGAGGCATTTACACGGATTAAAACAAAAACAAAAATCGAAACAAACCCTGATACACAGGACGTAAAAATCGAGACAAGTTCGTTCCATTAGTCCCAAAGACACCTGGTAATTAGACCAGAGATGCTGTGGGAATGGTATACCAGAAAATAAACTGGGGAAGAAAAACCGAGGTGGTGAAGAGAGAAACAGTGCTACTGAATTTATTTCAAAGAAGAAAAAAATGCTCTTGTTTTCATCAAATGTTTGATGCTCCCCAGGCCAGAGAAGCGGCTGATTCCCTTTCGCGCTCGGTAGAGAAAACACACAAGCAAAACCAGAAATAAAAACAGAAAAAAAGAGGCGTGATTTCGTCTTCTCTTCCTCCTCCCTTCTTCCAACCTAGTCCTTCCTTCAGGCCCAGAGCCCGCGCGCGAAGGTTCGCCTTTGCTGTCCACCGCCGCGTCCTGCCGGACCCCCAGCAGCTGGCCGTGGTTTCCATTCTCCAGACCCGAGTTGGGTTTGGTCCTGAGATCTCACAGGCCAGGAAGCAGATCCAGTTCTCCCTCCTTCTCGTTTTCTCTCCTCTCCTCCCGCTTCTTCCCTACGCTTTCCTCTGGTCCCTCCGCTCCTCTGCTCGGCTGTCACCCGCTCCCCTCCCTCCCCACACCTACGTCCCCGAACCCGCGGCTGGGAGGAGGGCCCGCTGACACTCCGGGAGAGTTGGCAGGGTCCCAAGGGGAACCCCCACTCTTCCTCTTTAGCAAAGCACTGTCTTTCAGAGCAGAAACTGATTTCCATGGCCGAGGACTGTCCTGTCTACATCCCTCGGGACAGACACCGTGCGCGGTTCTTGGCTCCTGACTCGGGACCCGAGAGAGTCCGGCTGGCGGCGCCCTGGCCGCGGAAGTGCTCGTGCTCCGCTGCCCCAACCGGCTGGGGCATCGCCACCCCCCAGGGGCGGATCGCTTGCTTCCAGCCTCGCACAGAAGAGATCACGGTCAAGGTGTGGTCCGCTGCAATCGTCCGGGGATTCTGTTCCTCTAGATGAAGGGCCGCAGCCTGCCTCCTGGGTCAGAAGCCGCTAATCCATCGTTTCTGGGAAGTGGATGGACTGATACACATAGAGGAACAAAGGCCACAAATACGTTAAACAAAATAAGCAAGTGCTTGCCTCTGTCTTGTCATTATCACTGGCCAAAAGAAGTCCAAGATTTTCCCAAGTAAAATCTTAGTAGCTCCACTCCCCCACAAACTTTCATTTTAAATGACTCTATATCCCATAAATTGTTTAGAAATGATGATTGCACTTAAATCAACACCTGACCCTACTCAGATTAAATACAACTACTTTTACTGGAAGGAATTCCTTACCAAGGAAGAATGTGTGACTTCTGGAAGGCTACTACGTGAATTCTCCTCTAGAAGCCCAAGACAGGATTGTGAAATAGCTGACAGTACAGCTGAGTTGGTTGCAGGAGGTGAAAGCCCTGCTCAGGTTTTAGGAGTTCTGGGGGACTGTTTTATATTTGGGTGAGAATGCTGATCTGGGCATAATTGACACATAGGAAGTTATTGAATTGAGGCAGGAAAAAAAATCATAAGAAATCCTTGGGCAATATCTGAAAGAGCATTTAATTCTCTGTCACTCAAGAAAAAGGAACAGTTCAGCTTTCAAAATGTATCTACATTATACAGTCAGCCAATAAAACATAATCCCCACTCAAGCAATTAGAGGAGAGCGGAAGATTGCAGTTGGGATTTTTAGCTTGGTTAAAGCAAATAAAATACTATAGAAGGAATGAAATCAAACTTGTTGAAACTTGGATTTGCAGAAATATAAGGTAGCTTGGAGAAGATGAATTCAGGTGGAAAATGACCTTTCTATTATGTTCAGGAAGGCATTAGAATGTCAGGAGAAATGCTGGAAAGGAGATTTATTACCATAAACACAATTGACAAGTTCCATTTTGTTGAGTATCTTGAATGGAGGAAGCTTTTCAGGTGGTGATTTAAAAAGCTCTGAAAAGAGTGTTCAGTAATCCAAGGAGAACTGAGTGGAAGAGGAATGTGATGCTCTTGGTCTGCTGAGAGGCTCCCGGGAGCCTCAGACTCCCCCGGATTTGCTTATTCCTTGTCTGAATATTTGTAGTAGATGAATTACATGCGATACGAGATGGGTTGGATACAACATGTGTGTGTGTATGTGTGTATCCTTCTAATGCTCTACAAAAATTTCTCCCCCCTCCCCTCCCTCTCTATGTGTGTATTTGTGTGTACATGTGTACATGTGTGTATTTGTGTGTGTGTGTGAATATATCTATCTATATATTCAGAGATGAGGAGGGGATACTCAAAAATAGAAATAATTTTTTTGTAGTAAAGTCATACAATATATTGTTTTACATTTTGAAGGCCACATTCATTTGAGACATACACACACCTTATGTAGCCTATAGGGCTAATATTAGGATTCCATTTGAACAATGAGGAAATGAGGATAAGTAAAGGGAAGTCATGTATATATTGTTTTACATTGTGAAGCCCACGTTCATTTGAGACATACACATGCCTGCCTCATGTGGCCTAGATGGCTAATGTTAGGAGTCCCATTTTAAAGATGAAGAAATGAAGACAAAAGAAGGGAAATGATTTTCTCAATGTCCTTTTCACTTTGCCATGAAATCTTTCACAGTACTTGTGATTCATAAGCACGAACTTAAAACCCACACTGGACCTCAACACATCCTCTTTTCTTGAGAATTTTCCCTCTCTCCTTTTTTAGTTTGAATAAACAGCTAAAATCTGATCAAAAACTTCAACAGTTCTCCATATGTGCTCACTTCCTATTCTTTTTCCTTGCTTTGTTTTTCTCCTTAGCACTTCTGACTCTTTAACACACCTTACATTTTTATATTCATTTTCTTTTTTTGCATGTGGTTTTCTGCTCCAGAGAATACACTCAGTGGAGACAGGGAATTATTTTGCGGGGTGAGATGGTGACTACTCTTTTTCTGCTGGATCCTCAGTGCCAAGAAAAGTGACTAGCAAATAGGAGGCACTCAAAAAATATCTGTTAAATGAATTCCCACATGCATGAATGAATGAAGGCTTGAAAATAGTCCATGTAAATCTAACTAGCATCTATCTGCCACTGCTTTTTTGTAAGGGAGGGGTGTTAATTAATTATCTACAAGAAGAGTAATGAAAGGAAGCTCGCTGCAGGTCTCTGGACACTTGATGTAAAGATGATATCCCTTATTTGTTTGTCTTAGTTCTTTCTGGCTATCAGCAAAATGCGGTGTTTGGAACCTCACTTCTGATGTCCAGATGATGCCTCTGCTATGGCTGGGAAAGTTTTTTGTATGTCGTATGTCTTTGCTGTCCTAGTCTCCCTTCACCTTTCTCTCACATGTGCACAACACACAGGAAATGCCCCTTGCCTACACTCAGCCAGGAAAATATTTTTCCTGGACCAGTGCCTTTTACTTAGGATCTTTCCAGGCCTTTTCCTCCCTCATTAAATTTTACCTACCTTTTTTCCCATTCCCTCTGGTGTCTACTTTCCATACTGGTTTATGCTTCGTAGTTAATACATTTGTATTTTGTTAGAATCAAGTAGTAGAATTTCAAGACCACATAATACAGCTTCTCTTCCGATGAACCAAATCTTTCTATAGTATTGACATGTAAGAATCAGTGTGAGTGAAAATTCAGCCTCTGGACATAAGACAGATGTGCTTTCTGCCTTTCATGAATTATATGACTTTGGGCAAATTACTTAACCTCTCTAAGCTTCAGGCCCTTCATTTAAGAATGATGACAAAATAGATTTCATCTCCCAGGGCCACTGTATTAAATAGAATATGTGGAACAGTGCATCGAATAAATCCTTGCCAGTAGTAACCACTAATAAATATTAGCTATTCCTAGTAATGTCCTTGATAAATGGCCTTCCAGATTCCATTTCAATGCCAACAGGGTTGGGAAAGAGATCACTACTTTCTTGAGTCAATCAGTTCTTTTTGAAGATCCACTGTCCACCTCCTGTAAAGATCCTTTTCAATCAGCCCAAACCTGCTCCCTAATAGCTTCCACCCATTGGTCCCCAGTGTTTACTTGGAGAAACATGGAGTAGGAATGTGCTGCTATGGTCTGAATGTTTGTATCCCACTCCCCCCAAATTCATATGCTGAAGCCCTAACTCTTAATGTGATGGTATTTGGAGATAAGGCTTTGGGGAGGTAATTAAATGTAGATGAGGTTAGGAGAGTGGTTCTCTCATGATGGATTAGTGCCCTAAAAAGGAGAACAAGAGACAAGAGAGCTCTCTCTCCATGAGCATGCACTGAGGAAAGAACATGTGAACATAGAGCAAAATGGCAGTCATTGCAAACCAGGAAGACAGCCCTCACCAAGAACCAAATCTACTGGCACCTTGGGCTTGGGCTTTCCAGCCTCTGGACTTGTGAAAAATAAACATCTGTTGTTTAAGTCACCCAGTCTATGGTATTTTGTTGTAGTAGTCTGAGATAAGACATGTGACTTCTCTTTCCTAAATTTTTTTTAAGTTTCTAAAACAGTTTCTATAGCCTAGCTACATCTTCTCCGTTTTAAGCTAAGATTTTCCAATTCCTTCAAGTGCTGTTCATCTGTAGTGATTTCTCACCCCATCACCAACAGACTGCTCATGATGACGTCTAGTTTACCTATGTACCTCTTCAAGAGCTGCACCAGAAAGGTATGCAATAGCCTAATTTTTGTCTAATTAATACAAATTACAGGGGAAATAATTATCTCGCGTTGTCTGTACATTCTGTTCTTGATGATGGCCGAGATCTCATTAGGTTCTTTTGCAACCATGTCACACAGTTGGAGGCATGTCTATCTTGCCAAACACAAGTTAGAAACAGGGTAAGAACTCCAGGTCTTTTTCACATGAAGCACTGATAAACCAGATCTAGCCTGGTCTGTACCTGAGTATCTAGGAGTGTATCTAACAGCAGAATTTATTATTTGTTCCTATTAAGTCACACTGAAGGAACTTCTGGAAACAATGTCTTCAACCTGTTGTTCCCAACCCTTTTTTTCCTTCTCAGTACACATTAATGATGGTATTCACATGAAATACAAATGCCCATGTGCACACCCATGATTATCTGAAATTTCCATCTGCCAGTTTTAACTCCACCCTTATTCTTCTGTGCAAAAGAGCATATTGGAACTTGAGTGAGTAAACCAAAGAACTAAATGTGAAAAACAATAACCTAAAGCTTTTGGAAGATTACATTGGTTAATATCTTCACGATATTAGGAAAAAAAGAATTTCTTACACAATGTCATAAAGAAAGAAAGCAAAAATAATAAAGGAAGATGTTGAGACATTTGGTTTTATTAAAACAAACAAACAAACAAAAAATCACCAATCCCCATAAACAGAATGAAAGTATTCACAACACATATATTTGACAAAGGGCCAGTATGTTCCCTTCAATTATAAAGAATTCTGACAAATTATTAAGAAAAAAGACAATCAATAGAAAAATTGGTAAAAGACTTAAATATGTACTTCACAGAAGAAGATACCTGATTGAACAAAAATCATATGAAAAATTTAGCAATAGTAATTAGGGAAATATAACTTAAATCTCAGCAAGCTAGCATTTGATTCCTGCTAGAGTTGTAAAAGTTAAAATGATTGACAATACCAGATGTGAGGGAGGAATTACGGTAATGAGAACTCATACTCTACTGGTGGAAGTGCCAATTGATACAACCAGTTTAGAAAAAAACATTTTGGCATAACCTAGTCAAATCAAATATGTGTACATGTTATATATTACACACGTTAGAGGTCAAGATGCTGTAAAATAAAATCTCAGTGTTATTTGCCTCTCATATAACAGTCCCAAGTGACTTTGGAGGATTCTCCTATCTCATTAGTTTATCCTTTCTTAGGTCACTGTCCATGTTTGCATGGTCTGTAAGCTGGATTGCAGGCACATCAAAGTCCCAGAGTGTGCGTGGGAAGGGGAATGAGAGCATAGAGACATACGCATCTATTTTTTAGGCCTAGACTAGGAAGCATCTTACTTTCGTTTCACTTAGACTCCATTGGCAAGGACTTAGCCACATATCCACAAATGGCTGCAAGAAAGCTGGGAAATGTCTTCTCTAGTTCTCTATTTTTGTGGAGTAAGAATAGGGTAGATAGTAATGAACAATCTCCACCACACCCTATGACACAGAAATTCTACTCCTAGGTATGCACCTAGAGATTTGTTTCTAAATACACACCAGGAGACATTGTACAAGAATATTCAGAGCAATGTTGTTTTAGTGACAAAAATTCTGGAGTTTTTGGATTATCTATCTGGACTATCCATCAACAATACACAGAATAAATGAATTGAGGCGTACAATGGAATACAAACTAAGGCTACACATCAACATAGATGAATGTCAAATCATTGCTAAAAACATAAGCAAGTCATAGAATATACATAGGATGGTGCATGAAGTTAAAAAAAGGGAGAAACTGAAAAATGTAATGTTTGGGGATACCTAACATGGGTGGTAAATTGATGAAAAATAAGAGAATGAAATCTCAAAAGTCAGAATAGTAAGTAGCTGTCTTTCGTGCAAAAGGAAGTTGATGAGTTTGGGAAAAAGCACTCAACAGTACGGGCACTGCTCTATTTCTTAACGAGGTGGTGATTACAAAAATTGCCCCTTTTCTGTGTGTATATGTTGAGCAACAAAACCTGTCCTGAAAAAGCAAATTTAAAAAGTAAATAATTTTTTAAATTCTGTACTTTAAGTATATAAGTAACTAATTATTTGTGACATGTAGTTTACAACACATGTGTCAAGATGACACAATCATCATTTTACCCAGAGGACGGATTTGGAAAGGGAATTTCAGCCATCCTGGGACCAGACTTTGGGGAAGATACTGTGGGGATGTTGGGGAATGAGAGCTTCTTCTATAGTATAATGCAGGCTCCATGTTTCTCTCTCCTGTCCTCTGGAGGTCAACTAGCCCACCTGTATGCAAATCATACAACAGAACACAAACTCCATACTAACCACAGTTCTGATTTTAGCAGGTAACAAACCTATGTCAGTGTTCTCATCAACTCCTTCAATGCAACATAGTGATGAGAACATGGTTCTAGAATCAGAGTGTCTAGGTTAAAAGTCTGATTTTTCCCAGCAACCATAGACAATCTTCTTAACAGCACAGTCTCTCTGTTTTTTCATCTATAAAATACAAACTTTAATAGTACCTACTTTACAGGGTAATTGTGGCGGTTAAATAATATAATGAATAATAATTTTACACATGCTCATTATATAGTAGGTGCTTAAAAATGTTAAGTTAAAAAATACAATGATAAAAACATTTTTTTCAGTTAGCAATTAGTTAATACCAAGGGATATAGAAATGTAACACACTGCCTGGCCAAGTATAGAGTCTTTTACAATTTGTTACATATGTGCAAAAACTAGTTCTAACATGTGATAGTACTGGCATGTAATGGGTACTCAATAAATCTTAGATTCCTTTCGTTTTTTGGATATTTGGAAGCTTTGTCCTGTTTCTTTCAATGTGTTATTATCCATGAATCTACTAATCAGAGTCGTGAGCTGTAATTAGGACGTAGAATATCCTACAACCTCTCTGAAGTGTTGAAAATTTTTGTTTCAAAATTTTTGCTTGTGTCTGGAGGTCAGAATCTCAAGGGGTCAATGATGTAAAATATAATACTGTAAAATGAGATAACTATATGTAAGCTTCTAGAACTGCAATGGTGTATAATAGGAACTTAATACACTTGAATTTTCTTTTCCTCACTTGGACTTGCTTTAGATGCTGTATAAAACACTAAAACAAATCCTTAATATATCTTTGTCTTTGGAATTTGAGTCTGATTTTTGAAAATAGCTCAGAGCCACTCAGAGCCAACTGTCATGAATAATAAAAGTGAACAAGTTGTATAATACCATTTTTGGTCAAAAATGAGTTGTGATAAAATTAATGAGACTTTTTTTTACTTGTACAAGTTTGTAAACGGGCTCTGAAGGCCATTCCAAAAAGGAGTTCCACACGTGTCTTAGGCAATGACAATATCTTTGGAATACATTTTGACTCCTATTCATCTCATCAAGTCATGTTGACTTCACCCATGTATACTACAGTCATATTAGTTTTAAAAACATTGAAATAATTCTGTAACTACTACTAATAGCCCCTGACCTAAATTCCCTTGAATACAGTTCTCCCCACTTCCCAGCAGCCACTGCCCATACACTAGGTTAACTCATGGTATAGCAAGGGGTCTCGAATCCTGCTTAAGCACTACAACCGGTATAAATTCTGATTGGTTGATGCCTGTGCCATTCACTCTGCTAATTATTTTGAATGTCACTACTGCTTGTCATGCTGTCTGACCAGCAATTTCATGGTCCTGGCAATGCTCATTTCGGTGTTAATCTTGGGTAGTTTGTATGACATCAACAACAATATCTTTCTGAGATGACTAGAACAGAAAATTAGTAGTTCTTCTTTGGAATAACTGATCACCTGGAAAATTCTTTCCTTAATAAAGTGCTACAGGCATCAGATTAAGACTTCAGATGTATTTACCTTCAACAAATAAATGCTTTATTGCTTTACTGCAAAAATCTGTTTGCAGTACAGACAGAAAAAATCCTAAATAGATCTGGTTAATTCCAACGCCCTTACAGATGTTAAGGCATAATTAATTCTGCCAATGATAATTCCATGGAATTCCTGTGTATGATAAAAATAAGTAGAATAAAATCCTAGATGCTTATAAAGCAAATAGTACAGATCAATCAAATCTGGAGACATGGTAGGAAAAAAATCTTTGAAAATCCATTTAGGTTTTTATGGTCCATTTATTTTCACAATTTTCAGTTGTTCCTCATTGAACTCACCTCATCGATATTGTTACTGGTCACAGAATGGTGATTCTTTCATTTCTGTCATAAATAACCCCACCTTATTGGCAATTTTCTATTACGTTTTAATTTGGCATTAATTGCAATTGCCAGCTATTGACATCATGTGATCATACATTCATGTGATCATACTGCTGTGGCTGCAGTTTACATCAACTAATCCCAAAGAAGCTGTATGATGAAGTGAGCTCTGTTTATAAATGTAATAAATAAAATATGTTATAAAAAGTTTATCCCATTTTTTATACTTTTTTTGTATATACATTTGAAAGTAATTCTGCTTTCCTTTTCTGTTCCTTGTATTTTACAAGAAAGAGAAAAAAGAAAAAACAAGGAAAAATAAAACTAAAGAATCTGAAGATTGCCAGGATCTCCAGCACCCAACACAGTGCCTGGCACATAGGTGTTCAATCAATGGTGAGTGAATGGAGAACTATCTAAGCATAGAAATCAAGTGTCTTAAGTACTTTCATCAGTTATTGGCTGCAGCCCTGTGGTAGCCAAGAGTGGAGTCTGGAGCAGTCAAGGCCCTTGACCCTTCCCCAGTTAATTTTTAACTTGAGAGAACTTCCTGGTAGATGGTATGTGGGAGGTTTCTGGGCTCTGTTGTCAAAAGCTTTCTCATTTTGAAAAAATGAGACACTTTGCAAGCTATGGAATGAAACAGTATGATAAAGATGTCCAATTCGAGACCAATAGACTGATTTTCCTATAGTGCTGTGTTTGAAATAGCTAGAGTAGGCTAATGAAACAAGAGGAAGATGGAAACTGGAAGATGATTTTATGTTTATTGCCAAAGGGGATAATACCTTGAGTTCTTTGTTACAGAGTGACAAAGTGTAGGGAGTAAATGGTTCTCAACACAGCAGTGTGTTGATATACTATGAAGCATTGTAAAATTTCTTTCATCTCCTCTCTGAGGATACAAACTTAGTGTTTATTTTAATAGTTGGCTATGGTTTTATTACTTGGAAAAAATCAAACTAGAATGGTGTATTAGTTATTTATTGCTATATAACAAATTACCGCAATACTTAGTAAAAGCAAACATTTGTTATCACTGTTTTTGCAGGTCAATAACTGGAGAGTGGATCAGCTCAGCAATTCTGGCTCAGAGTTTCTCATGAGATCAAGTGAAAATGTTGGCTGGGGCTACCATCATGTGAAGGCTTGAATGGGCCTGGAGGATCCACTTCCAGGACGACTCATTCACATAGTTAGCAAGTTGGTGCTTGTTGTTAGGAAGAGGCCTCAGTTCCTCCCCATGTTAGCCTCTCCTCAGTGTTGTTTGAGTGTTCACATGACATGGCTGCTGGCTTTCCTCACACTGAGAGATAGGAGAGTTGGTAGCAGTGATGTCTATAACTCAGCCTCAGAAGTCACATATTGTCACTTCAATATTCTGTCAAGCAGATCAGCCTTAATCACTGTGGGAGGGAACTACATAAGGATGTGAATACCACAAAGAGAACATAATTTGGGGATCATCTTGGAGGCAACCAGAAATGCTAAAAACGTAAATGTAAATACTGTGCACTGGAGGACTAGGAAATGGTTGTATCCTATCCTCAGTTCCCCATCTCTCTAAAAGTTTTTATTAATTTTTTGTCTACTAAGACTATCTCATTTAATTCACACCATAAAATTGTAAATGAGATATATTATTGGTCCCATTTTTAGGTGAGAAAATGGAGGTCTAGAGTGATTAACTAAGTTATACTATGTTATGCAACTAGTACATAATTGAGTTAGCATTTCAATGCTAACTCAGAACCAACAAATAGATGGGAATACTGTAGCTATTTAACTAATAAAAATAAATAAAAGATTAGATGAGAGTTTGCCTGAATTTCTATCAAAACTAGATAACCTCTCTTAATCATTAAGCTAGAATGTCTTTGCATGCTGCAAACGTGATTTCACCTGATTCTTGCACTCGTTATTTAAGTGTAGGAACAATGGATTTATACATTAAAATTCTAGGTAATTCACTTATAATATGAAATTTAATTGCCAGAACAATTAGGTGTTTACTTTGATCTGATTGGCATATTCTCCCTCTGCAGGGAGTTAATTAGTTAATTGTATCAGATGTGATAATCTAGATTATGTTGCTGTAACAACCTCACAATTTCAGTGTTCAGTGTTCAACAAAGATTTATTCTGTGCTCAGGCTTGTCCAACCTTTGTCAGCAGGGTGATCTCATTGTAGTGCATCAGGGAACTAGACTGATGCAGGCTCTGTGTCACATGCTTCCAGGGCAGATCCAGGATATGTGGGGTCTGAGGCCTATACTGTTTTGGGTGCCCTTCTTAAGAAATATAATACAAAATCACAAATACAGAATTAGATACGGAGCTTTGAAGTGGGCCTATGCAAATGCGGGGCCCTAAAACTTAAGTTTTTTTAAATTAGCTTCAAAATAGATCAGCTTCATCCTTCAACAATTTCCAGGGCAGGGAAAAACAATGCAGTGAATCACACAGTGTTCAAGTTTCAATCTGGAAGTGACATAGGCCAAGTTCAAAGTGGGTTGGGAAGCATAATTCTACCAGGTGTCCCCAAGGAGGAGAGCTGGGAATATTTGGTAAACAGCAGTAATAATTACTATAATAACCAAGGAACAGAGGCAGGAGAGAGACATGATTTGAATGCATGGTCATATTACTTTTAAACTTGATGCATCTGCTTGTCCACTTGTGCAAAATGTCGTTACCTATCTCTCAAACAGAGTGGAACCACAGGTTAGCTTTCTTGGGTCTCCATCCCAAGGATAGCACAGAGAAGGGTACAGGCAATGTTTGTTTCATACATTTCTATTTTTTTTCCTTTTCTTTTTTTTTTGTGGTACACGGGCCTCTCACTGTTGTGTCCTCTCCCGTTGTGGAGCACAGGCTCCGGATGCGCAGGCTCAGCGGCCATGGCTCACGGGCCTAGCCGCTCCGCAGCATGTGGGATCTTCCCGAAGCAGGGCACGAACCCGTGTCCCCTGCATCGGCAGGCGGACTCTCAACCACTGCGCCACCAGGGAAGCCCCTCCCTTTTCTTTTAAAAGTGATCAGTTCCTTTTCATATTGATACATTCTTTCTTAAATATAATATTATCTTTTGTCAAGTTAAATGATACGATATCTGTAGATACGTATACAGATATAGTACTATAGATATAATACTACAGTATACTATATATATATGTATATATATAGTAATATATTCTCTCTATATTACAGGTGACCCTTGAACAATGTGGCGATTAGGGGCTCCCATCCTCTGCACAGTTGAAAATCTGGATAACACTTATAGTTAGCCCTCTGTATTCATGGTTCCATACCCATGTGGAACCAACTGTGGATTATGTAGTAATGTAATATTTAGTATTGAAAAAAATCTGTATATAAATGGGCCCGTGCAATTCAAACTCGTGTTGTTCAAGGGTCAAACGTATACTATACATATATAGTATGTAAGTAGATATATGTATAGTTTAGACAGTATATATAGATTTATGTATATATACACACACAGTAGAGCTATATATAGTATGCTATATAATAGCATATATACTATAAATACTATAGATATATAGATAGATGCTAGGGGCTTATATAGTATTCAATAGATATGTGCTATATATTATAGTTATATAAATATGTAGGTATACTATATTTTACCAAGGTTTTTTGGTCTCTTTAATGTGGTTTTACATATAATCTGTGTTACTATATATTGATTTTCTAGTTTGTTGCAGAATCACTTTACTTTCAAATTCTTGGAAATGTACTGCCTAAAATATCTTCTAGCCTTTTTATAATGATGCCCATACCCCAAATTAGCAAGTATGATTGCTCCGAGTAATAGCTGCAAATGTGAGGATCTGAAATAATCAGCAGAATAAGATTTAGTACAAAGAGAAGAGAAATATGTTCATCCAAAGTTTGGATTTTTTGTTTTTTTATTGGGTATTCTGGGAAAGTAGAGTACAGAGATAGAATTCACAGTTAACTACTGTTTTTGAAATATGGATGAATTGGTGTCCTGTTTTATATTTGTATATTGATAATTCTTATAACATTATTTGGAAGACAGATCATTGTGTTCACTTGCTGTTAATCTGGAAATATGCCAAAAATTCATGTATATATGCATGTACATGTTAATCAATCAAAACAATTATAATACGCCATTTGCTTTCTCTAATGTGATTTCTTATACTCAGCTCTTAACCACTTACCTTAACAAAAAGGAGGCTGTGGCTTAAATAATTTTTAAAATAATGACAACAAAAATCCTAAAATGTATTGTGTTCCTATTAATATACTAAGAAATGATTTAAATTCATGCTACTTAACTATGATATTTCACTGCATTTTATTTAAAAAAATATATTCTCTCTATTGTTTGAGTTGAATTGTACTAAACTTTCAAAGTCCACTATAATAAAAAGGAGCATTGGCATAAATAATATTTCAAAAAAATAATGACAATGTTTAAAATGTATGAAATGTGCTTTGTGTGAGGCATGATGCTACTTAATGAGTGTAATCTCATTTCATCCACTCACAATGACTCTATGAGGTAGATCTGATTTTCCCCATTTTACTGACGAAGCTGAGACTCTGCGAGGTTAATGAATTTGGGATCACACAGCTAATGAGTGATAGAGTAGGCCAGCTTAATTCAGAACTGCAATATATGGTTTCACGAATTGTATTATCCTTGCACTATTCAAATCCTGAATAAATGAGTTGTCGGTAAGAAAGAGGTAATTAAGAGCCTTTATAAAAAGAAAATGGTTCATCTCTAGATAATCTACAAACGGGGGTTGATTTTATGTTTTTGTAAAAAAGCAGAAAAAAAGAAAAGAAGGAAAATAGAACAAACAAGTAAATAAAGATCAGTCAAATATAGAAATTTGTGGATGTTAGAGGAGGTCATCAAGAGGACATGACCACTGGTTGACCAGAGGTCTGGACTTTCACAAACGGAGGCACTTCACTTCCTCCTCTGTCCTCAGAATGTATGCTCTGCCCACCCTGTTCCCACAGTGGGAGCTGCTCCAAAGACATATCCTTGAGAGGATAAGATGTCATTGAAACCCTCTGGACTGAATACATCACTGAACTCAGGTAAGGTCTCTGCATAAATTCTTAAGATTCTGGTAGGCAGGTGAGGAGATCTACAAGTCTCATGTGTAAGTTCCCTTGGTTATTAAAAGTGCCACCTACCAATCTGAAGTAGTCTGTTTCTTTCTTTGGTCTCTCCATGGCCTCCATGTGCCCCTGCCAGATTGTGAAGCAACGATTGGCAAGCCAGCCAGGAAATTGAAGTGATGGGTCTTTGGAAAGAGGCATCCGAGGGGAAATCCTGGGTTGGCCATTGACTTCTGTGTAGAGAGGGATGACGCCTATGTTAGGTGCTTGTGGACTGCTGTGTGAGTGTGGTGAAGCTCTGAAGACACAGGCTGGTTTAACGCACTTGGGTGAGGAACTGTACATAGTACACTGTGGCAAAGAAGAGAAACGAACAGCTGCCACAGTGTGCTAGCCTCCGATGCCCAACTAGACACTGAAGCTCGAGTTAGAAAGTTGGAAGGAGAGCTGAGGTTAGAGAAGGACATGCAGTGTCCACTGCTCTGCTAGCTCGGGGCTGGCAGACAAGGTGGGAGAGCAGGATAAGAAGTTGGAGAACTTAGTGTGCATTTTGCAAAGCTAGGAGGGTGGAAACTGCCACAGGTTAAGGCCACAGTGCTTGTGAAGAAGCCTGATTGGGATGATAAGAGGTGGAACCCCTGGGAAAGTGAGGAGGGTGAAGAGGAGGTTACCATGATTGACAGTGAAAGGGAAAAAATACCCCCTGCCATCTGACTCCTAATACACAGAAAAGGCAAAGTACAGTAACCATAACCCCAGCCGGCAGGGCAGACCCCCATGAGAGGATTTACCCCCACTGAGCTTATTGATGTAGCTGCCAAGTTCCAGGGACAGGCCAGGAGAAGTATCTAGGCATAGTTGGTGCAGAGGTGGGACATGGGGTGTGATGGCATTTTCCTGACTGGGCAAGAGGCAGAGAAAACGAGCAACGTCACCACACTCTCTGCCCTCTGGCAGTGCCTGTGTGGTGATCAGGCGGTTCAAGGAACTCACTCACTTACAGGTTGGATTATTCTAGCTGCAGGGAGGCTTGGCCCAATGAGGGGGATCTCCCTGGGCATGTGAGGCCCTGGAAATCTACAGAGGAGATACAACAAATTCTTAGGGACTTGAGAATGAGACAGGCCATGTACACTCCTGTCTCTGAAGGCTCTGATCCAGTCACATTCACTGCAGGAATGAAAGCCAAGATACTCTAGTCCTTCCCCAGCACCTGGTATGGGATGGTGATATCCATGCTGAGCCCAGTCGTGGGATAAGACATTTATGAGGTTGGGCAACCCACTGCTGATTTGGGGGAAATTGACAAATCTAGGGAATGGCTTGTGGGAAAGGCCCTAGACAGAGTGGGAACTCAAAAAGCCAAAAGGCTATCCCAATAGGGTCTGAAAGATTCAATAAAAATAACCTGGAAGCAAATGTGGTTTGATTTCAAGGCTGCTAGGACCCTACCTGAACAGGTAAACTGATAATCCAACACTATGTTGGTTGAACCTTGACCAGTCCTTTCAGAGGATTGAAATTGCCTCATATTGTGATTCTAAAGTTTATATTCACTATATTCCCTAAAGTATAGCTTAATAAATATTTTATGACCAGAAAAAAAAATTAAAAAACAAAACAACACAAAAAAACTGCATCATTCTTAGAATGGTGAGGTTCATCACTCTCTCTTGCCTTTGTGTTGATTTAGCTGTGGAAAGCCTTAAAACCCGAACAATGGTTCAGAGCTGCCCCACCTGCCCCTACAATTTCCTACTCGGGGTGCGTGCCTCCACAGTCCAGGAATAGGATGCAGGCCAAGATAGCCTCCAGGGAGGCTGTTGGAGGTGATTGAAGGACTCCTGTTGAGCCCACTATTCACTGGTCCCCCAGAAATAAGCAAAAAGTGACGACTCTGTTGATACTGGAGCTGAATGTACTCTAATACCTGGTCACCCCCAGAAGTTTTCTGGCTCCCTCAGTGCCATCAGTAATTACAAACAGCAAAAGGTTATAGTCAGAAAGGTCCCTTTGACACTGCAAATTGGGCGTTCTCCCCGATGAGAACACCAGGTTTTTATCTCTTCAATACCAGAGGATATACTGGGCAATGATATCCTGCAAGGTCAAACTCTGCAAACCTCTGTCAGTGAATTCTGCCTCCAGTGAGTAATCAAACCAGCACTGAGGAGAAACGCCAACTGGGAACCAGTAATTGTACCACTCCCATGAAGAATGGTAACTGTCAAACAATATAAATTGCCTGGGGACCATAAGGAAATAGGAGAAACTATCCAAGAACTGCACTGAGTGGGCTTTGTACATCCTGCCCATGGCGCTTTCAAGAGCTCAGTGGAGCCGGTAAAAAAGCCAGATGGCTCATGGAGGATGACCATGAACTACAGAGAACTGAACAAGGTAGTGGCCCCATCCATGTGGCTGTGCCCAACATTGCCACCATCTTAGATGCCTTGGCCCTGGTCCTAGGAGTGTATCCTACTGTACTGGACTTAGCAAATGCTTTTTTTCAGTATATCCCTTGTCACTGAGTCACAAGATCAATTTGCCTTCACATTGGAGAGACAACAATGGACCTTTCAAGTGTTCCCTGAGGCTACCCGCCTAGCTCCACCATATGTCATGGAATGGTAGCCTGAGGTGTACCTCTGTTCTCCTTCCCCACCTTAGTAAAATGGGCTCATTGTGTTAATGATAAACTGTTAACACGTAAAGCCTTGGCTCTGCTGCAGGACTCTGCAGATTTTGCTGGAAAATTTTTGAGGGAGAGAATGGAAGGAGGTGAATTCATAGAATTATCAAGGCCCAGAAACTGCTGTAAAATTTTTTGGAGTCATTTGGTTGGGTAAGATGCCTGTTGTTCCAGGAGCTGTAAATGATAAGAAGTAAACTTATCCAACCCCTAAGAACATGAAAGAGATGCAAGCCTCTGTGGGGATTTGGGGGCTTTGGAAGACTTTTATTGCTCACCTGGCACAGTGACTCTGTCCCTTACACCACCTGGTTAAGAAAGGGCATGTGAGGGGCTGAGGATCAGAGCATCAAGTCACCTTCCAGAAGGCAAAAATACCAGTGAAGCAGACTAAAGCTCTGGGCATCTCCCAAGCAGGGTACCATCTGGGTAGATGTGTCTGTGACTCTGGAAGGGATGGGCTGGGCATTGTGGCAGAGACAACAGAAGGAGTGAGCACCCCTAGGGTTTTGGTCCCAGCTCTGGAAGGGGACAGATACCCCATATACCCCATAGAGCAACAACTCCTAGCAGGGTACACAGAGCTCCTCCAGATAGAGCCTCTCATGAAGGAACAGCGTATTATGGTAAGAACTTCCTTTCTTATAAGGGCTGGGTTGAGAATACATTCCGTCCACCCACCTCTGCCATGGCTCACACTCCCAGGTTGACTGAGTGGCCTACTTGCAGCAGACAAGCACCCTGTCCATCAGCCACTGTCTCTAGAATTGTGAGTGCTATTAGACCCTGTGGAGTGTGTGGATCCTCCAAATGCCCCTGTTCTTGCAGAGGCCCCTGCAGCCTGTAGAGAGGGAGTGAAGAAATTCCCCCTAACACCTGCTATACAGATGGTCCTAGTAGGGGCAACACTTTCACACGGACTAGCCGCCATTCAGTCCAACACTGACACCATCTGGATGGAAAAAGGAACAAACCACAGCAGTCAGTGGGCTCAACTTAGAGGGGTTTGACTAAAGATCACTCTTGACCCCTGGCCATTAACTCTTTGCATTGACAGTTGGACTGTTCTAAAGGCATTAACCCTATGGCTTAGACAATGGGAAGCCAAGGGGTGACTGATCATGAATAAACCATTGCAGGGTCAGGGTATGTGGGAAGACGTTTGGGTTGCTCTGCAAAAGCCTGAGGCAGTCCACACTGTCTTCCATGTCTCAGCTCATAGGATGCTGACACCTCCTGGCAATCAGGAAGCTGATGCTCTAGCTCAGGTACAAACCCTAGTAACTGTATTGCCAAGGATGACAGATTGTTCTAGAAATACAGTAACTTGGTTAACACAGTCCAGCATGCCCTGTGTGTTCTAAGTAATGCCCAAGGCAAATTCGCAAGGATGCCAAAGGCCATTTCCTGGAGTTCCCAACTGGTGAGGGATTGGCCCCCTCCCGCTGAGTGAGGGTTCTAAGTTTGCCTTTGTTTCTGTGGACACTGCATCTGGCTTAAGCCAAGCTTGTCAGCAGGCAAGCCTGGCTGCCATCGTTAGAGGATTAGAGAAGCTGAGTACCAGGTACAGACACCTTTGCTGAATAGACAGTGATTATGGGTCACATATCAAAGGTCATGGTGTGCAAGACATGGTGTGCAAGAACATGACATTAAATGGAGGTTTTATCTCTCCTGTAACCTGTAAGCAGCAGAGTTAATAGAAAGGAAGAATGGAATATTAAAACAGCAGATTAATTACTAATAGGTAACCCCCCCCTGGCCTGGTGGACTAAAGTACTGTCTCAGGCTATCGTATATTTAAGTGATTGACCAGTAGGGCCTGTTGCTCCCTACACCAGACTGAGAGTGCCTCTGTTGCTGCTGGGAATCCAGCACAGCCAGATTGCCGCCAAATGAGCCATCTCCAGGCTAGTGACCCCTCAGGGCACATTGTGGAAGAGGAAGGGCGTGTGAGCTTGTAAGAACCGGCATGGGGGTGGAGTGTTGGAGGAGGTCATCGAGAGGACATGACTGCCGGTTGACTCCAGAGCTGGACCCGGGCAACTGGAGGCTCCTCTCCCTCTCCATTGTCCTTGGAATGTATACCTCTACCCACCTTTCCTACAGCTGGAGCCATTTTCAAGGATGCAGCCTTGGGAGAGCAAGATGTAGTTGAGACCATCTGGATTGCATACGTGACTGAACCCCGGTAAGGTGTCTGTGTAACCTTTTAAGATTCTGGAGGGCAGGTGGGTGCGGGGATCTTTTGCAGCAGCTGCTGCCAGGCCTCTCAAGTAAGTTCCGTTGCTTATTAAATCTGCCACCTACCAGTCTGGAGTGGGCTGCCTCTTTTTTCCGTCTCTCCTTGCCCTCCGTGTACAGGGCCAATTTGGGAACCGACAGTGAAATATTTAGAACTTAACTTTCATAGGAATTAAAATCGTGTTTGAATTCTTTCCTAACTTTACCAAGCTACGTTTACAGAAGCCTGATATTATAACATGGGAGTAAACATGGCAACTGTGTTTTTGAGGTATTGCTTGTAATTACTGGTAAAGATAGGGATATTAGAAAAAACAGCTGCAAGATTTATTGCTGTTTCACCATGCATGGAGAAACTAAGTACAGATTACATAAAGTTTGCCGAAAAGATCTATGAATTAATGTTATTGTATATTGTTTATTTTTCCTGTGTTCCTTATATTAAAGTGATGAAAAAATATTCAAAAGGAGTAGGGAAATAAGAGGAGAAAGATAAATTCAAAACTACAGGATATGTCTTATAAAATTAATTTCTCTCCCACCAGCTCTCCTATCTTATTTACCTAAGTGCCTGCTACTTGGTTTCCCACAACCTCAGATACCTAATAGTAGAATATATACAGACTGTAGGTTATACAAATATTTAGGAATGTGCTTAATACTATTACCAGTTCACTTATACATATTCTCAGTGTGTTTGAGATTAAAGCATGAACATTTATAAAAAATAGTATCAGCCTATTACTGTTTCAGGACCTATAATCATGTGACAGATTATTTGGACTCCCAATTTGCAGTTAGAATGCCTTTTCAACTGTGTTTATGCTATTCACACTTCATGTATCATCTTCCTTTGCTTCAGTCCATAGTCGTATCTTACTCTAAACTTTTAAAACATGCTTATTTGTAACATTCATTTGTGTCACATCCTGCTTTTTATTTAAATTCCCTAAATGGGTTTCCACAGTTCCAGTCATCAGAAGTTAATTGATGTAGCGAAATGTATACTTTTTAAAAAAAAACTTCACTGAGCCTAGCAATTAACATTTCTTGAATGAAGTTATAGAACACCAGTTATTCAACCAATAAAAACCCTCTTTAGAACTTGTGTTGACATTATGCACTTTAGTAGAAAAGAATAAGTACATACGTTAATTTATTTAAAATATTTTTATTATACTCCAATAAAGATGTAAAAAAAAAATGCAGGTGAAATACCATTTCAACCTAGAATATATATCTTACTTATGTCATTATTTGAAAATTTTATAGAGCACCTACTACGTAGCAAGCACTTGCTGGATACCCTTACATTTAAATCAACTCTATTCTTGTCAAGTAAATTATCCCCATTTGGCAAGGCTAGGAAAATAAAATAAATAAATAAATAAATAAATAAAATATTTTTAACCAGAAAAACTATAGATTAAAAAACAAAATACTTCTTTGGCACTTCCACCTCTTACAAAGCAAATGAAAAACAGTACGTGGTAAAATAATTTCAGAAAACTAATGATTAAAAGAAGACAGCATAGAGTTGCAGCAGTGGTAACTTCTGTTCAGTGTTCCATAAAGCACAAATATAGGTTCTTTTAATATAAAAGTAAAAGTGGAAAAACACAAATGTCAAAAACAATTATTTATGTCAAGGTTGAGATTTGATAGCTAGATGACTTCCTGCATATTATTAGATTAAGTCACTTGTTCATTTTCGAAAATCCATTTTCTAGGTGGTTCAACAGATGTTTACTAGTCAGTTTTAAATGGAAATGAATATTAAAATAGTGCAAATTATTAACATGCAACACAATTTATCCGAAGATGGAAAAGATTCAATGGAATGGCGATCTCAGTGTATTTCTTTGAAAATAGGATTTTAAAAGTGTATAAGGCACTCCAGGAAGTTGTGAGGGAGGTCTTACTATTTGCCGGACACTTTTCTAAGTGCTGTTTCATGTATTCCCTCATTTATTCTAGATAATACTATGGGGTAGACATTATTATGATCCTCATTTTAGAGCTAACGAGAGTGAGGTCTATAGAAAGATATTTTAATCAAGCACCTTGCAGTGTGTGAGGACATAATAAGCTCTTCTAGGTGCTGTTTCCTGCCAACACTTCCGTGCTTTTGTTTACCGTCACTATTTTCTTTGCTTGCAATATACTTAACCTGCTGGTACTTTGTCTGTAAACTCTTTTTCATTCTTCAAATCTCATTGATCTTGCTTTGGGCCTAGTTCTGGTTCATGAGGGCTCACAGAGTACTTACTGCCCCCTCACTGAATTATCTACTGAATTTACCTGGGGCAGCTTTCACTTGGCTGTTAAACTGCTGAGGGCAGGGACCTCGGCTTACCTTTAGTCTTAGCTGCAGCTCCCTGCAAAACCGAACCTGGTATGTGCTATACTTTATAGAAAGATGCAATTTCAGGGCAGAAGGAATGTGTGAAAGGGGAAGTGGGACAGTGAAGGGGGGAAAGAAAACATAAGGCCATTGTTCTGAGCTGGTCACAGCTTCACAGGACAATGCAGCTGGTTGCTCAGCCACATGGGATGTCTTCCAGGGTGGCCATGTGGAAACACTGCACCTTGAAGAGTCACGTAGGAGGAAGAAGGATTGAGAGTTTGTCTACTTCCTCCTTCCTGTCTCTTGTCTTTCACTGGTTAAAGTTAGACCCCTTGGGTGTTACCACACTCTGCACTTCTGAATTGTTCTCTGGCACCCATAGGGCAGCACTTCACCTGATCTTCAAAGTAGTGGGAGAAGCCATCATTTAACATTTTGATTTTTTTGTTCATTGTGGACTTTGCATTAATTTGATTTTTAAAAAATATTGCCTTAAACTGTACTTTTTCTTGATTACTGAATTTTTTGCAACCACTTAAATTTTGCTTCACCCTAGTCCCAAACCTTCTACATAAGCATATATTCCCACAGGTCTAGGCTGTTCAACACGGCACTAGTTTAAAGTGGACAATTTTCAAATCACCAGATGCAGGAACTCAAAGATCCCCAGGCTCCAGACAAAGCCAGAAACACCTTAAGTCACTTTCATCGATTAATAAATCAATTCATTAATTCAACAAATATGTATTAATATTAAGGTTCTACATGCCAGTAAAGGTGTTAGCAGGCACCTGTGAAAATGACACTGAAACTGTCATATCTAAAAGTTTGATTTCTATTGTGATAACCTTTAATTATTCTTCTGGAAATTTGCATTGGTACATAACTAGTCTGTTTGCCTTATGTAATTAAAATATATGACATATCCAGCACTTTTCAAGGTGAACAAATGCATCATGCTCCATTGTTTGCTTTCACATCAAAATTACTGTTTTATGGAAAACCATTGAAAACAAAGTCTATAAGCATGCCCTACTCAAAAGCACATACTCAAATAACTTTCAATTAAAAACATTTTTTTGGTGGACAGGAACTTCATATTCAATTATATATACTATTGCAGGATCTTGAGTGCTGACGTTCTAAATTTTCCTTTATACTTGATATATGACTTCTATTAAAATTTACATTTTGTTGCATTTGGATATTTGTATAATCCTTCACTTTTTTCTTACTGCTTATGTTACATGACAGAAAACAGGAAAAATATATTTATATACTGTTATATTTATATTTCAAGGAGAGATAATGATCAAATAGTATAGAGTTCAGAGAAGGGAATGGTAATGAATTTCCTTGTAGCTGAACTTCCCAGGTTGAAACACTATGTCCCAACTCACTAATATACTGCTTATGCACTAATATACTAATATAGCTCACTAGTATACCAAGTATACTGCTGTCATTCTCTCTAAGGAAAAGAAATAATTTGAAGCAGAAACTGATTCATTACTGCAACAGGTAATTACATAAACAAAACTCCAACTGTTTTGGAGTTGATATTGATGACAAGCTATACTAGATAATGAGCAGATGCAGACTTGAATGAATGACGAAGAACATATGGTAAGAAGAAATACAGAAAGATGAGCTAGATAACATTGGGAATTTTAAATGAGTTGAGGGAAAAAAAACTGAAAAAAAATAACTGAATTTTTACAACAAAGAATATATCAAGAAGGTATTGTGATGAGATAAATAGGAATACCTGCAACAGCAAGCTGCTTTCCCTTTTGTTAATTGAGGCCTCGGGCTCCTATGGTTTTGAAGACCAGTAAATAAACCTGCAAGACTGGGGTAGCTGACGATGTAGAGGACACAAAAGGCAACTTTTTTCTACCTATTTTATTTTCAGGGCAATAAAACAAAAATTGAGGCGTTAGAAAAAAAGGCAGTAAAAGAATCCATTCCAAGCTGGCCTACCACTTTGGCCTTATGAAGGAGAAATATATTAAGGTGTTAAAATAGGAGATTGAGTATAAATCCCCACAACATGATAAACACAATTAGAAAATAGATTATGACCATGGCAAAAAGGTAGCAGTAATAGTGTTTGCTCTGTTACAGACACTGTGACCTAAGGAAATCTAGGATAAAAATGTGCAAGAGATGTTGCTGATAACCTGTGTCTCCTGAGTATGTTTCCTAATTTTCTTTTATTTTTAAGATTTTTTTGATGTGGACCATTTTTAAAGTCTTTATTGAATTTGTTACAAGATTGCTTCTGTTTTATGTTATGGTTTTTTTGGCCGCAAGGCATGTGGGATCTTAGCTTCGTGACCAGGGATGGAATCCGCACCCCCTGCATTGGAAGGCAAAGTCTTAACCACTGGACCACCAAGGAGGTCCCTCTAATTTTCTTTTGATGAGTCACTTTGTGTTATAAACTATTATTTATTCTAACAAGACAATGCATGACAATTACCTGTATATTTTCTTACGCTATTAACATTCTTTGAACATTGTTGATAATCAACCCTGATTAATCAGAATACATTAGTGAAGTTAAATTTCCTCACATATATCACCTCCTGTTTTCATATTCATATTGACAGGAATCAGGGCACAAAATAAGCCTTTAAGTAATCTTCCATTCAGTTACTCTTTTAAAAATAGGACTCTAGTCAAATTAGTGGATAGGTAAAGCCTCATCAATTTTTCTATAGAAATACATCCAGTTTTTATGGACTATTTTAGATATTTATTAAAGACAGTAACATTTAGTAAAAATTCCAGACTTCTTGAGGATTTCTCATTTTTCAATGCATTTATGTCGTATATTATAAAACAAGGGCATGTAAGATACTCATACTGTAGTAAGTAGCAATGAATGTAAGTCTATATTACTTCATTAGCAGGATATTTGTATTAATTGCAAACATTGTTAAGGGGAATACTCAGAATATGTATCACTGTGACTAAAAATTCCATGACTGTTATTTTATTTTTTTAAGTGATTTAAACTGTTTAGGAAACAACATTAATTATGATTATTTCTTTAGTCGCCTTCACTTAAAAAACAATTTAGGTAGAACATTTTTTTCTTTAACTGTTATGAGTTATTTCAATTTCCCCCTACCATCATTACAGCAAAACACTTGGAAGTTAGCATTATTATACCACTGATGAGTTTGTGTCTCTGCTGTACACACTATAGTACATCTCACCCACAAGATTAGTGATAGCTTGTAAATGAAATGCTGTCCATGCTTCTTGGTGTCTGTGTAGTAATGCTAAGGAGTCTGAAAAATTCTTTTAGACAATATTTTACAGTTATTTCCATTTAAATCCCAGGTATCTTACCATGGCTTCAAAGGACTCCTTTTTAAAATATAAATTTTGAAAACTATTAACATCAAACCAGAAGCAATTTATAAAAAAGTAAATTAATAGTCATCCCAGGGACATAATCTTAGAAGCAGCTTTGTGGTTACTCAGGAGTAATAGTGGGATAGACACTCTCTCGGACACTTGGAATCTTATTGTAATTTCCAAAACTCAAAAGCGGGAAAAATCTAGCATAATAGAAAAACTAGCACTGCAGATATAAGAGATGATCACTGCGCTGTGCTTGGATAGGACCTGGAAGTGAAAGCTTAGTTCATGTGGCTCAGGGAAGCAATAGATAATGGAGTTTGGCATGACCTGCGGAGCTAAGGATTACTGCCTTTGAAAAGCAGAATATTGACCTAATTATTACAGGCCAAAAAAAAAAAAAAAAAAAAAAAGGCATGTCACGTTACCGGTTTCACATACAGGAATTTCCCGTCTCAGGTAGACAAGAGGATGACATTTGAAACAGAGGCTTGTGAAGACTGTTATAACACCCATCTCTATTTTGTTGAAGATTGTTTTTGTGTGTGTGTGTGTGTGTGTGTAGGTGGAGGTGATGGTATAGAGGCAGAATTCCCCTTTTCTTACTGGTGAGAAGATTTACATGGCTCTCACAGCTCACTCAGATAAGAAGGAAAAGGTCCATTCTTTCTGTCACACACAATATCCTTATCTGTCTCTCTGAATGATCTGTCTAGTCCAGTGGGTTTGTGTTCTCACTGTCGGATGAGCTGCTGTATCAACGTTGAAGAGCAACTCTAATTAGCCAGCCTGGGGCCAGGGAGACCACCACTTAATTACTCCCTGAACCACAGAGGTTTAGAAAAAGTAGTTTCCCAAAGGAAGGGATAAAGAGAAAATGAAAAAGTAAAAGATAGGTCTTCCAAGGATGGCCAAAAACTCCTCTGAAAGCAGCTAAAATTTAATGATTGAGTTGTGAGAATAGAATTATTTTTCTCTTTCATGTGGACAGCCTGTTTTTTTCAAATATTATTCCTTACCAAATATTGCTCTGTTGAACTATTGTACAGTTTTTCATCCAGAAAAGATGAAATATTGTCATCTGCCTTATTTTCTTCACCCTAAGGATGAGAATCTGCACCATTCGGTGGGGTAAAAACAACTCAGAGCAAGAGGTTTGAAAGGCAGCCCTGGCTGATTAGTAACCTGTGGAGGGTAAACCTGAGTAAATCACCTCCAGTTAATATCTTCTCCAGTAACTGCAGCCTAGTCAAAGTTGTATTTGATGCCAGGAACTTGTGGACAGATTGTATGGATCGATGCAGGAAGTAGTGTTAGAGTCTTGGGAAGAACAGAGATATATAAATTATCCATGAGAAAGGAATAGTCTGAATGGTGTACTTAAATTTCAGTTCTGAGCTTTCATGAAAGATTTGCAAAAGAGCTCCTCTATACAGGTCACTTCTCTTAGAAACACACTCATCCTTTTCTGTTCCCATCTTAACTTTCTTAAACCGGACTTCAGTTTTCAACAATCTACTGAAACTCTTGTAGTTTCCTTCTTGCCAAACCTAAGAACGTTTCCTCTGTTTTCTTTGTCTTGACCCCTTCGAGATCTCTTCAGATTATTATTTCTTGTGAAAACTCTTCCTCCTTTACCTTTAGTATCACTAATGCTTTCTTGCTTTATTTCTACAACTTTGAGCCAATTCTTACCCTCCTTTTGTGGCTCATTATTCCTCATTCTCTAGTTAGGGGTATTAACAAAGACCTAACTTTTAGACTTACGGTTTCTTCTTTCTTTCTGTACATTTCCAAGACAGCTGATTCCTTCCACTCTCTCCCTCCCTCTCTCCGTCTCTCTTTCATTCTCTCTCTCTCTCCTTCCCAGCTCCCTTCCTTCCTCTCTTTCTTTCCTTTTGCCTCTAGCTCCTTCTCATCCAACCTCCCTGTGACTCTAATGTTTTTTTCCTTTGTTTTGTTTCTCATGGGAGAGTGATCTTTCTTTAAACTAATGTCCTTGTGTTGACCATGGCTCACACATGTTTAAGTATTTCCAAATTACATTATTGGTTCTACCTTCTTATCCTATTGGCCAGTTCCATTTGAATATTTTATTATTACTATAGTATAAACATGCTTAAAATTAACATCACTGTCACTATCATCTTCATTTTTGTCATAGTCACTTACCTCCAATCAGATACTCAGCTCTAAAGAAGTCTTCTATTCTATTCTAATATATATTATTTTGCAAAACAAGTGAGCAAACAAACAAACCCATTGGGCTAATCCTTTGAAATGTCTCTCAGATATGTTGCTATCACCTTTCTCTGATACTTAACACCTCAGCATGGTACTAACTGCTACAGTTTCCTGTTCTTCCTGACTTTAGTTTCTCTTTTTTTCCCACCTTACATACATTATAGGATTTGTATAACATCTAAATGTAAAAACTGACCATCTGAAAATACTGAATTAATCATGCTATTTTCAATTGTTATATATTCCAATAATTTCTCTTTGAATCCACCTTTCTCAAGTGGGTCATTAAAGGCGGTCCACAATCTGATCTCAGATTGTAATTTGCTTCTATAGGTTGGCCCTGTCTTAGTGTCCAATTCTATTCTGGATTTAAAGTCCAGTAGTGATATTAGCTTTTAATGATATTTTTCTCATTAATTCTGGCCTATTTGGTCTCTGTTTCTCTCAAATCCTAGAATCTGTGCCACACATTCAGTAGCTCTCTCTCTCTCTTCATGTCTGTCTCTATCTTTCCATCTGTCATCTATTGTATAGTATCAATTTCATGTTTATTATAGTATGCTAAATTATACTAAATTTAGTATACTAAATTATACATATATAATTATATGCACATCTCATTTAATCCTCAAAATATCCCTATTATTATTCCTCTTCTAAATAATAGAAAACTAAGCCTTAAAATTTTAAACTATTTCCCCAAACCACATGTTGAGACAGATCTAATATTCAAAAATCTTTGACTTTAAAAGTGTAATTTTCCACTAAACTATACTGAAGTATTTTGCCTTGTATTATTTTATTAGTACTTAATAAAATCCTTAACTAAGTGGGGGTACCAAGAACATGGATACAATGAATGAATGGATGAAAGTTTAAGGTTTTATGTCTAAGACTCCTAAATGGATGATAAGCAGCTTAAAGCCTGGGTTCATGACTTATACTAATGTGAATGTCCCTAATGTCACTGTAATTGTAGACTCTATAAATACTAGTGCTTGTTAAAACTTCACCATCAGTCAAACTGTACATACATTTTCTTATTTAATCATCAGAAAAACCTAATTAGATAGTAGTTTTTCCAGCTTACCCATTGAAAGAAACAGAAGTTCAGACAAGTTAAATAAGTTGCCAAGGACACACAGCAAGTGCCAGAACCAAGATGCAGGTACCAAGAACCAAGAACAAGATGCAGGTACCTTCACTTCATATTCTTGTTTACTTCACTATGCAGCCTCCCAGTCAATACTTGGTATTAAAATACATGTATCTTCCTGAGCTCTCCATGGGGCTTGAAAGAGCAGAGTCAAAACAAGCTTGGGCATACTCTTTGCCATGTACACTGAGGCTGCTGGCTCCAGTGCTATGACAGTGCCATCTTGCATCCGGAGGTGTACCCCAGGTAGTGCTCCAAGGTCTCTTTTTCCAAGTGTGTTTGTCTGAGTGGCCAATTAGACTTTTCTAGGTTTTCTTCTTGGAAGAATCTGAAGACATGATTATTCTGCAGTGCTCTGAGTCTAGAGTGAGTTGATAATCACAGGAAAACATGTGCATCCAGAATCAGATTGAGAACATTTTGGATAAATGGATGAAATGAGTACCTATTTATATATTTATATATATAGACCATACTTGTTACAATCAAATTGAAAACATAACCTACATTTGTGAAATTTTTACTTTGTCGTAAGTTATTACCATTTAGTATTCTTTTGAAAAGAATATAGCCTTCCATTGGCTTTTGTTTTAAAATGTGCATGACAGATTAGGATGTTGAGAAGAAATAGAAAATATTATAAATTATTTGTAATATACAAAGCTTCATATAGAATCTTAAGAACATTACAAAGTTCTGGGATGCAACTTGCTACCCTGTTACTGATTCAGGGACATTTTAGATAATGAATAGGGCCATTGACCCATTCACTGACCAAAAATAGGGATTTTCTAAACATGAAAAAAAAATCATTTAAGAGAATGATGAGGGATTCCCTGGTGGCGCAGTGGTTAAGAATCTGCCTGCCAATTCAGGGGACATGGGTTTGAGCCCTGGTCTGGGAAGATCCCACATACCGAGGACAAACTAAGCCCATGTGCCGCAACTACTGATCCTGTGCTCTAGAGCCTGTGAGCCACAACTACTGAGTCTGTGTGCCACAACTACTGAAGCCTGCATGCCTAGGTGCCATGCTCCACAACGGGAGAAGCCACTGCAATGAGAAGCCTGCACACTGCAACGAAGAATAGCCCCCGCTCACTGCAACTAGAAAAAAGCCCGAACGCAGCAACAAAGATCCAATGCAGCCAAAAATAAATAAATAAAATTTATATATAAAAAAAGAGAATGATGAGTGAGTGGAAGATAAATAATATTGTCCTTAGCAAAATAATTTATTGAAATTTTTGGCAAATTGCATGTCAGCAGGTAATGTTTTGTATTCAAGACATTTTTCCCTACCTTAAGCACAGTAGGTATATATTTTTCTTTTTATTATCACATAGTTACTGATATTTAATATTCAAAAGATCACAACTATTATATCATCACTTTCACATCTATTTCTAGTTCAATGAGTAATGAAAGTAAATAACACTGTGCTCAGTTAAATGTTAAAATTCAAAAGAAGTATGAAACATGCAAAATACTAGTACATCCAGTATTTATGAGCAAAAGTGTTTGGCTGGTCTACATGGCATTAGCATTTTTCAATGATCACATAATCTCAAGCCAAAAGAAACAAACAAAAACTGTTTAATGCAAATCAAAGGATTTCAGTCAAATTTAATAAACTTAATATTGGCAGGCAGGTTGGGGAAGTTGTGAAGGATACTTGAGGGCATGGTAGGTTAAGAAGTGCAACTGTTTTGAAATAGTATGGTTTCTTATCAGTTTATTTCAACTCTACCTCTACAGTTAATGTTCTGTGTTTCATTTCATGAGTCTACATTGTAAGGAGTATGCCAGAGCTTGTTTTCAGATAACTGATGCCAGTAAAAGCTGTGTTAAAGGGACACACAGTGAAAATCTATATGATAACAGATTTGTAAATGGATGAAATATTTTGGTATACGTTATGTTCAATTTCAATACAAATGTTGTTCAGGGGTCTTCTGTGGCATAAAGATGACATACTTTTAAAGACTTATTGCATGTCAGGAAAATGCTAAATGTTTCAGGTATGCAGTTCTGCAAGTCCAGATCACTGTGGTGAAATGAAATGTAAGGGGAGATATGTCTACCCAGGTAGGGCGCCAGGGTAAAGAGATGTTGATTGAGTCCAACACAATTAACTATCTCTCCTTAGCAAGAGGTCAAGCTGTTCTTTATCCCAGGATTGTATAATGGCAACAAAAGGTTTTTATCAATTATATAAAACTGGAGTGTTACCATAAACAAAAATATATGAAATAGATTATAAATACAGTTATAAAGATAAGGTATATCTAGAGATGTCTGGTTATTAGTACAAATATTTAATGATGAAATAACATCTTAATATGTGCCAGGACCTTTCCAAATATTACTTTTTACAGATAGCGTAACTAAAGTTCAAGGGCAAAAAGAACTTTGCCAAAGATCACACCACTGATTGGCCTGAATCAAATTTTGATCCTACGCCTGTTTCAGGATTAAGGCAACCTTATGTTCAGTTTTTTATACTGATTTGCGTAAAAAATCATTCCCACTTACTTGGTGAATCTAGTAGTGTTTCTGTGCAGCTCTGTCACCTCATATATTTTTTGGTCCTTTTATTTCTTCAGTCCATGCTCTTCCTGCTATATCTCATGTTCTCTATTCTGGTTTAATCCAAGTCAATACGTTCACTGTAATGAACTTATTTTCTCTATTTACTAATGCTTAGAATTCATTTCCTAGAATATTAGACTTTTGACTTTAGCAATTGAGGCCATGGTGCTATTGCTATTTTTCCTTCTTTTTCTTATGTTTTTACTTAAATCACAGCAAACAAAGAGAAGGAATATATATTCCATATCCCTGAAAGTTTTCTTCTGGACTGAGCACTGGTTGCGCTGGAAGGGTTCGGTAGGTAGCAAGAAGACTGCTGATTTGGTTCTTTTTGCTCTTTGTTTCATTCTTCTCTCTCATCCCCTCATCTGAACATGTCCTCTCTTGTACTGTCCTCCTTTTATTACGCAGGGAACTACAGCTCTTGTTGCCTAGGCACCCTCATGTTTCTCACCTTGAAAGGCCCACCATGGCTCATCAAGGGTTTTTCCTCAACAAAAGTGTCTGCCATCATCTTTTCACTTAAGTAGGATTTTTTTTTTCCTTTCTGCTATGCTGTGAAAGCAGTATGTCAACCAAGTTGCCAACTTCTCTTTGTTTTCAAGCTGAACAACTGCAGAGCCTTGCCCTGGAAAGAACGAGAGTCCCCAGTGGCTTCAGCAGTGTTTAGGTTGTGTCTGTGAAAAAGACTGGTTCGAAATGAAAGAGCTAGAAGTTAATGAACGTAAAATAATTTTGAGAAATACAGTAAGTGGCTCAACATCTTATGTGTCCCTAGTCCTGTTACAAGGCTGAGAAAAGAGTCTATGACTCGATGATTCACACAGATATATAAAAGGAGGAAGGTAGTTTAAAGGATTAGTGACAGTGAAAGAGAAGTGGAAAACTGTTCATTATACTGACTCGGTTCTTGTATTCTTTTCTAGATCTTCCACAGTTTATATTCCTTTTGAGGGTTTTGTAAACCACAGGGAGAAAAATTAAAATGGAATACATGTTATAGTCTTTGGCTTGCTCACGATGAAGGAAGCAGGGATTGGGGCTAGCAATAAAGTCACCTTCCTTGAGCACATGGCTGCATGGTAGGAGGTTGAAATTCAATGAATTTGGATCGCTGAAGTGAGGAAGGTGGTGTTGGTGAGTTTGGAGTTGGGGCTTAGATGATGAATTACCAGCACGTACTGAAAATTGTATCTCTCCAACACGTGGTCTACAGGATAAATCAAAGGGCAATATTCAACTAAAAGTCTTACACTATTTCTTAATAATAATTATTCTTTTTTTGTTTAGTTCAATTCAAGAAATGGATATTTTAGTCAAGATTGAAAATGATTGCAGTTCCCATACTCTTAATCCATTCTCCATATTGTGGTCCCTGAATCTGACCAAAAGACATGAGAAGGTTAGAATAAACAAATGGTTGCTTTAGTTTTGCAAATAATATTCTGAGTCCAAGGAATTATGACAAATCCTCTTAGGCTGTTTTTTAGAAAGAGCTGTTGATAAATTAATTTTGACTGCTCTGAGCTTAAACTGTGCCTCCCAACCCCCATTTCTTCATCTAGACTTCTAGGAAGTTAGAAAAAAAAAATTGGCAAAGTTAGGGAGACTACACCTCACATGGAGTTTAGATGAAGTCACACATAAGTGTATTAGGTTCAAATCCTTTTATAAGTAACTTATTCTTTAAAAAATTGAATTAAATCAATGGGAGTTCTGGGCGCAAACATCAGTTCCAATCCAATAATAAAAGTAGAGTAGGGAATGCTGTTTCTCGTGTAATTACTTCTGTAACATAAATGACTGACTGAAAAAAAAAAAAAATGACTGACTGAAATCATCTAATGAAGAAGACCAGGCATATTACTTCTCTAGGTTTTACAGTTTTATGACATACTCATTTGCATTTTCTAACTTCCAGGATTTTCTTAAAGCTTGATCCAGCAACCTCATTGATTTAAAAAAATTTAAAGCTAAAAAGGACTTAAAATTTTTTTCAGAAGAATTTCTCAGCCTCAACACTGAGTGATTGGATCATATTGATGTTACTAATAAAATTTAGACATATTTCCTCTGGATGGACTCAAATTGTAATATACTTTATATTAATGAAAAGTTCTTTCACCACTCCAAATTAGAAAGCTGTTTTATTCCAAATACTCTCACAGAATTCAATGCTAATCTTTCTCAACAAATTTTAAGATTGAATTTTAATATATTAACTTTCACAATGACTATGTACATATAATCCACAGACTACTGACACACTGAATAAATAAATACAGAAATTTTTTATAATATAAATGTATAGAGCTATGTTAACAGGAATGTAAGAGCAGCTTAGAGGTTTTTTTAAATATAAGTTTATTAGTATATAGCCAGGAAATATCTACTGATTAATATGTGTGATCTTGACATGGGTTAATCATAACATTTCAGTTAACTCTATACTTAGTTTGTATCTTCTTAAAATAAATTTGGATTTTTTAGTTTGTTTGCCAAAGGGAAAAGAGCTTTCCTATCATATGGAAAGGTTTAATAGATTCAAGAAACAAATATATTGTTAAAAGCTCTTGTGTACCTTCTAATTCCCTCTGTCGGCTTATGGCTGTGGTCTCAATTTATTGTACTTTTTTAAAAAGTAGCATTAAGTGAATTTTATTGGCAGGTGTGGTAGGTTGAATAATGGCTTCCCTACAATGGCCACATCCTAATCCCTGAAACCTGTGAATACATTATGTTAGCTGGCAAGGGAGAATTAAGGTAGCAAATGGAATAAACATGGCTCATCAATTAACCTGGAGATGGGGAGAGCTTCCTGGATTATCCAGGTGGGCCCAATGTAATCACAAGCATCCTTACGAGTAAATGAGGGAGAAGAAAGTCAGTGGGCAGCTTCTAGAAGCTAAAAAAATGCAGGAAAATAGAATATCCTCCAGGGCCTCCAGGAGGGAATGCAGCCCTGCTAAAACCTTGACTGTAGTGCAGCGATGCTCATTTTGAACTTTTTTTTTTTTTTTTGCGGTACGCGGGCCTCTCACTGTTGTGGCCTCTCCCGTTGCGGAGCACAGGCCCCGGACGGACGCGCAGGCTCAGCGGCCATGGCTCCCGGGCCTAACCGCTCCGCCCCCATGTGGGATATTTCCGGACCGAGGCAGGAACCCGTGTCCCCTGCATCGGCAGAAGGACTCTCAACCACTGCACCACCAGGGAAGCCCCATTTTGAACTTTTGACCTCCAAAACTGTAAGGTAATAAATTTGTATTGTTTTACTTCACTAAATTTGTGGTAATTTGTTAGAGCAGCAATAGGAAACTAGTGTAGCAGGCATTACTCTGAGTAGCCTTAAAATTTTCTCCTGCTAATTTTAAGTATGTTCAAAAGATATTTGAAGCTTATAATTCTTACCTGTCCTAATAAGATTTTATTCTGGAAATAATATGACTTTTCCGTATTTCCCAGGGGTGGATGTGGTGGTGGGGGACTTGGTGTTGATGGTGATGGCTGTAGTTTCAACTGAATATTTCTTTCAGATTTTGTTTAAGCAGGCTTGCCATAGCTCCAAATCCATTTCTTCAAATACACTAGGCCTGGGGAGATTTGAAAATAAGCCTTCGCCCCAGCATCTCCTACTTATAGTTTGGAATACCTTTATCCACTCTGGCAACTTTGCCTGCTGTCTTGCTGACTTTTCCTAGCATTCTGCTTCTCTGCTGAGCCCCTCTGATGGAAACCTCAGTGGTTCTTTGATTGTGTTTTACTCTAGGACATTGTCTGTCATACCATCTTTAGTTCTACAGTCTGCCTCTTTGGAGTCAGTTTCATCCAAATTTAGGCTCAAGATCCAGGGCTATTTCTTGTCTACAGGGAAATTTAGATAGATTCAATATCTGTCCCTCTGAGAGAAAAACAATGTGGCTAAACACCAAGGCATGCCTGAGACTTAACCTAGGTATAGTTTAGGATGTTTCTCTTTCTGAGAATACAACAGGCTTCTAAATTATTAACACAGATTTGCCAGCTGCCTGAACATTTGGCATCTAAGGCATAGGATTTCTTTCTAATAAACCAAACATAACCTCACTTCTTCAGGCAATGTCAGGAAGTCTAATCAAGAGTTGACTGTGGGACTTCCCTGGTAGCTCAGTGGTTAAGAATCCGTCTGCCAATGCAGGGGACACGGGTTCAAGCCCTGGTCCAGGAAGATCCCACATGCCGTGGAGCAACTAAGCCTGTGTGCCATAACTACTGAAGTCCGCGTGCCTAGAGCCCGTGCTCTGCAACAAGAGAAGCCACGGCAATGAGAAGCCCGTGCACCACAATGAAGAGTAGCCCCCACTCACCGCACTAGAGAAAGCCCACCCACAGCAACGAAGACCCAACATAGCCAAAAATAAATTAATTAATTCATTTTAAAAAATGATTTTTTTTTAAAGAGTTGACTATGAGCCAACACTTTCCATCTTCTCTGTTGAGACATAACAATGGAGGCTAAGACTATATTAACTATTCATTTCTCTAGGTTTTCTAAATTGAGTCTCTGTATCAAGTTAGATCAGCCAGGATAACAAATCTGAGTGAGATTAGCTTGGTTCCTTTCAGAAATACTTGCATAGATATATGATTTAATGCTGTGCTCTAAGCTTTTATAGAGGGTTGATGTAAGAAATGGCCATTTGAACACTTTATTTGCTTGGGAAATGGTAGTTGAAGACATTGTCCGTTATGTAGCCTAGACTCTCTCACATAAGACTCCACATGATAAGGACCTCCTTAAATTTTGTGTTGGGGGAAAAATGTCTTACCAGACAAACTTTTATGTTTCTTTTAATCAATAAGTAAAAGTTATATAAGACAAATTTCATTTAAAATTATGGTATGTAAACAAACGAATAAAACTTCATGAAATCATTCAAAATAAAGCTCCTATCATAGCTTAACAAAAATTGTCTCAGAATAATTTCTCTATGTTATAAACATTGATTTTAACCACAACCCCTTTTCCTACCCCATCCTTGAGGGAAATGTGACTTTGACAAAAACAAAATGGCAAGTGAGGCCTCTCAGAATGCTGTTCATTAATCCCCCTGCACATAAACTGGATAGGAAGCAGTGGAGCTTCTCTGTTGAGTGGTTAAGACCTTGGTTTAATTAAATCCCAGATCACCCCACTTATTAGCTGAAGCCTTGGGCTATTTATTTAACCTTTCATTTTCAATTTCCCATCTACAGAGTGGAAATAGTATAATATCTGCCTTCTAGGATTGTGGTAAGGATTAAATGAGGTAATTCATTTGAAGTACTTAGCGCAGTGCCTGGCATATAAGGTACAAGACTCAGTAGCTATGGGTGTTGTATATATGGATGTGGTAGGTAGTAGGTTGCTGATAATTATGACAGTGATGATAACATCAGTGAAGGTAGACCTAGCTGAGGACAGTTCTCTCTTTCTTCACAATATTTTTTGCATCATATCATGGTGCTTCATTATTAGCTTTCTGCTGAGGAAACACCTGCCCTCAAGATGAATATGCCCAGTAGGGAGAATGGAAGCTTCCTCAGAAAGAAATCTGCATGATCTTTTCACGGAGAAGTATAAAAGGTGTTGGTGGTTTTCCTTCTCTAACTGGAAGTATAAGATTTAGATTGAATAGCCTTTTTTTTTTTTTAAAGCCTCTTGCCAGCTCTGCAAAGACAAGCATGGTTGGGTTAATCTTGAGGAAACTAAGGGTCAAGCTCTATTTTGTGTTGGGAGAAAGAAATATAAAAGGGGCTCTTTGAAGTTCATGCTTGCTCTAGCTCACATCATAAAGATGGGTGACTACATAGGAATTTGTGCAGAATCTCCAGCCAGAATTTAAAAAGTGTATATTTTCATGGAGCAGTAGTTTGCAAACTTTTTGGCCTTAGGACCCTTATACTTAAAAATTACTGAAGGTGAAAAAGAGTTTTGTTTATGTGGATTATAGTTATTGATATTTACTGCACTAGAAATTAATATTGAAAATATTTAAATATTAACTCATTTATAAACAGCAATACTTAACCCATTATGTGTTAGTATAAAACTATTTTTTATGAAAAAAGCATATTTTTCCAAAGCAAAAAGAAGTATGGTGGCATTATTTTACGTTTTTTTTCAAATTTACCTAATATTTGATTTAGTAGAAGACAGCTGAATTCACATATCTGCGTCTGCAATTAGTCAGTTTTGATGTGTTATTTTGGCTGCAGTAAACAAAGTAAATCCAAATTTACAAAGATAGGAAGTTGGAAAGGAGTATTTTAATGGCTTTTTGAAACAATTTTGGATATTCTTTTTCTCTCTATCCCACTTACAAGTGGTCATTTCTTAAAGGTTAGTTGCAATGTGGAAACTGAAACCATACCAATGAACTTTTCAACTCCACGACATTAACATCATTAGATAATCTTTGTATGTTCTACCATGCTTGACCTTGTAACATCATGCCTTTGTCATTTGGAAAATGTTGGTCCATTGAATTATGTAGATTTCCAAATGTTGAAACATTTTATTATATATTTAAATAGTAACATTTGTTGATCTCATTAGAAAAGTCTTTCTGTATGGAGAAGGTGTCAAGCTCATAAAGACATATAAATTTCCCCAAATTCTGGTTTTTGCTTGAAAGCTCAAATTTTATCCTTGCCAACAAATACTGTCAGCTGTTTCCTTGAAATGTCAGGCTCCCTGTGTTCATTTTTGAGAAAATATCTTCCAAGTGCCCAAGTCTGAATAACCATAGTATATCTGTCTACAGTTCTTTCAAGTAAACTTAGTGCTCCATGAGAAAAGCAGCTAGTTCAGCTTGCAACTCCAAAAATGGCACAAGAGCTTTTTCTTGATCCAAACATCACAGATCAGTGTACATCAAGAGTGACTGATATTTTAAAAATCATGCACTCAAGGGTTGGGATGAAATAAAATGAATAATCTTTACTGCTTCATTAATGACATTCCTAAGTAAAACTGTCATTTTTACTTCAAGTGTGTAGCAGTTGAGAATGTAATGACTATTCATTTTATTTGGTGTTATTGCTTTGTTTTCTGCTTAGACATCAGCAGTTTCACCCACTTTTGCTTTTGTAGAATCAGAGCAAATATTAAGACAGTGAAATAGGCAAATAATATCTTAGTGTTATTATTAACTTTTATGTTTATTGCTGGAAACCTAAGTGAGCTGATAAGCTATTATGTGGAATTGGGACTCAGAGATTTGGGATGGAGATTCACAAGAACATGGATGAAGATTGTCTATTTCACCTAAAGCCTCTAATTTTCTACTTATTTGTATATCAGAGATAAACCCTACTAGTTCCTCATTTTAGGCACTAAGACCAGGAGAAACATGAAGACTCTGATGTCATTTTTTTAGTTTAATCAGTTTCGATCAGTATAACTCAGTGTACCCATTTAAAGAAGTGTGTGTGTATACTTACATACCAATTATATAACTTTACAGCTATCTATGGTTATATGCAGTGTAGTGGGGTAAATTGTGTTCCCTAAAAAATTCATATTATATGTTTGAGTCTTAACCCCTAGTACCTAGAATGTGGTTGGTTTTGGAAATAGGGTCCTTAAGAGGTAATTAAGTTAAAATGAGGTCATTAGATTGAGCACTAATCCAATATGACTGGTGTCCTCTTAAGAAGAGAAGGTTAGGACACATACACATATGGAGGGAAGCCCATGTGAAGACATAGGGAGAAGACAGCCATCTACAAGTCAAGGAGAGTGGTCTCAGAAGAAACCAACCTTGCCAACAACTTGATTTCAAACTGCTAGCCTCCAGAACTGTGAGAAAATAAATTTTTGTTTAAGCCACCGCATCTGTGGTACTTTGTTATGGCAGCCCTAGAAAACTAATACATGGACTATCAAAATAATTTCAAGCATCAGTACATAAGTATTGGAGATCAAGATTAAATTATATTCAATCAGTTTGGGAAGAAAAAGAAGGATGGGATACTAACTGTAACTATTTAGTATTCATAGCTAAAACTTCTACCACCAGTTCTATTTAGGCTCTGGGATTTAACCTCAGTGCTCAAGTTCCTTATCCCAACTTTCAGTTCCCAAGCACATACTCTTCAACTAAATAGGCTGTATTTTCAAATATTATTTTTCTTAAAAACAAAAACCTCACCAATAGAATCTACTGCCCAAATAGATTATAGGTTTTACAGTGTTCGGTTATGGGTGTAGTATATTATAAAGTCTTTGCTCTTCAGAGTGCAGCATCAATATCATCTAAGAGTTTGTTAGAAATGCAGGGTCTTGGGACCCACCCTACATCTACTGAGTTAGCATCCACGTTTTAGAAATACTCCCATATGATTCCTATGCACAGTAAAGTTTGAGATACACTGCGCTAAAGGCATATGTCTAGAAAGATATCATTTTCTTTTATTGGATTCAAATATCCTATAGAAAGACAAGGCTTGGAATTTCCTGAAAGAATGTGCAGTGTGTGGGAGTTTTCTAGGCCACATACAGTAAACTTGGTTTTGAAATCATTTTTACAATATTTCAATCACTAGAGTGACAGTATATTTTTGCTTGACATATGACTGCTCTCTTCTAAGAAATTCCAGGACATGAGGTGGTCCTGCAGGAAGCAGTGACATTTCTCTTTCAGTGTCAATACTTCATGGGGGAAAAGCATTTATTACTACAGTTGCCAAAACAAAAAAAGAGAGAATCTCTTATGTGTATTTTCAACAATTAAGTTTTTCTCTTTTCTGCTGTCTTTTTTAAAGTATTCAGTGAGGACAACCCCAAATCCTGTATATATACAATGTGTTCAGAGTACATATTTCCTTCTTAGATCATTACTAAATTGTGTGGCTATAATGAACTACTTCACAAGTTAGTTTGAGTGTAGGCTGGAGTCCAGCGGTTCACTATAAAGTGGTAAACAGCTGGATGTCTTAGATATTTCTCCTATACCTTTTGTAGACCAGAATTTGAACGTATTTTCCCAGGAAATATACTGTGAAACTATGAGCATCTGTTGAAAATCTCTCCTGTCAGTAGTAGTGTTCAATCCGGACATATATTTACTCTGTGAAAGCAGTTTTCTGATGGTAACATCACCATCAACCTGTCAAAATGAAAAAAATAGGTTTTTTCATCATCATAAAATGCTATGATTGAAAATCCATTCTGAAGAAGTTGCCAGTGGTATCATTTTATTTGTAGATCCTAAAATAATGGCTATTGGCAAATGTTGTAACTGATGTTTAGTCCTGCTCTGTGTTGTTTAGTACTTTAATGACAATACTAGTTTTTAGCAACAGTTTCCACGTGGGGAAGTTACATCATTTATTTGCACTTTTAAGTTGTTTGTACAACTGTGAGGATGAGTTTAAACTTAGACATACAGCGATGTTGTACGATAGAGGTGTCTACTGCTAATCCCACATAGCATGACCTCCCCAAAATCAAAATAACAGTCCTCCCCACCCTCATATGCTGACATTTGACAAGCCAGGTGGTCTAGCTTGTTCTTAGAAACCCATATCATCTTTTGTGTCCTCCCAGATGTTCCTAGCAGAGATTTGCCAAAACTTTCCCAAATACAAATGGGAGAATAATAGAGGCATTGAATTTCTTTCCTAGAAACTTTAGTGGAAGATTACTTTTATATTTTCAACATGATCATTTCTAAGATGATATAATCATTAGGCATTTGAAAAATTACAGCTGGTATCAGTTAATGATCACTGGCATTTTTCATATTTAACAACCTTCTGGGTGAATGAGCTGACCTTGGAATATATAATGTAGTTGTACAGGCTTCCAGTGGTTTTTCCACAGTTGCATTTTCAATAGCTGTACTGCTAAAAGATAAATGTAAACACATGGTAATAGGTTACAATTCATTATCTATTTTCTTTTCATAAAATAAAAGGACCTTAGGAAAATGCCATTAATTATGTAAAGTTACTAAAGTCCTCCTCAAGATTTTCTAAAGAAAAATCTTAAATTGTTAATACTACATTTTATAACTTCCTTAGAAATTTGCATCAATGTGCTATTTTTATATGTGTATAAATACAAAAACTACAAGAAATATAGTACCCATTTTCTCTTCTTTTTAAAAAGCTAAGTATTAAGTTATTAGTATCATATTTATATACAATAAAATTCACCCTTTGTACACAATGATGTGCAGTTGATTAGGAGATATTTTGAACTAAATGAAAATAAAAACATGTCAAATAGCTTAAACTATAAAAGACAAAAAATTACATCATTTTGCACAACTGTACTGTATAGTTACGGCAGTTACACAATTATATACATTTGATGAGTTGTAACAAGTGTATAGTTGTATAACTTCCACCACAGTTGTTATGGGTGAAGTGTATCTCCACAATTCATATGTTGAAGCCCTATTCCCCAGAACCTCAGAATGGTGACTATTTGGAGATTGGGCCTTTAAAGAGGTAATTAAGGTTAAATGAGGTCATATGGGTGGGCCCTAATCCAGTATGACTAGTATGTTTATAAGAAGACAAAATTTAGATACACAAAGGAAGACCAAAGATGTCCTTGCGCAGAGAAAAGACCATGTGAAGAGGCAGCAAGAGAATGGCCATTTGTAAACTAAGGAAAGTGGCCTCAGAGGACACCACCCCTGCCAGCATCTGGATTTTGGACTTCCCTCCTCCAGATCTGTGAGAAAATAAATTTCTGCTGTTTAAGCTACCCAGTCTGTGGTATTTGTTATGGCAGCCCTAGCCTGCTAATACAACAGTCAGGATATAGAAACTTTTCATTAATCTCTCAAAAGCTTCTGTCCCTTTGTACCCACTCCTTCCCTCCACTCTCAGCCGCTAGTAATCTCTAGTCTGATAACTCTCTCCGCAGTTTTGCCTTTTCCAGACTAGAATGCCATTTAAAAGCAATCATATGGTATGTAGCCTTCAGAGTTTGGCTTATTTAACTTAGATAAAGCTTTAGATATTCATTCATGTTATTTCGTGTATCACTAGTTTGTTACATTTTTATTGCTAAGTAGTATTCCATTGTTCAGATGTACTGCAATTTGCTTATCCATTCAGCAGTTGGGTTGTTTCTTCTTTTGGCTATTATAAATAGTGCTACAAACATTCTCATACGGTCTTTGTGTGGACCTCTGTTTTTATTTATCTTGGTGAACACCCAGCAGTTTGATTGCTGGGTCATGTGGTAAGTGTATTTACAGTTTCATAAGAAACTGTTAAACTTTTCCAAAATGACTGCACCATGTTGCATTCTGGCAACAATATGTGAGATTACCTGTCGCTTTACATATTCACCAGCACTTAGCATTTTCAGTCTTTTTTTATTTTATCCATCCTGGTAGGTGGGTAGTGTTATCTCACTGGGGTTTTAATATTTCTTTTCCTAGCGACTGAAGGTTTGGGGCTTCTTTATATGTACCCACTTGCCATCTACCTGTATGTTCTTTGATACGATCTCTTTTCAAGTATTTTGCCCATTGTGAACTGTTATTTTTCTTCTGATAAAGGATTTGTAAGAAGAATATATAAAGACTTTTTTTTAGATATGGGTTTTCTCTCAGTCTGTGTTTTATCTTAAAATTGTCTTTTTTCTCCAGCTTTATTAAGATGTAATTGACATATAACATCGGGTAATTTTAAGATGTACAAGTTATGATTTGATAATTGTGAAATAATTATCACAATAAGATTAACACATTCATCACATCACATACTTACCTTTTTTTCCTTTGTGGTAAGAACTTTAAGATCTATTTTCTTATCAACTTTCAAGTGTACCATTCAGTATTGTTAACTATAGTCACCATGCTGTACATTACATCTCCAGAACTTTTTCATCTTATAAGTGAAAGTTTGTATCCTTTAAGACCTTCACCCATTTCCCCCACCCCATGCAACCCCACTGCTGGCAGCTAACAATCTATTTCCATGAGTTCAGTTTTTTTAGATTCCACATATAAGTGAGATCATGCAATATTTGTCTTTCTCTGTTTGACTTATTTCACGTAGTGTAATGCCCCCAAGGTTCATCCATGTTGTCACAAATGGCAGGATTTCCTTCTCTTTTATAGCTGAATAACATTCCATATATGTATAGACCACATCTTTTTCATCCATTCGTCTGTCCACTATAACTTAGGTTGTTTCCATGCACGACTATTGTAAACAAAGCTGAAGTAAACGTGGGAGTGAAGATATCTTTTCAAGATAATGATTTTATTTCCATCAGCTACATACCCAAATGTAGAATTACTGGATCATATGGTAGTTCTCTTCTTAATTTTTTGAGGAAACTTCATACTGTTTTTCCAAAGCGACTGTACCCACTTACATTTACACCAACAGTGTACAAGTCTTCCCTTTTCTCCACATCCTCACCACCACTTGTTATCTCTTTTCTTTTTGATGATAACCACTCTAACAGGTATGAACTAATATCTCATTGTGGTTTTGATTTGCATTTCCCTGATGGTTAGTGATATTGAGTATATTTTCATGTAACTGTTGGCAGTTTGTGTATCTGCTTTGGAAAAATGTTTATTCAGGTCCTCTGCCCATTTTTAAATTATATTGTTCATTTTTTGGCTGTCGAGTTGTGTGAGTACTTTATATATTTTAAATATTAACTCCTTATCACATGTATGCCTTGTAAATATTTTCTCGCATTCAGCAGGCTTCCTTTTCATTTTGTTGATGGTTTCCTTTGCTGTGCAGAAATTTTAGTTTGATGTAGTCACACTTGCTTATTTTTGCTTTTGGTGTTAAATCCAAAAACTCATTTCCAAGACTGATGTTAAGAAGCTTATCCCTATGTTTTGATCCATTTTGAGTCAATTTTTATGTATGGTGTCAGATAGAGATCCAGTTTCATTATTTTGGGTCACTGTCCAGTTTTCCCAGCACAATTTATTGAAGAGACTATTGCTTCCCCATTGTATATTTTTGGCTCCATTGTTGTAAATTAATTGACCATATATGCATAGGTTTATTTCTTGGCTCTCTATTCTGTTCCACTGACCAAAGTGTCTGCTTTTATGCCAATGTCATAATGTTTTGTTATATAGCTTTGTTATATATAGCTTTCTTGTATAGTTTGAAATTAGGAGGTATAATGCCTCCGGGTTTGTTGTTCTTTACCAAGCTTGTTTTAGCTATTTGGGATCTTTTGTGGTTCCATACAAATTTTAGGATTATTTTTTCTATTTCTATAAAAATGCCATTGGAGGATTGTATACAATCTGTAGATCACTTTGGTTTGTATGGACATTTTAACAATATGAATTCTTCCAATCTATGAGCATGGAATAGCTTTCCATTTATTTATGTTTTCTTCAGTTTCTTTTATTAATGCCTTATAATTTTTAGTGTATAGATCTTTTACCTCCTTGGTTAAATTTGTTCTTCAGTTTTCTATTCTTCTTAATGCTATTATAAATTGGATTGTTTTCTTAATTTCTCTTTTTGATAGTTATCGTTAGAGTATAGAAATGCAATTGATTTTTATATGTTGATCTTGTATCCTCAACTTTACAAAATTTTTTTTTTAGTTCTAGTATTTAGGGTTTCCTATGTATAATATCATGTCAACTGCAAGTAGAAACAGTTTTACTTATTCTTTTCTGATTCTGATGGCTTTTATTTCTTTTTCTTGCTTTAACTGCTCTGGCTGGGACTTCCAGTGCTGTGTTGAATAAAAGTGGCGGGAGTGGACATCATTGTTATGTTCCTGATCTTAGAAGAAAAGCTTTCAGTTTTTCACCATGGCGTATGATGTTAGCCATGGGCTTGTCATAACAGACCTTTATTATGTTGTGGTACATTCCCTCTATACTCAGTTTGTTGCAAATTTTTATCATGAATGGATGTTGCATTTTGTCATATGTTTTTTCTGCATCTATTGAGATGATCATATTTTTATTCTTCATTTTGGTAATGTGATGTATCACATTGCTGTTTTGGATATTGAACCATCCTTACATCCCAGGAATAAATTCTACTTGATCATGGTGTATGATTCTTTTAATGTTGAATTTAGTTTGCTAATATTTTGTTGAGGATTTTGCATATATACGCATCAGATATATTGCTCTGTAATTTTCTTTTCTTGTAGTGTCCTTGTCTGGTTTTGGTATCAGGTAATTGTAATGCTGGTCTCATAAAATGAGCTTTGAAGTGTTTCCTCTTCTTGTATTTATGGAAGACTTGAGAAGCATTGGTGTTAAATCTTTTTGAAATATTTGGTATACTTCACCAGTGAAACTATCTGGTCCTGGATTTATTTTTGTTGGAATTTTTTGATTACTGATTCAATCTCCTTGTTAGTAATTGATTCATTCTGATTTTCTCTTTCTTCATAATTCAGTCTTGGTATCAATAGCTTGTATGTCCTAGGAATGTATCCATTTCTTTTAGGTTTTACAATTTGTTAGTGTATAAATGTTCATAGTAATCTCTTCGATCCTTTGTATTTCTGCAGTATCAGTTGTAATATCTTATCTTTTATTTCTAATTTTATTTATTTGACTCCTCTTTTTTTCTTGGTGAGTCAACTAAAAGTTTATTTATTATATTTTAAAAATCAACTCTTAGTTTTCTTGATACTTTCTATTGTCTTTTTAGTTTCTTTTTCATTTACTTTCACTTTGCTTTTTGTTATTTCCTTTCTTTACTAACTTTGGGCTAAGTTTGTTTTTCTTTCACTAGTTCCTTGACATGTGAAGTTAGGTTGTCAAGTTGAGATCTTTCTTTTTCTCAGTGTAGATATTTATTGCTATAAACTTCCCTTTTAGAACTACTTTTGTGGCATTCTACAATTATTAATATGTTGTAGTTCCATTTTCATTTGTCTCAAGATAATTTTTGATTTCTCTTTCGATTTTTTCTTTGGCTGATTGGTTGTTCAGGAGCATATTGTTTAATCCTCACTTTTTGTGAATTTTTATTTTATCCTTGTAATTGACTTCTAGTTTCATACCATTGTGCTCAAAAAAGATGCTTGATACAATTTAAATTTTCTTAAATTTATTAAGACTTGTTCTGTGGCCTAACATATGGTCTATTCAGGAGAATGTTCCATATGTGCTTGAGAAGACTGTGTATTCTGCTTCTTTTGAGTGAAATGTCTGTTAAGTCCATTTGGTCTTATGTGTAGTTTAAGTTCAGTGTTTCCCTGTTGATTTTCTGTCTGGATGATGTATCTATTGTTAAAAATAGGATAATGAAGTATCTTACTATTATTATATTTCTGTCTGTGGCTACCTTCAGGTCTGTTCATATTTGCTTTATGTATTAAGTGCTTCTACATGGATATATAAATATTTGCAAATGTTATATCCTCTTGTTGGATTGACCCCTTTATTATTACGTAATGACTTTCTTTGTTTCTTTTTACAGCCTTAGGCTTAAAGGCTATTTTATCTGACATAAGTATAACTTCCTCTGCTTTCTTTTGGTTCCCATTTGCATGGAATATATTTTTTATCCCTTCACTTTCATGTCCTTCAAGCTGAAGTGAGTCTCTTGTAGGGAGCACATAACTGGATCTTGTTTTATTAACCATGCAGCCACTGTATGTCTTTTGATTAGAGAATTCAGTCCATTTACATTTAAAGTAAGTAGAGAAGCTGGGAGGTGAGATTTCTTTCCTGGCTCTCTGTACTGGGCCTACTATACAGCCATGGGCAGGGAGGGATTCTTCTGTACCCATTAATAATAGCTTCTTTTTTGTTACAGACCGGTGGAAACTGTGCATGCAAGCCTTTTTGACTATCAGGCCACGTGATCCAGGGGTCTGTCCCTTGGGTAGCAATCACAAAATCTGGGGTGCTAGACATATGTAAAACTTGTTTCATGGGGGGTGTACTGGTGACTTGGAGCAGGATAGAGCGAGAGGGCAGAGGAGGTGTCAAGAGGCTTCCCTGTTTTCTGGATTGGATCACAGTCCATCCCTAGACGTGTGCTATATTAGAAGCTTGATGCTCAGGCAGCAGCTTTCATACTTTAAGTATGAAAATAAACATTTTTTAAGGAAAGCCTGGGAGATGGGTATTTCTGTCTGCTTCCTTTGCACTGAGCCCTGGGGAAGAGGGTGGGAGACTAGCCCCTGCAAGTCCCTGTGAGCCTTTTAAGAACTGTTTATTTGTTTGCTATGTAATCTTGTGGTTCTCATGGACGCGAGTACCACTGGCTTTTAGAGCTAGTTGTTTTGGAGGCCTGTCCCTCAGGAAGGAGTCTTACAAGTTGGGGAACTGGATATAGGATTCAAACTCTTCTCTCCTCAGGGAGAAGCTGGGAGTTGGTGCTGTGCCAGGGGTGGATTTATGGTAATAGTGTATCTCAGCCTTTCCTACCCATTTTGATGTGAGTGATGTGGATATTTTCTTGTTCACGCAATGAGGAGTCACTCAGCTAGTGTCTAGATTTGTTTTCTGAGGGAATTGTCCCATGGCTAGCTGTAGATTCAGTTTATCCATAGGAGGAGGTGAGTTCAGAAGGCTCCTGTGTCCCCATACTGATCTGGACAGATGGCAACAAGAACCCGTTGCTAGTGGAATCTAATAACATTAATCTTTATCATTGGTGCAAACGTGGGGTTTTAAAAATATGTTGTTTTCTTTCAAAATGAAGAAAACCACCCAAGAATTTCTATCCATAGTCAACAATTATTGAGTTGTATGTGTTAGGGATTTTGCTGAAGCTTTCATAGTATATTTCTTTGATAATTTCAATGACTGAAATTTCATTTTATATTGTATGTTTTGATTGCTTGTATTTGTGAGGAGAAAAAACCCCACATACAAATAACCAGAGATATATCTGGTGTGAATAATGAGAGACTGTGTCATCTAGGAGTCTACTATGTGTAAATAGAAGTGCTTTTTATCTTGTTATTCAAAAGAAGATCACTTCATAAATTAGCCTCTCTAATTTCCCTTCTAGGGTTTTACTCCTAATATGCATAATTTATTAAAGGTGAATAGTGAATGATTTGGAGGCCAGTGATTAATAAAATTTGTATTACCTGAATTTTAATAATTTGTAGCTGAGCTATTCCTTTTATTAATGTGGGAAATTGATATTTTATTGTTACTTTTTATTAAAAATTATTTTTTAACCATACAAGTTCTTGTGTTAGTTGATATGATAGGTCAAATAATGACTCAGACTCAGATTTTGTTTATAAGAAGCGTGTTTTCTGGGAGTAGCCATAAGACATATACATTTAAAGAATAAAGAAAAAAAATTTATAACAGTAATACTGATGAGTTGTATAAGTTTAGAGGAAGGAAAGATTACTGGAGGGATGAGAAAAAGTTTTGTGGAGGTGATGGCATTTGAATTCCACTTGGAAGCTGGGCAGGATTTGGAATGTGAAAATGGGCATGGCAGATTGGGGGGATGTTTAATAAGAAGAAAGTACTTTCTTAGCAAGGCAAGCTATAGGGCAATCTTAACAAATTAAGTTGGGAAACTTTGTTGACTTAGATGATGGAGAACATTGGATGTTAGGCTAAATTTTTAGAATTAATATCATAGGCCATGGAGATTTTGGAGAGAAATAGTATAATCAGGGCTGAATTTCAGGAAGACTAACTTTGGCAGCAGTATATAAGAAGGACTGGAGACAGGAGAGATTAGAAATGATGGGACCAGCTGGAGGCTGTTTAAATGTTTTAAGAAAAAGGTGATCAAAATTTGAAGATTGTAATGATGATGAAAGAATCAAACATAAAAATATTTTAGAGATGAAATGGAGAACGTGGCAATTAGTGTTTAGTTAGTAGAAATTTTTTAATCAGTACTATGTTGGATGTTGTGATTAACGTATAATGAGTAAGAAGGGTCAGGGAACTTACAATGTGCTAAATCACACACACATGCATACACTCAATACAGAACAGAATATGGTAAGTGAAGGTACATAGAATTATAAAGATACAAGACTGAGAACATTCATGTATTTCATCTCCCTTCAAAGTACCATTGAAATGGGAGGAAATATATAAATTAAGAAGGAGAATAAAACCCAAACTGTTGAAAGACAGGAAAGGAAACCAGAGGAGAGTAGAAATCTTAAGGGAATCTTGGAAGACAAAAAATAGAGCCAATGGGGAAAACAATTGAGGAAATATAATAATCTAAAGCATTGGAGGTGTGGACAATCATTTCCAAGGTTCATTAATTGTCCTTAACGCAGCAATATGAACAAACCCTTGAGGAACAGTTATAGCATGAATGAGTGTTCAGGATAAACAGCTATTTCTGGAGGAGGCAGGAGAAAACTTAGAATAATTTGAGAGATTTAAGAATTAGAACTAATACTATAGTATATTCCACAAGTAAACTAGAAAAGACTACTATGAAAAAGGAGCAGAAAATAATGCAGAGGTCTTTAAAATTTAAAAAAGCTGAGCACTAAAATTAAAAGTAAATTAATGAACAGATGAAACAATAGACTGGTTAGGGCTAATGGCCAAACTGATGATCTGGAAATTAAACTCCAGAAATCTCCCATACCACTGGTGAAAATGCCTAGGAGATGGAGCCTAAGAGAGAAAAGTGAAATGCTATTGAGAGTGACACTATAGGGCCAATATCCTCCTTATAAGAATTCCACAATCAGACACAATGTGTGGAAGGATAAAACTTTTATAAATAAAATACGTCCCAATGGGCTTCCCTGGTGGCGCAGTGGTTGAGAGTCCACCTGCCGATGCAGGGGACACGGGTTCGTGCCCCGGTCCGGGAAGATCCCACATGCTGCGGAGCAGCTGGGCCCGTGAGCCATGGCCGCTGAGCCTGCGCCTCCAGATCCTGTGCTCTGCAACGGGAGAGAACACAACAGTGAGAGGCCCGCGTACCGCAAAATAATAATAATAATAATAAATAAAAAAATACGTCCCATTACTCATAATGTTTACTAACCATGAAAATATTTCTTGAGAGTATATTCTTGAAAATGAACGCAAGATTGACTGACATTAGAATCAAGAAACTAATAGCTGGTTATGACTTGGAAAAAGTAAGGGAAACTAAAACCACAGAAGTAACTTATCAACAATGGAAACTAATTGGCAATGGTAGAGGGTTGTGGAGGGAATGATGTGCAAGGCAAAGGGAGGAAGGAGTAAAGGAGTGGAAGAATGCATCCTTTTAAAGCACAAGGAGAATGGTGGAAAGTCAAGAGGAAAAGCTAGGATTGTAATGCAGAACCATTATCAACAACTTTACTTCTTTTACAGTCTTGCTGACATTGTTATAATTGGCTAATCCTTTGCTGTTATTCAAAACTTTCACAGTAAACTTTGAAAATAAAGCAGATTTCACTGTAAAAATAATGTATACATTTTGAAAAGTTGTCTATATGGTAAATTATAATCCTTGCCATCCACAGGTAGCCATTGCTAATCTCTTTTTTAGTGTTTTTCTTTTTATAGAAATTGTTTTATTGATGTCACATTTTCCCATATTGTTAACTCTTTGAAAACATAATGCATAGTGTCTGCACAATATTCCAGTGAACATACGTCTCATAATTGAGATATTAACTCCTAACTTCTTAAACAGGTCAGGAACTCTTGGCCAGGTCAGGAAGTGATAAAGTTATCAACAAAAACTGTTGAAAATTAGGAGTTGTTTAATATTGAGGTAATCGGTTGGGCTACATCCAGTCTTCTTTAAAATTTTTCTGACCCAAGGCTACATGCTAATGGACTTGGGTTTCTGAGTTTCATATCCTCTGCTTTTGGAATAAAGCAATTTGATAGAGAACAATTGAGTTAATTCTTCCCTAATGAACCTCAAATCCTAACTCTACCTGAAAAGGCATGTGTTTTGTCTAACAGTTATTTGGTTGTTTCTAGTTGTTTGATAATATAAATAAAATTACTGTGAATATCTGTTTGTAAAAATCCTTTTTGAACTATTAGTTTATTTGCTGAGTAGAGATTTCGAGAAGGGAAATTTATTTTTCAAAAGTTATTATACATTGCCTAACCATTTTCTTTAAAAATATATGTAACAACAGTGTTTTAGGGTTAATTTGATTTCAGATCCACTGGCATTGATAATTCACATTTTAAAAATCTTTGCTAATTTGATAGGATAAACGATTATATTACTGCCTTAATTTTCATTTTTTTTTGTTTCAAATGCAGGTGAATTTTTCACACATTATTTACTCACTGGATTTCCTTTTTCAATGAATTGCCCACTTGTATTCATTTTCTATTAATCGATTTGTGTCCTCAGAAAAAAAAAATCAGGACACAAATTGAAACTTTGAGTAAAAGAGTGTATGGATTGTAGCTTTGATATTTTCAAATTGCCATCTGTGAGGTTATACCAGTTTACCTTCTCATGTTTCCTTATATCCACTAAGTAATAATACTTTTAGATCTTTGCTTACCTAAAAAGGCAAAATGAATATCTTGTTTCATTTTTCATTTATTTTATTATGAATGAGATTTTAACATCTTTACATATATTTAAGAGCCATTTTATTTCTTTTTCTGTAAGAAAATTTCTTTTTAATATATTTCAAGGATTATTTTTTTCCTTGAATTTTATTTATGCTATGTTTTGCCAAGCAGATATCTTGTGTTTTTTTGTGCAGCTTATTATATATTTTTTATTAAATGGTTTCTGATTTTATTGTCATACTTTATAATGTCTTTTCCAATTAAACAATAAAAAAAGGATTATTCCAGTTTTTCCTTATATACTTAACTTTTTCTTTTAAGAATTAAACTTTGGTCATCTGAATATATTTTATGTGTAAGACATGACAGATAATAACTTAAATTTTTTCAGATGTCTACCCAGTTGTCCAAACACTGCTTAATGACCAAGTCATCTTTTATTCGCCTATGAAAAATGTCAGCTTCTTTTAACATATACTAAATTGGGCCTTGTTCTGAACTATATTTTTTTCCATTATTCTGTCTACTCAAGCATCAATACTATATCATCTTATAAGTATAGCTTTATAATATTTTTAACATGTTATAGAATTTACTGATTTATGATGTATCCTTTCTCGTATGTTCAATTCTCATAAAATAAGGTCTAGTTTCAGTCTTATTTTTTAATCATCAATCTGTGTATTCTTATGCAAGTTTTACATTGATTTAATTTTAGTAACTTTAGATCATTTGTAAAATTTTCTTTGGTTAACTTTAGATCATTAATATTGTTTAAAAATTTTTAATTTATTTCCACCTGTTTATATTATTAAATTAACTCAAACATTAGCTTTTCTAGTTTAAAAAATTCATTAGAATGGTGGTAATAATTTTGATAATATAAGGAATTTGAGAAAAATTGGTATCTTTTAAACTTAGTAATATCTTATAGGAGAAACATGTCCCACCCTGAAGCTAAATTTCCCAAACCAATCTGAATATATGAATGAGACCTCACAAGCTTTTGGTACTGAAGAGAACCAGGGAAATAGAGGCTGTAAATGCTTGTATGTCAGCTATTCCTGAGGTTCTCTCTGGGTCACTGACTTGGATTTCTGGAAATAACCAAACTAATTCCTCTATATCCTTCAGGAACATATTCAAAGATCAGTATTTTTCCTTTATGTGATCTATAGAAGTAAGAAGTAGGTTTCTTTTGGTTGCTATTTATTTGTTTTATTTGTTAGAAGAATTACTATTTGGTCTTTGATCTACTGTCAATGATTATTTCTGGTCTAGTGCAAAAAGATAGAGCCAAGCAGTTAATAAATGGAAGAAATCTCAGATCTTCCTCTATCATAATTCTCTTTTAATTAGTTTTTATAGGTCTCAATGGGCATTGCTAAAAAGAAGCATATATCAGTATCTTTTTTTCTACTACAAACTACTTCAAATTTTACTGGAAAAATCAACAACCCTTTATTTAGCTCATATTTTGTGGCTTAGCTTTATAGGTTAGATTCAGCTGGGTGGTTCTTCTGTTGCTTTCGGCTGGATTCACTCATGTATCTGAAGTCAGCTGCCAGTCAACTAGCTCTGCTTCTGAAAGTTGACTCTTAGTTGATTGAGACAAGAGTGGGCCACATGTTCCACAACATCCTGCAGACTTTGACTTCAGCTTCTTTGCATGGTACCAATGGAAGAAGTCCCTAGAACAGCAAGGGAAGTTGCAAGCCTTCTTGAGGCCTTGGTTGTAATTTTCACAGTGCCAGTTCTAGCACGTTCTATGGATTCAAGCCAATCATGTGTCCAGCTCAGATCAAGAAGTGAGGAAATAAACTCTACTTCTTAGAGGAGGAACTATAAGTATTATGACTAATTTTGAGAACTACCACAAGGACCCAAGACTCTCTCTAATAATGACAGATTTCACCACATGGGTGTGTAACTTCACCTCATGGTGTTGTTTGAGGAAAGCATTCCATACATCTGTAGTGGGGCCCAAGATTCTGCATTTCTAACAAACTTTGAGGTGATGATGGTGCTGTTGGTCTCACTCAAGGTATTGTTGGTGGACGGACAGCATCAATAGCACCTGTAGAAAATGCAAATTCTTAACCCTTCGCCCAGACCTAATGAATCAGAATTTCTGAGTACGGTTCTGAAGTCTTTGTCTTGACAAACTTTCCTGGAGATTCTGATGTACACTAAAGTTTGATAAGCACTGTCGTAGAAGGCACTGGGTAGAAAATGAAGGCGTGCAGTGGAAGAGGAAGAGAATCATAAGAAGTCTAAATCACCGGACTTAGATAGTACATGCAAGACTTGTCCCACCAAATATGAATCCAGGTCTTTCAAAGAATACATATGAACTACAAAGAATATTGCCAAACACCAAGAAGTAGATGTAAATGTAATGCTTGCTCTAGAAGAAAAAGATGAGTAATGATGGTTGGCAATACGTATAGACGAATTTCCTATGTTCTCTTTATATTTTGGCAGCAGTGTAGAGCTGCCCATTCTTGTGTTATGTTTTATTTAATGTTCTCATAGTGAACATTGAAGGAAAGCCTCTCTTGTGTATGACTGTGAGTCTAATCAATCAAAGTTCAGGCATGTTTACTCCTGTCAGCTATGATTGGTTATTTTCATTTCTTGCCACAGAATTCTGATAAATTCATTCAAAATGGTACAGAGCAGGTAAATATACCTGCTTACATTTTTTCCCAATATGATAATCCCTAGCACAAAACTTGGCACATAGAAGTTATTCATAATACCCTTGAGGAATTATATAGAATTCATAGAATTCTATGATATACACAATTGAAATTTAACACAAAAGCCAAGTTATGTGTTGAGGAGTTTGATTGTCTAGTTGAAAAATGTTATCCCTTTGTGGTGCAGGTATGAAGCACCATGGGATAAAGCGAGGAAACGTTTCAATTCTCAGGTTTTTTTCTTATACTTTAATATTTGTTTATGGACACTTTTTCAGCTGAATAAAATAAGACTTCCCTTCAAACTATTTAAAATAAATTTTAAGCCACTGGGCCACGTTAAATATATAGGCTTTATTTGTAGTTATCTGTATCTTCAGAGTTCACAAAAAGAGTAATCTTTGATTCACCTCTTGTAATTTTCACGTATTCACTGACACAGTCCAAAGGTTTCATATTCTAATCTTGTTAAACTCTTGAAGGCTCTACACATACATTTTATCAACAGTGAACAGCATTGGGCATAGCATTTTTACTGGCTGTGTGACCTTAGGCAAATCACTTACCCTCTCTAAGCTTCTTGGTATTACCTCTCACTTGATGAAGATGCCTAGGAGATTTTCCTGACTGGTCCAAATACCAAAAAAAAAATTTCTTTTTCTGAGTAATTGGTTTGTTTTGATCCCATGCACATGGTGAGTACTGTAACCAGTTTAGGGAGCTGGCTAGATAGATAGATAAAAGCTAGATATATTACTAACCTAACATCTCTGACTCTCACGTTTCTCATCTTTAAATGCAGAATTTCTGTGTAAATATAAGGTCATTTCCAATAAAACAAATAAGCAAGATGTTGTGCCTCAATTTTATAATTTGATAAAAGTTTATTAAGTCAAGCATGCAGAATTTTGTCTCTGTCTCTATGTTGGCTACTATTTGGTTATTTCAAAGTATCCAGATATTAATTTTTTAGATATTATATTTGGCACTGTGTAGACATTTCCTCAGTTACTTTCCATTTTCTATTATATGCTTGGAGACTGAAAGGCTAAGTGTGTATAACGTCATTAACAATGTTTTTAGGAGGTGCTCAGCCATTCTTGATGTTTATTCACAATCACATCATTGTCATTTAGTCTCAATGCTATCATATGCATCTTATATTCCATTTTGAAATGGCCGTGGGACTAAATAAAGTATGCTATGAAGTCAAGATAACTTACTAACTTACTTAATAAGTTAACTTATTTCTTAGTTTCATCCTTTTACTGCTCTTTTTACTTGTTTCTTGTAAATTTTTACGGGCTCTTTGGAAAGAATTAAGGAGAAACACTAATAAATTTTCTCCCCAGAAGCAATATATTTCATTGACTCCCTCTAAAATGTATCTCTAATTTCAGTGACTTCAAGTCGTGTTAGTTTCCAGGCTCTACAAGCAGAAAAATTTTAGTAGAAAAATTCTTCAAATTTTCACAAGAGTACGTAGCTGAATATGAGAAAATACATACAAATATAGCAGAGAAAAAACTCCATTCCATGAAAATTACCAAAATGAATCAATCAGGACATCTTAATTCTAGAAATTTTATTTTCATAAAACAGGTATGTGCCAGAAGTTGGAATCTGTTTTTTTTTTTGGTCACTAGCAGGAATATATTCCAGAAAATTCCCTTAAGCAAGTTATGAGGTTTTCCCTCTTTAGTAAAAAAAATCAGAAAAGAAAGAAGTTATGAGAGGCCTTCTCTGGTGGCACAGTGGTTAAGAATCCACCTGCCAGTTCAGGGGACACGGGTTAGATCCCTGGTCCGGGAAGATCCCACATGCCACGGAGCAACTAAGCCCGTGCGCCACAACTACTGAGCCTGCACTCTAGAGCCCGTGAGACACAACTACTGAGCTCATACACCACAACTACTGAGCCCGTGCGCCTAGAGGCCATACTCTGCAACAAGAGAAGCCACTGCAACGAGAAGCTCCTGCACTGCAACGAAGAATAGCCCCCGCTCGCTGCAACTAGAGAACACAGCCCCTCCTCAAAAAAAGAAACTCTGAAAAGAAAAATTTATGAGAAAATCCACATATAGTAGCAATATATGACTAAATATGATTTCCCTGGAGCTCATATATTGTTTCTACAATTACAGCATAGTTCATAAGACCAACACTCATTCCATCATCGAATAAAAGGGGGAAGACTACCAAACTCTCATTCTGTAGTCTCCACCCTTGTCCCTTTGTGTCAAACTTTCCTCATTAAAGGCCGCCATCAATGGTCCCCTTAGGTATATTTGCTAAGAAAATAAAGTTATAGAAGGTAGAGAGGAAGAGGGCCTGGGAATGGACCTTCTGCTAGGGATTATCCACCATTTTATATATATATGAGTCTGCTGTAAAGAAGAGAAGTGAAAATTAGCAGGTGTAAATCTTACACCTTCACGTTGGAAACATATTACTTATGATGCTTAAGAATTCAACATGCCATAAACTTGAGGAAGTTCAAATTTACTCCATCGTATGTGAATATACTTGATTCCATGTGTGGTCTTCCCTTGACTCTTTTTTTTAAAAGAACTCATGTAGAGGAATTCTCATTTCACCATATCTTAATAGATATAAATTGTCAATAAGGTTTAGCTTCTGCTAGACAGTGTTTGATTTTTTTTTAAAAAAGACTAAAATATACATTCTGTTTTCCATTTGATGAGCTGAAAGAGGAATGTGTATCCTACGTGTTCATTCAATTTGTCTCAGAAATTCTTCAAGAGAACATAAGTGCTCAAATCATATCTTCTGTAGAATTGGATACAAAGAAATATATGATTTGAGGCAGTTAATGAGAATCTTCATATTTTCCCTACTGTTATAGCTTTGGTGGGAGATAGGGCGAAGCTTCACACTCACTAAGATCAAGGCACTCCTATGTTCAGAAAGAAGATGCATTATTTAAACATTTAGCATATTTTCAGAGAGACCCTTTGATTTAGTTCCATCTGTGTCCTCTGTGCTGAGAGCTCTCTGCTGGCAGTTGGAGAGTAGGCAGGAGCATGGGAGGCCCCACGTGCTGCATGGCATCACAGCATGTATGTTCTACATGGCTGTTTCTTAGAATATTAAGCTACAGTCCTGGAATCAGTTTTCTCTAAAAGTTATTTTTTTGTTAGCTTTCAACGACTGGCAATTTTTCAACTTCCTCTAGTCATATGGTTGATTTAAGTTGCTACTTATTTTAGAAATGTGTTGTTTTATTTTAGATTAAAATTTACAAATTTTGAGCATGTGCTTCTTTCTGAATTAGAGATTCAAACTTATTATCCTTCTAATTTATAATCATGATGACCTAAGGTCCACTTTAGGTTGAACTCCTTTCATGTTCTACTGCAGTTCTTTGGACTTTGCTTGCTGGTATTTGAGATCATGGCTAATTTGAGAGGGATTACGAGCTCTTTAATCCGTGAAGTAGTTACAGTACTCCCTGTATCTAATTTTCACCACTTGCAGAGCTAGCCAGGCTTCAGAATATTGGGGTGGAAATTGTCTAACCATGTTCATATAACTATAGCACCTTCAGGTGTGGGTATAGGAGATAACAAGTTGGTAGTTTAAATATGAGGGTACGCCTCCTTTGAATATAACAGGTCACTTCCTAGAATGATGTTCCTGTTGGAAACAGATGGCATCCTCAAAAGGGTGGTTGAAGAGGGATTAAGGAAGGTACCATTTATATTTGTAGACAGACTTAAGATAAACTAACAAGGATAGTGAAGCACATTGGGGCTAGCAACAGCAGAAAGATATTACCATCCCTGGGCCTGAAGGACAAGTGATTATCAGAGCTGGGAGAGGGGGCAGCTTGACAAGAGCTGTGGCCTATGGAAGAGGAAATAGTCTCTGCTGATGTCTCTCTTCTTTCCCTCTTATCTTCTTCTAGTGCCTTCTATCAACTAAACCCAACCAGAAGCTACGTGCAAGGGAGATTCCCAGAGCAGAGAGAAAGGTGAGGAAGTGTAGAGGCTGAATCTGGCAGGGCAGAATTTCTATCACAAACTACCTGTTTTGTCCCTCAGCATCCATTCTTGATGCTTTGTCTGAGTGGAAATCTTATGTCCCTATTAAGGGGTGGGTGATGTTCATTCAGTCACACTTTCCCCCATAAATAGAAATCATTAAACATCGCTAGTGTGATTCCTACAAAGTTGCACAACCCCCCTTACTATCTATATGCACCTTGACTGAGCTTTTTACCATTCTGGGTGACACAAATCCCAGAATATGCATTCTTACTGGTTCTATCTTTATTAGGTTGTTTTCTATTGACTAGGCTACTGGGTAAGGGACTACTAAGAGGTGCCCAGTGAATCTCTTAAGTTCCAGCCAGAGTCTTCCTTGCCTTCATTGTGAGGCAGCAAACCAATTTCTAGTTGCTAATTCACATCAGTCACTCAGTCAGCAGGATGATATACTTCTCTCCCTGTTCTTCTCTCCCAGTCTCATCTCCTTTTAAGATAACTGTGTTCTTTAGTGGAACAATGCCTCTCCTAAGCATAAAAACCACCAAATTCACTAAGCTCCATGTTTCAGGTACCAGAGCATAAATTTCTTAAGTCAATTATTTGATGTAATGACAAGGGGCCATCCCTTCTCCATCTTTTACTTATAGGTTATTAAATTTTGACTATAGTTATGGCAGTGTCCTATGCTGGCTACTGATTAAACATTATACTGAATTCTAAAGGAGTATAAATCTCAGAAACCTCACAGGATGGTATCTCAGATGTATATCAAATGAGCCTTCTTATGGCCATTCCATTATTTTTTCAAGCCAGTTTTTCTTTTTTTAATGTTCCAACAAAACTTTATTTACAAAAGCAAATGGTGGGTCAGATTTGGTACATGAGCTGTAGTTTGCCAATTTCTGCTTTAGATGGTCAAAAAACATTCCTTTTATCCTTGACATTTTGAAATTTCCTAATGAACTATCTATAGACTTATTAAAAAATTTTTTTCCCACGTCTTTATTGGAGTATAATTGTTTTACAATGTTGTGTTAGTTTCTGCTGTACAACAAAGTGAATCAGCTATATGTATACCTATATCCCCATATCCCCTCCCTCTTGAGCCTCCTTCCCACCCTCCCTACCCCACCCCTTTAGGTTGTCACAAAGCATTGAGTTGATCTCCCTGTGCTTTGGGGCTGCTTCCCACTAGCTATCTATTTGACATTTGATAGTGTATATGCATCAGTGTTACTCTCTCACATTGTCCCAGCTTCCCCTCCCCCCCATGTCCTCAAGTCTGTTCTCTATGTCTGCATCTTTATTTCTGCTCTGCCACTAGGTTCATCAGTACCATTTTTTTTGGATTCTATATATATACATTAGCATACGGTATTTGTTTTTCTCTTTCTGACTTACTTCACTCTGTATGACAGACTCTAGTTCCATTCACCTCACTACAGATAACTCAGTTTCGTTCCTTTTTATGGCTGAGTAATATTCCATTGTATATATGTGCCACATCTTCTTTATCCATTCATTTGTCGATGGACACTTAGGTTGCTTCCATGTCCTGGCTATTGTAAATAGTGCTGCAATGAACATTGTGGTACATGTCTCTTTTTGAATTATGGTTTTCTCAGGGTATATGCCCAGTAGTGGGATTGCTGGGTCATATGGTAGCTCTATTTTTAGTTTTTTAAGGAACCTCCATACTGTTCTCCATAGTGGCTATATCAATTTACATTCCTACCAACAGTGCAGGAGGGTTCCCTTTTCTCCACACCCTCTCCAGCATTTATTGTTTGTAGATTTTTTGATGATGGCCATTCTGACTGGTGTGAGGTGATACCTCATTGTGGTTTTGACTTGCATTTCTCTAATGATTCGTGATGTTGAGCATCTTTTCATGTGTTTGTTGGCAATCTGTATGTCTTCTTTGGAGAAATATCTATTTAAGTCTTCTGCCCATTTTTGGATTGGGTTTTTTGTTGTTTGATATTGAGCTACATGAGCTGCTTGCATATTTTGGAGATTAATCCTTTGTCAGTTGCTTTGTTTGCAAATATTTTCTCCCATTTTGAGGGTTGTCTTTTTGTCTTGTTTATGGTTTCCTTGCTGTACAAAAGCTTTGAAGTTTCATTAGGTCCCATTTGTTTATTTTTGTTTTTATTTCCATTTCTCTAGGAGGTGGGTCAAAAAGGATCTTGTTGTGATTTATGTCAAAGAGTGTTCTGCCTATGTTTTCCTCTAAGAGTTTCATAGTGTCTAAGCCAGTTGTTTCATATTGATAAGGCACATGGTAATGTGGGTATGGGCCCCGTTTTACAATTCTTCCACCATAAAGTAAGTTGGTCTGTCAGAAGTGATGTGGTGTGAGATGTCATGGTGCAGGAGAAGGCATTGCGTAAGTCCACAGATGGTGGAGCTGGCAAAATCATCAAAGGGAATGAAAGAAGATGTCCAATGGCTGGCTGGATCCCCAGTGAACAGTGCCATATTAGGAGCTCAGAGTTTGCCTCAGCAGTGGTGGTAAAGGGAAAAGGAAAGAATCACCAGGACTCAATGGGAGCTCAAGCATAGGAGAGGTATAGCCCAGGAAATGTAGAAGAAAAATAGCTACTCACACATTGCAGATCATCAAAAAAAGAGCTGAAGAAAAAAAATACCCTGGCTTATTTTATAAGGCATCGCCTTCTGGTCTTATACAACCAAAAGCCAGAGGGCAAGACTGTTTGATGCAGTCCATAAAGTCAGTTTCCAGAATACAGAGTATGGGGTTGGGTAGAGAAGGGTGGAGAGTGGATCTCAAAAAGGTAAATGGAGACCTTCCCAAACCGTCACACAGTCCATTGAGTAAAAGCAGAATCAAATCTGATGTAGCCACAATGCTGAAAGCCCTTTAAAGGCTCTCAAACTCAATAAACCACACTGAGTTATTGTCGAACATATCTTGATGGTCAGACAGCCTGACTTCAAATCCTGTTTATTAGTTGAGTAGCCCTGGACAAGCTTCTTAAGCAATCTGATTCCCATATCAAGATACTTTAAAAAATGGGTGCCATACAAGCTCTAAATCAGCCTTCAATATGTGGTATTGTTTCCCCATAGCCAGGATTCACAGGTCCAGGAATCAAAGGGTGGAAATTGGAGAGGCACCACTCAGCCCTAGTGATCCATCAGCAAAATTTTTGCTTCCAGTCCCATATCCTTATGCTCTGCTGGCCTAGAGATGTTAGTTCCAAAGAGAGGAGTGCTTCTACTGGGAGACACAACAATGAGCTCAGTGAACTGGAGATTGAGGCTGCCTCCTAGTCACTTTGGGCTCCTCATGCTTCTGAGTCAACAGATAAAGAAAAGACTTAGTGTACTGGCTGGGAAAATTGATCCTGGTTACCAAAGGCAAATCAGACTGTTGCTACCCAATGTAGGGAAGGATGAGTATATCTCAAATATAGAAAATCCCTTAGGGCTTTTCTTAGTACTACCATGCCTTAAGATTAAAGTTAACAGAAAACTAAAAGCACCCAATTCAGGTAGGGATACTAATGGCCTGACTCTTCAAGAATGAAGGTTTGGCTTACCCCACCAGGCAAAGAATCACAACCAGCTGAGGTACTTGCTAAAGGCGAGGGGATTATGAAATGGATAGTAGAAGAAAGGAGTTATAAATAACACTTATGACTACATGGCCAGTTGTAGAAATGAGGACTATAATTGTTATGAGAATTTCTTCCTTATTTTGTTAGGAATATGTTTGTGTGTATGCTATTAAGCAAATATATTTTTTCTTCCCCTTTTTATTGTCTTATAACATAACTTTACTTTATAGTATTTAAGTATTGTTAACTTTACATTGTAGTAATTAAGTTATAGAATATCAAGGAGAAGATTGAATGTCACCCAAGGACTTTGCATCCCCTTTGGGGAAAGCGTTAGTGCTTTTTCAGTTGTATATAGGATAGCTGTATCATGTGAGAAGTAAGTGTGACTTTGCTCTTGTCCTGACGCTTAAGCATGATTTAAGGAGACGCGTCTCGGTGCCAAGACTGCAGTGGTTAAGTTTTATATGTCAATTTGGCAGGGGTGTAGTACCGAGTTGTTTGGCCAGGCACTAGACTGGATATTTCTGTGAAAATATTTTGTAGATGTGATTAATGTATATAATCAGTTGACTTTAAGGAAAGAAGATTACCCTTGCTAATGTGTGTGGGCCTCATCCAGTCGATCAGTTGAAGACCATAGAGCAAAAACCAGTTACCTGAAAAGAAGGAATTCTGCCTTAAGACTGCAAAATGGAAATCCTGCCTGAGTCTCCAGCCTCCTGGCTTGCCCCAAAGGTTTCAGACAAATGACTACAACACTAACTCCTGTCTGAGTTTCCAGCTCGCTGGCCTGCCTTATATGTTTCAAACTAAAGACTACAACTTCACTCTTGCTTGAGTTTCTAGCCTGTTACAATAATCTATCAGTTTTGGACTTGCCACCCCCGTAACCATAAGCCAATTTCTTAAAATCTATCTGTCTGTCTATCTATCCATCCATCCATCCATCTATCACCTATCTTATTTGTTCTGTTTCTCTGAAGAATCCTGACTGATACAGGTGCTAAAACTACTTCCTTTCTGTAGATGTCGTTCACATTAAATGAAATAACATATGTAAGTGTGATGTGAGTTGGGTGCTTTAGTTGCAAGAAACAAATAATTTAACTCAGATTGGCTTACACAGTAAATGTATATTCATGGTTTATGTGCTAGGTTAGTTTTTCCACACTTGGTACAACCAATACATGCACTATATCAAGTGCCCTTTTTAAAAATGTGATATTTATTGACTTCCGTAGTGAGGTTCAGATTCATGTTCCTCAATCAATAGAATGACACAGAGGCAATCCTGCCTGAATTTTGTAGTTAAATCATCAAAGACAACATTGCTTGTGTGTGTGTGTGTGTGTGTGTGTGTGTGTGTGCATACATGCATGCATGTCTCTTTCTCCTTTGTCTGTGTGCTTTCCTTTCCTTTGTAACCTAGCTACCATGGTGAGAGGAAGCTCACCCCACATGAGGAGGCCATATCTAGGTGTTTCAGCCAACAACCCCAACTAGTTCTCCAGCTGACAGCCAGCATCAGTTCCAAACGTGTGAGTGAACAAGCTGCAAATGACTCCAGCCCGCAGCCTTCAACCCCTCAAGTATTTTACTTGATGACCTCTAATTGTGGAGCAGAGATAAGATATCCTACAGTGTTCTGTCTGAATTCCTGACCTATAGAAACATAAGAGAAAATAAGTATTATTGTTATTTTAAGCCAATAAATTTTAGGGTAATTTGTCATGTAGTAATATGTAATGAATACAACTTGCTTTATTGAAGAAAAATCTAAAGGTGGTATAATTTTTAGGCATGATTTGATCATAGATTGTCTATGTTTCTCTGTGATTTTTTTTCTAAGTTCTGGTTTCTTTTGTGTGTTGGCTTTATCTACTTATGGAAGGAAAATAGCTATATTGGTTCCATTGCCTCAGAGCTATAGAATATATGGTCCAGAGCAAAGAGATAACTTTTGTTCAAGCATTCCCAGAAGAAATCCTGAAATTCAATGTGACTGAGCTATCTTAAGTAGCCTGGCCACCTCTAAAATAATCTGAGGTCTAGGCATATGGAATTTAATTATTGGCTTATCTTGCTATATTTTTCCCATCCTTGGAATCACAGAAATTCTCAAACCTATATCAGGGGTTCTCAGGAAAACAGTAGATACTCTGGAAGCAACCACAGACTTCCACTATAAACACATGACATAATGTTTGATATACAAGTTCTTTATATATGATAGTTACGATTATTATGTAGTTTATCCTTAGGGTCAAATACTTTCACATGTATTACGTTAGAATTCATCAGTCACCCAATCTTTTCATTACTGTCTCACTCAAGGAGATACAAACAATGCCATTATGCTCCAATCTTTTCCCCTTTAATTTCAAGGTTAACTATTTCTAGAAAGCTTAGAAATGTGTATATCCCTATATGAGTTAGCTACAGCATTCACAGACTATGTTTAAAATTAAGCCATTCTACACATTCTTTCTTGAAATTGTCTCCAGAATACTTGGCAATGTTAGGAGACAACATATGTTTAATGTTGTTAAGAGCAGAGTCATTTTAGCAAAAGTCTGGAATAGCACTTTAAATCTACAGAATTACACCCCTCAGAGGTCCTAGAATAGCACTTAATAAGTATAGAAGGCAGAGAAGTTGGAGTTCATACGTGATGTAAGATATAACAAGTTAGTGTTAGTGGTTAGAATATTTCCCAAATTATTTTCTGGAGAATGTCATTTTGGGGAAAAAAAGTTTTTAGAAGTTAAGTATGTTTGGAAAATGTAATGCACTATCTTGACCTTTTGGAAACTCAGGATGCAGGTTAAGTTATTGAGGGACCTAAAAAGCTTTATAGTAAAGGGACTGTTTAATTTTGCTAACCCAGCTTTTCCTAAACAGGTTTAGAAAACAAAGATGGACCACTTATTTTTAAGAGATATTCATCATTAAAAATGGAAATAATAGTGCCATGTGTACTAGGGAGTCAAATGATGAAGTATGGTTTATTGCTAATAAAAATGAGCCACAAAACAAGAAATTAGTTGTTTGAAGCCTTAAAGTAGTGAAAAATGAAGAAGAATATAAGCCATACTAATGTCTTTTTAAAATGACAATTTTCAATTTCAGCTAAGAAGGAGTAAACCTATTTCAGCTTATTTTTCCCAGTAATAATAACTAAAATCCCAGGGCAGAGTTTATTAAGAAACTATCTGATGACTCTGAAAAGTAAATAATAGCAGGCAGATTCAGGAGAAAAATCAAACCCCAAAATGACTAATAAGAGTAGTAAGTTTCCTGTTTGAGGTTTTTTCTTTTTCTTATCTGCTGGCTTAGATTCTAGGCAGTCTGAATCATGGAATTTCACAGTGGGCATGGACAGGAAAAGTTCCAGGAAAAATCTATTTTCAGCTGGAGAACCAGGAAGTGGGCCTCTGTGGGATGGAAAGTATTTGTGTGTGTGTGTGTATGTGTGTGTGTGTGTGTGTGTGTGTGTGTGTGTGCATGTGCGCATGTACATGTGCATGCATGCAAATCTCTGTATTTTTTTTTTACTCTTTTTTTTTTGCACTGTTGGCTCTGATGTGAGGCAAGACCTATTCATTAAACAACACTCCTGTGCTGGCGGTAGTAGTGGCGGCAGCAGCTTCATTGTTTAAAACACCGAGAGAAGGGCTTCCCTGGTGGCGCAGTGGTTGAGGGTCCGCTTGCCGATGCAGGGGACCCGGGTCCGTGCCCCGGTCCAGGAAGATCCCACATGCTGTGGAGCGGCTAGGCCCGTGAGCCATGGCCACTGAGCTTGCGCGTCCAGAGCCTGTGCTCCGCAACGGGAGAGCCCACAACAGTGAGAGGCCCACGTACTCCAAAAAAATAAATAAATAAATAAAACACCGAGAGAAAACCCTTCTCTCTGGCCAGAGGAATTAACAAAGAGATGTATGCAATCTGAAGTATGAGAGGGGATCCCAGAGTAAATTACTTTTACTCTCTTTTCACTCATTACTTTGTCCAGAGGAAGATCCACTTATGGGAAGTGTGTAAACACTTATGGGAAGTGTGTAAAGGAGGCTAAAACTCTGGCTATCTAGCTAGGACTCCAGGAAAGGAGTCCTTGGAAACCAGGAATTATGAGAGAAACAATGGAAGAGAGAGGATTAAATATTTAAATCTGAGTCTGAAGTCCTAGGCTAATCCTTGGGGTGTACTGTGGAACTGAAACAAAGCACCATAGTAAAACTTTGAGAAGTCAATTATGGTGAAGACCACTGTCCAGGTTCCAGGCTTGTCTTTGGATAGTACACATGCAAAGTGCACCAAAGTAACTCACAAAAGCTTTGAAAACTAAACTGATATTGGAACCACAATCCACAAAATACAGTTTGGAACTTGTGATCTGAACCTAACTGGGTTGACTGCATGCTAAAACAAACAAAGAAAAAAATTAAAATTCTCTAGAGGTTTTTAATACTACTCACAGGCTCATAATATTTAAAATATCCAGGATACATCTAAAATTACTTGACGTATGAAGAACCAGGAAAACATTAATTTGCTCAGAGGAAGAGATAATCAACGAATTGTTGAGATAATCAACAAATCAACAAATTAGACAATATAATAAAGCAAGTACCATAACTTTGCTCCTGAAATAAGGGCGAACACTCTTGAAATTATAATGGAAAGCTAGAGGTTCATAGAAAAGAGATAGAGGCTACAAAAAAATTAAATTGAAATTTTAGAATGAAATAATGCAATAACAGAAAAAAGTTCACTGGATGTGCTCAGTGTAGATGAGAGTGGGATTGTGAATTTGAATATAAATTAATAGAAATTATTCAAAGTGTACAACAGAGGAAAAACCAATATAGAAGTGAAGTGAGTGTTGGAAACTTGTGGGAAATTATCAAACATCATTGAAGACTAAGGAAAGGAGAAAGAGACTGATGCAAACAATTTAAAAAAAAACGATTTAAAACATCCCAAATTATTGAAGAACAATGAATTTACAGAGTCAAGGAGCTCAGTGAAAATCAAACAAGATGAACTCAAAGAAAATATCACCTATATATATTGTAATCAAACTAATGAAAGCTAATGATAAAGAAAAATATTAGAAGCCATGGAGCACAGAAGAGAGTAGAACAATATTTTTTAATGTGATAAATGAGAATAACTGTCAACCCAGAATTCTACAACATGCAAAAATATCCTTCAAGAATGAAAGTGAAATGAAGACAGTCTCAGATGAAGGAAAACAGGGAATTCATTGCCAATAGGCTTCCTCTAAAACAAATGTTAAAGAATAGCCTTTAGCTAAAGAAAAGTGATTACAGAGGAAATAATAGAAATTTAAGAATGGAGGAAGAGCAATACAGCTAATAAATATATGGGTAAATATAATAGCCTACTTTTATCCTCTTAAGTTTCTTAAACTATATACAGGCATACCTCAGAGATATTGCAGGTTCAATTCCAGACCATTGCAATAAAGCAAGTCACATGCATTTTTTGGTTTCCCAGTGCATATAAAATTTATCTTTCATTATACTGCAGTCTATTAAGTGTGCAATAGCACTAAGTCTAAAAAAATGTACATACCTTAGTTAAAAAATACTTTATTACTAAAAAATGCCAACTGTTGTCTGACAATGCAGGGTTGCCAGAAACCTTCAATGTGTAAAAATGCAATACCTGCAAAGTACAATAAAGTGAATCACAATAAAATGAGGTATTCCCGTATGATTCCTGAAAGCAAAAATATAAGATTGTATGTTGGGATTAAAATATACATAGATCTGATTCATTTGTATTCATATGTACTCGATTATTGCTGCCATAAAAATAACTTTAGCAATTTAAACAATACAAATTTTTTATCTTATATTCTGTACATCAGAAGTCTGACATGAGTCTCACTGGGCTAAAATCATAGTGTTTGCTGTGTTCTTTTCTGGAAGCTGTAGAGGACGTTACTCATTCAGGGTGTTGGCAGAATTCATTTTCTTTTTAAAAAAATTTATTTATTTTATACAGCAGGTTCTTATTAGTTATCTATTTTATACTTATTAGTGTATATATGTCAATCTCAATCTCCCAATTCATCTCACCACTGCCGCCCCACCGTTCCCCACTTTGTGTCCATACGTTGGTTCTCTACATCTGTGTCTCTAGTTCTGCCTTGCAAACCGGTTCATCTGTACCATTTTTCTAGATTCCACATATATGCATTAATATACGATATTTGTTTTTCTCTTTCTGACTTACTTCACTCTGTATGACAGTCTCTAGGTCCATTCACATCTCTACAAATGACCCAGTTTTGTTCCTTTTTATGGCTGAGTAATATTCCATTGTATATATGTACCACATCTTCTTTATCCATTTGTCTGTCGATGGACATTTAGGTTGCTTCCATGACCTGGCTATTGTAAATAGTGCTGCAATGAATATTGGGGTGCATGTGTCTTTTTGAATTATGGTTTTCTCAGGGTATATGCCCAGTAGTGGGATTGCTGGGTCATATGGTAATTCTATTTTTAGTTTTTTAAGGAACCTCCATACTGTTCTCCATAGTGGCTATATCAACTTACATTCCCACCAACAGTGCAGGAGGGTTCCCTTTTCTCCACACCCTCTCCAGCATTTGTTGTTTGTATATTTTCTGATGATGCCCATTCTAACTGGTGTGAGGTGATACCTCATTGTAGTTTTGATTGGCATTTCTCTAATGATTAGTGAGCATCTTTTCATGTGTTTGTTGGCAATCTGTATGTCTTCTTTGGAAAAATGTCTATTTAAAACTTCTGCCCATTTTTTGATTAGGTTGTTTGTTTTTTTAATATTGAGCTGCATGAATTGTTTATATATTTTAGAGATTAATCCTTTGTCCGTTGATCCATTTGCAAATATATTCTCCCATTCTGAGGGTTGTCTTTTCATCTTGTTTATAGATTCCTTTGCTGTGCAAAAGCTTTTAAGTTTTGTTAGGTTCCATTTGTTTATTTTTGTTTTTATATCCATTACTCTAGGAGGTGGGTCAAAAAAAGATCTTTCTGTGATTTAGTCATAGAGTGTTCTTCTTATGTTTTCCTCTAAGAGTTTTATAGTGCCTAGTCTTACATTTAGGTCTTTAATCCATTTTGAGTTTATTTTTGTGTATGGTGTTAGGGACTGTTCTAATTTCATTATTTTACATGTAGCTTTCCAATTTTCCCAGCACCACTTATTGAAGAGACTGTCTTTTCTCCATTGTATATCCTTGCCTCCTTTGTCACAGATTGGTTGGCCATAGGTGCATGGGTTTATCTCCTGGCTTTCTATCCTGTTCCATTGATCTATATTTCTTTTTTTGTGCCAGTACCATATTGTCTTGATTACTGTAGCTTTGTAGTATAGTCTGAAGTCAGGGAGTCTGATTCCTCTAGCTCCGTTTTTTTCCCTCAAGATTGCTTTGGCTATTCGGGGTCTTTGGTGTTTCCATACAAATTTTAAGATTTTTTGTTCTAGTTCTGTGAAAAATGCCATTGGTAATTTGATAGGGATTGCATTGAATCTCTAGACTGCTTTGGGTAATATAATCATTTTCAGAATATTGATTCTTCCAATCCATAAGCATGGTATATCTCTCCATCTGTTAGTGTCATCTTTGATTTCTTTGATCAGTGTCTTATAGTTGTCTGAGTACAGTTCTTTTACCTCCTTAGGCAGGTTTATTCCTAGGTATTTTATTCTTTTTGTTGCAATGGTGAATGAGATTATTTCCTTAATTTCTTTCTCTGATCTTTCATTGTTAGTGTACAGGAATGAAAGAGATTTCTGTGCATTAATTTTGTATCCTGCAACTTTACCAGATTCATTGATTAGCTCTAGTAGTTTTCTGGTGTCATCTTTAGATTTCTCTATGTATAGTATCATATCATCTGCAAACAGTGACAGTTTTACTTCTTCTTTTTCAATTTGTATTCCTTTTATTTCTTTTTCTTCTCTGATTGCTGTGGCTAGGAATTCCAAAACTGTAATGAATTATAGTGGTAAGAGTGGATATCCTTGTCTTGTTCCTGATCTTAGAGGAAATGCTTTCAATTTTTCACCATTGAGAACGATGTTTGCTGTGGGTTTGTTGTATATGGCCTTTATTATGTTGAGGTAGGTTTCCTCTATGCTCACTTTCTGGAGAGTTTTTATCATAAATCAGTGTTGAATTTTTTCAAATGATTTTTCTGCATCTATTGAGTTGGTCATATGGTTTTTATTTTCAGTTTGTTAATATGGTGTATCACATTGATTGATTTGTGTATATTGAAGAATCCTTGTATTCCTGGGATGAATCCCACTTGATCATGGTGTATGATCCTTTTAATGTGTTGTTGGATTCTGTTTGCTAGTATTTGTTGAGGATTTTTGCAATTATATTCATCAGTCATATTGGTCTATAATTTTCAGTTGGGGTAGTATCTTTGTCTAATTTTGGTATCAGGGTGGTGGTGGCCTCATAGAATGAGTTTGGGAGTGCTTCTTTCTCTGCAATTTTTTGGAAGAGTTTGAGAAAGATGGATGTTAGCTCTTCTCTAAATGTTTGACAGAATTCACCTGTGAAGCCGTCTGGTCCTAGACTTCTTTGGTTGGAAGATTTTTAATCACAGTTACAATTTCATTACTTGTGATTTGTCTGTTCATATTTTGTATTTCTTCTTGGTTCAGTATTGGAAGGTTATACCTTTCTAAGTGTTTGCCCATTTCTTCCAGGTTGTCCATTTTATTGGCATAGAGTTGCTTGTTGTAGTCTCTTACGATGCTTTGTATTTCTGCAGTGTCTGTTGTAACTTCTCCTTTTTCACTTCTAATTTTATTGATTTGAGTCTTCTCCCTTTTTTTCTTGATGAGTCTGGCTAAAGTTTTATCAATTTTGCTTACCTTCTCAAAGAACCAGCTTTTAGTTTTATTGAACTTTGCTATTGTTTTTATTTCATTTATTTCTGCTCTGATCTTTATGGTTTCTTCCCTTCTACTAAGTTTGGGTTTTGTTTGTTCTTCTTTCTCTAGCTACTTTATGTGTAAGATTGGATTGTTTATTTGAGATTTTTCTTGTTTCTTGAGGTAGGATTGTATTACTATAAACGTCCCTCTTAGATCTGCTGTTGCTGCTTCTCATAGGCTTTGGATTGTCATGTTTTTGTTGTCATATGTCTCTAGGTATTTTTTGATTTCCTCTTTGATTTCTTCAGTGTTATCTTGGTTATTTAGTAACATATTGTTTTACCTCCATGTTTTTTGTTTTTTATGTTTTTTTCCCTGTAATTTATTTCTAATCTCATAGTGTTGTAGTTGGAAAAGATGCATGATATGATTTCAATTTTCTTAAATTTACTGAAGCTTGATTTGTGATCCAGGATGTGATCTATCCTGGAGAATGTTCCGTGCATACTTGGGAAGAAAGTGTAATCTGCTGTTTTCAGATGGAATGTCCTATAAATATCAGTTAAATCTATCTGGTCTGTTGTGTCATTTAAAGCTTATGTTTTCTTTTAATTTTCTCTCTGGATGATCTCCCTATTGGTGTAAGTGAGGTGTTAAAGTCTCCCAGTATTACTGTGTTAGTGTTGATTTCCTCTTTTATAGCTGTTAGCATTTGTCTTATGTATTAATGTGCTCCTATGTGGGGTGCATATATCTCTATAATTGCTATATATTCTTCTTGGTGGATCCCTTGATCACTATGTAGTGTCCTTCCTTGTCTCTTGTAACATTCTTTATTTTAATGTCTATTTTATCTGGTATGACTATTGCTATTCCAGCTTTCTTTTGATTTCCATTTGCATGGAATATCTTTTTCCATCCCCTCACTTTCAGTCTGTATGTGTCCATAGGTGTGAAGTGGGTCTCTTGTAGACAGCATATATATGGGTCTTGTTTTTGTATCCATTTAGCGCACCTGTGTCTTTTTGTTGGAGCATTTAATCCATTTACATTTAAGGTAATTATCGATATGTATGTTCCTATTACCATTTTCTTAAATGTTTTGGGTTTGTTTTTGTAGGTCCTTTTCTTTTCTTTTGTCTCCCACTCAGAGAAGTTCCTTTAGCATTTGTTGTAGAGCTGGTTTGGTGGTGCTGAATTCTCTTAGCTTTTGCTTGTCTGTAAAGCTTTTGATTTCTCCATCAAATCTGAATGAGATCCTTGTTAGGTAGAGTAATCTTGGTTGTAGATTTTTCCCTTTCATCACTTTAAATATGTCCTGCCACTCATTTCTGTCTTTTCTTTATTTTTTATTTCTTTTTCTTCTCTGATTACCCTGCTTGGACTTCCAAAACTATATTGAATAATAGTGAACCAAGTGTACTGAAATCAAGTAAAATATTTTCATTTTATATTTTTTTATTATATGTGACACAAAAATAAACTCTTAAAAGAAAAACAGCGTTTTGGGTTATTTTATCATGTGGCTTCATACCTGAAGTACTGTTTGGGGGTAGAAATCTTTTTGTGTTAAAATATTGGATCCATTGCTGTATATGCTGTTTCATAGCACAATATTTTATTTTTTATCTTATCCTGCTTGTGTTTTATTTATTTATTTATTTTTGCGGTACGCGGGCCTCTCACTGTTGTGGCCTCTCCCGTTGCGGAGCACAGGCTCCGGACGCGCAGGCTCAGTGGCCATGGCTCACGGGCCCAGCCGCTCCGCGGCATGTCGGATCTTCCCGGACCGGGGCACCAACCCGTGTCCCCTGCACAGGCAGGCGGACTCTCAACCACTGCGCCACCAGGGAAGCCCCCTGCTTGTGTTTTAAATGTCTGATTTTCTCTCCAGATACAAGCTGGAGAAAACTCTCTGCTTTTAAAGGGGCTCTTGTGATTAGATTAAGTACAGCCAGATAATTTCCCTATTTTAAGATCAACTGTGCCATATACCATAACAGTTATGTGGGTTACAACTCATCATATCCACAGGTGCTGGGTATTAGAGTGCTGAATCTTGAGGGCCATTCAGGAGTCAATACCAGGAGTCAGTGAGCACTGGCAGCCAAGTAAAGAGTTGCCTAGCACTGAACACCAAAAGTTTTCAAATAATACAAAAGAAGCCAGGAGAAGTAAAGCAGAGAACTTAAGAGCAAGAAGATAAATTTTAAAACATAGACGTAAATCCAACTGTGTCAACAATTATATTAAATAAGTTAATCTGAACACACCAACTCAAAGACAGAGATTGCCATATTGGATTAAAAACAGAACAACAAGCAAACAACATCCAATTTGTTTTATGCTATCTACAGGAAATCTAGTTTATAAATAGTAGTATGGATAGATAAGTAAAAATTTGAAAAATATATTGCATACAGACACTAACCAAAATAAAGTTGAATTGGTGATATTAATATTAGATAATGTAAACTTTAGAACAAGGAATTATTAGGGATAAAGAGGAATGTTGCCTACTTAAGTACTCTGAGAAGATGTAATAACCTAAGCGTGTCAGTACACCAAGAAGATATAATAAATGTTAATGTGTATTCACTTAATAACAGAACTTCAAACTACATGAAACAAAGTCTGATAGGGTTGAAGGAGAAATAAAGAAATCCACAAGTATATTTGGAAAATTCATTATTTCTTTCTCTAATGAAAATCTGAAGGAATCTCCAAAAAAGTTACTAGAATTAATTAGTAGGTTTATCAGTGTTACAGTACATGACATTAAGATTTTAAAAATCATTTGTGTTTCTACATACCAGCTAAGAACAATTGCAAATGAAGATGTAAAAAAAAAAGCAAAAACAAAACAACAACAACAAAAAACAGTTCAACTTACATTATTTCCAAATAATGAAGAACGTGGGTAAAAATCTAACAAAAATATATGTAATATCTGTATGTGGGAAAACTACAAATCCTTGTTAAAAAAATTAAAGAATACCAAATAAGTAGAGAGATAGATAAAGTTTATGGATTGAAAGGCTCAGTATTGTTCAGATGTAATTTTTCCCAAATTGATCTACAGGTTGAAACAGTCTCAACCAAAATGCCAGCAGGGTATCTTGTAGTTATTGAAAAGTGAATATAACATTTATTTGGACAGGAAAAGAAACTGGAAATGCCAAACAAATTTGAAAAATAGCAAAGTTTGGGAATCCATATTATCTGATTTTAAGACTTACCCTACCATTATTGTACTCAGTGTGGTATTGGCAAAAGCATAGACACAGATTAATGGAACAGAATAGAATACAAAAATAGACCCATACAAATGAAGATGATGATTTCTGGCAAAGATGTAAAAACAATTTAAAAAGAAAGCATAGTGTTTTTTAAAAAATGGTGCTAGTGCATTTGTAAACCTCTATATAAAAATATGAATCTAAATATATATATCATGCGTTATACAGAAATGAACTTAAATTATATACCTAAATGTAAGATGTAAAAGTATAAAATTTTTTGGAAAAAGAATAGAAAGTTTTGGGGACTTTAGGTTAGGCAAAGTGTCTTTAGATATCTCAAAGATAAAATACATACAAGAAAAAAAAAGATAAATGATATTTACCAAAATTTAAAACTTTTTCTTTGCAAAAGACATTGTCAAGAGATTGAGAAGACTGGAGAACATACTTGCAAATCACATATCTAATAAAGGGCTTATATTTAGAGTACATAAACAGCATTTAAAAGTAAAAAAAATAAGTAAACAAACAACTCACTAAAAAGGAAAACAAAAAGATTTGAAGAGAAACTTCACCAAAGAAAAGACAAATGAGCTGATGAAAGATACTCCAGAAAATTAGATATTAGGGAAATGCCAATTAAGACCACAATGAGATACAGAGCTATCAGAATGTCTAAAATGTAAAACTTGAGTATCGAGTGCTGAAAAGGAGGTGGAGAAACTCAGACTCTACAACGTTGCTGGTGTGAATGAAAAATTATATATACAATGTAGAAAACAGTTTGGCAATTTCTTAAAAAATTAAACCTACATTTAGCATATGACCTAGTGATCTCACTCCTGGGTATTTATCCAGAGAAATGAAGACATATATATAAAAGCCAGTACATGAATATTTATGACAGCAATAGCCATATATTACAAAACCTGGGAAGAATTGAAATAGTCTTTAATGAGTGAATGAATAAACAAATTACAGTACCTCCATGCAATGGAATACTATACATCAAGCAAAAAAGTATAAGCTATTGAATCTTAAATACATTACACTAGTGAAATAAGCCAACCACCAAATATTACATACTATATTATTACATTTTTTATAACATTCTGAAAAAAGACCATACTATAGTAAAAGAGAACAGATCCATTTTTACCAGGAATTAGACATAGAAGAAAGGTTTGAATACAAAGGGACAGAATGAAGGCATTTTAGGGAGTGAGGAAACTGTTTTGTATCATGATTGTTGCTAAAAACTGTATATATTTTTTAAAAACGCCTAAAACTGTATAGCAAAAAAGTGAACTTTGTTATATGTAAATTAGGAAAAAAATTAAACAAAACAAAAATAGTTTTAAAAGAGCCTTAACTATGAATAAGTTATAAACAAAGTTTGACACAGATTACATGTGATTCTGTAAGGAAAAAATGTAGCAGTAATTTGACTTGGGGAGCCAAAGTACCTTTTTTTTTTTTAAATTGGAGTATAGTTGCTTTACAATATTGTGTCAGTTTATACTGTACAGCAAAGTGAATCAGCTATACATATACATATGTCCCCTCTTTTTTGGATTTCCTTCTCATTTAGGTCACCACAGAGCACTTAGTAGAGTGCTCTGTGCTATACAGTAGGTACTCATTAGTCATCTATCAAAGACCCTTTTGAGAATATCTTGAAAACTATGGAAACTTGTCTTGACTTTACTCTGTTAGACATTTTAGTACACACGTGTATACAAACACACTGAATGTTCTAAGTTCAGGAGGTTCCCTGATGTCCTATGGTTTATTTTTGTACAACTCAATGGTCCATGGACCACAGATGAGAACTCTTACCCATATAATAACATTAATCAGGCTTCTATTCATGCTCAGGAACTTTAAAATTTTAACTTAATTTTATTTAATTATTGTATTGAGATATAATTGACAAATAAAATATTAGTTTCAGGTGTACAATATAACGATTCAATATTTACATATATTGGAATGGTTACCACAAGTGGTCTAGTTAACATCCAATGCCAATGCTCAGAAATATTGATCTTGTAGTATTCCAGAGTCCTCTTGTTCCCCAACATATTTTCCCACTAGCTTATCTTTTAAAAATTGAAAACATTTGTTTTTAATTCACAGGATATTAAAGATATAAAGGATCTAAAAATAGCCAAAGGTGATTGGTTGCTGAATCTTTCATTTCTTCAATAAAGGTAAGAGGGTGAAAAGACAAGGCATGTGGAGCTTTATCTTGTAAAAGAACGTTCACACTTGGTACATATTGAGGAAAATAAGAAAAACCTTAAAGATTTCATAACTTTGATTTGGGTGAGCCCTGTTTACATTTCTCTGGACTAGGATAATAAAAGTTTGAATACATACATATAATATATCTTCAAATAAATTCAAATAGAGGGAAGTCTACTTTTATGCATTATATGAAGGGCTTGTTTGCTTTATAATATAGCTGGCATAATTTTCATACAAAAGAAGTGTACTCCAGGAGGTTTACATATAAGTTATCATTGGAAATAATTTCACATTAGCAGAGAATTATAGGAAGATTTAAAGTTTTATTTTTGGAATTTAAATCTTACCTTTTTCTCCCTAGTTATATTTGTAGTACTTCCTTGAAAAGAGAAATGTAGAGAGTTTATCAATGAAGGAAAGTAAATAATCCCACAAATACATCATCTAGTAGCATCTAGAATCTCATGTATTTTATTTCATAGGTAGGAACAGTTGTTCTGGTTTATATAATTCTTGCAACTGTTCCTCAAAGTTCTAAAACTAAAATGATATGTATTACATATTGTATAATCTATCTGTATTATATATAGTATACACGCATACATGCATTTCTATATGGAGATTTAGTGACTATAGAAACACATGAGCCTGGCATTGATTTACAGCTCGATGTGTTGTGTTATCTTTTAACATTTTTGAAATGGCTGCAGTTTTGAGGGGCTGAATTGGTTTCATAATACTGGGCAGTTTCTGTACATTCAATTGACAGAAAATATAAAAAATGATCCCAAGTTTCCAAAGGAAAGGTAAGATGGATAGAGGTAACCAATCAGGGCATATTTTGGTGACTTGCAATGTACAACACAATATAAACTATGAGATCATATTTGGTGACTGAAAAATAAAGTGAAATGCCCTGTCATCTATCTAAGAGACAGAGAAAAAGTACCAAGGCAATATTGTAGCTTAACAATGAAATTTCCTGGGATCATCGTTCATTTTAACATCATTTTCTCTACTAAAATATTATAAAAGAATTCTATATAAATTAGTATATACATAGTGTATATATATATATGGCAATCTGTATATCTTCCTTGGAGAAATGTCTGTTTAGGTAGTCTGCCCATTTTTGGATTGGGTTCTTTGTTTTTTGATATTGAGTTGCATGATCTGCTTGTAAACTTTGGAGGTTAATCCTTTGTCAGTTGCTTCATTTGCAAATATTTTCTCCCATTCTGAGGGTTGTCTTTTTGGTTTGTTTATGGTTTCCTTTACTGTGCAAAAGCTTTTAAGTTTCATTAGGTCCCATTTGTTTATTTTTGCTTTTATTTCCATTTCTCTAGGAAGTAGGTCAAAAAGGATTTTGCTGTGATTTATGTCATAGAGTGCTCTTCCTATGTTTTATTCTAAGAGTTTTATAGTGTCTGGCCTTACATTTAGGTCCTTAATCCATTTTGAGTTTATTTTTGTTTATGGTGTTGGGAAGTGTTCTGATTTCATTCATTTACATGTAGCTGTCCAGTTTTCCCAGCACCACTTATTGAAGAGACTGTCTTTTCTTCATAGATAAGGTGACCATATGTCCATGGGTTTATCCTGGGCTTTCTATCCTGTTCCATTTATCTATATTTCTGTTTCTGTGCCAGTACCATACTATCTTGATTACTGTAGCTTTGAGGTATAGTCTGAAGTCCAGGAGCCTGATTCTTCCAGCTCTGCTTTTCTTTCTCAAGCTTACTTTGGCTATTTAGGATCTTTTGTGTTTCCATACAAACTGTGAAATTTTTTGTTTTAGTTCTGTGAAGAATGCCATTGGGGGCTTCCCTGGTAGCGCAGTGGTTGGGAATCCGCCTGCCGATGCAGGGGACATGGGTTCGTGCCTCGGTCTGGGAAGGTCCAACATGCGGCGGAGCGGCTGGGCCCATGAGCCATGGCCGCTGGGCCTGTGCGTCTGGAGCCTGTGCTCCGCAACGGGAGAGGCCACAGCAGTGGGAGGCCCGCGTACCGCAAAAAAAAAAAAAAAGAATGCCATTGGTAGTTTGATAGGTATTGCATTGAATCTGTAGATTGCTTTGGGTAGTAGAGTCATTTTCACAATGTTGATTCTTCCAATCCAAGAACATGGTATATCTCTCCATCTGTTGGTATCATCTTTAATTTCTTTCATCAGTGTCATAGTTTTCTGCATACAGGTCTTCTGGCTCCTTAGGTAGGTTTATTCCTAGGTATTTTATTCTTTTTATTGCAATGGTAAATGGGAGTGTTTCCTTAATTTCTCTTTCAGATGTTTTGTTGTTAGTGTGTAGGAATGCAAGAGATTTCTGTGCATTAATTTTTGTATCCTGCCACTTTACCAAATTCGTTGATTAGCTCTATTAATTTTCTGTTAGCCTCTTAAGGATTCTCTATGGATAGTATCAGGTCATCTGCAAACAGTAACAGCTTTGCTTCTTTCCGATTTGGATTCCTTTTATTTCTTTTTCTTCTCTGATTACTGTGGCTAAATTCCAAAGCTATGTTGAATAATAGTGGTGAGAGTGGGCATGCTTGTCTTGTTCTTCATCTTAGAGGAAATGATTTCAGTTTTTCACCATTGAGAATGATGTTTGCTGTGGGTTTGTCAATATGGACCTTATTATGTTGAGGTAAGTTCCTTCTATGCCTATTTTCTGGATGGTTTTTATCATTAATGGGTGTTAATTTGTGTATGTTGAAGAACCCTTGCATTTCTGGGATAAACCCCACTTGATCATGGTGTATGATCCTTCTAATGTGCTTTGGATTCTGTTTGCTAGTATTTTGTTGAGAATTTTTGCATCTATGTTCATCAGTGATATTGGCCTGTAGTTTTCTTTCTTTGTGACATCTTTTTCTGGTTTTGGTATCAGGGTGATGGTGGCCTCGTAGAATGAATTTGGGAGTGTTCCTCCCTCTGCTATATTTTGGAAGAGTTTGAGAAGGATAGGTGTTAGCCCTTCTCTAAATGTTTGATAGAATTCAACATATGAAGCCATCTGGTCCTGGACTTTTGTTTGTTGGAAGATTTTTAATTACAGTCTCAATTTCAGTGCTTGTGATTGGTCTGTTTATATTTACTATTTCTTCCTAGTTCAGTCTCAGAAGGTTGTGCTTTTCTAAGAATTTGTCCATTTCTTCCAAGTTGTCCACTTTATTAGTATATTGGCTTGTAGTAATCTCTCATGATCCTCTGTATTTCTGCAGTGTCAGTTGTTACTTCTCCTTTTTCATTGCTAATTCTATTGATTTGAGTCTTCTGCATTTTTTTCTTGATGAGTCTGGCTAATGTTTTATCAATTTTGTTTATCTTCTCAAAGAACCAGCTTTTAGTTTTATTGATCTTTGCTACTGTTTCCTTCCTTCTTTTTCATTTATTTCTGATCTGATCTTTATGGTTTCTTTTCTTCTGCTAACTTTGGGGTTTTTTTTGTTCTTCTTTCTCTAATTGCTTTAGGTGTAAGGTTAGGTTGTTTATTTGAGATGTTTCTTGTTTCTTGAGATAGGATTGTTTTGCTATAAACTTCCCTCTTAGATCTGCTCTTGCTGCATTCCATAGGTTTTGGGTCATCGTGTTTTCATTGTCATTTGTTCCTAGGTATTTTTTTATTTCCTTTTAGATTTCCTCAGTGATCTCTTGATTATTAAGTAGGGTACTGTTTGGCCTCCCTGTGTTTGTATTTTTTACAGATTTTTTTTCCTGTAATTGATATCTAGTCTCATAGCATTGTGTTGGAAAAGATACTTGATACGATTTCAATTTTCTTAAATTTACCAAGGCTTGATTTGTGACCCAGGATATGATCTATCCTGGATAACGTTCCATGAGCTCTTGAGAACAATGTGTATTCTGTTGTTTTTGGATGGAATGTCCTTTAAATATCAGTTAAGTCCATCTTGTTTAATGTATCATTTAAAGTTTGTGTTTCCTTATTTATTTTCACTCTGGTTGATCTGTTCATTGGTGAAAGTGGGGTGTTAAAGTCACCTACTATGCTTGTGTTACTGTCAATTTCCCCTTTTATGGCTATTAGCATTTGTCTTATGTATTTACGTGCTCCTATGTTGGGTGCATAAATATGTACAATTGTTATATCTTCTTGGATCAATCCCTCGATCATTATGTAGTGTCCTTCTTTGTCTGTTATAATAGTCTTTATTTTATGGTCTATTTTGTCTGATACGAGAATTGCTACTCCAGCTTTCTTTTGCTTTCCATTTGCATGGAATATCTTTTTCCATCCCCCCACTTTCAGTCTGTATGTGTCCCTAGGTCTGAAATGGGTCTCTTGTAGACAACATATATATGGGTCTTGTTTTTGTATCCATTCAGCCAGTCTATGTCTTTTGGTTGGAGCATTTAATCCATTTACATTTAAGATAATTATCAATATGTATATTCCGATTGCCATTTTCTTAATTGTTTTGGGTTTGTTATTGTAGGTCTTTTCCTTCTCATGTCTTTCCTGCCTAGAGAATTTCCTTTAGCATTGTTGTAAAGCTAGTTTGGTGGTGCTGAATTCTCTTAGCTTTTGCTTGTCTGTAAAGATTTTAATTTTTCCATTGAGTCTGAATGAGATCTGTGCTGGGTAGAGTAATCTTGGTTGAAGATTTTTCCCTTTCATCACTTTAAATATGTCCTGCCACTCCCTTCTGGCTTGTAGAGTTTCTGCTGAAAGATCAGTTGTTAACCGTATGGGGATTTCCTTGTATGTTATTTGTTCCTTTCCCCTGCTGCTTTTAATATTTTTTCTTTGTGTTTAATTTTTGATTGTTTGATTAAATATGTTTTGGCGTGTTTCTCCTTGGGTTTACTCTGTATGAGACTCTCCGCGCTTCCTGGAGTTTGACTATTTCCTTTCCCATGTTAGGGAAGTTTTCAGCTTTAATCTCTTTAAATATTTTCTCAGTCCCTTTCTGTTTTCTCTTCTTCTTCTGGGACCCCTATAATTCGAATGTTGGTGCATTTAATGTTGTCCCACAGGTCTCTAAGACTCTCCTTAATTCTTTTCATTCTTTTTTCTTTATTATGCTCTGCAGTTGTTATTTCCACTCTTTTATCTTCCAGGTCGCTTATCCGTTCTTCTGGCTCAGTTATTCTGCTATTGATTCCTTCTAGAGAATTTTTAATTTCATTTATTGTGTTTTTCATCATTGTTTGTTTGCTCTTTAGTTCTTCTAGGTCCTTGTTAAACATTTCTTGTATTTTCTCCATTCTATTTCCAAGATTTTGGATCATCTTTACCATCATTACTCTGAATTCTTTTTCAGGTAGACTGCCTATTTCCTCTTCATTTGTTTGGTCTGGTGGGTTTTACCTTGCTCCTTCATCTGCTACATATTTCTCTGTCTTCTCATTTTACTTACCTTACTGTGTTTGGGGTCTCCTTTTTGCAGTCTGCAGGTTCGTAGTTACCGTTTGTTTTTGGTATTTGCCCCCAGTGGCTAAGGTTGGTTCAGTGGGTTGTGTAGGCTTCCTGGTGGAGGGGACTAGTGCCTGTGTTCTGGTGGATGAGGCTGGATCTTGTCTTTCTGGTGGGCAGGACCGTGTCCGGTGGTGTGTTTTGGGGTGTCTGTGAACTCAGTATGATTTTAGGCCGCCTCTCTGCTAATGGGTGGGTTGTGTTCCTGTCTTGCTAGTTGTTTGGCATCAAGCCCTGGAGCTTGTTGGCCTTTGGGTTGAGCTGGGTTTTAGCATCGAGACCTAGGTATCTGGGAGAGCTGTCACTGATTGATATTACGTGGAGCCAGGTGGTCTCTGGTGGTCCAATGTCCTGAACTCGGCTCTCCCACCTCAGAGGCTCAGGCCTGACACCGGGCTGGAGCACCAAAATCCTGTCAGCCACATGGTTCAGAAGAAAAGGGAGAAAAAGAGAAAGAAAAAAAAATGTTTTTTAAATAATAAAATAAAATAAAATAATTAAAATAAAAAATATATTAAAATAAAAAAGTAATAATAATAAAAAAGAAGTGAGCAACAAAACCAATGAACAAATCCACCAATGATAATGAGCACTAAAAACTATACTAAGATAAACATAAAAATCAAAAAGAAGTCAGTCACAGATAGCAAACCCCAAGTCTACAGTTGCTCCCAAAATCCACCACCACAACTTTGGGTTGATTTGTTGTGTGTTCAGGTATTCCACAGATGCAGGGTACCTCAAGTTGATTGTTGGGATTTAATCTGCTGCCCTTGAGGCTTTCAGGATGTCTGAGTTCTTCTGCCAGCTTTCAGTAGGTGTTCTGTGGGAGTTGTTCCACATATAGGTGTATTTTTGATGTAGTTGTGGGGAGGAAGGTGATCTCCATGTCTTACTCCTCCGCCATCTTGAAGGTCCCCTGAAACCAGTATTTTATTCTTTAATTAACCTCAGTAATAACTGTGTGACATTAAAGCTCTATCACTCAGAGCTGAGTGGTCTGTATCTAAGTGCTTTCAGATGGTTTCTTTCACTTTCTAGAATTGAAAAATTTCTGCTAGCAGCTGGTTTGTGGATATGTATAAGTGCTATGAAGAGGGATGATTAAAAGTCCCTTTGGTAGCAATGAGTATGGCATGAAAGCAGTTTCTCCATTTGCATAGCACCTTGATACTTCTGTGTAACACCATTAAGTATCCCCCAGGCAACAGTGACTTGGAACACTACTATTTAATTATTTAATATTCCAAATCTTCATGTGCTGGTAACACTTTATGTCTTATTAATCTTTCTGCCCCGACATTGCCCTTCTCCCCTTGGCCCTTTCAAGGCATTCTTCACTAATTATGTGGAGGTTGAACACAAGCATTAGAATAAATATCTGAGTTTCTAGTGGTTCCTCCAATAGACTTCACCAGGTATCACGAATCCCTTAAAATATTGTACAAAAGTTAATAATTATGTACATTAAGAATCAATTCACAAAATCTCAAATGGGCATTTGACATGTAAAATAGTAGATGCTCCTTAAAAATAAGTCTTAAAAAAAAAAAAGAAAAAAAAAATGTCTTTATTCCTAAAGTTTAATACTTTGAATAAGTCGTATATTGGTTAACTAGAAAGTGCCTTGAACTAAGTGCACTAAGAAATCAATTTCCTGAACTCATTCTTTAGTTTAATGCTTTATGTACTAAGAATAATTATGACTTTCCTTCTTTCTAGCCAAGAATTTCTCAGTATATATCATATGAATGACAGTTTCTCTTTTTGTGTCTTAAAAAATAATTTCATTATGTTGGAGATCTATCTTATCACATTTCTATCTTAATGTTGTTAAGTTCTTATTTTTTGACCTCACAGATTTAAATGCAGATGATTTTGTGATTTTTAGTTATTTTTGACTGTACTGTGATATTCTAGAGCTTTCCCTGTAGTGTGAACCTGTCTTGAACTAGAACAAAATCTTATTTCATTCTTTTAAAAAGTTAGGTTATTCTTTTCACTAACATGGGAATCACCACGTGATGCTAAAAAGAAATCGTATTCGAGTCCCATAAGAACATTTTGTTCTCTTAAAAAAACATTACTTAACATAACACACAGTTAAGTGCTTCACTACACTCATTCATTATTCATAAAGTTCCCAGTTGTTAAGGGGTGTGATATGCTTAGGGGTATTATTTCACCTTGGGAAATGGTCCCATAGAAAAATGAAACCAGGGGTCCAGAATAAATGAACTCAATAGCCAAATTGGAATTACAGTGTAGACTTTTCCTTAGATCTCAGATGACTCCAAATTCTCTACCTTCTCTATTCTTATAGATAGTATTCTCTTGTTTTGAAGATTATCTGAAATTTGACTTCTTTAAAAAGCAACAAATAACTACTCTCCACCCAACAAAAAAGAAAACCATCTTTGTTAGCTTAAGTCTGTGAGATTATGATTGTATTACACTTACTGTTAATTCAGGAATGGTTATTCAGACTACATCCATAGACATAAAGGAATTTTCAATTTGTAGCTGAATTTAAAAGTCCGTTCAAATAATTGCTTATTAACCATATCTAACGAATCAGTGGTGTCTGTTGTATAAGATGATCAACGTGGTACTATGCTTATAATTATATGAGATAAAAAAATAAAGTTTAAAACACAGTGTAATTTCCCTATGCTCTTAGCAACAAGTCATTTAGAGTGAGAAGTCTTGGGTGGAAATCATGACTAGAACCATCAGTATAGCTGTGAACGCAAGTAAATCACTTTACCTCACCATTTCTTTATCCATGGTTAGGAATAATAACCTGCCCTGTGTGAAAATGAAAAGAAAGAACACAGGATGGAATTGCTTTGCAAAATGAAATGCTTTACAAGTTTTATTAGTCATTATTACTTTTCTCACAAGGTACACTTTTTTTATAGGTACTGATAGACCTTAACTGATTGTCCTACTCAGCAGATATTTCCCATACTGCCTGAAGTCTTAAGAATGATGAAACTAGTATTAGTAAAGAAGCTTAGAGGACATAGTATTTCTGCATTTTTCAATTTATGAAAATTCTACCGTCACTTGTTTTCTAGTGTCCTTGCAACAATAGGCTTGTGCTAACTTTCAAAGTGATGTTAATTTGTCTTTATATGTCAGCACCAGTATTGCTTTCTTCTGACTGTGATCTTATGTAACAAAATAATTTGGTAGCAAAATTTTATACTGGTAATAATAATAGCACATAGAAAGATCCCTTCTGATTTCTTAGGCATGTGTTTGTTCAGTATAATCACTTTGGCTTTACTTATTTTATACACACACATGGGCTTGTATATAGATATGAATATTTATATACTTATAAATTTGAGACTAGTGCAAATAGGAAAAAAATACTTTCTTGTAGGTATTTTGGTAGTGGCTGTAATTCAGCCAAATAGGAAGTCCATCTTCAACTGTGGAACAGCTTGCAGGATGAAACGCTTCAGACTTTTCTTAGAAAAGAAAGTCCATCTCATAGTCAAGATGGCTGGAAAGTAGAGCCTGTAGAATTCACTTTTCTTCTTCTTTCTCTGGATCTGACTCCATGACCAGGATTCCAGGGAACTGTTTCATCCTTACAAATGCACAGGGTCCAGGATTAGGAAAACTATTCTTTTCTCACAAGTCTAATATTGTTTTTTATAATTACTCTTTCTATCCTCTTTAATTGCTTCCTCATTATTGGGAAAATCAAGCTGTTAAATTCAGTCTGACTTTCTTAATTATAAGTAGTGAATTTTTCTATGAGCAGATTAAGAGATTTAAATGAATGTTTCTCTCCTGGCTTTATTATGGACTTCATGTTAACCCTTCAAGTTTCAAACATTACAATTTTGGAAGCTTAAAAGGTGATAGTGGATTTTTGAATTTGGTAAACCTCGTGCAAGTATGGCTTCTCATTTCTAAAAAAGTAAAGAACAGGTTATTGACTCAACCCATTGAAATGTAGATGAAAGGTATAATTTTAATATAAATTATAGGGCATGATAGGTAAGTTATATTGGTTTATAGGTAGTGAGATAACCTTTTGATAACATAATCTAGAATATTGGGCATGCTCTGCATTTTATTTCCCCTGGTGAATAAACTCACAGCTATATAAGTCAACTCACAGCTATATATGTATTATGTATGTGTGTGTGTGTGTATATGTATACATACATATATGTACCGTATTTATAAATCTGGTATTCTAGAGAATAGGTAGTAGTTATAGTTTACAGTTACTCCAATTAAAATAAGTAAAAGGCTTTTGAACTTGTTCCAATGAGCAAGGAAAAAAAATTCTAAAATTATATTTATGTATATGTAGTCTTTACTTGATAATACCTTACATTTCAGTGTATTTTTAAATTTCCTTTTATAATTGTAATAATACCCAACTTGCCTTTTCAGGCTATTGTCATTGTTCTCTTTTTTTCTTTTGTTCTTCAGATTTCCATACAGAATATGGTAGATTTCTTTCTTTTTTTTCTATCATTCAGAGAATTATTCCTGGTCTGGAAAAATGCAAGACCGTTGAAGTATAAGGCAGGAACCCACTAGCCAGAAAGAAAAAAAAAACCTTTAAAAACAGGTACTCTATCTGACAAAGACACACTCTGGTCCAAATCAGCACATATACCTGGAATAGTAAATGCATTGATTTTTATTTTCTATCAACGTGCAACATACTAAAGCCTCATTATCAGCCGAGAGTAAATCATGAAAGAGGAGTCTTCCTTTATCCCCAAGTGATAAATATGGTTACTCAAGAATGTTATTATAAGGACTTTCCTTTCTCTTACCAGGTGGTGATAATTGGGGAAGAAAAAAGAAACATAAGTCTATTTAGTAGTTGGAACCACATTCTAAGTCAAAGTAATTACATATACTTATCCCTTTCTTTTTAGTTTCCAAATTTGATTCTGTGTAAATCAGATGATTGCCAAACAAAGACTCTCACAATAAAAGTTAAGGAATCTTCTTTCGCGTTCCTTCTCAAATAACATACCAAGAATATATATATATACTTTAACTCTGAATTTTAACCTCTTCTTTTTGGTTGATTACTGTGACTTGGGCAGCTTTTAACATAGTTTCTATCTCAATTGACCCTTCTAAGTGAAAGAGAATTAGAATTTCCAAATAGACATTTAATAAGAAATAATTTGGTATTGGTTTGAAGTGTTACTTCTTGTTACTGACTTACAGTATAAGATGTTTTCAGAAATATCTCCATGACTGTGTCAAAATTTTGCTTCTCAGCTTCCCAGAAAAGACCTGATCTCAAGCGTTATGATTTTAAGTCTGATTATAAGTAAATGTGTACAAGTAAATGAAAATACTTACATTTTCGAAAATATGATTACCATAGATACGTAGCTTAGGATACCCTTAACATACTGAAAAAGATGTCTGGAGCCTGGAATGTAGGCTGACCTCTACTGTAACCAAGGCCTATATCACTTTTCTTTCTGGATCAGTCTAGGCCCAAGTGTGTAGAGAGTTCGAAGCTTGTTCTTATTCACATTTATATGCAAAAATATATGCTTATTTATGTGGCAATTATATGTAAGTTTATATATATATTTAATAATAGCTTAATTAAAGTATATTTTATATACCATATATTTTATTCTTTTAAAGTGTATATGAAGTGGTTTTTAATATATTTGCAAAGTTGTGCAATCATCACTATCCAATTCCAGAACACTGTTTTCACCCCCTCCCCCAAAAAAGCCCTGTACACATTAGCAGTCGTTCTCCATTTTTGCTTTTATTTAGACCCTGGCAACTACTAATCTATTTTTTTCTCTCTGTGGGTGTGCCTATTCTGGACATTTCATATAAATAGAAACACAAAATATGTGGCCTTTTGTCTCTGACTTCTTTTGCTTACCATAACGTTTTTAAAATTCATCCATGTTGTAGCATATATCAGCATTTTATTCCTTTATATGGCTGAATAATATCCCAGTATATAAATATACTGAGTTTTGTTTATCAGTTCGAGTTGATGGACATTTGGTTTGTTTTCACTTTTTGTCTATTATAAATAATGCTGTTATGAGCATTTGTGTACGTGCTTTTGCATGGACATGTTTTCAGTTCTCTTGGGTATATACCGAGGAATGGAATTGCTAATTCTATGTCTAAGCTTTTGAAGAACTGCCAAATTGTTTTCCAAAGCTGCTGCAGCACTTTACATTCTCACTAGCAATGTCTGAGGAGTTAAGTATATTTAATAATATACTTAAGTATATTTAATATTATATTCTAAAATTCTGTTAAAATGTTAAAGGGAAAACACCCATATAAATAATAAACATATTTTGATTTTTGATATGAATGATACTTACAATTATTAGTGTAGTATGATTCTTAGAAAAGCATTTTAAAATTGTTACAATTAGTCTACTGAAAAACAAACTTTTACCCCACATGTTCAGATTATAGCAATGACATAAGCATATAAATTCAAAAACAATGATATGAAATTTCCAGAGTATAAATCTCTGCTCGTCCAAATTGATGCATATAATCCTATTCAATAGGTATATGTTGATTAGGAAGTGGGAGACCTTTGGGGAACTTTTCTCAGAATGAGTGATTCCAGGAGAAAGTCTAGAGATGGTATACTTTTGAAGTGATTAGAAAATAAGTTTACTATGAATATACTTGCAAAAGTTCACTGAGATTTATGTCCAAAGATATTCATTTTTGCTTTGTGTGTAATATCAACACCAAGAGCAGCAATAAAAAACAAACGTAGTTTCTTTCAATAGGGTACAGATTGAGGAAGTTATATATCCACACAACCTCACGCAAAACAGTACTCAAAAAGAATGAGTTAGGTCATTATATAAATAGATGGAAGAACCTCTAGAACAGATTTTAATAAATGTAGAAAAGTGGATTCTTAATATGAAATCTTTATATGTAAAACTGTAATTGAATATATACATGTATTTAGGTATAGAAATTCTCAATGTCCACAATCATTAGAAACTGTAAAGAACAATTGCCCTTGAGAAGAAGGAGGAGGAAGTATGAGAAGAAAGGTTTTCCTTTTTCCTTTTGAAAGTTTTGGATACAGTTTGGACCTTCTAATCTGTATACCTGTTATAAGTTTTGTTTGTTTCCCCCAATAAATATCAACAAGGTTATATGGACTGTTAGATTTGTTTTCTCCATACTAAAAAGTGTTATATTAAAAAGAAAGATTTATGCACCAAAAAAGGATGGGATAAAAGCTGACATAAAACTGGCATAAGCACAGCAGTTACTTATGAAAAGCAATCCCCTGCTAGATATGCTTCATCATAGCGCTATCTAATTAAAATAGCAGAATTAAATAACTTGGCAATGACAATGGTAAAGTTCAAGGGTTGCTGGGAGTTGCAGCTCCTTATTGGAGTCAGCTTGAATCCTCAGAACCTAGACTGCCTCCTGCCTGGCTTGTGTTTCTATAGCTTGTGGCTGATATCCAGGGGTGATTTAGAAATCGTGTGTCCTAATTGCAGTCGGGCAAAGCCAGGCGCCTGCTAAAACAAGGTTTTTAATGTTCTCTGAGGGTTTTCGAATACAGGACGTGAGAGGAAAATGGCACTCTAATGGAGGGTTCTGTGCCAGAAAATCCTGCTCCCCTGCTGTCCTGTAGTTAATCTGACTCTAAAGCACTTAGTATTCCAGTTGGCCTGTCTGACTCTGTGGTCAACATCCTCAATCCAGAGTCGAGCCAATCAACTGTCCTGATGGAATTGGGTGCTCTGGGGACTCTGCCTAAACTCTAGCTAGATCAGAAAGTCCTAGGGTATCCTAGAAGGGGTATATACGGCTAAGCTAACATCATGGATTTAGGGAGATAAATGAGAAATTGGGACCAAATTTCTGTGCAGCTTTGTACCTTATTCCAGAAACACCTATTTCCTACTCTTTGCTTTCTTGTAACCTCACTGATGTTAATGCATTAGGGCAATTGGTGCTCCACTGGGACGATTGCCAGTGTCTGGAGACAGTTCAGATTGTAACTACTGAGGGACTTTACTGGCATCTAGTAGGTAGAGGCCTGGATTCTGCTAAAATCCTACAATGCAAGAAGAGCCACACCACAACAAAGAATTATCCTGTTTGAAATGTTAATAGTGCCACAGCTGAGAAACCCAGAATTAGAAGGGCATATTCAAAGAATCTTCTGAAGATCTTACCTGAATTAGAGGTAGGAAATATCAGCTGAATTTAAATCCCACTTTTTTTTTTTTTTTTAGTGGAGGGTATTCTCTAAAGTGTAATCTCACTGGCCATACCTTTGGTCATTCAGAGAAGGCTTCTTTTTACTGGGCTGGTACGGCTATCAACTCTGAGGGGATCTTGTATACTCTGAGCAATGCTCAGTCAGGGCTTGCAAGGGAAAGGACCATATGTTCTACATCCACCATGTGAGAGCAGCAGGGGAGGATGAGAGCAGTCTGTCTTTACCTAATGCTTCATAACTTCCTGTGATTTTCTACAGATTCTTCTATCCCAGTGTCTCTAGATTTCAATCTATCTTTTCTTCTTCTTTTTTTGAAGGTATTTAAAACATTTTTTTTCTTTATTTTATTTTCTTTATTTTTTATTATTTAAAAATTTTATTTATTTAAATTTATTTTATTTATTTATTTTTGATTTTTTTTCTTTATTGTGGACTCTCTTCTACTTCTTTGTCTTTCCCATCATTTGACTTCTCCTTTATCTGCCTCTTTTGTCTTTTCCATTTCTGTCCTCTCTCCCTGTGACTTTCTCATATGTTACTTCTACCTTCTTAGATGTCTTCTTGTGTCTTCTGTGTTAATCTCTCTTCATGTGTGTCTTTCCTCAGCTTTCTCTTTTTCTCCCTCCCTTTCTTGTTCTTTCTCTTTCTGTCCCTCCTTTTCTTTTTCACTTTTGTCGTCACATACAGAAAGAGCTAAGGTATAAACCAAGGAGTTGTGCTTATTGAATACAAATTTAAGCTCTTGTATTCTTCTAAAAGAAAAACATAATTAATTTGCATTTCTTTACATTTTATATGATCTGTAAAATCTATTGTAGGTATCACTGTGCCTCACTCCCTCCAGCATGACACATGGTGCCTCGTTTGGGATGCACGTGTGGACAAAGGACGTATTACCATGTGGTTCTTCATGCGCTGATTTCCAGCCCCCACCCAGCTTTTACCTCTTAATTTAAACACACACACACACACACACACACACACACACACACACACACACACACACACACACCATGTGCACACACCCTGAGATGCTAAAGAGGTGAATTAATAATGGGCTGTTTGACCCTATTCAGACTTGATGAAATCACTTCAGGGAAGGAATCCTTTTGCTGCCTCAAGTTATAACGGAGAGGATAGCTGACCGTTTCTCTTACGTACTGGGCCACCATTGGCTGCAGATTTCTTAGCTTTGCCTCAGCTCTGATCTCAAATCTTGGGTTAATTTACAGGCTTAAGCCTCCCAACCCTCATTGTCCTCAAACAGATTCTGAGTGGTTAAAAGTTCCCACATCCTTAGAATGTATTTAAAGGTTTGAGGTATATTTCACCTTTCCATAAAGGGAGAGGTAAACAATGACTTGAAAGGTGACTTTCTGGCAGGTGTGTGTCTCTCAGACTGTGATTACTCCGAAGTGGGCAAATTGTCTGAAATGGAGTATGAAGTGCTCTGGGGCTACACATGTATTCATGCCTCAAGAGCTATTGTTGACACCTTATTGGTTGAAATGCATTATATTTATAGTAGCTTATGCCTTGACCATCAGTTTAAAAATCAAACCACATGGAACTCTTTGATTTTCATAATGTCATGCAGACCCCAGTGTCTAGAAAGCAGGTGATTTTTTGAGATGGCTGTTGAAGCTGCAGAGACGGCATGTGAAAAATATCCATGAGGGTGTGTGCTTCATCCAGCTCTACTTTCAGCAGCACTAAAATATGTTGTCGATCTCAGGCTTTTAGGTGGTTAAACTTACTAGGGTTAGAACATCTAAAAATAAATGGGGGGAAATGCCATGTAGAGAAGACCTTTTGAAAGAAACGTTGGATGTCTGAGACCTAAAGTAACTGACAGAGCACATGAGCCATAGGGGTCTGACAAGAAAGCATTAAATGGCATCCCTGCTGGATGAGGAACGGCTTTCTTTTTTTTTTTTTTCCATTGCTAATTGATGACTTTCACTATTGTTTTAAAAGAAATTTTCTTATGGCCAGAGAGAATCTGAAGGGCTGCTATTCATGTATAGACAGAATCTGACAGCTGATATATTCAGAACATGAGGTACATCGTGAAGGTAATAAGAACTGCTTTCTTTTACATTTATATCTCATGTTTATGTTATGAAAATATGCAATCTATTTTTGATACTTCAGGCACTTCCCAGCCTGCACTAAATGTTCCATATTATAAAGCTTCTCTTCTGTCTACCCTCCCACCCTAGCCCCACTTTGGAACACTAATGGAAGTTTTTGTTCCACTTTATTATTTATTTATTTATTTGCGGTACGCGGGCCTCTCACTGTTGTGGCCTCTCCCGTTGCGGAGCACAGGCTCCGGACGCGCAGACTCAGCGGCCATGGCTCACGGGCCCAGCCTCTCTGCGGCATGCGGGATCCTCCTGGACCGGGGCACGAACCCGCGTCCCCTGCATAGGCAGACGGACCCTCAACCACTGCACCACCAGGGAAGCTCTGTTCCACTTTAGATAATGAGCAGGATGAGCCACAGGTTTCAAGAAGATTTGTGCTATCAGTCGACATAAACAATGAAAGGGAACCTGAACTCATTCCCTGTTTCCTTTCAACCATTTCCTGGGAGGGGTATCATGTAGGCATTAAGGTATCTCAGATAGATATGAACAGAAATGCCTGCTCAGTATATTTTAGATATATTAAATAAATATATTCCAAAGCAAGTGATTTGTTTCCCTTTACAGGGATTTTTTTTAAAAAGCAGCTTGAGTATCAGTCTGGTTTGCCAGATTATTGGATCCTATCACCCAAATAGAGACAATATAGGCCATTTGTGTGGCAGGCACTAATACTGCACATCTACCTCTTGGAGCAGGCCAGACAGACATACAGACCCAGCAGCCCTTGTTCCTCATGGAGATTTTCTGTCCATCACCACTCCAAAATGAGCAAAAGTATCATTCAAGTGTCTCAGACTGCAACCTCACTCAGTGTTGCAAAGGGATGGAGAGAATGCTCTTAACCTGATCCTTCAGGGGATGCTCATGGTAGGTAGCTTGCTATCCTCCCCAGGGACTTATTTCTCTACCAGACTGCCATTTACTCCCTTTTTTAAAAAAAATCACTGTCACATTTAACATTACTCAGCATTTTACGCTGTTAATGTTTTATTTAAAAATTTTTTGAAATTAAAATTACAACAACAACAAAAAACCCATTACTTACATTCCCACCACCCAGTAAAAATTTGCCTTTTTTTTTTGCGGTATGCGGGCCTTTCACTGTTGTGGCCTCTCCCGTTGCAGAGCACAGGCTCCGGACGCACAGGCTCAGCAGCCATGGCTCATGGGCCCAGCTGCTCCGTGGCATGTGGGATCTTCCCGGACCGGGGCACGAACCCGTATCCCCTGCATCGGCAGGTGGACTCTCAACCACTGCGCCACCAGGGAAGCCCAAATTTGCCATTTTGAAAGAGAAATTGATATATTGTTTTTTTGTAAAAATAATTTATGCTCACTGTAGAGAATTTAAGCAATACAGAAAAGTACAAAATAACATTAAGAAAAAAAAATAAAGCCTACTCTTTAGGAGTAATCCCAGTACTGTAGGCAAACATTATTACAGACATAGTCCAAAGAAATAATAGAAAAATAATTTTACAGATATTGGATTGTGCTATAGATATCTTCAAAAGTAAAAGAACGTTAATTTTACTTTTACTTGAAATCAATGGAGAAAAAGTGACCGAAATGAAATGAAAGGATCTGTTGAATCTCAAATAAATTTATCTTTAACAAAAGATTTTCTTAAAAACTTTCTTCTAAGTAAAAACTTATAAAAATAGTAAAGACTTTTGATGTCATTATGTTTTTTAAAACAATATGTTTACAGTTTTAGACAATTGAAGCTCTGCTGTGAAAGAGAAGAATTTAGAACTTTTAGCACATCTCAGGCATCCTGGTTCTTGTTGCTTATGAAATTGGTTTTGAATTTTCTAGAATTATAAAATTCATATTTAGTTTTGTAACCATATTTCTCTTGGTTGTTTGGTCATTTTATGTCTAAATGGGTGAGCTTCATGTATGCAAATATATTATTTGATTATTTTCAGCATTATATCCCCTTCACCTAGAGTAGTGCCAGGAACATAGTAGGCAGTCAGTATTTATTCAATTGAATTTTATTTTTCTCAATATTTATTGAGTTGAGTGATTACATGGCTCTATTTTTTTGAGACTGAATTCAGTGTTCACTTCTAAATCTTTTCATATAGTATCTCTATTTACCAGGTGTGCATATTAATTCAAATCCAAATTGTCTAAGTTTTTTTTTCTCCCAACAAGGACTATGAGTGGCATATTCCCAGAATGTTTTTCATGTTTAATAATGACTTCTTGGCATATATAACTGAGTGGTACCTTATGTGGGTATAGTGGGTTATAGTTTCTGCCCTTAGGACTTCACAGATATCAGGCCATTTTACTGAGTGGTTTTGAATGTTGATGTGAAGTTTGAGGTCAGCAGCCTGACTTCTTTTTCTTTTTTTCCTTTCTTCTTCTCTTTCTTTTCCTTCTCCTCCGCCCGCCCCATTCTTTTTCTTTTCCTCCTCTTCTCCTCTTCCTCCTTCTTTGTGATATTCTTTTACTCCCGCCTTGGTATTTATTTAAAAGAATTCTTCATCTTACTTGCTGTATTTTTCATCTATTAGGGCTTTTAAAATATTAATCATAGTTATTTTAAATTCCTTATTTGATAATTCCAACACTGGTGTTATACCTAAATCTAGTTGTGTTGATTCTTTTGAATCTAAGTTATGTTGTTTTGTCTTGCCTTTTCATAGGCCTAGTTATTATTTGTTGATGGCAACCATCTATGTAGGACAGTAGAGATTGAGCTATACAGTTTTTGTCTCCGGAAATGGATATACCTCTCTTTCTATGAGGGCTTTAGAGTGGGTGTTTGACTTAATCTGGTCTGGAGACGGGCTGGCCTGGAAGTTTATTGTTTCCTTGGTTATCCTTAATGTACCATAACTATCAAATAACTCTAGTGATACCTTGTGTCTAGGAGGGCTGATATGCCAGAGAGTTTCTCTCAGGGTCTGTTCCTCCCTCAATTTTAGGTCATTCCTTTGCACAGCGCCTCCGGGAGGGTCATCGCCATGCTCTTGGTGCAGTATTCCATCATTATTAGTCTAGTGGTGGTGGGATCTGGTGGTGGTGGTGGTGAAAAGGTGCATTCTTTATTATTCTGAATAAACCTCAATCTTAGGCAGGCGCTGTGTCCTGGGTATCAGTGCTATGGCCTCCTTAGTGCTCTTGTCTCTACCCCAGCTGTAGTTCTCGGTATAGGATGCATTTCTGCTCCTCCTCCAGACGTCAAGATTTTTTCCCTCCTTCCTTCCCTTAGCTGCAGTGGGTCTCTGCCAGTCCACTAAAAGGGACAGATTTTGTTCCCCTTTCCCTACAAATTAAAGCTTTTTTTCTACAGGGATGATGGGTGGAAGGATCCCAGTAGAGATCTGTACCAACCCCACTCCCACTTCATGAAGGACATCTTCTTAGGACCCTCAGCAAGTGAGGTCAATGGAGCAAAAGTCAGCAAGAGAATACAAACTCCTATATCTGCAGCCTGATGGGCTCCCAAACTCTCTTAGCAGCCCACATTCACTCCCCCAGTTTTTTAAAACTATTCTAACTGAATTCTAACTGGTGTTGAAATGTGTCTGCTTCAGACAAGCAAATGTTCACAGGCTGTCTGTTCCTGCAGGCTCCTGTCTCTTTGCAGCTATGCATCATCCTTCCCTACCTGTCCCAGCAGAAACTGGAAGCCCATCTTGATATGTAAAAAATATATATTTTTTCTATTCTTGAAGTTCAGATGCTCAATATAGTATATATCTTGGTGTGATCATTCTATTTCTAATTTTCCTGTTTGCTCCTGTAGTCTATAGTCTTTCCTATTTTTTTTTCCCAAGGAAATTTTCTTGACCTAACTCAGTTAATAAAGTCTGTTACTTATTTGTTCATTTTATGAGTGGGTTTCTTACTACAGAAACAGCAATTATTATTATAATGGAGCATCATTTTTTAATCATCTTCTTTTCTCTATTCTCTTGACACTCATTTGCTTTTAGTTTGATGATAACAGTATTTCCTCTGTCTCAGTTCTTCAAATTCTAAGGCTCTTTATTCTGCTGCTTTCTTTGTTCTAATCTAATTTATTTTGCATTTGTGTAGAGATGGTTTTAGTCTTCAATTGTTTTTCTTGGGTCTTAAGTCACCCTTTCTATCTTATCCTTTTATTATCCACCTTTGATTTTTTGTTTTACTGGATCAATGGGTTTATTAAATTTTTATATAACATGGAGCAATTATGAGGAATTCCCATCTTTCCTGTAAGATTTACTTTGTTCTAGTTTAGGTTCTATGTCTATTGCTTGGTACATTTTTTTCTCTCTTTTTTTAAATATGATGTACTTTTATAGTATATTGTGCTCTCTAGAATCCAGAGACCACATATACCTGCATCATCTTCCTCCACGCCACAATGGCCAATACCTATTTTCTTTCTATACAGATATCTTGGTTAAGAGCACTACCATTTATCTACATTCCCAATGCAGAAGCCTAGGAGTCGTTCATGAATGTTCCCTTCCAAGAAGCTTTTGCTGTCATTTTGGCAAGAGATGTTGGGGTCTGATCTTAGGTAGCGATAGTCTGGATGTACAAGAAATGTAAGTTTGGGAAGGATTTGTGACTTATTTGTTGCATGAGCTTGGTCAGTTAATTAAATTAATTTACTTTTTTATTTTTGCTGTATTGCGCCTTCGTTTCTGTGTGAGGGCTTTCTCTAGTTGTGGCAAGCGGGGGCCACTCTTCATTGCGGTGCGTGGGCCTCTCACTATGGCGGCCTCTCTTGTTGCGGAGCACAGGCTCCAGATACGCAGGCTCAGTAGTTGTGGCTCACGGGCCTAGTTGCTCCGCGGCATGTGGGACCCTCCCAGACCAGGGCTCGAACCTGTGTCCCCTGCATTAGCAGGCAGATTCTCAACCACTGCGCCACCAGGGAAGCCCGGTCAGTTAATTTAAATACACTAAGCTTTATTTTCTTATTTAAAAATAAGAGGTACTGTTAATCCACATATCATATTATGGTGAAGTTTAAATTAGATGATAACTCTGGGCTTTTCATAGTGCCCTTTTTGTAGAGACCAAGACTTCATAAAGTGTTTCATAAAGGATAGTTTTTGTTATTATATATTTTATGTGGATTAATACAACAAAAAGTTGCATAGCTCAGAAGTGGCAGATATGGAATTTGAAACCAGGCCACCTGAGTTCCAACATTAAACTTTTTTTTTTCTTATCATGCCACACTGTTCCAGAGGTAAACTGGAGGGGGCAGCAGACTAGAGGACAGACAAGTGCCTATCCAGCAATGGGTCAGTGTACTTCTGGATTGGGCACACAGGGCTTTTCCCTTTGTCACAAACCATAGGAGGATTCTATCATTGAACTTCTGAGCTTTTTCTGGTCGAGACATCTGAGTTTTTGATTTACACTTTGTCTTCTGCTTCTGTGCTATCCACTGTAAGAAAGCTTGTTCAAAATGCATCCCTTTCACCTTCATCCATATTGATAAATCAGGAAGCCAAGGCTTGTTGTGGTCACACATTTTATTTGTCCCACCTGGATTAGTGGGCAGACCATCAAATACACAGTGCTTTCATGCCCAGGAAACCTCCAGAATCATAGAGCAGTTGGCAGACAGACTGAAACATGCAATGTTTATGATGATCTGTGTTGTACAATCATATGAGATCGATTGCATATGTAATGCTCATCAGTGTGGAGTCATCTGGGGAAGCATCTGCTGAATTTTGTTTGCCAGCTTGAGGAAAAGATATTGCCAAAAGGTTGGCAAAGGCATTTATGTTCTTAACGTATGAAGCAAATTTACAGTTTTTACTGTGACTCCTGGAGTGGAAGTGAAGCAGCTCCTCACCTAACCATGATATCGCACCTGCCATTCTATCTTCTGCTGAAGATGTGCCGTATGCCACCAAATCCTCAAGGGGTTCAATAGCAGAGAGTTTTATATGACTGGAATCATTTTCTTTAATGCAAAAACACAACTGGAAAATATTCTTCTTAAGCAATAAGAGCATCAAAGTGTGCTTATTACATATGCACCTAAGGACATGAGTCTACAGCTTTGGTACTTGCACTGACTTTTAGCGGACCACACAAATCTATTCATAAAAAGAGAAAGAGATTATTAGATAAAGACTAGGCTAGTTTTTTTTTTTTTTTCCTGTTCATCTTTCCCATAAATTACATACATCCAAAATAAATTATTCATTGTAAAAGTGTATGTCTGGAAATGTATTTTTAAAGAACCTTATCAAAGCATAAACTCTCAAGCTCAGATAGAACCACAGCTCATTATAAATTACTAAATTATGGCTTCTGTTTCATCCATATGATTTAAAGAAAATGTCCCATCCCCTTATGGTTCTTAGTACAACATAGAAAATAAATATTCTTTTTTGTCTGGCTATTTTTATCTTGAAAATCTCTCACAATAGTTTCATCAACTTGGAACAAGTCAGGATCTTAGATAGGAATCTCATGTTTCAAAAATGTCAACGTTTTCCCTACTTGGGAAGCACCATGAACTAGGGAAATACTCTTTAAACCATATTATAACTTAGTATGTGCCATGAGGACAGTAACTTTTGTTTATTTATTTGTAGCAGTGAATTTCCACAACATATTAAGCCAGTGGCCTATTTATAGCCTCACAATTGGTGTCCTGATCAGATCAATTCAAACTATTACTGTATATTCATCTTAGTACAAGTGTACTTTTTCTTTACCTTGTAGGATTTTTCAAAGCTCATTGAAATGATCTCCTTTAATAACCATTCCTGTGTTCCTTACCAGGCCAGGGAATATAGTTTTGAGTTTCTCAATGTTTTCAATATTACCTCATTCTTCTTTACATCAAAATTTAGAGGAAATTTGCTTTTCCCTTGGCCCTTATTGCTTTAACAGAGACCGTAAATTTTCCCATTCTCTTTCCTCTCCTCAGTGATGTCTCTAACCATATTTTCATCATGAAATCCACAATCAAGATTCTTATTTCCCGTAATAGTATGACTCAGTTTGGAAACTTCTTGGTCATAGATGAAATAGGCAAATGTTTCTTCCAGGTTTATCATTGTGTTATAAATTTCTTGTCATGAGCCAATTGTTCATGGCATAATTGTGCTCTACCAGTGTTTTCATTGTATTCATCTTTCTTATTACTGCAATTTACACATAATACAAGGTGATGTCATAATTAGTTTCATCTTAGTTTCATAATTAGTTTCATCATAAACTTAGGCTTTATAGAATCTGACTTCATTTCTGAGAGTTTCATAGAAACATACGATATTAGGCATAATACTACATTATAAAATTCTCTTCTTGTTCCCATATACAATCACATTTGAGTCAATTACTATTTAATTAAGTATGTTTAGAAGTTAAGAATTTTAAAATTGCTATATATATGTAAAAGATTGGCATGTACATTGTATTAAGTGAAAGATTTAGAGACACGTTTTGAGTAAGAGGCTAATTAAATGACTGGAAAATACCAGATAGTTCATCTGCAGTCTATCAAAACATAAATGCTTTGGGGCAACTTGAAGGTCTAAAGAATTTTATTTTAAATATGACAAGGTCAGCAGATGCCAAATAAATAATTTAATATTTTAAAGAGTTGTAACCTTTTGGTCAATTTGTGGAGAAAAGTTGAATTGTAAACCATTTGGTAGCAATTAGTAAATTACATCTTAAAGCTTATTCAATGATAACTAAGTAGTTAGTCTAAAAGCAGCAAATTGCTACTAATATAATGGTTTAACCTTTTACTTTCCTGCTCCTAGATCATTATTTGCATGATCTATTATGCAAAGGTACTTATTTGTTAATGTAATTGAAAGTGCTGTAGATAAGGTGCTTAAAGAGTGCTGGATATAAATATATATATGTGTGTGTGTGTGTGTGTGTGTGTGTATAAGCTAAAAGAAATCCAAAATTAATACTCACTGGGAAAGAAACCTGTCTAGTTTGTAGTGTTTTCATTCAGATTGGTTTGATCTAGAAGGTCTTTAAAAGATGAAGATTTCTTTTCATTTCCACTACATTAACTTCCGGTTCAGATGGATTACAATTCAGCTTCTTTGTTGTATTATGTGGCTATGATTTCACCCAAAATAAAAATGAATTTATAAGCAGTTGTAGAAGTCAAAGCTTCAAAGATTAGAGGATTCATTATATAGCCCTCAATAGGTTAAAACAACGGCACGATGACCTTCTATTATAGAAAGAATAGTTCTTAAAATGTATACCATGTGGTTATATTGCCAATGAGTATACTAACTAAATACAAAAAAATCAGATGACATCATCAGGCAGAATCAGTGTATTTAAGATCGTGGAGGAACATGAAACCCTTAGAGAAGCTCATGTTCCTGATGTTCCTCTTAGCCTCCTTACAAATTAAATTTTTCTTCACCAAGCACTCTTCCCATCACTCCTCCTTTCAAGCCAAAATTAGCAGTTAAGAGATTATTGTTTTCTCCACTCTCTAAGCAAAAATGAGCAGATAAGGGATTATTATTTTCATAAAAGTTCTAGGTTTAAAACTTTTTTTTTCATAGTACCCACTCTGTATAACCCTGTGAACCATCTGAAGAAAAGGCAAGGAAAGAATCTGGTGACAGGTTACTCTGGGAAATCCTTGTTGAGTGTCCATCCACTCTGTGCTAGTCATGGTATAATGAACTGTAATATGCAAAAAGAATAAGTGATAGTTCTTTTTTTTAAGGAACTTACAATCCATTTCATTTTGCAGAGTAATCCTACTTGTATGAGCAACTTTATTTGGGTAGCAATATATAGGCAGCAAACCAAACAACTGTATAGTCTAAATGAGTAATCTGTCAAAATATTCCATAGGAATTCATAAGAGCAGTGGGTTCAAATGATAATAGAAGACATCATGGAGGTATAACTGGGAATTGGCCCAACGAAGTGTCATTTGCTGGTTTTCCAAGGGCAGGGCTTGACAAACTCTAGTCTATGGGCCAAAATTGGCTCACTCTCTATTTTTGTAAAGAGTTTTATTGGACCAAAACCACACTCATTCATTTATGTTTGTCTATGGCTGCTTTCATGATACAACAGTAGAGTTGAGTCCTTGTATCAAAGACCCTTTGGTCTGCAAAGCCTATAATACCATCCAGCCCTTTTCAGAAAAAAATGACTGATCCCTTTCCTAGGGGATTAAAATATTAAAATAAAAATCTGATTAGTCAGGAAGCATAAGTTTAGGTTACAAATGGGTTCATTTCTTGACATAATGGCTTTGAAGTAATTGTGGGACATCCAGGTAACATATAATTGGTAATTGATGGGGCTGTAGAATTAATAAAAATGTTCCAGGTTAAGTCACTTCCAGTAGAAGTGCTGTAGTTGACGTTTTGTCAAATAATATATATATTCTGATTTTGTAATGATAAAAAAGAGAAAAGAAAGACAGACATCTAAGGACTGTTGAAATATTCTTTAAAGTATATTTCAGAATACTGAAAACAGCTTAGATTATAGGAGGTTAAGGAATGAGAGTTGAGAAAAACATGTTCAGGAAGTTTGGTTGTAAATGGATAGAAAGAAATATGAGTGTAATTTTAGGAGAGTCTCATAAAGATTTATTTCAAGTTGAGGGATCCAGACAAGTGAATATTTCAAGGCAGACAGAAGAAGTCACTGAAGTAAAAATGATGAAATATTTTGGTGAGAGGAAAGGAAAATTGAGTGTGTGTACATGTGTGTGGGAGATCCCAAAGGAATTGGTAGTAGATAGTATTTAGGAACACAGATGGAGGAGTGTATTAGAACTCTTTTGGTTACAGGTGACTGAAACCCAATTTGAACTAGCCATGATTCCTGTAACCAAACTCTCCTCTCCACCCATATCTTTGCTTCTGTCTATGTGTCAATTTTATTCTTGGCGAGTAATTCTACTTAAAAAATGTAGCAAACCAGGAACTGCCAGCTACTTTGGGGCCCAGATATTTGCAAAGTCTCATCGTAAGAGGAAAGACTCTATTTGGGAAGATTACAGGAAAATTCTGTTTGGCTAAACTTGATTCACATGTGAGTATCCTAGAATAAACACCTAGACCTATCCCCTAACTAGTAAGGATATGATACCTTCTTTGTCCCATCTTCAATCACATGTTCACCTCCCCCCCACCTCCGGCCCCCAAACTAATCACTGTTGCTAGGACAATGAGTCAAATGATTGGCCCATCTTGGATCAAGAGTCCTCCTTAGGTGTATCATTGTGTCCAGGACAATGGCAGAGCTGCAATTCAAAATCCTTCTTAGAACAATGTGGATAACACAGTCTGGGAATTGAGGGAATTGTTATGAACTGGCAGCCACTGTGATCTGTGACTCTACAATCAAGGCTGCTACTCACTAGTATGTACCTGTTTGGCTGGACTGATTGATTGGGGCTGATGTTCGTACTAATTGGTTGTGGCATCTGTCATAACTGGTTGAAACTGTGTGTTAAATACTTTAAGTATTACCTCTCTTTATGAGAGAGTAGTCTTAGAAGTAAATTTTGTCATCTTATATGCTGAGATAGGAAGGAAGGAAGGAAGGAAGGAAAAGAATGACTATTGAGGCAAAGCTTTAAAGTGGTAGAGAAAATAAAATGACAGACTTCACTGGATTGGACTAACTGGCAAGATAATGTTATTTTAAAGATAAACTGCAAAATTACAAATGAATACAAGACTAACACTTGGCAGTTACTGCTTTAAGCACTTTACACACTGTATTTCATTTAAAACTCATCAGAATCTTTGAACGTATTATTATTATTATTTTATAGACAGAGGACCGGAGGTTTGGAAAGCTCTTGTGTCAGGTCACTAGGAAGTGGCGGTAACCTGAGCTCTTACCGCTGTGTTCTTCTGATTTTCCTAAAAGCAGAAAAGAAAAACATGGTACTTCAGGCAAAAGCAAGAAATAATCATTGTTATATTATTATTAACGAAACCACAGACTTTATTTGGATTTTACCATTTTCCCAGTAATATCCTTTTTCCCTTCCAAGATCCAACACAGGATACCATGTTGTATCTCATTCCTCTTCATTGTTGCTCTTTTCTCTCTCTCTCTCCCCCCGCCCCTTGTGCAAACATGTGTGTTCATTTTGCTCCAACTTTCCCATCCTCTGATTGCATCAGTTTTTTTCCTTTTCCAGTTTTCCTTTCCTATCCTCCCGTCATTGTTTTATTTTATCTGATTATTTCCTGCCAAACTGATACAATTATAAAAAGGAAATTTTTGGAAGTGTATTGAACTTAGCTCAGGCAGTTTCATAGTGGCCTCGCAAAGGGTTCTTTAACACAGAGTTTTTGTTGTTTTATTATAATAAATTGAAAAAAAATAGATTTCAAATCTGTATTGGTTCATCTCCCTTTAGAACCATGACCTAGAGGAGTAGTCTTGCATTTGCTATCATTAGTTGAAATCCAAGTCCCTGCAAAATAAAAATGTATATTTAATAAAAGCGAATTTAGAAACCAACTTCTAGAATGTTACAGGATTTTAAATGAAACTCTATACCTTTGAAGATATTAATGCCTGTGGTTACATAGAATGGCTGTTGGACTAGGGTATGTTTGTTTTGGTACTTTGTAAGGAAGAAGCAGAATACTGCAATGCCAAGAGAGGGTCTTAATGTCAAAGCAACAGGCATGAAAGTCAAATTCTGAGAGGAAAGTGAAGGCAGGAAGCATAGTGTATGTATCAGTAAGCAGATATAAAAGATACTGCATGCAATCAGCTTGAAGATGAAAAACAATTTTTACTGGAAATGTTTTTGAATTTTCCAAGATAGAGAAAGGTGTCAATGTGAAAGCGATAGTGGAGAGAAGGTGAAGAGTGGAAAAAAATTGTAAGGAGAGAGATAACTTCTAGAACCAAATCTCAGTTGAAAATAAGAATGAAGACTAGAGAGAAATAAGGACAAGTGGGTGGAGAAAAAGAAAAACTATATTGGACATTATAGAGACCTTTAATTTTAATTATGTTTTGTTATGATCATTGTGAAAACTGAAGAAAAGGGATCCCGGAAACTTTAAAAAGTAACTATCACCAAAGGAGCAAACATTTTAAAGCAACCTTATTTTCCCTTAAAGACAGTGGCAAAATCACAGTTAACTTGTTTAAGGTGACATACATAAGGGATGATGCAGCTCCCAGTGAGCCGGGAGGGACGTAGTGAACTGTAGTTAGATTGGCACCTTCACAAAGTCGCTTTCTCGCTTTCTTGCACTCTGAATCTTTTAATTCGGTTAGCTTATAAGTTGTCTAAAAAACCCCACACGCATTAAAAATTTCCTCATCCTGTGAGCCCAGCAATTGAATACACATGAAAATTACCCCTATCTTTTGCTTATGTTGTTTTACTTTTTTCCAAGACACTGATTTTCCTTTGTTTACGCTGATGGCACTCACAAACTGCTCTACCATTGAGTATACCACATTTATTAATTTTATGGATGGGTTTCTGTGACAGTGTGGTTGCTGTTAGTTTTGGAAGGTGCACACTTCTCTTGGTGTGATGTATTTCAAGCGCTATTAGTGCATAGCAGATAGAGAACTTTTTTTCTTCCAGTTTTATTGAGATATAATTGACATACAGCACTGTTTAAGGTGTGTAGCATAATGATTTAATTTACATACCTCATGAAATGTTACCGCAATAAGTTTAGTGAACATCCGTCACCTCATATATTAAATACAAAGTAAAAGAAAAAAACATATTTTCCTTGTGATGAGAGTCCCTAGGATTTACTCTCTCATCAACTTTCTTGTATAACATACAGCAGTGTTAATTATCTTTATCATGTTGTACATGACACCCCTAGTACTCATTTATCTTGTGACTGGAAGTGTGTACATTTTGACCACGTTCATCCAACACCCTTCCCCCCGCCCAATACCTCCAGTAACCACAGATCTGATCTCTTTTCCCATGTTTGTTGTTGTTTGTTTTTTGAAGTCTAGTTGACCTACAGCACTATGTTAGTTCCTGTTACACAACATAGTGATTCTATGTTTCTGTATGTTACAAAATGATCACCATGGTAGAGAACTTTTAAATATACAAGGTGAGGGGTGGGTGACAACAGATGCCTGAGAGAGACACAAAGAAGCTTTTAGGTAGACAACAAAGAAGCTTTTAGGTAGGCTGAATATTTACTGCATAGGATCAAAAGGCAAGCAAAATTCTGAAGAAAAAAAATGGAAAGTAATTCATCTGGCTGTACCTTACTTACATAGCTCTCTATATGCAAGGAAAGGATGCGGAATAGCACAAGACTTCTAGGAAGTGAAAAAAGGTTTTCCATTTGATCTAGATGTTGTTTAATGGAAATTGTCAGTGGTACCACTTGGGAATGAGAATGTGTGGTATCTGTTGGCAGCATCTGAAGGGAGACAGCTTTCATTATGCAAAATAGAGCTGCCTGTTTCCCATCAGGCTTGCAGCTTTTATTCTAGTGAACTCTTTTCATCATGTTGGCAGTCTTTAGCATTCATTGGGCCAGTCTCCAGGGGGAAATGACATGCTTGAGGCTAGGGGTCAAGGCACAGGTAGTAGGAATTGATCCTAGGAGCTCACTTGAGCTTAGAGAAAACTTCATAATAGAAGTTATAAAAATATCTATAGCAACATCCTAGTAACCAGTTGTAGTATGGCATAATAAGAAATATAGTTGGTCTTTCCCCTGTTCTTGGAACAAGTCTTCTAAAACCCTTGGAATTCCTTGAGTGATAGGAGTGCCCTTTGTTGTACACAAGGAGTCCCTTTTTGATTATTCCTGATTTTATGCTAATGAGTTAGCTTAGCGTAGGTTCCCTTGATAGCCTCAAAACAGGGCTAGTTGCCTCACTCACTGACCTCTGGGAATGGGAAGAGACAACTGGAGATTAAACTCTGTAAAAACCTTTGAGGGCTTCCCTGGTGGCGCAGTGGTAGAGAGTCCGCCTGCCGATGCAGGGGACACGGGTTCGTGCCCCGGTCCCGGAAGATCCCACATGCCGCGGAGTGGCTGGGCCCGTGAGCCATGGCCGCTGAGCCTGCGCGTCCGGAGCCTGTGCTCCGCAACGGGAGAGGCCACAACAGTGAGAGGCCCGCGTACCGCAAAAAAAACCCTAAAAAAACCAAACAAAAAAACCCTTTGAACAACAAAACTTGATGAGCTTCTAGGTTGGTGAACACATTGAGGTGCTGGATGGTGATACAGCTGGAAAGGGCATGGGAGCTCCACACACCACCTCCCCCATCCCCGTGCCTTTCGCTATGCATCTCTTCCATTTGGCTGTTCCTGAGTTCTGTCCTTTACAATAAACTGATAAAAGTAAGTAGAGTGACTTCCTCGGTTCAGTGAGCCATTCTAGTCAATTATCAAACCTTGGGAAGAAGTCAAGGCAGCCCTCCACTTACAGCCAGTTGATCAGAGATACAGGTGACACCCTGGGACTTGCAACTGGCGTCTGAAGGGGGGCAGTCTTGTGGGACTGAGCCCTTAACCTATGGGGTCTGCACTAACTCCTTGTGCTCAGTGTTAGAATTGAATTGTAGGATGGTTGGTATCCAGAGGATCAGATAATTTGTTGTTGGTGTTGGAAAACACTCCAGACTCGTTTTTTGTTTTTCCAAATATCTACCACATGCCAAAATATAGGAGATATTAGGACTTGGGTACTTAGATCAGTAGTATCAGTCTCAGCTGGAAGCTTCTAGAAATGCAGAATCTCAGGCCTCACCTCAGATTTACTACTTCAGATTCAGCCTTTTACCAAGATCCTCAGGTAATGCATCTGCACATTAAAACTTAAGAATCACTGTGGGAGAAAGTACAGAATTCACCTTAAGATTTATTACCCAAATTAAGAGCCCACATTTATCCCTAGAATGAAGACTAAGCAGGTAAGTCTCTAAGAGATTCCAAAGTAGAATTGAATTCACTTGTGAGACTTGGAGATTTTGGTCTGTATCCTCATTACTCAGAAAAGCATGAGCTGTTAAAATTTGAGGATGCTTACTCAGTATTCTGATCTCGTACTTAGTGTAATATTCAGAGGTAGGGTATAGGCTGGGTAGTATAGGCTGCTCTATCCCTGTGCTTGAATATTTTTGTACAGGCAAACTTATGGGAAAACAATGAACTGTGGATAGAATCCCAGAAGGAGAGATTGAAGGGAAGGCAGCTGAAGTGAGAGGGAACAGAGAAGATACATTATTTTGTTTTGGAGACAGTAATGGGTTTAAGAGCAGAGTATGTACATCTGAGACTGCAGATATATTTTAATACTAGCTGGCAAAGCCATTATTCCCCTTAGTGACAGCGTGAGTCACTGCTACTTCTATAGCACCTAGTGAGTGTGAAATGGTAGGTGGGAGGGAGGAGGTGCTCTTACAGAGAAAACAACCTGAGTGATTTTGTTTGTTTAATCTCTGTCTCCTCTGCAGACCAGGCTGGTTGAGTATATCTATTCTCCATCCAAGTTGAACACCTTTAGATTTGCAAGAAACAGATTTCTTACAGTGCTTAGTAGTTTTTGAAGAAAAAGAGAAGGAAAATTCTCTGCTACCTCCTCGAAGATATTCTGTTTCTACAGATTTAATGTTTTGTTCACATTTCCAAAGTCTCTTGGGTCACTTCTTTCCCAATAATGAGACCATTTACATATATATGCAGAAGGCAATAACAAAATCTCACTCTTATCTTCAGGTACAAGCCCTGGGGGAGGTGGTAGGAGGGCATTGTATGGAAGGAAGGAAGACAAAATGATATTAGAAATGAAATGAGGTGAAGAGACAAGTAATGAAAAGGGGCAGGGATATTTGTCATCTTAGCTGAGGGAAAAAGAGGCTACAAAAATTGGTATGTGTTCCCAACATTAACTCTTTCATATCTGAATGTGTAAAGATTTGCATGCCTACTTCTGCTGCCATTCTTGTCAATGGACAGAACATAGAGTGCTCTTACATTGTAGCAGAGATAAAAGAATATTCTAGGGCTAGTTCTCCTTGCTAACAACCTTCTTTCTAAAGAATAAGCTGAGCATCACTACAAAGGCGATTTTTGGGAGGGGTTTATCAAACACTTTTGTTCTAACTGGGCTCAGGCCTGTAATTTGGACTTCATGCTGCCATTAAGGAATGCACAAAAATAGGGCCAAACTGAGAGAGAATTTGACTAGTCAGCAAACCATGATAAGCTCACATCTTCACATTTATGAAATGAAACCATTCTCTGCATCCTGTCTGCCCTGATATAGTATCATAAATTTGGATTATATGTCAATTATCCAAATTTACTTCTCTGTACTTTCTCCTTTGAATATGAATGTGAATTTTAATTTAAAGCTTTCTTATGCACGAAACTTCCCATCAGAACTATGTTTTAACCATCATCCCGGGCTATTTCATATTTGCCAAACATCTTCTCTTTCCAAAGTTATCTGTTTCACTCCATCACTGGAAATGAAGTGGGACGTATGGTTCCGTTTAATCAAATTTCATGCTCTACTGTCACTGTCTTATGGCCTCTCTGCTAATTGACCAAATTTTCAGTTAAAGTCTTCCATCTTTGTTTTAATTCTTTGTTAAGGTCTTTATTCCATTAGATGATTTCATGAGATCTGAGCTGCTCAAAGCCCTGTGATCTGCCCCTTTTATCTGCCCAGGATGGAGTTTTTTCCATTGAGGAAACATGGTTCTCTTTTCCTCTCTGACTTCACCCCATTTCTCACAGGTAAATTTGTCCTTGGACTGGGTTTGTCGACTAGATTCAGAATCTTTAAGATTTTGGTTTATTGTTCAAGAGGGGACTCGTTTACTTTGTGTGTTATCAGGGATTAAAAAAACAAACAAACAACCTTTGTACCTTTTCATCTGTCTCTTTCAGTAACAATTAAGCAAATTGGAAGTATAGTCTCTTAAGCAGCAGCTAAAAGATGACTGTATTAATAAGTGGCCGGCACGTGACATTGTCTTTTATGTGGGGCACTTCTCTGTGAGGTCTTTCTAATGAGCTGTAACACTACTTGATTACCAAACGCATTTATTGTTTCTACAGATCAATTAAGGTGCTAACACAACAAATATATGTAACACTGAATCTCTCGGGCTACACTGATTCCTCCTTTTTATACTTGATAAGCAAAGTGTCATCCCCAAAGCTGCAGTAAATCAAATCTGCCTTGAAATTCACTAACCAATGGTATAATAAAATTTAATAGTTATTAAAATCAATATGTTTAACAAAAAAACAGGAAAATATGCTGACGGGCTCAATGTAAATATGCTTTGTCTGGGAGGGCTTTGCTCATTGCAAAATAATTCTTAATTTCAAAATGCGGAATTTTAACTTTGATATTTTCAATGCTGTGGGAGACATTCAGACAACACTGTTTCCTAGAAGCCTTTGCAAAGCATGACAGGCTGTATTAAAGGTTTAGTGTTTAGAGGTTTTGCAATATGAAATTCTCACTTTATGGTAATCTTTAAATAAGGTGCAAAAGCCCATAAAATGTATTTCTTAAGATGCAAAGAGCAGGTATACTTTCTCACCTTGGTTACCTGCATCTTAAGAGCAGAACTCAGGCTTAGATTGGGTCAGTGGCTCTTGGCTCTCTCTCAAAGGCTTGCTGTTCAATCCTACAAGCAGTGGTTTCTGGAGCACAAAATATTTTGCTCCTACAAATATGTTTTAAAGATTCAGAACCTAGTAGTAACCTTAACAAGATTTGTTTGTACTTTCAGAGCTTCTTTATTTCCATTCACTGCTTGAAAATGATGTAACTTCTTACATGGTTCAAAATGCCACAGAACAATTTTTAGAGTGTGTTTGGGTGCATGGGATATCACCCGCCTTGCAAGTTGAAAAACTAAGAACTCCAACGTGTGAAATAATTTTTAACCACATTTGAGTTTGCTGAATCCACAAAACCCAATCCCAAGCCAGTGTGCATTTAAGGATATTTTCTGAAAGGGGCATAGAAATGTAATTAAGGAAGATGTTGTTTAACCTTCTCTGAATCTTCTCTATATTTTGGGTAGATAAGCCCTTAGAAAATTAAAAAACTTTAAGTGAACATTTTGCCAAGAGTATAACTGCCAGTTTTACATAAATATTCTAGTCTCCAGATATAAAACTCCTCAACTGTCCCAGTGGTTTCTTGTCTTAACAAAAATCTTTTTGTTTTAAAAAGTTATGATGTGTTGTGGCTGATCAAATTGAACTAGGCCATATCATAAATTCAAAACCAATTTTGTCTAAGAATGCACACTATCAGTTAAATGGCATTTTCCCTTGTTTTTAAGGCAGGGGCTTCCCACATTGAGGGTGTAGGAGAATCACTTGGGGAGACCACAGCCCCGCAGATTCAGATTCAGTTGATCTGCAGTAGATTCAGGAATCTGCATTAGTCATTCCCCCCTCCCCCACGTCATTCTAAAGCCGCTACTTTTTTTTTTTTTTTGCGGTACACGGGCCTCTCACTGTTGTGGCCTCTCCTGTTGTGGAGCACAGGCTCCGGACGCGCAGGCCCAGCGGCCATGGTTGTGGAGCACAGGCTCCGGACGCGCAGGCCCAGTGGCCATGGTTCACAGGCCCAGCCGCTCCGCGGCATGTGGGATCTTCCCAGACCAGAGCACGAACCTGCGTCCCCTGCATCGGCAGGCGGACTCTCAACCGCTGCGCCACCAGGGAAGCCCAAGCCGTTACCTTTTAAAAAGATCCTTAGAGCACACTGTGAGGAACATTTTTTTTTTTTTTTATCATTATGACTACTACATCTACCATTGTTATTTGTTTGCCATCTGTAATATTAGGATTAAATGTTTATAATAACCAGGAAAGGTGGATAAAGTGCATGGATTAGAATTATTCTAGTTTTTTTTTCCTTTTCCCTTTTTTTTTTAAACATCTTTATTAGAGTATAATTGCTGTACAATGGTGTGTTAGTTTCTGCTGTATAACAAAGTGAATCAGCTATACATATACATATGTCCCCATATCCCTTCCCTCTTGCGTCTCCCTCCCAAGGAACATGGTTTTAACAGGTCAATACTTCAGCTTCTTATGAAGACCTCGAACTTTACCTGTTGGCTGGAAGGTGTCAGAACCTCAAACATTTTAGTTATTTTTGGACTGCATGGCCAAAACCTGCAGAACGTTATCTCTCCTTTTCATCATAGTTCCATTTAGTATTTGTTAATACAAGTCTGGAAAGGCAGGCTAACCTGCATATATTTATTTGAAAAATGTCTTGACAGCCATCTTCTCTAATTTTAACTTAAGCGAATCTGTTTTGGGGGGCTAAATAATCTGTTTTCTGGGTTGAGGTGATTTCTTGCAGTGATCCTCATTAGATAAAAAATGTTATACCTCGGAGTGAAACTACTGAATTTTTCATCATTTAATCTCATCAAAGGAACAAATAACACTTCTAAGACTTATTTAATGTTAGCTGTAACTTTGTTTCTATTCCACTAAGGCAGCCTCTTTTCCTTATGTGTTTCAGTTTAAACTGAAGTGACAAAACTGGAGATCAGTTGTGTTAAATCTGCTGGGTTCTTGTACTTGCTATTTCATTGTCAGTTGGGGAGGTAGCAAATGCTACCTCCTTCAGTGTCCATGGGTAACACTGGATCATTGGAAGCCCAAGTTTAACTGGAGGGTAGAAATGAGAGTGGTGGTTAAAAGATGGCCCTGATTTGTGTCCAGATAATACAGAGTTGCATTTAGTAATAGCTGGAAAATTCCAGATTCTTATTCCTGATAAAATTCCTGACCCTGACAGCGCAATGCATTCATGTTATCATTCTGTTTCTTTACTGCTGTATACAGGTCAACCTTATAGAAAAGTCTATTAGCGTAGGTCCAAATTGCTCTGTGCATTCAAGTACATGGCCATTTATAGTCCTTATCTGTTAGCTGAAGAGTGCACATGGGAGCTTCCCTACAGTACATTTTGGTTGAGACTTTATTTATTTATTTATTTATTTAGCTAGCTAGCGGTACGCGGGCCTCTCACTGCTGTGGCCTCTCCTGTTGAGGAGCACAGGCTCCGGACACGCAGGCTCAGCGGCCATGGCTCACGGGCCCAGCTGCTCCACAGCATTGGGATCCTCCCGGTTCGGGGCACGAACCCGCGTCCCCTGCATCGGCAGGCGGACCCTCAACCACTGCGCTACCAGGGAAGCCCGAGACTACCTTTTGAAGATCTTTTTCTTCATAATAGTATTTCTGGTTAATTATGTTCTTTTAGGGAGATTTTTAGATCTGTGATGGCAGGACACTTCAAGGGAGAGTTTGATGATAAATCCATTATGTACCCCTTTTCTCCCAATCCTAGGACAGCCAACATGATTTTTCTAATTCTAGCCCCAGGCATAGCAACATGAATCTTCAAATCCCAGGCTGGAGTTTTTCTTCACAGTGGAAAGGGGGCGACGCATGAATTTGAAAAGGAATATGAAGCTTATTCATTTAAATGCTTCCCAAGAGAAGGTGTGCTCAAACCTTCATTTCCTTCTGAGCTGTTGCAACTCTTTGAACTTCCTCGAGAAAGGAAACTATATATATTGTTGGAGGAGAGCGAGACTAAGAGAGAAAGAAAATGTAAACATCAGAGAGATTAGAAGACTCTCAGAATAGGGCTCTCTGCCTTTTTAAGGACAGTGGTTTATTTCCTTCCATAGTTTCCTGCTTGAAGTGATTTGGGAGAAAGGTGTTGGTAAATAATAACATTCTTCAAAAGGGGTTTTTCATTCAGCAGCTTGGGAAAAGCAAAGAGATTAAAAGCTGTGTTACCCTACATAACATAAGTAAGATCAACTTGTCCTATAATGCAATGGAATTAGCAATGAACTTGGAATTGGAAGTGAGGCCAAGGCTGGCTATATGGGAACAGAGTGGGGCAGGTCAATTTATTTATGCAAGCTCCCTTTCTTATCTATAGGAATGTACTAGCACGATCTCTCAGGGTTCTTAGGCTTAAAATTCTAAGATTTTAAGTAAGGACTGATTATATTTCTTCTACTTCTGGAGTTGGTAAATGTTTCTCCAGGATAGGTGCTTGCTTACAGGTTTCCTCTGAGGGGCCAGCCCTAACACAGAGTACATGCTAAGCTTCAGGTCGTTTGTGAACCTAGGAGATTTTGTGCAAATTTAATGGACGAGTTCTTGTATATATTTTCTGGAGATCACAGGGCTTTGGTGTTGTTTTTTTTTTTTTAAATCAGATTTTCAAAGGAGTTTATGACCCCAAACAGTTGCCCTAAGGAAGGGAAGTGTAAGAGAAACTATACTTGTGCAAGTCCTGAGAGAAACTTGCAGAAAAGGTTGGAGGGAACTGTAGGCAGCATACACTTCCTACCTCCTTTCCGGGATATGCAAGTATTTAAAATAATGACTTGGGACTTCCCTGGTGGCACAGTGGTTAAGAATCTGCCTGCTAACGCAGGAGACACTGGTTTGAGCTCTGCTCCGGGAAGATCCCACATGCTGCGGAGCAACTAAGCCTGTGCGCCGCAACTATTGAGCCTGCGTTCTAGAGCCTGTTAGCTACAACTACTGAGACCGCATGCCCCAACTACTGAAGCCTGTGCACCTAGAGCCCATGCTTCGCAGCAAGAGAAGCCACCACAATGAGAAGCCCCTGCTCACCGCAACTAGAGAAAGCCCACGTGCAGCAACGAAGACCCAACGCAGACAAAAATAGATAAATAAATACATTTAAAATAATGACTTAATGGGAGATATCATTACTTTAATAGAAATTTAAAAACATTGTGCCAGAAGTAAGAAAGTGTTCAAAAGAAAACAAACAAAAATAAAACAAATCTCACAATGATGGCTGTGTGTCAAAGGGACACAGAAGCCAAGTGAAATAGCTTCCAATGGCCAAAATGAAACTATTTTAGCAACAAAATAAATGAGTATTGGATTATAACCCAAAGTATAAAATAAATATCCACAAGTCCCATACAGACTAAATAAATGATTGAATACATAAATAAATTGGGAAGAATAGACAAATATTCCATACAAAAGAATTCCGAATAATTTATGTACATGCTCTGCTCTTGAGGAGATAGACAATATCTCGCTACTCCTTAAGTGTGGGCTATGCATAGTGACTTCCTTCCAGAGTGCAGTAAATTTGGCAAGTTGGGAGAAAATGGTGACTTTACAGTAGAGGAACCTGACAAATACTCTTTCAAGTCAGACAATCAAGGTTAATTTCAACAGTGATAAATCCTATTGATAGTTTGGACCCTTGATATGATGTGGTGAGAATGGCAATTTACCTCTATGATCTTCCTCCCCAAAACACATTTTTCCTGTCTAACTATGAGAAAACATCAGAAAAATCCCAATTGAGGGATATTTTCCAAAACACTGGGCTAGTAATCTTCAAAACTGTCAGGATCATAAAAAATATGGAAAGTCTGAGAAACTGTCACAACCAAGAGAACGTAAGGAGACATGACTACTAAATGTATGTTGTGTCCTGGAAGAGAGGAAGGACACTATGAAAAACTCAGATAAGCTGAATAAAGTATGGACTTTAGTTTAAAAATATATGTATATTATGGATTGTTTGTACATGTGTGTGAACACATCCTTGCAATTGTAACGAAATTTGGGGGGAATGTAATACTGTACAGTCATTAAGAGCAGACTCTAGAGCTTATTTCCAGTGTTCAAATCCAGGCTCCACCAATAATTAGAAGTTGTGTAGCTTTCAGTAGTTATTTAACATCTCTGATCCTCATTTTCCTTAACTCTAAAATCAATACATGTAAAGCCCTTAGGACAGTATCTGACCCACAGATACATAATTACTATTAATTGGAAAAACGAAATGATGTAGAAACATGAGCTCACATATTAGCCTATGCAGGTATACTTGTGTTTAATGATAACTGTTATAACTGACATTTGTATAGTGTTTTACAGTTTAGAAAGCTATCACGTGTACATAAATTCATTGGAGCCTCACAACATCACTGTGAGCTATTTTGTTATATTATGATCCCCATTTTACAGATGGGGAAATCAGTTCAAAAAAATTGAACTTGGAGTTCATAGATAAATGCCAGAACTGGGATACAACATATTCTATTCTCAAAACCTGTGTTATTTCAACAGTATAAAGCTGCCTCTTAGGCATTTTCTATTTGCAAACTCTCCAGAAATGTTAAATTTTAAAAAAAGGTCCTGAAGATATTGCTCTAAAGTTTTATTCTCAGCATTTTATTACATTATTTCTCACAGTATCCTTAAGGAGCTAGAAGAATAAACACTGAATTCTATATTTTGCAGAGGAAAAGACAAGGCCCTAGGAATTTTCTTCTTTTCACATCAGGCATTTGTTAGATTCTGGGAGAAGATCCACATTAAATCAACCTAACTTTTATTTTTTGCTCCAATGTGATGGTCTGTGCTAGATGTTGTGGGCAATACAGTGATGAATACATTAGGATTATTGCCCTCAAGGATTTGGCTATCTATTGTCTATATCTTCTTTTCATTTAAACCTAAATTGGGCAATATACTCCTCATATAGGCATTTCATGCTTAAAAGTTAATATGTCATAGCATGATCACATTTTACAGCCAATTAGACAAAAGATAACCACAAATTTTTCTTGCGTTTTACAAAAGACACATCCAATTTAAAAAGTGAACAAATTAGTGTTATTAAAAATAAAATTAAGTTGCATAAATTTGGATTTTATGGAATTATATATGTTAGCGTACATGTATAAATTCAATAAAAATATATGTGTATGTAGAGACATAATCCTGCAGTCATGTGAGTATGGATATTTTGCAAGGGGGGATAAAGGGATGATGGAAGGCCAAGCTGGCAATGTCACAAGTTTATTATTGTAAAACAAATTGCCCCCAAACTTAATGACTTAAAACAATACATATATCACAGTTTCTGGGGATAAGGAATCTGGGGGCTTCTGGCTCAAGACTTTTCAGGAGATTTCAGTAAAGGTGCTGGCTGAGACTGTGGTCTCACCTGAAAGCTCAACTCATTTGCTTCCAAGATGACTCACAGGGTTGTTGGCAAAATCAATTCCTCACTGCTTGTTGGATGAAAACCTTAGATCTTCCCAGCAGTTGGCCAGAGACCTCCCTTGGTTCCTTGATCCGTGGGTCTTTTCATAGGGCAGGGCACAACATGGCAGTTGACTTCCCTCAGAGCATGAGAGCAAGTGAGGGCCCGGGGAAATCAGTCTTTTTATAACTTACTCCTGAAAGTGACATTCCATCACTCTGCCATTTTCTTTTTATAGAAGTTAGTCACTAGGTCCAATACACACTCAAAGGGAAGGAATTACACAGGGCATACATAGCTGGAGATGGGGAACTTTTGGAGTCATTTTATGGTCTATTATACAGCATAATTTTTATGAGAAAATACTGAGAAACACTGAAGGAAAGTTGCCTTATTTTAGCCCAGGGATAGATGAGGTTAAGGGGCAGGCCTAGCTCTATGGGCCCAGGTGGTGTGTTGTATCTCAGATGTCTAGGGGAATGTGGGAAGTACTGCCTCTGTTCTGCAGTTGCAATATAAGGAGTTGACAGATATTTCCGATTGTATATTTATCAAACTCATTTTCTCTTCTCCTGGGCACACAGCTAGACCATATTTGCAAGCATTCTTTGCAAGTAGGTGTGGACATGAGACTGAGTTCTAGACAAAGTTATGCAAATAGAAGTTATGTGAATCACATCCAGGTGGGACACAAAAGACTCCCATGCATAATCCTTCACCTCCTTCTCCACTTCAGGCTGTATAGGATGGGGACAAACTCAACGGTGACTTTGTAAAGCCCATGTTGAACATGACAGATCTCAAGATGAAAGGAAATATGGTATATGAACACATAACTGGAGGGAGCCACCCACTGATCAAGAATATTCATTTTGAACATTATGTGAGAAATAAACTTCTACTGAATTAAGCCTCCAAGGATGTGGCGATCATTGACTCTAGAAGCTAGCACTACTGTAACTACTACAAGAGCCAGATATCTGAAGTAGTTGTCCTGAACCAAACAATTAAGCTCTAACAATGCAAAGGCAAAGCAGAAATGCAAGACCATAACTTAATTATTCTTTAAACAAGATGCTTAGCACAGTTCTTGTTACAAGGTGGGTTCTTTGTATTTTTGGTTAAATGGTAGATGCTGACCCAAGTTAGTCAGAAAATAAGGGAGCTGATGTACGTAGGTTTTTTTTTTTAAATCGCAGATCAAGAGGGCATTGTTTATTAATTCCAAGCTAAGTTTTTTTTTTTTCCACATCTTTATTGGAGTATAATTGCTTCACAATGCTGTGCCAGCTTCTGCTGTACAGCAAACTGAACCAGCCATATGTATACATGTATCCTCTTTCCACTCCCGCTTGAGCCTTCCCCCAACCCTCCCTATCCCATCTCTCTAGGTCATCACAAAGCATCAAATTGATCTCCTTGTGCTATGCAGCAGCTTCCCACAGGCCATCCATTTTACATTTCGTAGTTTATATATGACAATACTACTCTCTCACTTCATCCCTGCTTCCACTTCCCCGCTGTGTCCTCAAGTCCATTCTCTGCATCTGCATCTTCATTCCTTCCCTGCCACTAGGTTCATCAGTACCGTTTTTTTTTAGATTCCATATATATGCATTTGTTTTCCTACATTACTTCACTCTGTATGACAGATTCTAGGTCCATCCACCTCACTACAATAACTCAATTTCATTCCTTTTTATGGCTAAGTAATATTCCATTGTATATATGTGCCACATCTTCTTTATCCATTCATCTGTCGATGTAAATTTAGGTTGCTTCCGTGTCCTGGCTATTGTAAATAGTGCTGCAGTGAACATTGTCATACATGTCTCTTTTAGAATTATGGTTTTCTCAGGGTATATGCCCAGTAGTGGGATTGCTGCGTCATATGGTAGTTCTATTTTTAGTATTTTAAGGAACCTCCGTACTGTTCCCCATAGTGGCTATATCAATTTACATTCCCACCAACAATACAGGAAGGTTCCCTTTTCTCCACACCCTCTCCAGAATTTATTGTTTCTAGTTTTTTTGATGATGGCGCTTCTGACCGGTATGAGATGATACCTCATTTTGGTTTTGATTTGCATTTCTCTAATGATTAGTGATGTTGAACATCTTTGAATGTATTTGTTGCCCATCTATATGTCTTCTTTGGAGAATTGTCTATTTAGGTCTTCTGCCCATTTTTGGATTGGATTGTTTGTTTTTTTGATATTGAGCTGCATGAGCTACTTGTATATTTTGGAGATTAATTCTTTGTCCATTGATTCATTTGCAAATATTTTCTCCCATTCTCAGGGTTGTCTTTTCATCCTGCTTATGGTTTCCTTTTGCTGTGCAAAAGCTTTTAGGTTTCATTAGGTCCCATTTACTTATTTTTGTTTTTATTTCCCTTACTCTAAGAGGTGGATCAGAAAGGATCTTGCTATGATTTATGTCAAAGAGTGTTCTTCCTATGTTTTCCTCTAAGAGTTTTATAGTGTCTGGCCTCACATTTAGGTCTTTAATACATTTTGAGTTTATTTTTGTATATGGTGTTAGGGAGTGTTCTAATTTCATTCTTTTACACGTATCTGTCCATTTTTCCTAGCACCACTTATTGAAGAGTCTGTCTTTAATCCATTGTATATTCTTGCCTCCTTTGTCATAGATAAGGTGGCCATATGTGTGTGGGTTTATCTCTGGGCTTTCTATTCTGATCCATTGATCTATATTTCTGTTTTTGTGCCAGTACCATACTGTCTTGATTACTGTAGATTTGTAGTATAGTCTCAAGTCAGGGACCCTGATTCCTCCAGCTCCATTTTTCTTTCTTACGATTGCTTTGGCTCTTTGGGGTCTTCTGTGTTTTCATGCAAATTGTAAAATTTTCTAGTTCTGTGAAAAATGCCATCAGTAGTTTGATCGGGATTGCACTGAATCTGTAGATTTCTTTGGGTACTATAGTCATTTTCACAATATTGATTCTTCCAATTCAGGAGCATGGTATATCTCTCCATCTGTTCATGTCATCTTTGATTTCTTTCATCAGTGTTTTATAGTTTTCTTAGTAGAGGTCTTTTGTCTCCTTAGGTAGGTTTATTCCTAGATATTTTATTCTTTTTGTTGCGATGGTAAATGGGATTTTTTCCTTAATTTCTCTTTCTGTTCTTTTGTTGTTAGTGTATAGGAATTCAAGAGATTTCTGGGCATTAATTTTGCATCCTGCAACCTTACCACATTCATTGATTAGTTCTAGTAGTTTTCTGGTGGCATCTTTAGGATTTTCTATGTATAGTATCATGTCATCAGCAAACAGTGACAGTTTTACTTCTTCTTTTTCAATTTGTATTCCTTTTATTTCTTTTTCTTCTCTGATTGCTGTGGCTAGGACTTCCAATACTGTGTTGAATAAGAGTGGCAAGAATGGACATCCTTGTCTTGTTCCTGATCTTAGAGGAAATGTTTTCAGTTTTTCACCATTGAGAATGATGTTTGCTGTAGATTTGTCATATATGGCTTTATTGTGTTGAGGTAGGTTCCCTTTATGCCCACTTTTTGGAGTTTTTATCATAAATGGGTGTTGAATTTTGTCAAAAGCTTTTTCTGCATCTATTAATATGATCATATGGTTTTTATTCTTTAATTTGTTAGTATGTGTATCACATTGATTATTTTGCCTATATTGAAAAATCCTTGCATCCCTGGGATAAATCCCACTCAATCATGGTGTATGATCTTTTTAAGGTGTTGTTGGATTCTGTTTGCTAGTATTTTGTTGATGATGTTTGCGTCTATGTTCATTAGTGATATTGGCCTGTAGTTTTCTTTTTTTGTGTCTGGTTTTGGTATCAGGGTGATGGTGGCCTCATAGAATGAGTTTGGGAGTGTTCCTCCCTCTGCTATATTTTGGAAGAGTTTGAGAAGGATAGGTGTTAGCTCTTCTCTAAATGTTTGATAGAATTTGCCTGTGAAGCCATCTGGTCCTGGGTTTTTGTTTGTTGGAAGATTTTTTTTTTTTTTTTTTTTTTGTGGTACGTGGGCCTCTCACTGTTGTGACCTCTCCTGCTGCAGAGCACAGGCTCTGGACGTGCCCTGGCTCACAGGCCCAGCAGCTCTGCAGCATGCGGGATCCTCCCGGACTGGGGCACGAACCCATGTCCCCTGCATCAGCAGGTGGACTCTCAAACCACTGCGCCACCAGGGAAGCCCTGTTGGAAGATTTTTAATCACAGTCTCAATTTCATTACCTGTGATTGGTCTGTCTATATTTTCTAATTCTTCCTGGTTCAGTCTTGGAAAATTGTACCTTTCCAAGAATTTGTCCATTTCTTTCACATTGTCCATTTTATTGGCATATAGTTGCTTGTATTAAGCTCTTATGATCTTTCATATTTCTGTGGTGTCAGTGGTAACTTCTCATTTCTAATTCTGTTGATTTGAGTCTTCTCCCTTTTTTTCTTGGTGAGTCTGGCTAAAGGTTTATCAATTTTATTTATCTGCTCAAAGAACCGACTTCTAGTTTTATTGATCTTTTCTATTGTTTTCTTCGTTTCTATATCATTTATTTCTGCTCTCATTTCTATGATTTCTTTCCTTCTACTAACTTGGGGTTTTCTTTGTTCTTCTCTATCTAGCTGCTTTAGGTGTAAGGTTAGGTTATTTATTTGAGTTTCTTTTTGTTTCTTGAAGTGAGCTTGAATTGCCATAAACCTCCCTCTTAGAACTGCTTTTGCTGCATCCCATAGGTTTTGGATTGTCGTGTTTTCATTTTCATTTCTACCTAGGTGTTTCTAAATTTCTTCTTTGATTTCTTCAGTGATCTCTTGTTTATTTAACAGTTCAGTGTTTAGCCTCCATGTATTTGTGATTTTTATGGGGTTTTTTTTCCGGTAATTGATTTCTAATTTCCTATCATTGTGGTCAGAAAAGATGCTCGATACAATTTCAATTTTTAAAAAATTTTCAAGGCTTCACTTCTGACCCAAGATGTGATCTATTCTGGAGAACGTGTGTGCCATGTGCACTTGAGAAGAAAGTGTATTCTTCTGTTTTGGGGTGGAATGTCCTAAAAGTATCAATTAAATCTATCTGGTCTATTGTGTCATTTAAAGCTTGTCTTTCCTTATTTATTTTCTGTCTGGCTGATCTATTGGTGTAAATGGGGTGTTAAATGTCCCCCCTATTATTGTGTTACTGTTGATTTCTTCTTTTATGGCTGTTAGCATTTGCCTTATGTATTGAGGTGCTCTTATGTTGGGTGCATTAGTATTTAGAATTGTTATGTTTTCTTCTTGGATTGATCCCTTGATCATTATGCAGTGTCCTTCTTTATGTCTTGTAACAATCTTTATTTTAAGGCTGTTTTAAGACTTTATTTTAAGACTCATATCTGATATGAATATTGCTACTCCAGCTTTCTTTTGATTTGCATTTGCATGCCATACCTTTTTCCATCCCCTCACTTTCAGTCTGTATGTGTCCTATGTCTGAAGTGGGCTTTTTGTAGACAGCATATATAAAGGTCTTGTTTTTGTATCCATTCAGCCAGTCTGTGTCCTTTAGTTGGAGCATTTAGTCCATTTACATTCAAGGTGATTATCTATATGTATGTTACTATTACCATATTCTTAATTGATTTGGGTTTGTTTTTGTGGGTCTTTTTCTTCTCTTGTGTTTCCCGCTTAGAGAAGTTCCTTTAGTATTTGTTGTAAAGCTGGTTTGGTGGTGCTGAATTCTCGTAGCTTTTGCTGTAGAAGGTTTTGACGTTGCCTCCACCACAGGAGCTCAGGCCTGAGCTCCGGCTTGGGAACCAAACCCTGCAGGGGCTGTATCTTTGTGTAGTTCAGTCTAGAGAATTTAAGGAAAACAGGTTATCTTTATAACATGCTTTAATGTGTAATATCTAAGGTGTAGCATTAACAACATAATACTTGCAAAAAATATATAAGTAGAATACTGCAAATTGATATTAACATTAACCTAAATGTCCTCTTCATTTTTGCATTCCTTGCTCCCAAACTCTGTACATTCACCAGATATTTTTTTTCCTTTTGAATTATTTTCCAGCATATTTTCTCATACATTTTTCCACTTGGCTTGTTGCTAAAAAAGAAGGAAACTAATGCATGCTACATGCAGCAACCCTTTCTATATCATTTGGATAAAATGTTACAACTCTACAGTCAGCAGGATGTTGCTTTCCTTTCTGTGGTAAGGGATAAATCTCAAGGGGCAAAACATCTGGCTGGCAGTTTGGAGTAGAGCAGGCCGCAGGATCTCTGTAGCCTGGGAAATGGGGGACAGGGAAGTGGGACACTTCAGAAAGGAAGGCTTCTCTCTGAACTTAAACATGTCCTATGGGTTGGCAGAATAATCAGAATCCTGCTGAGGACTAAGGTTTAATGGAGTGAAGGAAGGCAGGCACAGTTTGAGGATTGTTTTTCTGTGTTTATGTCAATCTTAATTTTTTTTCTTAGTGCTACTGTTTCCTTTGCTGCTCTCTTGCTTGCACTCAGGTAATAGCTAGTGCTCTGTGCACTTATGCCATACCTGGCACTGGTCTAAGTGCTTTACTTAGCATTATCTCGTGTAATACTCAGAACAACCTTATGGGGCAGGCATCACTGTTATCTTCATTTTATCAAAGGAGAAAGAAAGTGAATGTAAGCCTAACTGTTGCAAGTCTAGTAAACGATGTGGCAGTCTGACTCTAGTGGGCTGCCTGTTGATAACTTTATTTTATGAATATTATGAATGCATGTAGCTGACATCCGCTGGGCCTCTCTTATATGGTAAGTCTTACAGATAGAGAATGTTGTTAGATTCCTTCAAATTTCAAGTCACAGATATACATTCAGGCTAATTCAATTGATGATGTTTCATGAATGTGTGTAGAACACCCGTAATGGATAGAGCTCTCCTGTCAGGTTACCTTCAGGTAGGGTGAATTTATCTCAGATTTGCTCAGATAGTTTTTGTTCAAGCTTATTGATCCAGCATAATTATTAGCAGCATCTTTTCTCACTATTAAAATTTTCCCAGTTTGGATGATAAATCATATGATTATCTTGTTCGAGGCCACTGACAAGCCAGTAGAGGACTGTCAAGTTAGTCAGTAATAGTTCTCAGAGATAGAAAAATAAGCGAAACTGCCATAATAAGATTCTCCTAATTAGACTGATAAAAGAAAAGCAAATAATTTAAAAAATTCTGCCTGAATAACATGATAAGTAGAATAGAATTAACCATTATTTGGAGAGAACATAGAGGCAGAATATGAAAATGCTCTTCCTTTTCAAGTGTACTAGGATTGTTTTCAAAAGGATCACTTGCTGGAACAAAAAAAAATGTATGCAAGAAATTTTTAAAAGCTGATCTCCTACAGATTACCTTTTAGGCTACAATACATGAAAAATAGAAACAAATAATGAGAATGGAATTAAAATGTGCCAAATGCATAAAAACTTCAAAAAAAGTGGTTTTTAAAAGTGCCTAGGTCAGGGAAGGAATCCAGAATGTAATAGCAAGAAAATGCAATGAAAATATACATACAATATATAAAAAAGTATGGAATGTTGCCAAAATAGCACTTAGGAGAAAATTTATCACTTAAAATACCTCTTTTTTAATGGAGGAAAAGGGAAAAACAATGAACTAACTCTCTACCTAAAGTGTTTAGGAAAAGAATAAACATCATGCCAAAAGAAAATAGGAAAAAAGGAAATAAGTAGAAATATGTGGGAACAGTAAAAGGAAAGGAATATAGTTCACAATAAAGCAAACATTAAATAGTTAGGAATAACTTCAAGAGCCCAAAAGGATGCATAAACTACCAACGTTTATTGAGAGAATACTGAAATAAAGGAAGAAGCAAACTGTATTTCTGAATATGAAGACAATAATATTCCAAAATGTCACATGTTCCCAACTTCCCTTACAGCTTTGATATAGTCTCAGTTAAAGCATCAACATGATATTCTTATAAGTTGAACAAAAAAAATTTCTAAGAATGCACCTGAGAGAATTTAATAGGTCAGAATAGCAAAGATTTTTCTGAAAAAGAGAATTGAGTTATTAACTCACGTGTATTAAAGTCCAGAGTAAAATGATAAAAATAGAAACAAGGTTTACTTTTTGTGGAAATAAAACAAAATGAATAAACTTCAAATATATTAGAAATTTAAATGTAAAAATTCATGTTACAGAAAATAAGAAAAAAATGACTAGTGACTAGAGCTTTGGAGTGGTCACTTTGTAAGCAGAGGTGATAGGAAATATCAAAATGGAAAAGAGCCACAGATTACACTATAATTTTTAGCTTCTGTACAAAGGAAAGATTGCAGCTAAATTAAAAGAACAAATGCAGAAGCAGTTTCAGAGAACGTGAAAACATTTTAAATAAGTCCAATATAAAATCTTCATTTAGCATTTTAAGAAAATTTTCAACAACAGAGCAAATAATTAGAGGATATTTAAAAATAGTTACTTAGTTCAACAGATATTTATTGAGCTCCTAGGTTCTCAGGATACTTATAAAAATATTATCACTGCCCTCAAGGAGCTTGCAGCTGCTAACCATATAAACATATGGTAAAGAAATGCAAATTAGAAAACTCTTAAACCATTGTATACCTACTAAATTGGTATAATTAAAGCTAAATATAAATCCTTAGTATAGACGATTTTTTAAAAACTAATTCATTCAAATTGCAGGTATCAATTCTTAAAATCCACGTACATTTTGTACTTTAAAAATTTTACCATAATTCATGTTAACTTTTGAAATATTCAGAAACTTATATTAGTGCAAACATCACTTATAACATCCAGAAATAACTATAGTTGATATTTTAAGGTACATTCTTCTCAACTTTTTTCTATTCATATTTATTTACCAAAATAAGATTAAACAATATTTGTAATCTCTTAGTATTTAATTATATACTACACATATTTTCCATATTAATAGTATCCTTTCAAATTATAATTTTCATTTATTTCAAATTCCATTGTAAAGATATACCATACTGTATTTGACTAATCTCCTTGTTTTGGCTTTCTGTTTCTAGGTTTTCACTATTATCTAATTCATTCATTCAGTAGATAATTATTTCATTAATTGATGTCTTAGGTTCTGTGGACAGGTTGATGAGCATAGTAGATGTGGTGCCTTTTCCCATGGGGCTTGTATTTTGGGTTGCTGTGTTGATCATGCTGTTCTCTTTGGGCTCCAACTTGATAAGGAATGCCAACATGAGGATTACATCCTACTGTTGCAGTATTCTACCTTCTGAAGGATAGAATGCTACAAACAACTCCCATAATATGCTGTTAAACCCTGCTCCCTAGCTGATCCTTGCTGCACTCCTCCCCATAGACAAAGGGAAAAAAATCTGACCCTACATTAGAGCCAACTGTCCTTTTATTCCAGCCTAGAGTTGAATTCTATAAATGTGGATTGCTTCCTATCTGCAGGATACTGTTAAGGCCAAATTCATCATGCTTAACTTCTTTTTATCCTTGGGCATCACCCAAAATAAGAATTCTTTCAGGCATCTAGCTGATTCCTACATGTATATCTCAAATGCCTAGAGAAGCCTTTCTCTTAACTTTCTATCTCTCTGTATCCTCCCAAACTTTCTCACAGTGCCCTGTGAAATTTTCCCTGTATACAAACAGGTTTACCTATATCTACAAACATTTTTCCTTATTAAATCTTTATGTCCTCTGAGGAAATCGCTACTAGCCTTTATTTTTTTTTATTTATTTATTTTTTTTTTGTGGTAAGTGGGCCTCTCACTGTTGTGGCCTCTCCCGTTGCGGAGCACAGGCTCCGGACACGCAGGCTCAGCGGCCATGGCTCACGGGCCCAGCCGCTCCACGGCATGCGGGATCTTCCCAGACCAGGGCATGAACCCGTGTCCCCTGCATCGGCAGGCGGACTCTCAACCACTGCGCCACCAGGGAAGTCCACTACTAGCCTTTTATAGGCTGCTCATTTTCTTCAATACCCAACTACCTTAAGGTTGGATAAGAAATTCGTGTTTATAGGGTCATTACCATGTATTATTTTACATTTTCTTTTATATCTCTTCCCCTAGGCAGTTGTTCTAGTTTGTTTAATTTGTATATTTGTGTTTGTAAGTATTCTTCCAAACATATGCTTTTTGTGTGCATCAATTTTTAATACAGGCATGCCTCATTTTCTTGTGCTTTGCAGATATTGTTTTTTATTTGTTTGTTTTGTTTTTGTTTACAAATTGAATGTTTGCAGCAACCCTATGTTAAGCAAGGCTATCAGAGCCATTTTTCCAACAGCATTTGCTAACTTCGTGTCTCTGTGGCACATTTTGATAATTCTCAAAATATTTCAAACTTTCTCATCATTGTATTTGTTATGGTGATCTGTGATCAGTGACCTTTGATGTTCCTATTGTAATTATTTTGGAGCACCATGAACCATGTGTAAAGAGGATGGCAAACAATAAAATATTATGTGTGTTCAGACTGCTCTACTGACCAGCCGTTCCCATCTCTCTCCCTCTCTTGGCTTCCCTATTCCCTTCCCTATTGGGAAGACACAGCAATTTTAAAATTGGGCTTCCCTGTTCCCTGAGACACAGAAATATTGAAATTAGGCCTATTAATAATCCTAATACAATGGCCTCTAAGAGTTCAAGTGAAAGGAAGAGTTGCAAGTTTCTCACTTTAAATCAAAACAGAAATGATCAAGCTTAGTGAGAAAGGCATGTCGAAAGCTGTGATAGGCTGAAAACCAGGCCTTTTGTGCCAAACAGTTAGCCAAGTTGTGAATGCAAAGGAAAAGTTCTTGAAGGAAATTAATAGCGCTACGCCTGCGAACACATGAATGATAAGAAAGCAAAACAACCTTATTGAAGATATGGAGAAAGTTATATTGTTCTGAATAGATCAAAGCAGCCACAACATTCACTTAAGGCAAAGCCTAATCCAGAAGAAGACTCTAACTCTCTTCAAGTCTATGAAGGCTGAGAGAGCTGAGGAAGCTGCAGAAGAAAAGTTTGAAGCTAGCAGAGGTTGGTTCATGAGGTTTAAGGAAACAAGCCATCTCCATACAACAAAGTACGCTGTGAAACAGCATGTGCTGATGTAGAAACTGCAGCAAGTTATCCAGGAGATCTAGTTAACCTACTTAATGAAGGTGGCTACATTAAACAACAGCTTTTCAGTGTGGGTGAAATAGCCTTATATGGGAAGAAGATTCCATCTAGGACTTTCATAGCTAGAGAGGAGAAATCAAAGCCTGGCTTCAAAACTTAAAAGGACAGCCTGACTCTCTTGATATGGGCTGTGCACCATTCTGGAAATCTTAGGGCCTTTAAGAATTATGCACAGTCAGGGGAGATTGGTTCAAGACAGCAGAGTAGAAGGACGTGCTCTCACTTCCTCTTTCGAGAACACCAGAATCACAACTAACTGCTGAACAATCATCGACAGGAAGACACTGGAAATCATCAAAAATGATACCCCACATCCAAAGACAAAGAAGAAACCACAATGAGATGGTAGGAGGGGCACAATTACAATAAAATCAAATCCCATAACTGCTGGGTGGGGGACTCAAAAACTGGAGAACAGTTATACCACAGAAGTCCACCTACGTGAGTGAAGGTTCTGAGTCCCACATCAGGCTTCCCAACCTGGGGGTCTGGCAATGGGAGGAGGAATTCCTCGAGAATCAGACTTTGAAAGCTACTGGGATTTGATTGCAGGACTTCTACAGGACTGGGGGAAAAAGAGACTCCGATCTTGGAGGGCACACACAAAGACAACCCTCAGAATGGGAGAAAATATTTGCAAATAAATCAACGGACAAAGGATTAATCTCCAAAATATATAAACAGCTCATGCAGCTCAATATTAAAAAAGCAAACAACCCAATCCAAAAATGGACAGAAGACCTAAATAGACATTTCTCCAAAGAAGACATACCAAGGGCCAAGAAGCATATGAAAAGCTGCTCAACATCACTAATTATTAGAGAAATGCAAATCAAAACTACAATGAGGTATCACCTCACACTGGTCAGAATGGGTATCATTAGAAAATCTACATACAACAAATGCTGGAGAGGGTGTGGAGAAAAGGGTACCCTCTTGCACTGTTGGTGGGAATGTAAATTGATACAGCCACTATGGAGAACAGTATGGAGGTTCCTTAAAAAACTAAAAATTGAATTACTGTATGACCCAGCAATCCCACTACTGGGCATATACCCAGAAAGCCATAATTCAAAAAGACACATGCACCCCAATGTTCATTGCAGCACTCTTTACAATAGCCAAATCATGGAAGCAACATAAATGCCCATCAACAGATGAATGGATAAATAAGATGTGGTACATATATACAATGGGATATTACTCAGCATAAAAAGGAATGAAATTGGGTTATTTGTAGAGACGTGGATGCATCTAGAGACTGTCATACAGAGTGAAATAAGTCAGAAAGAGAGCAACAAGTGTAGTATATTAACACATATATGTGGAACCTAGAAAATGGTACAGATGATCCGGTTTGCAGGGCAGAAATAGAGACACAGATGTAGAGAACAAACGTATGGACACCAAGGGGGGAAAGCGGTGGGGGTGGGGGTGGTGATGTGCTGAATTTGGAGATTGGGATTGACATGTATACACTGATGTGTATAAAATTGATGACATAATAAGAACCTGCTGTATAAAAAAATAAATATAATTAAATTTAAAAAATAAATTAATTACAAAAAAAAGGATTATCCAAAATCAACTCTTCCTGTGCTTTATAAATGGAAAAACAAAGCCTGGATGATGGCATATCTGCTTACAATGTGGCTTACTGAATATTTTGAGCCCATTGTTGAGAACTACTACTCAGGAAAAAAGATTCATTTCAAAATATTACTGCTCATTGACAATGCGTCTGGTCGCCCACGAGCTCTGATGGAGATGTGCAGGGAGATTAATGTTGCTTTCATTCCTATTAACACATCCATTCTGCTTCCCATGGATGTCAACTTTCAAGTCTTATTATTTAAGAAATACATTTTGTAAGCCTATAGCTGCCACAGGTAGTGATTCCTCTGATGGATGTAGGTAAAGTAAATTGAACATCTTCTGGAAAGGATTCACCATTCTAGATGTCATTAAGAACATTTGTAATTCATGGAAGAGGTCAAAATATCAGGAGTTTGGAAGAAGTTGATTCCTACCCTCATGGATGACTTTGAGGGGTTCAAAACTTCAGTAGAGGAAATAATTACAGTTGTGGTGGAAATAGCAAGAGACCTAGAATTAGAAATGGAGCCTGAAGATGTGACAGAACTGCTGCAATCTCATGATAAACTTTAATGAATGAGGAGTTGCTTTTTGTGCATGAGTATCGAAAGTGGTTTCTTGAGATGGAATCTACTCCTGGTGAAGATGCTGTGAAGATTGTTGAAATGACACTAAAGGACTTAGAATATTACATAAACTCAGTCGATAAAGCAGCAGCAGGGTTTGAGAGGACTGACTCCAATTTTGAAAGAAGTTCTAAAATGCTAGATGCTGTAATGTTCTAAATACTCTCAGGTAAATGCTATCGAAAAGCATTTCATGGCACAGAGAGATCTTTTGTGAATGGAAGTGAATTGATTTGGTGAACTTCATTGTTGTTTTATTTTAAGAAATTACCATAGCTACCCTAACCTTCAGCAAACACCACACTGATCAGTCAGCAGCCATCAACACTGAGGCAAGACCTTCCATTAGCAAAAAGATTAGGACTCACTGAAGGCTCAGGTGATGGCTAGCATTTTTTAGCAATAAGGTATTTTTTAATTAAAGTATGTACATTGGTTTTTTTTTTAGACATAATGCTATTGCATACTTAATAGACTACAGTATAGTACAAAAGTAACTTTCACCTGTACTGGGAAACCAAAATATTCATATGACTCACTTTTATTGTGGTATTTGCTTTATTGTGGTGGTCTGGAACCAAACCTGCAATATCTCCATGGTGTGCCTGTATATTAAAAGATATTGAACAGTGACATCAGTAAGATGGCAGAATAAGATGTCCCAGGCATTGTCCCCCCTTATAAACACACATAAAACAATGCTATTTGAGCCAAAATACTTTTCTGAGAACTCCAGAGACCAGTTAAGAATTTGCAACACCCTAGACTGCACAAAAAACCAGAAAAACCACTTTGAAACAGGTAAGGAGAGCAGTTTCACTTTACCCATGTCAGTCCCTCCCCCGAGTACGCAGAGTTCAGTGCCAAGAGAGATCCACTTGGCCCGAGATTTCTCCCTTGGGGAGAAGAGTGAGTTAGGCATGCATTTGATATCCCCTGCCTTTTGGGATGCTGCCCAAGAAATCTACTTCTGTATGACCTCTCATACAGACTGCTGCTGAGGCAACCAGCAGTTAGAATGCCTGAAGGCAGCTGAGAACAAAGAAAAGGGGTGGGCGGCTCCCTGGTAGCCTGCAAGGCCCTGTGGGATTGAGAGAAGGTGCACAATTATGAGATTTCTCTTTCAAGAGACTAGGAGAAAAGTGGAACTGGCACCCAGCCTGCTGGCATTCCAGCCCAGTGCCTTAGTGAAAAATGGTGAGTGGTTCTCAGCAGCCAGCATGGTGCTGCAGGATTGAGAGAAGGTGTGCAATCTTGAGACTTCTCCATTAGGAAGGAGAGAGAGAGTGGAACTTGCATGCAGCCTCCCACATTCCAGTTCACTCCCCCAGAGAAGAGGAGTGGGTGGAACTCAGCAGACAGCACAGCTTTGCAGGACTTAGAATAGGAGTGCCATTCTGAGACTTCTCCTTCAGGAAGAAGGAAGAGAGATGCAGCTCACACCCAGCTCCCCACAATTTCAATGCACTCCCCTAGGGAAAGAGAGTGATGAACTTTCAGCAACCAGCACGATTCTGTGGGGTTAAGAGAAGATGCACAATCCTGAGATGCCTCTTTCAGGAAGCAGGGAGAGAAATGAAGCTAGCTCCCAGTATAATGGCATTTTAGTGTATTGCCCTAGGAAAAAGGCCTGGGTGGCTCTGAGCAGACAGCACAGCTCTCCAGGGTACGGAAAAGCATATAACCCAGCATCTTCTCCTTAAAGAGGAAGGAAAGAAGTGGAACTTACACCCAATATCCTGGCATTTTTGGAATGAAAGAAAATATTTGCAAAACATAAATCTGATAAAGGGATAATACCCACAATAAAGAACTCATACAGAGGAGATCTTCAAGATAGCAGAGGAATAAGACATGGAGATCACCTTCCTCCCCACAAATACATCAAAAATACATCTACATGTGGAATAACTCCTACAGAACACCTACTGAACGCTGGCAGAAGACCTCAGACTTCCCAAAAGGCAAGAAACTCCCCACGTACCTGGGTATGGCAAAAGAAAAAAGAAAAAACAGAGACAAAAGAATAGGGATGGGACCTGTACCAGTGGGAGGGAGCTGTGAAGGAGGAAAGGTTTCCACACACTAGGAAGCCCCTTCGTGGGCAGAGACTGCGGGTGGCAGAGGGGGGAAGCTTTGGAGCCACAGAGGAGAGCACAGCAACAGGGGTGCAGAAGGCAAAGTGGAGAGATTCCCGCAGAGAGGATCGGGGCCGACCGGCACTCACCAGCCCGAGAGGCTTGTCTGCTCACCCGCCGGGGCAGGCGGGGTCTGGGAGCTGAGGCTCTGGCTTCGGAGGTCAGATCCCAGGGAGAGGACTGGGGTTGGCTGCGTGAACACAGCCTGAAGGGGGCTAGTGCACCACAGCTAGCTGGGAGGGAGTCAGGGAAAAAGTGTGGACCTGCCGAAGAGGCAAGAGACCATTGTTTTGGGGTGCATGAGGAGAGGGGATTCCTGCTCTGTGTACCCACAGAAGGCAGAGCACTGCCTAAGCAAGCTCCTGAGACAGGCATGAACCATGGCTATCAGCCAGACCCCAGAGATGGGCATGAACTACTAACACTGCCACTGCTGCCACCAAGAATCCTGTGTGCAAGCACAGGTCACTAACCCACCCCCCCACCCCCTCACCCCCTGGAGCCTCTGCAGCCCCCCCACTGCCAGGGTCCCATGATCCAGGGACAATTTCCCTGGGAGAACACGCGGTGTGCCTCACACTGTTGCGATGTCATGCTGGCCTCTGCCTCCACAGGCTTGACCTGCATTCCAGTTATGACTACTGTACTCCTCCCTCTCCCCGGCCTGAGTGAGCAAGAGAGCAGTAATCAGCTGCTGCTTTAACTCCCTCCTGTCTGGGCAGGGAACAGATGCCTGAGGGTGGCCTACATGCAGAGGCAGGGCCAAAACCAATGGTGAACCCTGGGAGCTATGTGAACAAAGAAGAGAAAGGGAAATTTCTCCGTGCAGCCTCAGGAAAGTGGATTAAATCCCCACAGTCAACTTGATGAACCCTACGTCTGTGGAATACCTGAATGCACAACAAATGTTCCCAAAATTGAGGTGGTGGACTTTGGGAGCAACTGTAGACTTGCGGTTTGATTTCTGCATCTGTTTTGTTTCTGGTTTTTATGTTTATCTTAGTTTAGTTTTTAGTGCTTGTTATCATTGGTGGATTTGTATTGGTTTGGTTGCTCTCTTCCTTTTTTAAAATTAAAAACATTTTAAATTATTTATTTTATTATTTACTTTTTATTTTTTAATTAAAAAAATTTTTATTCCTTTTTCTCTTTTTGTGAGTGTGTATGTGTATGCTTCTTTGTGTGGTTTTGTCTGTTTAGGTTTGCTTTTACCATTGGTCCTAGGGTTCTGACTGTTCATTTTATTGTTGTTTATTTTCTTTTTATAAGTGTGTGTGTATGTTTCTTTCTGTGATTTTTTTCTGTTTAGTTTTGCTTTTCCCATTTGGTTTGGGATTCTATCTTTGGTTTTTTTTCTGTTTTTCTCTATTTTCTTATTTTACCTCTGAGCATGTGCTGGCAGGGTCTTGGTGCTCCGGCTGAGTGTCAAGCCTGAGCCTCTGAGGTGGGTGAGCTGAATCAAGGACATTGGACCACCAGAGACCTCCTGGCCCCACGTAATATCAATCAGAAGAGCTCTCCCAGAAGATTTCCATCTCAACACCAAGACCCAGCTCCACCCAACGGCCAGCAAGCTCCAGTGCTGAATGCCCCATGCCAAACAACTAGCAAGACAGGAACAAAACCACACCATTACCAGATAGGCTGCCTAAAATCATACTAAGTTCACAGACACCCCAAAATGCACCACTGGACATGGCCCTCCCCAACAGAAGGACAAGATCCAGCCCCACCCACTAGGACACAGGCACCAGTCCCCTCCACCAAGAAGCCTACATAAGCCACTGAACCAACCTCACCCACTGGGGGCAAACACCAAAAACAATGGGAACTATGAACCTGCAGCCTGTGAAAAGGAGAACACAAACACAGTAAGATAAGCAAAATGAAAAGACAGAGAAATATGCAGTAGATGAAAGAGCAAGGTAAAAATCCACCAGACCAAACAAATGAAGAGGAAATAGTCTACCTGAAAAAGAATTCAGAGTAATGATAGCAAAGATGATCTAAAATCTAGGAAACAGAATGGAGAAAATACAAGAAACGTTTAACAAGGACCTAGAAGAACTAAAGAGCAAACGAACAATGATGAACAACGCAGTAACTGAAATTAAAAATAGTCTAGAAGGAATCAGTAGCAGAATAACTGAGGCAGAAGAACGGATAAGTGACCTGGAAGATAAAATAGTGTAAATAACTGCCACAGAGCAGAATAAAGAAAAAAGAATGAAAAGAATTGAGGACAGTCTCAGAGACTCTGGGACAACAGTAAACACACAAATATTCTAACTATAAGGGACCCAGAAGAAGAACAGAAAAAGAAAGGGTCTGAGAAAATATTTGAAGAGATTATACTTGAAAACTTCCCTAACATGGGAAAGGAAATAGCCATTCAAGTCCAGGAAGCACAGAGAGTCCCATACAGGATAAATAAAAGGAGAAACACTCCAAGACACATATTAATCAAACTATCAAAAATTAAATACAAAGAAAAAATATTAAAAGCAGCAAGGGAAAAACAACAAATAACATACCAGGGAATCCCCATAAGGTTAACAGCTGATTTTTCAGCAGAACCTCTGCAAGCCAGAAGGGACTGGTAGGACATATTTAAAGAGATGAAAGGGAAAAACCTGCAACCAAGATTACTCTACCCAGCAAGGAGCTCATTCAGATTCGACGGAGAAATTAAAACCTTTACAGACAAGCAAAAGCTAAGAGAATTCAGCACCACCAAACCAGCTTTACAACAAATGCTAAAGGAACTTCTCTAGGTGGGAAACACAAGAGAAGGAAAAGACCTACAAAAACGAACTCAAGACAATTAAGAAAATGGTAATAGAAACATACATATTGATAATTACCTTGAATGTAAATGAACTAAATGCTCCAACCAAAGGACACAGACTGGCTGAATGGATACAAAAACAAGACCTGTGTATATGCTGTCTACAAGAGACCCACTTCAGACCTAGGGACACATACAGACTGAAAGTGAGGGGATGGCAAAAGATATTCTATGCAAATGGAAATCAAAAGAAAGCAGGAGTAGCAATACTGATATCAGACAAAATAGACTTTAAAGTAAGGACCATTACAAGAGACAAGAAGGACACTACATAATGATCAAGGGATCAGTCCAAGAAGAAGATATAACACTTGTAAATATTCATGCTCCCAATATAAGAGTACCTCAATACATAAGACAAATGCTAATAGTCATAAAAGGGGAAATCAACAGTAACACAATCATAGTAGGGGCCTGAACACCCCACTTTCATCAATGGACAGATCATCCAAAGTGAAAATAAACAAGGAAACACGAGGTTTAAATGACACATTAAACAAGATGGACTTGATATTTATAGGACATTGCATCCAAAAACAACAGAATACACTTTCTTCTCAAGTGCTCATGGAACATTTTCTACAATAGATCATATCTTGGGTCACAAATCAAGCCTCAGTAAATTGAAGAAAATTGAAATTTTGAATCGAAAGTTTTTTTTTATAAAAGATAAAAGAAAATTGGCTTTCAAAAGACATAATTATGAAAGTGAAAAGACTAGCCACAGAAGGAGAGAAAATATTCCTGTTATATTTATCTGGCAAAGAACTTGTGTAAAGAATATGTAAAGAATTCTCAAAGCTCAAACCTAAGAAAGCAACCTAATAAAAAGTAGGCAAGTTATTTAAATGAACATTTCACAAAAGAAGATACAGAAATGGCCAAAAAGCACATGAAAATATGCTTATCATCTTTAGTCATTTGGAAAATACAAATTAAAGCCATAATGAAATACTATTATATACATATTAACAGAGCTGTAACTAAAAACCCTAACAATAGTAAGGTTGGTGAAGATATGGACGAACTGGAACTCTCATATACTTCTTGTGGGAATGGGAAATGGCACAAGCACTTTGGAAAACTATTTTATAGTTTCCTTATAAAGTTAAACATATGCATATCATACCATCCTGCAGTTCCATAGTGAAAGCATATGATATGACCACACAAAGACTTGTATATCAATGTCTGCAGCAGCCTTATTCAAAGTAGCCCCCAAATGAAAAACACTCAAATGATAGTACTATATTGAAGCAATGGAATACTATCGGCAATAAAAAAGTACCAGGCTACCGATACACAAACATGTATAAATCTCAAAAATATTATGCTCAGTAAAGACCCAGACAGATAAATATATGTACTATATAATTTCATTTATACAAAATTCTGGAAAATATAAACTGATTTATAGTGACAATAAGCAGATCATTGTTATTCTGGAGTACTGGGTGAAGGAAGGAGTTGACTGAAAATGAGAAAATGCTTTTAAGAAAAGGAAATGTTCTGTATTTTGATTGTGGTAATGGTTTTATAAGTGTATATAACTTTCAAAATTCACTGAATGGTACTCTTTAAATGAATTCAGGTTATTGTATAAAAATTATACAGCAGTAGTTTAACTGAAAATAATCTTTGGGAAAAAATTAAATGTCTAATAATAGAGGAATGTAAATATATTGTGATATGTTCAAATATGTGTTTGATCATTATTTTACTATTAGAGTTGTTTCTAGGGAAACTTTATTCTTTTATAAAATAAAATTTAAAATATATAAAGGAAAAGTTAGTAATCTCCTCTTATAGAAAAGATCCAGAAGGATATACTAATAAATGTAAATAATCTGATGGCCTATTAAAAAATGGTCAAGTACTGGTTAATCATTTTAATGGAATACTCGTGGTGCAATTTCAAGTGAGTAAACAGGCAGGTCTTAAACATATATGATATTTTTACATATATTATTTTCTATATTTATTACAATTCCACAAAATTGATGTCCTTTTATTTTTACAGATGAAACATGAAAAATTAGAGTTAGTAACTTTTCTCTGAATTGATGCTTTTATATTTTCAGTTGGAGACTCAATTGCTACAGCCTTTTTGGAAAGGTCTTTTTAAAGAACTATCTATTCAAATAAAATAATACATCAAATCTTTTATCAAGCAATGCCACTTTCCATGAATCTATAAATATGAATATTTTGAGGATAAATGTACATGAATATTTATTGCAGTATTGATTATAGTGGTAAAATAATTGGAATAACCTGAATGTTTAAAAGGGAGTATCGACATAGTGCAAATATGTATTCAACTACACTTGAATGTGGTGTATTCATACTATGGAATATTAAACTCTTGTTAAAATGTGAGTTAGTTAGCTCCGCCTGTGTGTATATAAAATGTAAAATCCGTGAATAATGAGGATCGACTATATATAATCAACTCAGTATTTGTGAATTCTCCTCCTTGTTAAAATGTATTTAGAACACTCAAATCAATACTCACAGCACTTTCATAGTCATTTGTGGACACATGCATGTGAAGAGCAGTAAAAAATTTGAATTGCCCAAAGCACATGTTTCTAGTGGATACTGAATAAGAGGATAGTTCTGCCTTATTGTTTAAGCTCATACTGTAAACAAGTGTCTTTTTTGTGCTCTATTTAGAGCCATGTTTTTGACAGTCGTGTATTTGTGCTGTATATTGGTTTCGATCTTTAAATGGCCCCCAAGTGTAGTGTAGAAGTGCTGTGTAGTGTTCCCAGGTGCAAGAAGTTTGAAATGTACCTTATGGAGAAAGTACCTGTGTTAGATAGGCTTCTTTCAGGCATGAGTTACAGTGCTGTTGTCTGTGAGTTCAGTGCTAATGAGTCACTAATATATGTATATTAAATAAGTGGTCTTTAAACAGAAACACACATAAAGAAGGGTTATATATTGATTGGTTGATGAAAATTTTGAGATTAGAGGCTTTCAGTAACCTAACTTGTATTGCACCTAGGACAATGATTCAGTATTAGCTAAAGCAACATTCAGAGCGACATTATAGAATGTAACTACCGTGAATAATGAGAATCTACTGTATATATTTCTGGAAGGTTGACTAAAGTGTATTTGTGAGATAAGCAAATACAATCAATTCTTTCTTTTATTTTAAGTAGAAATAACACAATTTCTGCCAATGTTGTTTATATATTAGTACATATTTGTATAACTATGAAGAAAAGCATGGACAGATATGCATGAAGATATTAATATCATTTGCCTCTGAACAGTGAGAATGGCGTAGGTGAGGAAAGATTATTAAGTTTAAAAAACATATACATTTCGGGCTTCCCTGGTGGCACAGTGGTTGAAAGTCCGCCTGTCGATGCAGGGGACATGGGTTCGTGCTCCGGTCTGGGAAGATCCCACATGCTGCGGAGCGGCTGGACCCGTGATCCATGGCTGCTGAGCCTGTGCGTCTGGAGCCTATGCTCCGCAACGGGAGAGGCCACAACAGAGAGAGGCCTGTGTACCGAAAAAAACAAAACAAACAAACAAACAATATACATTTCTGTAAATTTTCTTACCACATATTACTTTTACTATAAAATAGAGGAAATTTTAAAAAATTACTTGGCCAAGGTCAGAAAACTAATAACTAAAAGCAATATGACTATTTTCTTTTAGTCACTAATTTATGATTCCTAATCTAGGATTCTTTTTACTGCATCATGTTGTCATTAACATTAATACATGTGTGGATTGTATTGATATCTAAATACAATGAACAAAAAATAATGTTATGTTCTGATGTTCCATAGGTGATATGTAGATATGCCTGTAAAAGGGAATTTTAAGTTCAGTTATATATTCATCCATTTATTTTCTCCCCTCTAAAGTTAAATATAGAATAATAGTAACAGTATACCAAGGAGAATCTGAGGAGGGTAATGCGATATCATTATATGGATTCCAAAAAATATTCTGTCCCTTTGTATAATACCCTAGACTAATCAGTATAATAATTTATAATGAATACTTATTATTGGGTACTTATTAAGTCAGCTACTTGACATATATAATTCCATAAGACGCTAACTTAAGCTTCATTTCTTCCTGAATTTTCTTCTATATCTATTAGTGGAGGATGCTTTGTTCCTGTTTAGTGCCTCAGAGGAGATAGGAAGAAGGGCAGGAGGTAGAAATCGTCTACATACCTTTCTGATTTTTATGTTCCATTAAGTCAAAGCCTTGAGGAATACTTAGATACTTTTCAGACTAGGTCTTGGGTCATATCAGATACTATTAATTCTCCCCAATATCTCTTTTTTCCTTCTTCCACAGCAAGAGTTCCACTTTTAGTTCTAGATATTTCTGCCCTCCAAAATAACTACTTCCTAGCCTTATTTGCAAACCAGGTGTGGACATGCAAAGAAATTTTGTCTAAGCTAGAGTGTCATACCCCATATTTGGGCCTCTTTCCTTCACAGTAGGTCTGTGTATTGCCTCATTTATCTTGTCTCTTCTGTCTTCCTGACACTTGGAATGTGGCCCTGAAGGCTGAAGCCCGTGCAGCCATCTCAGACTATGGCAATGGTGATGGTGGCTATGGACGATGGGACAACATGATAGAAAGATTCAGTGTAGCAGATGCGCCTTTATCACTCCTGGACAGCCCACTTCTGACTTTTGCATGAGAGAGCTTGTACTTTTACTTAACCACTGTCATTTTGGGTTTCTGTTATCCACAGCTTAGCCTATTCCTAACTGATACAGGGGTGTGTGGGGGGAGGAGGGTAATGGGAAACAAGCAGGGAGAGCAGGCACTTCTCACACAGACCCCAGAGATATTTTCTACAGCTAGGAACTCAAGGGGGAGCAGATGGAACCTGCATTCTTTCTAAGGCAGCAATGAATGACTGCATGCTATACCTATGAGGGTGGAACCTGGGCAGCCTCACAATAGTTGCTTGTGCTTGACAAAGAACAGAGAAACACTATAAAATATGTACGCGTTCTATATGATGTAATTCTGGGAACAGTTAGTCAAAGGCTTTTAAGTATTCAACTGATAGTGTTTGGTAATTCTTTTCTCTTTTAACAGAATAAAATCAACCTAGTGCTACCACCTGCTAGGTGTTTTGCATAAGCTATTTCATCTAATATTTATAATCCCTATAAGATAGGACTTAGTATTAGTAAAGGAAACTGAGGGTTAGAACTTCACTGGCGGTCCAGTGGTTGGACTTCCACTGCAGGGGACATGGAGCTAAGATCCTGCATGATGCGTGGAGCAGCAAAAAAAAAAAGGAAAAGAAAAAGAAAGAAAACTGAGGGTTAAAGAGTTTAAGTAACTTGCCCAAGGTCACATAGCTGGAAAAATCATAAGCAAGCTAGCTTTCAAACAGAGGTCCAATTCTTTCTAAGCATCTGCTATAGTTGAAAATGTGAAAACACAAAAACCAAAATTAGTTTCAACATGTTAGAAATTATTAAAGGAAAATACTAACAAAATTCTAAATCATTGAATTTTGAATACCCGATTGAAAAATGAAATAACGTATCACTTTATATTAAATGTGTATAATGTGTATGAATACAAATCACTTAAAGAAATCTAAAGAAGTAAAAGTATTTTAATATTTTACATGCATTTTAGCAAGTGAGACTCTAGTAGATCTAGTAGTCTAATACCATTAGTACCAGGGAAAATAACACTATATATCATATTTAGACAGATACCTGGTAGGAATATACTCTGTAACATGATAATATGTAGAAAGAATAAATATCTTATATCTTGATGTTTTTCTAAATTAAAAATAAACTGACTAGATTCCCCATTTTTTGTTTTTATAGGAAATAAAATCTCAGTCATGTCTGTTGGTGGGTACTGTTCCTTTTCCAGGATTATTCATGAGCTCTGAGAGATTTACCTAGTCCAAAAAATTTGGGAAAAGACTTCTAGTTTTCTATATATTTTGATTGCCACTGTGATCTTCATTGCCTGTACCAGTGTGGTCCATTCTGGGGAAGCAATTCTGCTCCCACTTGCTCAGGTAGTTACTTTCTATTCCCAGCTCACAAAGCTGTTCGACTTAGTGTAGACACCCTAATGCCAACACATTCCTCCCAGACCTCATTATATAGCAATATTATCTCCTATTTATGACCAGAGTCACTTGCTTCTGGTATGATAACTTCTTTCTTTGACTGCTGATCTACTAGAATAAGTGTCCTAAGCCTGGTAGCAGACATGGCTTTTTTTAAGCTGGATTCCTACTGTATGCTCTGGTGGAAGATTATTCCTCTAGAAACCAGGGCTTCTAGCTTTAAAAAAACCAAATTTGAGAGGATGGAAAGCATCAATTCCAAATTGGTTGTTGAGGCTAAATATGAGTAAGATGAGTGATGTCACTCCTAATTCCCCATCTTGGTTCATGAACCCATGCATTCTATCTAACGGGATACTGTACCATACGGTGACCATTGGGTTATGCATCCTGAAGGATATTTCTCTATCCTTGCAGGGTGTTATTTCTAAGCTAATATATTACCTGCAACTCTAAGAGTCCACTTCATCACTCTTTCTGGCCAGCCACTTAGGAATGGTATTTGATGTGTAATCCCTCCATGTGCCATTTCCCCTAATCCACTTATATCCAATATTCCCATCTTTCTCCTTCAGATCCCAGACCAACCAGTCAAGTAATGAGGCACTGCCCATGAATCTATGCAAGTCCTTACCATGGGACAGTTTTACTTTTACAAAAATAGCTGATCGGGTACACAGACGGAAGCTCTGTGCCTTGATTTGTCTTTCAGGGTTACTCCTCACTGGGGCTACAGTACAGTAGCAGTCATCATTCAGCTTGGACTTGTATGTCCAGAAGACTCAGTCCACGAATGAAGCTTGTGTTTTTTCTTCCTCTGAGACGTGATCATAGGGAACTCTCTATGAAGCTATAGGTATGAGCTAAGGAAGAGACAGAGAGGTAAAATTAGTAGGCGACATGGAGATCTGGACCACTTATTTGTGCAACTAACTTAAGCTCTTCAGACCTGCTTAAGCTCAGTCCTAGATGTACTATTTCTGTTTTAGGATGTATTTCTTTTTGGCTTATGCCAATTTATGACTTTGTACAATTTGGGAGTGCTCAGTTATCCTGGATTCCAGTGTAAGTTTCATCAACTAATGGCATACCCATTCTGACTTCCCAGTCAGAAACTAGAAAGCAATTATAAGTCTGTGTAAAATAGTCTTGGGTCAGGGCTCCTTTTATTACATAACCCTATATACCCTCACCCTAACAGATGGGTCATGATGGAGCTTTGGATCTTTGAAAATCCAACAATCTTCCATAGGAAATTGGGTATTCTTCTTTATCCAGTTATATTTACTGAATAAAAAGTAGGAGGACCCTTTGGGAAGGGCTGGGGACTGTATTTGGCTTTTCCTCACCTGGTCTCTTTTATGATTACATGATGACTGCTGTGATTCCAGGCCTTAGATACAGATATTACAAGGTCAACATATATGTCCTCATTTATATCAGTAAAGAAACTTTCCTCAGAAGTCCCCAGCAGACTTTCCTTCATGTTTTATTGGCCAGAATTGTGTCAAATGCCCTTACTTAAACCAGCTATTGAAAGGGGAATGGGGGTTTCATGATTGGCTTAGTCCAATCAAGATTTATCCCTGGAGTTGGGGACAGGGCCAGTTTCACCTGAATTTTAAAAGATTAAAAAAGAAAAAAAACATTTTATAACACATCTAACTTTATTCAAGTCTTCTCAATATTATCCTTAAAACAACACCACAAATCACCAGCCAGTTTTTATATCCATATATGACCTGGGATAAAACCACAAGACTTTTTACCCTTTTATGCACCAGTATATACTAGAAGGCAGGATAATGAATATTTCTGTGAAAAGAAAGAAAAAAATAAACCTGACCATGTTTTAATGCTCGTTAATATGAGAACAAAATGATAAAATAATAATCATTTATATATTTGATGGGAAGTTTATTGCAGTAAGCTTTTTTTATGCTGTTCCCAACAAGTGAAGCAATCTAGTTAAGAAAGTTAATATATCTGAGTGGATCTGTTAGCATCATTTGACAGCAAAACAACAACAAAAATTGTCTGGAAATTGCTCAGAGGGTATTATTAATACACTCTCCACATACACACATGCACGCACTCTATTGCAGGAAAGTAAATTTTCTGTACGAGACTTAGAGACTCAGCTGACCTGAATGTGTTATTTTCACATGGACTTAGAAGATAAGGACACGATAATAAAGTGGCTCAGCATCCTTAATACTGACTGGGTGACTGTACAGCTATCAGGCATCCTGAAGACCAAGTTTCTTTCAGCCTCCTTAAAGTGGAAAGGACTCTGGTATTGTTTTTATAGTATTATTTAGCTTAAACCAGGTGCTAAGTGCATGAATTTGTCAAAGACTGACACTCGAGAATATTATATTTTAGAAATACTATGTTCTGCCTTTATGAATAGCACAGTCATATGACTGGGTCTTTGTGAACCTTTTCTAAAGACATAAATAAACCGTTTGTGACTTCAAATTACAACCATTTTGAAAAACCTGAAAGCTCTTTCAGAAAGGAAATGCCAAATGTATTGCAAGTCAGTACAAAAGGAAACACTTGTCTTTTGAATATGTTTCACAGAACTGAATAGTTAGTAGTCTTTTCAGGTATAAAATAATAGCTTGATGTTTTTGTACATTTTATCTTGATGGCTGGTTATCTGTGGAGCCAATAGAAAATCAAATAAGGCTTTGTGAAACCGCAGGTTTTCAAACATTCTTCTATTGGATGACTGAAAACAAACAAATAAGCAAACAAATAAACACACAAATAAATTTAAAAATGAAGTGATTTGAGAATTGTGGATAGTAGTTAATGCAAGTTATTTTCCTTCTCGCAATAGGGTTTAAAAAACAACCTACAAGTCCACAGTTTTATAGATTTCATTTGCATTATACAAACGGATATATTATTATTAGGCAAACAAGTAAATTGTTACCTATATCCCAGGTAGGGCAAGATTCGCTTTTTCTCTCATATAATGCATATCTTGAAAAAAAATCAGTTAACAAATTCAGTGTAGGCCCCAAAGTATCTGCGTTACTGCAGGCTACATCAATTAAATGAAATCTTTCTAGGTTTGTACCGTGAACCTTTATTCACATGATTGTTTGTAAATTGATGATTGCTAAATGAAAGTAGAATGGGTGTTCAAGATTTATTCTGCTTGGTTTTCTTCATGAACTGTGGAAAATATGGCCTCTGGCTTGAGAGGGAAGGATACTTTCCTCTGACTTTTGTAATATCTTTTCTATGGAAATCTTGTAATATCTTTTCTATGGAAATCTTGTAATATCTTTTCTATGGAAATCTTGTAATCTTGTAATATCTTTTGTAATATCTTTTCTATGGAAATCTTGCCAGATCAAGGAGGTTTAAAATGATTTATTTTCAGGGCTAGTGTCCAACTAAGTTTCTGTAATACCCCATTTTTTTCTCCCTGTGTGAAGGAGAATAAAGATGGTGAGAAGAGGATTATAAGCAAATTAGCTACCTTGAAAAATGAATGACCATTCCTGTGATTTGGGGGTAGACCATATTAGTACCAATTGGCAACTACTGCCATGGGTCTTCTGAGAGAGAATAACAAAATTTAGCATGTGGTTACCTTATGCATCATTACGGTGGTATATCAGAATTAAAATCAGCGTGAGATGGACGGTCTCGGTGGGCTTAAGCCACAAGACAAGAAGGTGAAATAGTAAAGGACCGAAAGATTAATTAAGGGAAATCTGGCCTTTTTCTCAGTCTCCGGTAAACTTTCCTCACTCTCCCACCTTTGCCCTCCCCTACTCCTACTCCACACTCGGCTAAAGTAAAGCCATCCATCATTTCTTGCAGGTCTGCTTCCCAAATCTAGTCATAGGTGACCAAGATATCTTTTTGTGTGTGTGAGCAGCAACATTATCAGTCCAGAAGAGCAGATGGACAGCTCAGTTTGAACAAAATGTCAAGCTAGCTGTGGAGCTTGACCCCATCACCTCCGAGAATGACTCGTCTTAGACACAGCTGCTAGAGTTATTCATCTGAAGTTCAACCAGAATCTCTTCTGGATCTCAATGTTTGCAGTCAAATTTAAAGCAAAGACAGGGATAGAAAAGTTACTCTGACTTAAGGTCTACTTGGCATGAAGTTTTAAATTAATTCTCTATCTGCTTTACAGCTGCCTATGAATACCTTCCCGGCAAAGTTCTTACATCTTCCTAAACTCTGTGTCCAGACAACTATCATTTTTCACCACTAATTAACCCTTCTCTCCAAGTTCTACATTTGTGCCAACTACACTATTATCCTCCCCATTTCCTAAGTCAACTATTTTGACGTTATTCCTTCTTTCACTCATTACATGCATATTTTCCAAAGCCTGGATAATCATCCTTTATAAGAACTTTTAGACTTATTCCTCCCCAATCTCACTGTTAGCACTGAGTTGTAGGCTTCTAACTCACAGGTACCAAACCCTTCTGCCTGGTGTTCATCTCTAGTCCCTTTTCGTTGTATCACATTTGCTCATAGAATAGGCACATCTAATATTTGATGATGTTAAAAGTTTGGGCAGCAAGAGACATCCTGTGGGTTTTATTAATCTGTTTTTATGAGAGATTATATGGTGACGATGATCAAGTTAAGTAACCCTATGTGCCCCAGTTTCTTAACCTTTCACCTGAAGTTAATGATCTATCTCAGAGAGTTTCTATAAGGATTTTAAGGACACTTCTTTAAAGTATTTCTCATGTGAGAAGAATTACATGTGTTTGCTGTTTTGTTGTGTGCTATACAAAAAAAAAATCCTACTTTTATACTGACTGATTAAAAGTCTAGTAGTTTTCTGCCAACTATTGGATACAAATTTTTTAGTCTGGTTGTATAGACCTGCTATTATATCATCTTTCCTTGTCTAATTATTCTTAATCTTTTTCCTCAGCTCCAGGTAAACACTCAGCTGCAGCGTCCTTTCTTCTAAAAAACCCGATACCCAACCCCAACCTTGTGAATGTTATCCCTTGTTTAGAAATCTAGCTCCCTTCTTTTATAACTGGGCTTTGCCTCAACTACTTCACACAACATTTTTGGAGGAATCCACCCCACAGTTGTTCCTATATCATTCCACAACTTAAAAAAAAAATAAACATACAACTTGTGCTCCAATTCCTTCTGCTGATTTAGAGATTTGTGGTAGCATTGCTCTCTAGTTTTTGCATTTATACAGGTCTTCTCAAATAGGTTATAAGTTCCCTGAGGGTAGGAACCATGCCTTCTGCCTTCTTTTGTAATTTTACAGTGCCTGTAAATAGTAAAGCAGACAGTGAGTGATTGATAAACACTTGTCTTAATTTAGTTGACAGTTTGGAAGTTTTCTATCTAGCTTCCTTTGTATACACATTCTTGGAAAAAGTCCAAGATGAAGGGAAAATAAAACTGCAATTCACTTTGTCTTTGACTTTTTACAGCTTAAAATAGCTAATTAAAATTCTCGGGCTTCCCTGGTGGCGCAGTGGTTGGGAGTCCGCCTGCCAATGCAGGGGACGCGGGTTCGTGCCCTGGTCCGGGAGGATCCCACATGCCGTGGAGCGGCTGGGCCCGTGAGCCATGGCCACTGAGCCTGCGCGTCCGGAGCCTGTGCTCCGCGACGGGAGAGGCCGCAGCAGTGAGAGGCCCGCGTACCACAAAAATAAATAAATAAATAAATAAGTAAGTAAATAAATAAAATTCCCTACTTAAGAAACTGGTAAACTAAAGAGAATGGTGTCTGACAAGAAAAGAAGATTTTAGAAGATTTTTTAACCTTGTGAAAGGACCATTTTCCTTTTCCCCCTATAGTTCTCAACCACTTGCCTGATCCACTCTTTTCTTCCCAATTCCCCATCTAACCAAACTCTTCAGTGGGGTTCCTTCCCAACTTCCAAGCTCATGCCACCCATTCTCCCTTTTCCTGCAGCCAAGCTATTATCCGTCATATCCTTTCTATTCCCTAAACACATGGTTCTTTGCAGAGACTTTAGGACTTTTGCATTTACAGTTCTGTTTGCCTAGAATGCTCTTCCTCTGACTTTTCTATCTAGTTCTTGCTTACATTCTTCCAGCTAAACTCAAGGGTACCTTTTCAGGAATCATCTACATGACTGCCCTATTCAAGGGAAGGTCTTATTCTCTCCCCATCATCCTCTGTCGTATGACCCTGTTTATTTCCATTATAGCACTGACCACAGAGTGAACTCATCATGTCCACCTTTTCCTTCTTGTTGCTGTCTTCCTTTACTGAAGTGTATATGTTCCGCAACGTCTGGGACCTTAGTCTCCATGTTTATCATTGTGTTTCTTGCACTTTATAAGAATACCTGACATACAGTGGGCACTCATATAATAATTGAATGAATAATGAACTTATAAGTTTAAGCTGCAAAATATATATTTTATCTAATGAGGTATAAAATAAATATTCTTAAAAGGGCTGTAGTGAGGTGGGAATACAAAACGCTGACTGCTTACATATTCTCCACAGAGAGAAAAGGGGTCTGGAGTGAAGTTAGTCTCATATAATAACCCAATTACTTTGACAAAGCAAGGTTTCATTTCTCCTCAGCTGTGAAAGGACTAATGGATCCTGGTATATCTGTTTTTCTCCCATGCGTTTCCTGTCTATTGTATAACAGATGAAATGAAGAGAATTATTTTAATAGCTGCTAATGTTTCCAAGCAAAAGTAAAATATGTCTTGCCCTCAGAGCTTGCCAGTGTTTCTGACTCACTCTGCCGGTTAGTGAAGAGAGGAAATAAAATTTACCTCTGCAATTTCTGCAGAAATCTATGCAATTTCTGCATAGATGTGGAAACAAAACAATGTCTTAGTTTACAGTGTAAGAATTTACGTGATGACATTTAATATATAAATTATGTACTCTTACTAATCTAGGGAAACTTGTGTACTTCCTTCTTTGCCCTCCTAACTATCCATGTTTATCTCCTGCTGTCAGCTCTCCAGTTCTCCCAGCATACAGTTCTCAATCTCCAATAAAAGTCTGATATTTATTCTTTCTTTTCTCCATGTCTTGGCTGACGTTACTTCCCTGGCCTGAATTCACCAATTTTATTTCAAGGTCCGGTCCAAGTCCTTCGTCTTCTCTGAATTATTCTCTTCTAATCTTATCTTTTGTATTTTTTGCTTGTGCTCTTAATCATTTAATGTTAAAAGTTTCCCACTTAAAAAAAGAAAGTCTTTATGTGTTCCTCCTCTAATAAGGATTTAAAAGTTCTCTAGGGAAGAAACTCTTCCATATATATCTTTTTCAACCCCTGTAACTCCTAGCACTGTCTGAACCCATCATGTGTTGGTGCTCAATAAATATTTGCTGAATTGAATTGGCTTGTAAGAGACCATGGAGAGAATGGAAAACAGAAATCTACAGTGTATAGTAAAGCTCAATTAGGCCTGTGTTTCTTCTTGCCCACTAAATCTTTGAGGAGAGTTTCAATAAAGTTATAAAAACTAACATTTTTTTATTTCTTATAAAACCAAAGTGTCAATAAGAATGACCAAAGGACAACAGTGTGTAATAGAAGAAGGGAAAATTTTAGATATTAGATCAGTGAAATTATTCTCATTAATTTGAATCTCTAATTGTGCTAAATTTGCTTTCCATGGAGAAATATATACACACAGCCCAGGAGACAACAGCAGAAGCTAAAGAGATATTTGGCAATAGCTCATATTAAAGAAATGTGGTCATTTGGATTACAGCAAAGACCGTAAGATGTCTGTCTTAGTATATCTGAGAAACCCACACTCCTGTGCTTCTCTCTGCCCCTGTTCTGGATTCTCAGAAAAACCCTGTGTTTATCCAGAGAATGAATTATTCAACTACTGGTTCCTTTCAGTTCTCCTGTATAGGGAAATGTAGTCTCTCGTCAGATAAGCATACCAAATTTTGGTGATGAGAACTATATTTTCCATCCTTTCTCTTGGTAGACAGGAAGTTTCAAACTGCCACAGGACTTGTACTGAGCTTAGGTTTTATGGCACGATATTTTTATTTCTCCACTTCTCATTTACCCAAGTCAGTTTTTCGGGTCAGTTTTTTTAAAACATATTTTTAATTTCACTATTTCTCTAATTTTAAATTTGATAAAACTTTTTTCAAAGTAGGTGAAACAAATGGTATTAATTTTTTAAAGATCTTGACCTATCATTACAAGCAAATACCCCATTCTAAATAAAAGTACACTGGAAGGTTTTTTATTTTTTTAAAATTAACATATGTTCCCTACTTTCCTGCTCTAGGCCATGCACTAAATGTTGCTATCCCCTGAGAATGTGTAACTGTACTGGAGTCCCATAGTTACTCTGCTCTTTAGAAGGGGAGGTAGGAAGTAACCTCCTCTTTCTGTGTAGCACCATGAGGACAAACTTCATCAAGTTAGTGATTCCAGCTGAAGGGGAGCAATGAAAACATTAATGCAATGCCATTAAGGGAGATATAGTTTTATTTCAGAGATGAGATTAAAAAATATGCATTTTATGAACTGTCTGAATCCAGAGACTCAACTGGGCAGGAGAGCAGGATACGTACTTCCGTTCTCTTGACATGCAACCTTGAAGAGAGGGGTTCAGAGAAGGGGAGACAGGGGAAGACTGGTGAAATCCTCACAGCTCATGAGTAACTCCCATTCTGCAGTATTGAATCAATCCTGGAGAAACACAAACTTCACCTCTGGGAGCAGAAACATTATAGTATCTTCATCTAACATTATGTTTGCACCATTCAGAATCCCTTTTGCCTGATTCAAACCAGTCAAATATGGATGAGTCTATTTCAGAAGAAGAAATACCATATGGAGTCTCTTTAGAGATAGAAAAACCTATATTGGAATGGACATTATGATAAGCGTTATTATGCTGATTCAGCAGTAATTTATACAATATAATGGAATACAAATGATTTCAAGCCAGTAAATTTTCTTGATAACCCAAATTATTCTTATTCATTGCAGCTTTATATTTTAAACATTTGGGGTGGAAGTTATTCTAAAGTGTATTATATAATGATTGCCTCTCTAAACAGAGCATAATGATCATTATATACTCATTTTATTAATGACCAAGAGTCATCAGAATGAAGAATAATTATTATTTGATGTTATAACATAGAAGTATTATTTACAGTCTGAAGTGAGCAGAATCTTCTCAGTGACTCATTAATACAGTACAAAGGGGAACTCAGTATTCTCATGGCATGAAGTGAGAGAATACCATTCCGTAAGGAAGAAGTTGAAAGGTTAAATCATTAAAGCCTGGAGTTAATATTGAGGCGCAAACAACTTTTAGAAATACTTGCCTTATGAAACCAAAACTCAGTATTACTCTGTTGATTCAAAGTGCCTCTGAGGTAGCTTCACACTTCCCCTTAAAATGGAAGTGAATGGTTTGAAGTGGGCATAACTGCTACACAAACAAAATTCCCTCCCCAAAAGATAGCTTTAGCTTTTCTATTATTTTCCATCTTTGATTATGTCCAAATGTGGCATTCAGTGAAAATATTCTGCCCTTCTCAGAGTTGCAGTTATTTTTCAGTTATTCTTGGAAGGTCCCTGTATTGCTCGTCAGGATCATTAAAGTTGTTTTGGTTAAATGTTAGTTGTGGGAATGCTTCCTATGTTATTTAGCTCCAGTGTAGTTTGGGTGATAAACAGACAATTTCATAATGGGTAATAAACAAATGGCTCCTTTGAAGGAAAGGACATTGCTTTGCTAGATGAATTTCTCTCCTCCCAGTAGAACTGAAAAATTTAAATAGTTGTGTACACTAGTGAAACTTGTTATGATGCTTCCCCAACAGATTTGCTGCAGAATCCAAACTATTTCTAATTGTAATTTTTCACAGTTCTTCTAACACAGTATATTTATTCAGCGGTTAATAACATAGCATTCAGATCTCACACACTCATTCACAAATGAAGAAGCATTGTATCCTTTACAGATTGCAATCCTCTTTCCCTCTTTATACCTCTGATCTGATTTACAATGTCAAGACATTTCTGGAGAGCAAAACTGCTCTCCCTTTGTACTTAATGGGAGATAATCTTAGGGAAACAAACAGAAGTAACAATTTGATCAGAGACAACTATAACACGACAGCTAATAGCTCCTAGCCCTTTATCACACTCCAACTTGGTCTTTGCTAAATATCTAGAATCCTGTGCATTTCTCTTTTCTCAAAAAGGCTTACCTTTCTAATAGCATTGAAAAGTGGCCTTGCAGAGGAATGTTCTGTGGCACTAACTAGTAATAGCTTTTTCTCTGAACTCCAAGCCCTCTTAGCTGAGAGACAGATAAAACCCTATCATTTACTTCATTTTCTCTAATTCTTTTTTCCTCTTGCCTCTAGGGAAAAAAATTTAGAAAATAGTTGGCAGCACATTAAGGACACAAAGCAGAGAAAAATGTAGGTTCCTGAATGTTTAAGGGAGATGAAAATCATCTACTTTAGGAACTGCCTAACAGAATTTAGCTGGTGCATTAGTTATCCAAATTACCTCTTGCTTTTATCTCACAGACAATATACAGCTGAATTGTTAAATGATGTGCACTTTTTTTTTTTCGAAGAGCAAGATTGGACACTTAATCAGGTCAATAATTATTCACGCATTAGCACAGTCTTCTTCTTAAAGTGTAACGGTGACTCACTGGGTATATAGTCATTATTACTGATTAGCAGGAAATTATTTTCGCGCATCAGTGGTTCATGTGAAAACAGCTAAATTTATTATGCTGAGTTATTTAACAGTTGGACCATGTGAGAACTCTGGTGTTACTCTGGTGTTACTGTGATTAAGTCTTTATACATATACCAGTAGATAACTATGGAAAAAACTATACTGCAGACTTACTGTTACAGTTGAAATTTGTTAACAGGTCCAATTTTCTGAAGTTTGATACTCACCTTGGACATCCATAATGCACTTCCACAATAAAGGTCCTTTATTAGTAAATTTATTTGAGAAAGAAATGGGGAGCAATAAGGTAAATAATATGAAAAAAGAGTAGAAGATAAAATATGAACATAGAGAATAAGTATAAAAAAGAGAGAGAGAAAAGTGAATAAGAGAGGAAAGAATGAGAGAGATAAAATTTCATTTAGTCTGAACCGTTAATTGGATGATATTTGGTAAAATATCTGAAATTCTCCTTGGATTGTACAATTAATTTTTAATATTATAAATGAAAGACAAATCCTACATTTCATTTCAATTTTTTTTACATTGAAAATATTCCAAGAATATTATAAATATATTCCAAGAATATGCTGTAAATATATCAGTATATATTGCTAAAAGGTAAGGATTCCCTTTTAAACATAGCTACAATATTATCATATCTAAAAAAATTAGAAATAACCCATTAATATTATCAGATATCAAGTCCATGTGCAAATTTTCCCAGTTATATAATAGCTTGTTTACAATGGGTTTGTTTAGATCAGTATACAAATAAGGTCAAAACGCTGTATTTATTTTGATGTATCTCCTTAGTATCTTTTAACCTATAGGTTACCCTTCCTACTAATTTTTATTCCTACAGTTTAACTGTTAAAAAACAGATTATTTGTATGGCTTGATCTGATTCAGGCTTGTTACTTCTGGCAAAAACACCTTATATGTGGTGGTGTATCTTTCATCAGCAGTCACATAATATCTGGTTGTCTCTCTTTTGAGGTTATCAGTCAAGTATTTTGTTAACTTGTGCATTTGTTTTATGTGGGAGAGACATGTTAAATGCTTGGTTGTTTCCCTTTATTTACTACTTTCTAAATAATGAATTAGTTATCTGTCATCATCTAAAGCGATTAATATATTTTTAAATATAGTTTTGAACTTGTGGATTTTAACATACTTGCTTGTCATCAATCCATTACAGTTTTAATTTTTTTTGATACACAAATCTAATGCTACAATAAATAGCATTTTGCTTTATTGAATTGTTTCTTCATGATAAATTGTCATGATTGGAATTACTGAGTCATAACATATAAAAATTTTTATAGTTTTTGCTATATTTTGACATACACTTTTTCTAATAATGCAACTTTAATGCCACCATCAATTAGTACTTAATTCTTCCTAGTTACAGATTTTAAATTTACAGATTAAGTGTGCCTTTATCTCAAAGTAATTCTTGGAAATGGTTTAAAAATCAAAATGTAATAAGATGTAAACTGCAGTCTCCTGTCCATCCCTTCCAACAACAGTTCTCCATTCCCCAGCCGATGCCACCTTTAAGGTTTTTAGTCATTTTCTTTGGTATCTAGCTAGGTTCCAAAATAACTCATTTTGAATATCTTCCTAAATTTTGGATATTGTGTATTGAGTTCTACTATGGAAACTGAAGATTTAGCTCTGTTAAACTCCTCTCACACCCTGATGTTCCTCTCACGGATATGTATATCTCCTCTTCCCATCTAACAAACCCAGTTTTTAGCATTTAAATTGAATCTTGGTTCAGAGATTTTAGTTATTATGGCTTTATGTATATTGTTTAATTCAGAGCAAAATTGAGCTCTATTATTAAAATTCTTTTCTTGCACAACTTGTTTTCATTTGTGGAGTTAATTGCCCTTTATTATTATTGCTGTTATTTAGTTTTCTTATAATCTCTGGCTAAATTTTCCATGCTCTTTAACACTTCTCAGTCCCATTTTTCCACTAAGTCAAAGTTGTCAATTTCTTGGAATACTTTTTTTTTTTTTTTTTTGCAGTACGCAGGCCTCTCACCGTTGTGGCTTCTCCCGTTGCGGAGCACAGGCTCCGGACGCGCAGGCTCAGCGGCCATGGCTCACGGGCCTAGTCGCTCCACGGCATGTGGGATCTTCCCAGACCAGGGCACGAACCAGTGTCCCCTGCATCGGCAGGCGGACTCTCAACCACTGCGCCACCAGGGAAGCCTTGGAATACTTTTAATTTAATTTTAGGAAATCCCTCCCAGAACTTTAATTCTTAAGTGTTCAGCTTCTGTCTGTCTGGTTGTTCTCTAGGCTCAATGAATAACCACCATCCTCACACTCCATGTTGTCCTTTAGGAAATGCCCTTCACCTCTTGCTAGTGCTGGAGCCACTATTTCATGGATAGTATATAAAAAAAGAAAAAAAATACAAAAACAAAACCAAACATTTGTTGTTTTTTTTGTATACCCAGCATCTGAAACCTTTTTGTGATTGGGAAAATCCTCACTCTTATGGACACTGTAGGGAAGTAAAGAGTGACTTATGGTATAGTAGCTGAAAATGCTAGATTCTCATTTTCCCTGATACTGTTTCATCCAGGACACAAACATGTGAGCTAGGATGTCTCAGTCAAATATGTCCATGGCTGACTTTAACTTGGCTCATGATGGATAAAGGAAGGGACAGGGAGTGCTCTCCTCTGGTGGTCACAGAAGTAACACTGTTTGTAAGGTGAAGTTCTTCATATAGGCAGAGGCAGCTTAAGGCCCTCAGCCAATACTTGGAGGGGCCTCTGGTAGTTAACTGCCCTCTCCCATCCCTGTTCTCACTACTTCCTTAGAGCTGTTATGGAGGCCAATCATGACCATCTGGAACCCTAGCTCTGTAATCACGTGATTCACCCAAACCATTGTTTTTCTCACCTCACTGCCCACCAAGTGGCTGGAGCCATGTGTATATACGTTGCGATCTCCGAGGTGTCCACAGGCATGATGCCCAGTGGTTTTGTGTACAAAATAGAAAGGCCTCAATAATCCCTTTTTAAAATCATCTCATTTCACTTCGTTTCATTTTACTTTCTTAATTACTTACATCCAAAATCTTTAATAACAAGGCAGGATCTTGGGTTAGTTTTTGTAGCTGTGTCTGGCCCGTTGGCTGTTGGCATGCTCGAACCTCTCTGGTCCCACGAAGGGTTTAGTGTGGCTGTGCTGTTCCCCGGGCGGAAATGCCCATACACTTCTCCGCCTTTGCGAGGACTGGAGAGCAGGACGGTGTTACAGCCCTTGGGGGAGTCCAGGGTCTGCTGGTTGAAGGTGACGATCTTGCCCCGCGGCCTTGAGGACGCGGTTCTACATGCGGATGCTCATGCGCATTGCATACCTTCAGTTTGGGCACCTCCTGGACATGCACGTTGTCGTCGGCTCTAGTCCCTACAACCACAGCTGTTTTGTCTTCCAGGCCAGGATGCTTCATTTTACGGATCATCAGGGAAAGGGACAGTGGGCGGGCCAGTTGGTATGACTCTTGAACGATCTCTTCAGCACAACTTGGTTGAAGATGGTGTTGGTGCTCTGGCCGGAAATCTGTACAGTTTGACCAACAGCCTTCAGTAGATGTCCTGGATCTTGGGTTTCTTGCGCTGAACCTTTCAGTGCTTGTGGCGACCCATGATGGTTCCTACCGGCCCCTGCCCCACCCCCATCCCCACCACTCCTTGAGAGATGTAAAAAGTCACATTTCTTTGGGGACAGTGCAGTGGCATGGCTTGTTTTTCTAGCCCTTCCAATGATTCTACAAATGACCCATATCTTCCAGATATGCTCTGCATCTACATAATCACCTAGAATTCTCTTTAGTTGTTTGAAACTAGGAACTCTGATTGATAGAGAGCTCAAAGACATATTGCGTCTTCCTTTCTTATTTACTCCCTTGTTTTGCTGGAGAACATTCTCCAGCAGTTTCAAGTGATTCTGTGGAGGGAGTAATTGTTTGAGAGCATGTATATTGGAAAATGTTTTTCTATTCTCACAGTCGATATAGTTTGGACTTAAAGTTTTATGTAGCAAATCATGCTTCATAATTTTAAAAGCATGTTTACCTTGTTTTATGGTTTCATCATTGCTGTTGAGAAGGCTGATGGTACTATTTTACATGGTCCTTAGCATGTTAATTTAATCTCTTTCTCTCTGTAAATTTTCAGGATCCTCCTTCATTCTTCAGGTGACATTTGCAGTGATGGATTGATGGATTTTGATGTGAGTTTATTTTGTTTTGTTTTGTTTATATATTTCTGTTGTGTACTGTACACTTTTTTCACTGTGGAGATCCATGTCTATCAGTTGAATTTGGGGAATTTTTCTTGTTTTATTTCTTTGATAATTTTTTCCCTCCCATTTTCTCTGCCTTATTTGGAATTTCTATTATATAAATGTTGGGCTTCCTGAATCAATCTTGTTTCTTTGTTTCTTATATTTTCTGCCCTATTTGTATTTGCTTTTTTAATTTTCTGGGAGATATTCTCAACTTTATTTTCCAATCTTTCTCTCATTTTTACTTTTTTGCTATTATATTATATTCATATATTTTAATTTTATTATTTTTTATTGAAGTATAGTTGCTATACAATATTATATATTACAGGTGTACAATATAGTGATTCACAATTTTTAAAGATTGTGCTCCATTATAGTTATTATAAAATATTGGCTATATTCTCCATGTCATACAGTATATCCTTGTAGCTTATTTTATATGTAATAGTTTGTATCTCTTACTCCACTACCGCTATCTTGCTCCTCCCCACTTCCCTCTCCCCACTGGTAACCACTAGTTTGTTCTCTAAATCTATGAGTCTGCTTTTTTGTTAAATTCACTAGTTTATTGTAGTTTTTAGGTTCCACATATAAGTGATATAATATAGTATTTGTCTTTCTCTGTCTGACTTATTTCACTTAGCATAACACCCTCCAAGTCCATCTGTTGTTGCAAATGGCAAATTTTCATTCTTTTTTATGGCTCAATAGTATTCTAGTGTGTGTGTGTGTGTGTGTGTGTGTGTGTATTTTTTTATATACATTTTTTTTCATATATATATATATATATATATATATATATATATATATATATATATATAACACCTTCTTTATCCATTCATCTGTTGATGGACACTTAGGTTGTTTTCATACATTAACAATTGTAACTAATGCTGCTATCAACATTGGGGTGTATGTATCTTTTCGAATTAGTGTTTTTGTTTGTTTTTTTTTGATAAATACCCAGGAGTGAAGTTCCTGGGTCACATGGTAGTTCTATTTTTAGTTTTTTGTGAAACCTCCATACTGTTTTCCACAGTGGCTGCACCAATTTATATCCCCACCAACAGTGTATGAGGGTTCCCTTTTCTCCACATCCTTGTCAACATTTGTTATTTGTGTTCCTTTTGATGACAGCCGTTCTGATAGGTGGGAGGTGATATCTCATTGTGGTTTTGATTTTCATTTCCCTGATGGTTAACGATGTTGAGCATCTTTTCACGTGCCTATTGGCCATCTACATGTCCTCTTTGGAAAAATGTCTTTTTAGTTCTTCTGCCCATTTTTAATCTGATTTTTTTTGATGTTGAGTTGTATGAGCTGTTTATATATGTTGGATATTAATCCCTTATTGGTTGTATCATTTGCAAATATATTCTCCCATTCAGTAGGTGTTTTTCATTTTGTTGATGGTTTACTTTGCTGTGCAAAAGCTTTTAAGTTTAATAAGGTCCCATTTGTTTATTTTTGCTTGTATTTCCTTTGCTTTAGGAGACATATCCAAAAAAATTGCTTCAATTTATGTCAAAGACTGTTCTGTCTATGTTTTCCTCTTGGAGTTTTATAGTATCTGGTCTTACATTTAGGTCTTTAATCCATTTTGAGTTTATTTTTGTGTATGGTGTTAGAAAATGTTCTAATTTCATTCTTTTACATGTAGCTGTCCAGTTTTACCAGCACCACTTATCAAAGAGACTGTCTTTTCTCCATTGTATATTCTTGCCTCCTTTGTTGTAGTTTAACTGACCATAGGAGTGTAGGTTTATTTCTGGGCTTTCTATTACTGTTCCATTGATCTATAGGTCTGTCTTTGTGCCAGTACCATACTGTACTGTAGCTTTATAGTGTAGTCTGAAGTCAGGAAGTCTAATTCCTCCAGCTGCATTCTTCTTTCTCAAGGTTGTTTGGCTATTTGGGGGTTTTTTTTGTGTTTCCGTACAGATTTTAAGATTTTTTGTTCTAGATCTGCAAAAATTGCCATTGGTCTGAAATAGTCTTTTTTTGGTAGCATTCTGATTTGGATTCTTAGGTATAATAGTTCACTTATGTCTTTAAGGACAATAAAATATTTAAAAATATTAAATTTTGCCTCTTAAATTGCCTTGGTTGCTTTTTTTCCTGTATGTTTTCATCTTTATTTGTATTAGGGACTTTCCATAATTGGTTGCTGGTCCTTGACCTCCCATTTACATTAAGAGTAAGGAGCTCTGTTTTCTCAGGTGAGGCTGCTTTATTGGTGAGTTTTACCCATGGGAGGACTCAGTTTTTTCATTATGTTTCAGGGGATCCCCTATTGTCAGATTGTTGGGATTTTTTTCTTTTGATCTGTTATTTTCCTTTCATTTCCTGCCTGGATATTTAAACCTGGGTGTTAGTAGTCTAGGCAGCAGGAGGGAGAAGAGGCTGGTGAACTCAATGTTTAGTAATCGAGTTATCACTTAAATTTCATTTTTAGTACCTTAATTACCTCTTCCCCTCACCTGTGCCTTATATTCTTAGATGAGATGCTCTATTATTCAACTTTCCAGAGGATAAACCCTTCATCTTTAGCACAGGTAGGAGAGAGATAATTACTGGACTGTTAGGGATGAGAGAAGAGGATATAGCAGCTCTTATTAAAGACTCAGCTACTTATCCAGCTTTCTGCTCTGCCTTGAGTCTTCACTGAAGTAACTGAGACCTCCAGTTCCTCAGGCTCCTGCAGTGTGAAACTGCTAGAGTCTTGTTGTTAATCTCTCCTTCTCCTCACATGGAAGCATCTTCCGTTCAGGTATCCTAAATCAGTAATAACTGCCTTTTTGGCTTCTGGTTTCTAAAATTTAGTTAACATCTCTATGTTGTTCTATTTTTCTTTGGCGTTGTGAGTCTATCCTATTTTGTGAGATTGACGCCCTGCCTACTGCTCTAAGGAGGCAGGTGCTGCTGTCTCCCTGCATTTTGAGTGTTTTAGATGGAATAGAAATAAATGCATGTATTACATTCACAATGCTTAACCAGAAGATTCTAGGTACATTTCTTTCAGAAGCAAAAATCAGGTGCTAAACAATCCTTCCATGGACAGTTTGGATAATAAAGCCTATAGTGGAATGGAAATTCTGAATTTTATTAACTCTCCCTGGGCTTTTTCATATATCTGCTCTTCATAGATTGGCACTTACTAGAACTGGTTTATTCTAGGATTGTATATTTTTCTGCTTTCCCTCTCTTACTGTACTCAGTATTAAAAATGTGCTGATATTATTTTATCTTATATACTTCACCTTTAACTCACTTTCCATGGGCAAGACCAATATAATCAAAAGGTTATAAATTGTGTTGCTTACATTCCAAAGTCTAGTTCTGTACTCTGTAACTTGGCTGAGTACATTTACTGAATCTGTGCTCCTGAAGCTACTCTACCACCATATCTATGTTCAAAAATACCTCTTTTTTCTCTTAGAAATTTTATTTCCTTTCTAATATAATTTATTTTAAGATTATAAATATGAGTTAGGGCTTCCCTGGTGGCGCAGTGGTTGAGAGTCGGCCTGCCGATGCGGGGGACAAGGGTTCGTGCCCCGGTCCGGGAAGATCCCACATGCCGCGGAGTGGCTGGGCCCGTGAGCCATGGCCGCTGAGCCTGCGCGTCTGGAGCCTGTGCTCCACAATGGGAGAGGCCACAGCAGTGAGAGGCCCACGTACCGCAAAAAAAAAAAAAAAAGAAAAAAAAGATTATAAATATGTGTTTAATAATATTTATGTAACTAGTGTTTTATTAGTTATACACATAAGCACATAAGGCATTCTATCCCCATATTTTCCTTTCTACCTAAAAACAAATTGTAAGTGTTTAGCATGTATTAAACATTGAAGATAGAAGGAAAACAAGAATGTGGAAAGATTAGGAAATAAGGATTTATCAGGCATAGAGATACACAGAAAGAAAAACAGAAGAAAAATAACAGGGTAGTGAAATTATCCTCTGATGTAAAATTACTGGAGGTTTGTATTTATTTAATTCTATTGTATACCATATAAAACCTGACTCTTTTTTTTCTTTCAAAATAAGCTATGGGAAAATTATTGCTAAATGATATATGTTGGTACAAAGTCACCAGTGAAATCCAGAACTTCATACCTAACAGAGTGCTTCCTTAAGAAGTTAATCTAAATGAGACCAGTAGACAGAGTATATTGCATATTCTGTTTCTAATGTCCATGTAACACAAGTAAGGGCATTTGCCAAATGTAGAAATACCAAATGGATTACTTGTAATGAAGAATTCCTTCCTGTAGACGTTTATACAATTTTATGCTGACATCCCTATTCTTGTGAAGTTCTCTGGAGGGAAAAGAGTTCACAAAATTACCTATGGAAGTCTCTTTAATGTATTTGTCATTTCAACTTTCCTTTCTCTGTGGTGCAAACAGAATACAAACAAAGATTACAAACAGAATACACTGTGGTAAATAGAATGAAGTCAGTCTGGTTTGATAGAAATACATCTTGCAGCCATAGTGATGGGTTAAACTGTAGAACTTTCTAAAGGGATAGATATCTACTTCTCTGGCACATAAACTGTTTCCCTAAAGTGTGAACTGAAAGAAATACTAGAAAACTACAGAAAACAAATCCCCAGAAACCTCAAAAATATATATATATATTTGTCATTTAAATTTTTCAATGACTTGCTTTGTTATGAAAAACACTAAGTAAAATGCCTATCTATCCTATGATAGCTTTAAAATAAAACAAAACGAGTCATACAGGTAGAAGAAAAAACAAATATATTCAGGTATGCATTTAAGTAAATAAAAGATTACTAAATGCCTTCTCACTCTGTTGCTAGTCCAGTATTACCATAAGCACTGTCAGCTAGTTAGAGAATGCCTGCTTGTTCCTGACTGAGATGACAGTAAAACATTAAAGCATGTCATTTTTGTTTCCAGATTGGAAACATGTTCTATGGCTTCACCTTCCACCCCCTTTTGTTTTTGGACAAGCAAGTCTATTTTCTTTCCAACATTTTTGTTTGTGTACATCAGGAATCAAAACCCTAGATTCTTGAAGACAATAAGGCTTGGGAAATGGATATTTTAACTTTCTACTTCTTTTCTTATAATGCCTCTTATTCTAATCCTCGTGTCACCTTGCCCCGGTCACTGAATCATTTGCTTCATATTCATTCAACCTAAGATACTATGTTTTCATTTTATACATATAAAAATTTCCAGAATGGGTACTGAAAAGTGTTCACATTTTTTAGGGTTTAATATTCTATTTTAAGAAAAAAATAACATAGTATTTTTCTCCATTTTGTTTTATCAAATACTTCCTTTACTCTTTATCTTCACTAAATTCTATCAGTGCTTTTCTTCCCTTCTAGGCTGTCTGTTCCAATATGAACAGGGATTCTCTTTTACCTCACTGTTTTATCTCAAGCATCTAACATCCTGTCTGTCACATAGTAGACAGTCAATAATCAACCCATTATAAAATGCATGCATTCTGCCCTTTCATAAAGGGCACATAGTACTTGCTTTTTACTTTCCACATTGTGTAATATTGATTTAATATTTTTTAATTACTGGAATTGGAGATGAAAAATGATCGCTGAGTTGCCTTTTCAACCACAGTGGTGTATGTTCAGTGAATAACAATACCAGTAATGTCTTATTTCACAGATTTAAAAAGTACTTCACCATCTCCCTCCACCCACATTTTAACATCTCTGTTATTGGAAAGCATCTACAATAATGGCATACCATGATTTAATTATAGACTCTTCTTCCTTCCTTCCTACCTCCATTCCTTCCTTCTTCATAACATAGTGAAGATATATCTTAGAATCAAGGTAAACTTTTATTTGATTAAAGAGCATAACTACAATTAGTTGAACTATTGTATGTTAACGCACATGAGGTCTTATTTTTTTTTTCTATTTTACAAATGAGGAAATTTAGGTCCAAAGGTTAAGCAACTCACTCAAAGTTACGTATCTAGTAAATGGTGGCATCTGAGCTGATATTTTTCTAGTCCAAAGATTGTGTTTTTTATATAACTTAAAGATACATCTATTCAGCATATGTGGAGTATACTTGGACAGGGCTCTTAAGTTGTAAAAATAGAATCATATATGCTAGAGTTGGAAGAAATTTAGAGCATCTATTCTAATTCCCTTATTTTGCAGATAAGAAAAGAACTCCAGATAGGTTAAGTGCTCTGGGTAATAAATCTAGAAATTTGCAGACATAGGACTAGGACAAAATCATGCATACTTGTAGTAACAAGTTGCAATACTACAGAAGTGTATGATGAAAAAAAAAATCTCACTCTATCCCATTTTGGACATATTCTACCTTTCAGAGATATACCATATATACATATGTGTGTGTGTGTGTGTGTGTGTGTGTGTGTGTGTGTGCGCACGCGCGCATACAATTTTCTTCATATCTTGCCTTCTTCTCTTTGTGTCACATACATGCTATTGGTAGTTAAATTTATAATTTAGTCTTTAGGTGACAGAATATTCAGTGGGCCTCTTACTGAATTTGAGGAGAAATTAATATAGCCAGTGATGGATACAGTGACTTTTTGGACTGTTTCTCATTTAGGGGAAGGAATAAAATCTCTTTTAAGAAGCATACTATACATTGTTATGTAGTGATATACAGGTGTTTTGCTGTATGGGAGTTAAAATGTGAGCAGCAGGGACCATGTGGAAGTTGAGAGACAAAGGAGTGGACTGTACTCCTTATCTATTTATTGCCTATGGGCTCCAAATGAACACCTTTTGCCTGCTCTGTGAAAAGGGACCTTGGCCCTTTGACAACTGGCACGATGTTAAGCTTTGTCAGTACAGAGGGATGGAGAAATAATGCAGAGGAAGGGCTTTGTTTTCTGGTTTTGGAGTGCTTGATCAGCAGCCTCCGATAGCATGGATGCCTTCTTCATTGCTTGGCTTCTGCAGCCCCTGAAGAGGGCAACTGCTTCATTAGTCCCAGCTTCTGCAGTGCATCCCAGCAGCATCTAGTGATCAGCAGCTTCCACGTGGGTGGTTTTGCAGTGACAGGCACCTCCCTGTGAACAGCTTTCACAACCACATTAGAGCACATACTTCCAGCAAGTTCTGCCAGCTAGGCACCACAGCAAAGTCTCCGCCATTCAGCCAGTCATGGCTGTGCCCTCTCCTTTAATGTCTATTTCTTAGTCTTGGCAGGGGCGGGCATTCTTTAGGGTGTTCTCTCTCAGTTCTAAGGGTAGTGACTGCTTCTTATATCTGCTATTCCTATAATTTTTAGAGTTCTCTTTACTGTTTACTAGCGAATACCTCCTTATTCCAATCCCTCATTATAGCTAATAATTCACTATATTAAATTTTCCCATTTCAAATTATTGTGTGGTTTCTCCTGATTAAACTCAAGACTGTCTGATCTCTATTTCCATGCTTTTAGACCACTACCCTGTACTACCACTGCTCCTTACCATTAACAGGGATAAATTAAAATTGATAATAATGTGGCTTGGCATAATTTTAAAGATAAATAATAATACTTCAGGTAGTAGAATCATAGAATTTGAGGGTGGGAAAGAACATTAGAAATGATGCAATATCATGGAAGCAACCTAAATACCCATCGACAGACGAATGGATAAAGAAGATGTGCTACATATATACAATGGAATATTACTCAGCCATAAAAAGGAATGAAATTGGGTCATTTGTAGAGACGTGGCTGGACCTAGACTGTCATACAGAGTGAAGTAAGTCAGAAAGAGAAAAACAAGTATCGTATATTAACGCATATATGTGGAATCTAGAAAAATGGTACAGATGAACCGGTTTGCAAGGCAGAAACAGAGACACAGATGCAGAGAACAAATGTATGGACACCAAGGGGGGAAAGTGGGGGTGAGGTGGGGTGGTGGGATGAATTGGGAAATTGGGATTGACATATATACACTAATATGTATAAAATAGATAACTAATAAGAACCTGCTGTATAAAAAATAAATAAAATTAAATTAAAAAAACAAAAAGAAATGATTCAGTACATTATTATTTTATTGAGTTATGGAAACTGAGGTCAAAACAACTTTAAGAATGCTGAGATCCATGTTTTGTCTGTTTTTGTATCACCATTTTCTATCACAGAGTCAATGTTCCGTGAGTGTGAATTGAATTGAAATAAGTGAATTAACTTAGAAAATATTTATTGAGCACTGTGCTTGTAGCTACAGATGGAGTGATGATTTAGACAGACGTAGTTCTTCCTCTCCAGAGATGTTCAGGCAAGTAGCAAATTTGAAATCAGAATTATAACTTTGGCTAAACCTAAGCCCTCATCATTGTGGTTATTATCACCAAGCAGAATTGGTTGAAATCAGAAGCTGGTTTTCTCTGTACACTCTTTGTACTTGTGTCTAAATTTTCATAGGAAACAGGATCATGTGAACATGTTTAAACTTTAAAGTTAATTTAACTCCGACATAGTTACTAAACCTGCTATCTTCTAGAATAAGCTTTGTATAGTTACCTCTAAAAGCTCAATTTCCAAAACACACACTTACGGTTTTACTTTTTCACTTATGGGAATATTATTTTTATACAAGAATCCCAAACTTGTTTTAGATTTTAATTTGTCAGAAACCTTCTATTCCACTTCCTAGAATGATGGGTGACAGGAAATAAGGCCATAGTCTAGTGGGGTAAGATGGTGAAATACCTTGAATAGTTAGCATATGGGATTTTAATAAATCTTGGCTGAATTGGTCTATGAATTCTGATAACCATTAGAAGTTTAATAGATGCCTATCTTTCGCATATCTTCATGGGTATATTTCTTTGATAACACAGTTTGTGATAATCTAGACCATTTATTTTTTTAATGTTAATTCACCACTCTCCCCCATTTGCAAGAGAGATTAGGACATATTTAAATCCATTAAGTTTATTCAAACAAATTTCTGTTGCATTTTAATCAAACATATATTTTAAAACTTCTGGGCATAGAGATAGGGGCATTATAATTTCGTCATCTTCATAAGTGGTTGTGCTATCCTGTATTTCATGTAGATATCTTGCCTCTAATCACTGGATGTGGGGGTGGGGATTGAGTATCAGAACATTTCAGAAAACTTGGAATAACTCATACCTTTAAAAAAAATAGAATTTCTAATAATTGATATATTTTAGATAGAAGATTTGTCTGGTAAAAAGGTTTTATTCTTATGTAAAATTCATTAGTGAATAGGCAAACTGAAGGAGATCAGTAAGTGGCTCTTGTAATTCCATTTAATTATTTTAAAATAAACTGAAGAGCTACGAAAAGTGAACAAGCAATATCTTTATCAAATAGAGGTTTTAATATCTCTTATTTCAAGTAATAGCTTCCTATGAAATCATAATTATAATCATTCACTTTGTGTCCACTATCATCATTTTATTTACATTAATACTTAAATTGGTGATATAAATTTAATATCTAGGACATCACGAATGTTTTGGAAGATATCACCTTTTCTGCTTTCTCTTTCACTTCTGCCTTATATTTCTGTGTCCATCTTGATGATTCTCAGTTCTTAAACTCAATTCACCTCACACATACTTATTCCTTGCTTGTTCAGACCTTCTGTTGACCTCTAAAAGTCATGGCATACAAATTCTACATGAATATGAGACTAAGGACTTGGCCCTTTGCTTCTACTGGTCCCTCCAGAGGTCATTTCTTTTATGATTGTATTTTTTTTTTCTCACTACTTTTTTTTTTTTTTTAAAAAAAACATGATTTAAAAGTACTATGGGGGCTTCCCTGGTGGCGCGGTGGTTGAGAGTCCACCTGCCAATGCAGGGAACACGGGTTCGTGCCCTGGTCCGGAAAGATCCCACATGCCGTGGAGCGGCTAGGCCCGTGAGCCATGGCCGCTGAGCCTGCGCGTCCGGAGCCTGTGCTCCTCAACGGGAGAGGCCACAACACTGAGAGGCCCGCGTACGGCAAAAAAAAAAAAAAAAAAAGTACTATGGGTAGGGACTTCTCTGGTGGCGCAGTGGTTAAGAATCCGCCTGCCAACACAGGGCACATGGGTTCGAGCCCTGGTCCGGGAAGATCCTACATGCCGCAGAGCCACTAAGCCCATGCGCCACAACTACTGAGCCTGCGCTCTAGAGCCTGTGGGCCACAGCTACTGAGCCCACATGCCACAACTACTGAAGCCTGCGTGCCTAGAGCTGGTGCGCCACAACAAGAGAAGCCACTGCAATTAGAAGCCCGAGCACCGCTCGCCGCAACTAGAGAAAGCCCATGTGCAGCAACGAAGACCCAACACAGCCAAAAATAAATAAATAAATAAATAAATTTATTTTTTAAAAAAAGAAGTACTATGGGTAAGATGGTTTTATTTTTTCCCTAGTAATAATGGTAGGCTGAATTCTCTAGCTGGGTTTATTATTTCCAGTAGTGTAATCGTGTTGGCCAACAGGCATCGACATGGTACAAAACAATGGAGGCTGGTGACTATTTTGAAGTCATCTATTTTGCATATTTTAATATCTCATAATAAAAAGGTCTGTGACTAATTTTTAGATTTGAAAAGTCTTTTTATGTGAGAAGATTAGTGATTATTTCTGGCCTTAGAGTGCACAAATAGATAAGCTACTTTGAAAGTAAAAGTTAAATGAAATGTTCACGTGTCTATTTAGATGATGGGACAATTTGATGGTTTTCATGAAACATATTTGAAATTATTGTTTTGAGACAATGCTCTATATTTATATAATGGTGATATTACATCCTTAATAAACACTTGAGCTATTTGACTCCTGGTGAGCATCTTTTATTGAAGTTTACCCAGATGTCTAAATTTAGCAATTGGAGTTTTTTTTCTGGAGTTGCAATCAGACCTTGACTGTAATTTCGGTTTAACTATTTTTGCATAATTATTTTGAAGTTGATGTAATGGAGGAAAACAAAGAGCACATGTGTGTGGGAGAGAGACAGAGAGAGAGGAAAAGCAAGGCCATATTTTAAAATAGCATTTGATGGTTTACTAGGCAAAAAAGTAAACTTGCCCATTAATGTTAACAAACAGCAATAAACAACTCATGCAGCGTTTTAAAAATTATTATACATTTATTCTTTATCATTCATATAGTTTGCAATAACTTTAACAGATGTACGTGTTTCTTGGTTTTATGCAAGATTCAATTTGGGACCAGTCATTTCACTGCAGCAGTGAATCTCTGTTTTTAAGGTATGTGGTCAGAGTAAAACATTTTTAAAAATTTGCTTTGCATCTGAGACTAATTGCGATCTTCAATTAAAAGAGAAAAATAAAAAGCAAAACAAATAAGTTTTTGCTAAACTGCTATGTGAACTATAAACTTTAGAGCTTGAATGAATTTAGCGCTCATCTAGTCCAATACTCTTCTTTTTACAGACGAGGATTCTTATGTCCAGAGAGGTGGTCTGACTTTCATAAAAGCTCCTTGGAGACATGGTTGGGAGTGAGGTGTGAGGCCTTTGTAGTCTTGGGCAGTTCCTTAGCTAACACCCTGTAAAGATGAATTTGTTCTCATTCTTTTGTTTATTTTAAGTCCTCGTGTATTTGTAGGTCCCACGCAAGCAAGTGCTTTATCTCAACAATTTCATTTATTATCTGTTTATAATGTGCATGACCAACATTTATAAATATTTTTATTTTCTGTTAATTAATTTCTCTTTTACATTGTAATTTAAAAATACAATTTTTCTAAAACAGTGTCTTTTAAGTATCAACATGAAGAAATAGGAAGATTTTGTTGTCATCCAAGAGCAGGCAGCATTACCCTGTGATTATAACAAATAAGCAGTTAGGAATGCTGATCAGGTCCTCTTCTAAACACCACTTGAAATTTTTTAAATGACTTGGGTAGGTCCCTTAAGCTATTAGTACTTGTATTTCTTTATTGCAGAAAGGTGGTAATAGCTGTCCTCTGGCTGTTAACCTTTAACCAATATATTGTGCACACACTGATTCCTCGTTTATTCAAGTATTAAGTTCCTTGATGTGTTTGTGTTCGTGACTGGGCTGAATATTTTTAATATCCTCCCAGCAGTACTGTTGAAAGAAGACTGAAAAATGGATGAAAGTTTCTTCTCAAATTGGAATTTTGATTATTGCTGTGAACTTTTCCTAAGAATCATTTGATCAACTGCAGCTAGCTGAAGGCAAAGGTTACCCTAAAGTAGAATTCTGTGATTATCTAAGTCCGTGGCTTTCAAACTGTGGTCCTTGACCTGAAGCACCATCACCTGGAAACTTATTAGAAAGCCAGTGCCTGGGTCCTACATCAAGGTGTACCCAATCAGAAACTCGGGTTGAGGCCCAGCCGTCTGTGTCTTAATAAGCTCTACACATAATTTTGGTGTATGCTAAAATTTGAGAACCACTGGTATAAACTAAAAGAAAAATAAGTAAATAAGATAAACTCTTGAAAGTCAAACCATCTCAGACTTGACAGCAGAATTTATGCTGTGTTGGATGTACAGTTTTTGATATTTCCTCAAGGGGACAAGAGACTTTGTGTTAAGCCCACTTGGACTTCTTATTCTAACTTTAGTTTATCACTGAAAATGTTGAAAGAAGTCAGAAGTTTAAAGTTTTCATAGCCAAGCATTAGGTCATTAAGGAAAATACGGTTGCTGCTGAAATGTTGGTATCAGGAATCTAATAATTTGTTCTGTGTACAAATAAAAGCAAAGAAAGGGGGCACGCTAAAAGATTTATCATGTGTCAAAAGAGTATGGTCATCTGAGAGTGCTACTTATGTTAAGCATTTGTTTTTATAAATAAAAGTTTGATTTGGTATTAAAATAATGATGGTCTTCAGGTTTAATTTAGTTCTTTGAGATTAAGGAAATTAAAGAAGCTAGAAGGATTTGTTTCATTACAAAGATATTAAAATTTTATATACTTTATACTGGAAGTACATTTTTTTGTAGTGGAGATAACTTTCAGGGAAGAGAAATTATAAAATAAAGCTAATTTAGTGCTGGATACAATTATTTTTTATAGTTGTGGTAGTTTGAACAGTTTTTCTGATACTAACATGGAAGAAGAATGATACTGGCAAATGTGTCCAAGGCTTGGTTTGAACATTTATGGCTGTATACCAGTGGTTCTCAAAGTAGTTGTTTTGAAGTGATCAAGGGTAAAGTGGTGAGTTTGTCAGAATTACCTGAATGTCTTATATTGAGCTGTTTATGTTCCTTACCATCGCACATTCTCCTAACATCCATTTAAAAGGACATCCATAAAGAACGTAATTCTTAGATTATGTTTAATCTAATATGATTGGTCTTTAAGAATAAGTCTTAGTGATTTGTGCTGTTATTTCATCTATAATATTCATATTTCTATCCAACATAGGTGGAAAATATTACCTATCAGCTAAACTTTAATATCATGTGTTTCTGTGCAAATGGAGGAGGAAGGGAAGCTTAATAGTTTCAAACTGATTTCTTTTTCTCTCTTTTGTAAGCTATCAGGACTTTTCTACCTATAATGTATAATTAGACCCATTTGTGTTTTTCTCCAAATACTTCAACCTTTATGTTCTTCTAAACAAAGCCATACAAGATATTAAAAGTAAGACTGTGAGTGCTGGGGAGGTTGGAAGGCTTGCCTTAGCCAATCAATAGATCTTTGTGAGAAGGATGCCTACAAATATGAAGTCACCTATTGATTGTTTAAAACCCGACTATTGCCCCTAATCCTTTTGATTTATTATCATTAATGGAATGATGTAAGTTTGTTAATATCCAGTTTTTCGAGGATGCTGATTTTGTGAAAAGAAATGAAAGTCATCACTTAAGACTTTTTTTTAAAAAATTAATTAATTAATTACTTTTTGGCTGCATTGGGTCTTCGTTGCTATGCATGGGCTTTTCTCTAGTTGCGGCGAGCGCAGGCTACTCTTCATTGTGGTGCTCAGGCTTCTCATTGTGGTGGCTCCTCTTGTTGCACAGCACCAGCTCTAGGTGCGTGGGTTTCAGTAGTTATGGCATGCAGGCTCAGTAGTTGTGGCGCACGGGTTTAGTTGCTCTGCGGCATGTGGAATCTTCCCAGACCAGGGCGAACCCATGTCTCCTGCATTGGCAGGTGGATTCTTAACCACTGCGCCACTAGGGAAGCCCTACCTTAGACTTTTGAATTTGGAAAGCTGGTTATACGAGAGGTGGAGAGCCTTCTTAATCTGATCTTAGGTGAGCTGCTGTCAGTGTTCTTCAATCTTGATTAACTGCTTCCTGGCTGTCAGCTCCATGGGCAGTTCTACCCTGTCTTCTCTGCTTCAACCCAAATTACTGCTCTGGCCAGATGTAATAGACATATACCTTGAACGTGAGGAACACAATACACTTTCAGAAATAAGATACATATCACACAGTGGCAGAACATAAGATCCCTCTGAAGAAATCAAATCATCTGTTATGTAGTGTTCTCTTAGCACTCAATGTGTCAGTTTCTCATATTCATTGCTGTGAGGACTTGGTTAATGTCTCAAAAGTATGCTTTATAAGGGCATGGTCTGTAGATGTTTGGTGTGCTATATGTGGACTCTGATCTTAGTGCCTAACTCAAAAGTGCTTAAGAAATATGAATTGGAGGAGTTCTGAAGAAGGAAACATCACTGAGAAATAGGGGAGTAAAGAAAACTTTATCATGTGAATCTGAATACAGTGTAGAACTATCGGTAACATATGGAACTGTGGGGAGTATCTAGATAGAGAGCTGGTTGTCCTGTGATCCCAGTGAGGGGAGCAGCATGGACACAGGGAACAAGGTCAGCATGTTATAGATGTTCTGATTTAGCTTCAGCAGAGAGTTCCTACGTGGAATAGCAGAAGAGGAAGTTAAACGTGTGAAGTGGATGGATGACGGAAGACTTGGCTTAATGTTCGTTAGAACTGGTTTGAACAGGTTGCTGGGAGCCTATCTCTTCCCACCTTTGGGAAATCAACTATGATGAGAGTATTTACACTGTAGAAATAGGAAAGTGGTACAAATTAGGGCTCTCCCTCTTCCAGTAAGCACCGACACAGAACCAGTTACTAAACATTTATAAGCAAATCACTACATTGGATGTTCAGCTTCAAAGGTGGTGCTTGTTTCTAGGTTCAAGTAAGAGATAGCAAAATGAAGCTAAAATATTTGTAAGATTAAAAGCTGCTACTTAGCACCATCATAGTGTGGAACTATTGTAATGAATAGAAACTAAAAATACTGAAGCTAGTAATTTCAGTTAGAAAATAACATGACAAAATCGATGGTTTGGGAAGATCTGCTTCTTCTGCCACTCTTTCACACTAATCTGTTGCCTTGATTTCTTTCCTTAACTTTCTTCAGGTCAGTGAAACTCCTCCCATTCTCAGAAAATTATCTTGTTTTAGGATAACATCAATCCGAGAAAATTGTGACCCTGAAATTTTAAAATTTTATTTGCTTTTATATTCTATATCTGTATTTTTCCTTATAAAAAAGGAAATGAAACAATTTCTTGTATGAATAATGCATTATAAAAATTGGTAATGTATAAAGGTATAAAAGAGAAACCACCCATACCATATAGATAGATAGCCATTGTTAAACATTTTTTTTTACTATTCTTCCAAGGATAATCCACTAATTCCAATTTCCTTTCCTTCTTTCATTTTTCTTTGTAGTACTTACCACCGTCTAATAAAAATACTTAATTTTTTGTTTATTCTTTCTCCTCTTCTAGAAAGTATCAAAACAATATAAATCCACCTATATTTTTCCTCCTAATTTCAAGATTTTGTTGTTTACCTTAATTTTTAAATCCATGTATGGGTTAAATGAAATTTGAAATAAATTATGAGATTGGCTTCAATATTTCTTTTTAACATTCTTCCTCATTTGCCCTAACACCATTCAGTGACTGTTGTCTTGAAATGCCACTGTTACCATATCCTGTATTTCCCGAGGTACTTAGCTGTGTTTCTTGTTTTATATTAATTTCATTTAATCATTCATTGTGTCATTCATGCAACAAATACTTACTAGCTATTACTATGTACCAGGCACTGTACTAGTTGAATGGTATTGGGACAATGGGTTTCATCCCCAATTAACTCAGGGTTCTTTTTAAAACTCTACATAGTCCAGTCTATCTTAGTCTAGCAAATCAGATTCTTTTCAAGTTCTTGCCTATGAGTCGAAGATTTAAGCAGTGCAGAAGTGGAGGTGAGTGTGATAATGAAAACCAAGGGGGAAGAACAAGGAAAACATGCAGAGGACCCAAGAAGAGAAAAGTTAAAATTTTGACATGGTACAAAGGTGAAAAAAAAAAAATTGTCTCTGACTTTAAAGCCTTAAATCACCCTGAAAAGAAAAATCTATATTCAAACTCTGTGTTAGAGATAGAATTACCCTAAGTGAAATATTTTTTTAAAAATTTACTCTTTCAAAATTCACATTCATTCACTTATTTAGGGAAAAAATGAGGGCACATATAGAATAAATTTTAGTATAATATAAATTAAGAAATTAATAAGAGAGAAGTTCCTGTATATATGGAACTTACTAATTTGTCAGTTAAGAAGTCAGAAATAACAGATATAGCACTGTGGATGCGGTAATAGAAGCGTGCAAAAGGGAGTTTCATCAACGCCCAAATAGAGAATGGACAGGCTTTCCAGAAGAGGACAAGTGAACTTGAACTGTGTCTTCAGATTTGAATATGAGTACTTCAGAAGCGGAAGTAGAGAATGTCATGCAAGTTCAAAGATTTCTCTAAATCGACATATAGAGAGTGAATTTCAGGAAAGAAAAGAACTTGAGCAAAAGTTCAGAAAAATAAAATCACTTGTGCTTGAAGAAGGGCTGATGCATCTAAATAGTCCTGTTGTGTAAGTGCGAGTAGAGGAGACGAAAAAATATTGGCTTGGGTCATATCTTAGAAGACTTTGTGTGAAAAACTGTTGGCTACATACACAATATTCATTGCAACCTGTTTTCCTTACAAATGGAACCCTAGTTTTTTCACAACAATGATATACACAAGAAAATGTACATTTCCAAGGCTTCTGGGCAAGGTCAGATTACACAATTTTTCATGTGTTTTATTTATTTGAACAGTTATTTATTGGTATCTGCTCTAAGCCAGGCACTGTTCTAGGCACTGGAAATACAGTAATTAAAAAAACAAACAAATAAAACAGACAATCTCTAATCTGGATGAACTTAATTCTAATGGGGGAAAGGGAGGACATTCAACACAACCCCCTCCGAAATGTAAAATATAGTATGCTACACAAATACTATGGGGAAAAAAACAAGAAAAGTGTTTTATTTTCAAATAGGATGGTCATAGAGAGCCCCATTATTGAAGCAAAAATTTAGAGGTGAGGAAGCACTCCTTGTTGATTTCTGGGGAGAGAAAATTCAAGGCAGAGGAACAGGAAGTACTGATACCCTGAGTCAGCAATGTGCCTAGGGGGTTCAAGGAAAATAAAGAATAGTAGGAAAGAAGGTCAGAGAGGAATTCAGAGGGTAGATACTCTAGAATTCTGTAGGCACTTCACTCTGCGTGAGATTGGAAGCCGTTGGAAACTTTGAGCAGAGAAATGGCAGTCTCTGACTTGGCTTTTAACAGGATCTCTCTGGCTCTTGTGTTGATAGTAGACTGTAAGAGATCAAGGTTAAAGGCAGAGAGGAAAGTTACGAGGTTATTAGAATCATCAATGAGACATATTAGTGGCTCAGACCAGGATGGTAGTAGGGAAGACGAAGAGAAGTGGTCAGAGTCTGTGTACTTTGTATTTTGAAGATAGGGAGTTTGCTGAGAGCATATGAGTGTGAGAATAACGTAGGAGTTGAAGAAAATTGCGAGAGTTTATCCTAAACTAATAGTAGGATGTTATGACTATTAATTGAGAAACCCAGATGGGAAAGATTTGGGAGAAACAGAGTTTTTGTTGCTGTTGTTATTGTTGTTCTGTTTTTGTTATTTATTTTTCTAAGGTGTAGACATCAGGGATTTGGTTTGGGACTTACAAAATTTGAAAGGCCTATTAACATTTGCATAGAGCTGTCAAAGTGACACTTGGATTTAGGCAGGGGAGAAATCTTGTTGAGAGATACTTATTTGGATCCTGTCAGCATAAAGGCAGTGTTAAAGCATTGAGTCTACAAAAGGTCATCAAAGGACTGAATGTATACAGAGAGTGTGAAGGGAAGAGCTGAGTCCTGGGGCATTCCCTTGCAAAGAGTTTGAGTGGGGAGGGGCATTAGCAAAGGAGATGTAGAAGGAGCAGCCAGTGAAGTAGGAAGAAAACCAAGAGAGTGGGGTGTTCTGTATGTCAAGAAAGTCTCAGAGTGGATAGAGAGATTATTTCAAGTGCATGCTACAGTACAAGCTAGAAGAGAATGGAAAATGGCCATTGAATTTGGCAATGTGGAGATTGTTGGTGAGCTTAGCAAGACATTTGAGTAGAGTAGTGGAAGTTAAGATCTGGTTTAATTGAGGGCAAGAGAAAATGAGAAGAGAAGTATTGGAAACAGTTGTGATGCATAAGTCATTTCTTCAAGGAACTGTGCTATAAAAGTCAAGGGGGCTGTAAACCTGAGATTGTTTTGAAACTAAGATGGAGAAATGAGAAATAAGCATGTTTATTTGCTTACTGGAAATAATAAGTGACAGAGAGCACTATTCTCTGGTGGATGAAATAAACGGAGATCCTGTATACAAGAGAAAGTTTTGGAAAAATATCTAGTCTTGGAGCTGGTAGATAAGAAGATGTGGTGATGGAAGCTTATGGAAATTTTCTATTGCTTGCTTCAGGTTTCTCAGGGAAATATGCAGGAAGGTCATGAGCTGAACGTGAAGATGTGCTATGGAGATATGGAGGCTTAAGTAGAGGAGAAAGTATGAACTAGGCCTTGTTGGACAGTGGGGAAATGAGTGAACTAGGAAAGATTGATGGGAAGCAGGAAGGCTCCCTTCCACTCTTTCCTACATGGCTTAAGGATGCAGTGATGAGGGCACAGTAGCAATCTTGCAATCATGGTACAAGAATTATGAGGACAAAAGTTTCACGTGAGTAAATGGAAAGAACCTTTAATCTGTTCTGTCATTTTGGAGACACTCTACATTCCCTTTACTTACTTCTAGACTTCATGGTATATTAGAAAAATAAAATGTCTGTTTGGTTAATCCATGGTAGTTTGGTCTCTGAATATATGCTCCTGAACTCTATCCTAACATATACTATAAGCTTCGCCTTATTTGTTAGATGAAGGAAGTCACTGAAGTTTTCGAAGAAGGATAGGGCATGACTGCTACTGAGATTTAGGCGATCACTCTGTTATGGCAGTTGGATTTTCCCAAAGTACGCATTACCTCCATTCCTTGAGAACACTGGTTTGGCTTAGAGTCAAATCATCGTATAGAATCTACTGACGCTTGTGGCAGGAAGGGGAGTTTTTCAGTAAAAACTCATTGAAATATGGTGTTAACAGGTTGTTTTTTATCTGTTGTGAAATTATTAGGTGAATGCAGTGGTGTTAAAGATGCCTGTGAATAAATTGCTGTAATCCTTCAAATTTATAACAGTAGACTTTAGGTTCCCATCATGAATTTTGGAGATACCCTGTCAATGTCTCCATGTAAACAACAGTCAGAGTGAAGCATGGCCTTCAAAATATCATAAAAGTTGTATTTTATCATTGAAGGTCCTATATTCATTTTGGGTTGGTAAATATATGTCCCTTAAATAATCATTTCTTATTAAATAACAAAGATAGATTTTTAAAATTGGGATTATTTTGGCATTATTTAAAGGTTAGCAAGTAATAATCTTTCATTAACTCTATTAAAAGCCTGTCAGATATCTTCCAACTCAGGGTAACATCTGCACCCTGAGATATGTGTGGTGGTATTCTGGGAATACCTAGACAGTCAATTTGTATCATGGCAATAAATTAAAAATACTTTTCTGTTCAAAATAACTACCAATTTGTTAAGTGACAAAATGCTAATTATCATGATTTTGAAGATCCATGAAAAAGACTACATAACGAAGCTTTCTAAAGCTAAATCCATAGATGACCCTCTTATTTCATTGATTTGTTTACTTATGTATTTTGATTTCTTACTTTGTGCCAAGCATTGGGCTAGGTGGAGAGAAAAAAGCAGCAGACAAGAAAGGCAGGCCTTGTCAACAGAGAGCAAATCTATTTTATGAACGAAAGGAAGAGAACTAAATTTACTGAGCACGTACAAAGTGCCAGTCACTTTGGACCAGGACCGTGATGTATATGTTACCTACTCACTGCTCTCCTGTCCTATTGCTTACTGCAGGGCCATGCAGCTGTAGTGCAATCAATAATTGAATGTCTTTCTGGTTTAAAACAGTTGAAGGGATTGAGAAATGAATGTAAAGTAAGAGCCTCTTCTTGAAAGGTCAACAATGAACTATATTTGAAATATATTCATGTAACCTCAAAATTGTAGCACTTAGAAATTTCAGTATAATGAAATTTTATTCTAGATTTTACCATTAGCTACTGTGCAATGAACATTTTAGAAATTATTGCCATTAAGAGAAAACTGGATGTAAGATTTAAATATCAGGGAGTTCTTTAAACTTAAATAAGTCATATTCATTACTAGAAGATAAATATTGTCTCTTTTTTAACATTTAGAGGTTGCTTACTTAGTTTGTGGACTATTCTGGCTTCATCAAAGTCATTTTCTTTAATTTCCCTTTGCTTGACTTACAAAAGTTTCTCTATTTCTTACCACTTTTTCTTCAGAAAGTTCTTCAAAAATTTGATGAAGAAGACAGTTGACAGTTGAAATTAATGATTAAATGAGGTATTTTGTTGATGTTGTGTTCCAAGTACCCAAATTTTATATATATATAATAGATATATATATGGAAACTTGCTGTAGTTGCATAGATTTTTGTTGTTGTTGTTTTGCTCTTTTACTCAATCTCCTAGCTTTTGCATTGTTGCTTCTACTTTAGAAGGTTTATCATGTCATGTGCATATTACAAAGGAAATCTGCTTACAGGGTAGTACAAACCTTCTTAGTGGGGGAAGATGGATGATTTTATTCTATTACCTTTCCTTTTCAGTAATTTCAATGTTTTTAACCCATTAGAATAGTATTAATTTGATTAACAAAAATTATACGTTTAAATTTTTAAAATAAGTCTTGGAAATAAATAATTAATGTATACCTCTTTAATTCTCTGCTAAACCCATCTGGGCAATAAACGTAAACTTCAGACAATATTCAATATTTTAAAAACAGTACCAAAATACCAGTTTAGTTATTATATCACTGAATTAACCACTGTTTTGATGCTCAGTAGTGTTAACATTTATGCACTCACACTTAAGTGACCCGAGAATGGTTTTTCCTTTATGAAAGTTCATGACCTCAACTACAGAGGAAATGACATTTCCTAAACTAGACATATGCTTGTGAAGAAAATATTTCCTAAACAGTTGTCAGATGGAGTGACTGGGAGAAAACACCCAAAATACCAGATAAGAGTAGGTGGTAGAGAATATCATTTGCACATGAATAGATCAGAATTTCCATCAAGCTTAGAAACCTGAGTGGTTTCCATGACACAAGAAGATCCTAAACAAGATCTTTATTTTCATTAAACAACCCATTGCTGACATTTTTACATGAAACACACTGCTACTTAGCTAAAGAGGTAAATGTCTGAAGATTTTTGATTTTTTTTCCTATTACTTTTTTGTAAAATAATTTGAAAATATATTAAAATCCTGGAGTTTTGTGCATTTATTCTTTAAAAGAAAATGTCTATCAATAAATGCAGCAGTTAAAATTGTAGTGTGTCCTTGGTAAGGTGCATTTATTGTTGGTAATTTTTTTTTTTTTTGCAATATGTGGGCCTCCCACTTCTGTGGCCTCTCCCATTGCGGAGCACAGGCTCCGGACGTGCAGCCTCAGCGGCCATGGCTCATGGGCCCAGCCGCTCCGTGGCATGTGGGATCTTCCCAGACCGGGGCACGAACCCGTGTCCCCTGCATCGGCAGGTGGACTCTCAACCACTGCACCACCAGGGAAGCCCCTATTGTTGGTAATTTAATGTCATGAATTAGTAATTTATATTAAAATTTGTATTAAGATCATTGCTGATATTTCTGAGTATATGGACTTCCATACAGATTTTGTAGTTTGAATATAATATTGATTATACATATGTGTATATATGTATCTTTTTTGCAATAAGCTATATAGGGACCCTTTTTTTGAGAAAGGGAGTCTTGAGAATTATTTTAAGGCAAAATTTGCTTTGTAAGAAACATGGAAGAAATTTAGTCTATAAAGACATGGAAATTTGGGATAGATGCACTATTTTTTTAAATTAATAAGTGGTATACAATATTCTGCACATTGATTTCTTGGTCTATAAAATGGGGCTTGACAAGGAGGAGGGCTGGAGAGGGAACTGAATAATATTACTTGAGCTTATTGTCTATTTTTACAGGATTATAAATTTCTGAGGGATAGTTTAAACTGAGCATGAATTTATCCTTTTTTCATAGTTCTCTAAGTTTACAAATTGGTTATCTGACAGCTTCTTGCTCTCATGAAATATACATTTTCCTTCCCAAATGGAAAGGCAGAGAGCTTTTTTATTGATATAATTAAGATTGTTATTGCTAGAAAACAAAATTTTAAAGCATTGCCTATGTAATGTTCTAATAATTGGTAAATTTATAAATAAGTAAGATTTAGACAAGGAAATTAATTGATAAACATGATCTTTTTAAGAACTACTTTTACCATATTGTTAAAGAGGTAAAATGTTCTAAAAAAGTTTTGTATTTTCTTTTTGTCTTTGTTTTCCTTTTGCAAAATGACTTGATAAATGTATTATATCCCTAGATTTTTTGGGGGGGGTATTTATTGTTCAAAAGAAAACCTGTGTCAATAGATGAAACAATTAAAAATCTTCAAGTGTTGTAAAAAAAAAAATAAAAGAAGCCAAAATTACTAGAATCAATTTAGTAAATTAAAACTTTAATAAATGGATCATATATTCCAGTGACTGCTTTGGCTGTTTTTTCTAATAGTGCTTTTCTAATACTGTCCAGACACAGAGTCCAAAGATTCAGGGTGGACATGATCCTGGTGAGACAATGTTATTTGTTTCCCATGTTCCTGTGCTTAAATAAAATGAATGGGAGAGAATATAGAAAAGAGAGAACTAAAAAAGGGCGGAGAATACTACACATGAGTAAAGAAAATAGGTGAAGTTGGAATATTATGGAAGAAACAATACATGGATACACATAGGTATCATTAAATATTTCAAATTTAGTAAAATATTATTTTGAAAATATTTAACATTCAGAGATGATGATTCACTTACCTAAATTTATAATAATGGTCAAAATATACTTTATTAAATATTTACCAATGCAGGGAAATGTGTTTTATAAAAGGAGTTATATAAAAACTGGTACAGCCATCTGAGAGGTCATGATTTGGGACTAACAATGTGGTTAGGAAATGAATAATTACAGACTAAACACAAAGTAGTGACAGGGAAATCAGTTATTAGAATTAAGAGCTACAGACATTTTGTTGGTACAAAACCATAAAGAATTTTGGTTAATAATGTGGACTCTGAGTCAAATTGCTTATGTTTCAAATACAGGCATCACTTGCAAGCTGTGTAATGTTGCACAACTCTCTGTATCTCACTTCCTCATCTGAAAAATGAGGATGATAATAATAGAACCCAAACTCATATTTTAAGAGGATTAAATTGTATACATGTGTGTAGTTGTATATGAATGTTATTATATGATTGTGTAATTTGATGTGCATAATTGTGTGTGTGATTATGTATAAGTGCTTGCTTATGTGATTGTGGACTGTATGTAATTGTGTATGTGAAGGTGTGCATATGGTTATGTATACATGTATGTATATCTATGCATATGTGGTTCACATGTATGTGATTGTGTACATATATAATTGCATATGTGATTGCAGTGTGCAAGTAAGTGTGAAGCTCTCTGAGTATTTGACGCATAGTTGGTCCTCCATGGAAGTAAATTAAAGCTATAAATGATAATTGCATTGAAAGTGGGGGAAGAAAAGGAAGAAGGACAGGGGACAGGTTGAAAACATTTTAACTATCGACATTTTGAATGAAATTAGCATCCTTTTGTTCGTGTTCAGAAGGATGAAGTCTAGTTAGGAAGATTAATGGTGAGGGATTAATTTAATAGCTAGTGAAAAGAAGACAAAGGGGCACAAGGTAACACCTCAGAGGGAAGTGAATGCTAGTCTCAAATGTAAGCAGTTCATAAATCAATAAGTGAAAAAATTATTTGTATCTCTCTATAAAATTTCCTTGATTTGATTCTAGGTTCTCTACTCTGACCTTTCTAATGTAATTTTAAAGGGTAGAGTTTTTCTCCATTCTGCTTATATGTTTTTGTGGGTACATATGCTCATGTCCCCAAAGTATTTAGGTTATATGGACCTAGGGAAAAGTTTCTGAAATTTTTCAGCAGTGCTTTACAGTGTTTTTATTGTTGTTGCTGTTGGTATTGTTTCCTTCTGATATCACATTAAAATTTAGCTTATTTTAGGATTAAGATACTGTGAGTTTATTCTGCTGGCTTGTGAGCTTTAGAGTTAACCTTGGGCAGTATTTATTGAATGTTTGCACAAGAAGAATTTATGTCACTAGGAGGATGGTAAATACACAAGTTAATTATACCAAGGGTGACACATGGTAGATAACTATCTTTACTTATGTTTGCTGCTAACTTTACATATTAAATATTATCTAGATTCTAGATGCAGAAACATGTTCTGTCAACATGTAAAAATGCTCTCCACTTTGCTTTTATTACACAAATTTCTATCCTATTCTAATGCAAATTACAGAGTAAATTCTTTCTTCCACAGAAAACTTATAAAGGTGTTCAAATGAATTCAATAGGTCTATTTACAAAGACAACCACTGAGGAATAAGTTATAACAATGATAAACTTATATTTACTAAATTTTAAAATTTCTAAAACATGTTAAATCCACTGAGCAATTAGCTCACATATTAGTATCTCGTTGGTAGTGTTATTCTCTAAATCTTTTAGTTGAAAGCAAAGATTTGTGACTATTTAAACATCTTTCTTTTGAAGAACACAAAGTATTTCTGAAAGTCACCTGAGCTCCATATCATTTCCATGAAATCCAGAAAATGGGAAGCATTAATATTTTCATGTTACAGCTAGAGAACAGGAATGAACTTGAGGTAGAGTGACTTGCTCAAGGTTATACATATAATGAATTGGTGGGAGAATTGGTGAATTGGGTTGGCAAAGTCAGTGACCACCAGAGTTGAAAAGACATTTTGCTTGAGAAGGTCACTGAGAGAAAAGGGTTCATTCAGGTATACTTAGTGTAGCTCATACCAAATTTTACTTTTATTCCTTTATAATTTTCCCAAACATGGAAAAATATTATCTAGAGATTTTAGAACTATATAGCGATATTTAACAATATTTTCTCCATTTTAATCTCCACACACTCAGGAAAACATATTCCTTAGCATTTTCCAGAGATGCCAGAATGAAAGTCAAATTCTAATTCCTTAATTTCAAAGGAACCAATGTGTGGCCTCTGAATATTTAAGCAAGTTATATTTGCCTCTTCTATTTTAGACAGAATAAACTTCTAACCATCCTTACAATGGAGACTTCTCTAAAGAAGTGTTCCTTATGTTGCTTTACTTAATCTGTCTAGAAGGTTGGAAGTTCAGGCTGATATGTATAAAATGAATCAAGGGCAATTTAATATACAAATCATTTATTACCATTGTCTGTCATGGTAATTTCCTTAGAATCTCATCATTAATGTCAGGGAGTATTAATTGAACATTGAATGTCAGACTCCAGAGGTGTAAAGAGCATGAGAAGCAGGGCTTCCCTTGGTTGGGCTTATGATTCATTTACCGAATGAGAAGATATATTTGAAAATATAGCTCACATAATGAGGTAGGATGTGCTAAGTACTAAATAAGTGGTAAAGTCAGTGAAGGACACTGGAATTTAGTAGTGGGAGGTTAAAATAAGTTGAAGTAATCGGGAGGGAAGTTTCATTAAAAATTTAGAAATAAGCTGGTTTTCAAAGGAAAAGAATGTGATTTCTAGTTAAGTGAGAATTCCAATTAATAGGTAATGGCTCCCCAGATCAATGTTAAAGATTATGAGACCAATTCAATGTATCAAAATATCACCTTTATTGATCAGAAAATTGGTTTGCAGAGTATATCTCTTATTCAAGGCCAAAATTTGATTTCCTATGACTTTCCTCTTAAAAATTAAGCCTTGGGGGGCTTCCCTGGTGGCGCAGTGGTTGAGAGTCCGCCTGCTGATGCAGGGGACACGGGTTCGTGCCCCGGTCCGGGAAGATCCCACTATGCCGTGGAGCGGCTGGGCCCGTGAGCCATGGCCGCTGAGCTTGCGTGTCCAGAGCCTGTGCTCCGCAACGGGAGAGGCCACAACAGTGAGAGGCCCGCGTACCGCAAAAAAAAAAAAAAAAAAAAAAAAAAAAAATTAAGCGTTGGGATTTGCCTATGGAGATATGTGAGTGAACAGAACAGATCCTTTTCTAACCAGTTGCTTGGAAAACCTCAGGATGCTTCACAACCAGTTGATGTGGGATAAATAAATAACATATACACACTACTATATATAAAATAGATAACCAACAGGGAACTACTGTATAGCATGGGGAAATATATTCAATATTTAATAATAACCTATAAGTAAAAAGAATCTGAAAAAGATATATATATATATATATCTTTATATACATATAACTGCATCACTGTGCTGTACACCTGAAACTAACATGACATTGTAAATCAAATATACTTCAATTAAAAAAATAAATTAATTAAAAAAAGAAATAAAAAGAGAGCAAAAGTGGGCAAAGAATATGTTCTACTTTCATGTGGACCTAGAGGGCAAGAATAGGAAAGGAGCATACTCTCTTTATAGGCAGGTGAATTCCGGAGGGATAGCAAGAGTCAGTATGATTGACCATGCATGAGTAGTGCCCTGTACCTCAGTCTCACTAAGTTATTCCTCTGCTATGGGAACGAGTAAACAAGGGGATTGGAAAAAACAACCAAATTTTTCCTTTTATTCTCAAGATGGTGTATATAAAGATGGAAAATTTCCAGCACTTCTTGTGCTATTTTATCAGCCTAGGTAAGAATGCAGAAAGAGGAATGAGTTCCATTGTGTCTGCTATAGGTGTGGGGTGAAGGATCGGTGGCATATCTGTTGCACATTTTCATCCCTAAAGATGACCATGAAGACATTTAATCAGAGATAATGGTGAGAGAGAAAGACATGGAGGCAGAAATAGGTGATTTGACCCAGATAAAATAGAAACAATTTTGCCTTGATTATGAGGCCAATACTGGGGGATGCTAGAGGACACTTAGTTATAAGTTTTTATAATTTTCTTCTCCCTCACAACCTTTCTTATTCTCTGTTCTCATTCTTCTTTTACATCTTGGAGAACACCAGCAATTGGACACTTCTAGTTTTGCCGGGAAGAAGAGGCTGTTTCCTTTGGCTGATGAAGCTTGTTCTGGATGTTCCAGACAAATTTTTGCTGCATAGCAGTTTCTCTTTGTGAGGTGTTCAAGTGTCCAGTGGGTTTTTGAAAGTAGAAATATAAGTTTGGGAAGGGGGCGAATAAGTCATGCAAGCTCACAGCAAAATTATTTCAAGAATTCTCCTTGTCTTTTTATGGTTCCCATGTACTTTTTTGTATTATAATTGTTTATTAAACCATCAGTGTTTTGAGAGCACCTGGTAGAATTTCTGACTCATGATAGGCTCTTATTTATACACTGAGATATTTTCTTGGGGCAGGAAATCTGGATCAGTCTATTAATGATTATACCTAATAGAATGTATATTTGCAATCCCCAGTAGTCTTGGGATGATAGGCAGGGCAAGGATAATAACTGTTACCCTGTTATGATTTTTGCAAGTTCATGCTGTTATGTTATTATGACCTGGATTCAAATGCTGACTACAACACTGAAAAATCTGCAGACCTGAAGCAAATCATCAGACCTCTCTAACCTCAATCTGCTCACCTGTGCATTAGGGATAACACTTTCTGCCTTGCCTACCTTACAGAATTTTATGAGGATAAAATACAACAATAGAAAGCTAGAAAGTGCTTTACAAATATACATAACTTTTAATAACATCTCTGAGACAATTAAAGTGAGCTATAAGATACTTCATTACCTAATCCTTAATTTAAATTGCCCTTTCCTGTAGAAATTTATTAAACTCCATTCTGTATTCACCTCAAAACCATCTAAACACACAGCCAGTGGGCCCTCTAGCAACACTGGCTGATGATAATTTGTATACACCATTGTCTGTGATCTTGGCAAACATAAAATATTAAAGAAAAAGACATGCTTATTGGGGGCCAGTCGTCCTTAACTGTTAATATATACAGAAGTATTACAAAACTGAAGTTTGTTTTTAGTAGTTTACATTTTCTGTTTTTAAACTACAGAAAAATATTTTGAGCTTTACGAGCATTAACCTTAGTATGAATTCTTTACTGGTTGGATATCATTATTTGATAACCTTAGAGGATAGAATTCTATATGAGAAGTTAGATGTTGGGGTGGAAATGGAAAACATAGCTCATTTGTGTGTTTCATAGCATGCTTGTCATTATCCGTATTGGTGATGTTAAGTGTCAGTGTATCAGCGCTGACTGCTTTCGACATGAGCTGTGTGTTCTTTCAACAGCTAGCTTTATTCACACCTCTATTTTTAGTAGATATTGTTTAATCTTGAAGTGTAAAAAACCATAACACAGTCATCATTAAGTACAGCTTGAAAACACATTCTTCTGAAAATACTCACTCTCCCCCAGAGTATACTTTGGACACTGAAACATTGACTTGGGAACAGATTGATAATTGGCATTGTTTTGCCCTCACAAATGATTATTTTGGAACTAAATAAGATAATGTTGACTGTGTTGTATAAACACAGCAGGATCCTAAAGTCTTACTTTTATTTTGTATCAAAATATTTGTCAGTAACTTGACTAATAAATAAAGTTTTTAAAGTGGTAATACTTGGTCAGTATAATAATCTGTCAAGCATATCTATTTTATTTATTTATTTTAATTAATTTTTATTGGCGTATGGTTGCTTTACAATGTTGTGTTAGCCTCCACTGCACAACAAAATGAATCAGCCATACACACACAGATATCCCCTCCCTTTTGGACTTCCCTCCCATATAGGTTACCACAGTGCATTAGGTAGAGTTTCCTGTGCTATACAGTACGTTCCCATCAGTTGTCTATTTTATACATAGTATCAATAGTATATATGTGTCAATGCCAGTCTTCCAATTCCTCCCACCCCACCCCTCTCCCCCTTTGTATCCATACATTTGTTCTCTACATCTATGTCTCTATTTCTGCCTTGCAAATAAGATCATCTATACCATTTTTCTAGATTCCACATATGTGTATTATTATATGATATTTGCTTTTCTCTTTCTGACTTACTTCACTCTGTATAACACTCTCTGTGTCCCTCCACATCGCTACAAATCACCCAATTTCATTCCTTTCTGTGGCTGAGTAATAGTCCATTGTATATATGTACCACATCTTCTTTATCCATTTGTCTGTCGATGGACATTTAGGTTGCTTCCATGTCCTGGCTATTGTAAATAGTGCCGCTATGAACATTGGGGTGCATGTGTTTCTTTGAATCATGGTTTTCTCTGGGTACATGCCCAGTAGTGGAATTGTTGGGTCATATGGTAGTTCTATTTTTAGTTTTTTAAGGAACCTCCATGCTGTGTTCCATAGTGGATCTATCAATTTACATTCCCACCAACAGTGTATGAGGATTCCCTTTTCTCCACACCCTCTCCAGCATTTACTGTTTGTAGATTTTTTGATGATGGCCATTCTGACCAGTGTGAGGTGATACCTTATTGCAGTTTTGATTGGATAATTAGTGATGTTGAGCATCTTTCCATGTGCCTCTTGGCTATCTGTATGTCTTCTTTGGAGAAATATCTATTTAGGTCTTCCACCCATTTTTTGATTGGGTTGTTTGTTTTTTTGATATTGAGTTATATGAGCTGTTTGTATATTTTGCAGGTTAATCCTTTGTCAGTTGCTTCATTTGTGAATGTTTTCTCCCATTCTGAGGGTTGTCTTTTCATCTTATTTATGATTTCCTTTGCTATACAAAAGTTTTTAAGTTTAATTAGGTCCCATTTGCTTATTTTTGTTTTAATTTTCATTACTCTAGGAGGTGAGTCAAGAAAGATGTTGCTGTGATTTATGTCAAAGTGTGTTCTGCCTATGTTCTACTCTAACAGTTTTATAGTATCTGGTATTACCTTAGGTTTTTAATCCATTCTGAGTTTATTTTTGTGTATGGTGTTAGAGAGTGTTCTAATTTCATTCTTTTACATGTAGCTGTCCAGTTTTCCCAGCACCGCTTATTGAAGAGACTTTCTTTTCTCCATTGTATATTTTTGCCTCCTTTGTCATAAATTAGGTGGCCATAGGTGCGTGGGTTTATCAAGCCTATCTATTTTAAATGCAGACATACATACACATACACACGTGCCCATATATGCTGGGCACTTATTGTAAAATGCTATGATATAAATGTTAAAAAAAAAAAAAAGAAAGAAGACTACAAAGATACAAATATTGTGCCCTTTGTGTCATTAAAGATTATGCTTTTGGAACTTGGGAAATGGACCTGGTTCTCAGACCACCTTCTTTATCTTTATCAGAAAATATAAAGAACAAGGATCTATTTTCCCTTAAACTCTGTTTCCTGTTAATTCTAACTCCTTACTTTCCAGGTCTGTTTGTGACCCAATCAATATTTTAATTAGCAAATCCTTGACTTTCCTTACTCCCTTGCAGAGGTGACCTTGACACCTTTCTTTGCTTGCTACAGATTAGAGGAGCAAATATACCACACCAGTGAATATGTGACAGGAGACTCTATTTAGTACAGCCTAGTTGTTGTGCAGAAGCCATATGACTGGCAAGAGCTGCTAGGGTCACCACTACAGAGAACCAGCTCTTTGCTATATCCTGAAGGCAAAATGTTCAGACTGAAATGGTGCAGCAATGGCAAAAATGTGAGATGTTGGGTAAAATCTTTGCATTCTTCAGAGGCCATAATAGCCATGGATCCAACTCTGCCTTACATATTATTGCATTGTTACAAGTGTTCTTAAAAGTGATAAATGTTCTCAAAGCTAGTGGGAAGCAGCTGCATAGCACAGGGAGATCAAGTTGGTGCTTTGTAACCACCTAGAGGGGTGGGATAGGGAGGGTGGGAGGGAGACGCAAGAGGGAGGGGATATGGAGATATATGTATACATATAGCTGATTCACTTTGTTATACAGCAGAAACTAACACACCATTGTAAACAATTATACTCCAATAAAGATGTTAAAAGAAAAAGTAATAGATGTTCTCAAGTTGAAGCAATTGGTAGAATTTTACTCTTAATTTGAACAAACTCATAAAGAGTAAGAGTGAACCCATATTTTTTGGTGAGAAAGAAATTAGTCAAAGATAAGGATGTAGTTTTTATAGCTGGGTAGCAGATAGGAGAAGCCAAGATCAGAATCATCCAGTCTCTAAAATCATGACGAAGTTTCTCCTCAACCAGCTGTTACACAAAAATTACTATAAAAATAATTTTCTTGCTTTTTTTAAAGGCAGAATTTTAACTCATCCTGAGAATGTATTTACAGAGCAGTTGGTACAGAAGAATGATGGTAATATCCAAAATAATCAAAATATTAGCATTGTAAGGATTGGATTTACTAGTGATATTCTTTTTTTCATTTAAATACCATTGCATATTAGCAGCATTCTTTACGAGGCTGGGTTAGTTCTCAGAAAACTATAATTTATTTTATATTTTATTTAGCTAATGTTTGGTTCCCCCTTGGAATTATTTTGGTATAACTCAGTTTTTGCCATTCAGTGTTGATATCTAATCTACTTTGTATAAAATCACAAAATACTTGTTGTAGTTTTATTACTGTCATCGTTAATATTATTACCAGACCTTGTGAGAAGATCTGAAATCTACATGAAATCTTATATATTAAAATGACTGAAAAATGGATTATTTAACTTTTAGTGTTAATTCACTTAATAAATTAATTTCAGAGGAAGGTCACGTTTTAATTCTGGGTGACACATTTCTAAGACTGCTCAGGATGGATCTTATTTTGAAAGCCACACAATTAAGTTGATCCACATAGATCCATGTGAATCTACAGTTTACTCAAAGGTCACTGGACTCTTAAGAATACAAAATAAGATACAGCATCATTAGCACAGGAATATCTGAGTCTGGTGAGCCTCAGACAAATTGGGAATGTTATTCACTCACTGTGATGTTTAAAGCCTGTGATGTCATTTTAGGACTATGTAGATAGTGGCCAGACAAGGACAAAAAAAAAAAGAGCTGATTCATGCTGAAGAAAGAAAATCCTAAATAATAAGGCAATGGCTTCAAAGCAGGAAATTACTTTCTGAGTAAGATGCTCCAGGGCAAAAGTCTTTCTTTAACAAATATTGTTTAAGGCAGTGAAATCTGTTTGCCATCATTTTTTTCCTCCTAGGTGATTAAATGCAGAAGAAAAACAGTCATTTGATAGCCACGGAAGCTATTTACTGAAAGTATATTCAATCACCATAAACATTATTTTTACAGCAAGACTAGCAAAAGATACTATGGGGAATCCCATAAAACATGTTTTAAAAGAAAAAAATGATAGTACTGTATATTTTTATGAGGGTTTCAGAGTGATCTGTAGGCAGCTGTTTCCTCCAAGTACTGCCTGACATTGCAAACTCTAGTTTTGGAGCCAGATGGCATAAAATTCAGTTCCCAAATGAGAGAGATTTCATAGGCTAAAGGATAGGTTCAGGGCTTGTTTTATTCTGTGACTAAGGATGATTCCTGATTATTCTCTCTATATTTCTTATCTATAAAATGAGGTAAACCTATTGTAATATAAGCACTAAATAATTAGAAAATATTTCATTGCCCATACATTTTAAAGACAGAGGAAATAAACAGAGGAAGCCAATATGTTCTCAAATTGAAATTTTCTTTTTTTTCCTGTCTCCTCCTTCTGAAAATTTGACATAAGTTATTCTGAAGGAAAAGACTATCACATTCATTCTCTAGGGTTTACAAGTAGAAGTTGCAGGTTTAGTTTGAAAGAGAAAGGGCAGACCCAAACTCTCAAGGTCTAGACAGGCTTTATCCAGGAAAAGTGTGAGGTGCTACAGAAGGGAAGTTGCCAATGGATGTGATAGGACAAAACAGCTAATGTAAGCCCTGGTGTGAGTGATTAAGGGGTTCACTTATGTGGAGCTGTGACCCTTTATCTAGTCTGACTTAAGTGACTGTACAGTCCCCTAATGCTGGGTCAGTACTCCTTACATTGTCCTTTGGCTGTGCCTTGTCCTCTTTTTTCTTAACCTTCTCTTCCAGGAACCCTTTCATCTCTCTTATCATTTCCCAGTGCAAGGGGAGGAGTTGCCTTTTTTAAACCTTCCAACTTTTCCTTAAGGATGTAGACTACGGAAATACAAAGATTAGAAAGAGACTCAAGATTTTTTTTTTTCAGTTCTGCCATATCACCTTCTTGAGATAATAAGTATAAAATCACCCAAATCAGTTTTTCTCAACATAGACTGCACAAAAGCATCATCTCTGGGAACTTTTGAAAAATACCAGTGTGTGAGCCCCACCCCCAGAGGTGTATTGCAGGCAAAACTATTTTTTAAAAGCACTTTAGTGTAGTCAGCTTTGAACATCTGGTTAGGTATTTGAATGGGGAAAGGCAAAGATGAGAGAGGAAATGAAGACGAAATGGTGAGGAACTACTAATTAATATTTTTAAATTATTTTGTGTATATAGTTTTAAACTACAAACTGTGTTTACATCATTGTCTCAAAAGATAAAGCATACCTCCAAAAGGAAGTTTATCACTACTCAAAGTATTCAGAAGATTATGTTATAGGCTTGGAAGACATTTTAAGTGTATTTTGAGTCCTAGCAGTGTGGCTGGAATGTACGTGTTGTCTATGAATATAATTATATTGAAGGAGAACTGTAGAGCTGGAATCCACACTTCTGGCATGTTAAAAAGAGCAATACTATAATTTTAGTAAGTTCAGTTCTTGTATGGTTACTAGACATTGTCCAAAAAACCCAAAGTAGCATTTATATGTAAAAATCTATAATAGAATCAATGATACATCTGCACTTTTTTAAAAAGGTAAAAGTGACAATTTTCCTTAATCTTCCTCATAGGCTTATTGTACTGTGACTTCTCATGGAAGCCTGGTCCCTGAAAATTTATCTGAAATATCAAAAATTTCATACATATTCTGACATATGCATGACTCAGGTGACATTTCCCAAGCTTTGCACATTGGCCCAATGATTTTCTTCTATGATGTCTTCCTTAGAGTTCTTCTTCCTTTTCCACAGTTTTAATTTCCCTGTTATTTGGATAACATTCAAATCTGTCACAGCCCCTTTATCCTCTTAAATGGTTTTACATTTTCAGATAATTGTTGAATCATTCCAAAGGAAATGTGTTCATGATGCTGTATAAGGGCAGTCATCTCTGATTCCTTTTCATATGGGAAGCTTAAGAAAATACATATTGATTTTAATGGCCCCCATTCCTTATTTTCAATCTATTTGTCAATAAGAACAATGTGAGATCACAATTCAGAAAAAAAAGTAATAGCCAGGATGATATAATATTCTTAATTATACCAAAGAAGCCCTGGGATATTCCTCAGTTATATTTTGAAATATTTAAGACAGAATTATATTATATTCTTTCAGTATACTTAGAATTGTATGTTCAAGTACAAGTAACTACAATTAAATAATAAAATCCATGCATTTAAAAAAAATTAACTATTTCTTTTAATAAATGTAACAAATATCCTGTATAATTTTAATAGTATGTTTTTCTCTTGAGAATGTGCTGAGCTACTGGAAAATAACTGATAATGGACATAGTACTTTATTATCTGAATTTAATATACAGAGAATTAAATTTAAGAAAGACCATTAAATGTGAACTCTAGGGTACTGAATTGGAAGAACTTGTTCCCAAAATATTTAAATTATTTTTATATAGTATATCACTCTCCTCTCTCTCTTCCCCCAAAGCCTACCTACTGTTATATGGAGAAAAATACTAGATTAATTTCTAGGATTTTAGTTACACCCAAATGCATGTAATTAAAACAATTTAATATGGCCTTTAAAATTATACTGAAGTGTGTGTATGTGTGTAATTACATCTCTAGTGCCTAATAAACCAAATAGCTTTTAAATAATAATAATAAAGATAAAACTAACTCTTAGGAACTTAGACCTTGATATTACAGCATTCTTAAATGTAAGCTATATTTATTTGAAGAGCAAGCCATTGTACAAAAGCATACTTGTATAAATGAAAAGTTAAGATGGGTTTATTTTTATAAATAAACGGACTTTTCATGTTTTATTTGTCTTGAAAACACCACAACGTATTTCCGGCACTATTATGACCAGAGGCTGTTTTGAAGTTATGCTGCGCACATAGCCAGTGTGCAAGGATAGGCTGGTATGTCTGCTATTTGCTTTTTGTATGAAGATTTTTTTCGGATGATTGAACCACTTTTGATTTGATAAGCACTGACCTGAACAATGAGGGTGTAGCTTTCCTTGCCCACCCTGGAATGTTTTTTTAAAGAGCTAGGGAAACAAGATAGCTAATTGTAAATTTCCTATGGGTATTTGGTTTTGTTTTCATCACAGAAGTGTACATGCTGAGGAGCTGGCAATAATCTGAAATGACTTCAACAACTTGGACCAATTTTTTTCCTCCGTTTGCTCAAATGGATATGTGTCCCTCTGGGTTGTCCATGAACATTATCTTTACATTTGATTTTGTTGGAGTATTTCTCTGATCATGTGGTGAGAGACATTAACTTACATTTCAGTTCTGCTGTAAAGAGAAACCCATGTGACATCTGGAGGCAATGGAAATGTCTCAAAGACTGTTTAGCTAGAGGAAATATGAGATATTTTACCTTCTTCAAAGAAATAATAATAATTATAAAATAGGAAAAAAAACTTTTTAGAGCTGGGGCTGTAGAAACTGATTTATATTAAACTTGTGGAAGATCGACCATAGTTGGCGCACTGGAGAGCCCTTGTCCAGCTGTAGGTGCAGATGTGTGCTTCCTTTAACTAGGTGTAGCTGGACCCATGTGAATGGATGAGCATTCTCTCTGAAAGAATTAAAGAAAGCCCCAGATGGAGTCCAAAGCAAACCCCAGAAAGGCATTCTAAGGGAAACTGGAATAAGAAAAAAACATAGATAACAAGTGAATTGCATACAAGAACAAAGGTTACTAGTAGATAATCAGGAATGGTTTCAGCCTTAGTTATGTGTTTAATCTGTGCAAGAAAAGGCACTTATACTAAAAACATATGTTTTGAAGTAATTCCCATAATCATTCTGGGGGGTGATCTAATATAATTCTTTATGTACAGACAAGGAAACATAAAACCATAGCGGTTAAGTGATTTTATTTTTGTCTGGAGGAGTCATTGCTTAAGCTTCCTGTTCCTATAGATGGGCTTAGACCATTTCAGAAAACCACTTCCTCAATGATCACAGTTATTTTTAATGTATACTTAAAAGAAATTGTATTCCCCATTGTCTTTTAAAAAATTATATTAACAAATACAAAGAATTTGATAATTGAATATCCAATAAATAAGCTAACTTACATTGAATTCTCATTTAATTCTCATTTTTTTAGGGGAAAATTTTCGCAAGAGTTTTTGTTCCCTCTTCTTTTACTTCCTTTTTTTGAGATTTTTCCAAGAATGAACATTTTAGTAGTGCTCTTAACATGATATGGTCCTGAAAAAAGACATATGCTATGACCATTTTTCTGTTGAAATTCAGTGAAATAAAATGTTCATAAGGTTTTAATTTTTGCTTTTCGTTTCTTATCATCATAATTCAGTCTTTCTGAAAATGATGCTTGTATTAGTTTCCTAGGGCTGCTGTAACAAAGTACTGAAAACTGGGTAGCTTAACCAACAGATATTTATTTTCACAGTTCTGGAGGCTAGAAGTCTGAAATCAAGCTGTAGGTGGAATTAGTTCCTTCTGCAGGCTGTGAGGAGAATTTGTTCCATGCCTCTCTCCTAACTTCTGGTAACCTCAGGGGTTCTTTGGCTTGAAGACGATATTCTCCCTATGTGTTCACACCAGCTTCCCTCTATGAATGTTGCCCAAAGTTCCCCTTTTCAAAAAGATGCAGTCGTATTGGATTAGGCCCACCCTAATGATCTCATCTTAACTTGATCATCTACAAAAACCTTATGTCCAAATAAGGTCACATTCAGAAATACTGATGGCTAGGATTTCAATATATTTTAGGGGAGGACACAATTAAACCCATAACAATGTCCTAAACAGGATTAATGTAAACTTAATGGTATCTTATATTCTCATATTTGTAGAACATTTCATTTGTTTATTTCTGTCAGTATTTAAACATACTCAAGACCAGACCTATTAAAAAAAAAAAAAAACAACTTCTTTCCACATTTTAATATACCACCTCTAGCTACAATTTTTATTTTTCTCTTCTTATATTTGAACCTCTTTAAAAAAAACTATTCTGTTTGTGATCTTCATTTCCATACCCCACATTCACCCCACAATATGTTTTTACATTACACCATACTGATGAAATAGCTCCTAATAAGGTTGAAGATGATCTCCATTTTGCTAAATCCATTTGAGAATTTTTTTTCTGCCCGCTATTTGTTTGTCTTTTCAGGGCCATTGTTGGAAGTTGCAATTTCCAACAGACCTTAGACGTGCCTGTATGTTCTTCCTGGCTGTGCTAAGCAACCAAGTTTCTGACTATTCTTTACTTGGGCCATTTCTCAGGATTGTGTTTCTAGCAAGCAACCCTGAGGAATAAGGTAACACTTTCTTCCAGATAAAGAGCATGCTTGCTTCCACCTTATATAAAAATGGTTAATCTTCCATGCTCAGTGTTCCTCTCCTATAATGCAACCCACTACATGTGCAGGTATCCATTGTGGGTACTTCACATCACTCCATGGGACTTAGGACACATGGGGAACCAGCAAGGGCATCATGCTACTATTTTTGCTGTGAATAATAAATGTCTTCTGCCAGCATTCATAAAGCAGAAACAGACTAGCTTCTTAGCTTGCACATAGAGAAAACTCTCAGACTCTTCATAGCTCTTCATAATCATTTGACATTATTGGAGTTTCTTCAAGTGTTACCATTGTGGCCATGCCTTTCAGATTTCCTTTGCAAGCAGTTCCTTTTCTACTGGGTTATCAAATTCTGGAGTTTCTTAAAGGTCAGAAAGAGTCCTTTTTAATAGTGTCTCACCAGGAAATTTCAACAAATCCACAGTTCTAGTTATCGTGGGGATGCCCAAATTTATTTCTGTAGCCCAGAACTCTTCTCTGGTATATCAGTATATCCAACTACTGACTTGACATATCACTTGGATAGTTTGAAGATATCACAAATTTACGATGTACATGACCAGATTCGTGGTCTTTCTCTTCAAACCTTGTCCTCTTTCACTATTCCTTCTCACAGTAAATGGCATCATCATTTATTCACTAGCTCAGGCCATTCCCTTTTGTATCCCTCACTCCTCCTATCTAATCTGTCACCAAGACCAATTGTCTTGTCATCTCAGTGTCTGTGGAATCTGTTTTTCTCTTCCTTGTTACCTTCACTCTGTTCTTAGCTATGATTATCTCTCAGGAGATCCTCCTTAACATGTCCCTCTACATTCATTTTGTTCTCCCTCCAATCTATTCTTCAACAGAAGTCAGAGTGAATGATCACTTTAAAACTCACACTGAATCACATCATCCTGCTTAAAATCTTCATCTTACTTAAGGTAAAAATCAATTTACTTCTACTCATTCTTTTGATCACAGCTCATGGAAAGGTTTCTATGACTTCCCAGTCAGATTTGTATCCTTTGTTGCATGCTCAGATATAACCCTATTCCGTTTCTTCAGAGCACTTTTGCAGATGGTATTTATATATCCTTAGTGTGATTATTTAATTAATAACTATGTCCCTTCTCAGTCAGTAAGACCCATGAAAATAAGGACCCATATTAGCTCACATTGTATCTCTAGCAAGGAGTACAGTGTTTGTCCCCAAACTGGCACTCATATTTTGAAAATGAACAAAAGAGAATGACCACTTTGAAGAAGCAACAATACACTTTTCCTTATCCTTAAACTAACAATTCACACAGAAACCAATGGGCTGTTTTAAATGGGTGACACAGTGGTTAGGATTCCATGCTCCCAATGCAGGGGGCCTGGGTTCGATCCCTGGTCAGGGAACTAGATCCCACATGCATGCTGCAACTAACAGTTTACAGGCCACAACTAAGGAGCCTGCCTGCTGCAACTAAGACCCAGTGCAACGAAATAAATAAATAAATATTTTAAAAATATATAATTTAAAGTCATATTAACCCTTAAAACCCTTCATGACTTCCATCACAATGAGGATGAATCCAAATTTCTTATCTTAGCTAGAAAATCCTATATGACTTACCCTCTGGCCAACTCATGATATTTCTTGTACAACTTTTTCTCTCTTCCACTACAATCGAGCTAAACTGGATACTCCTTCCTCATTCCCACCCAAAAACCCATGTGCCAACTCTTCCTCTTAATCTGTGCTTCATTGGCTCCATTTGTCGTTTAGATCTTGGTTTAAATATCACCCAAGTTTCCTGTCTGTCAAATCTTAACTGGTGATTCAATCATTCTCTCAGTACTTTTCACAAATTAGTGTTTTTCCTATTTGTTTATTTATAGTACATGTTCTGTAACTCCTATACACATGCACACACACACGCCTCACCCCACTAGAAAATTCCTTGCATGTAGACTTTCTTCTTTATTGCTGTACACCCAGAACTTAAAAGAGTTCCAGGTACATTGTAGTCACAAATAGATAATTTTTGAATAAATGAACACATTTTAAAATTTAGGGGTCAGGTAATTTCTAGCAATGCCATTGGTTTAAAAAATTAAAACTGCTTCAGATTACCAAACGTGAGAGTGATTATGATTTCTAACATGGCTCAAAATAATTTTTTATAATTTGAAGTTTGTCTCCAAAGCAGTAAGGAATCAGTCTAGAGAATCAGTAGGTCTCTGATTTTTTCTGTTTTCTTCATCACTGGTTTACCTTGAGAACAAGTTGTCTATTCCTTTTAACAAAGTAAGTTGAGTGAAGATTTAAATTAATGTGACAGAATGTACAGATATGTAATTTGAGGTTAGTGTAAACACAGAGGAGCCAAAGGATCCCCTAACAATCCTCTGATCTTAAAATATACCTCGCTTCCATACTCTTCCAGTATTTGGATTTGAAAGCAACAGGATGTACAGCCACAAATACTACAACACTGTCAAAAGTTGAACTTAATTATTTCAATTATCTCAACCTCTTCACCTTTAAGGTGTGGATGAACACTTTCTTTTTCCATTTTTTTTCTAGTTTTCTGAAGGTACTAACTTAATAAGAGCAAGATAGCTCGTGCATGAAAAGACTGAAATCTTTAAGACTCCTAAACAGGCGGTATTTAGACATATTTAGAAAGAAGTTAGAAAAAATTTAGCATGTGTTTGATACATTCACAAACACTAGAGGAAGAAAATATACCTCAAATGCAGCTCAGCACACCTCCTTTTACTTGCTTCCATTAGGTAGAAATTCTCCTATACTGTTGACAGCTTTTCTGAGATACGTTCTTGTCTTTCAGGGTTAACCTTAGGCAAAATTTTGAAATATTTAGAATTATTCTTGTGGATGTTGTATTAGTGCTTCCCTTTATTTTGACATTGCCAGTCCACTGTATTCAGAGGTCCAACATTTTAACTCCTTATTTTTATCTTTCCTTGGCATACTCTGTAACTTTTTCTTCCTTTTCCCTCCTTTCCCCCATCAATGGCTCTGTTGAATCTGATTCACAAATTCAAACTACTTGGGAAGAGCTAATTATTTAATGTATCACCCTTTCAGGAGATTTATTTCTGTTTAAGCCAGGGGCTATCCTATCATTCAAAAATGTGACTTTAATTCTCTTCCTGTTTAAGGATTTATAGGTTATTTTTTGGTAATCAAGTATGAACAGCACAGTTCAGCTTGAATTAACAAAGCTATATTAGGGACCTAAGTCCAACAATCACACGGTGCTGTGAAAAGAAGATTACGATTTGGCAAATGCCTTTAATAAAAGCTCTGACAATGTTTGAAATACGCAGCCTCCAAAACGGCAAGAGACACATCATGATGACACATAATCAAGTTTGTCACTTCAGACTTGTGAAGTGTAATCCCAGACCTGGTGGCAGGGTGGTAAGGAAAATAAAACCCAAGTCCCTTTTTCGAATATCAGTGAACCAAAAAGAAAACAAATAAGCCCAATGCCAATTGCAGGATGCAATCGTGAAGACCAGTTGTAAACAGCTCTCGTGTGTGGTTGTCCGAGAACAGTTTCATGTTTCCCAATTAGGTGTCTTTTCAGGAACCAAAATCCACATGTGCTTATTCTAATGTACTTGGGATCTGGTATTTTGGAAAAGGAGGGCCCTATGGAGAATCTCATTTACCAGTGGGTAGATGCAGAAGTCCCTTGCTTAAAACTCCAGATCCAAGATTCTTTAATGAGAGTTCAAATGTTCACTATCTACTTTTATTCCTCATCTTTAATTTTCTACTACAACTCAAGCATACGTGAGCATGAAATGATTATATAGCAACATCTCCATCAGTCAAGAAGTAACCTGGATAAATTATGCAAAATAATATTCGCTCAGTGTGGAGTATTCTATTTGTCAACAGTAAGTGGCAGCAGTTACCTAAGCATAGTATTATTATTAATAATAAAATGATTCTCTGCAGCTATGGGTTGGGCAGTGAGATACTGTTCTGGTTTTTAAAGACAGTCAGCAACTGTATTTTTATTAAATAAAGGATGGTCTTCTAGTTAGCATTCAGTCTAGAAGGTACTTTTTTCACTTAAAGCTATGGAACTCAGTAAGATAGGGACTTACTGAAGTGGATGATAGCAGAACTACTTTGCGTTGATGAAAAGCTTGAAGGACAGAGGTGACTCTTCTGGTTTGAAACAATATGGATTTAGGGTAAGTAGGCAGTGTTTAAGGTATACTGGCTAACAGATGTGTTAAGTGCCTAATACACATACATATGAATATAGATATATAGATAAATAAATATATGAATCATCTAATGGATATACTGCTATCTCTATCTCTGCATGTTCCCTCTAATCTTTATAATGCCTCTCCATGATGATTATTTTTCTCATTTTATATATAAGAAAATTGGGGCTTAAGTAACTTAAATGAGTAAGTAACTTAAATGAGTCCTAAAGTTGTATATTGCTCTACATTATATTAAGGTTTTCTGACTCTAAAGCTTGAGTCATGGACTACTTTCAGAAAGAAATCAGAAGATAATGCAGGATAGAACAGGGTGCAGAGATATGGTGTAGCAGCTTGGGTATTAGACATTCCTGGGTTTGATGATAGCTCTGTCAGGAACTACCTGGGATATCTTGGTCAAGATAATTAACTGTTGAAAGCTTCGACTCCTTATCTTTAATATGGGACTAATGATACTTCTTAACAGATTGTTGTGAGAGTTTTATGAGATAAAATATATGAATTGCTTAATAGAGAGTAGTAGGCTAGTCTGGTATGTAAGAAGCCTGGAAGTTGCCACTCTGTCCTAACAAGTTAAAATCTGAACAAATTGGAAAATCAACAACTCTTCTTAGATCTGTAAGGGAAATGAGGTCACAGGACAAATCACTGCCTTCAAAATTGGAGAGGCTGGCAGGCAAATATAGTAAATCAGTACTTACTGGAGCAGAAACCCACAAGTAGAAACATTAGTGGGAACCAGTACAGGGAGAGGAAAACCTGAACTGTAATTGATGAATTGCTGGAGGCTCGGTGTGGACAACTCTGAGAATTAAAAAGTTCAGTGGGGGAGTTTCTGGTGGCCTAGTGGTTAGGATTTAGCAATTTCACTGCAGAGGCCTGGGTTCAATCCCGGGTTGGGGAACCATCCTGCATGCCACCAAAATACAAAAGAAAAAAAAAGTTCAGGAGACCCAGTCAAATCCCATGGCCCCTGCCATTTTCATGACTCTTATCTCCAGGAGTTCTATCAGGACCCAGGTTCTCAAAGTGAGTATATATATATATACCCTCATGCTTCTGGCAAGGGGAGGGGAAAAGGAACCATGCCTGAGCACTTTGTTCCTCTTAACAAGGTCTGCCCTCAGGAGAAACCATTTAACCAAAGCCTAACTCGCTGGGATTTTATCAGGCCCCAACTGACCTGGGAAAAAGAACAGCTCAATTCCAGTCCAGTTGAGTAATCCTGTCCCACCAAGAGGGGGGGAATTAAAAATAAAAACTAAAAAGCACTTGTGAAGTCCACAGTCCAGAGGCATATACCCACTACAGAACTGAGACCTAATCATAGGTCTGTAGAGTGTTTCCCCTCCCCCACACCTCACCGCCACAGTTCCTTTTATCTAGTGCATCACATCCAGCTATAAAGAAAATATTACAAGGCATACTTAAAGGCAAAAAAGACAGTTTTAAGAGACAAAGCAAGTATTGGAACCAGATGCTAATATGGCAGATGTGAACATTATCAGACCAGCAATTTAAAACTACTATGATTAATATGCTAAGGGATCTAATAGATGAAGTACACAGCATGTAGGTGAGCAACGTAAGCAGAGAGATGAAAATTCTGAAAAAAGAACCAAAATGAAATGGTAGAGGTCAAGAACACTGTGACAGAAATGAAGAATGCCTTTGATGGGCTTATTATTAGTAAGCTGGACACAGCTGAGGGAAGAATCTCTGTGCTTGAAAATATCGCATTAGAAAACTCCAAAACTAAAAAGGAACCAGAAAACAGACTGAGGAAAATAGAAGAGAATATCCAAGAACTGTGGGACAACTACAAAAAGTGTAATATATGTGTAATGGGAATATCAGAAGGAGAAGTAAGAAAGGAAGGAAAAGAAAAAAATACTTGAAACAATAATGACTGAGAATTTTCCCAGATAAACATCAGATACCAAACCACAGATCCAAGAAGCACAGAGAACACCAAGAAGCAGAAATGCAACCCCCACCTCAAAAAATAAGAAAACAAAAAAACTACACCTAAGCATATCATATTCAAACTGAAAAAAAATCAAAGATAAAAATGAGTAGTAGGCATTAGATGATTAAAAGACCCCAAAAATAGTATGTAGCTTTAACATACCTATTGATATAACTGCTGCTTGGTAAATTGCCTGTCGATAATACCATAATGAGTCAATTATAAGAAACTGATTATTTTGCCATATTTATTTTACTGCAAGAGAAAAAGAGTTTATCATTGTTAGGGAGAGATACAGAAACTGATGGACTCTCTAGACTTTTCTAGTCCCCCTTGTGTGGCCCAGCATTTTTTATAAATTATTGCCTGAATGGATCTTCTCCTTGGTTACCTTACCAGATAATATAGATCCAAAACAAACATCAGTGTTAGCATATAGATTACCCTTCACAGGGGTCTACGGGAGAAATCATTCAAAATTGAAATAAAAAAAAATTGTATTCCAGTGGTTTAAAATCAAATTATGTGCAAAATGTGGGAGACTTCTATATAATGAGACGTTAGCAAGTAGCACATACTACTTCAGATAACTCTGTCACATCCACCTCTACCTCAACCTTTGGACGGTATTTCCCTCTTGGTATTAGAAGATATCTAGGGCTAATTTAGTGAATTATTTTAGATCATGAAAGGACAGAAGAGTTTACTTTCTAGTCTTCATACCTCCTGTCATATGACTGCTCTTCCTCTGTTACCAGAACATTTACCACAAAGGACTTTAAAAAGTTCTTGGTCTCTAAGAGACCTGCTGGCTCCATCTCATTCTTGGGTATGTAGCAGGGGTAACACTTTACCGGCAGAACAAAAAATGTGGAAACCTGCCTAGGTTCCTCTTCTAAAAGGAAGTAGGGTTGAAGTCTTGACAAAAAGAGAAAGTAGGAGAATTCCACGAAACAAAGTGAATTCTTCCATTTAGAATCCATGATAATTCCACATCTTATTTTCTATTCTTTTACATTGACTCTAGAATTTCAGTAAAGCCTTCGAATTTTGTCAATCTTTTATTTTATTAATGGATGTAAAACCTCTGACTTTATTTTTCCAAGTCAATATTTTTAGTTGTGGAAAACCCCTGTAAAAATTTTTAATAACAAAAACCTCTTAGTTTCTTCATATTATGTTTTCAACCTGTAGATCCTGGAAAAAAATGTTTATTTTACCAAACATATCAACAGAGGAAAATATTGCAATACAACATAATAGGGAAGAAATTTGTACTCAAATTTGTACTCAAATGGATTCACTTGCATAATTAGAAGCATATGCCCTGGGTCAAGGACTGATCTCTCTTGTGTACTGCATGGCATTAAAGAACAGGCTAATATTTAATAGATAATATTACCACTTGACTGGAGTTATTACATTTGGGTGGAGGTGTCAAGGCCTATTTGCCTTCATATGTGCCTCCTTTTAAGGTCATCACTAAAAATTTGACTTTCAAATTCAATCTTGTGCTGAGACCAGGTGAGCTCTAAGTTCTGTGTTTCCTATCTTGAGAAGGAATATTTAGGAAATGAATACAGAATTTGGAACTTGGATTCTTCTCATTTTAGTAGACATTTTATAAAAAGATGCTTATTCCTGGATTTAGGAAAAAAGAGATGCCAGATTGTGAAAGTAAAAAAGCAACGTTCAATTTAAAATTACTACAGTAATAGAGAAATAAAGGAAGAGCTCTCATAATAAAATGTTTTAGATTTTCTGCTTTAACTATTTCTAGCATTGTCCAGAGTGAACGTTCTTAAGAATATGCATTTTAACTTCAGACTCTTAAGAGGTCATCACAAACAAAAAAAAAATATAGTAAAAATATAGTAATAGATACCTTGACAGGATGCTTCCTGAACTGAAATCTTGAGTTTCTAATTTCTGTTGTTTTTATGAAGAAGTCTGTGTTGTACATCCACTAAAAATAGGTGAATTGTCTTGTCTGATAGCTTTACTCATCAGCGGTTGACTGGGTAAATGGTGTAAGTTCCTCTGAGTGGTATAGGTAGGTTAGGACAGTGGTCAAGACTTCATTCCACAAATGTGTATAATCATATTTTATGATCAAAGCATTGTCTTCAGGGATTTACTTTAAGAAATAGGGGCAGGGGGCTTCTCTGGTGGCACCGTGGTTGAGAGTCCACCTGCCGATGCAGGGGACACGGGTTTGTGCCCCGGTCCGGGAAGATCCCACATGCCGCGGAGCGTCTAGGCCCGTGAGCCATGGTTGCTGAGCCTGCGTGTCCGGAGCCTGTGCTCCGCAACAGGAGAGGCCACAACAGTGAGAGGCCTGCGTACTGCAAAAAAAAAAAAAAAAAAAAGAAATAGGGGCAGGGAACTCTGAGGGCAGGGTTGTGTTGGTGGTGAGAGAACAAATTTATTGAACTGCCTTAGACATAGATTTTCAAAAAGTAAAAATCTTTTCACATCAGAGAGGACCATGCATCAATGCAAAGATGTGTACTTATGTATATTTAGTCAAAATTCTGGATTCTCCATTTAAAACTTGATCTTGAAAATATTTGGTGATCCATCCTATGCATATCACTTGGTGTCATGTCACCAAGTATGTATGTCAGAGGTTAAAGATGGATTCAAAATGTCTCCATAATATTGGCCTGTGCTTTCTCTTAGAGCATGAAATAAAAAAGAAATGGAGACTCTCATAGTTAGTTCCCTAAATTTGGAAGCGCATTGTGTGTCTCTGCGTGTGTGTGTGTGATTAGTCTGTTTCTAATTTTTAAGCATGTTATAAATATTAGGATAAACTTTTAATCAGTCCTGTGGTAGATTACCTGTAATGATTTCTGCAACAATTCTCCTTACCTTTCTGTGCATGCCCCCTTGCAATGTGACTTAAGCACTTTTCCTATTGAAAGGTGAATCTCTTTCCCCACCCCTGGAATCTGGGCTCATCTATGACTTGCTTTGAATATGGCAAAAGTGACATTGTGCAATGTCTGAGTCTGGTTCCAAACAGACCTTGCAGTTTCCACCCTTTCTCTCTTGGAATGTTTCTACCATCATGTGTGTCTAGCCTACTGTAAGATGAAAGGCCACGTGGAGTAGAGATAAGCCATCACAGTAGACGTGTTCAAGACCAACCAGCTAACAGCAACCATCAGAAATGTGACTGAGGCTATCTTATGTCTTCCAGCCCTCATTGTGCCACCAGATGACTTCATCCATTTGAATGACGGTAGAATAGACCAGCAGAAGACCTGCCCAGGTGAGCACCTAGCCCAACAGAATTATGACCCAATAAAATAGTTATTGTTTTAAGCCACATTCTGTGGTGGTTTGTTACACAATACATGATTCAACAACATTCGTAGTATTTACTGAATCTCCTTCATGTGGTTCCTTGAGCAACAATCTTACCTTGATTTTTACTTAAAATTACTGTCATGCTGGTGCAATAAGTAGCGATATGTATTGAGTACTATCTGCAGGTGGCGTGTGAATACACACCTCTCACTTTCTTGGGCTTTACAACAGGAAATAATCAGAAGAGTTTTTGTCCTTATACACTGATACAATAATCCAGTTCTATAATTAAGGGTACTTAAGAATCTATAAAATAATTTATGTTTTACTCTGCACACATACATGGACATATACACCGAAGACAACATTAGAAAGTGATGAAGAAAAGCAAAAGAATTTATCAGAGAGGTAATTCTGAAGGATGAGTTTTGACATGGACCTGGAGAAAGGAAAGCTTGGTGTACTAATGTAATATTAAGGAAAATAAGAATTTGTTCTCAGGAAGACTAAGAAGCCACAAGGTTATTTGAAGTTTCTGTTAGCAAGCTTTAAGCACTACTGTGCAGTAGATAAATTTTGTTGTTTAAACTATTGTTTCTACGATAAAGTGTTGCCAAAATCCCAAACAAATGTTTTTAACTTGAAAAAAATTCTTTTCTTTTAATATGTCTCTTTCAATGTTCATCTTAATCATTGAAGAAATAGTTATGTATTTTAAATTGTTTTAAATTATTTTCTCTTTATTTTCTGATTCCTTCTCTCCCACCTCCCTTTCTCACTGTCCTTCTACCATTTCAATTTATTTACTCTTTGTTCTGAGAGGTATTTGAAGAGTGATAGGATATTACAATTAATCTTATTAGTAAATAAATGTCTCTTTAGAAAGCAACTGAGAGAGCATGTTAATTAAATTAGAACAGGAAACGAAAGGCAGAAACAATAGTTATCACCTGATATCAAAATCTAAAACACATCCAGGGTAGTTATTCATAGGTTATAGGCCTGAATTAAAGAGATCTTGTTTACAAAGGAAGAAATATAAATGGAGCCATACTAATTCACCCGATTTACTTCCGAAGCCAGCTTTTACCCTTTTTTTCCCCCCTGATTCAGGCAGAAGTTGTGAACATTTAAGTCAGAGAATTGATTCCAAGATGGGAAATAAGTGTTGCTCTTAACTGTATCAGACATTAATATCTTGCACTGCAAATAATTGCTATTTTTCTTAATGCCTCTTGTTGGGACACTCCAATTTGATACTTTGGCTCCTCTCTAGAAGCAATGTGCTGCTAGGCCTTGCTGCTAAGCAACATCACACTGTGAGAAGAGCTGAATTCTGAGATTTTAGTGGTGGATTTAAAAAATCTCAATCTTAATTTAATATTAAATGACATGTATGTATACATGATATCTTTAAATTATATGAAGCAGAACTTGTTTCATACAATCTAGAAAATTTCCTAATCAAGATGTGTTTTCTTTCAAGTTACAAAAGACTTTAAAGTGCATAGCATCTGTCATCTTCTAAAAGTTTAATAAGCAATTGCATTACAAACAAATCTAATATTTTATTGTTGTGCAACTATTAGCTATGTCCTGTTGGCATTTTCATGGAGAGGGACATTCCTGCCAAACATTTATGGAATGAAGGTGTGTGGAGACAATTCTCTATTGGTCTCTGGTGTTTCTGCATGTCTTGTAAGCAGAGACACTGAAAGCATTTTATCCAGCCTCTCTTTTCAAGGATGCTTGTATAACAAATAATTTTAGAAGGTAGAGAAATGTCTCCCTCCAGAGAGAAAAAAAAAAGGCAGATTGGCTTACAACTTTGAAAGGTAGAAATAGTGGCTCCTTCTGGAGTGAAGAGCAAGCATGTTTACTGCCCATAATGAAAGGTTCACATTTTCTCTAAGCTCAGTGCTCCTCTCAGGTAATGCAATTCACTGTGTGTGCAAGTATCACCTGGCTCTCTGCATCACCCTGTGGGAACTGGGGCTTGAGGAACCTGCAAAAGAAAAAGCTAATTCTCTGGCTATTGTTATTGCTGTGAGTAGTAAGGTCCTTTGTCTTGTAACTCGTCTCACAGAGTTGCAGACTAATTTGTTAGTCTAAAAGTAGGGTATATTCTCAGACCCTTCATGGTTCTTGACAGAAGGCACACTTTCATTGACAGTTAATGTTACAATAAGTGTATCTAATTAAATGACACTTTAGGAGACTTCAGTTCTTAAAAAGTAAGAAACAAAAAGTACAAAAAATATCAATTATAAGTAGCAGCATGGAATGTGGGTTCTAGGCAATGTAAGAATGTAAAATTTGTGCCTTAATTTTAATTGTATGAAATAAATTTTTCTTTTTAAAAGAAGTTTAACCTTGAGCCAGAAGAAATTCTTTTGTGTAGGTACAGCTCCCCAGAATCTTTAATATCATTCCATTTAGGCATTTTTCTGCTTTGTCCAAATATATATCTCTAATCATGCCACATTTAAGGAAAATCAAATTACTAAATCTGATCTTAATGTTAATATGTGCTATTGTATTGTGATTTATAATAAATATATATTTGGTTTTCATCCCAATTTCTGGCAGAGAGCTCCTAAAACACTTGGCATTTCCTAAGTGAGGAGAGCAACAAGTGTCTTTTGTTATGTTAACTAGGTGACTTTTGGAATACTCACCTAAAAAAGAGAGCTAGTTGCCAGGGGAACCAATCCTGTGATTGGAGGGTTGGAACTTTCACCCCTACCTCCCCCAACCACTTCTTCCCCGCCAAAGGGAAAAGGGGCTGGAGACTGAGTTCAATATCCAATTGCCAATGATTAAATCAACCATGCCTATATAATGAAGCCTCCATAAAAACCCAAAAGGATGGGTGTGGAGAGCTTCCAAGTAAGTAAGTGAACACATGGAGATTGGGGGAGAGTGGCTTCTAGAGGGCGTGGAATCTCCACATCCTTTCCCCATACCTTGCTCTCTGTATCTCTTCATCTATCTGTTGATTTATATCCTTTGTAATAAATTAGTAATCTAGTTGGTAAACGGGTTTCCTGAGTTCTATGAACTGGTTTAGCAAACTAATTGAACCAAAGAAAAGAGTCCTGAGAACTTCAGATTTATAGCCAGTCAGTCAGAAGCACAGGTAACAAAGCTGGACTTGCGATTGACATCTGAAGGGGAGGGGGCAGTCTTGTGGGGCTGAGCGCTTAGCCTGTGGAATCTGATTCTATCTCCAGGTAAATAGTATCAGAATTAAATTGGATTGTCGGAGAATTGTTTGGTGGTATGGGGAAACTCTCTCTCTCCCACTGCCACCATAGTGAAATTGGGTGCGAAACCCCTTAATACCACTGGTTGTAATTTTATAATATGCATCAGAATTACCTGGAGGATGTTAAAACACAGATTGCTGGAGACTGTTCCTAGATTTTCTGTTCCAAAAAGTCAGAGACAGGCCCAAGAGTTTGCATTTTAACAAGTTCCCAGATAATGCTGATGTTTTTTATTATGGGGAACAAACTTTGAGAATCAATACAGAATGACTTTTGGAAATGGTACAACATATTTTAAAAGTTCATCATTTAGAATCATACTGACCTAGGTTAGAATCCTGGCTTTACCACTTACTAGCTGTATAACCTTGGAAAACATATAATTTCTCTGAGACTCAGTATTCTCATCTGAGGGATGAGGACTACTGATGGGACTGCTACTACTAATACTTGTCTCAAAGGGAGGTTTTAAGTATTAAATAATTTATTTAAAGTGCTTTGCATACTGGAGGCATAGCCCTCCCAGATTTCAGACTAAAAAGCTACAGCCATCAAAATAGCATGGTAGAGCTTCCCTGGTGGCGCAGTGGTTGAGAGCCCGCCTGCCGATGCAGGGGACACGGGTTCGTGTCCCGGTCCGGGAAGATCCTACATGCCGCAGAGCGGCTGGGCCCGTGAGCCATGGCCACTGAGCCTGCGCGTCTGGAGCCTGTGCTTCGCAACGGGAGAGGCCACAACAGTGAGAGGCCCGCGTACCGCAAAAAAATAAAAAATAAAAATAGCATGGTACCAGCAAAACAACAGACATATGGATCAGTGGAACAGATTAGAGAGCCCAGAAATAAACCAACACACCTATACCAACTAATCTGCGACAGAGGAAGCAAGAATATACAATGGAGAAAAGACAGTCTCTTCAGCAAGTGGTGTTGAGAAAGTTGGACAGCCGCATATAAATCAATGAAGTTAGAAGACTTCCTCACACCATACACAAAAATAAACTCAAAATGGCTTAGAGACTTAAATATAAGACATGACACCGTAAAACTCCTAGAAGAGAACATAGAAAAAACATTCTCTGACATAAATCTTACCAATGTTTTCTTAGGTCAGGCTTGTGCAAGTTTCCTGATGGGAGGGACTGGTGGTGGGTCAGCAGAAAGGTTTTTGAAAGGCTACTCAATCCTTGTAAATCAATGTATGGGCCAAAGATAGAAACCGTTAGCATCACTGGGGAAATTGTTAGAAATGCAGAATCTTAGACCCTACTCCAGACACACTGAATTATAATTTGAATTTTAACAAGATCCCTAGATGATTCTTACACACTTGAAAATTGGAAAATCACTGATTTAATAATGTCTGTGATGGTGTGAATTAATTTCCTTTTCTTCCTCTGATATATACTTCTTCTATTAAAAGCAATGAGTGGTTTGTGATGCTATAATAGGAAGCAATAAAGAGAACATCCTTTCTTTTCTCAAGGAATTAATGTTACCTAGCTATATTAAAATTATATAACATTGGGTGAATGTCACCAGTTAGCCTCAAGCTCACACAGAAGAGGACATAAAATAGTTAAAAAAGCAAGTTCTTAATCTCTTACACTGCAGGGTAAGTTAAGGAGAGGGATAAATGTTCATCACTCTGTCTCCCGATGCCTATATTCCTGCCCAATGGGAAAATTTGTTATTCTTCCCAACAAAAAAATGATCAGTGTAGACACACATACCCTCACATTGCTTCAGGCTGGTGAGGACAGATCTTTGAAAAGAGGCAGAGGCCAGAAAACAGCATGCACTCAGTTGCAAGGATTTAGCAGGGCTTCAGTTTGACCCACAGAGAGGTCATCCTCAAGGTCATTGGTAAGAGGTGGCCGGCATTTATTAGGGAGCCTTCCAAGACAACAAACTTTATGCTACTGACAAGAATAAGGATCCAGAAGTTTCTGTGATTGGTAATGAGAGTCTTGATACAAGCTTTAAATAATTCCAGGAAGAATTTCATGGAGCATTTTCAAGAGAAACAATAGATCACAGATGACTAAGAAAGTCAGGCTGTCTTAGACATGGGGAGTTCTCCAAATCTTCTAGTGGGTTTTCACTAATTCTACGCAGGAGGAATTAGAAATTAATGATAATAATAACAAAAACTTTATGACTTAGAGTTTGATTATAATTATTAAAAGTGCATCCATAATGAATTTTCGGTTGTCTCCATAAAGTCTGCAGATACATTTTCTCTCTGGTATTGCCAGCAACAGCAATAAGAGTCTGTGAATCACATTGACAACTCTAGTACCCAGAATGGTCAATATCAGGAATGTACTACCCTGTTAACAAAACTCATTTATGGATATGGGAGGTGCATTTTGCAGTGAATTTTGAAACAGTTCCGGTAAAAGTGATTCCTTTTAAACTCTTGCCAGTTAATTTATCAACTTCAAAAACTTTCCTTACTTTCTCGGCTATGACTTAGCAGGAAGTCAGAAAGTTTAGTTTATTTGTCACTTTTTCTTCCCTTTCTTCTTCCAGTTCCTTGTTAGTAATGGCATTTTTATATGTTTAAAAAAACATAGTCAGTGTATGTCCTATTCGATCGCCCTTATTCATCTTTTTGTTGAAGTTCTACAGTTAAGTATAATCAGTGCTCTTTCTTGGAGCTTATGCTGAAGCTCCTCCTTTGATTCCTGTCCAGGAATCTATATGTTTATGTGTTTGTATATGTTTATGAAGGATTCCCTTGTCATGTCTTTGTGCATTTCAAACAGACTGATACCATTTTAGAAATATTTATTCTTATAACTTGAATATTATTCTTTGCTCTTGAATTTATCTGTTCAGCTGTGACATTTTTCTGTTAATTTTTTCACTTGCTTCCATACTAACCTCTCGAATTGTTCTAATTTTTTCAGTTAATTTTCCTGTTTTCCATGTATATTTTCTTTTTGTTTAAATGACCCACATAGTATTTACTCATCCTATTTTATTTTACTATTTTTAATTACATGGGTGCTAGCATTTACAGAAATACTTTAAATGAGTGGAGATATTGTGGACTCTTGTCCCATTTTTTAAATCCTAACAGAAATTTTGGGGAAATTATATTTTATTTTAGATAGTTTCCTCTGATTATATTTTCACCTATTACATTTAGTGGAAATATCTGATGAATTTGTTTGATAAATTTGGGGCATATATTGGGAAAATGAAGTATGTGGGTCCTTTGACCTATGTATGTAATGAATTGTTAATAGATTAATAATAAAACACTCTTGAATTCCTGGAATAAATCCTCAGCCATGACATTTCGGAATATTGTGTACTTCAATGAGTTTAGTTCGTTCTTTTTCCTAGATTCAAGGTGTTCAATATGCCACCCTGTCGGATCAACTCTATCTGCTCCCAAAAGCCTAATAATTGGTACTGAGATAGAACCTTGAGGTTGGTTGCTAATGCTGAACTATTTGGTTCTCTGGAGAGGTGATAGCCAAGTCATCTTTATGGAGGGAGATTCTCTGTGTTAAGTTTTTGCATAGGCGTATTTTCTGCCACAGGGCTACTTTCACCATTAGTTAACTGAGCACGTACTGGTGTGGCTAGGGGAAAGAATTGGCTTATTCACCTTGTTGATTTGGTTATTAAAAGGTTCATAGGGGAAACTGGGGGCTTCCCTTGTGGCACAGTGGTTGGGAGTCCGCCTGCCGATGCAGGGGACATGGGTTCGTGCCCCGGTCCAGGGAGATCCCACATGCCGCGGAGCGGCTGGGCCCGTGAGCCATGGCCGCTGAGCCTGTGCGTAAGCTTCACTCATTACTGGTGGCTTCTCAGTGATCACTCATCTGGGACACAGGAACCACCTTATTCATGAGTGGTGGATAATAATATTCTAGAAGGCTTGGGATTTGAAAGGAGCAAGACTGAAAGGTGGGTTAGAGGAAGGTTTGGAGAAGATATCTATGGCTAAACCTTTCAGAAGAGCCAAGGATGCAAAACCGTTTTTTAAAAATACCTTTTTCTTTCTGGATTAATGAATTTTAAAGGCATTATTAATTTACATTCAAACTGCCCCCTCTTGGTATATGGATGTGTGTGTAGTTTATATATAGCTTTATTATTTTTCCGAATAGCTCTTTGTCTATATCCTGTAGGATTTTTATGTAAAACTAATTGATCTTCACTTATATATAATCTGTCATTTCCACTAATTACTTTTTTTTCCAGAGTTGTCTAGAAATGTTATAAATTTCTGATTTGAAAGTTGATTTTTTGACTAAATATTACTTGTAAATAGAATTCTAATGATATTGCATTGTGTTAAATAAAAGTGACATAATTATTTTCTGCCATGTGGAATTTATTGAGATTTTGGCTGTTCCATAGGACTGTAAAAGTTATCTGTGTGCAAATACATTTAATGGTGTTACCCAAATTGTCTATAGTATTAGTTATTTTTATCCTGTTTGTTTCATTGAGCTCTGGATTTTCAGAGATGTGTATTAAAATCTCACGTTGTGTGTCAATTTTTAATTTGTTTTACCAGTCTTGTATATATTACTGCAAGTTATATTGTTTGATGAATATTGGGCCATGACAGTTTTTATTTTTAATTTTGCTTGACTTCTTATCCTATTTAAGATTTTCTGTTTTTGTTCCACTTCATCTGATATTAGCTGTGTTGCACTTAATTTCTACTGGCTGGCATTGATCTGTTAAATCTTTTGTACCACCTCTTTATTTTAAACCGTTCTGTGTCATATTTTTCCCCTATGAACAGTATACTGATGATTTTTTTAAAAAGAAGTAAAACAAACACTTAATTTGAGAGTCTTTTAATATAAAATATATTTCACTCATATTTTTATTATGATGAATACATTTGTTTTATGCTTACTGTATTTTAATGATTTTCTATTTTCTATTATTTCTCCTTTTTTCCTTCTCTCTGATTGAGCAAGTTTTCTTTGTTCCATTTTTCACATTGAGTTTTGCACATTTTTAATTTTTCTGGTGATTGTCCTGTTATATATTTATTTGTAATGAAAAGGTATTTATTAAAAAGGATTTCAGTTAGATTTAAATGTTTATTGAGAGTTTATCATGAACTAGTCACTGTGTTCAGTGCTCTCACAAAGCTCTGCGTTTCCAGCACCACTGGTAAAATGTGAGGTAATTTTAGAAACTATTCTGGTAGTTACTATTTTAATATTTTAAATTTTAATATTTATTAGAAGTATAGCTAGAACATAAAAATCACAATCTCACGTATATTTTTGCTTATAATGAGGCCAAGCAAATAAAAATGAGTTAATCTAAAATTGATTAAAATATTAAGTAACTTGTAAAGGAGTTATGACAATACATAAAAATCTTGAAGGTAAATACTGATAGGCATGTTATACCTTTGCAATAATATATATTTTTTAATATTGGAGATGAGAAAATTTGTGCTCAGTGGCTACCATGTGCCAGGCTCTGATCAAGGCTTTGGGAAAATATCAGTAAACAAAAGAGAAGAAAATCTTTGCCCTCATGGAGTCTATTTCTTAGTGGGGTAAGACAGACAACAGGCAAAAAAATCATGAATAAGTAAATTACTTAGTAAAATAGTTTATTAGAAGATGATAAATGCTGTGGAAGGAAGAAATAGAGTAGGATAAAGGGGATGGAGAGTAGTGGGGGCTGCTGGTGATGCTGGTGGTGGTGGAGAGGGAAGTTGTGAATTTTTCTCAACATTTTGTTTTAAAGGATTTTAAAACTTCAAAAATAGTTGTATGGAAAGTATATATATCCTTCACATAGAGTCACCGATTGTTAAATTTTTCTCTCTATCTAGTGTTCTATGTCTCTCTCACACACTCTCTCCACATACCCACACTTTTAAACCATTTCAGGGTGAGTTTCAGGCACTGTGACACTATACCTCTAGCTATTCAGTAAGTTTAATTACTGCTAATCAAATGCTGGCCCAAGGAGTACTCCCATGCTGGCTACTTCAGTGGTAACCAGTATGCATGCTAAAAGTAAGTAGTAGCTAGTGATTCTGAAGTAAATTGGGGCCCAGCAATTTATACTTTATTAAATCTCTTCCAAGTGATTCAGATGCATAAGTATGTACAGGAACAAGTGGCTCAATTTAGGGTCAAAGAGCTTGTAAGCAGGCCACCTGAGACAATAGTTTCCTGAAAGGCAGAGCTTGTGGAAGGGAGGAAATCTTTTCATATTTCCTGCTATAGTGAAAACTGAAACTGAAAATCATGGCCTGTCAAGTTTCCAAGATTTTTCCAAAACAGTTTACGATTCTTGTTACTAAGACTGGGTTTAATTTCTTTTGTGTAATATTTAGGTATAACTCACTTGAAAAACAGGAAGTATTCAATTAGTATTTGTTAATTGAAGGCTTAAATTATAGAAAGAGTTAATTTTTTATGCTTTTGTTTCTTCATCTAAGATATTGTATCTGAAAGATTTTTACTTTTATTCTGTATATTCTTCAAGTAAAATAAAGTACAAAGATATTTAACACTCTTTAAGTTTCTTGGGAATATAAGTAATATCAAAAGCTAATACATCATTGTTTAAAAAAAAATGGGTTATGGGAATTCCCTGGTGGTCCAGTGGTTAGCACTCCATGCTTTTACTGCCTAGTGCCCAGGTTCAATCCCTGGTCGAGGAACTAAGATCCCGCAAGCTGCACGGTGCGGCCAAAAAACCAAGAAATTTTTTACAAAAAACGGATTATATTATGACAAAGACTCTCTCCTTGACCTAATTCTAGTCAGATTCCTCTGAGTCCTCTTTCTGACTAGGCCTCAACCTTGAGCTCTGTCGCTGGCCCAGTTTTTCTAGATTTTTGGAGAATCCTGATGAGCCAGTTTAGGGAAAATCCTCCACCCTCGGTGTATAGTGGCCCTGGCCTGACTTCAGCAAGAATCCTATTAAGTTGTTTAGCAGAAAATTACCCTACCTCTTACTAAGTTTTCCACCCACTGACCCTTTACCCTGCTCCTTGGCTCTAAATCCCTACTTCTTATTATTGTATTTGGAATTGAGCTCAATCTCTCTCCCCAACTGTAAAATCCTGCTGTAGTAGTACCAGTGAATAAGTCTGCCTTAGTATTCTTTAACAAGTGTCATGAATAATTTTTTCTTTAACAGTGGCCAAAAAAATATAGAAACTGTCTTCTCCTCTATCCCTAACTTGGAGACTCATAATCTCCATTAGCATCTTTGAAAATCCTGAAGTTAATGTTTAACCTAAAATTTCTAAAATTTGATTATTAAGTCCTTTGGAAATGGAGTAAACACATTCAACTTTTATTTTCAGTGTGGAGAGGCAAAATGGTATACAGTGGTATTGGTAGTTTAAGTATAGTCCTGGGACCATCAGAATCAATATCATCTGAGCATTTGTTTATAGTACAGGAACTTAGGCTCTACCTCAGACCTTCAGAATCAGAATCTGCATTTTAACAAGATCCCCTGGTAATTTATGTACACAATGAATTTAAAAAAACATTCATATAGGTAATGTAAAAGAGAAGATATTATAATATTCATTTTATTGACTCTGCAGTGTATAAAATGCTCTTTTGTGTTAGTTAAATGATCTGTATTCCTTGATTAAATACTGCTGGATTAAAAGAAATGTGTCTCATATTATGAATGGCATGAAAAAAATCCCCTAGGTTTAAGATTTTCTTACAGAGGGATGTTCAAAATAGATTAAAAAAAAAAAAGTAACCTCAGTTGGGCACAGTTGTACTAAAGGTTTTGCATGACACTGCTGGGTCTTTTTTCTAATTTAATTTTATCCAGATAATATATGTCCACAGTTTAAACAAAGTCAGATAGTCCTACTAGTCCTATAAAGATAAACAGGACTCCTTTACCCTATCTCTTCCAACTCTCAAATTCTACTTTTCAGAGGGTACCATTTTAAATCATTTTTGTTCTGTAGTATGTATGTATGTGTATATATATACACACACACACGTACATATATATCTTGCTTTTTCAAACTTTGATATTATATTTTGACTTTAAATTGACACTGAGATTTTACTTTGCTTGTATCACCCTCCTGACCACTTCCTGCTGTCCCCTTACCCCATACTCCCAAAACATATCACAATTTTTGTTAAATTAACATTCAGTGTTTACATTTATAACTATAAGAATATTGTTCCTTTCTTATCCATGGAATTTTCAACAATTACATTATGTTATTGTGCATCATTTTTAGGGGGATAGTAATCCCCTCTTTTTTCATCGTTTCTTGTTGTTCTTTTATGCCTATTACTAATTTATCCCAAATTCCCCAGAAAAAAACCTGAAACACAACTTAATAGTCCAATATCATGAGGATTCTATCAGTTCCATATATATTCTGTTAAAGAGATTCCTCCTGAAGACTTCTGTCTGCCTAGATCTGGACTTTCTATCCTCTAGGATAGATGAACAGATATTTTCTGAGGACTTCATTTCACCACCATCCTGGGAATTCTATTCCCCTCCTTCTTTCTTTGGGCCCTCTGTTTTCAAGATGACTTTGTTTGTTTGTTTCACTTTTTTGTTCCTTGAATCATCTTATAACTTCCAGATGGGTGAATCTAGTAGCTGCAGGCAGTAGAAGTACATTTTTTGAAAACTTGGATAGACAAAAATGCTTCTTTCTTCTCTCATGCTATATTGCTGCAATTTATTCCATATCCTGTATAGATTATATGCTTTTCTACTTCAAAGTTTTTGGTTCTTCACTCAACCACCATTTCTGAAACATTTTGATAATGTGACTTGGTGTGAGTCTCTTTTCATTTATTGTTCTAACATGCACTTTAAAACTAAAAGATTATCTCCTTCTTGAGAATTCTGGGGAATTTTCTTGAATTATGTCTTTCTTTACTTCTTTACTCCATTGTCTCTACTTGCTTTTTCTGAAAATCAACTTATTTATATGTTGCACCTCCCAGATTGTTCTTGATTTTAATTATCCTTTCTATTTTCTTTTTTCCTCTTTTCTTTTACTTTTTCAGTGGTGTTGTCAGGTTTATCTTAAAACTCTTTTATTCATTTTCTTTTTATTTCTGCTTTCATTATTGAAATTCTTACAAGATATTTTATTCTTTCATTGTACATGTATGTATTGTATTTGTATATACAATAAAAGAATAAAATATGTACATTACATATATTTTTAAAACATAGCATTCCATATATGTTTCATGGATATTATATTTTCTTTTACCTCTTTGTCCATAGTTAAAAGATTTTTAATCTGCTAGGTTTTTATACTACATTAGGTTTTTATCTATTCCTTGTTTTATCTCAATTTCTTCCTGCTTTTATTCTTTTCATTTTGATCTCATTTGTGTTTTTATGTTTCAGCTTAATTTTCAAAGCAATTTTAAGAGATAGGAACTATTTTAATCTTCACATTATATATAAATAAATTACCTTAAAATAAATTTCCCCATATAACTTGGCAGCAAAGTTATCTAGCCAAGCTAAAACATGACTTCACCCTTAGCACTCCTAAGCTACATTAACCCTACCCTTTTCCACATCAGTACTGGAGGATTGATTATTTTAGAAAAACTATTTATGAAAGAATAACCCTTGTGCATAATCAGAGAGAACTGTAAATATGATTTACTGATCATTTTAAAAATTATGTAAGTTCTCAAAATGTTTATAAATTTTTAAAAAGATACAGTTATTCTTATACATATTTACATGCTCCTTATTTATAGTAGATGGACAATTTATGTATTGTAACCTTTGGTTAAAAGGTTACGTTTTTAGTATATATCCTATAAAGAAAAATAACTGAGTGACTGGTAAGGTTTTCTTTCTTGTGTTTCTTCCCTGAAAGTTGAAGTGTTCATGACAGGAAAAAAATTATTTTTGGTATAGTTTAGTGGTTGGAAATTCATATATGCATAAATGTCTTTCAAGTTTGATTTATTAGAAATTACCAAAAACAAACACCCATCCTACCTGAACAATATAAAAATTAGCCTATATTCTGAAGCATTTTGACTTTTTTTTTTTTTTTTTTTTTTGTGGTACGCGGGCCTCTCACTGTTGTGGCCTCTCCTGTTGCGGAGCACAGGCTCCGGATGCGCAGGCTCAGCGGCCATGGCTCACAGGCCCAGCCGCTCCGCGGCATGTGGGATCTTCCCAGACTGGGGCATGAACCCGCGTCCCCTGCATCGGCAGGCGGACTCTCAACCACTGCGCCACCAGGGAAGCCCTTGACTTTTTTTTTAAAGCTAAATTTAAAACTGAAGGAACCCTTGTGTTTATACATGTTTGTCAGAGAATGTTCAGGAAACACCAGCCCATAGAGAGTTGACAGTGTTATATGAAAAAGGGCCATGGACAGATACTTGTGCAGATCCTGGATTAAAGTTTCTACAGGACTCCACAGAGGTTTAGATGTGCTGATGTGCATAACAACTTTCCAAAACAATATACTGAGGGTATTTTCAAAGATACAAAATATATTTTACCATTCAAGGTACCTGTATTTTGTGGAACACTAAAGGTTACAATGTATAATTCACCAACCAACTTTATAGGTGAAGAAATTAAGATTTTGAAAATATCATGTGCCTTGCTTAAAGTTAGTTTATAATATCCATCATTATTTTATCTTAGGGGTAACCATGCCAGGTTAAAAACTCCACAATTTTTGATGAGGAGAATTTAGAAGTTAGTGAAATAAATGAGATAGCAAGAATAGGTGGAAATGAATTAAAATATCTGTATACAGGGCTGAATACACAATTTGTAGGCCCCATACAAAATGAAATTCAGAGACCCTTATTCAAAAAGCTGAAAAGGAAAAGTTCAGTAGAATGCTAAAATATAAACCTTTTTTGTTTTAAAAAAATTTTTATTGCTTATAAATGTAATAGCTAAAATGTAGTAGAGATACATAAGTAATAACAAACTTAAAAATTACAGAAAAAATAAGTTGTCTTACAGCTTATGATAATGAGATATATATAATGAGACTTTATTATATGTGATAAATATTGATAATATTTTATTAATGTTGTAGCTTAATTTTTCTGACCTGCTTTTCTAAACTTTATTAGGTCATCAAATTTGTACTTTTAGCAACTTCATTTTTAATCTATATAAATGAAAGTAATATCAGTTATAAATAGTCATCAAGTAATTTTTGATAATTTTTATTTTTTAGAAGAATCTTTTTGCTGATACAACTGTTACTAGAGCTGGAATAACTTTCAAATAATTATTTTAAAATAAAAACTTTACTATATCTAGAGCTGATGATTCCTGAAAAATAATTTTCCTAAAAATATTTAACTCTTCATGAGAATCGATTTCATGTAAGTCTAATTTTAACTGCAATTTGTAAAATGGCTGTTTAATGTATCTTTGACATTTCCTGTAACTTGTGGAAGTTACCCAAAAAAACAAAAGCAACTTCATGCTTTGTTTATAATTCAAAATGCCTGTTTATGCTTTCTATTACTGTGTCTTCAATTACAAGAAAAATTAATTTAGAATTATCTTCCTTGTAAATAATTGGTTCATTTGAAGCTTCACATGAAAATAGTGTTCTTTTTCATCAAATGTGACAACCTTTAAATACAATTTCTATGCCTATGGATATTTGCTTTGCAATGTTATAGCAGTTTTCACAGCCTGAGTCTAAACCCTTTGAAGAATTCTAATAGTTTTCTGATATGCTTTATTGCAATGTTCGTGTGTAGAGTTGTAAATTGTTACAATTTACTGACAAAGTTTACAGCATGAGCACTGGCAGTTCTTGTCTCAGGACCTAGGCTAGAGAGTTAATATTTGTGATTTGTGCAGATGTGGCAGGGACGGGCTGTGGGAGTGCATGGAAAAGCTGGTGTTCCATCACTGCTGCCACCGTTGCTGCTTCAGCCGCCATTGCTGCTATTGTTGCCACCAATCTGGATCCAGGACCCAGTCCAAGTGGCTCCCTTGGAGCTCTGTAGTGCCACGGACTGGCCCAGACATGAACACCATGTGGCCAGATCACCTGCTTGGTGTGCATGCTGCCCACCAGACTCTCTGCCCTGAGCCTGTGTTTACACTTAGTGTATCTCCTCTGCTCATGTGCATGCTCCATGGTCCCATTGGACTTGACTTACAACACAAGTTTAAGGTTAAAGTTATGAATTTCAAGACAGTAAGAGCAGAACATTGAACCAAATGCAGGACCCTTGAACGACTGCACAAATTACATGTTCTGTTGCCAGCTCTATCTCTTCGTATGGAATTCATGTTATCACCATGTAATCTTAGGTCCCAGTGTACTGAAATCTTTGAACCTTAATCTGAAGGCTCTGAGAATGCCTAGACCTCAGAGTTGAAAAATAGACTGTAGTATTCAAATTTCTCTCTATAAGCACTTAAATTCTATTTTTCACTGTCTTCCTGGGCATCATTTTACCCTCCTGTCGGTAGTTCACTTAGGTATGGTTTGTAGACACTGAATACACAAACATCATCGATCATGTGAAATCCATGCTTGTTGATTTGTAAATGGTGACACTTTCAGGGACTTATAGTTAGTGATCATTTGTGACAATTGTTCATTTCTGAAAATTTGATGACATTTTGACATGGTAATATTACATTTTTCAATTAATTTTACCAGAATTGATTAGCTACTAGTTTTCAAGTACATGAAAAGATGAATGAAATGTGACCTCTGTTTTAAAGGAGCTTGAAACTCAGAAAAAAAAAAAACCCTGATTAAAAATGATCACAAATTTACTATAAAGAAGTGAGCATTTGCTGAAATCCAGCAAAATTTCACAACCAATAACCTGTAATCTAATTTTCTGACTTACTGTTATACTTACTAATATGCTCTAAGCTGACTACAGCATTTAGTAGGTGTTCTATGAATGCCATGATTATATACAAGGACTTTTTTTACACAAGTTACCTTATGAAAATTGTGTCAACTCAACGAGATGCATTTCATTGTCTCCTCCATTTCATAGATTTGGAAGTTAAATCTCTTTGAGAGATTTAAAAAACATCCTCAGGTAATTCAGCAAGTAAGTTGTATAATTGAGAAATGAATTCAAAACCAATTCTGTTTGACTCCGAAGTTCCACTGTGCTGCCTTGTGCTTATGGTGTTTTCTTTGGCATATCACACTCTGAATGTTCAGTCTAGAGTAGATTTTCTTAGCTGTGTACAAAAGAGTTTTTTTCTAAGAAAGCTTTCTAGGGGTTAGGGGGTAAGGGCAACACATGGGAGAATGAGGGGGAATTGTGGTCAAATATATTTGGCTGCATTCTCTTCCTCCCACTGGAAATTAGAAAATATATTAGTGTATTCAGTGATCTACAATGCCTTACAAAAAGTATATCAGTTGTGCTTACTCAGCACATATACCTAAAACGTGCAAAGGAACAGAATAATAGCATAGTCCTTGTATAGGCATGGCACATAATTTTGAAGCACTGAACATTGAAGCACTGCATATTTCTATATGTCTTACCTATTCCAAGATAAATTTTAAAATATATAAATCTGATAAATTTTGTTTCACTGTAACAGTATTTCTCATGTTTCTTTCTTTCCTTAATACCAATTAGCATATTGTGAAAGTATTGTTTCATCAAACAAGTTTTTGAGAAAAATGATGTGGAGCTATAGCTCCAGAGAGATGATATATAGTTATTTAGAAGCATTAACCACAACATTATGGACTATAGAGAGAACATCTAAATCAGTTTCTCACCGTTAGGGCCCAGTTTATTTGTTCTTCTTTATTGTTGTTCTTATTGCATGGAGAAATTTCCTAAATTCACAAGTAAGTTAATAAAAATTATATTTAAAATAATCAGCATGCAAATTTGAGAGGACATTATTTTTACAGAAGGTGGGTAGGTGACTTTTGTTAACTCATCTATGGAATTGGCATTGGAGTATTGATGTAGCATAGTAGGACAGTAGTAAAATGTGTAGGGGTGGTTGTGTATAGGAGATTTGACCAGTGGAAAAAAGGGGAGTTCAAACTGATTAAAAAAAGAAAAGAAAGAAATAAAGCCAGAACTACATTTAAATCATAAAAGTCTGCAATCTAAGAAAAGTACCAATCACAATTAAAAGAGAGGAGGAAAAATACATCAAAAACAAAGGGTAAAAGAAAAAACTAGTTCCTGACGTTGTAAAAAAGTATACAGAATAGTAAGAGAATGTTAGCTGTTTTAATCCTCAACTTTATTTTGTCTAGGCCTGCATTTTTAAAAACTATTTTTAAAAACAATTTTTTTTCGGAATGTGGGGAAATAATCTTTAATGTTTGGTATGTCTGCTGTATTCTTTCACCTTGCTTGGGCTCCTGACTGATTATATCATTAATTGCCTTAAACTAGAAATTTCTTTTAGAAAATCAAGACACCAGAATAGTATGGTTCTTAACCCCAGCTGGAAATTAATGCATAAAAATTATGACCTGTGGTTTCATTTTGATCAGGTAGCTACCTCTTTCAGAACAAGGATCCACTCAGTGGAGTCTTAGTAAAGTAGGTCTTTCTTAATATACCCATAGTTGTCATCTCAGATAAGAATCCACAGGCTGAAGATTTGAAGGGCATGTGTAGGTAATGTTCTGAGAAACCCCCAGATTTAGTAAATAATAAGTTTTTAAAATGAGCACTTCTTTAGCAAATAGCTCATGTATTTGCTTACAGAATATCATGCTGGGCACCAGAAGGGGTGTGATAGGGGCAGCAGGGCTTGAAAAATTTCTATTGATTTGGTGCCCTGAAGCAATCTTTCGAATGGGACAGGTATTTTCAAAATAACACTTGCCTAAAAGAATCTATAGTCTTTGTAGGAGTATCAGCAGCTTGCAAACTTCTTGACTTGGGTTTCATTACTGGAAAAAAATCCAAATGAAACTTCTGTTAAGAGCATACAGCCACAACAGGGGTCCTGATGTGGGTCTCTTTATAATAGAAATGAAGGTAGGCTGCATTTTATATCTCACTAATTTCCCAACATCTGTTTCTTATTCAGTTTCCTAGATCTGGGATTCTTTTCTGTAATGCTAAATGTATATTAACTTTGTAAAATAATCATGAAAAATAATATTCTCATGTATATTTTATGTGGGAATAAAAATAAACATGGCAAATGGAATAGAAAAATTAATTTAAACAACATTTTTGTTTTATTGTATGAGAAAGAATTTCAGTTATTAAATTTGAACATAGATGCCTATATATACATATATTCAGAAAGTTATTAGCTCTAAATAAATATCTTTTTTCATCCTGAAAAATAAGTATGCATTTGAATTACATGGAGCATTTCCCTATTTTATTATCACAGTCCATTAGAGATACATACTTAGATATTCTTAGTGTTCTCAGAATACTTAGAGTAATACTTCTTAATGTATGATTCAAGCATCTCAGCAATGAATCACCCAGTATTGAATCACCCAGTATACTTTGGTCTTCATATTTCTTAACATATAGATACCTGGATCCCACCCAAGATTTATTAAATCAGAATAAATGGGAACTTTATTTTACAGAAGATTTTCAGTTAGTTTGACATGATAAGCTTTGACTGTATCTGCCTTAATGTTGAAGCAGAAATAATTTCTTGTACACTAATTCTGAAGTGTTTTTATTTTCATGAAAGGTATATGTATTAGTCTTCTCAGGCTGCCATAACAAAATACCACAAACTGGGTGTCTTAAACATGTAAATTTATTTTCTCACAGTTCTAGAGGCTAGAGAGTCCAAGAGCAAGATAGCAGTAGGGTTCAGTTTCTTGTGAAGACTCTCTTTATGGCTTGCAGACAGCCACCTTCTCATTATGTCCTCACATGGCCTTTCCTTCTTGCACATGCAAGGAGAGAGTGAGTGAATTCCCTGGTGTCTCTTATATGGACACTAATCCTATTAAATCAGAGCCCTATTCATGATCTCATTCAACCTTAATTACTAGAAGCACCATCTACAAATACAGCCACACTGGGCATTGGGGCTTCAACATACGACTTATGGGGAGAACCAAACATTAAGTCAATAACAATGTACAATATATTTTGTCAAATATTCAGTTCCTTGAACTTATGGTTACTGAGGGGGAAGGGTGGGGGGAAGGGATAGATTGGGAGTTAATGATTGACATGTACACACTGCTATATTTAAAAGGGATAACCAACAAGGACCTACTGTATAGCACAAGGAACTCTGCTCAATCTTATGTAACAACCTAAATGGGAAAATAATTTGAAAAATAATAGGCACATGTATATGTATAACTGAATCACTTTACTGTACACCTGAAACTAACACAACATTGTTAATCAACTATACTCCAATATAAAATAAAAAGTAAAAAAAAGTCAGTTCTTTCCTTAAAAGTGAAAAAATGTAACAGTAAAAGGCATTAATTCTGTCCAAAACTTGAAAGAAACTCTAGCTTTGAAAATTGCTCCTTTCCAGGACAAAAACTTTATAAATAGTTATGGTACATTTTGCATCTTAGAACAAAACGAGTTAATAATCTTTCAAATTTATGTTCTGTGATTGTTCTAAGTACAAAGGGTAAGCCATAAAAAACCATCTGTAATAGTTTCAGATTTTAGCCAAACCAAAAGCACCCAAAGCTTAATCCCAGGCCTGGGCTCAACAGACAGTTATGGAGAGTAGAGGTGGAGGGTAATGTCTTGTAAAGTACAACTGAAATTTGAGAAGCTGGAGAAAAAGCAAGATAGTTGTAGGAAACTCTGAAATCGGGGTTTCAGGGAAAAGTGCAAGTGTTTACTGCCGATGTTTGTGTAGATAAGAATTGAAGAAACACAGACTTGGATACTGGACAGATGTAGATTTGATCCCTATTTCTAGATGGATGAGGATTCATAACTTATCTGATATTTAAGTCCCATTACAAAATAGTATGTTGTATTATCTTTTTATTAATGCATTAAAAAAATCATAACTTAGTGACTTACAAAAGCACTCGTTTATCATCTCACAATTTCTGTAAATCAGGAGTCTGGGCCCAACTTAGCAGGATCCCTTGTTCAGGGTCATACAAGTCTGCAATTAAGGTGCTGGCTGGGCTGCATTCTCATCTGGAGGCTGACTGGGGTTGGTAGCAGAATTGATTTTCTTTAGGTTGTTTGAATGAAGACCATGGATTTCTGTTGACTATTGGCTGTTAACTGTCCTCAGGTCCTGTAGTTCCTAGGGACTGCCCATGAGTTCTTACCACAGGGACCCCCTCAACATGGTTGTTTCCTTCATCGAGTAAGCAAGGAGATACTCTAGGTCTATTCTACTGAAACAGAATCGTATATAACATAATTATAGAAGTGACATCTAACGTAACCTAATCAAGAGAGTGACATCCATCACTTTTGCTGCATTTTATTGGTGAGAAGCCAGTCATAGATTTCAGCTGTACTTAGTGGAAGGGGATTATACAAGTACATGACTCATTGGGGGTCACCTTTGAGTGTGTCTGTCACAGATGGTAATATCCACACAGCTCTCTGAGGACTAAAAGAGTTTATAGACATGAAGATCTTGGTCCATACATGTTCTGCTTATATAGGAACCATTACTGTGTTCTACTGACATGTCTAGTAAAGAAAGGTTCTTCTGAGGTAGTAACAGATCTTCTGACCCTGCCTTGTCTCCTAGACTCAACCCAGAGGAACCAGCAAATATACCGTACCTATCTTGACAGGTGTTACACGTGTTCCTTATGATGAATTTATGTTAATATCTCAGTCTGGAGTGACTCTCACTAAAAAAATTTTTAAAAAACTATGAAGAGGGAATAATGGCAAAGTATTTCTCCTTTCTGCTCCTGACCTCCTCCCTTAACACCCACCTTGATAATATATCTATATATCTCTCGTCAGCATTTAGGGGCATTATGCCATTCTCTTTATACTCTGGGACCCTCTTAAACATTTTCCTTGTGTCCATTCCCCTTAGAAAAATAGTCTAGTATATCAAACTAACAATAAACTTTGTTTCATCCCTATGCCACTCCCTACTCCTGGGCTTTGCACTTACCTAGCTATTGAAAAGCTTAAACTAATTCAACATATTCCTTAATGTGTTACCTCTCCTAGTAGACACTAATAGATTCAGTGTTTGTACACAGATAAAGGCAAGCAAGAAGAGACGGAGCAAGCTTTGAAACATGTCTTTTCCTAGTTGAGCCTTCAGATGAGAATGCAGCTCAGTCTCACTGGATTGCAGCCTTGTGAGAATCTGTGTTGAGGAGTCAGGTAAGTCATTCCGGGACTTCTGAGCTATAAAAATTGTGTTCCTTGTGATAATGTTTTAGGTATGGTACATAACCTGTGGGACAGAATCTTCATCACAAGGAGACCTTACCACAACTCTCAAACAATAGGAAACTTCATCCTTTTTTTTTTAACATCTTTATTGGAGTATAATTGCTTTACAATGGTGTGATAGTTTCTGCTTTATAAAAAAGTGAATCAGCTATATGTACACATATACCCCCATATCTCCTCACTCTTGTGTCTCCCTACCAACCTCCCTATCCCACCCCTCTGAGTGGACACAAAGCACCGAGATGATCTCCCTGTTCTATGTGGCTGCTTCCCACTAGCTATCTATTTTACTTTTGGTAGTATATATAAGCCCATGCCACTCACTCACTTCGTCCCAGCTTACCCTGCCCCCTCCTCGTGTCCTCAAGTCCATTCTCTACATCCGTGTCTTTATTCCCATCCTGCCCCTAGGTTCATCAGAAACATTTTTTTTTTTTAGATTCCATATATGTGTGTTAGCATACGGTATTTATTTTTCTCTTTCTGACTTACTTCACTCTGTATGACAGTCTCTAGGTCCATCCACCTGACTACAAATAACTCAATTTCGTTTCTTTTTATGGCTGAGTAATATTCCATTTATATATGTGCCACATCTTCTTTATCCATTCATCTGTCGATGGACACTTAGGTTGCATGTCCGGGCTATTATAAATAGACCTGCAATGAACATTGTGGTACATGACTGTTTTTGAGTTATGGTTTTCTGAGGGTATATGCCTGGTAGTGGGATTGGTGGGTCATATGGTAGTTCTATTTTTAGTTTTTTAAGGAACCTCCATACTGTTCTCCATAGTGGCTATATCAATTTACATTCCCACCAACAGTGCAAGAGTGTTCCCTTTTCTCCACACCTTCTCCAGCGTTTATTGTTTGTAGGTTTTTTGATGATGGCCATTCTGACCAGTGTGAGGTGATACCTCATTGTAATTTTGATTTGCATTTCTCTAATGATTAGTGATGTTGAGCATCCTTTCATGTGTTTGTTGGCTATCTGTGTATCTTCTTTGGAGTAATGTCTATTTAGGTCTTCTGCCCATTTTTGGATTGGGTTGTTTTTTTTTTTATATTGAGCTGCATGAGCTGCTTGTGAATTTTGGAGATTAATCCTTTGTCAGTTGCTTCATTTGCAAATATTTTCTCCCATTCTGAGGGTTGTCTTTTTGTCTTGTTGATGGTTTCTTTGCTATGCAAAAGCTTTCAAATTCCATTAAGTCCCATTTGTTAGTTTCTGTTTTTATTTCCATTTCTCTAAGAGGTGGGTCAAAAAGGATCTTGCTGTGATTTATGTCATAGAGTGTTCTGCCTATGTTTTCCTCTAAGAGTTTATAGTGTATGGCCTTACATTTAGGTCTTTAATCCATTTTGAGTTTATTTTTGTGTATGGTGTTAGGGAGTGATCTAATTTCATTCTTTTACATGTAGCTGTCCAGTTTTCCCAGAACCACTTATTGAAGAGGCTGTCTTTTCTCCAATGTATATTCTTGCCTCCTTTATCAAAACTAAGGTGACCATATGTGCATGGGTTTATCTCTGGGCTTTCTATCCTGTCCCACTGATCTATATTTCTGTTTTCGTGCTAGTACCATACTGTCTTGATTACTGTAACTTTGTAGTGTAGTCTGAAGTCCTGGAGACTGATTCTTCCAGCTCCATTTTTCTTTCTCAAGATTGCTTTGGTTATTCGGGGTCTTTTGTGTTTCCATACAAATTGTGAAAAATTTTGTTCTAGTTCTATGAAGAATTCCAGTGGTAGCTTGATAGGGATTGCATTTAATCTCTAGATTGCTTTGGGTAGTATAGTCATTTTCACCATGTTGATTCTTCCAATCCAAGAACATGGTATATCTCTCCATCTGCTTGTATCATCTTTAATTTCTTTCATCAGTGTCTCATAGCTTTCTGGATACAGGTCTTTTGTCTCCTTAGGTAGGTTTATTCCTAGGTATTTTATGCTTTTTGTTGCAATGGTAAATGGGAGTGTTTCCTTAATTACAGTCTGGCTAATGGTTTATCAATTTTCTTTATGTTCACAAAGAACAAGCTTTTAGTTTTACTGATCTTTGCTATCGTTTCCTTCATTTCTTTCTGATCTGATATTTATGATTTCTTTCATTCTACTAATTTTGAAGGTTTTTTTTTTTTCTTTCTCTAATTGCTTTCAGTGTAAGGTTAGGTTGTTTCTTTGAGATGTTTCTTGTTTCTTGAGATAGGACTGTATTGCTATAAATTTCCCTTTTAGACCTGCTTTTGCTGCATCCCGTAGGGTTTGGGTCGTCGTGTTTTCATTGTCATTTGTTTCTAGGTAGTTTTTGATTTCCTCTTTGATTTGTTCACTGATCTCTTGGTTATTAAGTAGTATATTGTTTAGCCTCCATGTGTTTGTGTTTTTTACAGATATTTTTCCTGTAATTGATATCAAGTCTCATAGCACTGTGGTCAGAAAAGATACTTGGTACAATTTCAGCTTTCTTAAATTTTCCAAGGCTTGATTTGTGACCCAAGATATGATCTATCCTGGAGAATGTTCCATGAACACTTGAGAAGAAAGAGTATTCTGTTGTTTTTGGATGGAATGTCCTATAAATATCAATTAAGTCCATGCTGGTTAATGTATTATTTAAAGCTTATATTTCCTTATTTATTTTCATTTTGGTGGTCTGTCCATTGGTGAAAGCGGGGTGTTGAAGTCCCCTACTATGCTTGTGTTACTGTCAATTTCCCCTTTTATGGCTGTTAGCATTTGCCTTATATACTGAGGTGCTCCTATGTTGGGTGCATAAATATTTCCAATTGTTATGTCTTCTTCTTGGATTGAACCCTTGATCATTATGTAGTGTCCTTCTTTATCTGTTGTAATAGTCTTTATTTTAAAGTTTATTCTGTCTGATAAGAGAATTGCTACTCCATCTTTCTTTTGATTTGCATTTGCATGAAATATCTTTTTCCATCCCCTCACTTTCAGTCTGTATGTGTCCCTAGGTTTGAAGTGGGTCTCTTGTAGACAGCATATATATGGGTCTTGTTTTTGTATCCATTCAGCCAGTCTATGTCTTTTGGTTGGAGCATTTAATCCATTTACATTTAAGATAATTCTTTATACCTATGTTCGTATTACCATTTTCTTAATTATTTTGGGTTTGTTATTGTAGGTCTTTTCCTTCTCTTGTGTTTCCTGCCTAGAGACATTCCTTTAGCATTTGTTTTCAAGCTGGTTTGGTATTGCTGAATTCTCTTAGCTTTTCCTTGTCTTTGAAGGTTTTAATTTCTCCGTCGGATCTGAATGAGATCCTTGCTGGGTAGAGTAATCTTGGTTGTAGGTTTTTCCCTTTCATCACTTTAAATATGTCTTGCTACTTACTCCCTTCTGGCTTGCAGAGTTTCTGTTGAAAGACCAGCTGTTAACCTTATGGGGATTCCCTTGTATGTTATTTGTTGTTTTTCCCTTGCTGCTTTTAATATATTTTTTGTATTTAATTTTTATTTTTTTGTGTGTGGTATGCGAGCCTCTCACTGTTGTGAGCTCTCCCATTGCAGAGCACAGGCTCTGAACACACAGGCTCAGTGGCAATGGCTCATGGGCCTAGCCGTTCCGCAACATGTGGGATCTTCCCGGACCGGGGCACGAACCCATGTCCCCTGCATCAGCAGGCAGACTCTCAACCATTGTGCCACCAGGGAAGCCCTGTATTTAATTTTTGATAGTTTGATTAATATGTGTTTTGGTGCATTTCTCCCTGGATTTATCCTGTATGGGACTCTCTGCCCTTCCTGGACTTGATTGACTATTTCGTTTACCATCTTAGGGAAGTTTTCAACTATAATTTCTTCAAATATTTTCTCAGTCCCTTTCTTTTTCTCTTCTTCTTCTGGGACCCCTGTAATTTGAATGTTGGTGCATTTAATGTTTCCCAGAGGTCTCTGAGACTGTCCTCAATTTTTTTCATTCTTTTTTCTTTATTCTGCTCTACAGTAGTTATTTCCACAATTTTATCTTCCAGGTCACTTATCCATTCTTCTGCCTCAGTTATTCTGCTGTTGATTCCTTCTAGAGGATTTTTAATTGCATTTATTGTATTGTTCATCATTGTTTTTGCTCTTTAGTTCTTCTAGGTCTTTGGTAAATCCTTCTTGTATTTTCTCCATTCTATTCCCAAGATTTTGGATGATCTTTACTGAATTCTTTTTCAGGTAGACTGCCTGTTTCCTCTTCATTTTTATTGTCTGGTGGGTTTTTACCTTGCTCCTTCATCTTCTGTGTGTTTCTCTGTCCTCTCATTTTGCTTAACTTACTGTGTTTGGGGCATCCTTTTCACATGATGCATATTTCTAGTTCCTGTTGTTTTTGGTGTCTGACCCCAGTGGCTAAGGTTGGTTCAGTGGCTTTTGTAGGCTTCCTGGTGTAGGGGACTGTTGCCTGTGTTCTGGTGGGTGGGGCTGGATCTTATCTTTCTGGTGGGCAGGACCACATCTGGTGGTGTGTTTTAGGATTTCTGTGGCCTTATTATTATTTTAGCCAGCCTCTCTGCTAATGGGTGAGGTTGTGCTCCTGTCTTGCTAGTTGTTTGGCATAGGGTGTCCAGCACTGTAGATTGCTGGTTGTTGAGTGGAGCTGGGTCTTAGCATTGAGATGGAGATCTCTGGAAGAGCTTTTGCCATTTGATATTATGTGGAGCTGGGAGGTCTCTGGTGGACCAATGTCCTGAACTCGGCTCTCCTACCTCAGAGGCACAGGCTTGACACCCGGCCAGAGCACCAAGACCCTGTCAGCCACACGGCTCTTTTGGGAGGTCTGAGGTCTTCTGGCAGCGTTCAGTAGGTGTTCTGTAGTTGTTCCACATGTAGATGTATTTCTGATGTATTTGTGGGGAGGAAGTTGATCTCCACGTCTTACTCCTCTGCCATCTTGAAGGTCTCCAGCTTCATCCTTTTTATTGTTCAATGCAGAGCTTATGTTACAACATACAAAATAATTACATGACTTTAAATAAGCTGTTCAGTGTCTAAGTTGACATTTCTTACAAATGCATTTTTCTGGGAAAGGAAATAAAAATAATTACTCTTAGAAGAGCAATCAATGTTTTATTACTCTCCACAACTTTCAAGGTATTCAAAATGTATTCTTTCCATCCAGATATCATATATGAAAGATGTTTAATTAGTCGTTCTCTACGAGAGTTCTATGAATTTCTCTTAAGATTCTTAAGATCGTCAGATGGCATGTACAAAAATACAAATAAAAATAGATTTCCTTAATTTAACCCAGAGAAAATGGGTTAAATGTATTTTAATCTGTAGTTAAATTAAATTACAATTGTTGTGAGAATAAATGTTCCATGACTATTTAGGTGGTGTATGCAAGAAAATGCAGACTCTGTTTCATTTACTGAAGTGGTTCTTGTATTGGAAAGTTTAAGAAAAACTGAATTAGCATAAAGTTTCCAATGCCCCCTAAATTAATAATATCCAGGAAATAGATGTTTAGTTGGGCATATAGTGTTTTATTTCAGCACTTCAGGGACTGTGAAACACAAGTAGGTGGATTAAGCAGCTTTGGCATGTTCAGATACAATTAGTAGGCCTTGGCCACCTGCAGAAGATAACCTATCAAGCATGAAGCCTCTCTCATCAGATTGTGTTTCTGTGTGTGACAGGCAGTCTTCAGGACCAGAAGGGAAACAGCTTAGTTGAATCTTCTTTTTTCATGGCTTGAATCAGCCTCACTGAAGTGAATCAATTTTCCATAAAAATGGAAGTATCAGTTTGATGAAGATTAAGGCATTTTCTCACCTTTAGCATGCATTGGATTAAAGGGATGAAATGGGTTGTAGTAAGCCGTATGGATGGCTGGACAGTGAATGGTACCGTATGGACAGCAAAGGGTCCCCCTTCTTACTCTCTATTGCTACCCCCATCACTAAGCTGGAATATGTAATGTAAATAAAACTTAATAATTCAATTTAAATGAAGAAAAAAAAATAGGTAATACATGAACTTCAAACCGAGACCCAAGACTGGCTACAGAATTTTCAGTGCACATTGTAAAGTAAAAATGTAGAGCCCCTTTTCCAAAAATTATTAAAATTTTCAAGATGGCACAACAGAGTGTTAAAATTGCAGAATCCTTCTGAGCATGGTCTCAGGTCTCACACTGTAAAGCTGGTTCTGCAAAGGTCACCCCCTTTGACTCTGCAGTCTCCCAAAGATCAGTAGCAGGGTTGTCCCTAAGGTAGAATAAGCATGTACCTCCATTGCATTTTAGAGGAAAGATGGGATCCTGGGAGGCTTGGAGAATGCACTGTTGATGTTATCTGTGAGCTGGTTCCCCAAACACATGATGATCTTGTTTTGGCTCTGACTGTCTAGCCCATACACCAAATCCACATACACTGTTCTGTGTTTTCTTCTTTCTTTCTTTTACCATTTGTTACTTATTTTCGTCCTACTATACATGAATTAAAACACTGGCAGGCAAAATGAGTTTTTTCCCTTTCCCTATTCTGCGTCCCATGTATGGCTCTGGACCTTCAAGGAAAATTCTCATTTCTGTTTGTTTCTTGAAAGAGGCTACATGATCACATCTTTATGAAATGTTATAAAGTGTAGTCATGAAAGCACCATCTTTGGAGTCAGACTTGTGTAGGTTTTATGACAGGTTCTTCTACTTCCCAGTTGTCTGATCTTTGGAAAATCATCTATCTTTCCTGAGTCCCTATTTCCTATTGTAAATGACAATAAAAATGTCTGCTTTATAGGCCTGTTTTGCATATTAAATGAGATAGTGTTTAGAAAGCCAACTGCCCAGCTTACTATAAATACTAAAAAAAAAATTCATTTTTGTACTATTATAATTTATAATCATACTTTGCAGAAAATATCAACTTATTTTATTTTGACATAAAGAGTTTAAAATTCAGAATCATAGAATTAGGGAGAACTTCATAGATTTTCTGGTTTAGTAGCTCTTACATTTGTTGGGATCATAGATCCCTTTGTATTCTGATATAAGGCAGTGGACACTCTTTCTCCCCAAAAGTTACATGTGCATTCAGCATTCTGTTTCAGGGGATTCTTTCACCACCTGCAGCTCAAAGTTGAAACCTTTGAATGCAGTTTTAAAGGAGTGTATCAAACCTTATACTTCGTTTCCTATGCACAAAACAGTGGTGGGATTGCCCTCTCAATATCGAGCTTCCATTATTGAAAGCAACCCTCTTTCCTGAACATGGGTCTTTTTTCTTTGTTTTTTTCTTTGCCACAGAAATGCTGAGCACAGCCTAGAAATGAATGAGAACATCAAATAATGATGCCAGGTTTTATTTCAAGGAAAATCACTACAATAACTTTCCTTTTGAATGTCTCTGTCTTCTGAGAGACCCTCTATGCTGTGAAGTTCTCTCTTTTAAGTGGCTACATCTAATGTGTCGCTGCTCACAACACTAGCGGTTTTATACTTGGGCAATGGAGTAGAATAGCAGCTCAGGTTTTGAAAAGTAACAGAGCTATGTGGGCTTTTTAATATGACCGAGGGGTTGTCACATTGATCCTTGTTTTATTTTTCCTTTTTTGGTTAATTAATTCAATTTATCTTTATTTATTTATTGCTTCCTTTCCTTTTCCTCCTCTCACATTAAGGTTTGGGTCTAGTTTGCAAAACATTTTAAAAAGTAATCTGAGTGACTGATTTCCACCTGATTCTCAACATTTGCATTTGACTGTCCGGCAGTTATTCCCAGATACTTTCCTCCTCCTTGGCTACTTCCATCTTCTTTTATCATGCAACAAACTTCTGGCAGCAGCAGATGCACTGATACTTTCCAAAGAGACCATGAAAGTAAAATGAAAAGAGACTAGAAAGACAGAGTTCCTCTGTCAGTTAGGCTCATAGTCTGGTTTTCATTTTGTTCTTTGTCTGGTTTTCATTTGACCCGCACAGGTTCCTTCTCATTCCTAAGCACACATTCCAGGGTTTATGTTCACGGCTGAGAGATGCATGTAGAGAGTATGCAAAGAGTAACTTCCAAAGGGTAAGCCCAAAGAGGGCTGTCAAATTTCTCTTTATGGATATTTTGGCTCCAAGTCATTTTTATATTTCTTTCAGCTCTAGATCAAGCTGATATTGAAAGGTAAGATACCTTGATTGTTGCCACATTTCTTGCAATGATAATGCAAGGCAAAATCCAAGGGGAATTGAAACATCATCTGTTATGTTTAGCCGGGATGAAGTTGTATGACATTTAAAGTGTTAGAGCAGGGAAAGTATCTGCCAACCTGGAAGTTTTTAATCCCCATTTCTGAATACTTACAGAGTTGCCAAGATAATCCCACAGTGCTGGTGCCCTGTCTGCTGCTGACGTGCCATCTGCTCTTGTTCATATTGGATATGATCTGATATGAACCTCAAAGACCTTTTTGAAGTTAAGCCTTATTTGACTTCTGAATCATTAACTTTCGCCCAGAGTCATCACATTTTGCCTTCTGCCCACACAGGTTTTGTTTAATAGGAAATTAATTGCCACCTGGCAGGTAAGAAATGCCATACCTGATGGAAGGAAACTTCAAGTTAAGTGCATACTTTTTCAGGGTGATAGAACTTTGACAGAGTTGCTCAGCTTTTCATTACTTAGCATGTTGGTATAATTTATCCATATTTATTTTTAAAAGTTGTATGTGAGCTTGCTCAAATTTTTAATTGCTTCTCCTCTTAGTAATAAAAGAGGAGAAATCCTTCTCCTGTGAGAAATGTGATCACTGGGAAGAGGCATTACGGAAGCCTTGTCAGAGCTGACCTCAAAGCAGAATGGGGGCTGAACTATGTTTTAGGAGTTGATGGAGTTGCAGGTAGAAATCATTGTACTAATATAAGTCCCAACACCTTGTCCTTGCCATTCTAGATTCACTCCTTTGGTGTGAAAAGTTTTTAGTTTTCAAAAGTGCAGCTATTAAATTGCAAGTTATCTTAGAAAACCTTAGACAATATCGGTTAATCCCATGGTGGAAAGCCAGTAGACGTTCAATCCTGTAGGAGCAGGACATGGCATGGGTATCAGAAAGTGGAAGTTGGAGGGCAAAGTAGTCCTGAAAAGCTGAAGGTGCAGAAAGAAAAATCATCTGCTTCCTGACTTGTTAAAATTAGACTCTACTTTTAACTGTGGTACTTCAGTCAGAAAGGGTGATGAGATGCACAGAACTGACCAACAGCTGTCTTTGCATTTAAATTACTGATAAATGCTTGAATGTCTGACTGATGCTGCTATTACTTTGTCCTAAGTAAATTAAATAATTAAAGCGTTCTCAGAGCTCTCTACAGTGCACACAGCCCTTTCACAATTACAATTTTTATTTTTAGCCTGTATACATGGAGAACACCTGTTACTTTCATTATCATCTACAGAGGAATCATTAATATTGCACATAGCAAGTATGCATGAGTGTACGGTACTTTATAAGCAAGTACCCTGGAGAAGAAAACTTAAGTTTGAGAACTGAGCTACAAATAGATAAAGTAATTTATCCATAGTTACATCAGAGATGTCTGTGTGAAAGGTACATTTTTATCTTTATTAGCTTTAATTTACATGGCTTAAAATGTATGAGTCATTTATGGCAATTCCATCACTATGTTTGTAGTTGAGCATGCAATTTTAAAAATTTCTGATAATATTTAAAGTCATTTGCTGAGATGGCTTTTCTATTATAAGTCAATAAGGGAGAATGAAGCATGACAATATATTATTGTTCAAATAGGGAAATAACACATATGGTGTTTCTTTATAGCAGAGAATTCTTCATGCTTCCCTTATAGTGTTGCTTCCAAGAATATAACCCTGGACAGAAGAATAATCTTAATCTATTTAAGCCTTAGGAGTATAGGGTACATCTATTTTTCCTAAATTTGTTTTTGTTGGAACATGAGGACAGAATGATATATGCATGATTCCAACATTTTCTTAATAAAAAATGTCATTGTGTGACCTGGCCTACACTAAATTTTTATTATTTAAAAAAAATATGAAACTTACTGCAAAGTTAGAAAACCTATATCACATTTAGCTTTATATTAATGAATCTCATTTACAAAAGAATCACATGAAAAAAGAATATATAAGACAAGTGACTGCTGTCGATTGTAATAAAGTTTTTTAATTGTGACAGCAAGAAGAAAGTTAATTTAGAAAAATAATGAGGACAATCTAATATTACTTTCTTCCAAATTGTTTTCTTAGAAAATCAAAACATTTTAGAATGTAATCTTGTAGCACAGAATCCAAACTCCCACCAAAAGCACTCAATAAAATTTAATTATTCCTTTCAGATTTGCATGGTTACATAGTAAGTCTTCTAGTTTCACCAGTGTTATTTATCTTATGATGTTTAATTAATTAGAACCCATTCCTCACAGGATTTTGACTATTCCAAACCAACAACTCTTGAATGGCCAGAACACAAAATTCTTCTCAGAAGTTGACTTAAAATTCTATGCAAAAGACGAAATTTTTATTTTTCTCTGGCCTCTCAAAGACATTGTTCTGTGAACAAGTGATAAAATAGGATAGAACACATTGTTCTGTGAACAAGTGATAAAATAGGATTTCTACAAAGGCAATAATAATCAATTAGTAAGTCTTAACTTTTCATGAATTGGTGCTAAATAGTTTCACTTGTTCTTTTGAATAAAGTGAGGACTTAGGAGAATGTAAAAGTGAAAAATGTTGTATTAATCTCTTACTTTACCAGTGGTTGTCCATGGGAGAAGCATTTTCCTGTTTTTCATCAAAAAGCATTCACTTTAGCTCTTAGAGAAGTATTATAAGATTAGGGGTATCAGTCATCTCACTGGGCATTCCAGGAGGCACTATGTCTGGGAAACATATCAGGTAAAATTCAAAGGCCTAAACATAAGCTGGTTAGAGATGTTTCATGGCTACTAGAATGTGGTTTCCTGTTGTTTTTAAGGATGGAGTGATAAAGATGGTATATTGTTATAGGGAGGTCAGTGGGTTTAAGAATCTATGGCACTTAAAATCTAGAAGGCTAGGGTTGAAGTCTAGGCTTTGTATCTCACAAATATAACCTAGAACAGTTCACTAAATCCCTCTGAGCTTCAGTTTCATCTTTTCTAAAATTCATACCTGTGCTATTTCAGGCAACTCAGGTATGAGATATGTTGGAATCCAGGCACCCCAAGACTGGGAATATGTTTCAGTTATTTATTTCTGCATAACAAATCACCCCAAAACTTACTGTCCTCTAACAATACAATTTATTTTTCATGATTGTGTGGGTTGACTGAGTGAGTTTATTGCTGATCTGACCTAGATCATTCATGTTGCCTCGAGCTCTGGGATTGACTAGGGGCAGGGCTCAGCTGGGCTGTTAGCCTGGGAGACTGTTTTCCTCCATAGGGCCTTTCCATGGAGCTAGATTGGGCTTTCTCACTGCCTCCTGATCTCAAGCAGTGTTCCAATAGGGAGGATATTAAGAATGCAAGAATAGATGCTACGAAGCTCCTAAAGGATAATGTTGGAAGTCCTACAGGGTCCCTTCCACCATGTTTTATAGGCAAAGCAAGTCACAAAGCCAGCCCACGTTCAAGGGGAGAAAAAGTCAGCGCCACCACTGGATAAGAGGAGTGGTGAAGTCTTGTTGCAGAAGGTATATAATATGGAAGATATTATTATGATCATATTTGAAAATAGTCTACCAAAGCAGGAGAGTGCTAAAGCTGGGACTTGGACATAGGATGGTGCTGAGATGATAGTAACCTCCCCTGCAAAAGAAACCCGGCGATTCAAGTTGCAACATCCAAAGTCCATGCCCATGCAGAATTTACTGAATCATGGTTAAGAGCATGGATTCTAGAAGCCAAACAACTTTGGGGTTAAAATCTAGCTCACAATTTCCTGACTATTTGATTAAGCTCATCTGTGCCTCAATTTCCTCATCTATAAAATGAAGAGAATAACATTTTCTATCTCATAGAGTTATTTTGAAGATTGAATAATTACTACATATAAACAGCTTAAAATAGTGGCTGGCAAACATAAAAACTTCAAGAATTTTTTATTATTATTACATCATCATCATCATTATTGCAATAGTCTAGGTGCACTTGGTGGGGGTGGCTGGTGTAAAGTTGGCAAGGAATTTCAGTCATAGCTACAGCTAGGAATTCAGGAGGGATCCGTTAGCTTCAAGAAGTCAATCTATGTTCTTCAGGGATCTAGTCGGGGACCACATGAGGGGACACACAGTGAAAAGAAGCTGGCTTCTTGGGAGGCGATCTGACAGGAGGTAGGCAGTCTATCAACGTCTGGGGTGTAAGGCAGGACCCTGATTCTGGGGTCATAAAGTAGAGCACCAAGTAAACAGAAAGAAATTATAGAGGAGAACCCCATCATGTGCACACACTTGTGAACAGGGCCAACTCTTGGCTGCAGCTTTGTAAGGACAAGGGTATGTTGGGTTTTTCTCCAACTAAAAGCTCCATCAATGTACGAACGAGTCTTGGAACACCAGGAAACCCAGACATCTTGGCTGAATCACTGAGTCTAATATACATAACTTAATTACAACCTCCATTAAAATGGACTTTTGCTTTCCACCACTGCTGGTTGGCTCAGGAACTAAACTCAGTCTTGATCTGTAAGTGGGGACCAGAAGTGTACTCAGCCCTGGAAGCCAGGAAGAGAAAGATAAATGCAAGGGCTGTGACAAAGGCTGACATTCTATCACACTGGATGGTTATGATTTTCAAGTTAAACAGCGTATATAAAAGAACTTTTTAAATTAGCATCATCAAGCATATTTCCGAGGGCAAATAATTTAAAAAAAAAATAAATGTACTTGCCAAATTTTCAAACTAAACATCCGCAGGTAGAATCCATGATGTTATGTGTGAAGGCTGAGGTCCTTGTCAGGCAGTCTAGGACAGAGGGAGAGCTGAAGCTGCAACAGTGTGTAAGGACAGAGTTCGGGACTTAAGCAATTATGAAGGAAAAGGTGACGAATGTATTGGGACTAGAAGATAAGAACCTGAATGCGTGGGCGGATCTCTCAATCGTGTGTGCAGTGGAAATACGGCAGCAAATCCCATGATGGAGTTGATAATCCCTCTGCCCTGGTTTTAAGCAGTCTTTCTGATGTGGTTGGATGAAGGCTCACAGGTGTGTGCTGAGCCCCAGAATAAATTCTGCAGGTGCTGTGATTGCAGTAAAGGTCTAAGTCACTTTAGAGTACTCAAAGTCTGAACAAATGAAATGATTTTGAATGCTCTGCTTGCTACGGGGAAATGTATAAAATGATGGCATAATTTCATGTTCCTTTGGATAGCTTTTTAAAAGAGACCTGGGCCAAGAAAATTTTTCTCCAACAGCCTGCTAAATTTTTATAATGGAAACAAATTTCTTTCTTAATATAAGCAACAATTCTATTTTAAAGTTATGATATGAGAATGGAGGTTTTAATCACCCTGTCTATGCTTTAACATTGGGGCTTTCTTTGTAGCCAGTATCTAGCAAGGATGTCACTGCTGTATTATTTTAAAATAGGAAGGTTTTGGAACTGACATTTTGTTCATTGTATCCATTGTTTTATCTTGCATTGAGAATTAGTCAAGAGTGTAGTGCCAAGTTTCTTATTCCATAAGAAAACATGAAGTTATTTAAGAAAATGAATTTTATGTAAAGGTGAAACTACTAAACAGTTGAGACTGTATCCAAAAGACTAATTTTCCTCCTTATTTGCTGATCTCTGCTTCTCCTTACCTCCAGTACCAAGAGAATGATTCCTCTAACCTAATCACTCCTAGCTAAACTCAGATAATATTCTAGAAATGAGTTGAGGTGAAAAGTTCACCAGTTCCATGATTCTTTTCCCGCAAAGTGCCGTTAATTCAGACAAAATCAGTTCCAATTTTGTAATTCTGACCTATGTTCAGAGTCATCTTTATAACTGTAGTATTTACAGTGACGTTGTTCTAAAAGGGAATTTTTCTCCTAATTTTCCAGCTTTATGCAGTGTCTGTAGAGGAGTAAGATGTTTAACTCCTGAAGGCATTGGGAGACAGAACAGCAAAAGGCAAAAACCACAGACTGGTGGGCAAGGTGCAGAAGTTAGTTAATGAGATGGCAAGAGTGAGCAGTGTGGGAGTTCAGAGGGATGCTGAAAGGAATCACTGAACTTTAATAAGATGATGAAAAGGCATCTTGACAGAAAGAAAAGTTCATGAACCATTCTTCTGGGTTATACAATAGAGTAAGACTGTGAAACATTCACTTTTTTCTGGAAAAAACCCTGGTACATTTCCACTGAATTAAAAATTATATTCTTCCCATCAGAAAATTATTGGCCTAAAGCAAGGGTATTCTTTTCCTCTGCCTCAATGTTAAATTAGACCAAGTTTAAATTATGAAAAATTATTTTCCATATTTGAAGACCTCTGTGAAAAATAGTAAGCTGTTTAAATGCTAAATTTCAAATCAGAACAGCCTTAATGAGATTTGTGTCTCCTGTAAACCACACTGCAATCAACAGAAAAACAAATTAATAAATGTTAAGCCCTCTTCCTTATTTTTCAGAAGCATATAATTCAATGCTTTATCAACTCTTAAGAAAATACTTAAAAAAGCAGAAACAAAAAACCCTTTTTTGCTTTTATGGTATGCAATCAATATAAAATTTAGTCATGGTATGTCTCTATACCAGATCAAAATAATATGATATTGAAATGAATGGTTTCTCTTTGCCTTATTTATCTTATTTAGCAACCACAGTGTCCTCACTGTGTGCCAGGCACATAGTGCACTAGTGCAGTGGTAATATCTCATTGAATTCTCATAATATTCCTATGAAAACAATATCATTATTATCTCCATTTTACAGATTAAGAAACTGAGGCCTAGAAAGCTTAAGCAATTGCTGGAGTTCATGCAGCCCCAAAGTAACAGAGCAAGTATAGGAATCCTGGCAGTTTGGCCTCAGAGTCTGTGCTCTTAACCTATGATATTTTCATGCAGCTGCTCATAGAAAATATGCCTTAATAGATAATGAAATCTGAAAATGTCATTGATTAGGTAGGAGTCCCAAATGCTAGAGGGAGTCGCAACTATTCTTTGCCTATCTTCATTTCTACCTGTATTTTCTATGGTCATTTTAACCTCAGAATTTCAAAAGTTCAACTCGCCTTTCCACCCAAATGTGTTCCTTCTCTATACCCGTATTGGATGATGACTCACTAGTTATTCACTACCTTAGGAAAAATCTAAGAGTTATTCCAGAACCCGAGCTGACCTCAATGTCTACATCTAATTAGTTATCAAACTGTACTCTTTCTAAATATTCTCAAAACTAGCCTCTCCCCTCTATGCCTTTGCCACTTTTATTGCCACTTTTCAGGCTTTTTTTCATCTTATGATGAGACAAATTGTGACCTAAATAGCCTCTTTGTTTTTAAATATCCTCCATTGTAGCCATACTTCACTTTATTGCTAATGTGATCTTTAAAAAATGTTTATTTAATCACATTTTTCTTCCAGTTAAAGAACTTCACTCTCTCCCTCTTGCCTTGCTACAAAATACAAGGCCCTTTTTGATTTGGTCCCTTTCTTATCTCCTGCTACTCCCCTAATCATACTTAGGATTTATCAAATACCAAGCATCATGCAGTTTTTAGCCTCCTGGCTTCGCACCTGCTATTCCCCTCTGCTTGGAACATTCTGCTCACCACTTGTCCTCTTGGCAAACTCATATAAATGTCTAATAAATGTCCATCTGATGTGTCCAGCAAGCCTGCTGTAGCCTGGAAGAATCAGTTATGCATTGATGCTACATCTGTGCCTTGTACAGCCTTCTGTTGCATTTACTACAACTTATTGTAATTATTCTTTTACATTCTGAGTTAGACTCTTGTCTTCTTAAGGGGACAGCAATTACCAGGAGGTTAGTAAATGTCAGTGCAGTAAATTTATTATGAATCTCTATTCTAACTCACTGTGAAAGGTTTTATGCTGAAGAAGATATAGAAATTTGAGAAAGTGCATTCTATCACAAAATGATGGCTAAAGGGGAAAGATGGTAAGATAAAATGGATTGGAAAATTAGGGAAGAATGTGATCTTTTATTTAAGGTGGAGAAGAATCAGTCTTTATTTGAACTAAAGTCATTTTGTCTTCTAAATTGTCAAGATGTTACTTTCAATATATTAATATCTGATTCATTGTTCTACCTGGGGCCATCTTGACTTGACATTCTACTATGGAATGTCATTTGGCTGTATATGGTCATACTCTGGTGTGGCCCCAATAGTTAGGCCTAGCAGTGCCCACAGTAAGTCAGCTTGGCCTCTTTTATCAGAAATCTCAATGCTGGCATCTATTGTCCCTCAAATTTTATCTGTGCTCCTCTGTATGTTGCTATTTATCATCTAGAAAAATTCCTATTATTTGGCAGATAGAATTAATTTTGTATGTGTACCATGTAAAAAAAAGTAAGACTAAAGATATACAGACCCCCTCTAAGAGGTTTTTACATTTTCCTTAAAAGCCATTTTTTAAAACTGGTCAATGACTATCGTATTTTCATAACCAAATCCTGACAGTTGGGCCCAGCAAAGAAATGGGTTTAACTTCGTTGGGCAAAATAGGATGATGGCAAATATATCGGCAATTTGCAGATTATCCCGCAGTTTATAATACAAATGCTTAACTATATTTCCTAGACTTCAAGACTGGATTTGGCATGATGTTTAAGAGTGTTTGTATTGTGAATCATAATGTATATATCAGAATTCAGGAATACCATATCTAAACTGTTGGTTGATCTCCCTTTGAATGTAAGAAGGCTTGATTCCATTAAGGTTAAATTTAAGCAATTTTTTTTTTAATCTCGTGATCCCCATTAACAGATGTTTCAAGGAGTTTTAGAAAAAGAAAGGTGGGGGAAAATTTCCCCAAATGGGAGGAATTATCTTCTTGATCATTCTGTTCTATAAAATTTTCTTTGCTTCTGAGGTATGAGCATTTATCCTGATTGCTTACACCCCTTTAATGATTATTATTTTAGTTTACAATTTTCTCTTCCATTTATCTATTATTTCATAAAAAATCATGCCAAAACTTAGTGTCTTAAAACAACAACCATTTCTTTTTTTCATAAATCTTCAATTTGTTCAGGCTTCAGCAGGACAAATGGTCTCTGGTCTACAATTTCCAGGATGACTACAATACCTACGATGTGGCTGAGCAGGCAGCCCTCTCTCCTTTCCTAGTTTGAATTTCTAAAGTATATTTCCCTGTGTATTTTGTCCACAATGGTAGTTTCAAGGTAGTTAAACTTCTTACATTGCAGTTCAGGGCTCTCTGAATGACTGTTGCTAGAAAGCAAGGTCTTTTACGACTTGGCCTCAAAAATCTTGCAACTAAGTAATATCCTCTACTATATTTTTGTTGGTTCATACATGGTAAGCCCCAATTCATTGGAGTGATCTGCACAGGGTAAAATACCAGGGGCCTAGATCACTTGGAAATAATCTTGAAACCAGGCTCACACATTTCTGTAGCCCTCCTCCCTTCCTCCTCTTCCCTTTCCTCCTCCTATTCTTCATCCTCTTTTCTTTCCCCTTTAGTATTATTTATACACAGAATTTTGAAAAATGTTTATAGTGATATAATCACCACTGCAATCAAGATATTGAATAGTTTCCTCACCCAAAACATTGCTATCTGTCTCTTTGTAGTCAAACTCATCTCCCTACTTCAAGCACCTGACAATTGAGGAATCTGTTTTCTGTCCCCAGAATGTCATTGAAAAGGAATCATACTGTATCTAGCTATTTGAGACTAGCTTATGTCATTTGGCATAATTTGAGATTCATCTCTGTTGTTGCAGGTTTCAGTATTTTGTTCTTATTTATTATTGAGTAGTATTCAATCATATGGATATAATTTTTTATTGAAGTGTAGTTGACTTACAATATTATATCAGTTTCAGGGGTACAACGTAGTGATTCCACATTTATATATATTACAAAATGATCATCACTATAAGTCTAGTTGCCCTCTGTCACCATAGGAAGTATTACAATATTATTGACTATATTTCTATGCTGTACTTTACATCTCTGTGACTTACTGATTTTAAAACTGGAAGTTTATACCTCTTAATCCTCTTCATCTATTTCACCAGTCCCCCCACCTCCAATCCCTCTGACAACCAGTAATTTGTTCTCTGTATCTATGAGTTTGCTTCTGGTTTGTTATGTTTGTTCATTTGTTTTTTTAGTTCCATGTATAATTAAAATCATACCATATTGTGTTTCCCTGGTGGTGCAGTGGTTGAGAGTCCGCCTGCCGATGCAGGGGACGCGGGTTCGTGCCCCGGTCCGGGAAGATCCCACATGCCGCGGAGCGGCTGGACCCGTGAGCCATGGCCACTGAGCCTGTGTGTCCGGAGCCTGTGCTCCGCAATGGGAGAGGCCACAGCAGTGAGAGGCCCGCATACCGCAAAAAAAAAAAAAAAATCATACCATATTTATATTTTTCAGTCTGACTTATTTTACTTAGAACAGTGTATTCTAGGTCCATTCATCTTGTCCCAAATGGCAAGATTTAATTTTTTATGGCTGAGTAATATTCCTGTGTGTGTATCACAAATATATGTACATATATATATATTTATGCATGTATATCACAAATACATATATACAGCACATGTTCTTTTATCCATTCATCTATTAGACAGGTTGCTTCCATATCTCAGCTATTGTAAATAATGCTGCAGTGAACATTGGAGTGCATATATCTTTTCAAATTTGTCTTTTCTTTTTCTTTAGGTAAATAACCCAGGAGTGGAATTGCTGGATCGTATGATAGTTCTATTTTTAATTTTTTGAGGAACCTCCATATTGTTTTCCATAGTGGCTCTATCAATTTACATTCCCAGTAAATCTTTCAACAGTGCACAAGGATTCACCAACACGCATTATCTTTTGTCTTTTTCATAATAGCCATTCTGACAGGTGCAAGGAGATATCTCACTGTGATTTTGATTTACATTTCTCTGATGATGAATGATGTTGAGCATCTGTTCATGTGACTGTTGGGCATTGGCATGTCTTCTTTGGAAAAATGTCTATCAGGTCTTCACATTTTTTAATTGGATTTCTTTTGACAATGAATTATATGAGTTCTTTATATATTTTGGATATTAACTTCTTATTGGACGTGTCATTTACAAATATATTCTCCCATTTAGTAGGTTACCTGTTTATTTTGTCGATCATTTCCTTTGATGTGCACAGGCTTTTTAGTTTGATGTAGTCCCATTTGTTTATTTTTGCCTTTGTTGCCCTGGCTTGAGGAGACAAATCCAAAAAAATATTATTAAGACTGATGTCAAAGAGTGTACTGCCTATATTTTCTTCTAGGAGCTTTATGGTGATTTTTATCCTTCATTTTGTTAATGTGGTGTATCACATCAATTGATTTGCAGATACTGAACAATTCTTGCATCCCTGGAATAAATCTCACTTGGTCATGGTGTATGATCCCTTTAAAGTATTGTTGAATTCAGTTTGTTAATAATTTATGGAGAATTTTTGCATCTCTCTTCATTAGAAATTATTGGCTCGTAACTTTCTTTTTTCACGGTCTGTCTGATATTCATATTAGGGTAATGCTGGCCTCATAGAATGAGGTGGAAGCATTTCTTCCTCTTTAATTTTCTGGAATATTTTGAGAAGGATAGGTATTACCTCTTCTTTAAATGTTTGGTAGAATTCCCCTGTGAATCTGTATAGTCCCGGACTTTTTTGGGGGGGAGGTTTTTTGATTACTGATTCATATTCATTACTAGTAATTGGTCTGTTCAGGTTTTCTGTTTCTTCCTAATTCACTCTTGGAAAACTGTATATTTTTATGAATTTATCCACTTCATCTGGGTTGTCCAATTTGTTGGCATAAAATTATTTGTAATAGTCTCTTATGATTATTTGTATTTCTGTGGTTTAGGTTGTAACTTCTCTCTCATATCTGATTCTATTTTTTTTGAGCTCTTTCTTTTTTTCTTGATGAGTCTGGATAAAGGTTTATGAATTTTGTTTATCTTTTCAAAGAACCAGCTCTTAGTTTCATTGATCTTTTCTATTTTTCTTTTTGAGTGTCTATTTCATTTATTTCCACTCTGATCTTTATGATTTCCTTCTTTCTCCTAACTTTGTACTTTGTTCCTATTTTTCTAGTTACTTTAGTTGTAAAGTTAGATTCTTTGAGAGTTTTTTTCTTGTTTGTTTGTTTCTTGAAATTGGCCTGTATCGCTATGAACTTCCTGTGTAGAACTGCTTTTGCTGTGTCCCATAGATTTTGGAAAGTAGTGTTTCCATTTCATTTGTTTCAAGGTATTTTTTGATTTCCTCTTTGATTTCTTCATTGACCCGTGTTGTTTAACTTCCATGTATTTGTGTTTTTCCAGTTTTCTTCCTGTAAAAGATTTCTAGTTTCACATCACTGTGGTCCCACAAAAATGCTTGATATGATTTCAGTCTTGTTTATTTATATTTGTTTTGTGGCCTAGCACGTGCTCTATTCTAGAGAATGTTCCTTGTGCACTTGAAAAGAATGTGTGTTTGTAGTTTTTGGAAGGAATGTTCTGTACATATCTATTAATTTAATCTGCTGTAATGTGTTATTTGAGGGCAATGTTTCCTTATTGATTTTCTGTTTGGGTGATCCATCCATTGATGTAAGTGGCATATTAAAGTCCCCTGATATTATTGTATTAATGTCAGTTTCTCCCTTTATGTCTGCTAATATTTGCTTTATATATCTAGGTGCTCCTATGTTGGGTATATAAATATTTATGAATGTTATATCCTTTTCTTGGATGATCCCTTTGCCATTTTTAATGCCCTTCTTTGTTGTTTTTTATAGAGTTTTTTATATACTTTAAATATAAATAAATTATAAATATAAATAAATATATTTATATACTTTAAATATAAATATACTTTTAAATATACTTTGTCTGATATGAGTATTAGTACCTCAGCTTTCCTTTCATTTTCATGGAATATCTTTTTCTATCCTTTCACTTTCAGTCTGTCTGTCTTTAGAGCTGAAGTGAATCTCTTGTAGGTTACCTATAGGTGGGTCTTGTATTTTTATCCATGCAGTCACCCTATGTCTTTTTTTTTTTTCTTTTTTTTTGCGGTACGCGGACCTCTCACTGTTGTGGCCTCTCCCATTGCAGAGCACAGGCTCCGGATGCGCAGGCTCAGCGGCCATGGCCCATGGGCCCAGCCGCTCTGTGGCACGCGGGATCTCCCCGGACCTGGGCATGAACCCGTGTCCCCTGCATCGGCAGGCGGACTCTCAACCACTGCACCACCAGGGAAGCCCCACCCTATGTCTTTTGATTATGACATTTAGACCATTTACATTTAAAGTGATTACTGATAGGTATGTACTTATTGTCATTTTGTCAATTGTCTTCTGGTTGTTTTTTGGTTCTCTGTTCCTTTCTTCTTGGTTTCTTCCCTTGTAGTTTGATATTTTTTAAATGTTATGTTTGGGTTCATTTCTCTTTATTTTTTGTGTATCTATTGTAGGTTTTTTGGTTACCTTGAGGTTCATATATATTGTCCTATATATATATCAGTTTATTTTAAGCTGATAGTCACTCAAGTTCCAATGCGTTGTAAAAATGCTGTATATCTACTCCCCTCCATCATGTTTAATGTTTTTGACATATTTTACATTTTTAAATTTTGTGTTCTTATTGTAGTTAAAGTTGATTTTATGACTTTTGTCTTAACCTTCATACTGGCTTTTCAAATGGGTGATCCACTGCTTTTCTATATATTTGTCTTTACCAGTGAGATTTTTTTCTTTCATATATTTTCTTATATCTAGTTATGGCCTTTTTTTTTCTGCTTAAAGAAGACATTTTAATATTTCTTGTAAGGATGGTTTTGTGGTAACAAATTTTTTAGTTTTTGCTCCTCTGGAAATTCTCACACTTCCTCAATTCTGAATGGTAATCTTGCTGGGTATAGTATTCTTGATTATAAGTTTTTCCTTTTAGCACTTTAAATATATCATTCCACTCTCTTCTGGCCTGCAAAGATTCTTCTGAAAAATCATCTGATAGCCTTATGTGGGTTCTCTTGTATGTGACTAGTTTTTTTCTTTTTCTGCCTTAAAACTTACTCTTTATCTTTCACTTTTGCCATTTCAGTTGTGACATGTCTGGGTGTGGATCTCTTTGGGTTCATTCTGATTGGGATTCTCTTTGATTCTGGGACCTTAATATCTATTTCCTTGCCTAGGCTAGGATAGTTTTCAGCCATATTTCTTCAAATAAATTTTCCGCCCCTTTATCTCTCTGGTCATTTCTAGGATCCCTATAATGCGAATGTTAGTATGATGTTGTCTCAGAAGTCCTTTAAACTATCTTCATTTTTTAAAATTTCCTTTTGCTTTTCTGTTTGGGTGAATACCACTATTCTCTCTTTCAGATTTCTTATGCATTTTTCTGTATCATCTAATCTGCTATTGATTCCATCTAGTGTATTTTTCATTTCAGCTACCATATTCTTCAGCTCTGATTGATTTTTATATTTTTTAACCCTTTGTTGAAGTTCTCACTGTGTGCCTCCATTCTTCTCTTCAGTTTGGTAAGCATTTTTATGACCCATTACTTTGAACACCTCATCCAGTAAATTACCTATCTCCCTTACATTACTTTTTGTTCACCCCTGGCGATTATCTTGTTCTTTCATTTGGAACATATTCCCATCTCTCCTCACTTTATTTGACTTCTGTGTTTGTTTCTATGAAATAGGCAAGTCTCTCAGCCTTAAAGGCTTGGGCTTGTGTAGAGGCATCTCCTATGTAGACTGTGTGTACCTGGCAGCTTTTCAGGCTGGCTGGTATTGGGGTGAGTGCAGGCTGGTGGAGGAGTCCCAGGACATGCATGGTTGGCCCAGGCCACTTTGTTGGGATTGCTAGAGCTGGAGTGGGCAAGGGTCAAATGTTGCCTGGATGGGTTGGGGCTGTCTTGGTGGGGCCGCTGGAGCTGAAGTAGGTATGGACCATGTGTGTGCTGGAGTGCCCTTGGCAATACGACTAGAGCACCAGGTACTTTTCAAACTGCTGCTTCTGTGCTGGTACTTGGAGAGAGTGTGTTTGTACCTCAACCCTTTAAGTGTGGAGTCTCAGTTTCCTACAACCCTCCAGCTCTCCCACACATAAGCTCTGCTGGTTTTCAAAGCCAGATGGTATGGTGACTCATCTTCCTGGAGCTGTTCCCCAGGGCTACGGTGCCAAACATGTGGCTCTGACCCCTTATTTCTTAGGGAAGACCTTATGTTTGTGATATCCTAAACTGCTTATAGGTCACTGTGGTAGGGGTGTGGGTCCTGAATAGACTGCATCTCTATCCCTCCTACCTGTCTAAAAGTGTTTTGTTTTGTTTTGCTTTGTTTTTTTGTGGTATGCGGGCCTCTTACTGTTGTGACCTCTCCCGCCGCGGAGCACAGGCTCCAGGCGCGCAGGCCCAGCAGCCATGGCTCATGGGCCCAGCCGCTCCGTAGCACGCAGGATCCTCCTGGACCGGGGCACAAACCTGAGTCTCCTGCATTGGCAGGCGGACTCTCAACCACTATGCCACCAGGGAAGCCCTGTTTTTTAACTTATATTCTTAATTGTGGAAAAGCTGTTCTGCTAGTCTTCGGATTTTTCTCAGAGAGCCTTTTTCTATATGCAGTTGTATTTTGGGTTTGTCCATGGGAATAGTGAGCTCAGGATTTTCCTACTCTACTATCTTGATTCCATCCTTGGATACAATTTTTTCATTCATCCACCTGTTGAAGAACAAGAACATTTGGATATTTTCCAGATATTGGTGATTGTGAAAAAAGTTGCTGAAAGAGTATTGCTTTGACAAATATCTAAAAATATGGAAGTTGCTTTGGAACTGGGTGATGGGTAGAGATTGGAAAAGTCTGAAGGTGGTAGAAATAGTCAAGATTGCCTTGAAAGGAATGTGGTTAGAAATATGGATGTTAAAGGTGATTCTGTGAGAGATTAAAAAGGAAACAGGTGAGCTACAGAGAAAACCTTTATCGTCTTAGAGAATACTTGTATCATCAGCAACAGAATTTTGGTAGAAATATGGGTAGAAATATTAAAAGGCTATTCTGGTGAGGTCTCAGAGAGAAATGGAAACATATTATTGAAAACTGGAGGAAAGGCATTCTTTGTTATAAGGTGGCAAGGAACTTGGCTGAATTGTGTTCTAGTGTTTTGGAAAGTTAGAAATTGCATACAGTGAAATTGAATATTTAGCTGAGATTTCTAAGCAATGTGTTGAAGAAGTAGCTTTGTTTCTCCTTAATACTTTTGTAAAATGTGATGAAATGTGAGAAGAGAGAGATAACTTGAAAGAATTGTTTAAAAAAACAAACAAACCAGAACTTGAAATTTTGGGATATTCTCAGCCTATCCACATTACAAAAAAAAATGAGATTGCATGTTCTGAATAGAAGACTAAGAATGTGGCTGAATAGCCATTGATTAGGAAATCATGAGTGTGACTCATAGATTTAATCAGCCATCTCAACCAAGGTCAGGAATGGAGATGGGATTATATCAACAGAGACACTGTCAGTTTGAACTAAAGGGAAAAGAAAAAAGGAAATAAAATAGTCTGTCAGCTGTCAGACTTTTTGGATTCTTCAGGACAGGTCAGTGGGAGTATTTATTCAGCTGCAAATACACTTTATCTTTCAAGACAAGCGAATAATGACCCCAAAGTTAATTCATAGATCATTAGGGCTGCCACTCTCACCACAGATACAGGAAGTAAGGTTGATTCCTCTTTGGTTCCAGAAGGTGGAGCCCCACCTCTGTTTCAGCTGACTGGGAAGCTATCACAGAGGGCTGCATGAGTGGGTTTACCATAGAGAGCCATGGGGGTGGGGATGCTCTAGTGAACCAAAGGAGTGGGAGTGGTAGGGATGACACTGTTACTCCAGTGCCCCTGGAGGGCAGAGCATCAAACCAAAAAGGATTATTCTCAAGCCTTAAGATCCAATGGAACTTGACTTGCTAGGTTTGAACTTGCTTAGAACCCACTACCCCTTCTTCTTCTGATTTCTTTCTTCTGGAATTTAAATGTCTATCTTATGCCTGTCTAACCACACTGTATTTTGGAAGCACATAGCTTGACTGAATTTACAGGTTTACAACTAGAATGTAATTTTGACTCAGGATAAATTGTACCTCTCTTTTCATCCATATCTGATTTAGATGAGACTATGGACTTTAATCTTAAGAGTTGATGGTGAAATGAGTTAAGACATTAGGGATGTTATGATGGAATTAATATATTTTCAAGAAGAACATGAATTTGGGGGACACCTAGGGTGGGATGTTATGAACTGAATGTTTGTTTCCCCCTAAAATTTGTGTGTTGAAGCCTTAACCCTCAGTATGGTTGTATTTGGAGATAAAGCCTTTAAGCAAGGACTAAGGTTAAAGGAGGTCATAAGGGTGGGGCCCTGGTCCATTAGGATTAGTGTTCTTATAAGAAGAGATTAATCTCTTTCTCTTTTTCTCCACTGCTCTCAGCCCCCAACCCCAACAATAAATATGCATGGAGGAAAGGGCATATAAGGACATAGATAGCAGGCAGCCATCTGCAAGCCAGGAAATGGACTCTTACCAGAAACTGAATTCTCTGGAACCTTGATCTTAGACTTCTAGCCTCCATAGACTTGAAAACTTAAACAGTGTTCATTTCTCACAGTTCTAGAGGATGAGAAGTCTAAAATCAAAGTGCTGGCAGATTCCATGTCTGGTGAGAGCCTACTTCCTGGTTCATAGATGGCCATCTTCTCACTGTGTCCTCCCATGGCAGAACAAGTGAAGTCTACCTCTTTTATAATGGTACTTATTCCATTCTTGGGGGCTCTGCCTTCCAAAAGCCCAATTTCCTGATATTATCACATTGGGGAATAGGATTTCAACATATAAACTTTGGGAGGACATAAACATTCAGTCCATAAAAGGTCTTATTTTGGTATCATACATAAGAAAATTTTGCCTAACATTAAGATCATAAATGTTTTTTTTCTGTGTTTTTATTTTTTTTGGAGAAGCTTGTTCATTTTAAACTTTACATTTAGGTCAGTGATCCATTTCAAGTTAATTTTTGTATATTTTACAAGATAGAAAGTAAAGGTTAGTTTATTTAGCATATGGATATCAGTATTTCATGCATTATTGTTGAAATTACTAACTTCCTCCACTGAATTATCTTTGTATCTTTGTTGGAAATCAATTTTTCTCTTATATGTCCCTCTATTTCTTGACTCCTTATCCTGTTTTATTGACTTTTGTAGATGTTCATTTGTCAATACTACACTTATTGATTTCTTTAGCTCTATAGTATGCTTATTTATTTATTTATTTATTCATGTTCTTGGATTGGAAGAATCACACTGTCAAAATGACTATACTACACAAGTAATCTAAAGATTTGATGCAATCCCTATCAAATTACCAACAGCATTTTTCACAGAATTAGAACAAAATATTTTACAGTTTGTATGGAGACACAAAAGACCAGAAATAGCCAAAACAATCTTGAGAAAGAAAAACGGAGCTGGAGTAATCAGGCTCCCTGACTTCAGACTATACTACAAAGCTACAGTAATCAAAACAGTATGTTACTGGGACAAAACCAGAAATATAGATCAATGGAACAGGCTAGAAAATCCGGCGATAAACCCATGCATCTATGCTCATCTAAACTATGAAAAAGGAGAAAAGAATATACAATGAAGAAAAGACAGTCTCTTCAATAAGTGGTGCTGCAAAAACTAGACAGCACATGTAAAAGGATGAAATTAGAATATTCACTAACACCGTACACAAAAAGTAAATTCAAAATGGATTAAAGGCCTAAATGTAAGACCAGATACCATAAAACCCTTAGAGGGAAACATAGGCAGAAAACTCTGACATAAATCACAGCAAGATCTTTTTTGACCCACATCCTAGAGTAATGAAAATAAAAACAAAAATAAACAAATGAGACCTAATTAAACTTAAAAGCTTTTGCACAACAAAGGAAACCATAAACAAAATGAAAAGACAACCCACAGAATGGGAGAAAACATTTGCAAACAAAGCAATGGACAGAGGATTAATCTCCAAAATATACAAAGATCTTGTGCAGCTCAATATCAAAAAAACAAACAAGCCAATCAAAAAATGGGTGAAAGAGCTAAATTGACATTTCTCCAAAGAAGACATACAGATGGCCAAGAGGCACATGGAAAGATGCTCAGCATCACTATTAGAGAAATATAAATCAAAACTACATTGCAATATCACCTCACACCAATCAGAATGGCCATCACCAAAAAATCTACAAACAATAAATGCTGGAGAGGGTGTGGAGAAAAGGGAACCCATTCTTGTTGGTGGGAATGTGAATGTTAAAACCACTATGGAGAACAATATGGAGGTTCCTTAAAAAACTAAAAATAGAGCTACCATATGATCTAGCAATCCCACTCCTGGGCATACATCCAGAGGAAACCATAATTCAAAAAGATACATGAACCTCAGTGTTCATTGCAGTACTATTTACAATAGCCAAAACATGGAAGCAACCTAAATGTCCATTGATGGATTAATGGATAAAGAAGATGTGGTACATATATACAATGGGATATTACTCAGCCATAAAAAGGAATGAAATAATGTCATTTGCAGTGACATGGATGGACCTAGAGATTGCTATACTGAGTGAAGTAAGTCAGGCAGAGAAAGACAAATATCACATGATATCACTTATATGTGGAATCTAAAAAAATGGTACACATGAACTTATTTACAAAATAGAAATAGAGTCACAGATGTAGAAAACAAACTTATGGTTACCAAGGGGGAAATTGAGGGAGGGATAAATTGGGAGATTGAGATTGACATATGCACACTCCTATATATAAATAGATAAGAACCTACTGTAATGCACAGGGAACCCTACTGAATACTCTGTAATGACCTATATGGGAAAAGAATCTAAAAAAGAGTGGATATATGTATATGTATAACTGATTCACTTTGCTGTACAGCAGAAAGTAACACAACATTGTAAATCAACTATACTCCAATAAAAGTTAATTAAAAAATAAAAGTAATTTTTCCCTCCCCCAAAAAATATAGTATGCTTTAAATTAGGAGATATGAGTCCTTCAAGTTAATTCTGAGTTTTCCAAAGTGTTTTTCCATGTTAGGTCATTTATTTTCTATATAAATTTTAGAATCATCTTGTTTATTAAAGAAAACAAAATAGAACACAAACAAAACAGACTTCTGAAATTTCTACTGGGATTATATTTACTCTCTAGATCTATCTGGGGACAAAAGGCCTGTTAACAATATTGACTTTTCATATCCATGAACATGGTATATCTTTTCATTTATTTCAGTTCTTTGATTTATCTCATCAATGTTTTTCAGCATACATATATTTCAAATAATTTGATAGACAGTTCTAAGCATTTCATATAGTGTTATTTCAGACAGTAATAATGATGTTAATTTCAGTTTTTTCATTGCTAGTTTAAGGATACAATTGATTTCACTTCTTGATTCTAGTAGCTTTTTTTTTTTCTCTAGGGACTTTGAAATGTTCTATGCAGAAAAACATGTATCTTTACATACATTGTTTATTTCTTCCTTTTCAATCTCTATACCACTTATTTCCTTTTCTTTTCTGTAGGACTGGCTAGGATTTCCAATACAATGATAAATAGGAATAATGACAATGCATAGCTTCACTTTGTTCCAAGTTAACTAAGGGAAAAACATTTAATCTTCTATTCTCAGTTTGCTGAGAGTTTTAAACAAACGTAGATGTTAACTTTTGTCAAATACTTTTTCTGTATTTTTTAAGGTCATCCTATAATTTTTTTCTCTCAGTCTATTGACCTGGTGAATGTTTAGTTTAATATTTTAATGTTGATTCAAACTTGCATTTCTGTGATAAATCCAATTTGGCCTTGATATTTTATATGTTGCTAGATTTAATTTGCTGTTTTGTTAAGGATTTTATGTCTCTGCTTATAAAAGATATTGGTCTGTAGTTTTCTTTCCTTATAATATCTTTGTTTGGTTTCAGTATTAGGGTAATCTAATCTGATAAACTCTGTCTTTGTTTGTTTGTTTTGTTTTTTACCTTGAGCATTTATACAATTAGTGAAATTATTGATTTAGTTGTATTTAAATATAACATTTTTTATTCATTCTCCATTTATCTACCTATTCTTTGTAATTTTTTTCTCTGTTCTTTTCTAGTGAGTGTTTTTGGTTATTCCATTTATCCCCACTGTTGATTTATTTATTGTAACTCTTTTGTAAATTTTCCTGCTTATGGTGTTAAGTCTTCTAGATCCTTACTGATTTTCAGTTTATTTATTCTATCAATTAGTGGAGGAGAGCTGTTGCTGTCTAATTATGACTGTTGATTTCTCTTTTTCTTATTTCAATTCTGTTTTACTTTATGCATTTTGAAGCTCTCTTATTTGATTGATTCATTCACTTATATATAAGATTGTTACATCTTCTTAGTGAATGGTCATTACATAATGTTCTTCCTCTTCCTTGTTCTAAGTCAATTTTTTTTGACATTAATATAGCCCCTCTGCTTTCTTTTATTGATTGCACTGTATATTTTTCAATATTTTACTTTTTTATCACCTTATTTTTCATCTATTTATATTTTCATATTTAAAGTGAATTTATTGTAGGCAGTACTTTGGAGATGTCACTCAAATGTCTTCTAACTTGCATAGTTCCTGGCAAGAAGTTTGCTATTTTACAAGTCTTTGGTCCTCTGTATGTAATGTGCATTTCCTCCCCTCTCTACTTGCCTTTAAGATTTTTGCATGCTGTGTGTGGTGTGGTGGGTGTGTGTGTGTGTGTGTGTGTGTGTGTGTGAGAGAGAGAGAGAGAGAGACAGGGAGAGAGAGAGAGAGAGAGAGAGAGATTACCCTGAGTGAGGTTCTCTAATATGTCATTTATGCCTTTCATTGTTTTGGAAAATTCTTTACAATTATCACTTCAAATATTTTCTCTGCTCCATTCTTCTCCTTCTGAAACTCAAATTACACATATGGTAGACTATATGAAAATTTCCACAGTCCCTAGATAAACTCTTTGTCCTTATTTCCCCTTCTTTTTCCTCTTTGTGTTTCAGTTTGGATAATTTCTATTGATCTGTCTCTCAGTTCACTACTTCCTCATTAATTGTTTTGAATTTACTTATGAACTTGCCAAATGAATTCTTCTTCTGAGTATCTTTTTTAAAAAAAATCAGCATTTGCACTTGACTCTTTCATATAGTTTCTACTCTCTGTTGAAATTCTCCATCTGTGAATGCATGTTGTCTTTTTGTTTATCCCACTAGATTAAAAAAATTTAACCATAGTTATTTTAGAATCCTTGTCAGAGAGTTACAACATATGGTCATCTCTTATTCTGGTTCACCTTATTATGATTCTTTGGTTTTCTTTTCCTTTCATTTTTAAATTTTTTCATGTCTTATAATCTTTGATTAACTGCCAGACATCATGTTAGAATAATAAAAGTGAAGGTCGATATATTTTATGCCTGGAAAATTTATACCTCTTCTTCTATCAATGTGTAAGTGAGGTATAGGATTAAATGAATCTAGTCAGGAGGTGAACTGGTTTGTGGGTTTTATTATTGCTATGATTATCCTTAGTGCACCACTTGTTTTAAATTTCTTTAGTTTGGGCTGATCTTGTCTTGTTTTTAATGTTTCAGTTATGTTTTTGAATGAGTTTTCTCAGTATAAGTATTCTATCCTTAGCTTCAGCTATTCCTGCATACCTGTGCCAGAACTGCAGGTCTCTCTTCATGCTCCTGTCCCATCCCCCATAGCAAATTACTGTTGCTTGTTGCTGTCTACTAGGATTATCTTTGGGTTAGGAATTTTCCTCTCTTTTTTTCCTACTTTAGCCTCATGCTGATGGAGGCCCTGTGTGCCTTAGCTTTGGGAACATGGTTTTCTCAGCAGTCCAAGTCCTCATTTCCTTGACAGTCAAAGACTGTCATATTTGTGGTTCATTTTGATGGAAACTTCCTTTCTGCTAGCAATAAGAAATCACTGCTTGGTATCAATATAGGATTTTGGGCCTAAGATGTTTTCCTGCCATCTTGATTTCCTGCTATCTTCCAGAGTACAGAGTTTGTTTTTCTATCTTTCCCCCGTTACAAGGTTTTCGCCTGTGCTCTGGGTATGAAAGACTTTGCTGCCCTTCAATCAGCAGGCTAAAAGCTGCTGCTTCATAGGAGAGAAAGGTCTAGAGAAATATACAGTGTTTAATTAGTTTCCTCCCAGCCTCAGTTACCTCTTCATACCTGCATTACTCATTCTCAGCTCATGTCCTGGTGCAAATCTTTCTTGTTTCACTTGGTAGAGACTTGTGAGAAAGTTTTTCAAATGTGTGGAGACTTTCCTTTTGTCCAGGATTCAGCTATTTGAAACTGATAAACTTGTCTACACTTGAACTTTGGCAGTTAAATAAAATTTTGACTGTTTTTTCTTACCTAATCAGGTAAGAAATTGTGGGTGGCTCTACCACAGATATGACAGTTTGTGTACCTTGTTTCTCCTTGGGGAAGTTTGTTTCTCTTTGGAATTTACCTGGTTAACAGGTGTTTTATGGCTTTTGCTCTCTGATTTGTTCAAGAAATTGTGATTTTGTGTTTTTTCAGCTTTTATTCATTGTGGAGGTGGAAGCAACATTCTTCGCAGCGTTTTACATCTAAGCAGAAGAGCTAGTTTTATATGTTATTTCTTGATGTGTTATTGGGTGCAGATGCAGTGACCAGAAGCTAAATCACATAAAAAAATTATGGAAATATTAAAGGTAAAGAATTCATTTACTCAACTGGTTTCTAACGTGATATAATAAAAATTTTTATTTAAGGGGAGTCTACAATATACAGGTCTAAAATCATATTGATAATTATTACCACAAAATTTGGTAAGTGTTATAAGCTCTACATTATAGAAAATTGCATTTACAGGGAGGTTAAATTATTCCTTATAGCTGGTCAATGTTGGATCTTAAATTTGAATCCAGCAGCAGAGTTGAAATTTCAACTTATATCTTTATAAATTGGAATTATATGCTTTTTTCTTGCCATAGACCAATAAGTTTCCAGAAATGGAACTAAGTTTGTGGGATATAAATATGTCATTTTCATTAAAGAACAAGGAGAAAAAACATATAAACAAATAGTAAACAATAAACATCATGAGTACTATATTAGTGATATGAATAAAGTGCTGTGGAGATACAATTTAAATTGCTGTTAATAATTCTACTTGGAAGAGACATGGATGAATGTACAGTGAAGGTAATACTATATTTAACCTGTGTTTTGAAGGACTAATAAGATTTTACAGAGATAAAATGTGCTGACATGCTTTTGTTTATGCCAAAACATATACACGTGCAAAGTAAATGCTGTATCTAAGAGGAAGTGGAAATTTCAGTGTGGCAGGATGCAGTGTGTGTAATATAATTTGGTGGATATAAGACTGGAGATGAAGAATGGGACCATATCGTGAAGAGCTTTGATGCCAAACAAAGGTTATAATAGGAAAATATTGGAACATTTCAAGCCAAAGTGGGACAAAATCAATTTCATGTTTAGCAGTTTGTTGATGGGATTAGTAGAAATGATGAACAGTCATGTTAGTTGACTAGAGGTATAGGGAATTACTAGCAGTCCTTAGAATATTCCAGGTGAGTCCTAAGCTAAGGGAAATACGGAGGAATAAAGTTACACAGCCTTTTCTCAGGAAAAAGTTTAGACAAATTGTTGGATAATTCACTGAGACAATAAGAAAAGAGGGAGTTTTTAAAACTTAGGATCATTTATGACTTAGGAGATGTGTCACAGCATTAACTGAGATAGTGTATTTAATATTCAGTGGTACTAAAATGAAGATAACTTGTAGATGGCACAGTGGGGTTAATAAAAGACAGTGGAGACTGTATTATTCTGAATATATTAATAGATTAGGATCAATATTTATTGGCCACCTATTGAGTGCAGAGAAACAGTTCAAAGTAGTTTGAAAGACACAGATCTGTCCCCACTCCACAACTGTACACTTCAAGTATACAATTGAGTTGGGGGTTGACAGTAATGTGTGATTAAAAGCAATACTGGGAAACAATAGAGATGGTTTTCCAACGTGGTGAATGATGAATTGCTTAATGATTTACAAGCTTTAAAAGGAGAGAGATTAATTAGCAGTGGCCAGGAAGATAAGTAATAGAATTTAGAGGAAATACACAGTATGTCAGCTTTCCTCAGGGGAAAAGCAAATAGAGTCACTGACTATTGGGTTTTTTGGATTTCGTGTGTGTGTATGTGTGTGTGTGTGTGTGAGAGAGATTTTATAACGAAGACTGAATTTTAGAATGCTGAAAGTTTAAAACTGCCACTTTTGGTTTTGCTGGAAGTTCCAGTGATTGGGGCTAGAAACTGGACTTTATATTTCTTTACATTGAATAGGGAACTTGTTACTCTGGTTTGCTCTTTTACTCATGCATATATAAAGCAAATAGCTACACTCCCCTTATAGTGTAAACTTGAGGAGAGAAGTAATCAAAATGCAGCTGCTTCCAACCAAATGTGTTCTGTTTAATGATAGAAGTTAGGTTTATCTTATGCAAAACTGTATCCCTGCGGAGATAGAGAAATGAACTTTTTTTCCTTGAACCTGGATATATGCTATCCCATGACTGAAAACTATTATTTGTCCTTGAGAGGTAGTGTTCTTTTACATCCAAACATTTACTTGCATTTATTGGAAGAACAAATCACTCCAGGAAAGATAAATAAATCTGATAGTGTCTTCATCCCATAATAGAAGACAGGCTGTTAGCCAGATTGAGGCTGTCACAGTCCAACTTGTGCTGCATTATTAGTATCCCACATGGAATGTTATGTAATATTTTAAAAGCCAGATACATATGATTATCTTGATTCCCAGATCCTATTTTATAGGTGGAAATGGGAATTTCCCTATAAAATAATTAAAAACTCCCTCTCTTGAGAAGAGTTAAATTCTGGAGGAAGAAATGTTGAAGTCTTGGATTGGAGCAGAATTTCTTTTTGTTCCAGGATGGAAGCAGAGCTGTACTGTGACACTAAACTTTGGTGGAGTCTGAGTTGGTTTTCCTTGTGTCAGTTTGCTGAGAGCTAGGCTGGGACATAAGCTATTCTCTCAGCTTACTTTTCTTATCCCTTTAGTGAATATTTTAAAAATATTATGGCTTGATCCAGGGTATGCTTCCAGGAATGAAAAAAGCAGCTTGTTAACAATGCTTGCATTGTATGGGTGACAGGAGCTTTGCTTAAGAAGTCACTTTTGAGTAGCAGGTTTGGGGGGCGTCTGTGGTCCAAAATGAAAGTGATGAGAAGGAGGGGTCTGAGGAGCATATGTGCATGCTTTATTAGTCTCAGAAATTTTAAGGGTCTCAGAAGTGGAGTGGAGAACTTAGTAGAAGAATGGACGTCCTGAAGTGCGATGTGGTCTCTATGACTGAGCATTGAAAGAAAATTGAAAGTCAATGACATCTAGGGTATGGTTAATAGAAAAATATAAAGCTTTATTACAGTTGGCCAAAAGTTCAGGAAACTCCTTTTCCACTAAAGGGGGATTCATACATAAAATCATATTACAGTCAGTTTTTCTTACAAGCATCTCTTTAAATGGAATGCGCTAAATAAACCATATGAGATTTTTGTAATTATTAAGGTTCATGCAACTAAGCAATTAATTTCAACTCACTCCCATTTTTAAAAATGAAAAAGCAGCACATAAAAACAGATTATGGAAATGAAACAAAATACTTGAATAAATTGAAGTGTCGGAACCCAGTATTTTTCATAACCTAAAATGTATTCTTCAGGTACTCAGGGGATTTTGTAGATGAACCTGATATTAATATCAGTCTCAATGAGACTACTTCAGATGTTTGCTTTAGCACTTCAAGAGACTATATCTGTATAGAACTGATTTAATTAATATTCTACGTCAGAATAAATAGCATTGGAAATGAAAGATTAGTGGTGGGTGTGGTGAATCACTGAATTGCTCTAATCCTCTAAACCACACAAGTATATGATAGGATTATTAGTGGTCCTTGAAAAATGTTCTTCTCAGCCTTCCTGTTTAGTGATACTTGAGGCTACAATGTTTTGACGTGTATTATTCAAACCCTTTTGTATTCATCCTGACTTACAGCCTACTATTTGCCAATGTCTAACCTAGAGATCTTGTTGGTTAAGCAACCTCTTTGTAACTCAGTTTTCCTTGATTCAACATGGTGTAAATACTGCTTTACCATCGTTTTAAGAAATAATGAAGTAGGTGCTCTTTCTATGCCATGGACTTGCTTAAACAGCAGGGAAATTCTTGAGTATAAAGTTACCCATAGCTTATTTCTCTTTTGCATCAATGAATCAAACTATATGAAAACAAACATAAAAGCAATGTTAAACTAGTATTTTTATTACTTATTAACATTAGCAGATGTGCAGAAATGTATCTGAGTTAAATGTTTAAAAACCAAACACAGTATTAATTTATTAATTAACTAGTCAGTAAGTAATTAAGTAAGTAAGTAACGTTGAGGCTACTATTCTCCAAGTGCTGGGTTGAGCCTTGGGGATATAATGGTGAACAAATGGTGACTGATCTTACAGTTTAATGGAAAAGACAAACATTGAACTAGAAATTGGAAGTGTAATGTGCTTAAAAAGTTGAAGTAAAGGATAAAATGGAAACTTAAAACAATAGGGTGAACCTAGTATGAGAGCCCATTTACAGCTCCTCTGGCAAAAACGTAGAGTATTTGCAGGCAGAGAAAACATCATGGATAAAACCCTTAAGATGAGAGGGGTAGGGAGAGGAGTAATTTCAAGAAACTGAAATAAAAACAGACTTGTATTTATAGAAAGAGTAGCATATGATATATGCTACTGTTACTATAAATACAACATATATATTGCATTTTAATAAAAATGTGGATTTATGTATAACATATATATAGAGAGAGAATGGAGAAACACAGGATTTATAAATGCAGAATCATGTATATGAGGATAGAATGGTTTTGGTCTTTATTCATAGGGAGACATTGAAAGATTTTTAAAATGTGAGTAACATGATCCAATTTTAATTTCAAAATATCTTTCTGGATACAATGTAAAAAGAAGATTAGGGGTAGGAAAAGTGAAGACATTAGGAGAGATGATGGTGACTCAGACTAATATGGGGGAATGGGAAAGGAGAGGAGTGGAATATTTTGAGAAATAATTGGCAGGTGGAATTGAAAGGACTTGGTGATTGATTAGATGGCAAGTGTGGGAAAAGGGAGATTCTGTGAGGACTCCTAGATTTATTGTTTGTATAAGGTGGCAGATAGTGGTGTTAATTACTAATGTAGGAAACACTGACATGGGATCAGATTTTGTAGTTGTGAGATTTTTAAAAAATTATTTTTGAGAAGATAAGTTTAGTTCTGATCATGTTGTGTTTGAAGGGCCTTTTAGTTATGTATGCGGGGGTAATAGTTCAGAGTGTGTACATATAGCTCTGGAATAGAGTAGAGGGAAATGAGCTTCAGGTACAGATTTATAGGTTATTAACTTATTAAATTAGTTTGTTAAGGAAAAATGGATAGCGTGATCAGATAAGAATGTCTAGGAGTGAATCTTAGTTACCCTAATTTTTGGGTCACCTGGGAAAGGAAATCTAGCACAGGACACTGGGAAACAGAAACTAGGAAGAATACCAGAAGAATATCTCTATTGAGGGAAGAAAGCATTTTGTGAATTTCAAGTTGTCAGTATTGTAGAGCACTGACAAAATAATTCCATGTATATATGCATACATTTCTAGTAAAATCATACTAGTTAGGACAAATTAATGTCCTAGTAAAATGTCTAGTAAATGTCTAGTAATGTCTAGTAAAATCATACTAGTTAGGACAAATTAATCAAGGTTAAATGAATAGCTAATGACTACTTCCTTTCCGTATTTATCCAAAATTTTAATATCTGTATTTTGAAAACATCCAGTGAATTGCCATATCTACTTCCCCAATATCTATTGCATTTCTGCTCTGACAGTTATTTCACCGCCTCCGCACTAATTCAGTACTTTGCTATGATTTTCCAAGAACCTCTCACCTAGTTCACTTATGTCTCATCACCCCCTGCTTTAATGCATCTTATGTACTGAAGGCTTAGTTTTTCTAATTTATCATTCTAATTTTACCAGTGGCTCACTTTTTGCTCAATTTATGATGAATTTCTATGTGACAGGGGTACAGGGATATATAATAAATTATAAAGTTTTAATTCCACTGCAAGTGGCAGTATTAAATAAAGTGGTAGGATAGGCCTCATTAAGAATTTGAGATCTGAGCAAACACTTGAAGCAGATGAGGTAGGTAGTGCAGTGGAGAGTCGGGAGAAGCATATTCAGGGAACCACTCTTAGGCAGGAGTGTGCCTAGAACACGTGAGGATTAGTAAGATGGTCCATTTTGCTCGCAGGAGAAATGCAGTAGGATTTTAGGCTCTAAAGGGAAGAAGTGGGGTAGATTTTGAGGGCATTGCAGGCCATTGTAAGAACTTAATTTTGCTCTAAAAGGGTGGTAAGAAATAAGATTATTTGCTATAAGCATTAAAAGAAGCATTCTTGCTGCTGTGTTGAGAAGAGATTATAAGAGTGTAAAGGCAGGAGTAGTAGGGAAGCTTTAGAGTAGCCCAACAAAGTGATTCATATTAGGTTGGTAGCAGTGAATATGGCTGGAAGTAGTCAGATTTCAGATGTATTTTGAAGGAATAGCTAACAGAATTTGCTGATGGATTTTATTGCTTTGTTAGAAAAAAATGAACCAAAGTTTTCTTCTCTCTCTTTCCCTACCCCACTTTTTTCTATTTTTTGCTTGAGTAACTGAAAAGTTGGAATTGACATCAACTGTAATGGTAAAGTCTACAATAGAGTAAGTCTCTGGCGTGGAGCTGGGGAGATTAGGAGTTCAATTTTTGTTCTGCTGAGTTTAAGATCTTTTAGATTTTAAAGTGGAGATGTCTAGTAAGCAAATGGATTTAAGAATTAGAATTGGGAATGAGATCTGGATAAAATACATAAATTAGGGAGTTTTCAGCATACAGATGGAATTAAAAGCCACAGACTAGATGAGATCATCAAAGGAGTGAGCATGATACAGAAGAGAAGACAGCCTAGAAGTGAGTCCTGCATCATCACTACAACATTAAGTAATCTGGGAGACAAGGGAGAACCTAAAAAGATAAACAAAAGGAGTAACCCATGAAGCAAAAAGCAAAAGAGGTTAAAGCCTTGGAAGCCAAGGGGTGGAAAATTATCAGGATTAGGAAACATCAGCTGTATGAAATGTTGCATTGGTCAGATAAGACTGGGACTGAGAATTTAGGATGTAGCCATAAGGAAGTCATTAGTGACCTTAACATGCAATTTCACTGCGGCTATGGAGGTGAAAAAGTGCTCGAAGTGGGCTTAAAAGATAATAAAAGGAGATGAACTGGAGACCTTAATATGGCAATGCTTTCAAAGAGTTTTGCTGCAAAGGGGAGAAAGAAATGGGAGAGCAGATTGGAGGGATAGTGAGGTTAACAGGTTTGTATGCTGTTAGGAATGATCCATCAGAAAGCTGAAAGCACAAACTCAATGTGAAGGGAGGGGAGTAATGCTGGAGCTGTATCTTTAAATGAACGAGGAGGGGTGGGTTCTAGTACCTGGATGTCCAGGTACTCTTCTGAGTGCCCTACATGTGTCAGCTCAATTTATCCTCATGCAACTCCTATGGAATAGTTATTAACTTCCCCATTTTACCCAGGGTCATAGCTAGTTAGTTAGTGGTGGAGCCGAACCCAAGCAGATTTCCTTCAGATCTTGAGCTGTTAAACACTGGCATCTGATTTCCTGTCCTGTATTCAGGACTTTAACCCCTGTGACCCTGCAGGAGCTGAATTCCCATCTGCCACTGCATTTTTCTGAACTGGAGACTAGCATGCCTGTGCATGGTTCATTTTGACTCAGTAATGCATAATTTTGTTACATTTCTTGCTTACAGAGAGAGTTACGATAGTTTTAAGGCATGTTTTTCTTTTAGAATTTCACTTTTCATATATATTCATCATTGTTTGGTGTAGAAGGATGTATAAATGAATTGACTTACTGTGCCCCAAGGCTATATATTTAAGAAGAATCTTAATGACATTTAGTAAACAATTTAGAAGATATTGTTAATTCAATTCTAAATTCTAATTCCATGTATTTGAATTTATTGGCAAACTCCCTCATATTCTCACCTTAGCATTGAATTTCTATAATTTTTCTTATGCTTCCATATTTTCTTTTTGTTTTTCATTCCTAATATTTTGCTCCACTCTAACAAAATTTGCTTAAATTGTCTTATGTTTAGTGTCAGCTTTTTATTCTTTAGAGAATACCCTTTGTTTTCTGAGCTGATAACCCATGTTCCAACACCTTATTCAACATTTTATTCAAAAAATAACTTGCTAGGAATTCTCCCTGGATTCACTCTCTATAACACTCACATCACATCTTTCATTTTTATAGTAGATTGTTCTCTACTGACTGATAAATTGTAGCTATTCTCTAGACATATTCAGTGTTTTGTATCCCATAAATAAGTTTTAGTTTCTTAGAGGGCTGGAATATTGTATTCTGAATTTTTCAAAAAGTACATTCTTTCTAGGCAATGATAACTATGTTTTGGATAATAATTTGTACTCAAAAATATACGTCAATAAGTTAATCTTTATTTTATCTGTAATGGGGATAAAAATTATAACAAAAACCATAAAATGAGAGGTGAAGTCTTTTCTTTATAAGGAAGTGGCAGATAGAATTCAAGGGGAAATTAAATACCTATTACCGTATAATTTCAATTATTCATTCATTCAACAAATATTTTTCCTTGAGTTCTATGTTCCAGGCACTGTCCCAGGCGCTATTCTAAATACTTGAACATGATTATTGAACAAAACAAACTAAGTTCCCTGTCCTCATTAAGCTCTGTATGGATCCTATGGGAAAAGCAGATGATGTAATGTCAAAATTCATCTTAAGAAGTGAACCTGGAATAAATAAAACACCTATTAGCAAAACAAAAAATTACTTTTTTTTTTTTTTTGACGGATGGTACTAAGCCCTGAATTTTTGTTGAAGAGTTAAGTGATCTATTTAAAAATGTGAGGTCATTACTCTAGGTGGGGAACTATACAGAGGGGAAAACAAGGAGTTCAGGGATGAGGATTAGGTATCATCACACCTTCACTGATATGTGAGACACCCAGAATGCAAACTTTGGAGAGGTGCTTTGAGATTAAATGGGAATACAATTCTTAACTTTTATTTGGGGGTGCTTAAATCATTAAATAATACTATATTGTTATTTATTTTCTCTTTGACCCATCTATGTTCCTTTTTTCTCTTTCCTGCCTCTTTAAAAATTGACTATTTTTATGATTCAATTTTATCTTCTTTATTAGCTTATGGTTAAACTCTATCTATCTATCTATCTATCTATCTATCTATCTATCTATCTATCTATCTATCTCTCTATCCTTCTATCTATCTAATTGATCTAGGCCAGTGGGTCTCTACATCTGTGACTATTTGACAATACTGGAGACCTTTTTGGCTGTCACAACTGGGGGATGCTACTGACATCTAGACAGCAGAGGTCAGGAATCCTACTAAACATACTGTAATACAAGGGCAGTATCTGGCTCAAAAAATTATCTGGCTCAAAATGTCAATAGTGCCAAGGTTGAGAAAGTATGCTCTAGTGTTTACAATATAGACCTTTTTAAAAAATACAGTTTTTTTAAAATTATTTATTTTTAAATGGAAGTAGAGTTGATTTACAACGTTTTAGGTATAGAGCAAAGTGATTCAGTTATATATATTCTTTTTCAGATTATTTTTCCTTATAGGTTATTACAAGATATTGAACATAGTTCCCTGAGCTATACAGTATGTCCTTGTTGTTCATCTATTTTATACATAGTGATGTATATATGTTAATCCCAACCTTTTAATTTATCCCCCACCCCGAGCTTTCCCCTTTGGTAACCATAAGTTTGTTTTCTATGTCTCTGAATCTATTTCTGTTTTGTAAATAAGTTCATTTGTATCATTTTCTTTTAGATTCCATATATAAGTGGTATCATATGATTTGTCTTTCTCTGTCTGACTTATTTAGTATGATAATCTCTAGGTCCATCCATGTTGCTGCAAATGGCATTATTTCATTCTTTTTTATGGATGAATAATATTCCATTGTATATATATACCACATCTTCTGCATCCATTCATCTGTTGATGGACATTTTGGTTGCTTCCATGTCTTGGCTATTGTAAATAGTGCTGCCATGAACATCGGGGTGCACATATCTTTTTGAATTAGAGTTTTCATCTTTTCCAGATATATGCCCAGGAGTGGATTGCTGGATCATATGGTAACTCTATTTTTAGTGTTTTAAGGAACCTCTACACTTTTATAATATAGATCTTGGATTCATAAGAGTCTACTTTCAAATATTATAACATTTCAAGTAAAGTGTAATGCTGAGACTTTCTCAGTATTTCTGCTCCTCCCCTAGAGGCAAACAACCAATTCTCCCTCCATAAAAATGTTTCCTGAACCCTTCTCTCCTCCCCCATTGCAATGAATTCTGCTTGTATCAGTGCAGGCTCTTGAACATGTTTAGGTATCCTGCCTCTCTCCCACTGGCAGATGGCTTTTGCCTGTTAGTACAGGCCTAACCCAGTGGTAGTTGATCTTGCCAAGCGTCATGGCAAGTCTTGGTGAATAGGAGGTCTTCCGCAGCTTCCCTAACAGCAGACTTGTCTCGTATAGAGAAGGTTCCAAGACAAGGGCAGATTCTGTGCCTGTCCTACAGTGGCCACTGATCACCATCTCATACTTATAAGAGTCCTGAAGCATGAACGGTGCCTCTAGGTGCTGCTACTCAACTCTCAAACCTACTTCAACCCTTGATGTCCACACCACCCAGATGGCATTCACAGGTCTTCTGCTTTGCCACTAATTTTCTGTGAGGACCCTATGGAGGCCTGTGAAAAAGACCTGGAGAATGGATGAAAATTTCCCTTACATTTGAGGCTGCCAAGTATTCTAAACTGTTAAACTAGCTCACAGTGAGTCTATTAATTTGTTAAATTTCAGTTGTTTCCCTCTTGCTTGCTCTTATGGAGACTACCTTCTTCCTCTCTTCCTGTCTTGTACTACACAAAATGAAGCCATGTGCTTTACTCCTCAAAGGGGCTTTTTTCGTTTTGAAATATAGGTTATCAAGTTTCCTTGTGGCTTCAACTCTGTAAAGGGCTCCAAAAATTATGCTTTGGTAAGTTATTAAGCTTTTTCTTGTTGTTAGAGTTTTAAGTTCTCACTTAGCACCAAGTAACATAGCACTGAAATACATAAAGCAAACAGGGCACAGGGTAGTACAGTCTACTCAGTCAATAATCACAATCTATGGCAAAGTAGCAGCATGCTTGTGGCTGGCTCCTGGTTCATTATTTAAAGGTAAAACCTTAAGTTGTGAGTATTCAACACAATCCATGCATGTGCAAACATATGCTCATATACATCAAAATCTTCCCAACACAGTTCTCACCCTTTCTACATCTCATGAACTTTGTATTTTCTTGTTTGATTCTATTCTATTCTATTCTATTCTATTCTATTCTATTCTATTCTGTTCTACATAAAATGTTGATTTTTACTTGATAAATTGCTTTCCCCACCCACTAATTAATAAAATTATAGTTTACAAAACATTGTCTTAAAGTATATTTCTAGAAGTGAAATAATTATTTCATAAGTACACATTTGTATTGTCTCTCTTTTAATAGATAAAGAAATTTAATAAAATCTGTTAAATTCTATTAAAAGAGAGATACTATGAAAAACCCTTGCCTACCTAACAAAAATGATGACAGGAGGTACTTGAGGAAAATAAGTAAATACATCAGAAAGTGCTGAGATCAATGCATAAACATGGAATGTCTGTCTATCTATCTATCTATCTATCTATCTATCTATCTATCTATCATTTATTCATGAATATAACAAAGACAAATAGAAATGTTTAATATAAATAGTAAACTTCTCTCTTCTCTCTCATCTTTCCCCATCCCACTAACCAAATTAATTACTGTAATATCTTTAATGTTTTCTTGTGTTTCTTTCTTAAAATTTTGTATGCAAATTCAAGAAAAGGCATATACACCTTTTATACAGATAGTATCAACAACTCACTGCATTCTATATCATTTTATAACATACTTTTTTCCTTCAGTTCATCCATCTTAGAGATATTAAGCACTTATTTAATTCTTTGTAAACTTCTGCCTAATAAGGATTTTAAAAATAAATCAATCATTTTCTTATTTATGGATATTTAGATTTTATTTTTCAGTTTTTAACTCTTACACACAATGCCACAATCAATAGTCTATCTTGTATATATTAGGCCATATTTATTTATTTTTGGCTGCGTTGGGTCTTCGTTGCTGTGCGCAGGCTTTCTCTAGTTCCTGTGAGCGGGGGCTACTCTTCGTTGAGGTGCATGGGCTTTTCATTGCAGTTGTTTTTCTTGTGGAGCACGGGCTCTGGGTGTACGGGCTTCAATAGTTGTGGCACATGGGCTCAGTAGTTGTGACTCGCGGGCTCTAGAGCGCAGGCTCAGTAGTTGTGACGATGGGCTTTGTTTCTTTGCAGCATGTGGGATCTGCCTGTCTCTCACACTGGCAGGCAGATTCTTAACCACTGCGCCACCAGGGAAGTTCTAGGCCATAGTTTTATTTCAGCCTTCCCATCAGATAAGTACCTAATAATGGAATTACTAGATAAAAAAGCATATGTATGTTAAATTTCGATATTGGTATATTGCCTTCCCAAAGGCTGTTTCAGTTTATTCCCCCTCTGATTATATGTGAGAATGCCTCATTATTCAGATCTCCATCATACTCCTAGCATTGCACTTGCTTTGCTGGGATGAACCACTCTTACTTGTAGTATTTATTATTCTTTTAATGTTTGAGTTAGTTCTGTTTAATAATATAGTGTGTGTGTGAGAATGAGTATATGTGTGGGCATTGTGTGTGTGTGTATGATTTTTTCCATCTATATATTGTGGGAGACTGAGCTGTAATATTAATTTGGGAGGTCACATTTTATCAATGTGAAACATTTTTAAAAATCTGAACAAATTTCAAAATGTTTTATTTATTTCTATGTTAAGTTTTTAGATATATGTTGCAACATAAAAATCACCCCCAAAACTTAGTGACTTAAAATAATAATATTATTTCCACTAATTCTGGGCTGATGGGTATCAACAGGATAGTTCTATTCCTGGCAGTTTTAGAGATTATCAGCAATTTAAATTTGTTGAAAGGAGGTAATGTGTACTTCTACATATTATTAATGTAGAAGACTAAAATGGGATAAAAACTGATGTGGAGAAAGGAAATTAATAAATATGGCTACTTTGGGTACGAAACCTGATGATCAAATAAACATTTAAAAATGATATTTCCCCAAGTGATTGATTTGGGCTTATATTAATAACAATGAGTTATTGAATCTGCTCTTATTGACAACACGTTTTGTACCAGTTTCCCTTAGAACAGCCTGATGGCAACATCTATAAATGGGCATGTTTCTTCTGTTTTCCACCCTAAATGCCCCAATATAGTTCTGTCTATTTCGTTATTATATATCACCTACCATCTTTGCTCCAAAGCACTTTGTGGACAGAACACATTCAATCAAATGTAGGCTAGGAAATGCAGCTCTGTTGACTAAAACTGATTCTTGAATTTCTCTCTAGGGCACAACCTTAAAACACAACCTGAAACAACATTTTGCTATTTAATTCATCAGCAGAAAATAGCTATGCTGAGATGAAATAAAGTTAGGACTGCCTGAGTTAACATGGACATTCGGTACGGATAGTGTTCAGAGTTTGGGTTACTCAGATACTCTCTTAAGTAAGAAACATAGGAACAATGTTCCCAAACTCAGGAATTATAATTGTAAACATACATTCTTATACTGTGGATGGAACTTATGCTTGTGGCTACAGGGTAGGGAAAAGAAGAAGAAAATCAACATTGTTACAATCATTTTGACACCTCTTTGAGGAGCAAAGTTAGAAACTCAAATCAGGGTGTTCAGTATTTGAACCAGAATAGATCAGTCCTTGGCTGCCCAGTCAGTGCTACTAACATTGCTTTTTGGAATTGCATTATTCCAGCTGGAGATGCTTCATGTCAGTTTAATCATGAGCCCATTGCCCTGAGTTCTGCTATCATCACTTCCAAAGATTTATATAGCTTTGAAAGTATCTACATAGCTTTGCATTTCCCTCACTTTGGGAAGGCCAAGCCAATTTTTTATTAGCTTCTATTGTTTCCAAATGTTCAGCACTGAATTTAATTGTGCAGAGGGTGTGGCTTTAATGCTTGATACTAACTACTATCAGCACTGTTCTGTAATCTCGTTCTTATTTGCCACTCCCATGCTCCTTATTAATAAACTTCATACCTTGCAATCAAATTATTAATTTAGTTACCACCTTAGCAGCATGAGCAAAAAAAAGAGAGAGCCAGTGTTCTACACTTCAAGAAATAGATCTTGAAATGAAAGTCCTACTGTTCAACTGATATCTTGCTTCTACCCCCCGCCTTTGTACTTTGTTATAGACAAGTGGCTCTACCGTATATGATTCTTCATCCTAGGCCATGTAAGCCTGCCATAAGTAGAAGCCCACAAAAATACATTGTGATGCCAGCTTCAGAGAGGATTGTATCTTGCTCCCACTAAGACATAATATAAAAAAAACAAATATATATATATATATATATATAGAGAGAGAGAGAGAGAGAGAGAGAGAGAGAGGGAAAACAGCAGAGAGAGAATGCACGCTGGTAAGATGATAAGATTTTGCACTCTCCTTTCTGAGGTTCTACTGGGTATAAACAGGAACCATTTAAAACCTAATGCAAGTTATTGATTTTTTTGTTGTTGAATGTGAGACTGCATGCTTATCATCATCTCTGGCTCTAATTCCTTTCAGTGGTTTACTATAGTTTTCCAGTTCAAGTGCTACAGTAAGTTAGAGAAGACCGAACAGGCCCTCTTAAAGTCTTGAAGGTTTAAGAGAGAAATCTGGATATGAACTAAAAACACTTATGATGGACAATTTCTATGTCTACCTTATCCTGTTTACTGCTCAATCATTTATTTTTTTTCATCTCTGAAACAACTTTATTACAAGGGTGTTTTAAATGACAACTTCCAATTCTTTCTTAATTTGCTTTGTCACCAATTCCAGTTATAACTCTATTTACATATAACAATAAATCTTGCATTGATCTTTGCATCCTATTTAAATTGTTCTCATCAGGCCATTCCAGTGAATGGAAGTGTGACTGTTGTGTGACACGTTGACCAGCGTTATTGAGTGGGGGTAGAGGGGGGCCCAGGACAGAGGGAGCCCACTTCACAGGTGCGGGTGGGGAGCCGGCCTCCCTCTCCTCTGGCCCCCACCCCAAACTCACAGTGATAGGCACCTCACTTCCTCGCCCTTCAAAAAGGGTGAATAAAGAAATCCCTCCCAGTCCAGGAAATGATTTGGACTTCCATCTTCAACAGGGTTGAGATTTCCCCCACTCTTCCTGCCCCCCGATCAAACACTCAGATCCTAAGGCTTCCTAGGTGCTGGTCCTGCCCTGACCCGCCAAAGGACTGTCTCTCCATGATCAGGGCCCTTCTGCCTTCTTGCCTTTCTTCTGTCACCAGTTCCGAGAGGAATTTCTTTGGACAGACACAATGCAGCATCAAGAAGGGTCACTCCCACGGCCCCCTCCTCACCTCACAGGTGATGGGAAGGTGCAGTCAACCAGGAACATTAATATGAGTAAAAAATGAACTTGAAAATGACAGGCTATTAATTAAACAAATCTATAAAAATAGTTAGGACATAACTCTGTTCAAATAAATACGAAATAAATAGGCTCCAAGCAGCGTGATACGTTGCATCACTGGAATGTGAGGCTGGTCCCACTTTGCCCCAGTTGGGATTGGACACGAACCCCCAGGGTGTCAGAAACAGACTTTAATGCAGTTGACCAAGCCATTGGCTCTCTTTGTCTTCCCTCTGGAAGAACAGAACTTGTACATTTGTCCAGCTTGTCTTTTCCAACAATACATAATTAAGGCCTTGAACGCCTTTTCCTTCTCTCACCAGGGCGTGCAGACTCAGGGCAGAAACTGCCCTTCTTGCTTCAACACAATGCCCACTGCCCTCATGCCAGCGGGGAGGGAGAGGGAGTTAGTTCTGAGCTGGTGCCAGTCCTGACAGAGGCCGGGGCCAGCTCAGAGCCCCAAGAGCCCCCAGCAGCAGGCAGCAGAGGCCCTCTGGGTCCCAGGACCCATGAAGCCACACGCTAGGATGCCAGGCAGCCTTGCCCTCGTCATGCACACGGGGATCCAGGTGCCCATCTGCAGGGCAGCTCAGAAGCCAGACTCCTCCCTCTTCCCTACCAGTGGCTGCGCTGCCAGTTGGGAAGTCAGGCTGAGGTCGGGTAGAATTACCCTTCCCCATGGACTGAGCGGAGAGGAGCAGCGTGAGGAGTGGGCTGCGGGCCCTCCTCCTACCATTTAAAACAGCAGCAAGGAAGGAAGCAAGGTGGGCCCGAAGGTGCCCTGCGCCAATGGTCTGGCTGCGAGGTCGCGATGGAAGAACTAAGCCAGCTTCCCAGCCCAGCTATTCGGCAGGCACCACAGGAAACGTCCTGTCCCCACACGTGCGAGCCTGTGTTCTGCTAAGCCCTGGACCCTGAGGAACACCCATAGGTCTTCCCTGGGACAGACACGAGGGTCAGCCAGGGCCAGCAGGACAAACACCGTGGGCCTGCCGGCTCTGCCCCCACCCTTGCAGGTGCATCCTATAGGGTTTTCACAGCTTGGCTTAAGTCAGCTCAGTGTTGGCACATTCACAGAATGAGATGGCTACACACCCCGGGGCTGCAGGCCCAGGATCAGCGAGTCCGTGGGCAGGCTGGCCTCCCTCCCGTCACTGCGACTGCATGCCTCGGGTGATCTTCAGGTTCTCGTACACCATGTAGCTGATGCTCACGGCTGGAATCACCTTCCTGAAGTTGGGGGCCAGCCCCCAGTACAGGTCAAAGGCCCCCTCGGTCCACAGAATCTGTTTGAAGAGGCTGATCATGGTCACCTCCGGAGAGCCCTCAATGGAGGCTTGGGCCTGCATCCGGGTCCTGACCAGGGCCAGTGGGTAGCTGGCCAGCTGGCCACAGGCGCTGGACACGGTGCCACAGGCCAGGAGCACAAACACTCTGGGGTGTGCGCTGTTCACTGCATAGCACTGCAGCCAGGCATTCTTGAGCATGTCGTAGACGGCCAGGTCTATCCCAGCGTAGGGGATGATCCCCAGCATGTTGGGAACATAGCCTTTGTAGAAGGCAGCCATGCCCTCTCTGGCTAGGATCTTCCTGGCACAGTCCAGCATGCCCGAGTACTGGCCTGTGTTGCACAGGGCCATGCGGGTCTTCAAGACCTCATCGGGTAGCTGCTGCTCTGGGCGATGGCCCCTGCCAAGGACCCTGCCAAAAGCCTCTCGCGAATCTTCAGAGTCTCTTGGTCACTCCCAATGAGACACTAGATCTGCGTCATAGGCCATGAACTTGATGGCCGACTCGGGGGCAGTTTTGAGGACGTTGATGCCGTTGCCCCGCCAGAGTGATTTGGCCCCTCCTGCTCGAATCATCTGGGTGAAGCCACCCACGATGCACATGTTGTTCCTGCGGGAGGTGTGGACCTGCATGAGCACCTTGAGTCTGTCCAGGGGGGCCGTGCAGGTTCTCGATACAGCCCCCGCCCCACCGCCAGCCACCGGGTGTCTCCACCACATCCCTGTCTGCCTCTCCTCCGCCGTGAACTCATCGGGGACCGTCAGATTCTCACCCATATCAAAGATCGTGGAATGCTTCCAGTACAGGATGATCTCAGGGATGTTTTCCACGGGATGCAGGAGGCGATAGTCTCGCCACTCGTTCCAGTCGATGGTCGTCGTACCATTCTTGTCCATGCTCTTGAGGATTTTTTCTGCCTGCTGTTCAGATATCTTGACTCCCAGGTCCCGCAGGGACTGCATGATCTCCTGCGCGTCGATCCATCCATCATTCTTCTTGTCCAAACTCTTGAATACCAGCCTCAGTTTCTTCTCGTGATCTTGGCAATAACGGGCAAACTCTTCAAAGTCTAGTTGCCCATTGAGGTCTTTGTCGCCAGCTTGTACAATTTTCCGGATCTCGCCCTCTGTGCGGTGCAGTCCCAGGAGCCGAAGTCCCATGGTCAGGTCGTTGACACACAGGCGGCCTTCGCGGTTGACTTCGAGAGTCTGGAAAAGGCTCCAAAGGCGCAGCCGGTGGTCCGGGCCCCCGCAGACGGTGCCGCCGCAAGGGTCCACGGACGCTGGCGATGAGGCGGACGGCTAGGCGGTGGCTGCGGCGTCCGGCAGCGGGGAAGCCACACAGCGGCACAACACACTGCTCACCATCGGGCGCGAGGCAGGGGTGACGGGCCAGCGGGGAGAGCGCGGAAGACACGCAGGTGTCCTTAGTCCAGTAGCGTGGACTCCAGGTGCCGGCAACCTGGCGGAATGGGCAGCTTCCGGGTGCTCAGTCATTTAAATGTCTTATCTTTCATCTGTCTCCAATACATTCCCCTATGTAGGGTAATTAAATTACACTATTTTGACCACTCCATAACTGTGCTGTACCTATGGCAAAAACTTCATTCTAGATACCTTATTCATTAGACCTTCTATTTTGATTCTGTCCAATATTAGTTCCACTTTTTAATTAAATTTCATGCTAAATGACTCTCTTTATCGGTTAGTTGAGAATAACAAAAACATGATGTATCATACAATTTTGAAATTTAATAATTAAAAGATCTGGAAATGCATTTTTTTTTTTGATTCAAGAGAATCTAAAACCCCATTAGGAAACTTTCTTTTGTCTGACTAATGATGTATAAGAACAGTGAGAGTCATGGGTGATGGATCCTCTTGGAAGAAATCAATTACTGTCTCATCCACTCTTTCCCTGTGGGAATAGAATGAATGTCAGTACAATTCCAGTTGGCACAAAACCTTGCAAAATGTTTCCCTTTCTTGCTAACATTTGAAAACGTTTCAAGTAAAAGAAGGCACTAACCCTGTTGTTTGTGTAATTTCTTTCTCTCTTCTTGCCTTTCTTTCACTGGATCACAGAAACAATGCAAATTTCACTGGATTAATATGATTCAGTTATTATACTCTGAAATGTTTAATTTACCCTCATTGTAAGAATTTGAGAAATATTTAAATTTTCTTTTCTTTTCTAAGCTGATTTGAAATCCAATAAGATAACTCTGAAGTAAACTTAACATTTTTAATTTGTGTGAAAAATTTGTCTCTTGCTGATGGGGTTGGTGACAAAAGAGAAATGACAAACTAATGTCTCTTATTCTTTAATTATTGTATCAGCCAGCAACTGTCTTCCCCAAGCTCAGCCATAGGCTAAAGCTGTAATGTTAAAATCATAAATATCCTGTTTTTGGCACAAAAAATCCTAAAACAGTAGTGGGGAGGGACATTAACTGTTCTCTTACCCTGCACAACAATTTGGTATAGGTCCAACTCAAGTAAGCTATCACCTACTCTCCCTGGCCAAAATTATCTGTTCACTCTGAAGAAATTATGCTCCTCAAAGACCGTGAAGCTTCCCACTGAACTTCATGTGATGTTTAAAACCAGTCCAAGTGGTGGTAAAAAACTAAAAGAGGGCTTCCCTGGTGGCACAGTGGTTGAGAGTCCGCCTGCCGATGCAGGGGACGCGGGTTCGTGCCCCGGTCCGAGAAGATCCCACATGCCGCGGAGCGGCTGGGCCCGTGAGCCATGGCCGCTGAGGCTGCGCGTCCGGAGCCTGTGCTCCGCAACGGGACAGGCCACAACAGTGAGAGGCCCGCGTACCGCAAAAAAAAAACAAACAAAAAAACTAAAAGAACTTTACATGTTAGATAGATGAATGAGTAAAGGAGATTTCTAAGGTAAACAGAAGTACTATGAGTAGGTAAACTGGAGACTAGCTACATTGCTAATAAAGTCATACAAACTCAATTGAAATAAATGAGACTGCTCTAGGTCACCAGTCTGCAACCTTTGGAGAATAGATCAGTATTTTTAAGGCACCTTTTAAGAAACACTCATCTTAAAAGATTCCTGGAGTGGAGAGGGAAACTTCCATGGTTACAAATGTTGGAGACACTCTGCACACAATACATCTTCTTTTGCAGATTTGTAATGTATATCAGACACATTAAAACACCAGTCTCCAAATGGGGTACATCAATATCATAGGGTGCACAAGATAATTCAATAGGAGGTAGGAAGGAAACTTGAGAACATTTTTTAATATTTATTTTTATAATATTTCTATTTCATTTTATTTTTATGTTTTATAATGTATATAACATTATCACAACAGTGAGTTATTCAATTTACATGTGAATACATACACTTCTATTGAGAATAATTCTCAAATGTTACTGATGTATGAAGAAGAAATTTGCACACTTCATTAATCTTAGAACTTCTGTAGTAAAACATTACTTTGAATTTATATCATATAGGCGACTTTATGTGTATGTATGTATCACTGATTATGATCCAATGAAACACACTTTGTGAATCACGGTTTTAGTAGCCAGAAGCTTTATTTTTTTCCAGACAGGATGCTTCCATTTACTATATCTGCTAACAGGGGAATGACAATGACCTGGATTTTAGAGTGTGTTTTGCGAATTCAATTATTCTTGGAAAGTCTTTATCAGAGAGGACATAACTGAAGGAAAAGTATCAAGAAATAGAATTTTGGGACTTCCCTGGTGGCACAGTGGTTAAGAATCTACCTGCCAATGCAGGGAACACAGGTTCGATCCCTGGTCCAGGAAGATCCCACATGCCATGGAGCAACTAAGCCCGTGTGCCACAACTACTGAAGCCCATGTGCCTAGAGCCTGTGCTCCACAACAGAAGCCACCGCAGTGAGAAGCTCACACACCACAACGAAGAGTAGCCCTGGCTCGCCACAACTAGAGAGAGCCCGCTCACAGCAACGAAGACCCAATGCAGCCAAAAATAAATAAATAAAATAAATAAATTTTAAAAAAGAAAAGAAGTAGAATTTTTACCTTAGCTAACAAGTTAGTCTATCACATATTAATGGATGCTGTTAAAAGATATGCAATTCCTAGGTCAGAGATGAATGATGGCCTGACTGGTAGCCAGAGTGTCAGCATTTTGGGGTAGGGGTAGGGGCAGTTCTCTAAGATCCAGGTCCCACAGGTAGACACGAGGAAGGCTAGATAACAGCTGCACACATCATGAGCTGCTTTCAGGAGGGGAATCCTGAGATTCGGTAGTCTGGGTCTTTCATAAGGGGCAAAAGCATGCTTCCACTTTGCTTTGGATAAATACAATATCTCTGTCTTTCAAGGCTGTTCACTATCCAGACGTCCTTGAAAAAATGGTCTTGAATTCAAGGCAATCAGTCCCTCTGCTTGCGAGATATGCAGAAACATGCAAAATTCACGGAGAAATGTCTCCCATTTAAGCTGTGCTAATGGATTTGGCTTTACAAAGCGTAAACCAACATACGTGCACCTAGCCAATGAGCTCTTTCAAATCCTTCCACACAGGATCATCTTCATGGATACACAGCCAGTGCAAACACACAAAGCCCTATGCTCAGAAACCACACAGGGAACTCTGGCTTAATGGCCTGCGATTGCTTCTCATTGTTGTCTTGAAACTCTTAATAACGTTATCTTAGATCTTACGTTTGGTAAGTGAAGTCCTATGAGACAGTGGAGCAGTTGGCAGGCCCTTGAAGTCTTGGTTTGTGCTCAATCCTGTCTCTTGCCACCTCCCTGCCTCCTGGGAATGGGTTCTATGCCCTCTACTGTCCCTGACACCCCATACCCTTGCCCAGCCTCCCCATCCAGGAAGGATGTTACTCTCTCCCTGGGGCAGCGACTAGGTTGTGTTAGTTGGGAGAGGCCTTTGTTTGCTGTTGCCCTTCTCCCCACACAAAGGCCTTGGATGGGTTGCGGTGGCAGCCATCTCACCCTAGGCTGACAGTTACACGTGCACCCAGAGGGTGGGCAGGCTGAGACTAGGTATGGATGGGAGAAAGCCGGTAGCCCACCCTTGATCCAGTGCATCCTGAGTATGGAGGATGCATCCGTGCATGCGCAGGGATTTAAAGACCCTGGATACTGCCTGTTCACCATGGTTGGGGCGGCAGGCCTATGGGAAGAGGAGGTGCCTGGCTCGACTTTTCCAGATCACCACCACCCCTCCCCTGCTTCAGGTTGCAATATATCAGTCTAGCAGCAGGCAGGAAAAGTTGCCCAGCACGTATGTCCTGAGCCACAAGCAGGGGCCCCTAGGCACAAATAAGTGTTTGCACTGGCCCCATGAGTATACCAGTTCCCAAGGGAGCACTCCCCCCTGCTGACTCAATGCCCGGCAGGGCATCTTTTCTGCCTTCCAACCTTCCTGAATCTAGTTTTCATTGTCTTTTCTAGTCATTTTGAGGCACCCTCCAGGGATTAACTCTGGAATACAAATTGTATAATTTCAGTAATTCTTTAAATGAGTTAGTGCCTTTATATTTCCAGTTAAAACTGGCATTGTACAATATAAAAAGAAATGCTTAAATTAAGTGCTAGTAATTTAATATTTTAATTTTTCTTTACTTAGAGTGGCATTATATGACAAAGAAAATACATAATGGCAAGCTGAGAGAAAGCAGAAGAAAGGAAAAGTTTATATCGAGTACTTTTAGTGCTTTTTTTCCTGCTTTTGCAACAAAGGTCCTTGCATTTTCATTTTGCACTTGGCCACTGCAATATATGCATCAAGCCCTGCTCACTCAAGATATCTCTGCTTCACCTCACCCTTCACCTGAGAACTCGTTGGATTTGAAAACTGTTAGAGGAGGTGTCCATACTCTATAGGCGTACCATACTCTCTTTTTTCCACTTATTACAAGGGACAAGGAGTCCCTGCTTCTATTCTATCAAGGAGGTAGTCCTGCAACTTATCCCCTTGCATCCTGCACCCTTTACTCTTGTTCCTATCAGGGACTTCCACGTGGATTTATCCTCTCGTCTGAATCATGAAATCTTCACGTTTTCCACCTCTCCTGTACGATTCATATAAACATGCACTGATAACTTTAACATGTACATATAACATCACATACAAAACAGGAAGATCTCTTAATCCCACCACCTGCTTTTAGCTGCCTTTTCATTTCTCTGCTCTCTTTGGCAGCAAAAATTCTCAAGAGTTGTGCACACTCACTACCTCCCTGTCTTCACTTCAGATTCACTCATCCTCCCACTCCACTCCTGCTACTGTCTGTACACCACTAACTTTGCTTATTAAATTACCAAATGATCCCTTAATGCCAAAGTCAGCGCTCACTTATCTAGTCCCCATCATACTTGACTTTTCAGCAGCATTCAGCATAGCTGATGACTCCTTCCTTATTTTTATTTTTATTTATTTTTATTTTTTTGCGGTACGCGGGCCTCTCACTGTTGTGGCCTCTCCCGTTGCGGAGCACAGGCTCCGGATGTACAGGCTCAGCGGCCATGGCTCACGGGCCCAGCTGCTCCGCGGCATGTCGAATCTTCCCGGACCAGGGCACGAACCCGCGTCCCCTGTATCAGCAGGCGGACTCTCAACCACTGCGCCACCAGGGAAGCCCAACTCCTTCCTTCTTGGAATTCTTGGTTTCTGTGACTTCTCTCCCACCTCACTATTAATCCACCTTGTTGGCTATTTAACAGTTTTCTGCTGACTCCTTCTCTACCAAAACTTTAAATGTTGGAAGGCATCCAAAACTACATGCTACATGTCTCTCTAATCTTGTCTATTCTCTCTCTCTCTCTCTCTCACTATATATATATATATATTCTCCAGTTTGCATCTCCAGATTATATATCCAATGGCCTCATCTCAAATGTCTAACAGGCATTTCAAAGTTAATATGGCCAAAATGGAACCCTTGATTTTCCCCAAGTATGCTGTGCTCTGTCTTTTTGAGCTCAGTAAATGATATCATCTAATCAGTTACTCAACCCCTTGATTTATCTTCCCTTTAACTTTCACACGTTGTCCATCAGCTAGTACCATTTTCAAACATATAAGCCTAGTTGGAATCTATACTCTCTTCTGTCTGCTCAGATACCACCGTAACCTGAACTACCGATACCTCCTACCAGCAAGACGCTTTACTAGTCTCATTTCTACACTTTCTCACTGTAAACCTGACAGTAAGCTGAATGATTTTTTAAAATCATAAATTATATTATGTTAGTGTTTAGCTCTTAAAATGAGTACCTTGGCTTTATAAGATCACGCACTGCTTGGTACCTGCCTATGTTTCCAAGCTCATCCTGTATTATTTTTCCCAGCATATTCCAGACACACTGGCCCCCTCATTCCTCTCCCAGGTCCACAGAGCTCATTTTCTTGAGAGCAGACACCTTAGAGGACTGACTCATATCTGAAATAGTACTAGGAATATAGTATCCAATAGATGTTAAATAAATAAATACATTATTTATCTTTCCATTTATCCATCTTTTTCTAATATGGATGTATTAAGTACCCCCTCTGTTATTATTTGAGGATAAATTTAATACTTTCATACTTAGAAAATACCACAAAAATCTCTATGAAATACGTACTTTCATATATAATAGTTTCTGTTTTTAAAGTTCATTTCATTCCCTTAAACAGAAACACTTATTTGTTACTTTAATAGTGTGGTTTGGTTGTTTCCTTTACACTATTAGTGTAATTGACTGGTAGAATCATGGTTGTGGGAAACCATATAGCTTAATGGAATTCTCAAGGACCAGGAATTAAAATCCATCCTGACTTTATGCCTTTATTATTCTTCACCCTGTGCACATCCTTATCTAGAGAATGGTATTAGTATAATACCTATATCAGGATGAGCAACTTTACGAAGCAGAGTATTATGTAACTCTGTCCTACTTCTGGTAAAATGAAGGTGAATAAGCAAATATGCATAGGCTGGAAGCCCCAGAGCACTCACATTTTCATCTGATCTTTTACATTTTGGAGATTCTGCTTTTAAAACATTTTCTCTGTGTAAATTTGTATGCTCTCTAGAGGACCATTCAGTTACATTAATGAGATTATCAAATGGTCTATTGATTAGGACCACCAAATGAATGGGTAGAGGGCAGTAGAGTTTGGGGATACTACTGACTGAGCTAAGTTATACTCAACAGTGGGGCACAAGGGGCAGGACTCTTTTTCTTTTTTTCTGCCAAGACTAAATGCACTCCTCTTCAAGTCTGTTTTCTCTGGGAAGCCTTTCATACTGCTCAAGTCTCAAATTCTCTTATCACAGGGCTTATTGTGCTGCACCAGCTTTTCATTCCTCGATATCCTCCGTTAAGTTATAAACTCTGTGACGACAAGAACTATAAATGCCCTGACTATGGCTATTTCCCTATTGGATTGAATGAATGAGTGAATGGACAGATGGAATTGAATAATAAATGAATGGAGTGTTAAGGAAATAGTTCATGATCACCTGAAAGAACAGTGTGAAGGTATACAGTAGCCTATGAGAGATCTTCTTTCATGTTTGACCTCTCTTATTTGAATCAGGTAAAGGGAATTAAAAGAAACCCTGGAATGGTATTTGTGGACTATTTACACCCTGTATGAGGCTGTTTGCTGGGTTTGACAATAATAAAAAAAGAGAGAGAAAAAGGAACAAAGAAACCTCATGACGCAATTCTGACTCTATTTCTTACTGTAGGTTTATTGGTTATGGTTTATAAAATTAAGAAAATAATACCTGTCTTGAAAATAATACCTGTCTTGAAAAATACCTAGGTATGGTGTTAGTAAAATTAGAAAGATATTAGCCACCATATTATGGTAGATATTATCATTATTTGCTTGTACTCCTTGGATGGCAATTTGTAAAATTTTGCAGCAATATTAAATATTGAGACTTTTTTTCATCCTTTTTCCAGGACTTAATTCATGCATAAGATAAAGCAATGATTTTTAGATCAATATATAGAACAAAGCAATGATCTTTAGACTACTTCCAATAAATTATTAATTACTAATCATTTGCATATTCAAATATACAAATGCATGTTTTGTAAGAGAGTTATTTCTTTTTTTATGTCAGACTTCTAAGTTTAAGATCCAAGGACCTGAAGTTAGAATTTTTAGTTTCCTAAGTAGTTGATATCTCACCTTTGAAAACAGAATAAAGTTGGTGTTTCTCCTTCTAAAAATCGCAAAGGTGTTTAAGTAACTTACTGTTCTAGACAATGGCTCATTTTAACACCTGCCTGCCTCTTGACTATATCCTTGTAGTAAATATTATCTACCATACTGATTACATATCTCTTTCTAATCTCATCTCATTTCTTCATCTCCTCAATTTGAAGACAGAGATTATACTGCATGAGGTAATCTGTTTTGAAAAAAACCAAAAAGCCCTTGCACTCAACCCATATACATACCATTTTCCCCCTGGAATTAGGTCTTCCATACTTACTTGAAATAATCATATATCTTAGTATAAACAGTAGATTTTAAAAGAGATTAGGCTGTTGTTTTGTGGATGGTTAAAAGGTATTGTGATTTTTAAAAATGGCTTTTCAGAGGTGAATCACTGGTTTAAGCATAGGTAAGGTAGAAGTGAACAGAAGTTATTACCCTCTGAAAGTTCACTGGTGATTTTTGTTCAGTTTATAGTTTTCCCATGGACTGGTGCCCAGCCTCAACTCTTACACGTACTTCAGCACTGCTGATGGGAGCTTCCCCTGAGAGGGGATGTGTGATTGGTCCCTGGGGTCTGGTACTAGAGAGCCATCCTAACTTAGGGATGAAATGAAGCTGAAAACTTTTCTTGTAACTTTTGGTCATTCCATAATACCTAACCTTCTCAGTTCAAACCAGTTAGATGAAATGAATACTTCTGTACCAATAACATGCAAACTACAAAGAGATTAGTAAACGTTAAGAAATACTACTCAGGGCTTCCCTGGTGGCGCAGTGGTTGAGAGTCCGCCTGCCTGTGCAGGGGACACGGGTTGGTGCCCCGCTCCGGGAAGATCCGACATGCCGCGGAGCGGCTGGGCCCGTGAGCCATGGCCTCTGAGCCTGCGCGTCCGGAGCCTGTGCTCTGCAACGGGAGACGCCACAACAGTGAGAGGCCCGTGTACCGCAAAAAAAAAAAAAAAAAAAGTACTATTCAGAGGGCATTGACAATCAGACTCACCTCAGTTTTTTGGTTTTGTTTTTAGGATGATGTAATTTTCAACTGATAGTGTTTTTTTAATATATATACACAAAACCACCTCTACCCAAATTTCTCTACACACAGGGTAGGTTGAGCTGCTGTCAAATTTAATCAAGCAGAATTGACTTTTACTTGGACACTGGTGTGTTAATGAAGGTTCTTAAAATCTGTCAGGGTATTTCTTTGGCAAACCGTACCAAATTGTATTGATATTTATCAAATTTAAACGAAGATATTTGTTCACCGGAAGCACAATGCAGGGGAAGTTAGAAGTCAAACATAACTGAAAGAGTTAACTTCTTTATTTAAGAATGGGTATTGTTATTACTAAATGTTCTCTGTGTGAGTTTAATTTACCAGGAATACCTGACACCACCCTCACCTTCCCACCCTTTTGCCCCTTTAAATAGTTGGTAATCATTTATCAGATCTGTGTTCCAGCCCATCCATGTTTCAGGGGCTGGATTCATGACTTGGCCCTGTGTGTGTGTGTGTGTGTGTGTGTGTGTGTGTGTGTGTGCGCGTGTGTGTGTGTTTATATATGTGTGTATGTGATTCGATTTTTCTTGATCTTATTGGCTGTGTTGATAATGGCTTCTTGCAATGTCTTTGTTCAGATTGTGTATGTATTGCAGTCCTGCAGGCACCCTCAACAATGTCTCAAGTCAAACTATAATCACCCCTGAGCTTGCTGACCTAATTACAAATCTTTACAAATGTCTTTGCTTATCTGTTTGGTCATTTGCTTTGTTCTGCTGCATTTTTCTCTTCCTCGTACTCCCCTAATTTTTCTCCAGTGCTCATACCCATATTTGGGCTGAAAAATCTTTACGCTTGAGGTTTGTTCTTTCCCACTCTCTGAATGCGGTGAGGATATTCATCCCAAATTTGAGGTAGGAAATGTTTGGCTTTATGCGGTATTACTAGGAACAGTTATTGTTATAAAGCAAAAGAGAAACTGTTTTCTGAACGTTTTCTTGCCCTCTGTCTTGTTCTTGCTCCTTCATTTAAAAAACAGTATATATTAATTGCAGAAAAAATTGAACATAAAAACTATAAAAGAGAAAGTGAAAATCGCTCATATACTCAAATCCTTGAAAGAACCCCTACTAACTATATGCTATACTGCCTTCTGATCTTTTCCCAGTAAATATGAGTGCTGGTTTGTATATATTTTTAAAAATTTAAATAAAATGCATTTGTATATACATGTACTTATGTATACATACACATATACTTGTATCCTGGGATCATAGTGTATATAAAATATTATTAGCTTATTTCTTCTCTATTGTATTGTGAATAATTCCCATGTCATTAAGCCTTCTATAGAAACTTTATTTTAAAAACTTCTTTACTATAAAATGAAACATATAGTCATAGAAGCATGGTAACTATGGTCGAACCTAAAGAAAGAAACTCAGCAGTCATACCACCCAGAGATGTCTTTCACTGTTAACATTTTCTTCTATTTCCTTCTAGACTTTTACATACATATACAGAATGTTTTAAAAATAAACACTAGTATTATATGGTACAACCCATTTTGTAACCATCTTTTAAATTTATTTTGAATATTTTTCTGTCATAACTTTTAATGTAAACATCATTTAGAATAACTGCATAATAATCTAATTCTTCATGTTTAAACTGTTTGGCCAGCTAAGTCAAGGCAACAGTGATTAAATCTTCTATTCACCCACTGGCAAAGATATCATCTTGTAAATCTTAACTATTTGCCGGCCATTGTGAATTTTGTAAGGTCCAGAAGAGAAAGGAGAAAAAAAATTGGAATAGATCTTTGGATATTTCCCCCTTCTGTCTTTGGAGTTGAGTGTTATAAAATCTTATTGTTGTTACTTGTATTACAACATTTATTCAGCCATAAGAGTATTAAATCAATTAGGGATTAGCTGGTGATATCTATTCTGTGTTATAATCTTATTTCTTTATCAGAAAAAAGTCCTTTTTACAGAAATTTAGAGACAATAATATAAACAACATTAGAGTCGATTGACAAATTGTTAAGAAGATAAAATATGGATTATGTGTTTGGAAGAAAAAGAGCTGATCATGAAACCATAAGTCCTTATTTGAACTTTAAGTTCAAGTGTTTCAAATGGAATTAACCTATTAATGCAATAGGGAAGTAGTAGAGAAGAGTAGCCTATAGGGATGAGGCTGAGGGTGGGAAAAACACAAGGGTCGTGCAGTATCCTAGGAATGTAAAGATGGGACATTGTTACCACCTGTAAGATATGACCCTTGAAAGGAATTGAAGGAGGGCCAGATCCAGGTTTCATGAAGATTGAATCTCATATCATTTTGCTTGTCCTCCTTGAGTAAAAAGATTACAAAATTATGACTATAAATTTGGGTGGGAAGGTGAAGGGAGTATTTAGGATGAGAAATCATAACAAGTTACAAATTATAAAATGCTAAAATATACCACAATGATCACAAAATCCAGAATAATACCTTAATATATTCATTAATGAAATTTCTGACAGACATTTATAATCATTTTTCCTACATTTCTGGCAGCATACTCTTTGATTGCTTTTTCATATGATAAATATTTTGTAATATCATCTTCTGTGGAGAATAGAAAGATAATAAAATTTTTACTCTAGCAAGGCTGATATGAAATCGTTCTTTATTATTGATAGTTTAGAAAAGTTTCTTTCTGCTTCATAATTCATTACTGATAATGTCATGCTGTATTTCAGGATTGGTGTCAAATTTGAGAAAGCCTCTGAGTTTATCAAGTGTGAACAGGGAACTTAAAGTTCCTTTTGTGCAAGGCTAATCTTACATACTTCTTGAATTCACGACATTCATAAACCACTCTGCTATCAGTGTCACTGATGCCCTTGTTAGGTCATATTATGTTACCTTCATTGAAATAAGTTTTCATGTCAAGTCAGCAAGAAATTCAAATCATTTTCCAATGATTTATTCTCAGATTATTTGTTAAAATCCTCACACCTATTTATTATTTCTATTTGAGATGGCTCTCTTTCACTTAATGACAGCTTTGGTATAATCTGAAAATTTTCTATTATTATAATTCACTTCCCAGAGTTCAAATAACTTTATTTATTTAATTTTTTCATTTCACTAAGAAAGAATATCTGCATACAGTAAAATGCAAAGATCTTAAATGGACAATCAGAGTTTTGACAGACATATATCCATGTAACCAACATCTTAACTGAGACATAGATCATTTCCATGAGCCCAGGGATTTTACTTTTGTGCCTTTTCTGTCAATCCTCACCTTTACACCCTTGTAGGCAACTATTCTCATTTCTAACATGATAGGTTAGTTTTGTCTATTTTTGTATTTCATATAAATAATGTCATAAAATATTTTCTCTTTTGTTCATGGATTCTTTTACTCAAAATAATTTTTTAAGAATCATTCATGCTCTTACATGTAACAATAATTCATTCTTTTTTTTTTTTTTTTTTTTGCGGTATGCGGGCCTCTCACCGTTGTGGCCTCTCCCATTGCAGAGCACAGGCTCTGGCCGCGTAGGCTCAGCGGCCATGGCTCATGGGCCCAGCAGCTCCGCGGCATGTGGGATCTTCCCGGACCGGGGCACGAACCCGTGTCCCCTGCATCGGCAGGTGGACTCTCAACCACTGTGCCACCAGGGAAGCCCCATTCTTTTTTTTTTTAATTGATAAGTAGGATTCCATTGTATATGACTATTTGTCTTCTTTTGGTAGGAATTTGGGTTGTTTTCAGGTACAAGCTATTATGAATATATTTATCAAGTTGTTTCAACACTATTTGTTGAGAAGTCTTTCCCCATTGAATGAATTTATCTTTTAGATAATCAATTGACTATTTATTGAATTATTTGTCTATGCTTACACTAATTTCACACTGTCTTGATTACTGTAGATCAGGGTCCCCACCCCCTGATCAACTGGTACCAGTCAGTGGCCTGATAGGAACCGGCCCACACAGCAGGGGGTGAGCAGCGGGCGAGTCAGCAAAACTTCATCTGTATTTACAGCCGCTCCCCATTGCTCACATTACTGCCTGAGCTCCGCCTCCTGTCAGATCAGTGGCGGCATTAGATTCTCATAGGAGTGTGAACCCTACTGCGAACTGCGCATGTGAGGGATCTAGGTTGCATGCTCCTTATGAGAATCTAATGCCTGATGATCTAAGGTGAAGCTGAAGCGGTGATGTTAGCGCTGGGGAGCGGCTGCAAATACAGATTATCATTAGCAGAGAGGTTTGACTGCACAGAGACCATAATAAATTAACTGCTTGCAGACTCATATCAAAACCCTATCAGTGAGTGGCAAGTGACAATTAAACTGCATTTGGTGGCAGGCTTTATAGTGGCAAGTGAGTTGATGTACTTCAATTGTACAGCTGCATCTGGTGGCGAGCTTTCAGTCAGAATCTGACACTTATTTTAGTCCGTGCGTGGCCCACCCATTATTTTATTTGCCACTTCCACCCGTGCCTCTTTCCTGCACTGCGCACTTGTCTCAGTCACAGTTTTGGTAAGCCCACAAGCTAACTCTAGACAAAATGAGTAAAAAGCAAACGTCGCTGGAGAGCTTCTTTGGAAAGGGGGAAAGACCTAATGATGAGACAGCAGAAGACTCTAAGACTGCCAACAAAAAGAAAGCTGCATTTAAAAGAAAATACCAAGAGTGCTACTTAAATTACTGGTTCATTGCAACAGGTGATTCACATTCTCCAAGCCCACTTTGTATAATATGTGGCAACCGGCTATCCAACGAAGCCATGAAACCTTCAAAACTGCTTCGCCACATGGAGACCAAGCACCCTGCCTTTGGAGTTTTTCAAAAGAAAAAGATGTGAACATGAAGAACAGAAGCAGTTATCAAAGGCCACCACTTCTTCACATGTGTCTGCGCTGAGAGCATAATTCTTAGTGTCTAATCGCATTGCTAAATCTAAGAAGTCCTTTACTACTGGTGAAGAGTTGATCCTGCCTGCTTCTGAGGACATTTGCTGTGAACTTTTAGGAGAGGCTTCATTTCAAAAGGCGGCACATGTTCCTCTTTCGGCTAGCACCATAACTAGATGAATTGATGAAATAGCAGAGGATATTGCGGCACAATTGTTAGAGAGGATTAATGAGTCACCGTGGTACACAATCCAAGTTGACAAGTCTACTGATGTTGACAGCAAGGCAACAACGCTTGTTTTCGTGTGATATATTTTTCAGGAGGATGTGCATGAGGATGTGTTATGTGCACTTTTGTTGCCAACCAATACCACAGCTGCAGAACTATTCAAGTCTTTGAATGATTACTTATCAGGAAAACTGAATTTGTCATTTTGTGTCAGTATATGCACGGATGGAGTGGCTGCCATGACTGGACGGCTTTCTGGTTTCACCACTTGGGTAAAAGAGGTCACTTCTGAATGTGAGTCTATGCATTGTATCATCCATAGAGAAATGCTGGCTAGCCAAAAAATGTCACCTGAACTTTAACAACATTTTGCAGGATGTGATTAAAATTATCAACCACATTAAAGTACATACCCTTAATTCACGTCCGTTTGCGCATCTCTGTGAGGGGATGGACACAAAGCACACACGTCTCCTCTTATACATAGAAGTGAGATGGCTTTCTAAAGGTAGATTTCTGGCTAGGGTTGTTGAGTTAACGAGAGCACTCCAGAGATTTCTTTTAGAAGAATAGTCACCACTGGCAGCACATTTCAGTGTCACAGAATGGGTAGTAAAACTTGCCTACTTGTGTGACATATTCAACCTGCTCAACAAACTCAGTCTGTCACTTCAGGGGAGAATGACAACTGTGTTCAACTCAGCAGATAAAGAGACTGCATTCAAAGCCAAACTGGAATTATGGGGCGACAAGTGAACATTGGGATTTTTGACATGTTTCAAACATTAGCAGAGATTTTGAAAGAGACTGAGCCAGGGCCTTCTTTCTCTCTCTCTGATCACCTATCTCAGCTTTCAAAAGAGTTTGAGCATTTCTTCCCAACCACAAAAGACCCTCGAACTAGGAAGGAATGGATCCACAACCCATTTGTGAATAAGCCAGTTGAATCGACTTTATCCGTGCTAGAAGAGGATCAACTGCTTGAGATCACAAATGACGGTGGCCTTAAAAGTTTGTTTGAGACAACTTCAAATATCCATACGTTCTGGATTAAGGTCAAGGCGGAGTATCCTGAGATTGCCACGAAAGCACTGAAAAGCCTGCTTCCGTTTCCAACACCCTATCTTTGTGAAGCAGGGTTTTCTTCAGTGACAGCAACCAAAACGAGATTACGGAATAGACTGAACATAAACACCACACCTCGGGTGTCGCTGTCTCCCATCACCCTCACATGGGACCATCTAGTTGCAGGAAAACAAGCTCAGGGCTCCCACTGATTCTGCATTATAGTGAGCGGTATAATTATTTCATTACATATTACAATGTAATAATAATAGAAATAAAGTGCACAATAAATGTAATGCGCTTGAATCATCCCAAAACCATCCCCCCCAGACCTGATCTGTGGAAAAATTGTCCTCCACGAAACCAGTCCCTGGTACCAAAAAGCTTGGGGACTGCTGCTGTAGATTATAAATAGAGCTGCTATAAATATTCTTGTATAAGTCTTTTTATGGATATATTTTTAGTTTCTGTTTGGTAAATAGTGGAATTCCTGTGTCATAAGGTAGGTTCATATTTAACTTTATAAGAAAATGCCAAACAATATTTCAAAGTGATTGTATAATTTTTCACTGTTTATCATCATAATTTGCTGTTGTCAGTCTTATTTATTTTTCCATTCTAGTGGATGAATCTCCCTTTGTTTTAATTTTCATTTACTATATTCACTCATTAATTCTACTAGTATTTCGTAGATTGCTCATAATTTTCTGTAGAACTGCTAGGTTAGTAAAGGGAATTTTACTTCTTATTAAACAATGCTAATAATAAGTGAAGTTAATATTTTTGCCTCATTCCCTATTTTAGAGGAAAAGTATGCAATATGTCATTATTAAATATGATGTTTGCCATAAGTTTTATACAGATGTCATTTATCAGGTCAAAGTAGTTCCCTTCTATTTCTAGTTAACTAAGAACCTTTTTTCTTTTCATTAATGAACGTTGAATTTATTAAATAATTTTTCTTCATTGACTGGGATTATCATATAATTTTTCTCCTTTATTCTGTTGCAGTATACTAGGTTGAATAGTGTGCTCTCTCCCACCTCCAATTCATGCCTATTTGGAACTTCAGGATGTGACCTTATTTGGAGATTGGGTCTTCATAGATATAATGGGATTAAAATGAGATTATACTGGATTAAGTATGCCTTAATCCAAAGACTGGTATCCTTATAAGAAGGGGGAAATTAAAACACAAAAATACAGAATAGAGAGTCCCATGAAGCCAGAGATTAGAGTAATTTATGTTCAAGCCAAGGGATGTCAAGAATTGCCAACGTGAAGCCAGAGGTTAGGAGAGAAGTATGGGACAGATTCTCCCTTAGAATCTTCAATAGTGACCGACCCTACAGACATCTTGATTTGGGACTTATAACCTCTAGAAGAACTGTAAGAGATTAAATTTCTGTTGTTTTAAGTCACTCAGTTTGCAGTACATTGTTACAACAACCCTAGGAAACTAATACAGATTTTGGTATTAGTTTCCCACAATGTCATTTCCCATTCCCTGGAAAGCAGACTGTGAGATGGATATTTGTAAACAGGAATTTTTTTTTTTTTCTGAATCAACTCTTGAGGGACACTAAAGGAGGCAGGATTGATCAGAGGAAGAAGTTGGACTTTGATGCAATCACAACAAAAGCCTCACCTGAACCCACATGTAATTCTGGAGTAGAATGACCTTTAGAATTGTCCCAAATTAGGGAAAGGAGCCTGGGATTTTATAATCCTGCATCAATCACTCACTTCCAGCATTTCAGGGGAATGAATGCTTCAATCCAGAGGAGGTTGAGGAATCTGAGCAGTACCACAACATATACTATAGTCTACTCCTTGCACTATTTGGAACCATCTTTTTTGTATTATTTCTGGGAGCAGCTCCTTCAGAATTCTGGTGGGCCTCTTTTCCTGGGAAGAGGATTGTTAGTGGCATAAATTAAAGCCTCTGCAGCTGCAGGTAGTATGAGACTAAACTTGATATTCATACTTCATGATTTATTTACTCTACTCTCCATCCTAGATTTCCCTCATTCATGGTTTGATTATTCAGAACATAGTCCTTGAGAGATTTTAGCCCCTGGTCAGTTTTCTTCTCAGATTATGGCTATTGTATTTGTCCACATATCATTTAAGTGGGGCAAAGAAATAAAAAAGACACTTAGGTTGATCACTTAGCTATCAAATATACTCTTCCCATCACCCATTGTGTATCCACAGCCCTTCCTTCTCCTGATGGACAGGGTAAATTACACTTGCCATGTAGTGACTTCTTTTCTTGCATGCTGGTATCTCAGCACAGAGCCTAAAGTGCTCAGGTGATAGTCATAGCTTGAAATTTGTTGAAACTATTATTGTGTTTTCATGGTGAAACCATTCTTCTGGATATCAAGACCTCTAAACTCACAAAACCTAGAACTGTAGGATGGAAGTGCAAAGAGTCACTGAGAGTGATGGTAGGTGGGACCATTTCTGATTCCACACTTTGTTCTCTGTCCCCTATCTATTGGGGATAGCACACCATAAAAGGATCATTGATTTAAGAGTACATACTACATCCTGGAGTATAGTACCCATCCTTACAATATATCATCTTCAAGCTTATACCCCAGCTGTGCCTTTAAATTCTGTTCCCTAGCTTAATAGGCCAGTAGCTTTGGGTGTTACAATACATGATAGAAGGAGTGGACACCATGGTCATATACTAACTTCCAAACCTCCTTTGCTGTAAAGTGTGTCTCTATTATTGATGCAATGTTATATTGTGTGGAATCCCATGTTGTTGGATCAAATACTCTGAAAGCTCTCATACAGTGGTTCTGTGGGCAGGTTAGGCAAATCCATATGCAGAATATATATTGATTCTAGTAAAAAGAAATCTCTGACCCTTCCAGGATTGAAGGTGTCCAAAAAAGCCAACTTACTATGAATTGGCTTTAGTTGGGTTATTTTGAGGGATAGTGGTGTATCAACGACTCATCAATGGTCTCTGTTGCTGGCAGGTTGAACATTAAGCAGTAATGGTATGTAGCTCAGACTTGGTGAGTGTGAGTTCACAATGTTGGCCCCATATATAGCTTCCATACCTGCAACCTAGTGCTCATTGTGCTAACACTAGCCAAAGACAAAGGCTAACTGATGTTAACCGACCATGTAAAACCATTTAGTTGTGTTTGACTCCTCAGTGAAGGATGTTCTTTGGTGGGAATTAAAATGGCATACAAAGATCTTCACAGTTTGTGCCTATTCCTGTGGGCTTTACATTAATCTATGGTAAAAGGATTATCTATTTGATGGTAAGTAGCTTAAAATCTCTTATGCTCTAAGAATGCAGATTTTATATTAAAAGAGCATATGGTTGAAAAGAGCACCTATGGGTTGGGTGTTCAGGTATAAATGAGGAATATTGGATGTGGCTGTGGTACCAGCATTACTAGTGAGATAACCACCACCCCAACATCAACTTTGTCTTTTGGAGAGAGAACAATTTATGTTTGAGATGAGTCTCACTTTCTGCCTGGGACGCAAACAGGAAGAACCTAGTTTATAGTGTTATTTCGTTTTCCCATTTTATAGGAAATAATAACTATACGTGGAGGGGAATAAAAGGTTACAAGGATTTCAAGTTTCGCTTTATGCTTTTTGCTTTTAAGCTAAGTGTCAGACTGATCTTTCCATGCAACTAAGTAGCATTAGCTAGTAGAAAAAGTAGTCCCTCAGCTTGTGAACTGGGGAGCAATTATCATTAAATGTAGCCAATATAAATATTATAAATTCAACCCAAAACTACTTCCAGTAAGAGGAATAGGGGATGTCCTTGTTATGTCTCCATGTATGTGTCTTCAGAGAACTAAGAGCAGAAAATTTCATTTGTATAAATTGGAGGGGATATTAACTATAACTTTCAATTTATGTAACACCTTGCTCCTGAATTCACACTCTGATTATTCCAGAGATTAAGGACTGAATAATGTTCAGAAAGTAGGCAAAAGAGACATATTTGTATAAATACTATTTCATCAGAGATAGACTTTCCAAGTGATCACTTCAGTCACATGCTCAGATCTTTAGGAAACCTGATTTGGTTCTTGTCTGACCAAGTCTAGAGTGACTCTTTAAGGCTGGGCCTCAGGTATGACATACTCTACTATATCCAGACCCCTCTTACAATGTTTTTATCTCTACTACTCGTTTAATTTATGTATTTAATTTTAATTTCCAGGGCGCAATATGGCTAATTATTTGAGAACTGCAGAACCTTGTAAGTGAAATTTTTGCTTCCATAATTTGTGGCATATTAACTATAATAATGTACATGTAATTTCCTCATAAAGGATAATTATGCTAATAGAATTATTTGAATAAAATTTTGTTCTTTGTGCTGGATTATGTTCTCTACCTACTAATTTATATTAATACAAGTCAGTAAGGAATTTTTAATAAGCCACTTCAATCCTGGGCAGTCAGGTCTGGGAACAAGCACCACCTCCTCCCTTAGCATACTGGGGAGAAAGGGGTGTCTCACAGTACTGGAGGGCCAGAATTCCTATCAGATAAAAGTTCATGGGGAACATTTTCTAGTTCTAATGTGTAAAACAGACAATTTGGGTGTATGGACTTTGTTGGAGGGAATAAACTAACTTGTGGACATCTGAGAACAAAGCCAGTTTCTTTGATAACAATTTTGTATTCTTTATAAAAGCCAATCAAGAGTTGTATGAGCATTGTGTGGAAAGAGGTCTTATCTCTATTTCAATATTTAAGGAAGAGTGATTTTTAAAGTCAAATTCAGGCTTCTAGTAGGTTCTACATCACCATGGTAGAGTATGGAGTTTAAGGGAAGGTAGAGATTAGCATTAAGAACCAAGAACTTTGGGTGTATTGCTACCATTTTTATTCACGTATTCTACATGAGAATTATTATTATTATGTTTTAAATTCCATTGCCTTTATTTAAAAAATAAAACTACTCATTTAGGGAAACATAGACATCTAAGTCATCATTAGATATGGAGTGGCCACTTAACATGCTTGATCAGAAGGCCAGTACTGGTCACTAGTCATTGAAGCACTCATCCTCAAGAGACAAGTTTGGTTGGATTTTATTGCTGGGTTATTGAATTTGGTTTGTGCTTAGAAACCCATGCTTGTTTGTCCACTTACATGAATACTATGACTAGATAATGTGTAAATTTTCTCATACTTTTCTTTTTTGTTTTTGTTAATGCATTAAAATCCCATGGTTTGGCAAATGTGCATACTATGTGCCCATTATGGAGTTTGCTATGTGCCAGGCGCTTGTTACTACTGGTGGATTCTATGGTGGTAAAACCAGACTGAATGTCTGCCTGCATAGAGTTATTAGACATGTATTATCACAAATTTAAAGGGCTTAAAGTTGGAACTATCCATTATTTTTTCTGTCCATAGATGTAATAAGCTATTAGGGCAACAACCAAACAATACAGAGCTATAAAGAAAGAAAGTTTTCTATTAGGGCTACACTGGGAGGCCATGACTAAGAGCAGGGATTTGAGGTGTAGAATCAGAAAGACTTGGGTACAAATCCTGCCTTGAACATGTATTAGTTCTGTGTCCTTGGGTAAGTCATATTCATTCCCTAAGTCTTAGTTTCATCATCTTATAATGTAGACAGTTATAATAGGTACCTAATAAGGTTGTTGTGAGACGGAATGAAATTATTTATATATATATATATATATATGTATATTTATATATATATATGGATGAACAATACCTAGCACATAGTAAGCATTCAATAATTAGTAGCTATTAATAATATAACAGTTGATGAATCACCTTAGTAACTTAGCTAGCAAGTGTAACATACAGATGCATCCTTGCATTTTTAAACAAATTATCTACCTCAACTCAAGAGAAATGTATTACCCAATTTGTGGATAAAGCTCAAACCACTGCAAGAATTAAAAAAGAAATTCTAACATCATGGTTCACTTAATCTATAATGTAGAAGTTGCCACTGTGGTTCTTTAAAAGCAGACAATGTGACTGGTGACATTAAAAGCCTCAATTTTCTATCAATAGAAATAAATTTTAGAATGAAAATGGTGACAAAAGACCTTATTTTCCAGTTGAGAAAACACCTTATTTTCCAGATGAGATAGGAAATGAAGGATACTAAGACTTGTTTTGTTTATTTCCCAATTATCTTTCTATAATTTAAAATTTGGAAGAAAAATATAATTTTCTTCAATACCCTTTACACACTTATTTAATTTCATGCAATGCTCTTTAAATGCACAAAAGGTAAACCCAGGAAGAGTTGAGGTAAATCTATGTAAACACACTATGAATTCTAGCGACGTTCTCATACCACCTGCTTGTGCTATTAAGATGTTTGAAATTTGGCCTCTTGTTCATAAGAAAACTCTTCCCTTTCCCTCTTTGATGATATTTACTTTTACATTTTTACATAAGATTTCCTATGAAAATCAATGGTGGCACTAAGCCAAAATGTGAGACATTTCATGAAAGTAAGACTCATAGAATGCATTCTCAATGTTTAGTCAAAGTCATTGTTCTCTGATGAGGGATTGGGTGTTTTATGTCAGCAATGTTGGCCTTTCATCCTGCAAGTTCGATAATCTTTTTCATGAGTTTTGGCTTGTGTACCTGAGGACTGTTTGCCTATAAATTACATTATAAAATTAATACTACATTAATACTGAAGACAATTGCTCTTGTGCTTCTGAGCCTTTGTGCTACAGTGAAAGTTAGTTATATTCTAGCTTATGGGAAATTTGGGGCTTTTAATATTTTCTTTGTCTAATGAGCTCACAAGAGATATTACCTGTACTTTGGAAAATTATGGGTGTTTTATTAATTGTTCCTCTAAATTAGCCTATCTGAGGTCACTTTGTCCTTGGACAGTTAATAGTTCCTTTCTCTGTGTTACTGTAACACTCTATTCACACCATTATTGTAGCATAGAACACAGTCTTATAATTACCTATTTAAAAGATTTCTCTTTCCCACTAGACTTGGAACCAGTTTGGAGCAGAGATCTAGCATCCTTTATTGTTAACAGACTAACATCTAATTTGGTGAAGATCCAGACTAGACTTGGTATATGGTAGTACCATGTACTAATACATATTCCCAGAGGTTTGCTATGTTAGACTTTCTCATGAATCTGGTTAAGGTTTTCATGGTAATAGGATATGTCAGGATAGATAGCAAGTTGAAAATTAATATTTATTAAACGCCTACTGTTTGCACTGTTTGTAGGCTATCTTATTTAATTGTCACACTAACACCTGCAAAATGGTAGCATCTGCAACTTAATTTTTAATATTAGGAAGTTTTTACTCAGTACAGTTTAGAAATCATCCCATTTTCATCAGGCCCTAAGGAATTAGGGCTTGAAAGCATAACTTTAGCCCTCCAGAACCATTATGCTATTATACAGTCTTCTGGCCAGACATAAAGGATCATCAGATCAAGGTTCAAGAGGGAGTAAAACAGTTAAAAACAGAGCCAAGAGACTTTCTAAAAGGACTGGGCACATCATAGTCACAAGGAAGTAAAGTTTTACTCATAATCTAATGGAAGGAAAAGGAATGTTCTATTTCCCGTCTTTAATGGCCGTTTGTTTATTGATTGTTTATTCTTTGCTATGTGTCAAATATTATCCTGGGATATGGCAATTAATAAGAAATAGTCCCTGATTTCACAAGGAGTTAACTACCTTAATGGAAGGAGATGGATGTTTATTCAAATATATTTCTTGTTATAGGGATTATAAGTACCTATGACAGCATATGAAACAATATAAGAGGGTATTTAAAAACATGAACATTGACATCAGACAAACCTGGATTCAAGTTCTGACCCTGTTATTCAAAAAACTATAAGATCTTGGGCAAATCAGAAACACTTAGCCTCAAATTCTTCAGTTGTAAAATCAGGAAAATAATACACATTTTCATATAACTCATATGACTATTTTTAAGATTAATTTGAATGTATGTCTTTTCACATAAAAAGCACTTATTATTATTAGTTATTATTGTGTACAGGCTATACTAGGTAAACAAAGTTAAGTAGGCACTTGCTAGGTAGACAAAACAAGAAAGAACGTTCAAAAGCTACAGCTTATGAGAAAGGAAGGAGGTGGTTTTGGTTTTATTTAGTTTTAAAAAAACAAATTATGAAAAAACAACAAAACAAAACAAACAAACAAAAAACAAATTAAAGATTAGCAGCTTTCTGATAAATAGCACACATTGGAATTATATAAGTTCCCCGAAGGCCAAGTCCCCTGCCAAAGAAATAAGAATGAATTTGAAGACTTTTGCATATAACCAAGTTTCATATGCATACATTTAGTTTGAGGATGACAAAACAAACAAAAGACACTTCCAGTTCACCCATTTCTAGGTAAAATATTTGTAATCTTCCATGCATATAGAATTTAAATAAAATTGCCAGCAACTGTGTTGACAAGTAGTATTCAGAAGAGTTTTTTGTGCCCAGGAAAATACAGAATAAACTAAACATTTCAAAAAAGAGTATATAGTAGGTGGGAGTATATTAGTCCAGTCATATCATGACATTGATGTGGCTGATTAGCATGTATTCAAAATAGCTATGATCAACCAAATACATGCTTACTGAATCTATAGACTGTCTTCACTAAACACAATCCATTTTGTAGAATCCTTTAGATATGTATTTAATACCCAATGCATGATCACATATTCACACTAATTTAAAGCCGAACATGCATTGTGACCTAGGGCTCTTCAAAAGGCAACCTAAATGTCCATCAACAGAAGAATGGATAGAGAAGATGTGGTACATATATACAGTGGAATATTACTCAGCCACAGGAAGGAATGAAATTGTGCCATTCGCAGAGACGTTGATGGGCCTAGAGACTGTCATACAGAGTGAAGTAAGTCAAAAAGAAAAAAACAAATATTGTATAAAATAGCTTATATGTGGAATCTGGGAAAATGATAGAGATGAACTTATTTGCAAAGCAGAAATAGAGACACGAACGTAGAGGAAGGGAAGGGAAGGGGTGTGGGATGAATTGGGAGATTGGTATTGACATATATACACTACTGTGTATAAAATAGATAGCTAATGAGAACCTACTGCCTAGCACAGGGAGCTCTACTCAATGCTCTGTGGTGACCTAAATGGGAAGGAAATCCAAAAACAGGGGGATATATGTATAGGTATAGCTGATTCACTTTGCTGTACAGCAGAAACTAACACGACATTGTAAAGCAACTATACTTTAATAAATTTTTTTTTAAAAAGGCACCAAAGGAGTTACTGTGTTTGATCAAGCAAAGTAAATATTTGGAATTCTTTTTTAAAAGTCATAGAATCTTTATTTGAAAAAAGATGATCTTAACCACTCCTACCACTCTGATAGCAACTTAGTTCTTGAATTTGGCTGACGTCGTCTCTGACCTTTCATAAGGTATCTGTAGGAAGATCAATTCATGGACTTCCTTTAGGAGTTAAGCCTATTGTCCAATTGTTCAAAGTATTAAAAAAATCTTTTTTCCCCCAAATGTAAGTTCAAAGTATCTTTTCTTTAGCTCTTGGGCACTGATCTTTTCCCTACTATAATCAGAGATTGTGCATAACTCCCTTACTTCATTTATATTTTTAACTTGAAGTTATAGACCGTGATCAAGTGTCTACTAGTCATTTTTTGTGTGGCCTCCTAGAGAGATATGGTGCCCCCTCAGTATTTCTTTACTTTTTATCCATCAACCTTTTTGTCAGTTTTGCTACCTTTTCCCCTCCAGGTTTTTCTGTCCCTTTCATTAACCTGCAGGAGTTTGGTCTGTACCACAATATCCCTTCTGATCGTCACACTAGGACTAAGTGGCTCTTGCTATTCATCTGCCACACAGCCACTTTGTCACGTAGCTCTTGTATTGTATCTCTACCAGCTGCATGTTTTTCTTTCTCTGTAATGCTAGTGATACTCAGGAGTTGCTTTAAGTGCTCACAGTCACATTCCAAAGCTACTCAGAATTACGTCTTTTCCTCAGGCTGAAATTCCATTTGACCCGAGAAGGAGAATATAGGTGATTTCATGCTTTTAAACCTGTTCCTTAGGTCTTATCGGTGCTGAGTTTGGAAGGCCAGCAGGTTTCATTAAACATTAATTGAAGGGGAAGATTTTAAAAAATAATAAATTATTCTTTCTGAATTCTTTCTTAGATTGTCATACATTATGAATTTAATACATATTTGTGCAACAATTTATGTTGATATAGTGTCTAAGCCATTGGGTCAAGTGCTGCAAGAATTAAAATTATTGGTAGGAAAACTGTTTTTCCATTTACTAATTGTTTTCCTAGGGATGCAAATGTACTTGGGATCTATACAAAGGTAGATTTAAGGATCTATACCTATTCAGATCCTGAATTCCCCACTCGTCTGACTTGCTTAAATCTTTTGTTTCTCCTCTGTAAAACCGAATATAATAATAATACCTATCTCATGATATTGTTGAAGGTTTTTAATGAGGTCATCTATGTAGAACACTTAGTGCTTCCATATAGAAAGCACTCAGTTGTGCTTGTTATATTTATTTTGTGCTTGTAGGGGACACTTGCTATTTTGGCTGCCCAGAAATCATATATTCTTCTTATATGGAGGCCAGAGAGTCTGGAGTAGAGTGGAAACAGAGTGGAAATAATTGCTTTTCCCACCTCCAGAAGTTATAACATTGTCTCCTGGGATTTACACAAAAACACATAATGGGTTAAAGATTGGTATTTGTAATCATAGTGGAGATTATGAGGCAGCAAAGTGAAATACCCAGCCCTAGTGAGGGAGTACTGTAGGCAGATGATTTCTTGGCTTCCCCAGACTCTCAACTGTCTGTTCAATTCAGAGAGACTTCCTGGTTCTATCTGAGTTTCCTATACCTTCATGGAATCTCTCAACAGGCAGTAAGCTGATGCAATGATAGGACTCATCTCATTGTTTTGTCTCTAAGGAATTGTTGTCCTTGCTGCCTGTTGCCTAGTGTCTCGATTGTCCTTTATTTTTTCATATATCTTGTCTGTGTATTTTAAATGTTTCAGGTGGGAGCGTGAACCTGTTCTCTGTTACTTTCTCTTGACTGAAGTGGAAGTCGTAATCTAGTTTTAGTCAAGTACACAGCTCCAAATCAAGGAACTTTGATGAGACTATGTTGTATACTGATGCCCTTTGTTCCTATCTATGCTCTGCAACAGACTCACAAAAAATGACATGTTTGCATAAGTAGAATTGGTTTCTGTTGTAGAAACTGGTCTACAGACCAATTCTGTAGAATTGGTCCCGTAACTCAGGAAACGGGAGGCTTTAAAAACTGTTGAGTATGGCTTCAGTTGTAACTGTGGGGCTGTATTCCCCAGTTAACTTCAAATCTCTAGATTCGAAATTGATTTAATAAATATTTCTTCCCAAATATTCATCTGGCATTCTGCCCTCCTTTTGTTTGATGAAGAGAGTAACTAGGTGATACTTATAACTGATATATTTACTATTAAATATTTTATTTATACATTTTCATAGTGATATGTTGACTCTATAAAATTGTGAACATTACTTTGCACTATTGATATTGGACATGAAGGGGGAACTTAGTTAATATCATGGGTGCCACTGGAATTTTCAATGAACATAACTTGACCTGAAATACAAAGTCATCAGGATGCTGATTGTGGTGTTGTACCTGGTGTAGAATTCTAGCTCTTCCATTCTCAGACTGTGAGGATTTTGTTAATTATTCTGCCCCTCATGTTCCTTATCTGTTAAATGGAGATCATAAGATTATGGTGAAGGTTACATAAAATAAAGCTCAATAAATGGTATCTACTATTATTTTCCACTCCTATGCCACTCTTATTTAGGAAAAAATTATAAAGTTTTCCAAAATGTCACTCCATGATATATCAAAATATAGATGCAAATTCCTTACAACAGATTTGAGGTATTGCTGCAGTGTCAAGACTACAGTGCAAAACAAGACCAAGATCTTGATATTCCTCACTTATTTCTTTTTTATTTCTTACATAGAAATTCTACTACACTCAAGAATATTTACTCTGCATTGCCTTCATTTATTAATCGCATGCCTATTTCAAAGGCTCTTTGAACTTCATTTCTCTAGCAGACACTCTTTCCTCACAGCTCACCAAAATGTATCTCTTCTTTTATTCAGCTACTACCTAAAATTGTATATTTTACAAAGTTCTTCACTTACCACTCAAGTTTAAGTTTGCCAACCTCTGCTATGTTGAGACCTAGTAAGTAATAAAGGTACCTCATCATGCATCACTGTTAATAACATGGACTTTACTGATTTTTATTTGCTTACCATTTGGTCTCCATATTTTAGTATTTTGCTTAATTATTTGGTTTATTTTATTTATTTATTTTAAAATTTTTATTGAAGTATAGTTGATTTACAATGTTGTTACCTCCTGCTGTACAGCAAAGTGAATCAGTTATACGTATACATATATCTACTCTTTTTTAGATTCTTTTCCCATATAGGTCATTATGTAGTACTGAGTAGAGTTTTCTGTGCTATACAGTGGGTCCTTATTAGTTATCTATTTTATATATAGTAGTGTGTATATGTCAATCCCAATCTCCCAATTTATCCCTCCCTCCTTCTCCCCTGGTAACCATAAGTTTGTTTTTTACATCTGTGACTCTATTTCTGTTTTGTAAATAAGATCATTTGTACCATATTTTTAGATTCCACATATAAGTGGTATCATACAATATATGTCCTTCCCGGTCTGAATTACTTCACTCAGTATGACAGTCTCTAGGTCCACTCATGTTGCTGCTCAGCCATAAAAAAGAATGAAATAATGCTATTTGGTTTACTTTAAACAACAAATTACTAAATATGAGTATCTATATATAGTGCTATTTTAAAATAGGGTTACAGCCTTTGGTAATTTTATTTTATTTAAGAAAAACATACTAGTTTAAAAATTCCATTATGATTTCCCTCTATGTCTACCTGTAGATCAGAAGATGAGTAACATTGAAAAAAAAAAAAAAAAGGCTGTGATGGAGCTTATCCCCTTTATTTATTTAACTATTTTTTTGTTCTTTATTTAAAGAAGTATAGTTTGAAGAGAAACTGCATTTTCATTGAAAAATAATATTGAACGTCTATTGTTTGCTGTAGTTTCCCATGTTTTTTGTCTTCACTCAGATTCTATAGGGTAATATATTATTTATATGTTCATAAAATAAAAGATATATATTTTTATTAGTCTAACCCCGTCTCTCCAAATAAATAAAGCAGCAATTAGAGCAAGAACAAGAGAGCTGTCTGTCTAAAGGCTACCAGAAAGAAATGTAAAGAGTCAATTGGTGTATACTCAAATCAAAGCCAATGCATATTTGAAAATCTAAAACAGTACAAACTTGAAAATACATAAAGTTGAATGTTTACTTGACTTCCATTTATGTTACTTTTGTACTTCTATCTTATGTGAATTAGGGTTTCAAAACGGTGTTTCCATACTCTATTTTCTGTCATTCAATGAGGAGTCTTGTTCTAAACCTATTGATCAATATTCCTGACTAGCTCTCATCATGCATCTACAGAGATGTGTGTTTATGGGCCATCAACTATTCTACTGATTAATGATCTTTTATGAAAGGTTGTATTTAAATAAACATTCTTGGTATTAGAATGTACTATAACATAGCTCTTCAGAGTTCTCTATCAAAAACTAAGTATTACTGAACATTTATTATAGTATTTAAGACATTGGCCTAGGTGCCAGAGCAATATAAAACATGACAATGGCCTTTAGAGAATGGAAAGTCTAGTTGCAGAGGTATGGAGACACATCTAAACAAGTGAAAAATGATTCTTAAGTTATTGAATATCTACTATGTTCCAGCCACTATTCCAAGTATATAAGATATAATGGTAAATAAAATTGACAAAGTCCATAGAATTATATTGAATGGAAGATAATAATATCCTCAGGAAGAGTTTAACTGGTTATTTGGAAATGAATTATGTGAATATCAATACAAGTGTGTAATTAATAAATGCAATATATGGATTTACATGTATGTTCAGCAAAAATAAAATGCAGTCCTAGGACAGGTGCACTTTAAAATCTGAGATTTTAATTATCTACTATAACTATTTTGACTATGTGTGATTTTCAACTTAAATAGACCTTAAATTTAGATGAGGAAACAATCGATATAAAACAAACAGTAGAGTATTTTCTTTAAATAAAGCCATTGGCTTTTGAATGTTTAATTTGATCGTTTAAAACACATACATCCATTCAGAGATTCTCTGAGTCCAGCAGCCTTACCCAGGAAGTAGATTTTATCAGATTTGAGACTCAAACTGATATTGGCAAATCATTTAATGTAACAAAAATTGATTTTTCTCATTTGTAAAATGGATATAATAAGGATGCCTACCATATAAAGTCATTGGGGGATATTAAATGAGAAAATATAATTTGTCAGTTTTATATATTAAATACTATGAGTTCTAATCTATACATAAAATACCTATTAATATTATTAAGATCTTACATGTCTATCTTGTAACTTGAAGATCTTAGGATCATTTTTATAATGCTGATCAAAGCCACTCTAGGTCACTTGAGTCTGTACCATTTTTTCCAAGAGATAAGTACTAGGAAGAAATTGTTATTTGTCAAATACAAAGCAAGATAAACAGAATCTCATCCACTAAAAGAATAATTATTAGATCACATCACTAATAGGTATTATTAATTAACCATTTTTATGAACTAAACATTCATACTTAATTAATTCTATGAGGTAAGTACCATTGACCTTGGCTTAAAGGTGAAGAAACTGGGTTTCCCTGGTGGCGCAGTGGTTAAGAATCCTCCTGCCAATGCAGGGGACACGGGTTTGAGCCCTGGTCCGGGAAGATCCCACATGCTGCAGAGCAACTAAGCCCGTGTCATAACTATTGAGTTGCGCTCTAGATCCCGCGAGCCACGACTACTGAAGCCTGCACGCCTAGAGCCTGTGCTCTGCAACAAGAGAAGCCATCTCAATGAGAAGCCTGCACACTGCAACGAAGAGTGGGCCCCGCTCGCTGCAACTAGAGAAAGGCCGCGCACAGCAATGAAGACCCAACAGAGCCAAAAATAAATAAAAATAAAATTAATTAAAAAAAAGATGAAACAGGTTCAGAGTGCTTAGATGAATTGTACAACGTCACATTGCTGATAATGAGAAAAATATTTCAATCTAGTTTTCACTATCTTCAAAGATTATACATAAAATTCTGAATTGGAGACTGTGATGGATATGAAGATGCACTGCCTTAGTTCTTCTGATGAACAGTATGTTGTACCAATTGCTCCTTAAAGGATCCTTCAGTGATGGTGAACTCTGCTCAAGGCATAGATAGAAGTTTCCAGGGTGGCACACATTCAGTGACTGATGAGGCAAAGATAATTCCAGGGCTTCCCTGGTGGCGCAGTGGTTGAGAGTCCGCCTGCCGATGCAGGGGACACGGGTTTGTGCCCCGGTCCGGGAAGATCCCACATGCCGCAGAGCGGCTGTGCCCGTGGGCCATGGCCGCTGAGCCTGCGCGTCCGGAGCCTGTTGCTCCGCGGCGGGAGAGGCCACAGCAGTGAGAGGCCCGCGTACCGCAAAAAAAAAAAAAAAAAAAAAAAAAAAAAAAGATAATTCCACTACTTTGAGACAACTCTGAAGGGCTATTTTAATCCCAAAGCTTCTTGTGTGCTTGGTTGACGTTCTTAGCTTGCTCATATTATAAACTGAATTTCTTCTCAGCCTGATCTTGATTCCTCCTCCTTCTTCCACTAGTGTTGATTCCAAGAGTACTCCCTAAAATATCCTAAACACTAAGTCAATCTCAGGTTTGTTTCCTGGAGAATCCAACCTGCAACACAGAAGGTCAGTTAGAAAATGGTCTATTGGATCCTTTGGGCTAACTCTTAGTATCCCAACTAATTTTATTTTATTTTATTTTTTTATTTTGGAAGAGGTGTTTTAATGTTAAACTGTCAATTCACATTTATAAATACTTTCTGACACTTCCTTTCTATAGATTTTGATCTGATAAAACAAGTGACAAAATTGACAATTTTTTATTTATGATTGAAAGTAAGTGAAATAAATTTTATACCCTGAAATAGATATCTTACAAAAAAGTCTCTTGGTGATAACATATTTGCAAAATGAACAATATCTGTCTGGTTTTGGTGTAATAGATGGACTTTTAGACTGTGGGCTGGAAAGGCTGAGTTTTTGCTTTGCCCATTCAGATAACTAGCTAGATAACATAGGGCAACTCTACCTTCTCTTAGCACCTTATCTCCAAAAATAAAATGTTTTTTTTTCCTTATTCATTAGGTCCCTTCCAATTCCAAGAATATTTTGTTTTTTTGTTTCTGGTTGATCTTCAAAATTTTTTAGCATTAAGCCTCTCCATTTCCTTTAGTCTTTCTATGAAGTAGTTAATGAATTATAAACAATTACTTAAAATCACTAGTAGGGTTTTAAAGGAACCCTGCAGTGAATCATTTACAGTGTAAAAAATCACCTCCTAATTTATATGTTTTGTAAACTCAGATTTATCTACTGGAATATGTTACTTATTCTAAGAAAATTTGACCTTTGACAGTGGGGTAGAGGTAACTTCTGAAAACTGTCACTCTTCGGAATGTAATTTTAAAGGTGAAAAATGGCACCATATTGAGGTCACATTTTTTACATTTTAACATTCCTCACCAATAAAAATTCTCCAGTTTTTGTGACTGAGAATATTATTTCTGAGTATACTAAAATCTTTAGAGCTTCTGAACTGTATTCATCAGCAGTTAGTTATACATGTCCTTAAAGATAGCCTTTGACATCCTTAATACCCTCTGAGAACACAGAGGTACACAGAGGTTTTATTTTCACTGCTTTGGGAATAATGTACACTCTGCTTCATTTCTCCAAATAAAACTACGTTAAAATTTTTTATTTTGCCAAGTTATGTTGGAGGAAATATTTATTCTATCTACTCATCTGGGCTCATGCTGAAATATCAAAACTGATGATGCATTATGAGACATAAAATTTAACCAAAGAAAGATAATGCAAAAGTGACACCCTTGCAGGAAATGTGCTATATATTATGGATTATGTATAAATTCAAAATCTTAAAAATTATAATTTCCAGATGTCTCTTGAGCACAGTGGTAGAATATAAAATATATTGTTTGTCAAGTTGTAGGCCATCTATCTAGATAGTCTCAAAAATCAACTCTAGGAGTCTCTGAACCTGGCTACCTCATTGGCTTGAAGTTCCTAGATTGTCCTCATCAAAATTCATTGCTTCTCTTTTTTCTCTTTCATTGAACTTTGTTTTCATGTCTGTTGCACTCAGTTTCTTCTCTTTCTATTACATATATTTGTTTATATATTCTCTTCCCTTATTAGATTATAAACTTTTGAGAGAAGTTTATTCACCTCCGAATCCATGAAAATCTGATTGTACAATGCTGTGAGTAAGCACAAAATAGTATTAGTTGAAAATGGGTTAAATCTAGTCTGAACAACATTTCCATATTCTGCATTAACTTTTTATTTTTAACTGTAACCTTATATAAACAGTCAGAAAGAACATAACACAACTTTGGTGATGGAATGTTTATAGCAATGAAAATTGTTCTGAAGAGTAGAGAGTGTTTTACAAGTTAGAATCCAAACTAAATATAATTATAATGCTGGAGAAGAAGTAAGAGGCATAACTATTTTATTGTAATTGTTATTATCATATTGCAGATTATTTAATTCTTTACCTATAAATTTTAGAAACAAAATCTCTGAAAGTGAAAGCATATTTTCAAAATGCCAGTAGAACTCTTTGGAATTTGGCATATTGATCCTAGGACTCATCTAGAAGTATGAAGAGGCAGAAATAAAAACATAACTGTTATTTTACCTGTTCATTGAACAAGCTAAAATTGGAAGGATACAACTAGGAGTATCTCCTTTCCCAATGTTTTCAATAGCTTCTGTTGTATTTTCCATTTCCATCCTGCAGCAAAATGTCTTGTAGGTCTCTGTACTTCATCATCAATTGCAGAACCAAAACTATCTCATTTATATGTAGTAAAAAATCTAGGCTTATATACGTAAAAACTTTTACTCCTTTCACCAATTTCACCTAGCCTTACCCTACTCTCCCATTCAGAGTGATGAAAGGGGTATTATCTGTCCTACTTTTGTCCACTTTTGCTAGACTGCTTCTGACTCCTCCAGGACTGGGAAGGAATAGGAGTATTAGCAGAAAAAGGCAATATTGGTGGTATTGGAATTTTGTGCTGGGCACCTTTTGTGTGGCTGGTGCCTGTACAACGTGTGTCTTGTGAAGTATTTTTGTTGACTCTTCTGAGAGTCCCCTTATTAGGGACCCCCATAGTGCGTCCTTTACATGGGTGATAGACTTCTTGATTAAATTTCTGTTATGGTCCGCAGCTCCTACACTCAGACTGTATGCCCTGAACAAACTATCTCCTGGGGTCCTCTTGACTCAGCAGTCAGCCTCCTTTAGTAGGGTTATTGCCAGATTGCTTATAGCCTGTTTAAGTTTGTAGTATCTAATTATGACACTGAAAACTACATATTTTTGTTATAAAATAGAATGATATTTAGTATAACATGACCTATTATGTGAAAAAGATGCCCAGTATGACTTCAAACTTGTTATAAATCCATATGGATGTTTGCGCAAACTAGTAAAAGCATTTCCTTAAATATATTAAGAATCTTTAGTTGAGATTACGAGTGATCTTTATTTTCTTCCTTGTAGTTTTCCACATTTTTCCGTGATGAACATTTATTGTTTTAGTAAAAAGAACAAAAGTAAATGTCTTTTGAAAAATAGCATTTTAGAGGATTTTGAGGTGAAAAACAAAGGCTATTTTGAAAGTGAATATTACTGCAGTGTCTGATGGAGGCAGCAACAGCACCAGAAGAGAAAGAACAGGTGATGCTAAATCAGAGTTTAGAGGCATGTCACCCCCAAATTTATGTCCACCCAGAACCTCAGAATGTGACACTTGGAATAAAGGTCTTTGTATATGTAATTAAGGTAAAGATCTTCAGATGATATCATCCTGGATTCAAGGGAGCCCTAAATTCAGTGATTGGGGTCCTTATAAAATAAAAGAGAAGCAGATTTAAAGCTCATAGAGACACAGACAGAAGTCACATGAAGATGGAGGCAGACCTTGGAGATACCCAGCCGCAAGCCAAGAAACACCAAGGGTTGCCCTCAACCACCAGAAACTAGGATATAGGCAGGGAACAGACTCACCCTTAGAGCCTCCAGAGGAGACCAACCCCATTGACACCTTGATTTTGGCCTCTGTCCCCCAGAACTGTGAGATAATCAATTTCTGTTGTTCTAAGCCTTTACATTTATGAAGATTTGTTGCAGCAGCCTTAGAAACAAATATGGTAAGAACCAGGAGCACATCCATTGGATGAGCAGTTTCTACCTTGGATTTACTTCACAACCTTTAAGGTAATATTCAAGAATATGAACTCTACAGAACATGGTGATCGAAAAATTAGGACTAAAAGAGAGAGTCATCAAAAGGTTTGCTTTATGTTCTTTGTGTTGGATATGCAGAAATAAATAAGGGAGAAAGGTAATATGTGAATAATGTTTCAAGAAGCTGTTTTTCCACTCCCTTACTATGCCTTCGCATACTGTGTAGCAAGTGTTATGGGTGGAGTGGGTGAATTTTTTTGGTTTTTGGGTTTTTTTCTCATTGAATTTTTTTTCTTTTCTTAAATCGAAAATGGCAAGTAATATTTTTTCAAGTGTTTCCTAAAAATGTGAATTGGACTCTATATGAAATATTTAAATCAGGGAGCTGCTTTAAAAGAAAAGTCACTGTTTGCCACAACACTGCCAACTGAGAAGCAGAGGGTGGTAATAAATAACTGTTACTTTAGAGTATTTCAATATATTGGATAGAACAACAAAACATTTTATGAGCTGTGTTGATTATTTCAAGGAGACTGTTTTCCACAAGCATTTGTTTTCCAAGTCTGGGCTCTGGGAAATGATTCTTAGGGTCCATCCAAATCAAGGTGCACAGTGAATAATCAAGAAATCCAGGGTCTATTGTGTGGCACAACCAGAGTTCTGCAGCTTGAAATAAGATTTGTGTTGAATGACGGGTGTGAAGAGATATAATGTTGATATTTAGGATGTATATGAAATGCTGGGTCTCTGTTTATTTCTTTGCCCTATCATTGACCACTCTTAACTGAAAAAAGAGGAAGGGAAAAATAGTATAAATGAAACTTTAATTAATTAATGTAATTTGAGTTTAATGAGACCTTAATAAGTTATTGATATTATTTATTTATATATTAGATATGATAGTCATGGTATTTATTAATTATAATAGATATTCTTTTTATATTAATATTCTTGGTTTTATTAATGTTGAAATATTTTAATTTGTAATTGATACCTTTTTTTTTACTAAAGAATTTCTAAATAACTTTACAAGATTAAAAACAGTACTGTGAAGTTAAAAAAAAATCAGAAACCCTTTAAAAAACAAGTTCTTAACCTAGTGTTCATAATTATGATCTTTGAAATCCCTAAGTGTTTATGTTGAATTTTATGTGTATCTGCTCATTAATCGGGGCAGTGGCTTCATAACTTTGATCATGTTCTCAAAGTATTAGTGGGCCCAGAAATATTAGGGACCAATACTCTGGAAAGAGAAGAAAAATAATTGTACCAATAACCCAGAATCGTTATATTCATCGAGTATTGAATTTGCTTTCAAAATTCTTGTAGACAAAGTAAAATGCACACAGAAATATAAAAGCTATATATAGTTCTTGTATAATAAAGAGGTACAATTTCATTTGCAGGGATAAAATTTTTTCTAAGTTTCAAGGGAAATCAATCATATGGCTGCTTCTATAATAAATATGACATAATTTAATTTCCGAATATCTTTGACAGCAGGATTGCAAAAGATATGAACTCTTTAAATTGATGTTTCTAGTGAAATAGAATGAAAGAAAGACTGAAGACATAGCTTTACATCTTAACTGTGAAGGCATGACTATGTGTTGGGGCAGGGGGGAGTAAGTAATATGGACCAGATGTAATAATATAGGAATATAGCTCCAGCCTGGAGAAATGGAAGTTTAACATATCTTTTAGATGAACTTCCTCAAATATCAGAGAGAGCATGTGGTGAATGTCAGTCATTGCACTGTTGAATTCTTTGGCACTGGCCTAAAGAGAAGTTGGTTAGAAGGATCTTTTATTCTAAGAAATTAGTTAGAGGGATCATTTATTCTAAGAAATTGATGACAATATTTATTGGCTTATATCATGATGAAGAGATCAGCTAAATATGCACAGATGCCGGCAATAGATGTGCACCAAAACAAGATCAAACTTTTCTCAAAGGTGAATGTTTTAGCTCAAACACTTAGACAATTAGTGCAGATATTACAACTAAAATTCAGGACTTACTAAGCTGCCTTAAACCATTTAAATTGTAATGTTGGTCCTATAGGATATTAACTTTTCACAGAACTAAATATTGATGGGTCCACCAGAATATTTTTGAGGATTTTATTTATATTATTGACTTAGACAATTGCAAATATTTAACAAAGTTAATATAGGTTTAGCATAGTTGTAGCAAGCTTTTTTGTTTTTCTGATACTGTTATTTTTTCTTTTTTCACATCTTTATTAGATTATAATTGCTTTACAATGTTATGTTAGTTTCTGCTGTATAGCAAAGTGAGTCAGCTACATGTATACATATATCCCCACATCCCCTCCCTCTTGAGCCTTCCTCCCACCCTCCCTATCCCACCCCTCTGGTGGTCACAAAGCACCTAGCTGATCTCCCTGTGCTATGCAGCTGTTTCCCACTAGCTATCTATTTTACATTTGGTAGTGTATATATATCAGTGCTACTCTCTCACTTGGTCCCAGCTTCCCCTTCACCCACTGTGTCCTCAAGTCCATTCTCTATGTCTGCGTCTTTATTCCTGCCCTGCCACTAAGTTCATCAGTACTGTTTTTTTAGATTCTATATATGTGCATTAGCATCTTCTGCCCACTTTTGGATTGGGTTGTTTGTTTTTTTAATATTGAGCTGCATGAGCAGCTTGTATATTGTGGAGATTAATCCTTTGTCAGCTGCTTCATTTGCAAATATTTTCTCCCATTCTAAGGGTTGTCTTTTCATCTTATTTATGGTTTCCTTTGCTATGCAAAGCTTTTCAGTTTCATTAGGTCTCATTTGTTTATTTCTGTTTTTATTTCCATTTCTTTAGGAGGTGGGTCAAAAAGGATCTTGCTGTGATTTATGTCAAAGAGTGTTCTTCCTATGTTTTCCTCTAAGAGTTTTATAGTGTCTGGTCTTACATTTAGGTCTTTAATCTATTTTGAGTTTATTTTTTGTGTATGGTGTTACATGTAACTGTCCAGTTTTCCCAGCACCACTTATTGAACAGGCTGTCTTTTCTCCATTGTATATTCTTGCCTCCTTTATCAAAGATAAGGTGACCATATATGCGTGGGTTTATCTCTGGGCTTTCTATCCTGTTCCATTGATCTGTATTTCGGTTTTTGTCCCAGTACCATACTCTCTTTATTACTGTAGCTTTGTAGTATAGTCTGAAGTCAGGGAGCCTGATTCCTCCAGCTCTGTTTTTCTTTCTCAAGATTGCTTTGGCTGTTTGGGGTCTTTTGTGTTTCCATACAAATTGTGAAATTTTTTGTTCTAGTTCTGTGAAAAATGCCATTGTTAGTTTGATAGGGATTGCACTGAATCTGTAGATTGCTTTGGGTAGTATAGTCATTTATACAATGTTGATTCTTCCAATCCAACAACATGGTATATCTCTCCACCTGTTTGTATCATCTTTGATTTCTTTCATCAGTCTTATAGTTTTCTGCACACAAGCATCCTGTGTCCTTAGGTAGGTTTATTCCCAGGTATTTTATTCTTTTTGTTAAAGCAATGGTAAATGGGAGTGTTTCCTTAATTTCTCTTTCTGATTTTTCGTTGTTATGTATAGGAATGCAAGAGATTTCTGTGCATTAATTTTGTATCCTGCTACTTTACCAAATTCATTGATTAGATCTAATAGTTTTCTGGTGGCATCTTTAGGATTCTTTATATGTAGTATCATGTCATCTGCAAACATTGACACTTTAACTGCTTCTTTTCTGATTTGCATTCCTTTTATTTCTTTTTCTTCTCTGATTGCCGTTGCTAAAACTTCCAAAATTATGTTGAATATAGTCATGAGAGTGGGCACCCTTGTCTTTTTTCTGATCTTAGAGGAAATGTTTTCAGTTTTTCACCATTGAGAATGATGTCGGCTGTGAGCTTGTCATATATAGCCTTTATTATGTTGAGGTAAGTTCCCTCTATGCCTACTTTCTGGAGGTTTTTTTTTTTTTATCATAAATGGTTTTGAATTTTGTCAGAAGTTTTTTCTGCATCTATTGAGATTATCACACGTTCTTTATCCTTCAATTTGTTAATATGGTATATCACATTGATTGGTTTGCATATATTGAAGAATCCTTGCATTCCTGGGATAAACCCCAATTGATCATGGTGTATGATCCTTTTAATGTGCCATTGGATTCTGTTTGCTAGTATTTTGTTGAGGATTTTTGCATGTATGTTCATCAGTGATATTGGCCTGTAGTTTTCTTTTTTTTGTGACATCTTTGTGTGGTTTTGGTATCATGGTGATGGTGGCCTCGTAGAATGAGTTTGGGAGTGTTCCTCCCTCTGCTGTATTTTGGAAGAGTTTGGGAAGGATAGGTGTTAGCTCCTCTCTAAATGTTTGATAGAATTCGCCTGTGAAGCCATCTGACCCTGGGCTTTTGTTTGTTGGAAGATTTTTAAGCACAGTTTCAATTTCAGTGCTTGTGATTGGTCTGTTCATATTTTCTATTTCTTCCTGGTTCAGTCTTGGACAATTGTACTTTTCTAAGAATATGTCCATTTCTTCCAGTTTGTCCATTTTATTGGCATATAGTTGCTTGTAGTAGTCTCTCATGATCCTTTGTATTTCTGCAGTGTCAGTTGTTAATTCTCCTTTTTCATTTCTAATGCTGTTGGTTTGAGTTTTCTCCCTTTTCTTCCTGATGAGTCTGGCTAATGGTTTATCAATTTTGTTTATCTTCTCAAAGAATCAGCTTTTAGTTTTATTGATCTTTGCTATCATTCCTTTCATTTCTTTTTCATTTATTTCTGATCTGATCTTTATGATTTATTTCCTTCTGCTAACTTTGGGGCTTTTTTGTTCTTTCTCTAATTGCTTTAGGTGTAAGTTTTGGCTCTTTATTTGAGATTTTTCCTGTTTCTTGAGGAAGAATTGTATTGTTATAAATTTACTTTTTAGAACTGCTTTTTCTGCATCCCATAGGTTTTGGGTCGTCGTGTCTCCATTGTCATTTGTTTCTAGGTATTTTTTGATTTCTTCAGTGATCTCTTGGTTATTTAGTTATGTATTGTTTAGCCTCCACGTGTTTGTATTTTTTACAGTTTTTTTTTTCCCTGTAATTGATATCTAGTCTCATAGCATTGTGGTCAGAAAAGATACTTGATACAATTCAAATCTATTAACTTTACCAAGGCTTGATTTGCCACCCAAGATATGATCTATCCTGGAGAATGTTCCATGTGCACTTGAGATGAAAGTGTATTCTGTTGTTTTGGATGGAATGTCCTATAAATATAAATTAAGTCTATATGGTCTAATGTGTCATTTAAAGCTTGTGCTTCCTTATTTATTTGCATTTTGGATGATCTGTCCATTGGTGTAAGTAGGGTGTTAAAGTCCCCTACTAGTATTGTTTACTGTCGATTTCCCCTTTTATGGCTTTTAGCATTTGCCTTATGTATTGAGGTGCTCCTATGTTGGGTGCATAAATATTTACAATTGTTATATCTTCTTCTTGGATTGATCCCTTGATCATCATGTAGTGTCCTTCTTTGTCTCTTGTAATAGTGTTTATTTTAAAGTCTATTTTGTCTGATACGAGAATTGCTACTGCAGCTTTCTTTTGATTTCCATTTGCATGGAATATCTTTTTCCATCTCCTCACTTTCAGTCTGTATGTGTCCCTAGGTCTGAAGTGGGTCTCTTGTAGATAGCATATGTATGGGTCTTGTTTTTGTATCCATTCAGCCAGTGTATGTCTTTTAGTTGGAACATTTAATCCATTTACATTTAATGTAATTATATGTATGTTCCTATTACAATTTTCTTAACTGCTTTGGATTTGTTTTCATAGGGCTTTTCATTCTCTTGTGTTTCCTGCCTAGAGAAGTGCTTTTAGCATTTGTTGTAAAAGTGGTTTTGTGGTGCTGAATTCTCTTAGCTTTTGCTTGTCTTAAAGGTTTTAATTTCTCCATCTAATCTGAATGAGATCCTTGCTTGGCAGAGTAATCTTGGTTGTAGTTTTTTCCCTTTCATCACTTTAAATATGTCCTGCCACTCCCTTCTGTCTTGCAGAGTTTCTGCTGAAAGATCAGCTGTTAACCTTATGGGGATTCCCTTGTATGTTATTTGTTGCTTTTCCCTTGCTACTTTAAATTTTTCTTTTTATTTAATTTTTGATAGTTTGATTAATATATGTCTTGGCGTGTTTCTCCTTGAGTTTATCCTGTATGGGACTCTGCACTTCCTGGACTTGACTGACTATTTCCTTTCTCATGTTAGGGAAGTGTTCTACTATAATCTCTTCAAATATTTTCTCAGACCCTTTCTTTTTCTCTTCTTCTTCTGAGACCCCTATAATTCGAATGTTGGTGCATTTAATGTTGTCTCAGATGTCTCTGAGACTGTCCTCAATTCTTTTCATTCTTTTTTTTTTATTCTGCTCTGCAGCAGTTATTTCCACTAGTTTATCTTCCATGTCATTATCCTCTTCTATCTCAGTTATTCTGCTATTGATTCCTTTTAGAGTATTTTTAATTTCATTTATTGTGTTGTTCTTCATTGTTTGTTTGCTCTTTAGTTCTTCTAGGTCCTTGTTAAACATTTCTTATATTTTCTCCATTCTATTTCCAAGATTTTGGATCATCTTTCCTATCATTACTCTGAATTCTTTGTCAGGTAGACTGCCCATTTCCTCTTCATTTATTTGGTCTGGTGAGTTTTTACCTTGCTCCTTCATCTGCTGCATATTTCTTTGTCTTCTCACTTTGTTTAACTTACTGTGTTTGGGGTCTCCTTTTCACAGACTCCAGGTTCTTAGTTCCTCTTACTTCTGTAGTCTGCTTCCAGTGGGTGAGGTTGATTTAGTGGCTTGTGTACGCGTCCTGGTGGGGGGGACTGGTGCCTGTGTTCTGGTGGGTGGGTTTGGATCTTGTCCCTCTAGTGGGTAGAGCTGCGTATGGTGGTGTTTTTGGGGTGTCTGTGAACTTAGTATGACTTTATGCCACTTGTCTGCTAATGGGTGGGGTTCTGTTTCTGCCTTGCTTGTTGTTTGGCATGGAGCTTGCTGGTCATTGGGTGGAGCTGTCTTGTGTTGACACAAAGATCTCTGGCAGACGTCTTATTGATTTGATATTATGTGGGGCCGGGAGATCTCTGGTGGTCCAAAATCCTAGTCTCAGCTCTCCCACATTGGAGGCTCAGGCTTTACACCTGGCCAGAGCACCAAGACCCTGCAGCCACATGGCACAGAAGAAAAGGAAGAGAGAAAAAAAAAAAAGAAAGAACAGACAGAGCCCCAAGACAAACGGTATAAGCAAAACTAAACAGACAAAATCACACAAAGAAATATACACACACACATTCACAAAAAGAGGGAAAAAACAAGGAAAAGAGCAACCAAACCAATAAACAAACCCACAAATGAAAACAAACACTAAAAACTAAACTAAGATAAACATAAAACCAAAAGCAAATCAAACACAGAAAGGAAACCCAAGTCCACAATTGCTCCCAAAATCCACCACCTCAATTTTGGGAACACTCGTCTATTCAGGTATTCTACAGATGCAGGGTTTACCAAGCCGATTGCAGGGATTTAATCTGTTTCTCCTGAGTCTGCATGGAGAGATTTCCCTTTCTCTTCTTTGTTCACACAGATCCTGGGGTTCAGCTTTGGTTTTGACCCCGCCTCTGTGTGTAGGCCACCTTCAGGCATCTATTCCCTACCCAGACAAGAGGGGGTTAAAGCAGCGGCTGATTAGGGCTCTCTTACTCAGGCCGGGGAGGGGTACAGTAGTCACAATTGGGATGCGAGGAGTGCCTGCAGTGGCAGAGACCGGTGTGAAGTTGCAGCAGCCTGAGGCGCACCGTGTGTTCCTGGGAAGTTGGCCCTGGACCACAGAGCTTTGGCAGTGGTGTGCTGCACAGGCTCCCCGGAGGGTGTGGGTAGTGACCTGTGCTTGCACACAGGACTCTTGGTGGCAGCGGCAGCAGCAGCAACAGTAGTGGTCCGTGCCTGCCTCTGGAGTCTAAGGTGATAGCCACGGCTTGCACCAGTCTTTGGAGTTCACTTAGGCAGTGCTCTGCCATCTGTGGGCACATGGAGCAGGAAGCCCCTCTCCTTGCGCACCCCAAAACAATGGTCTCTTGCCTCTCTGGCAGGTCCAGACTTTTTCCCGGACTCCCTCCTTGTTAGCTATGGCACACTAACCCCCTTCAGGCTGTGTTCATGCAGCCAACCCCAGTCCTCTCCCTGGGATCTGACCTCCGAAGCCCAAGCCTCAGCTCCCAAACCCCAACCACCCCAGTGGATGAGCAGACAAGCCTCTCAAGCTGGCGAGTGCTGGTCGGCACTGATCTGCTGTGTAGGGATCTCTCTGCTTTACCCTCTGCACCCCTGTTGCTGCACTATCCTCCAAGGCTCCGAAGCTCCATCTCCATCCCTGCCAGAGAGGGGGCTTCCTAGTGTGTGGAAATATTCATCTTTCACAGCTCCCTCCCAGAGGCACAGGTCCCATCCCAATTCCTTTGTCTCTCTTTTTTTTCTTTTTCCTTTTGCCCTACCCAGGTACGTGGGGATTTTCTTGCCTTTTGGGAAGTCTGAGGTGTTTTGCCAGTGTTCAGTATGTGTTCTATAAGAGTTGTTCTGCATGTAGATGTATTTGTGGTGAGGAAGGTGATCTCCATGTCTTACTCCTCCACCATCTTGAAGGTCACTGCCTCTGACAGTGTTTTATTAAGGCTACATTTAGTTTTTAATAATAAATATTTTTTTCAGAATAAATGGCATTCAATCTTTTGATTGTTCTCTTAGAGATGGATATTTATCCAATTATTCTGATAACCATGCCAAGTGTTATATTCATATTCTTATTCGTTACTGTTTAATTCCAAAGAGATACAAGACCGTTTACAAGACCTGTTTGTATATTGTTTTAAAAGGTGGTGGAGGAATCTCTAATGTGCTATTCTCCCTCTCAAATGAGAAGGCCATGAACAAAATAATTCTAAAGCTATTAGGATTTTTAAAAATATATCTTTTTCTACATTTGGCTTTTTAATCTTCAAAACCTCTTTTGTTTTGTTCATTAAAATATTATAAAGAAACATTGGGGAAAAGCTACTTGACATTGGACTTGGCAATAATTTTTTTGAATATGACACCAAAAGCACAGGCAATAAAAGCAAAAAATAAACACATGGGACATCAAACTAAAAGCCTTCCCCACAGCAAAGGAAACAATCAACACAGTGAAATGGCAACCTATTGAATGGGAGAAAATATTTATAAACCATATATATGATAAAGGGTTAATATCCAAAGTATGTAAGGAACTCATACAAATCAACAGCAAGCAAACCAAAAAACTTGATTAAAAATGGACAAAGGACCTGAATAGACATTTTCCCAAAGAAAACATACAAATGGCCAACAGGTACATGAAAAGATGCTCAGTATCACTAATTATCAGGGAAATGCATATTAAAACCACAGTGAGATATCACCTTGCATGTATTAGGATGGCCATTATCAAAAAGGCAAGAAATAACACATGTTGGCAAGGATGTGGGTAAAAGAAACCTATGTACACTTTTGGTGGGAACATAGACTGTTACATCTACTATGGAAAATAGTATGGAAGTTCTTCAGAAAATTAAAAATAGAACTACCATATGATCCAGGAACCCCCTTCTGGGTATATATCCAAAGGAAATAAAATCACTACCTCAGAGAGGTATCTTCACTCTCTTGTTCATCGTAGCATTATTCACAATTGCCAAGATATGGAAACAACCTGTCGATAGATGAATAGGTAAAAAGACTGTGGTATATATATGTACAGTGGAATACTATTCAGCTATAAAAAAGAAGAAATCTTGCCATTTGTTGCAGCATGGATGAACCCAGAAGGCATTATGCTAAAGAAGTACACCAGAGAGAGAAAGGAAAATACTGTTTGATGTAACTTACATGTGGAAGCTTAAAAAGTTGAACTTAGAACCAGAGAGCAAAATGGTGATTACTAGGGGCTGAGGAGTGGGGAAAATGAGCAGAGGGTGGCCAAATAGGACAAAATTTCAGTTATAAGATTAATAAGTTCTGGGAATGTAATGTATACTATGGTGACTATAGTTAAAAATACTGTATTATATATTTGAAATTTGTTGAGAGTAATCTTGTGTTCTCACCACACCAAAAAACAAAACAAAACAAACAAAAAACAAACCGGTAATTATGTCAGGTGATGGATGTGCTAATTAGCTTGATTGTGGCAATCATTTTACAATGTATATGTATATCAAACAATCAGTTTTATACCTTAAATATATATGTTTTATTTGTCAATTATATCTCAACAAAGCTGGAAAAGATGTTATACTATATATATATATATATATATATATATATATATATGCAGAAATGTATTCAGTCCAAATAACAGTTTAAATGACTATTCATATATATACATATATATACATCTACGCAAATGGGTAGACATTGAGTATTTATTTAAATGGTCATATTGAGCACATACCATGTTTTATAATCCAGATCAAAGTTGTGCCTCACTATGAATGTCAAAGAATTGTAAGGAAAAAGATAATATAAAAATTCATTACATTGAAATGCCAAGGTTAATCATAATTTTGCCCCATTTGATTGGATAATCTTTAATCAATGTTTTACTTCCTTTTATGTCAATTTCAAAAGCAATAGATTCAAATGTCCATAGGTTAGTTAAATGATCTAGAATTGAATTGAAGAAAAAATTTTTGAACCTTTAAAAAATATTTCCGAATATATATACAGTTTGTTGTGTGCTATATGAACACACAGAGAACAAATGGTAATATGTTTATCCCATAACACGTAAACCTGAGTATCATTACATGAGAATGTCTAAATGTTGTGTAGAGCACATGTTACAGAAATCAGAACACATGCAAAATATTACTGCTCAAAAATTCATAACTGCAAACAGAAAGTTCTTTTCCATCTTCATCTAAAATGCTACACCCTGATGACTCTTAATAGCTGTAGGTAGTGTTTGGAAAACAATATTTGCATCTCTCCACTGGAAGCCACAAAAATGTACAGAAGTTCCAACTACTGTTAAGCATTCTTAATGACTTTATCACCCATTGGTTACCATGGCATCAGAACCTTGAAGTGGTATGTACTTAGTCTCACAGATTACTGCAGTGGGATGAATAGATCCTGTGTGAACCCTGGCAGGGCAAAGGTTAAGATGCCAAGAGGCCATACGCCTCTGCTGATGCACTAATAAGACTGAGCAAATCAGCAGGGACCCCATGGTAGAATGCTGATGAGCCTAATTGGCAACAGATACTAGATTCCTGGACACAGAGGATGGAAACAAGTAAAAGAAAAGGAAATGAAGACTTGAAAGTACACCTCATCCAAATTACAACTTCATGTTGGTGAAATCCCCCAAAGAACACCCAAGCACTTGCTACTGAGGGACCAGGTTGACAGTCAAAATGTGTTACCTTGTCCTTCATATCTCTTGATCTTTTAATTCCTCAGTCACAAAAAGATAGATTATTTAACTTCCAAGATTCCTTTCAATTTCACGTTCAATGTTCACTCCTAATTTCATTGATTCTTCTTGAAATTGGACAGAATCTTGAAATTTGGATCTTGAATAATGCTTTTTGTTTGTTTTTTGGAAGAAAGAATGTTGTAATAGAAAAAGCCTGCTTTTGGAACCAGAAAGACAAGGATTTTACTCTTCATTCTGTCTATTGCTATGTATCTTAAGCAAGTCTCTTCAGTTTCTTCCTTTGTGAAATTAAGAAAATAATATCTTACTTGCAAGACGGTGGTGGAATAACTTCATGTTCATATGATACAGCAAAATTTCCATAAGCCTATTTGCAAATGTAAGGGAAATTTAAATATAAGTTAGAAAATAGATTTACATGTTATACAAAGAAGATTCTTTACTGAGATGACTTGAAATACTATAATTTCCTTAATTATACCTTATCTCTTAGGATCTTAAATGATATATCCAGGCTTTCAGACCTATGCTTTAACTTTGTTTTTTTAATTCACATTTAAATCTACATTTGACAAGCTTAAGTCTTATGACTGTCTGAAGTTTTTTCACACCTAATGATTTTCACATTTGGCGTATCTGATGATCAATCATTATCTCAACTATATTAAATTTAAGAGGCATACCTTTTATCACTAGCACAACACATTATTTTCTGTTGTTTTATATTTGGTTAAAAATAATACAGCAAAATGCAAAGATGGTAAATCTTGAAATGTTTGTTTGTCTGCTGGCATAAAATTCTGAATTCTGTGTGCAGAAGACATAAGGATGTGAGTTATAACATAGGAAATTTGAATGGTATAAAAACCAAATTTAACAAATATCAAGTACTTAAAAATATGACATATTCCTTACATTGTGAGTCATTTTTTGATAATATAATTTTCCAGTTTTTTACTTTGCAGTTTTCAAGTAAATTTAAAGCATTTTACATTTTCATTTACCAGGCTGTTAAAAATATCATGAATTAGTGGAAAACCTGAGGAGATTTAATATGTGTTTACCTGTTTCCTGTTTTCTAAAGTATATATCAAAATCATTAGTTTCTCTTAGGCTATTCTAATGTGGAGATGACTAGAAGAATTTTAAATTTTTATTATTTATGTTGTAAGTCTTCAGTTTAGAAACAAACAAGAAACAATAGAGAAAACAAAGACAAGTAATCTAGCAACAATTCCTAATTAACATTTTGGTGTATAACGATCCAGTTTTTTTTTCTTTGTAACCATGCAGTAACTTATTGGGAAAGTATATGACTTAACAATATTGCCACATTTGTGAATTATGTGCCACAGTATATCCAATGATAAATGTCAGTTTTGAATCCTTTCAAAGAAGATACTGGTAATAGAGGATCACTGACTCAAGAGTAGGAACTCACCTTTTACCTCCATTGATTCTTTTCACTAATCTAGATACACTTTAGGCAAAAAATAATAATTTCTATAACTTCATAATAATGTTTCGAAACCTTCAGAGCTAACAAATTCTTTTGTAGTAACTGATCCAAGTATGAACTATTAAATTTAGAATATTTTTAAGCACTGAAGATAACATCAAATATCTTCTGTAGCTATCGGTATGGAATTAAAAATACCTTATACAGGCAAAAGTACATAATCATGATTGTAAGAAATAAACAGCAGAAGATTTCATGAAATACAAATGTGTCCCATAATTTAACATATAGATGAGTTAACATGAAATGAATCAGAATCACAGATGGGGCCTTTATCCCCTTTGAAAGTATGTTTTAGTTAAAACCTTAAGAGTAGAAATATTTGGCAAGAAATTGGTTATTTTATCAATCCAAACCATACAATCAGTTTGTGATGCTTAATAAAGACATAATTCTGTCCTTTCTAATGAGGTAGAATTTCTAAAAGTGGAGCTTTTGAGGTTGAAAAGGCAGCTTCTATGTATCTCTTATGAATCTTTACTGTGAATTCACTATAATGGATTATCATGAAATGACTGGATGAAAGCAGCAATCTAATTGGGATGAAAGCAGCAATCTGGCTTGCTGAGAAGCTCCCTCCTCCTAATCACCCTATGGAATTTTAACCATAGAGGAGGGCTAATGTCACATTCAAGTGCAGGTTTAAATACTACTGAATGATGGTATTTGGTGACATCTAATGCTGGCTGTACCTCAGTATTTAGATTTTTAAATGGCGTGTGAACTGTGGCATTCATTTGCTTTTGCTATGTCCCATTCTCTTCTCATTATCAACACGGTAAATATTTTGTAGGAGTAAACAGAGCCCAAATGACAACAGCTGAGGATAGGATTTTAGGTGATACTTGGCATTGAGCTAAGTATATGCCAGGATTTAAAATATGGTTATTTTTAATTATATGAAGTCAACAGGATCATTATTTTAGCCTCTTTACTGACTCATTAAGACAAAATAATTTACTTAGTAAAAAAATATGTATACATATTTTTAAACTAAGGACACTCAAATATCTCAAATACTTTAAAACTTCCCCATTTAAAACTCTTTTTCTTGGAAGGAATAAAAGCAAAATGAATTGAAAAGGAAAACAAGAGGTTTCAGGCTTTTATAGTTAAATTGACATCTCCCTATTAAAATGTATTACAGAGCCTGCAAATGCTTATGTTGTCTAATCACTTAGAAACATTTCCTTTGTAAAAGTGTAATAGTGTAGGACAGGTACAAAACATAAATTCTTGATTATTCACTTCAAAGGGGAAAAAAAGAATATAGAATGCAAAACATTGAAATATATTCTGTAATCTTTTTAAAATGCTAGAGTCACATTTTTTTTTCTTTTTATGCTATCTTCCTTATTATTATAATCCCTATACACACCAAGTAGCCCAGTGTCGTAAGGAAATCACTTTGAAGAGGCAATTCATAACAATAAAAAAAAGTATCTTTACATTTTATTTGCATTTCTAGAAAAACTTTGTAAAATCTATTTGTTCCTCTCCCTGTAGGTGAGTCATTCTCTAATCCACTCCTCTAAAATCTATCTCTGACCTCATCCTAGCCAGCTTTGTTTCTCTCCTCCCTTTTCTTTTGCCCCTACTTCTCTTTCAATCAATCTCAGCTCTTTCTAATGCAATTTCCCAAATTCAAATCCATGTCTAGTGCTCCCTTCCTTCAGGACACTCTTCTTGAATAAGACTTGAGCGTGTATGTGAGTGTATATATATACACACACATGCACATATAGAGGAAATATTGGTCATTGCCTATCAGGCAATGATAAAGTTTTCCTTAGCAGATATTAAAGGGAATGAGGCTCTAGAATATTCCTATCTTAATCATCTTCTCCATTTCAAATAATAAATTGGTAGGCATCTTTCAAGGAAATATGGGTAGGTAGATACCAAACATTTTGGTATGGTCTCTTTTCTCACAATTGTTTTTCTCCCTTTTGAAAAGTCTGGCATATTTAAGTTGGGTTTAAAATCAAACTATCAACTTCAGGTTTAATAAAAAGCAATGCCAAATAAACTATGTAATAGATGTCTCTATTTGACAATGATAGACATTCAAAAATATTTGTTGAATAAATGAAAAAGTGAATGAACAGACATTTCCTCTCCATTTTTGAGATTAACTCCAATCCCCCAACATGTTTCCTGATTCTTCTCATTCCTGGCCTATTATTCTTTTTACTTTTAGAGGTGAGACCAAGGTGATCAACTCTGATTGTTTGCATACATTTTCAATGATTAAAACAAGTCTGTTCACATTTTGATTCTTCTGCATCAAATAGCTATACAAAGATGTCTAACTATATGAGTGTCAATGTTAGCTTTGCATCTGGCCTTTTAAATCAGGCCAATTCACTTATGCACCATGTCTAAATTTACCTTTAAGTAAAAGCTGCAGGCTAGATGAGGCCCTAGCCTTTTGTTTAATTACCTTCAGTCTTCATCATTTTCTCCCACCTCTTAATTAAAATATTTTACTGATTACAGAGGTTCTATCCTGAGTGTGAATCCTGGATTCTCTTTTCTCAACTTTGGTGACTAAAATAATTTCCTTCTGTCATTTTAGATTCTAGATTTTTTGCAATAACTTTTGGATTTACCTGATTATTTGAACTGGAGGTCTTCTCTTGTGTATACCTGAGTTCTATTCCAGTGCCAAATAACTTCAAGTTAACTCCTGGCCTAATTTTTCAGAGGCTGAGTTTAAACAGATATAAATAGAGTCGGAAGAAACAAGGAAATAAACTCTGTATCCCTAGAAATAATAGTGGCTGGTTAAATGGCTAAAATTCACTCCAGATTATGTTCAAGGTGGAGTACCCATATAAGGGCAAATGTGGGTTGAGTGTACTTAGCTTTTTATTGGCAAAAGTGCTAATGGAGGTGATGTAATGATCAGGATGGAGATAAATCTATACTGAGGGAAGAGGTAGTAATAATATTACTTTCCATTCTTTCATGCCAGCATTACAAATATAGTGAGATTAAATGATTAACCAGAAGTCAAATTGAGGACTGTTGCATGTAGCAGGATTGTTTAATAGTGTATGACATAGAAGCTATCACAGTAATAATTTATGGTCACTGAAGAAAACTAAGTAATGTTACTTGCTTAGAAGCTTTAGTTTTCCAACCAAAACCTCCAGAGTATTTTAAAGCCCCCTAACCAGCAGCCCTTATGCCACAGCAGGCAACATTTTGCAGCCATTTTTCAGAAAATAAACAGGTAAAATGTATATTTTCCAGTATTAAATTGAAGAGGATACTTCCCTAAGGTAGAATCTAAGACATTGCCTGTATGTGTGCAGTAGAATGTTAGCTTTGGTAGCAGCCAGGTTATAGGAATTCAGTTAATAAAACTCTAAGTTTAATATATGAACTATAAACATGTAAAGAATAGACTCCTGAGCATTTACTGTAACTTCTATTGTGCTTCAGCTGTCTGTATTCACTTGTTGGTGGCTATGTTTTTGATCCCCAAATATAAAACGTTCTTTGTCACTTTCTTCATGATTGAAGGAATACTGACTTTTCAAAATACAGTTTCTTCCCCTATCCCAAATAATTTCAGGAACCCCAAGTCTCCAGAGTTCTCTTCTGACTGTTGCTCTTTGCTTTTGAGTGTGAAAAGTTATCCCAGAAATTCCTCACATTTCCACAGTGGTGCTCACTCAGCTAGAGCATCACTGCCTTCAATATTTGATGGTATGGATAAATACATCCTCACCTTGTACATATGGGTATAACCTGAAATAAACCACGTCCAGTGCCAGTGGAACCAGAAGCAGGTTCTTGTGCTTCAATCACATATATTTGTGATTGGCGCTGCTGAGAAGTCAAAAGGAGAATTGCCTTCTTTGTTACTCTTGAGAACTTTCACAGAAGACTATGGGAGGTTCGGTGTGGCCAGTGTTTATGTGATGGAGTTTTTTCAGGTACTTTCACAGTTAGTCAGGTGTGTGTTCTGCAATCTCAGTTCCACAGAGATGGAGCTCTTTGCCATAACACTGCTGTCTTTATGAGTCCAAACCTGGGTGGTAGTGGAGTATAAATCTGCTACATCTTTTGAGGGCTGGTTCTGGCAGAGCGTAAATTCACTCACCTATCACTGTCAGCTAGCATCCATGGACATGAAGGCCTGACTCGTTCATAATTGCGCTAATGAAGTGAGGGGAAGTCTTCAAGTCTCAAAGCAAAGTTTCACAAGCACTCCAAGTGTTACAGATATAAGTATGATGGGGCTGTTTTGACAATTCTTTTCAACATCTTTTATAACAAAATAGTGCTACCACTTGGTCCAAAGGTAGGTGGATTTTATTCTGGAGGAGGACTACCATGCATGGTTAATCTCAGTCTTTGGCCTTGTTCTCAGGATTTGTCACTGTATCCCTCCTGAGAATGAGTTTTCTCTCAGTACACTCTGAAATTTTTCCTCTGTCACGGTATTCCAGTCTAGTAAACATATGTATATATGTCTGGACATCATTGTGGAAAGCCTTCAGGCCCCATCTCCTCTGCCTACCCCTTCAGAAAGCAGCTCAGGTCTTATTTGATTAAGTCAATTCATCCACTCAACATATTTATTCATTGTTCACTATGTGCCTCGCAATGATGTAGGCATAGAGAATACAAGAATTTATAAAAAGAGAAATTTGTTAACTCATATAGCTTTCTCTCTACAGTGATGATAGGATAAACAAATAAAAAATAACATGTCAGATGGCAGTAAGTACTAAAGAGATAAATAAAACAAGTAGGACTACAGGTCATGCCAGGAGTTTGGATGATTTTAAGTTTTCCACAGAATGACCAGGGAGAGCCTGCATATGAAGGGCACATTTGAGCCAAGATGTGAAGAGAATGAGGCAGCGGGCCAAGATATCCAGGAGGAGATCGTTCCAGGCAGAGAGGGCAAAAAGTGTACAGGCCCTCAGGAGGAAGTGTCCTGGATGTCTAGGGAGGAATAGCCATAGACCTGAGATTTGAATTCCATGGAACAGCAACTTTCATGTTCCTTCTCCAGCCCAATCAAGATACCCATTTATAATGAAAGGAAAAAGAACAGTTGACGTGATCAATCTACTGCAAATTAACATGAGACATATGGTAATCAGCAGACTGTGAAGAACCAAAATAAAGAAAAGTTGCTGAGACAGCAAGGTAAACTCAGGCGTCTTGCCATAGCTGGCAAGATTAAAAGATATTGCAGGACTACATATATTTACACTTGAAAGCATTGGCCCAAGTTCTCTGCTTAATAAGCAGTGTATACAATGCATGGAGTAGCAGTTTTAGAAGAGTTAAAAAATTCTCAATTGGTTTAATGTTTTACATACAAGTTTTATCAAAGACAGGAACTTTTAGCAATGAAAATCCAATTATAAGTATATTCAAACTTCTCTGCTTTTAGTAAATAACTAGAACAAAATAAAACCTGGCAACATTTTCAGAAGCTGTTTTAAACAATGTGTTATATTTTGATGTGCCCAATTTAGCACACCTCTCTTGATGTAGAGTCATAGTTATTCATTTAACATATATTTAATAGGTATCTATTATGTGAAAGCCTCTCATATAGGTGCTAAGGATACAGCAGTGAACCAAATTATATCCCACCACATATACTCATGGGCAAGGCAGACACATGTCCAGTACTAAATTCTATAAAGAAAAAGCTGGATAAAGGGATAAATAATTTCCATGGAAAATTCTTTGGGAAGGCATATCAATAGGAATATGCTACAGTAACGAATAAACCTCCAAAGCGCAGTGGCTTTAAAACACAAGTTTCCTTCTCATATTATATGTACATTGTAGGTTGGCACCAAACTCTGATTATTAAAATCATTCAGTGACCCAGACTAAAGAATCAGGCACCATCTTGCATGTTGTTGGTCATTGTGCTAAAGGGAAAAGAGAGTCCTGGAGGGACTTGATCTAGAAAGCAGTGTGACACATCTCTCTTCCACTTGTAATTCATTGCCCAGAACTAACTCGTGGCCCACCCAGTCAGAGGGTAGCCAGAAAGTGGGCAGACCTAAGTATGTTTTCACCAGCACTAATAATCACCAAGAAGGGATGTCAGACAAAGAACTTTTTGAGAAGGTGACATTTGAGTTGAGACCCAAAGGAAATGAGGGAATGAGAGCTAGAGACAGATCATTCGTAGCTAAAAGAAGAGTGAGGAAGTTAGAGAATATTGGCTCAGAAAGGAGTTAAGACTTCATCAAAATGAAAAGAGAAGCTACAGATGGAGAAAAAATAATCAGAAATTATATATCTGGTAAAGGACATACATCCAGAATATACAAAGAACACATAAGTTAATAAGAAGACAGCCCAATTTTTTAAAAAAATGGGCAAAGATTTGAGACACTTCACCAAAGCAGATGTAGCAATGGTAACTGAACACACAAAAATATTTTAAACATAATTAATCATTAGAGAAATGCAAATTAAACTATAATGATATCACATACACACTGGAATGGCTAAAAAAACAAAAAGCAATAAAACACCCAACTGGCAATACCAAGTGTTGCTAGACTGTGGAGAAGCAAGATCCTTACAATGTTGCTGGTGGGAATGTAAAATGGTACAGTTGCTTTGGAAAAGAGTTTGGCAGTTTCTTAGAAAGTTAAACATACACTTGTCTTATGACCCAGTCATTTCATTCCTAGTTATCTACCAAAGAAAAATGAAAAAAACTATGTCCATACAAAGACTTAGATATTAATAATCATATCAGCATTATCCATAAGAGGCAAAAGTTAGAGATGTCCATGAAGCGGTGAACGGAAGCGCAAAATGTAAAATATACATGGATACCAGTCAGCAATAAAAATGACTGAATTGTTGTATGCTACGATATAGGTAGGCCTCAAAAACGTTAGGCTAAATGAAAGAAGCCAGATGCAAAAGGTGATATATTGCATGTTTGTATTTATATTCAATTACCAGAAAGGGAAAAACTATAGATACAAAAAGTAAATCTTGGAACTGTGGGTGGGAGTAGGAATTGACTGCACATGGGCACAAGATAACATTTTTGGAATGAAGGAAATGTTCTAGGACTAGGCTGAGTTGATAGTTACATAGTAATATAAATTTACTAAAATCATCAAAGTGTGTACGTAAAATGGGCAGGTTTGTGGTGTGTAATGTATGCTTCAATAAAGCGGGTCAAAAAAAAAAAAAGAAACAATGAGGTGGCCAGTGTGGATTTTATAGGGTAAAAATGGAAACGAGTCATAGGGGATACAGTCAGAGGTGTAAGCCAGTGACCTTATCACATAATCATTGAAGTTCTTGGCATTAGAGTTCCGTCTTCTTTATAAGTTTATGGGAAGTCAAGGGATAATATGAGTAGTAGACAAACTGGAATTAATTTATTATTAATTAATATATATGCTTTTTAAAAGAATGTTGTATGTTGACCTAGCATAGGAGGTAAGATTGAAAGATAAGCAAGACACTTTTAGAGTAGTTCAGGCAAGAAGGTATGAAAACTAGATCAGGAATGGTGCAGTGGAGGTGGTGAAAAGTAATCTGTTTGGGATATGTTTAAAAAGTAGAGCTTCCTAGATAATAAATATATCTGAGCATTAGATTTTTGGCATTTTTATTACCAAGTAATATGAATAAATAACAACCGTATCCCATTCCCGAACCTCAGTCCAATGCTGAACGCAACTCTAAATACTTAAAAAATACTTAAACTTAAGTTTCAAACTCAAGACTTAGGATTAAAGGGAGAAGCCACTGGTAGGATGCAGATCAGAGAAGTTTGATGCACACACATTTTAACTGTTAAAAACAAAGAAAAACTTTTTCTTTGTTTTTCATGTACTTTTTAAAAATTAGAGTATAGCTGCTTTACTATGTTGTGATAGTTCCTGTTGTACAACGAAGTGAATCAGCTATATGTATACCTATATCCCCTCCCTCTTGGACCTCCCACCACCCTCCCTCATCCCACCTATCTAGGTCATCAGAGAGCACTGAGGTGAGCTCCCTGTGCTATACAGCAGGTTCCCACTAGCTATCAATTTTACACATGGTAGTGTGTATATGTCAATCCTGATCTCCCAGTTCATCCCACACCCCCTGCACCCTGTGTCCACACAACCATTTTCTATGTCTGCATCTCTATTCCTGCCCTGCAAATAGGTTCATCTGTAACATTTTTCTAGATTCTACTATATGTGTTAATATATATTTGGTTTTTTCTTTCTGACTTACTTCACTCTGTATGACAGACTCTAAATCCATCCACATCTCTACAAATGACCCAATTTTGTTCCTTTTTATGGCTGAGTAATAGTCTGTTGTATATATGTACCACATCTTCTTTATCCATTCATCTGTCATTGGACATTTAGGTTGCTTCCATGTCCTGGCTATTGTAAATAGTGCTGCAATGAACATTGTGGTACGTGTCTTTTTGAATTATGGTTTTCTTAGGGTATATGCTCAGTAGTAGGATTGCTGGGTCATATGATAGTTCTATTTTTAGTTTTTTAAGGAATCTCCATACTGTTCTCCATAGTGGCTGTATCAATTTACATTCCCACCAACAGTGCAAGAAGCTTCCCTTTTCTCCTCACCCTCTCCGGCATTAGTTGTTTGTAGATTTTCTGATGATGCCCATTCTTACCTGTGTGAGGTGATACCTCATGGTAGTTTTGAATTGCATTTCTATAATAATTAGTGATGTTGAGCATGTTTTCATGTGCCTCTTGGCCACCTGTATGTCTTCTTTGGAGAAATGTCTATTTAGGTCTTCTGCCCATTTTTTGATTAGGTTGTTTGTCTTTTTGATATTGAGCTGCATGAGCTGTTTGCATATTTTGGAGATTAATCCTTTGTTAATTGCTTCATTTGCAAATATTTTCTCCCATTCTGAGGGTTGTCTTTTTATCTTCTTTATGGTTTCCTTTGCTGTGCAAAAGCTTTGACGTTTCATTAGGTCCCATTTGTTTTTTATTTTCATTACTCTAGGGGGTGGATCAAAAAAATCTTGCTGTGATTTATGTCAAACAGTGTTTTTCCTCCTCTAAGTGTTTTAGAGTATCTGGTCTTACATTCAGGTCTTTAATCCATTTTGAGTTTATTTTTGTGTATAGCGTTAGGGAGTATTCTAATTTCATTCTTTTACATGTAGCTATCCAGTTTTCCCAGCACCACTTATTGAAGAGGCTGACTTTTCTTTATTGTATGTCCTTGCCTCCTTTGTCATAGATTAGGTGACCATAGATGTGTGGGTTTATATCTGGGCTTTCTATCCTGTACCATTGGTCTATATTTGTGTTTTTGTGCCAGTACCATAGGAGTCAAAATACCTGTGCTCAGAAACCTGGAAGACACTGATGAAAGAAATCAAAGGTGACACAAGCAGATGGCAAGATATACCATGATCTTGGATTGGAAGAATCGATATTGTGAAAATGACTATAGTACCCAAAGCAATCTATAGATTCAATGCAATCCCTGTCAAATTACCAATGTCATTCTTCACAGAGTTAGAACAAAAATGTTTACAATTTGTATGGAAACACAAAAGATCACAAATAGCCATAACAATCTTGAAAAAAAAAAAATGGAGCTGGAGGAATCAGGCTCCCTGACTTCAGACTATACTACAAAGCTATCTTATTTTCAGTATCAATAAAGCTGCATTGAAACAGCCATGTCAGGTTTCTTTTCTCACTCTTAAAATATATTCTTACTTGGGACTACAAACTGTTACTCCATTCCTTCATGACAGCCATCCAAAAGAACTGAGCAGAATTAGGTAAATAGACCTCAATTTTTATAATATATGATGTGCAATTTGGGTTAATAACTTAGTGCTCAAATAAATCAAATACACGCTATAGAGATTATTGAGTAAAATTTCCCTTCTCAAACTTGAAGTATGATTTTCTATTACAATAAGGCATTTTATAATATTTTTGAGGAATAATTTCAGAGTAATTTTAAGTAATTAAAATATTGAATGGTAATTTTGAAAAATGTCTGTATGAGGAAAAATAACAAATTATCTTTGCTTTTTATAGTTTGAACTTATGGAACTAAACACGAAATCTTTAAATTTTCCTTCAAAATTATTTGAGGGAACAAATAATTTAGGAAGAAACAAATTGTAAAACTGGCTTTAAGAATTTTCACATTAGGGGCTTCCCTGGTGGGACAGTGGTTGAGAGTCTGCCTGCTGATGCAGGGGACATGGGTTCATGCCCCGGTCTGGGAGAATCCCACATGCTGCGGAGTGGCTGGGCCCGTGAGCCATGGCCATTGAGCCCGTGAGCCATGGCCATTGAGCCTGTGCGTCTGGAGCCTGTGTGTCCGGAGCCTGTGCTACGCAACGGGAGAGGCCACAACAGTGAGAGGCCCGCGTACCGCAAAAAAAAAAAAAAAAAAAGAATTTTCACATTACAGTTTTTCAAATCTCTCCTATTCAGGAAATTAAGGTGATAGAAAAGTTCACATTACTGCCAATTATTGCAGGTAAGAAATTTTATTTGAAAGTTTTTTCCAAGAACTTTAAACTATAAACTCCACATCTAAGTGTTCAACTATTTGTTTGTGTTCATGTAGTGAATGCTCAGTGATACTTTTATGACTATCCAGAGAGTCTATTTCATTCTTTTGGAATACAAACTCTGTTACCTGAAGCAAAATAATTGTCCTCATGTGATGCGTCTGATTATTTTAGTTTTATCATAATTGGTTTGCTAATTTTGGAATTTATCTAGCAAGAATAGTTTTATAATTAAAAAAAAAATCTCTCCAGAGTAACAGATAAACCCCAATATCTTAGAGGCAGAAGATAATGAAAGTTTGTTTCTTACTTATTTAAATACCAAAATAGATATTAATGATTTTCTGAGAAGCTCTCTTCTAGTAAATGTTTCATTGAGCCAGTCTCTTTGCTTGTATCTATGCCATCTTTAACACATGGCTTTCTTTTTGCTTGTTTGTATTAAAATGATGAATCAAAAAGACTATAGAGCATCTTGCATGCGAGGTTTATCTGGGCCAGACTGAGAAAATGTGCATGTCAATACTTTCCTTTCCATAACTGGTCAGGACTCACTCATATGATCACAAATAATGATGATTTTGGTTCTTTGTCCAAAAGTAAAAGGAAATTAATCTGGTGAAGAGCCAGTAGTCTCTGTCACAACTATAAAGGAGATATACATTACTTTTAGATATCTAGAGAAAGAATCCACATTTAAAAATTACTAATATTTATATAATGTCCAGATCAAGATGGGATTTTTTCATCCTGTCATTTCTTTCCTTCTGTCCTTTTAAAAAAATAATAGCTTTATTGAAGTATGATTTACATACCATAAAATTCACCCTCTTCAATTATGTAATTCAGTGGTTTTTAGTATATTCACAATATTGTGCATCTAATACCACTATCTAATTCCAGAACAAATTCATAGTTTCAAAAAGAAGCCCTGTACCCATTAGCAGTCACTCTCCCCCTCTTCCCTGTTCCTGGCTGTTAGAAACCACTAATTTACATTTTGTCTGTATGGAATTTCCTGTTCAGAACATTTCTTATAAATGGAATCATACTATATGTGGCCTTTTGTGTAAGGATTCTTTCACTTAGCATGTTTTCAAGTTTGATCCATGTTGTAGTTTTGTATAATTTTGTACTTCTTTTGTGAAATTTATTCCTAAGAATTTTATTTTTCTGATGCTATTGTAAATGAAATTGTTTCTTTAAATTTTATTTTCAGAACATTTCTTCCTAGAATATAGAAATATAATTGAAATTTGTGTATTGATTCTGTATTCTTCAACCTTGCTGATCTCATTATTAGTTCTAATTGTGTGTGTGTGTGTGTGTGTGTGTGTATTCCTTGGGATTTCTATATACAAGATTGTATAATTTGCAGATAGAGATCATTTTACTTCTACTATTGCAATCTGCCTTTTCTTTTTCTTGCATAATTTCCTTGGCTGGAACCACCATTGAAATGTTGAATAGAAGTGGTGAGAGCAGGCATCCTTGTCTTAAACCAATGTTAGGGGAATGTGTACAGTTATTTATAATTAAATATGTTAGCTGTTGGTTTTCCATAGATGACATTTATTAGGTTGGGGACATTCCTTTCTATTCCTAGTTTGATGGGTTTTTCCTCTGTTTTTATGTTTTATTTGTTTTGATTGGAGACATAAGAAAATTTCTGTGAAAACCACAGCTTGATGAGCTCTAAAAGGAAGTTAAACTTGGGGTTCACTTTTTAAAAGAATATGCATTTTAATATACAGCACTTTGTCTGATGTGTGGCTGAGTTAACATTCCTATGGCAACACTGACTTTCCCAGCTACTCTGCCAACTTTTATGCTTAATTCACAATGTCACAACATTCTAAGTACTGCACTTTTAAGAAAATTCAACATGGCATGTAAAAAACATTGACTAGAGAGAGGGGGTTCAAGATGGTAGCATATGAAAACCCTGAACTCACCTCATCCCCCTACCTCCAACATGGTAATGTGCAGTAGGGAGTAATATCACAGAGGCCCCCTGTGCAGATTTGCCTACCCTGGGACACAGCAAAAAAACAATGGTTTAAAGGGCACCTAGACTACATGTGAAGGAAATCCATTTACTAACCCTAGAGCATTAGCCAACTGGACAAAGAACTACTAGTACTCTCTCTGGGCTGGGAGGTGCTGAAGAGTGGAGTTTTGTGTGTGTGAGTTCCTTCTCCATCTTGATAGCAAGAGTGTTAACATGGTCCAGGTGCTCTAGTTGGCCTGAAAATCCTGCCCCAGTGAACCCCAGGTCCCTGGTCCACACCAGCCACAGCCATCTCCCTAAGGTGGCCCTGGTGTAGCCTGCCACAAGCCCTCCAGCCTCTACCCACTCCAGCTCCACCTGGCCAGCCAAAGCTGCCTGGCATATGTATTCTACACAGGAGACATTCCTACACAAAGCCATGCCTTCAATATCAGGAGAGGTAGCTGTTTGACCTAATTAATAGAAACAAACACAAAAGTGTCAAACCAAATGAGGAGATAGAGGAATAAATTCTAAACAAAAGAAAAAATAAAACCCCAGAAAAAAACCCTAATGAAATGGAAATAATTAATTTACCTGATGATAAAGAGTTCAAAGTAATAGTCATAATAATACTTGCCAAACTCAGGAAGAGAATAGAGTAAAGCAATTAGAACTTCAACAAAGAGTTAGAAAATATAAGAAAGGACCAATCAGAGCTGAAGAATATGATAACTGAGAAAATGAAAAACACACTAGAAGGAATCAACAACAGATTAGATGGTATAGAAGAACAGATCAGTGATCTGAAAAACAGAATAGTGGAAATCACCCAATCAGAACAGCAAAAAAAAAAAAAAAAAAAGAAGAGAGAGAGAAAAAAAAGAAAAATAAGAATAGTCTAAGGCACAACTGGGACAATATCAAGCATACTAACATTTGTATTATATGGGTCCCAGAAGGAGACAAGAGATAGAAAAGGGAAGAAAACTTATTTGAAGAAATAATGGCTGAAAACTTCCTTAATCTGGGAAAGAAAACAAATACAGTAAGTTCCCTACACATGAATGAGTCCTGTCTGAAGAGTGTGTTCATAAGTCAAATTTGTTTGTAAGTCCAACAAAGTTAGCCTAGGTACCCAACTAACACAATTGGCTGTATAGTACTGTACTGTAATAGGTTTATAATACTTTTCACACAAATGATGCATAAAAAACAGAGAAGCACAAAAAATAAAGAAAACATTTTTAATCTTACAGTACAGTACCTTGAAAAGTACAGTAGTACCAGCTACATCACCCCTGCTTTTACGCTTGCTTCTGGATATCCTGGGCTTGAAACAAAGATACTTTTCTACTGTACTCTATACAGTACTGTACAGTAAAGTGCAAAAAACCACAACCACTTGTAGAGGATTCACGTAAGTGACAGCGTACTCCAGGCACATGAACTAACATGTGATTGAACATGCAAACCCACGTTTGCATCTTTGAAAGTTCACAACTTGAAGGGTTTGTATGTAGGGGACTTACTCTGTTGAAGCCCAGGAAGCACAGAGATCCCAAGCAAGTTGATCCCAAGAAATCCACACAAAGACATATCAAAATTGAAATGGTAAAAGTTAAAGATAAAGAGAATTTTAAAGGCAGCGAGAGAAAAATGAATAGTCACATACAAGGAAACTCCATAATACTATCAGGTGATTTTTCATCAGAAACTCTGTAGTTCAGTAGGGAGTGGCATGGTACATTTAAACTGCTGAAAAGGAAAATTTACAACCAAGAATACTATACCCAGCCAAGTTATCATTCGGAATTAGAGAGATAAAGAGTTTCCCAGAAAAGCAAAAGCTAAAGCAGTTCATCACCACTAAACCAGCTTACAAGAAATGTTAAAGGGTCCTCTTTAAGCAAAAATGAAAAGGCAGTAACCAGAAATAAGAAAATATATGAAATAAAAAAAATTTCACTGGTGAAGGCAAATATATATAAAGACAGTGAAACAGCAACTTAAAAATCTAGTGTGAAGGTTAAAAGATAAAAGTAGTGAAGACACCTATGACTATATATATATATATATATATATATAACTTAAATATAGTATTTAAGGAATATGAAAACATTCTTAAATGTAAAATATAGCATCAAAAACATAAAACTTGTGGGGGAGTAAAAATGTAGTGCTTTTATAGTGTATTTGGACTTAAGTGACTATCAGCTTAAAATAAACTGCTATAGGGCTTCCCTGGTGGCGCAGTGGTTGGGGGTCTGCCTGCCGATGCAGGGGACGCAGGTTCGTGCCCCGGTCTGGGAGGATCCCGCATGCCGCGGAGCGGCTGGGCCCGTGGGCCATGGCCGCTGGGCCTGCACGTCCGGAGCCTGTGCTCCGTGGCGGGAGAGGCCACAACAGTGAGAGGCCCACGTACTGCAAAAAAAAAAAAAAAAAAAAAAAATTAAATTAAAATAAACTGATATATATATATATATAGGTTGATATGTATGAACCTCAGTTTGGGTTATTTACCAATCTCTTAATCAATATATATAGTCAGGTGATTAGAGAAATTTGATTAACCAGTCTTTGACATATAGTTTCTATAGTTTCTGGAAAATAAATTCAGTTCCGACCTAAAGAGGTCTGAGAATATGATGGAGTAGTTCACCCAAAGAAATATTTTATGGTAGAAATAAAAAGAAAATAATGGATAACCATTATTTTGTGGTAGGAAAGCCATAATTACAATTTTTTTTGTTTGTTTTTTAAAGTCTTCAGATAATGGAAATGGAAAACCATATAACTTATATACTTATTCTTGCTGAGGGCACCTAGAGAGTTGGACCAAATAATGAAAAATGATCATCGTGCTTTCAGGAATGACAGACTGAATCATTCCAGAAGACCTTCCTCTGGAGGAAACAACTAACAATCTAGACATAGTACAAAAGCAACCTGAAAGTACCAGAGGTGAAGAGAAGCAGCTGGACTCTGGTTGGGGGTTCATACTGGCTTGGAAAAATAGAAACAGGGAACTTTGCAAGTAAGAAAGAAAATCTGCTTCCAGCAGTCCTGCTCAGTAAGAAATTCTAAAGGAAGTCCTTCAAGATGAAGGGAAATTATACTAGATTAAAAATTACAGGCAAAACAAAGCCTGTAAGACAAAGAGAGAAATCTGAAATAAGACCAGAGCTGTTGCCCTATGTACACGGGCACATGTACAAATGCAGGCAGACTCTGATGGGGAGTGCACATTTACCTGGAGGAATTGACACGTGGGGTATCAAGTAAGTTCTCTTCCCTAAAACTTTTAGACTGGGGATAATCACAATCACAACATGTACAAGAGTGGTGGTGGAGGTGGGAGTAGGGGGAATTTCTTGAAAAACCTTACCATATTTCCACTGGGGAATCAGAAGAGTAAAGCCAGGAAACCATGAATGCCGAATATAGGATTCCAGAAGAGAAAGAGTTAGCGAGAAGATTCCCCAAATCTGTCTTTTCACATATCTGACTGACACCCAAAACATACATGTGCAGAGCAGACTCAAAGAAGCCCAATTAAAGAAAAACTATCAGAACAAAACCCAGAGCTGTTGCACACTAAACAAATTATTTCAGTCCAGGCTCAGCCTAGAAAATTATTTCCTAAAACAAAACAAACAATGATACTCAATGGAATAAAATAACAAATCCTGAATCGTCACAATTTAACATTGATAATGTCCAGGATAAAATTCAAAATTGTCTGACATTGGAATAATCAAGAATACAAAATACAAAACACATGCTAAGATACAATACAGAATACAAAACACATGCTAAGATACATCACAGTAAAACTCTAAGAAGCCAAAAGATAAAGAGCAAATCTTGAAAGCAGCAGCAAAAAACAAAAAATGTATTCTGTGCAGGGGAACAATGATTCAAATTGTGGCTATACTCCCCCCCCCATAAAAAACAAGAGTGGAAAATTATCTTTACAGTGTTGAATTAAAAAGATCTGTTAACCTAGAATTCTATATATGGCTAGAATTTATTTCAAGAATGAAGGTAAATTAAATGATTTTTTTCAGATAAAATAAAGTAAAATCTTGTTACTAGCAGACTTGTAAGAACTGCTAAGTAAGTCCTCTCAAGATGAGGGGAAATGATAGCAGATGAAAATATACATCTTTAGAGAATGAAGAAATGATAAATGAACATTTTTTCCTTTTTAATGCTAACTTTGTTATAAAACATAAATTCTTAAAATAAAATTATAACATTTCCTTATGGGATTTATAACATATAATTGTATTACATAAAATCTATAACATAAATGAGGGAGTAGATATAGGTATATAAGTTTAAAGATTTTTATATTTTACAATTTTACATATAGTAATTAGGCTATGTTATATGTATGTGTATATATATGTATAGTCTTCCTTTTTACTTTTTTTAAAATTTAATTTAATTTATTTTTTATACAGTAGGTTCTTATTAGTTTTCCATTTTATACATATTAGTGTATATATGTCAATCCCAATCTCTCAATTCATCCCACCACACCCCCTGCTTTCCCTCTATATGTATAGTCTTCTATATATAATATTTACATGACAACCACTATGAAAATAATTCACAAGAGAACAGGCAAAATAGCAAAAGGAAAATTAAAAGTAAAAGAGAATTCTGAAAAATATTTCAGTAATCTTGTAAAAAGTTAGGAAAGGAGAAACAGGATAAAAAAAGATAAGTAAAAAACAAAAAGTAAAATGGTAGACCTCTATTATATTAAAATTTTAATGAACTAAACACACCAGTTGAAAGACAAAGACTATCTGAATGGGGAAAAATCAAAAACAAGATGTAACTATATCTTTTCTCCAGGAGACATATTTTGAATATAAAAACACAGGATGGAAATAAATGAATGAGAAAAATTTATCAGGCAAATAGTAATCTTGTGAAGGCTGGATAGACTACATTAATACCAGAAAAAATAGACTTTAAATATAATTTATTAGCAGACATTGGAGGAACAGTTTATAAGGACAAAAGCTCAATACAACCAGACTATATAACAATAATAAATGTGTATAATTTCAATGACAAAGCTTCAAAATACATTGAGCAAGTTTTAACAGAATTAAAAGGAGAAAGAAACAATTCCACAATCATAGTTGCTCTCTTAGTAATTGAAAGAGCTAGTCAAAAAATCAGGAAATACTAAGAAGTTCTCAACAGCACTATCAACCCCCGTGATTTAATTGATATTTATATGCAAAAAAATGCACTATATAACAAGAAAATACACATTTTCTTTAGGTGCACATTATATGTTACCCAAGATACAAACGTATCAACTTATCACGATGCTTAAAAAAAAAAATTAATTAATTAATTAATTAATTAATGGCTGCATTGGGTCTTTGTTGCTATGCGCAGGCTTTCTCTAGTTGAGGAGAGTGGGGGCTACTCTTCATTGTGGTGTGTGGGCTTCTCATTGCAGTGGCTTCTCTTGATGCGGAGCATGGGCTCTGGGCGTGTGGGCTTCAGTAGTTGTGGTATGTGGGCTCAGTAGTTGTGGCTCATGGGCTCTAGAGCGCAGGCTCAGTAGTTGTGGCACATGGGCTTCATTGCTCTACAGCAGGTGGGATCTTCTCTGACCAGAGACCAAACCCGTGACCCCTGTATTGGCAGGTGGATTCTTTTTTTTTTTTAACATCTTTATTGGAGTATAATTGCTTTACAATGGTGTGTTAGTTTCTGCTGTATAACGAAGTGAATCAGCTATACATAAACATATATCCCTATATCTCTATATCTCCTCCCTCCCACCCTGCCTATCCCACCCCTCTAGGTGGACACAAAGCACCAAACTGATCTCCCTGTGCTATGTGGCTGCTTCCCACTAGCTATCTGTTTTAAATTTGGTAGTGTATATATGTCCATGCCACTCTCTCACTTCATCCAAGCTTACCCTTCCCCCTCCCCATGTCCTCAAGTCCATTCTCTATGTCTGCATCTTTATACCTGTCCTGCCCCTAGGCTCTTCAGAAGCATTTTTTTTTATGTGTTAGCATATGGTATTTGTTTTCCTCTTTCTGACTTACTTCACTCTGTATGACAGTCTCTAGGTCCACTCACCTCACTACAAATAACTCAATTTCATTTCTTTTTATGGCTGAGTAATATTCCATTGTACATATGTGTCACATCTTTATCCATTCATCTGTCGATGGGCACTTAGGTTGCTTCCATGTCCTGGCTATTGTAAATAGAGCTGCATTGAACATTGTGGTACATGACTCTTTTTGAATTATGGTTTTCTCAGGGTATATGCCCGGTAGTGGGATTGCTGGGTCATACGGTAGTTCTATTTTTAGTTTTTTAAAGACCCTCCATACTGTTCTCCATAGTGACTGTATCGATTTACATTCCCACCAACAGTGCAAGAAGGTTCTCTTTTCTCCACACCCTCTCCAGCATTTATAGTTTGTAGATTTTTTGACGATGGTCATTCTGACCAGTGTGAGGTGATACCTCATTGTAGTTTTGATTTGCATTCCTCTAATGATTAGTGATGTTGAGCATCCGTTCATGTGTTTGTTGGCAATCTGTATGTCTTCTTTAGAGAAATGTCTATTTAGATCTTCTCGGCAGGCGGATTCTTAACAACTGCACCATCGGGGAAGTAACACAATGCTTTTCTAAAGTTTGAAATTATACAGAAAATTTTTACTTACCACAACAATGGAAATTAACTGAAACAGTAATAAGAAGATAAAAAGAAAAATGTCAAATATTGCGAAACTAACCATATACTTTAATTATAGAGTCAACAAAGAAATCATAATTTAGATTTAGAAAGATCAGAAGGAGAAAGTATAAATTAGAATACTGTGATATGAATAATAATGAAAATGCGGTGTCCAAATTTGTGGGATAGAGATAAAGCAGTGCTTTGAAAGAAGTTAATGCTTTTATTTTTAATTAATTTTTATTAGAGTATATTTTATTTATAATACTGTGTTAGTTTCTGCTGTACAGCAAAGTGAATCAGTTATACATATACATATATCCACTCTTTTTTAGATTCTCTTCCCATATATATAGGTCATTACAGAGTATTAAGTAGAGTTCCCTGTGCTATACAGTAGGTCCTTATTAGTTATCTATTTTATATATAGTAGTGTGTATGTATAAATCCCAATCTCCCAATTTATCCCTCCCCTGCTTTCCCCCCTGGTGACCATAAGTTTGTTTTCTACATCTGTCACTCTATTCTGTTTTGTAAATAAGTTCATTTGTACCATTTTTTAAAATTTCACATATAAGCGATATCATACAATATTTGTCCTACTCTGATTTACTTCACTCGGTATGACAATCTCTAGGTCCATCCATGTTGCTGCAAATGGCATTATTTCATTCTTTTTTACAGCTGAGTAGTACTCCATTGTACATAGGTACCACATCTTCTTTATCCATTCATCTGTTAATGGACATTTAGCTTGCTTCCATGTCCTGGCTATTGTAAATAGTGCTGCAATGAACATTGAGGTGCATGTATCTTTTCGAATTTTGATTTTCTCTCAATATGTGTCCAGGAGTGGGATTGCTGGATCATATCATAGCTCTATTTTTAGTTTTTTAAGGAACCTCCATACCATTTTCCATAGTGGCTACACCAATTTACATTCATACCAACAGTGTAGGAGGTTCCCTTTTCTCCACACTCTCTCCAGAATTTATTGTTCGTAGTTTTTTTTTGCTTTTAAATGCCATTGATAGAAGGAACCATCTCAAATCAATGATTTAATCTTCTGCCTTAAGAAACTGGAAACAAAATAGCAAGTGAAACCCAAAATGAACAGATGAAAGTAAATAACAACAAAAAAGCAGAAATCAATGAAATAGAAAAAAGAAAACCATAGGGGAAAATCAATGAAATCAAATTCTGGTTCTTTAAAAAATCAGTATAATTCATAAACCTCTAGCCAAATTGATTAAAAAGAGAGAGAGAGAGAGAAGACACAAATTACTAATACTAGGGAAGAAAGAGGGATATCACCATAATCACTTCAAACTTTAAAATGATAAGAAAATATTATGAGCAACTTTATGCTAATAAATTTTAAAACACATATTAAACATAAATTTCTGGAAAGATATAAATTAAGAATGACTCAAGAATAAATATTAACTCAAAATAAAATCTTAAAGGTAAGAATTAAAAAACTTCTAGTAGAAAACATAGAAAAATATTTGTAATAGTGAGTTAGGCAAAGATTTCTTTAACAAGAAAGAGAAAGCACACAGGAATACAAGGAAGGAAAGAAATAGAAATAAATAAAGGTAGGACAAATTGAAAGGAAATTATAATACAGTAGGTTTAAACCCAAATATATCAGTAATTATGTATCAGGATATATCAGTGAGATTAAAGTTATAAGTATTAGAAAGGTAAAAATTTTGAGAAAACTTAAACAATATGATTGTGTGTATAGAAAATATAGAAGAATATATGGATACATTATTAGAATTAATAATAGTTTTACAAGGCTGCTGGATACTAAGTCAATATACAAAACTCAACTAGTATATTTCTATGAGCAGAAGTAAACAGAAAATAAAATATAAATATGTCACCTAACAGCATAAAATATGACACACCTATAAACCATCCTAACCAAAGATATTCAAGGTCTTTATATGGAAAAATTAATTATTTTATTATGTTTCTATAACATAATAGAGAATAATGAAATAAAAAACCAATTGGAGAGATATATAATATTTATAGATTTGAGACATCAGTCCTATAAGGAAGTCAGTTATTCTGAGCTTGATCTATAGTTTCAAATCAATCCTAATTGCTTTGTGCATGTGAATGTGCATGTGAGTCTGTATACATGTCTGTAGAACTGTTCAAACTAATGCTAAAATTTATACAAAAATTCTAAAAATAAGCAAGATATTCTTATAGGAAAATAAACAGGAGGTAGAACTTGCTGAACCAGATTTCAAGACTTGTTTTAAAGGTACAATTATATAGCCAGTGTGGCACTGGCTCTGGATTAGACAAACAGTGGAACACAAGACAATACTGATTTTAGATGTAGACCTATAAATTTTAGACACCTCTTTATTAAGAGGGGGAAGGGTAGTCGCGTCAATAAATAATCTGTAGTAAAATTATAAAATTTATGTTTTAGAAAGTCTACATCATTTCATACACAAAAATCAATTTCAGGTTTACTGGAGACAAAATGACTTCTGTAACATAGTAATAGAGAACATCTTTATGTCTTCAGGATAAGGTTATTTCCTCAACAGGTGACATAAGGAAATGATTGACAAAGTTCATTTATTCAAAATTCTTTTTTTTTCTTGCGGTACGCGGGCCTCTCACTGCTGTGGCCTCTCCCGTTGCGGAGCACAGGCTCCGGACGCGCAGGCTCAGTGGCCATGGCTCACGGGCCCAGCCACGCCGTGGCATGTGGGATCCTCCCGGACCGGGGCATGAACCCATGTCCCCTGCATTGGCAAGCGGACTCTCAACCACTGCGCCAGCAGGCAAGCCCCCAAAATTCTTTTTGTAAAATGCTGTAGTATGGGAGATGATATTGGAAACATGTATGTATAAATAAAAAAAGTTTCATATAAAGAATATATAAAGACCTCCTACAAACTATCAGGAAAAATAGACAACCTAATAAAGAAATGTGCCAGAGACTTGAACAAGCACTTCACAAAAGATTATTTCCAAATGGAATATATGAAAAAGTATTCAACAAAATAACTAATCAGAAAAATGGAAATTAAAGGTACAATAAAGTACTACTAGGCACCCTCTATAAGGGCCAATATTAAGACTGACAACACCAGAAGTGGGAAACAATGTAAGACTCTGCCAACTCTCATACACCCCTGTAAGGAGTGCAAATGTTTGTATCCACTTTGGAACAGTTGGTATCATCTACTAAAAATGAATATTATACATACGTAGAAGCTAGCAACTTATTCAGTATAGCGCAACAATAATATGCAAACTTGAGCAGCAAGAGACATGCAAGAATTTTCCCTGCAGAATTTTTTCTGTTAACCACAAACTGGAAACAATCTAAAAGTTTATTATCATTGAAATGATTACATAAATTTTTGTTCTATGTGGTAATGAATTAACAACTACACATAGCATCATGATAAATATCACAGACATAAAATTGAGCAAAAGATGACAGACACATAAAAAACAAATAATGCTTGACACGGTTTGTAAAAACTCAAGACACATGAAACATACCAATAGCGTTTAGAAATTTATAGGGATATAGACTTGGTGGTTAAAGACATGAATAAAACACACAGGTGGTTATCATTAAAATCAGGATAGTGGTTTACTTTGCAAGGAAAGGAGTAATGTTTGGGAGGAGACATGAGGTAGATTTATGAGTTACTGATGAGGTTCTGTTTCTTGGCCAGGATGACAGTAGCACAACTAAGATAATTCTTTGAGCTGTTTATCTATATTTTGTGCACTTTTCATATATGTTATATTTCACAATAGACTAATATATATTCTGTTATATTTTATATATTTTGTTAAACTAAAATTTCTGAAACAGAGACCTGATTGAAATAAAGAGGCGTTTATTTGGGGTTTGTGAGGACTGCAGCCCTGGAGACACAAATTCAAGAAGAACTTGAATTGTGTTCTGCCAGACTACAAAATGGGGAGGTTTATAAAGACAAAAAAATGGCAAGGTTACATAAATAGTTTATCAAGAATTGGGATTTGAGATGGCAAGAAGTAAAGGTGCTTGTTAAGCAAGAACTGGTTGTGGTCTGGGATGATTGCACAGTTGCAAAGGGGGTGTGGGGGACTTAGGAACTACAAGGATGCCGCTAGCAGCTGTTAGAAGTTATTGTTTTGAAAATGGCTGGTGGTACCCTTGGGTTTGATACAGTTCAGAGGAAATTCGAGTTCTTACTGATGCAGGAATGTGTCTGAAACCATATCCACAGTGGTTACCTGGCTCCACTTTGGACCATGGTTACCCCATTTTGATTTTGTAATGATCTCAAGTATGTCATCAACTTCAACAGTTCAGAAGTCTATATTTTAATAGAGTTGGGAAATAAATGGTAATTCTTTAAATCTGCCAAGGTATGTCGTGGTATGACAAGAGGGTGTTTGAAGCCAAGTGATATATGTGATACCACTTTTACTTGAAGTCTGGAAATGGAAAGGGAGAATTTTCATCACTAAAGATAAACCATGATTTTATATTAAAATGATCAAATATAGTATAGTATAGATATAGAATGTATAGAATGCAATGTATAGTATATGCAATGTATAGTATAGAATGCAAGGTTGCATGACTTTGAAAGCTAATTTTGGTTCAAATATTTTTCACTTTTAAGAGATGTCTTATTTTCCTTGTGCTACTTCAAGCTATATTCCTCCAAAACCCACCCAAAATATCCCAGCAAGTTTCCCCCACTGAACATACAAACACACACACTCACGTTACACACACACACACACACACACACACACACACACACACCTGGTTTGCATGGAACTTTCTGGGGTTCACTACTAAAAGTCACTGCTGAAAAATCCTCCAATCCAGACAAACTGGGAAGGTTGGTTAGAGGCACTTCAGAAGCAAAGTTTTAAAATCTCTTTCTTACACCATTGTTTAATACTGTGAACACTAACAATTTTAAAACAAAGGAAATAAATTATAATTTCAGAATCTAGAAATATATTAAAACCAAAATATATTTTGCAGTTAAATTATGTTATTTGATAAATTGAACATGAATATTTTCTGCTATTTTGCCCAAATGAAGTTTCTCCTCATGTTCAGTGGTAATGATAAACCTTACCCATCAGGCTTCCTTTACCTGATCTGAAATGAGACAAGGCTGAGCTAATTTTAGCCAGAGGCAGGCCTGAGGCAAGGTTAAGAAATGACTGAATTTTGAAGGATATATAACCATAAAATAAGAGAGAAGAAGACATCTGAGAAAGAATGATAGAATTGGCTGTTGGAAGAATATTATGTGATTTATGGCCAAAAAATAAGGACTAGAATTAATGATTGTGGCATTAAAACTTTTAATATATAACATTTTTATATGAGATGAGATGAGAAAATTTAGTGTTAATGCATTAGATCTTGAATCACTGACTCATGTGAAGATATTTTATTCTCTAAAATATCTATAAAAAAGTTTATAGATATTTTAAAATTAATTTTTATCATACTCATATCTCTATATTATGTCCCCTCTACCTTTTGACATATACCAGTATGACCACTAAGAAAGTCATTCTGATTTGGAAATCTTAACTCAGTTTACTGCTTTTCTAATTTGAACAGGCATAATTTAGTGTGTCTTTTTTTTTTTTACTGTATTACAGCATAAAGACATTAATTTCCCAGAGACAGAAATGACTATGAAATTGCTAAGGCACAGAATTTAGCAAAAAAATGGGTTTTATTTTATATTAAATTGCTATATAAGGAAATGTATCTCCTGAAAGTATCAGTGAGTTATATGCCCTTGCAGTTTGTTTACATGTGCAGAGGTCAATTTACCTTTTGGTGAAATAAAACCAAACAAATGGAATTATGTTCAATTGAATGATAGAGTCTGTTGAATCTCTCATTAGGTCTGGTGAACAAGTTCATTTTGGAAACCAGCAGTGTGCAAGAGAATAGCAGAGCTCCTACCATCTGCTTTGGAGTATGCTTAAAATCTGTGAAGATCTATTTTATCCCCTTACCTTTCCAAAAAGAATATTTCCATGAAGTTTTTAGAGTTTTATGCTATTAAATCTTACCTTTTTCTATAGTGTCGCTTTCAATCCCATACCTAAGAATGTCATTTTAGATAGCAAGGATTTTATGAGCCTTCTTGTATCTTTTTGTGAGGAACTTTGGGAGCTGAAAGGTCAGGCAATCCACCCTGTTTTCAACCCAAAGGGACAGAAAGGTGGAAACATGTTTTATAGCACTCTCAGCTCTTTTTAACTTAAGAGGCATGCTTTCTGGCCTTGTGCCCAGGGAAAGAGACAAATGAGATGAAGCCTGCTTTTATTCCTATTCCCAAGGCTCTCCCATCTAAGAATGACAAAAAAGTAAACTGCCTTGTTGGAAAGAGGCCCTACTTCCTTCACCATGTCAGAAGTTTAAAGGAAAATAATTGTATGCAGTTTTTAAACTGGACATTTGTTTAAGAACAACCTGGCTGCTATTTTTGGTATTTATTGTGAGGAAATAAAGAATATATGGAGGAGTTTGAAAAATTGAAGTAAAGAAAGGAATTTTTGAAAGAAAAATCCTATTGTTTGTTTTCCAATATCATCACTGTATTATAGTACAAAGAATAAAACAAAGAGTAAAAATGTTCACTTTCTATTTGTCTGAAATATTTAGCATGGACCTCCTTGATTTCTACGGGCCACCAGGAAATATTTATTCTTCAATTTCAAAAGTTATAGGAAATTAGATATGTGGTAAAGGGAATATTGTGAAGTATGGAGAAGTATGAAGAACATTTGTGAGAAGTTGTTTACCTTCAGTTGTCTCAAGAGTAATGATGTTAAGTTTCAAAATTGTCATATAGGAAAAAAATGAAAATCAGGTAGAAATACTTAATTTATTGGTGTCTTTTCAATAGAACCTACTTACCTCTGATGATCTTTCCAAGATTAATTGAATCTTATACAATGGAGTCCAAACTGGAGTGGACACAAAAACTCTCTTACATTGGTTTGTGTCCATTTGAAAGACTTCTGAGTAGATTGATTCTTTTTTTTTTTTTACCTTTAATAATATTGAGACTTCATTTTTTTTAAAAGCAGTTTAAGGTTCATAGCAAAATGGAGGGAAAGGTACAGAGATTTCCCATATAGCCCCTGCCATGCACATGCATAGCCTCTCCCATCATCACACCTCCCACCAGAGTGGTACATTTGTTACAACTGATAAACCTACATCAACATCATAATCTGTCGAAGTCCATAGTTTACCTTAGGGTTCACTTTTGGTGTTGTACATTCAATCAGTTTGGACATACGTATAGTGACTTGTATCAATTATTATGGTATCATTCAGAGTATTTTCACTGCCCTAAAAATCCTCTGTGCTCTACCTATTCATCCTTCCTCACCTCCAACCCCAGTTGGATTTTTTTTAAGAATTAATTTTGATTCTGTTGGAAAAGGTTAAAAAAAAAATCTCATTTGGGACACTGACTCTATAAGATGCAGGCACAGCAGTGCAGGTCCCCATAAAATTCGACTATGACTCTGGAGTAGAAAGACCTTCTATTTATTCAGTCTCTACTATCCTTGTGATTCCCAGTTACCTCTCTCCCATCTTTTCTGGATTTTTTCATCTAAACATCAAGTATAATATGCCCAAACCTATTTCCTTTTTCCCCAGCCTTTTAAAATAACCTCCTTCTACAACCACATTCTACAAAGAAAATAGGAATAAGGTGTCAGTTAACTTTTTCATCTGGTGTTACGACCAAATATTTTATGAAGAGTCTATCAGGTTGTTATAAAAAGGCAGTGATGATCTACAATATTAAATAATTTTTGGAATTCTATAATGATATTTCACTCAGGGGAACAGATGTCACATTTTCAGAAATTTTGATGATAAAAATACATTTTTGAAATGGTAATTTATGAAAAGTTGAAATGCATATTTTTTAATATCACCTTTCAATGATGTTATTATGATTTTATCAGTTTGGTATTTACAAATGCAGCACATATATTCTGAATATTTATATAATAGTACTGGTTAATATCATAATTAATTTTTGAATAGGTCAAAATGAAAGGAAATAGAAAAATAAACTATTGGAAAATTTCCCCCATTCTACTATCTTTGTTGAGACAAAATCAAAATAATTTACAAAAGGAAAATTATCTTCATCTCTCTGTACCAAGTAGGATGGAGGTGTAAGGCTTTGTCATTTTTGCTTTACATATCTATTTATTTGTTGAAATAATTATTCTAGATATGTAGACATAATTAGTTGGTCACTGGTTTCCTTATAATAACAATTGCCCACTGAGCCTATGGTGTAACTACTGACCATATATCCCAAAGCAGAATTTAAGATGACATCATAATTCCACAGGCATCAGCAAGGATTCAGTTAGCCACACACAATTACTTTATATTAGCCATAATATGTTATTACTAAATGACACTTTTTAAGCTTGAAATTATAACAGAAAGAAAGATGATATAATAAGCATTTTGATATGTTTTCAGTTCAAACACAACTTCACATGTTCTGTGTAATAGGAATGAGCTTGTTTTGAGGTTTTAATATCTTCTGCGTTTTATATTTTCAAAATTAATTATTTATGCTGAGTAATACATTCTTCGTATTTTGCCCTATAGTTGTTGTTTATTTTAACATGAAGAAATAATCTGCTTTGATAAAATGATAAGGTCCTAGGTGAATTGAAGCAGTGTGACATAATAGTTAAGAACATGCCTTATTGAAGTATAATTGACAAATTAAAAAAAAACTGGAAAAACTTAGATAAGAACATGAATCTGGAGCCAGAGTAATTGAATGTAAATCCTGGATACATCACTTCTATCTGAGTATATTGGGATGAATTACCTGATCTCTGAGATCCAGTTTGCTTAAATGTAAATGTAAAAAATGGCTAATAATCTCTACTTTACAGAGTAAAGATTAATGCTGAGAGACAGGAGCCATATCTGACTCATCAGAATTACTCCATAAATGTTTAATTAATAAAATCTTTACAAGATTGGACTTTTCCAAAATAAAATCAATAAAGAACAGAGAGGGCTTCCCTGGTGGCGCAGTGGTTGAGAGTCCGTCTACTGATGCAGGGTACACGGGTTCGTGCCCCGGTCCGGGAAGACCCCACATGCCGCGGAGCGGCTGGGCCCGTGAGCCATGGCCGCTGAGCCTGCGCGTCTGGAACCTGTGCTCCGCAACGGGAGAGGCCACAACAGTGAGAGGCCCGCGTACCGCAAAAAAAACCCCAAAAAGAACAGAAAATATTGGCATCCTTAGAGATTTGTAAGAATTTTACCCTAGTATAGATCATTCAATTTCATTTTTAATAATATACAGTTATAATTACATTGCCAATGATTTGATGTCATTTAATTTTTTCATTTGCATTATGGCTTTTTCAATGTAGTCTTCTGTTTTATTTATCTGTGTTAGTAGACAAATATAAAATAATTAGCAACTTTACTTTGCTCTTGAAATTTAGATAGGTTAAATGATGAAAAATGATGACTAATAATCACATCCTCTAATCAACTACCAAAGACCAGAACTGTTGTATTGGCTCTCAACATATTAAGAAACAGAAGCAAATTTTTAAAGTATCTTCCAATTTGACCAAGAGTGTTTTTAGTTTGAAAAATGTGATAATAAACACTTCTTCATATGATTTTTAAGACAGTGACATTATCCTTGCAAAAATATGATTACAAAAATACTATTAGAGTTTGTCACTTAAAAAGGCACCAAACAGCAAAGATTAATCTATTACCCTGGAACATCTTTGCACTTGCCAATTATACCAAAGACTTCTGAGTTCCTTCTGTTAATAGTAAAAATAAATGGGGTAATAAATGCATGAGAGATGTTACTTGAAAATTTCTGAATTCTGCAGTTTAAATGTGAGAAGAAGAAAAATCTCTTGAGATAGTATGTTAATATTCCAGCTCTCTGTTTCTGTTTCTCTCTCTCTCTCTTCCTCTCTGTCTGTCTCTGTCTCTTTCTTGCACTCTCTCTCTTTCTTTCTCTCTCTCTCTCTCACACACACATACACATGTGTGTGTAAGTAATTTGGTCTTTAAAATGTTTAGTTAATTACAGATGTGGAGGATGCCTCATGTACTATTGAGCAATCAATTGAATTATTTAATTTTTCTGCATCACTTGAATAGAGTTTAGATACATTAAACTATCATGAGTTTCTTTCTACTGTAATGGGGTCTCAGCACCAAATTAAATGGTGTTACAATTCCATATTTTAGCCCAGTTTTTAGGAAACTTGAGCCAAAGCTTAATTTTATACAACCTCAATTGTGTTTCTCCCCTAGTGATGACAGACTGGTTTTACTAGCCTTTCAATAGCTTTGAAACTGTCACATTAGCTGAGCTTCAATACAAATGTATGGCCTCTACCTGCTTACTCTGTCCATTTTACTGAGTTCTTCTGAAATGAACACATTAGGTAACAAAGACAAGTCTCAAAGAATTAAGCTTTTGCAAAAACTGGAGGCTTAGGCTATGCTTATTATCCACTAACTGGGTTGGTGGCCTAAACTTTTTGGTTGAAGACACAAAAAAATAACATTATAATTTAGTGTTTTCTCTAGAAAACTTTCTTCCATGCATTAAGATGATATAGTTATGTGTAAATAGTCATTTACTAAAGGGACAGATTTAGAAGGAATAGAGTATTAAATATTCAAATGTATTCTATAAAGGATGAGACTACTAGGAAATTTATTTCTGATTGCTATACATATTTTAAAAAATCATAGAAAATCTCAATCACTTAAAAAGACTCATCAAAAATAAAATATATGGAAAAAGTGAAAAAAGTTTTGGTAATTTTGAGTCTTTCATTTAGGATTCAAACATTTGGAAGTGCAGTGGTTTAGAGGTGATATTTATCATGGAAAAGGATGTTAGATAAACACATTATTCTTCTTGGTTGTGTCTTCTTTGAAGTTATGTAAGTATGGAGTTACTGAAGGTAAACAAACAGTTACGATGGCATAGTGTGTCAGTTTCTGTGTATTATGTGTGTCACTAGTGCGTGTATGCTCTTTGTGTGTGTGTGTGTGTGTGTGTGTGTGTGTGTGAGAGAGAGAGAGAGAGAGAGAGTATGGAAGGGAGAGAAGATAGAGAACTTCAGAGAAAGAGAATGAGAAATTTCTAGGTTAACAATACAAGATTCTTCTGAATTTTTTTTTCAATATTGATCACTATTATAATCTAAATACCACACTCCCTTGTTTTAACCTATTCTTTTTCTGTTCCAGGATCACATCCTGGGTACCATATTACATTTAATCATCATGTTTCCTTAGGTTTCTTTTGGCTGTGACATTTTCTCAGACTTTTCTTGTTTTTGATAATCTTGTTTGAGGGGTATTGATAAATTATTTTGCAAAATGTCCCTCAACTGGGATTTGTCTTATTTTTTTCCCTTATGATTACAGTGGGGTTATATGTTTGGGGGAGAAAAATCACAGAATTAAAAAGCCATTCTCATCACATCATATTACTATCTATATGACTTATTTCTATTAATTTTAACTTTAGTCACCTAGATGTAGTTATTTTCCCTTATTTTTCCATACTTTTAAGAATGAAGTCACTATGTGTAGCCCATATTAAGGGTAAGAGGAGTTCTCCTCTACTTCCTTAGAGGTGAAATATGTATATAAGTTTTGGGGGAATTTTTCTGCTTACGAAATTTATTCTCTCCTATTTATTTATTTATTCATATAATCATTTTTTATATTGGCATGGACTCATGAAAATTTATTTTGTACTTCAAGTTATAATCTAATACTACCTCATTTTTCTTGCTTAAATTGCTCCAGCTTTGGACATTGGGAGCTCATTCAGTTGGCTTCTTTTGACATACATTGTAATTTTCTTTTCCTTTCTTTTCTTTCTTTCTTTCTTTCCTTCATTCTTCCTTCCTTTATTCTTTCTTTTTTTTAGTATTTTCTTATTTTCTGGCAATATAAGATGGTCCGGGCTCATCTTGTATATTTCCTGCCCCAATCTTTGAGTCAGTCATTTCTCTGAGGAACATTAGTTTATTTTATTGGATAATAGTATTAGAAACCAATATCTGAGCACAAGATGTGCTCATTGTCACTGGGGTGTCATTAATTCTAGGCCCTCTTGGCTGATAGAGCAATGACATATATGTGTGTATACTAACCACATGTTTATACACATATCTATAAATATTTCTGGATGTAACCACCTGTACCTATATTAAATGGTAAACATATGTTCATATGGATGCTTCTGAGTCTCTTCCATTGCTACATGGGTCATTCTAGCCTTCTCTTCCTTATTTGCAACCTCCTACTTCCACAGCGAGAAACCTGGTTCCTATCATTGACTCTTCATCTACTTAATTGTTTAATTACACTACACTTGTACACTTGTTTAAAAATTAACCTGTACTTCCATGGGAAACAACTTTCTCTACCAGAGTGTAGTACTCGTATGCAGTTCCTTTGTCTGTAGTCTTATAGATTCCACTCATTTCTATAGTTACCTAGGTCAGCACCTTTTTTCTATCCCTTCCATGTGGTTGTTTCTTACATATGTAGTATAGTTTGATTCTTCTGTCACATTCTGTATGCCATCCTGCAGAGTCTCCCAACCTCTCAAGTGATTTTTGAAAACTTTGCATACATTAAGATTTGCATGTTTTGCTGTAAAGTTCTATGGGTTTTAAGAAGACATAGTGTTGTGTATCTACCATTATAGTACCATTCTGAATAGTTACAGGTCACTAAAAAATTGTCTCTTCAATGCTCCTCCTCCGGTTTCCTGAAAACCTCTGCTCTGTTTACTGCCTCTATAATTTTGCTTCCAGGATATCATATAAATGCAATCATATGGTATGTAGCCTTTTTAGACTGGCTTCTTTATCTTAGAAATATGCTTTTAAAATTTATTCATCAAGCTGTGACTTGATATCTCATTGCCTTTTATTGTTGAATTATATGCCATTATATAAACCTACCACAGTTTTTATTATCCATTCACTTATTGAAGGGCATCTTCATTGCTTCCAGTTTTGGGAAATCATGAACAAAGCTCTTATAAACATATATGTGCAGGTTTTTGTGTGGACGTAAATCTTCAAATCTGTCTATTTTTTTTTGATAAAAAGAAGATAGCTATTTGTTATATCTGACAAAATGAGATAAATATACACTGTTGAATTAATTGCAACATCAATTTTACTAAAGTATGATTATTTCATAAGTGGTTTATTAACGCCTTCCAAAGTGCTCCAGTGTCTCCGTAGTATCTAATTAAAAACTGTTAAGTGATATATACAGTAATGTTTCCTAAGGAATTATATTTTGCTTTGATCACCAATAGAAAAGTATGTATATTTGAAAAATTTGGGACTTGATGATTGTGTCAGAAACATGAGTTGATATTAAGAAATACTCTTGGCAGGATAATTGTAAGTTTTAATCAGAAGAAAGCTTTAAGATGGGTTCCCTTAACCAATGAACTTTTCAGTATAAAATAACATACTTAGAATAGTTCTTACTGACAAACTTGAACTCTGAGAAAAAAGTATCCAAACATATATATCCTTCAATCATTTTTATCACTTAGAACATGTCAAAAATTTTGTTTTTCAGTATGGTGTATAATATTACAAATAACTAAATGAACAAAATCTGATCCCTGCCTTACACAGATTAGGCAATGTCACAGAAATGTCAACAGTCACTTAACAACGTGGCATGGACTGTAATAAAGGTATGTAGGATATATTGCAGAAGTACATAAGAAGAAACTTGTCCTGGAAGGAACATTTAAATACTGTTCGTATTATGTGGAAGTATATTGGGCAGGGAAATAAAAGAGATGTGCAAGGAGGTGAGTGGCAAAGGCATTCTAAACAGAAGGAACAATATTTTGAAATGAATAATTTATTTGGAGATTGACTAATCATTTTATATGAATGTTAACAGTGCGGTGGGATTAGAAAAAATAGAGTGAGGGCAGATAATGAAGAACTTATGTAATTTTATCAAGGGATATATTTTGACTTTATCTGGTGAGCTATGGCAAAAAAATAAATGATATTTGTTTTAAAAGTACCAAATGTTTCACTATTTGGAATTCTGTGATGTACTATAAATAATTCATTTTACATATTAGATCATATTCTTGTTGGAAATCGTGTATTTGCCATTCTCTTTAATATTTTTGTTTATACATGGTTTTGTTATGTTTTATTTTGCTTTGCCTCACTTTGTCTCATCTTACATAATCCCTGATCTCTCTTTGTCTCTGTTCAAGCTGTGTCCAAGTTAACTTTTATATGGAAAGACCACTCGACACATACGGAATCAGTCTTTCTTATTAGACAGCCACCACATGTGTCATGCTTTCAGGTACCAATATCTTAGTGAAGGAAGTACTTTGTGTCTAGAGTCCAAAAGCTCTATTAATCCATGGATCTCACTCACAGGACCACCACATTCTTGTGGTATCTGACAACTCACTGGACTCTTCTCAGTTATTTTTGGACCAGTTACACTCGGTCACAATGCCTATCTTTGTTGCTATCGATTCGGATCTGTGAAACCACAGTGACTTTCTTATTTTATAGGGAACACAGAGTGAAAGGTGAAAGAGACCCAGTCACCAAATAAATGATTCACTGGTATTTGTTGTCTCAAGTGATTGAAGTTCCCTTAGTTTATTTGTACTCTCAGTTTGATGTTTCCCAGGGGAAGGAGCGGCTGCCTCTCCCTGAGGAAACATTCCCTGGGCTTGGCCTGAGGTGAATAGTGGCCTGAGGAGCTGTGCCAGGAACTCTTGTTTGCTTAGTTAGTTAAAAAGTACATAGCAAACTGTGAACAGCAGCTATAAGCTGTGCACTTTTTTAAAAAAGTGCTAATCATAGAAGAGAGAGGTGAACAGAATAGTAACTGACAATGAAGCCAATGTGGTTTTGATAAGGATTACTGGATTATGAACACATTTATAGCTGATGAAATATGCTTTAGTAAGAAGATTGCTTTGTTTCGTAGGGAGATAAATGTTTTTCATCTTTGAATTATGAGTATTAAATATGACTTCTGAAACTGCTGAGCTCTACATTTTGGACAATTTAAGCTCAATGAATAAGTTTTTTTCCCCAAGAAATAAATAAATAAATAAAACATGCCCCACACCCAAAATGTGTGGGTAGCAACTGAGAACGTAAATAATCTAACTTCATAAAGGAAATTCTTTCTCACTCAGAACATTATTATTAATATGAAACTATGCAGCTCCCCTATGGGTATTATTATAACTTACTTAGAAAGTACAAATGAAATAGATGTTTGCACTCTACAAGCAAGAAACAATAACTAAGGGTAAAGATTAAATTGATGCCTGAAGGGGTCAATGAGCAATGTGTCTACTTCTGAGAGTCAGTGAATAACAAACAATGGCACAAACAAGAAAAAGTTATTTTTTCTGACCCATGAACTGATCACAAAAGATATTCTGGAAAAACAGATGGTTTAACTTTAACAACCTGTACCTATAAGACTGAGCGTTTAAGGATTCACTGACTGGGTAGAATTACAGGGATAATATTTTCTCAGTAATAAATTGCATTTGAACAAAGTAACTGGCACAAGTAGACCGATTCAGGAGGGTGTAGCTTTGTTCCTGAACAGAAATGTTTGTATGCAGCAAGTTTGTAGAAACAGACTCTGCTGGTATTTGAATTTCTTTCTACTTGCCAGAAATGTCCAAGGATACACACTGAGGACAGGATCTCGTTTCTTTCCTGCTGGGCTTATTTGGTACATAGTGAAATACTTTCAGCACTCCAATGTGGGTGGCAGGTGGGAGTGACCTCCTTCATAGTTTTCTTTCACAATTAGAAAGGAAAGTGGTTTTAAGCTTGGGTGTCAAAAAGCATATGTTTTATGATAATACTTTAGAGAAAAAAGCAGAACATACATATGCCACAACAAGGAAGGAAAGTCACTCTGTTTCTTGAATACTAAACAGAAATCATATTTGCTGAGTAAAATCAATCACAAAGGTAATCTCAACCAACCACTTACCAGCTGCTTGAATTTCCTAGTCTTCTGAGCTGTTATTACACCTGCGGTCTAAATTAACATTTATGTCTTAAGTTTGGAGCTACTTGTAAAGGATTAAAACATATTGTTTTTTTTAAAAAATTTGTTTTTCCTTTACATTTGCAAAAACACTATTATTATTTTAAAGAAAAGCTTAGAGAAAAGAAAAAATAGACAAATCGCCTATAATTCCACTACTCTAACCGAACAATCTTCATAGATATTTATCTTTTACAGTATATCTTAAAACTTAAACCATTGATTGTTTTCCTTTGTACCTTGCTTCTCAGGCTCTTATATTGGCAAAAAACCCCACACTGATATTTTTAATAAAACTCTACTTTTTTAACTTCAAAAACACTTCAGCATTCTTCATTATACAAAATTGGCATTGTACGTCTTGTTTTAAATACAGATTTTTAATAGGAATTTAAGTAGCTGAATCGGCTCTTCATTTGCTAAAGTAAGTCTATCATTTTAGTTATAAAACTGCACTTAACTAACTAAATAAAAGAAATTATCATACCAGATGAAACCCTTTCCAAAACTAAGAATGAAAGTAAAATTCTAATTCATTGTGTACAGAATAATGACTCTAAAATTAATTAATGCACACTACAGCATACTTACATCTAATTTGTTCAAAGGGCAACGTTACTCTATGAAAGCTAAAAACATCAAGGTAATTTTCCCTTTTAAATTTATCAAAATTCTAAATATGTTTCCAACAGTTTTGTAGCTTTTAAAAATTGCATGAGAGAATTTACTGTCTAGGATATCTAAGACATTTTTTTAAAACTGCAAAACATTTAAAATGCCATGTTTACCAAGAGCATAGTGCACAGAATGAGGAAAACAGAACAGCTTTTGATTTTTTTAAATGTTTAGAACGATATGCACAGTATTCATGAAGCATGGTTGTTTTATGTATGCTAAGCACACAATCTAAAGCATCTTTAGCAACTATAATGCAATCATAATCCAATTTTGAAAGTTCATTTAATGAGGCCAATAGAGAAATCTCAAAACTAAAGTGCTTGATTTGTGGTGTTTCTCCTATTCTAAGATATGCACGTAGAGATTGGTGTTTATATTATTTTACATGATTTTATTTTATTAAAATATTTTATTAATTTTATTTTATTATTATCTTTTTCCTCCTCTTCATTTCCCTCATCTACTTCCTTTACTTCATTAGTTGCTTTTAGTTGTTTTCTTGGGATATTTGAAACTTTCTTTAAACTTCATTTGCAACACCTTTCATACGATTCTTAATTGTCTGCTTTACTATTTAAAGAGTGCTTCTAAATATTGTTTAAATTGTTCCACAGTTGAGCACATGCCCTTTTCTCCTAATAGATATGTCTGGATGTGTAACATTGTTGTGAGGCAGAGATTCTGAACCAAATAGGAAGAACCTAAAATAGTTTGAGGCAATGGGATCCCTTTTCTTTAGCTCTCTTTTAGATGTTCCCTAATATTTCCTATTCTGTCACATCAAAGCTTATCAGCCTTTGCCATTTTATCGAAGTTGGGTTTCTCTCCCTTCCTTTGTTTTTGTTGTTGTTGTTGATGAAGTCTATCTTATTTTTGAAAACCCGTTTAGAAATTTTTGTAAAATTAAAAAGAACTTTTGGATTCCTTTTCATTTCCCTCATGTACTATCTTTACAAAGAAGGCATTTGCATACATCCGTTAGGTCTTTTTTGGAATAGCTTTTGATATGAGTTCCTTAGTGTTCTCTAGCGTCTATTTGAGGTGTATATTCTTTTTAACAACTGCATAAGCAGCTTAGGTATAATTAGCTTTCTCTATGTGTATTTGTATGCTTCTGTCTTTGTCTCCGTCTTTGTCTCTGTCTCTCTGTCTCTCATACACACACACACAGGTGTGAACATACAGCCCATCTCCCCATTAACATTCAATTTTTTTAGTGGTGTGGGGAAATAGAACACTTGAGGAGATAAATGAGTTTAGTTTTAAGGAAAGTGATATTGGGTTTTGTAGCAGGACATTAAAAGAACATATTACTACCATTCTATTTTGTATAACTGTTGCCTGAATCACTGTTTAACGGTAAAATTTGTGTGTTTTATCCTCCTTTTGCATTCCCATCTTGTGACAGAATATAGGCAAAATCATTAACATCTAAAAATTTCCTATATTTTTCACACATATCTTTTTGTTATTTGCTAGTTGATAACAATAACATGCTATTTGATCAATTTGAAGCCATTATGACCAATAATCTGAAAAGATTTAAATAAGATTTTTCTTTAAAAATTGCAGATAGTCTCTACTTGTATTGCATTTTTAACTTCATTACATTAGAGAAAAATTGTTTAAACTTATTGTCTAACTAAAACTGGATACTTATCATATTTTAAAGTTTTGACTAAAATTGTTCATAAGAATTTAATAAAACTTCTGTATAATGTTAATTAAGTTACCCAGCATATTAGAATCAGAATTAAAGCAGCTGAGAGAGTGAAGAAGACCATGAGAATGTTCTCATTTTGAGGCCAAAATAAACCATGTATATCCTTGACAATGCTAATTGACAGATGTACACTAAACACTGGTGATCAACTCTGAACTCTTTTTCTGATTAAAACTCATTGTATCATGTTAGATCCATTGCAATTTATGTTGTGGCCTTCCTCCCTCCCTCCTCTTTCAACAAACCCAAACCTCATTATTAGATTTTGTGACGTAGTGATAAAATAAGTCATAAATATCAACATACTTTTTTATCTACAAATTTACTCAATATCTCTCATTAAGTTAATAGATGTCCACTAGCACTCTGTAAAAAAAAAAATTTTATATTTAATTATAGTTATAAATAATTAAATATGCTTTAGTAAATGTCTAATACTAAAAATGTAATTTCTGTTAATATTTTCACTGACTTAATTATTGTAACAGTTTTATGTACCATAAAATTATTATATCATATATGAAAATATCAGTGGTGCTATCTAATGCTAATCCCATTATAACTGCTAATTTGTAATAGAGTCCTTGGGACTTTCCTCTTGCTCTGAGATATTTGGTAATTCACTTATAATAGATATATCACTTATAACCATAAAAAAGATATAACTCTTCTTTGGTGAGTCTGGTTTTGAACTTGACTCTTGTCATGTAAAAGCAAGGATGCATTTTATATGAAATTCAAGAATAACAATTTCAAAATTTGTTCATCAATCAGATAATACTACTGTAAACTCTATGATAGAATGTACAATGTACTTTAGTTTTGCAATAAAATCTTGCAAATATTTTTAATCTTAAATCATTAAATAGAAAGATTTGATGTGACCCTGGCATCTCTTGCTAATGCATCATTGTTTTTTCTTGCTAATTGTTCTCTGTTCTCCTCTGCTTATCTTCATCACAAATCTCTCTGATAGTTTATATATTTGTTACTGTTTAGTTTATGATACCAGCACTTTAGTTTTTAACATGACTATATGTATATACATATACAAAATTGGTATATGTATATCCCATGTCTTTTTTAAATGGGAAAGAGTTATATATGTAGGAAATGGGACTGACCTTAAGCATAGGAAGATTTAAGGACAGCCTGCAAACTAAACTGAAGTTTTTATGCACACACGCACACACACTCTGAAGAATGGGTGTGAGCACACACCCTTACCTCCTCTCATTTACTGCCACCCTTTTCCATGTGAGGTCTGAAGATGGAGCTCTTCGTGTGCCGGCCTCCATCTGCCTCCTCCACTTGTCTCTTGAGAGTCTCCAATTCGAGAACTTTTGAAAATTTGGTCTCAGTGCTTCTAAGTAAACAGAATTGTTGGGAATATTTTTTGAGTCTAAAAAACTCAGTATTATTGAATCAAATCCATTTATACTCCACTTCTACCAAGAAGGATTTGAAGCCCAAGCCCTCAAAGTAACTTCTCTCTGAAGAGCTAATTCCCAGAACTGGAGGAACAAACATCTCTGTGGTAAGAGATTAGTGATGGAGAGATCTGCTCAGGCTACTCAGAGGGAACAACTTTGACAGGAAACACAATTTAGGGAGAAATCTATTAAAGATGAAATACATATTCTGGTTTCATAAAAGTAGGGCTGAAGGGGTTAATGGAGAATTTTTTTAAAACCCTATTAAAGTGGAATGAATAAAATGACTAAAACTAGCTACTGTAATCCCAATCAAGTCACCATTATATGTTGACATTCCTCTGGAATGTAGTAGAATTGTGGTGGATTTTTTTTTTTTGTGGTGGTGGATTTTTATGCATTAACTATTGGGGAAAAAAACACTAAATTGAAATATGGAATACATGTGACCTGAATTAATGTGAGCAAGTTACTTAATCGTGGGGCATGTTACTTCATTTTTTATGACATGAGTTGATTTATCCATAAATTTCAAAAGTTGGAAGGTAAGCACCCTAATATTCTTTAAAAATTTCAAAGCATGAATTTGGATGTTCTGGAATTCTTTCTCTTCTTCCAATTTTAAGCTGTCTCCTTTTATCCACAGTTTGTAACATAGTGATGGTTGACTTTTGTTTCAATACTTCTAAGTGTGGCGCTGGTAAAATATGCATAATTATGTCAACCAATAAATGAGTTTTTTTAACTTGCCATATGGGAAATTTTAGTTTTCTTATAGTTAGGTATTTCATGCACCATTATACTCCATTTTTTTTTAAATGGAAAAGAATTATATATGTAGGAAATGGGACTGGCCTTAAGCATAGGGAGATTTAAGGACAGCCTGCAATTTTATCATTAGTGGTTCATTCCCCAGTATTAAGATGTTACATATCCATTAAGACTCCAGTTAAACTATAGATACCTATGGGAGATATTGAACATGGAATGATTAAAGTCTATAATAAATTAATTTACTAGAGTAACAAGCAGGTTCCAAAGACGTGACTGTGGAATACCTAGATTTTAGTACGGCATGGTTTTGGGGGATATATCTGGAGGCAGGACTCAGCTACAGACCACTAGGAGCCAAAGGGTATACATATCAACAAAGAGGAGGCTTGCATCAAGGGGAATTTGGTCACCGCTTCCTGGTATTTGTATTTCCTTTTATTTCTGGATATGCTTTTCTATCACAACTGTCACTACTCTCATGATCTCACATTTGTATTATTACTTGAGTATCTTACCTTGTTATCCTGTTCCTTGTCCTTCCTCCCTTCCATACAGCCTCTCTGCAATTTCCAGAATGCTCTTTGTAAAACACAGATATTCTCATATTATTACAGACAGTATGTGAATTTCTCAGTTTGGCAGAGAATCTTTCTAGTCCAGCCTACCTCCATTCTCTGTCTTGCCACTTTTTCCTTCCACGCCAGCCATCTTAAATTACTTGAATTTCTTCAAACAGAATGTCCTCCTGGCTGTCTCTGTGCCTTTGTACATGATATTATATATAGTTGCCTGTATTACTCTTGTCACTTTCTTTTTCTAACTCATGAACTGTTTACTAATTTTTGCAGTTACAGCTAAAATATCCTTTCCTATATCAGGATTCCTTGGATTCACCAAAACAGAATAATCACTCTTCCTTTGTTCCATTTCTTTATCTGGTACAGAACTCTATTCATTTATTGCCACAATTTATTGCAAATACTTGATTAAATATATGTTCCTTGAAGACCGGGCTGTGTCATATTTGTCTCAACATTCTTAGTTTCTTGCATTATGTGGGGTATATGGTATATGGTAGAGACTCAATAAATCTTTAATATAAGTGATTGTATTCTGAAACATGTCTTCGTCTAACTTTCAACAGTAAGAAAACTTATGTCTTGGTTTAATGTTAAGAAATAATTGATTAGGACTTCAAATTTCTCACTTTGTTATTTTCTTTAATATTATGGTCTCTAAAATGTTATTAAAAATTCAGACACTTTAGAATATTTATAATTTTCTGAAGTTGGCAATTAGACAACTGTTAAATTAGTCCAACTGTGTGCTATAGACTGGATTCCTCGGGAAACAAACTCTGAGGTGGGAATCTGTATGCAGAATATTAGTTGGAGCATTCTGTTGGGAACAATTCCTGGGAGCAATGAGAGAAACAAGACTGTGTAGAGAGAGAACTTGATTTGTACAATTGCACCAAGGCCTTAGCCAGTCTCAAGCAGAGTATAAGCTTGTATAAGTATTCAGAGATATCTCAAACTGAGGCAAGGGGGCCAAACCCCCACGTAGACCAGTCCTTTGATGTGTGATATTCCTGAGAAGAAGTGTAATCCTGGGTGAGATAGTACCCTTACTCTAAGGGCAATTCCTAAAGATGTCTCAGTTGTGACCTCAGCAGCCAACACTCCCAGGAGCTGGAGGAATGAGGGCCTTAGTTGTGGAAGGCAGATCTGGCTAGTAGACCACAGTGTCCCCCACTCTGCAGTTCTTAGAGGTCTTCTTTTTTTATTATTATTAATTTAATTTTATTTATTTATTTATTATACAGCAGGTTCTTATTAGTTATCTATATTATACATATTAGTGTATATATGTCAATCCCAATCTCCCAGTTCATCCCACCACCATCAGCCCCCACACTTTCCCCCTTGGTGTCCATACGTTTTCGATACATATATACAATGGAGTGTTACTCAGCCATAAAAAGGAACGAAATTGGGTCATTTGTAGAGACATGGATGGACATAGAGACTGTCATACAGAGTGAAAAATATCATATATTAACGCATATATGTGGAATCTAGAAAAATGGAACAGATGAAGTAGTTTGCAAGGCAGAAATAGAGGTCTTCTAATTAATGAATGTTTTCATTAGTCTTTTACTACTAGTCTTTCGTTAGACTGGGCCTCAGTCTCTGATGAGGTTGATGATTTCTAGGTAGGGTTAGCTGGTATCTAAAGTTCTTTCCATTCCTCTTACAATGAAATTCTATGCTTTACTTAGTGTACTCTCCACCTCTTCGCTGCTGTAGCCACAGGCTTTTATCTTCTTTTTATGAGCAGCAGCTTCGCAAAAATAATTAGAAAAGGTAATCATTTAGAACCACACTAAAACAGATAACTCACAAATAAGTACAATTAAGCTATTGTGTTTATTTACAGGGCTGCTGTTAAGATAATTAAAGAGAGAAAGTAATACTGTGTTTAGACAGAAACAGTGGGAGGAAGAGGTTGGGCTTGTAGAACAAATTAAGCCACCAGAATATGCTTTACTGACAAATATGATGCTTATCAACATATGTTTTCACTTAACTATACTTACTAAAGCAATTCTCAATGACAGTGACCCTTCTGGCTCTGTAGATCTGTCACTATCTTGTTCTCACTGCAACATTTTTAATAAGTGGACTCTGTTGGATGGTGACTTTAGGAAAACATCATGTGGAAGCCAAGGAGAACAACAAACTGAAGTGAAAGAAATCGTCCTAAAGTGGCTAAAATTATGAGCTTTGAATTATAATTTATTGTAAATGGTACATTCGTGGCCTCAGGATTTGTTCACATGAAGGCACAAATTGGTAGCCAGGGAGACATAAAAGGGAAAATTTTCCCCTATGAACACTCCCCTCTTTCAAAACAAGGAGAAATAAGATTAAATGCAAGTTTTATGATATTGTCATAGGAACTGGGCTTTTTTATGATTTGGTTTATTTTCCTCTAGGTATTATTTGTTCCATTTAACCCTTCATTTTTATTAGAAACACTCATATAATTACCTTAGACTGTCAGTGCTGAACTCTGATTGGAGATCATAGCAGATCTCAGTGGAATTAAAATATACGGTACCTCTAAAGTTGTTTCAAATATAGATCTGTTTTCCTTTTCCCCAAATCATAATGTTCCACTACTGCTAAACTTTGTGTGTGTGCATGTATATATGTAGTAATATAATTTAAGTATCTCTATATAGATAACTCTAGGTTCACTCACCTTCTTTGCCTCAGGACCTGTCTCAGCAGAGTGTCATCTATAAAAGAAAATGTAAGTCAAACATTAAAAATAAATGGCATGAAAAGTATGTCTTACACAAAAGAGGAAAAATAGAGAAATGCTTTGCATAACACATAGCAAAAAGTCTTAATTTCTCCTTTCTGATCTGAGTCCCCTAAACCTCATTTGTCATTGGATCTGCTCCTCAAGTAACTGTCAATCTCCCTTTTCCAATGTGTTCCCCATTCTAGTCTCTGCTGGTTCTTCTGTCTCCTTTCACTTCTCCCTCCTAATTGTGGGTTCTATCCCATTCTGATGTACACATGCCAACCAATTCAACTCAGCCTCTCTTTTTGTTGCAACTCTCTCCATCAAACATTGCACTAAAAGGCAAAGAAGGTTGCTAATGAAATCCATAGTGCACCACAAACGCAGTGCTCTAAACAGGGTTTTGAATACTCAAATACCATCACTTTTGTATCTATTACATGTAATTTGGCCTATCATTAGTATTCTGCAGTTTTACACTGATTAGACATTCAATATAAAGGCCAATACAGGATAAAGGCCAATATAATATAAAGGCCAATACTTTAAGAATATATTCTAGAAAAAAGATGATGTGTTAGGACATCTTATTGCTTGGATACAATAAGATAATGTAATTTCTAGAAAGAATCCATATGAAAGAGGATTGCTAAGGATTCCGGATGGTTTATTTAATGTGGAAGAGATGACTACAGTACTTTTCCATATAGGAAGATGGTCCTCATAATTGATTCTACTTCTTCTAGAACAGATTTTCCTGAGTTTATTAGTTGAGATGTATATATTTAAAATTCACAAAACACTCATCTATATTTTATATAATTCTTTTGTCAATATTGGAATAACATTCTGCTGATTTTTGCCTTAGCTGACTCCATATTTCATTCTGTTTAAATATGTCTCATTTGTTTCTTGTCTCTGTCATAAAATTCATTTGTTTCTATCTCATTGATCCTTGAACAGGTATCCTCTATCAAGATGGGAACAATAAAGCTCAAGAAAGTTAAAGGGCACAGAGATGAATATGCATTAGAAAGCTAAGCAAAGATACTAAATCCCTTCTTTTATCTCTAAATCTAGTACTGTATTCCTTACACCTCAGAATCCCATTCAAAAGGGTACAATTGGGACATAAAGTATGAGAATAGACTGTGGCTAAATGTTCCACATAAAGAAGGTTTAACAGTTGATAGAATGGGTATGAGAGATGGGGATGCTGAATAACATATCCCCTCCCTCTTGCATCTCCCTCCCACCCTCCCTATCCCACCCCTCTAAGTGGTCAAAAAGCACCGAGCTGATCTCGCCATGCAATGCAGCTGCTTCCCACTAGCTATTTTACATTTGGTAGTGTATATATGTCCATGCCACTCTCTCACTTCATCCCCTTCCCCATTTGAATGTCCTCAAGTCCATTCTCTACGTCTGCGTCTTTATTCCTGTCCTGCCCCTAGGTTCCTCAAAACCAGTATTGTTTTTGTTTTTTTTTAGATTCCATATATATGTGTTAGCATACGGTATTTGTTTTTCTCTTTCTGACTTACTTCACTCTGTATGACAGACTCTAGGTCCATCCACCTCACTACAAATAACTCATTTTCATTTCTTTTTATGGCTGAGTAATATTCCATTGTATATATGTGCCACATGTTCTTTATCTATTCATCTGCCGATGGACACTTAGGTTGCTTCCATGTCCTGGCTATTGTAAATAGAGCTGCAATGAACATTGTGGTACATGACTCTGTTTGAATTATGGTTTTCTTAGGGTATATGCCCAGAAGTAGGATTGTTGGGTCACATGGTAGTTCTATTTTTAGTTTTTCCAGGAACGTCCGTGCTGTTCTCCATAATGGCTGTATCAATTTACATTCCCACCAACAGTGCAAGAGGGTTCCCTTTTCTCCACACCCTCTCCAGCATTTATTGTTTGTAGATTTTTTGATGATGGCCATTTTGACCAGTGTGAGGTGATATCTTATTGTAGTTATGATTTGCATTTCTCTAATGATTAATGATGTTGAGCATCCTTTCATGTGTTTGTGGCAATCTGTATATCTTCTTTGGAGAAATGTCTATTTAGATCTTCTGCCCATTTCTGGATTGGGTTATTTGATTTTTGGATATTGAGCTGCATGGGCTGCTTGTAAACTTTGGAGATTAATCCTTTGTCAGTTGCTTCCTTTGCAAATATTTTCTCCCATTCTGATGGTTTTCTTTTCGTCTTTTTTTATGGTTTCCTTTGCCGTGCAAAAGCTTTTAAATTTCATTAGGTCCCATTTGTTTATTTTTGTTTTTATTTCCATTTCTCTAGGAGGTGGGTCAAAATGGATCTTGCTGTGATTTATGTCAAAGAGTGTTCTTTGTATGTTTTCCTCTAAGAGTTTTATAGTATCTGGTCTTACACTTAGGTCTTTAATCTATTTTGAGTTTATTTTTGTGTATGGTGTTAGGAAATGTTCTAATTTCATTCTTTTACATATAGCTGTCCAGTTTTCCCAGCACCACTTACTGAAGAGGCTGCCTTTTCTCCATTGTATATTCTTTTTTTTTTTTTTCTTTTTTTTGTGGTACATGGGCTTCTCACTGTTGTGGCCTCTCCTGTTGCGGAGCACAGGCTCTGGATACGCAGGCTCAGCAGCCATGGCTCACAGGCCCAGCCGCTCCATGGCATGTGGGACCTTACCGGACCGGGGCACGAACCCGCGTCCCCTGGAATGGCAGGTGGACTCTCAACCACTTCCCTCTCAACCACTGGAGAGGGAAGCCCTCTCCATTGTATATTCTTGCCTCTTTCATCAAAGATTAGGTGACTGTATGTGTGTGGGTTTCTCTCTGAGCTCTCTATCCTATTCTATTGATCTATATTTCTCTTTTTGTGCTAGAACCATACTGTCTTGATTACTATCACTTTGTAGTATATTCTGAAGTCAGGGAGCATGATTCCTCCAGCTTCTTTTTTCTTTCTTAAGATTGCTTTGACTATTCAGTGTCTTTTGTGTTTCCATACAAATTGTGAAAATTTTCTTCTAGTTCTGTGAAAAATGCCATTGGTAGTTTGATAGAGATTGCATTGAATCTGTAGATTGCTTTGGGTAGTATAGTCATTTTCACAATGTTGATTCTTCCAATCCAAGAACATGGTATATCTCTCCATCTGTTTGTATCATCTTTAATTTCTTTCATCAGTGTCTTATAGGTTTCTGCATACAGGCCTTGTCTCCTTAGAAAGGTTTATTCCCAGGTATTTTATTCTATTTGTTAAAGCAATGGTGAATGGGAGTGTTTCCTTCATTTCTCTTTCTGATTTTTCATCATTAGTATATAGGAATGCAAGAGATTTCTGTGCATTAATTTTGTATCCTGCTACTTTACCAAATTCATTGATTAGCTCTAGTAGTTTTCTGGTAGCCTCTTTAGGATTCTCTGTGTATAGTATCATGTCATCTGCAAATAGTGACAGCTTTACTTCTTCTTTTCTGATTTGGATTCCTTTTATTTCTTTTTCTTCTCTGATTGCTATGGCTAAAACTTCCAAAGCTACATTGAATCATAGTGGTGAGAGTGGGCATCCTTGTCTTTTTCCTGATTTTAGAGGAAATGGTTTCAGTTTTTCACCATTTAGAATGATGTTGACTGTGGGTTTGTCATATATGGCCTTTACTATGTTGACGTAAGTTCCCTCTATGCCTACTTTCTGGAGATTTTTTATCATAAATTGTGTTGAATTTTGTCAAAAGCTTTTCCTGCATCTATTGAGATTATCATATGGTTTTTATCCTTCAGTTTTTTAATATGGTGTATCACATTGTTTGGTTTGCGTATATTGAAGAATCCTTGTATTCCTGGGAGAAGCCCCACTTGATCATGGTGTGTGATCCTTTTAATGTGCTGTTGGATTCTGTTTGCTAGTATTTTATTCAGGATTTTTGCATCTATGTCCATCAGTGATATTGGCCTGTAATTTTCTTTTTTTGTGTGACATCTTTGTCTGGTTTTGGTATCAGGGTGATGGTGGCCTCGTAGAATGAGTTTGGGAGTGTTCCTCCCTCTGCTATATTTTGGAAGAGTTTGAGAAGGGTAGGTGTTAGCTCTTCTCTAAATGTTTGATAGATTTCACCTGTGAAATCATCTGGTCCTGGGCTTTTGTTTGTTGGAAGATTTTTAATCACAGTTTCAAGTTCAGTGCTTATGACTGATCTGTTTATATTTTCTATTTCTTCCTGGTTCAGTCTCAGAAGGTTGTGCTTTTGTAAGAATTTGTCCATTTCTTCCATGTTGTCCATTTTATTGGCATATAGTTGCTTGTAGTAATCTGTCAAGATTCTTTGTATTTCTGCAGTGTCAGTTGTTACTTCTCCTTTTTCATTTCTAATTCTGTTGATTTGCATGTTCTGCCTTTTTTTCTTTATGAGTCTGGCTAGTGGTTTATCAATTTTGTTTATTTTCTCAAAGAACCAGCTTTTAGTTTTATTGATATTTGCTATTGTTTCCTTCATTTCTTTTCCATTTATTTCTGATCTGGTCTTTATGATTTCTTTCCTTCTGCTAACTTTGGGGGTTTATTTGTTCTTCTTTCTTTAATTGCTTACGTGTAAGGTTAGGTTGTTTATTTGAGATGTTTCTTGTTTCTTGAGGTAGGATTGTATTGCTATAAACGTCCCTCTTAGAACTGCTTTTGCTGCCATAGGTTTTGAGTCATCGTGTTTTCATTGTCATTTTCTTCTAGGTATTTTTTGGTTTCCTCTTGGATTTCTTCAGTGGTCTCTTGGTTATTAGTGTATTGTTTAGCCTCCATGTGTTTGTATTTTTTACAGTTTTTTCTTGTAATTGATATCTAGTCCCATAGTGCTGTGGTCAGAAAAGATAGTTGATATGATTTCAATTTTCTCCAATTTACCAAGGCTTGATTTATGACCAAAGATACGATCTATCCTGGAGAATGTTCCATGAGCACTTGAGAAGAAACTGTATTCTGTTGTTTGTGGATGGAATGTCCTATAAATATCAATTAAATCCATCTTGTTTAATGTGTCATATAAAGCTTGTGTTTCCTTATTTAATTTTATTTTGGATGATCTGTCCATTGGTGACACTGAGGTGTTAAAGTCCTCTGCTATTATTGTCTTACTCTCAATTTCCCCTTTTATGGCTGTTAGCATTTGCCTTATGTATTGAGGTACTCCTATGTTGGGTGAATAAATATTTACAATTGTTATGTCTTCCTCTTGGACTGATCCCTTGATCCTTATGTAGAGTCCTTCCTTGTCTCTTGTAGTAGTCTTTATTTTTAAGTCTATTTTATCTGGTTTGGGAATTGCTACTGCAGCTTTCTTTGGTTTTCCATTTACATGGAAAATCTTTTTCCATCCCATCTCTTTCAGTCTGAAGTGCGTCTCTTGTAGACAGCAGATATACTGGTATTGTTTTTGTATCCATTCAGCCAGTCTATATCTTTTGGTTGACGCATTTATTCCATTTACATTTAAGGTAATTCTCTCTATATATGTTCCTATTTCCATTTTCTTAATTGTTTTGGGTTTGTTTTTGTAGGTCTTTTCATTTTCTGGTGTTTCCTTCCTAGAGCAGTTCCTTTAGCATTTGTTGTAAAGCTGGTTTGGTGGTGCTGAATTCTTGTAACTTTTGCTTGTCTGTAAAGTTTTTAATTTCTCCATTGAATGTGAATGTGGTCCTTGCTGGGTAGAGTAATCTTGGTTTTAGGTTTTTCTCTTTCATCACTTTAAATATGTCCTGGCACTCCCTTCTGTCTTTCAGAGTTTCTGCTGAAAAATCAGGTGTTAACCTTATAGGGATTCCCTTTTATGTTATTTGTTGGTTTTCCCTTGCTGCTTTTAACATTTTTTCTTTGTATTTAATTTTTGGTTGCTTGATTAATATGTGTCTTGGCATGTTTCTCCTTGGATTTATCCTGTGTGGGACTCTCTGCTCTTCCTGGACTTGACTGACTATTTCCTTTCCCATGTTAGGGAAATTTTCAACTATAATCTCTTCAAATTTTTCTCAGACCCTTTCTTTTTCTCTTCTTCTTCTGGGACCCCTATAATTCGAATGCTGGTGCTTTTAATATTGTCCCAGACATCTCTGAGACTGTCCTTATCCTTTTCATTCTTTTTTCTTTATTCTGCTCTGTGGTAGTTATTTCCACTATTTTACCTTCCAAGTCACTTATCCATTCTTCTGCCTCAAATATTCTGCTATTGATACCTTCCAGAGAATTTTTAATTTCATTTATTGTGTTGTTCATCATGGTTTGTTAGCCCTTTAGTTCTTCTAGGATCTTGTTAAATGTTTCTTGTATTTTTTCCATTGTATTTCCAAGATTTTGGATCATCTTTACTATCATTACTCTGAATTCTTTTTCAGGTAGACTGCCTATTTCCTCTTCATTTGTTTTGTCTGGTATGTTTTTACTTTGATCCTTCATCTGTTGCATATTTCTCTATATTCTCATTTTGCTTAACTTACTGTGTTTGTGGTCTCCTTTTCATAGGCTGCAGGTTCATAGTTCCTGTTGTTTTTGGTGTCTGCCCCCAGTGAGTGAAGTTGGTTCAGTGGATTTTGTAGGCTTCCTCATGGAGGGGACTGGTGCCTGTGTTCTGGTGGGTGAGGCTGAATTTTATCTTTCTGGTGGGCAGAGCTGTGTCCTGTGGTGTGTTTTGGGGTATCTGTGAACTTATTATAATTTTAGGCAGTCTCTCTGCTAATAGGTACAGTTGTGTTCCTGTCCTGCTAGTTGTGTGGCCTGGGGCATCCAGCACTGGAGCTTGCTGGCTGTTGGGTGGAACTAGGTCTTAGTGTTGAGATGGAGGTCTCTGGGAAAACTCTCACTGATTGATCTTATGTGGAGCCAGGATGTCTCTGGTGGTCCAATATCCTGAACTCGGCTCTCCCACCCCAGAGGCTCAAGCTTGACACCAGGCCCAAGCACCAAGACCCTGTCAGCCACATGGTTCAGAAGAAAAGGGAGAAAAAAAGAAAGAAAAATAATAATTAATAAAATAAAATAAAAAATACAAAAATTAACATAAAAAATAAAAAAGTAATTAAAAACAAAGAAGAGAACAACCAAACCAATTAACAAATCCACGAATGATGAAAAGAGCTAAAAACTATACTAAGATAAAGATAAAAATCAGAAACAAGTCAGTCTCAGAGAGCAAACCCCAAGTCTACAGTTGCTCCCAAAGTCCACTGACTCAGTTTTTGGTTGATACACTGTCTATTCAGGTATTCCACAGATGCAGGGTACATCAAGTTGATTGTGGGGATTTAATCCACTGCTCCTGAGGCTGCAGGGAGAGGTTTCCCTTTCTCTTCTTTGTTCACACAGCTCCTGGGGTTCAGGTTTGCTTTTGGCTCCATCTCTGCACGTAGGTTGCCCTCACGCTTCTGTTCCCACCCAGACAGGATGGGTTAAAACAGTGGCTGATTAGGGGACTCTGGCTCACTCAGGCCAGGGGGAGGGAGGGATATGGTAGTTATAATTGGAATGCAGGGCGAGCCTGTGGCTTCAGCGGCGGTGTGAATTTGCAATGGCCTGAGGCATGCTGTGTGTTCTCTAGCGGAAGTTGTCCCTGGATCAGGGGACCCTGGCTGTGGTGTGCTGCACAGCCTCCTGGTGGGGTGTGGAAAGTGACCTGTGCTTGCACACAGGATTCTTGATGGCTGCAGCAGCAGTAGTGTTAGTGTTTCATGCCCGTCCCTGTGGTCTGAGCTGACAGCCACAGCTTGTGCCCATCTCTGGAGCTCATTTAGGTGGTGTTCTGCCTTCTGTGGGCAGACAGGGAAGGAATTCTCTCTCCTAGTGCACCTCAAAACAATGGTCTCTTGCCTCTTCTGCAGGTCCATACTTTTACCCAGACTCCCTCCTGGCTAGCTGTGGTGCACTAGCCCCCTTCAGGCTGTGTTCACGCAGCCAACCCCAGTCCTCTCCCTGACCTCCGAAGCCCAAACCTCAGCTCTCACTCCCCACCCACCCTGGCGGGTGAGCAGACAAGCCTCTCGGGCTGGTGAGTGCTGGTCGGCACCGATCCTCTGTGTGGGAATCTTGCCCTCTGCACCTTGCCCTCTGCACCTCTGTTGCTGTGCTCTCCTCCATGGCTCTGAAACTTACCCCCCTCCCACCCCCAACTCTGTCAGTGAAGGGGCTTCCTAGGGTGTGGAAACTTTTTCTCCTTCACAGCTCCCTGCCAGAGGTGCGAGTTCCATCCCTATTCTATTGTCTCTGTTTTTTCTTTTTTCTTTTGCCCTACCTAGGTACATGGGGATTTTCTTGCTTTTTGGGAAGTCTTAGGTCTTCTGCCAGCATTCTGTAGGTGTTCTGTAGGAGTTGTTCCACATGTAGATGTATTTTTGATGTATTTGTTGGGAGGAAGGTGATCTCCATGTCTTACTCCTCCACCATCTTGAAGGTCCTCCTGAATATCAAATCTTATCAAACCAGCAAACTACATAAATTGCATTTCTCCCTGCAGCAGGTATGGTCTTTGAGGTGTGGACTGCTTTTAACATAAAATAAAAAGAAAGTTTATGTAACAGATTTATTCTAATGCAGCAAACACTTCATATAAGGACAACTTGGGGGAGGGAAAGGGCTCCTTTAATTCAGTACTGCTGGTCTAGTTGACTATGAAATACATATGATCTCATATTTCCTGATTTGAGAACTGTGTCTAGGTGTATGGTAGGAATTTTGGAACCATATACATATACTATCAAATGCTTTTGTATCTCAAAAATGTTGTATACCTGACATCCTTTAAAATTTTACATATGCTTGTAGCCAGGGAATGTATTTCAAGAAATATTTGTCTCCATTGCATCCCATTCCCTCAGTTCTCTGACATTAATTCTCCCTTCTTTCCATGGTGCTTTTCCATGAGACAGTATCAAAACCCTTTTCCTTTACTGCTCTTGGCATCTGGAAGAAACTTTTTGCATTTCTCTGCATCACTGACACTATCTCTTCTTTTTTTTTTATATGGTTCTTGAAAGTCTCTTCTCTGCCTAAAGCTCTCTTAATTTTCTTCTCCCTTTGTGGTTATTTAACTGTGTAATTGTATTATTTAACTTTATAAATCATTTTGAAATTCTGTCTATGTAAGTCACAGTGTGACTAAAGTACTCATTGAATTGGGTTTGTGAGTTCAATGGAAAGTTTTGCTTAAACAGCAGTTCCAATAAGTTGGATTCTTTACTGATCTTTACTTTTGCAATTTAAACCAATATGATACAGGAAAGGAAAATTGCTTCTATGTGATCAACTTAAGCTTTTTTATTTTGCGTATAAAATTGATTCTGCATTAAACAAGTTAACCTCCTCCCTCCCTATTTTAGTGAGTTCTTGACCATCTCTATGTCTTCTTTGGTGAAAAGCTATTTAGGTCTTCCACCCATTTTTTAACTGCGTTGTTTGGTTTTTTGATATTGAGCTCCATGAGCTGTTTGTATATTTTGGAGATATTTTTGAAGCAATTATACTCCAATAAAGATGTATTAAAAAAAAGATAACATTGGCAAGTTTCAAATTTACTAAGCCATGTATAATCCATAGTAACAATGATAAATATTCTTATTGTTTATTTTGGTTTTGTTTGTAGGGTAACCTTCTATTGTAGATGCTGTGATCTGCTTACCCGTTATCTGATTCCTCTGGTTTCCTCACTAACAGAACTTCAATTCCTCTGAGGGAGCAAGGCGACAGCAGTTAGGTGTGCCATAGGTACTGGTTCTGGTCAATGAGACAGAACCAGAAATTTCTTGGGAAAAGTGTTTGGGAAACCTTTTCAAGGGGATAAAGTTATTTGACTTCTGCCTCTTCCAATTTGCCCTTTGCCTTTCTCCATTCTTAATCTTTCTCACTCTTCCTATGAAGGAAAAGAAACAATGCCTATAAATTTAGGAATTATGCTGCGAGCCTAAGGAAAACAGACACACACTATGAATGGTAGAGCTGAAATAGATGAAAAGTCTGGATCACTGGTGACAATATGGATCTGCCATACTAACTTTGGACTACCTATCTGAAAATTTTTTGATAGATGACAGAAAATAACCCTTTATTCTTTTAAGTGAACATAGTTTGGCTTTAGTTACATATATCTGCATGTAAAACTTAATGATTGTATTATCAGAATTGGAGTGGGTTATGGGCTCCATTCTAGTTGGGCAACATGAAAGACCGATAATGTTATCTTATGAGGGAGGCTGTCCCGACCCCTCCTTTTTGCATCTCTACAAACTATCAGGTCTGTGTTGAGTGCTCTTACTATGCTTCAGTTGTGCTGTTGCTTAATTCTGTCATATATTTTGTTGTACAGATTTATAGTTGTTTGTTTGACTGTCATCACTTCTTAGATCAGGTTCCTGGGAAACAAACACTGAGACAGATTTGCTTGGAGGACGTTTATTGTGGTGTATCTTCCAGATCAATATTTAAGGGGGACTATAGGAAAAGGGCAGGGGAAGAGGAAAGATTTAATCTGTGTTATAGTCACAACAAAGGCTTCAGACAACCTGGGAGGGGGGTGCTGTGTGCTGCTGGGATAGTGCTTCATAATGGACATTGTTGAGGCAAGAGGACTGGAATATTGTATTCACTCCTTTCCTTTATACAACCAATCTTTGGATATGAGCTTTTCTCAGGGAAGGAACATGAATTTTAGCAAGGAGGCTTTCTTTGGTTGACGTCAATTCTCAAAGGGACTTCCAGCTCATGGCCATCAGCTACTAAAACTTTAGCTGCTGGAGGAATGAGTACTACAGTCCTGAAAAGTAGATGTGCACTGTGGTAGACATGGAGAAGTTCTGCCCAAACTTCCTTTAAGAAAGCACTTGCTGTCTGTCTGCTGGGAACATAGTCACCAGATAGTTGTCATCCATCAGGGCCTTCATGGTTTGGCTCAGCTGCAAAGAGCTGCCTTCACTGAATTCTAAGGAACCCCATGCAGTGACTGATCAAGGTGGAATATAAAGGCCTATCCATTTTGGCCCAAAGCATGAAAACTCCAATGAGATATTTAAGTTCCAGAGCTCCCCCTGGAGTGGACTGAGGCTGTCCAGGTCTACATCACAGCTTGACTTCTGCACCTGCCCACCCAATCCTACTTCCTCCTTCTATCTTCCACCAATGTTGATCATAAGGGCAAGCCCTAATAAATATCCTGCAAACTAAACGCTTTCAGAGTGTGCTCTCTGGAGAGCACACCTGCAAACTCAATTGACTTTCAAGCTGAGAATTATTTTTGTACATCTCTTCCCAACTTTATGTTCAGCTACATTGGTAGCTTTAAATTAGCCCTGATGAGGGTACTTACATTATAGCATCCACCATAGTTCAATGCCTGGGCTGGTTGGATCCACTTGCTTCATTTAATAATTTATGCAGATAACTCCTTCGGAATCCTGGTGATCTCCTCTGTTGTAGAAACTTAGAGAAAAATGTTAGTACGGGGTATGGGGAAACAACCCCATTGCTGCAACTGATTTTGAGGCTGCAGTTGGTTCTTTTTTTTTAATGGAAGTATAATCGACTTACAATTTTATATTAATTTCAAGTGTACTATATTGTGATTCAATATTTTTATACATTACAAAATGATTACCATGATAAGTCTCATTACCATCTGTCACCAAAGTTGTTAAAATATTATTGACTATATTCCCAATGCTGTATATTACATCCCCAGACTTATTTATTTTGTAATTGGAAGTTTATACTGCTTAATATCCTTTATGTATTTCACCCATCCCACCATTACCCTCCCTCTGGCAACCACTAGTTCTCTATATCTATGGGTCTGCTTCTGGTTTTTAATAATGTTTATTTATTTGTTTTGTTTTTTTAGATACCATATATAAGTGAAATCATATGGTATTTGTTTTTCTCTCACTTATTTTGCCTAGCATAATACTCTCTAGGTCTTCCCATGTTGTTGCAAATGACAAGATTTAATTCTTTTTTATGGCTGAATAATATTCCATTTTACATATATATACCACATCTTCCTTATTCATTCATCTGTTCATAGAAATTTAGGTTGCTTCCATATCTTGACTACTGTAAATAATGCTGAAATGAACATAAGGGTGCATGTATCTTTTGAAATTAGTGTCTTTGTTTTATTCAGATAAATTCCCAGAAGTAGAATTTCTGGAGAGTATGATATCTCTATCTTTAATTTTGTGAGGAGCCTCCATACTGTTTACCATAGCAGCTATACAAATTTATGTTCCCAAAAAGAGTGCACGAAGGTTTCTATTTTTCCACATCCTCTCCAACACTTGTTATTTGTTGTCTTTTTTTTTTTTTTTTTTTTTTTTGCGGTACGTGGGCCTCTCACTGTTGTGGCCTCTCCCGTTGCGGAGCACAGGCTCCGGAGGCGCAGGCTCAGCAGCCATAGCTCACGAGCCCAGCTGCTCCACAGCATGTGGGATCTTCCTGGACCGGGGCACAAATCCCTGTCCCCTGCATCATGGGTGGACTCTCAACCACTGCACCGCCAGAGAAGCCCCAGTATATTACTTTTGTATCCCATAACTTTACTGAATTTACTTATTGGTAGTAATAGTTTTGGGTGGCATTTTTAGGATTTTCTACATATAGTATCATGTTACCCCATATAGCAAAACAGGGACAGTTTTATTTCTTTCCAATTTGGATTCCTTTTATTTTATTTTATTTATTATTGTTTTTGTCTTATTTCTGTGGCTAGGACTTACAATACTATGTTGAAAAACAGTGGAAAAAGTGGGCATCTTTGTCTTGTCCCTAATCTTAGAGGAAATGATTTCAGCTTTTCACTGCTGAGTATGTGTTGGCTGTAGGTTTGTCACAGATGGGCATTATTATGTTGAGGTATCTTCCCTCTATACCCATTTTGTTGAGAATTTTCATCACAAATGGAAGTTGAATTTTTTAAAAAAATCTTTTTATTCATCTATTGAGATGATCATATGATTTTTATTCTTTAATTTGTTAATATAGTGTATCACGTTGACTGTTTTGTGAATATTGAACTATCCTTGCATCTCTGGGATAAATCCCACTTGATAGTATATGATCCTTTTAATGTATTGTTGAATTCAGTTTGCTAATATTTTCTTGAGGTTTTTGCATTTATGTTCATCAGTGATATTGCCCTGTAATTTTCTTTTTTTGTGGTGTCTGGTTTTAGCATTAGGTTGATGCTAGCTTCACAAAATGAATTCAGAAGGATTCCTTCCTCTTCAATTATTTGGAACAGTTTGAGAAGGATAAGTGTTAACTCTTTTTTAAATATTTGGTAGAATTCCCCTGTGAAGTAATCTGGTCATGTATTTTTGTTGGGAGTGTTTTGATTACTGATTCAATTTCATTACTGGTAATTGGTCTGTTCATATTTTATATTTCTTCCTGATTTGATCTTGAGAGATTGTATGTTTTAGGGATTTATTTATTTCTCCTAGGCTGTCCATTTTATTGATGTATAATTGTTCATAGTAATCTCTCATGGTCCTTTACATTTCATGGTATTGGTTGTAACTTTGCTTTCCATTCTAATTTTATTTATTTTGTCCCTCTCTTTTTTCCTTGATATGTCTTTATAAGTTTGTCATTTTATTTTTTCAAGAACCAGCTTTTTGTTTCATTGACTTTTCTATTTTTTTCAGTTTCTGTTTCCTTTATTTCTGCTCTGATCTTTATTATTTTTTTCCTACTACTAATTTTGGGCATTCTTTGTTCTTTTTTTCTTTACACCTAGTTCCTTTAGGTATAAAGTTAGATTGTTTATTTGAAATCTTTCTTGTTTCTTGAGATAGGCCTGTATCTCTATGAACTTTCCACTTAGGATTTCTTTTCCTATGTCCCATAGATTTTGGAAAGTTATGTTTCCATTTTCATTTGTTATAAGGTATTTTTTATTTCTTCTTTGATTTCTTTGCTCACCCATTGGTTGTCTAGTAACATATTGTTTAGTCTCCACATGTTTGTGTTTTTTGCAGGGTTTTTTTTTTCATGTAGTTGATTCCTAATCTCATAGAGTTGTGGTTAGAAAAGGTGCTTGATACGATTTCATGGAGTTTGGGAAAGATGTACAAAATTGTACATACTTGAAAGCCAGTATGAATTGGCCAGTACACCACTGGTATGGATCCTTATCCCTGGGTGGTCTGAACACCTGGTAACCATACTTTTATTTGGCCGTGGCTGTTTCACTCACCCACTTACCTTCAAAATTAGGAAATCAAATACCAAAAGGCATCTCAGTGGACCAAAAACTTGCAAACATATTCTTTCTTCCCCTCTGTGTTACAGTAGCTCTACCTTCTACTGATGACCAGAGCCCATTACCATTGCCAGGATGGTGACTCCTTTCCTTGACTTCTTCCTGACATAAGGAGTCCAAACAGATTGAATAGCAGGTGCCCTGGAAAATTTAGTGAAACTCTTGCCTTGTTTTCTGCTGTAAGCATTTCCCATTTGCTAATCAGGTTTTCTTAACTGGCAGAACCCAGAGTTGTGGGGACAGGAAGAACATATAACTTATATAGTCCCTGGAAGTAATAATAAGCAGAGCCATTTCTATACACATATCTTGGTTCCTGAATCCGTACATTCTCTCTGTTGGAAATAGCGCTACATAACAACTATTGATTTGATTTAAAGGGTATATACTACTTTCTGGATGATGGCACCCCATTCTTATAGAGTATCATCTCTAAGCTGGTGCCTCATTGCAGTTTTAAAGGACCATTCCTTTTCTGGGGTAACTTCTGGGTGGTATAGTATGTGACAGAATCAGTAGACTTCATAGTCCTGGGTCTTTTGATTTACCTTCCTTGCCCTAAAGTGAGTTATTAGTTTAATGCTCTATTATGTGGAATTCCATGTCCATAGACCCAATCACTCATGAGCTTTTAGGTATTTACACTGGCTAAGATCTTGTCAGTAGGAAAGGTCTCATACCTAGAATATAGATCAATTCCAGTTATGATGAATTGTTGCTCCTTCCAAGATAGAAAATATCCAATGTAAAAGCTTGACACTCAATAGCTTTTTGATATCCTTTAAAAAGAATGCCATAGCATATGCTCAGTGTTGGTCTCTTTTGCTGCCAAGTTAGAAAATTGGTGTTAGTAATAGCTAGACTGGATCTGGTTTGTGGGAGCCTATGCACTTGGGCCTACACATAATCTCCAATACTGCCAGCTTGGCCTTATTTGGCTGACACTGGGTTTTATGATGATCAATGAATTGAATCATTCTGCCTCCCTGGTAGTTTATTGCCTGGTGAATGCTCTCTAGTGTGCATTAACATGCAATTTTTATGATTGCTACACTTTGTTCTTACTTGTAATGATCAGTTGACATTCCTCTTCCCTAGAAGTCTTGTCCTCAATTTCATAAACTTTTTTCTTCCACACTCCTACACCATCAACCAATCCATTTTCTATTGTTCATCATGCTGAGATGTATCTATATCTTCCCTAAACCATTTTTATTTACATAAAAATGGATAAGCAGGTATATTGCCTGAAGTTCTGTCCATTGGGAGGAATTCCTTCATTCATGTGTTTCACAGAGACTCTTGGTGAGACTGTGGTTTAGCAGCAGTATAGTAAACTTTTAGGTCATACTCACATACCAAGCCAATCCACTCATGAACCAAGTTTAGCTACATTTATTCTCCATCAGTAGATCATAAAAATCTCCCCTTCCCACATATGACTATATCTGTGAGATAAACAAGAGTCCTCAGATTAAACGGAGATGGATGGTGTAGGGGATTAGGTCATTTGCTTCTGCAGTTTACTTGGGACATCTGGTGTACCACTTCCATCATACAATGGATTGCTGTTGAACTTATTATGACTTCATGTATCTGATATAACCTGGCTGTTGACAAGCAGTTCAGGACACATAGTTAATTGTCATCTCACAGTCAAGTGTTTTATATCAAGGCCCAGTAGCAGATCATCTGCTCCGTATGGCATGACTTTGATCCAGATCTTTAGGAGCCTAGATTGTGTTTTCTATTACAGTTTGCCATAAACTCTGTACAGCATTTTCCCTAGTACTCCTATACCATAGGATCTGCAGCAGCAGGGCTCATTGCATTGTACCCTGATCCTGCTACAGAACCTTTTTTTCTCTGGTTCCCACTCAAAGCTTGCAGCCTTCTGTGTCACTTGGTAATTGGGCTGGAGCAATGTATTTCCAAGTTGGAAGATATTGCCTACAGGATGCAAATAGGCATAATAGGCATTTTACTTATTTCTTAGTAATAGAAGGTACAAGTGGCAATAATTTGTCCTTTCCTTTGTCCTGTCATACCCAGGAGTGCTGAACATCTAAAATTATACTTTTCTCCTTCAATCAATGGATCATAGGTCCAAAAATTGGCTATCAGAGACCTGGCAAGGTATTATAGCTTTTTGGGGAAGTGACGACCCTCACCATCCTAATCATCTATTACTGTTTAGTTTTATTTTATACGTTGAGCAATATCTTTTTTGATTGCTCGTCTATCATGACTGTGGAGTACAGTGTTCTTTTACTTATCTCCACAGCTTTCTTGGATCTGAGTTCCCATGGGTGCAAGTCCAGAGAGTTCAAGATATTCTAGAGCTCCAGTGCTTTGAATGCATCATCATAGATATACTCATTTCCAAATTTCAGAGTTCCACTCCTTCCACACAGGGGCCATGATCTTAACATAGCATACTTGCTGGAGCAGGGACTCAACTTTCCCTAGAGCTAAGTAACTCTTGTAATTAAGTCCTCAGCTTTTTAGCCTGTGGTTGCAGGAGCTAAGAGTTCTATTATGCTGCCAAGGAGGTACTCTGATTGTCACACTTTATCTTCATTTGTTGATTCAATAACCTAAACTTTTCAGTCTTTCTCAATATACCTAAGCCACTCAACAGGGCCACCAGGTTCCTATTACCTTTGTAATTAATATTTTGTATATCCTCTTAAAAGCCTGAGCTGTTGTACTTGCCCATACATTCCCTTCTACTAGTATCCCACCCCAGTTACCACTTGTGAAAATTCTAACAATTGCACTCCTCTAGGTTTCTAAGAGCAATTATTGCTTCATTTTCACTTGTGATGACATCTTTATTGCCCTACAGCTGGCTCCAAAATCCCTTTTCTCAGTCCTGACAACCTCCTGGCATCAACTCTCTTAGTTTGTATTTTCCATGAAACAGACACAGAGATGGAGATTTTTGATCAGAAATGGTATAAGAGGCAGACTAGGAACAATAGCCATTGTGGATGACAGATATGGGTTTTTGCAAAGGGAAGAGTCACAGTGCAAATCAGTTGCAACACAGGCTTCAACCAAATCACCAGGAAGCTCTGGAATTCCTGGGATGTTGCTTCACAGTTATTCTCCTTAAGGCATGGGAGCCAGAATTTTATTAGCTCATAGCAACTAGTTATTGGATGTGGATTGCCTCTAGGGAAGAGGTATGATATTATATCAAATAGTTCTCTTCAGCTAAGAGAAATGCTCAGAGAGGGATCCAGTCATCAACCCTCCCAGCAGCTGGGGGAATGAATGCCTTGTGCATGAAGGAAGGATCTGGGCATAGCATTTATTGCACTCAGTCTGGACTCTGAACTTTTTTCAGAGAATATGACTTATTAATCTTCACACCCTTGGACCCTAAGATGATGCTGGCATTTACTAGGAGATTGAGAACTTCTTGCTGAATAAGTTTAATACTAGCATTTATTAACAGACTGGCACAGCTGTTAATCAAAGATTTGAAATAATTATTTACCATTTTTATTTAAATAGAAGAAAATATGAAGAGTTGTTCTTTTAAGTTTGAGGTTATTAATAGCAAAACCTATTCACTTGTTTTTTGTCATCTCAATGCTTACTTGTTGAGTGCTTTAACATGTGCTAGGCATTATATAACACATTAAGGCAAATGATTTCTCTTAATGAAACATATATTTCAGCTTTCTCATTTTGTTAAGGAAAACAGCTAGCTCCCCTTATCTTTTTTTATAGTCTTGTTTGAAAAGGCAGCATGGAAATTGATGCTATCTCATGCCCTTAGAGTCTCCACTAGCCATTATAAAGATAATCTCCTCTGCTCTTGAATGGCTAACATTTGTTGTATAGGGGAAAATAATGATAATTGTTGTAGTAGCCACTCCCATTACACCTGTGTGTTTAGAGCCTTCATTCTATTTGGAGTTCAATACAGACTAGATATAGGAACAAGAGCAATCTAAAATAGACAGTCATCTAAATTAAAACTTTTCGATTGTAATTCCTCAACTGTGACATGTGCTGATATAAGTATATATACAATGTGTTTCTTCCTAGAAATGAAACTCCTCTTCATAACCCTTTTTCCACAAGTCACAACCAAACTACTGCAGTAGTGGATATTTGTTTACCTGCATCTGCCGCAAAGATCAGTGGCACATCATTGTCTTAATTTACAATTGGCTAGGAATTATATGATGACTTTCATTAATCATCTTATTGTTCACTGGTTTATCACACAGACTACCTCAGTTGAAAAGATATGCCATGCAACTACTCAAATATAGAAATTGTTTAAAAATATACTATTTTTTTTTACAATAGACTATTGTTTCTGTGAACAGATAACCTGCTAACTCCCTAAAGTTGATGTTTTCTAGAGCAAATTCAGTTAAAAAATAAGCAAAGCTGTGACCAACTCAACACATCTCTTTCACCAGATTTCCTTATCCTTCTCAAACATGCTAAAAGAAGAATTACTACTTTGACCCATTACAAATAACCAATCAAATCAAAAACATATATATATTAGGTGACATCTATACAGTAGAAAGCAGAATGGGTATTTCCTTTGACCAACATGTTCTATGTTGTGTTGACAAAGCCACTAGAGGCAGCACATGCTCCAGTAATGGGGAGTATTCAGGTCTACACTATACTCCATTTATGAGATAATGACATATGTATTTATTATCTTATGAATAATTAATTTTCAAAAGTATTTTTCTTACATTTCAGTTTCCTGCATTATTTCTTTCCACTTCTCACCTATGATCTTATCCTAGAGTTACCATCTTTCATTCTTTCAGTAATTTAAATAATCACTGTGTTTCTGGGAATCTATATAACATTTGGGTATTAAAGCATAAAAACTCGATGTTGTTAAGATAGATAATTCTGCTTTAGAGAAGTCTAGAGTTTTGTTTTGCCTAAATTAAAACAGAAATAGCTATATAAAAAATTTTTTTAGAGCCTAATCCATTTGTATCTGCTATCCCAGGTTTAACCATTCCTTATTAATTTTATTGTTGTTATTATTTTTTAACCAAAAACTAGCAATAAAAAAGAGTCTTACTGTGGGTATTTAGAGTAGTTTTATGTTGGTTTCTATATAGATTATTTGTCTAGTTCAGTGATTGTAAAACATTGATGTGCATGGGAGTCACCTAGGGATCTTGTTAAAATGCAGATTCTGGTTCAGGAGGTCTGGGACAGGATCTGAGGATCTACATTTCTAACAAGTTTCAGATGATGTCAATGCTACTGATCTATGGAATATACTTTGGTAGCAAAGGTCTAGTTGATATGTTCTCCCACTAATAAATTATAATTATAAAACTTGCCTGTGAGAAACTAAACCATTATAAAACACTCCTAATAAAGAAAAAAGAAACTAGGAAAATTGTCTCAGAAGATTGGATGCAAAATATGTTTTAAGAAAATGTATAATTGAAAATAACATATGAGGGAAAATAACTCCAAGAGAATATAAAATCTCAAGACTGTGACTTCTTTCTTGAAATTGTTTTTATTTCTTGGAAATGGTGAGCATGGACATCTTTATTGGTATCATTTTGACATTCTTTCTGAGATGCTTAGTGATAGCTAGAAGTATAGAAACAGTGGGAGGTTAAATAGGAGGAGTTGGAGCAAAGCTTTCCGTTTTGAGTTTAAAAAAGAGATATTTGATACTTGGATGAAGTTAGGTGAAATTCTTATTCAAACTACTACAAATATACTTATCCCTGGGGAGATCACTACATTTCTATGTTTGTCATTTTTAATATGAAATATGGAAGTGTTCTATTAAATATTCTCAAATATTCCTTCCAACTTTAATATCTTATGATGTTATGATTCTGGTATATATTCATGGAATGATTTTATAGCCTACTTCCTAACTCTCACAAAATTTTTTTTCTTAGCTGTTGAGATTGATGCCAGCCAACACCAACATATGGCAAAACATCTCCGATTCCTCTTTCTAATCTCTTTTCAAACTCTAAAGCTACATTTTAGTTCTTTAATAAATAACTAATTCTCTTTATCCATATTTTTCCTTCTAACATCACCCACTTAATGAATTCCAAATTGCTTGTTCTGACATGCTCAGCTAGATGTTACTATTTAAGGTCAACCTTAATTCAAACTTCTCAAGTTTACTTCTGAACTTCTGGAGATAATCATGAAACACAGACCATCTATTAGGGTTTCTTAGAATTAAACCATCAGGATAATGAATATTTTAGATTTGAAACAAATGCAACAACGTTGATAATAATAAAAACCTAACTTAAATTAAAAGTACAGATATAATTGAAAATTCCTGAACTTCATTACAAACCAGTAAATTAAGAAAACGTAAAATGATGATTCAGTTTACACACACAGGTACTTCTGATTAATGCTTTAAAAATATGGAATTTATGTATTTAAAATATAATTGATTCTTTAAAGACTTGCCTATACCTGAAGTTTCATAAACCCATTATTATATAAAGTAAAGCAACATTTGTATAATAAAAAAGAGGCTGTCTTCCTGAGAGGTATAGGTAAGTAATAGAAACTCTGAATTGATGGAGGATACAAACAAGGGAATACATTCAGGCTTAGCAGTTAGGGATTAAATGAGCAAGCATGATGCTGTTGCTAATGCAGTATACTAACAATCAGCTCTCAAATAGGCTCACCAATGAATCAAATTTTTACTGTAATTTAAATTTTGAGAGTAACTTAAAATAAGAATAATACTCAATGCATTGTAATAGGATGATTATAATAGGCTATAAATCCTACCCAAGATATTTAAGTTTACATTTGCAAAGCTAATGCTGAAATACTGACAATTACTTATTTATTACTATTCATTATTATAATTAATTATTTATTACTATAAAGTCAGGGTTTTTTTTTTGTTGTTTTTTGTTTTTATTTTTATTTTTGTTTGCGGTACGCGGATTTCTCACTGTTGTGGCCTCTCCCGTTGCGGAGCACAGGCTCCGGACGTGCAGGCTCAGCGGCCATGGCTCACGGGCTAGCCGCTCTGCGGCATGTGGGATCTTCCCAGACCGGGGCACGAACCCGTGTCCCCCGCATCGGCAGGTGGACTCTCAACCACTGCGCCACCAGGGAAGCCCTATTACTATAAAGTCAGTTTTCTTTTTATAAACTTTTACATTCCAAGAGGCATTTGGGTTGTCTTTCAAAAAATATTTAGGTGTTTTAAAATAAAGGTGAAACCTAAAAATGTATGCCATGTGAAGAAAGGGGTGATATATAGAAACAACCTAAATATATATTAATGGTTCAATGGATAAAGCAAATGTGATATATATATATATATATATATATATATATATATATATATATAAATACATTCATAAAAAGAAAGAAAGTGTGTTGTTTGAGACAACATGGATGAACCAGAAACTGGGAGGGCATTATGCTAAGTGAAATAAGCCAAACAGAGAAAATCATCATGTTGTATACTTTATTTTTTATTTATTTATTTATTTTTAAAGAAGATGTTAGGGGTAGGAGTTTATTAATTTATTTATTTTTGTTGTGTTGGGTCTTCGTTTCTGTGGGAGGGCTTTCTCTAGTTGTGGCAAGCAGGGGCCACTCTTCATCGCGGTGCGCGGGCCTCTCACTATCGCGGCCTCTCTTTTTGCGGAGCACAGGCTCCAGACACGCAGGCTCAGTAGTTGTGGCTCACGGGCCTAGTTGCTCCGCGGCATGTGGGATCCTCTCAGACCAGGGCTCGAACCCGTGTCCCCTGCATTAGCAGGCAGAGTCTCAACCACTGCGCCACCAGTGAAGCCTCATGTTGTATACTTTAAATATCTCACAATTTTATATGTCAATTTTTCCTCAGTGAAGCTGAAAAAAAAAAAATCTGGAAATGTGTATCCAAGAGAAATGCATAGCCAAGAGGTTATTTTTAAAATTGGCAATGATTGAAGGATAATACAGAGGAAGGATTAAAGGCATTAATTACACAACAGATAAAGAAGAAACGACCTTGCTTAAAGTGTAGTATAAACCTGTCTTGATAGTCTGATAATAAAGATATTTTTATTTCATTAAAAGAATGAAAGAAAGGGGTGATAAAAAACAGTGACTTAAACATGAAATAATTATGCAATCATTTCTGCCCCAAGCTTTCTTGCAACTAATGCACAAATAAGATAATATAGGTTGTAATATCTCCTCTGAGCATAGAGAGCATATTGATACTTGAAGAGAAATAAATATTTTCCTGACAATAAAATAATGAATATTTATTATATAGTTTTCTCTATAATGGTTATTGAGGAACATAATGGAATGTTCTGAAGAAATGAGAAAATGTCTTTCTTATACCTGTTTTTTATACCTATCCTTAGCAGTTTTAAGATGAATAAGTTATGGGGATCTAATGACAGCATAGTGACTATAGTTAACAATACTGCTTTATGTAATTGAAAGTTGCCGAGAGAATACATATTAAATGTGCTCACCACAAAAGTGAATGGTATAGGAAAGTGATGGAGTTGTTAATATGTGTATCAAATCATTATGTTGTACACCTTAAACCTACACAATGTTATATGTGAATTATAGCTCAATAAAACAGAAAAAAAGGAAGACCTCAAATCAGCAACCTAACTTTACAACTTAAGGAATTAGAAAAAGAAGAGCAAACTAAAACCAAAGCAGTAGAAGGAAAGAAATAATAAAAATTAGAGAAGGGAGATATAAAATAGAGAATAGAAAAAAAAAATGAGTGAAAATTTTTAAAAAGTCGATTCTTTGTAAAGATCAACAAAGTTGACAAACCTTTAGCTAGATAAACTAGGAAAAAAAGAAAGAAGACTAAATTATTATAATCGAAGTAAAAATGGGGATATTACTACTGATTCTACAGAAATAAAAAAAAATTATAAGAGCATTATGAGTAATTCTACACAAAAAATATTGGATAACCTAGATGAATTGAAGAAATTCCTAGAAACACAAAACATACCAGGAACAATAAAGAAACAGAAAATCTGAATAGACCTATAACTACTAAAGAGATTGAATCAGTAGTCAAAAACTTTCCATCAAAGAAAAGAGCTGAATCTGATAGCTTCACCAGCAAATTCCACCAAATATTTAAAGAAAAACTAACAACTATTTTTCTGAAACTTTTTCAAAAAACTGAGGAGGAATGAACTCCCTAACTCATTTTATGAGGCCCATATTACCCTCATACTAAAGACTGAGATACTACCAGGAAAAAAACAAAACAAAAAACCAAAAACTACACACCAGTATCCCTAATGAGCATTTATGGAAAAAAGTCCTAAAAAATACTAGCTTATCTAATTTAGCAGCATATTAAAATGTTATACACTATGACAGAGTAGCATTTATTCCTGGAATGGAAGGATGGTTCAACATATCAAAATCAATCAATATAGTAAACCACACCAACAGAATATAGAGAAAAAAGCCACATGATCATCTCAATTGATGCCATAAAAGCATTTAATAAAGTTCAACACACAACATGATAAAAACACTCAACAAACTAGAAATAGAAGGAAACTGTCTCAAATAATAAGAGCCATATATGAAAACCCACAGCATACAACATGCTCAATGGTAAAATACTGAAAGCTCTTCCTCAAGGATGTCTGCCTTCTCTACTTCTAGTCAACATATTACTGGAAGTCCTAGTCAGAGCAATCAGACAAGTAAAAGAAATTAAAGATACTCAAGTTGGAAAGGAAGAAATAAAATTACCTGTGTTCACAGATGATTTAATCTTATATGTGGAAAACCTTAAGCATGCAAAAAAAGTGTCTTAGAACTAATAAAATAATTCATTAAACTTGCAGAATACAAAGCCAACACACAAAAATCAGTTGAATTTATATTCAGTAATGATGAACAATCTGAAAAAGAAATTAAGAAAACAATTCCATTTACGTTAGCATCTGGAAGAATTGAATACTTAGGAATTAACTAAGGAGGTGAAAGACTTGTACCAAAAAATTTACAGGACATTTCCAAAGAAATTAAAGAAAGCATAAATAAATGGAAAGTAATTCCATGTTCATGGACTGAAAGATTTAATATTGCTAAGATATTAATACTACCCAAAATGATCTCCAGATTTAATATAATCACTGCCAAAATCCCAGTGAGATTTTCTTTGTGGAAACTCCATCCTAAAGTTCATATGGAACCTCTAGTGACCTTGAATAGTCAAAATAATTCTGAAAAATAAGAACAAAACTGGAAGATTCACATTTCTTGACTTCTAAACTTACTATACAAAACTACAGTAATCAAAATTGTGTGTTTGGCATACAGACAGACATATAGTCCAATGGAATAGAGTAGATTCCAGAAATAAACCTTCATATATAGTCAGATGCTTTTTTGACTAGAGTACCAAGACCATACAATGGGGAAAGGACAGTCTTTTCAACAGATAGTTTTGGGAAAACTGGATATTTGCATGCAAAAGAATGAAGTTTGATCCTGACTTTTCACCATTTACAGAAATTAACTCAAAATTGATGCATGACCTAAATATATAAAACTCTTAGAAGAAACCATAGGTGAAAAGCTTCATGACATTTTATTTGGCAGTAGTTTCTTGCATATGACACTAAAGACACAGGCAACAGCAACAACAAAACAGACAAATTGGATTTCATGAAAAATTTTAAAATTTTTACATCAAAAGACACTATGAACAGAGTAAAAAGGCAACCCACAGAGTAGGAAAATAAATTGCAAATCATATATCCAACTAGGGATTAATGTCGAGAATATATACAGAACTCCTAAACACAACAGAAAAACAAACCACCTGATCAAAAAATGGGCAAAGGATTTCAATTGACATTCCTCCAAAGAAAATATGCAAATGGCCAATAAGCACATGAAAAATTGTTAAACTACTAATCATTAGGGGATTCTGAATCAAAACTACAATGAGATACCACTTCATATATATTAGGATGGCTAATATCAAAAAAATAAAAAACAGAAAACAAGTGTTGACTAGGATGTGGAGAAATTAGAACACTTTTGCATTGTCAGTGGGAATGTAAAATGGCACAGCTGCTGTGGAAAACAGTATGGTGGTTCCTGGAAAAATTTAAAAATAGAATTGCCATATCTAGCAATCCAACTTCTGAGTATATACTCAAAAGAATTGAAAAGGTCTCATCGTGCACCCATGTTCATAGCAGCATTATTCACATATAGTTATTCTGAGATGGCATCCAAGACAATGATAAGCCTTATAGACAGTCCCCAAGCCTTGTCTAAACATGAAAGTCCTCCCCAAAACCTCTGACATCTCCAGTACTTTATTGCCATATGGAAGAACATCTGCATGTTCTTGTGCCCCTTGGAAAGGAATGTAGAAGTTGGCTGGCAGAGAGATGATGGTTTGAGGATTACTCCACTGAATAAGCCAAGGTATTTAGGACCAGTTCTGGAAAAGAGAGGTTGAACATGCCAGAAAGTGACTGAGCTTTAAACCTGAGTGAGATAACTGATAATCACTAAATTGACAGTTTTCTATAAGCAACTAGATTTTCTGTATCAGACGAAATGGAGGCTGAACATAGACATTTTAGTTCAGTTGTATAAAATAAGTGCAATTGACCCTTGAGCAACACAGCTTTGAACAGCATGGGTCCAGTTATAAGCGGATATTCTTCAATAGTAAATACTACAGTATCACACAGTCCTGAGTTGTGAGAGTCAGAGAGTATGGAGGGCTCACTATAAATTAAACTCAGATTACCCCCTGAGTTGTTCAAGGGTCAACTGTTAAATGAAGATTCAGCACTTTCAAGTGTGTGGTATAGCAAATGTGTGCCCACCACAAGGACCCAAAGTGAAAGGAGAAATCGCAAAGGTAAAAATAGCTATCTTGCTTGTTACTGGATTTGTTTGACATCCTTTGGCACTAGTTCAAAAAGCAGACCTAATAGAAATGTGCCCTATCATCAGGAGATTTCCAGCCTAAAGATAAATTATACTGGTCTTTTCCAGGCTAAAGACAAATTATACTGGTCTTTTCCAGTTGTATCTGCATTGCTGTATTAATGTCAGCAAGGGGACAACGCTACATTGGATTATATGGTACATTTCCTTTTACTTTCTCACAGAGGACAGTCAGACATTTGTTACATACAATGTTGTAACTAGAGACACTGAGGCGTAGAGCTGCTAAGAACCCTCTCCTGAAATTTACTCATGTAACCTTAGAGCCCCTACAGCTAACTGAATGATTTATCCTGTCAAGCTCTGCTTCCCATTTGATTATTTTCTCATTAAAAAAATGATTCTGGTCACTAACAGGCTAATACTGGATTTCTATTGGGAGTTATCCACAGATTTGCAGAAAAACACCCTAGGCATATAGTCCAGGACCAGTCCTAGGTAAGGTATTGGGATCAAAAAATTTATTCTTCATAACTTTCCATATCCATCTTAGCTTACCAAGGAAGAAATATACTTATGTAGAATGACTTTTTAAATTGTTGGGAGAAGTTACTAGCCTGGTTTCTCTAGTTTAGGAAACATTTGTCTGTTGAATTCCCAGCCACATAACTATCTTCAGTATGTCTGAAAGGTTGTTTAGTATAGGTTTGCGGGTTTTTTTCAAAATGAAAACAAACTTTTTTGAGAATATTTTAGCTTACATTACTGGATAATAATTATATAGATTTTACTGAAAAATGAACTGAGTTTGGTTACAAATAACATACTACAAATAGCACTGAGAAGTAAGATGCTCTCAGTTTTTAATTCCTTTACTCCAATGAATTGAAACTTAATCTGATGAGGCTGAGGGGAATATCTCTGTCTTTACAAGAGCCATATTCTCTTCTTTGCCTAATCATCGTTTGTTTCCCAGGTTAATGACTTCCTATTATCCATGTTCATACCTTTTATAGAAATTGTGAGACCTTTGTTCTACAATGGCTCAAAATCCATATTTTAGTACAGTTGTATTCATATAATTCTAACTTTTATTGTTGCTACTTGTTAGGTACTAACTTTTCATTATTGGAGATTTGCTTTCTTTCAGTGTTTTCTCACAGAAATGCTTGCTATAACTGCTCATGGTCTTCAAAAGGGAAGCAGGTGTCAGTCCTGTTTTCTCATGGCTTGGTGTGGTCCGCCTCTTTACCTTCTGCATTGAATCTGTGGTCCTTGTTTTAATGATGGGCAACACTACCCAACAGATGCTCAAGCTGAAACTCAGAAGTCATTCCAGAAAACTTCCGTCTCCTTCTCTCCTCCACCAAATTATTTTTGAGTCTTGTTACTTCTACTTCCTATATTTGACTGTTGTTTTCTATCTTTTGCCCCGATTCAGGTTCTCCTCAATGTTTAGTTGAAATTGTGTAATATTATTTTGACTTAATTCGGAGTGTCACCAGAGTGACCTTTCCAATAAGCAAATCTACTTGTGTTACTCCCCTGCTCTGAATAATTTGTAGTTCTCCATTGCCTCTTTGTTTCTATTATGTCTCTCTTGCATCTTAAACTCCAGTCATATTAAATTCCTTGATGGCTTCATGGTCGCTCACATCTTCTGGCCTTTGCATGATGTTTTCATTACCAGAAGTTCACAGCTCAGATTTATACACTTAGCAAATTCCTACAGATTATTTAGATTTTAGTTCAATTTACCTTTTCTGAGAAGGCCTCTCTAACTCCCCTAGGCAAACTAAATTGCTTCTTTTTCTGTGCTACCCCTTCTACTACTTTCAAAGCAGTTATTATGTTTATTATGGGTTTGTTTCCTTTCTGACTCCCTAGCAAAATCCCAAATTTACATTGACAATTGGAGAGATTAAGTAATTTGCCTAAGGCCACCTAGCTTGGTAGGAAAGATCAAAATTTGGAATACAGGTTGTTGGACTTCAAAAATCAGGGGTTTAACCCACTAGTTATGCCAACTACTGTCATTTATTATGAAAATGATTGGTAACAGACTGCTATTTGATCTGCTGTGTCAGGGTAGGTAGGCTAAAGTTTTTTTCTGGCTTTGTCAATACGAAATGAGATTTTGGATTAAAAAAGGTTTTCCATCAGGCTGAAATCCTCTAACTGTTTTAAGGACATTTCTTGAGTTTTTCCTATTAAGTGATCTTTCTGACCAAAACATTTTGGTGTTTTCTGTTTGATCACTGGATATCCTTCCTCTATGTTCAGGTTACCTTAATGACATCAAACTCTTTCTTCTGCCAAAGATCCCCTCTCACTCTTCCCCTAACTCAAAAAATATTCTGAGCTTCATTTCCATCAGTCTTACTCAAACCATGCTGCCAACTAATTATGAAAAGAATTTAGTGAACCTACAGTGTCGGTTAGCTACAATTTGCATTATAATAGGAAATTCTTGAAAATAAAAACCTTTAAGATCCAGAAGTATGCCTCTCTTGTGGAATGACATGTTGTGGGTTTTGAAAGGACATACTGTCTAGAATTTATCTCAGATCACAATGATTAGATAAATTTCTCCCTGAATGAAGCTGGTCCTGCTTAGAAATTACCTTTTAACCCTGAAAAACTTACTACTAACATGTAGCCACGAAAACATGAGACTTTCTTCCAATATTTTATTCCTCCTAACTATACCTCATAGGTGTATGAATGGCTCTCAATCTTAAATTTGCTAGTAAGTTGCTTCTATTGTACTTCAGAGGCAAGAGGAAATAAAGACACTGCTGATCCAAACTACCTAATAGGAGCTCCTAAATTCACTTCACTTTTCTACAATTCACATCACTTCATTTAATTACATTCCTTTCAAATTATCTGCTATGATCTCATCCTCCATTAAACACACAGAACTAATTAAAAATTAATCACGTGCTGCCTTCTTGAATTTCTTGTAAAGTTCAACACCATATACTATAAACTAGGGTTATTTGTAAACCCCAAATTTAACACAATATTCCATCAATCTTTTGATTAATAGGAAATATTTACTTCACTTGCACATTAAACAGGTTTAAGATAGTAAAGCAAAGAGAAGAAAAATTCTCTTTTTGCAACAGTGTTCAGAAATCTAGTACTATAAAGGCGGACATAACATGACTTCTTAAACCACGAAGCATGGATAAAAACTTGCAAAAGAACATAAACATTCTGGAGCTATGAGATGTTTCCTTGTTCATCATGGTTTATGAGAACAACATTCAAAGAAAAAACTAATGACATTCTAGTACTTTATAATAGTTCACTTGGAAAATGTAAAATATGGGTAAACTGTTTTTAAAATGTAAATTAGAAAAACTAAGCATCAGTTATTGTTGGCATGAAGTTTAAGAGCATTGCATTGTTTGATTTAGGTCATATGGAGCTCAGAATATGTGGATGAGTGGGACCAGACACAGAACAAAAGATCAATTATAAAAGCAAACTTCTTCCCCCATGGGCTGCTTGAAATTTTCTGTGTAATCTTTGCCATACCCATTATGTTGAAACATGAGCCTCTCTCTGGGAGATTAGAGAATGGAGCCAAATGGCCATATTTCATGATGCATACATTGATCTGGGAGAGGAGATGTCGTGACAGAAGAGAATGACATTCCCCTTCATCTGGAAGGTAGGATTGAGAAATCAGACTACTACTGGAAGACTAGTGTTAATGCCATCAGGAGATCGCATACAACTACTTTATTTGTATACAACTACTCATTTTAACTCACATACACACCACAATTTTATATCTCGTTACAATTGTACTTTTCCTTTATACTAGGATGAGATATCTCTGCTGTTTTCCTTAATTAATCCTCTTAGATTCATCCTTTAAAACTCTGATTAAAAAATACACCTGAAAAGATTTTTACTAATGTATTTCTCATTATATTGTACATGTTGTTTCTTTTATATAATAAATCATAAGTTATTTGAGAGTTATGACTATCTTTTTTCCATCTTTGTGTATGAAGAATGCATTCTGTAAATATTTATCTAATGAATACATGCTAAGAGCTTGACCATATTTTTGGTTCACTGAAACTTAGTTTTATTACTTCTAACAAAATGTTCAAGCTACCGGTATATGACTTTGACCTAACTAATCTGAACAAGTTCTCTTGAAGAAAATATTCTATATTTATATTAAATACTGCTTAAACAAACATTGCTTTTCCTATTTCTTTCCTTTTTTTCTTTATTTTCTTTTCTTAATTGTTTTCTTTGTTTCTATTTTCTTTGTTTTGTTTAAGTATATTAGCAAAGGACCTGCTCAATTCAAACACCTTATCAAAATCACTTTATGTAATGTTACTAGAAGCTGATTTTCTGTTCAACTTTGCATCATTCCAGGAGTTAAAATCTTAAATAACTAGTTTTTATTGAGTAGGAATGAGGGTGTGTGTGTGTGGTTTTTGTTTTTGTTTTTGTTTTTGTTTTGTGGGGCTTTTATTTTGCATTAATTACAGCTAACACAGTTTCTGAACTTCCAAAAGCTACATTTATATTTTAGTTTGCAATTTACAACCTATACTGTTGAAGTTTAACCATGGCTCCTATGTGCATAAGTAAAACAATCTATTTTGTTCACTAAAATCTCTCCTAAGGTTTACTCTATGTTTGTTGGGCTGTTGTAAAATGCTGTCATCGAAGTTTCTAATGAGAGACAGACAGACAGACAGACAGACAGACAGACAGAGACCTTGAGGACAACAGTGATACATACCTTAAACTTCTTTCTCAATCCCCATATTTCTTCTTGAATGCTGGTGACTGCTGGGTGAGAAACTCAAATCCTAAATTTGGTAGTTAGAAGCTGCAAGAGAATGTGGTCACTTATTTATGAACCTAATGCTCTGAAACGGTTCTATATCCACAAAGTAGTAATAAATAAAAAATGGGGCACATTACCTTTATTTAGCCAATATTTAGTGCATGTAATATAAGCCTAGCTTGGTAATGTAACATAGTCATCTACTACTGCCAAGGTATTAGTCCAATATATCCTCTCCCCTGAAAGACTCCCCATCTAGAGCTTGTCTGAAGAGTTGACCTTTATGATAATGACAGCATCCACATCTAGAGTGAAACACTCTCCAGGATTATGGGGTTTCTTGTCTGATAAATTGTTTTAGGTTCTTTAATTGCTCAGCTGGTTGAATGAAAGCATATAAAGTTCCATAACAGAGATTCTGAGGCAGCTGGTGTGAGTTTGTCTTTAAGTCTAGTTTGTAAAGGTCATAGGTTCTGTAGGGGTAGAGTACATATCCTTATTAATCAATATATTATTTTTAGCATTTAGTACAATATGTTAAAAGGTGGAGAAATGAAGATGGGGAAAGTAATCTAATTTTTTTAATTGAACAGTTTCCTTAAGTGAGGAAAAGTTTTAAATATTCCTTTGTCTAATTTAATGCTTGGAACAATTCCATAAGTTAGATTTTATTATTCTTATATTGTGGATGAGCATAAGAGGTTTACAAAGACTGAGCAATTGTCTAATGTTACATTGAAAGTAACTGTCTGATAAAGGTTTTGAATTCAGATTTGTTTTACTTTAAAGACTATTAAACCAGCTCACTATAGTATCTGCAATGTTTTTCCACTGACTCTGGAAGTTGTATGGTCAAAAGCAATGAACTTTCCTTTTTCTCTTCCTTTTCTACTGCCTCTTCCCTTTTTTCATTCGATTTTATTGTTTTTTTTCTTTTTGAAAACATTGAGATGTATGTAATTGACATAAACATTATATTAGTTTCAGGTGTATGACACGACAGTTCGATATTTGTATATACTGTGAAGTGATCACCACAATAAGTCTAGTTAACATCCATCAGCACACATAGTTACAAATTATTTTTCTTGTGATGAAAACTCTTAAGATCTACTTTCTTAGCAACTTTCAAATATATGATATACGTGTTAATGCATATAGCTTTGTTTGTTTATTTTATCAGCTCTACAGGATTCCAATATAGAATATATACCACAGTTTATATTCAGAGTGCCCTGTTAGTGAATATTTAGACTGTTTACATTTTATTTTGCTAATAAAAGTCAATGATTCAGTGGATAATCTTCTACACATTTTCTTGTGTACTGGTGAGAGTTTCACAAGGCTATATACCTATACATGAAATTTCTGGTCTTATATATGTACAGCTACTAGATATTACTGCATTACTCTTTCTCCAAATGAATTGGAACAATTTGTACTCCAACTAGTGGTACTGAAAAGTTCATATTTTTCTATCCTTTGTCAGTATTTTAAATTATCAGATATTAATTATCTTGCAAATTTGGTTAGTGCTAAAGAGTATTTTCTGATTGTTTTAATTTACATTTCCTTAATGAATGTTGAGCATACTTTCATATGTTTACTGATCATTAGAGTTTCTTATTCTGTAAATTGTAAATTTGACCATTTTTTCTACTCTTTTTTTTTTTAATAACTTTATTTATTTTTGGCTGCGTTGTGTCTTTGTTGCTACACTTGGGCTTTCTTTAGTTGCGGCAAACGGGGGCTACTCTTCATTGCAGTGTGCGAGCTTCTCATTGTAGTGGCTTCTCTTTGTTGTGGAGCGTGGGTTCTAGGCACATGGCTTCAGTAGTGGTGACACTCAAGGCTCAGTAGTTGTGGCTCATGGGCTTAGTCGCTCCATGACATGTGGGATCTTTCCAGACCAGGGATCGAACCCATGTCCCCTGCACTGGCAGGCAAATTCTCAATCACTGCACCACCAGTGAAGCCCTCTATTCATTTTTAAAAATTTACATTGTATTCTTTATATATTCTGAGTACTAATTCTTTCCCTGTTATATATTGTTGAAGTATTCTCTTCTAGCCTGTGTCTTTAAATTTTAGTTATTTAATGGTAACTTCTATTGCATGAATGTATATAAAATAGTAACATGTACAATTTTAATAATTGATGAAGTGTGACATTTGTGTTTGACTTAAGAAATCCCCTTTTACCCTGAGGCCCTAAATATGTACTATATTTTGTTCTAAAATTTTTAAAATTTGCCTTTTCACTTTTGGGTCTTTTATACAACTGTAATTTATTTTTATGTTTGCAGTGAAGTATATATTTGTTTCTTATATATAAATACACAGTTGTCTCACTCAACTTTCTAAAGTAAATGAGCACTTTGGCTCTCAGACAACTAGGCGTCTTTCAAGTGTCCTGTCTCCTTCTTCTTCCCTCTGCCCTGTCATCTTCTCCTCCAAATTCATGTGAGAACCATGGCACTTAGACCCACACTTCAAGATAAGAGTTCTCTAGACTCATAATGACATTTCTGAAATTGATAGTTTTCTTATTTTAGCCATGGACACAGAGCTATAGGTCCTGAAGAAAGGATATCAGACCTCCAATGTGAGATACAGTTCCTCATAGGTAATAAGTAAAGTCACTTCATCTCTCTAAAGATCAGTTTCTTAAATCTTAACTGTAGCAAATGAGCTGGTTGAGCTTTACTTTCTATTTGCTCTTATAGAAGCTTGGTATATGAAGTTCAAGAATCTGAAGAGACTGGGGTCTTTGCTCTATAGTGTCATTGTCTAGTGGAAACTTTCCAAAACTACACACTCATGAATCCTGAAAACATGTAAAGGTAAGTTTATGTAGTACCCCAAGTCTCTTTTCTCCATTTTCCCCCTTGTTCTTTTAGGGCATTTTTTGCTTTATGGCATAAGTAGTTCTTAGGAATGGCTGGAACAAAATCACCTGAAGAGTTTTTAAAATTTCTGTTGCCTGGGCCCCACCCACTCAAATTAAACTATAGGGTGAGGGAAGAAGGGGTATAAAGTTTAAGCTTTAATTAAAAAAAATATATTAGCCAGCTAATTCTGAGGCACAGAGAATATTGAAAAGCACTGATTTACAAGGTTTTGATTTTTTTTATGTGCTCTGTGTTGGCTCTCTGAAAAATTAGAAAACATAAAAATGTTGAGCCAATTTGCAGCATGAATCTTTTTTTCCCCCCGGAGTGATTCACAGTTTATGAATCATCACATTTGGTTCAAAAACTACTCTTTACTCTGCATTTACACTAAATAGTCCAAATTCTATGTTTCTGTCTGTTCTGCTTCTCCTTGCTATTATCCTTCATGTCTCCTATTGAACCAAGACAGCAGTTTCTTTGGATTTTCTTTAAAAAAAAAAAAAAAGACTTCATGATTTATATACTGTTTAATTCCCACACAAATGTTTGAATGTTTGCATACTATGGGGGGAAAATAATTTTCCCTTTACTCTTCTGAGTTCTTAGCTGAGACCCCTGTGATAAAAGACAGATTAATAAGAAAAAAACATGGGAGACACCCAGGGAAAAATGAGTAACTCCCTGAGGTAGTTTGGAATTCAGGATTAAATACCATCTTAATAGGAAAAGGTGAGGGGAGATGTAGGCCTCTTAGGGAAGAGTGATTTCCAGGAAAGATGAATGGGTGCTTAGAAGAATAGATGGGAGATGTGATAGTTTGTGACACAATTTGTCCAGAAGTGGTGTCAACTTCTAGTCTCCTCTCTTGTGATACGCATCAATCTTCCCTTCTTGATGAAGCTCCCTGGGGAGAGGATTTATGACAATTGAGTTCCTTTCAGAGATCTGTCTTTAGGCAGATAAGGGAAGCCCAGAGAAAGCCTCTCCCTACATTTGCTATTTTTCAAGACCCAATAGCTCAAAATAATCAATATAACAAAGTGATATATTTTGGGGTGGCATGTTCTGCTAGCCTTCAATACAAATGGCATACATACCCCTAGTTCACTTTTGAAACACCACTTTTTAATACACGAAGCTTTCATATTCAAACGCTTCCATTTTATAAAATACTCTACAGAAATATGATGTTCTTGCACTGTTAAAAAATGCCAAGTGATTTTCAGTTTTCTTTGAAGAATACTAAGAGGAAACAATTATTTTCAAAAATCGAATGCGACATAGATTGGAAAGGAGAAATTGGAAAGGAGACCACTTGTTTTTCTCTTCACCAGTTTTCTGCCTTAGTCTTTAAATTATCGTTCAAGAGGCCATCCTCCCAAGAGAGATTAAGAGTTTACTTTGTAGAGTAATCAAGATTCAAGAAGAATCTGAGCATAATGTTAAGGTCCTGAGTGCTTCTGAGGTCACAGGAAATGCTGAATATGCCCAGGGACGGACCTAAGCTAGGAGCAGAAGCCCAGCAGAATGAGGAAACAGTCAAGGAGAGGTAAAGTTGTTCCCATATCCAGTGTAAGAATTCATGCTTAATTTTTTTATATTACTTCTTCAGATCAAAGGAAAACCTCATTGCTTGGTGCAATGGTCTGCCATGTTTTTTCATCTGGCTCTCTCTGGTAAGGGTAATGATGCACGAAATTATTTTACAACTCCAGATCTTTAATCCTAATTCTTGACTCATCAATGGCTCTTTTTTTACTGTTTTTTGTTTGAAACTGGCCAAAAGCTATGCCTACAGAAAAATCCAACTAGAAAAGGACACAGGGTTTACAGGTTAGATGAGGCACCTTCTCTGTGGGTTTGACTACCCTCCTTTACCCCATTGCTCCTCCGCTAAAAACTTGGCAGGTGGTTAGGGGCTCGTCATCTTGTGTTCTGTCTTACAGCAGACTGTCTATTCAGCTCTTCCTTCTGCTCAGTCAGACATATCAGCAGAGACAATGGCCTAACAGATGCTGATATTCAGCCTGGATCAGCCTATGTTGATTTTATGCTTATTAGTCTGAGCTAGTTACAGCCAGCTGGTTGCTGTTTGCCTTGACTAAGCAGTAGAAATACACACAACTGCAGTGGCCCCTTGTGTACATAGACACCCAGGTGCTGGTTGCTGTAATCATTCCCATAGCATGAGGAGTATTTTTGGAGTATTTAATGTTTTGATTTATTTTTGTTTTTTAGGCTTGGGACAAGCATAGAGAGGGAATAGTAAGGACCCAGTGTATAAGACAGATATATTAAAAAGAGTCCCTGATATTTGACTCTGTGGTAACTAGAGAAAGAACCTAAAGCTTAACTTTGTTTGCTTCATAGTTTCCTCCTAATAGCAATGAGAAGCCAGTACAGATTTTAAAAGACCCATAAGCAAGCTTCCTTTAAGGCATAGCGGATGAAATGTTTCCTGGGCAACCAGGTGTCATGCTGGCTAGTGCTTTAATATTCGCAACTTACTCCTTTATTGGTCCCAGGAGTAAAATGTTTTGAACTGGCCATAAGCACTGGGGGCTTTCTGTGACCTGCTCCACTTCAGAACTAGAAGCTTCCAGGATTCTTTAGGCATTATCCTACCTCATAGTGAAGGAAAGTGGGAAGTCCTTTTCAGGGTTGCAGTTTAGCTTCTCTGGTCTAGCTGATGTTCGTGCCTTGATTTAGTTTTTAAACAGTCTTCCTATCTTATAATCTCCCCTGCCACCACTGTCTGCCATTAGCAATTGTTTTCTATATACTCCTTCCCCTAAACTGCTTATTCATCCTTCTTTTTACCCCTTAATATTGAATAAACAATAGTATTTTCTAAGGTAAGTATATGTAATTAATTATTCTTTTCACACTCATATTCCCATGAAATCATATTAAAGAGGAAATTGGAGTGGCTGAACATATGACTTATTTGTTAGACCTGCTGCTAGACTGCTGTTAGATACACCCTAGGCGGATGGAATAATATTTGTTTTCAGTTTTGGTTTAGGAAAATGTGAGATAGATATTGTTCTACATTTTAATGAATGATTTGGATAAATATATAGTTGTACTTATCAAATTTGTATGTGTCCTATAAATATAAAAAAGAGCAAACATTTTTGATATCAGAATCAAGATTTGACAATAGGTCAACAGACTAGAATGAGGGGCTTAAAATAATAATTAATAACCTGATAAATGTGAAGTGTGAAATTCAGAAAAATCAATTTCAGTATTGGAACTGTCTGGATTAAGAGAATTTTAGATTAAAAATAACAAATATATGGTAAGAGTATACCACTTTCTATTCCTTTGCCCAAGGCAGACATTTCCAATTAACTCTTTCCCTTGGAACAGGATAAAATTTTAGATCTTGCTCAAGAAAATGGCTAACAATTGATTACAATTGGCACCAGAGTTAAAATCTACAGGTTTTGGACTTGGGCCCCGGTCCTGGTTCCATCAATACTAGGAAAATAAGCCATGTGACCTTAGTAAAACAGTTTCCCCTCTCTAGTCATCAGTTATTATTTGTTCATTTGTAAAACTGGGATTTGGACTATTTGATTATTAAGGTCTTTTCTAACTCTGATATTATATTATTCTATCATTTTATGAGTAAATCAAAATATAAAAATATGATGTTCTACATTTAAAATAATCGATAAACTGAATTATATCAAAGGAAACAATATTTCCAATGTGAAATGATAATAAACATGTATATAATTGGATTTTCATATAATTTCCTAAATGTTATCTTTGAAGAATAATGTTAATGCATTGGAGTTATACAAAGGAGGGAAGCTAGATGGTAAATAATCTGGAAAAATTATATATGGAGAAACTAGGTATGTTTCATCCCACACCAGAAAAAGAAAAAGAAAAAAGTGGACATGAGCAGTACTTTATAATTATGAATAACTATTAAATAAAAGAGGCACTAAGTTTCTTCCTTTGAAAACATAAATGGGACCAAAGTTCCAGGAAAGTAGGTTTGGTTCAATATATGAAATGATTTTCCGCATTAAAAACTATCCAACAAAGAATTGGGTAAACTTCTGAACTCTAAAAGTACACTTCTAATAAAGGCTAAAGATTTTGGAGATTCAACTGTGAGTCAGTCTGTCTGACTTCAGGCACTATCTGAAGGGCTTTACTCATTTTAATGTCCTTATTGACCCAATGAGGTAGGTACTACTATGATCTCTGCTTTTAAAATGAGGAAATGGGGGGGCAGAGAAATTGAGTAATTTGTCCAGTATTGCAAAAGTAGATTTAGTAAGTTTTCCAGGGTTGTCCAAGGTGGCAAACGCAGGACTTGCCGAGGGTCTGCCCAGAGCCTATGTTGTTAACCACTATTCCATACTATGTACAGTAAAAGTGAATATCAGCTTGAGTCTCCTATTCCAGATACTGAAGAAGAGAATGGGAATCTGAAATGTATAATATTTAAGGCCGTTTCCCACTCTACGATTAATACTAAGTTGGAATTGCCTATATTTTACCTTTTCAGTTCATGCAAATATAGAAATTTGAAAGACTGTTTTAAATTATATGTTTTACTCTAGTTTACTGCTGTTATACTTTAGTTTTATTGGTAGAGTTGCTGAAAGTAGTTAAAAAATATAAATAGTGACAATGTTATATGTAGGTAAAATTATCTAATTTTTTAACATATTTTCTCTGGTTTGATAACTTTTGGTAGTCTAAACTAGAAAATTCAAGCTTAGGAATGTATTAAATACAGATATAAATGTAAAATAAAGATTTTTCTTAAAAAGTCACTGCCTTTCTGATGTCTAACATACAATATCCCTTTCCATACAATATGCATCTGTATTAGTGGCGTAAGAAGTCAGTTTACAGTAAATGTTACTAAAATGCATGCTTACTTATTCATTGTTTGTATGTACTCCGTAACTGAAGCACCTATGGGACCCGTAAAGGCTCATGGGAAAGCAGACTAATGAAGACATGAAGAATCTAGAGAAAATTAAAAGCCTTGGCCTGCTGTTTGTCCATGTGAAAGTATAGCCCATCACTCTTTGGATGCACAGTCCTTCACAAGTTCCTCCAAAGTGTCTGGGACATTCATGATCCAGCAATGCAGCACTTGGAAAATCTGCCTGGGAGCTTCTGGCTTTCATACAGGCTCTCCAAGGAAACAAAATCATATCTATTGACTCCTTCCTCTAGGTATTTTATTTTGTTATTTTTTCTTTCATATACAATTAAATGAATAACTCAATGGTATTAAGTAAGGTCATTACAGCTACAATTCAATAAATAATGATAGAGACCTAAGATTCCGTAATCAGATTGTCTGTCACTATTGGTGCTATCACTCTTTTTCCCAACCCTTTTATCCCTCCTGGATCATCAGTAAGCCTTAGTGACCTCTGTGGATGAAGCTAGGGCCCAGAGCATCATCCATCAACTTCTTCTTCTGTTGCTACTCAGAGATGCAAAAGCAGTTCTCTGGCATCTTTCCAATAGAATTCAGGCCCATGTTATGCTATATTATTTATTTATTTATTTTAAAAAATATTGCCCTTGCTTTGCAGTTGTCTTTTATTCTTTGTTTTATTTTCTAACTTTTTATGGGCACGCTATCTCTTGATTTTTATATCTATCTACCTATCTATCTATTTTATATATTGTTTTATTTTATATGTCTGTCCAAGTGTCTTTTGCTCACAAATTAAAATGTATTATTTATTATTTTTTATTATGTACACCTTACCAACATTTCCTCTCCTAACAACTGATCAATAAAAGGTGAAGGATATGTGCTTTCTCCTCAGTCAGAATAACATTAAGCTTGGTTGATATATGAGTTTTGATGATAACATTGGCCTGCAAGATTGCTGAGAGAAATGAGTGGTGGAAACAATATATAGGAACACTGTCCGAGTGGAAGTAGAATCATCACTTCTACTGTTTATAAAGAAAGAAATTTATTATTTAAAACAATAGCTAAAATGATTTTTTTCTAAGACGTTCATACTTTATATACTAAAGTTAGTTATATACTAAAGTTAGTTACGTACTAAAATCCTTGAAGTCAAGGATTATATTATGTGTAGTTGAGCCCTCCGACCATGCTTGTGTAATTACTGTCACCTAGTAAGTGCTCATTAAATCAATAGAATGAATGAATAAATAAATGAATACATTTATAATTAAGGTATAAAAATATAGCATGGCTCTTATTATACCAGTTGGTGTGCTACATAAATTATTGTACCCAAAGAATAATAGAACACATCAGGAAAAAAACATATTATATGATTTTAATCAGCTTTCCTGATGACACATTATATATTTTACTATGTTTTAAAATAAAAATGAATGTGTTTACCAAACTCATTAGACAAGTATATTTACACAACAAGAAAACAGAAAAGAAATAATTTTAACATGTACCCTTAGTTGGGTATATTGTCTGATTTACTGTTCCTCATTCATAAGTGTCATGGAACACATTAGACTAGATGGTCTTCAATTTGAGCTTAAATTTGAGCATTAAATATTTGGTAATTTTATAGTGTAAGTTTTTCCAATAGAAAGGATAAAAGCAATGTTTATGAAAAGTTTCAGAATCCTAATCATATAGAATTTTGGGAATTCAGATCTTCACTGAATCTTAGTGTCTATCATGTCCAAACCCTTTAATTTTTAGCTGAGTTAATTGAGGTTCCTATGAATTCAGTATAATGCTCAGGAGTTGCAGAGTGAGACTGTAGTAGAACTTTATTTTTCTGGAACTGAGATTGTTATCACTATTTTTAATTAGCTTTGTTCTTCCCACAGAAATTCCACTGTTTGTTACAAGTTCATTTCAAAAGAACTTGTAACCTAGGTGTTTTGTTTTTTTTTTTTTTTTTTGCGGTACGCGGGCCTCTCACTGTTGTGGCCTCTCCCGTTGCAGAGCACAGGCTCCAGACATGCAGGCTCAGCGGCCAAGGCTCACGGGCCCAGCCGCTCCACAGCATGTGGGATCCTCCTGGACCGGGGCACGAACCCGTGTCCCCTGCATCGGCAGGCGGACTCTCAACCACTGTGCCACCAGGGAAGCCCCCTAGGTGTTTTTCTTTTCAATTTTTTTGTTTGTTTTTTTTGATTGGCTGGTTTGTTCACGTGTTTATTTGATTTTACATTAGCCAGGAAGACCTTGCATTGATCCAAAGTGGCCAGTAAATTTGAGTTTAATAACTCCTGACTTGGGATAGACAGTAACATATCTAGACCATGGTGTAGTAAATCTACTAGTTTTGCATGTCTAATGCTCCTTCAAGGTACCTCATATTAGCACCCACTTTCCTGCTAACATCAGTTTCCCCCTACTCCATGTTTGTATGAAGGTGCTGATTACTCTTTACATATCAAACCAGATTTACACTGAATTTTCAGCAGCTAATTGGAAGGTGTTAGAGTAAAACCACTCTGTGGCCCTGGGCTGGCAGACATCTTAGATGCCCATTAACTATTCTCTTTCACTCTTTGACTCCTTTAGGCAAACAAAACCAGTCACTGATACCTGCTCTAAGTTTGTTCTGAAGATTTCAGAGCCCTAAGCAAAAGTGAAAAAGATGAGCTGTTACAAAGAAAAGAGAACCCATGTGGGCTATTTAAAGTGTTGCTAACTTATTTCCCTAATGTAGGAAAGGATGAATATTTAAGTACATTAAATCTCTTTACTCCTTAATATTCTCTTAAAATTTGGGGGTTGTAATGCTAAGCTACTTAAAAACCATTCTGCTTCTTCTTATATCTCTACATATTTGTGTCTTTCAGGATTTTTGATTTGTTTGTTTGCCTTTGTTTTTAGCCAATCTTAATCTCATTTCTTGATCAAATTTATCTTAATTTTAGTATTATTTCTGCTATGTTATCTTTAATTTTTCTATTTTCAGTTCTTTGATGCAAAAGATTAGATATGCTTTACCTTTTCTTGTGTATTCATTATAGTTATGAAACTGGTACCTATCATCTCTTGATATTATATCCTCTAGGATCCAAAAGTTAGAATGTCAACATCAGGGTCTAATTTGGAATCTGTTTCCAAACTCTTATACAGGCCAAAATAGGTAATATTTTTGTCTGGAAAACAACTCCATATTTACTTTAGGTTTGCATATTCAATTTACATTCATTGAGAAAATTGGGAGAGAATATGAAAATGAAACTAAAATATCTATATGGAATTTGCATTTAGGGATAAAGAATTGAGTCCTAGCAATTAGAAAGTACACACACACACACACACACACACACACACACACACACACATGCACACATTTTCTTGGCCTCAAAAGATTTCCCAGGGTGTTTTTCTTTTTTGCATTCATTTCACTTTATTTCCTTTTGGTGCTTCCTCAGTTCTATTCCCTTTTTCTGAATCTTGTCTCCACCCAACTCTACGTACCTGGAAGTGGAATCACCTTCATAATGGTTGAAGGAGAGATAAAATATAAAATGTACATTGTTTAAAAAAATATATTCAAGGCTACTGGAAATTTTATCAGGGATTAAATAGTACAAATTCAACCTGAAAAATTGGAGCTGCTGGGAAATTTTTTAAAAAGTGAAGTGAAAGAATACTGAAAAGTGGAAGAATTTAGAGGAAAGAAGTCTTATGAAAATTGTTGAAGAGGTCATCAGCAAGTAAGTCAGAAATCAATTCAGATTTAACCTAGAATTTTGCTAAATGTAGTTTAGTCAGATGTTACAGTAAGTCTTTTTATTCTTCAAAGAGAACTTATGAATAATGTTATTTATTATATAGTAACGACATAAACATCTCAGAGGGGAAAAAATGAAAACCATACATACCAGTGAAGTTAGTACAACTTCACTAATTAATACTTCATAATAAATCTGGATGCTATCAAAATGAATCCTGCTTTTAGATCAAGAGAATGATGAAATAAAATTAATATTACTTTTCTGGCTGTGGGTTTGAGGTGTGTGTGGGATTCACCAGGTGCACAGAAACAGGTTTCACTGCACTTGATTTTCTAATTAGCCAAATCATTGAAACTCCTGCAAGAATGTTGCTCCTTGTTTATTGTTTCTTTTTTTGTTATTTTCTTTGGTTGTTATTTTTTCCAGCCTCTTTGCATCTGTCCAACATACTTTAGCCTCCACTACTCGTTTTGAAATATTTTGGATAATTTGAGGGAAATCCTGGAACCAAAGTTGAAAGCAAAACAAAAATAGTGTACTTGTAAGCTAGGTGTTTATTTTGGCACTGACTTGCCGTGTGAACGAGTTACTCCATCTTCTATTCATAAAAAAAGTTTGGAAGAGTACTCAAACAAAATATCAGTAATAGCTATTGTATATGTACATACTGCATATGAGCTGACTGTAAAAATATTTGATAATTGCTTAATTTTTCTTCAGGTCATCTCAGTACTTACAGTTATATTCCTTTACATTTTACTTACATTCCCCAAGCATCAGAACGTTACTTGCCTTTGCCTGATCCTTTCCAATTTGAGAAGCTGTACATCTTACAAGTTTACCATTACTTCCCTTCTCAGTCTTTTAACCATTTTTGCTACATTATCTCAATGTCTTTATTCATTTAAATACACATTCCTATTAGGATGCATTTTATTATTGGGAGTCTTCATATACCATCACCCTGCATAAAAGAGCCCATTACTGGAATCTATGCGGTTAAAGATGCTAAAGGAGCAGATCAGGATGTTGCCCATTTGATGTGTTTTGAACAGAGCCAGAAAAATCCACTTTCTTTCAAAATATCACCCAGTGCCTGCATTGCCATGGTCAAAAAAATTTAAAACCACTGGGAATCTGATATAAATTTGCACAAATAAATTTAAACAATATAGAAAAGAAGAAGTACATAAAGCATGCATCAAACATTAAAAAATAGATACTGTTTTAAATACAAAGTACATATTCAAAGTTTTGATAGCATCATGATACCGTTACGTAAATGGACCTATAGCAAGAGTGGATAATTAATTTTAAAAAATTCCATGTAGAAAATAAACATCTGGTAGCATGAACAAGTACTCTACTAAGTAAAGACTTGCAAATTAAAACACTGAAAAGGTACATTTAAAACCTATTACATTAACGAACATACCTGATGCTAATGAGATAGGGGTAAAACTGGTACATTTATACATTAACTGATAGCATTGTAAATTGGTCCAAAGCTTTTGAAAAACAGTATCACCATTCTGAAGACCTTGAAAATTGCTTCTACACATTAATTTCTTAAACCCATTTTTAAATTATTAAAAAAAAATACAAAAGCAAAACAAAATTTTCACCTCTAAGATGTTATTTACAACATTTCAAAAAGTTACTGAAACACAAGAAAATGATTTAATAATCCCAAATCTTACATTTTAATCTTAAGAAAAAAAGAAGCAGAGCTCAAAATTATATGAACATTATGTGCATATATGGTCAAAAACTAAAGGGGTAGCACAAATTACAAAAGCAACTGTTGGCCTATTGTGTTGGGATTGTTATTTAATTGGTTTTATTTTCAAATTTATTCTTTATTGTATTATTTTAATAATAGTTTTTGTAAAGAGACAAAACTTTTTATAATATAAAATCTTATTAAAATTGCAACTCTCCTAGGAGACATAATAAGCTTAACAGGGGTATGTTGACAACAAACTAAAATCAAGCTAGCCAGCTTTTAGGATGCAGAAAGGAGAATTGTTTAGGAAAAGAATAAGTTTCAGAAAGAGAAAGAAGCAATTGTGAAAATCTTTTAGTGAACCAAATTCAGACCTTTTTTACTTTGAAACTTGACCTAGGACTGAGTAAAGTCAAGGTACTAATGATCTTCACTGCAGTATAAAAATGAGTGAAAATCACCTTGTTGGTAGTTGTTGAGTTAGCTATATTCCACTTGTTAAATGTTGATGTTTTTATATGTCTTTTTTTTTTTTTTTTTTTTTTTTTTGCGGTACGCGGACCTCTCACCGTTGTGGCCTCCGTCGCGGAGCACCGGCTCCGGACGCGCAGGCCCAGCGGCCATGGCCCACGGGCCCAGCCGCTCCGCGGCATGTGGGATCCTCCCGGACCGGGGCACGAACCCGTGTCCCCTGCATCAGCAGGCGGACTCTCAACCACTGCGCCACCAGGGAAGCCCTGTCCTTTTTTATCTGTATTTATTTGTACCTTTTTCCTCCAAGTTACGCTTTTAGGTTATTTCAATATCAAAGAATGAAAGTATGAGTTTTTAATATATAAGTACTTCATAGAAATATTTTAAGCTTGCTACTTTGTATTCTAAATATCCCTTTACAATTTTTATATACATTTATTTTTCCACTTACTGAATATCCTGTGATAAATCTATTTGAGTTGCCGTTTGAATTTCTAGCCCTCCTTTCCAATGTGAATTTGATTTTATTTCCATTTATCCCTCCATATCACTTTCCATCATGAATAAGTTAACCAAGGTGACAGTTTGGGTGAGCTCCAGATGTTTCAGGAAATGCATGTTCATTTTTTTTGTTAATATCTTTAATATAAGATAGTGTTTTTGGTGTTCTAAAATGGGTAAATTATTTTTGGCCTGTATAAGAATGTAAATAACTCAATAACCTCAAGTAAGTTATTGCCTGAAATAAAGGTTTAGGAATGTTCTCATGGAAGGTAAAAGTCCTTCTTCCATAGTTATGACTCTTGCAATCACCACGGCAATTTTTACCAACATACCTGTGCAATATTTCTATGCACGTGCAGCCTTTCTCAGATGGTTTCTTAGTGTAAAATAGTTTTAGGCATTAATCTTTGTTTTCTAAGTATGTGCTTGAAAACATTCTCCATAACAGTAAATATGCCTTTCAAGATCATGAATGAAAGCATGAATTGTATTATTTTCAAACACATATTGTTAAAATAAATATAATTCATAAAATCCCAGTGAAGCCAGAAAAGGTTATTCCTCTTGAGACAGGGGAGCTTAGTACTATTAGGAATTAGGTTTTATCTATTATTTAAAAATGGCAGCATGGGCTAGTCTAAATAATGTTTTAATATTTAAATGTATTATCTTCATGTTAAAGCTCATAAGCAAAATTTAAATGACTTAGCAAGGATATAACAGAGAAGGAAAGAAATATGTTCTAGAATTCCACAATCTACACAACACTTTATCTAATTCCTGCAAGATTCCAAACATAATAAAGGAACATACCATTTAACCCATCAGAATACTAGAACCTAGACACAATTTAACCTCATTTTAAAGGGGAAAAAAGGAACCCTCTACAATGGCCAGTGCACAAAATCTTTTAGGAAAACAGATAATCCCATACCTTCCTTCCAAAAAAAAAATGTACACAATAACTCTATGTTAAAATCAATCTTTCTTTGCCTTTCTCTCTTTCTCCACACACACACACATGCAAATATTAATTTTCAAATTTGCTTTGTTAATATTGAAGAAATCAGATTCCATGTATTCTTTCTCTCTCTTATTTTTTTATGTTCATCTCAAATTTTTACATCCAGTAGTTGTAAAGATCAGTTTCTGGTATCTTCAATGTCAGAGAGAATTTGCACTGAACATTTGTTAAAATCAGCAACTCAGAGTATATTTGAGGTATTGCAGTTAGGAGAGAGAGACTTCAGTATAGAACTGAGCTCAACTTATAATATAGCAAAGATAGCTAGGGTTTTACAGTGGCCCAGTGGATAAGACTCCATGCTCCCAATGCAGGGGGCCTGGGTTCTATCCCTGGTCAGGGAACTAGATCCCATATGCATGCCACAACTAAGAGTTCACATGCCACAGCTAAAAAGCCCAAGTGACACAACTAAGGAGATGGAAGCTACAACTAAAGGAGCCCACCTGCCACAACTAAGGAGCTGGTGAGCCACAACTAAAGAGCCCGCCTACCACAACTAAGACCTGGTACAACCAAATAAATAAAAAAATAATAAATAAATAAATATATAAATATAAATATATATATATAGTCAATGTACAGAGTGAGGGGGGCAGTGGATGGAAATTATTAAGAGGAGATTGATTAGGTAACAAGAGTGGAGGTTTCTATATATACTGGGCTCAACAGGCCAAGGACAAGACTTAGGGAAGAACAGGGCTGCAAAGAGCCTGACTAAATTTTGGTCAAGAAGGGAGTCCTTGTCATCAGTTAGCTATCATTATATTTTTCTGTATTTTTGGCCACAATCTTAACATTAGCTATTCATTGGCTACTAGAGCTGGAAAGGGCCTCAAAAATCAACTCTTAGTGTACAGATGAGAAAACTGAGGCCCATAGAGGCTAAGCAATCTACACAAAGTCACCTGCTAGTAGGTAGGAGAGCCCCACTGGACATAGGTCTCCAGAGCCTGAGCCAAGAAAGCTGTTCTTAGACCTTCTTTCTTACCTATGATGGTAGAAATTATCCATTTTCCTGTTTAAACAACCAACAGGATTTCCCTTTAACCAAATGCTTCATGGGTAGAGTTATATAGATGCCATCTAAAGTCAATGAACAAAATTTGTCTGTGTTCATCTCCCAACTGCCCCAGAATAAAATTATGTAGAATAGTGAAGCAATTCTAAGCACAAACACAAGTGTTAAATGAATTAGAGGAATAAATGAGTGAATGGCTTTCTCCTAACCTATTCCAATACATTAAAAATACATTATTCTTTAATGAGTATTTTTTTTTTTTTTTTTGCGGTACAGGGGCCTCTCACCTTTGTGGCCTCTCCCGTTGCGGAGTACAGGCTCCGGACGCGCAGGCTCGGCAGCCATGGCTCACGGGCCCAGCCGCTCTGCGGCATGTGGGATCTTCCCGGACCAGGGCATGAACCCGTGTCCCCTGCATCGGCAGGCGGACTCTCAACCACTGCGCCACCAGGGAAGCCCTAATGAGTAATTTTTTTAGCTTATATGTATCTCCTCATAATCCTGGCAGAGGTTCACTTTTAACCTGACTAAAATTTCTATGTTGTGAACTTTAATGTCCATTAACACTTTAAATAAGAAGACTTTTTCCCCAAAATTCTCTTTACCAAATGTACTGTTGCTTTACCCAAGTGAAACATGTTGCCCCTACATATTTCTGGATTTTTCTCATCCTTAATGTACTGTGTGTTTTTCTTACTTGAAATTCTCCACTTTTCAGAGATACTGCCCTCTGATTTCATATCTTTTATCTTATGGTCTTCTAGCCTAGAGCTGCTTTGGATTTAGCTCTTTCATTTTTCTTACCACCACAAGCCTGATAAGAAAAGAAAGAAGGCTTTACACACACACACACACACACACACACACACACACACGCATGCACGCACACATTTATTTATTTTTGGTCACTCACTTATCACTCTATGTTTAAGACCATGTCATCTGATCTTCAGTTCAAAGCTTGACCTACTTGTTTGCTTTGATTAAAAAGCTTAACATTTCCGTGCCTCAGTTACTCATATCTAAAATGGAGATGATAATAGATTCTATCTCATAGAATTTGGGGGAGGATAAAATGAGTTATTTCATGAGAGGCGTTTAGATTAGAGCCTGGCACACTGTAAATTACCCAAGAAGTGATATATTTGTATTGAACACGCAGTAAATTATCTATTCAGATTGCTGATTATTTTCAATTGTACTTGCAAAAATATTTTACAAAATTAGTGCCAGTAACACTTTTTCACTGAAGACTGTTTGAAGCAATATTGCTTCCACTTCAAATTTATACTGTTTCTTACCCTTTATTCTAACTCAGAAAACCATCTACCTGTCTCCTGTGGACTTTCTATCATACTCATCACAGTGGCTGTTCTAATACTTTCTGAGAATTCTCACACTATCCAAACACACCACCATCTTCTTTACTCTCAGAGAATGACCTTGCTTCCCACCTCACTATGATTAAGTTCACCTTTCCACTTGAATTGTTTTCTACATCAAAATTTTCTTGACCTGTTTACTTCTCTTTTATTTCATAAGAAAATTTTCCTCTGCTTTTGCAAGTCCAACTACTCCATGCACCAACCCTCTTTAACCTCTCTCTTTCCATCTCCTCTATTCCTTGAGACATCTGTGATACTTTTTTGTGTGTCTTTAAGCTCTCCCATCTTGACTAGGTTTTTCTTGTTTATTCACAAGTTTCCAGGTTCTCTTTGTCTTGTGCTTACTTTTCCTTCCATACTACCTTTCTTTTTTCCTTCTATTTCTTACGGCTATCTTTTCTTGCTCCAGACCTGACTGATATGCTCTATCAGTACTAATAAGTGTCAATTAGCAAATTCTCTCCATTCCCATGCTTCTTAATGTTAATAGCACAATATTTTAATCTTCCTTTTCTTGTTCTTTAATTTTTTTAATTTTTTACCTCAAAAACCATTTGTTGACAAACAGCTAGAAACCAGTTTCTATGATTAGGAGGATACAGATATCTATAACAAAAGATCCTTGCCACTCAGGAATTCCCTACCTAGCAGGAAAGATATGTGACTAATTTCACTGTAATACAAGGGGAAAGTGATCATTGAAAGACACACAAGTAAGATTATTTTATATCCTTGATGCAATGAACTTTATAACTTTCTTTTCAGGATTTTTATTTGGGAGTTGTAGTAGATGACTGTCCTTTTCTTTTGGCAGAAGTTGCAATATGATGATGATGGTATATTACCTTAGAATGTGTTAATCTGCTCTGTACAATGACAGTTGATTACATGGTGCTCTGAGGTGAAGAATACCTTTGGGAATCCACATACTTGGATATATTTAAAACTACATGGATGCCTTAGCCTTTATTTAGTCTTGTGTGTTAATATGTATTTACACAGGAAATATATATTTATATTTTACCCAAGACAGAGGCAAGCGTTTTGGAAAGAACATAGGCTGGAGATTAAGGAGGTTGCATTTCTAATCCTGGCCCTGAGATCTTTAGCTGAACTAGAGGAAGTCTCTTAATTAGACTGGGCTTCAATATACTCATCAAAATAAATTCTCTCAGTTCTTTTTTTTGTTGACACTTGTGTCTCGGATGATCTCATCCAGTCATATGGCTTTAAATATCATAATTGCACTGACAACTTTCAAATGTATAATTCTAACACAGAACTTTTTTTTCCCCTGAAATCCAGTTCTGTGTATTTAACCTACTCTTAATTGTTACCTCCAACTTAACATCTATTAGAATTTCAAGCTTTTAATATCTACAAGTGAACTCTGTATTACACTAAAGTCTCCCCCATCTTGGTAAATGGCAACTCTAGACTGCCTGAAGCAATGTATGTCTACGCCAAACCTGACTCGTTCTTTATGCTAACTCAGAAAACCATCTATCTATCTCCCATGGACTTCATATCACAGCAAACGGTAATTCCATCTTTTCAGCTGTGTAGACCAAATCCTTGGAATTATCCTTGCCACCTCATATTCTCTTACACCTCGTATCTGATCTGAAAGCACATGCTTTTGGATCTATTTTTAAAATAAATTCAGAATTTGTCCACTTGTTACCACTTTCTAAAATAAAAGACTAAGCTGCCATCATCTCTCAGAGCTCTTGCAACAAAATTCTACCTGGTTTCCCTGATTCAGCTCTTGCACTCCTCATCATCCACTTTTTTTTGTTTTGTTTTGTTTTGTTTTGTTTTGCGGTACGCGGGCGTCTCACTGTTGTGGCCTCTCCCATTACGGAGCACAGGCTCTGGACGTGCAGGCTCAGCGGCCATGGCTTATGGGCCCAGCAACTCCACGGCATGTGGGATCTTCCCGGACCGGGGCACGAACCTGTGTCCCCTGCATCGGCAGGCGGGCTCTCAACCACCGCGCCACCAGGGAAGCCCCTCATCATCCAGTTTTTACACAAAACAGCTAGAGTAATCCTTTAAAAATTTTGGTATGATCATATCACCTGCCACATTTAGAATTCAATTGCATTTAGAATAAAACCCTAAGTTCTCATAACAGCCAACAAGACTAAATAATCTGAACCTTGAATATCTCTAAACTTTATCTTCAACAATTCTTGCCTTATCCACTTACACTAGCCTTATTGCTATTCCTCATACATACCAAATATATTCCCTTCCCACTTGAAAATATTTGCCTTTTCCCTCCTGTAGCATATTCTTCTTCAGTTTATTAATTGGATCTTGCAGATCTTCCCTTAGACCTATCCTAAAATGCCACTACCCCCTGGGACTATAGCACCTTTTTCTACTCTATTTTTTTATAATGCTTATATCTATTTGTCTATCTACCTATCTGTCTATCTAGATATGTATATGTCTATGTATGTACATACACACATATATAAAATACACACACCAACTTTTTTTTTAAACTATTTATATCTACACTGACATTTAAACATTATGGAAACAAGAATATTATCTGTTTTGTTTCCTGCCAGGGCAAGAACATAATAGCACTCAGGATTAGTAAATATTTTTAAAACTCACTATCCAAGGAAATCAGAAAAGCCTTCACAAGAGAGGTGGTCTCATATATGAAGGTTGTGTTTACTAGATAGAAAGATGAGAGGGACATTATAAGAGGAAGAAATAGCAGGTAATAGTACCATTATTTAGTTCCATATTTAATTTGGAACAAGAATGAACAATGAAATATTGTGGCAACAGATATATAAACCAAAAAGCACACATTATTACCAGATTTCTTTTAATGTCAATGAAGGCAATAGCCACAGGAAGAATGCCCTGGGTTTAAGTATAACATCCCTTCAAAGACATTCTTAATTTTTCTTTTACTCCAAGTGATAAACAAGACAATCTTCTTCCAGGAGAACAACAGATAGTCCCTTTTTGTCATAAAAGTTAGAGTGGCTAGCACAGTTATAGGGGAGGTGTGTATGCATGTAGTGAGATAGAGTCATACTTAACCACTTCAGCATGTCAAATCTCCATTAACAAGACAGTTATCAGCAATGAACAATATGATGTCTTACACTTATGGAGCACTGTATAGTTTCAAAATACATTCACATTCATTGTCTCATTTTCTATTCCAACAGTCTATGACTGAACATCATAGGTGCTACCACTCTCACTAGGCTGTTAAGGGGCAGCACTGCATGTGTGTGTGTGTGTGTGTGTGTGTGTGTGTGTGTGTGTGTGTGTGTTTCAGGGGAGAGTAGTGGATAAATGCATTCATTAATGAGAGATAAGAAAACTGTAAAGTGAGCTATGAGATGCTGTTAGAAAACAGATGGAACAAAGGCTGACCTAATCCTGGAGAAGGTTAAAAGGATGCTTAACTAGAATTGCTTTTGAAGATACTTGCTTAGCAAGGCTATCTGGTTAAGATGAGACATGAGTAGGAAATTCCTATTATTGTCTATCATGGTTGAAATTTTATAATGTTTAAGAATTTGGAGGGAACATTTATCACCCAAATAAATTAGAACATGTGCCTTACTGTGAGATATCTAATCAGAAATTGCAAGGATGTTGGACACTCCTGTTAATGCTTTGAGGAAAGTCTGGATTATAACCTGGTCTACTCTAGTGCTCGGGAAAGACGGATGTCAAGGGATATTTAAACATTGATTGTAAAATGGTTGAAGATGTGAAGTAAGTTTATTTTATTCGGTTATTGACAATAAATATTATAATAGCTGACATTTTTGAACATTTGTTATATGTCAGACACTATGCTAAGAATATTATAAACATTTTCTTACCTACCTCTAACAACCAACCTACAAGGTAGGCACTATTATTTTCCCATAAAAAGTAAACTCAGAAAGATTAAGCAACCTGCCCAAAGTCACAGAAATGTTTTGTTACTGGCCTGGAATTCAAACAAAGGTCAGTGTAAATAGAAAATCAGAACTCTTGACTATGGCATATGTTGATGGCCTGTGTGGTAGGTAGAATAATGCCTCTTCTTACCCAAAGATATCCATGTCTTAATCCCAAGAATATTTATTTTCTTACAGTTCTGAAGGTTTGAAGTTCAATATCAAGGTGTTGGTAGGTTTGGCTTCTCCAGAGGCTTCCTCTTGGCTTGCAGATAGCCATTCTCTTCCTGTGTCCTTATATGGTCTCTACTCTCTCTGCACACCCTTAGTGTCTCTTTGTGAGTCCGAATTTCCTCTTTTTCTAAGGACACCAGTCATATTGGATTAGGCCTATCCTAATGGCTTCAATTTAACTTAATTAGATCTTCAAAAACCCTGTTTCCAAGTACAGTCACATTCTGAGGTACTGGGGGTTGGGACTTCAACATATGAATTTGGAAGGCACATATTCAACACATGAATTCAGTCCATAACAAACTCCCAGTCAAGGAGAGTGGGGTAGGAGGATGTAACCTTCTTCCCCTCCAGATAAGTGAGAGGGCCTTCTACGAAGCTGCTTGGCATACTTGAAAAGTGTTCTCTGAAGCTGGAAGATGGACACAGAGGGTTTATAGTTGACTCATGGCTCAGAAAACCATGTGATCCATGATGTTAAGATATAGAAATGGCTGCATGAAGATCAGCCTGGACTTTCACAATTTATTTGGGAAAGAAAGGCATGCATATTTTCTGTGGGCTAGACTGTGGACCACATGGGTGAGAGAAACAGTGTAACGTTATTTGAGGTCTTATTCAAGGGGGCATATATGAGGTAGAAGGACCCTAGTAGGGTCTTTCTACCCTAGTGGCAGAAAGATAGAGGTGAACTCTTTAGATTTCTAGAAGTTATAGAAGAAATTGAAAATGGCTATCCAGAAATAGACACTAATCATCACAGATTAAAAGAATTGAAGGAGATAAATCATCAGCAATAGGACTATGCAGCAAAAGTCAAAACAAAACAGAACAAATTAAAATGCTCATAAGAAAAATAGTCAGTTTAAACTCTGAGCCCAAATAATAAAATACAACCAAAAAATAGGAAACCTTCCTGCTGCCTTTCTACTGCTTATCCCCAGACAGTCTAAAGCTGTTGGTAACTGGAGAAATAGAACTGCAAAAGAGAGAAGCCATCCCAAGTTCAAAACCCATTCCTAGGATAGGTTCCTCATCTGAAAAATGCTGGGGTTTGGGGAGAGGAGAATATTTAATGTTAATTCAAGTTCTGAATATTGATTATATCTTGGACTGGTTCATTCCACTTTTTACATGTGTACTTGAAGTATCAATAGGACAAGTACTGTGCTGGTTAATAACAAGTGGTTCCCCCCAAAATGAAAGCCTTGATTTGTGACATTTGCCCTTTTCTGCTATGTAAGTTCCCCACCATGGCCAATTTCTATCTACCAGCATGATGTCCCTGAAACCAGAGTGGGGAGAGAGGAGCATAATTGGGTCTCCCAAGCCTATTAGCTGGCCCTAGGATACCACCTATAGTACTATTAAAACAAAGAGCAGAGGCATATTTACTTAGACACCAATGCCAGTTGCAGGGTCCCTCAATGCTAGGAGCCTGGAATCAGCTCTAGCAATGTGATCACGTGGGCACTGGTTTTCATAAATTTTGCAAAAGATATTTTAACCACAATCAGCATGGCTGTTCCCTTCCATTCTAACTTCCTACTTTCACACTTGCCTTCCAGGTAAGTGGCTTTTATGTGACCATGGACACACTTTTAGGATCCAGCCATGGAGAAGTTGCTGATACTTTCATTTGGGTTCCATGGAATATATTTATGTTCTTACTTGCTTCCATGCATAGTTAATGTACTGCTGGCCATGCAGGTGTAGAAACGGCTGCCAGCAATCCTCCTGCTGCCCAGTGCATAGACTCATCTGGCACCATTACGCAGGGGTGCAGTCATAACGTCATATTGTGACTTGAGTGTTTCCATGCTGTTATTGGCACCAAAAATATGCAGGAAGAAGAAACAAGGCTTGTAATATACAGACTCAGAAATTGGTTCGTGGAAAATTCTTCCACATCTGACAGCTCATGTGTAAAGAAAACTTAATAGAAGTTTCCCCAAGTTAAAAATTACCTTAAAATTTTAACACAAGGTGTAAGCTCAAGAAACTTTCTAAAATAAGAAGAATGAATCTTATTTTTTGCTAAATCATGATTAAAAACTGATGTATATATTACAATGAAAAAAATGACATCACAAAATTGCTGAAATGTGAAGATAATCAAAGGCCAAAAAATGTAAGGAAAAAAAGGTATTACACAGATGTTTCAGACAGGTAACTCATACAAATACAGTGGAGATGTTTTATGAGGATGAAGATTTGTGATGTTTGTGGTATTTGAAAAGCTTTAGAAATGTGCATGTTCTTATGATTTGTTTTTTCCTTCTGAATAAATATTCATTTTTAGTGTAATTTGTATTTCAGTGTTCATTTCCTTAAGGAAGTCACCCCAAACTATCTAAGCTTTAGGCCCTATAAAACTGCGTATTCTACTGCCTGAGAGAAAAGAGAAAAAATCATAAAATCATGGGTCTTCTCTATGTTTAATCCAGATGCTGGAGATGATTACTTCCACTAATACATTTTAAGTGGGAAACAAAATAAATTTGGTTTGATTATGTCACAAGTACAACTTGTTCAATATGCTGTTATTCCCTGAGCATTTTCTCATGGAGGATTTGAATTGGGTCTCTTAGGCCTAGAGGCATAGGGTTCTACTTGGGGTAGAACTTGGGGTTCTACTGTGACCCTAATTCATGAAAAAATATATCCCCTACTGAAACTGTCCCTTCTGAGTTATCTCTGTTCTCCTTTCCAGATATGTTCTATGTATTTTTAACAATTTTGGAAAATAAAACAGAGAAGTGTGTTAGTAAAAAAAAAAATCTAGGCTATATGTGAAATCTGGCAGGTGACTCCTTTTTTTCTTTTAAGTCATTTATTGTTATAGTTAGTTGGAGTTAAGATGATCTCCAGGTAATTTCAGTCATAAAGAAAAGAAAATGGTTGTCTCATTGCTCAAGCAAAAATTCGTTTATTGTGATAAAAAAATTTTCAAAAACAAGAGTGGCTTCCCATTTTGTACAGAAATGACATGCTTTGTAAACCTTTATAATACCATCTGAAAGTGTTTGTCTTTTCAAATATACACTTCTTGCTACAGGATTGGGGAGAAGAAAAACAACATTAGTCTGTTTTATATACATTTGACAATGCTAATAGTAATAGTTAAAAAGCTTTCTGTATTTCAAAAGTATGTCAGAGATATTAAGAGAGATTGAGGAATGGGTTTGGAATTCTAACTGTAAGATGAATATTAGACCACAGGGTATTTTTGAGGTCTTGACTAAACATACCCTATATTGGCTATGTATATTTACACAATAAACTCATTAATTTGATCAAGATGAGGAAAAAATGTCAAGCATTAAGTGATTTAAAAGACTTTATTTATTTATTTATTTTTTTAATTTATTTATTTTTTTATTTTTATTTTTATTTTTGCTGTGTTGGGTCTTAATTTCTGTGTGAGGGCTTTCTCTAGTTGTGGCAAGTGGGGGCCGCTCTTCATCGCGGTGCGCGGGCCTCTCACTATCGCGGCCTCTCTTGTTGCGGAGCACAGGCTCCAGACGCGCAGGCTCAGTAGTTGTGGCTCACGGGCCTAGTTGCTGCGCGGCATGTGGGATCTTCCCAGACCAGGGCTCGAACCCGTGTCCCCTATATTAGCAGGCAGATTCTCAACCACTGCGCCACCCGGGAAGCCCTAAAAGACTTTATTTTTTTCCAAGACAAATTTGTTGATTTTTCTTACTGTTATCAATGATGCTAGAAATCACTCTTCGAAGAGAAAATAATGCCTTTTGCAATAATAGCACACCAAATCATTTAGGTTCTGTTAGAAAGTGCTCTTATTTTGCATCATCTAGCTTAAATTTTAGGTCTATAAGAGAAGCATTTTTTAAATCTTGAAATCTCTCTTTATTAAACATCTGTGCTCTTGAAATTCATTTGTAAACAACATTTATTCACAAACACAGAAGAGTGGTTAGGAGAGCAGGCTTTGGAGTGAAGTGTAACTAGGTTGGATTTCTGACTCTGCTATTTATCACCAAGTCACTTAGCTTCTTTGAGCTTACATTTTAACATCTGGAAATAAGGAAATGATAACTGCCATAGTCTATTATTGTTGGGATTAAATGATGTATAAAATACATAAAATGTTAGAAGTAGCTATCATGCAGTAACCATAATTACATAATAGCTATCAATACTCTTCTCACTTCATTATTCTCATCTCAATTATTTTAAAACAAAATTTTATATATGCATTTTTGGGGAAAATATTTGCATGATTTAGTATTTTATAAAAAAAATCTGCACTTCAAAGTACCCATTAAAATGTGAATAATATTCTATAACCAACCTAAAAAAAAATCTGTGAAAAAATTACTTCACATTTCTCTTTAAAAACACTACTGTGCTTGAATTCAAGTTCCCAAATTCTCCCTCAGAGGCTTCCTTCAGTTTTTACTTGGTGGAGACTTGTCTTAAATGGCCATTGTAAGAAAGATTGTCTCTATATCAGAGAGTTCAGTTCAAACTCAAATCTTTATTTGGAAAAAGTATATGAGTGAACTTAATCATGTGAAATGTGCATGGTGAGGAAAGATAAAACTGTGAAGCTATCTTTACATTTGACACAAAGGTCAGTGGTAGGACAAGAATTCCTTCTTTCCCCCACCCAGCCAAGAGCATTCCTATTCTGTGGCATGTTGTGGAAGTTAATGGATCTTTAGATGTGAGCTGGACTCTGGGCTGAAGGGAAAAGGAGACAGAGGAAGAGCAGAGGGACATATTAAAAATTCAACATTTTAAATGGACAAATGGAACTTTATTTGCTGTAAGAGACAACTAAGATTCTGTAAAGTGATCCTTAATGTATCAGATTCTCTCTGATTTTGACACTGTAGATAAATGAACCTTCTTTATATGTAAAGCACTATTGAAAATGTACAAAGTCATTTTAAATGTAATTGTGGAGATTGATATTTAAGTAATCTTATTTTGCTTTTGGTAAATACATGAAATGTTTGAGTCAGATTTATAGCCATTCCCACCATTTTTTAATTAATAAATGTTTTCCCTATGAAGTTTGAAAAAGTGATCAAGCCTTTACTGTCTATACTCTGTTTTTTAGTTATAATTTTAACACTGCTTTATGTTTTGGTTAGTTACAGTGATTTTCTCTTGTTAGTCAAATAGTTCTCCCTTCCTTTTCCAGTAGAATTTGGTCATTTGATATGTAAGAAAATGGACATGTAGATTATACCTACAAGGTCACTTCACTGATTAGAGAAGGTGAAACTCCAAGCCCGATGTGTGGTTCATTAGGCTACTCTCTTAACCAGACCACCGACAGACTGAAAGTCCATCATTTGTTTTCTTCACAGTTCATAAATTACTAAATATTGTTGCAACCACTAGAGTCTGGATTTGCATGCCATGCTCTAAATAAGATGATTACAGAATGTTGATCTGTCAGTGAATAATTACTGTTGAAAGGTTTTTGGGATTTCAAAAGATTTAGAAAATGTGTCTTTAAAATTAAGATGAATGTTTTCAGACCTTTAAAAATGTGGACTCTCATTTCTTGAATATTAGTAAGATAAAGTTAAATGCTATCTGTGAAAAAGGGCAGACCAAATTATAGATGCTCTGACTTTGTGAGAGGAATTACATTTCAAAGGAATTTGTTTAAAAGAGAATCCTTTATTATATATTTCTAAAGAATCAGAAATTGGGTAAAAAGAAAATCAACTACCAGGAAAGCCTTTTATTTAAAAATCGTAATAGGATTATTATATTTTTCTGTTTCTTTCTGAATTACAATTAAGGACCAAACCTGAACACTGAAGGTACTAAACACCCAATATTCTAAGTTCAGAGAGACTGTAGCAGTGGGGGCAAACACTTCTCTGTTTCCTTTTGGACTTATGAGGCACCAGAAATGGTCTTATAGCCCTTAACATCACCCTAAACTCAAATCAATAGGAAAGGAGAATTAGAGAGATAGGAAACTAAAGCCTTCGAGGCATGCAGAATTCAAGGTGACAGAATAAGGAAGAGACCTCAAGAGATACATCTGTTTAGCCAGCAGACTTGCTGAACTGCTCTGTGTTAGTTAAACAAAGGAAAAGGACTAGAAAAGAGTTAGTAGAGTCAAGAGAGAAGGAAGCTATCTTCCTCCTCACACTTGCCATTTAAAATTGAATAGATAGGGAGCTTGCTTGAGTCAAATAAACACCAAGAAAGACAGCTGGCTCTGTCTTCTCAATTTTTCACCCAAGAAGGATATTCACTGCCTGAAGGTACCCCAGCAACAAGAAGTGGTGGAGTAGAGCTCTTCCACAACAGGAAACTGCAATAGGAAGGCTCTTTTTCATCCTTTCCAAAGAATCCACACATATATTCTAGGGGAGAGTTAGGGCTTGGATGGCTGCCACACATAGTCATTTATCTTTGTGTGAATGTCCTGAAGTGCACTGCCAGTTCCAAAAAGTGACTTTTATTTTGTGGTCTAAATTGGCACCATGTCAATATGAGCCGAAGAAGCAGAAGTATTAGAAGAGAGATGTTTGCCATCTCAGTGATCATCACACCAAGAGAGCCACAGCATAATAATGGATTACAGCTGAAAGAGCTGCAAAACAAAAGAATTTTCTGAGAAGTATAAGGATAACCCAAAGTCATCAAGAGGGGAGACAAAAGCAAGGATACTAGAGGAATTTTAAGACTTTGGAAGGCAGCTATGCTCACCACTATACCACCAATGACACAAGTTATTTGAAGACTTTGGTACCTATACCTAGAGCAAACATTAAACACAGCCCAGCTTCTAGCCAGATTAACATAAATCCTCACACTATAAGCCTATTGATCTCAATTTTTATTACTGAAAACAAGACACCTGGTTTTCAGCAAAAATTATAGGGTGTTGATGAGTCTGGCTCCAGGTCAAAACCCTATGTATGATATTTTGGGCCCAGACATAGGCAATTACAAGCTTTGCCTGTCAAGTTTGTGGGGAAAGGAGGAGGCTGTCCTCCCCATACTAGACTTGGTACACTGCCAGCCAATTGCATTTCTTTGGAAGGAATTGCAGGAATGCACTTAGAAACCCTCTCCTTGGGTCATATCTGCATTTCTAGCCCAGACACCTCCATTTGGAAGCCTTCTTACTGAGGGCCTTGGCTGATGCACTTCCCAAGGGTCTCTTTATAAAGACCTCCTTATCATAAGACCTTGGCTGAAGTACTTTTTCCCCACTCTGAATCAGTACTTTTCCACTTGTAGCCCTTCCCGTTATTCCTTAGTTCTAGAAAAATGAGACTTGTGGTTAGGGTTTCTTAGCAATGAGATGATTCCCCTTATCTGGGCTGCATATTATCTTACCATCACTCCTTATCATTGTGTGGAGAAAAATGAAACACTATAGAGCCAGCATCTATTTTTAGCTCTTGATTACACTATCATATAATAAGTGAATAAAGCTTTAACAAATTGAAAAGAGCTGAAATCATATAAAGTATGTTTTTAGACCACATTGGAACTAGAATCAACAACAGAAAGATAGATGGAAAATCTCCAAATACTTGGAAATTAAACAGCAGGTTTCTAAATAACACATGGGTCAAAGAAGATATCTTAGAAATTAATCACTATTTTGGACTAAATGGAAAGTAAAAGACAACTTATCAAAATTTGTGGGATGCAGAAAATGCAGTGCTTAGAGGAAAATTTATAGCATTAAAATGTATATTTAAGGAAAGAAAGAAAATCTAAAACCAATATCCTAAGCTTCTACATCAGGAAACTAGAAGAAGAAAAGCAGTTTAAGTCTATCTAAAAGAAACAGAAAAATTAAACATAAAATTCAGAGCAAAAATCAATGAAATTTAAAACAGGAAAACAAATAGAAAAAAACAAACAAAAATTCTAGTATTCTAGTTCTTTGAAAGTTTTAATAAAAAAATCTACAAACCATTTGCCCTGCTAACTAAAGAAAAAAAAAAAAAGAAAGAAAGAAACAATATAAATGAATAAAATCAGAAATGAACAAGAGGTCATCACTACTGACCTCATGGACATAAAAAAGATTATGAAATGGTATTACAAACAACGCTATGGCCACCAATTTGATACATGCAATAAATTCCTTGGAAGGCATAAACTAACAAAACTCACACAAGGAGAAATAGATCATCCAAATAAGATTATCTATATCTATTCAATGAATTAAATCAGTAGGTAATAACTATCCAAAAAAATAAACCACTAGGCTCAGATTATTTCACTGATGAAGTCTCAGGGAAGACTTCCAGAAAATAGAAGTATAAGTAACACTTTGAACTTATTCTGTGAGGTCAGCATTACTCTTACAACAAAACCGCATAAAGATGTTGTATTCGAGAATAACTACAGACCAATATCTCTAATGAACACATATTAGCAAATCAAACCCTACAATGCATAAAAAAAAACAAGTGTGACTTATTCCAGGTGTGAAAGGCTTGTTCAATATTAGAAAATCAATCAATGTTATCCACCATATTGACAAACTAAAGAAAAAAATAATGTGAACATATCAATTGATGCAGAAAAAGAATTTTGAAAAATGACCACACATTCATAATAAAAACTCTTAACAAACTAGGAATACAGAGAAAAGCCCTCAAGTTTATAGAGAACATCTACAAAAGTCCTTACAACTAACATTCTTAATTAATGGGGAGAAATTAGATCATGGAATAAGGCAGGGATATTCCTCTCTCATCACTCCAGTTCAATGTTGTACTAGAAGTCCTAGCTATTGCACTAAGACATGGGAGCCAACTGAAAGGATTCCTAATGACCAAAGCTGAAACAATTTTAGCAGCAAAATGGTGCAGCATCTTATGAAATAAATATTCTTGAGTCCAAACTGATATAAGTAAATGATTAAATACATAAATAAATGGAGGAAAATATACAAACTCCTTTGTAGAAGAATTTTTAAAAGTATGTAGATACTTCACTCTAAAGGAGTTTGAGCTTAATTCCCACTTAAGTGTGGCTAGCACATAGTAGAGTATCTAAAGAGGAATATAGAAACGGCATTATAAGGAGCAACTACAGCCAGGTGATTAAGTTTAACATCAACATTAATAAATAATATTAAAAATATGCACGCTTGGTATGATGTGATGAGACTGGGACTTTACCTCTTTTTTCTTCCTCCTAAAACACATAACTCCAGTTTAAACATGAAGGAAACATCATACAAATTCTAATTGAGGCACATACTGCAAAATACCTGAACGATCCTTCTCAAAACTATAAAGGTCATCAAGAATAAGACTCTCACAACCAGAAAGAGCTTAAGGAGATATGAGTAGTAAAAGTAATGTGGTATCTGGGGCAGAATCCTGGAAAAGAAAAAGAACTTTAGGTAAAAACTAAGAGTATATGAACAAAGTATAGTCTTTAGTTAATAATAATGTATCAATATTGGTTAATAAATTGCAGCAATTGTACCATAATGATATAAGATTTTAATAATAATGGAACTTGTGTGATAGTTTTTGTGCTATTTTCATAATTTTTCCAAAAATCTTCCACTGTTCTAAATAAAAAATTTATTTAACAAAAGGTTTACAAAAAAACACAAATCAGTGAGAAAGCAAAGAAGGAAAAAGATGTCTAATGCATGCCATATCCCTTTAGTAGCATGATCCAGAAGTTGTTCACATTATTTCAGCTCATATTTTATCTTATGGATTTTGATCATTCAATCTTACTTAGCTGCAAGTTTAGGTTATGAGCCTACTTGAAAATGTTTCATTGCTAAAAAAGAAAGAAAAGAAAGTAAAGAAAATGGATTTTGGAGAAATTTTAAGTCTATTCCACAATTCCTGAGATTATTATTCTATTAGCAGAAATTCATGTAAGATAAAAGATCCACAGAGAACACCCTGAGTTTAAAACCCTCATGAAGAATACTCTCGATGATGGACATGATATTTAATTATCAAGATTAAAAACTAGGTAATCACTATCGGGTTTGAGAAAAATAAGTCTAGGTGATAAAAAGGATTATTTTCAAATCCAAATGGGAGTAATAGAGAATAGGTGAGTTCTGAGTAGCTCATCATAAAGCAGGTGTGTATTTCTGTATGGTGTGGGTTGAGAGAGGAGATGGAAATCAGTGGACCATATAACTACAACCCTAAGTGACAAGGTCTAGCAGAGGAACCTGGAAAATTTGAAATTGATGACAGACAGTTCACTGCTTTAAACTTAATTAAAATAACCTGAATTAGGTAAAATGTATAAGTGCTCTCAATTATACCTAGACTGAATCTCATAATTCACTTCTATTGTAATGGTTCCCTTCCCATGTCATGCACACACACACACACAAACTGAATCCAGTTAAAGTTGGAGAGTCATGTGATGAGGAAATGGACTCTAAATTTAAACAACGGTAAAGGTAGGTGACAGTTATCAGCCATGTTTATTAACTAGCACTTCAGTGTGCCAAATAAAGGCCAGGTGAGAATTAGGTTACAGAGCAGATTAAGAAGCCAACTAAGGCAAGTATGGTACAAGTCAGAGCGGTAGGCCAGTATTAGACATTGGTGAAGACCTAAATATAAAGGCAAAGAAAGAAGAGATATTCAAGTTTTTCTCAGGGGATATGGCAGGGTTGTAGTGGTTTAGAGTGTCAAGAAAGAGGCTAATGAAACAATGCCTTCCACTTTTATTCAACCAGAGAAGCTTTATATTATTTTTTAATGTTGGGGTTATCTGTAAGATTTCTCTTGAGGAAATATGGCTTAATTACTTTTTAAAAGGCTAAAAAATAATAACTGAATTAGAGAAAGATGCAGGCATAGGCAGGCCTCCAATTTCTGAGGAGCTAGGTCTTAATAATATTTTAATTCTGTTCAATTAAATATTTACTGATACCCTTTTTCAGAGTTAACTGGGGTCACAATAATGATAGAATTCCTGAAATGAGTTGAGAGCTCTCTTCTTCACCATCCTGTGCACATTCATTTGCTCTCTGTAACGTGTTCTCCTTACTTTTTTGTTTTCCACTGATCTTATGAAATCAAGGATTCTTCCTCAATCTTCCAATCAATCAAAGTTAGAAGGTAGGTCTTCCAGCCTCATTGTAAGTCTGGATTTCCTCAAACACAGTTGGCAGATGTTTGAATTTAAGAGGGTGGAGAAGGTGAACCAGAGCATGGTATTCTTTCTTATACTCATCATTAACCTAGAGATTGCATATTCAAAGGACAATGTCCTTTGTGAATGGGCTTAGCAAAAGGCAATAGTGAGTGGTGGTGTCAAAGGCATCTAAATTTAATTTTTTTGTTGTTAATGTCAATGTGCCAACAAAATATCTGAGTATTTTGTGCTAAACAAAATATCTGAGTATTAAATATGTCACTTCTGTGGCATATTTGATTGTAGAAAATATACCCTATGGAGAGTTTACCTTCATTAGGCAAAGGACAAGATTGTGATTAGAAGAGGGTGCGTTATTGGAACACTTGAACAGACTCAAGCTGCACTATAAGGAAAGTGATACTAAACATGTTATTACAGGAGATGCTGGTGAGAAGGAAAGGGTCAAGATGCTGACTACTTGATAATGTTAAAGCAAAATACAGATTGCTAAAGGCTGCAACTAAAAAGGCCAGTGAAAGGCCAGGCAGAAGGGGCAGAAGGGGTGGTCTTGCCTGGGAAGTTTCAAGAGCTTGTTGCCAAGGTGTCATTGGGATCCACACATAGAATACGAATCCTGATTTAAGTCAGAGGAAGGCTGTGGACAAAAATCAGCCAACTACTAGAGAACAAATCTTTTGAAGAAGAAATTTGTTATTACATCAGAAACCATTTAGGTAAAAAATAAATAGGATCCTAATTGGAAAAGCAGGTAAACAGTGAGGTCAGTAGGGAAGAATTCTAAGTGACAGAGCAAAATATAGCCCTGATTTTGTCTTTTGTGGTCCTTTTTCTCATAGTTAGGGGCTTGAGCAGAATTTCCTATACTGCTTCAAAACCATGGAACAAAATTATTGCTTGGAGACCATGTGAGCAACCGTTTGGCTGAAGGCAGTGATATCATTGCATCTTCTGGCATTAATTTGGCTAAGGTGAATTCCCACTGTGACCTCAGGCTTGTAGCTACCTATTGTCTTGGCAGAACAAAGAGTGGCAGCAAACTATGCAGGAATATTTCTGGAATCTTCAATCAAAAAGGAGTTGGTGAGGACATACTTAGAGTGGAAGGCATTGGCCAGGGAATTTGAGACCTTTGTTTTAGGGCTGTCATTTCACAAATAATACTCTTCTCTGAGCTTGGTTTAAGAATAAAATTCTGTCCCCTTGCATCAGTTTCCATCCAAAGTAGGAATTCTAAGAATAACATTCATAAAAGGAAATTAGGTTCTATGGACAAATAATCACTATGCAAATCTAGGTTTTAATAGCTATAATATAGTTTCTATTATTGGGAACTGTGTAGAATTCAGTGATATTATAAGGATTGAATCTTTTATTGATGTTAGCAGCCTATGTACAATTTAATATTCTTGGTCATTTTGAATTTTAGTTTAACTTTTTTTAGAAATGATTGAGGGGATTGATTTTGATTTAATTTTCTTTTTTAAATTAATTTTTATTGGTATAGTTGTTTTACAATGTTGTGTTACTTTCTGCTGTATAGCAAAGTGAATCAGTTATACATATACATATACCCACTCTTTTTTAGGTTCTTTTCCCAGATAGGTCATTACAGAGTATTGAGTAGAGTTTCCTGTGTTATACAGTTGGTTCTTATTAGTTATCTATTTTATATATTGTAGTGTGTATATGTCAATCCCAGTCTCCCAATTTATCCTTCTCCCTCCCCCCCCTTTTCCCCTCGGTAACCAAAAGTTTGTTTTCTACCTTGAGCTAAAAATACAGATGGAATATTATTAAAAGACATCATCAAACATTATTATTATGAGATGTTGTATATCCCATTATTGTATACTGCTGTACATCCTAATACAGTAAATCAATTTTTGTAAAGAATTAACTTGTAATCCGAAGGGTAAATGCATTAAATTATACAATATCATTTTAGCTTCTATCTGTGCACATACTCTGATAAAGATTGGGTATTTCTTGACTCCTCTTAGTCCGAATTTTATAATTTGCACTCTCTGGCTGGAGAGATTGAATCCATCTGAAGGAAGCCCATTTAATGGTAGTTTTCAGTGTGAGTCTAGATCCAGTCGTATTCTGGGGATGAGTGCTACATAGCTGCAGGCCTGTCAGTGGGAGTGTGACTGTTTAATTACCAACTCAGCTATACTCTCTGACTAGATGTAGTGACAATAACTCTCTAAGTCCAGTGTCTTTCAATTTTCTTTTCCTTTATATATTTTCTGACAACTTTCTTTACATGTATGTATATATGTATGTGTTTATATATACACATATATATGTATTTATGTACATAAATATGTACTTAAATATATGCATATGTTTGTAGAGGAGACTAAGATTGATTGACTAGAGTACTGATCAACAAAATGTAATATATTACCTATTCTAAGTATTATTAATTTTTGCTAATCTGGATTTCAGAAGATATTTGTTTTTTAAAATAAGTAACACAATGAAGAATGACAATTAACTGGACTGGAGAAAATGAATTCTATAGAATATAAAAGTTGCTTGTTATGCCCTAATAAAGACATTTGAATTTACATGTTAAGATACCTTAGACAATTCTCGCATGCCGATCTTCAAAAAGCTTTCTTTTTTCCCCCAGCTTTTGAGGTATAATTGACAAAAGATTGTAAGATATTTAAAGAGTACAGCATGATGACTCGATATTTCTGTAAATGGTGAAAGGATTCCCCCTCATTGAGTTAATTAACACATCCATACATCACGTTTACCATTTTTTTCCTTTGATGAGAACATTTAAATTCTCTCTTTGCAAATTCCAATTATACAATACAATGTTATCAACTCTAGTCACTGTATTATATATTAGATCCTCAGACCTTATGCATCTTGTAAATGAAAGTTTGTATTGTTTTACCAACCTCTCCCTATTCCCAACCCCCTAGCTCTAGCAACGCAATTTTCTACTCTGTTTATGATTTCAATTTTTTTTTTAAGATTCCACATATAAGTGGAATACCATGTGGTATTTGTCTTTCTCTGTCTGGCTTATTTCACTTAGCATAATGTCCTCCAGGTTCATCCATGTTATCACAAATGACAGGATTTCCTTCTTTTTATAAGACTGAATAATATTACATTGTATATATGTATATCCATATACCAAGGAGCTTTCTTAAAACACAAAACAAAACAATAAATTTACTTCAGTTCTATAGAGCAAGTCCTTAATAATCTCTAAAATAGATGTAGTTTTTAAAAAAGCAATACAAGAAATAATTGTAATTTACTAATGCAATCTATGCATATGTAAGTATATTTGACATTTCTGGTCTCATAACTTGTAGTTTTACTTTTTTAAGTATTCTCTTGGGTAATAGAAAAATCTTCTTTAATCATCTCCATATTCTGTATTTTTACACAAAGTGGAAGAAATAATTTTTATATTAGAATGAAGGAGAATTTTCATTGAAAATAGAAGCATAAAATAGAGCACCATTGTTCTTCCACTCTAAAATAAAGCCACATGTCTGGAAGAAGAAATGGAGAGAAGATTATGTAACATAAATATATTGACTCAGTACACTATCACTTTTGCCTCTATTAATCATTTAGTTACTTCCAGTAGTTGTCCTGTAACAAAAAATCATGACATCTTGAATTAGTATAGAATAAATAATATATATTTAAATCTATACCGTATCTTCCACTTTTCTTTTTAGCAACTCTTCACTGCATAGAATATACTTTTAAGCATTACAGTAAGATGACACATGTTTTAAAAGAAAGTATAATGGAGATAGGAGAAAAATGTTATTACAAGTGACTTAAAGGCAAATTATCCATTCAGCAGATGGCTACCAACAGTTCCTTCAATCTCTCATAAGATATGGAAGCTATTTTGCCTCTCCTGAATTGTTGCTAGTCTTATGACTTGTTTTGACCAGGAGAAAGAGGCAAAAGTGATATCGTGTGAGTTCTGGTGCATGGCCCTTCCTTATGAGACTTAGCAGCTTCCATTTTCATTCCTTTGGGATCCAGCCATAAACTAAAAAAGCTATGGGCAAGATTACTGAGTGATGAGAGAGAAAAAGCCCAAACCAGCCTGCAGGCATTCCAGATACCACAGAAGAGGTACCATGAGTTTGAATGAAGCCATCTTGGATGTGCTGTCCCAGCCACACTCCCAGCAGAAGGTAGCCAAATAAATGTTTTGTATACTCAGGCAACACCCCATGGCACAGAAAAAAAGCTAAGTCAGCCAACTCAAAAAATAAGAAGCAATGAGAAATAGTAAATCATTGCTATTTTAAGCCACTAGATTTTGGACTCATTTGTTACATCAAAATCCAGAACTGAAACTGGTTTCTTTGAGAATACACATTATTTTCAAGTATAAGATTTTTTTTATTGAAGTATAGTTGATTTACAATGATTATTAGTTTCAAGTGTACAGCAAAGTGATTCAGTTACGTACACACACATATATATTCTTTTTCATATTCTTTTCCATTATAGGTTATTACAAGATATTAAGTATAGTTCCCTATGCTATACAATAGGTCCTTGTTGCTGATCTATTTTATATATAGTAGTGTATATATGTTAATCCCAAACTCCTAATTTATCTCTCTCCCCACTCCCACTATCCCCTTTGGTAACCATAAGTTTGTTTTCAATGTCTGTAAGTCTACTTCTGTTTTGTAAACAAGTTCATTTGTATTTTTTTAGATTCCACATATAAGTGATATCATGTGATATTTGTCTTTCTCTGTCTGACTTACTTCACTTGATATGATAATCCCTAGGTCTATTCATGTTGCTGCAAGTGGCATTATTTCATTCTTTTTATGGGTGAGTAATATTCCTCTCTCTCTCCCTCTCTTTCTCTCTCTCTCTCTCTCTCTCTCTCTCTCTCTATCTATCTATCTATCTATCTAAATATAAAACACCTTTTTTATTCATTTATCTGTCTATGGACATGTAGGTTGCTTCCTTCCATGTCTTGGCTGTTGTAAATAGTGCTGCTATGAGAATTGGGGTGTGTGTATCTTTTTGAATTAGAGTTTTCTCCAGATATATGCCCAAGAGTGGGATTGCAGGATCATATTATAATTCTAATTTTAGTTCTTTACGGGACTGCCATCTGTTCTCCACAGTGGCTGTACCAATTTACATTCCCACCAACAGTGTAGGAGGGTTCCTTTCTTTCCACATTCTCTCCAGCATTTGTTATTTGTAGACTTGTAAATGATGGCCATTCTGACTGGTGTAAGGTGATCCCTCATTTTAGTTTTGACTTGCATTTCTCTAATAATTAGTGATGTTGAGCATTTTTTCAAGTGCCCCTTGGCCATCTGTATGTCTTCTATGGAGAAATGTATATTTACGCTTTCCTCTCATTTTAAAATATTTTTTATATATTAAGCTGTATGAGCTGTTGGTATATTTTGGAAATTAATCCTTGTCAGTAACATTGTTTACAAATATTTTCTCCCAGATTACAGGTTGTCTTTTTGCTTTATGGTTTTCCTTTAACATGCAAAAGCTTTTTAAGTGTAATTAGGTCCCATTTATTTATTTTTGGTTTTATTTCCATTACTCTAGGAGACAATCCAAGAAAATATTGCTGTGATTTATGTCAAAGAGTATTCTGCCTGTTTTCCTCTAAGAGTTTTATAGTATCCAGTCTTCCATTTAGGTTTTTAATGCATTTTGAGTTTATTTTTGTATATGGTGTTAGAAAATGTTCCTATTTCATTTTTTTTTTTACATGTAACTGTCCAGTTTTCCCAGCACCATTTATTGAAGAGACTTTCTTTTCTCCACTGTATATTCTTGCCTCCTTTGTTGTAGATTAATTGGCCATAGGTCCATGGGTTTATTTCTAGGCTTTCTATCCTGTGTCATTAATCTATATGTCTGTTTTTGTGCCAGTACCATACTGTTTTGATTACTGTAGCTTTGTAGTAAGTATAGTTTGAAGTCAGGGAGTGATTTCTCCAGCTTCATTCTTTTTTCTCAAGATCATTTTGGCTATTCATGGTCTTTTGTTTCCATACAAATTTTAAAATTCTTTGTTAAGTACAAGATTTTTAAACTAAACAATTTTTGTTACAATTAAAAAAAACCAAACTACCCCATCTATATTCTCATGAATTGGAAATAAAGATAGTTTAATTATAAGAGAACTTGGGGTGATCAGTAGTTTTATCAGTTAGAGTACTTTCAGCTGCAGGTACAAAATTCCTTACTTATACTTGCTTCAAGCAATAAAAACATTAATCATGCCCAAATCTACACAGACAACCCTGTACTGATAGAGCCGCTTAACAACATCTTTAAGCATCTTCTTTTCATCCTTCTGTGTATCATCCTCAGCAAGTTACTCTCTGTATCATGGGTATAAGATGACTTCTCTTAGATTCAGACATTATATTCATGTTCAAGGCAAGAAAAGGGCTGCCATCTACATGTTTCTTTTTTGGTTTTGTTTTTTTGTTGTTGTTTTAGATCTTTAAATCATCGGAATTTATTTTGTGTGAGTGATGTCATGTGTTTCTTTTTGTTTTTTTTGCATTACGCGGGCCTCTCACTGTTGTGGCCTCTCCCGTTGCAGAGCACAGGCTCCGGACGCGCAGGCTCAGTGGCCATGGCTCACGGGTCCAGCCACTACGTGGCATGTGGGATCCTCCCAGACGGGGGCACGAACCTGTGTCCCCTGCATCGGCAGGCAGACTCTCAACTACTGCGCCACCAGGGAAGCCCATGTGTTTCTTTTTGATAGAAACTAAATGTTCCTAGAAGCAATTCTAATCAAATAGTAGTTGAGGGCTATGTTCCCTTTGCCAGACGGGGTCTCATGGTCATAACTGGCTACAATAGGAAGCTGGTAAATTCCATATCTGGCAAATGAATAAAGATTGTCATAACAACTTAGACTGATTTTGCTTTGTGATGTGTGGAAGGACACCAATGTTATTCTGAACAAAACTGGATTCTACTAACAAGAAATAAAAGATGTTGAGTAGGCAACCAAAAAGATATGGCATATTGAATGAATTCACACTAGTACCCTATTATTCTGAGTTTGGAGAAAATATTTTGTTTTCTTTTTAAATCTGTGAGAGATATTGCTTACTAAAACCCTGGCAACAGTGACTATAATCTTTTAAAGTCAATTAAAGGAAATTCCTGTTTATTCTTAATTTGTTGAGAGTTACTTTTAAAATATATATTGAAATTTGTCTAATTCTTTACCTATTAAGATTGTCTTGATGAATCACATTAATCTTTTAATTTAGAAAGTAATTTTGCATTCCTGGGATGAATCCAATTCTATCATGATGTAGTATCCTTTTTATTTTTTAAAGTATTTATTTTACTAATTTTTGTTTAGAATTTTTGTACTGTTTATGAATGAGATAAGCCTCTAATTTTCTGTTTTTTTAATCTCATTTTCAGATTTTGCGACTCAGCTTACTCAACATCATAAAATAATTTGAGGAGTATTCTCATTTTATATTTCCCAGAAATGTTTGTATCTGATTATACTTATTCATTCCTTGAATGTTATTCCTGGTTTGCATTGAAGGAGTGATTTTATAGTCAGATTTGTTGCAATGCAATTTATACACTAATATAAAATTGACCCATTGTAGGTATAGATCGATGATTTAGATAAATATATACTTACTATATGTTTTTGGTAATTCCAATTACAATCAAGATACAGAATAATTTCATCAACCTCAAAGTACCACTTTTTGGCAACTGCTTATTATCCCACCCTCAGCCCCTGGCAACCAATGATCTGATTTCTGTTCTTACAGTTTTGCTTTCTTCAGAGTATCCAGAATTATACCAGGAATTCTAAGATTCACCCTTTCCTCTTACCCCCACCCATTCCTGAGCTAAGATAAAACAACTTTTCTTCTTAGTGTTTCGAAGTATATAAAATACCTCATAAAATCTATGCCTGTGTGGTAGGTAGCCTCCAATATGGCCCCCAAATATCCTTATCTCCTGCTATGCATGCCCTTGTACAACATGCTCTGCTTGAATGTACTTATTGACTCACTTCTAACTAATAGAATATGGCTATGTAATGGGATTTCACTTCCAATATTAAGTTAGAAAAATACTGTGGCTTCCATCTTGGTGCCTTCCCTTGCTCTCAGACTGCTCACTCTGGAGAAGCCAGCTGTTGTGAACTGATGAATCTATGTGGAAAGTCCTGCATAAATGATTTTGTAAGCAGATCTTCTGAGATCAGCCAATAATCTTTATGAGTGAATTTGGAGAGAGATCTTCCCCAGTTGAGCCTAGAGATGATTACAGACAACTTGATCATGGATCTGTAAAAGCTCTTAAGCCAAGGCAATCCAGCTGAGTCAATCTTGTATTCCTGACCCTGGGAAACAGTGAGAAAAATAAATATTTATAGCTGCTTGTTGTTTATAACTGCTAAGGGTGTATGAGTTTCCTATGGCTGCTGTAACAGATAATCACACACTTGGTAGCTTAAAACAGTAGAAATGTACTCTTTAACAGCCTGGAGTCTAGAAATCTGAAAACAGTTTCATTGAGTCAAAATCAAAGTATCAACCAAGCCACACTTCCTCTGGAAACTATAGGGGAAAATCTGTTCCATGCTTCTTCTAGCTTCTGGAGTCTGCTGCGTTGATTGGCCTGTCACTCCATTCTCTGCCTCCATCTTCAAATTGCTGTTTACTCTCTGTGTCTAATTTCTCTGTGTATCTCTTTTATAAGGACACTTGTGATGGGATTTAGGGCCAACCTGGATAATCCAGAATAATCTCCTCATCTCAAAATTCTTAATCACACCTCAAAACCTTTATCATATAAAGTAACATCCATGGGTTCTAGAGATTATGACCTGATGTCTTTGGGTTTACTACACAAGGTAATTTGTTATGTAGTAATAGATAACTAATACACTACACAGGGTAATTTGTTATGCAATAATAGGTAATTAACACATTGACCTTTATTGCAGAGTTAAATCTTCATAGGTCTTTGACTCTCAAAGTCCCTCTTAGTCTTATGTCTTACCACTTGAGGTCTAGAAACAATTGCCTTTTCTGATTCTTCTCTGCTACAATTTTTTTAAAGATCTATTTTCTCTTATCTTGGCTGGCAAAGTAAAAAATTATTATTTGAGGTTATATCTATCTTGTGATACCTTACCAAAATCAGAATTCCATGTATATTACTACACTGACTCTTTGCAACTCTTTACTAGGAACAGCAGACTAAGAAGACATACGGTTTGCCTTCCAAATTATCATAGGTCACATATCCCTAGGTGTTTTGCCAGCCATTTCATGGTTCCCCATTTTTTTAATCTTTAATAAGAGTTCATCACAACCTAATGTGTATATATGTTTATATGCTGATATATATTTATGTTTATATATATAAAATGATGTACTGTATTACACCACTTCTGATATCAATTTCTGTGTTAGATATAATAACACTAGCATTTGTAACAGATAAACTCTGAAATCCCAGTGAGTTAACAAAATATAATTTCATTTCTTTTTCATGTAAAGCTTCCAAAACATACGTTCTTGATTAGGAAGAGGCTCTTCTCTAAGCAGTGATTCAAGATTCCAGGCATTCTTTATATCATGACTATAGAATCTTTGCACAGGGCTTCCATTTCTTTATACTTATCACCATGAAGGTCATATGGGAATGAGCATGGAGAATTATTTATGAGAGGTGTTTATAGCACATGCTTGGAAGAAACATACATCATATCTGTTCACATTCCATTGAATAAAATAGCATCTGTGGCTATGTATGCTACATGCACTTTCTTGTCTCAACTGGAATCAAGTCTGGGAAGTGGAATCCAGCCATTTTCTCAAAAAGAAGATATGGGTTTGGTGATGACTTAGCATTCTCTACCACATTGTATGATATCCATTTTTTGAAATTTGTTATAACTTGTTTTATGGCTCTAAACATAGTCAATTTCCATGAACATTATATATATGCTTTAAAAAATTGTATTATGACAGTTTTTATTTGATCATTCTTGTTAAGTATGTTACTTTAAACTGCCATGTCTTAGTGAGATTTTCTCTTACTTATCTAAAATTTGGTGAGCAAAATTGTGATAAAATGTCTTATACTGATGCCAGATTTATAAATTTCTTTTAATTATGATTAAATTTGTTATATATTTTGAAACTATTTTATTGTGTTTATATATTTAGAATTTTTAATTCTGTCCTTATGAATTAAACATTTTGTTAACACAGAAAAGTCTATTTATAGTAAATTTTTGCCCTAAATCCTATTTTTTTTCTGAAATTAACATGCCTACATCAATTTTGTTTTGGTTTATATATGCCTGGTATATCTTTCTCTTTACTTTGTCTTATCCTCATTTTATGTTCTTATACACCGAATACAACTAGCTCTTTTTAAAATACACTTGGGTAATCTTTGCCTTTTAAGTAGAAAATTTTTCTTTTTACATTTAATATTATCACAGACAGATTCAGATTTATGTCTGTTACTAATCTTGTTTTGTCCCTTTTATTTGTTGTATATTATATAGATTTTTTTTCTTCCTCATTGCCTTATTTTACATTGAGATTTTTTGTCCCTTACATCCACTCTTTTTTTATATATGTCCTAGTTTGGAACTTATGTATTCTAATTTTTCCTTTTATTAGTCTCCCTAGAATTTACCATAACTGTTTAGCTTGTTAAAGATTAAGTTAATATTTACTTTACTCTCCTCCTGAACAAGGGCTTTAAAATGTTCTGAACAATTAGCCTCTTCCCAGATCATATTACTGACTATGATTCCAGTTTTCTCTCTTGATTCTCTTAACAACACAAATAAGATTTTTAAATTGTTTTATATATTTTAATATTTATAAATAATTTTATTATTATCTTTGCACATTATTCCTTCTTAAATTATATCCTTTAGAACTGCTGCTTAATACATAGCCATTAGCCATATGTGACTATTTAAATTTAAATTAATTAAAATTTAAAATTCAGTTCCTCAGTCACAGTAACCACATCTCAAGTGCTTAAAGTTATGTGTGGCTTGTGGTTACCATATTGGACAGAACAGATGTAGAATATTTCCATCACTGCAGAAAGTTTTATTGGATAGCACTGCTTTATAAAGCCTTTTAGTGATACTTTTTTGATAGTGAACAGAACTTTTGTTATTTTGAAAGTGTGTTTACTTTAACTGCTTTCTTAAAAGATAATTTAATGGATATATAATTTAGTACTGTGTTTATTTTTTCTAATTACTATGAAGATATTATCCAATATATTAGTATTTCCATTATGATATTGAGAAGGCAGCTGTTGGACTAATTGTCATTGAATGGTAGATAATCCATCCTAACTCTAACTGCTTATAAAATTTCTTTCTCTTTGGTGTTTTGCCATTTCACCACACTATATCCAAGGGACAGTTTTTACTTGTGCTCCTTGGACTTTAAGTATCTGAATCTGTGATTTTATCTTTTCTAAATTCTAGAAAACTATTAACATATTTCTCTTTGATAGTTGCCTGTCTCCACTTTTCTTTGATATGCTTCTAGATATTTAATTTCCAGTCTGTCTTTCTCTGTCTGCTCTCTTAACTTTTCTTAGATATTTTTTTCTCTAGTGTTTTCATGCCTTAGTTTACATAATTTCTTTATATATACATTTTCCACTTTACCAAATCCTTCTTTATTTAAGCCTAATCTGCAGTTTGATATGACCATTTTTTTTCAGATCTTAATTATTCTATTTTTGATTTCTAGAAATTATATTTAGCTGTTTCCCTAAATAAGCTTGGTCTACCTTTTTTTCTATTTTAAATATTCTCTTCATATTTTTTAAAATATAAAATACATTTATATTTTATACCTTACAACTTCAACATATGAGATCTTCAAGGACTCAATTGTTTAGTTTGTGTGATTGGTTTTTTTGCTGACTCCTATTTATAGTGGTAGATTTCTTCATTTGTATGTTGATTTTTTAAAAAATTGTGAGCTCCTGTTCCTATGAACTAGTTGTTGGAATCATTTGAAAATTGTATTAAAATGCACTGCTCTAGAAATAATTTCTGCTTGCTTCAATCATCTGCCTGAAAATTTGACCAACTTATCACCCTTTAAATTTTTGACTTGGAGTTTTTATGCCCATGCTGGTAGAAATGCTGACTCTAAAACTACAAGAATGGGACTTCCCTGGTGGTGCAGTGGTTAAGAATCCACCTGCCAATGCAGGGGACATGGGTTCGAGCCCTGGTCCGAGAAGATCCCACAAACCATGGAGCGACTAAGCCCGTGCTCCACAACTACTGAGCCTACGCTCCAGAGCCTGTGAGCCATAACTACTGAAGTCCATGCGCCTAGAGTCCATGCTCCTCAACAAGAGAAGCCACTGCAATGAGAAGCCCACACACCACAATGAAGAGTAGCCCCTGCTTGCCGCAACTAGAGAAAGTCTGCGCACAGCAACGAAGACACAATGCAGCCAAAAATTAAAAAAAAAAAAGAAAAAGACTCAAAGAGCACAATCCTGATGGATTTGACTATACAAAAATGAGGATTGTTCTTGAACTAAGGGTACATTAGACAAAGTAAGGAGACAAAGACAAACAGGGAGGAGATATATGAAACAACAAAACCCAGCAAGGGATTAATAATTAGATACATACAGACATGCAAATCAGAAGGAAAAATGTTAGAAACTCAATAGAAAAAAATAATAAATAAATAAAAATACAAGAATTTAATAGATAAATAGTTAATTATTCTGAGAATCTTCTGATATCTGGTGAATTTTGCTTGTTGTTTTTATTTTTCCTTATCCAATGATGTGTTAAATCATGTCCAAGTTCTATGTGGGTAGAAAGTTCTCCTCCTCTGCTTAGACCCTATGATTTGCTTCTATTCTCATTGCCAAGAGGCCATGAAAGCCCATGATGTCTTTAGGCTGCCAGAGTTGAGCAGATGTCCTCAGTGATAATGTATTTCCAGGGTTCACTAACTCATTGTGTACTCACTTTCCAGCATTTACTGGAATAGGTTATTTGTTTCCTTCATCACTAGCTTGGCTGGTTCTATAAAGAAATTAGCATGCTGACATCATTTATCATTTTAAAAGTTTGATGTTTCATGAACTTAGTAAACTGAGATGTTTGAAAAGCTTAAATATTTTCATCTATGAGATTTTTGTTTTCCATAATTATTCCATATGGAATTATATTTTCAAGACCAAATGTAAAATACATTTTAAAGTTTAAGGTAGTATATGCTGCCTTAGGTTTATTCCTCAAGTCGCATGTAATATGAACAGCATATATACCACAGTAATCAGAAATAATCAATTTTTCCCACAAGATACAAGTTTTAAAACTATAACCTATAATCCTCATAGAGTTCAGAGGCAGTGAATCATGTCACAAAGTGAGATAGTAGGGACGAAATTTGGGCATAACCCCTCCCCATCTTATCCTGCCTCAACCCAAGTAGCTCAACTTTTTCCTATTTTACAAATTGGAATTCTAAGCAATGTTTTATTTGAATAAATGACAATATCAGTTTAGAAATGGTTGATAATTACTGCTGAAAATCCCCATATTTTCTTCTAATGTTCTGGGCACTGATTCAACTCTAGAGGGGAATAATGATTATCTTCTTGAGAGTACTCTGGTTTGTCTGGTTAATTAGCTTCCTTCTGGAATAAAATTTATTCATTCATCCATCTTGAGAGCAGGTAATTAGGTGCTAATTCAAAGATTCTACAATATAACTTATTATATAAGAACTATGAATATATTTGATAACTATAAGGACATATATATATATATTATGTATTACAAGATTTATTAGTAAGGGGTTTTGTTCATACACTTGTTTAGATTATAAGACTTAAACAGTTCTGAATGTAGCATTAAAGTGTAGATGGTCTAGGAAGCAGAAGATCCACAAAATTTCTTGTTATCTGAAACGTGTATGGTGATTATGAGTCATTGTTAGCCTGTATGTGTAGTGTACAATGCTTACATAGACTTGAGAGTTAAACTGAAGGAGAGAACAAGAAGATGGACAGAAAAGCAATGAAATTTGAAAGAGAATTTAATCTTTTGGATGTTAACTAAATTGGCATAATAATGGAACTTAAAGCAGAAATTACAGTTTGAAATATGGTTATTGAATAAGTTTAGGATAATTTATAACTACATTAAACGGCTAATTCCTGACACTATATTAGACATCTCTGGGAAGGAAAACAGTAACATACTTGGAAAAGAGAGGGTGTCTTGACAGAGATCATGGGGAGGGAACATTTCTTAAAAATATGTAAAATTTCCACCAAAATGACAGAAAACATTTTTTTGCAAATATATCTTTTGGTCACTGAAATGCACCAGAATTTCACAAACTCTCTCTGTTTTTTTCACCTGCTGCAGATGGCAAAAAGTGTTTGGTTGCCAAAGGGGTAATCTCTTGAGAGGGTTGAAAAATAAATGATCTATTCTAAGATGACAGAGACCTGTTTTCTTACCAGCTGTTGAGTTTAGATATGGAATTCTAGGAGGAATTCCCAGAAGTGATTTTGTATCTGTTACAAGTTTATTAGAGAGAGGCATGATATATCTTAATGGTCATTTCCAAAGAGAGTGGTAACAATACTTAAGTTGGTCAGAATCTGACTGGTTAAAAATTAAGTGCTTGATTCTCTGTGCAAAGAGTTAACTGACTGACTGCAGATTAGCAGTTATCTTAAAGGAAGAAACATTTTTTAGATATAAGGATATTTTATACATACAAACATTAAGGTAAGAGAGATGATTTCCATCATTCTATAGATTTGACAAATCTAGTTCTATAATTAGATCATAATTTATGTCATCATGTTGGGAACTCTTAGGCAATTAAGATCAGATTTAATACTTCCTTTAATACTACCTAAAAATGTTGTTTGTGAGAATTAAAATCTACTTGCTCTCTAATGGAAAATTACAGATGATAGCAGATCTCATTTGCCACTGATAAATGGGAGGATAGAAAGTAGATTACCCATGAGAAAATATACCAATGAAAAATTATTGTTCAGAAGTAGCTCTTTGATTAAATATATTTTAAGGCCAAAGTATTCCATTTTAAAAATGTGCATTCTGGATTATCTGCCATTGAATCAGTAAGAGTTTCCTCTTATTTGTTACATTAACATTTCTTATTCTTAAAATCATTCTATTACATATTTAATTACGTTTCTAGCTCCTGATGGGAAAACAAGGACATCTCTCTCCTACTCCTTCAAAGTCATTATAGAAACTACATAGAAATGGTGTTACTTAATACTTATAAAATTTTTTCAACTCTAACACTGTTAGAGTATAAGAAAGTTTGCCATAGGAAAGTTTGAGTTATTTCAGCAATAGTGACAGCAGAAAGAATGTGAATGGGGAAGAAATCAGAGAAAATAATGGCCCAAGTCTCTAGGGATGTGAGGCTCTTCTCAAGGAGGCCTCAGTGAACTTCTAAGTCAAGAATCAACAAAGCAGAATGTGGAGGGTGAGTGAGAGGGGAAGCATCAGATTAATTCATTAAAGAACTATATTAAAGTAAGTTGGCTCTTAGGGCAACTTTTGTTTTACTCTCTGTAAATCAAGCATTGACTCTTGCTCACAGTACAAATCTTGAGAAGTTTTGTTAAATGAATTGATAGATACATATTTAGAAGAAATTAGAAAGGGTGTTTGTCCTACTAGTGTAGTGAACAGAGTGAGGTATCAATTGAACCCCTTCAACAGAAAAGGAGGAAAAAAATATATGGTGGGATAAGGGAGACAATTTGGTAGAGCAATAAAATACCCTGAATTGCTTCACATTTCCAGGGTAAAGCCCTATTTATTTGGCAGTTGGAATTTGTTCATTCTGTCTGCTTTCTTCACTTTGCATTCCCACTTGTGAAGCCTGCCTGTTAAAATATCAGTTTTAGTTATAAAAGATATTTCACGCTCCCATTCAAGAGAGAGGTTTGTTTGCAACCTATCTAATACCATCCTTTGCCAGCTACCTATTCTAACATCATCCTCCCTTAATAAATACGACTGAAGCACCAAGGACACAGCCTCTTAGTTAAACCATTAGCATGAAAGAGAAGGCCCACGAAGAACAGAAAGATGGACCCTAGGGGAAAAGATAATGTAGCTGTAAACATAAAAGCAAATTCCAATTAGTAACCTCAGAATCCTTGAATAAGTATTTCCTGCATAAAACTAAAGCTATCTAATGCGGAAAGGGGTGTGAGAGACATGTGGAGGAGAGTTCAGATTTCCTTATCTTCATAGTCATCCAAGGTGTTCCAGTCAAAGGCCATCCTAGAAGAGACAAAATCCAGCCAACCTCCAGACAGGTGTAAACATATCAGAGGACTTAGACAAGAACAACAAAGCAACTTCCTCAACTTTTTACTAATTGCAGACAGGTGAATGAGTTTAGCCAAGACCAGAAGAATGGCTCATCTAAACTGTATTTTCAAGAGCAATATTAAATGATCATAGTTTTAAGCCTTTGAATTGGAGGTCATTTTCTATGCAGCATTATTGGAACAATTGATAATATGATTTTTAATAGCACATTACTAAAATTGACCAACATGACATTAATTTAACAAGCTAAGTTTAAAAAACATTATTTGATCAGCTAAAATTATGATTAAATTATAGTGCAAGCAATGATATGCACTGTAGTTCTTAAATTCATGTCATATTATGAAACAATTTCTAAGATGTATGATTAGAAAAGGCAGAGAGAATGTTGAATACAACCATTTAGGTTTTGTTAAAGGCTACTCATGTTCATAAATATTTATCTCTACCTATACATGGACTTGTATGTGTAAATAAAATTTCTAGAGGTATATTCACAAAAATGTTGCAAGATTGCATCTTGGGAAAGGGTAGAGGAACTTGAGGGGAGAGGGAGAATTATATTATAGTTTATACAAATTATATTTCTAATATTTTGAATTTTTATTATTAGTTGAGCATGCATTTTTCAATTAAAAACAACAGAACTGAAACATAAACGTATTCATAGAGTTTAAAATTAACTGTAATTCAATGCATAAGCAAAATATAAATGTAACATATAAATAAATTTAATAAACTCTTGAACTATTTCTGTGTAAAGGCAACATATGTGGAACAGCTTGGGTTAAATGTAAAGACAGTCAAGTGAGGTAGAGGCAGCACCCAGGGCTCAATTCCTTTATTTTTAAAATGGATTCAATAGATAAGCTGTAAATTTTCTCTTGCAATGGAACATTCTCTATAAATACAGTGTTATGGAGAACTCCAAACACAAAAAGAATAAAATCAATTCAAAACATTGGGGTGATGAGCTCTCACCATTGAATCCATTTGGTCTCTCATTCGTCCACCTTCCACTCCAACCCTCTCCTCTGAAGGACCTGAGAGGGTCGTTGGCCTCTTTTGAAACAGCTGTTATGTCAAATATCTTCTTCCCTCAGTTCTTTGTCAAGTTTTCTTATCAGGTTATTCACAGTGTCACATTATTTACAAAATAACTCATTTTCACATTTTTTAAAGAAATCACCACTGTGGGAATGAGATACAGCTGTGTATAAATGGATAAAGAAGAAGAATTTTCTTTGAAACTTGAAATGAATTGTTATTATGCCAGCTTCATCCTCACCTGAACCACAAGGTGCTATAATTCTCAGCCATAACTCTCTCCACAGGGTAAAGCATTCACATGAGCAAGTTAATCATCTATTCCAAGTCCCAATTAATGCCCCAGCAGCAGTGGGAAAAAAAATTGCTGGCAACAAGTTTTGAGAAACTCCAAGATATTCGTTTAGAAACTTTCTCTTCTTTCCCCTCATTAATGCACAGCTTCTCTTAGAATATGTCATTTAACAGGCTGTCATAATTACAGTCTTTATATTAAAACTGGTTATATAGGTAATGAATCTGCTATAAAACAATTTAAACTCCACAGAAGTATACGAAGAAAAAAGTTTAAGATTTCTGATTTTTCATGTAGCTTCCAAAATCTGATTCGACTCCCCAGATGTAGGCACTGTTAATATGCAAGATATTTTCTATGTATACACAAATATACACACCAATTTTATGTGTATTATTGTGTGTGTATGCGTATGTACACAAATATCTATATAACTATAGCTCTATGTTATATAAACATATATGTATATTTCTGGAAGTAACTTTTTTCACTTATCAATATAATGTGGGCAAACGGTATTTGTTTTTCTCTTTCTGACATACTTCACTCTGTATGACAGACTCTGGGTTCATCCAACTCACTACAAATAACTCAATTTTATTTCTTTTTATGGCTCAGTAATATTCCATTTTATATATGTGCCACATCTTCTTTATCCATTCATCTGTCGATGGACACTTAGGTTGCTTCCATGTCCCAGCTATTGTAAATAGAGCTGCAATGAATGAACATTGTGGTACATGGCTCTTTTTGAATTATGGTTTTCTCAGGGTATATGCCGAGTAGTGGGATTGCTGGGTCATATGGTAGTTCTATTTTTACTTTTTCAAGGAACTTCCATATGGTTCTCCAAGGTGGCTCTAATAATTTACATTCCCACCAACAGTGCAAGAGAATTCCCTTTTCTTCACACCCTCTCCAGCATTTATTGTTTGTAGATTTTTTGATGATGGCCATTCTGACTGGTGTGGGGTGATACCTCATTGTAGTTTTCATTTGCATTTCTCTAATGATTAGTGATGTTGGGCATCCTTTCATGTGTTTGTTGGCAATCTGTAAATATTCTTTGGAGAACTGTCTATTTAGGTCTTCTGCCCGTTTTTGTACTGGGTTGTTTGTTTTTTTGATATTGAGCTGCATGAGCTGCTTGTAAATTTTGGAGATTAGTCCTTTGTCAGTTGTTTCATTTGCAAATATTTTTTCCTATTCTGAGGGTTTGTCTTTTAGTATAGTTTATGCTTTCCTTTGCTGTGCAAAAGCTTTTATGTTTCATTAGGTCTCATTTGTTTATTTTTGTTTTTATTTCCATTTGATAGGAGGTGAGTCAAAAAAGATCTTGCTGTGATTTATGTCATAGAGAGTTCTGCCTATGTTTTCCTCTAAGAGTTCTATAGTGTCTGGACTTACATTTAGGTGTTTAATCTGTTTTGAGTTTATTTTTGTGTATGGTGTTAGGGAGTGTTCTAATTTCATTCTTTTACATGTAGCCGTCCAGTTTTCCCAGCACCATTTATTGAAGAGGCTATCTTTTCTCCATTGTATATTCTTGCCTCCTTTGTCAAAAATAAGGTAACCATATGTGTGTGGGTTTATCTCTGGGCTTTCTATTCTGTTCCATTTATCTATATTTCTGTTTTTGTTCCCGTACCATACTCTCTTGATTACTGTAGCTTTGTAGTATAGTCTGAAGTCTGGGAGCCTGATTCCTCCAGCTCCATGTTTCTTTCTCAAGATTGCTTTGGCTATTTGGGGTCTTTTGTGTTTCCATACAAATTGTACAATTTTTTATTCTAGTTCTGTGAAGAATGCCATTGGTAGTTTGATAGGGATGCACTGAATCTGTAGATTGCTTTGGGTAGTATAGTCATTTGCACATTGTTGATTCTTCCAATCCAAGAACATGGTATATCTCTCCATCTGTTTCTGTCATCTTTAATTTCTTTCATCAGTGTCTTATAGTTTTCTGCATACAGGCCTTTTGTCTCCTTAGGGAGGTTTATTCTTATGTATTTTATTCTTTTGGTTGCAATGATAAATGTGTTTTCTTAATTTCCCTTTCAGATTTTTCATCATTAGTGTATAGGAATGCAATAGATTTCTGTTCATTAATTTTGTATCCTGCTACCTTACCAAATTCATTGATTAGCTCTAACAGTTTTCTGGTAGCATATTTAGGATTGTCTATGTGTAGTATCATCTCATCTGCAAATAGTGACAGCTTTATTTCTTCTTTTCCAATTTGGATTCCTTTTATTTGTATTTCTTCTCTGATTGCTGTGGCAAAAACTTCCAAAATTATGTTGAATAACAGTGGTGAGAGTGGGCAACGTTGTCTTTTTCCTGATCTTAGTGGAAATGCTTTCAGTTTTTCACTATTGAGCTCAATGTTGGCTGTGGGTTTGTCATATATGGCCTTTATTATGTTGAGGAAAGTTCCCTCTATGCCTACTTTCTGCAGGGTTTTTATCATAAATGGGTGTTGAATTTTGTTGAAAGCTTCTTCTGCATTTTTTGAGATGATCATATGGCTTTTCTCCTTCAATTTGTTAATATGGTGTATCACATTGATTGATTTGCATATATTGAAGAATCCTTACATCCCTGGGATAAACCCCACTTGCTCATGGTTATGATCCTTTTAATGTGCTGTTGGATTCCGTTTGCTAGTATTTTGTTGAGGATTTTTGCATCTGTGTTCATCAGTGATATTGGCCTGTAGTTTTCTTTCTTTGTGACATCTTCGTCTGGTTTTAGTATCAGGGTGATGGTGGCCTCACAGAATGAGTTTCGGAGTGTTCCTCTCTCTACTATATTTTGGAAGAGTTTGAGAAGGATAGGTGTTAGCTCTTCTCTAAATGTTTGATAGAATTTGCCGGTGAAACCATCTGGCCCTGGGCTTTTGATTGTTGGAAGATCTTAATCACAGTCTCAATTTCAGTGCTTGTGATTGGTCTGTTTATATTTTCTATTTCTTCCTGGTTCAGTCTTGGAAGGTTGTGCTTTTCTAAGAATTTGTCCATTTCTTACAGGTTGTCCATTTTATTGGCATATAGTTGCTTGTAGTAATCTCTCATGATCTTTCGTATTTCTGCAGTGTCAGTTGTTACTTCTTTTTCATTTCTAATTCTATTCATTTAAGTCTTCTTTTATTTCTTGATGAGTCTAGTTAATGGGTTATTAATTTTGTTTATCTTCTCAAAGAACCAGTTTTTAGTTTTATTGATCTTTGCTATTGTTATATTCATTTCTTTTCATTTATTTCTGATCTGATCTTTATGATTTCTTTCCTTCTGCTAACTTTGGGGGGGGTTTGTTTTTCTTTCTCTGATTGCTTTAGGTGTAAGGTTAGGTTGTTTATTTGAGATGTTTCTTGCTTCTTGAGGTAGGATTGTATTGCTGTAAACTTCCCTCTTAGAACTGCTTTTGCTGAATTCCGTAGGTTTTGGGTCGTCATGATTTCATTGTCAATTCTTCTAGGTATTTTTTGATTTCCTCTTTGATTTCTTCAGTGATCTCTTGGTTATTTAGTAGTGTATTGTTTAGCCTCCATTTGTTTGTATTTTTTTTACGGATTTTTTCTTTAATTGATATCTAGTCTCATAGTGTTGTTGTCAGAAAAGATACTTGATAGGATTTCAATTTTCTTAAATTTACCAAGGCTTGATTTGTGACTCAAGATATGATCTATCCTGGAGAATTTTCCATGAGCACTTGAGATGAAAGTGTATTCTGTTGTTTTTGGATGGAATGTCCTATAAATATCAATTAAGTTCATCTTGTTTAATGTATCATTTAAAGCTTGTGTTTTTATTTATTTTTATTTTGGATGATCTGTCCATTGGTGAAAGTGGGGTATTAAAGTCCCTTACTATGATTGTGTTACTGTTGATTTTGCCTTTTATGGCTGTTAGCATTTGCCTTATTTATTGAAGTACTCCTATATTGGGTGCATAAATATTTACAATTGTTATATCTTCTTCTTAGGTTGATCCTTGATCATTTGTAGTGTCTTTCTTTGTCTCTTGTAATAGTCTTTATTTTTAAGTCTATTTTGTCTGATATGAGAATTGCTACTGCAGCTTTCTTTTGATTTCCATTTGCATGGAATATCTTTTTCCATCCCATCACTTTCAGTCTGTATGTGTCCCTAGGTCTGAAGTGGGTCTCCTGTAGACAGCATATATATGGGTCTTGTTTTTGTATCCATTCAGCCAGTCTATGTCTTTTGGTTGGACATTTAATCTACTTCCATTTATGGTAGTTATTGACATGTATGTTCCTATTACCATTTTCTTAATTTTTTTGGTTTGTTATTGTGTTTCCAACTTAGAGAGCTTCCTTTAGCATTAGTTGTAAAGCTGGTGTGATGGTGCTGAATTTTTTTAGCTTTTGCTTGTCTGTAAAGATTTTAATTTCTCCATCAAATCTGAATGAGATCCTTACTGGGTAGAGTAATCTTGGTTATAGGTTTTTGCCTTTCATCACTTTAAGTATGTCCTGCCACTCCCTTCAGGCTTGCAGAATTTCTGCTGAAATATCAGCCCTTAACGTTATGGGGATTCCCTTGTATGTTATTTGATGTTTTTCCCTTGCTGTTTTTAATAGTTTTTCTTTTTATTTAATTTTTGATAGTTTGATTAATATGTGTCTTCACGTGTTTCTCTTTGGACTTATCCTGCATGGGACTCTATGTGCTTCCTGGGCTTTATTGACTATTTCCTTTCCCATGTTAGGGAGGTTTCAACTATAATCTCTTCAAATATTTTCTCAGACCATTACTTTTCCTCTTCTTCTTCTGAGACCTCTATGATTAGAACGTTGGTGCATTTAATGTTGTCCCAGAGATCTCTGAGACTGTCCTCAAGTCTTTTCATTCTTTTTTCTTTATTCTGCTCTGTGGTAGTTATTTCCAATATTTTATCTTCCAGGTCACTTATCTGATCTTCTGCCTCAGTTATTCTGCTATTGATTCCTTGTAGAGAATTTTTAATTTCATTTATTGTTTGTTCATCATTGTTTGTTTGCTCTTTAGTTTTTTTCTAGGTCCTTGTTAAACATTTATTGTATTTTCTCCATTCTATTTCCACGATTTTGGATCATCTTTACTATCATTACTCTGAATTCTTTTTCAGGTAGACTGCCTATTTCCTCTTCATTTGTTTGGTCTGATGGGTTTTTACCTTGCTTCTTCATCTGCTGTGTGTTTCTCTGTCTTCTCATTTTGCTTAACTTACTGTGTTTGGGGTCTCCTTTTCATAGGCTGCTGGTTAGTAGCTCCTGTTATTTTGGTGTCTGCCCCCAGTGGATAAGTTTGGTTCAGTGGGTTGTGTAGGCTTCATGATAGAGGGGACTGGTGCTTGTGTTCTGGTGAATGAGGCTGGATCTTGTCTTTGTGGTGTGCAGGACCATGTCCGTTGGTGTGTTTTGGGATGGCTGTGACCTTATTATGATTTCCGACCTCCTCTCTGCTAATTTCTGGCCTCCTCTCTGCTAATGGGTGGGTTTGTGTTCCTGTCTTGCTAGTTGTTTGGCATAGCGTGTCCAGCACTGTAGCTTGCTGGTCATTGAATGGAGCTGGGTCTTTGCGTTTATATGGAGATCTCTGGGAAAGCTTTCACTGTTGGATATTACGTGGAGCCGGGAGGTCTCTGGTGGACCAATGTCCTGAACTCAGCTCTCCCACCTCAGAAGCATGGCCCTGACACCTGTCCAGTGCACCAAGACCCTGTCAGCCACACAGCTCAGAAGAAAATCGAGAAAAAAAGAAAGGAAGAAAGAAGGAAAATAAATTAATTAAAATAAAAATTATTAAAAATAAAAAATTAAAGAGTAATAAAAAGAGAAAGAAAGAAGAGAGCAACCAAACCAAAAAACAAAAAAATCCACCAATGATAAAAGAACTAAAAACTATACTAAATAAATAAAGGACAGAACCCTAGGACTAATTCTAGAAGCAAAGCAAAAGGTATACAAACAAAATCATACATAGAAGCATACACATACACACTCACATAAAAAGGAAAAAGGAAAAAATGTATATATCTATATATAAAGAAAAAGGGAGAGAGCAACCAAATCAATAAACAAATCTACCAATGATAATAAACTCTAAATACTAAACTAAGATAAACATAAAACCAGAAACAAATGTAGAAAGCAAATCCCAAGTCTACAGTTGCTCCCAAAGTCCACTGCCTCAGTTTTCGGATGACTTTTTGTCTATTTAGGTATTCCAGAGATGCAGGGTATATCAAGTTGATTGTGGAGATGTAATCCACTGCTGCTGAGGCTGCTGGGAGAGATTTCCCTTTCTCTTCTTTGTTCTCACAGCTCCTGCTGTTCAGCTTTGGATTGGCCCCGCCTCTGCGTGTAGGTCGCCTGAGGGCATCTGTTCTTTACTCAGACAGGACGGGGTTAAATAGCAGCTGATTAGAGGGCTCTGGCTCACTCAGGCCAGCGAGAGGGAGGGGTACGGAATGCGGCAGCAGAGGCCAGCATGATGTTGCAACAGCCTGAGGTGTGCTGTGTGTTCGCCCAGGGAAGTTGTCCCTGGATCATGGGACCCTGGCAGTGGCGGGCTGCACAGGCTCTTGGGAGGGGAAGGGAGGTGTGGATAGTGACCTGCACTTGCACACAGGCTTCTTGGTGGCTGCAGCAGCAGCCTTATCATCTCATGTCCATCTCTGGTGTCCGTGATGATAGCCACGGCTTGCCCCTGTCTCTGGAGCTTGTTTAGATGGTGCTCTCAATTCTCTCTCCCCGCGCACCCCAAACCAATGGTCTCTTTCCTCCTAGGCACTTCCAAACTTTTTCCCAGACTCCTTCCCGGCTAGCTATGGTGCACTAGCCCTCTTCAGGCTTTCATGCAGCCAACCCCAGTCCTCTCCTTGGGATCTGAACTCCAAAGCCCGAGCTTCAGCTCCCAGCCCCCACCCGCCCCGGCGGGTGAGAAGACAAGACTCTTGGGCTGGTGAGTGCCAGTCGGCACCGATCCTCTGTGTGGGAATCTCTCCACTTTGCCCTCCGCACCCCTGTTAATGTGCTCTCCCCTGTGGCTCCAAAGCTTGCCCTCTGCCACCCCCTGCCTCCACCAGTGAAGGGCCTTCCTAGTGTGTGAAAACTTTTCCTCCTACACAGCTCCCTCCCAGAGGTGCAGGGACATCCCTATTCTTTTGTCTCTGTTTATTCTTTTTTCTTTTGCCCTACCCAGGTATGTGGTGAGTTTCTTGCCTTTTGGGAAGTCTGAGGTCTTCTACCAGCGTTCAGTAGGTGTTCTGTAGGAGTTATTCCACATGTAGCTGTATTTCTGATGTATTTGTGGGGAAGAAGGTGATCTCCACATCTTACTCCTCCACCATCTTGAAGGTCTCCCCCCATTAGCATATTAATCATAGATATTTTAAAATCCCTGATGGATTGTTCCAATATCTGGGTTGTATCTGAGTGTCTGTAGCTACCAAGGATTCTATACTCTAAATGCTAGCTGACACTAAACCTTCAGAGGTTTATTAATAAAATCTTCTTATTCTCTTTTATGACAGTCCTGTATTTGTCTCTTGCTCTGCCCCAGGTAGCCTAGCATATTTGACCACATCTCTCTTTGATGGTTTCTACTTCTCTTTATATTTAAGGCTAGCTGATTGCCCTCTGATCTCAGCTCAAGAAAATATATGGATTTGTAAATCACCCTTCTTTCTCCTAGGTGCTAAGATGGGAGCAGCACTCTTTCCTGTTTTCTACATCCTTTAAACAAACTGGAATTCTTAGTTACCAATTTTTAATTATCATTTTTTTATACTTTTGTTTCTTGACTTAACAGCTTTAGGTAGTAACTAGAAATTTTCATTGAGTAAATGAATCTATTTATATTATATTTTACCACTTCTACCCTCTCCACACCTTCTAATTAGAATAAATTTTTCTAGTTATTCTGATGATTGTCATTACCTAAAACACAACCTTTAAATCTCTATTTCTTAATTTATAAATTGTAGACATATTCTACTTCTAAGTATGAATGTTGAGAATTTAGAGCACTTTCACTCTCACATGAATTACAGATTTGTAATTTTTTTTAATTGAGATATAATTGACATATAACATTGTATTGGTTTTAGATATACAACATAATGATTTGATATATGTAAATATTGTAAAATGGTCACCACAATAAATTTAGTTAACACCCATACCCACACAAGGTTGGGAATTTTTTTCTTGTGATGAGAACTTTTAAGCTCTACACTTAGCAACTTTCAAATACACAATACAGTATTGTTAACTATAGTCACCATGCTGTATATTGCATCCCCAGGACTTTTTGTCTTATAATGGGAAGTATGTACCTTTTGACTACCTTCACTCATTCTGCCCACCCTCTAATCCCCACTTCTGGCAACCACCAATCTTCTCTGTATCTATGAGTTCCGTGTTTTTATTAGATTCCAGGTATAAGTTTAGATTCCACATCTAGTATTTGTTTCTCTCTGACTTCTTTCACTTAGCCTATTGCTGTCCAAGCCCACCCACGTTGCAGCAAAAGACAGGGTTTCCTTCTTTTTATGACTGAGTAATATTCCATTATATGTATATACCACAGTTCTTTATCCATTCATCATTGATGGACACTTTGTTTTTTCATGCCTTGGCTTTTGTAAATAATGCTTCAGTGAATGTGGGGTGGGGGGCGCAGATATCTTTGTGAGACAGTGATTTTTATCCTTCAAATAAATACCCAGAAGTGGAATTCCTGGATCATATGGTAGTTCTACTTTTAATTTTTTGAGGAACCTCCATACTAGTTTCCATAGTGGCTGTACCAAATTACATTTTCATCATCATAATATTCTAATTTTTGTTTTTGTGAGTAGTTATCTTTATTATTTTTAAAAAAATAGCATTGGTTGAGTCTACAGCACTATAAAGATGAAAAACATTATGTGTTTATTCTTTATTTCTGCTCCCTCCTCCAAAATATTGATAGTTAATTTTAAATGTGCAAGCTTTTTAATACTTATACTCAATTTGTCCACATTTTTCTAAAGATAGTTTCTAAATATGTAATCTAATGAACGGATTTTATGATAGTAATTTGTTAAGACCACTAAACCAAGAAACAATACTATGCCTAATATGTGCACACTTGATTGTGTATACAATAATAAAGATGTGCACAGAGACTGATTGTTTTTCAGACTACCAAGTGGAATTTTCACCTGAGTGTCTATCTTCACACATCCATGTCATTCTAAATTGCAATTAAGGGAAAAGATACCCATCTGTATATAAAACACTAAGCATTTAAAGAGTACATAAGAATTTGAAATGTACATTTTTTATGTCTTTTCTCTGTGTAACCAACTATTGCTGAAAATAGCTACAGATTGATGTAGCTCAAATGCTCTTACTTTTTATAAATATATACAAATCAAGCAGCTATAATAGACATAACACTACATGTACAACATTAGTTTTCATGTCACAAAGAGCCTGAGTATCTGTTATTTGTAAACTATTTTTACTTTGCTTTGGGTTGTAAATTCTTTTAATTCAGTTTTATGATTTATACGAATCCAGTTTTAGTTCTTATGGCTATCTGAATGTAATAGAGATACACAATCCCCCACACAATGCCTCTACATTCACTTACTGTAGACTTGACTGAAAATGTTTTGTAAGAGACCCACTCCAAAGCTTTAAAATTCTTAGACATAAATGGTATATTTTATACCTAAAACTCAAAGTGCAAAAGAAATTGCAATATCTAAACTGACAATGAAAACTGAGTGGCCTTGGTGAAATAGAGGTTGCTACCAGCTTCATAACTAGTTAGTGGGTACATATTCTGGGGGAGTTAATAGTTTGTCAAATTTGCCATGCAGCAAATTGGTCTTATGAAGAATGGCTATTGGTGAATGAATTTTCTGAAAATTGATCTGGGGCATTTAGATCACCACCCCAAAATGATAATCCAGGAAGGCATCCTCACCACGTTGACAAACTATTGAAAGTAGCATGCAAGGATATACAGATACACTTGAATGGAATGTCTTGAGAATACAATGTCATGCCTATAGGTTTGCATTGCTGCTGTGAAGAGTATTTTCTAAAATTTGAAATATGAATATAGATTGCTTTTTGAATTATGTCAAATAAATGAATGGAAAAGCATATAAATTAGTAACATTTATAATATTAAATCTGATTTCAAGTATTTTATCCATAGGTCACTTTCAGTCCAGTCATTTTTTTTACTTCTATTTTGAATCACCTCCCAATTCATATGTCTTATTAAGGTACACCAAAAATTACCTATTTGAATAAATTTTCACTTAACATTAATTTGAGGTAAGATATAGATTGGGAAAACAAATGAATTATGATAGTTTTGAGCATACCCATTCTAATAGATTCACATAATGGTGCCAATTAATTAAAGAAAGAGTTGTAAAATACCATATTCCCTCTTTTTATGCTTGTGTTTCCCTTTATTAATCTTTATGAAGAACTCCAAAACTGGTTAATTCTTTCATAGTATTTTCTTTTCATATGATTTTTTTCTTGTACTGACATTGTATTTTTTTTCTTTCTTCAGAGAACCATAAATTGCATTTTTGTGCCTTCTTTCTGGTTTTGCTGCTTGGGTTACACAATCCTACTTCAAGAACTGCTTGATCCATAACCATGTGACTTTGTGTAGTTTATTTCAGGCTTTTCTTTTCTACCTTCAGCTCTCCAAATGTGTCTATTTTCTGTTACTTGATTTATGAGTTAGATTTCTTATCCTGAATCAGAAAATTTGGCTTCAATCTCTAGTTGACGTCCATTTCATTTTCTTTGGGCTTAATCTTCCTGTGTTTGTATTAATGTCTTCCTCCTCCAGTCCCCTTTCCCCCCATAGTTAGACTTCACACAAAGCTGTGTGCTCAAAAATAAACATGCTCTGTCTCACTCACTCTGTAAGAGCTGTCTTCCTCCTGCTGCTTTCTTGCTGTACTTCTTGTTTATCTCTAGCTACTTTACACTGTGCCTCTTATCTTTTCTCATCACAACATGAAACCCATCTTCTTTATTTTTTCACTTCTATCCTTAAAACGTCTCTTATTCCCTTTGTCTTTTATTTATTTATTTTAATTAATTAATTAATTTATTTATTTTTGGCTGCATTAGGTCTTCGTTCCTGCATGCAGGCTTTCTCTAGTTGCGGCCAGCAGGGGCTACTCTTCGTTGTGCACAGGCATCTCATTGAGGTCGCTTCTCTTGTTGCGGAGCACAGGCTCTAGGCACGTGAGCCTCAGTAGTTGTGGCTCACGGGCTCTAGAGCGCAGGCTCAATAGCTGTGATGCATGGGCTTAGTTGCTCCATGGCATGTGTGATCTTCCTGGACCAGGGCTCAAACTTGTGCCCCCTGCATTGGCAGGTGGATTCTTAACCACTGCACCACCAGGGAAGTTCCCCCTTTGTCTTTTAGAGCCCCAGAAGACTCCCCTGCAGGTGGTATGAACTGAGACATTTATTTATTTATTTTTACCCCCTTGAGCCAATGAAAGAGGTCACACTTTGCCTGCCCAGCTTTATTAAGGAATGTACTGGGGAAGCTTGAATAGCTATATTCTTTTAATCACAATAGCTATACCTATTTCCAATTTTAGAGGAAGAACTGAGAGTTAGTTTGAATAAATATTAAGAACATTGGCTTTGGACTCAGACTTCTTTTGGACTCCCAATTCTACCACTCACAGGTTTTGGTTCTTAGGGAAATTCATTTATCCTTTCTCAGTCTATGTTTTTTTCATTTGTAACAATATTAGTAGGTATGGTAACTTGTAGTCTGTGTGTATATGTGTGAATTAAATGATATTTATAACACTTTCCTGAATGTCTGGCACATTAACACTTAATAAATAAATTCTGTAATTAGTAATTATTACTTCTAATATATAATTGTTCTTTGTATCATAGAGTGTTTCTGGTTAAACATCACATTAAGTTGTAGTCCTAGGCCTCATATTGAGAATTATTGGGGCAAAATTTTGTAATTATTTTTCTCTCCCCTCACTCAGTGCAGTCACCCATAAAGTAGATAACTTACCCTCCACTTGCTAGAGCTCTATTTTATAATTCTATTACCTAGACCAAGTCCCAAAATTGTGTACTATTTTAACAATATCTGTTAATTTGTCCCAATTTACCTTAATTAGTTCCCAATTTCTCCTGTGTCCACTGTGTTATTTTAAGAAAGAAACCACAATTTTTGTTTTTGACCTACTAAGTTGAATCTCATTGAACTGGTCCTTTTTTCAATGATAAAAAATTTTAGATGACTTTTGTTGTTCTCTAATTTAGATCTTTCATTAAACCCCTAAGCAATTGAATTACTTTAATAGCAATTTCAGATTTATTTAACTTGAATATTTATGACCCAGTACATTGTTTCTTTCTGAGAAGATGTGCTAATATTTATAAAAATGACCCTGACAACTTCTTCTTGTACAGGAGTCTTTCTGCTCCTCTTCTCCCCTCCAGCAGGGCTTAATATTGTTTACTTTCATCTGTTCCTCTTTTCAAACCTCACCCCTCATGGCCTTTTAAGAGAAACCTGGCAAACAAGAACACCTTTTTTCTTTCTTCTTACTCTGTAATTTTTTTTCTCGCCAATCTACTTCCCATCTTTTTTCCATTCTCCATTATTTTGACTTCTTTACTCTTTCAGTTGTAGGTAATTTGTGATCTTGTCCTTACTCTTTATTCAGATGAGCAGGGAAATTTTGGACTCCACATGTCTTGTTTAGTATCGCTCTCCTCCTGATGCTCTTCTGGAAGCTTTCTTTCTACCAGGTTTTTATCATGGCTTGTGACTCCATCATGATTTAACTGCTGCACCTCCCACTACAGCTCCACATGTCCTTCATCACTGCCATTTGTTCTTCTTGGCTTTCCTCAGGATCCATGACCTCTGATAGGGGATGCCACTTAGAATTTGCAGCAGTTTTCGTTTTTTTAAAGATAATTTGTGTAAAAGTTTATCCCACTCCCCAAAGTGACATTCAGAAAAATCGAAAAGTCATCTTTTACAGAGAATTCATCACCTGATTTATACTTTCGTATAGTTATACTTTCCAGCCTTGTACTTTAATTAATGCTTTAAAAAAATAGAGAGCACATTCTGCATGACCTGGACATTTCAGCTTACTTACCACTTTTCTTTCAAGTAAAGTTAAACATTGAGATCCTTTCCTGGTATGAACAGGTTTAATGCTTCTAGAACTGGGATTATGATTCCACCAAGGGTAGTTCAAAGAAGTAGTGAATATATATATTCACTACTATATATATAATATATTATATATATAATGTTTAATATTAGACAGGAACAGAATAGATGGCTGGTTGTCTTGACTTCATTGTAAGAATATTTATAAAATAGACAGTCTAAGATTTTCATGATGTAAAAATCTTATTAAAAGACATTCATGAGTGTTATAGGTTTAAGCAACACTAGCAAAGCTTTTCAACTCAGTAGCCCAGATTTCATAGAACACTTGTGCCTATCTCATAGAATCTTGTACCAGATTTCACACAGAGCTAGCATGGTACCAAAGAAAATCTCCATCATCCTTCTTTTCTTTAACAGCTGATCATATTCTTCCATAAGGCTTTCTCTAAACACATTGTACAGAATTCCTAAGGATGTGGCTTGTAACAACTTTTCAGTAGTGCATGGTGTGACATCACCATACACACACACACAGACACACACACACACACACACACACACACACGGCTGATAGTTGAGAACCCATTCACAGAACAGCATGGGAACGCACAAGCCTTTCAAAGAGTCACAATGTAATTTTGCAATGTGGCAAATTGCGATCCACGGGAGATGATGGCAGCCAAAGGAGAAACTCTCCTTTGCAAGATTTAGGAGGGGAAGTCAAGGGCTTTATGAGGCAGAATCTTTTTTTTTTTCCTTCACAGTAAAGAAGCTCTATAATGAGTGTTTCCACAGCCATTGCCGAGTCATGGCTGAAAGAATCAGGTTGGTAGGTTTAAAGGGTATTTTACCTCCAAAAATTCTGGTAAGATATTTTCCCTGAGTTTTTCACCTCACTGCTTTTACTAGATGCCAGATGTGGAGGCTATATGGTGACAACCAGATGATACAGCTTGTCTATGAGAGAAAGGGTGTGTGTTTAATCCACATGCAAATGAGCACTGAAGAGTTTAACAATGAGCTCCTGGAATACAGCAAGCAGGTAAGGTGAAGTCACAGCAGCTGCTTTGGTGGAACAAAGTTGGAGTTTCTTGATAACTGAAAGAGGAAACGACTATACAGGGAAGGGAAGATGAGAAATATAGGTGATTTTTGCAAGTAACATTTAACATCTAAGGTGATATTTTCCCAGTATCATCTTTTTGATAATATTGAAGAAGAGAGGAGATGAATAAAACCAGTCCCACCACAGATGAAGCAGGCAATCTAGAAAGAGCACTTTGTGGAAGGCATTCCATTGAAAAGAGCTTCTGAAAAGACATTAACAGATTTTCTTTCCCTACATTTGCTATTTCACAAGTACAGGAAATATAAATTGTAGTAGATATAACTAGAAGAAAAGAAATTATTGATGAAATATGTGTAGTCAACTATTTATCCTTCTTTAAATACTGATCTTTAAGAAGTTTCAGACAGAAAGATAATTTTCTTTAATTAATATACTGGCTCTGAATAAAGAAAGTAAGCAGTCTGCTATTGTCCAGCATGAATCAATGTGTATAAAAGCAGATAAAAAACAATCATGACAGTAAAGGAAGAAGAACATCTTGACAGGGTAAGGAAGGAGATTTTTCTCAGAAAATCATAACTAATGATTTCCACCAAAGCCCAAAGAAAAGTGACTTGTAATTAGCATAAGAATCACACTATAGTGACGTGTACATTTTTTTCATTTTTTCTATACATTTAGGCTTATGTTCAATGTTTTAAAACACTGCTCATTTCTCAGTGTGTTTAATTATTTAGAAACTAAATTTAAAATTATTTTTATAAGATTGCTAATTGAAAATAATGGTTAGACAGTACAATGGGAGTTACCTGAACAAGAAGAATCTAACTGAGAATTTTATTCAACATATTTTTGGGGGCAGATAATCTCAGTTCCACTTTTTGTATGGTGTCTGAAAAGGTATAATTTCCATTTGGACAGGTCAACCAATGTGCCTTATATTTCCAGAGATTTTGTGTTCAAGGGTTAGGCCAATTTATTACTGGATTGTGTTTATATTTGAGGAAAAAAAATGCCACTAACTACTGTTGTCTGACATCCTATTTGTCAATCCTAGACAATCTTGCACTTTCCTGTTAATTTTTTTCTATAAATCAACATTTAGTTATTTCCTATTAAAATTTTTTCAAATGTTTCTACTTCAAGTTTTATTACCCAGTAGTTGGGATTATGGCAAGTTTTAAAAAATTCTTTCCCTGTCAGTAAAACATCTCTAATAATTCTTTAACTCGTATTCCTTTTCCAGCTGTGTCCGGAGAGAGATTGTTCTTGCAACTATGTTTTGCATTGAGGCGGGGCCTGTTTAAACAGTTAAAGCCATTAGTATGTGAGTGGAAGTAATGAGTGTCATTTCCAGAGGCCCCCCAAACCTCTTGCACAATCCTCCATGGTCTCTCATTTCCCTTATTTGCCAGCTGGTTGCAGACTCTAGTTGAAGGTACCAAGGCTCTAGAGGTGTGACTAGCAAATTTTTTTTTTTTCTGAAAAGGCCAGATAGTAAATTATTTGCTTGTCATACACATTGTTTTTTTTAAATAGCTGTTAAAAACGCAAAAAACACTCTTTGTCCACATGCCTTACAAAAACAGGTTTGGGGCCCAAATTGTTCCATGGGTCGTAGTTTTCCGACTTTTGCTCAAGATGGTGGATGAACTTCATGGCAGAAATCTGAATTCCTAAATGACTCCATGGAGCAGTACCCTGCTTACCCCTTTCTTCAGCCCACAGTGGACTAGGATACAAGCATTACACTTCTGAGATTTGAAAGTTGTTTGTTTTACCTGTTTCTTTGGCATAATATATTCTCTTTTATCTAATGCTTGATCCTATTATGATCTAACCTGAAACTGAGCTGCAATATTTTTCCCAATTGCCTCTTAAATTTGCTGTTTAATAGCCTTCAGATATTTCTAGTGTGCTTTTAATTCCATTCCCTATTGTAGTTGACCAATCTGTTTACATTTAACACTTTTAATCTTACTTTGTATCCATCCAGATTCTTGATCAGTGAATATTTTCTGCTTTTCCTCCTATTTGACAGCATCTTTCTGGAATTCAGGTACCCAAACTGTTGATAGCAGTAGAGAACTGGTAGAAGGTTATTACCAAGTAACATGATCTTGACGTTTGTGAACACTAAGTACTTCAATGCTTCCCGTAAGTAGCCCTATCACTCTAACCTGCAAAACCATTTGTTGGTTTCCTCTTTCAAAATGAACAACAAAACTCTGCCAGCCTGGGACCGGGCAGTGAGATAAGCTAAAAGTAAGCTGTATCAGGCAGCTGTCATGTTAGATTCTGGCCTTGTTGGGCACTTTAGAGAATTCAGGTGTTTAGATTAGTAAGCCAGACAAAACTTTTAGTTCATTTCATACGTGATGGCATATCACTCACACATACAAAAATGATTGCACTCTAAACGATAATGACAAAAACTCTAGCTCAAAAAAGAAGTTTGGCATGAAAATGGATAAGTGTGTTGTTGCCGCTGAACAAATTATCACAAACTTTGTGACTTTAAACAAGACAAATTTATTATCTCACAATTTCCATGGGTCAGGAGTCTGGGTGTTAATTAGCTGGTTCCTCTGATCACATCTCAGAGGGTGAAATCAAGCTGCTGGCTGGGGCTACGATCCTCACATGAGGCCTGGGGGCCTTTTCCAAGCTTGTTGGTTGTTGGCAGAATTCACTTCCTTGTGGTTTTAGGGCTAAAGGTCTCTGTTTTCTTGCAGGCTGCCAATTCAGGGTCACAATCAGCTTCTAGAGGCTGTCCTCCATCAGCAGTTCAAAAAGTAACTGTCTGTTTTTTTTCTTCGAAGTCAGCAGTAGTGTTTTTGACTTCTTTTGCTGCATCTGTTCTGTCTCTAGGTGGAGAAACTTTGCTGTTTTGAAGTGTTTGTGTGATTAGATTGGGCCCACCTGGATAATCTCAGATTATCTCCCTATTTTAAAGTCTGTAATTTCAATCACATCTGCAAGGTCACCCCTTTTTCTTGTCAAATGAAGTAACATATTCACTGGTTCCAGGAATTAGGATGAGGACAGTGTTTTTTTTTGGGGGGGGGTGGGGCACGGCACATTATACCTACCAGAATGGAGCTTCAGGAGAAACACACAATTCTAAATATATTTTGAAAGGTATAATTCTTGTTAGTGTCTGTGCTTTCTTCATAAAGCACTTAGAAAACTTTCTGAAACAAAATAAAAAATACAACTGTGGCACAATATGCTACAAATTAGAGCTTATGATTTAGATAACAGAATTCCCATCAATTGTCCTTCTCATATTGAAAAAATAATTTAAAACTTTTTTGTTTATTAATTTTTTCATCCTGCCAGGAAGAATTTTGAAAGACTCTGAAATGAAAAAATAATTAATGTGTGTCCTGTCTGGTTCACGTATATGTGTATATCTGTCTATTATCGACTTTGAGTTTTTAAATTATAGAATACTGATCATAATGCAAATTATTCTTGTATAAGAAATGCAAATTAGTTGTGACCAGTGAAATGCAAGTGATTATTGCCCTGTGGATCGACCCATTTTGCATCTATTTGTAAATTTATTTCAGAATTCATTATTCTCTCTTTTTATGTATGGTTCTTAGAATTCTCCTCTGAATTTGTTGCAACATATTACTGTTCTCCACATTAACTGTTGAGTTAGGTAATATCTTGGACATGTGTTCATTCTGTATTTGTGTAATAATCATGATTTTATCCTTTTAAAAAAAGTGATCCTTTAACAATTTTCAGCATGGAAACAACCATTCTTTCTTTGTTTTCTACATTCTTACCTTCTACCTCAAGGCTATTCTTCAGTTGGAGGCTTTTCGAAAAGGACCTCTCATTGGGAGATTCCCCTATTTGGTGTGAGATAGCCCTAAGGTCATACGAGAAAGCTGAAAGGTCTAGGTCAGTGCTCTCCAACAGAAAGGTAATGGAAGTCACAAATGTGAGACACTTAGATAATTTTAGGTTTTCTAGTAGCAATATTTTAAAAACTAAAAAGAAATAGGTGATGCTAATTTTAATAATCTAATCTATTTAACCCAATATATACAAAATATCTTTATTTCAACAGATAATCAATAAAATAGTTAATGTTACTTTACATTTTTATTCTAATTCTTCAAAATCAGGTGTGTATTTTTTTTTAGGTGTGTATTTTACACTTACATCTCGATTCAAACTGTCTACTTGTTAATTGTTCAATAGCCACATATAGCTATTGGCCTGCATATTGAGCTGTTGCAGCTCTAGCAATACCTTGAATTCTATTCATTTTCAAAACAATTCTCCTAGGCTTTAATTAACTTTGAGCACCCAATATATTTCTCATAAATTCCTTTTTTTAAAAAAACTGTGATAGCCCTAATATTTTTGCAGCTTACAAAAATATTTGGTATTCAATAAACAGAACATGAATAATTTTTATTTATATAGTCATTTTAATTTACAAAGAGCAATCATATCTATTAGTCCACTAAATCTTAACCACATTAGGAATAGATTATTTTAATCTTATTTCCTAAAGAGAAATTAAAGATGTCAGAGATTTCAAAGATAGTATTAGAGCTAACAACAGCTCCTAGGCATTTTTATTGCTGTACATATTTGTCAAGAGAAGTTACCTCTGCTGCCTAGGTAATAACTGCATAACCTATGCTGCAGTAGTAAACAACCTCCAAATCCTGGTGAATTAACATATCAAATTTTTATTTTTCATTCACTTCACAAATCAGTGTGAGTAGGGTGCCTCTCATAAGGGCTCTCTTCCAAAGTTTGCGTTAGAGATCTAAACCTCTTCCATTTTGCAGCAACTCCATTAAGGTATCCTTGCTTTCCAGTGCTGGGAATGAGAGAACAGGGACAGGAATCACCTGCTCTAAATTGTCTCATTCTTGCTGATGTTCTGTTTGTATGAGAGTTAGTCACACAGTCCAACCAGGATTCATGCCACTGGAGAATTTAGAGCAAGACAGGTTATTTTGTCTACAATAATAACCTCAGCCACATTGAGCAATGGTCAACCCAGTGATTTAGGAAAATTTATTTTGTTTTTGAATATACAAAAACCTTGTGTTTCTTTTCAAGTTTAAAATGTCTAAAATGAAATTTGCCTTCTTCTATTCCTTATTTTATGGTTTATCCATTTTGCCTAATGGCATAACAATTTTCCCTGATAACTTTTCATTCTTTGTACCTTATTGGCTTTCATTATCCATTTTATTGTCATATGTGGCATAATCTGATGATATAATTTTTTCACTTCACACTCTTTTTTGTTTCAGTCATACAATTGGTATATTATTTCAAAGCTCATAACATTTGATAGACTCTGATTAATATTTTCTGAATTTAGTGTCTCTCCATTCTTTACTTGAATCCTGGCTTTACCAGTAACTCATTGTATAACCTTGTGCAAGTTGCTTACCTTATTTGTGCATCAGTATTCTCACATGTAAAACTTCAAAAATAATAGAAATATTTTAATAGAATTGATAGGAGGATTACATGAGTTAAAACGAAGTGCTTCGAAGAAAGCTTAGTGTATGCTACACACTCAAATATTAACTCTTACTATTACTAGTTCATCAGTGCTTCTTATACTGGAGTTTTCATTATGATCCACTTTGCAAATCTCTTAGATTGGCATTTGATGCCTTCCACAATAATATCCCAAGCTATTGTTATGTGACTATATACCAGTATCTCCATCCAGACTGAACCATTCATTAATTTTCAAACACTATATCAGAATATCTTCTCCTGTAATCATGATCTTCTACTTGAAGCAGGTTTCTCCTGCACTTCTGTTAAAAATTGCATCTCTTTACTACTACCCTAACAATGAAGGGTTTCCTGACCCTGCAAAGGGTGGAGGAAAGAAGTAGAGATGTGGCAAGGGAAGAAAACATAAAAATATGTAAACAATCTTGGGACTTCCCTGGCAGTCCACTGGTTAAGACTTCGCCTTCCAAAGCAGGGGGTACGGGTTCGAGATCCCTGGTCAGGGAGATAAGATCCCACATGCCTCGTGGCCAAAAAAACCAAAACATAAAACAGAAGCAATATTGTAACAAATGCAATAAAGACTTAAAAAAATTTTTTTTAATTAAACAATCTTAGTCATTTTAGGGAAAAATGTTTCATCTTTACACAATCCCAGTGGCTAACCTCTTACATTAGTCAAGGTTCTCCAGAGAAACAGAATTAATAGGATTGATTGATTCATTGGTTTAAAGGATTGGCTCACATGATTATGGAGGTTGATAAGTCATAAGATCAGCAGTCAGCAAACTGGAGACTCACGGGAGCCAATATGTATTACAATCCAAGTCTGAAGACCTAAACACCAGGAGAGCTGATAGTGTAAGTTCCAGTTTGAAAGTCATCAGGCTCAAACCCAAGAAGAGCTGATGTTTTAGTCCAAGTCTTATAAGTCCAGAAAAGACCAATGTCCACGTGAATGGATTTAGAGACTGTCATACAGATTGAAGTAAGTCAGAAAGAGAAAAACAAATATCATATATTAACACATATATGTGGAACCTAGAAAAATGGTACAGATGAACTGGTTTGCAGGGCAGAAATAGAGGCACAGATGTAGAGAACAAACGTATGGACACCAAGGGGGGAAAGTGGTGGGGCGTGGTGGTGGTGGGATGAATTGGGAGATTGGGATTGACATATATACACTAATATGTATAAAATAGATAACTAATAAGAGCCTGCTGTATAAAAAAAAAATTTTAAATAAAATAAAAAAAGATCAATGTCCCAGTTCAATTTGTTAGGCAGGAGGAGTTCTCTCTTACTTAGACTTCTTGTTCTTTTCAGGTCTTCAATTGATTGGACGAGGCCCACCCAAATTAGGGACAGCAGTCTGCTCTACTTGTTCTGCTGGTTCAAAAGTTAATCTCATTCAGAAACCCTTTCATGGCATACCCAGAATAATGTTTCACCAAATGTCTCGGTATCCCATGGCCCTTTCAAATGGATACATAAAATTAACTATCATACAACTCCTTCACTTACTGTTGCTTTAAAAGTTTTTAAAGTAATATAATTCTATCTTTAAATATTAATACTGACTATCTCATCTTCTTGTCTGCAAATTCTTGAAGGAAAATATCACAACTCATTTTAAATTTTCTTCTTTTCAAGAGTTTGTACAATGATGTGTAGCTTAGAATTTCTCAATAAATACCTGACCAACAGACCTTGAACTTGATCATATGGCATAGAGGGAGACAGAACCTAACATCAATTACTGAATGACAAGTCTTCTGAGCAGCAACTATTTAATCTCATAAATAGTACCCAGTGGCCCAGATCAAATAGTCAATGAGACAGCACATGTGGCATGCTGCAAGTTTAACATCAGGGAACAAATGGATAACCAATGTTTACCTACAAACCTATATTTTCAATAAACTTTAGGAGTTGTGGAAAGCCTACAACAAATTCTAACCTGTATGCAGTTCATACGTAAAAAAGAGTACTTTACTCCCCACTTCTGGAATATTTTAGATGTAGAATTTTGTTTATATTCTTAATTATCTTGACATATATTTAAGACTACAAATCTTCTGTTACTTCTTGCAAATTAAATTCAGTAGACATGTTTAAATGATGTCCTTTTATAACTAATAAATATGTATTTTTCTACATAAGAAGTCTGCAAATATGAATAACTGTTTTAACTATTGATTAAATATTTATTTTTATTTATTGAAATTACTGAAGTTTTCCCAAATGTGATACTTCCTTAAATACACACACACACACACACATACACATATATATATAAAACTTTTTATATTTTCAATTATTTAAATAATGTTTGGTAAGGATTATTTATTATTATTTTATTAGTTATTATTAATACTGAACAGAAATAAATTTCCTAAGAAATTATGTTACTATGACAAATTATGTACCAATCTGTAAATATTGTAGTGTATATATATATATATATATACACATATACACACACATATATAGTTTAGAAAGTTTGCTAAAGCAAATGATAAAGCAATTGGGACTCTTCATATCAGTAGACTAAGAATTAAAGTCTCCTCATAAGGAACAAAATAATATCAACTGTGATGTTAGTATGGATTTTTCTTTTTATATGGGAGTCAAGTTAAATACATGCTTGACCTTAACCAGCTTTAAAATTCTGTCCCCATGAGAAGTAAAATACAATTAGTTGGAAAAAAAACATGAAATGGATAAATTAAATCATGGTCAGCCAATGTTGCTCCAGGAAATTCAACTTGATGTAATGATTAATCTGTTTAGATTATATGAAATACACATATGTAAATATTTAAATTATCTAGATGACTTTAATTTTTCCATTTTAGAATGATTAGTATGTTCTCTAACACAGCTGAAAATGCAAAACTAAGAAAACAAAATATGACATTAATTTCTATCTCAAACTATGGTTTTATTTTCCACCCAGGATTCTGCAATTTTTCCTTAATATCCTACTATCTAAGTCACCTTTGCCATTTCAATGCTGTTGTTGGATTGCAAAATACATATTTACACATCCATATATTTTAATCATTCAGTTTGAGTCTGACAATATAACCAAAAGAAGTCTTTATGTATAGTTGTAACTCTTTTTTATGCGATGACTTTGATTTTACAATTTCATGTTCTAATCTAGACAGGGGTCTAAAATATATTTTATTTGCATTCTCAGTTTTAACCCTACTAAAGTTTTTTATAATACCAGCAGAATCCTGCACTGAAACTGCTAATGCAATAAGTATGCAGAGGGTGTGAATTATTTATTTATACAGGTGACTTTTAAGTTGAGGCCAACATTAACTTGACTAGGTCACTGGCTTTGGAAAGCTGAAAGCCATGTAAATAGCTGGGGAGCCAATGTCTTTTAATTAGCATACTAAGGCCTACAGTTTCTGAATAATATATATTCACTTCAAAAAATTATTTGTTGTTGATAAAAATGATCTTTGTTATATATCTTCATTAGTCAGATTCTCTCATGTTTAGTAACATGACTTCATATAATTTTCTGATTATTTATTGCTAAATGCCAAAACTCTTTATATGCTAAATTACGCTAACTATGTAGCTAACACTGGTTCTTCTTCTGCTGTTTTATAGATGAAGGTGAGACTTTGCAAGAATTATAAATCAATCCAACCTTCTTTCCCCCTCATCATCATATACAGTTAGCAAATCTGAGCTAATTTCATGAATTCTTGATGGATTTTTCATTGATTTTTCAAGATCCACATCCTCAAGATAAGACTCCTTGTGTTGAACTAAGATATGGATTCAAGTTTTAGAACATCTGAGGTCTCTGCACAGGGAATACTCTCCATTATTGACAATTTCAGGTTGCTGCTCTGATTTCACTTCACCTTGCAAGATGGATTTAATGGTGGAATTAGACATAATGCCTTTTGTTAAATAACACACTGGTCTCTGTTAAAACAGCTCACCTGCTTTGGTTATCTAACTTCTCTTCTTTTTCCTGCATGTAAATGTACTCATTTGTAAGTCTCTTTTTATTTATTTATTTTCTCATGCTGGCATTTTTATGCCAGGAGAACTGTGTTCTCTCTAAACTACAGAGTTTTTTTTCTTTTCCTGCGATTAATGGAACATATGCATTATGTAGGAGTCCCAGTTTTCATCTGGCCTAGGAAACAGTTTAGGCAACATGATTTGTTTCAACTTTAAGTTTATAAGTGGACAAAAGCCAACACATTTCTCACACCTCATTGACTTGTTTGGCATTTTATGCAGCATTCAGTTTAAGCAAACAGTCTTTGAGTATGCTTTAAAAGCATCAAAATCTTGCTGGTTTAGTTAGAAGCCACAATGCAGGACTTAAACTCTCTGGGAAGCTTCTCATTTTCCTACTCTTGCCCTTTGAAGGGGTTCAGAACAAGTCTCCCCAAATATGCCACTTTGGCACATGGATTATTTTGAACTGAAGGCAATCAAGACCCAGCAGATTCAATAAAAACATTTACCTCTCCTTTAACTGCCTAAAATAATTTAGATAGAAGGCCTGGTCTAGGAAGAGAACTATCACCAGAGATAACTATGAAGACTATGGACTGGGTGTGGTGAGCTGGGGGAAGGTTAGATGGGTCTAGAGACCAAATTCCTCTCCGTGTCCTCTTGTCTCTGCATGGCATGGTAAACATTCATTTACCAAACATTTGTTCTTCCCATCTTCCTGTGAACTGTCTTTCTCCCCTTTGAAGTCCCAGACCCTTATCCCTTTTTCTTAGCTCAGGATGGCATATAAGCCTCATTTGTCCTATTGCCTGTGGGTCTCATAGTCTTATGGAGCCCACATACATACATAATTAAATTTGTTTTTCTCCTGTTAATCTGCCTATGTTGTTTTGGTTATTAGACCAGCCAAAGAACCAATAAGGATAGAGGAAAAAATTCTACTCCTCTACATTTTAGAGAAGCAGAGTGTTGATTCCAGACAATAGGCAGTTAATTAATTATGGTAACATTTATTTCATATTTTCTTTGCTTAACCACACTAAAACATAAATCTAAATTTGACTGTACCTTCAGGGTCTTTATATAAAATATAAATCTCATTTATTTCTCCACACATCTATTTTATTGGCCAAAAGAGAGATCTAGGTTTGGAATCTCCTTTTAACTCCTAAGTAACTCAGGGAACCTGATCAACCTATATGTACCATCTGCAAGGCTGTACCTGTCTGACAAGTCAGAGTTACCTTCAGTAAACTTTCCAATATTTGTGACAATAAATAACTCTCCAGGTTAGAGAAAAACAAATGCCTGACAAATTTAAAACATTCTTCTCACTGCATACTCTTGTAGTATAGGAGTGATTAAACTTCTTTATAAATAAAGTTGTCAACCTAGTTTAAATTTTTTTTCTTTCTAAAACTATAAATAGATACAGCCAGATTCAGGTCTATCTCATGGTGAGTTCTGCTATTGGGTGAACACAGTTATAATGAAATTACACTGGATTATTATGCAGATGCACGCATATATTGATGTGATTTTTCTTTCATTTTTAGATTGAAATCAATTCTACTTTAGTGTCTGTACATTCTGGGTAGAAGGGCTATCCTACTGTGATTTCAGCGTAATAAAGTCTGATTGAAGTGTCAATGATTCAGCTGTGTTTTGTATTACAAAGTTAAACATGGGCTTTTCATTTAAACAAAGTGGTTCAGAATAGATGGAGGTGTCAGGACAATAGGGCACCGTGGAACAATTTAAGTACATGGCATACTCCATTGGAAAATAAAAAAGAATTTATTAACTTGACCCTGACCATGTCTGGAGTTGTACCTCCCCCTCTCGCACTTCAAGAACAAGATCTTCACCAGCACCAGCAGCACAACTTTCTGAACACATTACTTTTTATTTTCTTGGATGTTATTGCAGATGATGTGATACCATTTGACTGAATTGTTTAAAATTTTGAGAAAAGGGGATTCTAAATATTAAAAAAGTCTAGAGATTTTTATTCATATACTTAGAATATTTTTCTTTCTTAGGGGGATGGAAGCAGGTGTGGGAGAATAGCTTCCAAATACAATGACTGCACTCTTGAAAGTGAAATGGGATATCTTTGCAAAGTGTAGATAGCTTCATTCAGCTTCTTACTATGGCCGTGGATTTTAAAATTACAATAATAAAAGAATTTTGAGATTATAATAGGAATTTAGACCACACCCTTCTTTTAAAACATTACATATATGAAGATAAATTGGCAGTGAATATAGTTCATAACTGAGTCAGAAAGTGTGAGTATAATCTTACCTCTGCAGCTAACTAGTGGTCCAACCTTAGTCAAAATTTGGCATTCTGTACCTTTATCTGTTAAAGAGTTGGGCCAGATCTCTAGTCCTCTACTTCAGTGTTCTACCCTCTTCTGATTCAAAAATCAACATTCTAAACTTGAGTTTTCTCACTTATAAAAGTGGGACAATAGATGTACATGAACTATAAGATTATGTACATAAAACACTAAGCAGAATGCCAATATGATGTAAGTGCACAATATATGCTAATTGCTACTCTCATTATTATCACAATTGCCATTGTTGTCATTATCAGTCATCATCTTCATCACCGTCATCATCTTCAGGTGTAAATATTATGGGTGATTGTTATTGTCTTCTTTGTAATTTTTCTATGTATTTCAGAATTTTGAATACTTATTATTTATTAATGTTATAATGTCATATACTTATTGTAGGTTCATGGAAGAGGTATTGATTTTTGTCATCTGATTTAAAACTTAAATTTTGGTGTTACTGAACTAAACTTGGATCTGCTTATCTGCATGCAGTAAAGCCAATCTATTGACACCAGGCTGTGGTGAAGGAAAGTGCAGCATTTATTGTAAGGCACCAGACAAGGAGTCTGGGACAGCTAGTGCTCAAAAAGTCTGAACTCCATGGTGGGTTTCAGGGAAACATTTTTAAAGGCAAGGTGAGGGAGGAGATTCACAGGGTATATGATTAGCTCGTGCAAAATTCTCTGATTGGTTGATGGTGAGGTAACAGAGCAGTATCACAGGAGTTTACATTATCAATCCTTAGGCTCCAGCAGGCCTGGGAGCTATGTGCTCATGGTCGTCAAGTAACTAATGTCTTCCAAAACAACTCAGAAAATGTGCATTAGGTACTATTATCTAGGTACTTCAAAAAGGAGCTAAAGCAGAGGATATGGGGGAGGGCTCTGTCCCAGGAAGGCCCCGTAGGGTCCTGCTCAGTTACTTTAGAAGAATTCACTAGAACAGACCAGGTTATACTCCCCTCCTTTCCTTTAAAAAATGTTACTTATTAGACCCTAGAAAGAGACAGATTGTAGCTAAAATTCAAGGACAACAATTTGTCTTACTTATAAAATTTATTCACTAGAAAAGGGAGCATACAGTGCATTTTGATCTTTTCTCCCCAAAAGTTTGACAAAATCTGCTGGCACCTCACCAAGTGACCATCTCTGTCTGTGTTAGCACTGTCAGGGAGGAAAAACTTTCCAGTACCCTCTTACGTTTAGTGTATGTGGTCCTGCAAATTAAACTGACAAAAGACAGATTAATAAAAGAAAAGCCAAAATTTAATCATGTATTTTTATTAACGTACATATGGAAGTTCACAGAAAAATGTGATTTCAGGAAGTGATTAGAAATTGAAGCTTATATACCATTTTAATAGGGGAATGAAAGGGAGAGAAGGGCACTTCTGGGAAAGTGAATGAGGTCTTAACATGGGAAGAGGTGAAGAAGCAAAGGAACTTATGGGAAAACAAATGACTTTTAGGAAAGATAATAGATGGGCTCTTAAGAGAATAGATGGGTAATCTGAGCTTTGTGGCAATGTCTGTTTACGTGTGGTTCTGAATTCTCCCATCCAGTGGTAAGAGTCAATCTTCCCTGGTTGTGAAACTCCAGGGTAGGGTATTTATGACAATTGAGTTCTTTTGGGAAGCTCTGCTTTTAGGAAGATAAGAGAGTTCAAAGAAAAATAATCTATTCTCAAATGCCTTCAGCTCAAAGTAATTTTTATTCCACAGTGGTTTATCCTGGACCCCTCTTGATTACATAATCAGTACTGTGCATTTCATGATGTGAGACAAGTTTTAAAACATGTTGAATACTCCCTCTGAATAAACAGCTTACTGGAATCAATATATTTTTTACCTTACTAGGTGGCATTCCTTTAAAAATATACCCAGTGTACCAATGGATATTATGGTTGTACAGGGTCTGAAAATTGCTGTTGGATGATAAAGAGTGACAGAGAGAATCTGCTTATTAGTGGATCTTCAGGCCTTATCCTTTCTGGGACCTCCCTGTTTAAGTGGAATCACTGCCCAAAGGTTTCATAGAGGCAATATTTGTGTGATCCTGGCATTCACAGATGGAAAGAGTAGATTATTTTATTTATTTTACATTTGAAGAAATTGAGATTTTCAACACTGTTCCTCACTTGATTTATACTGTTCAGATTGACTTAATTGTACATATCTGATAGATGTACATTCAGTTAATGCATTAACGTTTTTATATCCATAACTCAATTTAACTCTTAGATGACTCAGTGCCACACTGACATGTTCTTTCCAGCAGCTTACTATCAAGAACAGATTTAAAAAATTTTTAATGTAATTAACCTACGTTCACTGTAAAAAGTAAAATAGAAAAATCATATAAGCAAAAAGAAAAATGAAAAATCTTATATAAATATATGAACAAGGTATAACATTGTTAAAAATTTTATGTTCTTCCAGATATGCAACACAAATTTATATAAATTATTTTTATGAAACAGGGGACCCATTGTCCATACTGTTTTGTAATCTGCTTTTCTCCCTAAGAAATATGTCATGAATATTCTTCCATGTTAATAGGATGCCTTTGTCCGCCTATAAAATTGAAGCATACTTTAAAAACCATACCCTATAATTGGATATTCAGATTGTAACACTATTTCAGTAATAAAAGCATTTTACTTTGAACATCCTTTTTATATATGTTCAAACATATGTCCCATTATATCAGATATACATCCTTATTCCTCAGAATATATCTGTAGAAATATAATTCTTCAAAGTTTACATATATTTTTAAGTAACCAAAATTTTGCAAATTATAATCTTTATTTTTTATAAATAAGTTTTTTTCTATTTGCTGTTGATAAATAACCTCCCTCTGCCCTCCTCTCCTTTGCCCCCATTATAGTCCCATGTTCTTGTTTCTCTGATTTCAATTTTTTTGGTGTTTTCCTTTTTCCTCTATTTAGTTCTTTTAATTTATGTTTCTTACTGCCTATTGAATTGGCAAACAATAGAACAAAGAAGAAAAATAAAGTGATAGTCCAATATTATTTAAATGCAAATGCATAATATTGCATTTCAACTTAGAACTATAAAACTTACATAAATGATGAATGGAAAGTAATTTGGGAATAAAAATATAGGCCTATGAAATGATGGAGAGATACACATATTTAAGATAATAAAGAATTTCTCTTTTTTTTAATACTCTATTTTCTTATTCTCACACCAACTTATGAAAGTTCTCAGCCTCAGTCCTACCTTTGACTGCCTATGAAGTACAGTATATTCATATCCATTGTTGTCAAGGGATTTATGTATAAAGGACTTTCAAAACTTTATGAACAATGAATAGAGTAAGAATGTTTTTCACCATTTAGAAAAGTAAATGTACAAAAGTAACTTGTCAGTTATTGAAATTAGTTCACTTTATGCTGATAGTTTACAAAATGAAAGTTATTACTGAGAATAAAGAAAGTAGAGGTACAGCTTTGTGGAATCTTGGATAGATTAAATAAAAGATCCATGTTTCAGAGTTCAGGTGGGTGGTTGTAATGAAATGATCTGACATATGTCACTCTTTGATAGAGCTATTGAGAAGATTACAGAAAGACTATGTAATCAAAAGCATAGTTCTCTTAAAATGAGTAAAATTGTTTAACATAGAGATTATTAAATTTTTTAAACTCTTATATTTGAAAATCCTTCTTTTGTATACCCAAGGTCCACACATCTATTAAATAAAACTGAAATGTACCTGAATCTTCCATGATATCACTAGGATTCGTTGTTTTCATTGCACTTAGTGTATTCCTCTGTTAAAGCTCTTTGCCATATCAGAATGTCATTAATCATTTAAAATACCTTTCTTCTCTTCTAACTATTGAGCAGCATAACTCTTATTCATTCTTCTGTCCTTAGTAGCTAGCTCAGTGATTTGTATGTTGAAAAAGGTCCAGATCAGGTACTGCTTTGTCACCCCAAAATCTCGCCTAGGTATCACCTGTTGGCTTCACCTTGGTGATACTTTACATATCACCCAGGTGAAGCCAATAGAGAAATTGAAAAGCAAGTTTTTAGGCACAGTGAAAAAATTTTTTTCTTTGTAGATTCATTAATGTAGTATAGGAATAATCCTGAAAATTTAAAAATTTTAATTTTCCCTTTACAATGGATACATTCTTATAAAAACAAAGGTTTTGTAAAAAAAACAAAATTTGCTTATAAAACTAAATAACTTATAAAAACCAAAATTAGATATAGATTCCTCAGTGTCAAATTTACATTTTGCATTTTACACATTACATTTATTTTTGTTTCGTTTTGTTTTTGGCTGTGCCGGGCAGCATGTAGGATCTTAGTTCGCAGACGAGGGATTGAACACACACCCACTGCAGTGGAAGTGCAGCGTCCCAACCACTGGACCACTTGGGAAGTCCACATTTGTTTTTGTTAATGTAATAATAGGATAACTCTGGATGGGCTTTGGTGGGAACATTTTTCAAGGTATAAAAATAAGATTATTATTTGTTAATAATCATTACTAAGTAGTAATGAAGTGCCTGGCATGTACAGACGCACTTTTCTGGCCTCTGTTACATTACCTCCCATGTTATAACAGTTCCCTGAATAGTTACAGAGGCTGATGAGATCAGCTGTCCTAGTGTAGGTATCTGTGCCTAGATAGAGGTAATTGCCTTCCCATGACATTTCTCATTTCCACCGGTCATTCATTGGAAGGAATGTAGAGGAAATAAAAGATAATAAACATTGAGTAACTTTAATTCTTATATTTCTAAAGATTCAAAAATATTATTTTTACTTGGAGGTTTTACCTTTTCTATCAATAAAAATTACAACATATTATCTTCATTTTAATTAAAAAGATTTTTTTATATGAATCATTATTACTATACTTGTAACTCTTCATGGGGGTCAGACCAATTGCTGAAATTACATTCAAAAAAGATATATATATATTTTTTTGCGTTACGCGGGCCTCTCACTGTTGTGGCCTCTCCCGTTGCGGAGCACAGGCTCCGGACGCGCAGGCTCAGCAGCCATGGCTCACGGGCCCAGCCGCTCCGCGGCATGTGGGATCTTCCCGGACCGGGGCACGAACCCGTGTCTCCTGCGTCGGCAGGCGGACTCTCAACCACTGCGCCACCAGGGAAGCCCTATTTTTGATATTTTAAATGATTACTGCTGAAGTTAATTTAGCTTGAAAAAGATAAATCTGCTGACAATCTAATATACTCAGCTTTTGTTCTCCTGTCATTCTCCCAGCATGTGACCTGCTCTTGATTATAATTTAGAGGTAAGTTTTTGCTGTCACATAGGCTGAACTAGAATGACATTTCTTTTTCTGAAGATATGCATACCCTGGAGATGGTTGGTTAATTATAATGTGAAGCAAGAGGTGAAGTCATGTGACACATGAAAATCAAACAGTGTCATGTGCCCATGATTTCAAAAGGCTCATTTGGGTTTCTGGAATACCATGGGGAAGTTTGGTAGAGATAAGAATGTAGAAGTCTGCTCTAGAGAGATGATAACCTGGCCAAGAGAAATTACATGCTTTTAACTTCCCAAGAATGTCTATACTCCATGGGAAACAAACTTAACAAAGTGACTATTTCTGGGACAGGAATGAGGGGAATAGGTTTCAGGAGGGATACAAAGAGATGTAAACTGATTCTATACTGTTTTACTCCCTAAAAAAAATGAATATGGCAAAATTTTAAGATTTTTTAAATCTTAATGGTACATAAATGTTATGAACATTGGTCTCTGTGCATCTGAATACGCTTGAATTTATAAAATATAAATTGAAATAAACAATATGTTAAATGGAGAAATGCAAAGGTAATTCCTCATTATATCATCCTGAAATTTTAAGAAGGCAAAAATCTTTCAGATAATTAAAATATTGAGAAATATGGTCTGAAAATAAATATAAATAAAATTAGTATTAATTTACTGCAGTAGGCTAGATACTAGCCTTCACAAAATTTTGAGTGCATTTATAAGTGGCAGATCATTTTTTTTGTATGAGGAAGTAGTAAACATGAGAAAATAATTTATAATTATCAACTCTAAGGTATCATTTGAGACCTCAGTCTAACAGATAAAAGCTTAAAATTTGACTTGATCAAGAATACAACTAAAATATCAATCATTAGCATATGTCATATTAAAAAGAACATAAAAGATATTACCTAAGTCTTTGAAACTATTTTGATGCTTTGCCATCTGGAAGAAAGCTTTACAGCTTTAATTGTCACAGAGTGAGATAGCTAAAATTGAAATAGACAACGTCTAAGACAGGTTGCAAAAACAATGCAGAAAAAGAGAATAGGGTGAGATGTTGCATGAGGATTTTTCAGTTGTGAAAGGTAAACTCTGGGAGAAGGTATACAGTTAATATCAAGAAAAGTATGGACACTGTGCATAGGATACCTACCCATGCCTAATGTAGCTTACAACTAGACATCCCCTCACAAAACAGATAACACTTCCTAAGAGTAGGGTGAGATAAAACTACAGATGGATTGAAAGTTCAGAAAAAATCATTAACCATTTATCTATAATGGCAAACTGAGGGAACTGCAGCTGTTTAAGAGAAGAAAATCACTATTTCTCTCCTATCCTACCTACCATGTGACAAAGACTCTCTCTGTGACCAAACTTTAAGCAAGCTCCTCTAAGCCTTCTTTTCAACGGGGTTTCATCCTTGGGCCCTGCTGGGCCTGTCTAGCGTAGTTGTAATGGGAAAGCTGCTAAGTCAATTTAGTGAGAATCCCTCCACCCTTGATATCTGATAACCTTGGCCTACCTTCAGTAAGAATCCTGCTAGGTCAGTGTAGCAAGAATCTCCCTACCCTTGATGTCTCCTCTTAGTAATTTTCCATCCACTGACACTGCTCATTCTCCTGGTTGACTATAACTCTCCAGCTGCCTGCTGTATCTCTCTCCACTTTTGGGATAATCTTGACACCTACTGCAATAATCCTGATAAAGTTCTTGACACCTACTACAATAATCCTGATAAAGTTTTTCTTACTGTTTTCACAAGTGTCAGAATAAATTTTTTCTTTAATACATGTTTGTTCTTTCTTCTGCTAAAGACAGAATGCTGGGGTCAAACCCAGCATAGGAAGTCTCATGATCTTTTAAACATGGTATAGATAGGAATAAGATATGTTAAATTAACATTTGTGTCTTGAGTGGTTCACAAATGAAGGGTCCTGTTTGTACTAATCACTTGGAAATATATATAACTTCAAAAGCTTATGGGCAAAATAAAAAAGTCTATTACAGTGGTTCCAATGAGAGATAAGGAGAATTAAAACACAGCTATAGGCAATTAAGAGACAAATTGTATTGAATTTTATCAACTGGTTAGAAATGAAAAAAAAAAAGAGAGAGAAAACAAAGATGACTCCAGGGTTCCAACTTTGATTAGGATGATGTCATTAACAGAAAGAACAATTCATTAGAGAAAAAGTTTAGAAGAAAGACAATGGGTTTTACTTTGAAAATACAGATTTAAGGATTCCAATGAGATATAAAGGCAAAAATGCCCAGCAGGGATTGAAAATGAAGCTTAGCTGAGGGATCTGGGAAAGAGATAAAGATTTGGGAATCCATTATTAGTCATGTAGTAAACATTGATTAATATCAGTTGATACAATAGAAATGGATAGAGATGGTGATGAAAAAAACAAGGGTGAAAAAATAATGCAATGGTAATGTTCATAAAGCTCTAAGTGGTAGCATCTACTTTCAAGATTATAAAGCACAGCCATCTGTTGAGAGTGAGAGTTTATGGATAATATTGAGACCTTGCAGATTATCTACTGAGAATGTCAGATCATGTCAGTCAACTAAAGACTGATAATAATATTAGAAAATAGCTGTGTTAGGCCATCTGAGTTTCTTCTGAAAATCCATCTGTTCTTTTAGGAAAGTGTTCTGTCCTGTCGGTTCAGGCTGCTGTAACAAACACCATAGACTGAGTGGCTTAAATAACAGAAGTTTATTACTCACAGGTCTGGAGCCTGGGAAGTCCAGGATCAAGGTACCAGCATGGTCAGGTTCTGGTGAGAACTCACTTCCTGGTTTGTGGGTGGCTGTCTTCTTGCTGTGTGTTCACAAGGCAGAGCAGAGAGAGCTCCTCTCTCTCTTCTTGTAAGGACACTCATCCAATCGTAGGAGCTCCAATATCACGACTTCATCTAACCCTAACTACCTCTCAAAGGCACACATGCTAATACCTTCTCATTGGCGGTTAGAGTTTCAACACATGAATTTGGGAGACACACAAACATATCCCCATTCGTAGGGCTATCTTTCAAAGAGCACTGTTCTACTACCATAAGGGGAAAGGTGTTTCCATGCTTGCCTATGGTGGTAGCCAGAAAAACAGCCCCTAAAAATGTCTATATTCTTATCCCTGAAACCTAAGAATCTGTTGCTTTACATAATAAAAAAGACATTCATTGCATGTGTGATTACATTAAGGACCTTGAGATGGGGAGCTTATCTTGGATTACAGGGATGGATCCATTGTATTCACAAAGCTCCTTATAACAGTGAGGCAGAAGGGTCAGTCACAGGAGATGATGGAAGCAAAGGACAGAAAGGGAACAGATTTGAAGATGCTATGCTGTTGGCTTTGAAGATAGAAAAAGGGGCCAGGAGCCAAAGAAAGCAAGCAGGCTCTAGACAGTGGAAAAGGGAAAGGAACAGATTCTCCCTTATATCTTCTAAGAGAAATGCTGGACTGTCAACACATTGATTTTAGCCCAGTAATACCGTTTCAGGCTTCTGACCTCCAGAACTATAGGAGAATAATTTTGTATTGTTTTAAACTGCTAAGTGTGTGGTATTTGTCACAGTAGCAGTATAAAACTAATATACTCAGCAACATACTTCACCCTCCTTTTCAAAGGAATCATTTCAGGCCATCTAACTATAAATTATTTATCTTGTTTGGTGATTCAAACAGGAACAATAGATTTTTTTTCATTGATTGATATACATACTGGAAGATAGATGATTAATGCTTGATAGATGATTGATGTTTGATAGATCTATGTTTGCGTAACTGCTACAAGGGACCCATAAGTCTGGATAAAAAGAGATCATCTTTTATTATTATATGGAGAACTCATGCCTAAAAATAGTACAAAGCATTATCAAGAAATTGGGAAAAACAAAACAAAAACTAGATTCCTGAGGTCCTTGGCTGACCAAGGATCCAGCCATAACAACTTCACTATCCATGAACCAATATTTTCTTTTAGTAAAATTTGAGTTGAATTTATATCAATTGTGATTAAAAAAATCCTAGAACAATACACAAGGTAAAAGACATAAGATGACTCAAAAGGAAAAGAGTGGAACTGGAATTGGAGCAAAACATGTTAAGAAACTGTAAAGTTTACAGGCATACTGAAGTTCCTGAAACTGATATTATGGAGAAAGAGAAAGGAAAATGTAGAAAACAGGTGTTAAATGATTGAATTGGGTAGAAATGAGCTTAAAGATTGGTAGATGGTAGAGAAAGGTAGAAGAGAATATTAGAAAAATTGGTATGACTTCTAAAGGGAGTTGTATAATGAAGAAATTATGAGAGACACCTAGAAACAATACTATGGGCAGGCATAAGTGTGACATCCTTAACTAATAGGAACATAGGAGGAAGCTAATGAGAATAACTCTGCATTGGAAGAACCAGTGTTGTTCAAAGAAGAAAAGTGGAAACATGTAATGGAATTATAAAATTTAAACAGCCCATGTATTTCAGAAATCTTAGATTTGTGATTTAAAAAATTTTTTTAGTCCTTTAGGCAAAATTTAAAATATAACCAGTTAGAGAAAATTTCACCTGAATGGATCCTATGGTACTCAACTGAGCTAGAGTCTTCTAATGCATAGGAAATTAATTCTTTTCCTAACTGTTAGTTTATGATGGAAGGAAGAGAAGAAGCAAGAGGAGGAGGTGGAGGAAAGGAAAGCTAGAAGAGAGAGGAGGAGAAAGAAAAGGAAAGGCTTTAGGAAAAGGATCTAAAGCTCAGTTAACAATAGTGATCAAGATTGTCTCCTGTTACCACCACCTTCATTTTATTCCCCACCACTCTGCTCTTTTTCCAGCAGAAGCAATTTAATTTTCACAGAACATAGAATCCTTAAAACAACTCTTAGTATAATGGCATTTACTCCCAGAACTCTCAGAAAACATTTGCTGATGAAAATGATGTTTGTCTTCCAGTTATCATCATTCTAGTGAGCAGGGAGATGGATTAAATGTGAGAAAAGGGGAGTTCTGGATTACTCACCTGGGGATAACTAAGAGTTGAATAAAAAGTAGAGCAAAAATTTGATTTACTCTCTCCCTTTCTTACTCTCTAGTGGACGTAGATGCCAGAGGATGTAGTGAATTGTATTAGTCAAGCATAAACCCCATTCCTTCTCAAGCCTAATTCCAGAGTATAAAGTAACACTTCTCTAAGCATGACTTCTCTTAAGAAGCAGAGATATTCAACTGTGTTAGAGAAGGACCTCATCCAAGATAATCCTGTATTAAACTTTAAAAATGGTCATGAAAACAGTGACAACCATGCTACTTGAGTGTAAAATATTTAAATACCGTTTTGACTGTTGCTGGGCCTGCAGATTTGAAATTTGGCAGAGTCCTCTGTCTTCAGTGCTGATCTATTTTGGGGTTTCCTCCAACTTGAGCAGAGCAAGGAAAATGTCACCACCTTCATCTGGGTTAACGTTGAGGAAATACTCTTATACGATGCAGCTCTGCTTGTTTTGTAAGGCCTTTTGAAAATATTATCTACACAAAAATTGTTTCCTATTGTTAAAAAAAAAAAAACACTAACCTTTCCTGTTAATGTTTTCCATTTTTCTGTCTAATGAGGATTTTAAATTTCTAACAGCAGTTTCATCTAAAGCTTGGAGCTGACTTTGCCTTTTATAAAATGGAACATGTAGTGAGTCAGCAAGGGAGGAAAAGTGCTAAGATTTCATCAATTTGTTGACCAATCTACGTGTACAGAGAAACACATATGGAAACCTTAAAAGAAAGGAAAAAGCAGGAAAGTTTTTTGCATTTTAATACACATACAACTAAATGTTTGTCATGTTTCATTACTAAACCTCCAACCAATCCCTCAGAGATTTCTGCTACCTTTTTCCTAACACAAAGTTTTTGGACATAAGTCAACCTCATTTTAATTTTTCCTTTGGGTGGGCAAAATAACTGTGAAGCATTAGAGAAATACAAGTTAGGGAAAATTGTGTCATTTTTTCCAATGGAAATTAAATATGTTGTCAATGGTAAAGGATGAGCCTCAGAATGTCATGTTTTTCTGATCTGCTCCCAGTCTGGCTGGGGCTCACAGCCTCCTCCTCGGCCATCAATATGCAGAACTAGGAGTCCTTCCACTTCGTGCACAGGCCTTTTGAATTTCCTCCACCAGGCTGAATGCTAATGAAGAAGGTTTGCAGTGTCATCTGCCAGTGGCAAATCCCAGGATATATCTACCAGCAACCAGAATGGGAGGGTTAAATTGTCTTGAGCTAGGGACATTCTAATTAGGAGAATACAACTAAAAGCTTGTCAAAATACATTCCTTTGAGTTAAAGCAAGTAAACTGTGATGTCTTGAAATGTATATATAATGGGTAATTTGCTGAGGTCAATTACTAGTCTGTTTTGCATTTGATCATTAGTCATTTATTACTATATAAAAAGACCAGTATTATTATTACTGAATCATTTATACTATTAATTTAATCATAAGAATAATAATTATATGTTAATTCAAGGATGGTATATTATAAAGTATGTATTTATTAAAAGATTAGTCATAATTATTTCAAATTGAAAAAGAATGATATTTCTTCATGATTCTCCCAGAAATATGCTTCAAGTAAAATATGCCTTTGATGTGACAAAGTGTTTAAAGGAAACATATTTTTTAATTTAATTTTGTTTATTTTTTATAGAGCAGGTTCTTATTAGTTATCTATTTTATACATATTAGTGTATATAAGTCAAACTCAGTCTCCCAATTCATCTCACCATCACCACCCACACCCACCCCTGCTTTCCCCACTGGGTGTCCATACGTTTGTTCTCTACATCTCTGTCTATTTCTGCCTTGCAAACCTGTTCATCTACACCGCTTTTCTAGATTCCACATATATGCATTAATATATGATATTTGTTTTTCTCTTCCTGACTTACTTCACTCTGTATCACAGTCTTTAGGTCCAACCACTTCTCTACAAATAATCCCATTTTCTTCCTTTTTATGGCTGAATAATGTTCCATTATATATATGTACCAAATCTTCTTTATCCATTCATCTGTCATTGGGCATTTAGGTTGCTTCAATGACCTATCTATTGTAAATAGTGCTGCAATGAACATTGGGGTGCGTGTGTCTTTTTGAATTATGGTTTTCTCTGGGTATATGCCCAATAGTGGGATAGCTGGGTCATGTGGTAATTCTATTTTTAGTTTTTTAAGGAGCCTCCATACTGTTCTCCATAGTGGCTGTACCAATTCACATTCCCACCAGCAGTGCAAGAGGGTTCCCTTTTCTCCACACCCTCTCCAGCATTTGTTGTTTGTAGATTTTTGAATGATGCCCATTCTGACCGGTGTGAGGTGATACCTCATTGTAGTTTTGATTTACATTTCTCTAACAATTAGTGATGTTGAGCAGCTTTTCATGTGCCTCTTGGCCATCTGTATGCCTTCTTTGGAGAAATGTCTGTTTAGGTCTTCCACCCATATTTTGATTGGGTTTTTTTTTTTTTTTAATACTGAGCTGCATGAGCTGTTTATATATTTTAGAGATTAATCCTCTGTCCATTGATTTGTTTGCAAATATGTTCTCACATTCTGAAGGTTGTCTATTCATCTTATTTATAGGTTCCTTTGCTTTTCAAAAGATTTAAATTTCATTAGGTCCCATTTGTTTATTTTTGTTTTTATTTCCATTACTTTAAGAGGTGAGTCAAAGAAGATCTTGCTTTGATTAATGTATAAAACAGTGTTTTTCCTATATTTTCCTCTAAGAATTTTATGGTATACAGTCTTATATTTAGGCATTTAATACATTTTAAGTTTATTTTTATGTATGGTGTTAGGGAGTGCTCTAATTTCATTCTTTTACATGTAGCTGTCCAGTTTTCCCAGCACCACTTATTGAAGAGACTGTCTTTTCTCAATTGTATATCCTTGCCTCCTTTATCATAGACTAGTTGACCATAGGTGCATGGGTTTATCTCTGGGCTTTCTATCCTGTTCCTTTGATCTATATTTCTGTTTTTTTGTGCCAGTACCATATTGTGTCTTGATTATTGTAGCTTTGTAGTATAGTCTGAAGTCAGGGATTCTGATTCCTCCAGCTCTGTTTTTTTCCCTTAAGATTACTTTTGCTATTCGGAGTCTTTTGTGTCTCCATACAAATTTTAAGATTTTTTGTTCAAGTTCTATAAAAAACTCTATTGGTAATTTGATTGGGATTGCGTTGAATCTGTAGATTGCTTTGGGTAGTATAGTAATTTTCACAATATTGATTCTTGCAATCCAAGAACATGGTACATTTCTCCATCTGTTTATGTCATCTTTGAATTTTTTCACCAGTGTCTTATAGTTTTCTGCATACAGGTCTTTTGTCTCCCTAGGTAGGTTGTTCCTAGGCATTTTATTCTTTTTTTTTTTTTTTTTTGCAAAGGTGAATAGGATTGTTCCCTTAATTTCTCTTTCTGATCTTTCATTGTTAGTGTATAGGAATGCAAGAGATTTCTGTGCATTAATTTTGTATCCTGCAACTTTACCAAATTCATTGATTAGCTCTAGTAGTTTTCTGGTGGCATCTTTAGGATTCTCTATGTATAGTATCATGTCATCTGCAAACAGTGACAGTTTTGCTTCTTCTTTTCCAAATATATTCCCTTTATTTCTTTTTCTTCTCTGATTGCCATGGCTAGGACTTCCAAAGCTATGTTGAATAATAGTGGTGAGAATGGACATATTTCTCTTGTTCCTGATTTTAGAGGAAATGCTCTCAGTTTTTCACCATTGAGAATGATGTTTGCTGTGGGTTTGTCATATATGGGCTTTATTAGGTTGAGGTAGGTTCCCTCTATGCCCCCTTTCTGGAGAGTTTTTATCATAAATGGGTGTTGAATTTTGTCAAAAGCTTTTTCTGCATCTATTGAGATGATCATATGGTTTTTATTCTTCAATTTGTTAATATGGTGTATCACATTGATTGATTTGCATATATTGAAGAATCCTTGCATCTCAGGGATAAATCCCACTTGATCATGGTGTATAATCCTTTTAAAGTATTGCTGGGTTCTGTTTCCTAGTATTTTGTTGAGGATTTTTGCATCAATATTCATCAGTGATATTGGTCTGTAATTTTCTTTTTTTGTAGTATCTTTGTCTGGTTTTGGTATCAGGGTGATGGTGGACTTGCAGAATGAGTTTGGGAGTGTTTCTTCCTCTGCAACTTTTGGAAGAGTTTGAGAAGGATGGGTGTTAACTCTTCTCTAAATGTTTGAAAGAATTCACCTATGAAGCCATCTGGTCTTGGACTTTTGTTTGTTGGAAGATTTTTAATCACAGTTTCAAGTTCAATACTTGTAATTGGTCTGTTTATATTTTCTATTTCTTCCTGGTTCAGTCTTAGAAAGTTATACCTTTCTAAGAATTTGTCCATTTCTTCCAGGTTGTCCATTTTATTGGCATAGTGTTGCTTGTAGTCATCTCTTAGGATGCTTTGTATTTCTGCGGTGCCCATTGTAACTTTTCCTTTTTCATTTCTAATTTTATTGATTTGAGTCCTCTCCCTTTTTCTTGATGAGCGTGGCTAAAGGTTTATCAATTTTGTTTATCTTCTCAAAGAAGCAGCTTTTAGTTTTTTTGATCTTTGCTATTGTTTTCTTTGTTTCTATTTCATTTATTTCTGCTCTGATCTTTATGATTTCTTTCCTTCTCCTAACTTTTGTTTGTTCTCCTTTCTCTACTTCCTTTAGGTGTAAGGTTAGATTGTTTATTTGAGATTTTTCTTGTTTCTTGAGGTAGGATTGTATTGTTATAAACTTCCCTCTTAGAACTGCTGTTGCTGCATCCCATAAGTTTTGGATCGTCATGTTTTCATTGTCATTTTTCTCTAGGTATTTTTTGATTTCTTCCTTGATTTTTTCAGTGATCTCTTGGTTATTGAGTAATGTATTGTTTAGCCTCATGTGTTTGTGCTTTTATGTTTTTTTCCCTGTAATTTATTTCTAATCTCAGAGCTTTGTGATCATAAAAGATGATTGATATGATTTCAATTTTCTTAAATTTTCTGAGGCTTGATTTGTTACCCAAGATGTGATCTATCCTGGAGAATGTTCCATGTGCACTTGAGAAGAAAGTGTAATCTGCTGTTTTGGGATGGAATGTCCTATAAATATCAATTAAATCTATCTGGTCTATTGTGTTATTTAAAGGTTGTGTTTCCTTATTTATTTTCTGTCTGGATGATCTAACCACTGGTGTAAGTGAGGTATTAAAAATTCCCCACTATTATTGTGTTACTGTTGATTTCCTCTTTTATAGCTGTTAGCATTTGCCTTATGTAGTGAAGTGCTCCTATGTAAGGTACATATATATTTATAATTATTATATCTTCTTCTTGGATTGATCCCTTGATCATAATGTAGTCTCCTTCCTTGCCTCTTGTAAAGTTCTTTATTTAAAGTCTATTTTATGTGATATTACCATCACTACTCCAGCCTTCTTTGGATTTCCATTTGCATGGAAATTCTTTCTCCATCCCCTCACTTTCAGTCTATATGTGCCCCTAGGTCTGAAGTTGGTCTCTTGTAGACAGCATATATGTGTGTCTTGTTTTTGTATCCATTCAGCGAGCCTGTGCCTTTTTGTTGGAGTATTTACTCCATTCACATTTAAGGTAATTATCGATATGTATGTTCCTATTACCATTTGCTTAATTGTTTGGGGTTTATTCTTGTAGGTCCTTTTATTCTCTTGTGTTTCCCACTTAGAGAATTTCCTTTAGCATTTGTTGTATAGATGGTTTTGTGGTGCTGAATTCTCTTAGCTTTTGCTTTTCTGCAAAGCTTTTGATTTCTCCATCGAATTTAAATGAGATCCTTGCTGGGTAGAGTAATCTTCGTTGTAAGTTCTTCCTTTTCATCATTTTAAATATATCATGCCACTCCCTTCTGGCTTGTAGAGTTTCTGCTGAGAAATCTGCTGTTAACCTTATGGGAGTTTCCTTGTATGTTGTTTGTCATTTTTCCCTTGTTGCTTTTAATAATTATTTTTGTCTTTAATTTTTGTCAATTTGATTACTATGTGTTTCAGCCTGTTTTTCCTTGGGTTTATCCTATATGGGACTCTCTGTACTTCCTAGACTTGGGTGGATATTTCCTTTCCCACGTTAGGGAGGTTTTCTACTATAATGTCTTCAAACATTTTCTTGGGTCCTTTCTCTGTCTCTTCTCTTTCTGGGACTCCTATAATGCTAATGTTGGTGGATTTAGTGTCCCAGAGGTCTCTTAGGCTGTCTTCATTTCTTTTCTTTTCTTTTTTTTTTTCTTTATTCTGTTCCACACAATGAATTCCACCATTCTGTCTTCCAGGTCATTTATCTGTTTTCTGCCTCAGTTTTTCTGCTATTGATTCCTTCTAGTGTATTTTTCATTTCAGTTATTGTATTGTTCATTTGTGTTTGTTTGTTCTTTATTTCATCTAGGTATTTGTTAAACATTTCTTGCATCTTCTTGATCTTTGCCTCCATTCTTTGTCCAAGGTCCTGGATCATCTTCACTATCATTATTCTCACTTCTTTTTCTGGAAGGTTGCCTATCTCCACTTCATTTAATTGTTTTTCTGGGGTTTTATCTTATTCCTTCATCTGGTACATAGCCCTCTGCCTTTTCACCTTGCCTGTCTTTCTGTGGATGTGGTTTTCGTTCCACAGGCTGCAAGATTGTAGTTATTCTTGCTTCTGCTCTCTGCCCTCTGGTGGATGAGGGTATCTAAGAGGCTTGTGCAAGCTTCCTTTTAGGAGGGACTGGTGATGGGTGGAGCTGGGTGTTGCTCTGTTGGGCAGAGCTCAGTAAAACTTTAATCCACTTGTCTGCTGATGGGTGGGGCTGAGTTCCCTCCCTGCTGGTTATTTGGCCTGAGGCGATCCAGCACTAGAGGTTACGAGCTCTTTGGTGAGACTAATGGTGGACTCTGGGAGGCCTCATGCCAAGGAGTACTCCCCAGAACTTCCACTGTGTCCTCGTCCCTGTGGTGAGCTATAGCCACCTCCTGCCTCTGCAGGAGACCCTTGAACACTAGCACGTAGGTCTGGTTCAGTCTCCTATGGGGTCACTGCTCCTTCCCCCTGGGTCCTCATGCACACACTGCTTTGTGTGTGCCCACGAGGAGTGGAGTCTCTGTTTCCCCCAGTCCTGTCAAAATCCTGCAATCAAATCCCACAATCCTTCAAAGTCTGATTCTCTGGGAATTCCTGCTCCATTGCTGGACCCCCAGTTTGGAAGCCTGACATGGGGCTTAGAACCTTTACTCCAGTGGGTGGACTTCTGTGGTATAATTGTTCTCTAGTTTGTGAATCACCCACCCAGTGGTTGTGAGATTTGATTTTATTGTGATTGTGCCCCTCCTACCATCTCACTGTGGCTTCCCCTTCGGCTTCAGATGTGAGGTATCTTTTTTGGTGAGTTCAGTGTCTTCCCGTCGAAGATTATTCAGCAGTTAGTTGTGATTCCGGTGCTCTCTCAAGAGGGAGTGAGTGCACATCCTTCTACTTCGCTATGTTGAACAAATCCTGGGAAATATTTTTTTTTTTAATTGAGGTATAATTGACAAGTAACCTTATATTAGTTTCAGGTGTACAACTTAACAATTTGATGTTTGTTTATATTATGGAATGATCACCACAATGAGTAGAGTTAACATCCATCACCATAAATAGTTACAAAACTTTTTTCTTGTGATAAGAACTTTTAAGATCTACTTTCTTAACAATTTTCAAATAGGCAATACAGTATTATTAACTATTGTCACCATGCTATACATTACATCTCCATGACTTATTTATTTAATAACTGGGAGTTTGTATCTTTTGACCCCTTTGCTCAGTTTTGCCCACCCCCCCCCCAACCCCCTGCCTCTGGCAACCATCAATCTCTTCAGTGTAATTGTGATGCAGGAAGCATCTTAAGTGTTTTTTAAAATTATAAACTTGCTTGTTTAAGGTATTATACCCACATATTTTATATGCAAATTTATTCCCTGTCCTCATAAGTAGCTATGTAGTCTGGAAATTCTTGGTAGTGGAAATTAAAAATAAAGTAAAACCTGGTTTTTATTTCCATTTCTATCTCTGATATTTTTTATACTTACTCCCTTCTACTTTTGATTCTTTCTTTGATGGCAGATTGTAGGGTAACTTTTATGTAAGTGTTTTAGTTTTAGCTTTATTTAAGACAGAGTAAAATGTATAAATAATGATTTAGCTTAGAAATGGAACACAGCTTCAACAATAGTAAGACCTATGGCTTTTTTGTCCAAATTTTGTGGTATATTTTTAATGTGGTGTTCACAAAAGCAGTGTAACCTGTAAAATACTAGATATTTATTAACATCTAATATATATTATGCAATGTGTAGACAATGAACTTATAGGTATAATAAGATGCAATGGAAAACAGACCTTGTTCCCTTTCAGTAAAACATTCTTTCCAACATTTGAGACATTTGCAAAGCACAATATGCTTATTAGAATAAAAGATATTATTTTAAGAAGAAATGCTGTGAATAAGGAAGCTCATAATGTACCAGCAATAGATTGATACACCAAAAGTTATTGATGGTGTAGCAGCTAACAAAAGTGATAATAAAAATCACTGGAAAAGATCATTTCAGTCGCCAAAAACAAATTGAGTATGACTAAAAAGAAGGAAAAATCTAATAATAAGTTCCATTAGGATTTAAACTCCCAAAATATGATACCCCGTATGATTTACAGATGAACCAAAGGAAGGAGTAAGGATATTATCTGTCATTACATACAGGAAAGAAAAAGAAACTAGATTGGAAATGCTGTTCTGCCCTAGCATCAGGCCTGGTACACACATGAGTCTATTTAGGTAGGGAATGAAGGGAATTCATGAGGGATGTAGGCCTTGATTTTATAATTTAAAACTAAAATCAAGACCAATCTGAAACTATCTTAGAATATAAATAGAAAATTGTAGCACAGTTTTTCTATCAGCCAGCTAGTTGGTGAACTTATTACTACTTTCGGGTGCTCAAACTTCAGTTCCCATGTCTATGCTCACAAAATGTTCCCATGCACATAAAAAAGGTAATTTCATGCCCAAATGGAATTTTCTGCTTGCATTTTGCATGTAGAATATTCATTTACATAAACAAATTCATGTTTTGAGGAAACACACTTTGTGAGTTCAACTTAGGTGTCAATGGATGAAAAATTTCCTGAATATCAGGTCTGGTTGGATGACTTGAGACAAACCTTTTGTTAGTTAGCCAGTCCCCTTCCCTAACCTGTTAAATGCTATTCATCAATTTTAGGCTTTATGAATCTCCCTAAATTCCTTCCATGTATGGTTCAATTAGTACATTGTACCATTGCCTTTTGTAAATTAGGACAAAACTAGAGACAAATTGAGAACAAAGGAGTAATGCTATTGTGATATTATGAACTGAAGATCATGTCTTTTAGGTAAAAATCTTGCCCCAAAGGATGGAAGTTCCCATTTTAAAGAGAAGATGTGTTAATAAGTTGTTAAAATACAAATTTAAGAAAATGAATCAGAATATTAGATCTGTAAGAAACCTTGGCCTTTACTCTGTCTAATCCTTTTGATTTGCACAGATTGGTTGATGGTTAAACCACAAAATTTTCCTGTATATTTCCCTTCATTGTGTTCTCTCCATAGAACATAAAATTTGTAGGGGAGGAAACAGCTTCCCTCAACCCTCTTAAAGTTCCTGGCTGGATCTGCAAATTAAACTGACAAAGACAGATTAACAGGAAAGAAGCATACAGATTTATTTAATATAAATTTTGTGTGACACAAGAGACCTCATAAGGAAATGAAGACCCAAAGAAACAGCTAGACCTGAGTCTTTTATGCTAGTTGTGGAGGAACATGGTAGGTTAAGGAGTATGAGGTAATCATAGTAAACTAGAGAAACTTAGCAAACCCTGTTTGTTAGGGTTCTTCTCAGCATCCTTTGTCTTCAGAGATAAGGATACTCCTTTCCTCTGGGTATAGGGAGGGCACTTTTATTGAGAGTTTTATGGCCTGTTTCAGGGAAGAAGGGTGGAGTAGGGGGAGGTCAGTGTGACCTTCTGCTTCTAACATTTTTCAAACTCCTTCAGCTTAAGATATTCAATACACCAAGATGCCATATTTTGTGGTAGCATGTCCTAAACCCCATAACATCCATTTATAATGGAAAAAAAAGTTTATCATATTGCCAAATATGGTGGGTGGATTAAAGTTCCTGAGACAAATGAGTGATCAAAGAAATGGGAAGGAGGGCATGTCTCAGAATCAAGAAACTTGGTGATATATACTTAGGTATTTATACTAGTTTTTATGCATTTTTTGAAAAGACCATCTTGGACTCTGTGAACATTGTTTGTATGTTCAAATACAATTTAAAATTGTATTTGTCTTTTCAACTCTGTCCTTAATGTTGGTATGACAGTTCTTTTTATAGTTTGCACAATTTCAGACTTGAAAAAAATATAATACCCTAAACTTTAATTCAGAAGATTATGAAAATGTTCACATGCACTCACTGCCTTAAAAATCCCCAAAATCCATGAAGTAAAATATGACCCATTTATACTTTCCTTTGTCCGCCTACCTTGGTGTTCTTGGCTAGAGCTGCTTAGCTACCTACCAATTCTTTCCTACCGGTAGCAAGCAGATCCTTCCCCAAAACAGTGTCATCTTTGCATGTTTTATGCCCCAGCTAATGCCTGTCCTCCTCTCCTCCATTTGACATCCCACTCATCTCAGGTGCCCTAACAGTCACATGTGGTTAGTAAGTAAATTGTTATTTTCAAATCAACACTGGTTTTTCATATGTTTGTAGATAGTTTCATTTTTCCCATTACAAGCTCAGGGGACCTCAAGATGTATTAGTTTTCCCCTCATTCCTAAAATACAGGTATAGGAATCTTTAAAAATCTTTTTCTTGGGCTTTCTTAGAAATTGTTGTGAAGGAGTATATCTAAAATGCGATAAGTTAAACAGGAACCAGGTACTCAGGCATTCCTTTTGCAAAACAGTGAACTGAATCTGGCTGCTGATCAAGTAAATCTAGTCTGCTGTGGTCTACACAATGGGTGGTACTCAAGAGGTCAGCTAGCCTCTAGACATGGGCTCAGCCCCCTCCAGGTTCCAAAACACATCAACAGTGACCCTCATCAGGTCCATCCATTGCTACTTTGATGCCAAGCTTGGATTGTGTGAATCGAGACACTATAAGCATCTTTTTCTTCAGTGAGTGTTGGTTTGGAGAACTTCCCATTTCCTCTCTTCTCTCCTTTTGATCCTCACATACTGGTTGATGCCTAGCTCAGATCATTCTCAAGTGCATTTCCCTTCATCATATCTTCTCCATGGAAGCCAGATGCATCAAAGAGAAGATTCTGTTATAATGAAAAAAGTTGTTTAAAGGAGTTAAATCACCTGAGACCAGTGGCTGATCAAAGAGTTGGGAAGGAGGACACTTCTTAGGCCCCAAAACCCTGAAACAATTGCTCCATCTTATGGACCCACAGTATGACAAGTTTTTGTGTTAAGATTGAATTTCATTTTGAAGACCCTGAAGTACTAAGAACAATGGTTTTCCAATAATTACCTTCTTTCTCTTTTCTTTTATAAAGATTTATGGTGTTTAGGAAGGTTGCATTAAAGTTGCAGATAATCTATGTATTTCCTCTCCACCCCTCTCCTCTCCTCTCAGCTTGTCTTCTTTTTTATTTCATCACATTTCTGCTGTATCTTTCTGGTCAAAGGGGATGATCTCCTTTCTGAGTGCTTAAGCTTTCTAAGCCCGTATATTCCTTTCCTTTTACCTCCTCTCTAAAAGGTTCTTCACTCTTTTCCTTCACAAAATACTTGATAGCTCATTAGATCCAGGCTCTAAACAACCAAATAATCTTATTCCTTTAGAAATTTTATATCCCTTCTCTAGATGACAAAAAGAGTTTCCACACTGAATCTTGTAACGCAGTGAAAAACATACAAAATCATCAGGAAGGAAGGGGAAAAAATTTGCATTCAATAAGTCTGAAGATTTACATCCTTCTACATTCAGAGACTAGGTTTCTTGTTCTCTGAATTTAAATATAAGCTAGCTCTTTAGGAATTTTCTTCTATTTCAAAGCTAGAATGCTACTCTGATCTCTCATTAGTAAGTGGCATATTATTTTTTCAGCCTCTACTCTGTTCAGTCCTGTTTATGAAGTTCTCTTATCTGAAGGGATCTTAGTGGTGTTCCCATTGTTACTACTCCATTTACAATAAAAAATAATCTTTTATTTTTTTAGAAGAATGAATAATCCAGCCTTTACACCACATTTCCCAGCAGTTTAGTTAAGAGATTGCCATTGTGATGTAGAAAGCTGTTACCTCTTCCACTATTGACCAAGGACAGAAAGCTTCTTAATGTTGCCCTATTACTGTATGATTAGGCATACTTTATATTTGTTTTATGTTAACTATTGCACTGTATCATTTGTAAAGTATAATTCATCAAAAAGTATGCTGTTTTCACTTCCAAATAAACTCCTCTCCCTCCTCCCCTGCCCCCACATGCAAATACAGACTCAGAGACACACATATATTCTGTCTGTACTGACCTCAAAGCCATAACCACAGAGACACCCTTTATCGGGTGACAAAAAGAAAGAAAAAGCCTCTTGAGGCCTGAGTTTGCAAGCCTAAACTTAAAAGGTGACACTAATGCCATCAAAAGGAATATATTTTCTTACAGAAGGATCAGAGTGCAAGATATATCATCAAACGAAACTGGGCCCTCAAGTGTTCTTCATAGCTCATAATTGATTGGAATGGCAAATGGAGTAATTTGTAGGCAGCTAGCTTATGACACATTGTAATGAAGAAGCCATATGTAAAAGTATGTGGAATTAACAGGAGCAGTGTTACTCCTTCAGCATTTTAGATGAAAAACACATGCAGTTTTGAAACTTCAGATTTGCTATTTCAAAGACTGCAAGAGCATCTGTTAGGTATTGTATGATCTCATCTCTAACACAGCACAAGCAGTCAGCTTTTCAGCATGTCAAACCATAACTAAGTAAGGAGCCAAAAAATGAGCAGGCAGGTCACTTTTCACCTCATTAGCACAGCAGGAGGGGGCTCTGGAAAACTAGATGCTAGCAGAAGCCGAGGGGCCTTGCTGGTATCTTTTTTGAATAACAGAGAAAGGACCCAGCTGTGTACTCCTTCTAACTCTGTACTTCTGTTCTTTGCCATATAACCCCTTCCCTTTTTTCTGACCTTTCATCAGTTTGACCCCTGTAGTGTTCATAAACCATCACAAATTTCTGTCTGTGGAATAATTTTTCTCTACTTTTCCACGTGGTAGATCTTGGTTTTAATACAATTGTATTCAATATAACATGAATACACAGTCTTTAATGTTCTTGACAAGATTGAAATTCAGGGTCCTTTGGACACAAACATAGAGAAGATAATGGGAAAGCAGCTATCATTACATTCTATGAGCTGCTTCTTGCATTTGTAAAACTATCAAAAGTTTACTTTCTGTTCTGAAATTTGTTTTCTAGTTCTTCATCTTTCATTTCCTTTATCAATCTTATCATCACAATGGTGACTCCTTCATCAGCCTCCATCAGCCTTAATTCCTGGGTGACTACAGTATTCAGATCACTTCTGCCAACCCACAATGGACAAAATATATATAATTTCTTTTTTAAGCCATTAAAATATGGAATTATTTGTTACACAGCATAATGTAGCTGATCCTGAGTAAAAAATGAGCTAAGATGTATTGCACGAGGACATTGTACCAGGCAGTGTGCTAAATACTTTATAATCACTGTCGTGATTTCATAACAATGGCATATGGAAGGTACTACGCTCATTCCTTTCAGAGTGAGAAAACTAAAACTTGTAGGTATTGTTTTCACACCTCTCCTGCGCCATCCCCAAATCCTTTTGCATCATCTCCTCTTCTAGCCACTGCCTCAGAAACCAATTCCAAGTCTACTTCTTCCTTCTTGCCCCAGGCTTCTCCTGCTCCACTGCACGGGGCGACCACAACTCTGCTCTGGGAAAGCACATAAACAGACCCACATAAGCAGGATATGGACCAGTGAAGTCTGGTGGTATTAATGACTGACCCAAGGGTCAGGAGACAACAGCAAGTGTGCCCCTGACCTCCTTTTTTCCCATTGCAGACAGTCCTGAGACATAATACATAAGATTCCTCATAAAGGTCCTAAATTCAGTGTTCAATTTGATAAGACATTTTTTGAACTGGCTTTTTTTTCATTCTCTTTAACTCCCATTGTCCTGCATGCCTTTTCCCTCAGATCAGGTAACTAGGCAAAGTACTGGCATGTAAGCCTTTTTCTCAGACTCTACTTTGAGTAGAACCAAGAAAAAGACACTAAGTGATTCACCCAGGACACAAGGCTTCTGTGCAAATCTAGGATTAGTGAAGGGTAAAGGTGAAAAGTATACCCCTAATAACTATTAGGCACTGCCTTAGTGTATGTTGTTACAATTTTCATTTATTTTGTACCATGACAAGTCCATTAAGTAATTGGCTCCTCTTTGGCACTTGGTGTTTTCTCATATAATGATGACTTTATATGTGTTCTATTAATATGTATCATTCTTTCTTTTCCTTTTTTTTTTTTTTTTGAGTGAACACTTTCTTATTTCTTTATAAAACATCTTCCATGTTCTGACTTTTGAAAAAACAAACATTAGTCTACATTTTAGGCTTTAAATTTCCATTTTTAATGTTACCTACATAGCAGTATATTACCCATATGCTCTTCTAAAGACTTCCTATCTTGGGATTTCTACAAATAAATGTTTATAACACTCTATCTATAGAGACTAACATATTACAGTATACAGAAAACAAGATTGAGAATTTGCACCAAGAGAGGCCAATATGTAATTTAAAGTTTTCTGATAGTCATATTAAAAGAAATAAATTGTAATAGTCGTAATTAATTTTATAATGTTTTCTTTAATCCAATATATACAATGTATCAAAAATATTATTTCAACAAATAATCAAGATAAATAATTATTATTGAAATGTTTTGCCTTTTTTATTTTTTTTATTTTTTTATTATTTTTTTTGAAGATGTTGGGGGTAGGAGTTTATTAATTAATTAATTTATTTTTGCTGTGTTGGGTCTTCGTTTCTATGCGAGGGCTTTCTCTAGTTGTGGCAAGTGGGGGTCACTCCTCATCGCGGTACGCGGGCCTTTCACTGCTGTGGCCTCTCTCGTTGCGGAGCACAGGCTCCAGATGCGCAGGCTCAGTAGTTGTGGCTCACGGGCCCAGTTGCTCCACGGCATGTGGGATCCTCCCAGACCAGGGCTCGAACCCGTGTCCCCTGCATTGGCAGGCAGACTCTCAACCGCTGCGCCACCAGGGAAGCCCTGCCTTTTTTATACTAAGCCTGTGAAATCAGGTGTGAACTTTACACTTAACAGCACACCTCTGTTTGGTCTCACTACATCTCAAGTCCTCAATAGCCACATGTGGACAGTGACCAGCACATGGGACAGTGCAACCAGCTCTAGAGCTTGCTATTTTTGCTTCTAACTTAATAATTCTTCCAGTCATAGTTTACTTTACCTGTTATATATGAGGATTTTTTGGTTCTAACTTCCTGAATATGTTTAATCATTTGGAGAAATATTTTTCAGATCAATTTTTTAGCACTTGATTTCCTCTGCTTCATTTACTATAAAGTGCCTAATGAAAACCTGTAGTTTACTTTATATCAAATGAATATTTGATGATTGTACAACTTCAGAGCCCAGTTGCAAGACAAATATATCAGACAATGCACATTGAGAGTTTAATCTTAGGATGGTCCGATTTAAAACATGTTCCAGAAATATACTATGTTCATAAGCTGAAATTGTCTGTATTATTTAATGCCCCAAGCATTAATTTACTAAGATAGCCTAATGTCTAGGAAGAGGTACTAATACAGCCAATAAAATGTTTACAGAACAGTTCAATTTGAAGAATTACTTTATCAATTTTTTTAATCTTTTCTGAATCAGATTATTTGTCTGTAAAATTGGGATAATATAGTACCTACCTCATAGGAACATTATAATAATTGATTAGCTAATACCTAGAGCCACTTAGAAATATGAATGGTACCTAAATAAGCCTTCAGTAAATGTTAGCTATCATTATTATTACAATTACTGTTTTATAAGAATTATTTTTCCTAAAATGAAAATGTGGTAATCCAACTATTTTGAGTAGTACTATAACTAACAGTATTACCATTTTGAGTATTAGAGGCATAATTTGTACACATAATAAGACTATGTATAGAAGCATATATGTAAATACATATATACTTGAGTATAAACCATGCTTTTTTCTCCATCAGAAAAATATAAGGTGAAATTATAAGATAGCAAGAAGTAAATAATTCACAATTTTCCATCTTTTCCCATTTCCCTCTAAAGGAAAACATTTTCAACATTCTGATCTCAGTTTAATCTTTATTTCAATACATTATCCCTTCCCTGTTAATATATTTGGGTAATTTCAACTACTTACCTACCGTTGGCAAGTTTGTTAGAGAATGCTTATATTCTGGCAACTTTTCAGGAAGAGGTTCATGGCTGATCATTGAGTTGAAGTTATAATGGAACTTACCTGGTTAAATAAATAGACCACGTGTGATTTTATGTGTTCATAAATATCAGTGTGTCTTTTAAGGTAGTGGTGAATGGAGGGCAAAGAGAGTGGTAGAACTGCCATCTGTATGAACTATAGATTATCGGCACTCACAAGAAAAGTGGTAACTTTTCTTAAAAGGCAGTAAAGACCTAGACCTTGACATATTGTTTGATAGAATAGTTCAGCAATTTGTTGGCCCCAAATTTTTTACTATTTCTGATTGTATAGTTGGTGGAGAGGATAAAAGTTAGCAAGCTGGGAAAATGAAGCTTTTATGGTGTGTAGGAAAGAGAATTTAATGCCACTGCAAGTAAATGGATAGCTGCTCTTATGCAGTTTAGGTACCAAAAAGAAAGCAATTATTTTGACACTGGGTGGAGGATAGTTTAAACTGGGAAGCTACTCATAGCATCCATTATTCAATATTTTTTGGTGATGCATTCTTTTGTCCAAACCAATCATTATTCTTGTAATTATCCCAAGTGCTGTGCAAACTGCTCCTAGAATCAACTCACTGTGAAACATCACCTTAAGTCGATAAGAAGAGCAGAATTCCCTGGAGTTTGGAGAGTTCTCCAAGGGTGCCCACTGGCTCCCCACCAAGAGTTTTAAGCTAAAATGTTCTGAAGTAGGACTTTCCCCTTGTTAAGATTTCTCTTGTAGTACTTTGAGCACTTTCTTATGTCTCTCACCCCACTTATCCCCATAGCCCAGGCTGCATGACAATATTCCCTTTTATTTGGCTCTGAATGGGAAAGCATTAGGTTCCAGTAAGTATACCTGGAGCTGAAATAGTAAGGAGAATCCAGCACTTAAAAAAGACCAAATCAAGCAAACCTTACTTCCTTTAAGTCGGCTGTCAAGATTATAAACATCATCTATGAATAAAGGTAGTATAGAAAATGTCCAAATGTGGGGGTTTTTTTTTCTGATTTTAATAAGCATTACTGAATGGCTAATATATGATATAGTTATTTGAGCTAATAGGTCACAACAATTTGTTGAAAGACGTACTTCCTCCTGTGCCTATCCACTCCACAGTCAAGAATAATGGTTCACTGAATATTTTTACTGGAAAGAAGAGACCTAATTATTGCTATTTACTGAAAATCTCCTGACAGACTGCCTTTTGAGAGAATCTACAACAGTTAAAAATTAATCATGTAGCCTGCATATCAGCATGTTTACTAGTTTATAATCAATTTAATCTTGCAGCAGTGCCAGGCAATGCTTTGAAATGTTTTTTTACAGAGGATCCAGATGTACATAAGGCACCAAAAGTGTATTGTCAGGTGCCTGACTCCAACTCACTTTTCTCCCCAGGAATCTTCAATTATAATGCTTTATTTCACAAAATCACCCCACATTTCTTTTTGTATGCTAAAAGAAATAGAATAGAGCATCAAATTATGTTACACAGCAGAGCTTGAGTAACAGACCAAAAAGGAAAAAGGAAAGAAAAAAAAAAACAAAACTAAGGAAATAGAAATAAAGCATTTGCCAACTGCCAGGACAAATTAAATCATCTTACAGTATGCAACAATGACAATTGCCCTTGAACTACAGCACGTTGCTAAAGGAAGATAGAAGGGTATGAAGCTTTAACAGTCAATGAAGGGATTTAAATACCTTATCCTCTCCATTTTCTGAGATGATGGCATGTGGGAAAAAGAAGTGCATGTAATGAGTCTCACAAATGATTCAAATTGCCTTTGGTAAAATATAATGTGACACAGACTATGGTTTGATTACCTTTTTGTTTCTGTTTATTGTTTGTTTGGTTGATTTTGTTTTAGTACAGAATTTCATCTTGCTTTTGTCATTGGTTTATAAATGATGGGTTGAGGATCTTAAAAATTGTGTGAATAATTCCCCACATTAAGTGGGAATCTGAAAGAACCCAGGGAAGACTTTTAAATACCCGAGGACAAATCAGAGCCCATTATAAGGCAGAACCCATGGCTCTTACAAATGAACTGAGTTCCAGGATTCTGGAAATCCAATAGAATTTCCTCTGTTCCTATAGTTTTGAACTAATCTAAAAAAATGTGTGAGGGATTGGGTTCTGATCCTCAAAACAATGGCATAATAATCTTCCTAGAATGAGTGTGGTGAGCTCTTTCTAATCACGTATAAAGATAAGTCTGAATTGTTTATTAATGCATGTAAAACCACCACTAAAAAATAATGTATCTATATTTCCTTATATGTAAAATTTTAGGATGGAAAATTCATTTCAAACTGACTTACAGTTATCTATAAATGTTGCATCTCTGTGTAGTCAAACTCCTACATTCCTCCATTTTTCTTTGGGACTTCTTAAATTAGATGACTTCTGGGAAATATTCTTGTTCAGTACTTACTGATGTAAGAGGCTTAGTATTTAAAAGTTGCTATATCATGTATTGTGTTCAAAGAAAGCCAATGTTCTGTATAGTAGGGAAAGTGAGTAAATATACTCTAAATACTCAGAATATAATTCTGAGTTTGAGACTGCCTAGGGCAAGCTACTGTAGATTGAAAGTCAGTTGAGTGCTAGGAGCATATCATCTTTATATTGTATCTTAAAACCATCTCAGTACCTAGCATGTAATTGGGAATCTACATGAGACTGTTTACTTGCAGTAGTAAGATCAACAATAAAACACTCCCTGTGGTGCTGGAATGTCAGCCCAAGGAGCAAAGAACAGTATTGAGTGATCTGGAGTAGACAATGGTTAAAAGTATAGTCAATGAAATTTTCAGCTGTAAAGCCTCAAGGCTTCTAGTGGATCTCTGCCTTTGGGTTAAGATTCAGGAGGTGGAATCCAGTCCAGAGTAGAGATGGGTTTGCTAACAAAAGCAAAGTAACCTATGCCCTGAAAGTTTGAGGCTGGTTAACAAAATGGAGAGATGAAACAAATGCCTAGTTATCACCATCAGAGAACAAATCTCAACTTGAATTCCTGGCAAGGCTGTTGAAGATGAATCTCACAGCACTTGAGCTGGAGAGATCTTTATTGCTCCTTGCGATGGTTTACCCTCCACAGTGGAGGTGTAGGGCAGAAATGCAGAATAAGCACCTTCTAAGATGGTATGGAAATCAGGTATCAATTTTCAAAGACATTTTGATGTATGTCTATTTTCACTAGATTAATTAATTTATGTGTTTTCTTTTTTTTTTTTTTTTAATCTATAAGATGGGAATGTAACTGCACACTTCATGGTGCTGCTGTGAGAATTCAATGAGGTAATGTAAATGAAAGCATAGCTCCCGAGTGTCTGTTACAAAAGAAGCACTCAATACTCACTATGAATAATCTCAAGGTAGTATACATTATATATTACCTGTAGTATTGTATCTAATAATTCATAATGTATTGGTAATGATATTAATAATGAGAGTTATGGTTTATTTGGAGATTATTCTTGTTTTAATAAATGATCTTCCAGTGAAGACCTGAAAGGCAGCAGGCCAAATTACTCAAAAATCAGTTCATTACACAGCTAGCTTGTTGAACTATAGAGAGCTTTTCTGAAGATTTGGTTTATGGGCTGAGCTGCTTTGAGCTGTTTAAGGCAGCTCCTTTGTAGAGCAGTTGGATTTAATATCTCAAAGATCTTATATTCCTGGAATTCCCATTACTTGTCAATGGTGGGTTTTCCCTACAATGCATCTCCTGTCTTTATTTTTGCAGAGCGATTTCTGCCCGTCCCACTTTTCCTTCCCTTGTGCCTGCCAGGACTACCTTTGCCCCTTGTCTTGCATGTCTCTCTTTCTAAACTCTTGCTCCTGCCTTTTTAGCCCACCCTTCCCCAGTCCCTTTCTGCCTTGGGTTCTGGTGGATATTCAGTTGCAACAGATTGTCCTAGATACCGTGGAAAGTGTTTGTTGAACAGTTTTCATAAACTGACTATTCTGCACATCAAGCTTTTGGTGAATTGATTTTTGAAAATTGACAGATTGAGAGACACCTTGAAAATTTCAATGCTAAAGAATCATATTATTTCCTTTTTATTGAGAGTGTATTTACCTGACTCCATTTTACAACTTTTCTATTCAGCACAGGTCTTCAATTACTGTCAATCTTTTCTTATCTTACAAAATTTTTCTCAAAGTTGTATTTTTTTTCTCTTTTTAGTTCCTTGGAGAATAATTTTTTCTGGGCCAAGCAACAAACATGATTAAAGTCTATGTGCTTTCTTACAGCCTTTTTTTTAATGTGTTGGGGACACCATTGCTCTCTTAGCAAAGTTTGTTTCTGCCCTTAATAATATAAAGATCATTTTTCCTGATAGTAAACTACAGTAAAGCGTTCTTATTCTCCACCTTTCCTTTTCCCTTTTCTTCTTCTCTGTTACTTCTTCCTCCTTCTGCTCTAAATAGAAAAACATGATCCTCTTTCATAGTCCCTATTTTATATTACTCTAAATTCATCATGACCTTGATTCTCTGATGCTGCCCTTAATATGACCTACTGATACTTGTGAAACTACTCCGTTATTTCATTTGAATAAGGTCTTTAAAAATCTGAGTTACTTTTAGTGTTCCTTTTGTAGCCATCTCAATGTTTTTTTTATAAACTTCTTTCAAACAGGTAATATGCATTAGTTTTTGAAAAAAAGTTACAAAGTTTAAAAACATGAAATAATAAGGACAAAAACACCTCAATCTCACCAAAGATAGCTACACATAATACATTATTAAATTTCCTTCCGTTTGTTTATATGCATATATATAATAGGCATTATATATATTATACACACATTTTCTCTTTTAAAAAGAAAGTGGTACCCACTGCTCCCCTTCTTCACAAGATCTCCATAACTTCCACTTCAGCAAATATTCTTCCTCTTTGGTAGAATTCCATTCAGGGCAGAAGTTTTCTCATCACTTCTGCCAAGCTTCACGGTGATGAAACTGTCAAGCAAAGTCAAGAATGTATTCAAGTCAGTACTTTTACTTGAATAAGATAACCATCTGTGTTGGTTGCGGTTTTCATCAGTGTGCATTTATTAAAGAAAAGAATGTTTGAATAAATGTATGAATGGGTACAAACATGAATTAATCAGAGAATAGGCTGTGGCAGTTTTCTTTTATGCTTCGTGAATCAATCATGCATTTTCTTCAACTCTCCAAGTAACTTTCTGTAAACCACTGCAGTGATGTCACTTCTGCTCGTTAACTCTAATACCCTCCCTCACAAGATCTTAAAGGACATTTTGCTATTAACTGTATGATGTTGGAAAATAGCACTGAACTTCTCCAACCTTCATCTTCTATAAAGTGGGGCATAATAATGGTACCTTCACGGTCCTCTTTTGAATATCTATATAAAATGTGTATAAAGTCCTTTACAAAGCTTAAGGTGATATATCCATAAGTTAACTACTATGATATCAAGAGCAAAGATACCTGAAAGGCTGCATTTATGTCTGTATTAAAACCACAGCTGCTCTCCTGTGTTACTAATGCTCTGTGAATTGGCAGGTACAGATCTAAGGCATTAGTATTATTTTTTTGGTTATCATTAGAATTTTCTCATTTTCTTATTTTATATCATAATGTTCTGCTCTGCAGTATTTCAATTGATTTTTCTTGGAAATGACTATAATGTTTCAAGCTGAGCATTATAACTTGAAATGATGAACAGTTAATTATGTTATCTTTTAAAAATCTGTTATTATGTAAAAGTCCTCCAATAGAAATAAAGGAGGAGAAAAAATAGAAAATGAAGGATATGCCACAAAAATTTCTGTCATCAGAATCAAAAGAATTAAGGCAATACATTAGTAAATGGGGTTAGGTAATAAAAGTATAGGATCAATTGACAAAAATGTTAATGTGTTATAAACAGAGGCTAAATAAGAGAATTTGTAGGTCCTCAGACACATCACTTTTTATGTCTTTCCTTTTTATTTTTAGCTGCTAAATTCTCCTTCCCCCAACTGGCCAACCAGTAAGTTCCCTTTCAGAGTTGAGATCAAGTACTTATGTTTAAGTATGAAGTCCATGTTCCTTTTTTGTATCTTCTTTTTCTAAAGTATTCAGGGAAGCTCCTGAAAAGTCAGAGAAATTCACAGCTTATTAAAAAATAAGAATAGTTACTTTGCAATTTCAAGCTTGTGAGAATACCTATAAATAAGAGCCTATGTCCACGTGCCAGAAAAAAGAAAAAAACCAACTTTTTTTGGTAAGACCCTAATGCAAGTACTACAGCTAACTATGATTAGTTTAGATTCTGAATAAAAAGGCCTAACACCTCAAATAAAGGCTGGCTTCACAGCCATGTGATCTGGCATTGCACTGAAAAGAAACTGTACTTGGTTTAATGCTCTGCTGTCATGTGTTAAAATTCTTAATAATTTTAAACAAGGGACCCACATTCTTACTTTTCACTTGGCTCCACAAATTACGTAGCTGGTGCTGTCCAAAATCAATTATTCAGACAGCTTTTTAAGCAAGAGCAAAGTGAAGCTTAAGGAATAAATACTGTGCAGGTGCCTGCATAATCAACAAGAGATAAAAAATCTACTCAACATCAATGGATGTAAAACATAGCCTAAAAAATTCAGTAGTACTCTTGTGGAACCATCCCCAGCGACAAATGATTCCTCATTCCACAGACTCAAAAAGTGGTGTAAACGAGTTGACCAAAGGCACTCAAAACTTGAGAATTCCACATTAACTTAGTTGACATTTAAATGAGAAAGAGAGAGAGAGAGAAGTAGTGAGAGAAACAACAAGAATGGACTCACTTCCCAATAAATATCCAATGATGACCACGGAAAATTTACATATTTATGTAATACTAAAAAGAGTCATGCTAAGGTAAAGTAACTCTTAGGATAATGTTGTTTTGTTGCATGAGAATAGCAATAATAGCTAATATAGCAATGTCTTCCTCCTTGTGCCAAGCACTGTTTTATGTGCTGTATATGTATTAACTCACTTAATCCTCAGAAAATCTTACCACATAGGTACTAGTTATTGTTCCCTCTTTTAGAGAAAAAGGAAGTTAGGCACAGAAAGGTGAAATAACTTGGCAAAACCGTGGTCAATCTTGGAAGCAGGGTTATACCCTGAGAATTGATGACTGTACCCTCTTCTTTGCCTGTCTAGCAAAAGCAAGCTTTGGACAGAAAATCATGAAACTTTTGTCTTGAGACACAGGAATATGATTCAACATTTTCTAGCAATAAATATCAAACCCTTTAATTCTGACTATTGTGTCTTTAAAGAGACCTTTCTAGAAGAAAATATCTTGTCTTAGAATAAACACAGATTTTGATTTATTTTATTTTATCAAGCCCAGCCCAAAAAGCACAGTTTTAAAGATGGGAATGGTCATTGTCTAATGGTTTTCACAGACTTCTTTTTCTCAGCTCACTAGTCTCTAGATTGAGAGAGAACATACATGGCAAAGGTGATAATATTAGCTTAGACTTCTAGGCTGCCTTGGCCTCTCTCCTCTGCCAATAAACAGATTTTAGTCTCTGGGGCCGTCAGATGAGCAACTTCACAGATGCTAAACTTCCTGCAAATTAAGCACATGTAGGTAGAAAAAATTACAATAAGAGCACATGCCACCCTGCTAATGGTTTCAGTAGGGAAATTAGTGAATTAAACTGGTGTTGGAAACCAAACCTCTAAATTTTGCTTTTATCCACGTTTTATAATGTATTTAGTTTTTGTATGTACCACAGTGGACTTTTCCTTTACATCAGTTGACAATATCATCCTTTGTTTTCTTCTTTAGAATGATAGACTGTGTAGCTGTCTGGTTGGCACTCAGAGGTGATCTCTGCTCCAGCCAACTCCTGCAATTAGTTGATGGATAATTCAGCATATTTTTATACCTGTCAAATTAGCTTTATACCAACATCAGCTTTGACAATTCAGAGAGAGAGATCAGTGCCTGTTTACTCGGGTTCATGTGAAAATGGAAAATTTAAGCAGAATAGGTTAATTGCCCAACTTAATGGCCAGGTGTAACCGGCTTCTCTATGTACCCATCACCTGCCACTTTCTCTGGATGGTGGGTTTGTTTTATCCTTTCTTTGTTCCTTGTTGGTTGATGTATAGCACCGTCTCTAATTGTAGAAATTGATTCATCTGTAGCAGGTGAATGAGAACACCACATAACAATGGGCAAAATAATTGAAATGGTGTATCTGAGTCGAAATAGCTCTGTTGGCTGTGTTTGGTAAAGAGCCTAATCAGAAATTTCTTGTTGTTTCTTTGAAGTCTTATACTCCCTAGAAAATTGTATTCATCTCAAGTGTTTCCAATATTTGAAATAATTCTGAAAACTCCCTCATAAGCAAAACATAGTGACATTGAAAATTAATATATTTCTCTTTGTCCAAAATTCTTCTAGATAGTTGCCTGAAAATAGTAGGTTCATCATTGTAAGCTATGGCATTGAACTATTTGACCAAATTTTAGTTTTCCTCTACCTCATGAATACAATACATGTGTGTTCACCATTTTTATTTTGATTTTTGTGAGAGATTCAATTAGGTAACATTTATGGCTTTTTCCAGTTGTAGAATTCCATAGCTAACTGCTCAGTCAATGAAGCAATGGGTACATATGAATCAGATAAAAATGCTTATTAAAAATGTAGATTCCGTACTACTCCTCCAAATATTCTGTTTTAAAAGGATCTGGAAGAGCCAAGATATCTGCATTTTCCTATGTTTCCAGTAGTTATTAATTCAGGTCCCCTGGAAATTATACTGCCACAAAGTCACTTGAGATGCCTATGGCTTTCCCTTTGTCTTCTATTGCTCCCTATCATGCTCATAAGCAGCTAAATCTTATGAAGCTTCAAGAAACTTGAGAGCACTGTAGTTGACATTGGATATAGAAACATGCCTAATACCTGGAAAATACCATTGAGAGGTTACAATTAGGTATGAATGGATAGAGGTTCACAGACAAACTTGTGTAAAATGAAGCATGGTAAATACAAGAGTGTCCCAAGAGTTTAGTGAGAGATTGGTCGCTTAGGATTTCAGATGTGGGGGAGGGCTTCCCAGAAGTAGTGATATTTCATTTCATCTTTTTTTTTTTTTTTTTTGCGGTACGCAGGCCTCTCACTGTTGTGGCCTCTCCCATTGCGGAGCACAGTCTCTGGATGTGCAGGCTCAGTGGCCATGGCTCATGGGCCCAGCCGCTCCGCGGCATGTGGGCTCTTCCCGGACCGGGGCACGAACCCGTGTCCCCTGCATCGGCAGGCGGACTTTCAACCACTGCGCCACCAGGGAAGCCCCTCATTTCATCTTTGAAGTAACAGCTGGACAGAAGGGAAAATGAAACCCCAGACCAAGAAACGGCACTAACAAATGAATAGAGATGGAGATGCATATTGAATATTTGGGGAGGTGACCGAAAAATCTTGTTAGAGGTCTATGGTTACAAGGAGCAACCACCAATTAAATATAGAAAAAGAAAAATAAGACTGAAGTTTGCAGGCCTTCAGCACCCAAGATGCTTGCTTTCTCTATCTCAGGGGGCCATGTAGACAAAAGAGATCTCCTCTTCTGTCAGAGAGCTGTCATCAAACTGCTCTTTCTTTTCTGTCCTTCTCTGTCACTATCATGAGGGCCAGCTTAGTCTGCATCTCATAGTACATCATGCATATTTGTGGGGTGAAATGGAGTACCCCATGCATACCGCAGATTCTTGATGAACAATATGGGCATAACTCTTCATGATCAAGGAAATTCAGAATTTCTGTGTGTGTATATGTGTGATGTGTCATTTAACTAAGAACTAGGACACATATTTTGTTAGTATGACAACAGTAGTGTTAAGTTCTTAAGGATTATAATGAGGACTTCCAGGTTATCGTTCTGCATGTAAGGAGCATGGAAGTCACCACTGGTTCCCAACAAGTAAAATGTTGAACAGACTGGAAAATCAACATTTCATCTTGGATCCATAAGAGAGAGGAGGACATAGGGCAAACCTCTGCTCCCAAGATTGGAGAGAGACACACGAATACAGAGAGAAGCAGCTTACCAGACCAGAGACCCAGGAGTGGAAACCACTGTGCGAACCAGTGCCTGGGTAGAAAACCTGAACTGTAATTCATAAATGGCTGGAGGCTCAGTGTGGACAACTCTTGAGAGTTAAAAACTCCAGAGAGACCCAGTCGTAGGCGAGCCCCCATAATATTGTGAGACTTACCTCCAGGAACTCAACTAGATTCCCACAGCAAATATCGGAAAAAAATCCCCACATGCTTCCAGCAGGGGGATGGGAAAAATCACCTTTTTGAAATTAACCAGAGCATTCTGTTCTTCTTAATGTTGTTCAATAATAAGAAAACTAATAAGAAAAAAAAAATTGGTCAAAGGCCTTAAAGACACCTCACTAAAGAAGATTTTGTAAAAAATTAATAAGCTAAAACCTTAATTGAATAGAGTCAGAAGACCAGAAGGGGAAGCTTTTATGCCCTGCAAGGATAGCAAAGTCCAACAGAAAGAAGAAAGACTCCTTTTCTTTCCTGACAGGGACTCAGCCAATGAAAAGCCATGGACTCTGTTTACTGTAGTCCTCCCAACTTCCTCCTACTCTCTATAAGAGCCTCCTCTTTCCCTTACAGTTAGGGGACTTGCACATGGCTTGCCATGGTTGCAGATTCCCTAACTACAATTCTCTGCTGATTTCTAATAAATCCATCTTTACTAGAGGAATATCTAGCAGTCTATTTGTTTCAGGTCAACAATAAACAGATGGTAAAAAAGCATATAAAAAGTGTTCTACATCATATGTCATCAAAGAAATGCAAATTGAAAGGACAGTGAGATGCCACTACACACCTATTAGAATGGCCAAAATTTGGAACACTGATAACACCAAGTGCTGGCAAGTATGTGGAGTAACAGGAACTCTCATACATTGTTGGTGGGAATGCAAAATATTACAGCCACTTTGGAAGACAGTTTGACAGTTTCTTATAAAACTAAATATACTCTTACCATATGATCCAGAAATTGTGCTCCTTTGTATTTACCCAAAGGAACTGAAAATTATATTCACACAAAAACCTGCATATGGGTGTTTATAGCGACTTTATTCATAATTGCCAAAATTTGGAAGCAACCAAGATGTCCTTTAGTAGGTGGGTGGATAAATAAACTGTGGTACATCCAGACAATGGAATATTATTCAATGTTAAAAATAAATGAGCTATCAAGCCATGAAATTACATGGAGGAAACTTAAATGCACATTACTAAGTGAAAGAAGCCAATCTGAGAAGGCTGCATACTGTATGACTCCAACTAAATGAGTTTCTGGAAAAGACAAAACTATGGATATAATAGAAAGATCCTTTGCGGTAAGGGGTGGGGGCAGAAGACAAAGGATTTTTAGGGCAGTGAAGATACTTGTATGATATTATTATGATTGGATATACCTTATACATTTGCACAAACCCATAGAAGGTACAACACCAAGAAAGAACTCTAAGGTAAACTAGGCACTTTATAGATTCATCCTTTGGAAAAATGTACCGTTCTTGTGACTGATATTGATATTGGGGGAAACTATGCATGTGTGGAGACTTGGGGGTCTATGGGAAATCTCTGTACTTTCCTCTCAATTTTGTCATAAACCTAAAACTACTCTAAAAAGAGTAAAAAAAAAAACCACCTGTAATCAAAGTCTAATAAGAGGATATACAATGTTTATATTCAGAGTTATACAAGTGGTTTTCTTAGAAAAAAAAATTACTCTATCTTAGTAATAGATGTATTTTATATGATTTAAAAAACCCTGGGAAGAGTCAGCCACAGCCTGAAGTACCTCTTGTTTCTTCTTTTTTCTTCCTTAAGTCAACTAAGTAGCTGATCTCCCCTATTCCTATCCCTTCCAGTCTTCTTTGAGTATCAGTGGCTAAGCTTCTGAGAAAAGTATACAGAGGTCCCTTGTGATAAAATTTCCACTGATGGTTCCACAGCTGGAGTGGTGGGTAGGGTGGGAGAACAGTACAGAATATGACTGTTTCACAGCAAAGGCTGTGGGCAAGAAGAGTACCCTGAAATGTATGTAGCTAAAGAATATTTATGCAAGAAGAAATAAAAATGCTCAGTTAAATTTAATTAGCAAACATTTTATCAAATGTATACTACTCTCAAGGCACTGAGGCAATCACTTTGAAAACTTCCAATGGTTTTATATTTTCTTGTACTCACTCTTCTCTTTTAGTTTAAATTTTCTTCTCTATAGCATATAAAAGCAAGATAACATCTCATTTGAGAAGGGCTTTGGTTGCCATTTGTTTTTATCCTGCAGGCAAAGGTCAGCTATTGAGGGGTTTGAGCACAGAGGACACTGGGGCCAAAACACTGTGCTGAATGTGTGATCCTATTAAGTTCATCCAGAGACTGGAGGCTGCCCTACCAATTGGATTGGAATTGTCATGCGTGGGGGTTGACTGGGATTTTAAGATGGAAAATAAGCATAGACTTGATTGGAAATAGGTGTTAAAATAATTTGTTCTTGGTGTCTGGCTTCATGTCAGGCGGAAAGATACCAGATAGAATCAAGACCTGAATGCCTAAGTAATAGGTCTTTCTTTTAAAAGTATTTCCACATTATTTTGAACTCTGTTTTTTTTCTTCATCAGCTGTTATCAGAACATCTATACACTTTCCTTTATCTCTAAAGTCCACAGGCAGTATTTTCCTTCGTTTGAACATCTTTTTCAAAGTCTTTTCTACTAAACTGAAAATACATTTCTCTTCAAGGGATTTCTTGCCCTCACAGAAGAACTTTGAAAACATGCATGAAAAATTAATATTTTAAATTTTAAATTCTCCTTTTCCAAGGATCTCTCTGTCACTTGAAACTGGCCAAATTCTTTCTATCTTGTAGTCCAGGTGTCTTTAATAAAACAAGATATTAAACCAGTTAAATCATTCTCCAACAATGTTACTGTGAAAATATCTTCAACTCATGTTATTATTCATCTGATGATTTCAAGGTTCTTTCCACAAAAACTTTGCCCTTTTCTGAAACTGTGAGGATAAATGAGAAATATACATCCCCTTTAAACCAAAAATAGGACAAGAAAATGGTCACTGTGCTGGTTCAGAGTTGCCTACCTTCTAGTCTCCTGAGCCTTGAAATAACAACTGTTCATCCATGGGCCATAAAGTGTTGACTGATTTCTTTCCATTAGACTGTTTGACCCTGGAAGTGTTTATTTAAACAAGGAAGGAACTTTAAAAAAAAAGAAAAGAATGTTTAATGAAGCAAAAAAGGCACTATTCATAGGTCAAAGATAGAGAGTGCAAGATTCTTGTGTGGTGTAGTGTCAGTAAGGAGGACGCAACTAACATTTAAGTGTCTGCCACATACCAGGATTCACTGGGTGGTTCACTTAGGCTATCTCATCTAATTCTCAGAAACACCGTCAAAATATTTGTTTTTACCACTGCATAAAAGATGAAATTACTTACTTTTCCCTGGGTTAATGTTAGGATAAAGAAAAGAGCTAGCATTACCCATAAATATTCTGTTCCAATACTTAAATATTTATTTTATTTCTGTATGCCTATGAATCACACATATGAAAATAATATTTCTCTATATAGTTTTCTTATATTCTCCCTAAAACGTCTTAACTACTAAAGATTCTATTTTTATTTTTTTAACATTTTGGTTACAAGAGAAAGCAAGGCAGATGGCAATTGACAGGTACATCTCAAACAGTGGTCTGCGGATGCTATGTAGAAAAGGAGGTTCTATGATAAATTTTTTTAAGTCTGTATTAAACAATAATAACAGGTGAGACTTGGAGCTATTAATGTGTTAATGTGCATTGTGAATCTTCAAGAAGGGAGACAGTGTGAAGAATTTATCAAAGTTATGTGAGGGAAGTCCTACATCACCCAGGAAGTCTCCATTAGTATACAGTGCAAAGAATACTCACATCGTCAACTCTGGTGATTGTTTTCTCATGTACAAATGTACAATAACTTACTTATCTAATCTCTTATTGCAGAACATTTATCTTATTTCCAAGGTACATATCTACATGTACATAGACATTTTAATGTGAATGTATGTGAGCTTGTGCATGTGTTTGTATGTATCTTTCCTTACTTTTCTATAATTTCCTTAGCATAAATTCCTAAAAGGGGGATTTCTGGGACAAAGGACATGTACTGTTTTAATATATATTGCAAAACTGCCTTCCAAAAAGATTATTGCAATTTGAACTTCTACTTGGAGGATGTGAGCAGGCCCTCACACATCCGTCATCTCTTCCTATTCTATTTCTTTGCAGTTTTTAACTTTATGTAATTTGTTAATTTAATCAACATTTTTATTACTTAATAAAAAATATATTCTGTATCACTTTATATATATTGATTTAATTATATACATATATATTATAATATATTATTTAATATGTACTTTCTAAGAACATGTATAGGTTATTATCCCAAGAAGAAATCTGAATAGCAAATAAATATGGAAAAGATTTCCATTTCACCAATCTTCATAGATAAGAAAATTAAAATCATATATATATTTAATAATAATATAACAATTATATAGTGATGTATAACATATTTATTATTATGATATATTGTTATATACATAAAGCATAATATACTTTATAATATAAAGCATATACTTTATAATAAACATATAAAATAAAAATATATAAATTATATAATCATACTTTATAAAATAATAAATATATGTTGTATATTACTTTATATGTATCGTCTTAATTATCTTATCTATAAAAATTGGTAAGAGGGAAATCTTTTCCACACTTATTTGCCATTCAGATTTATTCTTGGGATAATAACCTATACATGTTCTTATTATATTTTTCTGTTAGAAACCCCACCTTTTAAATATGATTTGTAAGTATCCTTTATAAATTAAGAACAGTATTAATCATATATCCATCATTATTGTTGCATATATTTTTCATCTCAGGTCCATTAAACATAATGTACCAACTCAGGTCAGGACATCAGCTGTGCAATTCTTCAATAGGCAAAGACTATTTTTTTCAATGTGACTATGAAATTTGGTTTGGGTCTACCAGAGACATATATCCCAATGAATGGTATCTCAGTCTACAGTCTCATAGGTTAATCAGTTTCAAATTAATTTCTGTGTTCCTACATTGCAATCTCATTGTTGTTGGAGTGAAGCTAAATTTCATAGATTAACACTGCAAAAAGACCAAACATTTATATAGAACTGTAAGTTTTCAAACACTTAGACAAACATTGTCTCAGGCATAATAACAATGATGCACGCATGAAGTAAATGGCCGTTGATAATCTGGTTCTCATCCTCCTCTTGCGTCTTTCTTTACAACATGCTCATAATTTTCCATTTCTTGAAAAAACATGCTCCTTCCCATAACAGTCTTTAAATCAATGTTCCCTCAGTTAGGGATGCATTTTATCTCAAATCAGATAAATATGAATCATTAATTCCTATTCTCTTTCAAATCTCACCTCAACTCACCTCTGCCCTAGATTTCCTTAAGTGATTACTCCTACTATAAAATGTGTAGCACGACGTACTTCTCATTAATAGCATATGTCTCAATTGTTATATTAGAATATTGTGATTATTTACTCCCTTACTCTATTGTAAATTCCTTGAGTGCTGAGAAATTGACCATTTTTGCTTACCATTGTATCCCAGGGGCCAAACACTGAGCCTAGCACAGCGTAAAGATTCAAAAATATTTATGAAAGAATGGATATGTGTCATTATTATACTAATTTTACAGATAAACATTAGGACTCAGGAAAGCAAATGTCTCTGTAGTTAATGATTATACAAACAATAACTAGGACAACTGAGACTTGCATACTTCCACAGTGTTTCTAAATTCTATGTTTTCCCCATTTTATAGATATCCCAGATATTTTCCATTGCCTACTCTTTTTTTTTTTTTTCTGATTTTTTCTTTCTCTTTTTTGGACTTTAATGTGGTCAGTTATGGAATGGAATGGAAGGTGTCATTACTGAGAGTCCAAAGTCAAACATGAGAAAAAAATGTTGGAATAGTCATAGTTCCATCCAGAAAAGCAACAAATTATTTTTTAGAATGTTTTCTAGCAAACCCCAAATCCTCGGGTTTGTGTTTTGGTTTTTTGGCCAAGGCTTAAGAAGTTAAGTTTTATTAGAAATACATTTGCTTCAGTTTTTCAATTAGGTGTCTCCGGAGCCAACTCTCTATGGCATGGATTGCTCTTTCTTCCTTTCCTTTCTTTATTTCTTTTCTTCTTCACATCTAATGATTATTTTATGCATTACATGAACTTACTTTCTGTACCTCAGTTTTTCCATTTGGAAATGTAGTGGCTAACATATCACATTTTTTTTTTGTTTTTGCGGTATGCGGGCCTCTCACTGTTGTGGCCTCTCCCGTTGCGGAGCACAGGCTCCGGACGCGCAGGCTCAGCGGCCATGGCTCACGGGCCCAGCCGCTCCGCGGCATGTGGGATCCTCCCGGACCAGAGCACGAACCCGTGTCGCCTGCTTCGGCAGGTGGACTCTCAACCACTGCGCCACCAGGGAAGCTCCATATCACATTTTATACATTATTAATGCTGGAAATTTCATAATTGCAATGAACTTGACTGAATGTCCTACTAAGAATGAATTTAGAAGGGCTGGAAGAGATGGTCAAGTAAGGACAGAAAAAACGTAGTTTATCAAAATGAAAAAAGATTGGGGTAAACTGATTTAGGTATAGTGTCTGACACCAGTATGGAAAGTTTACTTGGCCAACCCCTGTTAATGAGGCTGATACTAGAGACTCTGGCCTGGGAAATAATCAATGGTGGCATCGTGTTGGAGAGTTCATGATAACAGAGACCATTTATGTGATGCCTGTCTTTTTACATAAAGCTATGGGGTGGGGGGCAAGCATGCAAGTAAGGGGAGGTGGCAAGAAATAGGAAGGATTCTATATATGCAGGCTTTATTTGGACCAATATTAAGATCTTAGATGACATACCAGACTGTTAGTTAGTACTACAAATCAGTGATAAGGAAAGAAGGAATGAACTTAGAACAACAACAACAAAAGGTCAGTACATTACTTATGGCTAAAAGAGCAATAAAGGCTTTTCTATGGTTTCAATAATCTTTGATCTCCTTACTATTGAGGTCAAACTGGTACTTAACGTCAAGAATGCAACAGACAGGACTGGATCCCTGAATCCAGAATGAGTGATTTCACTCATTTCTTCCTGCTTCAACCTGTGGCTTTAATCAAGCACTGAAGGAAAAGGAAAGCCTTAAGGCATTTTAAACATCCCATTGAATACTTCATTCTTTCAAATAAGATATTTCCTCTCATCAGAAAGCCCCGAAATATGTCATTAGAAGCTAAGAGGAGAAAGAAGAAAGGCAATGGTTTCAAAAGTTTAATAAACAGAATCCAAATAGAACCAATGTAGGGGAAACTTTTTTAAAATATTTATTTAATTGTTGGTTTTCATTTTTTAGAATTTAGACCAGGTTGGAAATTGGAAATTGCCACGGGTCTGTGTATTGTAGATGCTCTAATAGCCGAGCTTCATTGGCCTCCACACACCCAAAGAACTGTGTTCTTGATGGATGAGAATTATAATCACTTTAAAGAAGTATATTTTTAATTTTAGAAATCCATGATTAAACTACAATATCAAGAATAGCAAAAGGTACTCACTATTCCAGAATACTCTGTCTTCTTTACTATCGTCTATAATACTTGCCTCAACTCTGAGTACATTTTTGTGTTTGTGTGAGTGATATATAACTATCTTTAATTTTTCAATTCAATATTGCTACACAGAAAGATATAAGATAGAGGGCACTATCTTGAAACCGCTTCTTTTTTTTTGTACTAAGTCTTCAAAATCCAGTGTGTGTTTTATATTTACAGCACATCTTAATTCTTTTTTTTTGGAAGGGGTGCATGCCACATAGCTTGCGGGATTTCAGTTCTCCAACCAGGAATTGAACTTGGGCCATGGCAGTGAAAGCCCGGAATCCTAACTACTAGGCCACCAGGGAACTCCCCTTGAAACTGCTTCTTAACAAATGGTGTACTGGCATGGAAAAGTCAGCTAAATCACAACATCCAAGATTTTTCTACCCAGTTACTGTATAGTCAGTGACAATCATATAGAAATAGAAGAATGTTTTAAAAGTTTATAACTTCCAAAATATAAACACATTCAAGATTTCAAGATTTAGGAGGATGAGATGGGCCCCCAGACTATTGAGAACATGGCATATCTGGCCATCAGAATTATGAGGTTAGCTTCTGTGTTTCAACTTCCTTCTAAAAAGTAAGAGCATTAAGTAAAATTTCAGTGAAATGTTACCTCTTACTACCAGCAGGGTTATGGGAAATTCTAGGAAGAATTGTGATGCACTCTTCATCAAGAGAGATTAAGGGAACACAGTGCCATTGGTAGCTGTGAAAGATCTAGGTTTAAATATATTCAAAGAATTAATCAAGACCCTTAAGGATTTTCCTAGCCTGCTCTCGTGTCACTTCCCTCTCACTTTCCTTTCCCTTATGTCCTTGCTCAGGATTCTGATGATGGGTTCCCTGCCACCAACATGAGAAGAGAAGAGAGAAATATGTAACACTAAAGTGTCAGTGACCTGAAGTGTTTGCCAGTGAGGGATATTTTCATTTGAAAGAGTATAACAAGAGAGGACACTGCTCTACCCAACAAAATTAGCCTTGAGCAATAGAACTGCAGTCACACTGGCACCAGGTGAAAAAGGTGCTTCTCAGCAAAGAGCTTTCTCTACATTGCTCAAATAGTACTATGCAGTGTTGATTACTATGCCTGACAATAAGGCAGGCACTGATACAAATCCAGCCACCTTATTAAGAATAAGTGCATTTTTATTTCAGAAATTGATTCGGCATATAATACATAGCAAATAAACTGATCTAATACTTCTGTAAAAAAATGATAAATTATTGAAAATGTGACCTGATAAAGACTTTAAAAATAATTTTTCTTCTGAGTTTTTAACTTCTGACTTCAGAAATTATGTGAATCACTGAATTTTGAAATTAGAAGTCAAGCTATAACTTTTAGAGTTCCCTTAGGCTAACATGATAGTAAGCAATTTTATTTTGGCATTGCTGCAATTTATCATGTCAATTACAGTCTTGCAGCAAGTGGGGTTTACCCCTGAGTAATTAATACCCCCAGGCCTCTTAGTCTTCCTTATAGGCCAAAATAATTGCTAAAGGAAGATGAGCAATCTAGGACCTGTTGTGTCATTGAATTTTTAAATGTTCTAAATATACCAATCTCTTCCTCCCTACTTCTATTTACTGCCCTGGAGAGGAACATTAGGATGACATGTTGCCCAAAGTGGAATAGTTAATAGCATGCCCACCAGGCATAAGAAAAATTAAAAAATGAAATAAATAACTCTATTAGGTGAAAGGCTAGTAAGCTGATATATTGTATGTGGGTTTATGCCCGTGGCATCAGTAGCTAAACACAATTTTTGGCGTTCTTAGAGGAGTACGGCCTAATAAAAGAGCTCAGCTGGTCAAAACCTCATGCCTTAGCAAACTGGTGGTATTTGAGTCAAGTCTTAGACTCTAGTGACTACTTTCAATACTTAGAACTGAATGAATACTATTCAGAGGCAGTATGGAATGAGCAACCCATAACTATACATGCTCCCAGATGAAACTTACAGAGAAGGAATAACATCAGAATGGTTGTGTATATAATATTTCAGCACAGACCAATTGAATACCTGGCTTAAACAGAACCATTATCACTATTTGACAGATACCTACTCAATTGGGAAAGAGGATACAATTGATCCTTGTCTTACAAATCCATTCATCCCAGTCCCCACTGATCAGGTAGAGTAATATTCTATATTTCATGGACCTAAGGATATGAATTACATACCTCAATAAACTTAGGAGTAGCAGGGACTTTAAGGGAATGATCACATTGAGGACATCCAGTTATTCAGCATAGGCAATTCTATTCCCATGATGACATAATTGATTTGTTCCTGATACTGAAGACTGAGTGTCCAATGAAAGGGAAAACCAAACAGTTATCTCAAGTATTCAGTTATCTCTGTATTCTTCTGGATCCAAACATCATTTATATTCTCATTGCTTGAAAAAATCCACCTCCTTGCTTTGACCTAGAAAGCAGTGGTCCCTTAGGGTAGGTATCACACTGTAGAGGGCCCTAGTGTGTCCCACCTCTGGTCAACCCTTTCCAAGTAATATGGAGTTTGTGGAGCTGAGAGAATACGCTCACTCAAAGCCTGTGTACCCTCCTTCAAACTACACTCCAGGTTTGTTCTGGAATTGTTTGTGTACAAACAACTCTGTGAAAATTTCCAGGACTTACACATGCCCTTCACTAGCTCTGTTTTCCCAAGAATATTATGTTAGTGATGGAGAAAACAAAGGTGAAATATTCAAGCTAATGGGGATTATAGGAAAAGGATGTAAAAATAAAAATATTTACAGAAAGGAGGGAGCAGTTTCACAGATGCAGGGAATTTGATTTATATATGAAGAATTAGAAAGTAAAGAATACAAATAAAGTATACACGATCATGTTTTAAAATGTTCTAAATGTCTAGGAGAACCAAACATTTCTACACAAACTCAATAAGAAAGAAAGCATCATAATCATCAACAACAAATATATAACTGCGAATAACCAAAAATCTGACTAGACTCAGTCATCTCCTCTATAAGAATAGGTATGATATGAAAGATACAGTTGTGGAATTATGAGGAGAAAATATTGTGAGGAAATAATACTATTTTGGGAAACAAAAAAATAGTGGCCCAAAGGTGTCCATATTCTAAACCCTGGAATCTGTGAATATGTTACTTTACATGACAAAGGGGACTTTCCAGATGTGATTGAGATTATGGATTTTAAGGGGAGATTATCCTGGCCCAGTATAATCACATGATTTCTTAAAAGCTGAGAACTTTTCTAGGCTACGGTCGGAGATGTTACGATGGAAGAAGGTCATGGCTAACATTAACGATGGGGGAAAGGGCTGCAAGTCAAAGAATGTAGCAGCCTTTAGAAATGGGAAAGTGCAAGAAAATATTTTCCATTACAGCCTTCAGAAAGAAACTTGGTCCTATAGGCACTTAGCCTACTAAGACATGTGTCAAACTTCTGACCTACAGAAACGTAAGACAATAAATTTGTTTTAAACCCCTAAATCTGTGATAATTTATGATGGCAGCAATAGAAAATCAATAACTGTATCAAGAGTTATCACTCATTGGAAAATGGAATAGTGAAAACATTTTCGGACACTCTTTGTCTTAGAAACTACTGCAAAAGACACAGGATGGAGTATTTAAATATTAATCTAATCAAAGAAAGATGATTATAAATAAAGAATAATTATAATAGCTGCCATTTGTTAAATGATATTTATTATGTGCCAGGCATATGATGAATGTTTTAGATACATTATCTAATATAATTTTTAAAATCCCTAAGAGGCATTTATTTTTAATCTCATTTTATACATAAAGGAATTTAATCTCAGCAAGTGAAGTTTACACGACTAATAATCAGAGAACATATAATGCCAGTCTGTATCTGTCTGACTTAAACATCCTTACTCATAGCATATGTCTCTTCCAAGATTGGGGAAGTCAAAGTAAGAGGACTAGTAATGAGCCATGAACCTAATTAACCACAGAGGTAATAACATAAATATCAAGAATATTGAGGCAGATGTATAGATTTGAAATTACAATAGTGATAAGCATTTGGTTAAAATTTTCTAAATTAAATTTTTTATTATTCTGAAAATGTGACAAAGAGGAATGATGGAGGAAAGTAATTAAATTACAGTTTACTCTTATACTGAAATATGTTATATCTATAACTATACTTATATTACATATATAATAGTAAAGGCAGTCAGTTTCATTTTTAATGTTGGTAATTAGATGAAAATAATCTTAAGTATTTAATTTCAAAATGTCATCTGGTTATCAAATTCTAGTATAGCCTTTCCCAATTTATCACTTAATGCAACATGTTCACCATTATAAACAAAAGAAATGACAAGCAACTATATAGAGCAGAAATCATGGAACAGTGTGGGAAATATATGTTCAAACATCTCCATTATAATGACATGTATAATTAACTCCTTCTGTGGGACAGAGTGAAATAAGCTCCATGAGTATGTCAGAATTTCTACTTTAACCCAAAAGGGAATCAACTCAACTGGAGAATAAAAATATCACAACTAAATTCTTAGTTAACATTCAAAATACATTTCCTCCCTCACCAAAAGCACTCTTCGGGTCTAAGGCAAAAATGTGCAAAAAGGGAAGATCTAAAATAAAATGACCTTCAGAGGTCTTGGGCAAACTATCTAAGTTGTAGTCTGAGCACAGGAAACAATGCAAGCTGTCCTGCCCACTGCCAGGCTGCCCTGCTGTGTGAGAGACGGGGAGGGGCTGGATGTGTACATAGGAGAACAGAGAGAGCATATCTCCTGCTTTCATACAAAATTGACAAAATTTAGAAAATCTTATCTCATATTTTCCTGAATGCCTATGACCATGTATCACACAAGGTCACTTAAACTTCATATTCAAGTAAATAGTAATCAAACAAACAAGCAAAACTAAAAACAACCTGCACAGAATTCAGGGATTTGCATTGCTGTAAACACAGTTCACAACAAAGACTTGCATGTTATGAATCATTTTGTGTTGAACAGCATGGCACAGAGATATGTGAACATGTATTTGTAACTTTACTAAAATTTTCTCAGATTTACCAGATCAAAAATTCAAACATCAAAATAAAGGACAAAATGGATGTTAAAATAACTGAAAATATTCAATTGTGTTAAAGGCCAATGCAGTTATTAAATAATGGTCATATAATAGGCATAGAGAAAATGCAATTAAATTCTGGGAAGAAAAAGGTAAAAGAAAAAGAATATAGTTAGAGATTGAAAAATATAAAAATGGGAAAATAAAATTAGTTTCATATATATATCAGTAATGGTGGCTTGAAAATAAAATACTGATTTTTAATGTCATTTTTTATTCACATAATAAATTCTTCTATGGACTAGAATGTATCTTGATGTTACATTATCTTCTTTTTATCAGAATTTTTAATTGGATTTTAATAGAATTTAATAGATTTCTTAGTAGAATCTGTCATACATTCAAAATTTTTTCTTTTCTTTTTTAAATTTTATTTTATATTGGAGTATAGTTGATTAACAGTGTTGTGTTTCAGGTGTACAGCAAAGTGATTCAGTTATACATATAGTTGTATCTATTCTTTTTCAAATTCTTTTCCCATTTAGGTTATTACAGATTATTGAGCAGAGTTTCCTACACTATACAGTAGGTCCTTGTTGGTTATCTATTTTAAATATAGCAGTGTGTATATGTTTGGGGCTTACATTATCTTCTTTTGATATATCTTCTATTCTTGTTGCAATAACATAGTTTAATTATGATACCTTTATAATAAATTTTACTTCCAATTCTTTATTACTCTTCTTCTATTCAGAATTTTCTCTGCAATTATCACCTTCTCATATCTCCAGAGATATTTTGGAATGATTCTGTCAAATTAAGAAAAAACAAACAAATGAAACACTGAGATTACATAAACAGTATAAATTAGTTTGAAGACAAATGACATCTATTATTTTTAGTCTTCTCATTTATTCAAAATATTACTTTTAGAAAAAATTTGGTTATATCTTAATAGACATTATATATATTATACTTACTATGTTATATGTTAACTATTCAGTACTTATATATACTACACATATACAATAAATGTTATATTTTCTATATATTGTATGTTATATTTTGTTATATTCATTCTTGTTAGGTGTACATATAAATAGTCTATATTTTTGTTACTATTATGAATTGAAGAGTTTTATTTTTCTTTTCTTTTTCAAGTAGTTCAAATAACATTACATGAATGAATAATTAGCATATTTCTATTTCGCTTTGCTGCTCTCAACAGAGCATACATACTCTTTATAAACCCAAGAATAATTGGTACACAATGACAGAAAAGACTTAAAATATTAAAAAACTCAGAGAATTCTGAAAAACAAAATTTTACAAGCCACATTTCTTTAGAAAAATGAGGCAAAGCTTTAGATTATCCACAGAAGTAAAAAATAAATAGCACACGCTTCTAGAATACGAATTTTTTTTAATTTTTAAAAATTTTTATTAGAGGATAGTGGGTTTACAATGTTGTATTAGTTTCTGCTGTATAACAAAGTGTATCAGTTGTACATATACATATATCCACTCTTTTTTAGATTCTTTTCCCATATAGGTCATTACAGAATACTGAGAAGAGTTCCCTGTGCCATACAGTAGGTCCTTATTAGTTATCTATTTTATATATAGTAGTGTGTATTTGGCAATCCCAGTCTCCCAGTTTATCCCTCCCCCCACCCCCGCTTTCCCCTTGGGTAACCATAAGTTTGTTATGAATTTAAATGAGTATTCCAATGTTTTGAAGATATTTAAATTTAAATCTGTTTTATGGATAATTTCTCCTTTGTTTGTTTATACCTTTATGTTCCGTACAACTTTTTACAGTAAACATGGATTCCTTTTTCTGTACAAAGAAAATGCTTTTCACAAAATTTTAATTGAATTTATGTAGTAAGTGTTTTACAACAACAATAGTACAAATGTTTTCTTTGTGGTAAATGTTTAAACATGTACAAATTTATTTGACATATATAATTCAATTCAAATGAGTTGCTCATAAAATTGTTCACAAAAGTATATTTTAAGTCATTTGACCAACATTACAAGATGTACTTTCAAGGTTCTTTTCTTTAAATTTCTGAATTTCAATAAAATTAATAACCATTACCTGAGTCACATTATTTTCTTAACACTTACTATGAACAAAACACTGGCCTTGCCACTTGCGAGAGGTTAAATGGTATAACTCAAAGTCCTTATTCTTCAAGGTTATACAATGATATATGAAATTCAAATCAAAAATAAAAATTAAATATCTTTTTAACTATTGGCTACAATGACAAAGATAACAGAATGCAACTGTTATTTGTTAACTACTTAAATTTCAAAACTCAACTAGCTTTTGGAATGAGATGGAATACTTAATAAAGAAGTTATAACATTTAGGGGAAAATCCATATCATATTTAGGGGAAAGTATTGGTTAAAGAAAGATTATAATCACCAACAAAACCCAGTTGCTGCACATCTTAATGGTTAAGAGTATTGATTAGAATCTTACTGCAGAAATCAAATCTTGACCATGTCTCTTACTAGCTCTGGGACCTTGAGCAATTGATTTAACCTCTCTATGCTTCACCATCATCATCTGTATAATCGGGATTTGAGGTTAATAGTATTTATCATACGATTGTTTTAACTGAGTTAATATTTTTTAAATGATTAGAATAGTAATTTGCAAAACTTGTCTTTGCATTACTATTATTTTTATTGTTATAATTGTGATGGTAGAAGTATTAAGAAGTAATTTTGAATTCTTGAGTAAGATTCTGGAAGCATCCTGAATTCACACTCCGTACAACTTTAGCTCCAGCCTTTAGGATCTATGTTGAGTGGGAATCTGGATTAAGTCAGCTGTTTATTGGATACTTCCGCATTAATACAAACTATAAGTGTCTTGTATTCTTTAGAAGTAGGTTTTTAGAAACAAACAAAAAACTGGATTGTAATGCTGTTCTGGAAGATAGAACAATTTAATAAATCTGAAACCAAATGAATGTCAAATGCTGTTCCAGGTTCAGCTAGAGCAGATGTTGAAACGTTGAGAAAAGCCCCCTTGAGAGTCAGTTTTGCATTTAAAAACAGAGAAAATTATCAAGCAAACTCAGCATTAGAGGGAAAATGTAGATGGGTTTTACTGTAATGACTTTGTAAATAATAGTTCTAAATATAAATGGAGATTTTATAGAAGATCATTTTAGAAAATGTACTCTGCAGTGAATAATGATGTTTGATTAGACTGTTTTTTAAAATTAACAATTCCTAAAGAAACTGTATCAGTAAATTAGAGTGGATAGAGGAAGCAAAATGAAAAAATAAAAATACCTGGGCTTCCCTGGTAGCGCAGTGGTTGAGAGTCCGTCTGCCGATGCAGGGGACGCGGGTTCGTGCCCCGGTCCGAGAAGAGCCCACATGCCGCGGAGCGGCTGGACCCGTGAGCCACGGCTGCTGAGCCTGTGCGTCCGGAGACTGTGCTCTGCAACGGGAAAGGCCACAACAGTGAGAGGCCCGCGTACCGCAACAAACAAACAAACAAACAAAAAAACTTTTCCAAGGGGAGGAACCTTGAAAAAATATTTTAAAATAAAGATCCCAGGGATTTGCATAGAGATTCTGATGGAATAACCTGGGGCGGGGCCAGGGTATCTTCTATGTCAGCAAGCCCCTGAATATGCTGAGCCAGCTGGTGACAGACTGCTCTTTGAGAAACACTGTCCAGGTGATCGTGTGTGCTTCTGTGTTCTGGAAGGGAGAAGCCTTCGCTGGAATCAGCTGGGCCGATAATGAAGCAGAGAAAAGCAGGAAAAGAACCAAAAAGATAGAAAAGAAAAATATGAAATCTAGAAAATATTAATTTCAAGCAGGTATTCTGCAATGATACCTATAGGAAATTCTTTCAATTTGCTATGATATAATAATTGTGATGGACCAGAAAAAAACAGTAAAACGCACCCCAACTGGAAATTACTTAAATGTCTAATGAAAAAGACATGGTTTAGTGAACTAATGAAAACCATGTAATCTTTGGAAATTATGATGAAACACAAGTAGTGTTTATTGATATGTTATTTGAATAATATTTGAAAAGAATTTATAAGTATGTATGCAAGTACGAATAAATTAAATGTAAAGTGCAAAAACTGTTGTGAAATTGGAATTATAGGTAATATTTTTATTTTGTAGGAAATTATTATTATTATTATTATTTTGCGGTACGCGGGCCTCTCACTGTTGTGGCCTCTCCCATGGCGGAGCACAGGCTCTGGACGCGCAGGCTCAGCGGCCATGGCTCACGGGCCTAACCGCTCCGCGGCATGTGGGATCTTCCCGGACCGGGGCACGAACCCGTGTACCCTGCATCGGCAGGTGGACTCTCAACCACTGCGCCACCAGCGAAGCCCGGAAATTATTTTTTAATGATATATAATTATTTCAACAACATATCATGTCATTTTGATTAATAATCTATTTTAAATTGGCACTTTAATGTTCTTTTATGCCATTTAAAAGGCACTTTTATGTCCTTTACCATATTTATTGCCATGTGTTTACAAACACAATGAATTTTTGAAATATACACAGTCTGAAAAAAATTAAGCATCATTTGGGAACCTATAATAGGTTGCCTAAATATTGCTGAGCGGATGCTTCTTCAGATAATTATGCAAATGTAAAATTATGAATTAGAGAATGTGATGATAAATACAATATATATACATATACTACACACACACACACAAACACGCAATTTTGTGTTTATGTGGGCTGGATATGTTTCTATTAAATGACCTGAAATGCTGAATACTAGAAGTTTTGTGGTGCTTCTTTGAGCATATGTTAGATTAATGACTTATAAAGTAGAAGAGAAGATAAATTTTGTGTTTTATGTTGTTGTCCAAGGCATTTTTCTAAGTAGTAGTTAAAAAAAAAACACTTGAAGAATGTTTGAAAACATGTTTTTAAAGAGTCCATTCAGCAAACTTTCTCTTTTAAAAACATGAGTTTATATGGTCATATTTCTTTCTCTTTTAAAAGTTATTTCCTAGGGGTGTGAGGACCTCATTTTGAAAGGTATAGGCAAAGGGATTGGGCTGAGAGTTAATGAGCTCAGTTTAAAAACCTAATTTTAGAAAAGAACTGTAATTACAGAGTAAAAAAGCCCTTCATGATCACAAAACATCACTATATTGATCTCTTAAGCCCATTAAATATGGAAGTTTAAATTCATGTATCCAAGCAATGTATTAGAAATCTTGGAAATTTTAGAAGGATTATGAATTTGAATGTGGAAGACATAAAAGAAGGAGTCATTGATCTTAGTAGTGTTCCCAGGGAGGAGACCAAAAGATGCTTCAGTGCCAGACAATCACGATTACATCTTCATTCTTCATTTCTGAAGAAAGCAAATGTTAGATGGATAGCTTCTGTATGCTACTACCGTGATTGAAGTTCTTTTCTTTCCTTTTTTTTTTAAAGGAGGGAAGAATAAATCAGTATTACTTGGTCACTGTGTTCTGTACTTCTTGGAATGCAATTTTGTAACTGTGCTAAGCAGACATTTTTAAATGTCCCTCCAAAGGTGTCCAGCTCTAATCTTTAGAACCTGAGATATCATATCGTGCTCATGGTTGTCATGTTATATGGTATGATTTACCTTAAAGTAAGGAGATTGTTCTGGATTACCCATGCAGGCCCTATGTAATCACGTAAACCCTCATAAACAGAGAGCGTTCTTTGGCTGGGGGCAGAAGCAAATATCAGAGAGATATGAAGTCTGTGAAAGACTCAACACACTTTGCTTGTTAGAGATGGATGTAGTCGCATGAGAAGAAATGCAAGTGGCCTTTAGGAAGAGAGAGGCCCCTGACATCCAGCCAGGAACAGAGATCTCAGTCCAACCACTGCAAGGAACTTAATTCTGTCAAAAACTTGCATTGACTTGGAAGCAGATTCCTTCCAGAACTTCTAGATAAGAAGCTGGTCTGGCCCAAGTGGACTCACTTAAAATGACCTACAGAGTTGTGAGGTAATGGATAGGTGTTGTTTTAAGCTAAGTCTGTGGTAGTTTGCCACACAGCAATAGAAAATCAAAACATAGTATGAAAGATTTATTGTCATTGTGATTAATTTTAATGTCATATATATGTTATATATTAAACACAAGAGAGCAATAAAATTTGGTAATTAGTGTAGTTCAAGTGAACTGAGGTTCCATATTTATGACTGACTCTACCAAACCCCACCTCCTTCTTTTAATTCCTTTCTCCCTGGCTCGTGTCCATAGTTTGTATACATTCTTTCCTATCTGCCTCGTAGATGTGAATACAGCATATTCTGTTACCATTAATATGATATTTATTTCGCCAAAGGATATTAAAAAATGCTTTAAGTAAATCTCAGTTATTGTATCATTACCCTATGTTTACAGGTTAAGATATGCTTTTCTTTACAAAAGGGATTAGTGATATACTTTTGATATGTATATGTGTGGTATCTGGTCAAAGAAATAGCTTCGTATGGTATCAGAGCAATGGGCCGGAAATTTGCATCTCTGAGCAGTGCTTTTCTCTTTCTCCATGTCTTCACTTATTCATATATGCTATCACCAACACTACCACCAAACAAACAAACAAACAAAAAAACAAAAAGAGAAAAAGAGGATTTTGAACAAAATAGGTGTTTAATAAGTGTTGGTTTTTATTTGCTATCTTTGAATTTCTCATAGCACCTAGAATTGTGCCTTGTATATAACTGATGCAATACATATTTTAAGAACATATTTATGAATCACTTACTTGGTCTATAAATTCAGATTGTCCTCATTTAGGTTTTCATTGATTTGGTTTCAACACAATTTCGAAAAATGGGATACACTGTTTGCAGATAAAGGAAAAATAACGAATCAGACTTACGACAAATTCAGAGCATGTGAAATATGAGTATCCTTCAACCTCACCCCAAGTGATCGCATCCTAGTCCTGGCTGCTTCTCTTTTCTTAGCAACTGTCTGCAGCTCCTCTGCTCTTCTGTTTGTTTGGGACCCACCAGCGTCTGCTCCTCCAGCATATAATTGCTGTTATTAATTACTACAGCTATTGCTGATGCTTTAGGCTCCACTAAGGCATCACAGATGGTGGCAGCAACTTATCCGTGACCTCAAATGCCTTCAGACAGTTGCTGTTGATTGCAATGCTTTATTTAATCTTCTCCTGTTGGACTCTGAATCTCCCATTTTTCTCAAAGTAGGTAGGGTCTCTGTGTGGGGGGTTGGGGAAGAGGTCAGTGGAAATACTGAATTCGAGTGGAATCCAATGCATCTGTGCACTGAACCCAAGACAGCCACCACCTTTGGCTCAAGACACTCCCTTTTCAATTCTAGCTTACCCTGTCAGATACACTTTTCACTTCTTAAAGCATTTCTTTCAAGTATACTTACTTTATGCTTTTTTAAAAAAAACAACAGAACAATCTGCATTTCCCTGGAATATGCAGATATGTTGGTACATTAGTGACTAAATTCCAATTATGGCCATGAGATTTCAGGGGATATGGTTAAAGGCATATGCATTTAAGTATTTCATACATTTTAAAGTAGTTGAGGACATTTTATTCTGCTGAAAACACACAGAGAAATTTCAGAGAATCCTTAGTTCTTACTGAGTTAGGACACTAACATATATATTTGAAATGATCATAAAAATGTTCTAAGATAAGACTTTAAATATAATTTTACATATTAAACATTTGTTACTTTTTTAACAAGTAAGAATATTCTTCCACAGCAAATTGTCTGATATATTAAAATGTAAATTCTCCTCAGTACAAGTTTTGAGTTTCTCAAATGGCATCTTTATAATTATGTGAAAAGTTTTATTGTTTTTGTTATCTATTCTGTTTTTTAACAGAGATCTGGAAATATATCTCATTTCTATTTTTGCATCCCCCTTTTCACTCACGTGCAACTTTTTACTGTAGAATGTTTCATTTGCCAAACACTATTTTAATGCATCACACAATAAATTACTATCACACCGTACTTTAGAACATGTGCCACATTCCAATTAAAGCATAAATCTCTGTTCATCTGGCCACCCAAGAAGGTGTCATGCATTTTGATTTTTTAATTCATTCTATGTGTCATGAAACATTTTCATCCAGAAAAACCTTCACTATGAAGAAACATTTTTATTCCTGACAAAATACGAGGAAATGCCCTTAAATTCCAGGTCTCTTATAATTCATCAGAATGAAAAGATCTGGACATTTAAATAGCTAAAAAAAAAAAAATGTAGACTATCTCTTTATTCAGCATGTTAAAACAAACCTCAACTTTTCATGAAAATGAGGAAGAATTCCGTCTTTCTTTTTTTTATGGCCAGTTTCCAAAGTTGGCTCTCATTTTTTATCATATGTGTTGATATCTATAGCCTGTTAAACATTAATAACAATCGCAAGTCTGTATGTGACTATTGTCCTTTTACATGGCATGTATGCTAAATGCTAATATGCATAACTTAGTGCCTGGTATACTATTAAATGTGGTTGAACTCATCCACAGGGATTCAATAAAAAAATTATTGTCTAATTTTGGTCAACCAGTTCCTGTGCCACGAGAACAAATCCTTCCTCTAAAACCTTGTATAAAATGACGTTTAGTCATATAACTTTTAACATTTGCTCTCAATTTCCTCTTCCTTTAACTGAGGCAGACACAAAAGCTGGTCTGATATCTGGCTAGTGGGAGAGACAGTAGCTGTCATTGTCCCTGCATGAGCTGGATATCTGGAAAGGGTAATGCCTGTATTTGAAACTTCAATGTTTCTTTTTGAATTTTGGGCCCTTGGATACTACTCATTTAGCAGTAAAATGATCTATCAGCACATTTTAAGTATATTGCATGTATTTCTAGCTTATTTTAGAATTGATAAAATGGAATCTTATATTACTTTGGCAAATTTGTTTGTTTTAATGTTAACTGTCCCCAATCACCCTATTTTAAAAGTGAGAAAATAATGTTTAGAGAAAGTATTTGTGCATTTACAGCACAGCTTATAGCCCCTGACTTTTTATTCTGTTATTTGGTCTTGGACTCTTAAAGTTAACAGTACATGCTAAGTGACTGATTCAGATTGGAAAGAAGTGTCCCTAAGCATAATGACGAATGGTAGAGCAGAACATCTGTCATATGTTGGTCCCTATTGAAAGTGTTAATTGGTGGATAGAAAGTAAAATTTTGGTTTATTTACTGAAAGTTGTGAAGTCCTGGAATTATTTGTCCATGGTCCCTGAGTATTGTTGAAAATAATACACAGATAAATAAAGTTCATGACTGGCTGAATTCAAGAACTCATAATCTTCCAATACCAGTACGCTGTCCCTCAGAGAGAAGCTCATCTCCAGATATAATGTCATTTGTACAGCCCATTTGTTTTACCTCCTAATAGCTGCCGGCTAAATTACAGTGACATTATCTCTGAGGCCACTGCGCCTCCACCCCAATTTGCCTCACTGCTTGAATGTCATTCCTAAGCAGAACATTCTTACACACACACACACACACACACACACACACACAAAACATGCATCTCCTTATTCATTTAGCATTCATTTCTTTACTCCCTCACAACACAGCATAGTACTTGATTATGTCTGTTTCCCTCACATATTATATTCTTCCCTGCTCTCCCAGTTTTATTAATCATCATTTTATGATTTCAGTTGTAAACTTGTTTGCCAGCTGTATTTGTTTCTTGAGGCTGATATAAAAGATTGCCATAAACTGGATAACTTAAAACAGAAAGTTATTCTCTGCCAGGTCTGGAGGCCAGAAAGCTGAACTCTAGACATCAGCAGGGTTCTGATCCCTTCAGAAGCTCCAGGCTAGATTCCATTCCCCCATCTTCTATTGTCTGTCAGCTTCATGACTCCAGCCTCTGCTTCCATGGCCACACTGCCTCCTCCTCTTCTGTCAAATCTCCTCTGCGTGCTTCTTATAAGGACACTTGTCCTTGGATTTACTGGTAATCCAGGATGATCTCGTCTCAAAATCCTTAGCTTAATTAGATCTGAAAAGATCCTTTTTTCAAATAACTTTCACTAGTCCCAGGCATTTGACTTGTATATCCTTTGGAGGACAATTTTTCTGCCTACTACATGAACATTGCCCTACAAGATTATTGAGCTCATGTGTTTCTTTTCTCCCACTCCTACCAAGAAAAAACTGGAAATTGCTTTTGTCTTAAAAAGGAACACACTAAACTTCCAGTCGTTTCACAGGAAGGGGTCTCCTATCTAATGAAAATAGGAAATATTCTTCATGAGCTTCAGAAGTAGAGACTGAAAACCTGGGTCAATGCCTATGGAACTAGTTTTCAGTGAAGTCCTCTACATATATAGATGTAAATCAGTTGAAATAGATCAGAAATTATATTACAAAATTCAACAACTGCTCTGAACTCAGAGTGATTTTCAATTTGACTTGTCTGAATCCTTAGCGATATGTAATGCCAGATTAAGGAGTGAAAAACGTAACATGTAAACAGAAACCAGAACAGCCTCCAATAAGCAGAGAATGCCAAGTTCACTTGGGAGTCTCAAATATTCCCCAAAATAAAGGTACGGGTGTGCTATGTAGATACTCTACGTTCATATGTTGCTGACTAACAACACATTTCCTGATGCTGTCTCAAATTTTATATCTGAATTAAATATATATATGACTGTTTTACACTTAAGTTTAATAACTCTCTGAAGGAGTGTGGTGTTCATTAATAGCCGTAACTTTGAGATACAGTTTTTGCTTAGGTTAATGTAATATTTCATCTCACCTTAAGCTTCCAAGCTCTTAATTAAATAAGAAACAATAGTGAAGATTAAATGAACCTTTGTCCTGGAAACAATGTGCATTGGTAATTTTTTTGAAGAGTAAGAACGTAAATGATGGCTTATATGTATGTGTGTATTTTTCTCAAAGGGAAAAATTGTTAAAAATCTTTTTGCCTTATAATTTTTTCCCCAGAGACTATCATTCTACTCTGCTAGCATGACTTTTTGTTTTCCCACTTTGAATACACTTCTGTGTGTGTGTGTGTGTGTGTGTGTGTGTGTGTATGTGTGTGTGAGAGAGAGAGAGAGAGAGAGAGAGAAAGCTATGTATATGTACCAACTAGACTTCATTAAATATATTTATTGACAGCATTCATCTATTGAATAACAAAACTGGTACATATTTTTTAAGGATAACACATTTTTTATTTAACAACCTTCCCATATGCAAAAGTTAACAATGGTGACTGATTACTCTTCCTGGTCACTAGAGTGCTAAAACCCTATGATTCTAGAATGCTACCAAACTGTACCTTGCTGTAAGACGTGTCTCTCAGTGTACTGGTAGAATAAGAGCAATTTGATTTAAAAAGACTAGTAATAATAAGTTGGTTGAATGGAGGGAAATAGGAAAGTGACTACACATATATTTCTTTCTGTGAGCCATTCTCCACGTTTCAGAAACATGAGGACATATTCAGATGACTACTGTGTGAATAAATAATAATTCTATCATTGTCCATCTCTTGCTTTTACAATGATCTTCTGAGAAAATTGAGATTATGTATGAACTTCTCGGGAAAGTGTTATTTTTGGCTTCTTACCCAACATTCTCAAATAATAGATGATAGTGAGAATAACACTCCAGTATTCAAATTATACATCAGATCACTCCTTTAATATGTAAAGTTTTAGTTGCAAGCAATTGTTTTGTATCCTTGGAGTGATGAACATGTTAATTTTAATGACTGATTTAGGAAACAATCTTCTTGAGGTCACTGTGGAGATAATCTCATCAGGCATCATATTAACTCTTATTTGATAAAGACTATTCTTGTCCCTCTGAAAATAACCAATTAAATCAATGAAATGGTGTCCAAGCTAATGTGTAAAGAATAATAATGAGGTGAGAACTGGACTTGAGAATTTAGTTTAAATTTTAAATACTTATTATTCCATCGATTCCCTCAAATCAGAGGCTGGCTGCTTCTGCTTAAGGACAACTTGCTCCAGACATTACTAATCTGGTGGGGATCATTTTTCTGGAGAGCTGGATGATTCTTGTTTTATGCCTTTTGAGTAATCATCCCAACTCGTGAGCTAATAGTGTTAACATTGTCTTGACGACAATCAACTTAGCACTCACTCTCTGTGTAGTTCAATAGGTTAGTATTCTTATGGTTATATCTTATTCAAGCTATAGTATTATAAACTTTAACTTGAGAAAAACTACAAAATATGTTGAAGAAGAAAACATAATATAGAAAGTAACTGGGTAAATCATCACAGCTGTGTGAAACGATATTTACATATGTGTAAGTATGTCTCTATGAACTGTCAATTTTTGCATAGAAGCTGTTAGAAACTCCAGCTCTGATGGCTCTGATTGAGTTTGGCTTCTTCCGCAGTGCTTATTGGTTTCTTGGAGACATTTTGCATATCACCACATTTTCTCAGTATTTGATGAGAATCATACAAGATTTTACCATTACTCCAAAAAATTACTCTCTACCCTTACTTTTAGGACTGCCTCTATTTCTACCACTAAAACCTTTGTATTTTTGAAGTTATATGACTTCATATATGACTTGAGCTCCTTCCTGTTCTTTCTTGTACTCTAAAACGGGTAAGTTTAGTGAAAAGAACATGAGATCCAGAACCTACTGATTGTGTAAAGTTGGTTGCATTTCTCACTCTGAGACTTGGAGCTGTTAACTTCACCAAGCCTCGGTTTCCTAATCTCTGGGCTGTACCTAATAATATCCACACTGCAGCTTCACCGTTATTTTCAGAATTAGAGATAATATATCCAAGAACCTACAAGTTATTGAAGCTGTTATTATTAGTGTGACAGGTTATAAACGGACAACCTGTTTTAACAGGAAAACAACTATTTAGTTCCACTTTGTGTTCTATGATGTGCTTGAAAGATGAACCATAAATACTTCATTTTATCTCCTGGGAATATTTGAAGACAAATCTCCCTGCTCTTGTTTTAATGTGCAGTCATGTTTAATTTAAAAGTGAAAAAGAGAAATACTATTTGAAGCAAATAAGATTGGGGATATTTGTTGGACATTGAGGAAGAGTGCGCTGTGAAAGAATAATAAATTTTTGTGAGAGCAACTACATGGAGGATCAGGGAGAGAAGAGCAAACAAAGGCACTTTGGAGGTCTGGGAACTAATTTTATTTCCCAGAAAGAGCTGGGTGTTTTGACCTAGAGAAGGATCACTGTGAGAGAACTTAAGTGTCCTGGGGGCACATGGGAGTGTAGTCTCCCAGGCCACCCAGCTTCACTCAGGCATGAACCTCTCAGCCCTGTACCGTGTCTCAGCTCAATGATTCCTCAAATAGATGTATGAGAGCACTTTGCTACCTATGCTCCATGTTACCTGTTAGCTGAACAACAGGAATGACAGACACCATTGCATCAAGGATGTTTCTGTGTCTGTCTTATGCAAACTATTGAGGAAGAGTGGGCCGTGTGAACAATTCTCCCTTAGATGTCTCCTCTAAGGGACACCTAGAAGGTTAGTAATAGGTAAAGTCTTGCACTGTACCTGTACTTGGAGGAACAGCCTAAACAAGCTTAAAATCCTTAAATGGGAGTAAGATGGTTAATTGGTGACTTTTTTTTTTTTTTTTTTTCCGGTACGCGGGCCTCTCACTGTTGTGGCCTCTCCCACCGCGGAGCACAGGCTCCGGACGCGCAGGCTCAGCGGCCACGGCTCACGGGCCCAGCCGCTTCGCGGCATGTGGGATCTTCCCGGACCGGGGCACGAACCCGCTTCCCCCACATCGGCAGGCGGACTCTCAACCACTGCGCCACCAGGGAAGCCCTGATTGGTGACACTTTAAGGACATTCGTAATAATTAGCAACCCTGCATTTCCACTGATGTCTATATTTACTCTTATTTTCCAAGGATGGAACTGCTCCTCTACCAGGCTTCTTTCTTGTTACATGGGCACAGGCTTACCGACTGCTGGAATTCCTATTTTAGTCTTTAGGTTACTCTCCTGTGGTTACAGAGCAAAGAATTGCTGACCTCATTGTTTCAACATTTTGACTTTGTTGACTTTTGAATTTTGCTGAAAATTAATCACTAGGCCATCATAACTTATGTAGAGCACTAAGCATAGATCAGGATACATAATGGGTAATCAATAAAAATGTGCCTGCACCTTAGTGACCAGTTCTGATCTCATCTTGATTTTGTAATTTTGGGTTCTTAATGATACAATAATTTCCACTTAGCATACCAGGCTGAGGTCAACCTCAGGGTAAGGACATAAAACTCACACTTAAATTTGTTTTTTAGCCTGTGATCATTAAACAAAAGTATTTTAATTTTTTTTCCTGCTCACTTCTTGTGACAGGAATGTCCTATAAAATCATGCCTTGGTCTTCCCGCAGTGGGTTTACTGCAACAATAAGATACTTGCAGGCTCCCCATACTTATGTTGATAGCATCAAGGATAATGTAACTGAAAAGAACCTGGGAAATGACTTTCATTTCTTATGTGAGATGGCAACATCTATTAAATTTTGTAATTGCTCCTTTATAAGCACTCATGCTGTCAGATTTAGCCCACATGCCTTAGGTGTTTCTACATTCAGATTTTTTTTCTTATAAACAAGTTGCTAACACAGTTGTCCTACTTAGGAAAAATAAAAGCTTAGCTAAGAGAAAGTATTTGTGTGTTTGGAGTTTCAACATCTGTATTCAAACACAGACCATGCTTCTTATTTTAAAACTGAAATTGATGTTTTCAGCTCATTTTTTTTTCCACTGGTAGTGGGTAAAGTGCCTGTCTTGAGGCACTAATTTTAGAGAACTAAATTTGTTTGAAATTAAAGACTATAAACTTCAATGAGAGAAAACATATTGTTTGGTCCTCAGATTTGGATACAATTTGCACTGGTGACAGAGGCCCCATTCAAAGGTACTTCTTGGAGAGTTAACACCTTGAGAAACAGAATGTCCAAATGTAAATGAAAAGTGGTAACACTTCTTGTGTTTTTAGTTGTTTGTTATTAGGGGAATTTTGCCAAAGACAAAAAATAGTTTCTTTGTAAAATGCTACCTCATTTTTTTTTAACATACATTAACTTTTTTCCTTTGCAATTTACTTAAAATTTTAACCTCTTTGAAGAGTGTACAAATAGGAAAGGGATCACGGATGCAATCATGAGAGTTATCAGTGCCAACATAAAAAACCCTTACCCAAACCTGACAGGGAGAGAGAGATTTTCAGATTTCTGAGAGTTGTTCATCTTTGCTCCTGTACACTCTGCTCCTAGTTTGAGTTCAAGTTTAATTTCTAATATTTTTATTAGAAATGAAGTTTGTGCCAAAATAATGTTCTGGATGCTGAATGGGACACAAATTCACCATTTGATTTAATATAATTTCAACCAACATTCATTGATGTCTATTGGGAGACCGTAATGGTCTCTTCTCTTATGTAGCTTAAACTCTCACTGGGTAACAAATATTTTATGATAAGATTATTTTCAAATATTATATAGTTAAGTGCCAAAATGTATGAATAAAACCTATAGGAAATCACACTAAACATACCAGCTTTTAGACTTGGGGAAATCTTTTTGTAGGAGTTGGGAATGTAGTTTTTTTCTTTTCTTTGTTTTTTATTATACCTTTTCTTCGACATTTATTATTATTTTTTTAAACATCTTTATTGGGGTATAATTGCTTTACAATGTTGTGTTAGTTTCTGCTTTATAACAAAGTGAATATGTATACATATATCCTCTCCCTCTTGGACCTCCCTCCCACCCCCCCATCCCCCACCACATCCCACCCATCTAGGTCATCACAGAGCACCGACGTGAGTTCCCTGTGCTATACTTCATGTTCCCACTAGCTATCTATTTAACACATGGTAGTTTATTTATGTCAAACCTAATCTCGCAATTCATCCAACCCTCCCTTTCCTCCACCCCGTGTCCACACGTCAGTTCTCTACATCTACATCCCTATTCCCGCCCTGGAACTAGATTCATCTGTACCATTTTTCTAGATTCCACGTACATGCATTAATATATGATATTTGTCTTTCTCTTTCTGGCTTACTTCACTCTGTATAACAGACTCTAGGTCCATCCACCTATCTACAAATGACCCAATTTCATTCCTTTCATGGCTGAGTAATATTCCATTGTATATATGTACCACATCTTCTTTATCCATTCATCTGTAGATAGGCATTTAGGTTGCTTCCATGACCTGGCTATTGTAAATAGTGCTGCAATGAACATTGGGGTACATGTGTCTTTTTGATTATGGTTTTCTCAGGGTATCTGCCCAGTAGTGGAATTGCTTGGTCATATGGTAGTTCTATTTTTAGTTTTTTAAGGAACCTTCATACTATTCTCCATAGTGGCTGTATCAATTTACATTCCTACTAACAGTGCAAGAGGGTTCCCTTTTCTCCACACCCTCTCCAGCATTTGTTGTTTGTAGAGTTTTTGATGATGGCCATTCTGACCACTGTGAGGTGATAGCTCACTGTAGTTTTGATTTGCATTTCTCTAATAGTGATGTTGAGCACCTTTTCATGTGCTTCTTGGCCATCTGTATGTCTTCTTTGGAGAAATGTCTATTTAGGTCTTCGGCCCATTTTTTGATTCAGTTATTTGTTTTTTGATATTGAGCTGCATGAGCTGTTTGTATATTTTGGAGATTAATCCTTTGTCAGTTGCTTGGTTTGCAAATACTTTCTCCCATTCTGAGGGTTATTTTCATCTTGTTTATGGTTTCCTTTGCTGTGCAAAAGCTTTTGTCTCATTAGTTCCCATTTATTTATTTTTGTTTATATTTTCATTACTCTAGGAGCTGGGTCAAAAAAGATCTTGCTGTGATTTATGTCAAAGAGTGTTTTTCCGATGTTTTCCTCTAAGAGTTTTAAATTGTCTGGCCTTACATTTAGATCTTTAATCCATTTTGAGTTTATTTTTTTGTGTGGCATTAGGGAGTGTTCTAATTTCATTCTTTTACATGTAGCTGTCCAGTTTTCCCAGCATCACTTATTGAAGAGACTGTCTTTTCTCCACTGTATATTATTGCCTCCTTTGTCATAGATTATGTAACCATAGGTGGATGGGTTTACCTCTGGGCTTTCTACCCTGTACCATTGATCTATATTTCTGTTTTTGTGACAGTAACATACTGTCTTGATTACTGTAGCTTTGTAGTATAGTCTGAAGTCAGAGAGTCTGATTTCTCCAGCTCCATTTTTCTTTCTCATGACTCCTTTGGCTATTCATGGTCTTTTGTTTTTCCATACAAATTGTAAAATCTTTTGTTCTAAATCTGTAAAAAATGCCCTTGGTAATTGGATAAGGATTGCATTGAATCTCTAAATTGCTTTGGGTAGTATAGTCATTTCCACAATGTTGATTCTTCCAATCCAAGAATGTGGTACATTTCTCCATCTGTTTATGTCATCTTTGAAGTCTTTCATCAGTGTTTTATAGTTTTCTGAGTACAAGTCTTTTGCCTCCTTAGGTAGACTTATTCCTAGGTATTTTATTCTTTTTGTTGCGATGGTAAATGAGATTGTTTCCTTAATTTCTCTTTCTGATCTTTTGTTGTTAGTGTATAGGAAAGCAAGAGATTTCTGTGCATTAATTTTGTATCCTGCAACTTTACCAAATTCATTGATTAGTTCTAGTAGATTTCTGGTGGCATCTTTAGGATTCTCTATGCATAGAATCATGTCATTTTCAAACAGTGACAATTTTACTTCTTCTTTTCCAATTTGTATTCCTTTTATTGTTTTTTCTTCTCTGATTGCCATGGCTAGGACTTCCAAAACTATGCTGAATAATAATGACAAAGGTGGACACCCTTGTCTTGTTACTGATTTTAGAGGAAATACTTTCAGGTTTTCACCATTGAGAATGATCTTTGCTGTGGGTTTGTTGTATATGGCCTTTATTATGTTGAGATAGGTTCCTTCTATGCCTATTTTCTGGAGAGTTTTTATCATAAATGGGTGTTGAATTTTGTCAAAAGCTTTTTCTGCATCTACTGAGATGATCATATGGATTTTATTCTTTAATTTGTTAATGTGGTGCATCACATTGATTGAATTGCATATATTGAAGAATCCTTGCATCCCTGGGATAAATCCCACTTGATCATGGTGTATGATCCTTTTAATGTGTTGTTGGATTCTGTTTGCTAATATTTTTTTGAGGATTTTTGCATCTATGTTCATCAGTGCTATTGGTCTCTGATTTTCTTTTTTTGTGATATCTTTGTCTGGTTTTGGTATCAGGGTGATGGTGGCCTCATAGAATGAATTTGGGAGTGTTCCTCCCTCTGCAAGTTTTTGGAAGAGTTTGGGAAAGACAGGTGTTAGCTCGTCTCTAAATGTTTGATAGAATTTACCTGTGAACCCATCTGGTCCTGAAGTTTTGTTTGTTGGAAGATTTTTAATTACAGTTTTAATTTCATTACTTTTGATTGGTCTGTTTATATTTTCTAATTCTTCCTGGTTCATTCTTTGAAAGTTGTACCTTTCCAAAAATCTGTTCATTTCTCCCAGGTTGTGTATTTTATTGGCATATAGTTGTTTATAGTAGTCTCTTTTGATCCTTTGCATTTCTGCAGTGTCAGTTGTAATTTCTCCTTTTTTAATTTCTAATTTTATTGATCTGAGTCCTCTCCCTTTTTTTCTTGATGAGTCTGGCTAAAGTTTTATCAACTTTATCTTCTCAAAAAAACACCTTTTAGTTTTATTGATCTTTGCTATTGTTTTCTTCATTTCTATTTCATTTATTTCTGCTCTGATCTTTATGATTTCTTTCCTTCTGTTAACTTTGGTATTTTTTTTTTGTTGTTGTTCTTCTTTCTCTAGTTGGTTTATGTGTAAGGTTAGGCTGTTTATTTCAGATTCTTGTTGTTTCTTGAGATGAGATTGAATTGCCATAAGTTTCCCTGTTGGAAATACTTTTGCTGTGTCCCGTAGGTTTTGGGTCATCATGTTTTCAATGTCATTTGTTTCTATGTATTATTTTGATTTCCTCTTTGATTTCTTTAGTGATCTGTTGGTTGTTTAGTAGCCTATTGTTTAACCTCCATATGTTCGTATTTTTAACAGGTTTTTTTTTCCTGTGATTCATTTCCAGTCTCATAGCACTGTGGTCAGAAAAGATTTTTGATAGGATTTCGATTTTCCTAAATTTTCTCAGGCTTGATTTGTGACCTAAGATGTAATCTACCCTGGAGAATGTCCCCTGTGCACTTGAGAAGAATGTGTATTCTGCCACTTTTGGGTGGAATATCCTATAAATATCAGTAAAATCTATCTGGTCTATTGTGTTGTTTAAAGCTTGTGTTTCCTTATTATTTTCTGTCAGGATGATCTGTCCATTGGTGCAAGTGGGGTGTTAAAGTCCCCACTATTATTGTGTTACTGTCAATTTCCCCTTTTATGGCTGTTAGCATTTATCTTATGTATTGAGGTGCTCCTATGTTGGGTGCATAAATATTTATAATTGTTATATCTAATTCCTGGGTTGATCCCTTGATCATTATGTAGTGTCCTTCCTTATCTCTTGTAACAGTCTTTATTTTAAAATCTATCTTATCTGATATGAGTATTGCTACTCCAGCTTTCTTTTGATTTCCCTTTGCATGGAATATCTTTTTCATCCCCTCACTTTCAGTCTGTATGTGTCCCTGTGTCTGAAGTGGGTGTCTTATAGACAGCATATATATGGATCTTGTTTTTGTATCTATTCAGTCAGTCTGTCTTTTGTTTGGAGTATTTAATCCATTTATATTCAAGGTAATTATCAATATGTATGTTCCTATGACCATTTTCTTAATTGTTTGGGGTTTTTGTAGGTCCTTTACTTCGCTTGTGTTTCCCACTTAGAGAAGTTCCTTTAGCATTTGTTGTAGAGCTGGTTTGGTGGTGCTGAATTCTCTTAGCTCTTGCTTGTCTGTAAAGCTTTTGATTTCTCTGTCGAATCTGAATGAGATCCTTGTTGAGATGAGTAATCTTGGTTGTAGGTTTTTCCCTTTCATCACTTTAAATATGTCCTGCCACTCCCTTCTGGCATGCAGAATTTCTGCTGGAAAATTAGCTGGTAACATTATGGGGATTCCCTTGTATGTTATTTGTTGCTTTTCCCTTGCTGCTTTTCGTATTTTTTCTTTGTATTTAATTTTTGTTAATTTGAGTAATTATGTGTCTTGGTGTGTTTATCCTTGAGTTAATCCTGTATAGGACTCTGCACTTCCTGGACTTGGGTGGCTATTTCCTTTCCCATATTAGGGAAGTTTTTAACTATAATCTCTTCAAATATTTTCTCAGACACTTTCTCTTTCTCTTCTGCTTCTGGGACCCCTGTAATTCGAATGTTTTTGCATTTGATGTTATCCCAGAGGTCTCTGAGACTGTTCTCCATTCTTTCCTTTCTTTTTTCTTTATTCTGCTCCATGGCTGTTATTTCCACCATTCTATCTTCCAGCTCACTTATTTTTTCTTCTGCCTCAGTTATTCTGCTATTGATTCCTTCTAGTATATTTCTCATTTCAGTTATTGTGTTGTTCATCACTGTTTGTTTATTCTTTAGTTATACTAGGTCCTTGTTAAACATTTCTTTATTTTCTTGATCTGTGCCTCCATTCTATTTCTGAGATTTTGGATCATCTTTACTATCATTACTCTGAATACTTTTTCAGGTAGGTCACCTATTTCCTCTCCATTTATTTGGTCTTGCAGGTTTTTACCTTGCTCATTCATCTGTAACATTTTTTTTGTCATCTCATGGGTGAGGCTGTGTTCCTGTCTTACTGGTTGTTCAGCCTGAGGCGTCCAGCGCTGGAGTTTACAGGTGGTTGGTTGGAGCCAGGTCTTGGTGCTGAGATGAGGACCTCCAGGAAACGTCACTCAGATTAATATTCCTGAGGTCTGAGTTTCTCTGTTAGTCCAGCAGTTTGGACTTGGCAATCCCACTGCAGGATCTCAGACCTGACCCCTGGCCTGGGAACCAGGATTCCACAAGCTATGTGGTGTGGCAAAAGAGAGAAAGAAAGAAATAAAGAAAAAAGGAAATAGAATAAGAAGAAAAATGAAGAAAGAAGAGCAGAACAGTAACAAAGAATAAAAATAAAATTAGAAAAGTAAAAACTATATTAGAAAAATTAAAAACCTAAGTGCAACAAAAACAATAAGACAAAACAGAACCACAACAGCAAAAAAAAAAAAAAACCAAAAAAGCCAGAAAAGACCTTGGCTGTGGGGGTGGGGCTTAGGCTGGGGCAGGGTTTAGGTGGGGGTGGGGCTTATACAGGGCAGGGCCTAGGATTAGGACCAGCATAGCCAGAAAAGGTCCTGGGGGGTGGTGGGGGCAGGGCTTAGGCTCTGAATGGCTCTAGGAGGCCTCTGAGGGTGGTGGTTCAGGCTGGGGACCCCAGCAGGCTCCCTGGGGCCTGAGTGGGCTGGGGGAAACACTGGATCTGATCCTCCAATCCCCCAAAGGCCCTCCTCATCCCTGCTGATCCCCTCACCATGAGTGGCCGTCTCTTAGTGTGAGAACCCCTCATCTCCCCCAGCCACCCCTCATGGGCATTAGTCCCATTTTGCCTCTACTTTTCCTCCTCCCCTCCCTAACCCTCCCCAAGGACCTGTGTGGCTGGAGGGGGTCTTGGAGGGCAGAGATTCAGGCCCAGAACACCAGCAGGCTCCCCAGGGCCCAAGTGGCTGGGGACATTCCCTTCTGATCCTCCTACCCCCAAAAAATCTCTCCCCATCCCCACTAATTCCCTCCTTGTGAGTGGGCCTCTCCAAGCATGGCAACACTTCCCCTTCCCCAGCTTCCCCTCAGGGGCTCCAGTCCCATTCTGCCTCCACTTTTTCTCCCCCTCCTTCCCCACTATGTCGTATCCAGACACATGGGGGGTCCTCCCATCCCCTTAGGTGGCCAAGGTCCCCCACCAGCTCCTGGTTTGTGCCCTAGTTGTGAGGAGATGCAAACTCCACATCCTCCTACTTTGCCATCTTGTCTCAGTCCCCCTTCGTCTCCTGTAGTTGTGTTTTGAAAACAAATTTAATAGAGTAGAGGAAAAAAGAGTGTATTCCAAGAAAAGTTATTGGTGTGAATAAAGGGGCAATGAAGCAAAACATATTAACAGGACAATAAAATATATCATCCAGATGTGCACAGATGACAGAAGATTCAATGATAAATTAGATAGGATTGTGAATACAAAAGTGGCTGCTCTTACTCCACATTGTCTTATATTGCTTCAAAGTTTATTCTGCCTTTTTGAAATTAATTTTATTTATATAAATATCATAATTTAATAAAAATTGCATATGTATTTACACAAATTCATATCCATATGTATGTACACATACGTATACACACACATTAGACAATACGAATTAGTGTGTAAAGAGAAGCAACACATCCCTGCCTCTTCCCTCCCGACCGTACAAACCTGCTCCTTAGAGGGAGACACTTTAAATTATTTTAACTGCTTCTTTTGATATTTACATACATATTTCTGGTTAATATGTATGCATGATTTTTATTACTCTAGTTTAAAATCAGCTATGGACTTTCTATTCTCAATCACAAATTATGACTACATTCATGTTAATCATTGCTGATCCAAGTAGTAGACTGTGATTATGTTTCCTCTTCTATATGTTTTTCCTGGAGTTCATATTTTCTCATTAAAAGAAAAGAATTCTGAATTTGCTTCCCATTTTCTCCAACAGACTCTCAAAACCAATTTCCACACAAACCTATCAGTTAACCATTTCCCCTCCAGAGACCTTCCCTCCTGGATTGTTTAGGAGGATTGTTTGCGTTTTTGCCCTGTTTAACTACTTTCATTCTTGGATTTCCCTTCACCTCTCCCCTGTGTAGGATCTTGTTATCTAAAACTTGTATGTATCGATCAGGATATGCTAAGTGCTAAAATAAACCACCCAACGTTTTTAGTGTCTTCATGTAATAAACAGCTGTTTCACACTCTGTGTCTGACTTGGGCCAGTGTGAGGACTCAGCTCCAAAGTCCTGCTGAAACCTTTCACTTCATTGTGTGTCTCTGCTGACATCTGGATTCCTCCACAGCATCCTCTGCTTCTGCCTGATAGTCAAAGAGAGAATAAGCATGGAGAAGCCGCAAGAGGATTGAGGTCCAGAACTGGAAGTGGCATGCCCCACTTCTGCCTATGTCCATTGGCCAAACTCGGTCACATGATCACAACAAACTGTACCAAAGGCTGGAAAATATCTTTCTGTGCATTCAGAAGAAAAATGAGTCTGTTTTTATTGCATACATACTATCGTCTCTGCCATATCATCTCTTCATTTATGTTTTCATTTTGATGGAAAACTTTCCTTAGCTGTTACCTAAGAGTGTATTTGGGGACACATTTATTGAGACCTTTTTTGTTGAAAGTAGTATTTTCTTACTTGACAATTTGGCTGGGTACTGATGTTTATATGGTTTTTAGATGTTTAATGATATTTAACAGCTAGTATTGTTCCTAACAACCCTGATCCTTTTTGGATAGTTAATCCTTTCTATGGAGTTTTGTTTTTGTTTTGCTTTTTAAATAAATCTCTCAAAGCACTTGCTGCTTTCTTTTATCACTTGTGTTTAGGATTTTACAGTGATGGGCTTTTGTGTGAGCATTTGTCATTCATTGTAACAGATAATCAGAAAGCACTTTCTGTTTAGAAGTTCAATCCTTTAGTTCAAGGAAATAATATATTTTTATATATTAATATATTAATATTAATATATTAGTAATATATTTTTAAATTTCCTTCTGCTTCATTTTGTTTTCTGGAACTCCTATTAAAAAGATAGATTGATTCTCTTACTGAAATGCAAGTCTGTGTGCCCGACACACAGTGAGACCAAACAATACTGAAATGTCAGAGTTTGGAACAGAGAAAGGTTTATTGCAGGACCATTTAAGGAGATGGGTGGCTCATGCCTTAAAAAATCCCAAACTCCTTGAAAGCTTTCAGCAAAGCCCTTTTATAAGAAAGGTGAGGGAGGGGTGTGGTTAGTTGTTGTAAACTTCTTGGTGTAAGATCCTTTGTTCTTCAGGTCAGATCAAAGTCAGGTAATGATGTTCCTGAAAATCTTCACCAAACAAATGTTACTCTCTGTTCTGACAAGAAAGGGGAAGGTCCCAAGGCACAACTCCCAAGGCTCTAACCATCCTGCCTTAATGGTCCCCGGTAACTGTTGCCTGATAACGGGGTGCGGGGTAACGGCTGGTAGCAATGGCCGAGTGCTAAGGGCTTCGCACTGCAGCGCTCTATTACAATCCTATAATTTTCTTGTTCTTTCTATAATATCGTTCATATTCTTAGTTCAACTACTTGATTTTCTCGACTTTATCTTGTAATTAACATTTTATTTTGGCTATCTTATTCTACATTTGGCTTTGATTTCCTTTTTGAAATTTAAATAATTTTGACCAACTATTGATAAAAATTATTTGACCAAAACTTATTAGATTTATTCAAAACTCAGAACACCTCAGGAAGTGAAATGATATACACAGATAGATCTTGCTTCCATCCTGCCTTCTCTACCCTGTTCTCCTCCCCCATCCCATTATGTTGTCATCATTATCATTACATTGTTACTTCTTCGAAATGAAAGCATATGTTCGTGTCTCTGTATGTGTAGATAAATCAAAAAAAGATCCTATTATCCCACATTCTATCTAACATTAGTTTTTATATGTAATGTTCTATACCTTAATTTTTCTCTTTTCCCTAATCTATAGATCTTGCCATAATAATACAAGGAGATCACTTTTCATTCTTAATTATGGATGCATAGTACTCCATGTACATCAGGGTTTCCACCTTCAGCACTATTGTTATTTTGTACCACATCATTATTTATTATGAGGGGATTCCTGTGCAATGTAGGAGTTTAGCAGCCTGGTCTGGACGTGACAAGATAGATTCACCACATGTTATGACAATCAAAAATGTCTGCTAACATTGCCAAATGTCCCCTAAGGGATAAAATGCCCCCTGCTGAGAACCACTCACATAGGTTTACCATGTTTTTGTTTTGTTGCTGTTGTTTTCAACAGCTCCCCTATTATTGAATGATTGCTATTATCTTAACTTTTACTGTTACAAATAATACCATCAATCTGAAAAATAGGTGCTTTTATACTTAAACAGGCAAAATAGGTTCTAGGAAGTGAGTTGTAAGCCAGCTATTAAGATTTTTTTAGTTGGAAGATCTATCCATATCTATGCTAGGAATCAGTTGGTACAACCTTGAGTTCCTACTGACATCCAATTCAAATTTAGAATTACTGAATTTCTACCTAATTTAAAAACTATTTTTCTTCTTTGTATCTCTTAAACTGAATGTCTTGGTTCCTATCAACATTAACACATATAATTATTCAATCATATACATATATAAATTCAGTTATATATTTCATATATAAATTATGAATCATATATATCCATATATAAATGAATTCATATATATAAATATTCATATATAAGTATTCATATATGAAAACCATATATAAATTCATATATACATGCATATAAATCTCTGTGTTGTTATGCCACCAATTTGCTACTCAGTGTTTATGTTTCATTTTGTTTTGATTTTAAGATTTTTTAAATTTAATGTTTTTTATATTTATATAAAATATTTATGTGGTTCCAAAGTCAAACCTACAAATTAGGTATACATCAAGAATTTAGTTTCTTTGCCCATTCTGTTTTCTCCATCCTCTCTGCTAGTCACTTTTTGTTAGTTTTGTTTCACTGTTCTATTTTTAAATAAAATAAATATGTATGCCCTCATATTCCCTCCTGTCTTAAGTGTCATACTATTCATGTTTCTTTCTCCTTTGTTTTTTATCATTTATTATATCCCAGAAATTATTCCATATAGTTTATAAAAAATAGCCTTCTTCCTTTTGACATGTTTAGCACTCCATTGTGTGGTTACACCACAATTCATTCCAACAGTTTGAAAGGGAGTAAAGATGAAAACATGTGCTCAGCCTGCCATCTTTATCTGAATGTGTCATATTGGCATCAGGTTAGGTTGCAGTTCTTTACTTACTAGCTTCTTGAAATCAAGTTTGAACATATAGTTCAAACTAATATATAAAGATCATTTTAAACAGTACTAACAATTTAAAATGTCAATAAACCTAATCTGAATTAAAGAGTAAAATAAAAAATGAATGTCTTAATCAGAGACTTTTCTGACCTAGGAGTATAAGAATAGGAGCAATTGTATCAACATGATAGTACTTAAATTGTGCCTTGACTAGTGTGAGGCTCTCCCCAAATAGTGGGAATAATGAGAAGAATGGCATGTGTTTACTAATGTGTTTACAGTTTTTAAAGGAAAGAGTTGATCAGTTTGGTTAATTACTAATACATTCCATTAATGAAATTCAATTCATGAATCTAATTGTTTAATTAGAACTTTAATTATAAGAATAAATAGTATCCTTCAACTTTGTCAAGTATAATTGAGTCAGTATTTGTAACAAATATGATAGACAAATTGGTATTCTCATTTAAAGTCTCCTTTAAACTGAAAAATATTAGACCACTTCTGGCCATGTTCAGTGTTGAATCAAAAGGAAACTCAGACCTCACACTAAAATCTTTACTAAATAATGTAGGTTTGCTACCATAGGTTTTATCTAGAGTGACAATAATGAGGGTATTATTACTGCTTTTGTCCTATATCTTTTCAACATTTCCTATCACATGGCACTTGTACAAACCACTCTTCTCTCTTCTTCAATAAATTCTGCAACTTCAGTTTAGACTGCTTCTAGGTGCAAAATTCTCTCTCTTTATTCTGAGTCTCTCTGCTTAGATGAGCACTTGAAAAGTACTGAATGCTCCCAGTTCTGAATGTCTTTTTGTTGTTGTTATAAGAAACAGTGTCATTGGAATGCTAGTGGGGTTCAATGAGGAAAATATGTATATTGTTAATATATAAAGGAAGAATTTTATTTATTTTCAAAAGCAAATAAGAAACTTTGTATCAGTATTAACTCTACATAAAATAGAAGAGTGTATAATATTCTTAATATGGTGTCAACTCTTTTCAATCAATAAGCAGTAACCCAATAGGAAAACATAGAAAAAATATGAACAATTCATAATGAAGAAACCCAAAGGGCTTGTAAACATATCAAAAAGCATTCAATTTCATAAGGTATCAAAGAGATGGAAATTAAAACACGAGATCTTGTTTATTACCAAAATATTTAAGTGATTAAAGCTGTGATAACTGTGTTAGTGAGAGTCTGAGGACATGGGATTTTTTTCTCATATATAGCTAGTGGGATTGTATATTAGCAAAATAATTCTGGTGTGATATTTGGAAGAATGTTTTGAATGTCTTAAAATTTGTACTCCTCTTCAGCAAATAATTCTCCTTGTCAGTATCTATCAAAAGGAAATAATAATGGATACCTAAATATAGATAAATATTTATAAATATTATGTAAAATTTTTATATAATACAAATACTATATATTTATAATTACATTACATATATAAATTATATATATATAATTTTATTATGTCTCACCATGAAAATGGCCCCTAATGATCCCCACCTGCTGGTATTCAGGCCCTTGTTAACCCTTCTGCTTGAGTATGGGCTGGATATAGGGACTTAACTTCTAATGAATAGAATACAGCAAAAGTGATGGTATGAAATTAGGTGTTGAAAAACTGACTTCCATCTTGCTCACACTCTTCCTTTGAGTCTTCCCTCTATATGGCTTGGATGACAAGCTGCCATGTTTTGAGCTGCCTTATGAAGAGACCCACATGCTAAAGAACTGAAGGTGGCTTTCAATCAACCAGCAGCAAGAAACTGAAGCTTTAAGTGCAAAAACTCATGAGGAATGGAGTCCTGCCAACAACTCCTGAGAGAGCTTGGAATTGAGTCCTGCCCTGGTTGACACCTTGATCTTAGTCCTGTATGGTTTCTTGACGAGGAAAAGTCAGTCAGCCGTACCAGGATTCCTGATCCACAGACACCATAAGATAATAAATGTGGGTTGTCTAAAGCTACTAAATTTTGGAGTAATTTTATATGCAGCAATAGGTAACAAATAAACATGCTGTTTATCATCAATAAAAATTGATCTTGCTATATAGATGAGTGAGAAAAACATGATCTAAGTAATAACAAAGTAAAGCATAATCCAGGTTTAGGCAAAAATATAACCATGCCCACACATAAATATATGGGTTAAAAAACTGGGAGATTGGCTTCCCTGGTGGCGCAGTGGTTGAGAGTCCACCTGCCGGTGCAGGGGAGACGGGTTCGTGCCCCGGTCCGGGAGGATCCCACATGCCGCGGAGCGGCTGGGCCTGTGGGCCATGACTGCTGAGCCTGCGCGTCCGGAGCCTGTGCTTTGCAACGGGAGAGGCCACAACAGTGAGAGGCCCGCGTACTGCAAAAAAAAAAAAAAAAAAAAAAAAAAAAAAAAAAAAAAACCTGGGAGAATATCAATACGATGATAAATATTAATGTTTCTGAGCTATGAGAAAATCGGTGATTTTAAAATGATTTTCCTAGATGTTACTATATATTTCAAATGTTTTAATAATGAATTAATTTTAATTCTGATATCTAAGGGAAAAAAGAAACAAAACAACTTGGCCAGTAGAACAAAACACCTTTAGAGTCCAGTTTAGTGCTTTGCACATAGTTGGAAATCAGTTAAGTCTTGGGTAGAATTTCTTTAATGGATGAATTTAATGGAAATTCCCAGGAGTTTCTCAAGACCAAAGAAGCTTTAGATATTTTCTTACAGTACAGACAGTCAAAGCACTGGTTTTTGTTTCATATTTTTACTTTAAATTTTGTCAACTTGTAATGATGCACTAAAGAAACAATTCTGTTTGAATCTGGGCAACAGGAACAGAACGTCTAGATAACCCAGAGAGTAACTTACTATGATTTACGTTAACTCTAGAACACATTATTTCAAGAGGGAAATGATCCCTGCAAAAGCTGAAGATGAAACTGTGTGATGGAAGCCTGTCAGAGAGTGCAGACACGAGGGCACCTGCCAAATGGCTGCTTGTCTGTGGAGGAAAGGGCACTTACCAAAGCTGATTAGTTTAATATGCCAAACCAATTGCATGTTTTAGTTATGTTCAGCTTCTCTGAAAGTCTATATTATGAATCATTTGGTACACTATAGACACGCTAGCTTGAGACTGAACAAGAGACAGCATACCCTGGAGCAGACATTTAACTTGGACTATCCACCTTTTTAATACACCTAATAATGGGATAGTCAGACATAATGAATGACACAGTTTTATATATTTGAGGAACATAGGATGGTTTGGCTGTGCACAGCTTTCTCTCCCTTAGAGTATTATTTTTTTCAGGCCTTATCCCTGGTGAATTTGAATATGGTACGCCTGGAGATAATGCTTGTCAAAACAAAGGACAATTGTCTACATATGCTATTAAAATAGAAATAGCAAGAATTCTTTCTTTTGATACTTCTAACTCCAAATCATTGATTTCAAATTGTTTACTTAAATATTGAGAATAAAGGAAGTCAATACAGCTTAGTGATTAAGTCTTTGGTCATCAGGAGACCTGGAGTTGCTTTTCAGTTTTAACACAGCCTATGTGGGGAAATGTTGGCAAGTTATTTACATTTTAGGAAACTTCATTTCTTCAGCTATAAAATTATTGATAGTTTAATAATCAGGACTTACCTCATGGATTTGCAATGAGACAGTATATTTAAAACATTTTGCACGTTAACTGGCACAGAGTAAACACTCAAATCATGTAACAAATGTGGACATCTATCTAGTTTCCTATTTATCTATCTACATATATTTTTGGTGTTGTAGCAAATTCAAAATAGCTAAAGCTTATTTGAAAAATGTTTACTGAGTTAAGAAACTGGGAGAATATTAATAAGATAATAAATATTAATGTTTCTGAGCTATGAGATAATAGGTGATAATAGGCATCAAGCGCTCAGTACCAAGTCACAAGTTAAAAATACCTCTTTATAACTAATTTTACCTACTTTCTTATTATATGGCATAACTTGTCCCTATAGATTAGCATTTTTTAGTTTCCATTTCAAAGGTTCTTTTTATAAGATGCCTTTCTAAGTTAATTTGTTGGTGGGGGATCCTTGACTTTCATTTTGCATTCCAGCTATGTTCTCAGGGCATCAATTAAGTTAAATTGCCAAATTTCTTCCCTCAGGAAGAACATAGAGCATTTAAAATATAATTTTCTATAAGGTTTATGTGCTCCTGTGCTACCAAAGCACACTGATTAAATGATTGCCAACAGCAATTTCTGCAGCACCTCAGTTTTTCTTTTAGATCTTTTAATGAAAAGTACTAAATAAATTAGGGTAAAATTCAGAAAAATACCTGACATTCCTCTCTTTCTACCAAGAAAGGCACTATTCATTTTGGTACTGGGAAAACCCCTGAAATTCCACATGGCTGCCAAATCCACAGCATTTGTGCCAGGACACAAAGAAAACACACCTTCCTGAAGCATATACTTAGAGACGCTCTACCTGATTAGTGAGCAGAAGAGATAATTTTTTGGACAAGCACTATCCCTTGTGAAGAGGCTTGTAAGAACTTTATTCTTTTGATCTAAGCATGAATAAAAGAGATCTGAGTTTGATATCATCTCACATATATGAGAATAATGGCTTTTTTTTTTTTTTTGCGGTACGCGGGCCTCTCACTGTTGTGGCCTCTCCCATTGCGGAGCACAGGCTCCGGACGCGCAGGCTCAGCGGCCATGGCTCACGGGCCCAGCCGCTCCACGGCATGTGGGATCTTCCCGGATCGGGGCATGAACCCGTGTCCCCTGCATCGGCAGGCAGACTCTCAACCACTGCGCCACCAGGGAAGCCCAATAATGGCTATTTTGCACATCACTTAAGCCTCTTCCACTTTTACTATATAAGACCAGGATATGGGGGAATTTCTAGAAGTCTTTGCCTTCTTGAAATAGTAGGAAGTTAGGGTTGTGTGGTAGGAAGAGCATTGGAATAGGACTCAGATAATTGGGCTTCCAATCTAAGCTCTGCCATTAACTTGTGTTATAAATTTTGCTATCTACTCAAGCTCTAGTATTTTATTTTCCTTGCCTGTAAAATAAAGAGGTGGGACAAGAAGATGTATGTTTCAACTCTGATCCTGTACTCTGATTTCTCCCACCACTATAACTATTATATGTCTCAGTTTTTTAGAATTTTTTTAGAATTCCTATGTATTTTTTTTTGTCTTACTGACTATAATACAAAGAGATTTTAACAAAACACATTATTTAATTTGTGAAGTGTAGTACATTGTCTCAGTTTTTGTTTACAATTGATCATTCCTTCACACACATTGGGGAGGCTTCTCTGTACTTCAGTGATCCACAAGGGTCCTAGGTGTTGCTAAAACCGCCTCATGGTTTCACTCAGGTTCCTCAAAAGGTTCTTTCTGGCATCCTCACAAGTTTTCTTATCTATATTTCTTTATTTTCCTCCAGGCTCCTCTGAGTTATGGAAACTCAGTGCTTTCTTACCCAGCACCTGCATGCTGGTGGAAGGTCAACTTCCCAAGCCCTTTGCTCAGGTATATTATGCCTCTAGCATGCCCAGGTCTTAGACTGGCCTGTGAGTCTATATCAGCCGTGAATGTAGATAAGTCACTTGATCATATTGAATCAGTTATCTTATAGATGGAGATGATAATGACCATTTTTTCTGTTGTGTGCACCAGACGAGACAATCTATTAAATTTTAAGTAGAAAAATGCTCTCCAAACTCTGGGGAAAACAGCTAGCTCCCTGAGTTGTCAGACTGCCTGATAGTAATCACAGACATTACTCTTTGGAAATGGTCATGACAAAATTTTTGCAAGTGACTTCTAGTACCTATTGATGGTGAATGGCAATACCAGGCTTTGTTAAGGGCAGCCCTCGGCTTGGGTGCAGAGCGCTCGGAGAGCCTTAGTAGGTGTGGTGGCTCTTAATCACTCATAGGAAGTGGAAATGTTAGGTATTTAGACTTAAAACAAGCAGTTTGTCAATAAACAATTATAATCTGCTAATACAAATTGCAAGGTCCAGGGAAACTTTTGTCAGGTATTTACAGTATATGAAAACATGAAGAAGAAGCAACTTTAAAAGAAATAAAGCTATATTTCACTTTATGAATGGAATAGTTAACTTTTTGGTGTTTTAGTTCAGAGAATTTTTTATAGACTCTGAGGTGGTGTAGATGTAGGTTCATAGGGTTTCAAAGGTACAATCTTTGAGAGATTTTGTAGTCTTTTGGAGTCTATTGGAGAACATGTGCCTTCAATGCAAGAAACAGACTAAAGAATATTCTTGATTTCAAAACTCCTTCCTTCTCTTCCCAATGTACAACATTTCACAAATTAAGTGACTTGTTTTGTTAAAGCCTTTTTGTATTATAGTCAGTAAGACAAAAAAATTCATAAGAATTCTAAGAAAATACAGTCTGCAGTGGGAATGTCTCTAGTGGACATGTGTTATTTATTATTATTATTTGTTGTTTTCTGTGCTTGTTTAGATGATGCTTGCACAAACCTGCAAACCTTTTGGGTTGGAACAGTGTTTTCTTTTCTGGCCCATGCAGTGCACTGCTTAGAATTCTGACAATACTCACCGCTCAACTTGATAATGATAATAAATATTAATTTCTCATTGGCTGTGCATAGAGACCTGTAGTAAAGGAGTTTTAATTTTGTTTTCAGGAAGCGCACAATTAAAATATTTCTCTTCTATGCTTTTTTTTCTGTATTTAATATGTGTTTTATTTTCCTATATCTCAATTAGATGTCTGGCATACCGCAGGAATACATATTTGTGCAATGAATGGATAAATGAATGAATAGATAATTGAATGAACAAATATATAAATAAATCAATTATTGAGTAATAAAACAATTCTCATCCCTTTCATCTTATACTTCTTAGATTTAGTTATTATCCCATGACATTTGCTTTTGATTCAGGATGATTTAATGGGGCTAATATGAACTTTGGCTTCAATGACCACACGTATAAGTCCAAATTCCACCACATCATGTAATCTTGGCTATAACTCAGCTCTACTTTTCTACTTTTCCCTTTGTAAATAGAGGATAGTTCTGACTTCTCCATGTTTCTTTGAGATGAAATGAAATATAAAATTGTGAGCATCTAGCTGTGTGCTGCTAGCATCTAAAGTTCAGTAAATGTATTTTTAAAAAATCACTTCAAGTGTCAAGGCATCTAAAAGAAACAAAGATCTTTAGAGGAAGACGAGAAAAAGAATAGCCAACTTTATCTGAATTTCGCTTTAAGGCATAACAATTGCCTTGAATTCATTGGATAGGAGAATTTATACTCCTGCCCCAATAACAATACCCAAATCACACTGAACACCATCGAAAAACAAGCCCCAGGGACTTCTTTCCAATTCTTCCTTAGTTACTCCTTCTATGCTAGCATTAAGTATCCTTCATTTATCCATCAAGCATATCTGTGTAGGGAAATCAATATTCTTCCCATATTTATTTAATCCTGTTTCCCTTAAAAGTAAACACATTACTATTTAGTCCTGAGACTTTTGAATACTAATTTCTACAAAGAAACTGATGGTTAATAATAAAATAAACAAACATTAGAACATTATATACTTATAAAATTATAACAGTTGTTGACCTCTGTCTTTCTGACCTAAGCTGGTAGTTGATGATGTAGGTTGCAGCCTTTCTCTTTAATCCCCTAAAAGTGGACCTTACCAATTACACTCACTATCCCAGATCTTTCTAACCCTTCTTTTAGTGATGATTTGTAGATTCTTCCTTTCAAGACTGAAGCTCTTTCCAGTTTAAGGATTTCAGTAATACAGAAAAACACTCATTTATGTCAGTTGAACTGGTCCTTTGCTGTCTGAGGCCACCAGAATGGCCAACATTCTATTTTATAAGCACCTTCAGTTCAGAAATGGCCCTTTTGATAATCAAATTTACATCATTTGTAGCTACAGTAGATATCTTTGCATGTAGTGGAAGGACCCAAGCCATCTCAAATAAAAGAAAATAATGAGGATAATAACAATAATAATAATTGACTTAAAAACTGCCAAATTATTTGTATAAAGTCCTTTGACTAATTGATTTTACAGCTTAATATGGACAAAGAAGAAACTACTTAAATTGTCACTGGAGTAATTAGCTATTAGGAAGGAAAAAAACCCTGTATTCTGATTATAGAAATCACAACTAAAAGTTACATTATTGCACATTATAATTTAAAAAAATAATTGTTTCCTTGTTTATTTCATCAGCTAGTCAATCAAAAGAATAATTTTTATAATATTTTTGGAATTGGTTTTGCATTGCCTATTCTTACTAACACTATATTTGCTGATTTATATCATACAAATCAAGAGAAGCTAGTGTGCTTGCAAGTCACATCTTTCATCGCCATATGCAATCCCCTTTCCAAGCAATTTGTAGCTCTTAAACACCTTTTATGGAGAAATTCTGGAGCCATAACAGTTTCCATGGTATTTACATTTCAAGGCTAAAATAGAACTTATAGTGGTTGGCAAACAATAGCCATGGGTAATAGGAGGAATTGTGGGCCCTAGAGCTTTTTTTGTAGACCTTTTGACTCTTAGCATGATGCTAACACAAAAAATCTTTCTTCCCTGCAAATGTCTTTTTCCAGTGAGTTAGTTTTGCATAACTGTAAATGATCTGAATCTCAGAAGCAAAGTTCCAGAGCTATAATTTTAGTGATTATTTGAAAGAACATTTGGGTACAGCATACTCTAGTAAATTCATACTAACGTGGTCCTTTGATTTTTTTTTCAAATGTCATTACCTCATTGCTTATTATAACTACTGTACTTTAAACTCTTACCACTCCAATATTGTTCTCTGTGCACCATTTCTCGCTATTGCTGTAAATCCCAAGGGGATTCTGCCCTAAAAATCAAAAAGTAAACAAAAACCAAACAAACAAAAAAACTTCATTTGAGCAGAAGGTATCAGAGCACAAAGCTGGATAAAGTAATTAAAAATAAATAAGATAAGGACTTCCCATGTTACTGCAGAACCTTCTACACAGTCATAAGCATTTCCATATGTGGTCATTGGAATATAATAATAAAGGACAGATTCTGGATTTGTGCAGTGGCCTGGTGCCTACCGCTTCCTGGATCATACACTGCTTCTGCCATCAATTTGTTATTTATCTGAGCCTGTCATTTATTCTTTTTCTGTTCTCTTTAAGTAAGTGCAACACCACAATCTTACTAAAGATATAGAAATAATTTGCGATTCTGAGAGGAAAAATAAGCAGCAAATTCTAAACTCCTAACTTCTCCACAATTGTGCACTTTATTCTCATATGTTTTGTGTAGTAAGCACCTGAGAAACTGCCTTTTCCTCATAAAATGATTTCTCCTCTGGCTCAGAGACTTCATGTGTGGTCAGATAAAAGGAGTGAACTAATTCTTTGAAGTTAGAGGATGTAACCTAGTATCAGACTCAAGAGAGTTCAAGTGCAATATATGCTTTCCCTTATCTTTTAAGTGAAGAGGCCAGGCAGATTTTCTTGATGATATAAGCTCCCTTCGGCAATTAGGCATTCACTCCAACTTCATCTCTCTTACTTGCCTCCCTCTTTTGCTGTTAGGATATTTTGCAATAAAGCTACGATAGCTGAAAGCAAACTGGGCATTATTAGAGTAGAAAGGGAACTAAAATAAATATTTTACCTTTCCAAAGAAATGGAACTTTAAATTCTTTTCTAGAGAATTCCTCCCAATAAATTTTCCATCAGCAACCCACTAAATATTTCATGCTATCCTAACAGAATGCTCCTTTTTCTCAAACGCCTGTGACTTGGCCACAGAGGAGAGTAGAGTGGGAGGTGCTTGTGCGTGTATTTGGCAGGGGATGGGGGAGCATGGAATACATAGGTCATTCAATTATCATTCCAGGAAATTAGAACTTTCAGAAAATTAGAACCAATCCATGGTAATGATGGGTGTCTCAAGGGACCATCACACAAATAAATAATGTATCAAAATGTAGTTAGTTTCCAAATATAGCTGACTCAAAATGAAAAACAAGTTGAAAAGAAAAATCTCTTGCTGGAATGTGAAAGGAAAAAACTTGCAGATATCCAGGGAATACCGTCACTAACATAGAATACAAATTTTTTTTTCTCCAAAGAACCACAATTCTCTTGTTGCTTGTACTCCTTACAATACTATTAGTCATTGCAGAAAGTTTTTATAAACCTAGTCTTAAGGGATCTTGTCTGTCACTCTGTTTCTGGCTGCCTCGATATGTTTCTCCCCTTTCTTCACATTCCAATAAACTTGCCTTTTCCATTTTTTACATATTTGAATAGAACATTACTTTCAGTTGAATCTTAAGCAGGGGTTTCTAGTTCTTCAGTCCTGGCATTTATCCCACAAGGAATATTTCCCTGAGGGTTTGTGCTTTTGCTGAATGGGGGTGGGGAGAGTTTTTTCTCTAAACCATCTTCTTCTCAGTTTAGGTCTACCAGGGCACTTTGCCCATTCATTTCGTCTACAGAGCAGTGAGCTTGGGTGGCTGCCACTTCGGGTTTCTCCCAAAGAGCCATTTTCCCAGAGGAAGCTGAGCCTGGGAAAGAAGCAAGGGCCGCATTCCCTTTAGTTCCTAAGTCGTGAGCTTTTCTCTTATTTTAGTAGAAGAAGAAACACTGCCAACCTGCCACCTTCTTCCTTCTTTCTACTCTCATTCTAAAACACTTCTAAATATAGCAAAGATCCCATTCCTTGGCAAAGAAAAATGAGGGACCTCTTTCAGTTCCACTAAGAACAAGGCAATGTTGGTGTGAGGATATTATTGTTATTGTGAAATTATAGCTGTTTCCTCTCGAAAATGCTACCTGGCATAGGTTTGCAACTCCATATTACAAGTAGGGTGAGGGAATCTAGACAGGGGCAAGCATCACTAATTCAGCACACTAAATAATTAATTATCTTTGCCTTTTCATTTTCTATAACTCTATATAACTTGAAATTTTTATGTAATTTTAAGTAATATGCATGTGTTGCCACATATTTAATCAAACAAGAAAGCATAGAAAGTATATATTTAAAGTCATATCCTCACATCCCTGCTTTCGTAATCTTATTCCTTCTAGGTATGCATTGTTAAAGGTTTGGGATATTTCTTTCTAGACTTTTTCAATGCATGTGAACACACATATACAAAAATGTAGAAAAAATTGAAACAATGATATTATACCATAAACATTATTCTACTTGAGCGTTCTTTTTTCTTTTTTTTAACCTAATAATACATCTATGACATTTTCAAAAATACTCATACATCTATATGTTCTTTATTCTTTTTAATGTGTATGGGTAAGGAGTATAGTGAAATTCCCCATTCCTTTGATTTATTTACATTATAGCAATTTCCATTATCTTTCCCCATTAATTAAATTGCCCACATATTTTTTTTTATAATTTTAATCATTCCTAAAATTTGTACAAGTTTCCCAGAAATTCTTGTAAATGCTATTATTTGTTGTTAAGCTAACTCCAAAGATAGAGAGGTGTCTGCACAATTCCCTAATTATTTGATTTATTAAGAAGGAAGAAAGCAAAATCATAACTTTTCTGAATAATTTTAGATGTTTCTGTAGTAATATGAGAAACTTTTAGTGAAGACCAAGTCCTTGAAGTGGGAATTGATCTGCCTTCTTCATATAAAGCTGTTCTTGTTATAGAAAGGTTTTAAGAAATGTCAATCAATAACCTAGAAAATGTGTTTCCTTAATTTATTCTTTTTTTCACTGTTCGCAACATTTTCTCATATATACATGGATAAATTATGCATTCAATAAATGTTTATTAAATTCCTAAAGACATCTAATCATGCTAGATGTAGGATATATAAAATGATTAAACTACATTCTGGGTTTCAGTCTAATGGGGAGACATGTTTAAAAATTAATTTTGAGAGTTATAAAATGATAAAGGCATCCTAGGAAAATCTAGTTCAGCAAAAATTATAATACAAAATTGGAGATGCCATGTAATTTACAGAGAACTTGGTGAGTTTTAAAGCTGTGCTTAACAACACATAAAATTTATGAGAAATTCATGTGGAGACACAAGGTGGCAAGAATTGTCATTGTGGGAACTTCATGCACTGAGAGATATGCCTGGATGCCTGGAGTAATAAATGCACAGGGTCCAATGCAGGGGGTGGACAAAAGGAGGTCTTTCTAAATAATAATGATAATCCCCCATTGAAGTTGGAGGGATCTTTATCAGCTCTTTTTCTGATAAGAAAGATAGGAGCAGTACCAATCTAAGGTGGCCTGACGATCAAGTAATATCTAGATGGCCCTGGAATCGGTCCTAGGTGAAGAAAAATAGCAATAATAGGTACAATTCCAGTCCTATTTCTTAGTCCCTAAACCACCCCCACTTCATGTGCTGAGCAAATACCACAGAGCGAATTTCCTCTGAAATGGTGATTTCAGGAGACTTCTGCCTCCAATTCAGATGGAGAAATTTGAAACAGTCTGGCTTCCAAATGAAAATAACTGGGAAAAAAACTGAGTAAAATACAAAGAATATTTTTAAGAACCAAAGAAATGCTGCAGCAACCAGGGCTAAGGGGTGGAGATCTAAGACAGAAAAGAAACACCAAATGAGAGCAACTCCGTGAGCCATTTTCCCTTCAAGTTAATGGCAAACTCACAAAATGCTCTGAAGCTAAATAAGATAAATAAAAAGAAAACTATGTGTAGATATAAAAGTAATGAAAAAAAGAAAAATCTTAAAACCATATAAATAAAAAGATAGCAAAATATCAAATCAATACTGGAAATCATTACCCTTATTATTTATTTCATAAACATATAATAAAAGATAAGACCTCATTCAACATAACAGTAAAAAGATAAAATATCTGTATATAAACTTTGCAAGAAATTCACAAGACCTTTAAGAGTAAAACTTTTAAAAGCTACAGGAAAACACAAAAGTGACCTTGCAAAATGGAAAGGAATAACATTAGTGGATTGGAACACTGAACACCATAGAGGTATCTATTCTTTCTAAGTGAATATACCAATTAAAGTGATCCAAAAAGAACATCATTAGACTTATTTAAAATTCATGTGAAAAAAAAATAAAAAAGAGTAACCAAGAAACCCCTGAAACATACAAAATAATACAGGATTTGTAATGCCAGTTATTAAAAATTATCATACAATCTCTATATGGTGTGATTTGGTACATAACAGGAGAACAATGGAACAAAATAGAAAATCCACAAATGAACCCAGGTGAATATGACAGTTCTATTGTTTTTCTGTTTTTTCTCTCCTTGGTTTCTACATTATTGTACATTTCTTTCTTCTCCTTACTTTTTTTTTTTTTTTTGCTGTGCCACACGATTGCTTGGGGATCTTAGTTCCCTGACCAGGTATCCAGGGATTGAACCCAGGCCAGCAGTGAAAGCACTGAGTTTTAATCAACAGACTGCCAGGGAATTTCCTCTTCTCCTTATTTTTATTTGCTATTCTTTTCTCAGTTTCTTACGGTGATAGTTGAAGTCATTGATTTGATAAACTTCTTTTCCACTGTGGGCATTTTGTGGTACAAATTTTCCTCTACATACTGCTTTATCAGTACCCCCCTCAATTTTGATATGCTTTGCTACTTTCATTCAGTTTGAATAATTTCTAATTTCCTTTTTGACTTCTTTGATTAATGGATGATTTAGAGCTGCATTTATTTTCAAATTATTTGGGGATTTTCCAAATATTTTTTTCTGTTATTGATTTTGTTTTTCTTTTTTTCTTTTTTTTTAGTTGTGGCATGTGGGCTTCTTAGTTGAAGCTTGCATGTGGGATCTAGTTCCCTGACCCAGCATTGAATCCAGGCCCCCTGCATTGGAAGTACAGAGTTTTACTCACTGGACCACCAGGGAAGTCCCTGTTATTGATTTTAAATTTAAATTTAATTTGTGGTCAGAGAACATATTTTGTATAACTTGAATGCTTTTTAAATTATCAAGACTTTTTTAGGCCCTGAATATGGTTTACCTGTGTAAATGTTCCATGTACAGATGAAAACAGTGTATATTCTTCTGTTGTTTAGTGGAGTATTCTACAACTGTCAATTAATGGTTTGACAGTATGTGTATCAGTTTTCTAAGGCTGTCATAAGACAGTAGCACAGACAGGGGCTTAAGCAACCAAAATATGTTTTCTTACTTTCCTGTACAAGATGTCAGCAGGGCTGGCTTCTTCTGAGGTTTCTCTCCTTGACTTGTTGATGGCTGTCTCCTCTGTCTCTTCACAAGGTCTTCTACACATATCTGTGTCCCAATCTCTTCTTTTTTTTTTCAGATATATACACACATGAAGTTTATTTTAGTTTTGAAAATGAACATTCTTTCTCAGTTACCACTCTCCCAATTTATTTAGGAAATATATATTTCATTGTTCTTTTTTTTTATTGGAGTATAATTGCTTTACAATGTGTTAGTTTCTGCTGTACAATGAAGTGAATCAGCTATATGTATCATATATCCCCTCCCTCTTGGACTTCCTTCCCCTGCCATTCCACCCCTCTAGGTAATCACAGAGCACCAAGCTGAGCTCCCCGTGCTATATAGCAATTTCTCACTATCTATTTTACACATGGTAAATATATGTGTATATATGTCAATGCTACCCTCTCAGTTCGGCCTATCCACCCCTCACCACCGTGTCCACAAGTCCTTCCTCTACATCTGCATCTCTTTTCCAGCCCTGCAAATATGTTCATCAGTACCATTTTTTAGATTCCATATATATGCATTAATATACAGTATTTGTTTTTCTCTTTCTGACTTGCTTCACTCTGTATGACAGACTCTAAGTCCATCCACCTCACTACAAATTACCCAATTTCATTCATTTTTATGGCTGAGTAATATTCCATTGTATATATATATACCACTTCTTTATTTCTTCTTATAAAGACACCAGTCATATTAGATTAAGACCCACTCTAATTTCTCATTTTAATTTAATTACCTCTTTAATGACCTGATCTCCAAGTACAGTCACATTCTGAGGTACTGGTTGTTCGGACTTCACCATGTGAATTTGGGAGATACAATGTAGTCTATAATGAAATGGGACAAGTATTCTATATCTTTTTTTATTTTTGCCTACCTATTCTACTAATTATTGCAGGAAGGGTGTTGAAATCACCAACTATGATTATGGATTTGTCCATTTCTTACTGAAGCCTATTAGTTTTTGCTTCATATATTTTGAGTCTCTGTTATGAGGTGTACAGTTACAATTTTTGTCTTCTTGATTAGTTTACCCCTTTATCATTATGATATGGCCCTTTTCATTGTAGATAAATTTTTTCTCTAAATATTTTTTACTTGATATGAATATAGCTATGACAGCTTTTTTTTAATTGGCATGGATTTCTTGTAGGCAGCATAACAATTTCCCATACTCATTGTAAATAATGTATTATCTTTAAGAAAATTTTTGAATTCAAAGACTACCAGAATTTTTTGAAACTTATAATTTATTTTGCATTTCAGATTTTATACACACATATGCATTGTATACAGATATAAATACATTTATAAAACAAATTATATAGGCAAATATCAAATATATATTATATATAAAATCAGTTCACTAGCATTTCCCCTGACACTTTTAAGCCAGCTGTGACTACCCAAGGTCCAATTATGACACTTTGAGAAAGAAACAGTGAATATTGCCTGGGCTATTTTGGCTGTGATATTTTAAAATTCAGCCCTTAGTTAAGAAAGTCCAACTAATAATATTTTCAGAGTTCAAGTGAAGAATTATCCTGGTGACACACTACAATACTTGGAATTAACACTTTGCTGTTGAATGTAAACAGTAATTAGGAAACTTTTCAGAATATAGAATTTGATTCTTCTGTACTCTTTCAAATCAGATTTGCAAGCAGTGAGATTAAAGCTTTAGTCACAGATTTTTTTTCAGACCCATAATGTTATAGTTTAAAATTCTTTAAAAATATCAATAATTAAAGTATGTATTTTAATAAAGATTAATAAATATTTGGTTATAATTCTACTTATTTAATTTTAATATTCACCTTTCTTATTAAAAACTAATATTATTTTCTAGAGTCTCTTTTATTAGTTTTTTTATGGTGAGTGGAAAAGGAGTTGATTTCTTTTTTTCTTTTTTTTTAGCTGCATTGGGTCTTCGTTGCTGTGCACGGGTTTTCTCTAGTCGCGACAAGGGGGGGATACTCTTGTTGCGGTGCCCAGGCTTCTCATCGTGGTGGCTTCTGTTGTTGTGGAGCATTGGCTCTAGGCACTCGGGCTTCAGTAATTGTAGCACGTGGCCTCAGTAGTTGTGGCTTGCAGGCTTTAGAGCGCAGGCTCAGTAGTTGTGGCACATGGGCTTAGTTGCTCCGCGGCATGTGGGATCTTCCCAGACCAGGGCTCCAACCCGTGTCCCCTTCACTGGCAGGCGGATTCTTAACCACTGTGCCACCAGGGAAGCCCAAGTCTCTTTTAAAGTAACCTTTTATATGAAAGTATAGTAAAGATACAGAAGACTACATTAATTGATTATGTGAATGGTTAATGGATTTTCCAAAGTGAACATGCATATGTAATCATTAACTTCATCAAGAAGAGATTACCAGCAGCCAGAATCTTATGACCCATCTCAACCACTATGCTCTCCTGAATTACTTCTCTATGTAATAGTTTTATTCTTTTGCAGAAATGTATACAAATGGAATAAAATAGTATGTTTATTTTGTATCTGGCTTCCTTTGCTCAAAATTTTGATCTGAGATTCAAAAATATTGTTAAATGTAGTTGTAGCTTATTAATTTTCATTGTGCATAGCATTTTTATATGAATATATAGCAATGCATTTATTCATGTTACTATTAGTGGGCATTTAAGCTGTTTACAGATTTTGGCTGTTATGTATCATGCAACTATAAACATCCTTGTATATATTTTCTTGGAGCACATATATATGTATTTCTAGAGGTGAAATTACTGGATTATAGGGAATGTGTAAGCTCAATTAGTAGGTAATATTTCTATGAAATTACATCCTACTTGTAGTGTATGAGAAATGCAGTTGCTGCAAATATTGACCAAAACCATGGTATTGTTATTTCTTTTCATTTATATCTTTTTGGTCACTGTGTATTGATATCTCATTAAGCTTTTATTTTTTTAATTTCGTGATGATTCAATGAGGTTGAGCACTTTCAAAAACATTTTTTGGTCATTTGGAAATCCTTTTATTTGAAGTATACTTATACAAATCTCTTTTAGTTTAGTTTAAATTTCTTTACTTTTTGCTTGTGCTGTTTATCTGTTTCTAACTGATTTTTAGGAAATCTTTATATACTTTTCATTTTTATGTATTATAAATATCTTCTTCCTCACTGTAGCTTGGCATTTCTCTATTAACTATGATAGAAAATTCTTAATGTTAATGCTAGTTAATTTATTAGTCTTTTTCTTTGTGGCTTCTGGTATCTGTTCTCTGTTTAAGAATTTGTTTCTCTAAAACAAAAGTCACAATTTTCTTATATGTTATAAGATAACATATAACATATATATACACTTTATACTATGTTTTATATTTAGATTTTATATTAATTATCTAGTGCTGCTGTAACAAAGCAGCAGAAACTATGTCGCTTAAACACAGAAATTTATCTTCCAAATGTTCTGGAAGCTAGAAGTCTGAGATCAAGATATGGACAGGGTTGGTTCCTTTTGAAGGCAGTGAGGAAGAATCAGTTCTATGCCTTTCCATAGCTTCTGGTGATTTCCTGGCAATTTTTGGCCTTCCTGGGCATGTAGAACCATCTTCCTGATCTCTGCCTTCATCTTCACATGGTGTTTCCCTTATGTTCATGTCAGCGTCTAATTTCATCTTTTTAAAAGGACCCCCATCATATTGAATTAGGGCCTACCCTAATCCAGTATGACCACTTCTTAACTAATTACATCTACAATGACTCTATTTCCAAATAAGATCAAATTCTGAGGTACTAGGAGTTAGGACTTCAACACATTAATTTTGAGGGGATACAATTCAACCTATAACAGACTTAAGGTCTATCTATTACTGCTTTTTGTTAATGGTGAAAAGTATCTCTTTTCTTCCCTATGGATAAAACAACATCATTTATTGTTAAGCCATCTTTTTTATTGCTTTGTTCTCAATGCTGACTTATTCATAAATTAAAAATTTATAAATGTGTTACCTTGTTTCTGAATATAAGTTCAGTGAATCAATCACTGGAAGACTCAATATTTTTAAGGTAATCTGCAAATTGATTAATCACAATAAAAAAATTCAACATGTTATTTTTTTGGTGGCAATTGGATTTACGCAAGACAGAAATTTAACTATATTAAGACAGACTAATATTAGCACAATGATAGACAAAGGGACCATTACATTCCTTCCTAAGTGTTTCATGTTTTTATACTCTTAGAAAGAATTTTATGTTAAATTTTTATTTTCTAATTTTTTGCTTGCCTACAGAATTGCAGGTGTTGACCTGGCATCCAGCTGTTATTTAAATTCACTGATTAACCCAAATAATTTTCCTGTAAATTATTTTGGATTTCTACATGTAAAATTATGTCATCTGCAAAAATGGCAACTTAATTTTTTCTTTCCATTCCTTATATATCTCGACTGCTTTTCTTGCCTATTACCTTGGCTAGGACTCCAGGACAATGTTAAATAGTATGGTAACAACATCCCTGTCTCATTTCTAATTTCAGGGTAAACACTTTTGATTAATCATCATTAAAGATGATGTTTGCAATAGAATTTTAATAGATATGATTTACCTATTCCTGGATATTTGTGTTCATTTTCTCTTTATACACAGCAAATTAGCACAGACTTAATGGCTTAAAATAACACCTACTTATTAGCTCACAGTTCTGTAAGTCAGAAGTCCTGGGATTTCTGCTCTGGTTATCACAAGGTTGAAATTGTGGTATCAGCCACATGAATTTTCATCTGGAGGCTCTGGAAAAAAAACTGCTCTGAAGCTTATTCTTATGTTTATCAGAATCTAGTCCTTCCTGGCTGTCAGCTGGGGGCAACCCTGAGTTGCTGGAGGCTGCCTGCATTCCTTGCCACATTGTGCCCTCCATCTTTAAGCCAGTATCTGGCTAGCATGTCAAATCCTTATGCTTTGAATCTATATCTTTCCCAGTGTCTGACCTCTAAATCCAGATTTAGAGGGTTCATGTGATTTGATAAGGCTTGCCCAGTTAATCTCCCCATTTTAGGGCCAACTGATTTGTTTTATATCTGCAAAATCCCATTTGCTACATAAAGTAACAAAATCATGGGAGTGATATCTCATCATATTCACAGGTTCAGTCCACATTCTAGAGGAAGAGATTATAGTGAGCATCATTTTAGAATTCTGCCTTAATTTCCTCCAGTGCTTAATATTTGCCTAATGACATAATCATTACATTTCTTCTTTTTTTTTGAACTTCATGTGAAGAATTACATAGACTTATTTTTGCTGTTAAACCAAACTGGCATTTCTAGAATAGATTCACCTATTTTGAGGTTTATTATTCTTTTTGTATCCTGATACATTTAATTTGATAAGAAGTTTAGAATTTTTTTCAACTTACAAACATAGTAATATTCTTTCCTTACTATAGCTTGTCAAGTTTTGGTATTAATAATGTGCTGGCTTCATATAATGTGTTGGGAAACTGTTTCTTCTTTTTCTATTCTTAGAATATTTTATACAGATTACTGACATTCTTTTATGATTTTAAAAAAATTAACCAATAAGCTCATTTTTAACAAATGTAATTTATTTAATAGATATATAATTGTTCAGAATTTCTACTTTTTCATGTGTTTTCCCCCCAAAATTGATATTATTCAAATTTTCAAATTTATTATCATTAAGTTGCTTATAATACGCTTATGTTATCTATGTAATGCTTACACAATCTATAGAAATGCCCATTTTTCATTCTTGATCTTAGAATCTTGTTCTTTTTTCCTTGATCAGATAAAAAACACATTCTTTTTTTATTTTCTCTATTATATTTGTTTTATATTTTATTGATTTCTCCTTTTGTTGTATTATTTTCTTTGTTCTACTTTCTTTCATTTTAATTTTCTTTTCTTTCCTTAACTTCCTGATATGTATGCTAAGATTATCATTTTTAGGCACAAACAGAAATTTTTAAAATGAGAATCATTATCATAATCAAGTTTTAGAAGAAATGGTGTAAATCTAAAGCCTAAATTCCTTTTGATTGATGCTTTAGTTTTATTGTGCATTCCACTCTGTGCTCTGGCTTTGCACTCCTGGACTGCTCTCCCAGATCTAGACCCACAGGTTCTCTTGGGTAAGTTTATTACATTATTCATATGTATTCTTAAATTTCTCATCAAGTTTATTTTTATATTCTATAGATTTTGTCCTTCAAATTAAAACTCATTCTCATTACCATAACTCCAGCATTGAATTTCTCATTCTACACCAGTTCCTTCTGATTAAGCAAAATTTATTTTCTCTTGATCATATTATTAATTCATCTTCCTCAAACACTACTTTAATGTTACATGTTTGATTAATACAATGAAATTGATCTATGCTCATTCTTGTTCCTAGTAGTTTTTGCTTTTCTCATTCCTAATATAAATTTTCCCTCATTTCTCTAATGATACCTATTTCTCTAACAGTATCTTTTCTAACTACCCCATCCCTGTCATCCATCTTGATTACTTTTCCTTGTGAACAGAGATCATATATTTTAGTTTCCTTTCAGAATCAAGTAAAAACTAAACACATAGTTTTGTTGACAGCAAAATATATTTATTGATTACATTTTAAAAATCAGTGCATTAGTTATATCAGTTGAGCTGTCATGAGGACAATCAAGATAATACAATTTCTAAATTGAAACTTTGAACAGATACATGCACCCCAATGTTCATTGCAGCACTATTTACAATAGCCAGGACATGGAAGCAACCTAAATGTCCATCAACAGAGGAATGGTTAAAGAAGATGTGATACATATATGCAATGGGATATTACTCAGCCATAAAAAAGAATGAAATAATGCCATTTGCAGCAACATTGATGGACCTTGAGATTGGCATACTGAATGAAATAAGTCAGACAGAGAAGGACAAACATCATATGATATAGCTTATATGTGGAATATAAAAAAATGACACAATTGAGCTTATTTTCAAAACAGAAATAGAGTGACAGATGTAGAAGACAACATTATGGTTACCTGGGGGAAAGGGGAGGAGGGATAAATTGGGAGATTGGGATTGACATATACACACTATTACATAGAAAATAGATAATAAGGACCTACTGTATAGCACAGGGAACTCTACTCAATACTTTGTAATGACCTATATGGGAAAAGAATCTAAAAAAGAGTGGATCTGTATATATATGTATAAATGATTCACTTTGCTGTACAGCAGAAATTTATACAATATTGTAAATCAAATATCCTCCATTAAAAATTAAAAAAAAATCAAATGTTATAGATATGGCTTGAAATTTTCAAGACTTCAGAAAGTTCTGGACTTAATTAGCTTCACTCTAAACAAATCACTTTAGGTTTGGATTCATCATATGGCAGTGGAGTGGAGAAATATGTAAAAAATGTTAGGTTTTCATCCCTTCTCCATTTCCCCTTCTTACAGAATCAGATGCTCCAAGGAGTGAGGAATTAGTTAATGCAAAAATTCAAAATGACAATCGACTACACTCTTTCCAACGATGATTGTTTTTTTTCCAGAGGCAATATTAAAAGGCATCAAGAGAGTCTTTCTCTCTTATTTTTTTAAATTTTTATTTTGTATTGGAGTATAGTTGTTTTACAACATTTTGTTAGTTTCAGGTGTACAGCAAAGTGATTCAGTTATACATATACATGTATGTATTCTTTTTCCAATTCTTTTCCCATTTAGGTTATTACAGAATATTGGGCAGAGTTCCCTGTGCTATACAGTAGATCTATCTTTTTAATTTTATTTTTAACATCTTTATTGGAGTATAATTGCTTTACAATGTTGTGTTAATTTCTGCTGTATAACAAAGTGAATCAGCTATATGTATACATATCTCCCCATATCCCCTCCCTCTTGTGCCTCCCTCCCACCCTCCCTACCCCACCCCTCTAGGTGGTCACAAAGCACCGAGCTGATCTCCCTGTGCTATGCAGTTGCTTCCCACTAGCTATCTATTTTACATTTGGTAGTGTATATATGTCAATGCTACTCTCACTTCATCCAAGCTTACCCTTCCCCCACCACTCCCTTATTTTAGATGAAAAGGAAAATATGACTTTGGTCCCCATTCAGAATTTATTCTACTTTTTATAAGAACAATATGAATAACCTAAGTTTTGGGCATTCTTTCTTTTCTTTTGGGGCCAAAAGAAGAAAATAATGGCTTCCCATTTGGGAATAATCTAAATTTAGAAGCCCCAAATATTATCTTGATTTGTGTCTCTGTTATATTTACTTTACTGACAACTGAATTATTAATATAATATTTTTAAAGATTAACAAAAAATAGATGAAGAAAAGAATAAAAAGCTGTTACTTTGGACTGTTCAGTAACCTTAATAATAATAATAATAAATGTGTCTATGGAAGAGTGGATGTTTTTAACACTAGCAAATATTCACATATCTTACTGGAAGATAGTTGAATGTTTTCCCACTTCAGTATGCATAATGAATGCATTGTTTATAAAATAGAGTTTGAAGTGTGAGTAATAAATAATTATTAAATGCCTAAGGATGAAGAGGCAAAAAACAGTATGTTTCTAAAACATGAGGGAAGCTTACATATGTAATGGGAAAAGCAGAGTGCTGTGAGTTAGGATATCTGGATTAAAGAGGCAATGTAACATTGTATAATTAGCAGTGATTTTGAAGGCACTCACACACTATATACAAGGTAATTGAGGTTCGGAAAGTCAATTAAAAACTGGATCTCAGTTTTTTATCTGGAAAATGGTAATACTATTATCAAACCCACAGTGTAGATGCCACTTTAACAACCAGTGTTTATTTTTATTGGTTTTTTCCTCAGTTCAACAACTTGATCAGTAGATTATAGAGGTTTCAGTGTATAGATACATTAAATAGAGCTACAGAAATAAATTTAAGGAAGTCCTTTTGGCTTGAAAGTGATCAGAAGTAAATAAAACAGTCAGGGATGAAATACCAAGCAGAGATTGAGTCAAACTAGACAAAGTAAGTTTAAGTTAGGGAACTGAGATAAGGAAAATAATAGAGCAGGAGTCTGAGATAGACTGGAATGCAGGACAAATGGATGTTAGGTAAAATTTGTACCAAGGAAGAAAATAAATGATGGAATGAATGTGTGAATGATAGAAAGCAAACTGCATCCAAGGAAACAGACTAAATAGTGAAAAATAATTCTACTAATCCTACTGCTTATTGAGGTTTTTTCTTTTTTTCTTTTTTTTTTTTTTGCTTGCTTGTTTGATAGGGCAAATTGGTATGTTCATGTGCCACTCCCCCTGGAGTTACTGTCTGTGCTTCCACCTCTGGTTCGGTATTTTGTTAGTCCATCTGTAGACTCTTCCCTTGTTTCATTTGTTTATTCACTTTTTCTCTAAATATTTGTTTAAGTATTTTGTGTTGGGCATTGTAACCTTAAAAGAGATAATCACTGCCCTTATAAGGGGTGTCAGGCAATAAACATAATCAATATATAAAAGCTTTTATGCATGTTGGAAGATAATTTGATTTGTTCTTTGGAGAAGAAAAACCAAGGTTGTATCAAGGGGACTTCAACTGGAAATAGGTTGGTCAAGGATGGCATCCTAAGGAGGTAAGCTAATTTTCAAAGTACATGAAGTATAGTCATGCATATATATAGATGAGGCTTCCAGAAAGAGAGATTAAGAAAATAGGTAGAGGACCCCAGGACCTATCTCTAAAACTAAAAACCATAAAACTACTAGAAGAAAACATAGACAGTAAACTCTTTAACATCAGTCTTAGAAACATTTTTTTTAATATGTTTCCTCAAGCAAGGGAAACAGAAGCAAAAATGAAACAAATGGACTACATCAAACTAAAAAAGTTTTTACACAACAAAAGAAACCATCAACAAAACAAAAAGCAGCCTATTGAAAGGAGAATATATTTGCAAATGTACATCCAATAAAGGGTTTATATTCAAAACATATAAAAAACTTATAAAAATCAACTTAAAAAAAAACAACCCCATTAAAAGATGGGCAGAGGATCTGAATAGACATTTTTCCAAAGAAGACATACAGATGGCCAACAGACATAAGAAAAGGTGCTCAGCATTACTAATCATCAGGAAAATGCAAGTCAAAACCACAGTGAGATACCTCCTCACACCAGTTAAAATGACTATCATGAAAAAGGCAACAAATAACAAGCGTTGTCAAGGATGTGGAGAGAGGGGAGCACTTGTGCACTCTTGATGGGATTGTAAATTGATGCAGCCACTAAGGAAAACAGTATTGAGGTTCTTCAAAAAGTTAAAATTAGGACTGCCATATGATCCAGGAATTTCACTTCTCATATTTATCTGAAGAAAACAGAAACACTAATTTAAAAAAACACATGCACGGGCTTCCCTGGTGGCGCAGTGGTTGAGAGTCCGCCTGCCGATGCAGGGGACACGGGTTCATGCCCAGGTCCCGGAAGATCCCACATGCAGTGGAGTGGCTGGGCCTGTGAGCCATGGCTGCTGAGCCTGCACGTCCGGAGCCTGTGCTCCGCCACGGGAGAGGCCACAACGGTAAGGGGCCCATGTACCGCAAACAAAAAAAAAAAGAAAGAAAAAAAACACACATGCACTTTAACGTTCACTGCAACATTATTTACAATAGCCAAGATATGGAAGCAATCTACGTTCATTGATAGACAAATGGATAATGAAGATGTGGTATACATGCAAAATGGAATATTACTCAGGTGTAAAAAAAATCTTGCCATTTATGACAACATGGACGGATCTAGAGGATATTATGCTAAGTGAAATAAGTCAGACAGACAGACAAATACTGCATGGTCTCTCATATCTGGAATCTAAGAAACAAAACAAACAAACAAATAAAACAAAACAAAAATAGACTCATTGATACAGGGAAAAAATGTGTGGTTGCCAGAAGGAGCACAGCAGGAGGGTAGACAAAATAGGTGTAGAGCATTAAGAGGTACAAATCTGTAGTTATAAAATAAATAAACTATGAAGATGTAATATATAGCATAAGGAATATGGTCAATAATATTGTAATAACTTTGTATGGGGACAGATGGTTACTACAGTTATTGTGATGATCATTTTAAAATGCATGAAAATGTCAAATCATTACATAGTACCCCTGAAACTAACATAACATAGTATGCTAAGTATATTCATTTTTTTAAAAAAGAAATTAACTAGATGAGATAAAGTCAGAAAAATACCAGGAGAGTAAATTGTGTAGAACCTTACAAGCCATCCTAAGGACTTCGCCATTCATTCTGAGTGAAATAAAATGTTGGAGGATTCTGAGCAGACAGCATATTATGATAAATGTTTTAAAAGATTACTTTGGTTATTACATTAAGAATAGATGCCAGATGGGGGAAAGGACAGAAACAGAGAAAGAATTTTAGAGACTATTGCAAGAATCCAGAGAAGAGATAACGTGGTTTGGCCCCAAGTGATAGCAGTGAGGTACTGACAAGGGATCAGAATATGAAACCCACATGATTTCTTGACAGATTGGACATAATATGTGAGAGAATAAGTAGAATCAATGATGATTCTTAGAGGTTTTTTTGTTTGTTTGTTTGTTGTTTTTCTGTTTTGTTTTGTTTTGCTTTGCTTTGTTTTTTTGGCCTAAGCAGCAGGTAGAACAGGTTTGAGAATTAAGATCAAGAATTCAGTTTTGGAGATATTAAATCCGAGATTAAATTTGAGATGTATATTAAATTCCCAATGGTGATATTGAGTTGGCAGTTGAATATACAAGTCTGGGGTTCAGAGTCGTGATCTGGGATAAAGATATGACTCTGGGCATTATAAGCTTTAATATTGTCAAAGGAGTGTATGTAAATAGAGAAGAGATCCAAGGACTGAGCCGTGGGGCACTTCAGTGTTAAGAGGTTGGGAGGAAAGTAAAAATCACTAGAAACAAGACAGGAAGGGATATTAGTGAGGTTAAGGCAAGAGGAAAACCAAACATTTGTGATTTCCTGGAATCCAAGTGAAAAATGAGTTTCCAGGAGTAGATAGTGATCAATTCTCCCAAATATTGCAGATGGGGTTTATAATATGAGAACTGAAAATTGGCCAGTAGATTTAGAAAACTGATGTGATCACCACAATAGCAGCTTCAGTGGAGTTTTGTAGGCAAAAGTTGAATTGCAGTAAGGTTGCACTTTCTAAAGTTGGGCTGCCTTCTTATCTTTAGGGATTTGGATAAATTTTAAGTAAGGTAAGGGAGAGGTTACAGTGAGAAATATTTGTTTATTTCCTTTCAAAGCCAATAGTTATAAAGGGATGACATTTGGCTGTCATTTAGGATCTCTGAATGCAGTTTTCAAATAGCTGTCTATTGCTACCATGGATTTTTGAGTGAAATATGCAAATATGATACTTTAGGAAAAATACGATCTGTTTTTTATTATAAGAGTTTTGCTTCATTTTTGTTTGGTTGGGTTTTTTTGTTTTGTTTTGTTTTGTTTTGTTTTTTTGCGGTACGCAGGCCTCTCACTGTTGTGGCCTCTCCCATTGTGGAGCACAGGGTCCAGACGCACAGGCTCAACGGCCATGGCTCATGGGCCCAGCCGCTCCACGGCATGAGGGATCTTCCCGGACCAGGGCACGAACCCGTGTCCCCTGCATCCGCAGGCAGACTCTCAACCACTGTGCCACCAGGGAAGCCCTGGTTGGTTGTTTTTTGACTCTACCTCCAATAGAATCTCTTGGTGATCTAGGGAGAAAACTTGGAGGTATAAGCAAAATACTTGCCTTTGCTAAATAAAATATTTTCCTAATGTAAGGGAAGCAGCCTCTTTGCTATTCTGTAATTGGTTTAATGTAAGTGGTGACAGTAGGTAATATTAAGAAAAGCATTCAAAGGAAAACTGATGCAAATTGAGTTTCTTCTTAAGGCAACAGAAGTCCATGTAAATTTATTTATCATGTTGCTCACTCTGATTCTTATCAAGTTTTATTAGGTTTGTAAGGGAAGTGAGATGGAGGAGGATGTTTCCATTGGAATAATGAAGATCCAAAACCCCACATAATTGCATCAAACCACTAAGGAGCTAGAACTTCTGAAATGTTAACTGTAATGTCTAGAATTTCAATTTTAAAAAGAATTTCAAAATCCCATGAAAAAATATCAGAGCATATCACCATGGAAGCATGAGGTTTTAACTGACACTTAAGCTTCAATTTCTAGCAATATAATTCAATAAATGTCCTTGATTTTGACTATCCATATCACTCTTACTAATTCTTGGGGCTGGTTATGGGGATTCAGGATGAGGGGTCGTCTAGAGGTGACTAACTTCCTCCAGTGTTCAACAAATGTATATGAATTAAGAAAAACAAATTAATAGTGTTTGCTTAGAGTTCAGACTTAACCCCATTCTTTTCTCATTTATGCTTCTCTCACTTTCCATCATTTCAAGTCCTCACCCAACCCCTGCCTAGTCCAGAGTGGTTTTCTCTCAGGGTTCACTCAATCTCAGCTTGCTTCATTTCTCAGCACTTTTTTCTTCCTGAAATCCCAGCAGACTTATAGTCATTCCCTTCTGTTCTCCCACTTCCCCACATTCTAAGGTCCCATATAGCTTCTTTATAATTCTCTAATAGGCACAAATACACTTAGAATTCTTGTTCCTCTCCTTAAAGGACCAATCAAGGAGTAGATGTCTAGTTTTTGTTTGGGGGTTTTTTCCTTGTACTAATAGGTTGACATACTAAGTTAGCCATAAAAATAACTATAGTTGTAGTAGGCTTTATGTTAAACATTTGTTACTAAAACCTGGCACAAGCAATCTTTTGGTAAATTGAATAATATTTTCTGTTAATAGGTATTGTCAAATTTTGACCTGATTAGGATGACTGTGTTATTTTGGCAATAATTTGTTAGTAAAATATTAACAGTGGCATTCAATTCACTGAATCATGAAACCTTAGTGATGTAAGGGACTTTATGTGTCATCAAACTCAATGCCTCTCATTTCACCATTGTGGAAAAATAAGGTTAGAGGTGTAAATGACTTGTGGAAGTTTCCTTAACCAGATCTGACATCTTTTAATAGTTGGTTCAGTATTTTTTCTGGGGCTCAGGTATTCAGGTTCTTGCCCAGGCTTGTAGAAATGGAAGTTCTTTACCTCACTGGAAGAATGCTTAACATTTTAAAACACTTAATTCATTTTATTAGAATCAGTTTTAATCATTTTTGTTCCAGGTCATATACCTTTCTTGGGCATCTATGCATTGTCAGTATAAATAATGACCTTAGTTTAGAAAGGTAGTGTCGGGCAGTTGCAAGACCATCAGGATGTGCTATTTCTTTCAGGGTATAAGATGGAAGCTGAGTTGACCTAGCAAAACTTCTCTAGTCTCAGCAAATAAGGGGTTTCTTTTTCTCCTCTGCGCCTGCTTGAATTACAAACGACTCCTTGAAGCATCTGTTTTCACTAAGTTTGACAGACAGGAAGGAAGGTTCACAATTTCAGCAGCAGTTATTTGTTTTTTTTCCTTTACCGAGATGAGCAGCGAGATCACAGTGTCTAGAGATTTGTTTGATTACTCAGCAGGACAGTAGGAGCTAAAGCAGAAAGACGATAGAAAGCATGAGAAGGGAGGGGAAGGCATGACGTGAGCGAACATCGGAAAAGCACTGTTTGATAAGTAGGATCCCAAAATAAAGTTTACTCCAATGACACGGGGACCAGAGGGAAGATTACTAATGCAAAATAGCTAAAATCAAGGGCTGATTCCAGGGCACATATTAACATTTATAGTATATAAACTGAGTCCCAGACATCTTCATTTCCAAAGCAGAGTTTTATGTTATTGGACAGTAGGTTGACAAACATTCTGTAACTCAGTGTCCTCTGTTTTAAACAACTATTAATAAATTCCAAGTGGGGGCGTGTATGTTTCCAAATGGCTTTAAGACAGAATATTTGCTGCCTGGCTTAACAAGGGATTGAGAGATAAGTTTTGGACCCAGGGTGTGAAAAAGCAACCCAAAGGCAGAGAATAAAAGTGCAGAGCTGAGATGAGCAGAAGATTCAGGAAAGATGCAGAGAAAAGCAGGGTACCAAAGTCAGCACTGAGAAAATGTAAGCAAATGAGCCTGCTAGAAAAAAAATAGAAGCCCAAACCATTCAGCTTTCTCAGAGGAAACCATACGCATAACATTCAGTAAAGTGTGAGGAACTAATGACCTATTCCTCAGGAGTGGAGAGCCTGAGCATGAAATCACAAAATTTGTTTCTGTGCATCAACCCAACTCATGAGACAGGGAAAAGCAGTATATCTCTGTGCAGATTAGAAATGAAATCTGAAGAGTACAAGACAGACAGGGAAAGAAGGTCCAAATCAAAGTGGAAACATTATGAGAAAAATTGTCTCTCCTGAAGACGTACCAGAGAATGTTGAGATATGTTTTGTAAGCAACAATACTATTAAAATTATAGTTAATATAAAGAACCCTATTTTCAAACAACCATAAACAAAACAATTGATGGTTGTTTGCCCATTGCAGAAGTAGAAAGTGTCAGAGGAGGGTTTGAAGGGAATGGAAAAGTAACTTTTTCTCATCAACTAACATTGTGAAGATATCAAAACAAAGCAGATACTGCATGATCCTTTTAAGGGGGAATTTAATTTTAGCTAAGTGGATTTTTTTTCAGTTTTCTATTCAATCTTTAAAACGAAATATTTTCTTTAAAAAAAAAGAAATCTTTATCTTCAATGTGGGTCACAGTGACCTTAAATTATTTATTCTTTGTAGAACAAAAGAGTGCTCAATGCCATGAATGGAAACTGTAGAAATTTGCTAATGTTTTATAGGAGGTCTTGATAACAGAATTCTTAAAACTAAGAGCAGTTTTAAAACTGAGTTTTTGCTAACGAAAATAGTGCTGCACACATTTTGACAGGGAGAGAAACATGGCCCGGGTTTTATCAGACTTTCAATGTTTGCTTGACATAATTCAATTTATTGGCAAATTAGATCAATAAGTTTTGAGAAACTTTTCCTGTCCTCCTTTAATTTTGATTATTTTGATTAAATACAAATTATTAGTCAAAGACTATCTTGATTTTATAAAATAGAAGTGACTTCTTTAGGGAAAAATTAACAAAACTGTAGTATTGACAAAATAAATGGGTGAATAAAAATTCTAATAGGGTTGATGTTGTGGAGACAGGTATGTTTCAATTCAGAGATACTTATTTCAAGGCAGAATAATAGATGTTGGTTTAGTAATATTACATATGTCAAAATCCATGTAGTATTACTTGGTACCTAGGAGATACTTGAAGTCAAATTCTGGGAAAGTTATGTTCTACCCAGTGGCAGATATGAAATATTTATTTTATAAATTTTTCAAAATGTCCAGCTGATGGAGCATCTTATAGGAGAAAGAAATTCAATGAGTTTATGATCACTTCAAAATAAATTTTTGGATATATTTATACATGAAGAATATACAAGAACAATTTGAATGGTTATATCTGATGATGAAATTATGGATGATTTTTTATTCTTTGTGTTATTCTTTATTTCTATTTCTTTCTATACGTTTCTTCTGCTTGTTTTGTATTAAAAGTATAACATTAAACATTTTCCAAACTGGTCACCTATTTGGTCCATCTAAACCTGAAAAACTAGAGTCACTATTGAATCACATTAACTCAAACTTCACTGGTTAAAACTTTTAGTATGGTTTTAGTCATATTATGTTAGTTTATGCTAAGATAAAAAATCATCTAAAAATATCAGTGGCTTTAAAACAGAAAACATTTATTTCCCAAGGGTAAGGCCTTATTCACTATTGTACCTAAAATGATGGCACACAGTAGTGTCTCAATAAAATTTTGTTGAATAAATAAAACACACACATGCACTCCCCCATTCTCTGCCCCCTCCCCCCAGATTACCCTCCTCACAATTGATTGGCTCAGCCTTCCAGGATGCTTAGATATTATCTCCATATAAACATACTGCCCTATTCATTGTAAACTAGGAGAACCATGGAAAATTGTGTACTGGTTCCATAACTCTTCCTCCTAGACATAACACATATAGTTTCTGCTTGCATATCATTGCTCAAAATTAGTGGCAGGATATAACTCAAAGAGCATGTGCGTCTAAGGAGAAGAGGACAAGAATTCTTGTGAGGACTTTAGTCATTTTTACCAGAATTAACATTTGTAAGTTTAAAAATATATATACTCTAATGAGCATCAATATTGAAGTTTAGTGGCTCAATGAGCAATTTAAAATTTAATGTAATTTGGCCAGTGGTGGGGATGGAGCAACATACAACCAGTCAGTAATTCCATAAAGAGTAAAAGTGATTCATTCATCAGAAGAAGGTCAATGTTATATTGAAGAATTATAAATAGAAAGCAATTAGTCAGACATTCCTGGACAAATAAGAGGAATCATAAGAGGAATGGTTCCTTCAAAACTTTCTGAGATTAACTCAAATTCATATATAATGTGGACAATGACACTTCTAGTTTACCTCTAAATTTATACATATGTGTTCCTTTAAAAGATATCAGTTTTCCTGGGCCTGAAGGGGTCATGCCTACAGGTAAGGAAAAAACTGCATGATGCTACATTGAGTGTTCTTTCAGTTTATAATAGTAGTTCCCTGTAGTAGAATTTATAGAAGATTGTTGTAAAAGAGGTATATATCAGGTATCCTGACAGAACTCACTAAGCCTTTGCCTCTGGTGGGAAAGCTGCTAAATTTATATAAGCCTTAATTTGCCAGTGAATATATGACCAGATTTTCCCCAAAATCACAGTGGAAATTTGAGATTTGTGGAATATTGGAAAATATTATAAACTTGAAGAAGAGTTACATTTCCCCTACATTTCAACTTGTTTTAATGTGAACCTGCTGTGATTTCTACTTACTAACATATTGTTATACATTTAATAACATGCTTATATGTAATATATTTTGTAATCACATAATTGTTTTATATCTTATAGAAATGTAAAATAAAACAGCAGGATACCCTAATATAAGAGCAAGAATTTATGTTTGTAAAGAATAGATAGTTCTAGAAACGCTCTCTATCTGAAAGAGCTTAAATACTCCCAGCCACTCAGAAACATATACACAACCCCACACTACCACCATTCCATACATGCATCACAAAATTCTATAAATCTTCACCAAGAAAAGGACTCTAGGTATTCTAAGTGGCAAATAATTAGTCAATACCAAAATATTTTTATTTTATACTATATAGTAGTCAATATAGAATTCTTATTATATGTATGCCTCCCTGATCAATTTAAATTGTAAGGAACATTTTTTACTTGTTTCATATTTCATTTTTGGGTGATCACTGTATTTATCATAAACCTTTTTTTTTTAAACATCTTTATTTACAATGTTGTGTTAGTTTCTGCTGTATAACAAAGTGATTCAGCTATATGTATATATATATCCCCATATCTCCTCCCTCTTGATTCTCCCACCCTCCCTATGACACCCCTCTAGGTGGACACAGAGCACCGAGCTGATCTTCCTGTGCTATGTGGCTGCTTCCCACTAGCTATCTATCTTATATTTGGTAGCATATGTCAATGCTACTCACTCACTTCATCCCAGTTTACCCTTCCCCCTCGCCATGTTCTCAAGTCCATTCTCTACATCTGCGTCTTTATTCCTGTCCTGCCCCTAGGTTCTTCAGAACCATTTTTTTTCTTTAGATTCCATATATATGTGTTAGAATATGGAATTTGTTTTTCTCTTTCCGATTTACTTCACTCTGTATGACAGACTCTAGGTCCATCCACCTCACTACAAATAACTCAATTTTGTTTCTTTTTATGGCTGAGTAATATTCCATTGCACATATGTGCCACATTTTCTTTATCCACACACCTGTCGAGGGACACTTAGGTTGCTTCCATGTCCTGGCTATTGTAATAGTGCTGAAATGAACACTGTGGTACATGACTCTTTTTAAATTATGGTTTTCTCAGGGTATATGCCCAGTAGTGGGATTGTTGGGTGGTATGGTAGTTCTATTTTTAGCTTTTTAAAGAACATCCATACTGTTCTCCATAGTGCCTGTATCAATTTATATTCCTACAAACAGTGCAAGAGGGTTCCATTTTCTCTACACCTTCTCCAGCATTTATTGTTTGTACATTTTTTGATGGTGGCCATTCTGACCCATACTAGGTGATACCTCATTGTAGTTTTGATTTGCATTTCTCTAATGATTAGTGATGTTGAGCGTCCTTTCATGTGTTTGTTGACAATCTGTATATCTTCTTTGGAGAAATGTCTATTTAGGTCTTCTGCCCATTTTTGGATTGGGTTTTTTGTTGTTTTGATATTGAGCTGCATGAGCTGCTTGTGAATTTTGGAGATTAATCCTTTGTCAGTTGTTTCATTTGGAAATATTTTCTCCCATTCTGAGGGTTGTCTTTTCGTCTTGTTTATGGTTTCCTTTGCTGTGCAAAAGTTTTAAGTTATGTTAGGTCCCATTTGTTTATTTTTGTTTTTATTTCCATTTCTCTAGGAGGTGGGTCAAAAAGGATCTTGCTGTGATTTATGTCATAGAGTGTTCTGCCTATGTGTTCCTTTAAGAGTTTTATAGTGTCTGGCCTTACATTTAGGTCTTTAATCCATTTTGAGTTTATTTTTGTGTATGGTTTTAGGACGTATTCTAGTTTCATTCTTTTACTTGTAGCTGTCTAGTTTTCCCAGCACCACTTATTGAAGAGGCAGTCTTTTCTCCACTGTATACTCTTGCCTACTTTATCAAAGATAAGGTAGATTTTCATAATCTACCATAATCTCTTCAAATATTTTCTCAGTCCCTTTCTTTTTTTCTTCTTCTTCTGGGACCCCTGTAATTCGAATATTGGTGCATTTAATATTGTCCCAGAGGTCTCTGAGAGTGTCCTCAATTCTTTTCATTCTTTTTTCTTTATTCTGCTCTGTTGTAGTTATTTCCACTATTTTATTTTCCAGGTCACTTATCCGTTTTTCTCCCTCAGTTATTCTGCTATTGATTCTTTTTAGAGAATTTTTAATTTCATTTATTGTGTTGTTCACCATTGTTTGTTTGCTCTTTAGTTCTTCTAGGTCCTTGTTAAAGGTTTCTTATATTTTCTCCATTATATTTCCAAGATTTTGGATCATCTTTACTATCATTGCTCTGAATTCTTTTTCAAGTAGACTGCTTATTTCCTCTTCATTTGTTTGGTCTGGTGGGTTTCTACCTTGCTTCTTCATCTGCTGTGTGTTTCTCTGTCTTCTCATTTTGCTTAACTTACTGTGTTTGGGGTCTCCTTTTCATAGGCTGCAGGTTTGTAGTTCCCATTGTTTATGGTGTCTGTCCTCACTGGGTAAGGTTGGTTCAGTGGGTTGTGTAGGCTTCCTGGTGGAGGGGACTGGTGCCTGTGTTCTGGTGGATAAGGCTGGATCTTGTCTTTCCAGTGGGCAGGACCGTGTCTGGTGGTGTGTTTTGGGGTGTCTGTGACCTTATTATAATTTGAAACAGCCTCTCTGCTAATGGGTGGGGCTGTGTTTCTGTCTTGCTAGTTGTTTGGCATGGAGTTTCCAGCACTATAGCTTGCTGGTCATTGAGTGGAGCTGAGTCTTTGTGTTGAGATGGAGATCTCTGGGAGAATTCTCTCCGACTGATGTTATGTGGGGGGTCTCTGATGGTCCAGTGTTGTGAACTCGGCTCTCCCACCTCAGAGGCTCAGGCCTGACAACCAGCCAAACAGCAAGACCCTGTCAGCCACATGGCACTGAAGAATAGAGAGAAAGAAAAAAAATAATAAAATAAAATAATTACAATGAAAAACTTAAAAAAAATTAAAATAAAAATATTTAAAAAGTAATAAAAAGAGGACGAGAGCAACCAAACCAATAAACAAATCCACCAATGATAACAAGTGCTAAAATCTATACTAAGATAAACATAAAAATCAGAAACTAGTCGGTCACATACAGCAACCCGAAGTCTATAGTTGCTGCCAAAGTCCACTGCCTCAAATTGGGATGATTCTTTATCTCTTCAGGTATTCCACAGATGCAGGGTACATCAAGTTGATTTTGGAGATTTAATGTTCCTCCTGAGGCTGCATGGAGAAATTTCCCTTTCTCTTCTTTGTTTGCACAGCTCCTGGGGTTCATCTTTGGATCTGGCCATGCCTCTGCCTCTAAGTTGTCCTCTGGTGCCTGTTCTTTGCACAGACAGGAGTGGGTTAAATCAGTGGCTGATTAAGGAGCTCTGGCTCACTCAGGCTAGGCGGAGAGATGGGTATGGAATGCGGGGAGAACCTGCGGCAGCAGAGACCAACATGACGTTGCAGCAGCCTGAGGCATGCTGTGTGTTCTCCCGGGGAAGTTTTCCCTGGATCACGGGACTCTGGCACAGGCTCCCGGGAGGGGAGGTGTGGATAGTGACCTGTGCTTGCACATAGGATTCTTGGTGGCTGCAGCAGTAGCCTTAGAGTTTCATGCCCGTCTCTGGTGTCCACGCTGATATAGCCGCAGCTCGTGCCTCTCTCTGAAGCTCGTTTAGGCAGTATTCTGAATCTCCTCTCTCGCGCACCCCAAAACAATTGTCTCTTGACCCTTAGGCAGGTCCAGACTTTTTTCCGAATCCCTCCCAGTTAGCTGTGGCGCATTAACCCCCTTCAGGCTGTGTTCATGCAGCCAATCCCAGTCCTCTCCCTAGGATCTGAACTCCAAAACCCGAGCTCCAGTTCCCAGCCCCCACCCGCCCCACTGGGTGAGCAGACAAGCCTCTCAGGCTCTTGCGTGCTGGTTGGCACTGATCCTGTGTGTGGGAATCTCTCCACCTTGCCCTCTGCACCCTGGTTTCTGTGCTCTCCTCCGCAGTTCCAAAGCTTCCCCCCGCCCTCCCCTCATTTCCACAAGTGAATGGGCTTCCTAGTGTGTGGAAACTTTTTCTCCTTCACAAATCCCTTCCAGAGGTGCAGGTCTTGTCCCTATTCTTTTGTCTCTGTTTTTTTCTTTTGCCCTATGCAGGTACGTGGAGAGTTTCTTGCCTTTTGGGAAATCTGAGGTCTTCTGCCAGTGTTCAGTAGGTGTTCTGTAGGAGTTGTTCTACATGTAGACATATTTCTGATGTATTTGTGGGGAGGAAGGTGATCTCCATGTCTTATTCCTCCTTCATCTTGAAGGTCCAGTCTATCATAAATCTTAAGGCCATTGAATATTGGTGCTAGAAGAACGTATTGTATATGTGTTGAAAAACAGAAGCTAATCTGAAGATAATATCAACACAATTGAATGGATCTCTTTAAAAGAAAGACAAGCAAAATCAATACTTAAAATATGTATTCTATCTGAATAGTGTAATGGCCTATATAATATATTCTTACTTTTAATTGATTGTTAACTGGTGATTTAGGGCTTGTAATATATATTTTCATCTTTTACTTAAAGTTTGGGACTTTAAAATATTCAACTGGGAATAACGACGTTTTATATATTTACTTTTTAAAGAAAATTTAGAGTTAGTAATTAAGTATTTAGAAGATGGATAACGTTCAGCTTAGAACATATAACCTAATGTGTTTCTTTTTCTTTACTGCTAAGTCTATTTTGTTGTCTATTAAAATAGCTACACAAGCATATTTAAATTTGGTGTTTTTATGATATATATTTTGCTACCTTTTACTATTTACCTATCTTATGTTTAAAGACATATAGTTATTATGCTCTTGGAAACAGCACATAGTTAGCTTTTGTTTTGTATCAGTCTGCATTTTAAGTAATAGTTTAGACCATTTACATTTAATGTGACCATTGATATACTGGATTAGTTCCACTTGTCCAATCTATTCTTTATTCATCTGTTTATCCTCTTTTTGAAATTTGAAATTGAGGAATTATTTTATCATTTCTATTACCTTTTTATTTATTCAACTTTCAGATTGTTTATCTAGATATTACAGAATACATTTTATTTTATGATAGTCTGGCTTCAAAACTTGTCCAAATCTTATGAAGAATGACAGAGTGTCAAAAACATATCTATTTACCCCTGATTGTTTTCATATATTATGCTTCTATATGTTAAATAAACCTATAGTATGCTATTTTTTTATTACTTTAAACAGTCAATAAACTTTAAAAGAGCTTAAATAAAATAATATCCAATAAATATCTAACAATATAAACATGTATGAAATATATGAATTTGTAATAGGCAGAATAATAATCCCAAAGGATATCATATGCTAGTCCCCTGGGCATGTGAATACATTAGATTACCTGCAAAGGGGAATTAATGTAGCTAACCACCACTTGATTTAAAATAGAGAGGTTATCCTATATTACCTAGATGGGCCTAAGGTAATCACTAGGGTCCTTTACTGAGGAAGAGGGAGGCAGAAGAGGAGGTAAGAGCAATGTTATCTGTAAAGGATTTAACCTACTGTTGTTGCTGGCTCTGCAGGTGGAGAAAGAGGGCTATTAGCCATAGAATGCAGGCAGCCTCTAAAGCTGGAAAAAACAAGGAAACGAATTCTCCCTTAGATCCTTCAGAACACCAACACCTTGGTTTTAGCCTAATAAGACCAGTGTTGCACTTATGATCTACAGAAATGTAAAATAATAAATTTATGTTGTTTTAGGCCACTAAGTTTGTGGATATTTGTTACGGTGGCAATAGAAAACTAATACACAAATATATAATACATTTTTAAAGGTTTTTCATACAGATCTGCATTTGTATCTGGGATCATTTTGCTTCAGTCTAAATAACTTCTTTAGGTATTACTTTTAAGCCTAGTCTACTGGAGATGAATTCTCAATGATTTTGTCCAACTGTAGCTATCCTTAACCTTATTTTTTGAAGAATATTTTTGCAGTACAAAATTACACATAGAATCTTCTTTTTCATTCAGCACTACAAAGATGTTCCATATTTTTTTTCTAACCTTCATTTTTTATGAAGAGAAGTCAGCCATTATTCTTAGTACTACATATTCATAGGTCATAAATTCACCACTCCCACCCTGCCCCACCTCATCCCACCATAAGATTTTAGATTTGTTTCTTTAGGCTTGGTTTTATCAGCACTTCAACTATGCAATGCATAAATGTGGTTTTCTTTTTATTTAAACTGCTTGGGGTTCATTAAAGTTCTTAGAAGTATGGATTGATGTCCTCCATCAATTTTAGAAAATTATCGTCCTTTATCTCTTCAGGTTTTTCCTCTCCCTCATTCTTTCCTTACCCCTTTTATGACTAAAATTGCACATGTGTTCAATGGTTTGATATTGTCCCACAGATCTTGGATACCCTACTGTATTTTTTTCATGTCTTTTTTCCCTTCATTTTTTTCAGTTTGGATCATTCCTATTTGGCTGTCCTCAGTTCACAGATCATTTCCTCCTCTATATCTAGTCTATTAATCCGTCAAATGAATTTTTAATTTCTTACATTGCATTTTTTATTTATAGCATAATAATTTGGCTCATTTTAATAGATTTCTTCTTGCTGATGAAAATTCCCAGCTATTCACAGATGTTGTCCATTTTCCCCCTACATATCATCACAGTTATTTCTTTTTTGTATAGAAGTATATTTGCTGTACAATATTATATAAGTTTCAGATGTACAATATAGTGATTCACAATTTTTAAAGGTTACACTCCATTTATAGTTATTAAAAATATTGGCTATATTCCCCATGTTGTACAATATATCATTATAGCTTATTTTATACTTAACAGTTTTTACCACTTATTCCTCTGCCCCTCTATTGCCTCTTCTCCTTCCCTCTCCCCACTGGTGAACACTAGTTTGTTCTCTATATCTGCTTCCTTTTTGTTTTATTCACTAGTTTGTTATATTTTTTTAGATTCCACTTACAAGTGATATCATATAGTGTTTGTCTTTCTCTGTCAGACTTATTACACTTAACATAAAATCTTTTAAGTACATCATCATAGTTATTTTCTAAGTCCTTTTCTGGCTATTTGTACATCTGGCCCATCTCCTAGTTTGTTTGTTTTGGATGGTTTTCTTTCTCAAGTCACATTTTTTTCTTCTTCATGTGTCCTGTGATATTTGATTGTATTATAAATATTAGGTGTAAAAGGACAAAGAGATCAAAATAAATAATATTTTCACCTAGGGTGCACCTTTCTCTCAAGCCTCTAGAGTGAGCAAGAGAATCTTATTCTGTAATTAGCTGGGTCTAAGCCTTGTTATTTATTTAGCTAGAATCATTCACCACTGCATTCAAGGAATTTTAGCATGGAATCAAGATCTCCCTTCAGCAGGACTTGGGATTTGAGTCTGGGAAGACACAAAAAAATCTTTGTGCTTTATAGCCCAGCAACATGCATTCAGGATTTTGGGGGTCTTCACTCTGCCTTACAGTCTGGCTACCGTTTGGGGGCTGGGGGCTGGTGAGGAGTGCTCTCTGGACCTGCCATGATGGTATGTCTCTCAGAAGATCTCTTCACCTCTGCTGCACTTTCCTCAGACTCAGAGTGGAGATGGGCTGTAGCAAATGCTTAAGAGAAATTTTTCTTAGTTCTCTTGCTCTGCACGCAGATCTCTTCAAGTTCTGTACACGTATACTTCAAGGGGCCCTCTCTAAGCAATCCTTCCCCTAGTACTCGGTGAGAGCCTAGAAAGCTTCAGATAGTTAAAATTAGATTTTTGACCTACACTTAGTCCTTAGCCACCCCTGCAAGTCTGCCTCAGTTAAGCAGCATCTCTCTCAGCTCTCCTGCTCTGCTCTCATTCTTCTGCCAGAATACTTAGTAATAAGCCCATGGCAAAGAGTTGGAAAGGTGGACATAGATTATCTTTGTTGATGAGGTTTCTTGGAATTTTGAAACGTCATGTGGCCTTTTAAAAATTCTCGTTTCTTTTTACCCTCATCTATAACAATGTTCTCTTCCTCTCACTGCTTCACGAAGGATGAAAGTGTTCAGGTCTTTTCTAGTAGGGTAATTATAACTTTTTGAATTTTAGTTCATTCAGGTTTCTTTTTCCTCAATTCCCTGATGGATTTTAATAAAATTATAAGTTTCTATTTTATCTGACTTTTTGTCATTATTAGATTGGAATTAACACTCTTAGCAATTTTCTATATCCTTAACTGAAAGTGAATTCTAATCTGCTTCTTAAAAAGTGTGTTTACTTTATCATTATTTTATCTTTTTGTTGTACTAATTTATTGGATTGTGAATTTAATCTCACAGTGAGATGATTGCATATTTCTGCTATCCTACTACTTTTTTTTATTTTAAAAATTGTCAAAAAAGTTGTATGAAATATGTCTAGAAATGGACACAGGTTTACACTGAATATTTTAATCAGTATTGAACACATAAAGCATTCTCTGTCATTTAGTTTCAACAGATGATATTGGCAAAAAATAATAAATGGAGGAACTAAGTTATTAAATTTAGAAGATTATTTAAATAGTCTTACTCTAATTTTCTATCTAAATTTCTCCTACTTTGGTAGAAACTCCACCAATACTTACCTTAATTAATTATTGATTTATAATGATTTCTTCTCACCTGGTCCTCAAACATCTATTACTATAACACAATTCTAATTTAGAAAATGCCATGTAGTTTTTTTCTTTTCCACAGCATTTAGTATCTTGTTCTAAGTCAAAATTACTATTTGATCTGACACAGTTGAACCCTTGTAGCTTGCAATCCTTAACTTAATGTTTTCTAAAACAGACTTGCTGTCTTAATCCCTCAGGAGATTTTTCTGTTTCTTTTGCTTTCTGGTGAGTGATCCAAACAATCAATTCTTTCCTTATTTCACAATATTTTTTATTTATTTGAGATCATCTATTTTTGTCCTGGCATATCGCCATATACTGTCATCTCACTAGCTAACAATATGTCAAGAGCAGCAACAAATTTCCAGTTTGTTGAAGTTACCATTCTGTGAGAGGAGTTCCAAAGAGTATCTGACTTTATTTCATAGTAATTCAAGATGGAGGGAGGGATGTCCCTAGGTTCCCTCAGTGGCCTAGAAGTAAAACTTATTTATTTACTTATTAATTTTTACAAATTGATGGTATTGAAACAGAATCCAATTATAATTCATACTTCAAAACTGTTTCACTTTTATTCCAGTATATATAACTTCTTATGTTAAAAGAATAGCCTGAAAATTGGTGTCAAAGAAATATTTGCCTTTGAATTCTACAAGAATTCTACTCTTAAGAAAAGTGAGTATTAACCTGGAGGGAATCTCTCTCTCTCTGTCTTTGCCTCTCTGTCTCTTTGTCTGTCTTTCTCTTCCAAGCTACAAACAGTCCACCAAAACTTCCTTCAGGATATTGACTATTACTCTTATTTCAAAGTCACAAATCTTGAAACTTTTATCTAAATTTAAAATTAGATTTTTTGTGATAGCACTCTAATTGTACCCACCTTTCTTTCCAGTGTCTTGGGAGCCATGTTGTTTTGGGGAGATAAACTTAACCATCAACCTTCTCAAAATCATAACGACTGGCTCATAAACTACTTTACTGAATAAATAGCCCTGAAATCCTCACAAACATAAACAACTATATCTGCACACTTTACATTCTATTCCAAATATTTCAAATCTCCAAGCTTATAAACCTTGAGGTTTTTGTTCCAAAGGGATCATAAAATTGTAGAGGGAGAGAAAAGGTATAGCTAATTTCAACAGAAGGATAGTTGATATCATTCTTCTCATGACATTACTTTAGAGAGAGAGAGGAGGGCTGGCCATTGCATATTGAATGATTTGAAAATGCAGAACTAAGAGATGAACAGAAAGCAAAGCCTGCCTCAAAAGTCTCTGAAGTAGCTTATAGAAACAGAACATAATGATGTCTATGCTGACTTAGTTGTACCCCAGAGCAAGAAGGGATTATTAAAATTACTGTTTGAGTTTTCTCAGGCATGTGCATATGTAGTATATTTTAACAATAAAGAGAGACTTAGCCTTAGTGTACTTGGTTAACCCCTTCCATACTAGTACTAACTTGCTTTCTTTAGGTACAGTTTGTTTCGAATAGAAGTCTTGTATTTGGTAAATACAAGTGGATGATATCCTTCGGTGTTTAAAATGCTATATGTGGCTGAGTAATATTTTAAAATATGAACTTGCATGCTTTTAGTCTCTCTATATTTTGACATTTTCCCCCCTCAGGAAAGATATATGACAGGTTCTCAAGAATATATGAAGCAGGGCCAAAAGCACTGGTCAAAACCCTGAAATTCTTACTACTCTCCTGTACGTACAACACATGTCATCACCAAAATCTAAGCTTTTAGTAAAATTTCTATGGTTGATTGAGAAGGCAGAAGTGAGATAGGATGTGTGGAAGAAGTTAGCATGAACAAAAAGTATGTGAAAAGAAAGATTCCTTATAAAGCTAAAAAAGAAAGATTTATTGTGGCTATGCAAAATAAAAAGAGGTCTGTAACTCCTGGGACAATTTGAGATATCTTCAGTGCCATTTCCTAGGAAGAGGTTGAAACCTTTTGCACTCATGAAAATACAGCCGCGAAGGCCCTGACTACTCCTGATGCAGAGAAAAGGGATAACTTGTAATAACATATGTTAAGAGCTAGATCATCTCAACATTCAGAAAGCCCCAACCCCACCCTGGTCTATGCCTTTCCTCTGCCTTAGTACTGCTTAGGATTCTAAATCTCTGGTAGAACCCAAGGAAAGGGAACAAAACAAAATAAAACAAAATCAAGAATGACGAAGGTTGCAGTCCTATGGATTGAGTGGACAGATCTTAAATTGGATTACTGAAAAAGAAATATCTGTTTCTTATATACCTGACTTTGTCGAATGAAATTCCAAAACTATGCATAACTGGGCACATGATATGCCAATGAGTTGCTAGAAGAATTAATTTCTGATCAAAGTGATTTCCTGTTCCAATGAAATATCTTCTTCTTACTGTTCTTTAGGCAACTAAGTGGTCATTACCTTCAGTATCATGCCAACTTCCCTTTCAATAATCAAATCCCCTCAAAGTGAAAAAAAACTTTAACAAATAAGCATTTTCAAACTGAGTCATGTCTCAGAGTGCCCTGTTGTCTATTTGCAACTAGATATAACTGCATATGGTTCACATGAATGATAGACCAAATAAGTCTATTATTTGACCAGTCTAGGAGATAGCTATATATAGCACTTTAAATTTTGAATAGACTTTCCCTATATATTCATGAGTTTGTGAAGGTAAAAAAATTGGGGTATGGGGAGGAGTTCCAAATTCATAGAAGTGTCAGTCAAGGAGAACAATGCTAAAAAGGTGAAGCATCTCTTACATTTAATATAGTCTTTCCCCTAATCCATTTCCTGAAGCTACATTTTTATACTTGAGAAAGGAAAAATTGATTTTCATTGTCATGTGCAATCTGGTGGTTTTGATATTTAATACTTTCGTTATACAACTGTCAATACCATAATTCTCTCATTATACTTTAGAGGTATCTTTTCAAATTTTGTAACTCAGAAGTTTATATATATATATATATATATATATATATATATATATACACATATATATATACAAGCTTAAATAAATATATATATATATAAATTTCTATAAATAAAAAAACTTTCTACATATATACACAACTTTATATATATGTAAATAGCTTTACTTTGGTACAATTAGTATTATCTTTATGTATGAGGGTGTTTAAAAAACACAAATTTATATTTCTTCTTTTTTAATTTTTAAATTTTATTTTATTTATTTTTTTATACAGCAGGTTCTTATTAGTCATCAATTTTATACACATCAGTGTATACATGTCAATCCCAATCGCCCAATTTATCACAACACCATCCCCCCCCCCACCACGGGTTTCCCCCCTTGGTGTCCATACGTTTGTTCTCTACATCTGTGCCTCAACTTCTACCCTGCAAACCGGTTCATCTGTACCAGTTTTCTGGGTTCCACATACATGCGTTAATATATTATATTTGTTTTTCTCTTTCTGACTTACTTCACTCTGTATGACAGTCTCTAGGTCCATCCACGTCTCAACAAAGACCCAATTTCGTTCCATTTTATGGCTGAGTAATATTCCATTTTATATATGTACCACAAGTTCTTTATCAATTCATCTGTAGATGGGCATTTAGGTTGCTTCCATGACCTGGCTATTGTAAATATTGCTGCAGTGAACATTGGGGTGCATATGTCTTTTTGAGTTATGGTTTTCTCTGGGTATATGCCCACTAGTAGGATTGCTGGATCATATGGTAATTTTATTTTTAGTTTTTTAAGGAAACTCCATAGAGTTCTCCATAGTGGCTGTATCAATTTACGTTCTCACCAACAGTGCAACAGGGTTCCCTATTCTCAACACCATCTCCAGCATTTGCTGTTTGTAGATTTTCTGATGATGCCCATTCTAACTGGTGTGAGGTGATACCTCATTGTAGTTTTGATTTGCATTTCTCTAACAATTAGTGATATTGAGCAGCTTTTCATGTGCTTCTTGGCCATCTGTATGTCTTCTTTGGAGAAATGTCTATTTAGGTTTTCTTCCCATTTTTGAATTGGGTTGTTTGTTTTTTTAATATTGAGCTGCATGAGCTGTTTATATATTTTGGAGATTAATCCTTTGTCCATTGATGCATTTGCAAATATTTTCTCTCATTCTGAGGGTTGTCTTTTTTATGGTTTCCTTTGCTGTGCAAAAGCTTTTAAGTTCCATTAGGTCCCATTGGTTTATTTTTGTTTTTATTTCCATTACTCTAGGAGGTGGATCAAAAAAGATCTTGTGTGATTTATGTCAAAGAGTGTTCTTCCTATGTTTTCCTCTAAGAGTTTTACAGTGTCTGGCCTTACATTTAGGTCTTTAATCCATTTTGAGTTTATTTTTGTGTATGGTGTTAGGGAGTGTTCTAACTTCATTCTTTTACATGTAGCTGTCCAGTTTTCCCAGCACCACTTATTGAAGAGCCTGTCTTTTCTCCATTGTATATCCTTGTTGACCATAGGAGTGTGGGTTTATCTCTGGGCTTTCTATCTTTCTCCATTGATCTATGTTTCTGTTTTTGTGCCAGTACCATATTGTCTTGATTACTGCAGCTTTGCAGTATAGTCTGAAGTCAGGGAGTCTGATTCCTCCAGCTCCATTTTTTTCCCTCAAGCCTGCTTTGGCTAATTGGGGTCTTTTGTGTCTCCATACAAATTTTAAGATTTTTTGTTCTAGTTCCGTAAAAAATGCCATTGGTAATTTGATAGGGATTGCATTGAATCTGTAGATTGCTTTGGGTAGTATAGTCATTTTCACAATATTCATTCTTCCAATCCAAGAACACGGTATATCTCTCCATCTGTTGGTATCATCTTTAATTTCTTTCATCAGTGTCATAGTTTTCTGACTACAGGCTTTTGTCTCCTTGGGTAGGTGTGTTCCTAGGTATTTTTTTCTTTTTGTTGCATTGGTAAATGGGAGTGTTTCCCTAATTTCTATTTTAGATTTTTCATCATTAATGTATAGGAATGCAAGAGATTTCTGTGCATTAATTTTGTATCCTGCAACTTTACCAAATTCATTGATTAGCTCTAGTAGTTTTCTGGTGGCATCTTTAGGATTCTCTATGTATAGTATCATGTCATCTGCAAACAGTGACAGTTTTACTTTTTGTTTTCTACTTTGTATCCCTTTAATTTCTTTATCTTCTCTGATTGCTGTGACTAGGACTTCCAAAACTATGTGGAATAAAAGTGGTGAGAGTGGACACCCTTGTCTTGTTCCTGATCTTAGAGGAAATGCGTTCAGTTTTTCACCATTGAGAATGATGTTTGCTGTGGATTTGTCGTATGTGACCTTTATTATGTTGATGTAGATTCCCTCTATGCCCACTTTCTGGAGAGTTTTTATCATAAATCAGTTTTGAATTTTGTCAAAAGCTTTTTCTGCATCTATTGAGATGATCGTATGGTTTTTATTCTTCAATATGTTTATATGGTGTATCACATTGATTGATTTGTGTATATTGAAGAATCCTTGCATCCCTGGGATAAATCCCACTTGATCATGGTGTATGATCCTTTTAATGTGTTGTTGGATTCTCTTTGATAGTATTTTGTTGAGGATTTTTGCATCTATATTCAACAGTGATATTGGTCTTTAATTTTCTTTTTCTGTAGTATCTTTGTCTGGTTTTGGTATCAGGGTGATGGTAGCCTCATAGAATGAGTTTGGGAGTGTTCCTTCCTCTGCAATTTTTTTGGAAGAGTTTGAGAAGGATAGATGTTAGCTCTTCTCTAAATGTTTGATAGAATTCACCTGTGAAGCCATCTGTTCCTGGACTTTTCTTTGTTGGAAGATTTTTAATCACAGTTTCCATTTCATTACTTGTGATTGGTCTGTTCATATTTTCTATTTCTTCCTGGTTCAGTCTTGGAAGGTTATACCTTTCTAAGAATTTGTCCATTTCTTCCAGGTTGTCCACTTTATTGGCATAGAGTTGCTTGTAGTAGTCTCTTAGGATGCTTTGTATTTCTGCGGTGCCCATTGTAACTTTTCCTTTTTCATTTCTAATTTTATTGATTTGAGTTCTCTCCCTTTTTCTTGATGAGTGTGGCTAAAGGTTTATCAATTTTGTTTATCTTCTCAAAGAACCAGTTTTAGTTTTATTGATCTTTGCAATTGTTTTCTTTGTTTCTATTTCATTTATTTCTGCTCTGATCTTTATGATTTCTTTCCTTCTGCTAACTTTGGGTTTTGTTTGTTCTTCTTTCTCTAGTTCCTTTAGGTGTAAGTTTAGATTGTTTATTTGAGATTTTTCTTGTTTCTTGACGTAGGCTTGTATAGCTATAAACTTCCCTCTTAGAACTGCTTTTGCTGCATCCCATAGGTTTTGGATCATCGTGTTTTCATTGTCATTTGTTTCTAGGTATTTTTTGATTTCCTCTTTGATTTCTTCAGTAATCTCTTGGTTATTTAGTAATGTATTGTTTAGCCTCCATGTGTTTGTGTTTTTTACATTTTTTCCCTGTAATTCATTTCTAATCTCACAGCATTGTAGTCAGAAAAGATACTGATATGATTTCAATTTTTGTAAATTTACTGAGGCTTGATTTGTGACCCAAGGTGTAATCTATCCTGGAGAATGTTCCGTGCGCACTTGAGAAGAAAGTGTAATCTGCTGTTTTTGGATGGAATGTCCTATAAAGATCAATTAAATCTACCTGGTCTATTGTGTCATTTAAAGCTTCTGTTTCCTTACTTATTTTCATTTTGGATGATCTGTCCATTGATGTAAGTGAGGTGTTAAAGTCCCCCACTATTATTGTGTTTCTGTCGATTTCCTCTTTTAGAGCTGTTAGCAGTTGCCTTATGTTTTGAGGTACTCCTATGTTGGGTGCATATATATTTATAATTGTTATATCTTCTACTTGGATTGATCCCTTGATCATTATATAGTGTCCTTCCTTGTCTCTTGTAACATTTTTTATTTTAAAATCTATTTTATGTGATATGAGTATTGTTACTCCAGCTTTCTTTTGATTTCCATTTGCATGGAATATCTTTTTCCATCCCCTCACTCTCAGTTTGTATGTGTTCCTAGGTCTGAAGTGGGTTTCTTGTAGACAGCACATATATGGGTCTTGTTTTTGTATCCATTTAGCAAGCCTGTGTCTTTTGGTTGGAGCATTTAATCCTTTCACGTTTAAGGTAATTATCAATATGTATGTTCCTATTACCATTTTCTTAATTGTTTTGATTTGTTTTTTTGTAGGTCCTTTTCTTCTCTTGTGTTTTGTACTTAGAGAAGCCCTTTTAGCATTTGTTGTGGAGCTGGTTTGGTGGTGCTGAATTCTCTTAGCTTTTGCTTGGCTATAAAGCTTTTGATTTCTCCATTGAATCTGAATGAGGTCCTTGCCGGGTAGAGTAATCTTCATTGTAGGTTCTTCCCTTTCATCACATATAGTTCATCACTTTAAGTGCATCACGCCACTCCCTTCTGGCTTATAGAGTTTCTGCTGAAAAATCAGTTGTTGACCTTATGGGAGTTCCATTGTATGTTATTTGTCATTTTTCCCTTGCTGCTTTCAATAATTTTCTTTGTCTGTGATTTTTGCCAATGTGATTACTATGTGTCTCAGTGTTTCTCCTTGGGTTTATTCTGTATGGGACTCACTGTGCTTCCTGGACTTGGGTAGCTATTTCCTTTCCCATGTTAGGGAAGTTTTCAACTATAATCTCTTCAAATATTTTCTCTGGTCCTTTCTCTCTCTCTTCACCTTCTGGGACCCCTATAATGCGAATGTTGTTGCATTTAATGTTGTGCCGAAGTCTCTTATGCTGTCTTCATTTTTTTTCATTCTTTTTTCTTTATTCTGTTCCACAGCAGTGAATTCCACCATTCTGTCTTCCAGGTCACTTATCTGTTCTTCTGCCTCAGTTATTCTGCTATTGATTCCTTATAGTGTAGTTTTCATTTCAGTTATTCTATTGTTCATCTCTGTTCATTTGTTCTTTAATTCTTCTATGTCTTTGTTAAACATTTCTTGCATCTTCTCGATCTTTGCCTCCATTCTATTTCTGAGGTCCTGGATCATCTTCACTATCATTATTCTGACTTCTTTTTCTGGAAGGTTTCCTATCTCCACTTCATTTAGTTGTTTTTCTGGGGTTTTATCTTGTTCCTCCCTCTGCCTTTTCATCTTGTCTATCTTTCTGTGAATGTGGCTTTTGTTCCACAGGCTGCAGGATTGTAGTTCTTGCTTCTGCTGTCTGTCCTCTGGTGGATAGGGCTATCTAATACGGTTGTGCAAGTTTCCTGATGGGAGGGACTGGTGGTGGGTAATGCTGACTGTTGCTCTGGTGGACAGAGCTCAGTAAAACTTTAATCTGCTTGACTGCTGATGGGTGGGGCTGAGTTCCCTCCCTGTTGCTTTTTTGGCCTGAGGCAACGCAACACTGGTACCTACCTGAGCTCTTTGCTGTGGCTGATGACAGACTCTGGGAGGGCTAACACTAAGGAGTACTTCCCAGAACTTCTGCTGCCAGTGTCCTTGTCCCCACAGTGAGCCACAGCCACACCCCGCCTCTGCAGGAGACTGTCCAGCACTAGCAGGTTGGTCTGGTTCAGTCTCCCCTGTGGTCACTGCTCCTTCCCCTGGGTCCCAATGCGCACACTACTTTGTGTGTGCCCTGCAAGTGTGGAGTCTCTGTTTCCCCCAGTCCTGTCAAAGTCCTCCAATCAAATCCCACTAGGTTTCAAGGTCTGATTCTCTAGGAATTTCTCCTCCTGTTGCCAGACCTCCAGGTTGGGAAGCCTGACGTGGAGCTCAGAACCTTCACTCCAGTGGGTGGACTTCTGTGGTATAAGTGTTCTCCAGTCTGTGAGTGACCCACCCAGCAGTTATGGGGTTTGATTTTATTGTGATTGCACCCCTCCTACCATCTCATTGTGGCTTCTCCTTTGTCTTTGGATGTGGGGTATCTTTTTGGTGAGTTCCAGTGTTTTCCTGTCAATGACTGTCCAGCATCTAGTCATGATTCTGGTGTTCTCACAAGAAGGAGTGAGAGCACATCCTTCTACTCCACCATCTTCTATATTTCAATAATGATGAAATCTTAAATGATCTTAAATCACCTTAGACTTTGAAATCTGAAGTTTTGAATCTAAGACTTATCTGTGTATGATTAGTTAATATAAGTATAGCACTTGAAGAGTAACCTTAAGGCCTGTTAAATATTATCTAAATATCTTCTATTATCTATTTTTTAACTTTTTATTTTGAAATAAGTTTAGACTTATGGAAAACTTGCAAACATAGTTCAGAGTGTCCTCATACACACTTTACCAAACTTCCCCTAGTGTCAGTCTTATACAACTGGAATAGAAGTATTGAAACCAAGAATGATATTATCACTAATGGAAAAGCAGTGACATTTGATGTTAAAGCAAAGCACAACCCATCTCATCCCTGCTTACTGACTGTATAACTATACAAATACCTTTTATCTATTGTATATCCAAGTTCCTCATCTTCAAATTAGAAAGTGGAGTGCCATTGCTTTATTTTCCAGGCCTAAAGTAGATAATAGCTACAAAGTAATAAGCTCTTTAGAGAGCCATCAGAATGAATGACCTTGTTTTCTAAAAATTAAGCAAAGGAAGTAGGACCCAGAGAAGCCAGACATAATTTTACAGCTCTTATTTGGCCTTTTTGTAGACTACATTTTAGGCTACTTTAGATAAGTGTGAACTGGCTGTATTTCCTAACATATTAATTGAGTACCAATTATGGGTCAGACTGGGGACACAAAAATGATAACACATACTCTTCCCTCTTAATGGGATTATAGCCTGGTGAAGTGTCAAACAAATTCTCAGGATTGATTTGTGTGCAGAGTCAAATGTGATGTTCTAGAAGGATGATAGGTAGAGAAGGAAGTAAACCAATGTGCATTTTGTAGATGTGGAAACAGTCTGCAAAAAAGTAAATGCTTTCTAATGTTCACATATTGAATGGAAAGTCTAGACTCTTCAACGAGCATCCCATGTGGAAATTTGTTGATTTAGGCTTCTGAGAAAGTTACTTTATATACATCTAATAACCTTGGAGCTATGTTTTACATCAACAACAATTTTAGAGTGACATTATTAAGAACAATAATCCAAGACTTGCTTAATGTGGACTAAAGTAATAAATCAAGATTACAACAATTGAAGAGTATACTAAAGTTTATTAAAATAGCACTATGTACAAGATTATAGAGAAAGTTTCTTTAAAAGTAAATAGTAAAGTTTGTTGCAAAAAATGGCAGGTGACCAACCAGAATGATAGCAGACTATGCCTGGATATGTTAAATCTATATTGAAAGCATTTTAAATCATGTTTTAATCTATCAATCCTCTATATGTGTATGTATGTATGTATGATGTATGTATCTGTCTACCTAGTTTTCATCTAATTGGGATGGGGGATGTGAGTGAGAAGCAAAGTGAGAGAGAAATTCATGTATTTATCATTTCCTTGCAAGTTTTCTTTCTCACTGTTTAAATAATCTTGTTGAGTGTAATGCTTTTTGTATTAGTCAGCCTGGTCTGCCATAACAATACCATAGACTGAGTGACTTAAACAACAGAAACTTATTTTTCCACAGTTCTGGAGGCTAGAAGTTCAAGATCAGGATGTCAGTATGACTGGGCTCTGGCAAGAGCTCTCTTCCTGGTTCGCAAAGATCTGCCTTCTCCCTGTGTCCTCACGTGGCAGAGAGAGAGAGGGAGTGAGCGAGCAAGCTGTCTGGTGTCTCTTCTTATAAGGACACTAATCCCATAATGAGGGCCCATTCTCATGACCTCATCTAAACCTAATTACCTCCCAAAGATCCATCTCCAAATACCATGACACTGAAGGTTATGGCTTCAATGGATGGATTTTAGAGGAACACAGTTCAGTCCATAGGACATTTCTACATAGGCTAGATTATGAATTATAAAAACATGTAAAGGTATATGGTATGAATTTAAGCTGATATCTGTGTTGATATAGATGAGTGTGATTAGGATAAGGTAAGACATATGGTAAATTGTTATTAATAGCAGGCTATGATCTTCAATAATATGTGTTATAAAAGAAAAGTTTGTTTCTACAACACATCAGAGAAAAACAAGTTAGAACCATATTACAGGTTTGAAGAAAGATTTGACCTTTGGGAGCAATCAACTGCTGATACAACAAACCATTTAAAACATCTTAAGCAAGAAGAAAATGTAGTTTTTATTTGTCACTAATATCAGAAGAAAAAATAAAATCAATATCAGAAATATTAGGAATTTGGGGCATAAGACAGTGATGACATGTTAACTTTGAATTTTTAAAAATAGCATATTAATAATCTGCTTCCAAAAAATAAATATGAAGTTAAAGTTACTTCTGGAAGATAGATATAAATGGGGCTCCTACAAACAAAATAAAACACAGCAGTCACAGAGACAGACACAGTAAACCACAAACAACCTTGATAATATTCAATTTTTTATAGTCATGTTATTAACTAGTGAAAGTCAACTAGTTATATTTTCAAGGTGTTTTAGTAACTTTTAACCTTATCTCCCACGCCTTGAAGGTTGGAAGGAGTTGGTCAAATACAATGGCAATAGTTGCTAAGCTGAGTAAAATAGCACACACTTGGCTGAAGGAGAATGCTCTATCTGCTACCAGTAACCTTAGAAACTTGAAAAGGAGCTGAAAAGGCAGGATTACAGAATTTTCATTTTTTGCTTTTTTTTTAAATTTCAATTAATTATCTAGGAGCACAATCAACTTAGCAGGCTTCCTTTAGAAATTTCTTCTCTATGGCACTTCACCACAGAGCAGAGAGTTTCAGTAGATGGTTTTATTAGTATGCAATTAACACTTGGAGCCCAAAAAAGCATCCAACCCGTCTTTTTATTTAGCTCAAGTGAAGAAGCACCACATAAGGCTTCCACAGCAAGGTTCTGATAGTCAGAGGAGTGTTGACAGCCTCTGTCCTTTGATGACAAGAAATTTTAGTATAAAGAGACATATTTAAAATCCTTATGCCTGAATATAAATAAATTTGGTAGTAGAAAAATCAACAATCCATCCTTTTCAAAAACAGATTAAAAAAAAAGCTGTGGGTCTTTTACCCAAACTTTTAGGGGTGAAAATAAGGGCAAAGGACTTCTTTATGAGTTCTCACAAAATAATGCTCCAAATAGATTTGTGTTACTAAGAATCATATTTTAGATCTAAATGATACAAATGTACTTGTGTGTTTGTGGAATAATAACTCTAATTTTGTTTTAAGTTTGAGATTTGAAGTTATCATTCTGAAAAATCCAGAATTTTATATAACCAGAGATTTAAAATTAAGTTGGTGAGTATAAACCAAGTAGGTATCTATGTAATTTTGTTAATACACACAGAGCACATGTATAATACATTCTCTATCAGCTTTTTAAAGAAGTTTTCTTTGGTAAAAACATGTTCTATATTTATTAAAGGCATATTATTATGTTCATTCTCCATGGAGTAGCTAGAGGGAATGGGAATAAATTCAGTGGGTATCATTGATAAATGTGGTTGGAGACCACAAAAATGTGGTAGACTAAAACATCATTCCCTATCCACTGATTTATGTGGAAAATTCTGATTCCCAGTTACATTATCTATTAGAAGCACTATAAAGAGAGCCTCATCTGAATAGTTTCCAAAACAGTTTATTATTGACTATACTACCATTGGATAAAATTATTTTCCCAGACCGGGGCACAAACCTGTGTCCCCTGCATCAGCAGGCGGACTCTCAACCACTGCGCCACCAGGGAAGCCCCAGGAGCCTCTTTTCTTGTTTTAACATTATTCTAATTTTCATAACAGAAACTATTGAATACTTAACAATTGCCATGCTTCATGTTATGCAGTTTATGTGAATCATTTCATTTGACCAAATAAACCTATGGACTAGGTAATGCTATTATACTGCCTTAAAAAAAAAGAGTAAACAAGTTAGAAAGAGTATAACTGATGTGACCATAATGTAATGTGTTATAGATTTCACACACACACACACACACATACACACAGAGAGTGTGTATATTCTGAAATATGAATTGGGAAGAGTAGAATAACTGTTCTTCAATGATAATTGTATAGCAGGTTATTCATCTATTATCCTCCCCTATTTCCCCTCTCAGTACTTCTCAGCTCTTCCTCCTTCACCATACCCTCGAAATATACAAATAATCTCTCCTAAGGTATAGAGGTTACTAAAAAGGTTACTAACAGTGCTGTCCAATATGTGTCAACATGATCATGAATTCATAGCTATGAGGAAGGTATATTGCTTTCTTTCTTCCTAACAGTGATGAGCAAAAAGCCATAAATACTTGTCTAGTGAACATGAATAATATTGAACATTATTCACTCACAAATAGTGAACATTTATTCACTCATTCATCCAGTCAAAAAATATTAATTTGAGCGAAGGATAATGGTAGACCCTAAAAATAATGCAACGAACAAGACAAACATGCTCCCTACACTCACAGAGCCCACTACTTTTATAAAATTGGAATGTGCACTGATAATTACACATGTAGTATAACAAAAAGGGAAGTAAATGATGCTCTGGGAGAGAAAACACAGAAGCATCCAAGCTTCTCTGGGAAGACAGGGAACATTTCCTTGGAGAATATGGAATTGAAATTGAAAATTTAAGAATAAGAAAGAGCTTTGAAAGGAAAACATTAAAAGAAGAATGTTCCAGGCAGAAAAAATAAAAAAAATTTGTGCAGTCAATGGAGAAGGTACTGAAAGAATACAGGGTAGCTGCAGCCTGGGCAGCTACCAGAGAATGCTGCTTTAGAGAAGGGAGGAGCCCAGTAATGCCATTCCTTTTTAACTCTGGCAAATATTCTGAGAATGGGATTCCACTGAAAGCTTTTAAGTGATGGTGGCACAACTGCTTTACACACCAATTTCTGTGTAGAGATTAGAGATGAGCAAGAGTGGAACCGGGGAAGAGTTAGGAGGTCATAATAATAGTCCAAGAAGGAAAGATGGTGGTTTGAACTATGGTAACACAATACTGAGGGAAACAGTGGAAGATAGAAGACATATGAATAGATTATTGAAGATGAAAAGAGGGAGCAGTTAAGGGCCACTCCGAGGATTCTGGTTGGAGTAGTTAGGTGGACCATGGTGGCACTTATTTAGTGTAGGGAGGCTGGGAGAGGAGTAGTTTTGCGGAAGAGGCAATAAGTTCACTATATGACGTGCGTTTGAGGTGTTTACATGACATATAAGTGAAGATGGAAGCAGGAACTTGGCAATAATTGTCTGGAGTTCAGTAAACGTGTAGTTTCTGTATGGATTTAGTGATTATCAGCATATTGATGAAAACTGAAAAAATTACAAAAAACAGTTTCTCTGGGTACTAAGTTTACAGTGAAAAGAGAAGAATACCTTGATTAGTGCATAGAGGAAGTTTAATATTTGAGTGTTGTTTGGAGGACGAGTTTCCTTCAAAGGAGGCCAAGAAGTGAAAGGAGATAAACAAGAAAACCAGGAGTATGTGGTTCTATGAAGCTAAAGATCTCAGAGAGTGTTAAAAAAGTAGTTTTCAATGTTTAATGATGCACTGAAAGGCCAAATAATATGAGGACTGATCACTATCCAATGGAGTCAATTAATGAGGAGTCATTCACTTCTTTCAATGATAATCTCTCACATTTCCTATGTGCATGACATAGTTTTATTGGAACTAATATGATTACTTTCAGCTTCAATTTCAATTACTATTTTACCTAAATTTGTTAGAATGATATTCCGCAGCTCTCAGGCATATAGCCATGGCAACTAGCAATTGGTTAAACACTTGAAACCTACCAGTTCATGCAGTTTCTTTATATTGTCTGTGAAACAAGGTAGATGACATAGCAAAACCAGATCTACTATTTTATGTGTATCTGATAAATCCATAACATGTCCTTTGGTAAATTTCATGTGAGCTCCACCCTAGGGTTAGGCACCTTCTATATGGGATTTCTTGGTTTTAAAAAAGTTATATTATGTACATACTTACCTTCTATGAAGAAATCCCTATAGACCAAATAATCTTCAGCATGCAAAAAATATTCTAATGATAATGTACATGTGACAGGCAGTTGGCAAGGCATTTTATTTATTGTTGGTTACTGTGAACTTGTGTGGTAGAGCTACTTTCTGGAGCTTCTCAAATTTCCCCTTCCTAAGAGTAGCCCTAACTGACCCAGCATGGGAAACAGAAGACTGTTTTGACAGGAGCCTTTCCAGAGCAAGATGAAATCAGCACTGGGTTAGATAGCCCCAGGGAATTATTCAAGGGCAGATCTCATGGAAGATCTGACAGGACCAATGCCACCAGTTTCAGATGCTGTCTTTGATGGTTTAATGAATGTTATAAAGGTGTATATTTTTACATATTTTCTAGACATGCAGCATTATTTATAAGCTGATAAATAACCATTGTTTAGACATTGACTTTTTAAAATTGCATGTTATCAAGAAAACTGCTTTATTCTCTCTTAGTCATGGCTCTCCATGCCGGCTGTGCATGAGAGTCACTGGAAGGACTGTGAAATTATACAGTGATACAGAAGTCATCTCTGGAAAGTGTAGCTCAGTGTTACTGGAGTAAGGCCCAGGACTCTGTATTTTAAATGTTTCACAGAAATTTCAAATGCATATTTCTGGCTGGGAATCACAGTAATGCTATCAAAACTCTTGGCTAATATCACTGATGGCTTGTTGGTGGCTGTCTCAGTGGCAGAAGTGCTTAGCAAAATGATCTTTTTACACATTGCAAGACTGCAGAGAAACACTTCCAATGCTGAAAATAAACGTAACTTTTCATTGTAAAAATGACTCATTCCTGTTCCTTGGAGGCAAGATAATAAACGTCTATGAATTTGTCCCTGAGGAAAAATTTTCATTTTCAGAACACTTTGCCATTTTTATAATGGGAAAAAGAGCAGTAAAATGCTTGTGGCAAAACAGCAGTTCAGAGCTCCACTTACTGACTTCTTTTGAACAAAAGTTGATGGTGTCAATGAAAACTGTCCATTTACTTTGGTAACCAAAGAAGGTATGGTATTTTCCTTTTTTTTTCTGTTAAGTGCAATGAAGATATTTTCATCAGCTTCAGGAAAGAGAAGCATACAAAGTCTTAATATACCTATGTATCCATCAATCATTTTAATAAGAGAATGACAAAAGTTTACCTTTAGTGATAAAATTCATGGCCTTTTTGATTATCCATACATATGTTGGATGTGAATCCTTTATTGTGCATAAGCCCAGGTGACCTTGATTAGCTTCGTTCTAAGAGATAACTTCTATGCCATTTATAGGCATGCTCATAACTATAAACACGTCATTTATACTGTAACTCAGCTTCTTTATTTGGAAAACAAAGACATTTGGTGATATTTTCAAATTGTATGTAATGTTTAGCATGTTCAAGTTTCCACAAACTAAAGCCCCTAGGCCAAATATGCTGATCTCCTAATTTTTGTATATAAAGTTGTAGTGAAACACTGCCATGCCCATCCATTTACATATTGTCTATACCTGCTTCTGCATTACACTAGCAGAGTGTAGCAGTTGTGACAGAGACTATATAGCTCACAAATCCTAAAATACTTCCTATATGGTAATTAATAGAAAAAAATTTTCTGACTCCTGCCTTAGACTGTTACAACACGATATCCAGTTGAAAACTGCTGTAACTATAATGGATTGATTTGTTCACATATCCAGAGATAGGTGGGTCCTTAATATTAATATTTTTGTGTCACAATGATGTCATCCAGGGCCAAGTGGTCTTTAATATCTCTGTACATGGTTGCAAGATGACTTTAACTAGTCAAAGCAACTTATAAAGAACTTATAATATCCAGTTAGAAAGAAAATTATTTTTTTTATTTAATGTGTATGGGTAAGGGTCTTTCTATTAGGGAAAAAAAAACATTTCCTAAAAGCCTCCAGCAGACTTACATTTGGTTCCACTGGCCATTATTTAGTCACATGAACATACCTAAATAAAACACAAGGTAGAAGAATAGAATTACCGAAACTGACTTAGGACCTGGGGGAGAATCATCTGTGAACAATTGGCACTCTGTCAGCAAGAACAAGTTAGGGATGGATGTGGGCTAGACATCCACCAGTGTCTACCAATGGGCCTAAAAACAATCAGATGGACTAGTATTTGGATCGATGCTATAAAATTTCCTAGCTGCATAACTAGCCACGGTAAATGTATTTGCCAAACGGTGATAGTGTCATCCTTAGTCTGTTTGTGTAAAGTGAAAATATGATAACATGTGTTATGTTCCTAGCACATGGCTCAACTTCCCAACTTTCCCTTTGGATGAATGGTGTGAGCATGAAGGCACTATCCAAGTTTTTCACCTAGTCTTCAAATTATTCATGTGATTTGGGGAGCTACCTTCAGTTGAGTCTCTATGAATGATGTACAAATCCAGCCATACAGGATGGTGAGTTATTAAAGAGACTGGACACTCTCTGTGCTCTTGCACACATAGGGCCAAACTTGCATTCATTTCACAAAGTGCTGTCTGAGAGATTCAGGTCATATGCCTTCCACGCTGCCTATAAAATAAAGCTTCTTTAGAGTGATCTAAACTTCAAGCTGTGAGCCTGCCTCAGCCAAAGGATTTTCTTTCAGTAATGAAAAGATAAGCAAATGAGTCATATTCATATGTATATATATATATATATATATACACACACACGTATATGTATTTCTCTTAAACAAATGGTCTAAGTGTTTACAGCTTCTAATTCATTTTTTAAAATTTTTAAAACACATAACTATGATTTTCTTCTAGAATGAATTTCAGACCATCAAAGATACTATCCTGGTTTCTTCTTGGGTCAAGATACATTTTATTTTTCTACTTACTTTGTATTCACTTAAGGATGAAAGAGTTATTAACAAATGCATTTAAGATTATGAAGATTTTCTCTTTGATGTAATTTTGTCAGTTAATTTTCATGAATGATGTGTGTTACAATTAAGAGTCTGCCTAAAATCATCATCAGAAGAAAGTACACTGTAACCAAAAACAATGATTTACATATGGCTAATATCTGATAATATTAGATCATTCCAAACATTTCGTCTAAGAATCAAGAGACATTCACAGATTCACAAATATTTTCAGCAGGAGTGTATTGCAAATTATGTTTCTAAATCTGGTACCTATCTGATGTCTACATACAATTTTACAAAGAGATATTAGCTAGAAATGCCATATAATTGGACCTTGGTCTTTGATGTACACAACGTTTCCTCTAGCTCTAGTCAACATAGAGTCTAAGGTATGGAGCACAGTATTTTCATGATATGTCGCACAATAATTTCTGTATATGTGTATACAGATATAATTTTATATTTATATAATATAATTTACACACACACACACACACACACACACACACACACACACACACACACATAGAGTACCTTTATCTGGTTTGGCTGAATGTCTTTTGATTAATGGATCAATCTTTAAAAGCCAAGATAGGGCTATTAAATTATATAATAAAATCTGCACATATACATTTATTAAGAGGGACTATAGCATACTGATTAAGAGTAAGGACTTTGAACTTTGAAGATATATTTCACATCTATTTATTAGCTATGTGGTCTCCTTAACTTCAGTTCCTTATCTTTAAAATTGGATCTTGGAGCCACCACATAGAGTTGTAAAAGTTAAATATGCATATAAAGTACTTAGAGTGATACCTGGCAGAGAGTAGGTGCTCAATAAAAATAGATATCACTCATTAATATTACCACTATCATTATTCTTATAACTCCATGCTGGAGAAGCAAAGAATAAAACAAGCACCGATGGGAATTCAAGGTGCTAGAGACAATAAAATGTTTCTTTAAAATGCTTAAAAGCCAACCTAAATGCCCATCAACAGATGAATGAATAAAGAAGATGTGGTACATACATACAATGGAATATTACTCAGCCATAAAAAGGAATGAAATTGGGTCATTTGTAGAGAGTGGCTGGACCTAGAGACTGTCATACAGAGTGAAGTAAGTTAGAACGAGAAAAACAAATTTTGTATATTAACGCATATATGTGGAATCTAGAAAAAGGGTACAGATGAACCAGTTTGCAAGGTAGAAATAGAGACATAGATGTAGAGAACAAACGTATGGACACCAAGGGGGGAAAGCGGGGTGGGGGTGAGTGGTGGGATGAACTGGGAGATTGAGGTTGACATATATACACTAATTTGTATAAAATAGATGACAATAAGACCCTGCTGAAAAAAAATAGTAAAATAAAATTTAAAAAAATTAAAAAGAAAATTAAAAAAAGAAAACAAAATCTGAAATATGCATTGTGTGTTCAATAATTACTTATTGGGGACCTGCAATGAGAAAGCACTCTTGGGGCAAGAGAGTCTGAAGATAAATAAGAACACAGTCTCTGCCCTTTGTGAACTTACCATCTGGAAGAGACATCAGGTATGTTTACAAATAATGAAGGGGTGATGGAAGAGAGATAAAGCTCTATATGTGGGCTGTGTATGGAAGTAGTCCATCTAAAACTTCCTAATGGCATCATCAATGCAATGGTGCCTGGGGTGTCCCAGGGAACCAGGTATTTTTAAGGAATGTCTTTTACTTTGGAAAATCAAAGTCCTAGAAAAGAAATCTGTATTATTGATTTCTCTTTCTCTAAGGCGCTTATGGAATTCTTCTTCATAAAATGAGATGTTTTTAAGTGTAAATAAATAAATAAATAAAATGCTTAAAAGCATAAAAATAAATCAAAACCATTGAAAATTTTAAAAGATAGGGAGAGGAAATAAAAGTAAAAAATATTCATTTTATTAAATATATGAAAATATAAAATGAAGTACTGATATCATATATGTAGAACCAGTACATTATTATATGAGTATCTATATGTATAACTTATGTATAATATATATCATATATCAGTACATTATTATACCAGTACATACATATAATAAAAACACAAAGATGAATTTAAAGGCAAAATAGATACAGCTGTGGAGAGAATTACCATGAACACAGCAAAAAGAGATAACGATAAGTAAAGAGGTGAGGTTGAGAGGCATGGGGAATAAAAGAGGAAGGTCTAACAGATGTCTAGTAAGATTTCCATAATAAACAGGGAGAATGGGGGTAATGTAGTGAAGAGATAATTAGAAATAAAGACTGAGATGATGAATAAATGAAAGACTGAAATGATGAAATAAAGTGAATCTTCATATTCAATAACTATACAAAGTAGGATATAAATAAAAAATTTATTCAGACAATAGAACAGTTTATAGGGCATAAATAACATAGTATCAATATGAATGCATTTCAAAAACACACTGTTGAGTTTTTTAAAAAGTATCAAAAGTGTTCATCTAGTGTCGACTCCATTCATATAAATTCAAAACTGTGCAAGAAAACTGTTTACAAATATAAACAAAATGTAAAAAAGGGCTTGCCAGGTGGCGCAGTGGTTGAGAGTCCGCCTGCCTATGCAGGGAATACGGGTTCGTGCCCTGGTCCGGGAAGATCCCACATGCTGCGGAGCGGCTGGGCCCGTGAGCCATAGCCACTGAGCCTGCGTGTCCAGAGCCTGTGCTCCACAACAGGAGAGGCCACAACAGTGAGAGGCCTGCGTACTGCAAAAAAAAAAAAAAAAAAGTAAAAGAAAAAACTTATTTCATTTTTATTCATACAGTTTAGGGATATAAATGTAAGGCAAAGTTCAAAACCATATTTGGAAATAATATACACTGGATTTAGTAGGGCTGAAAGGGGTATGAGATTTAAGCTATATCTCAAATATTTTATGTCTTTGAAAAATAATTTAAAAAGGGAACTGTGGCCAATATAGCAAAATATTAACATTAGTTTATTGGTAGTGTTTGGTGCATTAGGATATGTTATATTCTTTTCTGTGCATTTAAAATATTTCAAAAAATATGTTAATCATTGAGCCCTAATGAGATTTAGGATTTAACAAAAGACAATTCTTAAGAGAAAATCCTATGGGGAATTCTTCATTAATTAGGTGGTTAACACAGACGTTTGGAAACAGAAAAATTTTTTTTCCCAAAAGACCCAAATAAGCTGAACTACAAGGAATGTACCTTATCTCTCAGAAAATTAGGGAGCTATGTCAGTCCTGCCAGGAACTGAAACTGTGGTTCCAGAGAGTCTAAGAATTTCAGTACTGATACATATTCTACTAAGGGTAATTTCAAGAGACATTTATAAACCAGATGTTCCAAATTCAACCTTTACCAGCACAATTATAAAAATGATTTAATGTAGAGGATCTATAAATAGTTTTTCCTAAAAATTAAAAATGTCTTTACTGAGAACATAAATGTTAAAGTTGAAACAATGAAAACAAACACATGCAAACTGAGTAAACCCAAATCACACAAATGTTCTTTCTCTATGCTTGAAGGCAAGCATCTGTTTCCATAAGAACAGAAAAAATATTCAAGCTACTGTCAAGCAGTATGTAGTGATTTCACTATATTTTCTGTTTACAATGTGGTTAAGGTTCAGTGATAAAAGAAATTTTATAGGGGTAAGAATTGTGTAGAATATGAGATCAGACCATGAATCAGGTCCCCTCTGTTTTCAATCCTCCCTCTGCTACTCTTATGCTGACACAGCATAACCTTTCTAGAAGCAGGAGGAGTGAGCACTGCACTTTTCATGGTGTCATCTTTCAGTCATAATGTTAGGCTATGGTCCTTTCTGCTTGATTCTCATGACTGATGGAAGGAGCTGATCAAATTTTAAAAATCATTACACCAAATGATGTCTTTCAGCATTACACCAAAGACAGTCTGTATCTTATTGGCACAATAAGAGAGATAGAAAATGGGAATTAGCTCTCTATGTCTTTACAGTGCTGTTTCCATTATTAAATTTTTGTTTTGAAATTATGCACACACATATATATTCATTTTATAAAAATTATGATGTGCTTAAGAGTATCTATGTCTATACCTGTATCTATTTCTAAAAGCTACAGTCTCACCACTTAGAAATAATCATTGTTATTCATATAAGTATTCATACTTATTATTCTTAAGACATAAAAGCTCTTATTTTCTTTCTTTCTTTCTTTTTTTTTGTGGTATGCGGGCCTCTCACTGTTGTGGCTTCTCCCGTTGCGGAGCACAGGCTCCGGACGCACAGGCTCAGCAGCCATGGGCCACGGACCCAGCTGCTTCACGGCATGTGGGATCTTCCCGGACCGGGGCACGAACCCGTGTCCCCTGCATCGGCAGGCGGATTCTCAACCACTGCGCCACCAGGGAAGTCCCATACAGTCTTGATTACTGTAGCTTTGTAGTAAAGTTTGAAGTCAGGGAGCCTAATTCCTCCAGCTCCATTTTTCTTTCTCATGATTGCTTTGGCTATTCATGGTCTTTTGTGTTTCCATACAAATTGTAAAATCTTTTGTTCTAATTCTGCAAAGAATGCCATTGGTAGTGATAGGGATTGCATTGAATCTGTAGATTGCTTTGGGTAGTGTAGTCATTTTCACAATATTCATTCTTCCAATCCAAGAACATGGTATATTTCTCCATCTGTCATCTTTGATTTCTTTTATCAGTGTTTTATGGTTTTCTGAGTACAAGTCTTTTGCCTCCATAGGTAGGTTTATTCGTAAGTATTTTATTCTTTTTGTTGTGATGGTAAACAGGATTGTTTCCTTAATTTCTCTTTCTGATTTTTCATTGTTAGTGTATAGGAATGCAAGAGATTTCTGTGCATTAGTTTTGTATCCTGCAACCTTACCAAATACATTGATTAGTTCTAATAGTTTTTTGGTGGCATCCTTAGGATTCTCTCTATATAGTATCATATCATTTTCAAACAGTGACAGTTTTACTTCTTCTTTTCCAACTTGGATTCCTTTTATTTCTTTTTCTGTTCTGATCACCATGGCTAGGACTTCCAAAACTATGTTGAATATGAGTGGTGAGAGTGGACATCCTTGTTTTGTTCCTGATCTTAGTGGAAATGGTTTCAGTTTTTCACCATTGAGAATGATGTTTGCTGTGTGTTTGCCATATATAGCCTTTATTATGTTGAGGTAGGTTCTCTCTATGCCCATTTTCTGGAGAGTTTTTATCATAAATGGATGAATTTTGTCAAAAGCTTTTCCTGCATCTATTAAGATGATCAGATGGATTTTATTCTTCAATTTATTAATGTGGTGTATCACATTGATTGATTTACATATATTGAAGAATCCCTGAATCCCTGGGATAAATCCCACTTGATCATGGTGTATGATCCTTTTAATGTGTTGTTGGATTCTGTGTGCTACTATTTTGTTCAGGACTTTTTCATCTATGTTCATCGGTGATATTGGTCTGTGATTCTATTTGTGTGTGTGACATCTTTTCTGGTTTTGGTATCAGGGTGATGGTGGCCTCGTAGAACGAATTTGGGAGGGTTCCTCCCTCTGCTATATTTTGGAAGAGTTTGAGAAGGATCAGTGTTAGTTTTTCTCTAAATGTTTGATAGAATTCACCTCTGAAGCCATCTGGTCCTAGACTTTTGTTTGTTGGAAGTTTTTACAGTTTCAATTTCATTACTTGTGATGTCTGTTTATATTTTCTAATTCTTCCTGTTTCAGTCTTAGAAAATTGTACCTTTTCAAGAATTTGTCCATTTCTTCATGGTGGTCCATTTTATTGGCATATAGTTGTTTGTATTAATCTCTTATAGTCCTTTGTATTTCTGCAGTATCATTTGTGATTTCTCCTTTTTTGTTTCTAATTTCATTGATTTGCATCCTCTACCTTTTTTTCTTGATGAGTCTGGCTAAAGGTTTATCAGTTTTGTTTACCTTCTCAAAGAACCAACTTTTAGTTTTATTGATCTTTGCTATTGTTTTCTTTGTTCAGATTTCATTTATTTCTGCTATGATCTTATGATTTCTTTCCTTCTACTGACTTTGGATTTTCTTTGCTCTCTCTCTATTTGCATTAGGTGTTAGGTTAAGTTGTTTATTTGAGATTTTTCTTGTTTCTTGAGTTGAGATTGAATTGCTGTAAACTTCCCTCATAGAACTTCTTTTGCTGAGTCCCATAGGTTTAGGCTGTCATGATTTCATTGTCACTTGTTTCTATGTATTTTTAAATTTCTTCCTTGATTTCTTCAGTGATCTCTTGGTTATTTAGTAGTGCACTATTTAGCCTTCATGTATTTGTGTTTTTTGCAGATTTTTTCCTGTAACTGATTTCCAATCTCATAGCGTTGTGGTCAGAAAAGACGCTTGATACGATTTCAGTTTTCCTAAATTTTCCAAGGCTTGATTTCTGACACAAGATGGGATCTATCCTGGAAACTGTTCCATGTGCACTTGAGAAGAAAGTGTAATCTGCCACTTTCGGGTGGAATGTTCTATAAATATCAATTAAATCTATCTGGTCTATTGTGTCATTTAAAGCTTGTGTTTGCTTATTTAGTTTGGATGATCTGTCCATTGGTGTAAGTGGGGTGTTAAAGTTCCTGACTATTACTGTGTTACTGTCGATTTCCCCTTTTATGATTGTTAGCATTTGTCTTGTGTACTGAGGTGCTCCTATGTTGGATGCATAAATATTTATAATTGTTATATCTTCCTCTGGGATTGATCCCTTGATCATTATGTAGTGTCCTTCCTTATCTCTTGTAAAAGTCTTTATTTTAAAGTAAATTTTATTTGATATGAGTATTGCTACCCCAGCTTTCTTTTGATTTCCATTTGCATGGAATATCTTTTTCCATCTCCTCACTTTCAGTCTGTATTTGTCCCTAGGTCTGAAGTGGGTCTCTTGTAGACAGCATATATACGGGTCTTGTTTTTGTATCCATTCAGCCAATCTATTTCTTTTGGCTGGAGCATTTAATGCATTTACACTTAAGGTAATTATCGATATGTATGTTCCAACTACCATTTTCTTAATCGTTTTGGGTTTGTTTTTGTAGGTCTTTTCCTTCTCTTGTGTTTCCTGCCTAGAGAAGTTCCTTTAGCATTTCTTGTAAAGCTGGTTTTGTGGTGCTGAGCTCTCTCAGCTTTTACTTGTCTGTAAAGCTTTTGATTTCTCTATCAAATCTGAATGAGATCCTTGCTGGATAGAGTAATCTTGGTTGTAGGTTTTTCTCTTTCATCAATTTGAGTATATCCTGTAAATTCCCTTCTGGCCTGCAGAGTTTCTGCTGAAAAATCAGCTGATATCTTTATGGTGATTCCTTTGTATGTTATTTTTTGTTTTTCCCTTGCTGTTTTTAATATTTTTTCTTTTAATTTATTTTTTGATAGTTTGATTAATATGTGTCTTTGTGTGTTTCTCCTTGGATTTATCCTTTATGGGGCTCTCTGCACTTCCTGGACTTGATTGACTGTTTCCTTTCCCATGTTAGGGAAGTTTTCCACTATAATCTCTTCAAATATTTTCTCAGACCCTTTCTTTTTCTCTTCTTCTTCTGGGACCCCTATAATTCAAATGTTGTTGTATTTAGTGTTGTCCCAGAGGTCTCTGAGATTATCTTCAATTCTTTTCATTCTTTTTTCTTTATTCTGCTCCTTGGCAGTTATTTCCACCATTCTGTCTTCCAGCTCACTTATTCGTTCTTCTGCCTCAGTTATTCTGTTATTGATTTCTTCTAGTATATATTTCATTTCACTTATTGTGTCGTTCATCTCTCTTTGTTTGTTCTGTAGTTCTTCTAGATCTTTTTTAAACATTTCTTGTATTTTCTCAATCCATGCTTCCATTCTATTTCCGAGATTTTGGATCATCTTTACTGTCATTACTCTGAATTCTTTTTCAGGTAAGTTGCCTCTTTCCTCTTCATTTATCTGGTCTTGCAGGTTTTTACCTTGCTCCTTCATCTGTAACATATTTTTGTCATCTCTTTTTTTTTTTTTATTGGTCAGATTGTGTTCCTGTCTTACTGGTTGTTTGGCCTGAGGCTTCCAGCACTGGTGGCTGTTGGGTAGAGCTGGGTCTTGGTGCCAAGATGAGTACCTCCAGGAAACCTCACTCCAATGAATATTCCCTGGGGTCTGAGGTTCTCTGTTAGTCCATTGGTTCAGACTCAGTGCTCCCACCACAGGAGCTCAGGCCTGGCCCTGGCTTGTGAACCAAGATCCCACAAAGAGTAAAAAATAAAATAAGATTAGAAAACTAACAGATATGTTAGAAAAAAAATAACTATATAGATGAAACAACAACAAGAATATAAAACAGAACAACAGTAGTAAAAAAGAGGAGAAAAAAATAAAAGCCAGAAAAGGCCTTGGCTGTGGGGGCTAGGGCTTAGGCAGGGGTGGGTTTTAGGTGGTAGGCAGGGCCTATGCTTAGGACGCACAGGGCAGGAAAAGACCCTGGAGACGAGAGGGTTTGGCTTAGGCTCAACTCAGCAGGAACGACCCAGGAGTGCCTCTGGCTTTGGAGGACAGAGGACCAGGTCCAGGACCCCAGCAGTTTCACTAGGCCCAAGTGAGCAGGGGAAATGCTAGGCATGTTCTCCCCATCCTCTGATCCCAGAGGTCTTCTCCCCATTGTCCCCTCTTCTTCCTCCCCCACTCCATTCCTCCTATGCTCCTAGGACCCATGTGGCCGGAGGCAGCCTGGGAGGGTGGAGGACCAGGCCCAGGCCCAGCAGGCTTCCTGTGGCCTGATTGGGCAGGGTAAATGCTAGGCACACTTCCACCTGATTCTCTGAGCCTCTGAGGGTCCCTCCAGGCATGGGAACCCCTCCCCTCTCCCAGACATCCCTCAGGGGCACCGGTCCTGTCCAGTCTCCACTTCTCCTCCCCACTCACTACCTCCCACATCCTACCCAGTTGCGCAGGGGTTCCTCCCATCTCCTTGGGCGTCAAGGTCCCCCACCAGTGTCTGGCAGGTACCCTAGCTGTAGGGAGACTCAAACTCCATGTCCTCCCCCACCTCTGTCTTGACCAATCATATTTTTCTTTTAAAAACATTACTCCATGCCCTTTTTCTGGACAAATAAATTCCATACAAGAAGTTACCAATACTGAATGAATAACACAACACTGTACAGATGCATCCTCAATAGCTTACAACTGCACGCCAATTTGAAAAATTGGGGTCTTTAAGTAAAAAGATGATAATGATGATGATCATTATTATGATATACTGATACTACTATGTAAAATACTGAGCCTGGGTTAACAGACTATGAATTTAGTAGATATTAGTATTGAAATGCCATTTTGTGGATTTCACTCAAATATATAAACTTGATGTTTCCTTTTGAGAGTCTTATTTGAGGTTTATAAATAATAAAATCAAAAGATTATATTTTAATGTGGTTGGTTATTTATGGATACGAACATTTGTGAAAAATATAAGTATCTCTTATAGAGCTATTTTTCCAGCATGTCAATAGCATAGGGTCATGTGAATAGTTGCAAAACTGAGGAATTGTTAAATTGATATATTATAGGAATAAAAATTAATGCTAAGTATTTTTCTACTAACTCTTGCCAAATTTATAGATATTATCAATCCACCTACCTATGATAGATAATACTTAATTTTCTGCATGTGTTTTTAATTGTAAAATAAAGACTTCCTGACATTATAACAGTTGCTATAAAAGTTGACATTTAAGCAAGATCTATTACACAAGATGTGAATGTAGAGGGTCTTGTGTTTTACCAATTACTTTTATTAAAATAGTAGATAAATTGGAAGTAGCTAATATTATAAGCTGCTTTTCCTCCTGTTATTGAAGCCATGTAAAAGTGATGTTAGGAACAAGGGCTGTTGGGAAAAGCTGAAAGAGATAATATTCTTCACCCAAGTAGGAACCTCTGCCCAGACCAACAGAGTGTTCTGCACAATATCATACTCCTATGTACCATATTATCAATTACAACAGATGGTATAATTGGGAGGACAAAATAATCATTAATTACAAAGCACTCTTCCCCAGGCTTTCAGAAATAAAACATGCACTGTAGGGAGTATGCTTATGTAGTCTCATCCAGTATTCATGAAGATCAGCTACTCTCAACCTAAGATGAATGACAAAAAGGAGTATTAACCCTGTAGTTATAAATCAGCCTTACTACAAGTTTCTTTCCCACTAAAAGATCAAAATATGTCTTATAAAACTTGATGATCAGAATCAACATATTTGCAACTGGTTGCTGCTGGTTTAATGTTTACAGTTTTAAAATAAGATGTATTTAAAACCAAGGAATGATGGCATTTATTTTGAGGCTTCCTTTTGATGCCAGCAATGTTTACTAAACACCTGCTATGAACTAGGCATGAATATAGGTGTTAGTGACACAATCGTGAGCAATAGAAACACAGACCCTATTATCTTGGAGCTTGTAGTGAAGACAGGGGAAAAAAAAGAATAAAGAAATAAATACAAATACAATAAATGCTATGAAGAAAGAAGAATGAAATAAGAAAAAATGAAGGAAGAAAGGAATGCTACATAATATGTGGTCAGGGAATCTTTTCTGAGATGGCAGGGATGATCTGAACTATATACAAATGCAAAGAAACTAGGCATATGGTGGTCCCATGGGTAGGACTCCACACTCCCAATGCAGGGTACCCAGGGTTCGATCCCTGGTTGGGGAGCTAGATCCTACATGCTACAACTAAGAGTCCGCATGCCACAATTAAGACCTGGTGCAACCTAAATAAATAAATAAGAAACTAGGCATATGGTTATCTGGGGATGTATATTTCATACAACTAGCATGGGCTATACCATTCCTGAGGTGAGAGTGAGTGTGGCTAATTTGAGATAAAATAAAAATAGCTAGTTTGACCAGAGATGAGGTTAGAATGGTCAGCAAGACCAGAGCATATAGGTCTATACACAACACATAAGCTCAGATTTTATTTTCAGGGAAACAGGAAGCCATTTGAGGATTTTAAGTAGGAGAGAGTAATACAGTCTGATTCATATCTTGACTATATCACACTGGCTGTGTGAGGTAAGTGTAAAAGCAGAGACCTCTCATCCACAGGTGTGAGGTGAAAGGCAGTTCAGAAAAATGTGACCGTAGTGGAAGTGGAGGAAAGAGCATAGATGACAGAGAAGCCAAGACAAGTGAATGAAAAGGAACGAGATGAAAAGTGTAACCAAAGATGATTCCTAGTATTATGTCTTGAGAAATTTGGGAGAAGATGGTGCCATTTTCTGAGACAGGGAAACCTAGGAGAAGAGATAAATTGGAAAGTTAGTAAATCAAAACTGCCTTGGATATTTGGGGTTTGAGGATACCTATTATAGTTGAAGGAAAAAATACCAAGAATGGAGTCTGGAGCTCAAGGATGAAGTCATGACTGAAGATGTGAATGTGGGTGTCATGGACATAAAAAAGGTATATAAATCCTAGGGACTGGAACCAAAAAGATCAAGATTGTTGGAACAGAGTGAGCACATAACAGGAAATAAGGTTCATATGGGGCCTTATAGGTCATGTTAAAAACTTTACTTTCACTCCAAAGGAAATCGGGAGTGATTGAATTATAGGTTTTGTGTTTTCAAATATCCTTGCTGTGTGGAGAACATGCTGAAAGGAGTAAGATAGAAATTGGAAGATCTGTTATGATGTTATTGCAGAGGCAGGTGAAAGTACAGTTAACAATGGAAGTATTTACAAGTGCCCTGATTCTATATATATATTGGAAGTAGAGACAAGAGAATTGCCTGAGAGGTTAGATGGAGGGCTTGAGACAAAATGCTGTGTCAAAAATGACTCCCAGGTGTTTTGACCTGGGCAACTGAAAAGATGAAATGATCATCAACAGAAAGGTAGAAGGATGTGGGAGGAGTGTATAAGGGTTCTCCTGAGAAACAGAACCAATAAAAGATATATATAATATTGAATATATATGCCTGAGGTATATATAGTCTGAAGGCTTGAGAACCAGAAGAACGGAGGGTGTAAACTCCAGTCAATAGGAGGGGAAAATGTGAAGGGCTGTCTCAGCTCAACTAGTGAGGCAGAAAAAAGGGGCAAATTCCTCCCTTCTCTGCCTTTTGTTCTATTCAGGTCCTCAACGGGTTGGATGATGCCCTACCACATTGGAAAGGACAATCTACTTTACAGAGTCCATCAATTTAAATGCTAATCTCATCCAGAAACATCACCACAGACTCAGCCAGACATAATGTTTAATCAGGATACCCCATGGCCTGTCAAGTTGACACATAAGATTAACTATCACATGCAGCTTTGGGTAGAATATGGGGAGTTCAGTTTTTATGTGTTTACTTTAAGGTATGTATCTAGATTACCAGGTGGATAGTTTTATGCTGATGAAATTGGCAGAAGAGAAAACAGTAGTCCCAGTGGGTTAGTTACTGCCCCATTGTCATATAAGTTTACCAGGTTTAGCATGATAAAATAGAGCATATTTCACTTATGTACATCTTAAGCATAGGGGCTCTTCCATGAGAGTAGACAGTTGCCTGAATATTCTATTTAGTTTTTTCATCTTGGAAATGTGTACAGGTATGCTCTGAGAGATTTAGAGACTTGGTCTCTAAATTTCCTAAAGTTTGACAGCCATAGTCTGTGAAATAGAATTCATGTCAACAACCATTATATCTATGGTGACTCTAGTAAAGATAGCCATTTATTCACTGTCAATAGATGTTCCCAATCATAACGTAATTTTCTGTATGATGTCTGATGAATAACCTCAGTCTTGTAAGGGATTTCATCCTATGTTCTAGCATTGAACTTCCGTTTTACATGTTCCTATATTCAAACTACATATATAGTTTGGATGCAGATGGTGATTTTCATGGGGTGGGAGGAATTTTCTAATATAGGTGCTCTCAAGGAATGACATTAGAATCACTACACTGATTTGTCTTAGAATCTCAGGTTGGGCTTCTACCATTATTATTTAAAGTAAAGAAGTGTGATTTAGACTGTCACTATTCTTTCCCCCACTCCACCATACAGTAATTCTTCACAAGCCTATCTTGACTTCCTGTTTTATTAGACAAAGGTTTGATTCCATCCTAAAACATTAGCTCAGAACGAAGTAGCCATATGGGACACATTCTACTTTGAGATAAATAATGCTGGACAGCTTCTTATTTGATATTTTTCTTTCTATATTCTGTTTAAAGTTTGTCTACTACATAAACAAACTTCAAGTAGGACATAGCAATCTATAGGCTGGGTTAAGTTCAGTTCAGCCAAATAAAATGTTAAATAACTTAGTTAAAGCTTATCTACAACAAAGCTGCCAAGTGAGAAAAACTGGGTCCCAGAGCTTCTCATAAAACAGACGTTCTGGTGGGATTTCTTGTTCTTATTTCCTTATGACTTTTGGATATTCTAAGAACAGCTTTCTGTGTCTTTTCTTCAAAGAACAAGTGCATAGTGGCTTGATAAAAATAAAAGAGAACTAATGATGATTACTATTTTTGGTTCTCAGTGGGTTTCATTCAGCATACTTGGTTTATGCATTTTAGAGTGGAGAACACTTAGTAGAAATAATCTGTGTGTTTCTATTTATGTTGTCCATGTTTATTGCCTTGTATTAAACCTAAGGGGATCTTTAAGGCCACCAACATTTTTGTGATTTACACTACATCTGAGTGAGAAAAAGAAATTAAATTATCTTCTACAAAGAACAAATACTTTTCCTATTTGCTCTACTTATTATGTCCAGGCTTATTTTTACAAGATGATTTGAACTATTTCCACCAAAGGTGTATGAATACTAAATTTTATATCTTAACTACAGTAGAGAGATACTATATAATAAGATGAAATAAAAGAGTTCTGCATTTTTAATGCTTTTACTTTTGATCAATAATGACCTTATACAAACCATGTGTTCCCTATGATTTTCTGATATTTCCTACTTTAATGTAGAGGAATATTAACCTCTTTATTCAGTGAAAACATGAACTTCTCAGGAATTACTTAAAAAGATAATTAAAAATAAAAGAGAATAATAGATACAATAAATAATTTAACATAATACATGTAGGCAGGAAGGATGATTTTCTATGTGGGGGTATAATCTGATAGCAGGGAATAAAGCAATAAAAGATGTCTCATCTTTTAAAATATGTAAATAGAATATGTAAAAATATACCAATACTGCATGTGTGTGTATTCACTTACTGGGTAAAGCCTGAACATTACTGATATAGAAAGTTTCACGATACTGTGCAAAAAACTAGGAACATAATACGTTTTTACCATTGGACTAAACGTAATGCTTGTTTATTTATTTATTTTTTTACCTGCATCAATTTATAAACTTGTTTAGGTCATTATCCTTAAAATATTGATGTTATTTTATTATCATCTAAACTTGTTACTACCTATTCATTGACAACTTTCTAAAGACTGAGCCAAAGAACAGGTTGGTTCATTGGGTGAATTCCCTACTTTCTTTTCCTGCTTAACTCTAACTAATGACGTATTGCAGAAAGTTACTCCAATTAAAAAAATTTTTTTTCCCAAAATAAGAAAGAATAGTCTTATCTAAACTCTGGTGAGTTATTACAAGAAAAGAAGCCCATTCCTTCTGTTCTCCTATAATTCTTGAAGTCAATTGCAGCTTTTTCTCTTAATTTTAATTGTTAATTCATATTTATCAAAAAAGAAATATATAATAACAAGGAGCACAAAGCAATCTTTGTAGCTATCCCTTTAGCTTCATATCAATTTATAATTATTACAAGGCACATATATAAAAATAAATAAATAAGCATATATATATATATTTATATATATATAAACAAGTAGAAGATAAAAAGCATACATGATCACCTACCCAGAGAATACCACTGTTAATGTTTCATTGTTTGCCTCCCAGTAGCCTTTCTGGGTTTCTAATAATACACACACATATACATACACACCACACACAAAGAACATAAATTTCTCATGTCACAAGCTGAAGAAGGCAACAACTCCAGCTTTCATTATTTTTCCATATCAGGGATTCATTTCTGTCTTGAGTTTTTCATTTACTCTTGGAAATAATTAGATTCTGGCCATGTCATTCTAGGACACTAAAAAACATAAGGGGATATTTTTGATTTAATTATCTAGGTACTCTACACCACTATGTCTGTTCTACTCCTAGGACATCAACTAGATTGGTGGGTACTCTTTTTAGGGGAAGGTTGTTTTGGACGCTATTACTCCATGGACTTCCCCAAGGAAGCAAGATGCCCATCCCTTCTGTGCTTAGATATTCAAACACATCGACCTGTTCTATAATCTCTCCCCAATGATTGATGTCTGCAGAGAGGTGGGGTGGGGGAATGGGGACAAAGTGTAGGCCCTCTCAGTTAATTCTTTTTCCCCTCCCAGACTCAGATTTTTGAAAAATCTTGATGTGGTAGCATATACTACCACTTCTTATAGACTCTACAATTTACTTTGCAACATTTTAAGGCTTAAAAGTTTAAATTTAAAAAAATTCAAGTTTTTGCAGCACAAATTTGTTTCTGTCAGCAATAACTGATAATTTCAAAGGCTACCTAGAATTTAAATGCTGTGAATTAGCTTCTTTCACACTAGTACATCATACTTATCATCTTTTCTCTGCTATATCTCATCATCATCTTCTAGTTTTGTTGTTGGTAGGGGAAAGGTGTGGGGTTGAATTAGATAATGAAGAACTGCACTTTAAAAAATATTTCAAAATATTTTCCTTGTACTTAGTCTTTAATATACTCTAAGTATTTTAATTTGTGGATAATCATGTGCACAGGGCCTTTTGTAACATGTTTTTATGACTTAACTATGTATTGTGAACATCTCTCTCACATACTTTTAAATGGCTACCTAGATATCAAACAAATATGTGCGATTATAAATAATTATATATATATATAATTTTGGTCATTTGAAGTTAAGCTTATACAACCAATCTTGTTCCACTGAGGCAGTTCAGTACCACCTAGTTTTAAATTGAGTTTGATGCTTTTTATTTAGGTTAGCTTCTATAAAACTTTTAAGGATTTTAAGAAAGTACTTGAAAATGTTTAGTGTGTTTTCTCTAATAATTACCATATTTCACTCTTATGAGGCCAGCATTTAAAAAATAAAGTCACTGGAACATTCTCAAATTATGTCTGTGCTTTACATGTAAACCATTGACTAAAATAAAATTTGTTTATTAAAAAAAGAGAAAATAATTAGTTTGAAGGTACATGAGTAAGACAGTGTCTCACCCTAATAGTTCACAATAACACTAAAATATATTCTTGCTCATTTATACAACATTACATTTTGCTATGTTGCTGGATGTTTGAAAAATGCATGATCCATGACAGTCCTTAAACATAATTACCATATAGTAAGCTCACAATTTAAAGGATAGTGAGAATGTTTATGGTAATGTGTAGCATATTCTGCAGGCAGAAGGTTAATCTGTGCTTTCCTTTATTTTTAGATGTGTAATATTTACTGCTGTTTTAAATTTTTTCTTAATTGAAAACCTGAGAATTTTTATTTGTAGTGATTCTAGTTGAGCTGATTCTAAGTATTCATTTTGATTGTAGTCATTTGATCCATCTCCTGAAAGATTATATGTTCTTCAGGTAGCAGAAACTGTTAATGAGGGCTTTTCCTGGTTTTCTTTGCAAACTTCATTAAAGTTCAATCTTAGTTTTCCAAAGGAATAAAAGTGAACCCTCTTTTCTTATGGTTCTGTACTTTAGAAGGTCCTAGACACACTTTTCAGAAGGTGGAAACTTTCAGTATCTAAGCACAGGTTGCCTTATTGCATTTGGTAAATATACTTTAAATATGGTTTCATTTACTGGAAACAAGGTAATTTTCTGGAAGCATTTGAAATCTATCATGATATGTATAATAGTCAGATGTACTTTTTCGGTATGAAGCATTTTTCTTAATGGGTACTTGTTCACTATTCTGTGCTATAGCTCTTGCTACTGTGGAGAGAGCAGGTCAATGGATAAGTGAATGGGTAGTCTTGAATATCAAGTGAAGGAATAATCCATTTTAGTGATCTTTGTCTCTGTCAGAGGTAGTGTCTTATTCTAAAAAAGTCAACACGTTCTGGGCTTCCCTGGTGGCGCAGTGGCTAAGAATCTACCTGCCAATGCAGGGGAAATGGGTTCGAGCCGTGGTCCGGGAAAATCCCACATGCTGTGAAGCAACTAAGCCCGTGTGCCACAACTATTGAGCCTGCGCTCTAGAGCCTCCGAGCCACAACTACTGAGCCTGTGTGCCACGACTGAAGCCCGTACACCTACAGCCCGTGCTCTGCAACAAACAGCAGCCACTACAATGAGAAGCCTGCCCACCGCAACGAAGAGTAGCCCCTGCTGGGCGCAACTAGAGAGAGCCCGTGCGCAGCAATGAAGACCTGACACAGCCAAAAATAAATAAATAAATAAATTTATATTAAAAAAAGTCAACACATTCGTCTATTTCTATATATTTTATAAAAAGGGGAAACATCCATATGTTTACTATGTGCTTTGAAATACATGGATACAAGTAAAATAATTCAACATTAGTATAATTATTATTTTGTTAATAAAATAGTTTAGAACTCAGCATGATAAATTTGATGAGTTGCAAAGACAACTGATTTTACAAGTTTATTAGACTTACTTTTAAAGTCATAAATGAATGCCATTGTCTTTATAATGGAAAACACAAATTCTCTTCAAACTGGCATTTGGTTGGAAAAGATAAAACTAAGTTATTTCCATTCTGTTGTTACAATTTTAAAAATGATTTATAAACTATGTTAGAGAGCGCACAAAACAACTCATGATGCCCACATACACTTATCCATTTATGTATATTTCATGTTATCAGATAATGAGAACATCCCTGAGTAGTTATATAATAGTTGCTAATGTTTATTAAAGATAAAATACCATATAATATACCTTATGAAATATAAGTTAAAAGACACAGTATTACATTGAAAGTCTTTGGAAGTCATCTTAGTGTAAATATTCTTAGTCAATTTGCCAAGCATAACAATATTTGCTATAACCGGCAAATAATGTCAAGTTTATAAATTTTTTCTTAGTTCATTTTATTTGACATGGAGTTTTTTTTAATTTTAACATCTTTATTGGAGTATAATTGCTTTACAATGGTGTGTTAGTTTCCGCTTTTTAACAAAGTGAATCAGCTATACATATACATATGTCCCCATATCTCTTCCCTCTTGTGTCTCCCTCCCTCCCACCTTCCCTATCCCACCCCTCTAGGTGGTCGCAAAGCACTGAGCTGATCTTCCTGTGCTATGCGGCTGCTTCCCACTAGCTATCTACCTTACGTTTGGTAGTGTATATATGACACGGAGTTTTCAAAGTAAATATAAGCTTTGGACTCATAAAAAGTTCAGAATTCAGTTATAATCAATAATGTGCCACTCTTTTTTGATTCATCTAGCAATAACTATAGATGGAGAAGAAGTATAACAGTTTTTGCTGTGATTTTTCTGGAAGAAACATTTTGAAGAAATGAAAGGTGGGAAAGCAGCATGACATTGGGCTGAAGGGTACTTTTTAACATGTGAAGTCAAGTTGTGAGCTTCAGCTCTTACCTGTTCAAACTCAGCTCCCCTTACTCATGTGCACAGAAGTTCTTCAAGGTCACCTTCTCACTGTGAGAGGAGAGCACTAAATATTCTCCCCATGATTCTTTTTTAGAATAAATTTTAGACAAATAAGTCTTGAATGAAAGGTTATTTGGAATTAATCAATGAAAACTGGAAAGGATAAAAAGGGATGTTTGGGAAATGTATTTTTTAAAGGTAAGGGGAAAATGACAGTAAGTGAAAAAAGAGATGATTTATTTGATGATCTTTTGGGGTTGGGTATTCTATAGGTCTGATTTATGAAAAAGGAGTAATAAATTCTAAATAATGGTATAATTTATGAAGGGTTTTGATGTGTATGTGGGTGTGTAAGTGTGTGTATGAATTCTAATTTGATATCTAAGATTTTGTCCTGAACTTTGTTAGTGTGGAAAATATTATTTTCTAGTGTTGCTACAGACTCAATTCTAAAGAGAAATATTTGGAGCTAGTATTTACTTTGGGTGTTAACAAGTGCTTGTGGGTGTACACCCTGTCAGAGTGGACTCCACCCTGTGTTTCATTGCATATTCAACTTGGTTTCCTTCATGCTCTTTGGACTAAAAATTCAACCCTCTTATAGGAAGTTTGGGCATTCCTTGAAGGTCAGAGTTTGACAGATATTTAGGCCAATAGCCAGCCTTCCTCTCCCTTAAGGTTTTTTGTTTGTTTGTTTTTTCTAGTGACTGAAGAAATAATGAGAATTTGCTAAGTCTAGCAGGCAAAGATACAATGTTTTTGAGTAGGGATACCTGAGTATGCCTGTGGACTTCTTGGAAGAAAATAAAACTAAGAAAATGGCTAACTATAACTGAGTTAATACTACATACATACATACATTGTTGGAAAAAGGAAAATTAAGGAGAATTATTATAGATTAAGGATGTTGTTAGATTAAGAAATAGCTAGTTTGCTATATCCTATTTATGATTATACTTACACTGTCACCTTTTCTTATTTTTAGTGGTATTCTTTTCCTTGAGATCCACATTATGTAACTCAAAAATCTCACTTGCTACATTTGAGATCTTAGAAACACTAAGAATTGTTAAAGTTTGAAATAACAAAAAGGAAAATATCCTACATATCATGAGAAAGATTCTGTATTATTTTCTATACATTCTTTTAGTATAAATTAATCTAAAACAGAGTTCTTCACTAAATTCCTCCTAAGTTCCATGCATGTCTTTTTTTCTGCATCAAAAACCTCTCTACTTTCACTCTTCTAAACAAAACAGAACCACTCTCAACTAAACATATACATTTATTCTTGCCTTTTAGAAAGATGCAATAGTTGAAGCCAAGAAAATGAACACATATAGTTTAATCATGTAGACCAAAGAACAGGGTATACCCAGGGTCATAGTGCTAACTTTGTTACTTGTAGGCAGCCAATTTATTTTCACTTCTGTTTTAATGTCTTAATTGAGAAAATGGAAATTATATATACATGTCTTAGCTTAAGGTATGTACAGGTGGGTATGTATGCATGTGTGCGTATATTTGAGAATGTGTTTATATGTGCACATGTGGAGGCTATTGCAGGATAATGCATGTGAAATACATGTGAAGAGCTTTGTTCATTTGTTTGCTAGCAGATGCTTACTCAATTTCAGATACCATTATTAAGTGAGTTACTCCTGTCTTTGAGAGTTCATTCAATTCCCATAATACTCTGCTGGACTTATATTACTATGTTATGAAGAGAACATTATAAATAATTAGAATTAAACTATGATTATAAATGCAAATGAACAAATTCTACATGAATAGTGGCTTGCATAGTGCTTTCTCTGTTGATTTAATAATTTCCAGTGGTTTCTTGGTTATTTTTGACAATCACCTCGGCTCCACTCTGGAAAGAACACAACTTTTCCACTGAGAGGACCATCCAGATGCTCCTTCACTCCCCATCCCTACTGTAGTCTAAACAACTAGCTGCATTTTACCTCCTAAACAAATTTGTAGTCATCAGTGTATTTTCAGTGCATTCTTGGTGTGCAGAAATAAATTTTGCACTTTCTAGCCACCACCTGGGAGCTACAGACCACACTATGAGATCTAAAATAGGCATTAATTATTGCCTTAAATCTCCCTCTTTGGGAGGAATATACAAAGAATATTTAGCACTTAGCTAAAAAGTAGAAACATATCTTAGGAAATGCTCTCTTCTAGAGTCAAGGCACGTGTGTCCTGTTTGGCAATCTTTATATACTTTTCCCTAGCAGATCAGTTTTTATCCTTTAAAGCTCTTTAGAATAACATTTGGATACACATCATAATAGTGTAAAGGATTAGAGTTCTATTTTCTGTAGTTAAAAGAAATCTGTGTTAACAAGTGACTTCTTATCATTGCAGATCATTTTAACTTCTCATTAGAATTGGCCAAAAGTGACAGACGCATAGCAGCATTAAACAGGCTAAAACAAAGACAAACAGAATGGATTTTGGTCACTGTGCCTTTCCTTACTGATGAATTATTATGTATGCAGACATTGTACTTCTAGCTATGTAACCACAATTTCCTTTCTCCTCACATTATACAGCCTAGCCATTTACACTATTTTATAGTGAGGAGGTTAACAGCAGGATCTTGGATAGGTCTGAGTCCAAGACAGTATTCTGCTGTTTTCCAGATCCATGACTTATTCTCCAAATGCCTCAATTTTTTCAGGCTTAAAATAGATTAAACAATGGTAAATTAAGCACTGAGTCAGATTGTACATTTGAATTATTTAGCATAGCTTGGCACTCAATAAATACTACATTTTGGACAGATGACTATGATAATAATTGTGATGATTAGAATACCTGAAAACAAACAGAAGTAAAGCAACCAAAAGTAAAGGATTATAGTGTTAAGAATCGGATTCCTAGTCACTTGTCTTCAATACAGGCAGAAGACTCAAATCATGATTAGTGTACTATCGTTATCTAGGTTGAAGGAAAAAAAAAACAACAGTTCTGGTTCCCCCTTCTCACTGATTTCTAAAATGAGGAAATGTGAACACTGTTCTATTATTTCCCATCTCACAGATCAAAATTGGACTATAAATAGGACAACTCCCCTCCTGCAAGGAAAGCCTTACAGGACAGGGCCTCTCTTTTTGGCCCCAAGTTCATTTTGTGGACCTGAACAAATGATTGTTATCCTTACTTCAGAGGTGGAGAAAAAGGTCTATAGTAATGAACTTTGAGTGGAGAATTTTTTAGGGATTTCCTCTGATGTTTCATTAGGCTAATGATGTTGAGAATTAAGTCATAATGCATTCCTGTTGCTGAAAAAGAGGTGAGTAAATATAGTGGATGCTGTTTTCCTGTTGATCTTTCAAAGGCAGTTTAATTAGCTAATGGTCGACTCTCCAAAGCCAAACCTAGATAATTGGACTGGGGGCGGAGTAAACTGACTTTGACAAGTGTGCTTATTTAGAGAATTATTTTAATTCCTTTGTTCATTACAGGGACCCTGTAAGACAAGGCAACCCTGGGATTTCATGGAGATGCAAATAATTGCTCTGATTTATTTTTATAAATCTGTCTTCAGTTTCACAGCTCATTATTAGTCTCTTGTGTGCTGAAAGTATAGGCATCTTATGGTGCATAAAATAATTAAAATAAATCTAAGACATCTTTTGCCTTTTGTGGCATATAGAATTAGTCTGACTTGTTTTAGGGCAACATGAGGATCTTATTATGATAGTTGATTTTATGGTCTTTAGGAGAAAGTTCCAATATCCTAACCAAAATCAAATTAAATAACCTTTGTTCTCTTTTCAGTGTCTCTAATCACTAGAGTAAGACAAATCATAATTTTCCCTACCCTAATCGGTTAGGTGAATGTCCATATTTATGTATTTCTGTGTTTGATCAATGTCACTGCATCATTTTCAGCCCAAAACACCAAAAGAAAAAAAAAAACCCAAAAGGAAACAAAAATGACAATTGGAGAAATTTTAACATTGAAAGCTTAGTAAGACATCTTAATCCTTCAGCTGGAGGAAAAATAGAAAACTCGATTAGCACTCAATTACCAATTTGCTATATTCTGCAACAGCAATCAACAATAAACAATATATCAGAACCGGCATACCAATTGAACAAAATACCTATTCTTGGATCTCTCAACATAGAAAAAGCAATAGACTGGAGCAACCTCTAAAAAGAATTATTAGTTTCTAAATCAGATGAGATTAGTATAACTGAAACTTGAATCATCAATATATTCTTAATATGAATATATATGCTTTTATCATAATCTCTGTAAATAAAAAGAGCATTATAATACCTATATGCACTCATTGAAGATGAGGATAATTAGAATAGAGAGAAATATAAACACTTAATACACAATAAATTTTAATTGAAAGTGCACTATGTGTAGGAACATTGCTTAATAACAGAAATAGCAAGATGACAAAGATATGATACTGATACTGCTATTTAGGGACTCACACCTTGATGAAGTGAAAAGTAAGCAGATAAACTGTAACACAACATGGAAATCTTACTAGCATACACATGAACCAAGTGATGTATGAGCCTAAAGGGGAAGCAATTCATTCTGCTTCTCAACAGTGCTTTATTATTCTGGTGTTCTGGGTTGGCAGAATCTGAAACTCTGACCATGGTATTGATCAGTTGATCTAAATAATTCACTAGAAATCTGGTGTTTGTATTTTATAATAGAGATAAAATTTTATCTAAACAAGGAACATAGATTATTGTATTTTAAATCTCTACTACTTTTATTGCATTGGGTTTGTAATTAATTAGGTAGAAAGTTAAGAATGGTGCTTTCAAAATCTCTTCTTACCAATTCTGAAAACATGAATAGATTCATGTATTTTAGGAAATGTAAACTGATTCACAGGAAATCTGAGTGTGTGTGTTACACATGTTGTATTAAGTACTTTGTTGTTATATATGTACATATTTATCAACATCTCCTCCATGACTAGTTAGTGGAGTTTTTTGAAACACCATGATAATAAGGTCAAAGTCATGGATGTGGGTTTCCCTCATTTTGTTCCATGGCTACAGATAGATTTTTCATCTCTGCTAGGCTTCTTGAACAAAACTACATCTGATCACAAGGAAAGGTACTTTAAATAAATCAATGCAAATCCATCAGCCGTGCTTACACCTGGCGTTGAATAAGTCACCCAGATAAACTTGTTTGCAAGCAAAATGGGATGAAAAGAATGTCCTACAAATGCTGAGTGTAATTTTTTTTCAAAGTAGTTTGCAAACCTTTTCAGGAGAGGATGCTGTATTATACTCTCATGTCCTCTACATCCACCAGTGTAGTATGATACACAGCTACTTTTTTTGTTGTTGGATGCATGACTGTAATACAATAAAAATCTCTCTACTTTGATAAGAGAGTGGCATGGCCATATATACACTACCAAATGTAAAATAGATAGCTAGTGGGAAGCAGCCGCATAGCACAGGGAGATCAGCTCCATGCTTTGTCACCACCTAGAGGGGTGGGATAGGGAGGGTGGGAGGGAGGGAGATGCAAGAGGGACAAGATATGGGGATATATGTATATGGAGAACTGATTCACTTAGTTATAAAGCAGAAACTAACACACCATTGTAAGGCAATTATACTCCAATAAAGATGTTTAAAAAAAAAATCTCTCTACTTTGAAATAAACTAAAATACATAGTGATCATTTTAAAACCTACATTTTTTGAGTCCACAGATGCAAACTCACATAAATTATTTAAATATCAAAGGAATGAATTTGAAGGAATATATTTTCATTGAAAAAGAAAAAGGAGAAATACAATTGATTTCTCTTTAAGTACGGCTTGAATAAAATAGTCATCACTAATGTGAGCTTTTATACTGGCAGTGGGATTTGTGTGTGTGTAAATACAGCAGCATAGAAATTCTGATTACCACAATCCTTTTTATTGAAGCTCCATTGTACAGTGAAACAGAAAAGCTTGATGGCTTAATTCATATCCGGTTTGCATTTTCCTCTCTGACTTTTTTGGTATGTACTTTAGAGTTTTTTGTCCTGTATCTCTATTTCCCCATCTTTAAGGATAATAATTTGTAAATAGCCTTTAAAAAATGAAGTATTAGAGTTCCAGCTTTAACCTCAGACTTCTTTGTACTTCACATATTATCACCTATTACCTAACTTCAAACTACACTTTATACTAGTTCCTCTATCTCTCTCTAAAATTTTTTTCATCTCTAAAGCTAACAAAAACTCCTCTCCGACTTCTGTCCCACTAGAGATTGTCTACCTCTCTATCACTCTTTCAGTTTATAGCTTTATTTCTTGAAACAGTAATTTAACTTCTTTTTATTTTCTTACGTCATATTTACATAAATTGAGTGCATCTCCTATTACTCCTTTAAAATGACACTTGGTAAGATCACCAACAATCTTTCATTTGACACAATTTGTAGAAAAATACTGCTGCTTATCTGATCAAACTTTGCTTAAAATATCTCTTCTTTTAGGGGCTTCCCTGGTGGCGCAGTGGTTGAAAGTCCGCCTGCCGATTCAGGGGACGCAGGTTTGTGCCCTGGTCCGGGAAGATCCCCCATGCCGCGGAGCGGCTGGGCCCGTGAGCCATGGCCGCTGAGCCTGCGCGTCCGGAACCTGTGCTCCGCAACAGGAGAGGCCACAACAGTGAGAGGCCCGCGTACCGCTAAAAAAAAAAAAAAAAAAAAAAAAAAAACAAACTCTCCTTTTAAAACTACCCCTGTCTCAATGAAACTATTTCTCTCTTCAGTTCTTTTCTCTATGAATATTCATTCTCCATCTTTCTCTGACCCCTTGATACTTCCAAGGGCTCCTTAGAACTATGTTGCTTCATAATCCAATTCACTCTTCTTGCTATATAATCTTTACATTGATATGGCTCCTAACGCTCAAGATAAGCTGGTGGCTAACCATTCCAGATCTATCCTAGACTTGCCTCCTAAATTCCACACATACTTTAAAATTACCTACTGGACATCTCGGCCTGGATCTCCAATAGGCAACAGAAGTCAGTAAACCTAAAACTTTCTCCTTAAAGACTGTTCTTATTTTTGAGTAAACTCACCTAAAGTAAAAACTTAATTTCTCTAGTCATTGTAGGATCTACCTACTCCCTTTATAACTTCATTACTTAATGGATTATTGTCTTCTAGTTTCAACCCCCTATGCCAATTATAATCTTTCCCTGTTTTTATTACCAACTTGTTTAAATGCAGATTAATTTTTACTCAGTTGACTCTATCCAATCTACTTGTGTCTAATATTTCTCATCCAAAGAAACCTTCCAAACAGCTCACCATGTCCCTACTCATCTTGGTACTGGGTCTCTGTACCATCCCCAAGAAAAACCTAGTTTCAAATAGAGATTTTTTTTTCCTTACACTTTGTCTTAGAGAAGTTAACAACTGTAGTCCTTAGAAATAAAATGGCTGATCAACTTGACTATAATATAGCTATCAAGTCTGTGTTTGAAATCCCAACGTGTAATTTGTCTTCTATATAAGTATGTAACGGCTTTTAAGAGTACGGCCTCTGGAGGCAGACTGGCTTTTTGTGAATCTTGACTTTTCCCTTTATGACTCTGAAGAAGTTACTTATTGTCTGTGTCTCAGTGTCCTCATTTGTAACGAAGGAGTAAAAAACCATACCTACTTCTTTGGGTCATTTTGATAATTACATTTACTACATATGAAACTCATACCAGTGTCTGGAACATTGTATGTGCTCAAAAATACTCACTAGTATTTTTCTAAGGGTATGCTTTAAAGATGAGTTGTGTGTTTTGTTTTGGTTTTTTTTTTTTGGTTGTTTGTTTGGTTTTGTCTAGAGGAACCTCAGATCCTGAATGTCCACCTACACTTGATGTGCATGGGCAAAGCAGCCTCTAAACCACTCTTGATGCCATTAAATTGCCCTTTCCCAACTTCCCAGGTCACTCCCAACTTCCCAGGAGACAGAAACACACTCAGTGAGCCCTACAGGGATGAGAAATGGACTATAGACTCTCTTTAACCACATTTGGTCTACCACTCCTACTCCCATACCAAGTCAGTGCTACTGCTCTTGCATAAGGAATCTCAAGTATTGTACTTTTTCTGTCCATGTGTGAATGGATCAGCTTTTGGACACAACTGCAATCAAAATTCTCAAAATCCTTCTTTGTCATCAGAATTCATTGTAATTTTCCTAGACTAGATCTCAAGATCTAGAATAAGAAAACTTGCATGTAGTTTTTATTAATAAGGAATCAGTATTACTCTCTCTGGAACAAGAACACATTAGTATAATATAAAATTAGTATACTTTCTTAAAATCCTTATTGGTTCCTACTATCTTATGGCAAAGCTCAAATCCTTAGAATAAGATGGGTCATTCATAATCTACCCAGCTCATTTTTCCAGAATCATTTTCTAACCTCTCGTATGTACTCCATGTTCAAGAAATAACAAATACTTGCAAACCGCTGAGTATACCATGATTTTTCTCATTGTGTGCCTTGCCTACTTCCATCGCCTGCACCTTCTCCCACCTCTTCTATCTATACTTACTACAAACTTACTTATCTGTCAAAATACAGTTTAAAATTAACCTCCTCTGAGAAATTCAGAGTCTGTGTTCCTGGAAAAAGGTCCACTTAGATAGACACCTTTTGGGCCAAACCAAGAACTTCTTCCTGTCTCCTGCTTGATCTTTGTATGTACTTATGTTATAATGAAACTGATGACTGACATTTATGGTAGCTCTTTTTCTTGATTGAGAGGCCCTGTAGGCCAAGGCCCTACAAGGGCCAGTGACCTTGCTTAGTGACCTTGCTTGCTTAAGGTTTAATCCTCAATGCTATGCATGGAGTCCACAAGGTAAGGACTAGAGAAATGTTACTAAATAGGTATATATCCATAAAACCTACATCATTTTCCATTGTGGAGAGAGAAAAACGATTATTGAGAAATTCAGAAGACTACAAATATTGAAAGTTGGGTACATTTATCTTGGTTAATTGACTAATTTACTAGAGAGTATTGGAGGACATTCTCCACAGTTCATGTATGACTTGTGCAGATTCTGTCTGTCATGTTTCCACACATCTTGTGATGCATGGACTGCCTTTGTTTTAACCATATTTTCAAGCATGTTTTTATAGCAAACAGCTTTGAAGGTAGAGATAGTTTTTCCCTCTGGTCAAAGGTACCATCCAGTATAATATAGATAATGCCTTCCTTCAGGACAAAGGTCAGGAAGGTTACTTACTGCCCAGTATAAAAGATTTGGGTTCCCTAAATGCAGGCTTCCCATCCTACAACCAAACTCAGTGTGTGTTCAGATGTTGCCTGGTCCAGTTTTCCCTTCATGTATCATTAAAAAGTAGGACCTAGATAAAATAAATACTCTAAATTAAAATGCGTTTTATTTATTGCTAGTGAAAATAGTACTATAAGCTTGAAATGAGTTTCTGAAATAGGCAAAATCCACACTCAGGTTTCCTATTTTCTGTCTTCACTGCTGTTGCCCAGATAGTTACCACTGTGCTTATCATTGGAGTGTCTATTTCTTCTTTCTTTATTTGAATTGCTGTTGAGGAAAAAATAATAGTATGATTAGATACAGATATTATCTTGCTACCTCTAAACTCTTATTCCTTTTTGAGTACAGCCCAAATTGTTGCCTCGTATTTCCTTTTGCAAACCACCTTCCATAATCCTAGCCTTACTCCAAATAATAGCAAACAAGAAAAGGAAGAGAAAGATAAATTGACAACCATAGATTCTATCTTCCGTAACAGATATGTGTGTTGTTACTTTTAGATATTATTAATAACATTTCATTTTAATAATCTCATAAATCCCATGAAGTTGTAGTAATTATTCCCATTTTATGAATAAGGAAAGTGAGACTCAGAGGGTTGACTTAATATGCCCAAGAAAAAGCCCAGTAAGTAAGTAAGTGGCAGAAGCTAGGAGTGTTAGACCCTGAAATTCACCAAAAAATAATTTCAAGAATTTCATTTTATCCTTAGGTCTTCCAACAAAAATTCCATTCCTGCTTTTCCTTGTCACTTTTCACTATAAATATTTAGTCACTGGGCTAACTCCTCTACCTTCTATCCAAAATTACTTTCCTCTCTCTTCTGTTTATACTCTCTTTTTTCTCTTCAATCCCCTGTTCTCATGTAAAGAGTTTATATTTGAAATATAATATATCCATAGGCCACACTAAGCATTATGCAACCTATGGAGATATTATATTTGCTCAGCAGAACATTTTCAAAATTGGATATTTTATGAAAGAGTTCAGGTTAGCAACTTTTCTTGAAGATTGACAAGATCTAATAACACTGGACCCACATTTCTGTATAACCATCGGCTTGGGCTGAACAGTGGCAGTCCCCTTTAAAAAGGGCACTCTAAAGTGTGCAGTAGGCTCAGTTGCTTCCTTTGTCTCACACCTGGATGCTTCCTCATTTATGTTGTAGGCCAGGACCCACAGGCATTTGAATTTGTGGTGCCTGATTTGTACAGTATTGGTTAGCTGTACAGATGGCAAGGAACTACTTCCCTGTGCCAAGAAATTATTACAGCACATAGAGTTGTTTCATTTAAGAGCTTTCTGGTGTCAGTGGAATAAAACACCCCCTTTACAGTCTATTAAGTGACAGGAAAGAGATCACTTGCTATTGTTGTGAGAGATGCTATTGTTTAGCATTTTGATTTTTGTGAACTTATGAAGAAATTTGTGGGATTTCTTGATTTTTTTTTTTTTTATTGTCAAACACTTACTTCAGTGAATAAATTGTATCCTCTGGGATTTACCTAATGAGAAATTTGACAAGCCATTTATCTTTTAAGTAATTTTTAATGTCTGACCATTAGCTCTAGCAAAGAAAAGTAACTTTAGTGTTACAGATGACAAATCACATTAGTTAAAACCAGGAACTTCTACAGCAAACTTTATGGCAACACCATTGATTTGTCTCTGTGGTATATCTTGTATATTGAATGGCACATTTGACATGTATAAGTTGCTACTAAATGGGGAAGAAAGAATTTTAAGTGTATTTAAACTTCATCAATGAGATTAAATTAAAGCTAATAGAGATTTTGTCTTAGGTTTTTTCTCATATTAATTAAAAATCATTTCTTTCTTCATTATTGCATTAAGATATTTATTCTCATTTGAATTTCCCATTATATTAAAAAAGAAAGACGACAGAAGTCTTTAAATGCAATAAAGTATTGAGGCTCCAAAGCCTTAATTTTAATACTTGACAAAAACATTCTACAGACAAGTATCTTTCATTGTATATCACAACACAGAAGTTCACATAGAAATATTCTATGTACATTACCAAATTTTTCCTGAAATCAGACAAGAAAATAGAATGTGTTCATAATTATAAGCATTTCTTACTTCACAGTATTCATCAAATCTAATACTGAATTTATAAAATTAAAGGAGCTTCAAATTTATTTGGGGCAATATTACTTGTACAACAGAGAATTTTGGGATTGTATGTTGTGATTTTGCTCCCATGTTGACTACAGGAGATGGTGAGGGCAAAGATTCTGGAATCAAACTGATCTGGATTTAATATTCTGGTTATACTATATTCTGTGAGTTTGATCCTTTACTATTTCTTTAACTTATCTTGCCTCTGCTCCATTCTCTCATTCCATTTAAAAAATAAACCACGATGAAGAGTAGCCTCCGCTCACCACAACTAGAGAAAGCCCTCGCACAGAAACGAAGACCCAACACACCCAAAAATAAATAAATAAATAAATAAAATTTATAATAAATAAATAAATAATTATTTTTGTCTTAGATGCCTTTATCCAAAATAAATTGAGTAATGAATTCATTGTTCAAAATATAGGAAATTCTCAATAATTGATTGTTAATTCTTTTTACTTATATTTATTAAAATATCAGAGAACAAAGTTTTAGAAAAAATAACCCAAATGTTATCAATTAAACTACTGAAAACATGCAGGATCACATACAGAAAACAGTTGTATTTAATTTGAAAAATTAAATTTTAGTTAAATTAAGATGTAACTAATGCCTTCAATAATTTTAGAAATTAAAATACTTTTCTATATAATTTAATAATCACAGAAGATATAAAATAGAAATTTAAAAAATTCTAATCTTACAAATAACATGTGACACATTTATGAGTAAAATTACAAAAGAGCTAAAAGAGATGAAGGCATATATCCATGTTCATGGGAATATGATGCATCAGTAAGATGTGCATTTTTTTCCTTGACTCATAATTTGATAGTTTCAATTAAATTCTTTTTTTGTTTGTTTCTTAGTATTTACTTATTTATTTATTTATTAACATCTTTATTGGAGTATAATTACTTTACAATGGTGTGTTAGTTTCTGCTTTATAACAAAATGAATCAGTTATACATATACATATACCCCCATATCTCAATTAAATTGTAATCAAAATTTAAAATAATTTTATGGCTTTGATAGCAAAGCCATGAAAGAGCAAAAATGTTTTTGAAGCAAAAGATTAGGATGAGGTTGCCCTAAAAGATATAAAAATCATAATAAAACTAAATTAATAAGCATACGATGGTACCAATACCAGGTTACCATGTAGCAAATGTAATGTAATAGAAATTCCAGGGTGGGTATTGGCAAGGATAACAAATAGAAAAAAACAAAAGAATAGAATTTAACATAAACTTATCAGCAAATCAATGCAAACATAAGGAGACCCAATATATGACAGCAGTGAGATCAATGGGGAAAGGTAATCTATTCAATAATGGTACTGGGGCTGTGCTTACCTATACGGAACAATGAAATAGGATGTCTATTACATAACATACTCCATGCGAAGTAAATAATTCTTTGTGATATATAATACTATAATGGTTTTAAATAAAATAAAGAACAAAAAGGGAAACATTAATAATACTGATTATATTAATTTTTTTCACAAATAGAAATAAAAGAGTAAAAGTAAGTAACTTAATGGGAGAGGCTGTCACATATAATTAGCAGTAAACTAATATAGAGCATGTACAACATTTAAAAATCAATTAAAATGCAAAACGATTGAACAAAATATAAAAAGAGACATTTCCTAGAAGCAAGAATATGCGTAGCTAATACAAATAAAACAAAAGGTCAATCTGTTCAGAAATTAAAGAAAAGCAAATTAAAACCATAGTGAGAAACCAGTTCAATCACTTAATTGGAAAAAGACCTGAAAAGTCTGAAAATAGTCATGGCCATTGCTTACAACCAATTAGAATGTCTTTCAACCATTTGTAAAACAATTTGGAGTTATAGATACATTTAAAAACTGTGCTTGTATTAAGGCGCAACTATTTTCTTCCTACATATATATTTGTTTGATAAATACTTATACATTTGCACCAGGAGACAGAAGAATGTTGATATCAACATTATTTCTAATAGCAACACAACTAGGAACAACCTAAATGTAAAACAACAGGAGGATGGATTAAAGCAAATGTAGTATATACAACAATGGGAGAGAATGAGACAGGGAATTCATGAGAATGAGACAGTGTAGTTCATGTTGTGAACTACCACATGTATCATATGTTTGCATTTCACCAACAAAATATTGAGCAAATAAAGCAAATCACAGAAGAATTAATTTAACATGGCATCATTATTTGAATTTCATCATTTAAAAATTTAAATAATATAAATATTAGCATATGTAGCAAAACTATATTTAAAAACTAGGGAATGAGAAATATAAAATATAGTAGTTCTGTATTCAGAAATGTTAAACACAGTGGGAATGGGATATGATTTGCCACTACTTATTTGTCAAAATAAAAAATTTGGATAATTTCTCAAATTCCAGGTGTAGAGAAATAGACAGCCTTATATGTTTGGAGAAAGTATGTAAGTTTTTTAGACACTTTTGCAAAAAGCATGATCTCTTTTATACAGCAATTGTATTGCTAAATCTACAGTCTATAGTTACATTCATCCAAAGCAATAAAGATGTATACATTACGATATTTATTATGGTATTTAATAGAATATTAACTGGAAACATTTTTCAAAGTCAATTATTAGGATATAAGTTATGTTAGATGTATGGAATGGAATACTATGGAATCATTGGAAAGCATTAGGTAGATCTATATGTGTTCATATCAAGAGATAAACAACCTATAGTATAATTTTTTTGAAGTATGATATATATAATACTACTCAAATGCTTTTGATTTTTTAAAATTTATTGAGGGTACCCCACTCTTCTTTTTATAGTTATTTTTAAGATTTTCTTATTTTTTTCAAGACATAAATAAGGAAAAACTTGTTCTAAACTTGTCATTTTGAAAGATAAAATCTAAGTATTATTTTAATATTTTGTTAAATGACATATTTTAAAGGGATGAGTAAATAAATTCAGTATGATAGCTTCTGACACAAAGGTTTCACATTGAAGGAATTCTCAAGAAGAATTGGCAACAAACTCCAACTCATATACAGAATGTATCTTACACTTAGATTTTAATGAAAAACAATTTGAAATAAATTATTCACCAATAAGATATGGTTAATTACTCATGGAATGTACATGCAATGGAATATTATGCATCTAATAAAAATGTCAGATAGGTATTATATCCCCTATATATAAATAAATGAAAAAGTATGCAGTACAACATATATCATATGATCTTAGTGAGGAGAATGCACAAAGAATTTTTAAAGGATTTGAAACAAACCACTGTAGAAAATTTTATTCTTTCAGGTTTAAGAAATTGTATAGAAATCCTTATAGTTTGATTTATTTTTTACAATGAATATCTATTACTTCTATAGGCAGTAAATAATAAAGTTGTTTCTATTTACAAAAACAAATCTTCACAACTACATATGTAAATAATATTTTTAAATACTTTAAATAATTCTCAAATTCTAAATAAATATTGTATTATATAGAGACTGTGAAAATGGAATTACAAAAAATAAAAGAATTTTTGTTCAAAATATTAAGTGCCTACTCTAAGTTTGGCCCCCTTATTGGCACTGATATAGCAAGCAGCGCATCGCAGGATGAAGGCTGGGGTTTTGGGGAAACAGAAGTCAGTATAGTCTGTGAAAACTGGTTTAGCCCCGGGAACCTGATCTGACCCAGTATAGGGAAGCTGTGAGCAAAAGTTAAAGTGGCCATTTTGATAGGAACTGTTTTAGACAAAAGGCATATTCAACATCACCTTAGGGCCCAGTTAAAAGGGTAACAGCACCAGGGAGAGGATTTTTCTCTAAATTGTTAGGAAGTAGTTTTGGCAACATAAGTTACCAGGACAGCCCATGGCAGAGGACTTTCTTTGCCGAGTTGACAGCTGCAGGAGATAGCAATTATACTGCTAAATATGTTTCTAAATTAAACTGCTAAGTATAGCTTATAGATAGGCTCACAGAAGGGGCAAGTCACCTTCAAACAGTCTATTGAGAAACGGAAGACACCCAAGAGGGAAGCTGGACTTGTGGAAGAGCATGACAAAGGCTGCATGCCATTTCTGAGCACCTATAAGACATACTCTGTGACTTGGGAAAAACCTTTTAAAGGAGAATTTGCAGGAAACCAAAACTCTAGCATGAGCAAGTATGAACAAAAGCCAGGAAAGCCACTTAGGATTAATCATTTAGCGCCACAGGGTGATGAGGCTGAGCCTTTGGATTGAATGTAAAAGAAAGCAAAGAGAATTTTTCCAGAGGAAAGTTTTCCGAAAAGATAAATCTTGAATTTTAGCGGGGTGGTGGGGTCCCAAAACTAGATGCATCTGCCTTTAGGCAACAATAATTCTGAAGACATTGACTAGTCCTTTGTTTTTTTACTTCAGTTTTAGTTCTTAATGACATTCTAAATCTCTGACATATGTTGCCTCAGCTGTTTTTAAGTGACATAAAAGAGAAAAGGAAATTGAGGAGTACTGATGTTTTAAAATGTCTTTTTTTCCTAAATAACTCTTAGTGTTAATGAATACTAGGCTTCCTTAACCAGTAAGTAGGGGAGTCAATTGCTTACTCTTAGAATGTGAATCAATACTTTCAAACATTGTGGGATGATGTGATAAACTACCACATGACATACTTCTAAATTATACGTTAGTTTACAAACATCTCTCATCATAATAATATACTATTTTTAGGCCCTGATATATACACACTTGTCCAGTACATACTACTAAACAGTGAGACAGATATAGTGTCACCCCATAAGACTATGCTGTTCAGTACGGTAATCATATGTGGCTATTGAGCACTTAAAATGTGGCTAGTCCGACGTTAGATGTGTTGTTAGTATAAATTTGACACCGGGATTTGAAAAGGCAGTATCAAAAAAGACATCATTAATGAATATTTTTATAATGAACATTTATTGAAATAATAATATTTTGGATAAATTGGGTTAAATAAAATACACTTTAAAATTAGTTTACCTGTTACTTTTTATTGTGACTACCAGATTATATAAAAATGTATTTATGGCTTGCATTTTACTTCTAATAGACAGTATTACTCGAAAAGACTAAAATCAAAAAAGAGGAAGAAAAATTTCTAGCCACATCCAGATAATTATATCTCTAGTCTTAACTATGTTCCAAAAGTGGGTAACAAGAGATGCTGAGACATAGCAAGTTTAAGCAGTCATACAAACTTCTGGAACAGTATCCAGGTGTTTTTTTGGTGCTTTGTCATCACTTTTGCTTGTTGTATCTTATATCAAGGAATCTTTCAATGTCCTTGAAACAATTAAATCGATTTAGCTTACGCTTTCTTAAAAACAAATCATTTCTTTTCTTTGGTTTTGTATATGCAGAAAGAGACTCTGAAACAATTTCACAATGGTTGTTGTTAAGAAAGTTATTAGATTTTTTTTGAGTGAAATTATAATCTAAGTGCCTTTCATACCTTAATGATGGTGTCTTTAAATCTGAATTCCAAGGTGACCTGTTTCTTCCATCCTCTTTAGTGTTTATTCAACATGAGACAATTAGTGAATTCTAAGGGTTCATATCCCCTGTTTTCTTTGGAAATGGTTTTGCTGGTAATCAGTGTTAGGAGATTCACTGGCATGTTCTACTGTACAAATAATGTTGGCTGGGGAAGGATGCTGATTATTTAACATCAGCGTTTGACAGAAAGCTTGTGTTTATAGTGTGAAAATGTACAGGCTTAGAAAACTGCATATTCAGATGTTAGAAGGGGTTTTTAGGGAAGGGTCTTCTGCCAGATCAGCTTCTAAATGTTGGAACTGGCTTTCAGAGAGTTCACAATCTTTCGGGGTCTGTTGGCACATCCATCACAATGTGTCATATGATGAGGCATAAACTAAGGCTGCAGTTGGGACTGCATAGTTAGATGTTGTGTTGACGTGCCAGGAGGCATAGGCACCTTAGCTATTCCTGGTTGACAGCCCCATAGAATAAGATAAATGCCAAGATCTGTTAAAAAGATGGGACTGTGGTTGGCTTAGAAGAAACACAATTACATGTAACATAAAGTCCATCTTATAATCAAGCTGCAACCTACCTTTCCAGGGCTAATTTCTCTTCCTACTATACTGTAAGCTCCACGAAGGAAGAGATTTTGTCTGTTTTCTTTACTTTTAACCACAGTTCTATAATAGAACCTGGAATATAATGTTCTCAATAAATTCCTGTTAAATCAAAATTATCTAACTAAGTCTCAGAACTGGCTTTCTCTTTATTGTATATGCTTCTCCGTGTATCAGCTTTAAGGAGCTGGCTACCTAAAGGGTATCCACATGACCTTCTAAAATCTTCTGGGATATCTAATAATTAAAGATGAATTAGTTATTTGTATTGTCATATTTTTTCTTAGAGTCACGCTAAGCTTTATATGGTGTATGATTTATTTTAAAAATGGCCAGTTACCTGATCTGTTTGCCTTTACCGGGTGAAATTCCTGTGTACAGTAGGAAACTCCTACCCACATACCTTACAGTTGAGCACAGAGAGTTGTTTAAAACAGGGATCCATGTCTGCATTTATGGAAGATAACCTTTTCTGGTCTTCAAGATAATGTTCTGAATTTCTAATGTGCAGGTTTTAATTTGTATTATAAGGCACAAGCTTAGGCTTTGAAAGGATTACTGAAAATAGAATTATGTAAGTTTTGTGGGTTTAGTTTAGTATTCCTATGACCATTGGAGGAATAATAAAGCAGGGAAATAGGAAGGTATTGCTCCAGGGAACCTGTTTATGAGTCTGGTAATTCTTTATTTTGTATTGTGCAAGGAGTGACGTCAATAAAACATGTGAAACAGTATTTGTTTCTGAAGTCAGAATTATTTTTAAGAATGAAATTTTAGGTAAGTGGTGGGGTATTTTTTTGACCCTAAATGCTAATGGGTGTTTTGAAGTACTTTCCTGAGTTATATAAGAATTCTCATTTTATTGACATCAATTTGGCAAATGATTTCTAGCCCAACCATGAAGCAAGCACTGTGATGTACTTATTCAAAGATTAACAAGCCATGGTTCCTGTCCTTAAATATCTCATTCTCAAGCAGGAAAGGCAAACACACGCACAAACACACACACACGTGCACACACACATACACACACGAGGCAACAGAGGGAGTACTGACCTCTTTTGAGAACAAAAGGCTAAGGGAGCACTTCAGCTTCATTAGGTGGGCTCACAGACATGGCAAACTTTAAATTAGGCATTTGAAATATAAAGAGGGTTTAACCTCATTTAGGGAGTCTGGAGGTTGGTGGTGGGGTTACTGGCACAGAACATATAATGGAAGCAAAGGAACAGATAAGTAAAAAGGTGTGATGGGTCTAACCATGATACGGAAGTGCATAATTCTGGAAGGCATGTTCCCACTGTAGTTCATGTGAATGACTATGCCTTGCAAAACTCCAGGGGTATTGTTCACATAGTTTATACGAATGTATCCACTAGAATTGTGTAACACAGCAGCCCAGGGTTCTGTCAACAGCAAATAGTTTAGCCATTTGTGATTACTTGAGGAAGAATTATGGGAATTGAGTCTGTAAATATCTGTAGTATGAATTTTACAAGATATAGAGCTAAGGATTATTAATTTAAACAAATGCGGCTAATTAGATCATTAAGATGAAAAAATAGGTAATTATAAATTATTTTGAAAATTGTAATTGTAAAGCTAAAAATATCAATAGAATTTGAGTTTACTTACATTGTTTCTTCAGGATTTAGTCACCATCGAGTCTGAATTAATATTTCATCACTTAAAACAAAATAAGTCACAAATAAGCCTCAGTATATTTATAGAACACCCTGAGCATGGAGTTGTTATAAGATATTTAAAAAATGAAGGTTCGAGTGCCTATGTGAAATTATCAGGGAAATTAGAGGATAGAGAGTAGGGAGAAAACAAGGCACAGAGATTTTAGAACATTGTAATTTAAGATATATTAACAATAGTGCCTAAGACTTTTCAGGCAACCTTGATTCATTAGTTCAAATGTTTCTCTTTGTATTACAGCTCTTCCTCTACCCCCCCATACCCTTTTTCACTGAATTGGATATTCTTTAGCTGCCTTCTAATTACGGGATATGTGACATTCATCTATTCAAGAGAAAATAGCAATTTTTTTAAGTAGCAAATATAATCTTTTTAGAAGTGGCAACCTGAGGCATTACTTGTGTGGTCAACGGCAAACCCTAAGTAGATAATTGCTGACTGGTTGCTTCTCAGATTGGTTGTATGTTTGGAGCACTGTGTGGATATTGGTCTGTTTGCTTTCAGATGAATCATTCTCCTAATGGACTATCAAGTATTTGGATAAATCTATCAGTAATGCAGACAATGGCTCCTGTACTTATTGAAGTGCCTTCAAACCAATTTGGTAAATTACACCCACTGTGAGAGTTAGATGGCATGTCATGAAAGATCAAGCTTTTTGGTAAAATGTCATTTCTTTGAAAGTCTTATATCCCCCTTTTAGAAATAAAGTCTTTTGAAAGAGAAAATATACCATTAATATGTATTTTATATGTTATCTTAAATTCCACACAGAAATGTACAGCATTTAGAAAGTTCAAGAACACATATGAGAGCTGGATAAAGAATTCTCTTTACTTGTAAGAAATTTTTTAAACACTACTTTTTTTTCTCACTATTCTTTTTATCCACCATAAACAGGCAAGTTTATACACAGCTATAGTAGAAGTAGAAGAATTGTTCCAGAGTAATAGCCTCTATTATCTGAACATTTGAAAAATAAAATCAAAATTATCATTTTTCTCTAGCTTTGAACTCTACTTATGGAGCATGCGTACTAAATTAATACCAAAATCAAAATATGCTTGCACTTATTAAAGATTCTCCAAGTGTTTACTTGGCAAAAATAATAATAATAAATAAATAATTTATAAAAAATAAATTAAAAATAACTTTTTATTAACCACGGGGCACACAATTTTAAAAAAAACACTTTAAAAGTTTATGAGGTGGTGTATGTTTCTAATTAGAAAAGTAATATATGTTCAGGGAAGGAAATGTTGGAGAATGCAGAAAAAGGGTAGTACATTTAATATTCAACTTATTAAGGGTTTTAATATAAGGTACAATTACTGTATTTAAACTTCAATGTGAAGCATAACTTTCAGTCCTTTATTCAGTCTGGTAGTAACTAAATGAAGCATGGAAAGAGATAATTGGCAAAATGCTCTCTCTTCTCAGCAGCTTTGCAAGATGCTTACAGACATCTCCATCTAGGAGAGGAGAGGATAGGGAATCTGTTTGGCTTTGTGAGAACTGTGTTAACCTTATCAATCTGCATTCTTATACCCATCATATTTTACATAAAGTCTTATTTTCTTTACTGTAAGTAAATTTTTAAATGTTTATTTTATTTTTTATTAAAGTATAGTTGATTTATTTACTTATTTTTTATTTGGCTGTGCCCCACGGCATGCGGGATCTTAGTTACCTGACCAGGGATCAAACCCAGGTCCCCTGCATTGGGAGCACAGAGCCTTAACCACTGGACTGCCAAGGAAGTCCTGACTGTAAGTAAATTTTAATGTAACTTTTGGTTTACTTTCATTTTTGCAATGAAAAGAACCCATAAATTCTATCTTATTATCTGAACAAAGGTAATTGGTAAGGTAGGTATCTTTAGATTTGAAAGATGTAATTGGGGACGTCCTTTTGAAAGAGTTTGATAGAATATTTAAAAATAGCCATGCACAGCATCTATTGTCTTTTTAAAGTCTTCAAGTAGAGAAAAATCCTGATGTCCAAGATAGCGTTAACCAGTTTCTCACTATCCAGCAAGGATTTTAGTCTGAAGATCTCAAATGGAGGCAGAGAATAGTCTGCCAAGGGGATTGATATGAAACAGGCTTTTCATACTGACTGGGAGAGGTGACTGCAGTAGCCACTATAACAACGGGAAAAAAACATCAGCCAACAGTATGGGCACTCTGACCTACTATCCTAAGTGTACACCTTGAGAGGCTTAAGGCAGATCTTGCTACTATTTTACAAACTTTATCCAGCTTAGTTATTTTAACAAAATGTATGGAGAGAGCTTACCTCAACAATTTAACCAAGTTAAAAGTTAGATTTAACTAAGTTAGAATGATTTTAACTAACTTAAACAAGTTAACTAAGTTTAACTAAGTTAAGAAGTCTAACTTGATAAACTTCTAGGCTGGTATCTTATTCCTACAGCTCTGCCCTAGGGATGTCGGCAACAATGCTGAATACTCATTCAGTAACTTATGAAAAAGATCATTTATTTAAAAAATATCTCTGAAACAATATGGTCTTTCAAAACAATGTTGTAAATATACTTTTTTTTGTGTGTGTGTGGTTCGCGGGCCTCTCACTGTTGTGGCCTCTCCCGTTGTGGAGCACAGGCTCCGGACACAAAGGCTCAGCGGTATAGCCAGACACAAAGGCTCAACGGCCATGGCTCATGGGCCCAGCTGCATGTGGGATCTTCCCGGACCAGGGCATGAACCCGTGTCCCCTGCATCGGCAGGCGGACGGACTCTCAACCATTGCACCACCAGGGAAGCCCGTAAATATACATTTTTGATGCAGAAGGATCCCTAAGACATTATAATGAGGAGGTGAGAGCATAAACTCTGGAGTCAAGAATGTCAGTTCTTGTACCCTGGTTCTGCCACTTACTAGCTGTGTGACCTTGGGTGAGTTACTTAACATCTCAGCACCAAATCTTAGAATGATATACTAAAAGTTTCTAATGGGAACATCTCGAGGGAATAGTACTGAGGAAATGGTTTTGATGGTGAGGGGGACTTTATGTATGCTTTTAAGTCTTTATGTAGAAATTTACATTTTTATTATATGCTTGATTTATTTTTATATAAATAAGTACATTGGAAGTAAGACATACTTTTTTTTTATCCCACCACCACCCCACCCCCTCTTATCCCCCTTGTTGTCCATATGTTTATTCTCTACATCTGTGTCTCTATTTCTGCCTTGCAAATGGGTTCATCTGTACCATTTTTCTAGATTCCTCATATATGCATTAACATACAATATTTGTTTTTCTCTTTCTGACTTACTTCACTCTGTATGACACTCTCTAGGTCCATCCACGTCTCTACAAATGACCCAATTTCATTCCTTTTCATGGCTGAGTAATATTCCATTGTATATATGTCCCACACCTTCTTTATCCATTCATCTGTCGATGGGCATTTAGGTTGCTTCCATGACCTGGCTATTGTAAATAGTGCTGCAATGAATATTGGGGTGCATGTGTCTTTTTGAATTATGGTTTTCTCTGGGTATATGCCCAGTAGTGGGATTGCTGGGTCATACGGTAGTTCTATTTTTAGTTTTTTAAGGAATCTCCATACTGTTTTCCATAGTGGCTGTATCAATTTACATTCCCACCAGCAGTGCAAGAGGGTTCCCTTTTCTCCACACCCTCACCAGCATTTGTTGTTTAAGACATACTTTTAAAAGTTCCTATTTATATAAGACACACTGAGATGTGTATCACCTTAAAACTGTGTGTGTATGTGTTATATACCTTGACGAGAGTAGGGTACATTTGTTTTTGCCCTTTTATTTATCTATATTTGAGAATCAAAAACTCTGGAAGGAGTTCTTTTTTCTGTTGAATAAAAGATATAGAGTCCAAGATTACAAATTGTTTAAATTCTATGCAGACTGATATTAGGGATAAATTTAAAACAATGTTTTTTTTCAGGTTTCAGTGCCTAGGGGTGAAAATTAAGAATCAGAACAAAAAACGCACAGTTTTATATCATACAGAATGGAAATAAAAATTTCTATAAGGACAAAACCAAGAACAAACAACAAAAACAAAGGCTGTAGTTGTCACTTAATTAAAAAGGGTGCATTTGCCCAGAGATTGTGTTCTGTGATCACTCAGCACTTATTTCAGGTCCTCTGTACCCTGGAGGTTTGTGCTACGATAACAGGCATGCAGCTGGCCAAAGCAACGGGCACAAGGAAACCAATGATGCATTTTCTAGTAGAGGTATTGTATTAGGTCTCTCCAGACTGATCTATCTAAATCTATCTCTCACCTATCAAGATAAAGATTTTAAGGAATTTTCTAGGAACAGTGTGTGTTATATGGGTATCCTTATAATCACATATCCAATTCATCCTAGGGAAGAATTAGGAACTACAATAGTCATATTTTCCTTGAGAATAATGTAAACTCAAAATACATGATTGTGGGCTTCCCTGGTGGCGCAGTGGTTGAGAGTCCGCCTGCCGATGCACAGGACATGGGTTCGTGCCCCGGTCCGGGAAGATTCCACATGCCGCGGAGCGGCTGGGCCCGTGAGCCATGGCCGCTGAGCCTGTGCGTCTGGAGCCTGTGCTCCACAACGGGAGAGGCCACAACAGTGAGAGGCCTGTGTACCGCAAAAACAAAAAATAAAAATCAAAAACCCACATGATTGTAATTTTGTAGGATGTCATATAGACAATTGAAAAACAATGAACAGGGATAATCAAGGCAAATATTTAAGGCAATTTACATTGTCTCCCTAGGTCTCCTCTTCCATCCATGTCCATCCTTCCCACCTGTTGAATTCCCATTTTATCCTCCAGTTCCACCTCCCAGCAGCATCAGCTTTTTCCTCAGACTTCTTTATCAAAAGTTGCCTTCAGAGACTTCATTTATATGAAAAGGGCAATTACAATAAAGACTTAGAGGGTTGCATCCCTCTATGGTATGAGAGATCAATCTTAAGCTAAAGGAATGAGTTTTGAAAATAACTCAGTGTTAAAAGAACTAAACAGTGTTGTTTCCCTGTGGTTTTGCTGGATTTCCTAGGAAAATATTTGTATTTTGTACCCATTTTGGTTCAACCAATGAGTACGACTTTGCGCCAGAAGTGAAACAGAATTGAAATAGCATTGTGAGGTAGAATTGTTTCAGTAAATCGATGTGGTTTTCCCCAATTTAGGATTTGGTTTTTATTCTTTTTAAATAGAATTTATAAATTATATAAAATATATTAAGCATAATATCGGTATATAATAAATTAGTTAATTTTAATTGTATTGTTTTCATCCTTCCTTCTTCTGCAAGGGAATTAGCTGATAGCAGTCCTTAATTTTGACTTTACAAAACTATCACCAAATTTTGTCACTGTCTAGAATTACTTCCAGTGACTATTTAGTGCATCTATACTGGCGCTCCAAGTCAGAATAATAGGATTTAGGTAGAATGCCAATATACTCCTCAGTCTTTCAGTGTGACAGCAAAATCCCTGAGCAATTCCCATTGGTACCAGAATATGTGATCTTGCTATCCATTAGAATTTTCTATTTCCTAAATATTCAGTGCATTTCACACCACTATGTCTCTGCATGAATTATTTCTTCTTAAAATGATAGACTTCTCCTGGAGAAGACATCCTGCCTTAACCTAAATAATACCACTAGCAAGATTTCAAAAGACAACTCATTTTATTATTAAACAACCTAATGCTAAAACATAGTTTCCCTTAAGATGAAATATGCACCCCTCTCATAAATCTGTATGGATCCCTTCTGAAGAAACAAAATCCTTGTTTATTGATTATAGTTATGTATTCATATATCTACTTTTCTTCTTTTTTTTTATTTTGGGCTAAACCTCATTGTTTCTTGACCCCCTTATAATTCTAATTATTCTCCAAATGCACTTAACTTTTTAAAATCCATCTTAAAATTAAAGTAAAATGAAAATAAAACTTAAGGTTAGTGAATAAGACAGTTAAATTGTAACACTAGAGGCTACTATGGCATTGTGAAAAAATCTTGGTCTTTATAGTTATACAAACTTAGTTTATATCCCAGATTTGCAACTTACTGGCTCTGAGCAATTGACTTAAAGTCATCTGTAAAATGATGAGAGCGATATGTCAACTATAATGGTTATTATGAAAATAAAATGTAATAATCCATGTAAAGCCCTGGTACATAGGAAGTACTCAATTATCTTTATCAATTCCTCCATTTACTTGCTCCTTTACCAAGGAGAATTTACTTCTGTATTGTAAAATAACTATTCTCCTAAATGTTTTACATGCCATTGTGTTTTATTGAAACATATTAATTTTCTTAACTTTTTATATTGAAAAAATTTTAGATTTACAGAAGAGTTATAGTGCAGAGAGTTCTCATATGCCCCACATACACTTTTTCCAATGCTGACATCTTATATAACTATGGTACATTTATCAAAACTAAGAAATTAACATTCATATAACACTATTAACTAAACTACAGACTTTATTCATATGTCACCATTTTCCACTAAAATCTTTATCCTGTTCCAAGATTTAGTTCAGGACTCCATGATATATTCAGCATGTATTAATTTTTTAAAATTCAGATCCCAATCTCTTTTATGATATTCTAAAGAGCCAGTTTTTAACTGCTCTGGACCTATTTCAAGGTTTTATTTTTACTCTTATATTTTACTTTGGTTTATGTCCACCATTTCTATATATATATATATATATATATATTTTTTTTTTTTTTTTTTTTTTTTTGGTGGTACGCAAGCCTCTCACTGTTGTGGCCTCTCCCGTTGCGGAGCACAGGCTCTGGACGCGCAGGCTCAGTGGCCATGGCTCACGGGCCCAGCCGCTCCGTGGCATGTGGGATCCTCCCGGACCAGGGCACGAACCCGTGTCCCCTGCTTCGGCAGGCGGACTCTCAACCACTGAGCCACCAGGGAAGCCCTATATGTTATTTTTAATCTTGATTCTATCACATGTGGCATTAGCTAAGCAGCTTGACATTGTGTCATCATGCTGTTTTTTTTAATTGTTTTTTATGTCTTTGCTCAAATCATTGATAAAAAGTTTGAATATGATGGGACCCAAAAATGACTCTGTAAAACATCTCTTGTGAACAAACTGAGCCACTGAACTATCTCAAACTAATCAGCTTCAGCACAGAAAAACAAATAAACAAAATGAAAAGGCAACCTATGGAATGGGAGAAAATATTTGCAAGTCATATATCCAATAAGTTGTTAATACCCAAAATATACAAGAAACTCATACAACTCAATAGACAAAAAAAACCCCAATAAAAACAACAAAAAAATCTACAAACCCAAATTGACCAATTAAATAATGGCAAAAGATCTTAAACATTTTACCAGAGAAAACATACAAATGGCTGACAGGTACATGAAAATGTGCTCAACATCATTAATCATCGGGGAATGGAAATTAAAACCACAATGAGACATCTCTTTACACTTCTTAGGATGTCTGTTATAAAAAAGGCTAGAGATAACAAATGCTGGTGAGGATGTGGGGAAAAGAGAACCTTTGTGCACTATTGGTGGAAATCTAAATTGGTGCAGCCACTATGAAAAACAGCAGGAGGTTCCTCAAAAAGTTACAAACAGTACTACCATCTGATCCAGCAATTCCACTTCTAAGTATATATCCAAAGGAAACTAATCATTGTCTCAAGGAGATACCTGTACTCCCATATTCATAATAGCATTTTTCACAGTAGCTGAAGTATGGAAACCACCTGAGTGTCCATTGACAGATGAATGGATCAAGAAAATGTTGGGAGAAATGTTAGAATGTCAAGCAAATTGAGGCTATTAGGATGATAATTTTGAATGTCAAATCTGATCATCTCAAAGAGTTGACATTGTTTATCCAAGATTAGAGACAGATCAAGGGACCTAGGGGCAGTAATCATCTTCTTAAGTTTTCTCCAGCCATAGATAGACATTCTAACCAACACTGCTTTATAGACAAGGGTCTCCAAGTCTGCATACTATTCAACTGATATTCTTTATAATAAGATATTCTTTATAATGTAATCTGATATGGTTAGATGAAAATCTTCACACCTATTCAGATTTAGCAAACTTCATTGATTTCTCAGCAGAGTCTGCATTTCTTTAGCTTTAGGCAACAATTCTATATTCATTTTAATGGCATCCCATTGAATCTTGACTATCGCTCATATTTTTTCTTCCTCTGAAATCACAACTCTAAAGTTCTGCTAATCACAACTCTAAAGTTCTGCTAGTGAAACTTTCATAAACATATAAACTATTCTAGAATTTTCTCAGAATCTACCTGTCATTTCTGGCTTCTATTCCTGCCTTCATTTTGAAAGCATTTAACCATCATTAGTCTTATGGCATATTTTCCTTTTATTATGAGTTTGTTAGGATTACTGACAGGTGTTCTGAAATTACATCTATGAATTCATTTGATATTGTAAGATAAATTTTCTGAGTTTAGTGTCCTAATCTTATTTAGACAATTACATGTGTTCTCATCCTTTCCTCACCCAACTTTTACCTCTAATTTTTAACTCTCTCTAATTCTTAGGGTTTAAATGTTATATGATAAATATAAGTTAAACCAACAAAAAAACAAATAATGCAAAAGGACTTTTGTTACTAAACAAACAAAAAAATCCTTAAACATATTGCAAGCTATAAGTATATGTTATTTAAGCTCAAGAAAGGACATCATGTTGTTATTCATATGAAACCTTTAGGTATCCTGCCATAATGACATGGAAATATTAATCTGTCCCAGAAAGCAATTTTCTTTTCTTATGAACAAGAGTAATTTGTGACCCATTAGTAAAGAAGGGGAAATTATTTTAATGATAGTAATCATGAAACAAATTTTAATGCTAGTGTACTTACAAATAGTCAATATTCTGGTCTACAAAAAAGTTTCATCATGATTATATGCAAAGCGCAACATCTCTATGCTTGCCATGGAGAGTGCAAGTATAACAGATGATAGCATACAATTCCTAAAATATATTATTTATAGTAAATTAGTAAAAGAAGAATGAGTTATTATACATATTGTTACTCAAACTAGGTTTAACATATGTATATATGTTTTATCACCAAATAGAAACATGGTTTTAGTCATAATTAATAGCCTAAGTATGTTAAGATATTTTTACCAAATTAACATTACTAAATAAAGCAAATTTTCATAAACTGTGTATGTGCATACTGTGAGAATTGCAAATGACACCATTTTTGAGAACTTAATTTGGCACTTATATTAGGAAAAAATACACTTGAAACACCTAATGTTTGGCACCCTATGGTGAACTTTTGCTGAGATCTGATAATGCTGGGCACCAGCAGCCTCTTGGAGTGGGAGCACATCACAGTGTCACACAGCACTCCAAGCCTCCAGGCCTCTGAAGGCCTGTTTCTTTGGTTCAGCATTTCTGCACTAGGATGGCCCAAGAACATGAAGTTGAGGATACCCTTCAATCACTGGGTCCTCTGCTTTATTATTTTGCAAACACAATAGCTCTTTGCTCCTTCAGTATTATCTTCTACATTGTATTTATATCTAAATGTCTTCCATTTCTTGAAGCTCTGGGAAAGAGAAAGTGATTCAGGTACTATATCTTTTTACAGATTGCTTTCTGATAAATACCAATGTGATTGGCAAAAACAAATGTGAAGTATAAATGTATTTGTCTTTCACAGTTTTCAATTTTAAATTGAAGTATCAATATTTAATTTTCTTACAAGTTTTCTGGTGTGTTGTATTAAGTACAGTTCTAATTTTATTTTATTTTTTAAAGTTTTCTCAACATTTTATTAAGTGCATATTTCATAATACATATTTGAAAACTGCCATTTTAAACACAGAGTCTACTGAAGTGTATACATCATTTTAAGAGAAATAACTGACTTTCATATTAAAAATAATTCTCTCTTTTGGATGGATTATGGAGACTTTTTCTCATCTTTATATTTTCCTCATTGAACTTATTTTTATAATTAATGAGTAGCCCATTGTCTTTAGAAGTGGATTTATACTGTAACATTTAATTTTTAATGTAGGATCTCATTCTTATAAGATTTGTGCTGAGGTAAATCTAATCAGGCAGAAGTAAGAACATATAAACAAAAGTCCTTTATCAGGACCAAATTACTATAAGATAACTCTATCCTAAAATTCGACAGTCTAAAACTATAGATGTTCAAAAGGAGCAATATAATAGAATCAGTCATTTTAATACTTCTTGCCATATATGAAATACATTTCAAATTTCAATATTCTTGTCAGATATAAATAAATTAAAAATTTTTATAACATAAGCCAATAAGAAAAATAACATACTACTTTAAAATACACGTAATTTTTCAGAAATGCTTTTGAGTTAAATATTAAACTTAATATATTTTTGAAAAATGTGTGTGAAAACAGCTAATTAGATAATTATAGAATTTTTAAACTTTTTTTAAGCTTTGAATGTACAGAATTTTGATGAAACCATCTATAGAAAACCATCTTACACTGTTTTAAATTGATTAAAAAAATAATGATACGGGACTACCTCATTTCTCAAATGCATATTGATGTTATATTAAGTGTTTGAAAATAGTTTGATTTCCTCAATAATCTAAGCCAGAAAATGTGCTGTATCAACGTTTTTTAAATGTCCAGGCAATATTTTCAGCTAGCAAGTATATCTCACTCCCCAACTCCCACCCCAAGAATAGACAGTTATACTGACATTACAAGGTCTTAATTCAGTGAGTTAGAATTAATAATGTTCCACTGTATCTTGTAATTGGTGGAAATCTGTTTACTTCTACTCTGCACTCCCTTTGTGCTTAAATGTTCTGTTGACTTCACGATGAACTTCGAGGTGAACTTCAGAGGTTCAGTGAGAGGTTTATTCATTTTGGCAGAAAAAAGGGCTGACTCTATACATAGCTAACTTTTAAACTACATTCCTGTACCTTGCAAAACTACCAACATTTTCTCCACAACTGGCTATTTTCCATTTTTGATACGATGAGAGCCAAAACAAGAGTTAGTTAAGAAACCAGAATTCTTTTCAGCTCTGGAAATTAAAAAAAAACCTCTAGGAGAAAATTTTGGTTGTATGCTCACTGTATTGATTCTCCAACCTAATTTCATTTTAAGGTAGAAATTGGATTATCTTTGTTTTTTCTTCCTTTGAAAGCTGTTGAACTCACTATAAATACAAAAATCTATTTAATTTACCTATACTAATCAAGTAAGTGATCTTTCTATTGGTATTTGAGGAAGGAAGATCAAGTGTAATTCCCAGTGTCATATATACACAGAGCTGTATATCACTTTGGGATGCCAATTTCAAGACTTGAGGCACAGTATGCTTTCACTCATCCTTGGCCTCTACTTATTAGACAAGTTAAGTGCAGCCCAAATTTGAAAGCCTGGGGATAAACTATTGTCTTTCCATTTTATTTATGGACACGTTTAGTAAAACATGAACTTTTCCCCTGAATGTTTGAAATATGGTAGTTTTAACACACCCTGTGTCTACTACCTTCTTCTTCTTATGCATATTCTCATGAAACATTACCATCTGAAAACTTTAGGGGGAAATTTGTAGATTCCAGTAAATAATTGTGTAATTCAGTTAATAAAGCCAAAATATTCATATTAAATTAGGAAACTTAGTTTTCTTATATTTGGATATTTTAAGCAATGGAGAGAACAATATTGTCCTCAATCTCTGATTACTATTTCTAGAACCTAATATAGAATTCTGAACTCTAGACCCATTAACATGTGAAGTATTCTATGAGGGTATTGCTGTGAAAATTAAATGTAGCTGATCATTGTAATGCTTTTAAATGCTCTGCCATTCTTAATTCACATCAATCAATTGCAATCATTAATCATGTTGAATGCAGTGGTTTGGGTGAACACTTAATATTGATTCTAGCTTAAATTTCACTGCAATTATAACTTAATGGTAAGTAGTATGTGTAATATTTAAATATAATCTAGTTTAAAGTGTCAATGAAGTGACAGCAGCAAGAAAGGACAAGTCCTGTGACCCAGACAGAAATTATAAGTAATTTTTTTCTTAAATGGAGAAGGAAAGAAGCCAATGGATCAAAAGATCAAGAGGAAGGGGATGTTTGATGGTACATGTTAAGTACAGTGTTTAGCTATGCTAACACTAGCATATTTACAGAGGTGCTCTAAGACACAAATGGAAAAACAAGTGCACCAACAAACAGAACAGGAGTCATTCAGGTGTTAGAAGATGACAGATTTCAAAGGCCTGGGCATTTTCTGCTAAAATTCAAGATTGCCTTCCTAAATGGAAAGTCCAGACACTTATTTATTAAAAAATCCTACATTTAAAAAAGAAAACTGGTCACAATTTATCTCCTGCTCCAAATATATTACTCAGGTTTCCCTGAGACAACAAGTCAACCAGCTTTGTTCAAGTCCCTTAATTACACTGATTCTAACTTTCCTCATCTGAAAATAAATGTTTTAATCAAATAATTCATAAGGCTTAAGGCATAGTTTCAGCAGTTTGAGTTGATAATATACATACATATAGACTTATTTGAAGGGATACTCTAAGGAGTGATGCTCAGAATGTGGCTCCCTGACCAGCAGAACTGGCATCACCTGGGAACTTGTTAGCAATGCAGATTATCAGGCCACACCTCCTACATGCCAAATTGGACAGGTGATTCTGACACAGGCTGAAGTTTGAGAAGTATTGCTTTCAGGCATGGTATGCTTCTATGTTAGTTAGGAACAGGAGGAATCAAATGCAAAATGGTTAACTTCTCTCTCCAAAATCCCACCAAATTGACAATATTTAAGAGGAAAATAACAAACAGAACAAGTAACTAAATACTCAGCAATATCAACATTCTGGGAAGTTATCAACTTACTATATCTGTGAGCAATTTCTTGGAAAAAAAATATAGATAAAATCAAAATGATGCCAAAATCCAATGGATTTGAGGAATTATTTACCAAGTATAATTAAAATAGTAAACTTTAAAACAAGTTAGTTTCTTTTTCTGAAGAACTGAAAAATCTAAACAACAAGATTCTTGTGTTGGGACCAGGGATAATAAAAGTGCTAATGGGAAGTTGATCCAATTATTATTTAAAGGCTGAGGAAGAGCTGATCAGTCCCATTTTCAGATGAAGAGCCATAGAAAGAGCTGTGAAATAGTTTTGACATTGGAAATGGTCAGAGATCCAGAGACTTCTGAATGTGCTCCAAGTAATATTAAGCATTATGGAAAGAAGAAAATATATTCCCAAGTGGGAAAACATACTGCCAACCTGAATTGAATGTGTAATCCCTTCTATCTCCAACCACACACTTATGCATAAATTCATCAAAGCCACCATTGTCATGCATTAATCAGATGTGACATGTACATGCAGAAGAAGTGACAGGTGCATAGGCTACTAATACCACTACTACCAGCTATATATATACACATACTCAAATCCTAAGTATTTTAAGAAATCTAACTGCATAAGAAAAGGCAAAAAAAGGAAAAATAAAAAGTAAACACACACACATACATACAAACCAATACTAGGATGACTAAACTCCGATGGAGAAAGGTAATACAGGGGCAAAATTTATCAGACTTCATCTCATAAAGCTACAGAAATAAAAATATATAAATAATATATTAAAAGAAAATTATATGCTTAAAGAAGAAATTAATAAATTACATATCAAAACTCTAGATTTGAGCAATAAAACAAATACCTCATCCTTTGCAAATATCTACAAGGACAATATAGTCTTGAAGGCTGAAGATATTAAAAGAATTAAGGAAGCATGACTAGAACCTGATGAGAGTCAGAAAATAAATATAAATAAGAGGATATTAATTTATAAAAGAACTATAATCAAATTATATCAATAATTTTGAGAGTCCAGCTGAAACGATTAATTTTCTAAGAAGGATTATGTAACTTGCTAAAGTCACACAGTTTAGTGATGGATTCAGTTTGGTCTGAATATAAAGTTTTTCCTATCAATGTCTACCACACCATCCCTATCCTTTTTCTGGTACTGTTAGAGATGATTTTGATCAGGCATCCATCTTATTTCACAAGGCCAAATATTTCAGGGGAAGCAGGCTACCTTAATAACCATAGAGGGAGAATCACATGGGTTTAATCCATTTTTAGTACCATGTATTAAACCAACCATCCTTTTCCCTCTAACTTGAAATAGCAGCTTTGTAATTTTTTACTATCTCACATATATGCAGATCTATTTCTGAAATCTCTTATTTTATTATTTTATTGATCAATTTGGATATTCCCTGTATTAATACAATATTCTTTAGAAAACAGAACCTTTTTACTAAGTTTTAGTATGTGGTAATAAAACTCCCAGCTTACTTTTCTCATTTTATACTAATCATTTTAAAGAAGTAATAACTTTGACCTCAGTAAATATATTTTCATAATTTGCCTTTAAAATCCCTGAAATAGGGCTTCTCTGGTGGCGCAGCGATTGAGAGTCCGCCTGCCAATGCAGGGGACACGGGTTCATGCCCCAGTCCGGGAAGATCCCACACGCCGCGGAGCGGCTGGGCCTGTGAGCCATGGCTGCTGAGCCTGAGCATCCGGAGCCTGTGCTTCGCAACGGGAGAGGCCACAACAGTGAGTGGCCCGCGTACTGGAAAAAAAAAAAATCCCTGAAATAACTATTCATTTGAAGATTCTTGAAACTTGTAATTCTACCAATTTTTGCTTTATGTAATGTTTCTTTTACCATTTACCTACCTATATTCCTATTATTCCAAATAATTTTAGAACAAAGGAAAATGAAGTTGTTTTAAATAACATGGAGGGTTGTCAAAAGTTGAATTATTTCCTTATTTTAATATTATTTTTGTTTGCATTCATCATGTTTAAAAAACTATTTTGATAATTCCCTGTGTGTGCTAGAATGTTCATGTTTCCTTATCTTTATTATTTATTCCTCAGTGTATTTAGAATATAATATTTCTCCCATTTTAGATGAAGTAAAAAAATACATTAAACACCTCATAAAGTCAATATCAAAAAAAACCCCAAAACCCAATCATAAATGTGCAGAAGACTTGAATAGATATTTCTCCAAAGAAGATATGCAGCTGGCCAACAGGCACATGAAAAGATGCTCAACATCTCTAATTAGAGAAATACTTATCAAAACCACAATGAGATACCATCTCACACCTGTCAGAGTGACTATCATCAAAAACTCTACAAGTAACAAGTGTTGGTGAGGATGTGGAGAAAAGGGAACCCTCATGCACTGTTGGTAGGAATGTAAATTGGTGAAACCACAATGGAAGTAGGGAGGGAGGTTCCTCAAAAAACTAAAAATAGAAAAACCATATGACCCAGCAATTCCACTCCTGGGTATATATCTGGAAAAAAATGAAAACACTAATTTGAAAAGATGAATGCATCTCAATGTTCATCCAGCACTATTTATAATAGCTAAAATATGGAAGCAACCAAAGTGTCCATCAACAGAGAAATGGATAAAGAATACGTGGATATATATGGAGACATATGCGCACACACACACACACACACACACACACACACACAAAATGGAATATTACTCAACCATAAAAAAATGAAATTCTGCCATTTGCAGCAACATGGATGGACCCAGAGAATATTATGCTTAGTAAAATAAGTAAGACAAAAACAAATACTGTATGATATCACTTATATGTGTAATCTAAAAAAACAATACAAATTAATGTATATGCAAAACAGACTCATAGATATAGAAAACAAACCAGCAGTTACCAGTGAAGAGAGGGAAGGGAGGAGGGGCATGTTAGGGGTAGGGGGTTAAGAGATACAAACTATTATGTATAAAATAGACAAGCAACAAGGATATACTGTATGGCACAGGGAATTATAGCCATTATCTTGCAATAATGTAACAGGGAAGAACAAAATCTGACTCCATGCTGGATCTGTTTCTTTTACATTAACTTTTTCTCTCCATTGTTATTTTGTTACTATAATCACTAAAAGGATGTTGTCTATAGCTATTGGCATACATAATGGCCTCCCTCGGGGAACCCTGCCCCTCTGCCTAAATGTTAAACTAAAGGGCCTTTGTTCAGCTCACAGGGAAACATTCTGACCCTGCCCACCTGTGAATGGCTGCAAGCAAGAAGAAATTAACACATCCCTTCCCAGAGGCTGGCCAAATCAGGAGACGCTTTGCAAGACTTATGGCCTTTTCACTTTACTTCTTCACCTCCTCCCCCCTCTCTGTTCTATAAAAGAAACTAGCATCCAGACCCTAGTAAGATGGTACTCTAGGACATTAGTCTACCATGTTCTCAGACGTCTGACTTTCTGAATAAAGTCACTATTCCTTGCCTCAACACCATGTCTCCCAATTTATTGGTCTGTCATGCAGCGAGCAGAGCAAGCTTGGACTCAGTAACAATAACTTTTAATGGATTATAAACTGTAAAAATACTGAATCACTATACTGTACAAATGAAACTAATATAATATTGTAAATCAACTATACTTCAATAAAAAAAACACATGAAGACATGCTAGTCTTCTGAGAATCATTCCACTTAAAATTTTCAGTACCTTGAATTTGTAAAGCTATTTCTAAAATACTAAGATGTAAAGATATCTTTTAAAATGTGTAGAAGTTTAGTCTATTAGAAAAAATATGCAATTTAGATGAGATGGTTAATACCTCTAGAGACCAATAGTCCATTCCAGACTGTATACCACTCTGCCTTTGTGCAGACTTTGGGGAGAGTCTAGAGAGCAGGGAGCAGAGCCTCTGGGTGGTTTGTCCCTGTCAAGACCATTAGACATAGATTGGAGATCAGAAACAGGACTTCAGTTAAGCAAGAAAATGACTGGCAAAAAAAATGAAGGACCCCAGCTGCAGAGAGATTTGGGAGCTAGGTGAATTTCTAAAACGAGAACTCAGAACAAGAACAAGAATGATACCATTTGAATAACTCAGGATACATAAAAACTGGGGAAAACCTGTTTGGAAACTCAATCATTAAGAGCCTCAGCAGAGTTGACTTGTATCTTTGAGTATAATGCGGAAGTCCCAAGACTAATTTAATTAACTCCCAGTGATTCTAAGCCCTCCTGGTTGTGCATGTGTTAGCAGTAGTGTGGGAATAAAGGGAATTGATGGTAAAGCAGACAAATGGAATTGAATATACTCATTTTGATTTAACATTCATTAAGTTGGCTTGAAAACTGGGTCAAAGCAGATTTTGCAAATTAAGAGATCAATAGCTCAATTATAGCAGAGCTGGAGAAGGCAGATCTAAAGAAGTTAGGTAGTGAAGAACAAGGAGAGGCTGAATGGCACCGTTATACTTTGCGTCTTCAGTAAACTGGCTATTTTGCTCACTGCTTGCTGTTCAAATGAAGGGATTCATCATGAAGTTGATCTGACTCTAGTGTAAATGTATTAAAAATATTGATTCATTTAATTCATTTTTTCTCCAATATAAATATCTATGGTTAAGCTGTCTTATACTTAGTTTACTAGGCTGACTGATTTTAAATTTTTCATTTAAAAAAAACACAAAACTTTAAATGCCAAAGTATATTTCTAGGAGTAGAAAATCCCATTGACTTTGAATAAATTTGGATCAAGTAGGTGAGGAAAAGACAATGCTCAAATATACAAAGTAACTGCTTCAACAAGAACAAAAAGGATTATACAGATTTAGCCTCAGTACTTGAATCTTTCCAATTCAATCACGTTAGAATAGTTATGTACAATGCAGCCTACATGAAAGTGGTCTAACTGTGAATATAATGTTGTGTTCTTAATTCTTTGTTAATCTACTTCATTTTCTCCTGCGACACAATACCCCGTGCTCACAAATTTGCACTTGAATCAGAAAGAACAACGTAAATTCCAGAACAGCATGTCTTCTTTCACATTTTGATATTATATTATCCAGTTCTTTGATGGGGCAGCATGGAGGGGGGAGCAGACTCACTGGGGAAATTTAAAATATATGACAGCACTTTTTAATACAAAGGTTCCCTGAATCCAGGCAAATTGGGACTTGCAGTTATCAACATCAGCTCACTGTTGGATGGATCTGCTGAGATGCTCTGGGTGGTCTTTATGAACTTCCTAGTGGGCAGCTTGTTAGGCTAAAGGCAGAGAAATAGCACTTAAAGGATTTTGAAATTATCAGGAAGATAAAAAGATATGAGAGAACACCAGCCAAGGGCAGTACTGTGGTTTACAGTTTGGAGCAGGATACCAAGGAACTTATTTGGAGAAAAGACCAAGAAATAGGATCAGGGAAAGGAGATTTCTGTATTTAAATTTATTCTCATTTTTTTCTGTAACTCTTAAATCTCCAGACTCACATGATTATTCTGTTTAGTGCTTCCCGAACCTTACAAAACGCAAGAATCCACTTTTGTCTTACCTTAACCTACTCCAATCCCATCCACATTATAAGTGCAGAAGCAGAGAACAGTTTTTTTCCAAGAATGTGCATCATCAGTTCTCAGATTCGATGTGTAAACACATGGCCCCCTGGGAGATGCCTGTACAGTTCAGCAAGTCTAGAGGCCAGACGCACAGCTGGAATATTACCTGTCTACTACCTCCTGTGCTAACGTGCCCATTAAATGAATATTATTAAACACAGGACAGAATAAAGCTAATTTCCCCCCTCAATTTTAACCTGTGATTTCTTAATATAAAATGAAGAGAAACTTGTGTCCTGGCATGAGTGAAATAGAAAGAATACTTCAATTCTGTATGAATGATCAAAGTCTACATCCTTGAATAAAAATCAGAGAACCAGTATTTTAGTTCATTCTATGCAGAAAGAAATCCAGATATTTAAAAATATAAGAAGTTAAGAAAAGACATTTTATAGAAATATGTTATATTGAACAACACTGACTAATTAGTAATGGTTTCCAAATATTCCTTCTGTACCTTGCATTTAACTAAGATATTACTGGTTGACACTGAGTAAGATTGTAATGGTTAATAAGATTTTTTTTGTTGTTTTCAAATATCTAATATTTATGATCTCTCTCAGAGTGACACTGACAGTGCTAAACATATAACTTAATATCAAAAGATAAGAGAATAATGTAAAATGAAAAATGGAGTATAATGCAAAGAAAAATGGACTGACATGAGAACAGAGGAATTCTACTTGTGATGAAGCAACTCAGTGGTTTTATTAAGTTGGAAAAGTTATGTAACCTCAGGTTCCTTATCTGTAAAATGCGGATATTAAGATCTGACCTGTCCATCTCATGGGGTCATGTGAAAATAAACAGATAATAAATGTTTAAAACAAAAATGAATTTTAAAGATGCAAGATATTATAAAACAGAGCTAGGATATGGAAGGAGGTCAATGTGTTTAGTCTGGTGAGCTTTTTTACAAATGTTAAGCTTTATAAACTCATTTAAGGGAGGAGGAAACAGCAATGCTGATCTTAAAAGTACTAATTCCATTCTTGAATTTTCCACATGCAGTATACAAAGACTATTGAGACAGTTCAGACAGCTGACTCAATTACTTGCTCTTCTGTCAAAAAAGGTACACTCTACCTGATTTCAGGATGCTCATATTTCTGAATTGAAAGAAAGGCTTTGATGACATCCATGTTAGACGTGTGCTTTGCTGAAGCCTAGACAATGCCATGGTTATCAGAAACCAATGAAATTCAATGGGTCAAATATTTTTTTCTTCTTTTTTTCCTATATGAATTGCCCTTTTAAAGATAGCTTATTATTAAACATTTTTTCATATTTTTATGCAACATTTATAATTGCATCCTGAAATTTTGAGACCACTATTTTATATATTTCAGGTAAATGTTATTTTTGAAAATTATTATCTTTATTGTTGGGAAGGAGTAGACAGCTTACTTGTAGAAATTCTTACCTGGTACAGTGTTCCTATATAAAAAAGTACATATAAGTAGTATAAATATTATACACATTTAATACACACACATACACACATAATAAAATACCTAATGTTTACCAGGCATTTTCTATGTGCATGGGGATATCCTTGTATTTTATAAGTATTATCTCATTTAATCCTCATCACATAAAAAGATCCTGTTTTTTCCTATTGTGCATATGAAATCAAGCACAGAAAAGTCAAGTGGCTTGCCCAATATTGCACAGCAAGTAAATGGCAGAGTCAAGATGAAACTCAGGCAGTGCACCATCAGAGCCTACACTCTTAAATCCCTCCACTGTGTGGCCTCATCAAATAATCTTTTCATAAACCACAAACTTTAAGACAGACCTCCAGTGTATTTAAGATAGGAGTGGGGTTGTGCTTTTGGGTCCTGGAACATGAAAGTGAGCTGGTTATACCAACCTGAATGGGCTGAACTCACCTACACATCCCAGTACTCCTGCGACTGAAAATGTTTCCCTTCCCTTAAGGAGCAAGTCCCCACAGACTCCCTATCTCATATTTATGTAAAAACTACTCATTCCAGACAGCGTCAGAAGACTTCTTCAATGGCAGGCACTCTCGGAACAGTGTCTTTTCCCTGAGTTTATCACAGGAACATGTTGGAAAATTTGTATCAAGAGTAAAATCAGAGGCTGATATTAGAGTTGGTAAAGGTTAGCCTTTGGCAGAATTGTGAAATAGGTTAAATGTGCCTGAGGCATTTTTCCTCTTTCATGATTAGTTCTCAACCCTCTCATTTGATTCTCATGACCCTACTGGGATGATAATTAATTATTTGTTTGATTTTCTACTTACTGCTTAACTCTGCTTAAAAGCTATAATTTTCATATGTGCGGGAACCATACTTGCCTGTTTTGCTATTTTATCCTAGCCCCTAATATGGTACCAGATCATGGAATATGCTGGCCATTTATTGAATGAGGAATAAAATGTTTACTAAAAAAGATCTTGACCCCTTTCTTGCATCGGTATATGGCACAAAAATTAGTTGCTTATTTACTATCTCTTAACTGAATGGATGAAAAAAATGACTAAGGGAAGTGGTTAAGATATGAATCGTTCTGGGATTGAAATTCCAAAGAAAATTCTCCAAGACTTACCATAGGAGAGAGGAAGAAGTGAGACCTTTTAATACACTGCATATTAATAAGAACTGCAAAACTTCCCATAGTATCTCTTCCTTCTTTGCAGCAAGCCTCAGGTTTCAACTTGCTCTCTCTACTTTCATGTTTACATTATCTATTTGATCTCTTGTGAATTGTGTCTCCATGTGACTGGTGGTGGAATAGATGCTATTTTTCTTTCTTCTTTCCTTTCTATCTGTGTATGATAGACACAAGTCCTAATAATTTTAATCCCTTGAGAAATTTACTGATGAGGGAAAGAAAACAACACATTGAGAATACATTTTACAATCTTGGGATATTTTGACTGTTTTAGTCCCCAGACCATAGCTCTAAACTCTTCAGTATGGAAGCGATAATAATCAACGATTGCTAATATTTATTGAATACTTGTTACATATTCCATTCACTTGACACTTTAAACTTGCTTGCCATTTAGTCTCAAAAGGATCTGGATTTACAAATTAGTAAGTAAACTGAGGTTCAAAAATTTAATAGGCTATTTCTAAAGATCATTCACCTCCTAAATGACAGAAATAGATATGAAATCCTGATCTCTGTTGTTCCAAAGCTTTTGTTGTTGCTGACCAAATACTGAATTAAGATAAAATAGTGTTGGCTTCTGATCTCAAGGTAAAAAATATTATTTATAAGGATATCCAGAATTTGTTAAACTTCTCTTCATGCACATTTGGTGACTTCTTCCTGTCTCTTTAGTATACACAGCAGTAGCTCAGAAAATAAAGTCTCTAAAATGAAAGAATACCTGTAGTCCCCTAGTGGCCTATGGATATTATCCACTTCATAGTGAGCTGGAATGCCTTGTGAACAATGCTTCATGTAACTGATGCCCCACCAAGAGAGACCCATGTGCAAACAGCAGAGAAATCTCTACTTAGTATGACTTGAGACTTGAGGGATATTATACCATTTTTTTAGAGCACTTTTTCCTCCAGTATCCATCAGTGGTATGGAGGTCACTTCCTCAATTGTATATCACTGTATTCCCTTTCCTTGCTAGACAAAATTCATCTGATGAGGGGAAAAGCGTAGGTTTGGGAAAATGCTAAGTTAAGAACAATAACAAAAAGAAAAAATAAAGTGACTGACAGAGTAATGAGTAACAAGGAGAAAGTTACAAATCAATGTTTTTTTCATTTATTGGTTCACTTAAAACATGTTTATGGAGAGGTCACTGTGGGACAGGGACTGCGTCTAATATTGCCTATTCAAAGACAATAAGACTGTCCCTACCATTAAGATCCTTACAATCTTGGGACTTCCCTGGCCTTCCACTGCAGGGGGTGTGGGTTCAATCCCTGGTCAGGGAGCTAAGATCTCACAAGCCTCGTGGCCAAAAAACCCAAAACATAAAACAGAAGCAATATTGTAAGAAATTCAATAAAGACTTTAAAAATGGTCCATATCAAAAAAATCTCTAAAAGAAGGAAAAGACCAGCTCAGTCAGTAATACTTATTTACTAATAATAGCTCTAGTCAATGAAATTGTAAGGGATAGCACATTATAAAAAGAAAAAAAAATCCTTACAGTCTGCCTTGGTCATTTTGCACTTCCATAATAAAAATACCGTAATATGAGTGGCTTAAACACCAAACATTTATTTCTCACATTTCTGGAGACTGGGAAGTCCAAGATCAAGGCAACAGCAGATTCATTGAGGACCTGATTCCTGACCTGTAGATGGCTGTCTTCTTTCTATGACCTCACACGGTGAAAAGCAGAGAGAGATTAAGCAAGCTCTCCTGGATCTATACTTATAAGGGCACTAATCTCATAATGAGGGCTCCACCCTCATGACCTAATTACCTCCAAAAGGCACCATGTCCAAATACTATCACATTGAGGATTGGGGTTTCATATGTGAATTTTGATCTGTCGGGAGGAGGTGCAAACCTATAGTCCATAGCACAGTCTAATAGGGAAGAGGAGATGGCAACAAAATTATAACACTGTGTGCTAAATACTATAACTTGTTCTGAAAAAGAAATGCAATGGGACCATAGAAGAATAAACTCCTAAATATGCCTGAGGGCATCAAAAAAGGCTACACAGATTAGATAAACTTTGATATTAGAGGATATCTAAGGAAGTTTGTTAGAAGCACAACTGGACAGAGAGAATTCCAGGCACAGTCAAAAGTTAGGAGAAAAGTCATGGCTGGACAGTCATGGATAGATAGATATTGCTGGGATATAAAGTGCAAGGCACAGTGAAGTGGAAGGTAAAGATGGAATAGCTAAAAACGATGCCAAATCATCAAAGGCATGTATGTATTGAAAAATATATTATCCAGAAATTTATAGGAAATAGTTGAAGTCACTGGCACCAAAATATTCCTTGCATTTTAGAACAGTATTCTGTCAATTGCAATGGAACACAATAGAAAGGATCAGGACCAAAAGTTGTGAACTTGGCTCTTAAGACAAAAGGGAGATGCAAGTAATGAAAAAAGTAGAATTGAATTATGGAGCAAACAACAATTGATGTGTTTTGATGAGGGTTTGGGAGCCTCAGGGAAGGTAATGTATGATCGTGCTTCCTCTCATGTGAGACGCTCACTCTAGTGACTACCCCTTTCTCCTCCAATGTTTTCTTTGTCAGGCCAGACCACCATCCTTCAGCTTCAAAACCTTGGCTGCTTTGATCAAAGTTGCCCTTCTTCTCTGAGTATTGCTCTACACTAAGAGCCACTTGGCCCAGGAAGTTATACTTCTCTCACCTTCCTGCTAAGTGCAGCCTTTAGTTCAAGACTGCCTGACATAGATGGTAGACTTGCTTCACGTTGGGAGTAATTTTGTGGTGCTATTTGTCCTCAAAAATTTTCCCATGGGGTCATACAGTAGCTAGTGTCTAGTTGAGATCACATTCTTCTTAGCCTGACATAAGACATCAGAGGTGACCCAAATTTTAGCCCTCAGTTTACTCTTCCCCTTTTTGCCCCTTCCCAAGGTAGAGACAATAAGAGAAAACTTGACAAGTCATAAATTAAGGAGCGTTCTGTCTTTAGAGAAGGTATCAGTCAGAGCACAAGGACCCTTAGGAAATATTTCAGTTGCTGCCTTGACCCTGGTTCCATAGCCGTCCTAGTTTGCAACTCTGGTCTTGACTTCATTAATTTACTAAACATTAACCTGTCTATTCTGTTGACATGACCTTGAACCCTATTCCTAACTATATCTCAGTCTGCCATGTACCTTGTTGTCGATAAACTTTTATATCAGCTATGCCCATAATACTGCTGACCCTCATCTCTGTTTGTCTAATCACATTTCACTAAAACTTTGCCAAAAGCATGCCTTGACACAAATTGATCCTGTGCACTTGTCTTGGGCTTATGCTCCATATTAGTCACCTCAGATTGCTAAAACAAGTTACTATACACTGTGTGGCTTATACAATAGATATTTATTTCTCACATTTCTGGAGTCTGGGAGAGTCTAAGATCAGGGTGCCAGTTGATTTGGTTTCTGGTGAGAGTCCGCTTCCTAAGTTAAAGATGGCTGCTTTGTTGCTGCATTCTCACGTGATAGAAAGAGAGAAATCTCTCTCTGTCTTTCTCTCTCTCTCTCTTTTTCTTTCTCTGTCACCCTTCTTATAATCCCATCATGAGGGTCCCACTTTCATGACACCATCTAACTGCCTGCCAAAAGCCCCATCTCCAAATACCATCACATTGAAGTTTATGGCTTCGACATATGCATTTTAGTGGGACACGATTCAGTCTATAGCAGATCCCCCCTAAGTTTGTCTTCAGATGTTGCAGCTAAGACTGGCTCTCCTTAAACAATACACTGTCACATGCACATTCATTTAACTCCCATGTATTTAGTACTTGCTCAATTAAGTCATTGTGTTAGCTGCCGGGGATATAGAAATGAGCCATATGAACAAGACTCACTTCTTGTCTTTAAAACAAGCCAAAACAAACCAAAACAATATAATTGGCCAACAAATAAGGGTTGGGAAATGAAGGAAAGGAAACATGTATTGAGCAGCGAACAGTTGAGTTTAGTGAATGAGCATGTGCTCTTCAGTCAGACTGCTTGGGTTGGAATCCTGATACCAACACTTAATAAATGTAATATGAGCAAATTATTTAACCTCTTGCTGCTTCAGGTCCTCTTCTCTAAAAAAAAGATAGTAAAACCTGTAGGATTTTAAGAATTGAGGAGGTATTTAGAAAAGTACCTGGTAGGAGTAAGCACTCAATATTGTTAGTCACTAGTAATAATATGTGCCATTTGCCATTCTCTATAGGCATTTATACCATTTAATCATGAAAAAGTCATACATGAAGACTACGGTTTTCCCATTTCACATGAAACCAACTTTTAAGGAACTTACATGATAAGTTGGAAGGTTGAAAATGGAGTTCATTTAAGAACTGATGAAAGCAGGGGAAGAAGTCAAAAGTATTTTGTAGGCCACAATTGGACAGAGTTGATGTCTGAATGAATCTAAAAGATGATATGTAAAGATTACTATGAGATTTCTGGGTAGACTACTAGAGGTGACAGTCTTAAATATTTTACCTAGGAATTCTCACACTGTAGTCAGGTAGATGTTATGCTTCAAGTAATTATTATGATTTAAATAAATAATGACTGTGATGGCCATGAGAGTTCACTTGCAGATGTTGAACTGCAGGGAACGAAATTAAATGATGGCCTCAGGTATTGTGCTTTGAATCTATTGCTTCTGAGGTAACATCTCCTCTCAGCCAAGGATGTGGTGCCACAGGAATGCTAAAGAAAACCCATTCTTGGGAGATACAAAACTGCTCTGACAGACAACTTTGGCTCAAGGACTCCCCATAACTTTGCCAAATCTTCCTTGGGCTGCCTGACAATCCAGGACAGTTCCATCCAACTTTCTCTCACGTCCTCCTTTACTTTTTATCAAATTTATGTCACAGTCTGATGGTCTCTCTGTGCCTTCCCCTGCTCATTTTGCTTTTCCCTGCAGATTTGGGAGAAGTTACTCCATCATCCCTGTGAGCCTTTCTTTCTAAAAGTAAACAAATCCCTTCTTCACAATCCAATCTTTTTTTTTTTTTAATTGAAGTATAGTTGATTTACAATGTTGTGTTAGTTTCTGGTGTACAGCAAAGTGATTCAGTTACACACACACATAGAATCTGTAATTAAAAAAAAAAACTCCCTGCAAACAAAAGTCCAGGACCAGATGGCTTCACTGGAGAATTCTGCCAAACCTACAAAGAAAAGCTTACACCCGTCCTTCTCAAACTCTTCCAAAAGACTGAAGAGGAGGGAACACTCCCAAAGTCATTCTATGAAGCCACCATCACCCTGGTATCAAACCCAACAAAGACATTACCAAAAGAGAAAATTACATGCCAATATCTTTGATGAATATACATGCAAAAATTCTCAAAAAAATATTAGCAAACCAAATCCAACAACACATAAAAAATATCATACATCACAATCAAGTTGGATTTATCCCAGGGTCAGAAGATGATCCACTATCCATTCTTAATTCCTTGAGCTTTCAGCTGCCAATTCAGATCTTGGTGGCATATGACCCAAACCTTCCCAGACAGAACACTTGATAGTCATGCCTTTCTCAGATTGGGGTTGCTCCACATGTTTGTTCACAATTACAATGGGACAAAAAAGTATCAGAAGGTACCCAAGTGGATCACCTGGGTTACACAAATATTCCTCCCAGTTCCCATTGTTTAAAAGCAGCCTTATCTCCTGCTGACTGGGGTCAATTACCTCTGAAAATATGGTGATTCCTGTTTTTGCCTGCTGGCCCTTGGGCACAAGGTGACTTAATTTATAGTTAACTGAGACTCTGGCTGTGTCTCTTGACAAGAGTTTGCCCTTTTGGGGGATCAGGACTTACAACTCTGTAGAAATCAGAGGTGTAGAGAGGAGAATCACAGTGAGTCACTGCAAGTGTTGGTAAATGGAGACATTCATGCTTCTATATCTTTGGTTCTGGACCTGTGCTTTTCCTTTTGCGGACACAGCATCATATGGAGGTCTTTGATTTAATAAATATATTGCATCCTGACAGATGATACCCCATCCTTTCATAGTGTTTCCTCCGAGCTGATCTTTCAGCTGCACCTTTAGAAAGCTATTCCTGCTTTCCTGAGGTTGGCTTTCAGTAGATAAAATGACACATGATATAACCAGTAGATTGCATTTTCTTGGGCCTAATCACAAAACTCCTTGGCTACCAAGTGGAGTGTGGCTGTGTTGTGTGGCATTTCCTCATCTTTGTAAATCAGGTATTCTGTAAGTCTTGGATGCCTGGTGCTGGCTGACACAACACACATACAAAATAGCTATCTATCCCTGTAAGGACAACTGCTGGAGCATTGGACCAGGATAAAAATGACCTGATATAGTCAACTTACACCAAATTGTCTTCTCAAGGAATAGTGCCATATTGGTGGCTCAACACTGGTCTGTGTTCTGATGCACTGGATATTCAGAAGGAGCTAGATTAGCCTTGCTAAGTGGAAGTATATTCTATTGGACCCATACGTAATCTCCATCTGTGCTGTCTGAGCCATTTGTTCATGTGCCTATTGTGCTAATTTTGGCAAAGTCTGCTTTATATCAACTGGCTGAGAGCATTTGTCTACTTGCTTCTTCAGTTCCTCTTCTATTATGGATGGTTTCTGATTAGTCTTAACATGTCTCTTCATGCTTTATGCCTACTCTGACATGTTTATCTACATGCCTCTACCCAAGACACTTAGGGCAGGAGAGTAGGACCAAGGCAGAAGGAGTGACAGGGTTCCTTATAGAAACTCTTTTGCTATTAGGAGGAAGTTTTCATTTATACTGTGACAGGCAAATAAAATGTTATTATACAGCCTTGTGTCCATGGCCAAATACTAGGAACTCTGAAGGGGTTGGTGCAGGGATGGAATCAGGTTTTAGCATGAAGCTCATATAATTTGGAAGAGGGGAACCCTTTCTAAGAAAAAAACCCCAAAATAACAAATATGAAATTAGATAAATATATAATTACTTATTTAGGAAAAGAACCACACCAAATTACTGGGCCTTTGGTGATTCAGATTCCTTTTTGTTTGTTTGTTTCTGGTAATTTTTTAGGCAATTTACCAAAATTCTTCCATTAAAAAAATGTTGAGGGTAGGGGGTATATGAGAAATCTCTGTACTTTCTGCTCAATTTTGCTGTGAACCTAAAGATGGTCTAAAAAATAAACTCAATTTAAAAAAAAAGGTTTTCTGTTTGTAACCAGGCTGCCCTCCCTAGCTAGAACACTCTATAGTTTTCATACATCTTCCAGGACTTATAGAGCCCAAGTCGGCATGTGTAACGTGCCTAGGTTAGGATCCATTAGCTTTGCAGAATCTACCAGTGGGCTGGTGACACCAACTCAGTCAGCATCATTCAACACCTTGAGCACTCTCTCCTGAAAAGCAATGGTATTTCATCCATTGTTTTCTAGGTAGTGTTGCCCTAGTGATTTTTCTTCCTCTTTGGGCTTTTTCCTCTTTAACTTCCTTTATTCAACCATCTAATTTTGGAGTTCTTCAAGGTCTGGTCCTAGGTGTACTTCACTTCTTATTCTATACTCTCATTAGACATTTATATTGACATTTACTTTTCAGTTACCTCCTATGCACAGATGAGTCACAATTTACATCTCCAGACCATATGCCTCTTCCGAGCATTAGATCTAAATGTCCCCTAGATATCTTCCCTGGAATAATTCTAAGTCTCCCCAAAGTCAACATGTTCAAAATGAAATCATAATCTGTCTCACCCTTCAAATCGAGTCATCTATAACATTACCAATTCCAGATAATATAATTTCCACTTCAGTGATCCCACACAGTTATACAAGCCTGAAATCTTGTAGTCAGCCTTGAGCTTCTCTCTTTCTCCCCATTTTATCCAAACAACTAAAAGAAACTGTAAATTTTACATCCTAAATATCTCTCAACCATTTCATTCTCTCTAACTTTTCCACTACTACCTTAGTCCAGGCTGCCGTCACATAAATTCTGGGCCTTCACAATAGCCTACTAAACAGTATACCTTCATCTATTCTTGCCCTCTTTTTTTATCAAATCTATACATAGAAGCCAGAGCGATTGTTTAAAAATGCAAATCTGATTAAATCACATGCTTGCTTAAGTCCGGCCAATGTTTTTCCATTGCATGTAAGATAGAGAATAAATTATTCAGCGAGGCCTACAAAGCTGTGGTGGTCTGGCCCTACCCCTCAAGCCTCATCTTACAATGTGTTCTTCTTTCCTTAGTCTACTTAAGCTGTACTGTCTTTCTTTAGGCTCCTTACACACACCATGGCCTTCCTGCCATGGCTTTTGCAAGTGCCAGAACACAATTTCTTCTTTTCCCAGGAAACTTCTAATCATTCTTAATATTTCAGTTCAATTGTTCTATCCTAAGGAAATCCTTTCAGACCTCTCTGATTAGCTCTTATAACCTACTAACTATCCTTATAATGATGGCAATTTCACATTTCCATGATTATTTGCTATCTTTCCCACTATTTGTCAGCTCTATGGCACTAAGGACATTTATGACTTCTTTTACCACTGAGTCTCTGGTGTCTAGCACAGTCCTTGACACCTGACACTCAATGCATATTTATTAATGAATTAATGAAGTTTGTAAGGTACTGTTATTGATAATTTGTTTATACAAGCAACGTGTATTTAAAACACTTATGGGTTACTATCTTGGTAGTTTTTTTCAAAAAATCTTGCCTTGAGGATAGTTTATCCAACTTGTAAAAGTGGCATTTTCTCCAGCAGAATGGGTTCCTAAAGTTTAGCAAAATGTTTATCTGTGTGTACAGAGTGAATACAGGGAGTATGCTGCATGAGCTAAATGTGTTACCTACCAATTTCCCTAATGGTTGTTTCTGATCATAAATGTTGGCTGTCATTTTTGGTCATCTAGTTAGGTTTCTAAGTGTATTTGCTACACACATATCAAGTTGATTAGAGATGATTTGCTGATCTGTTTTACTTTAGATAAATAGAAATCTAGTGTTCCAAAACATGCAGTTGACTCGATTTGGCAGACTACTAAAAGAATACTTAACACATGTTCTTCAACCCAAGGGTATCCAGCCTGAAGCTATAGCATCAGCCAAATTAAGTTCTCAGTGAAAAGCACAGAGGAAGCTGGTTCTATATTGGCTAGATTAGTGTTACATGCAAGATTTACAGAGAAGTGGAGGGTAAGAAAAGAAGTCAGTAAGAGATGAACATGGGCTTGGTGGGTGCAACCGTAGATGGCTATCATGTTCTATGGACTTTAAATACAATATCTCAGAAATCCTTGCAAAAGTCCTACAAAGAGTATTTTTATCCCAGTCTTACAAACAAGGAGGCTGATATTCAGGGATTAACTGATATTCAGGGACCATTTCTAAAATGGTGATATTCAGAGAATATTGGTGATACCCAATTCCTACACTTATCTTTTGGGCTCAAATATAACTTTTGAAAGAAATACTTCCTTTAACAATGAGGCTTATGATAAGCACTACACTATAATTATCTTATTATTCATCTGCATATCTCAGTTGAGTGCAAGTTTTTCAAAGACTCAGATTATACCTTCTCTATTTACCATTTTATCCCCAGTGGGAACATCTTGGCCTTAAAAGACTGCTGAATAAATGGATGCCCAAGATTATTTGACCTGCAAAAATTAGTTCTGTTTCTGACCCTAAACCATCTTTCTTCTTTCATATCATGTGTTTTAAAGTGTAGATTTTATTACTATTCTGGTATGGTGACCCAACGGACCAGGACACAATTACCCTTGAAAGATGGCTTGTTATTCACAGTTCCCAAGAAGAGGGAGCCTCATGGGGAAGCACCAGGGTCAGTCAGGAGGCTGAAGGAGTGGAGGAAAATCATGAGCAATAGCCTTTATTGTGGTTTTCTCAAGAAGGCAAGGCAAGGTAGGGTAAGCAAGCTTAGGATTTGCTACCTTGAAAAATTTTGGCAGACTCTGAGGCATAGAGACTGTCCCTAGTTATCTGAGGTGAGTAGGGCAGTGGGATAGTGGTCCTGTGTGTGGGAGCCCTGTGAGAGTCAAATAAAGGAAGTGGTTGGGGCATGGGTTCAGATTGGTTGTTTTGCACATGAAAGGCCTGCATGCAGGTAAGTCCTTCACTATTTCTAGGAATTAGCTAGCCCTGGAAAGTGCAGTCTCCTCAGGGTCAGTAAGGGCCCTGAGTGTCAAAACAACGGTATAAAATGACATGTTAAAGGAGTAATTAGTTAAGAGAAAAGAATCAGTGCTGAATTTAAGTTTTTGCACATGAAAATAATATTAAGTTGCTATTATTCAAATACTCAAGGATAGAAAGGGATCTTATAGATCTTCCATTTTACTGTCTTTTGAGAGTACCAAATTTAAATACTTTGAGGAAAATAATTTCTCCTTTCTCATCTGCCTTTAGAATATATTTCAATATATCACAACAACATATTACTCCAATTTATTACATTTAGATGAAGTTTGTATGTAGGTAGGAACCTCAATACTAAGTAAAGAGGGGCTAGACAGAGGTTACGATTGGTAGAAACTGGGTTAGGTAACATTCTAAGAAAGGACTGCTTTCATTCTAAAGGAGCAGAGCACTGTCAGACTCCTTGCTATGAGGGTCTATGATGAAACACCAAATAATTAAAAAATAAATTATATTAGAAAGCAAATCATTAATAAATATTTATAGCAGTAGACTTCATTGGTCTTTTTCATGACTTGCATTCTCAGTAAAAACATTATTGTCACTAAGCAAATATTTTCATGGTTCACATGATCTGAGAGAAGACTGAGCTCCCTAAAAAATTTAAGCAACGTTTTCCTCTTTATCAGGAAAAAACTCACTTTTTTTCTCTTGGATTTAGTTGAAAAGCATGTATTTGTGTGGCCATGCATGCATGAGTTTGTATGTCTTGGCGGATGAGGCAAACATAAGACAATTGCTCGGTTTTATATTTTTTAGTTGTTTCTTGTACTTCAGAGGGAAATATGCTAAACTGAGTTGTTGACCATTTTTGACATTTCAAAAAGTGTATTCCAGGTGGAAACTTGCAGGGAAGAATTTTAGGCTGACACAGTTGGAAATGTTTAAACACTCAACACAATGAAGTTCACAATGGAAAATCTGACAAAACTTTTACATTATTTGCAACGTGAGGTCCCACTGAAATTACCAAACAGGCAGCAAGTGCCATAATAAAAGCAGCTTCTGGAAATTGTGGGGGGAAAACCTGTAGCTGCTTTTAGAGAATTATTTTTCTAATCGTGTATTCCTAACTCAAGGGAGAACCTGGTGGTAACAGTATGTTCCTCTATTGTAGTCTATCCATTTAGTTTTCAAATAGTCGTGCTAGGTTAGCATTGTGTTTAAGGCTTGGAGTGGGGTGGTTTTTGTTGCAAAGGAAAAGTGTAATACAAAGAGCCTCTTTTAGCAATCTAGGTTCCATGTCTTTGAGTTAGATGGCAGATGATGAATGTTTGATTTGTTTTCACAGATAGTGGCCTAAAAAGCAAATCAAAAAATAAGTTCCCAGGATGAATAAAGAGGAAAGCCAAACACGAGCCTTTTCGGTATTTTTGTTCCATATAAGAAAGGAGATTTCCAAAAGGCAATAAAATAACAAAAGAACCATTCCAAGCATTGTTGATGCCTTAAGTTGAGGGTATGCGAGCATACAGCCAGCAAAAACTCACTTTTAAAAACATTAAATCATCATACAAAAGGCCTGGAAATATCTACCAAAGATCTAATGCATCTCAGGCAGATTTATCATTCATTTATTTAAAAAATATTTATTGAAAGACTGCTGTGCACCAAATCCTGTTCTGAGGTACACAATGGTGAACAAAAATAGAACACATGCTGTAATAGCATACATTTAAAGATCTCTCTATCTCCTTTGATGAAAACTTAACCAGCTTTAGCATCACACCATTTTGTAATGTGGGTATTTACTTCTTTATGCTTCCTTTCTTTAGGTCAAGTTTGTGTGTGTGTGTGTGTGTGTGTGTGTGTGTGTGTGTGTGTGTGAACATATGGATACATCTGCCTGGGGTGATGCAAGGGGTTTTTTAATAGCTATAAAGTTTGAAGCTACATCTAACTAAAAGACAAAAATTGCATTTAAAGACAAATATCTATGACAAATAATGTCTGGTTCAGTAAGTACTGGATTTTCTTCCTCTTTATCAGATCTTTTATTCTTTACCCTCCATTTTCATGATTGTGCTTTTCTATACTTCAGTGTTCTCAAATATGACTACACATTGGAATCACCTGGGGAGATTTAAAAATTATTGATTCTTGGGTCTAACAGCTGCCATCCTGAAAATTCTATTTAATTTGTGCATTGGTCAGTGTTCTCCAGAGAAACAGAACCAATAGTGTGTGTGTGTGTGTGTGTGTGTGTGTGTGTGTGTGTGTGTGTGTGTGTATAATTTATTCTGAGGAATTGGCTCACATGATTAAGGAGACTGAGAAGTCTCATGATCTGCCATCTGCAAGCTGGAGACCCAGTGGTGTAATTCCAGTCTGAGAGTGAAGACCTGGAAACCAGGAAAGCCAAGTATATAAATCTCCATCCAAGGGCAGGAAAGGACTGAGGTCCCAGCTCCAGATAGCAGACAGGAAGGGAAGGAATACTCCCTTCATCTGCATTTGGTTCTATTCAGGCCCTCAATGGATTGGATGTTGCCCACCCACAATGGGGAGGGCCGTCTACTTTACTGAGTCCGCCTATTCAAATGCTAATCTCATCCAGAAACACCCTCATAGACACACCCAGAGATAATGTTGAATCTGGGCTCTCCATGGTCCAGTCAATATGACACATAAACTTAACCATCACAATTGGTCTGGGGTACAACCTATACATGAGGAATTATAAAAGTTCTGCTAATAAATCTCATGTTTAGCCAAGGTTGAAATTCACTGTTCTGAAATTCTGGTTCTCAAAGTGTGATCCCTGCAGGCTCACCATCTCTTGGGAACTTGTTAGAAATGGAAATTCTAGGGTCTCACCCCAGACCTACTAAATCAGAAACTCTGGTGATAGGCCCCGCAATCTGTCTTTTATCAAACCTTCTAGGTGATTGTGAAGGATGTGAATGTTTGAGAAACACTGAGTGGGGCTGGAAATTAATTTGTATTTCTAATCAGTTCCCAGGTGATGTTGATTCTATCTACTAGTCCAGAGACGACACTGAGAACTACTGCTCTAAACCCAACTCCCATCTGATTCTTTCAGGATGTATCTGCTCACACTTGATGGAATGGATTTCTCAGGAAAAAAAAAAAGTTACATGCGATAGATTTATCTAATGCACAAAATCAGTGTTTTATTTCCAATGATATTCTCTTATCTGATGGATTACTGGGGGGGAGGGAGGGAGTTTAGCTTATGAATCAAGTTTAAAATTTTCCATGTGTTTCCTACAATCACAGACACTTGACTTGGAATATAAGCTGGTTCAGTTGTTCCCCTGCAGGCAGGAATAAATATCCAGGTGTTGGAGTCACAAAAAATGCACCCGACTCAGAGCCAGCTTTTGTGTTTGGCTTCGAGGTAACTTCCAACATTTGCCAGATACGCTGACCACCTGTGAAATATTTGATCAATCTGCTGATCCAGTTGCAGCCTCTCTGTGCTGTAAATTCCAACTCTCCTATGAGATGAGAGGGTGCTTGGCGGCATGACAGTCTAACATGGGCCAAGTCAGAAGGAGGGAGTTGACTCAGGTCTGGCTGGAAAAATAATTTGTTTGCCCCTATTGTCTCTACAACCAAAGCACATGTTTCAGTACTACCTTATTATATCAGTGGTATAGCCCTTTGTTCATGTGATATCAGGTCAGACTGCTGGTGTAACTGACTCACATTCAAATGTCTCAGATCAATGCACCAGGATTATTTCCCCTTTACACTTTTTAGGGCCTGACTGCTAGAGTGCATGTCTGTGGAATTTGACAATACCTGCTGTTGGCTCAGAAAAGGTCATACAACTTCCCATTTGTCTCACAGATTGTGGAACTGAATATGGGCCAAGAGAGAATGTATGAAATTGTTCTGAGATCAGTTAAGAAAAAAAGCCACTCTTGAAGAGAATAGAAACTCGAAGAATTTTAGAGAAGTAAATGATTAAAGACATCAACAAGCCTAGGGAATCTGAAACATGTCTGATCATCAGAATCACCCTGAAGATGTAAAAAGAGAGATACTGAGACCCAAGAAGAGATTTTCCTCTGGGTGAGGCTAGAATAGATCCAAGTTATTCTGATGATTCTGTCCCAAATCTCTCTACCCTCTGTTATCCCACTACCACTTTGAGATGCACTGGCCTAGACCACCCCTCTCTGAAGGCCAAGTGATCTTGCAAAGTAAATTCTTTTTTCTATCACATTCAGTTTCTTAAAAGTGTAATGATTCTGGATAAAGTATAAAGTCAAGTTAATCAACAAATTTCTATGAGTTGAGACTTTGATTCTAGCCTGTCTTAGCCATTGACTAGCTCTATGACTTGGTTTATGACTTAACCTCTTTCCTCCCTGGTAAAATAGGAATAGTAATTCCATAGGATAATGTAAGGATAAAATTATATAAAGACTATAAAAATATTTTGAATATTTTGTATATTGTACAATATACATTTAAAATATTTGTCATTAATAATAGTATTGTATAATGTTTACTAAGCCTGAAAAATGAGGTTCACATTACTTACCATGTTGGGAGATATTAAAAGAAATGTGTTTTAGAAATCTTGATTTAGAGCAGTGAACAAAGCTAAATTTATGAAATAAAAGACAAAGCTCAAAACAAACATTTGGCTAATAAGAGGTGGTACGTAAATATGTGATTGTTTATTAATTGAACAAATATTTGCATATTGAGTTCCTAATATGTGCCAGACATCTACTGATATCACCAATTAGTGACAAAACAAGTTTTGACATTGGCCACCCATTACCAAAGGAACAACTGAAGAACAATCTAATTAAAGATCTGTTAGCTTTATACTTTTTAAAGGAGAAATTCCAAATTGCTCAGCATGGCATACAAGGAATCTCACAATCCAGGCCCTACCTTTTTCAAAGTCATGCATCACAGGAAGGGACTATGCTCAAGTCACATTGACTGTTTTACTTCTAATTGGATAAGGTGTCACCTCAGGATTCGGATCATTTGCTGGAAGATGAATTCCTATTCATTTCCCTACAAAGATGTATCAAGTGCTCAGTTATAAGTTCTTGCAAAGCAATTTGTATATCTGAAATGCAGTTGAAGGTTGAGGATCCTTCTGAGCAGCTCCGTGAACCCTGTTTATCGATTAGGAAAGCAAGTCAAAGGCATACCATGTTCACACCCAGCTCAAATGCAACCTTGTCTCTGAAGCCTTTTTTTTAGGCAGTTAGTCCTCCCTAAGCCCCTATTCATATTGCTGTTGGAGAAAATATGATATTGTTTATTTTTGTCTGTTCATATTTCTCTTCTCTTTTAACCGTAAACTGAGAAGCAAGACTCTCACATAATCATCTCTCTGTCATAAATGTTTATTGCTCTTCTACTACATAATAGGGGCTGAATAAATATGTGAGAAAGGAAGGGAAGGGGAATGAGAGAAAGGAAAGAAAACAGGTATCTTATAGTCAAATACCCCCTTGTACCTCACACTGTGGATTTTGTAATAGTCAGCCAGGTGTTCCAAATGATGAGGCTGTGAAAATTAAATATATTTAGAGATAAATAGACTTTTCCTCAGAAAATCAAAGAAGAAAAGGTGAAGTCAGGTGACACACCGAGTCTGAGGTCAGTACTGTGAACTTTTTGGGCCTGGAGCCAGAAAGGGAGTTGAGACAGACCCTGTTGGCTTCCAGGTGTAATTGTGTTTATATCCATTAAGATTATTGTGTTGACAGTACACAGGAGAGATAGTCAGACTAGAAGCAGTTTCTAAATCTTGTCCTGGGAATTCCTAAGAGAAAACTGTGGGCACTGATCCTGGAAGGTGATAGATGGAAAATGTCAGTAGATGCTATTAGTTTCCTGATTCAGAACAATAGAGAGTCTGTATGGAGGCTCAGCATCCCTGGAGGTGGTCCCCCCACCAGAGTGTTTTTTTATGTCAAGAAGTCTGAATTGCTAAGATATTTGAGGTTCTTTCCTAGAATGACTATCCTGCTAGCATTACATTGAGATAAAATCGAAAAGCTTGCAGTGGAATTTCTCTCTTGCAGTTCAAATTTCATTGTTATCTTCAAAAAAACTTCAGTCCAGAGGTGACTGCTGGTGTGCTAGAGACTGTGCTAATGTTCACCTACTGTAAAGGAGTAAAGATTTATTATGCTTAGTAGTACCCATTACTACTAGCAAAGACTTGTTCATAGTATGTAGGTATATAAAGCAAATTAAGCACTTGTTCATGAAATTGTCATTTTTAAACAAGTATTTATTGATTCCTCTTCTTACCCAGGCACTGTTCTGTGCCCTTTGTGTATGTCTGTGAACAAGATAGATATATTAATACTATCTACCGTTATGAAGCTTACATACTCGTAGGGTAGATAGACCATAAACAAATAATTGTCAAAAAATAGGAATAACTTCATAACAAGTGACTTACTAAGCAACTCTTGATAGGATAGTCAGGGAGAATGTCTCTGAAGAAAAGTAAAAAGGGATATTTGAAATGAAGCCTGAATAATGAGAAAGTGTTATATACACAAAGACCTGGCAAGAGGATATCCCAAGTAAAGGGGACATCAAGTACACAGTTCCTAAGGCAAGAAGGAGTTCTGCCTGTCTGGAGGACAGAAAAATAATCAGTGAGGAAGGAGGAGAAATGTAGAAAAGAAAGGGACCATGTAGGACCTTTGTAGATAGGTGAAAGAAACTTGGAATCAATTTTATGATCTATGGATTTTAAGCAAATTTTATGATCTATGGATTTTAAGCAAATTTTATGATCTATGGGTTTTAAGCAAACTCTTGCTACGAAATGATTTCTAATAATGAATTTCACTTTGCCTTCAACAAAAAATGAAAAGAAAATAAAAATTAATTGTTGCTAAGAGGGAACAGAGGATTTCACTGCGGAGGGATTTTGAGTTGCAACTTGAAGAAAGTGTAAGGATTCAGCAGGTGAATGAAAAGGAGAAAAGGTCATTCAGCTTCGAAGACATGTGTAAGCCAAGCCACAAAAGCATGTGGTTGAATAGATGTCTAATATGAATGGGAGGTACATATCAGAAGTGGCTGCAAAAAATGTGGGTTTAGGTAATGATAAACTGCTCACAGGTATTGAGTCCTTGTCATGTGCCAGAGCTTGGGCTTAACAGCTTACTTCAGTTGATTGCAAACCTACTGTATTTCCTGAGTACATTCACTCTCCCATTCCCTGAGTATTTCACATAACCTCCTGCCTCAGACTTTTAACATATCCTTTCCCCTCTGACTCATAACTGAAGATCTTGTTCCTTATATTAATAAGAAAATGGAAGCAATCAGAATTAACCATCAGATCTACTAACTTCCTTCCATTTATGCCTATACACTACATCTTCCTGATTTTTATTTTGGATGACAGGGACTTGTCTGTCAATGTTCCAATCTAACATTAACCTTTGTATTTGTGCCCTGGATCCCATCTCCTTTAATTTTTCAAGGACTTGCTTCAGTTATTATCCCTTGTTTTAATTCATTCAATTATTGTTGCTAGATTCTATCATTTCCTTCATTATAAAATCATGAAGTAATCTCTTTAATTAAAAAAAGCAAATGAAAAATAAAAAACTTTCTTAACCATTACCCTTCTAGGTTATACTCCATTTCTCTGCTTCCCTTTGGAGCAAAACTTATGGAAGGTGTGTTCAGTCACTACCCAGCTCCCTTTTCTCTTGAAACCACATCATTCAAGCTTTCATCACCACACTGTTGAAACCACCCAAGGTCACTCATGATCTCTATGTGGCAAAAAAGCTCATCATCAATTCTCTTACTCAACTTTTCAATTACATTTAACACAGTCAGTAACTCTTTGAAGCTCTTTGTTCAACTGACTTCTAAGACTCCACCTTCACCAATTTTCCTCAAGTCTCATTGGTTAGTGCTTTTAACTCTCTGGATATACAGCCTCATCATTTCCCTAAATCGCAATGTTACAAGGCTCAGTCCTTGGACTTTTGTCCTCTCAGTCTATTCTCACTCCCTAGGTAATATTTTTTCCCATGACTTAAATAACATACATTTGCTAATGGATTCCAAATTTACATATCCTCCCTATCCTGCAATCCATCTGCCTTCTAAACATCTCAGGAATCTTATTCTCTTCTCATCATTTCTCTTAATTATACAATATGTATCACAATTGTAATATCTCTGCCTCTAAACTGACTCCAATCATATTTTACTCCCTGTGTTCCACATGTAAAATAATCATTATATCCTTTACATATTATTTTCACAATTGTACTGAGATGCTATATTTCTTAATCATGCTTTTTCTCTCACAGTTTTATAGTGGAGTTTTCCAGAGGCTGTGTGGAAAATATAAAGTTATTGCTTTTACAGTTAATGGAATATGTGTTTGTGTATTATTGTATTTTAAAAATTTCTCAGTTTTGAATGATAAGGAAAGGTATTGGACATTTCCTCAAAGGTCAAAATTAGAGTTATCATATGACCCAGAAATTATACTCCTAGTTTCATACCCAAGAGAAATAAAAATATATGAAAATACAAAAATATGTACACAAATGTTCATAGCAGCATTATTTATGACAGCCAAAGGTGGAAACAACCCAAGTGTCCATTGACTGATGAACGGATACACTAAATGCAGTATATCCATACAATGGACAATTATTTAGCAATAAAAAGAATAAGGTAATGATACATGCTACAGCATGGTTGAAACTTGAAACATTTTAAGTGAAAGAGGCCAATTACAGAAGATCACATATTGCAAGATCCAATTTATATAAAATATTCAGATATCCAGAACAGCCAGATTTGTAAAGATAAAACCTAGTTTAGTGGCTGCCTCGAGTTGGGTGGGAGGGATAAGAAGTGACTGATAATGGATACAAGTTTATTTTGAGGGTAATGAAAATATTTTTAAATTAGGTGTAATGACTGCAGAACTCTAAATATTCAAAACCCGCTTAACTGTATACTTTAAATGGGTGAATTTTGTGGTATGTGAATTAAATCTCAATAAAGCGTTTAAAAATTTTTTCAGTCTGGATTTTTAATGTGGTAGAAAGATAAAACCCACACAAACAAAAACTCTGAGACTTTAAATAATTTTTCAGACAACGTTTTAAAAGTTTGATAACCTCTGTCCTAATACAAATAAGAATCTCTTAACTGGTTTTGATGTTTTTATTCTAACTAACTCCCTAATGGTCTGCCTTCATAAAGTGTTAACCAGAGCAATCTTTTAAAAATATTAGATCATACTATTCACCTATTTAAAAATCTTTCAGAAACTTTCTATGGGTTAGAACAAATCTTATAGCCCTCATCATGACCTACAATATCTTACATACCCCATTTCCTATTACCTTCTCAATCGTATCTTTACCAATAGCTGTGTTCTAGACATTTTGGCATTACTACTGTGTCACATATATATCAAACATGATCTCACCCCAAGACCTTAGAATTTTCTGTTTTCTCTGCCTGGTTCCTCCCAAGATTTTACTTGAGTCACCTCTTTACTTTATTCGGGCTACTGCTCAAATGCCACTTCCTCATATAGTCCTTTCTTTCTCCTCCTATCCAAAACAACACCTTCTACCCCCATTGCAGCCTCCATTTCTCTTGATTTCCTTTCTCTGTCCTTTTGAATTGCCCATGAGAACAGCAGGTCATAATTATCAAAGAAATTAACCCATCCCACAGCCTACCCTCAGCATCCCCAAACAATGACGGATGGAATTGATGTAAAAATACTCTAGCTCTCTAGAGTCCTGTGTGGGATTGTTCTTGAGACATAATGTTCTTCACTGACACCCTTAGTTTCCCAGAGGAATTATCCTCTAGTTACCCAGGGTGGTGACTTACTCGACAACACACACTTTGTTGGCTGCTTTTCCTTTGCAGTTCATTTTCCTACTTGCTTAAGAATATTTCCTGGTATTGCCTCCTAAATGCACTACTTGCATTCAAATATTTGTCTCTTATGACTTGATATTATGTTTATTTATATTTATTGTTTTATTTTCTCTTTCACCCACTAAAATGTAAATACTAAAAAGGTGAGGATCTTGTTTTGTTCACTGGGCTCATAGTGCCTAAAACAATGCCTTGTATAACTTCTGCATTCAATAAATATTTATTGAATGTAAGAATGAGTGATTATCAGATGTATTCCTTATAATGATCCTGTGAGGCAGGTGCTATTGTTATTATTTCTATATCACAGAGAATGAAACCAAGATTTCAAAATGTTAACTTAATTGTCTAGGTTGCACAGTATGTGGAGAAACAAGTCTCTAAGATGTCTGTCTACCATCAAAGCCCATACTTTTAACAAAATTCATAACAGTGAAAACTCAGCTCTGAGATCTAAGATACATAGTCCAAACACAACTAACAGCAAGTGATCTAGATTCCTCCTGACTAAGCTAGAGGTTAAGAAAGGTAAAGTTTCAAAGATTAGACAAATATAGAGACAAAATAAAAACAAGTTCGTATAAATCTCCTGAAGTTCCGAGTCCCTCCCTTCTAAATTTTGTTTCTGTATTTGGTTTAACTTGCTCTCTTTCTCATGGATTATTATTGTGGTCACTTTGGTCAGTGGTAAATTTAATACGCCCTTTGATTTCCTACTGCCTTGCTCCGAGCTTTAGGTTTTAGATTTCAGAGTAAATCCATGGTTTCCTACTTCTCTGTCATTCTTTGCCCAAGTCCAGGAGAGCGACCTAGAAGCTTACCAATAAGAGTAGCCAGCACTATTCTCAAAAGGTGGTCAATTAATGGAATTACCCAAATGTAATGGGTACATCTTTGATCTGTTTTCTATTCACTTATCAAATACATACCTACAGCACTCTGAAACATCAGAACAGAAATAACAAAAGAGAAAAATTATTATGGTTTTAATGCTTTCTGCTTATTGTTTGTTCTTTATTTTCTTCAATTTTTATTAGACAATCAATAAGCTCATTTGGCAGATGGAACCAAATTGAGGCATTAGAAGCCTTCCAAAGTAAATTATTTTATTAATTGTAACAATGTCTATGGGTAAGGAAATTGACAAATGACTCTGTCTTCCTTACTACTTAATTTAATCAGGAATTTGTAACTCTTTTAACACATGATTTTAGAACAGGCCAAAGATGAAGTTTTCCTGTCATAGGATTTCAAGGGATGAATGGGGTGGGTACTAATTATGAAAGTGGGGGATCTGGTATTCAAGAAGATAGCAGTAGGAACAAGTGAAAGATGGAGAGGGAGGAATTGGATGAAGAGGCAGCACATAAAACCTGTTACATGATTCAACGTTTTGGCCAGAGAATTGCTATTTCAATGTTTATAGATTCCAGAACTTTGTCAAATTATCAAAGGAAAGTCTTACTGAAAGAACATTTCTACAGAAAATAAAAATCAAGGGAATTTGATATAAAATTTGATTTGACTTCTGCTCTACTGAGATCTGAAGTTTTGAGGAGATAACTGCATTGCCAGTGATATAATTACGCTTTCCTAAAGGGTTCAAAAGTATTCATTGAGTTGACTTGCAGTTCTTAAAGAGGCAGTCTTCATTGTCATTTTTTCTTGTATCTCCTGCATTTAGCAGAGCTTGATGCTTGAGTAATTGTGCACATTAACACAAGATATCTACCTTGGCTTATCTTTCTATCTATCTATCTATCTATCATCTATCTAAGTTCACTGTGTTATTTATGTATTAATTCTAATCTAATGGAACACTGACGAATAATCTTTTAATTTACTGATATAATTGAAAAAACCAGTACCTTACCTTGTTAATGAGTCTTATTTTGTTCAACTGTTCACTGCCATGGCCATTATGAATGTATATGGCAGTAAAAAAAAAAAGGGAAGAGCAGGTCTGATGGCATCAAGCACAGCTACAAGGCAGCTGGCAATGACCAGGCTGTGTGGCAGGAAATGTTTCCAGGACTCCCCTTATGTGAAAAGGCAACAGGTTTCATCGAAGAATGCAAGTGTGGAAACAAGAAGGATTTTGTTCCCTCTCTTCTCCCCTCAAAGAGTTTCCCACCTTGAAGAGATTTATGTCATGATTGGAATGAAGGAAACTCACAGAGAATAAACTGTTAGTATTAAGAGGTTATCACAGGTCATCACTTTTTCTTTCTTTTACTCCCTTGGAGAGAAATGGGTAGCATTCTATCATTTTTGATAGTTGGCCTCCTAACTGGTAGTATCACCATGATGCATATCTTGGCCAAAATTCCCAGGAGTAAACTCAGCAGGAACTTTTAGTGTGAGGTAAATCCTTGGCTACTAGGGGACAAGAGAACATAAAAGCTGAGTTTATGTATCTCAGGGCCCCAATTAGCAATAAACATATTTTTAACATAATTTTACAAATGACAAGTAACCGAGGAAGACTACAATTAGCTCTAGGAAGAAATGTCCTTTTTTCTTTCCCCTGCTTTTCTTTCTTTTTATAATATTGCTCTATTATGTCTTAAAATAAAGAGACTATTAGGACATGTAGAGATGAACTATTTATTGATAAGTTGATGAATTTGCCATCAAGCACCTTTACACAAATTCAATCAGAAACTTTTAGATGTAAAATATCATTATATTATGTGTGTATGTATTGTTAGTGTGTAAAATATGATGATGATGATGATATTGCTTCCATAGACCTTGAGCTCCAAACTCTCATAACCAAAAACAACAGGAAAGCCTTCATCATCAATCCAGTCTACCAAGGCATTCCTAGTCTCACAGCTTCCTGTTTTTGATCAGCAGTAAAGCAAAAACAGGAATAGAGAAGAGAAGCATCATTTTCTTTCTGTCTTTACTAAAAGAATTACTGTACTGAAATATCTAGAGATCAGAAAGAACTCCACATTTTGCTTGAGGGTTCTGGCTTGACATCCTTTCATTAGATGAGACAAATAAGATTTTATTGAGACACTAGGGAAGCAAGGGCTCTCTGAGCTAGACAAGAATGTTGGATGGGAAGACGTTACACGTTATAATTCAGCTACACAAATGAGCATGACCTAACAGGCTCAGATATGAGAGGAGAGGTGATAATAGGCAATTACAATTATAAAGATAATCTATAATATTGAAGTGTTTTTTAATCCATGAAAGACTCCTGTTATCTGATGTTATATTTTTATATGTTTGGAAAAACTTTTCATGCTCTTGAAAAGGAAAATATTAGGCATAATCATTTTCTTGTTAATTTATCAATTGGAGCAGAGTAAAATAATGTACACAGACGATACGTGATCACAGTGTATTCTCTTATGGATAAGTAGAGAACTATGTTTGGAAAAATTAAACCCATGTTTTCAAAATAAGTGTAATAAAAGTACAGAAAAGTGTATAAGTTTCTGATTTTAATTTTATAATTGTGGCGGAGTATATAACAGGTGTTGCTGTGCATGCTCTTATTAACTTCATTCTCCATTCACCTCTCCTAGCGTTACTTTTTCTCTCCAGTGCTCTCAACCTTCCCACACCTCCATGTTTCCCCAGCCCATTCATTAAACTTTTATTATAAAAATGCACTCAGTTTAACTTTGCCATTAATATTTAGCAAGTACAGAATCATGCTTTAACTAAATGGGTATATTTTAATTTGTGGAAGGCATTTCTTAATGGCCCAGGTATGATCACCCCTCTCTTAAACTGATCAGAAGAAATGATTAATTAGATTTTCCTTGACATTTTTAAAGATACAGATACCTTTTCTTTTTGATATGTCACTTGACTTTTACGAAACTATTTCTGTTCAGAAAAGAAAGACCTGCTATTGTCTGAAATGACCTCACAGACTTGAAATGTCCAGACGATGCATAGAAAAGCTTTCTGTGCCTGGAATTGAATGAACGCCCTGTTCCTAATTTGAAGAATACATTGAATTTAAATCTCCAATATAAAGGTCATTAGTGTACCACGATTTCAAAATAAGCCTAGGTGACACAGATCAATTTCATGACCAGTAATAACACTAATTACAGCTTTCCACTCATTTAATATGATATATAAACACAAGGTCTGACACCATCTACAAAGTTCTTGGGACTTTTCCTTCTCCAGATGAAACGTGTTATCTAAATAAATCCTTTACATTGCTTGGTTATAATTACTAAGTTTGCTGGGGAGATAATTGCATGGCTTGTTACCTGACCCTCAAAACAAGAAAATGGTAGACTTAAATCTTGTGAAATCACTCACCTGCCCAAATCAGAGTATGACAAAAGGTAGGGACTTGAAGGCAAAAGCCAGAAAACTTGACATGGTGCCATCATATTTTATTGAAGATAAGACCCAAAAATGTCTTTCAGCGTCTATGACAGATGAATTTGCCTGAAGCTGCTATCCAGTTGAATTCAGAACACTTGTCAGAAGCTAGAGAAGTTTTATAAGATGGGATCACCAGGGGGAAAAAAAATGTACTGATCAACCCTGTCCAAGGGCTGTAAGAATAAATCCCACTCTTATTGATCAGTTTGGGACTGGAAAATGAGCTACAAAACATGTTGGGCATCTGTTCTCTGTGAAATTCTGGATGGTTTCTTTGAGATCATGCATTAAAGGCAAAATTAAGGATTTTTACTCATAGAAATGAATTTTTTAATTGTCCCTTTTATTCTTTATACCATACAGCATCTCTTCTTCAATGTCTGATCACAGCTTCTTTGGACTTCCATGGGAAGACTGACCAAAGAAAGGCTTCAATAAGAAATGAAGTTACTCAGAAAGAGAAGGGGAAGTTTAACTGTGGTAGAGAGTGTGAGCTTTTAAGCAGTAATCTGTTCTCCTTATTCTACCTTCTTTACCTATGGTTTTGGGGTGTGTCTCTTGGGGAATGATTTTCCCCATTGACAGTTATGTGCAGAAAAAAGAGATTCTTTGTTTATTGTTTTGCTCTGTTTGAAGTACAGCAATATATAAAGCAAGTCGCTGCCAAATCTCCATGAGAGGGTTGGGTGTATATTGGAAACAGGTTGAAAGTGGGTGGGTACAGGGAGGGGGTGGAAGCTGATAGGTCAGCTTGTGGTGTGTTCCAGACCCAACAGCAGGTTTTGCAAGTTCTGAGACTGGTAATAAGTTTGTTCTCTGAAAGAAGTCTGAGGCTCTTTGTGGATAAAACAAACATTTTTAATTGAAACTCATAAAAGAATAAAAGAGCCAAAATATTCTTACTCTCTCTGAGAGGTAGATGGAAGCTTTGGTGTCTGACAGGTGCAGCTTATGAGTCACCTGGACAGCAGCCAGAAATTCTTGTAAGAACAAACCAAAAAGACCACACCTGTTGATTGAAAACTCTGCCCTCTAACACAACAGGTGAAATTGTGCAAAATGCCACCCCTATTTCCCACTTTCCAGGTTGCCTGATTTTTATTAAATGAAGGTTAACATTAAGTATGCTGTTCCAAATCCCAGAGTCTTCCATTGGGTACAGAATGTACCAAATTCCATTTGATTAAGATCATAATCTTGCCTGGAATGGAAAGATTCATTTTTCATTTTCATCCTAATGTTGTCTTTGTATGTCCTTTAGTGTCCTTTGCAGGACATTTAGTTAATCTATTTGCTTCCTAAACATAGTTTATTGAATATGGCTTTTCACAGCTAAGAGTATTATGAAAGCCTGCTAAAGGTGGAACACACGTCATGTACCTAGAAGGTGAATTAAATAAGGCTTCAAGGGAGTCTCTCGGGGAAAAAAAAAATTCTTACCATCAAATGTGCAATGGAAGAAAGAAAAGGCTCTAGGGAATAGTTGCTTTTACATAACAAGAAAGAAACTATCTGATAGGAGGGAGTCGGAAGAGAAAGGGGAAAATCTGTGCCAAGAGGTTTCAGAAGAATGTGCTGACAAGAACATTTATTAACAATTCTTGCTTAAATTCTATTTAAACTGTTGAAACATAACTGAATGCCTCTCCTATTTCTGTTCAATTTTTATGTTCATTCTGGTTTTATTTCTTTATTTGAATTGCTATAAATATTAAACAGCTGTGTATAAAGGCTACCTATGTGTAAAGATTAAGATAGAAAAGAACACAATCAAATCATCTCTTATGTCTTTTAAAGTATTGGTATTCGAATTTTTTGTGCTTTTTCTTCATGAGAACCCATATTACTGAGGCTGTCTTTGCAGTTTAGTTTTCTCCCAGATGCTGTTATAGTCCTGTCGGTTATGCTTGTCCATATCACTGAGTTCCTTCATTAGGCACATGTTGAAAAACCAACTCCTGGTCCAATGAACCTGGGAGAATCTTGAATCCCCACTAGGTAAATGAAATGCTTTAGACTTAAGAATGAATGATACTGGAAAAATGCATTTTGGGCCAAATATACACTACATATCTTACATATACAGAAATATATGTGTGTAAAAAAATTTTGTGTAATACAATAATTATTTCCTCCCTCCTCACTGCCTCCCTATGGTATACATCTAACCCCAAGCTCCACACATTTGAGGAATGAAAGTTCAGAATAAAAGGATTTGATTTAATATGCCTGATGGGAAGATGATACATTAACTTTATTTCCCCCCTCCCCAGTGAGAAAAACAGGAAAAGCCATTATTATGTGTTACAAAGAAAGCAGCTAGAGGCATTAAAACAGAGATTTTCTGTCTTCTATAACTAAATCCCTTTTCTTTCTTTTCTCTCTCCAGGCCTGTAGCAGATGAGTCTTTAGGTCCCATGAGCATATTTTACACATCATCCTGTACAGTAACCTCCAGATAAGCAGGGCCTTAATTAGAAATCTTTAACCCATGGGGATTTTGTTACTTGCTTTTTAAGAAAAAATGGGGAGACACTCTTTTTCTCTTAGAGTTGTTTATAGAATTTGACCCATGACTCTTACCAGGAACCTATATGGCATTTACTCCATAATGCACATATGTTCTAGCATATTCTTCATCTTCAAACATCTAACCCCCAGCCACCAACACCACCATGTGCACACCCCTCGATTTCACCCTGGCACACACTTCTTACATAAATGGCATTTGTGTGGATTGGTCGCTGAAGCTCTGGGCTGCTTTGGGCTCCACATGGGAGATATGTATTGATTTGTGACAGGAATGAATGCTAGGTTTGGGTTTGCTTCTGTCTTATGAGCTAGTATGATTCCATTTATATTCATATATCCCTGGTTCTGTGGCTCTATGGTGACACTATTTTCTAAGTAGATACATAGTGGATTCTCAGAAAAAAAGAAAAAGTAAAAAAAGGAAGAATTCAGGAATTATCAGAGACAAGAAATCCCCCTCTTTCTCTGTACTCTTAACAGAGTAACCAGATATGGGCTGATTTAGAACCTTCAAAAAATATATTTTAGTGCTAATGATCAAAGCTATTATAGATTTTCAATCAGTATAAGAAAGAAGAAACAGAACAATTTAAACTTTTCTGATATGGAAACGCTGACATTTCTGTGTAGGCCAGCTGGCTGCTATGCACTTGATCTGTATCCTCTCAGCATTTTCCTTATGACTTGTGGAGATTAAGTGACCTAACTCCACCTACTGGATGACTAAGAATTACATCCCCTTGGCTTAGAAAAGCAAATGGGCATCATAAAATGGACAGCGACCTAAAAGCACAGTGTGACTTAAGCTCTTAGCTTTGCCACTTTCTGGCCTTGGAAATTACCTCTTAGAGAGTGACTTAAGATTTCTAGACTGCAGCTTCATCATCTGTAAAAGAGAAAAGTGGCTTGAGCTGATGATCTCTAATGACCCTGTATTCTTAATTCCCTATGATTCTGATTTAATTTGAATTAAGAAACCTAGACCATAGGCTCTTTATTCACATTGGCTATAAGTGGTGCATAGAGTACTTTATTCTGATTTGGTTAGTTGCTAAGGAGAATACTCACAAACTGTCACCATTGTGTTATCACCCATCCTGGTTCTGCCCTTAACACTTCAGGCAAGAACTTGATCCCTTTAATCCTCATTTTGCTAAAGACAAGAATAAATGCTAATATCTCCCCTCAGAGCAGCTGTATAGTTTAAATGGCATTCTAGGAATACAAGGGCCTTTCTTTTTGGCAACCATGGTACTTGGCGATATAGGATGATGTAGGAATGACAGAGTCAGAATTGTATGAGAGTTTGTTTATATTAATTAATGCCATGAATATGGAGCAACGCTGTGAACAATTCAAACTCGGGTAAAAGGAGATTTTAAACAAGAAAAATAAAGTCATGAAGGACAAAAAAACTGTTTCTCATTTCAACAAATTATAATTTTCTCTTTGGGACAACCCTCTTTCATACCAGGGCAACTCAAATCACAGAAAACCACACTGACACAGGCACCCATACACACCCATATACACATATACACACATGTGCACACAGAAAAAAGTATGACCTAGCCCCCAGTTCAGACCTCGAGGCCTTGACTTATACTGTGTCTACAAACACTATGTTTCTCAGTACAGTATGTCCAATGCCCAAAAGTGAACACTGAAAATTGAGGAAGCTATGTATAACTTGACATCTTGGCATCAAGAATGTTGTTTGTGTTTTCCCTCTCCAAGATCAGATGAAGACCAAAACCATGTAGATCTTCCATGTTAAGTAATGAAAATGTCAAAGATTAATAATCAAAGATAGGAACGAAAACTCGTTTATAGAGTTGGTCCTGTTTAAAGAGACCAAAGGGGAAAATTATTAACTCAGAGTGGATTTTGTCTTAGGTCCCTACCTCTTATAAATGGAGTCCAGAAAGGCTTCTTTAATTCTGTTCAGTTAGAATTAGGGACTCTTATGCTTATATTATTTCTTGTTTCTCTAATCTGTCTCCCTATTTATCTTAATAATTTGCCCTTTTTGTCTACTTCCGACATTTTCATTCTTCTGCTAATATGCTAAGTAATCTCTAATATTTTTGCTACCCTATAGATCCCATTTTCCAAGAACCATATAGCCTGGATCAATTCTTTTTGGTGCTTAGACATTCAACATTTATTTATACCTACTTAAATGAAGATCATAATATTTCTTCCACTTGTAAGTATAAGAAAAATAAGTCTTTATAAAAAGCAGGAAAGCCATAAATGCTTCCATCATGTGCTACTATCTACACATTTAAAAATAATCTGCACCCCCTTTTCATATAATTGGAATAAAAGTCTCCTTTTTTGAAAACTGAAATAAAACCTTCTAGGACACTCTCAACGAAGGAGGAAATCATTTCATAATTTAACAGAGCTCATTTTAGTCAAATTCAAAATAAATCTTTCATAAATGGTCTAGGACATTTCTTTTACTTTGCCTGTAACTTCAACTAAGTGAGGATCTTCTAAAGTTTGAGTAGAAGAGAATATGACAGTCATCTCAGAGATCGTTTACAAATTACAACTTCACTGAATGAAAGTTACATCTTTATATGTATATATTTTGCTATAACCAAATATTATGATCATAATTATTTGATTTTAAAAGTGAATTATAATTTGAAAAGTTAATAATGATAATAGCAGTTAGAACATTAGCTAAGGTAGGATGATGGACATTGGAATATAAAAGTAAATATCTCAACAATTTGGGTAAGGGAATCTGATAATATATTCAACCTGTCCTAACATCTGGAATAAGTTTTCAACATTTGCATTAGTGAAACCACTAATAGTTTCTGACAGAGTTTTCCCAGCTTTATTTCTAAGCATTTATTGAAACACAGTTAAAATAGTATCCATGTGTACCCAGTTCATCCTTACTACACTCTATAAAATGTGGCTTTTTGTAAGCCACTGAGAATATGGTCTCATTAATGCTTTCAGAATGTGTTCTTCTTTAACTCCAACTCGTATCCCTCATTATAAAGTTAAAAACACATGTTAGTCCTAGATTCCCATTTTGGAATTGATCTAAAATGTCATGTATCCCTCTTCAAATTATTTACTTCCTCTGTCAAAACAAACCAAGCTATAATGACATTTTCATATTTTATAAAATATATATGACAAAAATATTTTTCCTGATTACAGAAGTATGATAACCATTTTTAAGAGGTCAGGAAATACTTAAAAGTTTACTGTTAGCATGGGTACCTTGTCTTCCAGACATTTCCTTTATATATAGATTCAATATAATCTTTAACCACAAAGAAAAAATGGAATATTTTATAAAACTGTTTTGTAGCATACATTTTTCTCCCAATATATTATCATAGACATTACCCTATGGCAGTTATTTTGCTTCAGTTCCATCGCTTTGAAAGGCTGTATAATATTTCAGTTAAAATATAACATGATTTATTGAACTTATCCCCTTTTGATTGACAATTACATATTTTCATTATATGGGCAATATAATATATTGCCATATAAAGAATAGCCCTTAGATGTGTTTCTGTAGACTTAACTGATTATTTTATGCATAAATTCCCAAAAGGGAGATTGATATGTTGGACAATTTAAGCTTTTGTAATTTTTTAATTCATATTCTAACTTGTCCTCCAGAAATCTGTATCAATTATTTTCTTCCTGCAGTGTGTACAAATGCCTATTTTCTCACACTTTTACCAATACTATTAAGTTCATGACTAAGGCATGTTGTAATTCTGTTTGTTGATGTTTATATATATGTTATCTAATAGGGAGCTTAAGTAATAAAGTATAAGTGTTCAGTTAGTTTGTCTAGAACACTGTGACAGAGTTATAAGCAGAAAAAGACATTCATTCTATATTATAAAGACATTAAAAGAAGTTCCATCACACATTTTTCTAAACATTCACTTTGTGTTTCAACATTTCTGTAGAAGTCCATGCTGACAAAAACAGAGTAGTAATTGTAGACTTGTTCTAATAATTGATGGAAAGATTTCATTCATTTATAGTAGTCAAACTGGCTTGAGGGGTTAGAATCATTCTCCAAATTTAAGGTCCCACAATGGAACTTGACTTAACTATAGTGAGAAGATGGTTTTATTTGTCTATCTTATCTCGGTAACTGGTGATAATTCAGAATTCAGAATGCAGTTTAAATGGAATGTTAAATGGTTCAAGTGTGTGTGTGTGTGTGTGTGTGTGTGTGAGAGAGAGAGAGAGAGAGATAGAAAGATTCATTCGCTCAGATATTTTACTTTGTATTATTCATAAACATTTGCTATCTCATTAATTCCCTCAACCTCTCTCCAGCTCAATCTTCCTCCCCTTTTCTTTATTATCACAGTGCCCACTGTTCTCACAGTGCCCTTTTTGTACCCAACCCTGTTTTTCCTTCTCTTTGCCTATGTACTGGCCTTTCCTTTTCATGTATTGTGCAGCTTGCCTTTGTTTGTGGACGTGTTATCTCTTTCACATGTCTTTGGAGATTCTGTTATCTGTTCCTTTCCATTGTCTGGGTTAATTTGCCCTGTTAAAATTCTTTCCTTTTATGGTGATTAGTTTAATTTTAATGCAAATTCCAAGGTAACTTACTGAATTTCATCGCTCTCCCATTTCCAGTTGTTTTTGGACATGCTCCAGTCACTTGATGTGAGCTTCATTTACCTTTCATGCCATATTTTCTCCCTTTGGATTGCTTTTTCCGTTTTCAATGTTACTCCCCTCTTCCTCTTTGATAGTGTTTTCTTTAATGGCACTCATTTGTTGGTGGTGAAATTTTTTGTGGGGTTTTTTTACTCTTATCACTCTTTCAGTTTCACTGGTCATCTTTTTACTTTGCTTTCATGTTCATTTTCATTCAAGGTCTTCTGTTCTCAGTCTTGGTCTATTGTTTCCTGGGATATTCTGTCATTAACTATGATATATACACATGGCACGGTCCTTAATAAAAGTACCATTTAGGTGACAAAAAAGTTATGTTTCCCTTTATCAACATACTTATTAGAGCAGAATCACATACAGCTAAAGATCTGATATCCATGTGAATTTGGAAATGCCTTGGAATATCTAAAATACCACAGTGAGTGTTCAAAAATATAAAATACTGAAAAAATAGTGCTGAAAGATAAGATCAAGATAAAGACGAATTTGAAACCTAGTTCAATAATGACTCTAGCATTATTAAGTCAGGACTCAAAGAGATTTTAAATGTCATCTAGCCCATTTTATCATTCAGTATCTGAAATCTCTACAACATCCCAAATAATCATTTAAACATGGATAACCAAATACAGATTAGCCAATTAGATTTTAAACTTTTCCTTATATTGAATGAAAATCTGTCTAAATGCAGATTTCCATTTTGGCCCTAGTTCTACTCACTAAAAAAAAAAAAAAAAAAAAGTCTAGTTCTTTTGTATCATAATGCTTCAAATATTTGAAAACAGATGTTTGAAGAGCTTTTGTTCTTCAGCTTAAAAATTCTTAATCATGACTAGATATTCTCATCTTTGTCAAATCCTTTATAGTACATTTCTGGTTGCCTAGGTAGGTATTTTTATATGCTTCTACCAAAATTGAACACATCAATCTGTGAAGCATTTGAGCACATAAGAGATGGTCCATCTCCTCCATCAATCAAGAGATCATAGAATTATAATGTTTTGTAATGTATAATTAACCTTTTCTGGAATTGACACTTATATTGAATTTCTTTCCTTTTAGTCTATAGTATACTATTCTACTGCACTTGGGTTTTTAGATATGAGTATGTATTGCACATCATCTAACAAGATTTGGCCCACCATTCTTACTTATCAAGATGATTTTAAAAACTGATTTTATCATACTATATATTCAGTCATTCTTCCATTGATTGATGCCACATGGCATTCATGTTATCGATAGTGAACAGAACATATTCAAGGGCAGAACTCTGTAAAACATTATTACAGACTGACAGTCATTCCCTTCCCAGCATTCTTTGAACACCTCCATTCAATCAGTTTGCAATACACCTAACTGAAATATCATGCAACCCTACTTGAGCTTTAATCTCATGAAAACATCTTGTCAGATGCCAATATGTTTAATATATTTCCCTTATCAACCAGTTTAGTAATTCTTTCAAACTACATTTTATAAGCTTTCTGACTAGTGTAGATAGATCAGGCACACAGATTCTGATAATTCCTATTCAAGTTTTGATGTAGAGAAATTTTGTGTCTCTTAGTAGTTCATATGGTCACACTCTGCCTCTGTTTTCTAGGTTACAAAAGTAAAAACATGGTTTAGTACCCATGATTAGTCATTCTTCAAGTCCTATGACAAATGCAGTGTGAATAGTTTCTATGTTTTTTTTCCCTCCTTTCTGGGCCAAAACTTCCAAGTCTAATAAAAAATTATTTGTCATCCAGAAATAAATACATATTTCTGAAATCATAGAAATAAATTTTCCAGAAAGATATAGTAATCATAGAATCTAATGAGATTACTCAATACTCCAGTTTTTAAGCATAGAAACTTAAGAAAATGAACAGATTTACAAGTACATTTTAAACTATACAAAGTACTATATTTTCCAATCTCAATTAGGTCCATCATTTCTTAGGCATGTGGGTTATTCTATTTTGCTTGATAAATTTTACCTATTTGTATTGATTACTAGCAGAACATAAATATAAATAAGTAAAGGACTTGAGAAATCAATATATTCAAGTTTGAATAGGTATAGAATCACAAAATTGACATAGTACAGTTGAAAGCAGAATTCCATTGAAGAACAAGATCTTGTCTTTTTATCCAATATTTTCTGGACTATTAACTTGGTTTCAATTTAGCATAGTTTGCTATTGTTATTTTTTGTTTTTAAATCTTGTTTTCTGAACACTTTGGAAAAAATTGTAACTGGCCTATAGGACAGTAAATGTCATCTATATCTAGAGAAAATCATACTACAATAAGAATGTATACTTAACTTTAAGTTATACAATTTTTATTGGTCTGTTTATCTAATTCTCTATGTATATAAAGGACAAACTATAGAAAATGGCTAGAAACTCAGAAAGACAGTTTAAATCTTGACAAAGAACAACTTCTTAAAAGTCTTACAGATGAGTCTACTCAGTGGAACTGCTATTAATAATTGTAGCTTATTATCAACTGAATATTCAATTTCACTTGAGCCCTACATTAAATTCATGCTTTATTTATTCAAGGATTCAGACATGTGTGGGTTTGTCTGGCAAGTCATTCAATGGTTCTATTTACATGGGAGCTCTGGTAGCTTTCTGGAAAAGAATTTACACAAAGAGGAGAGTCTGGCACATGGTTTTGGTTCACAGACACTCAGAAGAAGGGTCACGTGATATACAATATGCTCTATGTCGTCCTCTACGTTGTGCTGATGGATAATGCCTGAATTGTAAAACAAAAAGGCTGTAACAGAACATAGTGAAGACTAAAAGAGCTTAGATATTGAGAGGATTAAAACATCAGCGGCCTTCAAGTAGCATGTTCTTCAATGATAGGAGAGAGTACCCTCAGCTATGAAGAGGCATGTCTAGGACTGCTAGATTAAGCAAATAAAAATACGAGTGCCCTGTTAAATTTGAATTTCAGATAAGTAGCATTTTTTCCTAGTATAAGTAAGTCCCATGAAATATTTGGGGCATATTTTTACTAAAAAATAGTTGTTCATCTCAAATTCAAATTGAACTGGGCATCCTGAATTTTATCCGGCAACCCTAGGCATGCCATCAACATTGACAGTGGAATAGGTCAGGGATTTTCAGTCAGATATATTTGCCGTTGTAGAAATCCTTGCATGGAATTCATAAACAGAAGTTTCTATCATGAGTAGCAATGTCACTGGCACCATCAACAATTTCCTCATATTGGCCCTAAATTTGCAGCCATCAAGTATTTACAATGCTCTTTGTGCTTACTATAAAATCCTTTCTCTCTTTACGTGCTTAGTTCCAAATAATTTTTTATCATGCAATAATTGATCCAGTAAAAACAAAATGTAAGGAAGGATAATAAAATTAAAATAAAATATAATAATAAAGCACATTCCTGAGCCTATCACCCAACATAGAATAGAACAGTACCTATACAGTACCATGTCATTCCCATATTCCATTACCTTATTCACTAGAGTAAACAACTATTCTGCAATTTGTGTTTAATCAGTTTCTTGCTTTTTAAAGTAGTTTTTCACATGTGTAGGTATACCTAAACAGTATATGATTTAATTTTATTTATGCCAAACATTATGCTGCAACTTGCTTTATTTTCTAAGGTCAATCCATGCTGTGGCTTATGCCTCTAATTTGCATATTTTTGCTGATATATAATATTCTATAGGTATATTCACTACAAATCATTTAACCTTAACCTGTTGATAAATATTTTCTTAATTTCCCCTGTTTTTAATTGTTATTATAAAATAATGTTGCCCTGACATTCATTTGTATGTCTCCAGATGCACATGCAAGACTTTCTCTTTAAACACTATATTTAGGTGAAGAATTTCTGACGTAAGAGAACATGGGCATATTCACTTTTACTAGATAATGCCAAATTGTTTTCCAAAGTGATTAAACCAATTAAGTTCCCACTAGCTGTGTCTAAAACTTTCCCCTTTTCCACATTCACACCAATGCTTAGTATTTGCAGACTTCTTAATTTTTGCCATTCAATGGGTATAAAATGATATCTTGTTACACCTTAATTTACATTTCTCTGAATGCTAATGAAATTGAATAGCTTTTCCATTCATATTCTTCTTCTGTAAAAGACTTTTTTGGTTTTTTTGGAGATATTCATATTCTATGCATTAATTTAAGAATTCTGGTACAAATTTTTACAAATAATTTTTTCATATTTATGTTTGTTGCTAAGATCATCCTGAAACTTCATAAAAATCTTGAGAGTCACAGAGCATGTCTTCTCTTTGCTCTCTCCTTCCTTCTACCATTTTAAATATATTTCTTTATACTTTCTCTCACGTTTTATTTTGGATACTTAGGCCATTCATGTTTTGGTCTTCCCTCTTTTTATAATACTATTTTCTTCTGATTGTCACTTTTGGTATTTACCTGCTTCGTATCTGTGGTTTCATGTCTTCCATTGGCTTTGGTATATTTTTAACTAGCTTGAATGCTAACTCTCGTCCATTGTCTCTATTATCACCTTATCAGGTTCTTATTATACATATGTTATGCTTTTCCTTATTCTGTCATATACACATAGACATAAACACACATACATTTTATTTATTAATATTCTTATTCTCCTCTGCAGAAGTTTGAGTAATTTTTTTTTTAATATTGAACATATAATTTCCTAATAGTAGAACATAATTTTGTTTAATCTTCTGTTTAATCCTGGTATGGGGTTTTCAATTTCATTAATTACATGATTCTTGACAATTCTTTTTGTTTATATCTAAAGTTTGACTGGTTGTTGTTTTCAAATCTCAGCATGGGTATTGGTAATTGACTCTAGTTTTCTGGCACCATCTAAATATTGATTTATTCTTTCTTACAAGCCCAATTATCTTTTAAAAGTAATTATTTTGGTAGCATCTCTATGATGTTCCTGCACTTTGAAGGGGACCCATTCAAAGTACTTATTTTTTTCAGATCTCTGGAGTAGAAATCTGTGATTTATTTATTCTTGTTTCAGGTTAAATCTCCCTTTTTGAGAAGGCTCTCCTGCTTCCCAAATTAGGTTAATCCTCTTTGTGTAGTGTTCTTGCCTTTACCTAATGTTTCTCACAAAATTATTTAAGACTGTTTTCTCTGATAGACCTTAAACCCCTTGCAGCCATTTACTATATAACTTTGCCCTGGCTCATAGGTTTTCATATGCAGGAAACTTACTTCAGTTAGTTTCTTGAGTTGAGTTTGCACACACTCAATCCAATGGGTTTTGGCAGCTGTGATTTCTCTAGTAGTAACAGTAGTAAAAGAAGACATCATCAAATGGCGCCAAAATCAAGGAAGTAGGACACGTCCAATACATAGTTTAGCAGAGAGGACTAACCTACTGCTGATATCATGAGAGCTCCCAGACATTTCAGGAGAATTTTGAAGGAGACTGGAGTTTGTGAGGAAAGACAAGCAGAGCTAGAAAAGTAATGATTTCATGTCCTGTGTTGTCTTTAGGCTTGTGTGTCCTGGAAAACATAGGTAATTTAATCACAGTCATTTAGAACTAAAGGAACTTAGGGTATTCTTTCACTAAACTAGTAAATAGAGTATTTTGATCACAGCACACTAATGTCTTTTACAATTTTAAGGGAATCAGTGATCTTATTTGTATTTTGATTTTCTATTGAAAACAAGCAAGAGTATAGTTAAAATAATGACTATAATTCTATCAGTGAGCTTCAGAACATACTGGATTTTAACAGGCAGTATATGGTTTATAGAAATAGTCTTTGCAAGTTATTACAAATAGGTTCTATTTTTTTTTTTTTGATAGCTTCAGGTGTACCCAATGCAAGGTAGGAAAAGATAGAGGATCCCGCTCAATGAGCCAATTTTTTACTTCAACTACTCTGTTATCTCATCTTTATGATGTAGGGCTTTTTTCCATATTTTCTTCTTTGCTTTGTTGTAAATCACAAGTCTCTTCTCATGTTTTATCATATTTTTTCAGCTTTTTCCTAATATGAATTCCATTTTTCATTCTCCTTATTATAATCATTTCCCCATTGAACTATTTGCTGAATTTGAGCTTCTATGTCTTCTGTGATCCTTATGATTATAGAAGATTATATGTGGTTTCCTCAGCCAAAGCTGGTGCATTTCACAGCTTAGAATATCCACTCCTGTATGGATTCAAGTGGAAGAATAAGTTTGTGAGAGTGGAAACAAACTATACTCTGGGCCAGTACACCAGGGTTTAGCAATGCCCTGGAAAGCTACAACTTGAGCAGATAACACTGTCCCTTTTCTCTGCATGTGGCTGCAAATAGTGTCTCTCCCTTGAACCATGAATAGGGAAGAATTAACACAGGATACAAGAAATTATGTGGAAGCCCTGGCAATGTTAACATTAAAGCAGTGACCTTATTCTTTATGGTGAAATGACCTGGAAATGCTGCTCCCTTATCTAAATAGGGCAAAAAGTTAGCCTGAATGAGGAAATACTCTGTAGGGGTACTAATTACACTGGTGGCGACAGGCTTGGTAGGCGACAGGCTTGGTAAGCAGTCGTTATCCTTTCCCATAAACTATATCCTATAAAAGCCCAAAGCATTATATAAAGAGTCACTAAAAGGATATGAGGCAAGATTAATGAGGAATGCCAATAGTTCCTTAATCAACACTACTTCCCTTTTCAAGGTGTATTAATTATACCTACTAAGTCTAAAATAACTCATTTCAAGTATGTCAGTTCATCTACATTTCTAACACCTTGTGCAAAAAAAGATCATTTAATATTGGAGGTAGATTTTAAAATATCTCTACATTTATAATGAGAGTGTCAGCAGACTGGTTGGTATGGTTTGCCATTTATTTTATTTTTCTCATCTCATAAAATAGACTTATGGCTATGAATAATTTTTCAATAATATAAATATAAAAATCTATATTACCTGAAATTTACATGGAAAAAAACTTCACTACCTACAAATAATCTTAATTTGTATATTTTTGGAATTCAAAAAGCTTTGTTCATTTAAGAATACCCTTACACATAATGGATATAAATGTGTAAATATAGTATATACACATTGAAAATGCCATGGAATCTTTTACTGCCTCTGTAATTAATATTGCAAAAAGAATTTTTAAAAGCTACTATCCTGATATAGAAATTAGGTGAAAGGTATATGAGATGAAATTAATTTAATTATATAAAATAATTAGGATTTATTTTTTCATAGCTCTGGGACCTGCATTACAAAATCAAGACCTTGTGAAAACTATTTACCTAGTCAATGTAAAAATATTATACTGCCCACCTCATTTAACATTTGGATGAACAATTTTGTAAATTTTAGAGCTATTATCACCAGGGTCAAGCTAGGCTCTTGCAGGACAAGAGCATGCAGGTTCTTCATGTGTTCTAAGTAAGCTTTTCTTATTACTCTTGGAAAATTTGACATTTTAAATAGTGCTGTTTTTAGAAGTTTATAAAGCTAAATCATATCTTCGCTGTCAGCAGTTGTCTGTGTCATTCTAGAAATAGAACCAGGCAAACTCAAATTGTATTTCCTTTTCATTTATAAATGCCTAGCAAAATTAATTGGGACACATTTCCTGTTTGTGGACATGATAAGAAGCAATGTAAAATATCTGGCAACTAACTACTTTCATTCAAAAAATCCCAGCTTAACACATACAGTAATTTCTAGATTTAAAGTATAGTATAAAAAAATTCTCATGTGTCAGTGTCTTTTGTATTTCTAATGGACAAATTATACTTAAATAACTATAACTGTTAATGGTGAAGGAGATATTTATCTAACGCTCTACCAATATAAACTAAAAAGATACACAAACTAAAAAGATTTCATTGATTTTCATGTAGTTTTTAGTCAGTTTTGAAATTGGTGAAACCAAAAACAGAAAGCAAAAAGACCTAAGGGCTAGAAGAGTCATCATTAGACTAAAATTAGAAAACACCTAATTAGAGGTTTAATCAGCACCACATATTATGAATCATTAACTATATTTTAAACATCTGCATATCCAATGACAGGTGGGTCTTCATAATCATTATCTGGATAATTCATATTCTGCATCAGAACACTGCCAAAATTTAGGACACTTTGATAATACTACTACTTTGCATATGTCTAGTGCTTTCTGTTATACAATGTATTTCACATAACCATCATTCTTGTGCCTTTTGTCAAACCTGTGGTGGAAGCAGGAAATTTGAACAGAACAGATGTGGAGAATAGGGTCAGAGAAATCAAAAAATTTTCCTGTCATTAATAATTAAGAATCCAGATACTCTGAATCTACAGCTTTCTCATCATCAACCTGTTGACTGCTAAATTAACTGATGCATCAATTACACAACCTCAAACTTCTGATTTGCTTTGGCTCTGCAAACTTAAGATATCTAATAAGTAAAAACAAATAAGAGAAGTCACTCCACATTTTAAAATAATAAGGTTAAAAAATAAAACCCTGATATAAAATCTCAATTTGATAGAAACTCAAAGCTGAAAGTCTTTTGTTGTCTTATTGTCATAGATCTTCACTCCCCCCACCCCCAAAACACACATCACTTTCCATTTACTTATTCTACTCTAATCAGAGAAGAAACAAATTGTGTCAAACTCAAATGGCTTCAGGCTGATTTATTTTCTCTCTCTTTTTTCTTTTTCTTTGCGTTTTGTTTGTCTGTTTATTTTAGCTCCCAAGGTATATATTCATGGGTTCAATATGTAAGCTTTCTTCTGACTCTTTTTATTATGGTAGATTTTTTTTTCTTATCTAATAGAATAAGAAATGTGCTGGATTCTAATCCCAGCTTTACTTCTAAGGACATGGCATCAAGCCAGTCAATTTTCTTTGTGTTTATTTATGTCTTCTTCTCTGACTTCAGGCTACTGGTTTGTTTCAAAAAATACACTGAGATTAATTACAAAGCATTTAATATCCTGTGAAATTTAACATGAATGCTTTTGGAACATAAAGAGGGATTCATTCTTAAACATCATTTTCTTATAAGGTACATTTCCATGTTTGCTGGAACTCTAAAGATGCTGATTCCTGTGGGAACTTTATAGAATATTCTTTCTCTCTGTCAGAAGCTGGCAACCTTCACAGGTGGTAGTCAATCTTCCAGTTTTGTTTTTGTTTTCCTTTGATACATAGTACAATTATTTTGATTGTTAAGTGAACATGTTTTACTAAATGCTTAATGATTTCTATTCAAATTTAACTAAGATAAAAATCTTACTGGTACATTTTTTGCTTGGACTTGTTTTTGGATCCAATATAGGAAAAGTAAGTAAATGAGTAAACTGTCCTTAAAGAGCCAATTTAAGGGAGTGAATGGGAGACTAGGTGAGAAAACTATGACACCTCTGTGAGACTCTGTGACTCACTCTTTCTCTTTACCTTTGCTAAAACAGGAAGATTTATCATATAAACTGTACCAAGTAAGAAGAGTGGAAGAGTAATATTTTCATTATATATAGATAGTAAGAACTGGCAAGAAACTTAAGGATAAGTTAGACCTTCATTTTACACATGAAATCTCAAATGACTAGACCAAGTACACATAGATACTACACACTAAGAACTGGGACTAAGGTCCTGTAGATTCACATAGGTCAGTGTTTTTCCCAATGTACTACATGTGATATACATCTTTTGTTAAAGTAACATACATAATCAAGAAAAGTGGAAGACAAAACGTTATTAATAATAGTCCATATCTCTAACTTGACAAGTATCATGTATATTATTTGTAAATATCTAGCATGTACCTTCCAAAGACCATAGTATACAAATGGAATGTACTATTTTTATTTAGGTAGACTGCTTTTTCAAGGAAAGTGATGCTAGCTCAAGATGATTTCTTATTCTCCTTACACATAGAAAGTTGGAGCTGGACTTTATAAGATTTAGTAGGTTGAAAAATATCTTATTACTGGCTTACATTAAATAGCTAGTTTATAGAAGTAGCAGAAAGAAAACTTGGAGTGAAGAAAATGTAAAGAATAATGAGATATGATATTAACATGAACCATATGTGTCCATACCTAAGACATAAAATCATTGTTATTTTTCTTAGTAACAAAATTGGCAGTACAAAGAGAATTATTTTATATCCATAACTAATTAATTGTTTGGCACCTATTATAGATTAAAGATAGATTTTTTTGAATAACAATTTAAAAAAACTTTCCAAGTGATTCACTCAAATAAAGGTCTACCAACTTATTCTTGTGATGCTATATATCACCAGTACTGTTCTTAAGGCAGATAACAAAGGAAAACCCAGGAATTCTAAAGTTGGTGACCCACTTTGAAAACCTGTACAGAGAATCAGAATGTTGTAGAACCGGAAGAGGTCTTAGAGATAATTTATCCCAACCCCTTCATTTTCCTGACTCAAAATGTTGGATTCAGAAAGGTTAAATAATTTGGCCAAGGTAATAGGACTAACAATAAAAAGAAGAGCTGGTCTAGGATTTAAGACCTTGTTTCCTGCCTGTTCTCTTCTATGTAAGCCTGCTTTGGAAAATGATAGCTCTCCAAAGTAGGAAAAACAGCGGTAGAAATGAAAAGAGTATGACTTAGTGCTGGAAGTTTGGTCTAACTTACTAAACAACAGGAAAAATAGCAAACCATTTTTAGAGCTGGAGTTGGAGAACACTTAAAAAGCATTCACAACTTCTAAATAACATTATGTGGTTTCAAGAAGTCAGTGTGGTTATATATTCTAGCAAAAACAAATCTGCTGAATCATATAGAATATTGCATAATTAACCACTTGCCTGTCATAGCAAGAGAGCTGTCAAATTGTTGGCTTTTACATTTAAGGGACTAAAACACAACGTAAGCATTGAGAGCAGTGTCTATGGCTTACGTATCACTTCTTTCCATAGGAGTTATTTACTTTTTCCACTGATCTTATGGAACATTGGTAATGTAGGTATTTACTTGGATTTTTAATTGGCATATAGCCAAATTAGAAATACCTTTTCTAAATGTTACTTTTTAATTTATATCTTCTATTCATCTTGTTTCTTACTGATATAATGATATTTGTCATCTTCCTAAAAAGGATATTGGTAAGGTTTTAGGAGAGGATGTTACAAAGTTTTTCCAAAGCAATTTGGGGAAAAGTACCATATATGCAGAAATTATTGTCATTAAATCACAAATTAAAAAAATACCTACACTACTCTTAATTTATTATTTCTACAAGGTTGACACTATGTGTAATTTTAATTAGACATGAAGAGCAGAATACTATGTATAGAGCCAGTAAGATAAGAAATCTTAGAACTTTCCACAATTATTTGTTAGTATGGAGTGTTTTAACTAGTTATTCTGTGTAATCTTAACAGAATTCTGAACAGGTTCCTGAAACTGTGTACATTAAAATTCTGTTTAACCTTAAAACCTAAAGCTGAGGTAAAAATGCAGCTAATATTAATAGTTTTTAACTTATGAATTCCACCTGAGAAACTGTTCAAGGCATTAGAAATATTCTATATAATACAAGTAAATGGAAATCTTCATTTTGAAGAATACTCAAATGTTTGAAATATAGTTGAGAATTCAGAAAAAAGAAGAAAAATAATTGTCTCTAAACAAAACAGATGTTTTAAAATTTAGGGACTAGAATTAGTATATTTCATTTATAGCAAACCACATAGACAGTTAATCAGGAATTCCATCTTTTTATAAAACAACATTCCAATGAGTTTGGCCGTCCATTTGGTTGTTTAGAGTATAGTAAGCTAGTTAGAATTTAGATAAAAAAGCAAGAGTTTGATAGAGGTAGTCACAGTAGAACAAGAGAAAAAAGTGGCATACAAAAACCTGGTAGGATATTTAAAAACCAAAAAATAAAATTTTAAAATTAAAAAAAAAGAAAATTCAAAGCAAATGTACTTTGGGATTACTTAATATGGGAACAAGTGGCTTCCATATATCTTTCAAACAAAAAACATAGCATTGCATTTAGATATGTGATACATCTTTCTCCCCGCCTATTTAAATGTGCTTTTGTCAAGTTGATAATAAAACTCTGATCTGACCAAGTACGTTAACACTTCATTTTAGAGTTTGTGCCACTCTATGTAAATCAATTATTCAAATCACTAAAATGACACAGTGTGGTAGAAGAAGCATTCCAAGAGTCAGGTCTGGGCTTGAGATCCAATTTTGTCACTTCAATAGCTGTGCCAACACTGACATGTTTCTTAAATTCTATGAGCCTATATTCCTCATTCATAAAATAAAGATTAAAAATAATGTACCAAATAGGTTTGTTTCTGTGATGACATTTTTATATAAGGCATTTGGCATTCTGCTTACCATATATCAAAACTCAGTTCTTTTCCTGGTTATCTTTCAGAGCTCTATTTCAGTTATCTCAAATTAAAACTTTTTTCAAAGTCATGACAAACATCTATATTTTTTTCTAAACTGTTACATTGCATATATATATATATATATATATATATATATATATATATATATATATATATATATATATATTCCCTGTCATTGTTAAAGACATAACTTATGCTTCAATATAGTTTTAACACAGTGGTATTAAGAGAAACCATTGAGGTATATAGTATTATTTTATACTACACTAAATTACCCCAGATTAAGAAGAAAATTGTCAACTTGAGTGTGTACTTATGAGTGTATGTGTATGTATTTCTTACGATTCTTTTAATCTCTTCCCTGTTAGTGATCATGACATTGCTAATAGTAGACATGTCTTCAATAGTTTCTTTACCTTTCTACTGGGTTTCTTCTAATTTGCTTAGGGTTAAGAAAACTAAATTTGATAGTGAAAGTCCAAAGTTTGTCTGTGTGTGTGCATCTGTGTGCTGGGGATGGGGCAGGAACAGTTTCAATTCATGAACATTTGTGTTTGTTCTAATTTGTTTGTTTGAACATGTAACACGTATTTGGTTTCTCTGATACTTTGTGTCCAGGTTTCTGTGATCTGTTCCTGATACAGTAGTTTGATTACTTTTATGTAGGTTAGAATTTAATATCAATATAATTTAAAGAAGGATACAGTGCTAGCCACTGGTTGATTCTACGCAAAGTCTGGTTGGACTTATCAATTTAATTAGAAAAATAAATCAGGCCAATTTATTTTATATAATTGAAGGTATTCATCAAAAATTTCTGAGTTGGCAAATTCGTATACTTTGCAGAATGTTTTCTCCATCTACTCACAAATTTTAGTCTGTTCCAAGTAGAAAACAATTCTAGAATGTAACACCAGAAGATTTTCCTAGGAAGAGCTTCAAACAAAAAGTTGCAGCTTCCCTTGGTTCTCTGACCAAGAATAATTTGCATTTCTTTTAGAGATGTTTTCCTTCACACTGTTTTCTCTTAATGTCTTTATAAGTTACATTACCACCTACTGGCAGCCTCCAATATGGCAGCCATGCTTTGAGTCCCCAAACTAGATGTCTATCTGTTAAACAGAAAGTTGGTCATTGATATTGTTGGAAATATACTCTAAAATTTGAAATATACATGATGCAGTGATAGGTATTAAATTTACCTGGACTTCATTTTTTAAATAAATAAATAAATAAAATGGAGTCTCCATACATTTCTAACTCCATTTTAGGATTGATGAAATAGCCTTTATATTACATCTTTCTGACATACACTTTTATAACATTAAACCGTAATATAACCTTATTTGTTGATAGTTAAGAAGCTTCCTTTTCCTTCTGTGAGTTTGATGAAATAAAAATTATAAGAAAAAATTACCAAATTATATAGTCTGTTGATTTTAGGTTTAGAAAGTTAGAATGTGTCCTGAATTAGATGTGAAATAGAGTTAGTTTTACTTCATAATTCAGAAATATCTGAATTTTAAGTTGTTTTAAGCAACTTTCAAACACAAAGGGAATCTTCAGATTAAAGAAAAACACTTACCTCCAAAGTGATGTGTTGTGGTGTCTACTCAGTGAAGTCATAAAATAAGCCCTTGGCCTACTTTTAACATAATGGCTATAAAATTTAGATCATTCTGTAAATATCTAAACTCAGTGGAGGTGGGAGAGGAGCTTGAAGTAAATTTATATCTTTTAGTTGAAGCACAAATATATTTACTGGCAACCTTTAATCACTATAGACTATGAAACATCGTTCATGTCTAAAGTAACTTATTAAACATAATTAATGGGTTGAAAAGTCCTCTCCCTTTTCCCAAAAATTTCAACTTGGGGAGTAAGTGAAATTAAGTTATAAAATTGCACTTAGGAAATCAATGAATACATTGAAGGGCAACCTCAAGGAGGTGACTTTAACCTTGTCCTTTCAGAGCTATGCACAATAAAATAAATAATACAAACATAATGCATATAAACATTCAGCTCCCACCTTCATGTTTTAAGAGAGACCACTTTTTAAATAAAATTTAAAATGCGTTTTCTCATTTTTTATCTAAATGCTAATGCACTGGCATTTGTTATACTTTTTATATTACTCTAAAAGTATTTTTTAGCAATAAGCTATCTTAACCACCCCCTTTTTTATTTTCCACCCCCTGCTCTTTCTTTTAAAAATATATTTTATTATACTTAGGAATAAACCTGACCAAGGAGGTGAAAGATTTATATTCTAAGAACTATAAAATATTAATAAAGGAAATTTAAGATGACTTACAAAAATAGAAAAATATCCCATGCTCTTGGATTGGAAGAATTAATACTGTTAAAATGGCCATACTACTAAAAGCAATCTATAGATTTAATGAGATCTTTATCAAATTACCCATGACATTTCTTGCAGAACTAGAATAATGCTAAAATTTATATGGAACCATAAAAGACCCAAAGCAATCCTGAGGAATAAGAACAAAGCAGGAAACATAACCCACCTAGATGTCAGACAATACTACAAAGCTATGCTAATAAAAACAGCATGGTATTAGCACCAAAACAGATATATGGATCAACAGAACAGAATAGAGAGCCCAGAAATAAACCCTCACACTTATGGTCAACTAATATTTGACAGATGAGGCAAGAATATACAATGGGGAAAGACAGTCTCTTCAGCAAGTGGTGCTGGGAAAGTTGGACAGCTGCAGGTAAATCAATGAAGTTAGAACACACCCTCACACCACACACAAAAATAGATTCAAAATGGCTTAAAGACTTAAATATAAGACATGACAGCATAAAATTCCTAGAAGAGAGCATAGGCAAAACATTCACTGACATAAATCGTACCAATGTTTTCTTAGCTCAGTCTACCAAGGCAATAGAAATAAAAGCAAAAATAAGCAATGAGACCTAATCAAATTTATAAGCTTTTGTATATAAACAAAACAAAAAGACAACCTATGGACTAGGAGAAAGTATTTGCAAATGATGTGACTGACAAGGGTTTAAATTCCAAAAAATATAAACAGCTCAAACAACTCAATAACAAAAAAGGCAAACAACCCAAGCAAAAAATAGGTAGAAGACCTAAATAAGCATTTCTCCAAAGAAGACATACAGATGGCCAACAGGCACATGAGAAGATAACTCAACACTGCTACTTATTAGAGAAATGTAAATCAGAACTACAATGAGGTACCACCTCACACCAGTCAGAATGGACATCATCAAAAAGTCTACAAATAATAAATGCTGGAGAGAGCATAGAGAAAAGAAAACCCTCCTACACTGCTGATGGGAGTGTAAATCGGTGAAGCCACTATGGAGAACATACAGAGGTTCCTCAGCAAACTAAAAATAGAGTTGCCATATGATCCAGCAATCCCACTCCTGGACATATATCCAGATAATTCTATAATTTGAAAAGATACATGCACCCCTGTATTCATGGTAGCATCATTTACAATAGCTAAGACATGGAAACAACCTAAATGTCCATCAACAGATGAATGAATAAAGAAGATGTGGTATATATATAAAGTGGAATATTACTCAGCCATAAAAAAGAATGAAATAATACCATTTTCAGCTACATGGATGGACCTAGGGATTATCATACTAAGTGAAGTAAGCCAGAAAGAGAAAGACAAATACCGTATGATGTCACTTATATGTGGCATCTAAAATATAACACAAATGAACTTATCTACGAATCAGAAACAAACTCACAGACATACAGAACAGACTTGTGGTTGCCAAGGAGGAGGGGGAGGTGAGGTTGGATTGGGAGTTTGGGACTAGAAGATGCAAACTACTATATATAGAAAGAATAAACAAAAAGTCCTATTGTATAGCACAGGGAACTATATTCAGTAACCTTTAATAAACCATAATGGAAAAGAATAATGTGTATATTATTCTTGTCTGTTTTTGCTCTTCTCTCTCATTTTCAATCTATGACAGCTTTCTCAGGAATTATGTAACCGCCTTTAAAACTTTTCTCCTCAAATATTGAATGAGTTGCTTTCTTACTTTATTAAAGCCTATGTTCAGGTATTACCACCACAGAGTCCCTCCTTGGTCACCATATGTAAAATAGCACCCTCATTTACTCTCTCTATTGTTTTATCTACATCATTACTAACACAGTTAGGGTGTGTATTGTTTGCTGATTTCCATCTTCCTAAACATGAATGCATCAAGGCCTTAATAATCTACACTACTTAACAACATTGCCTAAACATGTGTCTGGCACATAGCAGGTTCTTAATACATATTAGTTGAATAGATGAATGAATGAATGAATCCTAAGTATAAATGCACTTCCAATTAAAGGGTTACTATAAAGTATGTTGTTTTAAACACGTAGATAAACAATATTACATGTAGTGAACCACAGTTAACAATAATAGCATTTTTCTGTAGTTTTGTCAATAAAAATCCAATATTTTAGCATTCTGAACAATTTTATGTAAATAAGCAAGCAATATTGGTCTTTCACTTTTCTCAGCCATTACAAGTCTTACATTCCATAACTGTTGAATTATCCAGCTTTCCTTATTCTGACACTGGGAAATTTAAAATAATGATTAAGTGATGACTAATTTGAATTTTCTTCCTAATCTTTAAATTCTTTTTTAAAAAGGTCTAAGTGTGGATAAAAATTTCTGATATATTTTTACCACTGACCATTCATGAGACATTTATGTTTAATATTTCTTTGTCTATGAATTAGCTTGCTAGGACTGCCATAACAAAATACCACAGGCTGGTGGATTAAATAGAAATTTACTTTCTCACAGGTCTGAAGGCTGGAAGTCCAAGACAAGGTATCAGCAGATTTTATTTCTTCCGAGGTCCCTCTTCTCAGCTTGCAGACAGCCACCTTTTCATTGTGTCCTCACATGGTCTTTCCTCTGTGTGTGCACGTGCCTGGTGTCTCTCTGTGTCCAACTGAATAAAGGTTCATGCTTAGGGCCTCATTTTAATTGAATCACCTCTTTAAAAGCCCCTTCTACAAATATAGTGACATTCTGAGGTACTGAGGTTTAGGGTTTCAACATATGAATTTTGAGAGACACAGGTCAGCCCATGGCATTCTATAATCAAGATTTTATAAACATTGCATCTGCTTTTTTCTTTTCACATCACATTTTTCTATGTGTGTTACAGAATACAAATATCCTTGTCAGAGACAACTCCCTTGATTAAATTCATTCAGTGATAAATATTTTTAGAGATCATATGATCAATAAGGATGTTAGATTAAGCGGACAAATGAAATGGTAGTTTGGTCTCTGGGGACTATGCGAAGGAGAGCAGACATGACAGACTTGGAATTCAGAAATCACCTTTTCCTAAATTCATCACCCAAATCATATCCTTGACTCCTAGAACTTAGTTTGTTGCTGTTTAGTATCTGTGATAGACAGAATTTTGGCCCTTTGACCTTTAGCCCCTTGGTGCCACACCTGTGAATAAATATATTATGCTACATAGCAAAAATGACTTTGCAAATGTAATTAAGGTTAATAATCAATTGACTTTATGATAGAGAGATTATTGTGGTTTATACAGGTAGTCCCAATGTAACATGAATCCTTAAAGGCAAATAATTCTCCTGGCTGAAAACAGAAGAGGAAGTAACAGATTTAAGCATGGATGTCACTGGCTTAAAGATGGAGGGGGACGCATGAGAAGGAATGTGGGCAGCTTGGAAGAGCTGAGGATGACTCCTGACCACCAGCCAGCAAGAAAAAAGGACCTTAGTCCTACAACAGCAAGAACTGGATTCTATCCAAATTCACTGATTCTGGAAGTTGATTATTCCCCAGATTCTGCAGATAAGAGCCCAGCCAGATGATATTTTGACCTGCCTTGTGAAAACCTGAGCAGATAATTCAGTTGAGCCATTCCATACATTTGACAGAACTATGAGCTCATAAATTTATGTTGCATTAATTTAAGTTTGTGGCCCTGTGTTACAGCAGCAATAGAAAAATAATGCAGTAACTTGATACTCAGCAAAATTTAAGTAGATTCAAATAGCCCCTGTTTATGGGGTTTCTAATTTTCTGGTGGGCCAAGGAGAGAAATAGGTCTCCTTTTCTACAGATGAAACTTCATCCTGATAGGCAGAAGTTTGTGAAATCTGTTTGTTACTTTTTTTGATTAATTTATCCATTTATTCATTAACTCATTAATTTAATTATTTATTCACCAAATGTTTATAGATTCCTGGAACATGCAAAAGACTACATTAAATGCTGGCAATATGCAGAGATTAAAAAATGCATAGTTCCTGTCCACATATACTGATATTTTACTGGGGGAGGCAGAAATTAAATGAAAAATTTTACATAATGTGGTTCAGAGTTTTGAAATAGCCCCTGATGACTTTCTTGAGTTCATGCCCTGTGCATTGTGATATTTCTGCTCCTTCCAGCAAACGGTGAAGTCTGTCTCTCCACCCCCTTGAATCTGGGCTGGCTGATAGTTTGGCTAACAGAATGAAACAGAAGTTTAGTGTGTAAATTCTGGATCCTAGGTCTTGAGATGACTTATGGTTTCTGTTCTTTCTTATAATGCTGTCCTAAGACTGTCATGATGTAAGAAAGCCAGGCTAACATACTGGAGAATGAGAGGCCATCAGTTAGCACCAACTTCTGGACAAGTGAGTAAAGCCAGTTTGTTTTGTCTAGTTGAATGAGCATGGGAGAGACCAGTAGATGAAACAGCTGGTCAACGTATAACATATGAGCAATAATATATATTTTTGTTCCTTTATTTTGAAGCCATTGAGCCTGGGAAAGATTGTCACACAGGAGTAGGTAAGTGATACACATAAATTATTAAAATTGGTTTATGTGTTACAAAGGAGAATTATTAAGAAGGTCTTGTTCAAGATGGTCTAAGAAATGGGAAGTTGAGTTCTAAAGGATAAATAAGAATTTGAAAGGTGAAGGGTGTGTATGTTAGAGTTGGGTGGAGTGGATTGAAAGGGTAGTAAATCATTCAAAGCAGAACAAATTATATAATCTGTAGTAGAAGTCACAAATGTGATAAACTAAAAGAACGAAAACGAGGTGTGCATGACTGGACATCAGGAAACAAGGAGGACAGTGGTGAAAAATAAGGCCAGTGAAGTTATGATGGGAGTTTTATAGGTATTGTGAGAGATAAGTTAAAAGGCATGGTTATTTCCATAAAGAAGAATGTCAATGCAACACTGTGGGGGAAGAAAGATAGACATGTTTAGACATTCTATATTACAAACCTGAGTAAAATAAGTAATTCACCATTACTTCTAAGGACTTTAGGTATAGAAGACAGAAGTAATTTATCAAAGTGCTATGAGATTATCCTGTCTGCAGCCTTTAACCCAGCACGCCAGAGACTATCCACTGGGCAAACTGCCCTTAAAGCAGATATAGCCCCCAGTTTTGTGCAAAGAAGCAAAGATTTTTACTTTTTATAAGATTTTTTCTCTCTAACCAAAACATTTTTAAGAAGGCTGAAACAACCTAGGGTTATGGAAGTATTTTTAGAGTCGCATAGTTCTAAGAATCTCAGTGATTACTTAGTTCAATTCTTTCATTTTGTAGATGAGGAAGCATCTTTCAGAAGGGGTAGACTGATCTGCAGAGTTTTCAAGCTAGATAATGATGACACTCCGAGTAGAATCTGGGTCACTTGAATTCTGTATCTACATTTTTACTAAGATTTACTTCTGTTGGTTATTTAGCTGCCTCAAACTTGAGGGGTACTTGGTCAGGTACTTGTCACTACTATTTAAAAGAAGACCTGCCTCATTAGGCTTGCATCTGAGGATATCATTAATACAAAAACCACTATTATGCCCATTTTTGGTCACTCAATTAACGGTTATTGGTACAGTTAACAATGAAATTTATCCTATATATTGATGCTCCCACTTCCTTTAAGCTCTCCTTACCAACCTGATTTAGGGGGTATTTGGAAATCCCATCATTTCAGGTGATATGACTTCAATCGCCAAATGTTCCTTTAGCCAATGTTCAATGTAATGAGAGACCATTCAAAAGTGCTTAAAATATGCCTTTAAAAATTTATAATTCACTGGGAAGAAACAAAAAAGATACAAATATATTTTCAGGGCCAAACTTTCTCTCAGTGTCCTATACAGTATTTTCTTTTTAGTGTCTTTACATTTTGTTAAACAGGAGATGTAGCTGAACATCAGATGGAGAAAGGACCTCTTAACTACCACTGTGGGCATTTGGACAGTTTTTCTGGAGTGTTTTTCAACGGGAGACCTGGCCAGGGAAATGCGAAAATGTTCCGTTTCAACTATTAGAAAAAACATGTTAGCAGCAGAATCACATTCCTATTTGTTGCTCTAAATATGGACATTTTCAATTCTTGAATATTAGAGAGTTTTTACTTCCTAAAGGAGATCATTTGAAGGAGAAAGTTTTTTTGTCTGTTTCAGACAAGGGTTGATAATTTTTTTCAGGTTCTGTTCATGTAAAACTTAATGCATGAAAGGATAAGGGAGTCAGGATAAGGGAATCAAGATAAGGGAAAATGTCAGCAGAAAATGATCTCTTTCTACATTTCCTTGTACTTGCTGACTGCCAATAAGGATCTGTATTATACCTTTCTTTTGTCTACCTTGTTATGTCTAACATTCCAATGCAACAGACACGGGATGAAGGATAGCCTAGCTTGATGCCTTTTCAAAATTACAAAATCCTGAAAGTCATTCCATTCAGACAGACATATGTGGACAATATCCTGCTTTCAGTGAAACTGATGCATATAGACCCGAATGTCTAGCAACAAAGAAAGAAATATGATATTTCACACTTGAAGCTTTCACATGGCTTTTGCACTTTAGGTAAGTTCTGAATTCATTATCAAATATATTCTTTCAAAATTGACTCAAAGAGCTGCCAAGGTATAATTTAGGGAGGGGAGGAAAAAAAGTGAAAACACAGTTGTTTAGAGTTTAAACAATACATCATTTTCGAATAAAATGTCTATAGTAAATTGCAGATTGAGGGAGAAAATTATATTCTGTGATTGAGCTTCTCAAACCACAGGGCTTTTGTGATGAGAAGGGGCATCTACATAAAATGTAAACGAAGGCTGAAAGTGTATGTAATCATGTAGTCTTCTATTTTGAGGTGTTTTGCATATGATTCTGTGTGTATATGTGTATATGTCTGTGTGTATGTTTCAGAAGGCATTGTTTTAGTTGCTTGAATAACTTTTCTTATCAACCTATCTGGATCTGACTGTACTAGTATTTTGCTCACCTTTCAACTTCTTTAATGTTTCTCCCTGGTTGGAAACAACATAAATTTGACTTTCTCATCAAGAAGCTCATTTAGCTGCAGCTTGATTGCAAGTAATTTGCCCTAAGTAGCTCCATCTTTTAATTGTCTGTGCCTTTTTCCAATCTATAAACTGTAACTTCAGGCAGGCCATTTTTGTCTTACTATTTCCTCCTTAGAAAAGCATATCTAATAATCCCCATATCCTGTGGCTTTAGGCATCCCTCTCAACATGAACAGAAGGAATAGGATTTTCATGCAGCTCTAATTGATTTACAACATAAATCCCCCAAATTTTTGGTATCTGGAAAGAGGTAAATCAAATATGATCCACAAAAGTTAATTTTATGTCTTTTGTTAATTTTAAGGGGAAGAGACAAGAAGGAAGAGAGGACGTCAGTCTCTATGACTACTAATGACAACAGCAAGAAAGTTCTCATTGACATCAGAGAGGTTGTAAAAGGAAAGGGTTTTTTTGTGTTTTGTTTTTTCCAATACCAGTTTAGGTACTCCCTGAATTCCTATTTTTATTCTGGAACTAACTAAAAGTATTCCGGCCATTCTGAGCTAGCATAATTTTCTCTAATGAAGACAAAAATAAGACATCATTACATATCTGGGTTTTCTCAAGTCCATGCAAAAAATACCCTTTTTAGGATAATCTTATTGAAGCTCTATGATATAAGATACTATTTCCAAATCCATTTATTCCTTGCAATTAATCCATTTTATCTAAAGTATACCATAAATGTATTAGTTAGATAGTGTATATTCATGGATAAGCCATTCTAAACATGTAAACTATACATCTTTCTGATCAGCACCTTTGTTTACTTTATTCCAAAACTAACTGATAAAATGTAAAATATCTCTTGTCCTCCCCCAAAATATAAAGAACAATTAATGTGTTCTCATTCCCTTACTTATATTTTTAGTAAGTAACAGACACTTTCTTAATCTCTTTGTTCTCTAACCAAGTGAGAATTTTTCCTTCATTCTTGCTTTAGAGGTCATAGTAGACATATCAAATGTTTGAATTACACAGTCTAAAAATAGTAGTAAAGAGGAAATCTGTTGCTAGTGTGACTCTAACTACAGAAAGATTAGGGATCCAGGGATTAGCATATTAACATTTCATTATAAAGCTAAGGCTAGATCATTGAATAACCATTTAATTAATTAATTTAATCATTTAATTAATTAATTTAATCATTCAAGTTACATTCAAAATGTAACTTGAAAGAAATGCCCTTGGGATAAGAAAAAGTCTTTACCTATGTTAGAAGGTCTAGTTTACCATTTTAGTTTATATACTTTTTTTTTTTAATAGAACTATGGTTTGTTTGTTTTTTTAATTTTATACACTCCAAAATATTTTACTTGGAAATTTTCACTAGAAGTAGGAAAACAAAAAACAGTAAGGAACAGCAGCATATACACAAAGCATACTTTAATTGTGGATATATTAAATGTATGTTAATGTAATACTTCCTTAACATGATAGCTCTTATTGTGTTTAAAAAATAAAATACAAGGAGGTGGTAGTAGAGAACTATGGAATCCTGTATTCTGTGGCAGAAGGGGTATCCTTTTTGGAGCTACTTTCATAAAGATCAGCCAAGTGAGATCAAGCCACAGTTACTTTAACTCTTGGTCCTGACTAGTAGACAAAAGACCATGAGAGTTTTCTTTTCCCACAGAATGTTTGGAACACTAAGCTTGACAGTCTCATAAACTCTTTAAGTAAAAGCACCAGTCTTTTACTACTGATTTTTGCAGAAATTAAAAAGAAAAAAAAAAGAAGTACAATTTGCTTTACCAATTATTGAAGTGATTACTGATTTCAATACTAGTTTGATTCAGAGTTGACTTCTGAGATGTTCTTCTTTTACCTAATCTAGGTCTTTCTCTCTGAGCATACTGTTAGTCTACCTTCTATAAACTTACAATTTTTTTTCTTTGTAAATTTGAGCATTATAAAAGCAAAGGTCTATGAGCTGGATCCACAAATGGATTCCACATAGTATACTCAAGATCAAGTTTCTATGTTGTATAACAGTTCTGCAAGTGATATAGAACTTTGCTATACAGAGAAATCAGAATAAAGCATGACAGCCCTTCCTTATAGTGATGTGGATATTTGGTTCTGTTCCAAGAGATCTGGGCCCTTAGAAATGCAGCTGTTTTAAATAAATATCACATCCTAACATGTAAGTTTATGTTTCACAATATGTGAGAGAAAAAAATATATAAGCCTAGCAATTTATCTATAGACATAATCTTTTGGAAAGTAATAACTAGAATACTAATTCATTCATCCATTCAACAAAAATTTACTAAGTACCTACTATAGGCAAGGCCCAAAATTTACAGAGATGAACACAATAGACAAGATTGGAAGCTTCATGAGACAAACATTTTAGTGGGAAAGACTGAGATCAATTACTGATTGTGTGATGGTAGCTTTGTTTGGGTGGTTGTAAGTGGATTTCTTTAAGTTTAGTTAGGGCCAGGATCCCTAAAGGGGCATCATTTAAGTTGAAATCTGAAATGTAAGGAATGGCCTAATAAATAAGGTTGTTTCAGGCAAAGATTAAAAACACACTTAGGCAATTTGATCTACCATTTATAGAATCACAGCCTCCACTGTAGTTGTCTTTATACCATGTACCTTTCATTTTACTCCAAGCTGGCTTAGCTAATTTTGTTCTTTTCCTATTATTTGCTTTTCTCTTACCTCTTCTATCCAAAATCAAACAGGGCAGTGCGAGTTGAGAAGAAAAATATTTATATTTTCACATTGCCAAATCAGTATATAATTGTTTTTTTTTAATTCCTAATCTCCATAAACAGTAAATGTCAGCTAAATGAGACCAGAGACCAAATCTCCTGCTTCTTTTATAGCCCACATTATCTGCATATAAGGACACAAGGATGTAACGACACAAAACCCACAAAAGCTTACTTCAGTGAAAAACTGTAAATGAGCAAATAAATAGATTTACTAGTCACTATAGTCAAGGAATCATGCACATAGTTTGTTACTAATACACAAGAAACTTGTATGTAGAGTCATTGCTATTTTAAAAATACAAACTATTTAAAAAAATAATTTCGTGTTTAGGACAGAAATTAACATCTGATCTCAAATTTTCACTTTTATCCATGTAGATCATCTTTCAAACCTACTGGGCAGGTTGAAATACATGTAAAATCAATTCTTGGGCATGCTGAAGTTTTTACTGGTGAGTCTCACAACATGGTTATTTTTGGATCAGCATCAGAAGTTTGGGGATATTATCTGACTTTCAAACAACTTAGATAATAGGTGGCGAACATTGCAGATCTTGTTTCTTATCAACTCTGCCCCAAATTAAAATACCAGGAATGCAATAATATTTTCCTCTGAGTCATGTATTTTTCCACTAGCTTAAGAATCTTTTTATTTTTTATTTTATTTTTTTAATTCTGCAGCTCAAGGTATCTGACAAAAAATTTTCTTTGAATCTGCACTTGATTATTAGTCTCACTTACTCCGTGCAACAGCAAGGATCCTGTTTTCTTGGAAATATTTGAGACAGCCTCATGGTGAGCTATAAAGTTATTAATGTTGCTTGATATTTGCTTTGACAGCTGCTCTGTACTCTCTTTAATCATCTTCATCATGGTCTGTGGATCTTTTTTCCCTCCATTTCACTTTTGCCTATATGCTTAGAGAGGATGATGCATGCAGAAAACCTGATAAATTCCTTTCATTTCACATTCCCCCTGATTCTTCTATTCTACAAATTTAACTTCATTTCTTCATTCTTACATTTATTTCTTTAATAAATATGTATTCAACATCTACCATATGCAAGATCCCGGGTGAGGAGATATTACAGAGATGTTATATAAAAACATAATTTATGCTTTTAATAAATGTAATACATTAAGAAATGTAATACATTAACAGATGTATTAATTTACATTTATTAATTTACATACTTAGCCTGGCTAAGATAGACTAACAACAGCGTAGTAGCCTGTGACAAGACCCATAATACAGAGGTTAAGAGTGTGGGTTTTGGAGTCAAGCAGATGTTGATTTGAAAATCTATTTCACAACTTACTAGCTGAATGACGCTAGTAAGTATGAGATACTAAGCTACTTAATACCTTCCCACTTATCCTCAAACTTTAGTTTTTTATCTGTAAAGTGGGAATAATATTATACCTTCTTTAATGAGGATTAAAAATTGTGAGGCCTAGGTTGTAGTTAAGGCTTTAATAAATGACAACAGCAATTACGGTGAAAGGAGTGTTAATAAATATGGTAATAATAATAGCTATAAGAAAATTAGTTAAATAATAAGGCGAGGTGCATGATAAGTAGAGATTTAGAAATCATGGAAAGGGAAACTGGTATTATGGTGGAGGGGAGCAACGATTTTCTTGAGCCTTCACAGTTGAATATTTTGCCTAATATGGTATGTATGTAGCTAACTGGAGAGACTGGAAAGAAATTGTTCTTACCATCAATGAGTAACCTCAAAGTAAATGCCCTAAGCCAGGAGCATAGCATATATTGCCTCATTTATTTTAATCCTTATATCAACCCGATAAGCTATGTACCCCACTGCCCCTGCTTTAGTCACCATTTTATAGATGAAACAACTGAGGCACAGAGCGGCTAAGTCACTCATTCCAGCCTCAGCTAGTAATACATGGAACAAGGATACTAACACAGATTAGCTTTCCAACAGAATACAATAATCCCCCTTTATCTGCAGTTTTGCTTTCCAAAGTTTCAGTTATCTGGAGTCAACCACAGTCTGAAAATATTAAATGAAAAATTCCCCAAATAAACAATTTATACATTTTAAATTGCACAGTTCTGAGTAGCATAATGAAATCCTGCACAGTCCTGCTGCTTCCCAGCCAGGACCAGAATCCAGTGTCCAGTGCATCTGGCCTGTTAGTCACTTAGTGGCTGACTCAGTTATCAGATCAGCTGTCAGTGTATCATGGTGCTTGTGCTCAAGTCACCCTAATTTTACTTAATAATGGCCCCAAAGCATAAGAATAGTGATGCTGGCAATTCAGATATTCTCTTATGTGCCTAATTTACAAATTAAACTTTATCTTAGGATGTATTGATATGTATTAAAAAAAAGTATATATAGGGTTTGGTTCTGTTTGTGGTTTCAGGCTCCACTGGGGTGTCTTCGAACATATCCCCCTTGGATAAGGGGGACTACTGTACAGGCTTTATAAGGAGAAAGTACCTTCAGTTTAGCTCACATTATGGTCTAGTGCACAGTGTAGTCCCTGGCACCTGCTAGATTATGGAATGAACTGTTCAACGTTCATGTTTGTTCAACAATCCATACTGATTCTTTTTAGGGGTTGAGCCCTGATGACAGAGGTAGAGTCTCTGTGCTTTGCATGGTAAGTAGTAGAGATTTTGAGGAGGGAACTAGGAGTCTGTGTTGCTCATAGCAAATTGGAGAGGCAGATGCTGGCTGGGAAAAGTGACAGAGAAGGTTTTTCTGTGTATGTAGAAGACAAGAAATGAAGCTTCACAGTAGGCAGGTAGTAATGGAAATGAACAGATTTGAGTAGATGGGGAGAGAGTGATTTTTTTTTTTTTAACCTGGATGACTATGAGTAACAGTGCTGTTAAAATAGCATGTACTGTTTTAAAACAACAACAGAAAGGAATGCAGGCAAGATGAAAAAAAGAGTTATTGTGGGCTGGAAAGTAAGGCATTTTGGATTTTAACCTGGTGTTTTTTGAGTAGTTGGGAAAATATCTAAATATTCAGGAAGTATTTGGAAATGTATTAGAGCTCAGGAGTATAGTAAAGTTGTAAATGCAAATCTGAAAGTTTCTAGTATTGAGGCAATATTTGTAAAATGAAATGATGGAATTTCTAAGGGAGCTTGCATTTTTATTGTAAAGGCTAATTTTTTATTCCTTCTGGTTAAGTCGTATCTCAGAAGAGGTATAATAACAGGAAAGTCTTAGGTGAACTTTGTTCCTTGGTTAAAAACAAGCCATGAAATTCAAATGTGCTTGTGAAATGCAAAAACATTTCATTTACTCATGAGCACTAAAAACCAAGTCTGAATCTCTTATTTAAACAGATAATTAGGTTTGAAAGACGATCTACATGGATAAAAGTGAAAATTTGAGATCAGATGTTAATTTCTGTCCTAAACATGAAATAATAGTTTAAGCAAGCTAATTAATGAACTTTAAAATTTTCCTTTTCTGCTGAGGACTTCAGCTTTATTCAGGCTTCAGATTTCTCACACACAAAATATTGAATACACTCTGATTTTGCCAATATGAAAAGAAGGCTACTCTCTAAATATCACAAATGAAAGTTCAAGGGTTCACTGTCTTTGCCATTGCCAGAATTTTCTCTTTCTATAATGATATGCAAGCTTATCAAGGAAAATTCCTGCTAGCCAGCTCCAGGCTTTGCTCTTTCACAATATTTCTGGTAAAGGGAATCAACATCTCAAATGAGATGCAGCATTTCGCCTCTTAGGGAACAGATGTGTTGCTGTTTGCATAGCTTCCAGGGGTTCTGCCAACTAGTGGGCCTTATGATGGAAAATAACACTGGAAGCTCTTTAAAACACTTGCTGGGAGTCAAGCTTAGTGCTGCTGCTCCATGTACAGCAGCTTTTACTGTGTGTAGTTATATTTTAGGAACCATAATTATCCTGGAAACTTAATAGAATCTGTTAAACGAGCTGTGTTCAAACAGAATTAGGTGAGAGCTTTAGCTCTAACTGAGATTTTCAGAGATAATTTTCGGGTATCGAAAGTGAATAATTACAAACTAAATATATCATTGCATAGCGAGGGATAATACATCAAGAAAATTTTATGGTATTATGTGTTTTAAAAATGGTTATGGAGAAATATTATATTTTTCATAAAAATTTAATGTGAAAGGGTAACACTTTTAGTGATTATAATCCCAACTCCTATATTTTTATTGTCATTAAGCACTTAATTGGGAATTATGGATTTAAATTTTTTTGTTTTTAGTAAAGTACTACCTAAAGACAGTGAAAAACGAAAAACCTGATATCTTTTTTTAAAAAAATAAATTTATTTATTTATTTATTTTTGGCTGCATTGGGTCTTTGTTGCTGCACATGGGCTTTCTCTAGTTGCAGTTGTTGCTGCACACGGGATTTCTCTAGTTGCGGCGAGAGGGGGCTACTCTTCGTTGCCGTGCGGGGGCTACCCTTCGTTGCGGTGTGCGGGCTTCTCATTGCCGTGGCTTCTCTTGTTGCATAGCACGGGCTGTAGGCACATGGACCTTAGTAGTTGCAGCACGCAGGCTCAGTAGTTTCTGCACACGGGCCCTAGAGAGTGCAGGCTTCAGTAGTCGTGGCTCATGGGCTCTAGAGCACAGGTTCAGTGCTTGCGGCACACAGGCTTAGTTGGTCTGCAGCACGTGGGATCTTCTCAGACCAGGGCTCGAACCCGTGTCCCCTGCATTGGCAGGCAGATTCTTAACCACTGCGCCACCAGGGAAGCCCCAAACCTGGTCTTATGTGAGTTCCTGGGGACTGTTTAGAAGCCACACAAAATTATTCACAGGAAATCAGAGATCACCAGAACTGACTCAGTGACTTTAACATAATGCCTCTGGCAAATACTTCCAAAGCACAAACACAGGCTTGTCCTGAACATGTGGCAACAGGTTCTGCTTTATTGGCCCAACCTGCATTAAGACTTTGCAGTTCTCAGTGATAGCATTGTGCATTATCTTACCCAGTGTTTTCCTAATTAATTTTCATTGTGCCGCTCAGTAGCTAATTAATTTGAATAAAAGATAAGTTGCTGAGGGTTTATTTTAACTTGGACAGGCTGACTGATAAGGCTGGAGATACTAGTCAGCATCCCATTTGGTAGAGGAAGCCAGAAGAGCCTCGGCCAGACTGTCCAGACCCCTTTACTCTCTTCTAGAAATGTCTCAACGTATGGTAGGAATGGTGACGACTCACTCATTTTTCAGCCTTTTTGAAATGGATGCTCTTCATGCCCACTAAGGATGCATATTAAAAGATTGTTCAATGATTAATAGCTGAATGGCTAGAAAGGGTACATAAAAACATAGAGATACCCTTTTTTTCTTTATCCTTGCCTTTCTATACGTTCTAATCAAATTAACTAAGTTTTATGGTCTGTATTTATTCATTGATAAAAATGCATGGGAAAACTTTTTTTGTACTCTTAATCAATACACAATTTGTTAGTACTACTAGTCATGCCACTTCTACTAGTGTGGGCCAAGTTAACCTTCTGCCCTTAAAATCCCTCTGATAATCACTGGGAGAAAGCCAGTGGATCTGGACTTAATTAGAGCTTCTGTTCTTCTTTACCCTGCCCTTTCCCCAGCCCTCCCCCAATGAAGGAGCTAATCTGTGGACAGAGCTGCTAGATATTTCTCATTCAGTCATCATTCTGCCAGTGCAGTTATGACAAAAACACTAGTACAGTGAACAATGACAACAATAGCTTCCTCCTAGAATTTTCAATTAAGGACTGTGAAGACAAACTCTTCCCATGATAATTTGACCGATGGAATGTCATCAGGAAGAAGAAAAGAAATGAGAGACAAGTAAATCAAATTTATTTGGAAAAAAATAATGAAAAAACAGATGTTTGAAAGAAGTACCAATAAAAGGAAACAACTCTCCCCAAAGAAGACTTACTATTATTTTTGATACATGTATTTTTAAGAAACATTCCTTCCTGCCACCTAATTTTGAGAACAGTAGCCAGAGTAAAAGTTCACATGAGAGGTTCTAGAAGTAAAGAATTAAATGAGAAATATCTTTATGAGAGGTAAGCTTCATTTGGGCTTCATTTGGGATGAGAAAGGCCTATGCTTAGCTTCTAACTCTAATACTTGTTATTAAACACAATTGTTTGGAATGATTTTCTAGAACCATTCTGCTTCATTAGGTCCTAAAATACACTATGTGTCATGCAAGCATATTTGTTTTCAGAGTCCCTTTTCTGAAATCATCTTCCCAGTGTTCTGCCCATGTTCCTTTCCACCAATATACTGCAGTTTATAAAATATTACCTGGCATGAATAAAATGACTGTCAAACTATCAATGCCTGTAACCTAAGAAAAGATTTGTGGGGCAGACTCCGCGAGGGCTCACGCCAAGGAGTACTTCCCAGAACTTCTGCTGTCAGTGTCCTTGTCCCTTGGTGAGCCACAGCTGCCCCGCCTCTGCAGGAGACCCTCCAACATTAGCAGCCGTGTGGATGCAAGGCTCTTGCTGCTGCAGCCAGGAGTCAGTGCTGTGCCTCTGATGTGGGAGAGCCAACTTCAGGACACAGGTCCACAAGAGACCTCCGAGCTCCACAGAATATCAAATGGTGAAAATCTCCCAGAGATCTCCATCTCAACACCAGCACCCAGCTTCACTCAATGAGCAGTAAGCTACAGTGCTAGACACCCTATGCCAAACAACTAGCAAAACAGGAACACACCACCACCCATTAGCAGAGAGGCTGCCTAAAATCAAAATAAGTCCACAGACACCCCAAAACACACCACCAGACATGGACCTGCCCACCAGAAAGACAAGATCCAGACTCATTCACCAGAACACAGGCACCAGTCCCCTCCACCAGAAAGCCTACACAACCCACTGAACCAACTTTAGCCACTGGAGACAGACACCAAAAATAACGGGAATTATGAACCTGCAGCCTGCAAAAAGGAGAGCCAAAACACAGTAATATAAGCAAAATGAGAAGACAGAAAAACACAGAGCAGATGAAGGAGCAAGATAAAAACCCATCAGACCTACCAAATGAAGAGGAAATAGGCAGTCTACCTGAAAAAGAATTCAGAATAATGATAGTAAAGATGATCCAAAATCTTGGAAACAGAATAGACAAAATGCAATAAACATTTAACAAGGACCTAGAAGAACTAAAGATAAAACAAGCAATGGTGAACAACACAATAAATGAAATTAAAAATACTCTAGATGGGATCAATAGCAGAATAACTGAGGCAGAAGAACGGGTAAGTGACCTGGAAGATAAAATACTGGAAATAACTACTGCAGAGCAGAATAAAGAAAAAAGAATAAAAAGAACTGAGGACAGTCTCAGAGACCTCTGGGACAACATTAAATGCACCAACATTCGAATTATAGGTGTTCCAGAAGAAGAAGAGAAAAAGAAAGGGACTGAGAAAATATTTGAAGAGATTATAGTTGAAAACTTCCCTAATATGGGAAAGGAAACAGTTAATAGTTAATCAAGTCCAGGAAGCACAGAGAGTCCCATACAGGATAAATCCAAGGAGAAACATGCCAAGACACATATTAATCAAACTGTCAAAAATTAAATACAAAGAAAACATATTAAAAGCAGCAAGGGAAAAACAACAACACACAAGGGAATCCCCATAAGGTTAACAGCTGAACTCTCAGCAGAAACTCTGCAAGCCAGAAGGGACTGGCAGGACAAATTTAAAGTGATGAAGGAGAGAAACCTACAACCAAGATTACTCTACCCAGCAAGGATCTCATTCAGATTTGATGGAGAAATTAAAACCTTTAAAGACAAGCAAAAGCTGAGAGAGTTCAGCACCACCAAACCAGCTTTACAACACATGCTAAAGGAACTTCTCTAGGCAAGAAACACAAGAGAAGGAAAAGACCTACAATAACAAACCTAAAACAATTAATAAAATGGGAAAAGGAACATACATATCAATAATTATCTTAAATGTAAATGGACTAAATGCTCCCACCAAAAGACACAGACTGGTTGAATGGATACAAAAACAAGACCCATATATATGCTGTCTAGAAGAGACCTGCTTCAGACCTAGAGACACATACAGACTGAAAGTAAGGGGATGGAAAAAGATATTCCATGGAAATGGAAACCGAAAGAAAGCTGGAGTAGCAATTCTCATATCAGACAAAATAGACTTTAAAATAAAGACTATTAGAAGAGACAAAGAGGGACACTACATAATGATCAAGGGATCGATCCAAGAAGAAGATATAACAACTGTAAATATTTACACACCCAACATAGGAGCACCTCAATACATAAGGCAAATACCAACAGCCATAAAAGGGGAAATCTACAGTAACACATTCATAGTAGGGGACTTTAACACCTCACTTTCACCAATGGACAGATCATCCAAAATGAAAATAAATAAGGAAACACAAGCTTTAAATGATACATTAAACAAAATGGACTTAATTGATATTTATAGGATATTCCATCCAAAAACAACAGAATACACATTTTTCTCAAGTACTCATGGAACATTCTCCAGGGTAGATCATATCTTGGGTCACAAATCAAGCCTTGGTAAATTTAAGAAAATTGAAATTGTATCAAGTATCTTTTCCAACCACAATGCTATGAGACTAGATATCAATTACAGGACAAGATCTGTAAAAAATACAAACACAAGGAGGCGAAACAATACACTACTTAATAACGAAGTGATCACTGAAGTAATCAAAGAGGAAATCAAAAAATACCTAGAAACAAATGACAATGGAGACACAACGACACAAAACCTATGGGATACAGCAAAAGCAGTTCTAAGAGGGGAGTTTATAGCAATACAATCCTACCTTAAGAAACAGGAAACATTTCGAATAAACAGCCTAACATTGCACCTAAAGCAATTAGAGAAAGAAGAACAAAAAAATCTCAAAGTTAGCAGAAGGAAAGAAGTCATAAAAATCAGATTGGAAATAAATGAAAAAGAAATGAAGGAAATGATAGCAAAGATCAATAAAACTAAAAGCTGGTTCTTTGAGAAGACAAACAAAATTGATAAACCATTAGCCAGACTCATCAAGAAAACAAGGGAGAAGACTCAAATCAATAGAATTAGAAATGAAAAAGGAGAAGTAACAACTGACATGGCAGAAATACAAAAGATCATGAGAGATTACTACAAGCAACTCTATGCCAACAAAATGGACAACCTGGAAGAAATGGAAAAATTCTCAGAAATGCACAACCTGCAAAGACTGAATCAGGAAAAATAGAAAATATGAACAGACCAATCACAAGCACTGAAATTGAAACTGTGATTAAAAAGCTTCCAACGAACAAAAGCCCAGGACCAGATGGATTCACAGGCGAATTCTATCAAACATTTAGAGAAAAGCTAACACCTGTCCTTCTCAAACTCTTCCAAAATATAGCAGAGGGAGGAACACTCCCAAACTCATTCTACGAGGCCACCATCACCCTGATACCAAAACCAGACAAAGATGTCACAAAGAAAGAAAACTACAGGCCAATATCACTGATGAACATAGACTCAAAGATCCTCAACAAAATACTAGTAAACAGAATCCAACAGCACATTAAAAGGATCATACAACATGATCAAGTGGGGTTTATTCCAGGAATGCAAGGATTCTTCAATATATGCAAATCAATCAACGTGATACACCATATTAACAAATTGAAGGAGAACAACCATATGATCATCTCAATAGATGCAGAGAAAGCTTTTGACAAAATTCAACACCCATTTATGATAAAAACCCTGCAGAAAGTAGGCATAGAGGGAACTTTCCTCAACATAATAAAGGCCATATATGACAAACCCACAGCCAACATTGAGCTCAATAGTGAAAAACTGAAAGCATTTCCACTAAGATCAGGAACAAGACAACGTTGCCCACTCTCACCACTGTTATTCAACATAATTTTGGAAGTTTTAGCCACAGAAATCAGAGAAGAAAAGGAAATAAAAGGGATCCAAATTGGAAAAGAAGAAGTAAAGCTGTCACTCTTTGCAGATGACATGATACTCTACATAGAGAATCCTAAAGATGCTACCAGAAAACTATTATAGCTAATCAATGAATTTGGTAAAGTAGCAGGATACAAAATTAATGCACAGAAATCTCTGGCATTCCTATACACTAATGATGAAAAATCTGAAAGTGGAATCAAGAAAACACTCCCATTTACCGCTGCAAGAAAAAGAAAAAAAATATCTAGGAATAAACCTACCTAAGGAGACAAAAGACCTGTATGCAGAAAATTATAAGACACTGATGAAAGAAATTAAAGATGATACAAATAGATGGAGAGATATACCATGTTCTTGGATGGAAGAAGCAACATTATGAAAATGACTCTACTACCCAAAGAAATCTACAGATTCAATGCAATCCCTATCAAACTACCACTGGCATTTTTCACAGAACTAGAACAAAATATTTCACAACTTGTATGGAAACACAAAAGACCCTGAATGGTCAAAGCAATTTTGAGAACAAAAAAGGGAGCTGGAGGAGTCAGGCTCCCTGACTTCAGACTATACTACAAAGCTACAGTAATCAAGGCAGTATGGTACTGGCACAAAAACAGAAATATAGACCAATGGAACAGGATAGAAAGCCCAGAGATAAACCAATGCACATATGGTCACCTTATCTTTGATAAAGGAGGCGGGAATGCACAGTAGAGAAAGGACAGCCTCTTCAATAAGTGGTGCTGGGAAAACTGGACAGGTACATAAAAAAGTATGAGATTAGATCACTCCCTAACACCATACACAAAAATAAGCTCAAAATGGATTAAAGACCTAAATGTAAGGCCAGAAACTATCAAACTCTTAGAGGAAAACATAGGCAGAACACTCTATGACATAAATCACAGCAAGATCCTTTTTGACCCACCTCCTAGAGAAATGGAAATAAAAACAAAAATAAACAAATCGGACCTAATGAAACTTCACAGCTTTTGCATAGCAAAGGAAACCATAAACAAGACCAAAAGACAACCCTCAGAATGGGAGAAAATATTTGCAAATGAAGAAAATGACAAAGGATTAATCTCTGAAATTTATAAGCAGCTCATGCAGCTCAATAACAAAAAAACAAACAACCCAATCCAATAATGGGCAGAAGACCTAAATAGACATTTCTCCAAAGAAGATATACAGATTGCCAAAAAACACATGAAAGAATGCTCAACATCATTAATCATTAGAGAAATGCAAATCAAAACTACAATGAGATATCATCTCACACCAGTCAGAATGGCCATCATCAAAAAATCTAGAAACAATAAATGCTGGAGAGGGTGTGGAGAAAAGGGAGCACTCTTGCACTGCTATTGGGAATGTGAATTGGTACAGCCACTATAGAGAACAGTATGGAGGTTTCTTAAAAAACTACAAATAGTACTACCATATGACCCAGCAATCCCATTATTGGACATACACCCTGAGAAAACCATAATTCAAAAAGAGTCATGTACCAAAATGTTCATTGCAGCTCTATTTACAATAGCCGGGAGATGGAAAGAACCTAAGTGTCCATCATCGGATGAACGGATAAAGAAGATGTGGCACATATATCCAATGGAATATTACTCTGCCATAAAAAGAAACGAAATTGAGTTATTTGTAGTGAGGTGGATGGACCTAGAGTCTGTCATACAGAGTGAAGTAAGTCAGAAAGAGAAAGACAAATACCGTATGCTAACACACATATATGGAATATAAGAAAAAAAAATGTCATGAAGAATGTAGGGGTAAGACGGGGATAAAGACACAGACCTACTGGAGAATGGACCTGAGGAGGGGGAAGGGTAAGCTGTGACAAAGCGAGAGAGAGGCATGGACATATATACACTACCAAACGTAAGGTAGATAGCTAGTGGGAAGCAGCCACATAGCACAGGGAGATCAGCTGGGTGCTTTGTGACCACCTGGATGGGCGGGATAGGGAGGGTGGGAGGGAGGGAGACACAAGAAGGAGGAGATATGGGAACATATGTATATGTATAACTGATTCACTTTGTTATAAAGCAGAAACTAACACACCATTGTAAAGCAATTATCCAATAAAGATGTAAAAAAAAAAAAAAAAGATAGGATTTGTGTAATATACCCCATGGGGTTTAAGTTAGGCATATACGTCTCAAAAGAGCTCCCTGATGTTTATAGTTCTTTCTCACCCAGAAACCTAAAACATTAAGAAATGTAGAAATTTAGAGTAACAATGCCATGTATGGCCAGCAATTTACCATTAGATTGGCCTGTGGGCTGGGAAAGTCAATTGATGTGTTTTGATACACAGCATTTATAATCTGAATGAATTTGTCATGATCCTGCTCTCAGGTTTTCAGATTTAGAATCCAATTGATTTAGCATACTGAGTATGGCTTTCTTTCAGGGTTAGTCTCACATTCAATAAAGTCACAGAGACTGATGTATAAAATCAGAATGCCAACGTCTTATTTTACAATAAGAATTCAAACCACGCAGACTCTAATACTTTTATCAGTGTAACCACATCTGTCCCTGAAAGTAGATCCTATTAGAAAGCAAATTACATTCAGAAATTTGCTTGGTGTGCACAATATTAAGCCACAGGCCTTTAATACAATTATGTCTTAATTCTGGTTTTGAAAAAGGATTCATTGTTTAAGAACACACCCTCTTCTGGATCAGAAGAGTGTTTGGACAGGGACTGCCAATGTTTTTCCAAGTGCCTCTCTTTTCTTTTTTTCGAAGACTGACAACCGCCTCTGAATGACACGTTATTTTCCTGATATGTTAACATATTCAATCAAGTTACAGTTTGCTTTAAAAGTTTGGGAGCCATCCTTTATTTTTATGATGACTTTGCTGATCTTTTCTCTTATCCAGAATATATTGAATTAACTTTTAGCTCAGAGGGCAGTCTTAATCCCTTTATTTCCAGGTTCTTAAGAATATCTGTATGAAAACTCATAGTTAAACTCCCAAACAAAAATAATTATTTCAATAAATACATAAATTTATGTACTTACTTCCTTTTTATAAACACTGTCCCTGAAAGATGCTATTCTGTGTGACTCATAAAACAGGGACTGTCTTTATTATTATCTCTCCAGTGCCAACTTTAATATAAGCTCATGGTAAGCACTGAATTGAAATTTATTGAACAAATTAATTTTAGTATTAATTTTATTAACTGGGTACTGAAAGCAATAGCTTTCTTATCTCCCTCATAATTAATTAATACTTATTAAAGTACAAGTATACTTAAATATGTAAAAAAAAGCAGACCCTGTCATAATTGTAGCCTAAGTAAACCTCATACTAAGTTTTGTCATGTGTCATATTTTCTTGGAAGTATCTGACATCCTGTCTTGAAGAAAAAAAATATCCTAAACAACAAAGGACAGAATCAGTGCTTATTATTGATAGTAATTCACGTCTCTGAAATTGTTTTCTGATTTAGTTAAGCCCCTTATTTATTTAAGTTCATTACATTTATTTTATTTGGCACATCCAGATTTAAGCTTCTTGAATGTAGGAATGGTGACTTTATTATTGTTTTTGGAGTGGGGGGAGGGTGTGTTCCACAGTTCGAAATATAGTACTGGGGGTAAAGAATATTGCCAAAAATAGTTTTTTATTTAACTGAATCTTCTATTTTTGACTTATAATTTACCCAGTGGGCTTTCTAACATGAGTTCTTTGAGATAAGAGTGGTTGGACAAACCTGCTACTATACCTTATTTTAGGGAAACCACAGGACCCAATGTAAGAGTACAACCACAGACTAGACATTGAGAGATGCTCCATCTATTCTGTTTTGAATTTGGTGTGGCCTGAGTCTATTCCATTAACTTCACACTACTCCATACCTTAGAAAACCAATCAGGGCATTTATATATATGTATATAGAACCTTGAATGTACTGTGAATTTTTTTTTTTTTTTTGCGGTACGTGGGCCTCTCACTGATGTGGCCTCTCCCATTGCGGAGCACAGTCTCCGGACGCGCAGGCCTAGTGGCCATGGCTCACGGGCCTATCCGCTCCGCGGCATGTGGGATCTTCCCGGACCGGGGCACGAACCCATGTCCCCTGCATCGGCAGGGGGACTCAACCACTGCACCACGTGGGAAGCCCATGTACTGTGAATTTTGGATAAAGTTTTTACACTTTCTGTCTGTCTTATCTCCCATCTTCCTCCTATCACATGAAAAATGGATAAATGAAGAGAAAATAAAAGTGTTGTAAATGTGTAATCTTTCACAACGGTAAGGGCAGAAGGCTGACTGTGACAGATGGGTAAAACATATCTTAACCTCTTTAATCAAGGAGTACATTTTTTCATATTTTTCATTGTCTTCAAATTGTAACTTTATTCAATATTTAGAATTGAACTTTATTCAATTCTTAGCTAGTTAATCAGTTTTCTTTGGAAGAAACCTTCAGTCAAAAGGCATATATAAAATGGATCAATATTAAGATGATAGGTCTGAGTGTTAATTAATTGATAATCTTCACAAGCATTAATAATATGCTCTATTGGATTGGTATAATTCCTTCATGAATATACATGGGAATATGCAGTTCCATACATATGAGTCATGTTTTAATTGATTATGTTTAATGTCATGAGAAATATAACCTTTTACTCTGAAACAAATGCCTATTTCTAAGTAAAAGCTCTCCATAGGTAATGTTATTTGCTATTGATAATCATGTTTTGCTACTGATTGTAAATAGAGCTTTGGAGAACATATGTTACAAACTGTGTATAAGATTTAGATAATTTCCTTTGCTGCAATTCCTGCCATCTACAGTCTAGACATTATTATAATTTCCTGTCATAAAGTTCTTGAAAATTCTTCTAGTTTTTTGAATGAAAATATTAGGATATGTATATTGTTTTATTGTTGTTTTCTTAATAATACATTGAACTTCCTTTTGCCTGATATTATTTATTGCTATTTTTAATAATGTGCTAATCTCTATTTCTTTTCTAATACTTTAATAAGATGAAGCCACCAAGGACTAGATATTAAAGATCAAAGTCAGAACTGGAGTGGAAAGAAAAGATGTATAATATGAATGAAAGTACACTTGCACCTCTAATCAAAGTTTTTGATCTCTAGGGTAAATGTATAAAATACTCCAGTTGCTATAAAAATACATAACAAATAATGAGGTGGGTTTTTTTTTTGTTTTTTTAACAGTGTAAAAGAAGAAATTGAGCTAGGATTGGAATAGGAAAAGAGTGAGTACATTTAAGTCTGAAATGATAAAATTACATATATCTATCCATCTTTGCATACACATATATAAGTAAAAGCACATACATACACATGTATTTACACAAAAATTGCTTCTTGCTATAGCTTCTTTGTGATTTAGGGAGAATAAATGAGAAGGTCACCCACACTGAGCTTCAGTGGTAGTACAACTTAGAAAGTTTCATTTCTTGTAATTAAGGGGAATAAAAATCTATTTTGTTTAGGAGTTTTAGGGTAGTTTGATAAGGAGATTAAGTTTCCCTAACAAGTCATCCATGAATTATAGTCATAAATAATTTGGGAATCTAAATTTTATGTAGATTTCTTAAAAATATGACTTTTGAAAACTGTTTTCTGAAGGCAGGAATTCATGTGTGTAACCTGTGTTCTTCTGAATTCCTCTGCATTTTTTTTTATGATGGTTGTATGTATTGAAATGAATTTATGATAATCTCCCTTTCCCATTACCTTTTTTTTTTTTAAAAGATTTTTTTGATGTGGACCATTTTTAAAGTCTTTATTGAATTTGTTACAATATTTCTTCTGTTTTGGTTTTTTGGCCCCAAGGCATGTGGGATCTTAGTTCCCTGACCAAGGATCCAACCCGCACCCCCTGCTTTGAAAGGCAAAGTCTTAACCACTGGACCACCAGGAAAGTCCCCCTTTTCCATTACCTTTCTTTCTTCACGGATGGAGGGAGATTTACTTCTTATCAATAGTGATTTAGATGCTTTCACAAGAACCAAACTGGTCTCTCTAGAAATCCAGAATCCTAATTATCCTGTGACTCATCTGGGATGAGAGAAGATATAAATGGATAGTTGGTCCATTATTTTCCTAACTAGAATGGTTCCAGATGGCTCCTCAGACAAACATAGTCATGACCAACATCAGTTTAATCTTCCTTCTGACTTAAGCAAAGTGATCTGCAAAAAGCTTTAGAAATGAATTTTTTATATAAGTGTGAAAATTATAAAATTATATATATGTGTGCATTTCACATTAAAATTAATGCTCATAATGAAACTTTTTTTAATTCAACAAATTATGAGTAAAGAATATAGTTTGTCTCAAGAGCATAATTCCCTATAAATCAGTTCACATAAAGAAACATTCAGGAAGCTATTTTATAACCTTAGCTAATAATGACCAATTTTAGAAGAATGAACTTAAAAGTAAAAATTAGTAATTAACATGTAGATAATAACTAACACTTTAATGACATTCTGACTTTTGTATATAACAACTGGTAGAGATTTTGGTTTTTTCTTTCCCTTTCTTCCTCCATTCCTTCTTTCCTTCCCTTCCTTCCTTCCTCCCTTCCTTTTGTTCTTTCTTCTCTCCTCCTCCTTCTCTTCCTCCTTCTTATTTTGGCAAGTCCTACTACATAAGACTGTAACTATAAAAGGGATAATTAGGAAGCTCCATGAAGATACGTTCCATTTATTATGAGATTTCTTCCAAATCCCATTAATATATAGTATTTTCACTTTGAATTAAATGAAATATACATGCCCCCCAAAATAATCATCCCATGTATTAGACCTGAAACTGTGAAAACGCTAGAGGAAAACAGTGGGAAAAAACTCCTTGACATTGATCTTGGCAATGATTTTTTGACATGAAAAGCAAAGACAATATATCAAAAATAAACAAGTGTGATTACATTAAACTCAGAAGTTTCTGCACAACATAGGAAACCATTAACAAAATGAAAAGGCAAATTATGGAATGAGAGAAAATATTTTCCAATAATATCTGGTAAGGGGTTAATATCCAAAACATATGAAGAAATCACAAAACTCAATAGCAAAAAGAAAATCAGATTAAAAAATGGGCAGAGTACTTGAATAGACATTTTTCAAAGAAGACATACAAATGGCCAACAGGTACATGAAAAGATGCTCAGCATCACTAGTCATCATGGAAATGCAAACCAAAACCACAAAGATGTCATATCACACCTGTTAGAATGACTATTATCAAAAAGACAAGAGAAAACAAATGCTGATGCAAATGTGGAGAAAGGGGAACACTTGTACACTGTTCGTGGGAATATAAATTTGTACAACAGTATGGAGTTGCCTCAAAAAAGTTAAAAACAGAACTATCATATGATCCAGCAATCCCACTTCTGGATATATATCCAAAGGTAATGAAATCAGGACTTGGAGAGATATCTGCACTCCCATGTTCATTGCAGCATTATTCACAGTAGCCAAGATATGGAAACAACCTAAGTGTCCATCACAGATGAATGGATAAATATGTGGTACATATATGTAATGGGGTATTATTGTGCCATGAAAAAGAAGGTACTACTGCCAATTGAGACAATTTGAGTGAAACTTGAGGGTATTATGTTAAGTGAAATAAGCCAGAGAGAGAAAGATAAGTACTGTACAGTATAACTTATATGTGGAATCTTTTAGAAAAAAGTCAAACTCATAGAAACAGAGTAGAAAAGTGGTTGCCAGGGGCAGGGGGTAGGTGAAATAAGGAGGGGTTGGTAAAAAGGTATAAACTTTCAGGTATAAGATCAATAAGATCTTAGGATCTAATGTATAACATGGTCACTATAGTTGATAACACTGTATTGTATAATTGAAATTTACTAAGAGAGTTCTCACCAAAAAATAAAAAGGTAAATATGTGAGGTGGTGGATGTGTTAATTACCTAGATGGAAGGAATATTTTCACAACATATACATATACCAAAATCATTACATGTACACTTTAAATATCTTACTATTTTATGTGTCAATTATACCTTAATAAAGCTGAACAAAAAAGAAAATACTATTGATCAACCCATTTGAAGAAAAATTTTCATTAGCTGGATAAACCAATCTTCAAATGAATTGATCAACTTTTCTGAAATACATATAAATTTAAGGAATAATCAAAATTAAATATAAAGTTGCTTCAAAAATTTATTCTTTATGAGATTATTAAGCTACTCGTTTTTGAAAAAATGGTTCAAAGAAGCTCATGAGGATTTTTGATTCAAGGAATACAGGAAAGCAGGCAGTTGTAATGAGACTATTATGAGGAATATGAATATTTATTCTGCTTGCTTAACTCACAGGAAACAATCCAACAATCCAACAATTTTCCTTAAATTCTGAGTCCTAAAAATTCTTTTGTAGATATGCATATATATTCTTAGTCTCCACATGGGGTAAGTAATATTCATTCATTTTTCAATTTTATTTTTCTTATTTCTTTGCCTCCATTTAGTTTAAAAACTTTCAGAAAAAAATGATACTTGTCATTTTATCATATACCTTCTTAAAAATGATGGTAGTGGAATTGTTGTCTGTTCATTTAAATGTGCACATTTTATGTTAACATCATTATTGTGATTTCAAGGTGCCAAAAGTAAATCTATAAAAAAAAATTATCATTTCTAATAAATGCCCTCTAAACATTACAGCAAGTCAATTATTTCAATTAGGTAAGCACTTAATGAATGCTTATTATATACGTGACAGCCATTGGGTTATAAAGATAAGTAAAACGTATTTTTTTCCCTACGCTCCAGCCTAAAGGAGAGGCTCAGAAATCTTTGGAATGAAGGAAGCCTCAAGGGGAAAATGAAGATTAAGAACAGAACAACTGGCACTCACTTCCATCAAGTGGCCCTTAGAAAAATCTTCCAACCAAAGGATTTTCTATAGATGTTGGCAGGACTAGTCACATAATCTGCAGAGGCAAGTGCAAAATAAAAATGCTGACCATCTGTTAAAAAATTCTTAAGAATATCAAGATAGCAACAGCAGAGCACTGACCAAATGTGAGGTCTTCTATCGCATGTCCATAAAGCTGGCCCTGAGGTTAGATTTGCTCTTGCTAAATCTTTAGTTCCTGTTAGGATACTTTTGTTGCCTGATGCATTAATTTGATAAAAGTGTTTAGGTGTCTCTGGGGTCCAAAGAGCATAGATCATGACAGCATGGATTTCTGGCAATCTTTTAGCTGTATATGGTATAAAGTAAAAATGAAAACTATGAATAAAAAATGAAAAATCTACGGCTATCTTCTATTTTACTTTTTTGTAGGGTTTCACTGGAAATAGAGATCTAAGAATAACTGAGGTGTTTATTTTTACTTTATCATTTTTTCATTTGATAAGGAGTAGAGTATAACATGGTAACTAGTGTTACGGAATAAAACTGGAATACCGGGCTTCCCTGGTGGTGCAGTGGTTGAGAGTCCGCCTGCTGATGCAGGGGACACGGGTTCGTGCCCCGGTCCGGGAAGATCCCACATGCCGCGGAGCGGCTAGGCCCGTGAGCCATGGCCGCTGAGCCTGCACGTCCGGAGCCTGTGCTCCGCAACGGGAGAGGCCACAACAGTGAGAGGCCCATGTAACACAACAAAAACAAAACAAAACAAAACAAAAAACTGGAATACCAAAGGGGATTTCAGAATATCCTTCACATACTGTCAATAACATCACTAATAAGTAAAATATTATTGAAAAATGATGCTTTTGAATTTTTCCTACAAGTAGACAGTATTATGTATGACTATATTTTTCCATAATTCAGTAAAGTCACCTGATTATATCATAACAGTGAAATATCGCTTTTCACACTTGCCTAGAACCAAGATTTTTCCATAGCTATTAAGGAGAGTGAGAAGAGATTTTTTCCTCACCTGATTTGTGATTACATGTTTACATGTCTACCTACATATACTTAGGGATATACCAGATATCTACATGTATATGAGATACTAAAATATATAAGTTGATATGCTCTGTTGGTTTTATGACAGGAATGACTGGAAAATTTACAAAATGTGAAACCATTTAATAATAAACAAAATTTGAAATGCTGTTTGGCATCAATATTAATCATATGCATCTCACAATGAGGAAGTTTCTTAGGTTCTAGTAAGTAAAAGAAGTTGATATTTAGTTACTAATGCCTTTATGAATTTAAAGAAGTGCTCATAGAAATCATTTTATATAAATTGTGTTTAAAGGCTAATGACTTGTGAAGTCATAAATTATACATGTATCTATAATCATAATGATATGCATATAAAATAATAATTAATAAATATATTTTTATTATGTTTGGGCTGCACATCTTATTTAATTACTGAAACAGAGAATGCTTCCACTCCAATGTCAGAAGGTACAGCAAAGCACAATAAAGTGTTACACATATTGCAAATAAATTTCCTCCATACTGAATATGTTAAGATTTATTGTGATGTATTCCTAAGATCTATTGGGAGTTGTATAATATAAATACACAATTTATGGCTGGGAGATAAAATGTAGGTTAAAAATACCATTATCTAGCAATGTAATTTGGAATTTGGCATCTAATTTATACATACACATGCACACACACACACTCACATGCTTAACCAAATCTGATAAAAGCTAAACTGTCATTTGGTCTCTTGTTTTATTTACTGAGAATAAACTATCTCTTCATATATAATAAAAGCAATCAGATTTTTGTAAGTTTTTTTAAGCCACTGGCCCGTTCCATTCCTCTTTACCTGGTTCTGAACTGAGGGCAATTTGTTTCCTAATCTCTACCACTAGAAAAACAAGGTGAAATAAATGAATGAAGAAATAGTACTTAAGAATAAGCATTTTATGACACTAGTGTAAGTGGCAGCTCTGATAAGCCCTTTTCTCCATATACTCCTGAGTGGGAAGGAAAGTGAGGATGAGGCATTGGGGCAATGGCAAAAGGAGTCAGCTATGACTTGTTTTGTTAAGGTGATGTGTCTTGGAATATATAACTAAGCATAATGTCAGTGAAGAGAGTTTTAGGAAAAACTGTGCTACTGAATTCAAACACTGGGTAAACAAACTCAAACGCAATAAATCTGCTCCATTTAATTTTGTGCTCAAATTTATTACATTTATGATGTTTTGAAATATAATTATATTTCACTAATAAAAAAATCAAGCCTTTCAAAATAGAAACTGTGTTATCTTATTTAGAAAGAAAATTCCTAGTAATAAATTGACTGTGAAAATATCTAATATAAGCTTTAAAATGAGTGTATTTACAGCATGTTAGTATTAAATTTCATAACTATTCTGTCTGTGAACATTTTTTGCATTTCACAAACATAACATTTTATGTTTCAGGGTTTTCTTTCAATTATTTGTAGTGCTAAATATATGCAAAATTAAAATATGAATAATTGCATTTCAGGTTACAGAAAAATCTTATGCATTTAAATTTTTTTCAGTACATTATGATTTTTTTGTATTTGAAAGAATTTAAAATTTGTTTACTTATAATCTTATCATATTGTTTTTAATATTCTTTAAACACATGACATAGATATTTATATACACACACACACACATATAAACATACACAGTTTTTTTCAGAGTCACTCTACATATAATGACCACATAGAGTCCATGTTTTTTTTTTAATAAATCAGAATATGGGGAGGCAAATTACTGTAGTAAGTGTAGTGGCATTCTTAATTCTTCTCTGCTAGAAAAATGAATATACTGTGAGTGTACAGAGAATCCCTAATGAGATAGAGAGAGAAAGAGAGTCGTAAACCTAAGAATGTACATAACTTCTCTGAAGGAAAACTTTAAAATACTTAAGACAAAAATGTAGAATTGAGCAAATGATAAAACTTACTAAGTTTGTAGTTAGAAAGATTCAACATTGCAAATGTGTCAATTCCCCTAACTTAAATTACAAATTCATAATGATCTCAGTAAAAATCCCTGGAAGAAGTACAATATAGGGGAGTTAGTCCTAACAGATATTGTATAATAAAATATCTGTAATTAAAGTAGTGTAGTTCTGCTGCATGAGGAGACAAACCAGAGAAACAGAATAGTATGCTTACAAATAGATTCAAGTCCGTTTAGAAATGTATTATATAATCAAGTGGGGTATGTTAAATAAGTACAAAATTTTGCTTTTTAATAAATGTGAGTTATTCAACTATATAACTAATTTAATCTAGAAAACCAAGAGAAAATGTTCTAGTTAGAAGAAAAGCTCCATTAGATTAAATCAATTAGAAAATTAAGGAAAAGAGGTGCATACAAGTAAATATACAAAAATTTAGAACTTTCTCTTTAACAACCAATGGGTCAAAGAAGAAATCAAAAGGAAATTTAAAAAATATCTTGAAACAAACAAAAATGGAGGCACAGTATACCAAAACTTAAGGGAGAAAGCAAAAATGTTTCTAATAAGGACGTTTAAAGTGATAAATGCCTACATAAAGAAAAAAAGATCTAAGATAAGCAGCCTAACTTTACACCTAAAGTAACTAGAAAACAGAACAGACTAAGCCCCAAGTTAGCAAAAGGAAGGAAATAACAAAGATCAGTGCAGAAATAATAAAATAGAGACCAGAAAAACAATGGAAAAAATCAACAAAGCTAAAAGCTGATTCTTTGAAAGGATAAATAAAATGTACAAAACTTTAGCTGTACTGAGGAAAAAAAAAAAGAGGGAAGACAGTAAATAAAATCAGAAATGAAAGTGGAGAGATTACAATTGATACAACAGAAATACAAAGGATAATAAGAGACTACTATGAAAAATTATATGCCAACAAATTGAATAACCTATAAGAAATGGATAAATTCCTAGAAACATATAACCTACTGAGACTGAATCATGAAGAAATAGACTATCTGAACAGATCACTAGTGAATAAAAAGATTGAATCAGTAATAAAAAAACCTGCCAACAAAAAAAAGTCCAGGACTAGATGGTTTCACTAGAGAATTGTACCAAACATTTAAAGAATTAACATCAATCCTTCTCACACTCTTCTAAAAAAATTAAAGAAGAGGGAAAACTCCCAACTGATTTTATGAGGCCAACATTACACTGATACCAAAGCCAGATAAGGACACTACAAGGAAAAAAAAAAAAAAAGCTATGGGCTAATATTCCTGATAAATATAGATTCAAAAATTCTCACCAAAATCTAGCAAACCAAATTCCAGAGCACATTAGAAGCATCATACACCATGAGCAAGTGGCATTTATCCCTAGGACGCAAGAATTGTTCAACATATGCAAATCAATAAATGTGTTATACTACATTAATGAAATGAAAGACAAAAATCATATGATCATCTCAAAAGATACAGAAAAAGCTCTGACAAAATTAAACATCCTTTCATGATAAAAAACTCTCAACAAACTGGGTCTAAAAGAAATGTACCTCAACATAATAAAGGCCATATATGACAAAGTGAACATCATACTCTAACTAACATACTCAGCTAACATCATACTCAATGATGAAAGGTTAAAAGCTTTTGCTTCATGATTAGGAAGAAGACATCAGTGCCCATTCTTATCAATTTTTTTCAATATAGTAATGCAAGCCCTAGCCAAAGTAATTAGGTAAGTAAAAGAAACAAAAGACAAATTGATAAGGAAGAAGTAAACTTGTCTCTGTTTGCAGATGATATGATCTTATATATAGAAAATCTTAAATACTGCACTAAAAGGCCATTAGAAGTAATAAACAAATTCAGAAAATTTGCAGGATACAATATCGATATACAGAAATCAGTTGCATTTCTATACACTAACAATAAAATATTTGAAAGAGAAATAAAGAAAACAATCCCATTCATAGTACCATCTAAAACAATAAAATACTTAGGGATAAATTTAACCAAGACAATGAAAGATCTGTACACTGAAAACTATAAGACTTTTTTTAAAAAGATCCATATGCTTCTGATTTTTTAAAGTGTACGTTGTTTTATTTTTATTTAAAGACCCAATTTTATTTTATTTTAAATTTTTGGCCATGCCACGTTGCATGTGGGATCTCAGTTCCCTGACCAGGGATTGAACCCATGCACCCTTCACTGGAAACGTGGATTCTTAACCACTGGATCACCAGAGAAGTCCCAAAAACTATAAGACTTTGATGAAAGAAACTGAAGAACACACAAATAAATAGAAAGATAGTTTGTGTTCATAGACCAGTTGAATTAATATTGTTTAAATGTCCATACTACCCAAAGAAACCTATGAATTCAGTGCAATCCTTATCAAACTTCCAATGACACTTTTTACAGAAATAGAAAAACAGTTCTAAAATTTGTATGAAATTTAAAAAAGACCCCCAACACCTAAAGTGATTCTGAGGAAAAGGAACACAACTGAAGGCATCACGATCACTGATTTCAAACTATTTTACAAAGCTACAGTAATCAAAGCAGTATGGTGCTGGCATAAAAACAGACACACAGACCAAAGAAACAGAATTGAGCACCCAGACATAAACTCATATACTTGTGGTAAAATAATATTTGACAAAGAGGTCAAGAATACTCAATTGGGAAAGGATAGCCTCTTCAATAAGTGGTGCTGGGAAAACTGAATATTCAGGTGCAAAATAATAGAATTAAACTTCTATGTTACACTACTCACAAGAGTGAATTTGAAGTGTATTAAAAACTTAAACATAAGCCATGAAAGTACAAAACTCCTAGAGGAAAATATTGGAAAAAGCTCCTACATTGGTGTTGGCAACATTTTTTTTTTTTTGTATACGACCCAAAAAGTACAAGCAACAAAATAAACAATAAACAAGTGGGACTCTATCAAACTAAAAAGCTTCTGCATGCAAAATAAACAATCAAAAAAATGAAAAGGCAACCAATGGAATGGGAGAAAATATTTGCAAGTCATCTATCTGATAAGGGGTTAACATCCAAGATATAAAAGAAACACATAAAACTAATGGCAAAATAATCAACAATTTGATTTTCAAATGGACAAAGGACCTAAATAGACATTTTCCCAAAGAAGACACACAGATGGCCAACAGGTACATGAAAAAAGATGCTCAACATTACAAGTCATTGGGGAAATTCAAATCTATCATTATTCACAATAGCTAAGATAAGGAAACAACCTAAGTGTCCATCTACAGATGAATGGAGAAATACGCTGTGATAATATATATATATATATAAAAAACACCAGTGGCTGAGGGAGCAGGGAATGTGGGAGACGTTGGTTAAAAGGCATAAACTTCCAGTTAAAGATAAATAAGTTCTGGGGATCTAATATACAGCATAGTGAATATAGTTAACAATATTGTATTATGTACTTGACAGTTGCTAAGAGAGTAGATCTTAAATGTTCTTACCACAAAAAAAAAAAAAAAAAGGAAATTTTGTGAGGTGATAAAAGTGTTTTGATGATCATTTTGAAATATATGTGTATCAAATCATCATGTTGTACAACTTAAACTTACACAATGTTAAATGTCAATTATATTTCAATAAAGCTGGAAGAAAAATAAAAATTAAAACTTCATACTAAACTGAACACTGAAAAATAAAATGGGAACATTGCTTTCATAATTTTGAAAAAATTGTAACCTTTAATGATTAAATTTAATAAAAGCCTAGGACCTATAGAGAAAGGTATAAAATTCTGTTGACAGAGAGAAAGGTAGTCTTAGCAAGTGAATAGTGCATGCTATGTTTACCAGTTTCTTGCAAGTGAAAACAATATTACTGTGCAGTGATTCAACTAAATTTTATATATTCTACACATTTAAAACAATTCTAATTAAAATATCCTCTATCTTAAACAGCATTCATTCTTCTTAAAAGTTATACAGAAGAATAAACGCTTGTGAAGAGTTAAGGAATATGTGAAGAGATAGTGATGAATGGTTAATGTCCTTTTCAGTTACCAGAACATAGGTCTAAAGTCAGTGACCTGTGGAACTGAATATACAATCCAGAAATAGATTCCCCAAAATGACATTCTAATATATAAGGAATGTGATATTTCAATTCAGTGGGAAAAAGATAGTTTGTTTAGAAATAAAATGATACCAGCTATCCATTTAAAAGACTGTAAAATTAGAGCACTATTTAAACCATTTACAAAATCAGTTCCAGATGATTTAAAACAGAAAACAAAAATCAGTGATGCATAGTCTGGTAGAGAACGCTAAAACACAAAAGCTGTAAAAAACTGATATATTTAACCATGTAAACATGAAAAGCCTTTGTGTGGTAAAACATACCACACAAAGTCAATAAAAATGATAGATTTGAAAAAAATTTGCAACAAAGTTACAGGTAAAGGTATGATATTTATAATATGAGAACTTACAGCCTATAAACAGATACACAAGTCAATGTAAAATTGGGCAAGGCATGTGAATACTGAATCACAGAAAATGGTCAAGCAACATAAAAAGTTGAATAAACTCACTAGAATTAAGGGAAATGCTACTGAAATAATAAGGTCTTTCTTTGTACCTTTTACATTGGAAAAAGTTTAAAATATATGCAGTTGGTGAGGTAGGGGAAAGTATACTATCATATATACTTGGTAGAAACTAAAATTTTACATCCTATTAGGAAAGTATTATTGCAACATTCTTTAAGAAAAACAATGCTTATGCCTTCAACAGAGTAATCTACTCCTGGAAATCTATCTATCCTTCAGAAATAAATACACCAGTTGAAAATGTTATGTGTTCAAGGATATCTATTGTGGAAAAAAAAACTTGAGAAAATGACCAGTAACAAAGAAAAGTTTAAATAAATTGTGTTATATGCCCACCATGAATATCATACTGCTATTAACAAGAATGAATTAGGACTCTAAGAGTTGACAGGCTGAGGGTGGGGATGTGTCAGATTTTGTAAGATATGAAGAAAAGTAAAATGCTCATCAAGAAAATGAAAAGGCAAGCTACTGAATGGGAGAAAATATCTGATAAGAGTTAATATCCAAAATACATAAAGAACTCACAGAACACATCAAAACCCCCAAACCCCCAAACAAAAACATGTGCAGAGGATCTAAATTTACATTATTCTAAAGAAAACATACAGATTGCCAACAGGTACATAAAAAGATGCTCAGCATCACTAATCATCAGGGAAATGCAAATCAAAACCACAATAAAATATCAACTCACACCTGTTAGAATGGCTGTTATCAAAAATGACAAGAAATAAGCGTTGGCAAGGAAGTAGAGAAAACAGAACCTTTGTGCACTCTTGATTGGAATGTAAATGGTTGCAGCCACTATGGAAAACAATATGGGAGTTTCTCAAAAATTTAAAAATAGAGCTATATAATATGACGCAGCAATTCCACTTCTGGGTATTTATCTGAAGAAAATGAAAACACTAAATTGAAAAGATATATGTACCCCCATGTTCATTGCAGCATCATTCACAATAGCCAAGATATGAAAACAACCTTATCGTCCATCAATGGATGAATGGATAAGGAGTATATACATATACGATATATATCAATGTATAGCAATGTGCATTTTATATTCATATATATATATATATATACAATGGAATACTATTCAGCCATAAAAATAATGAAATCTTGCCATTTGTGACAATATGGTTGGACCCTGAGGGCACTATGCAACGTGAAATAAGTCAGAGAGAGAGAGACAAATGCCATACAACTCATATGTGGCATTAAAAACAACAACAGCAAAACAAGCTCATATATACAAAGGAAAGATTGGTGTTGCCAGAGGCAGGAGGTGGTGGGTGGGAAAAATGGGTGAAGGGGGTCAAAAACTACAAACTTCCAGTTATAATTAAGTCATGGGGGATATGATATATAGCATAGTGGCTATAGTTAATAATATTGCATTGCATATTTGAAAGTTGCTAAGAGAGTAGATTTTAAATGTCCTCAGTATAAAAAAATTTTTTGTAACTATGTATGGTAAAGGATTATTGTGGAGATAAGTTTGCAATACACATAAATATCAAATCATTATTTTGTACACCTGAAACTAATACAATGTGATGTGTCAGTTATACTCCGATAAAAACATAAATTATAAAAGAAAAGAAAATGCAGAAAACTGTGTATAGAATAACTCTACTTTGAAAAGAGCAAATTGTGACAAAAACCCATATAGTTATATCATCTGTATCATAGATCTATATCATTCATATACATATGTGTGTGTGTGTGTGTGTGTGTGTGTGTGTGTGTGTGTGTGTGTGATGAACCTAGGGCAAACCAAGGGAGGATACCCACTAAGTTATTAACGTGCGTTTTCTGGGAGAACTGGGAATGGTATCACTCAGGTAAAGAGAGTGTCTAGTTAGTCATACTCTCATACAGTCATTTTGAGGGTAATACCAACATTTATGCGGAATGCACATCAAAAAATGAGTGTGAAATATTAAGTACAAAGCCAGACTTTGCTCAGTTTCATATTCTAGTTTGGTTCTGATCAACTGTCTTGATTTTTTCACATGATTTTTCAATTCCTGACCAAATAAAGGTACATTTTACTTAGCATCTAGAAACAACCACATATGGCTTAGGGCTATTTACTCTGAAATATCCTGTTAAAAAAACCTTGATTTCCTTTTTATTTGCCTCAGGATAGAATCTCATTAGTATTCATCATAAAACCTAACTATATATCCATTTGCAGAGATAAAACCCAAAACTTCTTCCACACAGGGCACACAGATCAATAAACTACAGATTTGTGTTAGTATCATAAACTCATATTTCTTTATTCTCACTTAGAAATATTTTTCTTGCTTCATTTTATTGGAAATTGTTAATTCTATATATGCCTTAGAATCTGTGGATAAAAACTATAAGGGTATTCAGCTGAAATGCAAAGAATCCTTATATTCATTAGGGCAATGTCAGTATGAATGGACTTGGATATTTCTTTAACTAATTTCAATGCTTTGTCTGTGTATTGAACATCTAAGAAACAAAAGACCAGACTTATTGTGTGACCAACCATGTCTCCCAAGTTCCCAGGAAGTTAAAGAAAAAAAAAATGCTTTTCAGGAAGCTATATTGTGCTAAGGTAAAGCAATATATTTAAAAAGATCCTGAATAAAGCAATGTGAGTTACATCCACATATTACAGGTGAAAGAAAAAGAAATATTGTTATTTTAAGAGATAATCCTTGATTCCTCATAGGCAGGGAGCCATTTTGTACAGGAAATAAATTTATAAGTACTGTTGAGTGTGGACTTAATCTCTGATGTATGGAAGGAAACAGAACAAAAAGAGATACCTAAGTTCTCCAATTAATCGACAGAAATGTACAAGGATGAGAGAAGAGAGTAGACAGGCGGTTGGAGAATAAGAGAGAATAGATAACAAAACATAGCAGGAGGCTGCCAGTTTGGGAGAAGTCAACCAGTGAAAACTATGTGTTGGTAAAATCAAAGGGTGTATTCAAAGGGCTTTTAATGAAAAGCATACTTTATATCCCAGGACCACAATTGTTAGCTTTGTGACCTCTTCTTTAACTTTGTGTGCTCCAGTTTCTTCAAGTGAAAAATAATTAGAAATCATTATAAAATCTACCTCCTGGGTTTGTCATGAGAATCAAATGAGCTAAAACACATGAATCACTTATGCTGATGCATTGTAGATGTCATATGGGTTGGGTTTTACTGTTTTTGTTTGTTTATTTAAAACTGTTGATGTTGTTGCCTGTAAAGCCTCTCATTACTTCTAAATTTCCAGTAAAATCTGCTGCAAATATAAATGAATTGTGTGACTAGTTGGGCGGGGGGATAGCAAATCAAAAAGGGAGCTGCATAACTTGGATTTACTGGCTTTATGCCAGAGACAATAGCATAACTGAAACATGAATAGTAACATTTAATCAGTCAGAGACTCCAGAGCTAGAATTGACCCTGCTAATATAAGCTATTGGTAATTTATAGACATTTGGAGGAAAACTTTGGACTACCCACCCTGTAACATAAGATGGAGATACAAGCCAATTTGTTGAAAACTTCAAAGAAAGGATTTTTTTGAGTAAAAATTACACAATTTCTTTATTAAAGTTATTCGTTCAGCTTATTCAAGAGACATATTGAGAATTTAATATGTTCAGGTACAGTGTTAAGCACTAGGCATTTATTTATTTCCTGCCTTCAAAGATCTCAAATTTAATGAGAAAGAAAGATAGAAAAAAATTGCAATAAACTGTGATAAATTTTAATTTAGAAGTATTCAGCTAGCAATATACTTCCTACTATAGCAAGCAAAATCAGACCAAATGACAAGATGATAATGACATACTTATATTCAATATTAATTGTATTGCATAATCATTATTCACATATTTTATTGCAAATTATTTAGCAGAAATAAAGAATAGAACAACACGAGTTATAATAAACAAAACCAAGGGACAGTTCTTTTAAAAGTTTTATAATGTAAACTTTTCAAAATATTGTTTTTTGTTCACAACAAAGTAGACTGTGAAGAATTATGATTTTATGACTTTAAAAAATGGTTTTAAAAAAGGAACATAATTTTAGATACACTATCAATTTAAAAATCACAATTTAAGTCTATGAACAAGTTATAAGAACAAATATAAAAACTCAGAAAACTTTATAAATCTTTAAATTACCAGAAAAAAAAATTTAATAGAAAAAAAATTTAATAGAAAATGAACCAATACTTAAAAATTGTCCTTTCCCAGCCAAACACTTATAAATTAAATAAGATACAGAGGAGTTTTAAACTTAAATTTCACCAAACCACCAGGGGCAGATAAATTTCATTCATTTCATATACAATTTGCTATAAGAATTAATGCACGTGACTCAATTCATTTTACAAGGCTAGTGTGTTCTCAGTACCCAAATTAAATAAGGAAATCTTGAGAAAATAAAAATAGAGCCATTTTCACTTACAAACATAAATGCAAAAAGCGATGAATACAGTATTAACAAATCAGATACATAAAATAGGACAAAATAATAAAATAGCAAAAATCTTTCTCTTAGATTTAATTCTCAATTATGTATGTATATACGTATATTATATATTATATACATATGTTACATATATGAACATGATAATATAGAGAGACTATATGTTTACTTTTTGAATAAGATAGTTCATATTCAAAAAGATTATAAAAAGACATGAATAAAATTTTTATGAACTTTAAATTATTACTTCTAAAACCACCATAAATAAGCTTAAAAGAAAAAAAAACATGAGGTGAAAATGCTTTTAACAGATGTAACATATATATAATGGTACAGGAAGAATATTTTAATGTGCATAAAACTACAAATCCACAAGAAAATAAAACAGGATATTAAATATATATTATTAACTGATCACTTAAAAATAGTTTATATGTGTTTTAAATAATTTACACAAATGTTTACCATTAATGGAAATTAAGGAATTCAAATGAGACAACTTATTAAGTTGCACAAGTTTAAATTTTGATTAAAAATAATGATCAGTAAGAGTGGGGAATATATTACTTTTATACAGTAAGAAAGTAAAGTGGTGCAGCTTCTTTGGAGGAAAATTTGTAAAAACATGGAAATGCATAGATCCTAAGAATAATAATTTTCGGGACATTTCCTAGGTAAATTTAATTATATGTTGTGTAAAATTTAAACAACTAATTATTTGCAATGACATAACATAAGATATGATGTCAAAGTGCATCTGTATTAGAGAAGAACTACACAAACAGTGACATATATATGCCATGTGGATTTTTTAAATAAAGTAGATATACATACTATCATTGATGTATTGCTAGGACATATTGTTGGGAGCAAAAGGAAGGTGCAGGTCAATAACAATGTTATGCTATATTTAGTGTAACACAAATGCCTCCCAAAAACCTGCAAAAGTGTATGTATGGAAAATTATCTACAATATATGATATACTTGAATATAGCAAATTTCTAAATGCATACAGAAAGGCTGAGGGTAGTGACACTAAAGTGATATCACTGGCTACTATTCATAAGGAATGAGAGTTGAATATATATACAGTATAATGTTTCAACGTTTATAGAAGAAAAATGCTTTCATAGTTTACTTACATAAATAAAACATAAAAACTGGAGGACCTTCAAGATGGCAGAGGAGTAAGACATGGAGATCACTTTCCTCCCCACAAATACATCAAAAATACATCTACATGTGGAACAGCTACTACAGCACACATACTGAATGCTGGCAGAAGACCTCAGACTTCCCAAAAGGCAAGAAACTCCCCACGTTCCTGGGTAGGGCAAAAGAAAAAAGAAAAAACAGAGACAAAAGAATAAGGACGGGACTTGCACCTCTGGGACAGAGCTGTGAAGGAGGAGAAGTTTCCAAACACTAGGAAGACCCTTGACTGGTGGAGATGGGGGTTAGGCAGGGCAGAAGCTTTGGAGCCACGGAGGAGAACACAGCAACAGTGGGGCAGAGGGAAAAGCAGAGAGATTCTCGCACAGAGGATCGGTGCCAACCAGCACTCACCAGCCTGAGAGGCTTGTCTGCTCACCTGCCGGGGCGGGTGGGGGTTGGGAGCTGAGGCTTGGGCATCTGAGGTCAGATCCCAGGGAGAGGACTGGGGTTGGCTGCATGAACACAACCTGAAGGGGGCTACTGTGCCACAGCTAGCTGGGAGAGAGTTCGAGAAAATGTTTGGAACGGCCTCAGAATCAAGAGATTGTTTCGGGGTGCAGGAGGAGAAGGGATACAGAGTACCGCTTAAACGAGCTCCAGAGATGGGTGCGAGCCGCAGCTATCAGCACGGACACCAGAGACGGGCATGAAGTGCTAAGGCTGCTGCTGCAGCCACCAAGAAGCCTGTGTGCAAGCACAGGTCACTAACCATACCACGCCTCCCAGGAGCCTCTGCAGCCCGGCACTGCCAGGGTCCCGTGATCCAGGGACAACTTCCTTGGGGGAACACATGGTGAGCCTCAGGCTGTTGCAATGTCACGCTGGCCTCTGCCACCACAGGCTAACCCCGCATTCCATACCTCTCCCTCCCCCCGGCCTGAGTGAGCCAGAGACCCCTAATCAGCTGCTACTATAACCCCGTCCTGTCTGAGCTGGAAAGAGATGCCCTCAGGCGACCTACAGACAGAGGCAGAGCCAAATCTAAAGCTGAACCCCAGGAGCTGTGCGAACAAAGAAGAGAAAGGGAAATCTCTCCCAGCAGCCTCAGGAGCAGCAGATTAAATCTCCACAATCAACTTGACGTACCCTGCATTTGTGGAATACCTGAATAGACAACGAATCATTCCAAAATTGAGGCAGTGGACTTTCGGAGCAACGGGAGACTTGGGGTTTGCTTTCTGTATCTAATTTGTTTCTGGTTTTATGTTTATTTTATTTTAGTATTTAGAGTTTATTATAATTGGAAGATTTATTGATTGATTTGGTTGCTCTCTTCCCTTTATTTTAATACATATATATTTTTTTCCTTTTTCTCTTTTTGTGAGTGTGTATGTGTATGTTTCTTTGTGTGATTTTGTCATATAGCTTTGCTTTTCCTATTTATCCTAGGGTTCTGTCTGTCCTTTTTTTTTATTATTATAGTTTTTAGTGTTTGTTATCATTGGCATATTTCTTTATTGGTTTGATTGCCCTCTTCTTTGTTTCTTTTTTTATTACTTAAAAAAATAATATATATATTTTTAATTTTAATAACTTTTTAATTTAATTTAATTTTTCTTTCTTTCATTTTCTTTCTCACTTTTCTTCTGAGCCATGTGGCTGACAGGGCTGTAGTGCTCCGGCTGGGTCCCACGCCTGAGCTTCTTAGGTAGGACGGCCGAGTTCACAACATTAGTCCACCAGAGACTTCCCAGCCCCACGTAATATCAAATGGCAAAAGCTCTCTCAGAGATCTCCATCTCAATGTGAAGACCCAGCTCCACTCAACGACCAGAAAGCTACAGTGCTTGACACCCCATGCCAAACAACCAGCAAGAAAGGAACACAACCCCACCCATTAGCAGAGAAGCTCCCTAAAATCATAATAAGGTCACAGACACTTCAAAACACACCAGTGGATGCGGTCCTACCCACAAGAAAGACAAGATCCAGCCTCATCCACCAGAACATAGGTACCAGTCCCATCCACCAGAAAGCCTACACAACCCACTAAAGCAACCTTACCCACTGGGGACAGACACCAAAAACAACAGGAACTATGAACATGCAGCCTGCAAAAAGGAGACCCCCAAATGCAGTAAGTAAAGCAAAATGAGAAGACAGAAAAATACACAGCAGATGAAGGAGCAACATAAAAACCCATCAGACCAAACAAATGAAGAGGAAATAGGCAGTTTACCTGGAAAACAATTCAGAGTAATGATAGTAAAGATGAACAAAACCTTGAAAATAGAATGGAGAAAATACAGAAATGATTAACAAGGACCTAGAAGAACTAAAGAGCAAAGAAACAATGATGAACAACACAATAAATGAAATTTTAAAATCTCTAGAAGGACTCAATAGCAGAATAACTGTGGAGAAGAACAGAGAAGTGACCTGGAAGATAAAATAGTGGAAATAACTCCTGCAGAGCAGAATAAAGAAAGAAGAATGAAAAGAATTGAGGACAGTCTCAGAGACCTCTGGGACAACATTAAATGCACGAACAGGGCTTCCCAGGTTGCACAGTGGTTGAGAGTCCGCCTGCCGATGCAGGGGACACGGGTTCGTGCCCCAATCTGGGAAGATCCCACATGCCACAGAGTGGCTGGGCCCGTGAGCCATGGCCGCTGAGCCTGCTCATCCAGAGACTGTGCTCCACAACGGGAGAGGCCACAACAGTGAGAGGCCCGCGTACCGCAAAAAAAAAAAATTAAAAATTTAAAAAAAAAAATAAATGCACCAACATATGAATTATAGGGGTCTGAGAAGAAGAAGAGAAATAGAAAGGGACTGAGAAAATATTTCAAAAGATTATAGTTGAAAACTTCCCTAATATGGGAAGGGAAATAGTCAATCAGCTCCAGGAAGCACAGAGAGTCCCATACAGGATAAATCCAAGGAGAAACACATCAAGACACATATTAATCAAACTATCAAAAATTAAATACAAAGAAAAAATAAAAGTGCCAAGGGAAAAGCAACAAAAAACATACAAGGGAATCTCCATAAGGTTAACAGCTGATCTTTCAGCAGAAAATCTGCAAGCTAGAAAGGAGTGGAACGACATATTTAAAGTGATGACAAGGAAAAAGCTACAACCAAGATCACACAACCCAGCAAGGATCTCATTCAGATTCAACAGAAATTAAAAGCTTTACAGACAAGCAAAAGCTAAGAGAATTCAGCAACACCAAACCAGCTTTACAACAAATCCCTAAGAAACTTCTCTAGTTAGGAAACACAAGAGAAGGAAAAGACCTACAATAAAATACACACAGCAATTAAGAAAATGGTAATAGGAACAAACATATCAATAATTACTTTAAATGTAAATGGCTTAAATGCTTCAACCAAAAGACACAGATTGGCTGAATGGATACAAAAACAAGATCCATATATATGCTATCTACAAGACACCCACTTCAGACCTAGGGACACATATAGACTGAAAGTGAGGGGCTGGAAAAAGATATTCCATGCAAATGGAAATCAGAAGAGAGCTGGAAGAGCAATTCTCATATCAGACAATATAGACTTTAAAATAAAGACTGTTACAAGAGACAAAGAAGGACACTACATAATGATCAAGGTATCAATCCAAGAGGAAGATATAACAATTGTAACTACTTATGCAACCTAAATAGGAGCACTTCAATACATAAGGCAAATGCTAACAGCCATAAAAGGGGAAACTGACAGTAACACAATCATAGTAGGGGACTTTTAACACCCCACTTTCACCAATGGACAGATCATCCAAAATGAAAATAAATAAGGAAACACAAACTTTAAATGACACATTAAACAAGATGGACTTACTCATATTTATAGGAATTCCATCCAAAAACAACAGAATACACTTTCTTCTCAAGTGCTCATGGAACCTTCTCCAGGACAGATCATGTCTTGGTTCACAGATCAAGCCTTGGTAAATTTAAGAAAATTGAAATCATATCAAGTAACTTTTCCAAGCACAAGGCTATGAGACTAGATATCAATTACCAGAAAAAAATCTGTAAAAAATACAAACACATGGAGGTTAAAAACACTACCAAACAAACAAGATATTATTGAAGAAATCAAAGAGGAAATCAAAAAATACCTAGAAACAAATGACAATGAAAATATGGTGACCCAAAACTTATGGGATGCAGGAAAAGCAGTTCTAAGAGGGAAGTTTATAGAAATACAATCCTATCTCAAGAAACAAGAAACAGCTCAACTAAACAACCTAACCTTACACCTAAACCAACTAGAGAAAGAATAAAAAAAAAATTAGCAAAAGGAAAGAAATCATAAAGATCAGTTCATAAATAAATGAAAAAGAAATAAAGGAAATGATAGCAAATATCAATAAAACTAAAAGCTGGTTCTCTGAGGAGATAAACAAAATTGATAAACCATTAGCCAGACTCATCAAGAAAAAAAGGGAAAAGATTCAAATCAATAGAATTAGAACTGAAAAAGGAGAAGTAACAACTGACACTGCAGAATTACAAAGGATCATGAGAGATTAATACAAGTAACCATATGCCAATAAAATGGATCACCAGGAAGAAATGGACAAATTACTAGAAAAGCACAACCTTCTGAGACTGCACCAGGAAGAAATAGAAAATAGAAACAGACCAGTCACAAGCACTGAAAATGAAACTGTGTTAAACATCTTCCAACAAACAAAAGCTCAGGACCAGATGGCTTCACAGGTGAATTATATCAAACATTTAAAGAAGAGCTAACACCTATCCTTTCAAACTCTTCCAAAATATAGCAGAGGGAGGAACACTCCCAAACTCATTCTACAAGGCCAGAATCACCCTGATACCAAAACCAGACAAAGATATCACAAAAAAAGAAAATTATAGGCCAATATCACTGATGAACATAGATGCAAAAACCCTCAACAAAATACAAGCAAACAGAATCCGACAGCACATTAAAAGGATCATACACCATGATCAAGTGGGGCTTCTCTCAGGAACGCATGGATTCTTCAGTATATGCAAATCAATCAATGTGATACACCATATTAACAAATTGAAGGATGAAAACCATATGATCACCTCAATAGATGCAGAAAAAGCTTTCGAAAAAATTCAACACCCATTTACAATAAAAACCCTCCGGAAAGTAGGCACAGAGGAAACGTACCTCAACATAAAAAAGGCCACATATGCGAAAACCACATTCAACATTGAGCTCAATGGTGAAAAACTGAAACCATTTCCATTATGCTCAGGAACAAGAAAAGGTTGCCACTCTCACCACTATTATTCAACATAGTTTTGGAAGTTTTAGCCACAGCAATCAGAGAAGAAAAACAAATAAAAGGAATCCAAATTGGAAAAGAAGAAGTAAAATTGTCACTCTTTGCAGATAACATGATACTATACATAGAGAATCCCAAAGATGCTACCAGAAAACTACTAGAGCTATTCAATGAATTGGGTAAAGTAGCAGGATACAAAATTAATGCACAGAAATCTCTTTCATTCCTATACACAAATGATTAAATATCTGAAAGAGAAATTAAGGAAACACTCCCATTTACTAATTCAACAAAAGGAATAAAATACCTAGGAATAAACGTACCTAAGGAGACAAAAGACCTGTATGTCTTACAGAAAACTATAAGACACTGATGAAAGAAAGTAAAGATGATACAAACAGATGGAGAGATATATCACGTTCTTGGATTGGAAGAATCAACATGTGAAATTGACTGCACTACCCAAAGCAAATGATAAATTCAGGGCAATCCCTATCAAACTACCAATGGCACTTTTCACAGAACTAGAACAAAAAATTTCATAATTTGTATGGAAACACAAAAGGCCCTGAATACCCAAAGCAATCTTGAGAAAGAAAACGGAATTGGAGGAAGCAGGCTCCCTGACTTCAGACTATACTTCAAAGCTACAGTAATCAAGACAGTATGGTACTGGCACAAAAACAGAAATATAGATCAATGGAACAGGATAGAAAGCCCAGAGATAAACCAATGCACATATAGTCACCTTATCTTTGATAAAGGAGGCAAGAATATACAATGGAAAAAATACAGCCTCTTCAATAAGTGGGAAAACTGGACAGCTACAGGTAAAAGAATGAAACTAGAACACTTCCTAAAACAATATGCATAAATAAATTCAAAATGGATTTAAGACCTAAATGTAAGGCCAGACACTATAAAACTCTTAGAGGAAAACATAGGCAGAACACTCCATGACATAAGTCCCAGCAAATCCTTTTTGACCCATCTCCTAGAGAAATGGAAATAAAAACAAAAATAAACAAATGGGACCTAATGAAACTTAAAAGTTTTTGCACAGCAAAGGAAACCATAAACAATGCGAAATGCAACCTTCAGAATGGGAGAAAATATTTGCAAATGAAGCAACTGACAAAGGATTAATCTCCAAAATATACAGGCAGCTCATGTAGCTCAATATCAAAAAAACAAACAACTCAGTCCAAAAATGGGTGGAAGATCTAAACAGACATTTCTCCAGAGAAGATATACAGATTGCCAACAAACATCACTAATCATTAGAGAAATGTAAATCAAAACTACAGTGAGGTATCATCTCAGACTAGTCAGAATGGCCATCATCAAAAAATCTACAAACAATAAATGCTGGAGAGCGTGTGGAGAAAAGGGAACCTTCTTGCACTGTTGGTGGGAATGTAAATTGATACAGCCTCTATGGAGAACAGTATGGAGGGTCCTTAAAAAACTAAAATAGAAGTACCATATGACCCAGCAAACCCAGTACTGGGCATATACCCTGAGAAAACCATAATTCAAGAAGAGTCATGTACCACAATGTTCATTGCAGCACTATTTACAATAACCAGGATATGGAAGCAACCTAAGTGTCCACTGACAGATGAATGGATAAAGAAGATATGGCACATATATACAATGGAATATTACTCAGCCATAAAAGGAAATGAAATTGAGTTATTTGTAGTGAGGTGGATGGACATAGAGACTGTCATATAGAGTGAAGTTAAGTCAGAAAGAGAAAAACAAATACCATATGCTAACACATATATATGGAATCTAAAAAAAAGGCAGAAAATGGTTCTGAAGAACCTACAGGCAGGACAGTAATAAAGACAGACATAGCCCATGGACTTGAGGACACTGCGACGGGGAAGGGTAAGTTGGGACAAAGTGAGAGAGTGGCATGGACATATATAGACTACCAAATATAAAATAGATAGATAGTGGAAAGCAGCCGTATAGCACAGGGAGATCAGCTCAGTGCTTTGTGACCACCTAGAGGGGTGGGATAGGGAGGGTGGGAGGGAGATGCAAGAGGGAGGGTATATGGGGTTATAAGTATACGTATAGCTGATTCACTTTGTTATGCAGCAGAAACTGACACAAAAATGTAAAGCGATTATGCTCCAATAAACATGTTAAAAAAATAACCAAGAAAACATAAAAACTTTGTATTCCATCATAGACACACACGCACACCTGTGCATACACACACAAAGTTTTGTGTGTGTTTTTTATACCTCTGCATCCCTACCTACAATGTCACAGTATTCCATATGTTCACAATAAAATACATTTATGTATACATATTTATTCCACAAATATTTATTGAATGCATAGTATGTGCCAGACACTATTTTTGGCACCCCATATCAACAGACAAATAACTAAAAAATCCCTGTCCTCATGAACCTTAATTTGTAATATTTAATATAAATGTTTGTGCAGGGAAGCTGGCTTAAGAAGAGTTTATTAATTTGGATTTCAGTCAGAAGCTGAATTGTTTCTATTGCTAATGTGTAAGATATCATAGATGGTTTTTTCCCCTTTACCAGAAGGTCATTTGAAAGAAAAATTAGAAAGAATAAACAGGATATTTTTACATCTAGGTTTGAAATTTTTGTTACTACCACTCTTTCCCCCACAATAAGACCACTTTTTTCTGCTATTCAATCTTATAGAATCATTGTAGCATACAGCTGTTGTTCAGTAACCTTCTGTCTATTAAAACCATACATTATCTCATGTCATCTAAAGATGTAGTAGGGAGGGAGGTAGAGAACATGTCTGTTACTTTTTGAGCCTATGAAATTTTCAAAAGAGAAGTTTAAGGAAACAAAAGGTGATATTGTGATGGTAGAGGTATTCCCATTAAACTCAACAACATTTTATTACTGTGTGTCTTTCTGAACATGAATTCTGGAGATTCTCATATGCTGTGATGGGATAAAACTCCATGGATAAGAATCATTGATTTAGAGATTCTGCTTCTAAGTAGATAAAGCCAAATATGACCATAATAATTCTTATGCATATTGGATTCCTTACATATTATTTTCTCTAATGACAGTTACGTCACAGCATAATATTTTAAACCTAGATGCCTACAAGAGTATGAGGACAAACATGTAAAGTAAGTAGATGAACAACTATGTTTACGAAAATAGGGGTTTGGGGGATTGTGTTGAAACAGAAAGTATATTTTCAATCTAAAAAACTATATATGTAAGCCCGGTTTTATTTTGACAAAACTTTTCTGAATATCAGTTCATTGTGCTCCCTCTTACTCTCAATATGTGACACTCATGACCTACCGTCCCCTGCCTAGGGTGCCCCTTTTACCAATACAGGCAGATAATTAGGACTGTTCTTACCAAGAAGAAGGCATATTGTATAGCAAAGAGAAGTTTGATTTCTGTGACTTTTGTTTTCATAAGCTCTTACTGGAACTAAGAAGATTCAATTCCTAGAAAAAAAAATTTTTTTGAAAGAAGCAAGAGGAGACAGGGCTTGCCACTCTACCCCAAATCCCATTATAAATAAAGATCTGCTCGTCAAAGGGGAGAAGTAGAAGGGGTAAGAGTGCTGTGTGAGAGATGGTACAGGATTAACTGTATTCCTTGCCTCATGCAGAATTTTGTGATAGTCAAAGGCAACACATTTAGACAGGTATTACCATAGACAGCGTCATAGAATTTCCCATATCTCAGGTGTATTAATGAAGCAGAAATGTCTACAGTCTCCAAAGTGTGATGAAGTACTATAAATATCATTCATTGGCTAAAGCATTGCTTAGGAGCAAGGCAGGTCTATCTTATACTGACATATCCTGACAGTCTAATAACAGAGACACCTTCAAATAATTAACTGTTACTATATGCATCTCCCAGAATCTGGCTACGTTCCTTAGGAAGATAGGAGTGTGGGGTGGTGCTGAAAAGCCTGAAGTTAGTATTTCCTGGAAACCTCACAGGATGGGGTTTGAAATTTCACAAGTGAATTTCTGAAGTGAGAGACCACACTTGAATGAGAAATCTCATCTATTTTTAACAGCATAAATAGAATTCATTCATTCTTAACTTTACAGAATGGGATTAAAATACACGTTAGTAAAATTTTGAATACTTCAGGGCATGTCCTAAACTTTAATTTCAAAGTTTAGGTATTTGAATTCATATTACTCAATATTCAATTTAACATTCTTAAAGAATTATTAATTTAAATATTAAAATCTTCCATATTTTCTATATGCTTTAGATACAATTTGAGAATTTTAAAGATTTTCATAAGGTGTATATCATGACAGTAAAAAGGTACTTATAGATGTATTTATAGTAACATTCCTATTTATTGAAAATATGTTCAAATTTACCCTGAAACAAACAAACAAAAAAGCACAAAATTTATCTGGGTATCCAAAATACATTTTATGAAGTCTAAGCCTTAAAATCTCATGCCCTTCCTTCTTTGAAGGGCCCTCAAGACTTCACTCAAGGACTATTAACTTTCATTATATAGACATCTAATAAATTTGATTATCGGCATTAACTTCCCTGACCAGATATAACCATTTTAAGGGAAACTGTAAAGAGCAATTTCAAGAGCTTGAAAAACATAACTGGCTGTATCCATATAATGTAAAGCACTATATATGTTCCATATTCCCACACCTTCCATCTGAAGCCCCACAGGGAAGAACTCATTTTCAGAAAAAAAGTATTTATTTCTACCCTCCTTGGAGATACCAACCAATGAACATAATGAAATAATCAGTGTGAAACTGCAGTTGTCCCTGTCAGTTCTCCAAATGGATTAATATCATTTTATTTTTTCAGTCCAAACCACTTAATAGGATTTTTCTATTTAGATTTTTTAAAGATGAAAGAAAAAATGGTTTTAATAAACAGTAAACTTTATATATATATATTTTATTGAGATGATTGTTTTATAATTTTCCTTCATTTATTACAAATATCATTTGTTCAATTAGAATATATTGGGACTTTAGAGGTTGTCTCATCCTCTTCTTCCAATTAAGCTGATTTCAACATATATTTTATTTCTTTTACTCATTTTAATTTGAATAATTTTGCATTTATTATTTCTTCAATCACTTATTTAATATATATTTAATGAGTATTTAATATGTGCTATGTCCTAAGTTTAGTTTTGGGAAAATATTAGAAATAAGACAGATAGGAATGGCCTAGTGGTTGTGATTTTACTTCTAGAGACAAATATAGGTAAGGTAACCAGAAATTACAACCTGATAGTGCAGAGGGAGTTACTGAAGAGTTTTCAGGAAGGGTATTGCATGATTCACTTTTGTTATTTATAAAGATCAACCTGGATTTCGAAGTGAAAAATGAATTAGAAGGAGGATTAATAGGAATTAGACCAGTTAACAAATATAAAGAAGAAGCAGAAAAGACAAGCATATATGTGTGATTAATAATTTCAGTTGGACTAGGTGATGAATTGAATGTGAGGGGAGAGAAAGAGGGAAGAACTAGGAAAGACTCTCAGATTTCTCATTTGATGTTGTCATTCATGATTATAAAGAATATGGAACTAGGAACAAGAGAACAGAGATGAGTAAACTTTAAGAAATGCTGAGTTTGATGTGTCAATGAGACATCTTAATCTGGATATTTAAATTAGATATAAAAGGCTAAAAATTCCAGAAGTCATGTCTGAGCACAGAAATTTTGCTATGAAGGAATTTACTTTACTGAACTAGTTTATACATACACATCAGTTAGAGAAAGAAGAAAGTGGGTCTAAAGTAGAGAATTTTTAAAATATTTATTATTTAAAAATTATTTACTTTATGTGACAATGCAAAAATATTTCACTAGGTTTTATACTTAACTGGGTTTCCATACTCTCTTGAATGTTATAATAAGAACAACTATCTGGAAACATGTTGAAAGATTTTGGTTATATAAATGCTAGAAACTATATACCTTTGCTATATTTCATATCTATATCACTTTCCCTGAATTCCAGTCAAATGGATAACATTTTCCACTTGAATTTCCTATGACATAGTGAACTTGGTATTTCCAAATTTGGACTCACCAACATATTTTCACCTCCCCTTCCTTCCAGTAACTTCGCATATTTTCTCAATCTCTATCAACAGTTTCCAGGGTATCTTTGTTCAAAATTTTAGAGCTACTCCCACTCATTCCTTTTTTTTTTTTGGTTTCTCCCCTCTATATCTGATCAGTCACTATGGCTGAAGAGAAGTTTGGGGAAGTATTTCTGATCTTTGGTACATCTGCCTTCATTGTAGCTTTGGGTCCTCAAACCTGGCAAATTTTTTATTACATCAGCTTCAGAACTGCTTACTCAAATTGCAATTACTCATCTCTCCAACAATCTGATGTCATATTATCCTACTTCTTTCACTAAGTGGGTTTCCTGCTCAAAAGCTTCCAATGCCTCCTTTATTTTTTCTATCATGTTCAAAGTCATCCATGTGGCCTTTGGTGTTCTTCATAGTCTAACCACACCCTAACATAGGATCATATTTTCTCCCTCTCTTATAAAACTTATGGAAGCTTTTCCAACTTTACACACATTCTTTCTGCCTTCTAAGTTGCCATTTTCCCTGAACTGCATCTTTTCGACCTCAGTGCTAACACAATTTATTCCAAGAGTTAGTTCACATTTAAAGTCTTCCACATCCTTCTCTGATCGTGATACCCCATTACTCATCCCTTCCTATTTTGAACTTCTACAGAACCAATGATTTCGCTTATGTCACACTACCTTTGAAAGTCTTTCCTTTTAAATTCAGGACAGAATGTAAACTCCTTGAGGCAGGAACATGCCTTATTTAGAGATAATAATAATAGTGATAATAATAACAATGGCAATCATATAACATTGAACACATTATGTTCTACTTATATATAATTTATATTTTATGTCTTACAAAAACCAAAGAAGTAGATGTTATAATTATTATTCCTATTTTATATCTAAAGAAATGAGACAGAGAAGTGTAGTTATGTCTACAAAGGAATAGAACTATTGAATGGCAGATGCTACATTTAAACACAAAGTATGTCTGACTTCTGTGCCTGTGCTCTTAACTATGACCTTATGTTACTTTCTTACTGTCTCCTATGTACAGAGCACAGATCTCAAGAGAAAGGACAATTTCAAAATATTTTTGATAAAATGAATCAAAAATCTTGAAATAATATTCAGTGATTTCCAAGCAACTTTTATATAATTTGACTGCCTCTCACAGTAATGAAACACATTATAATCCCTGGGTTTTGCTACTAACTTTTCTTCTTCACATCCCTACCCTTCTCTTCAGCTGCATGGATAATCTTCCAGTAGCCCAAATGCTTTGACAGTGAAGTTTCATTAAACCTGAAACCAGCAAAGCTAAAACATCCTGAGTGCTGAGCAGTGACAGTGTCAGTAAGCAATTAATCTCCAACAGTTCATCTACCATGTATGAACTTCAGAACTTAATGCAGTACCTCAAATGACACTACATCCTAATTCTCTCCTGGAGGAGAAAGTCTATAAGCCCAAAACAGAACATCAGGAAAATAGTAAAAAATAAATGATGAGATAAAAACAATTTTTCATCTCTGAAAAAGTATGATCCCTTTTTTTAACAGAGAAAAATAATTCTGATCTTGGAACTTTCTTAATTGGTTAGTTTTCAGCTTGCCTCATTTTCACCCTCTGCAAAATAGGTTTAATGGTATTTGTGCATTTCAGAAGGAAGCTGTAGGACTTAATTAAAGCTTGTGAAACATAGAGGGAGCTTCTGTGATTACCTTGCAACTCACCTTTGTCATTTAGCTCTCCTCAAGGGGACCATGCCTTTTATCAGTTGTAATGTCAAAGAAAACCACAGAACACCATGTGATGTAATTGTGGGACAGGATTTTATGCAGCCGTAAATAAGTAGCAACATAAAGCAATGCTAGGCAAGATAAAATTCCAAGCATAGAAATGCTGCAAAAATATAACACCAAATCTTGTCACTGTGTCAGCTTTTACTCTTCTCTTACCCTCCTAGAGCCTATTCCCAACAGAACAGAGCTGGGGTGACCTTTTAAGAATATAAGACTCCACCCCCCCACACACACACATCACAAAAAGGTGATGGATGTGTTAATTAACTTGATGGGGAAAATTCATTTTACAATGTATACATATATCAAATCTTCACATTGTATACTTTAAATATCTTACAAATTTATTTGTGAATTATACCTCAATAAAAATGAAAAAAGATAAGACTAATAATGAAATTTTGCTTCTCAAATTCCCAGTAGATTCCCATCTCAATGAGAGTAAAAGCCAACGACTCTACAGGAAGTCACCTACAGGGAAATGTTCTCTAACTTTCTTTCACCTCTCTAACCACACATACCATTCTCTCCCAAATCATATGGCTTCCCTGCCAGGCAAGCACCCACCTCATGGAGTCTGCACTACCTCTTTCCTAAGCTTTTTTAGCCAGGTCTCTGGAGGGCTCATTTCCCTGTCTCTCCTTCAGGTTTTTACACAAATGACCCCTTGACAGTGAGGTCTTGTTTGCACACCTTATTAACAATTGGATCCCAGCCTTCACATTTTCTAATGCTCCTCCCTGCTCAATTTATTCCCTCATCTTTACCACCATATGACAAACTATAGATTTCAATGGTTTGTTTATTGTCTGTTTCTCCCTACTAGGTTGTAAGCTCCATGAGCATAGGAATATTGAGTCATTTTGTTTACTGATTTATTCCCAGTACCTAGAAAACTGCCTGTCACAAACTTGGTTTACTGAGGAAAATATTTATTGAATGAATAAATGAAATGGAAAAGTTTCAAATCTCAGAATGGAAATGAGGTAGCATGAAACATAGTTGATCAGGGATTTTCCACAGGAGGAAAAATGTCCAGGTGAATTTACAGATAAAATCTTCATTTTATATATATTATTTGTTGCTATATTAAAAATCATATGATTAGTCAGGCTATTGCATAATATAATATTTCTTTTAAAAATTTGCACGTGTAACATCTTTTCCAGTTTATGGGAAATAGTACAGAAAAGGTGGTACCATATCTAATAAAATAGCCAAGAAAATTTAACATTAAAAAACTAGGATATCCTGTACTAAGCTACCTACTCTTATATTACTATTTCTTGACTTTATAATCTACACTGTAATGAAAAAGAGGAGAAAAGAGAGAGTAAGAGAGACAGAGAGAGGTCCAATAAGCACATCTTACAAATAGAAATATATAGATTGAAAAATATCATGTTAAATGGGAACTGATTTAGTGAAGTAAATCTTACTTTGATTTAATAATTAGATGTTTATACCAATAAATGCAATGCAAACTTGCACACAAAGTACTGTTTTTATTTATAGGTGCTACATTTAAAATGAAAATTGACTAAGTTCTGGTAGGATTTAAAATCATGTTATATGAAGGTAGGCGAGCAAAGCCAAACAAAACAAAACAAAAAAAGAAAAGCAGGGGAAACTGAATACTCATTAAATACATTTATCTATCATGCAGAAGATGAATTAAACTTGCTTGGTTGGTCCCCAAAGCAGTAGACAAGGACCAGACAAAGGATAACATATACCTGAGGAAGAATGTGGTGAATTTCCCACACTGAAATGGCATGCCAGAGGTAGTACATTTTGTACCAATGAATATGTTCACATATAAACTGGTTGAATATTAGATGGGAGAGATTTGAAGAAGGATTCAAGTATTATAACAATGGATGGCAATCCTACACTATTAATAACTCCTTTCAACTTTAACTTTACAACTTATCTACATAAATTAATAATCGGAGGTAAACACCAGAGAGAGAACACGGCCACTGCCAGATTTCTGATGTGTTGTCTAAAAGCAAATTTATAATTCTATTTCTAATTTTACTTACTTTGAAAGGCTATAAACTTTAAAAATATGTATCAAATTTTATAAAACATACCCTTCAATTCCATTTCTGGAAATGTATCCTAAAGTATCATTAGGATGTATACGTCAACACTATTTATAAAGAGAAAAGCTGCAAACCATTCACATTTCCAAATATAGCGAATGGGTTTAAAAATTCATGATATATCCAAATAATTGACCTGTATATAGCTATTTAAGTGATGTTATAGAAGAAAATTTAATAACATATGAAGAGTCACATGTTACATATACCATTAACATTTTTTAAATGTATAAAAATCATTTGTATGGTATACTTAAATTATAGTTGTAAAAGTTAGCTTATATATTAATTAATTGACTAATACTGTCTGCAATGTGCCACCTATAACATAAGTTTCAACTCATTATAAACACACATATATATGTATTGGAATAAAACAAGAAATATTTACAAAAATGTTGTTAGTGGTTTTCATCGCAGAATATATTATGGGTGGTTTATTTCATTTTTAAAATTAGTTCAGTTTTAAAATAAATGCATATTTCTGTTAAAATTATGCTCAACCCCACTGAAGTAAGAGAGAAGCCACTAATTCAATTTTATTTTATTTTCTCACATTCAATCATTAACCAAGCCATGCTGATTCTACATTCAAAATATTTCCAGAATTACTAGTCCTTTTTGCTGAATATTTCAAAAAACTCCTAATTTCTGTTTCCAGCTTTTTTGCCCTCAATGATGTCTTCAGTGTTAACTATTTCAGTGGAGTTTTGCTGCCATTCACCAAGACAGTTATATAGGAGGAAAAATAAGAGAAGATGATGGATATTTTGAGGATGGAGCCAGAACAATTTCTTAGACCACACATTGATTGATAGAGTTTTTCTCCACCACTTTTATGACAGTTTTCAGAGCTGTCAGTCAACAGATAGAGGTTTAGAGAGTATTTTATAGAAATATAATAAAATTACATTCTAAGATTCTTTGTCTCATTTATTTGTATTTGCATAACTAGTACAGATTAAAATCCTACTGAATACTTTCAAGGTAGAGATTTTAAAATTATGGAATTTGTCACATTCAAATCACTTATCAGCAATTACAGATACAATCCATATATTTTTCTCACTTTACTATTTTAGAAAATGTAATCTATAAATGTATTATGTGTCTAATCTAGGTTTTGAAGAATAAGAAATGACTTTCTTAAACCTTTCTGTGTAACTTGATATCCACATTGTGTTCTTGCATTTTATTTAATACCAAGTTCTCTAGAAAAAAGTTGTAAAACAAAACAGGGCATGATTAATATTCAAAATGATTATCTTGGTTTCTCTGGTTACTTACTAGATTGACATATACCTTAGAAACAGAAAGCTATATCCTAATATTGAGTTTTGCCTAAAAGTCATTGTGACAGGATAAAAAAAGCTCACTGTACCAAATATTTCAGAGTTATGTGTTATTCTTCATATTATTTGTATTATTCTGAAAGAGTTCCTTCAATACTTCTCTACCAGAAAGAACTATTTATAATTTTATGGTAGGTTTTCTTTACACACAGAAATATTTGTGTGGAATCAAGTAACGGTTGTGACTTCCTTTAATTTCCAAAGGACTTACTTGGTTCAACTAAATTAGGTTCTTCATAACTTCTGACAAGAAAAATATTAGAGAACACTATTACCTGTTCATCTTACCTCTCTCATGCTTTCTTTTCCTAAGACAGACAAGTTTGTGAAACTATCTTTTGGATAGAGCATCTGGTGCACAAAAGGTGTTTTAAATAAGGCTGGAAGACTAAAAATGCCAACCAGGGATTTTATACTGAGTGACACATGTTGTTTCATATCTACTTTCAATTTCCAAAGAAAATGCCATTTATTAATTTTATTGCAACATTTATTGGAATGAGCATTTTTACCTTTTCAGCATTTGCCTAGACAATGACACTTTTTAAAAATTGTTGATTACAAATCAATAGACTACAGAAGTGACATTTAAAACCTATTTTTAAGAGAATGCACTGAAGCTATGCCCATGTCCATATGCTTGATTGAATCTAGTATCCAGGCATGTATTTCAGTCCTGATTATAATTTGCTTTTCAGATGCCATGAATGGAACTTCACCATAGTCAATCCAGTAAGGTCATTATTGTCATCAGAGTTGGTTTTTTTTTTTGTCATAACTATTTTAATGGCTAATTGAATTGGATATGTAGAAGCTTCATTGATCTCATAATGTCCTCAATATGGAAGAGAATGAACCTCAAACAAATTATTTTTGTGAATGGAGATTCCCTTTTTCTATATACAATGAATAAACAGGAGAAATGGAGTTATTAATTTGTTTCACTAGTGAAATTACATTATTAACTATAATATGCAAACAAAATAAGTAATTTATTCCCACTTCCTTTAATAGAGAATTAATTTTGTAAGTCTTTTTTTTCTTTTACATTTTTTACTGTGGCTTAAATTTAAGATAAATCTACTTAAAATATACTCAAGACTAAGTCAGTTACTATTTTTTGCAAGGCTTAACATGAATTTATGCATCAGATATTTTTACCATCACATACTCATAGCACAAACAGACACATGCACACACAAACACCAGATACATATAGACACACAATCATCAATCTACACCACAGATAGACACACAGGCACACACAGACCAGCTCTTTCACTGAGCAATGTTCTCCTACAAGGCCTTTGGTTGACCTGTCTCCAATTATTGATTTTTGGCTATTTCACTTATACCAGAAGGAAATAGGGAGTGATTCAATTTCCTATTACTCAATTTAGAAGTAAGGAATTAGTGTCACAGTGAAGAAAAAAAGAAAGCACATACTGTGTAAAAATGAAATATGGTATATTTTGTGAAGGGAATGAAGAAAAGAGACTGTTAACAAGAATGGGAAAGATCTAAAAAAAGGTAAAAAGCTTAATGAGAAAAGGTAAAGGAATGACTATGAAAAATGACAAGACAGATGGAGGAAGAGAGATGGGATTGAATAAGGAAAAGAGATTCAGTGAGCACAGTCTTCACTTTTTCTGTCAGAATGGCTTTCCTTCCTCATAACAAGGGAGAATATTTGCAAAAGGAATGAAGACACACCCATTTTTCTCTGGCATTTTTGGAGGTTGATTCTATCTCTTCTCTGTTAAATTCCTAAATGTAATGAAAAAAGTAAGCTGACAAGTCTGAAGAACAGGTCAAAAAGAGAGTTCAACTATTTGACATTTTTTTTATGGTTTAGTAAAATTCCTCTTCCACTATCACTATCTCCAGCCAACCTCCAGTACCAATGAGTTGCTGAGAACTTAACTGACATAAATTATTTCATTTCTAGAAACATATTTTTAAAATTCCACCTTTGTTTGGAAGTTCTTTTCCCTTACTTTCTAAAAAAGACACTCTCTAATGCTGCACAAAATTTTTTGTCAGATTTTTCTTAAGCTAACATGCTAGATGACAAAATAGTCTATTAATTATCAGAACTAATCTGATATTGTTTTTATTGGATACTTGTGGGAGCAGAAGAATAAGGGTATTTTATTTCTCTTTTTATTTGTTTTTCAATTTACAGCCATCTGACTCAAACCTGAAACTTGTGGCAGGAGTCCCATTAAAAAGAGGAATACAAAAACATGAATAAGCATTGTTTTCATAACTGAAAATTGAGACTAGGTTCACAGTTTTATAGAGGCTTGGTTAAAAGACCTAGAATGATTACGTATTTCAGAAATCTGTACTTTAGGCTCTGTCACGACTTACAAAAAGAAGCAAAAATGTGTGACTTTCCCACAGTAAAAGACTGGATTATTAAACGGGGACTCCGTCTTACTTCGTGATTAAGGATAGAGGTCTGAAATCAGATAACTTGGATCCCTTTTCTGCCACATTCTAGCTGTATATCTGTAGGTATTTCACAATTTTTTATATAAATGGAGATCATGATACAACTTCCTCAAGGGGTTGGGTTAATGATTAAATGAGAATAATAGATAAAAACCAATTAGCCCTTTGCTCAGCTCTTCTAATTTTTAAGAAAATTGTGTCATTATTACTTGAGAAGAAAACATGGTTTTAGTCATACAGTGAGGCCATAGAATACTGTCAAAACTTTGATTTAAATGACTTTTCTTCTATATGTGGACTCAAATGTTAACACTGAAAGGAACTTTAAACAGTAATATGTCAGGTTGCATTTCTGCTTAAAATGAAGAAAGCCACAAGTGAATGTCATACACTAAAAAAAAAAACAAAAAAAACCCCTGAATAATCTACAAAATGACATATTTGAGCCTATCTGAGAGCTAAGGTTGTAAGACAACTGGATGAATTAAATTCCTGGGAGTACCAAACCCCTCTGAGGGGAGATGGAGACACACAAAATGTCTCAACTTTCACAGAAAACAGGAAGAAGAAGTGGAAACCATAAAAAGAGAGGAAAAAATGAAATTTTAATAAATTCTTAAAAGCCAAGTGTGGGCTACTGTAATAATGTAAAATCCTTGGGAGACCCAGACAAAAAGAGATATCTAATTCAAAGACAATTTCTCTTCACCAAGCTTCTATCAGGAGCTCAACAGAAATATTAGATGTGGCAGATTTGTTAGATCTCCTTTCATTGTCACAAGCATTCAGGAATGCCAATGTATGAGACTCAGTCGTGAGTTTCTGGAGAAGCCCATTCACACTCTAGACACTGTTTGAATCCAAGCTGACAAGTTAACTTAGAAGAACTTAGAAAAAAGTCCTCTTCCTATTTTTTTCAGGTGTTCATGGACTTTTGAAAACTCTCGGTCCCTGCAGTCCACTGAGTACAAGGAAACAGTGGTAGACCACCAATGAAGGGATTGAGGCCTCTCATACACTTAAGGTAACCACAGCAATGACAAAACAAATACCACCCAGACTATATTGATTCAGCTCACCACATTAACTGCCTAACAGGAAAGAGGGGTCCATTTCTGGACACAACTATTATTTGCTTTGGCCGCTACTTTTTCTTTATAAACAGTGTTTGACAATTAATAAAAACTTATGGAACACACATGAAAAAAATTATGCATTATCAAGAGAAAAAACTCTCAAGATAGTTACATTTAGAGATGACCCAGATAGTAGAACTATCAGGAAGGGGCTTTAAAATAACCATGATTAATACATTTAAAAAATCTAGTGAAGAGACTATTTTTAAGGGTTATTTTCATATTCTACATAGCAGAGAAAAGAATCAGTTATCTTGACTATAGGTCAGTAGGAATAATGTAAACATAAATACACACACCAAAATATGGAAAAGAACAGAACATAAAATCAGTGAGTATTAAGATAATGTCAAAACAGTCTAAAATGCCTGGAATTGTTACCCTGAAGAGAAAAGTGAAGGAGTAATAAATACTGAAAGAGACAGTGTATAAGAATTTTCTAACATTAATGAAAACTTTTAAAAAGCACAGATCAAAGAAGCTCAGAAAACCCCAAGTAGGAAAAGTAGTAAGAATTCAAATAATGAAACAAACAAAAACATGGCCACATAATTTTCCAGCTGCTGAAAACCAAACATAAAGAGAAAATCATGAATGAATTCAAGGAAAAAAACAAATATTGCAGACAGTAAATTGAAAGTTTTGCCAAAAACTGTCAGATGTCAATGGAGAGACATCTTGAAGTACTCAAAGGAAAAAATGTTATTTTAGAATTATTATGGCCTATAAAACTATCCTTGACAAATGAAAGCAAAATAAAGATATTAAAAAGAGGGATAAAATTCATTGTCATCACTCTTATACTAAAACAAATATTAAGAGGAGTTCCTCAGGTAGAAATAATCAAATAGTAGATGGAAACTTGAATTTACAGAAAAAATGAGCATGGAAAATGGTGAAAATTGGAAACATATAAACTGAATTTTCTTTATTTTTAATCTCCTTAAATGATAACTAGGTAAAAAATAGAAATAATTTTTACTATTTAAAATACACATAGGTTTAAAATATACATAGAATAAAATATGTGACAAAAATAGTATAATTGTATGGGAGGGAGGAAATGAAAGGATATTCTTGCAGACTTCTTACATTATGTGAGAAGATGTATAATAATAATTAAAGGTACTTAGTGAGAAGTTACAGATATATGCTGTAGTCCTAAATAACTTTAAAAAATAATATTAAAATATATAGCTAACTAGTCAATAAGGGTTATAAAATAGAAACAAAAAAAGATTCAACCAATGTAAAAGAGTCCCAGACAAGAGAAAAAATAAATAAAAACAGATGGGGGGAAAAAGAAAACAAATAGATTATAGATTTAAAACTCAACTATATCAACAATTACATTGAATACCTGATGGTATAAACTCTCCAGTTAATGGCAGATATTGTAAGACTTGATTTAAAAAAAAGAAAGAGCACTAACTAACAGTATGATGTCCATAAGAAACCCATCTCAACTGTAAAGAAATGAAAGACATAAAAGAGTAGGAAAAGTTATACCATGTTAACACTAATCAAGAGAAAACTAGGATGTTATATTAATGTCATACAAAGGAGACTTTGGAAGAAGGAATTTTACTAGAGCTAAAAAGAGTCATTACAGAAAGATAATGGGTTAACTAATCAATAAGACAACAATCTTATGTACTTAATAACAGAGCTTTAAAGTAAAAAAAAAAAAAAAAAAAAGCCTAATAGAACTAAAAACGAAATAGGCAAATCCACAATTATAGTTTGAGATTTCAGCACTCCTTTCTTTGTAATTGATAAAACAAATAGACAAAAATCAGTTAAGATGTAGAAAACTGGAATAACACTGCTAGCCAACCTGACCTAACTGATACTTATAGAACACGCCAATCAGCAATAGAAAACACATTCTTTTCAAATCAAATATAACATTCACTAAAGGTGTGGTGCTAACACCTTAGTAAATTTCAAAGAATTAAAATACTAAAAATCATGTACTCTGATCATAGTAGAATTAAGACAGAAATCAATAATAGAAAGACATATAGAAAATGCTAAAACATTTGGAAATTAGAGACCTCACTTGAAAATAAATTGTATTCTCCATTGGGATGAAATCATAGGGGAAATAAAATATTTTTTTACTGAATAAAAATAAAAACACAACATATCAAAAGTTGTAGATTTCTCTAAGTCAATACTTAGAAATATGTAGTTTAAATATTTATTTTAGGAAATAGAAATGTCTCAAACCAGTAATCTAAATTTTCAACGTAAGGAACTAGAAAAAGATGAGCAAAGAAAACATAGAGGCAGAAAAAGGAGAGAAAAATTTGAGGTGAAAATAAAAATTAATGAAATGGAAAACAGGACAACAGTAGAGAAAATGAATAAAAGCAAAATATATTTTTGAAAATAATGAATACAAATGATAAATTTCTCACCAGTCTTTTTCAAGAAATAGAGGTCTCAAATTATCAACATCTGAAAAGAAAAAGGTAACATTATTACAAATTCTACAGAGTTTAAATGGATAATTAACATCTTCCTACAAAGAAAACTCCCAGCCCAACAGGCTTCACTGGTAAATCCTATCATCCATTAAACAGACAAATACCAATTCTACACTTTGTTACAGAAAATAAAGGAGGGAAAGACACATTCCAAGTCATTTTATGAAGTTCGCATTACCCTAATACCAATGCCAGACAAAGTAACTGTAATAAAAGAGAATTATAACTCAATATACTTCATAATAGTTGAACCTCTATCATTACCTTAAACCATTTTTAAAATATTAATTAAAAATGGAAAATAGACCTAAATATAAAAGCTAAACCTATGAAATTTCTGTAGGAAAACAGTAAAAAAAAATCTTTGTAACTTTGCATTTTGTTTTGGTCACCCTATGGAGGTAGCAATTTGTTTCAGATGTAATATAAAGAATAACGGCCTCTCAAGGATGTTCACATCCTAAGCCCTGGATCTAGTGAATATGTTTTATTATATGGTAAAGGGGAATTAGATGTAAATGGAATTAAAATTGTTAATTAGCTGACCTTAAAATAGAGAGTTTTTTTCTAGAATATCTGGATGGACCCAATGTAATAATAACAGTTCTTAAAAGTGGAATAGGGAAGCAGAGAGAGGTTTAAAGATGCTGCACCACTGGCTTGAAGATGGAGGAAGGAACCGTCAGCTAAGGATTACAGGTGGTGTCTAGAAGTTGGAAAAGACAAAGCAATTAAATTTCCTCTATATCCTCCATAAAGGAATGAAGGCATGCCAACACATTAATTTTTTTTTTTTTTGCGGTACACAGGCCTCTCTGTTGTGGCCACTCCCGTTGCGGGGCACAGGCTCTGGACGCACAGGCTCAGCGGCCATGTCTCACGGGCCCAGCCGCTCCGGAGCATGTGGGATCCTCCCGGACCGGGGCACAAACCCGTGTCTCCTGCATCGGCAGGCGGACTCTCAACCACTGTGTCACCAGGGAAGCCTAACACATTAATTTTTGTCCAGTGAAACTTCTAACATAAAGAACTATAAGATAATAAATTTGTGTTGTTTTTAAGCCGCAAAGTGTGCAGTAAATTGCTAAAGCAGCAAGAGACAATTGATTCAGATGTCAAGACTGTTGACATCAAATATGCACTAAGAGGGCATGAAAAGATTTACTAACACATAATAAGGCTTTCTGGGGAGGTCAAGGTATCTCACAATTGAGAGAGCACGAAGGGGCAACTGGTTTTGGGATTTTCTTGATATAGGTGGAACTATGGAGAGGGTTCTCCTGTATAGCCTGAGGTTTACTTGGTTTGAACTTCCTGCCAACACCAAATGAGGAAGCACCTGAAATTTCTTATCAGCTTTTCAAGATGTGGAAGAGAAGGCAGAGACGTATGAGTGGAGCATGAAAGCTGTCAACAAACATCAAAAATGAAATCAGACTTTATCATAGTGTACAGTTTTCATCAAAATTAGAATCTTCAGGGGCTTCCCTGGTGCCGCAGTGGTGGCCCGCGTGCCGCAAAAAAAAAAAAAAAAAAAAAAAAAAAAAAAAAAAAAAAAAAAATTAGAATCTTCAGTTCTTTAAGAGATACTGTTAAGAAAATGTAAACACAAGCTACAAATTGGGGAAAATATTTGAAAAAAAGATACATTTGGCAACAGAACTATGTCCAGAATATTTTTTTAAAAGTGCTCTTACTACTGAATAGTAGAAGAAAAATATTTGAATACAAAGTACCAACAAAGATATACCAATGGCACGGAAGCACATGGAAAGATGTTCAACATCTTTATACACCAGAGAAATGCAAATTAAAACCACAATGCAATATATATATAATCTCCACTAGGATGTCTAACATTAAAAAGACAGAGTTTCAAGTCTTGGTGATGATGTGGATCAAATGGAATTCATACTTTGCTGCTGGGAGTGCAAAATGGTACAGATACTTTGGAAAATAGTTTGGAATCTTATTATAAAGTTATATATATATAATTATAATACAATCCTGTGACATTTCTCCTAGATATTTATTCAGGAGAAATGAAATATATGGCTACACAAAGACCTGTACATAAATATTTATAATATCTTTATTCATAATAGCTAAATACTGGAAAATTCCAAAATATTGATTAATTTGAAAATTAGTGTATCCATACAATGGAACACTATGCAATAAAATGGAATGAACTACTTACTGTTGCATGCTACCAAATGTTTTGATACTCAAAAATATGTTAAGTTAAATAAGCCAGATACAAAAGTCTAAATATGATCTGAATTCTTTTATATGACAGTCTAGCAATGGTAAAACTAGAGAGAAAGAAAATAAGAATTTGCCAGGGAACAAGATGAGACAAAGGGATGGACAGAAAAGGGACCAATGGCAAATTTTCAGGGTGATGGAAATAGTCTCTATCTTGACTATAATAATGTTTATATTACTGTATATGTTTGTCAACTCATTAAACTCTTAAATCAAAAATGATGAATTTTTAATGTAAATTACACCTCTCTAGATGGAACAAATAGGGTAAAATGTTAATAAACATTGAAAATTTTGTTTATATGTGTGCTCAAAATTCCATTCTTTCAATTTTGTCCCCTATGTTTGAAAATCTGCTGTAATAAATGAGGGCCATAGGGCTTTGGAGTCCTGAAAACTTGCATTCAATTCCCAACAAACTTTATTTATTAACAAATGCTTAAGCTTGGACCATATTTTCCCCACTGCTAAGTAAGGAACACAATGTCTAACTAGTAGGATATGCAGATTAAATTAATCAACTTGTGTAAAGTACCTCTAATATAATGAATGCCAAAGACATGGTCCACTAAATTTTCTATAAAATTTTTCATTTCCTTAACTTACTTTATCAATGATGCCTTACTACCATGGAACATGAATAACATTGTCTCTTCTTGTATAAGTAGTCTGCAGGACGTCCATTTAGGTATTTCAGAAAGCTTCCTTGTATCTAAATATTCTTTTCACTGCTACATGTGATAGAGTATTGCTGCTAATCATTGTTTTAAGTTAAATATTGAAGGGTCCTTTAAAAATAAATACATATTATGGAGCATAAACAAAACTTTAATTCTTGATGAAATAGACTGTAAACTAGTTGGAGACGGGGAGCAGAGTTCATGATTCTTTCATTAGAATATTTGCACACAGAGTAAGTTGTCTAAAACAAATTCATGTTAAATGCAAAAAACCTGGGAAAGTTTCTACTGTTCTTTTCTATTCTTTTTTAACAACCATCTTCCCCTCCCCTTACCTACTCATCCCGATCTTTTGATGTTAAAATTTTTTTAAACTTTTTTCTTTTACTATCTACTTCAAATAGTACTTTTGTCATGAAGCTTCTTCTGATCTTATTTTAACAATCTCATTCTCTACTCACTTCATCATCCTGACCACACATAATCTCTTCCTTTTATGAATATCCACAGCACTTTTATTTTACTTTCAAAATTCTAAACTGAGAAACAAAAGAATTTGGGTAATTTTCCTCATTCTACCAGATTTTAGTCACATAGCATTCAGAAAGTTATATAATATGAAAAGCCACAGTTTTCTCATCTGTAAAATGGATATAAAATTACTTTTTCTGTCCCTTAACAGGAATGGTGAAGAGATATAAAAAGTACAAGGCTCCTGAATGGATAAAAAAATATATATTTATTATCTGGTGAGATGCTAGTTTTTAAATATTAAGTAAAGAATGATGTTAAACAACTATGTGAGATTTCTATGGCCCAAAGATTGAATTCTGACTATTTAACAGAGGAGAGCTGGATCCAAAGAAACTTGTGGAAAGGATAAAGAGACAACACAGCAGAGACCTGTATAGACCATAGATTAAAATTTAGAATAGAATAATGACATCAAATTCAATGGCAGAATGAAGAGATGAAGACTCTGATTAATTGCCTGAGATAATCTGCTTCACACAGACACACTTCTTGAAACACACTTCAACTCAGAAACAATCCTAGGAAAGCAAGAGAAAACATCTTCAGCTGCTGAAATTGTATTCCTTAATTGTGGAATGGAGGTTTAAAATATAATTTGGATTGAAATACAAAAAAAAAAGAGAAAATTACATGCTAAATCTGTATTTTCTACATGCACACCTAATGAACTAAGAACAGCAAGACAATATGATGGGGTCAATGAAGAGTAAGCTTTAAGACTAGTTATGTCTGGGTTCAAATTCCATTTTCCCACTTACTAAATAAATCACTTGGGGTAAATCATGTGAACTCCTTGACTTTTAAGTTTCCTCATCTGTAGAAATGAAATAATATTAGGATATAATTAATTAGGTAATTTTGAAAACATAATGAGATGAAGTGTTAAGTATCATTCCTGGAATGAAGTGAATACTCACTAAATATGCTTTATTATTATTATTATTTAGGGTGATGTTTTTATTCTGCTTGGTATAATATGTGTTTCCCATCCTGTTAGATTATTGGTTATTTTTTTATTACAGTATCTGTATTATACATAATTTATGTTCCAAACCAAACTTGAACTTTTGCTTGACCAGAGAAGTTACACAATATGTATTTATTGAACTGAGTTGTCAATTGGATTTTTTAGTCACTAATATATTTCCGTTAGTTGACTTATAAAATTATCTCCAAAGGGCAGAGCCCTGAGGGAATATAATACAAGGCAAAGGAGTTTTGATGAGGAAGGGAAAAAAATGTCTTGAATGAGGTATTTCAGCAAACACAGGATTCAGTAGGTGTCCTTAACAATCCAGAAGCTGTATTAGTATCAATACAGTGCATAGTAATGCCAGGGAAAATGTGCAATGAGAAAGGAGGTGAAAGACACTTTAAAGTTTGCTTACATTAGGAGTGGAAGTCTTGGTTACATATAAACCTAGTCTAAATTTCTCACCAAACCCCATATCCCACATCCCTTTTAGCAAATAATAGAATAGTAGGTATCTAATGTTCTTTTATAAGATTGCAATTATTCTCAAGTCAGTTTTCTCCTCTCCCTCTTCCTGACCACTGTGGAGCATTATAAATTCTTCATTCTGAGAACAGACTTGATTTGTTTTAATTTTGGTAAAATGCACACAACATAAAATTTTCTACTTTAATCATGTTAAAGTGTACAATTCAGTGGCATTAACTATATTCACAATGCTGAGTAACTATCACCACTATCTAGTTCCAGAACGTTTTCACCACCTCAAACAGAAACTTCCTACCCATAAGCAGCCAATCCATATTTGTCCTCCTCACAGTACCAGGCAAATATTATTTTCTGTCTCTATAGATTTAATTATTTTAGATATTTCATATAAATGTAACCATATAATATATAGCCTTTATGTCTGGCTTTTTTAGCTTCACATAAGGTTTTCTTGGTTTGTCCATGTTGTAGCAGGTAGTAGTATTTCATTCCATTTTATGAATGAATGAATGAATATTTCCCTGTACGGATATACCACATTTTGTTTGTCTATTAATCCACTGATAGGCATTTGGGTTGTTTCCAACTTTAGGCTATTCAAATAGTAGTTCTATGCATATAGTGGACAAGTTTTTATTTGAACACCTATTTTCCACCCTTTTGGTTATATATCTAGGAAAGGAACTGGTGAGTTCATATGACAGTTCTATCTTTAATTTGTTGGAGAGCTGCCAAGTGCTTTCCATAGCCGCTGGACCATTGTATGTTCCCACCCACGATGAATGAGATTACCAAATTTTCTACATCTTTGCCAACACTTATTTTCTTTTTCCTTAGTATAACCAATATAGAGTGTATGAAGTGCACCTCACAGTGCTTTTGATTTGCACTTCCACAATGACCAGACATTGTGCATCTTTTCCTATGCTTGTTGGCCATGACTGTTATCATTTTTTTTTTTTTTTTTGAGAAATGCCTATTCAAGTTCTTTGACCATTTTTTCACTGGATTGTTTGTCTTGTTGTTGTTAAGTTTAGGAGTTATGGGAGTCAGTCCTCTGACCCTTATCATATATATAATTTGTAAATATTTTATCTGATTCTTTTCACTTTCTTGATAGTGTCCTTTGATGAACAGAATTTTTCATTTTGATGAAGTGCAATTTATCTGTTTTTTCTTTTGTTACTTATGTGCTTGGTGTCATATCTAAGAATTTCTTCCAAAACCAAGGTCCTGAGGAGATACCCCTATGTTGTCTTCTAAGAGTTTTGTAGTATTAGCTCGTTTTTACACTTTCAGTAAATTTTGAGTTAATTTTTGTATATGGCATAAGGTAAGGTTCCAGTCATTGTTTTTCATGTAAATATCCTGTTGCCATAGTACCATTTGTTGAAGGGACCATTGTATGCTTGGTCTTGGCACCCTTGTGAAAAGTCAATTGACCGTAGATGTATAGGTTTATCTCTGGATTCTCAATTCTATTTCAATTATCTATATGTCTAAACTTATGTCAGTAATATACTATTTTAACATGTAACTCTGTAATAAGTTTTAAAATTGGAAAGTATGAGTAATCCAACTTTTTTCTTTTCAAGTTTGTGTTGGCTCTTCTGGGTTCACTGCAATTTTATGTAAATTTTAGGATTGGTTTTTCCATTTCTGCAAGGAAAAAAAAAGCAGTTAGGATTTTGATAGGAATTGTATTGAATCTTTAGATCATTTTAGTAATCTGTAGATTACTTTCATCTTACAAATATTGTCTTGCAACCCATGAACATGGAATACCTTTACATTTGCTTATGTCTTCTTTAATTTCTTTCAGCAATGTTCTGTAGTTTTCAGTGTAGAATCTTGCATCACTTTGGTTAAATTAATTCCTGATACTTTATTATTTTTGATGCTGTTATAGATGGAATTATTTTCTTAATTTCCTTTTTGGATTGTTCATTGCAAGTGTATAGAAATACAACTGATTTTTGAGTGTTGATCTTATATCTTACAACTCTGCTGAATTTATTTATTAGGGCTAACAGATTCTTTGTGTTAATTATTTAATATTCTCTCTATATAAAATCATGTTATCTACAAACAGAGATGGTTTTACTTCTTCCTATTGTATTTGGATGCTGTTAATTTCTTTTTCTTATGCTCTGGCCAGATTCTCTAGTACCATTTTGAATAGAAGTGTTGAAAACTGATATTCAACCTTGAAATTCTTGCAATACCAGCCTCATAGAATGATTTAGGAAGGCTTCCTTTCTCTTCCATTTTTTGGAAGAGTTTCAGATGGATTGGATTTAGTCCTTCTTTAAATGTTTGGCAGAATTCATCAATGAAATCTTCCTGTTTTGGCATTTGTTTGTTGAGATATTTTTTTATTACTGATTCAATCTATTTTGTATAATTCTATACAGATTTTCTGTTTTTCCTTTAGTCTATTTTGTTTATCTAATTTGTTGGTATAAAAGTGGTCATAATTCTCTCATAATTCTTTTTACTTCTCCAAGGTCGGTAGTAATATTTCTAATTTCATTTCTGATTTTAGTATTATATGTCCGTTTGCCTTTGTTTTTTGGTCAATATACCTAACAAAATTGGTTTGCCAATTTTTTTGATCTTTTCAAAGAACACACTTTTGGTCTTTAGGTTTTCCTTATTGTTTTTCTATTTCCCATTTTATTTATTTCCACTTACATCTTTAGTATTCCTTTTACTCTGGTAGCTTTGGGTTTAGTTTGCCTTTCTTTTCTAGTTCCTAAAGGTATAAAGTTACTCATTTGAGATTTTTCTTCTTTTTTAATGTAGATGTATACAGCTTTAAATTTTCTTCTGAGCATTGCCATATGTATGTCTTTAGTGATGTGTCTGTTAATCTCTTATGAAGTAAGTCCAAATTACCTTTTTGTTTTTCTTTGATGGATTATGCATTTCAACAGCCATCACCAACACCAAAGACATGAAGATTTTCTCAGATGCTTTATAGTTTTGCATCTTATACTATGTTCCACTTTTAGCTAATAATTATCAAAAGTGTATTACCTAAGTCTGGGTACCTTTTCCTTTGCATGGAACATTTGCAATTGTTCCAAAACCATTTGTTGAAATGGCTATCCTTCTCCATTATTTGATCATTGCTCTTTTGTAGAAGATCAGTGGACTATATTTGTGTGGTTCTATTTGTAGGCTTTCTATTCTGTTCTATTTATATTTTCTCTAATAGCATGCTCTCTTGATAACTGTAGCCATAGAATAAGCTGTGATATCATGTAGTGTGAGTCATCCAACTATCATCTTCTCCCCCACCCTTTCCCTTCTTCCTCTTCTTCCTCTTCCTCCTCCTTCTCCTCCTCCCCCCATATTTGGTTGGGTATTTTAGGTCCTTTCCCTTTTCATATAAACTTTAGAATATATTTGATAACATATAGATATAGATACAGATATAGATGTAGACAGAACTTCTTTGATTTTTTTATGTGTTTTGTAGTTTTCCACATGCAGTTCCAATATATATTTTGTTAGGCTTATATCTATGTATTTCATTTTGGGAGATGTATTTGGAAATTGCATTTTTAAAATTTCAAATTACAAGCAGTTTCATCTAAATACACAGCACAACATAGTGCCTCTTGTACAGCACCCATTAAATAAATAGTAGCTATTATTATTTTTGCATGGGAAACTATAATTAAATAATAGAATGTGAGTTGATAGGGAGAATATAATTCTTAGAGAAATCAGATTGTTTATCAGACTGTGCTTGAATGATTTTTATAACAAATAGGTGTATTCTGTATTTTCAATAACCAAACTGATAGGAACTTTAAACTTGGTTAGCAGAACCAGTCTGTTAAAATTATGGATGAATTTGTCTGATAAATATGTTGGGCTTGGTAGTAAGACACAAAACTTATTTCTAGTGCTTATTATACACTAAAATATATATATATATATATATTTTTTTTTTGCGTTACACAGGCCTCTCACTGTTGTGGCCTCTCCCATTGCGGAGCACAGGCTCCGGATGCACAGGCTCAGCGGCCATGGCTCATGGGCCCAGCCGCTCCGCGGCATGTGGGATCTTCCCGGATCGGGGCACGAACCCGTGTCCCCTGCATCGGCAGGTGGACTCTCAACCACTGCGCCACCAGGGAAGCCCCCAAATCATATCTTTTTAAAGACTATTTTGGTTATTGGTTTTCCCAACTTGGAAAATTACCGCAGTCATGTCTCCTCTTTGATGATAGGAATATCTAATGAGATAATTTAACTGGAGGGAAAACATTACTTACTTGAAGGATAGGAGCGATTAGTAGTCAAACAATTTATCTCCAACAAATATTATTTTTTGAAAATCTTGAATGAAGGCAACCATAATTGTCACAGGGAGCTAATGAGTTATTACTACTGCATACCTCAAAAATGTAATGTACCTTTCTTTTCCCTTCTGCTGCAACATACTTGGGTGCTATATATTTCTTCAATCTCTTTATTTATAGATTCATGTATATCTATAAAATATGTGTGTTGTTGTTTGTCCATGGATGCCCAAATCACTTACAAAATTTAACCCAAATAAAAAATTTTAGTCTACTCTTGCAAAATAGGTGATAAACAAATATATACATTTATTTATTTATCCTATGAAAATATTATCTTTGGCACCAGAACCATACAAGTTTCTGTCATTTTGTGATATAATGGTTATTATCTATATTTTATCTTTAGTCATTCTGTAAAGTACTAAATGTTCCTTGCAGTAGGTCTCTTGTAAGTATGGAATAACATGACCTGAAATTTATTTTAGTATAAAAGAGATAAGATATCTTTTAGTCACTGACTGTTACCATTTCTTAAAGGAAATCCTTTAGGCTCTCGCTTCAAAATCTGTGCAGAAGCTAGCTACTTTTCACGACTTTCCTCCTGGTCAAAGCTACCATCTTCTTCTACCCAGGTTTTTTAAATAGTTTCTTATCCTGCAGCCAAAGTGGGCTTTAAAAAAATCAGATCACTTCATAACTTTATCCAAAATCCTCTAGTGGTCTCCCTTTTGACATAGAATAAAAATGAAAGTTCTTACTATAGCTTCAGGTCATTAAGGAAGCTGCCCTGCTCCCACTTCTAGTCCCATGCTTACCATTTATTTCCTGACCTCTTCTCCTTCACTCCTATCCTTTCCACATTGGTCTCTGACGTTATTTCTAGAAATGCCAGGGATGCTTAAAACCTTTCCACTACCTGTTCCCTCTAATTGGAATGCTCTTCCTCCTTATATCCATATAGCTCCTTCACTCGCTTATTTCAAGTCTGTTCAATGATACCTTTTCCAGGAGGCTTGCCATCATGAAAAATAGTTAAATATAAACTGTTTAAAACAGTAACATTCTCCTCCTCCACTACCATGACACTCCCAATTCCTCTTACCTGCTATTTTCTTTATTTTTTTAAACAGCAGTTATTGTCTCATTTATTATGGTTTAGTGTCTATCTCTTCTAACTAAAATATTTACTTCTTAAAGGTGGGGTTTTTATGTGTTCTCTTTAGCTGAAGTAACCTCAGTGCCTAGAACAATGATTGGAATATATTAGGTACTCCATAAGAACTGGTTGTGTAAAGAACTAAATCACAGGGATAAGAAAATGTTCAAATGACCCAAATCAATGAATGACAAGTAGGAAATGGTTAATCCAGGCCTGTAGAGAAGAGCATGAGTGGGACCTCTTAAGAAATCTTTTAAGTGATCCTGGAAGAAGATATTCTCATCCACATTAAAAGAATGAATGGAAATAATACATGGATATTTGGGGGCTGTGGCACTTAAACATAGTTATATATGTCTATCCTTGACTATCAGAATGGAGAAAATGGCTGAAAAGGAAGATACACCAATCAAAGACATTCAGGAAAATATATGGCCTCTATCAATAATGAGGTATAAAAATATGATACAACACTAATAACTGGATGACAAATTTAATTTCAAAATATTATGAATTTCAATTGTGAAATATTTAAATTTCAGAATATTATTAAGAATAATATACCATATAAATAAATTCACTTGCTTACATTGCAACAGCATGAGTAAAATTATTTTCTGAAAATCCTAAATATTATAAATTTTCTTACAGTCTTTCCACGAGGAGTTTTGTTGTCAAATAAGAATAGCAAGGTTTTAATTGTTAGACTTATAAGTGAGCCATAACTGAAATGTTGATTTAATTAAACTTTGATGGCTATACTCTAGGACTGTACTCAAAACAAGACTGTAGAAACTTTACCTGGAAGGGTCCTGCTCATACTTCTAAACATGATTTATTTGAAAAATCAAATGTGCCTGTCTTCAGGATATATAGTGTGCTCAATGTAGAAGTTTCCATGAGGGCGCAAACTTTCTATGATTTATTTTTGAAAAGCAATTAGCATTTATTAAAGTAATATTTAAGAAATAATTCTAAAATATATAATGAAAGTCTGCTGTGTTCCAGGCAAATACTGACAACACAAACAATGAAAATGAAATAAAATGAAACAAATAAAAATTTGTTCTTTTTACTTTTGAAATTTAATTTCAAGTTACTTTTAGTCTTCAAAGTGGATTTGTCCAACAAGCTGATGTATATATGACCCTGGAGCTCAGAGGAAAGATATGGACTAAAGACATGAATTATGGAATCCAAATATATAGATGATGTTTAAGTCTTGAAATGGATAAGATAATCTAAGAAGAAAGTTTATAGAGGAGAAAAGAAGAAGCCATATGTAAAGAGAAAAAGTGTCTATAGAAGAAGCACGGAAAACAAATAGCATTACTAATATCATTTTATGGAAATCATGACTAACCGTATCAAATGCTGCTGAAAATTCATGTAAAATGAAACAAAATAGAGGTAACCTTAAGGTAATGGATACTTTACTCACCCAAATCCTCACTCCAGCTCCTGAGAGTGGTGCTAATTGACAGCTCTCAACTGTCAGTCTTTTTTAGATATGGCTGACAAAATCACACAGGCTTCCTGGGTAAGCCTAAAACCAATGACTGGACTATTTGGGTTACATATGCATTTCTGACTCTTTTCCCCAGCTAGAGATAAATCAGAAGGGTCATCTCAGTTTCACAATTCCTTGTTGTGTATCCAAGCTAAAAATTTAATAACCAAACTAAATTCTTTTTCATTCTTCCCTTCTCTTAAAGGTAGGCATTCCCCAAATTTCCTGAATATCAATTTCTATCTCAGTGACTGCTATCCAGGTAACTGACCTGTAACAGTTGATGATGGTAGTGGGAAGAGAAAGTGGACATCAAGTTGGGATTTTAGAGCTGGGAAAGACGACTTCATCTGGTGGTAGTGGAACACAGATAGTTCCGGCATAAGACGGCAATGCAATTGTTAAGACTTTTACCTAATGGGGAACTGGGATAGAATAATCTGTAAAAGGAAATACACTAGCAGGCACAATGCATCATTCATTTGAAAAATATAAGGAATTAAATTGATGGCTTTTGAATTGGATTGCTTTTGCTAGGGGCACTTTCATGAACTTTGTGGATAAAGATAATGAAAGGCTAAACATAATTAATCAGTAATTAAAGCCTGAATGTGAAAGCCAGAAAGCCTCCTTGGCAGCATATAAAGATACTGCAGTCTCCTGCAGTTAGAGGGCAGAGAAAGCTGAGGATCACATCCAGATTTAAGATGTGATTGTGTAGCAGAACTTTAATGAAAGTTACATTTCAAACTGGGCAGGTCTGCTGTGTCAAGGTCAGAACTCTGACTGAAAGGACATGCAATGAAAGTCACTGAAAGGGGACATCTGGATTGGTGCATTAAATGCTCAGATTCCCCTGAATTTTCAAGTTTGTAGAAGTGGTCGTACAATCTTCTCTCTTAAGAGCTAACAAACTTTCAGTTTCTTGAAGATGATGCAGAGGTCTCTGCCCTGGAAGAAAACAACCCACTCCACCAGAGTTATCCCCAACTTCCCCCTAACCATTAAGTCAATAACGAGAATTAAGTTACTACCTAACCCATAGAGGAAATCTTGCTAATGGAGCACAGAAGCTATAAATGCTGGACTGTTACCAGGAGGAGTAAGAGTGTTTATAGGTAGGAGACAGAAGATACTGAATCGTAGGAGACAGAATATAAAGTTTGATAATGGACAATTTATCAATATGGGAACACATTTTCAGATACATATTTTAGTACGCTACAAAAAACTTTCCCCAAAATTCAAACATGTTGCTAGGATGACCCTTAGAGACTTGGGGAAAATGCAAGACCATGCAAAGTGAAATAGAAATGCCAAATGTTTCATAGAAAATGACATGGGAAGGAATCAAAAGGTCTAGAGGTTTAGTCATTCTGCAGAGTGCATATAATGTGTAAGGCCAGAAAACCCACTAGATGATTATGTTCCACTGGAGGATTTGGAGGACATAAAATTTACAATAGTAGTAATGGCCCAGTGAAAAATGAGAAGCTTATCCATACCTGTATTTTCTAGTGCAGGGCTGATGTAGAAGGTGTTGTGACCGATTTGAGCTTTCCACTAGTAACGGGGATGCTACGAACCTAAAATACTAAAGTCTACGGGGTGGCACTTAACCATCAGAAGCCGGATGGGTACAATGATCATAATAAATGAGAATATTTGAGTGCCAGCAAGGAGGATTGGACATGAAGAGAGCTAAGAGAATGCTTAATAAAATATAGCATCCCTAAGGCAAGATAGAAGACAGTTGACAAAGGTATTGCTTAAAATATTCAACCCAAAGAAATCAAGTATGTGTTTTCAGGAGGCTGATGACATCTGCTCCTATAGAAAGGTATAATCTCTTGCCCAGTTTCCAAAATTTAATTGTTCAGATGTGGAATTCATTGAAGGTAAGGAAGATCCTAGGAGAAGGTATTCTGTAACATTACATCAGGTGTATAAGGTAAGCAACCACTCAGTGCTTTCCTAAAGGAATGTATAGCTATTCAGTAGCTGTTACTGGTGTGAGGAGAATATTTACATGTTTGGAGGACTATAGAAGCTAGGATTGATAACTAATACACAGGATTTAAAGGATCCTCACTATACTTATGGTAAGAGTGGTGGCATATAGGAACTAGTTAATAGAATGAGTCCTGGAATAGGGCCACCTCAGAGTGAATCCCCTGGGTACAAAGATTCTATGATGGTCATTCCTCTTGTTCCTCGATGTGTAATTAGAATGCAAATATGAGTGACAGGCACATCACTATCTTTGTTTGTAGGATAAGAGCAATTGTATTGGTACAGGCAAGTACAGACCTCTGAAACTGCCCCCTCCCTCGTGTCCTAGCCAATATAGTAGAATAATCATATATTCCTGAGGGAATGGGAGAGATCAGAGTCACCACTAAAGGATCCAGGAATGGTGGTTCTCATCATATCACATCATATCACAATTTAATTCATCCAAGGCACCCATAGAAAAAACAGATAGTTTCTGGAGGATAACAGTGAACTAATGGAAATTCAATTAAAGAGTAGCTCCAATTGTACCTCCTGAGCTAATCGTTGTATCTTTACTGATGTGCATTACTAGAGTCTCAGATATGTGATTTGCAGCCATTGTCTAATGAATGCATCCGATCAAAAGGGATCAAAAATAGTTCACATACTTAAGAAAATCAAAATATTAACTTGAAAATTTATATGCACCACCAGGTTCACTGCAGCATTATTTACAATAGTCAAGATATGGAAGCAAATGTCCGTCAATAGACTAATGGATAAAGAAGATGTGGTGGGCTTCCCTGGTGGCGCAGTGGTTGAGAGTCCGCCTGCCAATGCAGGGGACGCGGGTTCGTGCCCCGGTCCGGGAGGATCCCACATGCCGTGGAGCGGCTGGGCCGTGAGCCATGGCCGCTGAGCCTGTGCGTCCAGAGCCTGTGCTCTGCAACGGGAGAGGCCACAGCAGTGAGAGGCCCATGTACCGCAAAAAAAAAAAAAAAAAAAAAAATATGTGGTATATATATACACAATGTAATATTATTCAGCCATGAGAAAGAAGGAAATTCTGCCATTTGGTACAACATGGATGGACCTCAAGGGCATTATGCTAAGTGAAATATGTCAGGGAAAGACAAATACCATAAGATCTCTCTTATATGTGGAATCTCAAAAAACAAAACAAAACAAGCTCATAGATACAGAAAGTGGTGGTTGCCAGAGGCAGGGAGCTGGGGAGTTGGGAGAAATGGGTAGAAAGAGTCAAAAGGTAAAGAGAAAAAGTTTATGCGCCATATGGTAATCAAAGTAACACCTGGGCATCGGAGTGGTGGGAAATATACATATTTAATTTTATATTTTTATGAATAATATATAAGGAGTATTTTTACCTTCATAATAAAGGAGAAAAACTTATTTTCAAAAGGACAGTTCAGCCCCAAATTTACTTCTTCCAGTATAATTTATATAAATTTCAATTTCTGATTGCTAATTTTTTGCATAAATACTTGCAAACTCTGAGACAAAGTGGCTCTACAGGGTGCAGCAGCAAAGAGGACACTGATGTGAGACAGATTATAATCTTGAGTGGAAGTGATTCATTTGCAGAAACATTATGGACCTAAATAAAAAGATAAAGTGCTTAGATCAGGGTCTGGCACACAGTAGGTGCTACTTAAGTATTAGTTGTTATCATTATTGTGACTATTGTTACCATTACTTAGCCTTCTGGGCATCAATTTCTCTCAGCCATTCCTTAGTGTGTAGGAGCTTGCTACTCAAAAAAAAAAAAACAAAAATTCACATTCGCAAACACTAGACAAGAGTGCATACTTACAGTCTTGCCCCAGGGCTATGTAAACCTGTCTGTCCCCCACCCAGCATAGTATAGTTCAAATTCAAAGAAACCTGGATGGTCTGGACATCCAGAGAACACCACAGGCGTCCACTATATCAATGGTCTCAAGATAATAAGAACAAGTGAGCAAGAGGTTGGAAGTGCATTGGAAGCCTTGGAAACACATGCTCTCCAGAGATGGGAGATAAACTCTTCAGTTACAGACGAACACCTTATAAATCATCCACTCATGAAGTACTAAATCAATTAGTAATATTCCGCAAGTTTCCATCAGTCAGATTCTGTAATTGACCACCCCTTTGCTGGCAAGCAAAGGTGCCCACTCACCAACACTGGTTAGATACTGCTGCTGCTGAATACGTAACCTCCCAGCAACAGAAACCAACTCTAGGTCCCCTTGTATGAGACCATTCTCTTGGCCAGGAATTGACAAACTGGCCCATGATGCAAATCCAGCCCTGTTTTTACAAATAAATTTTTATTGGAACCTAATCCCTCTTTTATGTTTATATATTTTCCATGGCTGCCTTTGTGCAATAGTAGCAATGTTGAGTTGCGAGAGAGACTGCTAACCCACAAAGCCTAAAACATTTACTTTCTAGATCTTTACAAAAAAAAAAATTGCCTATACTTACTCTAGAAAATCAACCAGACACTTTGGTGGCAAATTGCCTATACTGTACTCCTTCCAACTTGGAACTGAAAGTGATCCATCTGACTAAAATCAACACATATTCTGAGTATAGATTTGCCTTCTCTGCCCAAAGGATCTCATCCAGATTTGAGGCTTACAATCTAGAGACATGGAACACCACATATTGCATTGGACCAAGGAATCAAATTAGCAGAAAAGGAGGTGTGTCAGTGGATACATGACTAAGATCCTATTACATACAGCGTGACCTATAAGCTGAAGTCCTAATAGAGAAATGGAGAAGAATTTTGAAGAGGCAGATGAGATGTCAGCTAAGAAATGGTACCCTGTAAGCATGGAGAATCATCCTACCACATGTAGTGTACAATTCTAATCAATAATTATCATATGGTGCTATATATTAGCTTGAATACTTGGATTAAGAAACCAAAGGATTGGGACTTCCCTGGCGGTCCAGTGGTTAAGACTGGGTGCTCCCCATGCAGGGGGTGTGGGTTCAATCCCTGGTCAGGAAACTAAGATCCCACATGCCTCACTATGGGGCCAAAAAAATAGAAACCAAAGGATAGAAAAAGAAATGACTCCATTTAGCATGGCTCCTAGTGACTTATTTGAGTCGTAAAATTTCTTTTGCCTGATATTAGTTTAGCTACTATAACCTTCATATGCTTACTGCTTTTATCATATCTATTTTTGCCAACCTCTTCCACCTTTTACTTAAAATGAATCTCTTATAGACCTTGTATAGTTTGACCATCTTTGTTCTTAAATTTGAGTGTTTATTCATTAAATTTAATGCAATTTCAACGTGATTGTATTTAACTTTATAATTTGATTAGAAATTATCTATTTTTCATCTTCTGACTGATTAAAAAATATGTTTTCTGTTTCCTGCCTTTTTTGGGTTATTTAACTATCTTTCATTGTTCTACGTTAATTATTCCTTTTAGCTTTCTAGGTATAGCTTTTGCATTATTTTACTTTATTTTTCTTTTGGGGAATTATACTATGCATCTCTATTATAATCTATTTAGAATTAATATTTTTCCCTTTTATGAAAAATATTATAAAAGGCTTACAAATTTATATTTCAATTGAACTCCCAAGCTTTGTGCTATTACTATTAAATATGACAATAAGTTTCTGTAATTTTTGCTTTATATTGTCATCCATATTTAAAAGGAAATGTTTAATCTTCTGTATTCACCTACATAATTACTATTTCTTTTCTTGTCCATTTCTTCCTTTACATACTTTTTCCCATCTGTTGCCATTTCCTTCAAAATGAACTTCCTCAGTATTATTTATAGGAGCAGATTTAGAAGCAAAGAATTCTCTCAATTTATTCATATATATGTATTTTACATTTTGCAAGTTGAAAAATATTTGTGTATATATCTCTGGATGTAGGGTCCTGTGTTGACAGTTTTTTTTTTTCCTCAACCATTTGAATATATCACTCCATTGTCTTCTGGCCTTCATTGTTCCCAGTAGAGGTCAACTGTGGTCTCTATTATTGTAATTTTTCTACCTTTAACTATTTTCAAGATTCTTCTCCACCTTTTTTCATTCTCAGTATTTGATTATTTCGATAATATAACTACTTTGTGCAGCATAGTGGCATCTATGCATTTGTCCCATTTGAGATTCACTGAGCTTCTTGGAAATGTAAATTTTATCTTTTTTCAACAAATATTTGAATATTTGGGTTTTCATAGTTTATTTTATTTGGTCTTTTTTTTCTGTGTAGTTTTCATACTTCTCTCCTTGTAACTTCAGATGTAAGTGTGCTATAGGCTGTTTGATATTGCCTCAGCTCACAGAGACTTTATTTTTTAATTTTAAAATGTTCTGTGTTCCTCAGATTGCATTCAAGTTTAGTGATCCTTTCATCTGCCTTATCTCTTATGAACATGATCCTTTTCAGCAATTTTTTCATATCAGATATTGTATTTTTAGTACTAAATTTTCTATTTTATAGCTTTAATATTTGCTATTATTTCCTTTCATTTTGTTAAGCATATTTCATATTATATCTTTGAACATATTTATAATAGCTACCTAACCTTCGATATCTGTTAAATACATCTTAAACACCTTTAAATCCTTTCCCATTCCTTTATTAAAGAAATAAATTCTCTTGTGTATTTTCCTTCTTTTTCTAAAATCCAGTGGTTTTTAATTAAATGCTGATAATCATGTATTCTACTCTGAACAGTTTTTATGCTGCTTTAGAGAAGCTTCTGTTTTTTTCAATTTGTTTTGCTTTCCTGGCAGGTAGTTTTTAAGGTTAGCTCAGATTGACCCCCTTGAGGCACGTATTAAGCATTATTAGGGCAGGTCTAGAGTTGTATGTATTATATAATTAGGATATCCTTACTCTTAACTCTTTTCTGTGTGTGTGTCAGCTGAGTTCCCGTGGTGTTAATAAAGTCTCTACACTTTGCCTAATTAGATATCCTGCATCTTCTATGCAACCTCTGGAACCTCTGTTTTGATCAGAGTTTTCCTGTACCTTTTTCTGCCAGGCTTTATGAAGTCAACTTTATTATCAGCCACAGACTTACAAGGAGTCTGTACAAACCTCTGGAGCTTCTTCTCTTCATACTTTCCTCCTTCCTTAAATTCTGTCCAGAAATTTCAGCTGCATCAGACCTTTGATCATTGCCTGCCCAGCATCTCCATTCTCTGCTTAGTCTCTGCATCCCCTTGGTGTCATCCAGAATGTGACCTTGAGCAGAAATCTAGAACAATCTTGGATTCATTTTGTGCTTTTTTCCTTTCTTTTGGTGCTCACAGTCTTGTACAGTCTATATTACCTACCATCTAAAAACAGTCATTTCACATATATTTCCAGTTTCATAGATTTTTATATATTAAGGTCTAGATAAGTAGCAGTTATTTACTCATTTATGGCCCATGGACTCAGATATTAGGAGAAACACAGCATCAAATGTAACAGGGTGGAAAAAGGAATATGGGTATGAATGTATTTATTTTACAGTTTCTTAATGTAAGGTAAAAAAAAGTTTCTATCACATGGATTCTACATCATTAATAAAGTATGTAATCTATTAATAAAGAAAAGAGGGTGTTTGGGTCAAGGTTGGGAAAGTAAGGGTGAGGGGAATTTGCTAGACAGAGGTGAACATGTTTTCTTTTAAAAAAATGAAAAAATTCACTTTACTAAAATTTAATTTAAAATGTTTTCATCATTGTTTTAAAGTGGTTGTCTGCCTTACCAAATAAAGATATATAAGAATAGAGCATTTAAAGAAATTGACAGTAAGCTAAAGAGTAAAAATTGAATTCAACACATCTCCAAGTTGCTGAGAATTTTCTAAGTATTTTCTGGATACAACTCTAACATATAAATATTAAATTTAAATATACTTTGTCAACATATTGACCTTTAGAGAAAATTGATTAAAAAAGACTATAGCATAATGCATGTTTCATTGTAATTAAGATGTTGTTATCTATAATGTTTAAACACCTATTATTTGACTTCCTCTTTATCCTACGTACATAAAAAGAAATAAATAGACACACAAATGCATATTAGATCATGGGTATCATAGGAATAGAACTGAATTCAATAACAGAAAATCTCGTTCAGCTATTTACCAGTCTTGGGAATTTGGAAGTCACTTAAAAATACCTGGGACTTTGAAATTGCATCCAAATAATAATAGGTAATAAACATTACATATGCTCCTTATGTGTGTAAAAAAAGAACAAATGACATAAGTTATATGAAAGCATGATGTTGAGTTTAGGGAAGGCATAGAAAAGGCAACTTTATCCTATAAAGAGTTTTTTTGTTTCTGTTTTTGTGTTTTTTTTACTTATAGAGTTTTAAAAATTTAACATAATAGAATGTGGCATATGTTGGTTTTGGGTTTTTTGTTTTTCTATTTTTCCTCCCATTGCTTTCTACTCAGGAATAGTAAAACTCTGACTCAAGATCAGAATAATTTATTTATGATAGTTCTAAAAGTCATTTTTTTCTTCTAAGAGTACTGTCTCCATTTAATAAATATGAAGTAATGAAAATTAAATGAAACAAACAAGAAAAACAGTAAGCAGGCTTCAAAGTTCCATCTTAATTTTTCAGAGTCCACTTAGCCCAGTGAAAAGAACATACGTTTACAGATCTAGTCATTTATGTAAAAATTAAATTAATGTGTTAGACACTGTATTAGGCTTTGTGAATTAATAGACAAAGTACCTAAAGTTTGCTCTCATGAAACTTAACTTTTGATTGTTACAGTAGAAAATGAAACTGAACATAGAAAATGAAAATGAGAATAATCATAAATTGATAAATGCCATGACTGAGGTAAATGCAAGGACAATATTACCCCCTCAATTTCCACCCTCCTAACATCTGTACTTTAATTCCCCATCAAAAATCTCTCTTCTTGTGCTCTTTACATTCCTTCTGTTCTTCTCAAGGGTGCTTCTACTGCCATAGGTCCTCTCTCTGCTTCATCATAAATGTTATTTTTTTCTTTCATTACTATATCATTTCCAATAGTACACATATATATGATCTTAATCCACATACCCTCTGCTGTATCTTTCTCCTCTCTTTCAAAGCAAACGTAATGAAAGAATCACCTTCAGTAATAATCTATACATGCTCACGTCATTATCACTCCCTAGTCCATTCAAATTGTCCTTCATTTCTACGATTCCAGAGTGTTCTCTTGTCAAGTTTAACAATCTCCTGCACATACTTCTTAATTTGAGTGACTTCCTGGCAGCATTCAAGTATGTGAGAATTGGTTTAAAAGTACTTTAGGATCTTTTTTCCATCTCACTCTGCAATATCATCTATGACCACCTTTCTGCTTAATCTCTATGATCTAGCAACTCTGGCCTTCTTTCAAATTCTTCAACACCCCAGGGTGGGGCCTTGGCATAGGAGTTTCTTCTGTGAAGACTTCTCTTTCCTCTGAAATTCACATAGCTGAATTCTTTTTGTCATGTACATCAAAGTTAAAGGTCACCTCATTTAGAGCTTTTCTACCTGCTTAAAGCAAAATAGACACACAGTTCATTTCTATCAATCATTTCAATTTTTTTGCATAGCTTGTGTGGTTCTTAAAGGTCAACTTATTTTATTTATATATTATCTACATCTCACATTAGAAAATAAACTTCATGAAATCAAGAACCTTGCATGTTGTATTCATTACTATCATCAACACTAAAGATACAAGGCAGATAATTCATGATTAACTGACACTGGTTAAAATATTGAATGAATATATAAATAAATATGAAATAAATAGATGTCCTTAATCCAGACTAAGGTTTTCTGCTGCAGATGATACTTGAACTGAGCCTTGAGAATAAACAAATGTTCTGTTCTTCCAGTATATGAGAGGAGGAGGGCTATTCCAGTTATAAAGGTCCAAGATGAGAAAGAACCAGTACATGATACAGATGGGATTTGTATGATTTGGCAATTCCTTATGTATATTAGGTAAGGTAGGTAAGTTTATTAATATCTCTGTGCACAAATATTCTAATTTATAAAATAAAACATAATTTACCTTATAAGATTGTTTTGCAGAATTAGAGGATAAGAATAAACTTACTTAATTCAGTCCAGTGTACAATAATTCCCATTTTTCAGATACACAAACAATTGCCCATTCTTTCCCACTATTCTTTAATAATGCATTAGATTTTTGTGTTAAGTAACAAAATACCACACATTTAGCATCTTAAAACAACACAAATCCATTATCTCACAGTTTGGCTGAATCAGGAATCTGGGCATGGCTTAACTGGGTCCTATGCAAGGTTAGAATCAAGAAATTGGCAAGGGCTCAGTTCTCATCTGGAAACTCAACTGACAATGAATCTACTACCAGGCTGACTGAAATGGTTGACAAAATTCATTTTCTTGTGGCTGTCTGACTGAAGGCCCTGGCTTCTTGCTGGCTATCAGGCCATCCTGTCTCTAGAGGCCACCCTTATTTCCTTACCATGTGGAACTCTACACATGCCCTCTCACAACATGGCCTCTTCAAAGACAGAAAGAGAGAAAAAGTGTGAGTCTTCCAAGATGAAATCTTATAAAATGTAATATTAGGATTTATGTCCCATCATCTTTACAAAGTTTTTTTTTTATAAGAAGCAGTTCATAGATCCCACCACCACTAAAAGGGAAGGTATTATACAAGAATATGAACACCAGGAAGAGAGGATTATGGAGGCCTCCTTAAAATCTGTCCACTACAAAACATGATAATAACCATCTCAAATTCCCAAACTAAACTATGAGTGACTCCTACCTTCTTTATTTCTCTCTTCTTAAAAAAGAAAATCTGAACAGATCAGTAAGTTGCCCCAATTTTCAAATATTTTGTTTCCTCCAAAGATATCATTTCCCAGGTTATTTTTTAAGACCCTTGGCACAAACTCTTAAACCAGAAAAACAGAAACTACAACCTATTAGACAAACTGATGCTTTTTCCCATTGTCACTGTCTTTCTTCATTTCATGGCAAATAGTTTTAATACAAAGAATTATAATGTACACTCTGTGATTTTTTTAAGCACAAAATCACCACCCCTCCCCCAATATTCTTAGGCTTTATTTTACTTAATATTAACCAAAAATTTCAATCACTTGATGTTTTTCACAGTATAGTCTTCCAAACTGCTCCAACGGGCCCTTTAAAAATTATCCAGCTTTTGTAAGATAAGATAATGCCTGGCAATTATCTAGCTTGAATCCTTTAGCCTATCACACATAAAACAGGAATCTTGGGGTTTAGTAACTAATTTGTCTGAGTGACAAGTTCCTCTTTTCTACATTGCCTTCTTGTCCAGCCACGACTGAGGATCATTGCCTCTACCTCATTTAATGTGAAATGTACTCTATCCCACTCCATTTCCTCCGTCTTACTCAGAAGAAAACAGGCTGTTTTTCTACAAAGAATCTCCTTAGTTCTCCAAGGAGGTTTACTTACTTTCATTTTTATTTTCTTTTCATAATTACAAGTGGCACTAGATTGCATAATGAAAATAAACACATTGAAGTCAGAAAGAAGAAAAGGAACGTGCAACAATCAACATAGTTTTCTATAAAATCTGCTTTAATTAATAAGTGGACATTGAGTATGAATAGAAACTGTGGCTTTGGGAAAGGGGCAAGAAGTCTGTAGAGATTCAGGTCACATATAATCATGATTGCTATTTCATAAAACATTTCCCTTGAACTTATCTGTGTCACTACTAATTAAACTCCTCTTTTAAAGATAGCTTTCAGTTATAAACTTTTAAAAAAGGGATCAATTAACATATTGTCATAAAAGACAAGGGAAGCCAGAAGACAGATCAGAAAAAAACACCAGAGACAAAGTTAGAAGAAAATGTATTTAACCCTTATTTAGAACTATCTGGGTCTCATTTGAAATAAAGGGAGGAATTATTTGACCTTCAAGCTTTGAAATAAAGGGAGGAATTATTTGACTTTAAGCTCTTTTGTATTATTAATCCATTTGTATAAACAGAACCTGTTATGCAGTTGTATTCTTGGATTTTTTGAGAAAGTCATATATATTCCATTTAACAATTTTTCATTCCTTAAGCTCTAAGAATATAGACCCTATATAGCAATTTGAGACTTTGGGATCCTTCGAGATCTTGCATTAATTCCTGACCAATGGCCGTGAAACCACTAAATCGGTAGCAACATTAATTTTACACCACTCGCTATTTATTTAGGACTAGGTTGTTTGAATCATTTTCCTTTGCAGTAGTCAGTGAGCATTTTTCCTCTTGAGGCTAACTTCAGGATTACATTAATAATTTATCATAAAGTTAACACATAAGTAGACTGTTTTCATAGGATTATGAAATCAATCCACCAATATTAACTATTTTTGGAAATAAGACAATACATGTGAAGATGGTGGGTAAAATGAAGACAACATAGAATTGGTTTGAGGAGTAGAGATGCAAAAGAAATTTGATTTAGACAAAATGTAAATTGTAATCTCTTTCAGTGGGTTTGATAAGTGAAAGCTGAAGAATATCAGCTTTAGATATTTATACTTAGGCATATAAAACATGATAAGATTGTTTCAAATATTAGATGCTATATAAGGAATTCTATTTTGAATAGCACATGAAGATAAACAAAAATATAGGTTAACGTTGCACTGTAGTACAAATGTGGGAAAAACTGTCTTACAACTGGAGGACACCAGTGTCCAATACAGTGGTTAAGCAAGGGTGAAATATTTTCTTCAAGCAAAAATCACCTGCAAAGTTTTAATAGAAAAAGGGAGCATGTAAACTGATATTTCATATATGTTACATCCAGGGACACATTATGCTACCCCATTTATACATATAATTAGATAAATTATTTAGGCAAAAATTTTCTGAAAACTTATCCCTAAGATTTTAAGCCTCTTTCTTTTAAAAAATATTTTTGTTGTAGTTAATAGAATCAATGTTCATTAAAATTTCTAGCTAATTTTTTCTATTAGAGTAGTAAGCCATTACTTTTGTGTGAGTCTGTGTTATCTTGTATTCAACAACTTGGATAGTGTTTTAAGAATTTTATCTGTAATCTGTTATGTTTACACCTACAAATGCATAACCTAAAAGTAATGACATTTTGTTTCTTACTTTTCAATAAGAATGGATGCTAATATTGACTGCACGTTTGTTGTTTTATATTTGTTCTTAGAAATTCAAATCTGATCTTCTCTCTATGCATTATTTGTTAAAAATATTGTGTATTAAGATGAGACCTCAGGAAAGCTCACAATTTGTTTGTATACTAAATTTTGGTTTCATATATACTAATTTAAAACATCAGTATAATTTGCAGAACAGTAGAGAAAGAAGGTACTTGTATCTTGTTCTTAACTTAAAAGTGAATACATGCCTCAAATCTTTTACTCTACATGATAATTTCTAAAGGGTATTTACATTAACAATAGCTCTGAGTAGGCAGGACGTGTTTTGATATCACCATTTTATAGATATGAGAACTGAGATTCAGACAAGGTAACTAACATGCTTGAGGTTTTTGACAAATGTTTAGAATTCTTTGACTCATACAGCCCAAGTCTGACTATTTGGTTAAAATGCTCTACATAGCTATATTACACATGGAGAAAATTTCTTGATGACTTAACAATTTTAGGATACAAGACATCGTAATGGAAAATAATTATTTTAAGAGGCGATTTATTTTTGCCAATTGTGAGCGTAGCTAGGAATAAAGGGACAGCTACTGTGTAATATGCTTCAACTGCAGAGGACAGGAGGCAGGGGGTCCCTGCATTGTGTTGGACGAAACTGTAATGTTTAGTAACAGTCACTAGGATGGCTGGAATTTTAAAGTAACTTGTGCAAGAACCAGCGGTTTCATAGAGCGTGTATGCTGGAAGGAAAGTGATCATTTACCGTTCAGTAGAATTTCCATTTCTGGAAACTCATCCTCTATAATGTTCTTTGATAACATTGAACAGTGTATCAAAGACATCCTCTGGAGCCATTGAGATTGATGAGGAGGAAGCTGTACCCTTCCACTCCAGGCTTTTTAAAGAATTTGCATTTTCAAAATTTCTCCCTCTGCATTTCCAATAGCTATTCACTAAGAGGATGGAAGCTAATATCGACTACATACTGGTTGCTTTATACTTTTTGGGAAATCTAATCAGATCTTTTCCTTATGCATCATACTTAAAAGTTTTGTGTGTCTTGTTTAATTAAGATGGGAACTCAGAAAAACTCAGTGTAGTTTCAGATACTTTGATCTTCTAATATTTGTTTGTTTGATGTTCTCAAGGTTTGCTTCTGATGCGATGATAATTTTAGGATTGAATTTTGATTATTTAGCCTTTCACTCCTCTATACCTAAAAACTGTGTTTGTTTGTTTTATATTTTTAAAAATGTGTTTGCTCATAGACATCTACTCCTAAAGGAAAGGATTTTAATTCAGTTACTCTAAAGTAGGGTTTCTCAATCTCAGCACAATTGACATTTTGAACTGGATGATTCTTTGTTTTGGGGAACTGTCTTGCACACTGTAGGATGTTCAGCAGTGTCCTTGTCTTATTTTAACTATATGCTTGTAGCACAAAGTAGTGGTTCTCAATGGAGGGCAACTTTGTCCTTCAGGGAACATCTCTAACAACTGGGGAAGCGGGTGCTACTAGCATCTAATGGGTAGTGGTCAGGAATGATGCTAAACATCCTACAATGCACAGGGCAGACCCCACAACAAAGAGTAATCCTGACAGAAATGGCAATAGTTCTCAAACTGAGAGACCCATCTAAATCTGTTTTAGTTCTTTATTTAAAAGTTGGAATGCCAGATTGATTTCTCTAGGATGAAAGCTTTCAGGAAACTTCAACTCTAGTTTTAGATGTGTGGCAGAAAGTAAAACAAGACATTTTGCTCTGTAATTTTGAAATTCTGACCTCCACCTTTCTATGCCCATCTACATCTGTCAAATTCAGTTACACAATCACCTTGTGTTCTACAATTGATGCTCTTCCATCAGGTTCTGTGGTTTCAGTTACACACCTTTCATATTTAAGATTAAGTTCATACGTGGATAACCTTTCAGATTTAGCTGCTCCTACACTTAACAGTGCTACATTTATAATATAGTCAGGGATATTTCCTCTCACCTTGCATTGCTTCAAACTACACCTGGTCTTTGTCCTCAGTACAGAAACTTAAATCTTAGCTTTTAACAACACTGCAGAGCAAAATGGAACACTATGGGGTCATTCCTCTAAGCCTCAATTTCCAACTGAATGAATATTTAAACTATACACTATAGAAGGGCATCTCTCTTAAAAACTTTAAACTATCTTTCATAAATTTCTCCATAAAATTCAAATCTTGGAATGTTGCTGCATGGTCGTTTCTCTCCCAGTGAACCTTGGAATATCTGAAATTTAGAATAACAAGGCACCACAAATTTTTATTAAGAAATTTAATGTGCTGTAAAACAGCGTTTTTCACCCAAAGTGACATTAACTGTGCCTGTACAGAGAGATACAGCCGTTTCCTGGGTCATCACAGCTTTTGCAATCCTGAATCCTTTCACGCACCTGTGAAACTTTGAGGTGTGTGTTGCTTTTGATTCAGATTTAACAATCCAATATCTGTTCAGAATTCCAGTGACTAAACTGACTCTGGGCTTATTTAAGGCTAGTACTGGACAATTTTTCATCAATGCATATGCCCGCCCTCTTCCTTTCGTGCACATACAGCAGGTAATGGATCTTAGAAATGGGCTGAAAATCCTCTCCATTACATCCCAGAACAGCAGCTATCTCCTCACCAACTCCCACCTGTTGGCCTAGTGCTTGTACTATGATCTGCTACAGTTACTGCCTTCTGAGAATTTATGGGCCATGAAGTCATCACAGGCTGCTTAGCCAGCTCTCAACTTGTAGCTTTGCATCAAATAATCCTTCTAATCCTGCCAAGTGAAGGGAAAGTATATTTTCCCCCGAAAATTCACAACTTTCTTGTTCTCACTTTTTAAAAAATAACTTTTTCTGTGCTGGCCAGTCACTGTCAATTCTCTTCAGGGTCTTTTTCTCTAGATATATTTAGATTTTTCTGCCCAATTTGCCTTCCAATTTCATCTGTCTATTGTATATCCTATTACTATATTGTATTCCAACTATTTCTGAAGAGTAGCTTTCATCTGCCATTTAAATGCCGTTGACAAGACTATATACTCAGTAATAAGAACAAGATTTTTTTTAAAAGTCTGTAGTGAGCACTCTCTCCAGGAGTATTCTCATATACTCACTCTCTTATTTTCCTGTTCCTCACAGTTTGTTATTTAATCACTCTTTGTTAACTGGATTTCTCAGTTACAAAGACACATTATATTCTACAATCGATGCTTTTCCATCAAATTCTGTAGTTTCAGTTACACACCTTCTGTATTTACAATAAAATTCATACTTGGATAAGCTTTCAGGTTTAGTTACTTGGTTTTTAAACCTGTCAATGAATCTAGATTTAGCCATCTGTGGATTCTACTCCTTGTCTCTGCTCACTTATAGTCCTGTCTATGGCAGTGATTTAAATCTGCTCCAAGTTCTAGCCGACATGTAACTTGGTGAGATGGACCCAATTTTTGCTTTTTAGCTTGAAGAGTGAAACAAATATTATCATAAGTAGAGACTGCAAAATTTGCAGCAGCATCTTGCAATACTTAGCCATTTTTGTTAGAGCAAGAATAATTTTAAAATTTTTATAAAGAACTGGTAACTCATTTGATTCAGAAGACATGATGGAAGACGTGACGAGAGTAGTGATTCTTAGATACTTTGGCATAGGCTTTTGTATTCTGATAAAAAGAAATTTTTTCTTCAGAATATAATACTTTAAATTTCAAAGGGTTCACTGACAGTAAAGACCTTTCATGGACACCTTAGAGACCTATGCATACACAGTTAAAAAACTCTATGCTAATGACTTTAAGTATCAAACATGAGATGTGAGATTTGTAATAGATACTCTACCTTTCTAGTCTAGAAACTTTTCACTACTCTCCTAGAATAGCACCAGTCAAATATAGTGGTGACAATTTCCAGAATAAAATAATAATAAAATAAAAATTAACGAGCAAAAACATACTCCAAGTCTTTCATTGCAATATGCTCCTATAAATATTCTCCAATGTAAAGAAACTATTACCAATACCCAGGCATAAATAGAAAAGACACATAGATATTCAAATGTAGTATACTTTATGCAAAGAGACAATCGTAGAATAAATAGTGAAACTAAATTCAAATGACTAGAGACTCATTGCCATCTATTCAAAGTTAAGCGACACTGGTATATAGATATTTTATTTATTTATTTATTTACAGTACGCCAGCCTCTCACTGCTGTGGCCTCTCCTGTTGTGGAGCACAGGCTCCAGATGTGCAGGCTCAGTGGCCATGGCTCACGGGCCCAGCCGCTCTGCGGCACATGGGGTCTTCCCGGACCGGGGCACAAACCCATGTCCCCTGCATCGGCAGGCAGACTCTCAACCACTGCGCCACCAGGGAAGCCCTAGATAAATTTTTTACACAAGCTTGGATGATTTGTCAAGAATTAAAAAAACATATAAAAAGAGAGCAAGAGAAGGAAAGCAAGAAAAGAGCAAGAAAGAAAAGATGGGGCAGGAGAGAGAGAGAGAGAGGAAGAAGAAGAAGGAGAAGAGGAGGAGGAGGAGGAAGGGGAAAGGGAAGGAGAGGAGGAAGGGGAAGGGGAAGAAGTAGGAGAAGGGGGAAAAGGAGAAGGAGGAGGAGGAGGAGGGGCATAAGAAGGAGAAGAAGAAGAAGAGAGAGAATGTGTCTGTTATATTTACTTAATTTTTTAAAGATCTAATGTTAATTCTCTTTCATTTAATGCTTCATGATCCCATATTTCTTTGGTAATTTTTTCTAATGGCAGTAAATAAATCAAGATAATGGAGACTTTAATTTTTACTGCATTTAACCCCAATTTAAGTGATGATCCCTTTACCAAGATGAGGCAACATAATTACTGAAAGTCACACATTACCCAAGCATATCTGGTTCTTGAAATTTGTCATGTCAGTAATTCTTTTTAACAGACTTTTTAAAAAAATAGGTTGTTTCAACTTAATGACCCTTATTTTCCTGCAGAATGCCTTCAAATTTCTTTTACTTTTTCTCTCTCTGCTAGTATTTATATTCCTGAATTTATCAGGTAATAGTAAAACTCTTAATAAGTTCTTTAAGATAAATTTCATTTGTATTGCTCACTACTTTCATTGCTGTTGCTCAGCATTTATATAAAAAACTTTTGTTTCTTCAACTTTTAACTATTATGAATAATGTCCCTATAAGCATATTATTATATTTTTCCAATTAAGAAACCATCATTTTAAGTTGTTTAAATAATTTGTTTTGACTGATGCAACCAGATATAAAATTAAAATTTAGCACAGCTACACTTGGGCAAGATCTCAAGAAATGGGGGGAAGGGATCTGACAAACAAGTGCTGCTTCAATTTTTCAGACTCTATCTCAATCCTACTGTACAATTTCTGATTTAACAGATCATTGCTATGGCAACTTGAGAGTAACGCTCAGAGGAAGGGGTCATAAATACAGCATAGGATTTTGTTTAGATTGCTATACATAGAATCAGGTGATCTTGAAAACTAATCAAGACAAAGCAAATTGTGCACAGATCTATCCCTTGTCAAGAGCGAGCTCTATTGCTGAGGAGAAAAGAGAGCTCTATGTGGGCAACTGATATAGACATTTTGCAAGTATTTTGTCTTCCTTAAATGGAAGTAAAACATGTCAATACTTGTTGAAACTCACTGGTTGCTATTTCCTTTAGATAATTTATAGGAAATAATGTTAAAATGAGAAAACTAGGGGCTTCCCTGGTGGCGCAGTGGTTGAGAGTCCGCCTGCCGATGCAGGGGACACGGGTTCATGCCCCGGTCCGGGAAGATATCACATGCTGCAGAGCAGCTAGGCCCATGAGCCACGGCCGCTGAGCCTAAGCGTCCGGAGCCTGTGCTCCACAACGGGAGAGGCCACAACAGTGAGAGGCCCGTGTACCGCAAAAAAAAAAAAAAAAAAAGAGAGAGAAAACTAGTGTATTTCTAGTGATTTTTGTAATTAAAATATTAGGAAGAATTTGGGAAATGTAGGGTTTTTTGTTCAATCAACAGTTCATATTGAAAAATAATTTTTTAATTCAACGAATACATATTAAATATTTACTCTGTGGATTAAATGCAAATCAATTTTAATATATGTCCTTGACTTTGGAAAAATAAAAACATATAGGAAGTCAAGAAATGGAAATTAGTTATATCAAGGAGTCGTAAGTTCTATGGGGTAAAATATTAAGCACCATGCTATGTAATTTTATTATGAGGTTTGAGTGTGGCATATAGGATCTGAAGGCCATGAAGTTCTCAGGGCTTCAATTCAAACTTCTGCTAGTTCTGGGAGCTTGATAAGGGTATTAGCAAATTATGAATGGCATTGTCTTGAAGGTGGGTGCTGATTTTACATAGGGTATGGTATAGAGAAACTGAAAAATGAACAAGGTTTGTATTTAATACATTAAGTATTATGTAAAAGATAAGTTGGTGTCTGACAGAGGTAAAGTAAGTATAGATAAAAATGAAACAAAGAAAAATGTAAAGGGACATCTAATTCCAGACATGATAGAATCATTGGTACTAGACAAGGCCTCTCACCCAGGCTACTACAAAATTGGAGAAAACATATGGAATACTGTTTTCATTCATTGGAAAACAGGTGACCCACAATGTACAAAACCTATATACTGAAAACTACAAGTCATTTTAAGAGATATTATAGAAAACATAATTAAATGGAGATGCACACTGTATTTATGGAATGAAAAACTCAAAATTGTTTAAGGTGCCAATTCTCTGCAAATTGTTTTAAAATTGTAATATAATTCAGTCAAAGTCTTAGCAGATTTCTCCTTTATAAAGATTAACAAGCTGATTCAAAAATTCAAATGAATAATCAGTTTTAAGTAATAGTCAAATTTATATTTAAAAGGGAGAAATAAATGAGTAATAACACTACCATAATTTAAAAGGCTACTATAAAACTACATTAATCAAGAGACTGTGGTATTGATCTAAGGATAAGACAAAACAATCAACAGAACAGAATAGAGAATCCAGAAAGATACCTGGATTTACTTGGTAAATTGGTTTTCAACAAAGTTGCCAAAACAAGTCTATGTGGAAAAGAAAGCTATTAAAAATAGTGATATAAAAATTGACTACTCATATGGGTGAAAAAAATGAACCTCAATCCATACCTCACATGTACACAAAAATTAATTTGAAAGGTATAATAGCCCTAAACATAAAAGTTTAACTATAATGCGTCTGTGAATGAAAAATATTGCCTGACATATCATTAAACAAAGGATGTTGCAGCTACCAAGCCATCACATTACAGCCGCCCAGAAGGTGAGCCCTGAGGGAACTCAGGGCAGAAACAGGATGCCTGCCATCAAGACCCCAGCCACTGTAGCCACCCCTCAACAATGCACCCTGAGGAGACTCAGGATGAGAAAGCACAAGATACTGGCCCCATATAGCTGAGGTGCATATCAAAGGAATGATTTCAGTGAGCCCAGACTCTTGCATCTTCCCATACATAGAAAAGCACTAAATTCTTTAACTTGAGATACCTGGTTTTCTTTAATTAACAGTAATCTTTTGATTTGTTCCGACTACTTGGTGTTTGTTGCAAAAGCTCCTATATATCCTGACTCCTCACTTACCTCTTTGCAGCAGTCTCTAGAGGAGATGTTGTGGCCTGGGCTTAAATCCTCAGTTTTGTCTGCCAAATAAGACATAATTTTCAACTTTTAGGTTGTGCATTACTTTTCAGTTGACACCTCTAAAAGAAAGTGAGGAAGAATATTTTGCAACCTTAGGGTAGGCAATGATTTATTAATTAAGATACAGAAAACACCAACCATAAAAGAAAAAAAATTGACTTCAAAATAATAATTTTAAAAATCCTGCTTTTCCCATGACACATGTTCAGGAGATGAGTAGGCACACCACAATTTTTGAGATAACATTGCTAATACATGTTTTGATAAATGACATTTAAGAATGCATAAAATACTCCACAAAATATTTGATAATCTTAGAACAATTCCAATGAGAACAAATTCAATAAAAATGTGCAAAAAACTTGATTATTATTTCATAAAGATAGACATTTTACAAAAATTGTATACAAATGACCACTACGCCCATGAGAAACTGCCCAGCCTCACTATCTATTTTAGAAGTGCAAATTAAAAACACAATGTGGTAACATTATGTATAGTTTAGAATGGGTAAAAGTAAAAAAAGACCAATTTTAGTGATAATATGAAGCAACCAAAATTTTCATACACTGCTGGAGGGGAAGCAAAATGGTACAAGTTTGGCAATAGTTTTGATAGTTCTTATGAACTAGTAATTCTACTTTGTAGGGATTTATTCAAGATAAATAGATGTATATGATCAAAAATACTGTGAACATAAATGCTCCTAGTAGCTTTTTTTTTTTTTAACATCTTTATTGGGGTATAACTGCTTTACAATGGTGTGTTAGTTTCTGCTTTATAACAAAGTGAGTCAGTTATACATAAACATATGTTCCCATATGTCTTCCCTCTTGCGTCTCCCTCCCTCCCACCCTCCCTATCCCACCCCTCCAGGCTGTCACAAAGCACCAAGCCAATATCCCTGTGCCATGTGGCTGCTTCCCACTAGCTATCTACCTTACTACGTTTGTTAGTGTGTATATGTCCATGACTCTCTCTCGCCCTGTCACAGCTCACCCTTCCCCCTCCCCATATCCTCAAGTCCGTTCTCCAGTAGGTCTGCATCTTTATTCCTGTCTTACCCCTAGGTTCTTCATGACATTTTTTTTTCTTAAATTCCATATATATGTGTTAGCATACGGTATTTGTCTTTTTCTTTCTGACTTACTCTCCTAGTAGCTTTATTCATAATAAACTCAATATGGAAGTAACCCATTTTTCTTCCTTAACAGGAGAATGGATAAACATAATGTAGTACATCCCTCCAAAGTAATTCTACTCACCTATATATGTGTCACTATTATATTCAACAGGATGAGTAGATCTTAAAAATATTATGCTGAGTAAAAAAAATCTGAATGCAAAAGAATATCTATTGTATTTTCTATTTATATGAACTTCTAGATCCAGCAAAACTAATCTTGGTGCAATAAATCTGATTAACAAAAATCAAAGGTACAATAAAAGAAATCATTCAAGAAATATTTATTGCATAATAGCTATATGCTGAACATTTTTATTGAGTTACACCAAAAAAAGGCAAAACTCTCTCCCTTTGTAGATTTTTCATTCAAGAAAAGTGGGGATACATACATACATACATGCATGTATAAAACACAAAGTATATCAAAACAATATGTGTCAAGTTGTATAGAGAAAAATACAGGAGGGTATGCTGGAAAGGACTCTTAGAGAACAATAAATTTGAGGGAGGAAATGAAGAGAAAAAAGCTCTACTTACAAAGAAGAAAGATATTCTAGGCACATGGAAGAGCAGGTGCAAAGTCCCTGAGGCAAGTGAATACATAGATTATTGGAGGAATAGAAATGAAGCCAGTGTGGCTGGAATGGACTGACCAAAGAGAAAAGCAGTAAACAAAATCCGAGTGATAGGGCCATAGGAGGGGGAGCAGATCCTATAGGGTCTTGTATCTGGGATATATATATATATAGATATATATAGATATATATATATGTAAATCTCTGAGTACCTTCTTACATTTGAAAGATACTGAAGCCTTGAAGCAGACGTATGACATGATATGATTTACTTTTTAAAAAATGCTCTGCTTTTTGTTTTGAGAATAGACTTTAGGGCCTCAGGAAAAGAATCAGGGAAATCTGAAGGGAAATTATTGCAACAATTCAGGAAGAAGTGGAGTAGTGAATTATAGACAGATTCTACATATTTTTTTGACAGTAAGGCCAAGACTTATTTGATGTGGGGTAAGAGAAAAAGATAAGAATTGAAGATAACATCAAGGTTTTGGTTTTTAGTTCTTTTGGGTTTCATTTTTTGCTTTGTTTTGTTTTGTCCTGAGTTTATTTTGGACTGGAATAACAATTTACTAACATAGAGAAGATTGTGAGAAGAGTGAGTGCAATAAAAACAGAAATTCAGTTTTGGATATGTTAAGCATGAGATTTTTATTAGGTATCATATTGGGTTTGAGTAGGTTTTTCATTACACGAGTCTGATGTTTGCATAAATGCCAGGACTTAAAATAAAAATTTGACAGTTACTGATATCTGGATGGTATTTAAAACCATGAGACTCAACATCTAAAGGGGTGAGTATAGATAGCATAAAGAAGAGGCCCTAGGAGAGAGTTCAGGTACCCTCCAACATTTAGAAATTGGAGAAATAGCCAGAAACCAGAAAAACAGAATGAGAGGGAGAGAACAGCAAGTTAGGAAAAAATGCAGGACAGTGAGGTGTCTGCAAAGTCAAATGAAGAACCTGTACCAAAGAGGAAGTGGTTAATGGTGTCAAATGCTGATGAAAGTTCACTTAAGATAGAGACTGAAAACTTTTGGCTTTAGCAGTATTGAGGTCATTGGTGACCCTGAATAGAGCAACTTCAATAGAGTGAGTTTATGTGGAAGTTTCTTTAGAGGGAGTTCAACGGAAAGTGGGAAGAATGAAATAAAAGACATCTAGTATGGATAGGCTATTTGACATTTTGTGGTTTTTATCTCTCTAAAAGGTAGTACCTGGAGGTGGATTACTATGGAGTAAAGAGATACTTTTTTTTTTTAAGATAGAAGAATTTACATTATGGATATATCTAAAAAAAGAGCAAGAGAACAGCTTAATCTTCAGTTTCTTCTGTGCTGGGTCACCATGAGGTGACTGCAGACCATCAAAGAAAGCTATAGGTCCTATGAAGTCCTAGCTTATATCTGCAACTATATTTTCCAGGTTCCATTAAAGTTCCTTTTTTTTTTTTTTTTTTTGCGGTACTCGGGCCTCTCACTATTCTGGCCTCTCCCGTCTCCCGTTGCGGAGCACAGGCTCCGGATGCGCAGACTCAGCGGCCATGGCTCACGGGCCTAGCCGCTCCGCGGCATGTGGGATCTTCGCGGACCGGGGCACGAACCCGTGTCCCCTGCATCGGCAGGCGGACTCTCAAACACTGCGCCCTAAAGTTCCTTTGAATTATACCAAAAAAAGGCAAAAGTCATCCCGCCTATGGATGGCACTGGTTTCCTATGGTTTCCAGCCCTGCGGACTTCACCATTCCTTTGGTGAAGTGAATTTCACTTGTGAATGGAAACCATTTCCAGCTGGTTTCTCAGCTCTGCTCACATTTTGTAAATAGTTCATTTTTGCAAATTTTCCTAAATTAACACAATTTTGAATGTACTATCTCTATTGTGCTAGGATTTTGATTGATTAAACAGGCTTTATACCCTACATTTTTTTCTTAAACTGTATTATCTACATTTGAACATGTGTATAAAAAGGACAATTTCCTAGGTTACTCTAATATTGTACAATTAATTCAAGTGGAGTCATTAACTAAGTTCATTAGAAACAAAGGAGATATGCATAACTATCAGTAAATCATGGAAAGACGTTTCATGAGCAAATTCTTTCAAACTTTCAAGGAACAGAATAATTTCTATGTTACTTAAATTTTTCGAGGGAAAAGAGAAGGAAAAAAATGCTTCTTTGGTATATCTTGTTTCATGCTATTAGCATAGACTTAATTTTAAAAATGTTAAATAAATGAAACAAAAATAAAGTTGGGTCTCCATTTATGCATATAGATTTAAAAAATTCAAAATAAATATATTAGCAAATATTTTCATTCTAGTTGGATACTATTTTTTTTTACAAGAAACAAAATATATACTCCTATCTCAAGAGTACATTGTTATGATCGATGCATTGATGCCTTCTGGCAACATTGAAATGGACACCTGTAAGAAACTAGGGGAAATATGGGAAAAAGTTATACTCCCATACTTTCATCTACATCATAGGATATCTCTGTTGTAGTATCTCTGCATATCAATTCCTTTCTTTCTTTGATACAGAATAGCATTTCCCTCCTCTAACGTGTAATTCTTTTTTTCAATTCTTCATGACTTCCTTTTGACAGTATTGGATTAAAATACAAGTTTAGACTTACATGATACCGCAGAGATTTAAGTCTACCTCATAGCATTTTTCAGATTTGGATCCTATTGCTACTTCCTTTCCTTGGCTTTTCAAATTCCTGAAAGGCTATCTCATTGACCCAACAACAGTTTTTAATACTATGCCCTGTCATAGATCACTGGATGGTTAATATATACTGCTTCTCCTTGAGAAGTTTTTTTTTTTAAATATAATTTTAACATTATGGTTAAAACTATTCACTCGTCAACAGATCTTCACAAATTTCCCTATCATATATCAGGCATTGCACTAAGTGGCAGGGTTTCAAACACAAATAAGAAACACTTCCTTACCTAATTAATCTTATGTTCCTTTGAGTGAGATAGACAGTAAATGTGTAAACAGATATGCTACATAATTTCATACAAGCACTATGAAAACAATAAAGCAGTCTGAGGGCAATATAAATGGACAGACACATTTCAAAATGGAATCGTTCTGGAAAGCCAAACTTGGAACTGCAATTGAAGCCTATTTGACAAATATAATGAAAAATACAGTATAAGCAATATTTTCACAAATTGATTAGAGATTGAGATACTTTAAAAGAAAAAGAAAAAAAAAAACCTTAGTCTAGGTGTTGGAAGGAGCATGGCAAATAAAATACATTTTCTCTATCCAAATGCTCAATTTATTAAAAAAACATGATAAAGAAGTAATGCATATGGGCACCCAATTATGACTTGCTGAGTGCGTTATCTCTTTGTGCAAGTAAGTTCTTAATAACAATGAACTGTAGACTGAGAACAATTCTTCCCTTCCCTATCACAGACAGTGTAGGGCCAGGTCTAGGCTTACTATGCAATGTCAGAACATAACCTCTAAAATTAAAGTATAGGGAACAGAGTGGACATGACAGCTTGCTCACCCAAAAATAGGAAACAGAGAAAAAGAATGGGAAATATCAGCCAGTTTCTCCTTCCAAGTCAAATTTAATCATGATTCTTTTCCAAAAAAATAAGGAATACGGTGGTAAAAAGTTGTTGGAAGATTATAGGGAAAGTCACCGTTCTTAAAGTCAGAAATAAGGAGGAAACATTCACAATCTGATATTTTCAAGTTTCTTAACAACTGGTTGAATTTAAGGACTTAAGCACTAAGCCTAGAGTTAATCCAGAGTTGGAGGCAAGATCAGCATATCTGCCCCTACCTCCATATCAGCCACTTTTTAGGATCAGCCCAGGATTACTGATGAACAGTGTCAATTTTTTCCCTCAAAAGGTTATGAAAAGGCTCAGAATACTACATTAACTAAAACTTTGAAAAGCTGGTATCTTCTCAAGGCTCAAAATTCACCATTTTATTTTTTGGCTCAAATTTGTTCCAGCCATGTTGTCCAATAAAACTCTTCAGAGGGTCTGCTCTGTGACTAGATAACAATATTAAAATTCTAGAACACAGTGTTAGTGGAGATCTTCCAAATTTGAATATAAATCATTTATTAATTTCCAAAGAACTTCAAGTTCAATTAATTATCCTTGCAAAATAATGTCCATAGGAATTTAATCCCCAAATAATATTCTCATAATAGTCTAAAGTCTAAAATTGTTACATTAATCTTTTCTCTAATTTCTTATTTTAGTTTAATCCACCATTTTATCTGAGTAAACCAGAAAAGTTCTGCAAGCTGATGGAGATAAAGTGTCTTGAGCAGCTATGGTGTCGATGTCTCACTGGAATGAGTGAGCTCCTTCAGAAATTGTAGAAGATCAGTGACAAATCTCTGATATGTCTCACTTTTAAGAAAATCTAGAATTAATAAGATACCATACATCATTTCAGCACCGGCATATTTTCCAATAAACTTAGAAAACATGTCAAACCTTGGTCATTAGGGCAGTTAAACTAGGCAAAATTTTGCTTTCAGAAGCCCACACTCAGACGTGCCAAAGACTATAACAAAATTCAATGGTGTTTGAGAGAAGGGGCATAGAGGGAACATCTGGGTTTCAGCTTTGCCAATGTACCAGTCAATTTCGCCAGATGACCGGATCCCATGATTTGTGAATAGGTGAGATTAGGAAAAATCACACAAAAGAAGTTAATTATGCCACTATGTTTAGGATATCTGGAAGGAAATTCCATTATGCAAATGTTCCCTCTCTTAGAATAGCATTTAAGATATTCCTGCCTTCTGGTAAAGTTTAAAAATTTGTAATGGTGACAGCCTCAATCACCAGATCTTAGTTGACAAGTCTTTCTTCGCCATCCAGCATATTCAAACTCTTAATTTACAATGTCCCTGGGAGTCCACATTTTTGGCAGGACAACACTACATGGAGGTAGTCTGTGTTAGTAGCATGGCCTTTACTATCTCTTGTGAGCAGGTCTCTCCATCCTATTCCATAATGGCAGCTTAAGCCTATGATCCCCCTTCTAGGCAAGTTTCTCTCAACCCCATATGTGTTTCAGCTGGAAATTTATCCACAAGGGTTTTCTGAACTAAAGCCACTATTGGTGCATCTGTCATATGCTTCTTATCACACTGCCTTTCCTTTGGAATAACAGAGAACTTTGATGACATTTCTTTATGTTACACATTTTTCTACACTGGGAATTGTTCTGTAGTGGAATATGTCTGTAGTGTTTTTATTTCCCTGTTGGAAGGTTTATCTGAAATTATAAGAGTTTAAACCATTTGTAGTTTGATTCTTTCCTCTTCTATTCAATATAATATCAGCATATTTTGTTGAATCAAAAATCTTTCTATTTTACATTTGCTTCCTGTCTCAGATATTTCACTAACAGCTTCTTTTAGGTTTCGAATTGTGGGGTCTCCCATAATTCAAATAAGATTTTATAATCAAAGACTTCTGCATCTACTATAATCATCTCTTATTCAAAAACAATTGTGTCTATATTCATTGTATATACATATTGAATAATTTTACCCAGAAAGTATTCTACCCATGAGGTATTCTCTCAGCAGACTAACTTCAGCCTAGTCTCTATTCATTATTATTCTGTCTGGATCCCTTTTAATATATTTTATCCTTCATCTTCTCTTAAAGTTTTAATTTCAAGGAAACCAGAAAATGTCACCTCAAAAATGTGCATCTTTGACATAAAAATTATTTTGAGCTGGAGGCAATTAAGAAGCAGCAAACACAGGGAAAGTTCTCTCTACCTTCCTCTTTTCTGCCTAAAGGCAAGGTATAAATTATTTGCTTACAGGATACAGACCCATATCAGCACAGAGATGGCACCAAGGAACCTGCAAAAAAAACATACTCCATTAGTATGGAGTATGGTTTACTTACATATTTACTTTCCCACAGTTTACAACACCTAATTCCCAGAGACAATCTTTAGATCGCTTAAGGCTATACTTCTCAAACTTCAACACAAGTAAAAATCACCCAAGGTCTCCATAACATGCAAGTTCCAATTCATAGGTTTAATTTAGGAGAAATGTATCAAGGTGTAAAAATACATCTTGATTGATGCCAATGCTGCTGGTCTGTGGACCACACTTTTAGTAGCAAGGTTTAGAAAGACCTTAGGGTGTTCTGTGACTTCAGAGTTGTCCATCTTCTTCAACCTAAGAAGATGATAATCTCTCCTTACCAACAGAGCTCCTATTTTTGTATTTTTTTATTATAAAATATATCCTCCCTTCTTTGAGTAAAGTCATAATTTTCGTCTCAGAAATCTAAAGCCAAGTTTATAGATCTTGTATTGAATAAATACAGAGTCAACTTGGACAAACTACATTAATTCAAGGATAGTCATTTCAGAATTTTCCCTTTAGTTTCTAAAAGACATTTTAAAGAATATTTGAGACAGCACATCTATCATTGTCTATATGACTAAGAATAATGATTTAAAGCTAGAACTCCATTAGAGCTCTGTAGCACCAATGGAGTTCAGTTGCCTTATTATAAGCAGCATTCGTGGTTCTCCTCACCAAGGCTAAAGATTTTTAATCCTGCCCCAGCCTCATTTACAAATCAGGTCAGGATTTCTGTTTAGCAAAAGTTAACCTGACATAAATTGTAACCCAAACCCTGTCATTTTTTTGCAACCTAGAGCCCTGCATGGTTCCATTTATTCTTTTTTTCTTTTTAATATTTATTTATTTATTTGGCTGCTCTGCGTCTTAGTTGCAGCACATGGGACCTTCGTTGCCATATGCAGGATCTTCATTATGGCATACACGATCTTTTAGTTGTGGCAGGTGGGATCTTTAGTTGTGGCATGCAGGACTTTTAACTGTGGCATGCGAACTCTTAGTTGCATGTGGGATCTAATTCCCTGACCAGGGACCGAACCTGGGGCCCCTGCATTGGGAGTGCAGACTCTTAGCCACTGGACCACCAGGGAAGTCTGGTCCCCTTTATTCCTGAGAACTTTACACCATTCCTGAGGCTTTTGAGGCCCAAGACGTTTTTAAAGAAATTTTTAAGGACTTTCTGTTTCTGAAATCCATAGGGTTTTTGTTAAACTATGGCTTTCCCATTAAAATTTTTAAAACGTATTTTAAAATGTCAACAATATTCATCATTTCAAAATAGCATAAGAGGGGTGGAGTCAAGATGGTGGACTAGGAGGACACGGAATTTGTGTCTCCGCAAAACTAGGGCACCTACCAGGCACCGGTGGGAGGCCACAGACACCTAAGGGGATGGGATGAACCCCCAGTGACTGGGTAGGACGTGGGGCATGGGGAGAGTGAAGGGGGAGGAGAAGCGGAGGTGGGACGGGACTGGTGCCCCTGAGGGGCATCTGGGGGAGGAGAAGGGATCTATGCCTGAAGGAGGAAATCAGGGGACCACTGGGAGGACAGAGGATCAAAAGGGAGTATGGCCAGTTTTCCTCTGCCCACTTGGACCCCCAGAAGCCTGCTGAGATCCTGGGCCTGATCCTGGGCCTCTGCCCACCGAGGCCCCCTCCAACCATATGGGTCCTGAGGGAGTGGGAGGGAGGGAAGGGGGAGAAAAAGTAAAGGCCTGACTTCTGGGACCGGCACCCCTGAGGGGTGGCTGGGGGAGAGGAGGAGCTCCTATAGCCCTGAGGGGTGGCTGGGGGAGAGGAGGAGTTCCTACACCCAGCAGGACATGGTTAGGGGTCCAGAGGGGATGGGGGCAACCCTGGGGGAGATGGTGCGGGGGGCACAGAGGAATGGAAGGGAACACGGCCAGCCCTTTCCCTGTCTACTTAGGCACCTGGGAGCCTGTTGGGCTCCTGGGACTAATCCTCTGCCCAGGAGCCTCCCTCCTGGCATGCAGAGCCCAAACCCGCCCCTACACCCCCATCCAGGACCCTACCTCTACACTCAGAGACCTCCTACAATAAGCTGGGCCTAAACTCCACCCACACACCCTCAGGCAGAGCCCTACCTCCAGACACCGGAACTCCACACTCCAGAGGCCCTCCTTTCCGAGGTGCTTCCTCTCCCCTTCCACGCAAGTCTTGAGCCTAGGCCCCACCCCACGATCAAATGTCACCCCCTCACAGGCCTAGGTTCTGCCCCCTAAAACCCCACCCCTGCCTAAGTTCCAAACCTGCCTAAACTCCACCCCCATAGCCAATACTTTTTTTTTTTCGTTTTTCCTCTTTTAGATTGGGGTTCTGTTTTACTTTGTTGATTCATTGTTGTTGATTCATTTATATTTTTATTTGTCCTAATAAATCTTTTATTTTTCTAATTTTATTTTATTCTTTACACTTTGTTATTGTTCTCTCCTTTTGGCTTGTTTCCCCCGCCCCCACCTTTTTTTTTTTTTTTTCTGTTGTGGTTTTATTTTACCTTGTTGCAGTTGTTTAAATTACATTTTTATATTTCCTAATATATTTTTTATCTTTCTATTTTATTTTGTTTTTTATTCTTTGACATTGTACTGCTCTTTTATTCTTTTTTTTTTTTTTTTTGCCGTGCGACACAGCTTGCAGGATCTTGGTTCCCAGGCCAGTGGTTGGGCCTGAGCTCCTGTGGTGGGAGCTCCAAGTCCAAACCGCTGGACTAATAGAGAACATCAAACGCCAGGGAATAGTAATTGGAGTTAGGCCTCCTGGAGGTCCTAATCTCAGCACCAAGACCTGGCTCTATCCAACTGCCTGCAAACTCCAGTGCTGGATGCCTCAGGCCAAACAACCAGTAACACAGGAATACAGCTCCACCCATCAAAAAATAAAAAATGAAATGACAAAATAATGTTACAGACAAACGAGCAACGTAAAAGCCTACAAGACCGAATAAATGAAGACAAAATAGGCAACCTTTCTGAAAAAGAATTCAGAGTAATGATAGTGAAAATGCTCCAAAATCTCAGAAACAGAATGGAGAAAATATAAGAAACATTTAACAAGGATCTAGAAGAACTAAAGAGCAAACAAACAGTGATGAACAACATGATAACTTAAATTAAGAATACTCTAGAAGGAATCAATAGCAGAATAACGGAGGGAGAACGGAGATGTGAGCTGAAAGATAAAATGGTGGAAATAACTGCCAGGGAGCAGAATAAAGAAAAAAGAATGAAAAGAATTGAGGACAGTCTCAGAGACTCTGGGACAACATTAAATGCACCAACATTTGAATTATACAGGTCCCAGATAAAGAAGAGAAAAAGAAAGGGTCTGAGAAAATATTTGAGGAGATTATAGTTGAAAATTTCCCTAACATGGTAAAGGAAATAGTCAATCAAGTCTAGAAAGTGCAGAGAGTTCCACAGAGGATAAACCCAAAGAGAAACACTCCAGGACATATATTAATCAAACTATCAAAAATTAAATACAAAGAAAAAATATTAAAAACAGCAAGGGAAAAGCAACAAATAACATACAAGGGAATCCCCATAAGGTTAACAGCTGATCTTTCAGCTGAAACTCTGCAAGCCAGAAGGGAGTGGCATACTTAAACTGATGAAGGGAAAAAAACTACAACCAAGATTACCCTACACAGCAAGGATCTCATTCAGATTCGACAGAGATTTTAAAAACTTTACAGACAAGCAAAAGTTAAGAGAATTCAACACCACCAAAACAGCTTTACAACAAATGCTAAAGGAACTTCTCTAGGCAGGAAACATGAGAAAGAAAAGACCTACAAAACATAACACAAAAACCCAAAGCAATTAAGAAAATGGTAATCGGAACATACATATTGATGATTACCTTAGGTGTAAATGGATTAAATGTTCACACCAAAAGACATAGATTGGGTGAATGGACACAAAAACAAGACCTGTATATATGCTGTCTACACAAGACCCATATCAGACCTAGGGACACTTACAGACTGAAAGTGAGGGGATGGTAAAAGATATTCCATGCAAATGGAAATCAAAAGAAAGCTGAAGTAGCAATTCTCATATCAGACAAAATATACTTTGAAACAAAGACTATTAGAAGAGACAAAGAAGGACACGACATAATGATCACAGGATCAATCCAAGAAGATATAACAACTGTAAATATTTATGCACCCAACATAGCAGCACCTCAATACATAAGGCAAATGCTAACAGCCATAAAAGGGGAAATTGACAGTAACACAATCACAGTAGGGGACTTTAACACCCCGCTTTCACCAATGGACAGATCATCCAAAATGAAAATAAATAAGGAAACACAAGCTTTAAATAGATACATTAAACAAGATGGAATTAATTGATATTTATAGGACATTCCATCCAAAACAACAGAATACACTTTCATCCCAAGTGCTCATGGAATACTCTCCAAAATAGACCATATCTTGGGTGACAAATCAAGCCTTGGTAAATTGAAGAAAACTGAAATCGTATCAAGGATCTTTTCCGACCACAACACTATGAGGCTAGATATCAATTACAAGAAAAAGAACTGTGAAAAATACAAACACATGGGGGATAAACAATACTAAATAACCAAGAGGTCACTGAAGAAATCAAAGAGATATCAAAAAATACCTAGAAACAAATGGCAATGAAAAAATGACAATGCAAAACCTATGGGATGCAGCAAAAACAGTTCTAAGAGGGAAGTATACACCACAACAATCCTACCTCATGAAACAAGAAAAATCTCAAATAAACCTTACACCTAAAGCAATTAGAGAATGAAGAACAAAAAACCCCTCAAAGTTAGAGGAAGGAGAGAAATCATAAAGATCAGATCAGAAATAAATGAAAAAGAAATGAAGGAAACAATAGCAAAGATCAATAAAACTAAAAGCTGGTTCTTTGAGAAAATAAAATTGTTAAACCATTAGCCAGACGAATCAAGAAAAAAAAAGAGAAGCCTCAAATCAACAGAACTAGAAATGAAAAAGGAGATGTGGCAACTGACACTGCAGAAATACAAAAGATCATGAGAGATTACTATAAGCAACTCTGTCAATAAAATGGACAACCTGGAAGAAATGGACAAATTTTTATAAAAGCACAACGTTCGGAGACTGAACCAGGAGCAATTAGAAAATATAAACAGACCAACCACAAGCACTGAAATTGAAACCTTGATTAAAAATCTTCCAACAAACAAAAGCCCAGGACCAGATGGCTTCACAGGCGAATTCTATCAAACATTTAGAGAAGAGCTAACACCTATCCTTCTCAAACTTTTCCAAAATGTAGGAGAGGGAGGAACACTCCCAAACTCATTCTGTGAGGCCACCATCACTCTCATACCAAAACCAGACAAAGGTGTCAACAAAAAAGAAAACTACAGGCCAATATCATTGATGAACATAGATGCAAAAATCCTCAACAAAATACTAGCAAACAGAATCCAACAGCACATTAAAAGGATCATACACCAAGATCAAGTGGGGTTTTTCCCAGCAATGCAAGGATTCTTCAATATACACAAATCAGTCAATGTGATACACCATATTAAAAAACTGAAGGATAAAAACTATATGATAATTGCACTAGATGCAGAAGAAGCTTTTGACAAAATTCAACACCCATTTATGATGAAAACCCTCCAGAATGTAGGTGTAGAGGGAACTAGCCTCAACATAATAAAGGGCATAAATGATAAACCCATAGCCAACATCATCCTCAATGCTGAAAAACTGAAACCATTTCCTCTAAGATCAGGAGCAAGACAAGGTTGCCCACTCTCTCACCTATTTTTCAACATAGTTTTGAAAGTTTTAGTCACAGCAATCAGAGAAGAAAAAGAAATCCAAATTGGAAAAGAAGAAGTAAAACTCACTGTTTGCAGATGACATGATACTATACATAAAGAATTCCAAAGATGCTACCAGAAAACTACTAGAGCTAATCAATGAATCTGGCAGACTAGCAGGATACAAAATTAGTGTACAGAAATCTCTTGCATTCCTATACACTAATGATGAAAAATCTGAAAGAGAAATTAAGGAAACACTCCCATTTACCACTGCAACAAAAATAATAAAATACCCAGGAGAAAGCCTACCTAAGGAGACAAAAAACCTGTATGCAGAAGACTATAAGACCCTGATGAAAGAAATTAAATATGATACAAACAGATGGAGAGATATACCATGTTCTTGGATTGGAAGAACCAACATTGGGAAAATGACTATACTACCCAAAGCACTCTACAGATTCAGTGCAATCCCTATCAAACTACCAATGGCATTTTTTGCAGCACTAGAACAAAAAATTTCACAATCTGTATGAAAACACAAAAGATCCCAAATAGCCAAAGCAATCTTGAGAAAGAAAAACAGAGCTGGAGGAATCGGGTTCCCTGACTTCAGACTATACTACAAAGCTACAGTAATCAAGACAGTATGGTACTGGCACAAAAACAGAAATATAGACCAATGGAACACGATAGAAAGCCCAAAGATAAACCCATGCACATATCGTCACCTTATCTTTGATAAAGGAGGCAAGAATATACAATGGAGAAAAGACAGCATCTCCAATAAGTGATGCTGGAAAAACTGGACAGCTACATGTAAAAGAATGAAATTAGAACACTTCCTAACACCAGACACCAAAATAAACTCAAAATGTATTAAAGACCTAATTGTAAGGGTAGACAGTATAAAACTCTTAGAGGAAAACATAGAACACTCCATGACATAAACCACAGCAAGATCCTTTTTGACCCACCTCCTAGGGAAATGGAAATAAAAACAAAAATAAACAAATGGGACCTAATGAAACTTAAAAGCTTTTGCAAAGTAAAGGAAACTACAAACAAGATGGAAAGACAACCTGCAGAATGGGAGAAAATGTTTGCAAATGAAGAAACTGACAGAGGATTAATCTCCAAAATATTCAAGCTCATGCAGCTCAATATCAAAAAATCAAACCCAATATGAAAATGGGCAGAAGAACTAAATAGACATTTCTCCAAAGAAGAAATGCAGATTACCAACAAACACATGAAAGGATGCTCAACATCACTAATCACTAGAGAAATGCAAATCAAAATTACAATGAGGTATCACCTCACACCAGTCAGAATGGCCATCTCAAAAAATCTTCAAACAATAAATGCTGGAGAGGGTGTGGAGAAGAGAGAACCCTCTTGCACTATTGGTGGGAATATAATTAGATACAGCCAGTATGGAGAATAGTATGGAGGTTCCTTAGAAAATGAAAAATAGAACTACCATATGACCCAGCAATCCCAGTACTGGGCATATACCCTGAGAAAACCATAATTCAGAAAGAGTCATGTACCACAATGTTCATTGCAGCTCTATTTACAATAGCCAGGACATGGAAGCAACCTAAGTGTCCATCGACAGATGAATGGATAAAGAAGATGTGGCACATATATACAATAGAATATTATTCAGCCATAAAAAGAAACGAAACTGTGTTATTTGTAGTGAGGTGAATGGACCTAGAGTCTGCCATACAGAGTGAAGTAAGTCAGAAAGAGAAAAACAAATACCGTATGCTAACACGTATATGTGGAATCTAAAAAATAAATGGTTCTAATGAACCTAGGGGCAGGACAGGAATAAAGATGCAGATGTAGAGAATGGACTTGACGACGCTGGGATGGGGAAGGGTAAGCTGGGACTTAGTGAGACAGTAGCATTGATATATGCACACTACCAAATGTAAATACATAGCTAGTAAGAAGCAGCTGCATAGCACAGGGAAATTAGCTCGGTACTTTGTGACCACCTAGAGGGGTGGGATAGGGAGGGTGGGAAGGAGATGCAAGAGGGAGGGGATATGGGGATATATGTATGCATATAGCTGATTCATTTTGTTATATAGCAGAAACTAACACAACATTTTAAAGCAATAATACTCCAATAAAGATGTTAAAAAACAATAGCATATGATTTAAGACAATGCTTTTTTCCTTAAGAACTGGGAATGGTCTGAGATGTTACCTGCAAGCTAGCAAATTAACCTGCCACAGTTTAATGCAAGCTGGAAGAAGAAACAACAGTCCTGGTTCAGAGACAAAAGACTTAGTTACTTGTGGCACATGAAGTATGAGCTCCCTGTTTGCATTACTTCGTCCTTCCACGGGAGGATGAGAAATGAGAAATGGTCCTGGTGGGTGCTGCACATAGTAGATTTGTGTCACAGCTGAGGATCCCCAAGCTTACAACACACTCAACCTAAGAAGAAGACTGGGAGCAACTGTACTCCATCTTTGCCCCAGAGCAAGACATTGTCTTTAGTATCCTGAAAAGCAAATAAATTTTCTCTGTCCCAAAGGAAAAAGCTATCTTTATAGTCGAAAGCTATTTGCTACATAAACATCTTTAAACAGATTTTCTGGAACAAATATTGTCAAGAGATGTGCAGAAATGCAAGAGAATTATCTATCAACATTGCCCAGGTCTCAGCCATTAACAGTCAGCAACACATCTGTAAAACCAGCCCTGCTACACAAAAAAAGACATTGCAAGTCACTAAATTCAAGAAGTTGCTTGATGCTCATTTTTATTTTATTATTATTATTATTGTGGTACGCGGGGCTCTCACTGTTGTGGCCTCTCCCATTGCGGAGCACAGTCTCCGGACGCGCAGGCTCAGCGGCCATGGCTCACGGGCCCAGCCGCTCCGCGGCATGTGGGATCTTCCCGGACCGGGGCACGAACCCGTGTCCCCTGCATAGGCAGGCGGACTCTCAACCACTGCGCCACCAGGGAAGCCCCTTGATGCTCATTTTTAAAACACCATTGGAGAATAAACCCATTCACTGTAGCCATGCCAAACGTTTCAGTCTCTGCTTAAAATTCACTGCCCCAAATTCCATGACTTTTATTTTCTTTTAATGTATTTTTTCTCACAATATCTGATTATTTGTTTAAATGTAACTTTTCATCTAAAACTAACACATCTGCCATTCCCAGTCTAATGCACAGAGAAGTAGAAGTCTCAGTCCACATACAGGCTGCTATCCAAGAGAGAAGGAAAGAAAGCTGCTGAGCTGCATGTGCCCAGTTTTGTCCTCCAAAAAACACCAATCTCATGTGTTCATTTCTTTTTCCTGAGGTGGAATGAGGTATAGAGAGAAGAGAAAAGAATTTAGGGAAAATTTTTCTTTATGGCAACTGTCAGTAGAGAATGACAATGAATAGTAATTTATAGAAAACAATTTCTAGAATTTAAAGAAAGAATTTATAGAAGAATTACAAATAAATAAGTGTATATAAAGATATTGAACTTCATATTTTAATTATCTAGCTTGTTTCTCTAAATGTCTGTGAAAATGTATGTGCCTGTCAGTATGAAAGAAAATGTTTTTTCCTCAACATTGCCAATGTAGGTATTATCAAACAATGTTTTATAGGTAGACAAAGTAGAAAACTTTTTTAGAGCTACAAATATAATAATTACCTACAAAGGTTGTTAAATAATAAAGGCATTTATGATCTAATATAACAAGAAGGTCAAAACCAGGGCAGTTCTAGAATTGGTTCATCGCTTAAATGGCTACTGTCTCTCTCAATATATGTGGCCTGCCATCTTCAGTGCATTGTTTTTTGTTTTTAGTACCATTTGTTTCTGTTCTTAGCATCTTTTTGAGGTAAGTCTGCTATTTTCTTACTACTTAGATAGAAACAAGAATTTTCATCTGATCCTGTGAAATTTAAATTGTTCTATGACCTTGTGAATGTCCAATTTTTATAAAAGATCCATGTGTACTTGAGAATTGTATGTATCTATGCATTTGTCTATTAATTGGTCACTTTAATTGTTCAAATCTCATATATTATTTCTATAACTTTTCATAACTGAGTGATCTATTTCACCCTTCTAGGACGATGTAGATTGGTTTTATATATTTTGAGACCAATTTATAGGGTGCATCAAGTTTAAAATTGTTGTCTATTACTGGTGAGACATTTTTTTGTATGATATCAATATACCTATCCCATGTTTCATTTGCTTGGCATTTGCCTGACTTTTTTTTTTTTTTTGTCTTTTTTATACTGTCTTGTATAAAAGATTTTATTTTATACAAGGTATTTGTTTTTATATTTTAGATATTTATTTTATGTATTTTTCTTTGAGATTTTTTTCATTTTATTTTAGTTATTTTAAGATATTTTTCCTAAAAATGTCTTATTTTAGATAGATTTTAGATATTTTTATTTTAGATGTTTTATATTACATAGTTTTTCTAAAAAGAGCATATAGGTGTATTTTTAATCCAATCTGACAAACTTTGTTAACTAGGAAATTCAATCTACTTAAATTTATTTTAATTATTGCAATGTTTTGACTTAATTTTAACATAGTATTCTCTACTTTATATTTTTCCATATTTTTCTTTATTCCTTTTAATATTCTCTGAATTGATTTCTTTTCCTCATTTCAATTTCTTTCCTCTGCTGATTTGGAGGCAACATATTTTAGTACTATTCTATTCTTTTATTGGATTCCTTAAAATTTTTCATGCATACTTACCATAAGAGAGTCCCAAACTGATCATGCTGCTGCCATTTATCTGAGAAATACGGAGACACTAGACAACTCTATTTCTAATCACTTCACTCATTTTTCTCACTTCACACTACATTTATTGCAGCTCTATCTTCAATTATTACTTTTAACCGATAGATTAGACATTATTCTTTGTTACAGTGATAATGAGTTTATATTTACTCACAATTATAGTCATTTCTTTGATCATTCATCCTAGTCTTTCTTCCAACTGAAGTATATAACTTCAAAGCTCATTTTTTGAGGATCATCAGTCATTTTATGAATTTTTAAAATTTTCTTTGAAAAATATTTTTATTTTCCTTAATTTTGAATAATAATTTAGCTGAAGGGTCAGCTGAAATGTCTGAAGTGTCACAATAACCTATGTAGCCATAGACTTCTTTTTATTAATTCTACTTTATATGCTTACTATTTATTAGAAATTTCAATTGTTTCATCAGTTTTGGAAAATTTTTAACTAATGGCATTATCTAATGGCATTAGCTGTGAATAGTCTTTTTAAATTTTATGTCGCAGTCTCTTTTTAAATATCCATGCTTTATCAGAAGATATATCCCTTCAATTAAATGAAAAAAAATACCTGCTATATCTTACTTTCAATTTTATCACCATTTTAATCTTATGCAATAATTAACTGATATGTATAACTGACATTTATTGAGTCTACTGTGCCAGCCATTTTTCTCCAGGAATTTATCTTTTATCATAAATTCTTGATTGCTTTCAAAAGTAAATATTTATTAAGAATCAATTATAACTCAGGCACTGTATTACTCAGTGTTCTCCAGAAAAACAGAACCAATAGAATGTGTGTGTGTGTTTGTATATATATATATATGTAAATATAAATATCTTACATTTATGATATCATGTATATATATTATTTATATATGTGTATATATATACACACATATATATATGTGTGTGTGTGTATATATATATATATAAAGAGTTGACTCATGTCATTATGGCAGCTGGCACGTTCAAAATTTTCAGGGTGGACTGGAAAGCTGGAGACAAAGGAAAGCCAAGCCTGCAGGTCCAGTCTGAACACTGACACGTTGGAGACATAGGAGAGCCAGTGTTTCAGTTTCAGTCTGAAGTCCATCTGGTGCAAAACCAGAAAGAGTCAATGATGCAGATGAAGTCGAAAAGCAGTCTGATGAATTCTCGCTTGCTCAGGTGAGGCCAGTCTTCCTGTTCTATTCAGACCTTCAACTGATTGCATGAGGCCCACTCACACTATGGAAGGCAATATGTTTTGTCAAAGTCCACTGATTTAAATGTTAATCTCATCCAAAAACACCCTCATAGAAATATCTAGACTAATGTTTGGCCAAATATCTGGGCTCAGCCACTTGGCACATAATATTAACCATCACAATCACCATGCACACAGAAAGAAAAGAAATATCCTTGTGCACATGTTGTTTATATCCTAATGGAGAAGGTGAAGAAATAAATAGAAAATACTAGCAAATTCAGCAAATGTTATGATGATGAGATGCATAAGATTGGTATATGTCTTGATTACATTTCAAGTAAAATACTTGATAAATTTTACTCCCTAAAATCATTAATATGTACCATTAAGGTTGGAAACATGCTAAAGATGGCTAGGATAAGTTAATGTTGCAGGTTGGTTGGGTTTTACAGAAACAGACCCGGAGATAGAGTTTGGGTTACAATATGTACCATATATTAAGGATCAACAACAATGAAAGTAAGGTGGAAAAAGCAGGATAGGCCTGTGATAGAATTTTAACTATAAAGGCCCAGCAAAGCTTCAGCCAATCCAATGTGACACACTAAAGCAAATGTTGCCTTTCAGACTTATTCTGTGTTAGACTGAAATGACAAGCCCTTTTTAGCCCCACCTTGCTCAGTCAACAGGTTCAGGCCATCTTGGGAAGGGTGTGACATTGGGTGAAGTGGCCCTCTACTGCTGAAACAGATAATCAAGAAACTGACTGCTGGAGGCTGTCTGCTGACCACACTCCCTGCAGTTGCACAGCAGATTCTTCCCTGATGGGGATCTGTATGTCACCTTTCTGTGTCTATCTCACTTCATGCTTGGTTTCCCAATCAAGTGACAAAAACAAGTCCATACTCTGGAATAATCTGACCATTTCTTATGTATTGTAAACAGTTATAGGTGCCACTATTCGGAGGAAAATCAACACTCTGATAAGCATATAAAGAAGAGCCATCGATACGGAGAGTGGCTTGTGTTACCATTTGGCATTTTTCAGCTGTAGTTACTGAAACACATAATTTAATTCAAATTATCTTAAACCATAACCAAATATATTCATTCACATAACAGAACATCTAGAGGTAAATTGGGTTTCAGGATTGGTTAAGATGTGTCATTTATTTATGGCTTCAAGGATAAAACTTTTTCATAACTGCTTTTTTTAAAAAAAATTTGGGGTCCTCCATGTCTGCATCATTCTAAGCCTCATTCTCATGATCAATGAATAGCTGTCACTAGCAATTGGGGATATATATTTCTAACATATAGCACTTTATGTCTAATTGTCCACAGTTTGATCCCATAAATTTCTTTAACTACAGTAGATGAACTTACCAGGATCATGCCTACTTTTAGTACTAAGACTAATTCAGTAAACACATATATTTTGGGAGGGAAATAATTTATGCTAGAGATTCCACTATAGTGTCCTCTCTAATTTGAGATATTTTTTCTTATTAATGGTGATTGAGGAAACATCTAACAGGAATTAAAGTACATGAATCCTAACTTTGGAAGGAAGCAGAGACTGACATCTAAGGTAGGGAAACTTCCAGATCTAAGATTATATGATTATATGCTATTTTTGCTGTTGTTGTTCAGTTGAGACCTCTTTTTTTTTAAAGTGTAGGTAAGTAGAGGAAGATATGTGACTACTGATGTGAACACACCTGTTAAGTTAGCTGTCTATTACTCATAGAGATCTTTCCCTTAGTTTATATAACCTCTGATATAAAATTTTTCTTCTCCCAAAGTGATTCATTGTGTTTACAAAAACTCACTTTCATCTCAAAATTCAATAAACCTTTGATGGCTTGTTAATTGGACAGAATTACCTAATCATTTGTTTTGATACACACAGCTTGGTTATTTGTAATAGGTATTTTATTTTAGTATTCATAGATCAACTCTTGGAGACTTATCAAATAACATCTAAACTTGAATACTTTTACTGTGACTGAAATTTGGTGCTCATAATTATTAAATTGTGCTAAGTTGAGCAAAAATACATATAAACAAATTCACATTTAGTTGGATCAAATTATTTTTCTCTGTAAGGCTATTTATGTTATTTCAGTTATTTGATAAGGCCAAATCCTTCATAGGAAAAGAAGTAAGCTTGCCCTTATTCAAACTAACAAAGAGAAAAGATAAAACTACAAAGAAAACCAGCAGATGGAAGACCATGACCAAATCTCATCTAACATTTCCAAGGCTAATTCTTTTCCTGTAAAACCTTTCTAAAGAAAAGTGATGCACAGTTATGCAGCTTCTATTAAAAGTATTATGGCCTAGATTTCACCCTTCGTTTTTTTATCATTTCAAATTCAACAGATCACTAACTTCTCGTTTTCACAGAAGGTATAGTTAGTGAAAAAGCAAAACTTCTTATTATACTGTCAAGAATAATATAATTCATGGTTGAGATTTTTAAGAAGACCAGTTTAATTTTTAAATGTATTATTGTTGTTAACTAGAATGATAAAGTCCAGTTACCTGTAATGATGCTCAACGTTAATGTTTTCCTTTTGTTTCTAGTTACAAGTGAGATTTGCCTTGTTGTGCTGCCAAAATGCTACTCTGATGAAGCTCACTATTGTTAGCACCTAATTCAACCCTTGCTTGCATAAGAAACCCTTACTGATTTAACTTCCAAAGCTGATTATCATACATTTAAAAATGAATAGAGGAGGGCTAGGTCAACATAAATGAAAATATTTTATTTAATAGCACACTATTGCTTAGTACTGATTTGTTACAGATGTGTAAAGTATCATTTTGAGACAGGAAGGAAGGGGGCAGGGCACAACAATTAAAAGAATGACACAACCATTAAGAAGAACAGGACACCACAAAAACCGGTTAGAACCTGCTAGGCCCAAGATGGTGGAAGATTCGACTTCCAGTAGACCCTGAGACTCATTATACACTCATTGTAATGTATTAGCATGCTAAATGGCACACCCACAGGTGCCATGACAGTTCCGAGGCTGACCATAAAAGGACAAATGTGGTTGATGCCGGAATTCCTGGAAATCCCCTTCTCCAAGACAATTAGAATATTCCTCCCACTCGTTAGTCTATGAAATTACCCAGCCCATAAAAACTAACCACCCCACACCTCACCTTGGCCATTCTCACTTCCCAACATGACCCCAAGCCCTGGGACCACCTCTCTCACCTTCTGAGACAGCCCACACTCTGTCTATGGAACGTGTATCTCTCTAAATAAACCTGCTTTCACTTTACTATGGCTCGCTCTTGAACTCTTTCCCGTGTGGAGCCAAGGACACTCACTTGGCGGCTTGTCCCAGGGACTCACCTAGATCTGGAACATGACCATCCTCTCATACCCCATTTTTCCTATAGCAGACTAATACCCCCAATTTCATCTGTCCCCAGTATAGTTTCTGCATAGCAGATAATGCTTTATATAAGCATGTATACACACATACAAATACATAGATGTATACATGTATATGTGTGTATATATACGTATATGTGTGTATATATATATTATTATTATTATGCAATTTTGATCAAACTATGCAATGGCTCTCCATTGTCTTAGGATGAAGTAATAATTCTGATAATTCTTTACCATGGCTTACAGTGCCTTGATAAAGACACTGCCTCTTTGCTCTAACTCATTTTCCTCTAACTCCATTTTAAGTAGTTACCTAATTATTTTCTTCTCACTACACTGCAATTACAGTGGTCTTTTATTAAATACACTTACCAAGTTTTTAGCCATCTCTGTGTTTTTATACATATGTCTTAATACCTCACTTGACTCATCTTTTGGATATTAGATTGAATATCTCTTCCTAGAGAGACTATCCATAGAACATCTTTCATCCAATTTTTTTTCCTTCTTTCTGGTCTTTCTATATTTTGCCTTTGAAATGATTATAGGTATTTCATAGTTATATGTTTTTGTGTGTGTGTATGTGTGTGTGTTTGCACATGCACACATATCTCCCCTTATAGATACAATGTTGTCTATAGTTCTTACATATATATTATATGAGGGAAAGGATTCTGACTGCCTTTCTTTCACTTAATAGGATCTGGGGTAGGATCAGTGGAAGATGAAAAATTCTCAATGTCATGAAAACAAGAGTTGGAACAGTGTCTCCTTGGCATCTGAGTGCCACTTTTTCCTTTCAAACTTTTTTTGGGACTGATAACGTAGACAATGAGGTTTACACTCACTACTGCTGTAGCCAAAATGATTTTCACTCCAGAAATAGTGGATTTCACTATTAATTCACAGGAGACAATGTCATCTCAGTGTAACCCTTGCTGTCCCTCAGTGGTCCATCCAATGTTTCCTTCTCCATCCTATTGACATAAAAGTACTTTGGCAACTTTTTTAAGACTATAAAACAGATCTTCAAAAAATGTGTCTGGGATTGGTACATAAAAGGCCATGTCAGTGAATTTCTCATTTGCCTGAAGACTTGGCAGTGTCTTTGAATGCAGGAATAATATTCTGGGTAGCACAACAAACATCAAATCACAGTCTGCCAGAATGGCCATCCACTTTCTTTTGGATAGTAGTTGTACATACACTATGGTCATGATGGTGAAGTTGCTTGGATATTCTTGTCTAAAGGAAATGAAAAGTTGTTGGTGTGGGAAATATTGTTGACAATCTTGAAAGAGTAAGATACTTTCATGGTTCACTTCCAACACAAACATGGAAATAGCAACAAAATGGGAACAGATAATGACATTTTTATTCCATGCTGTAAGTGATCTTAAACTTTTCTGAGGCTGAAGATACCTATGAACTCCACATCATATTTAGAACTGTACCACTCCATTCAGGCTAGTAGAATTGCACTCCTGGAAAATAGAAATGGGCTTCCCACTGATCACAAACTTCCTATTCTCAGTAAGGATGGCGCACTGAGCATACCACAAGAATAAATTATGTAGATGAGGATAGTGAAGGAGGTGGTAATTGTTAGAATAGCTTCTGTGCTGGTATTGAAAATAGTCCTAGTGACCAGTTGTCCAAGGCTGCCAAATCTTTTTCTCTAATTTTCTTCATCATGCTTCAAGAATGTGGCACTGAACAAGAAGGTATGACTATTTCATGAAATTTCAAGGGACAGTATGTTTACTTTCCAGACTCCCTTTCTCTTTAGAGAAATTTTGTAAGCTTAGAGACCAGGTCTTTCCAGAAGAAGTATTTGCTAATAAATGATACAAATGTAAATATACACAACTGAGTTCAACCTTCCCACAGTGATATTTGGGAAGTCAATGGCTGAAGCAGTAACATATATCAAGTAGCATGTGCCAAGTCACTCAAAAATTCCATATAGAAATTCTTTTACTTTTATTTAAATAATTCAATATATATCCCTTAAAACAACTAAAATCTACATGATTTTTATTATCAAATGATTCTGAATGCAAACTTCTTACATGACACACCTGCTTTGGGGATATACATATTATATCGCATGGTTAAGAAACAATAGAAAACATATTCTCTCCTTATATTTTCAAAAAAAACCTGAAACTGTAGGTTTGTCTTTGGATTGTCTGATATTATAATTTTTAGGGAGGGGAGAGGTTTTCTAAATGGGAAGGTTATTTTTATCTTGTAGGAATGTAAAATATCATTATAGAAAAATCATGAGATTAAAATGCCACAAGGAAGGATGCAGAGTGTCAGGTATAGAGGATAGCTTGGTGGGGAGGGGGATTCCCTTCTCATTTAATGTAGCTGCTTTCCCCTACTAATAAATAGTGATCTGTATGATTGTTAAATGATCTTGTAAGAGTTATTTTGCAATCTGCAAAGGAAAGTGATAGGTGACTGCAATTAACTTTAGACTTGTTTTTCATTTAGACTTTTTTAAGAATAGAGTAAGAAGAAGAGAACTTTGTTAAAAATGGAAGTAACAGTGGCTCTTAATTAATTTCATAAAATGATATTTAATAAAATGTAGTCAAAGTTGCAGCCACTTTTTGAAAAAACATAGCCAATAATTTCTCAGGGTATAATGGTTCACTAATGTACACATGTAATATAAAAGCTTTCAGCCTTAGGCAAGAATAAGACAATACCTCATTCAATTTGCTTAGTAACAAAAATTAGTTGAACCATGTATGGTTAGCTTATCATCACTGACTGGAATTCAATTTCTGCATGTCTATTTATACCAACAAAAGCCATTATAAAAACAGGGATGTGATTATGTGATAAAGGTAGACTTTAGGAAATGATTTCAAAGAGGTCTATGAAACATATTCTTTCCTAGCAAGATTATATCATTAAAATAAGGCCTAACATGTACACAAAATTAGAATGTTGTTTTTTTTAAAAAAAATACTTCAACATTTTTAAAATTTACACAACATAACAAACAATGGTAAAGATTATTTTGTGATGAATAATAAACAAATTTCCTCAGGGTGGTGGAGACAGTGGACATCAGTAAATTCTGTAAATTTTATGAGTTTATACGCAATGAAAAAAATCTTATTTTTTTGTGCATTGAGTAATGTGTATATATTTGTATAACCACATAACTCAAAGTGTTAAAAGGAAAATCCTCCTTGGAAAACTTTCTGGCAATCATAGTTACTAGATATCACTCACTTCTTAGCCAAAGGAGTCTTCCTGGTCTTATTTGTGTTGCTTTCTACCTATCTGTACAGACTGTTTCATTCTTCCCATTATTACTCAAGCCAAGGCCATCATATCTTGTTTTACTAAAGCTGCCTAACACCTGATCTTGTTGACCCATAATTCATAAACCTGGAATTACATTACATTTACACTAATGCAAATCTGAGCATGTGTGCACCTCATAAAGATCTCCAGTCCCTCCCCATTGCCCTAAGGTCATATCCAAATGTCTTAACAAGGCCTATTTGACCTGGCCTCTGATAACCTCTAAAGCTTTACCACATGGCCCTTTCCTCTTGTAACATAACACTTAGAGCTCCTTATGTTTTCCCAATAGCCCTTGGCCTCTGATCTATAGTACTGGAAGGCACTCTTCCTCCTGGCTAGAATTCTCTGCTAATTCTTCCCCTAAGTACTGTTCAGATGTCAGCTATCAATTTAGGTACTCCTTTCTCTAGGAAGAGACCTCATCCACAAAGCTCTGGTGAGGTGCTCAGTCTGTGTTCTTCTACAGCATGAATATATGTCTGTTTGTTAGATGTCTGAGTCCTTCTCAGTGTGTGAACTGCTTGGAGGCAGGCATTAGAACTTCTTTCCTCTCCTATCTCCACTACAAAGAGTAGTGCCTGGAATATAGTTCAGTGAATAGTTATGGATTAATGAGTTCTGAAAGCCTTTAATAGGTTGAGTTACATGTGTATTTACATTACTATTATAATATACATGTCAATATTAGTATTTACTTATAGATGTTTAAAAAATATATAGATATTAGATATTTAATCAAGTTTCTACATAGTACTTTAAAAAGCCATATTTAGTAACTCTCATTTGTATGTTTTATTTCTATGTATTTGCATCTGTCTCAAGAAATCTAAATTGATTATTTGGCTATAAAATCAAATAATGATAATGTGGCACTCATCTGCTTGAGTGATTATTAAAATATCTCCAGTGAAAATGTCAGGAAATATCAAAGAAGAAAGAGAAGGGAACAGAAATCAACACTTTTTCAGTTTGTCAGTTTAAGCTTCTTAATGAAAAGAGAAAGTAGAGAAAAGAAGTAGAAAATATTAATTGATTTTAGAAAGTATTAATCAAACATTTAAATCCAAGATAGAAGAGAGCCAAACACATTTAAATAATCTAGGTCACATGACAGCCATGCTATATTAATACAAAATTTACTAACTTACTTAGTGAACTCCTTGTAGTTAACTGGAATAATTGATGATGGTCTGGGTTAATAACAAGATCTGAAAAGGAATAAAGAAAACTGTGATACTTATTTTAAAGTATACAGAAAGCACTTTTACTTGTTACTTTAAAATAACATTTTTATAATAAGCTCTTACATTTAAATAGCACTTTATAATTTAGCAAATAAACTTTTGTATCCATTATCCAAAAGGACAGATAGGAAAGCTGTGAATATTTGTGCATACTTAGAATAATTTAATCCATCATTGCCTACATAAGCAAAATAGATTTTTGAGATAGAAATTATGTTTTAATGTTCATTTAATACACAGATATTTTAATGAGTAGGTAGAAACCATCTCTTTTTTTTTTCACCCTCACTTAGTTTCATAAACTGCTCTTTGAATATCGTCTGAATGTATTTACACCATGGAATCTCTTTGTAACAACTATTATACTGTTTCAAACACAGGACAAACATATTCATCCAAAATATTTTACTACTATTAAAATTACTTTTGATACACTTGCTTAAACCTTTGGATGATTTAAACATAAATGAATCACTACAGATAGATAACATTTCTAAGGTGTCATGAATTTTAATATTTATAAAAAGATGTGGAGTTAACATAAATAAATTTTAAAAAGCATGAGAATAAAATCAATGTTGTTAGTTTCCTTGACTAATAAGACCATTGAAAATCAAAAGTGCGTAAATGTAAAAAATTTATAAAAAATTTATAAAAATACTTTGAGTTGATTTACATTATCTAAACTGAAGAATTAGTTGGAAGGGTTAAAACTCTGATGAAAACCATGTGAAATGATAAATACAAATGAGAGACTTAATGAGAGAATTTCATTCTTGGCAATCCTAAAGAAGTATTTAGTATTTTATTAATAAGTTTCAGTTTCTGGAACAAAGCTTTTTTCTGGATCTAAAACTATAATATCCACAGGTACAATTAACTGAAACATTTCATTTACAATAATTTAGTGACACAGCTGGAAAGAGCTCAATGTTAGATGTCAAGTACTGTGGTAAGCTTACTACTTTATAATAATTTGTAAAACTAATTTTAATATTTTATTTATAATAAAATGTAACAATTAAATAATGGCATTAAATATATAATGATATATTTATTTTTTCAATTAAAGGTATTGTATTACCTTTGATTTCACTTTTCTTTTAATCCCTTCCTCCTATCTATCACTAAGTACTCTCAAGTGTGGTCTTTTCCAAACCATTAACTGCAATTCATTTCTGTTATTTCCAATATTCCTTCTTTAAAGCAATTCCCACTCTAAAAACAGCTCTCCCTTTGTCTGTACAATAATTTTACAATTGTTCACCTCAATGACACTACTCTTCCACTGTAATCCATACTCTACAGAGCACACTTTCTCTTCATTAGAAAATGTATGTCAGATCTTCTCTCTCTCATAAATAACAGATTGCATTAGTTCTCTCACTACACTTAATATTTTTTAAACCCCTTATCACAATTTACAAAACCTTACATAATTTTTGTAAAAAAATAACTTTTAATGTTTCCTCTTATAAGCTTTTAAATTTTTTCCAACATATTTTTGAACATATAATTATCAGAAGTGGAATAATGTTTTCTGCAATCAATAAAGAAGCCTATATGAGGTCAGAATAATCTAAAGAATCTAAAGGAAACCAGAGGAAGCATAAAATGTAATAGTATAGAACTTCAGATTAGACATCAAACATGTTTCCAATAAACTCTGACACTGGTTGCTTTTTAAAAAAAAATAATTTATGCTGTCTTAATCTAAATGCCTTTATCCTTAAAATATCAATAGCAATAGATCTTACTTAAAAGTGTGGCTATAACAATGACCTAAAAACATAGGTGTGGGCTTCCCTGGTGGCGCAGTGGTTGAGAGTCTGCCTGCCGATGCAGCGGACACGGGTTCGTGCCCTGGTCCGGGAAGATCCCACATGCCGCGGAGCGGCTGCACCCGTGAGCCATGGCCGCTGAGCCTGCGTGTCCGGAGCCTGTGCTCCGCAACGGGAGAAGACACAATAGTAAGAGGCCTGCGTACCACAAAAAACAAAAAACAAAAAAAAAACCCATAGGTGTAAAAAGGTTATACCTCAAGTAATTAGTAATCTATAAATATTAGCCACTATTATGTGGGATTTAATTTTCTTCCAGTTTTAGTTGAGAGTTTTAAAACCATTTTCATTATAGTTAGAAATGCAGTTGCAATAAATTTCAAAGATCAATATTATTTATAACAATATATTTTTTCTCATTTGATCATTTGTCTCTTTAAGAAGAAAATTCATTCACTACTAAACACATCCTTTCTTTTTGTGTCCTTTGGAAAAGATGATCAGGTTGGTGATAACATATGAAATCTTGTTGCTGTTTCTCCCATCTATTCATACCTGTCCATGCCTACTGTCAAAACATTATTTTTGTGCCTCATCCACATAGTTCCAATTTTCTAAGTACTCACTTTATTTTCAGATTAGACCCTGGCATATTATAATTAGGATATTGTTTGAATACTCTTAACACACAATCTTAACTGAATCATTCTTGCTCCAAACTGTATATTACCACTGTGAAGTGAATTATATTTGTTAAAAGAGATTATTTCTTATCAAAGACTCACAAATATAATTGTATCTGTCTTTCTAATATTATCTCTTACTTTTTCCCTAAAATGGATTCTATGTATTTAAATATTCTTTGTATTTAAACTTGATTAATCAATGTATTAGTCAAGCTGAAAAGCATACAGTTCTCTGGGTCTCCATCTCCTTTTTCACTCAGAATTTTTTACATTATGAAATTTCAAAATTTTTTTATGGATTCTATTTTATCTACTTATGGAATTTCACACATTCCTTATCTTCTCAAGTTCTTCCATGATGTCCCTAACTTTATGACCTAAAAACTGATTCATCTGCATTCTTATGATGACAAAACCCATCCTTCGGTATTCTTATGGTACTAGGTTCGTGTCATGCTTGATGACATATTTTACATTGAGAACTACATTGAGCTGTGTATATATAAGTGTATATACCTAACTGTTACATTATTTTTAATGTTTTTAAAGAATGAACAACTTTATTGAATTATATTCTAACTAATGTCCAGATTATAACATATTGTTTATAGTAATCACACATTTCATATAAATTTTGTAAGACATTTAGTACAGCATATATATATATATATATATATATATATATATATATATATATATATTTTTTTTTTTTTTTTTTGCAGTATGCGGGCCTCTCACTGTTGTGGCCTCTCCCGTTGTGGAGCACAGGCTTCGGACGCACAGGCTCAGTGGCCATGGCTCATGGGCCTAGCCACTCCGCTGCATGTGGGATCTTCCCGGAGCCGGGCACGAACCCATGTACCCTGCATCGGCATGCGGACTCTCAACCACTGCGCCACCAGGGAAGCCCCAGCATATATATTTAAACCAAATATTTCCAATAGCTGAAAGGCTGGGAAAATACAATTCTTTGGGTATCTCTTAAGAGTAATTAGGTAACTATTTAAAACAGAGCTGTCTAGTAGACTGCTCTGTGATAATGGCAATATTCTATATCTGTACAGCCCAATGTGGTAGCATCGAAGGTATTTTGCCTGTATAAACACTTGAAATGTGGCTAGTGTGACTGAGAAACTAAAATTTTAATTAATTAATATATTTTTATTTATTTATTTTTCTCTGTGTTGGGTCTTCGTTGTTGCGTGCAGGCTTTCTCTAGTCACAGTGAGCGGGGCTTACTCTTCTGATGCTTCTGTGTGAGATTTTGTCTGTATAGCTTTGCTTTCAACATTTGTCCTCGGGTTCTATCTGTCCATTGTTTTTATTATTGTTTTCCTTTTTTAAAAAAAAATTTTCTTAATATTTTTTATTTTAATAACTTTATTTTATTTTATCTTACTTTATTTTATTTTAGCCTCTTTCTTTCTTTCTTTCTACTTTTTCTCCCTTTTATTCTGAGCCATGTGGATGAAAGGCTCTTGGTGCTCCAGCCAGGAGTCAGTGCTGTGCCTCTGAGGTGGGAGAGCCAACTTCAGGACACTGGTCCACAAGAGACCTCCCAGCTCCACAGAATATCAAACGGCAAAAATCTCCCAGAGATCTACATCTTAACACCAGCACCCAGCTTCACTCAATGACTAGCAAGCTACAGTGCTGGACACCCTATGCCAAACAACTAGCAAGACAGGAACACAACACCACCCATTAGCAGAGAGGCTGCCTAAAATCATAATAAGTCCACAGACACCCCAAAACACACCACCAGAGGTGGACCTGCCCACCAGAGAGACAAGATCCAGCCTCATCCACCAGAACACAGGCACTAGTCCCCTCCACCAGGAAGCCTACACAACACACTGAACCAAACTTAGCCACTGGGGACAGACACCAAAAATAACAGGAACTATGAACATGCAGCCTGCAAAAAGAAGACCCCAAACACAGTAAGATAAGCAAAATGAGAAGACAGAAAAACACACAGCAGATGAAGGAGCAAGACAAAAACCCACCAGACCTAACAAATGAAGAGGAAATAGGCAGTCTACCTGAAAAAGAATTCAGAATAATGACAGTAAAGATGATCCAAAATCTTGGAAACAGAATAGACAAAATGCAATAAACATTTAACAAGGACCTAGAAGAACTAAAGATAAAACAAGCAATGGTGAACAACACAATAAATGAAATTAAAAATACTCTAGATGGGATCAATAGCAGAATAACTGAGGCAGAAGAACGGGTAAGTGACCCGGAAGATAAAATAGTGTAAATAACTACTGCAGAGCAGAATAAAGAAAAAAGAATGAAAAGAACTGAGGACAGTCTCAGAGACCTCTGGGACAACATTAAGTGCACCAACATTCGAATTATAGGGGTTCCAGAAGAAGAAGAGAAAAAGAAAGGGACTAAGAAAATATTTGAAGAAATTATAGTTGAAAACTTCCCTAATATGGGAAAGGAAATAGTTAATCAAGTCCAGGAAGCACAGAGAGTCCCATACAGGGTAAATCCAAGGAGAAACACACCAAGACACATATTAATCAAACTGTCAAAAATTAAATACAAAGAAAACATATTAAAAGCAGCAAGGGAAAAACAAAAAATAACACACAAGGGAATCCCAATAAGGTTAACAGCTGATCTTTCAGCAGAAACTCTGCAAGCCAGAAGGGACTGGCAGGACAAATTTAGAGTGATGAAGGGGAAAAACCTGCAACCAAGATGACTCTACCCAGCAAGGATCTCATTCAGATTTGATGGAGAAATTAATACCTTTAGAGACAAGCAAAAGCTTAGAGAGTTCAGCACCACCAAACCAGCTTTACAACAAATGCTAAAGGACTTCTCTAGGCAAGAAACACAAGAGAAGGAAAAGACCTACAATAAGGAACCCAAAACAATTAAGAAAATGGGAATAGGAACACAGATATCGATAATTACCTTAAATGTAAATGGACTAAATGCTCCCACCAAAAGACACAGATTGGCTGAATGGATAAAAAAACAAGACCCATATATACGCTGTCTAAAGGAGACCCACTTCAGATCTAGAGACACAAACAGACTGAAAGTAAGGGGATGGAAAAAGATATTCCATGCAAATGGAAACCAAAAGAAAGCTGGAGTAGCAATTCTCATATCAAACAAAATAGACTTTAAAATAAAGACTATTAGAAGAGACAAAGAAGGACACTACATAATGATCAAGGGATCGATCCAAGAAGAAGATATAACAATTGTAAATGTTTATGCACCCAACATAGGAGCACCTCAATATATAAGGCAAATACTAACAGCCATAATAGGGGAAATCGACAGTAACACATTCATAGTAGGGGACTTTAACACCTCACTTTCACCAATGGACAGATCATCCAAAATGAAAATATATAAGGAAACACAAGCTTTATGATACATTAAACAAGATGGACTTAATTGATATTTATAGGACACTCCATCCAAAAACAAAGGAATATACATTTTTCTCAGTGCTCATGGAACATTCTCCAGGATAGATCATATCTTGGGTCACAAATCAAACTTTGGTAAATTTAAGAAAATTGAAATTGTATCAAGTATCTTTTGGACCACAATGCTATGAGACTAGATATCAATTACAGGAAAAGATCTGTAAAAAATACAAATACATGGAGACTAAACAATACACTACTTAATAACGAAGTGATCACTGAAGAAATCAAAGAGGAAATAAAAAAAAAAACCTAGAAACAAATGACAATGGAGAAACATCGACCCAAAACCTATGGGATGCAGCAAAAGCAATTCTTAGAAGTTTATAGCAATACAATCCTACCTTAAGAAACAGGAAACATCTTGAATAAACAATAACCTTGCACGTAAAGCATTTAGAGAAAGAAGAACAAAGTAACCCAAGTTAGCAGAAGGAAAGAAGTCATAAAAATCAGATTGGAAATAAATGAAAAAGAAATGAAGGAAATGATAGCAAAGACCAATAAAACTAAAAGCTGGTTCTCTGAGAAGATAAACAAAATTGATAAACCATTAGCCAGACTCATCAAGAAAAAAAGGGAGAAGACTCAAATCAATAGAATTAGAAAAGAAAAAGGAGAAGTAACAACTGACACTGCAGAAATACAAAAGATCATGAGAGATTACTACAAGCAACTCTATGCCAACAAAATGGACAACCTGGAAGAAATGGAAAAATTCTTAGAAATGCACAACTGCCAAGACTGAATCAGGAAGGAATAGAAAATATGAACAGGCCAATCACAAGAACTGAAATTGAAACTGTGATTAAAAATCTTCCAACAAACAAAAGCCCAGGATCAGATGGATTCACAGGCGAATTCTATCAAACATTTAGAGAAGAGCTAACACCTATCCTTCTCAAACTCTTCCAAAATATAGCAGAGGGAGGAACACTCCCAAACTCATTCTACGAGGCCACCATCACCCTGATACCAAAACCAGACAAAGATGTCACAAAGAAAGAAAACTACAGGCCAATATCACTGATGAACATAGATGCAAAGATCCTCAACAAAATACTAGCAAACAGAATCCAACAGCACATTAAACGCATCATAGACCTTGATCAAGTGGGGTTTATTCCAGGAATGGAAGGATTCTTAAATATACGCAAATCTGTCAATGTGATACACCATATTAACAAATTGAAGGAGAAAAACCATATGATCATCTCAATAGATACAGAGAAAGCTTTCGACAGAATTCAACACCCATTTATGATAAAAACCCTGCAGAAAGTAGGCATAGAGGGAATTTTCCTCAACATAATAATGGCCATATATGACAAACCCACAGCCAACATCATCCTCAATGGTGAAAAACTGAAAGCATTTCCACTAAGATCAGGAACAAGACAACGTTGCCCACTCTCACCAATGTTATTCAACATAATTTTGGAAGTTTTAGCCACAGAAATCAGAGAAAAAAAGGAAATAAAAGGGATCCAAATTGGAAAAGAAGAAGTAAAGCTGTCACTCTTTGCAGATGACATGATACTCTACATAGAGAATCCTAAAGATGCTACCAGAAAACTACTAGAGCTAATCAATGAATTTGGTAAGGTAGCAGGATACAAAATTAATGCACGGAAATCTCTGGCATTCCTATACACTAATAATGAAAAATCTGAAAGTGAAATCAAGAAAACACTCCCATTTACCGCTGCAAGAAAAAGAAAAAAAATATCTAGGAATAAACCTACCTAAGGAGACAAAAGACCTGTATGCAGAAAATTATAAGACACTGATGAAAGAAATTAAAGATGATACAAATAGATGGAGAGATATACCATGTTCTTGGATTGGAAGAATCAACATTATGAAAATGACTCTACTACCCAAAGCAATCTACAGATTCAATGCAATCCCTATCAAACTACCACTGTCATTTTTCACAGAACTAGAACAAAAAATTTCACAATTTGTATGGAAACACAAAAGACCCCGAATAGCCAAAGCAACCTTGAGAACGAAAAATGGAGCTGGAGGAATCACTCTCCATGACTTCAGACTATACTACAAAGCTACAGTAATCAAGACAGTATGGTACTGACACCAAAACAGAAATATAGATCAATGGAACAGGATAGAAAGCCCAGAGATAAACCCACACACATATGGTCACCTTATCTTTGATAAAGGAGGCAGGATTGTACAGTGAAGAAAGGATAGCCTCTTCAATAAGTGGTGCTGGGAAAACTGGACAGGTACATGTAAAAGTATGAAACTAGAACATTTCCTAACACCATACACAAAAATAAGCTCAAAATGGATTAAAGACCTAAATGTAAGGCCAGAAACTATCAAACTCTTAGAGGAAAACATAGGCAGAACACTCTATGACATAAATCACAGCAAGATCCTTTTTGACCCACCTCCTAGAGAAATGGAAATAAAAACAAAAATAAACAAATGGGACCTAATGAAACTTCAAAGCTTTTGCACAGCAAAGGAAACCATAAAGAAGACCAAAAGACAACCCTCAGAATGGGAGAAAATATTTGCAAATGAAGCAACTGACAAAGGATTAATTTCCAAAATTTACAAGCAGCTCATGCAACTTAATAAAAAGAAAACACATAACCCAATCCAAAAATGGGCAGAAGACCTAAATAGACATTTCTCCAAAGAAGATATACAGATTGCCAACAAACACATGAAAGGATGCTCAACATCATTAATCATTAGAGAAATGCAAATCAAAATTACAATGAGATATCATCTCACACCAGTCAGAATGGCCATCATCAAAAAATCTAGAAACAATAAATGCTGGAGAGGGTGTGGAGAAAAGGGAATACCCTTTCACTGCTGGTGGGAATGTGAATTGGGACAGCCACTATGGAGAACAGTATGGAGGTTCCTTGAAAAACTACAAATAGAACTACCATATGACCCAGCAATCCCACTACTGGGCATACACTGGGCATAATTCAAAAAGAGTCATGTGCCAAAATATTCATTGCAGCTCTATTTACAATAGCCCAGAGATGGAAACAACCTAAGCGTCCATCATCGGATGAATGGATAAAGAAGATGTGGCACATATATCCAATGGAATATTACTCAGCCATAAAAAGAAACGAACTTGAGCTATTTGTAATGAGGTGGATGGACCTAGAGTCTGTCATAGAGAGTGAAGTAAGTCAGAAAGAGAAAAACAAATACCGTATGCTAACACATATATATGGAATTTAAGAAAAAAAAAAATGTCATGAAGAACCTAGGGGTAAGACAGGAATAAAGACACAGACCTACTAGAGAATGGACTTGAGGATATGGGGAGGGGGAAGGGTAAGCTGTGACAAAGCGAGAGAGTGGCTTGGACATGTATACACTACCAAACGTAAAATAGGTAGCTAGTGGGAAGCAGCTGCATAGCACAGGGAGATCAGCTCGGTGCTTGTTGAGCACCTGCATGGGCGGGATAGGGAGGGTGGGAGGGAGGGAGACGCAAGAGTGAAGTGATATGGGAACATGTATATGTATAACTGATTCACTTTGTTATAAAGCAGAAAGTAACACACCATTGTAAAGCAATTATACTCCAATAAAGATGTAAAAAAAAAAAGAAAGAAAGAAAGAAAGAAAAGAAAAATGACTACATTTCCAAAACAATGAAAAGCTAGTGAGGTAAGTAACATAGATTTACACTTATGTATATATCTTTAATTGCTGGCTGAGTAGAAGACAATTTTAATTTGCTCTTCTGATTGAAATATATGAAAAAGGTGGGGTTCCCACAAATACATACTTAAAAAAGGGAAAGTATTTTAATAGTCTTTTTAGATAATAGTGGATATCCTTTTATGATATGAAACAAAATTCAACATGTGGTAATTTCTTCAAAGTAAATTCCAATGTAGAATATGAAAGCTTATTACAAAACTTTAGTACTATCTTATATTAAAATCCATTTGTGTAGTTTGCACTGTGAAGGAACATTTTACCCATAGTGATTTGGAACATCATGGACTCGTCATTTGGAAAATATTTATTCACTGATTATGTTGTTCCAAATGTTGTCACTCTCCACTTAAAAATTTCAAAAGAAAGTTATATCTTTGTCAATGTCACCACTGATCTAATTAGAAAAGTCTTTAAGAATCAGGAAACTGCCAAGCTCATGGTGACAGGTACAAGTTTTCCAAAATTTTAATTTTCTCTTAAAATCTTAAATTTTATCATTTAATATAAATACTGTAATTTGTTTCCTTGAAGCGGAACGCTCATTTTGTTCATTTCTAAGAAAATGTCTGCCAAATGCTGCAGTCTTAATAACCACAATTTGCCTCCCATTTTGTTGCAAGGACTACTTTCTTAAAAAAATATATATTTAACTGATATATTTAATTTTATTTAATTGAATGAATAAATATTACTAGCTTATCTTAAGTAAAATTGGCATTTTATTTTCTCTGTAAGTGACTGCTGTTACAATTTAGTGCCATTGCCTAATTTATACAATCACTTTCACCCAGTATTGCTTTTGCACCATTAGTGCAGTGTCAAAGAATTGAAAATGGCAAGTAACACCTAAGTGTTATTATGAAAATAGTTTTAATCTCCATGATCCATATACCAGATGTTGTGAGAAACAGTTTATAATGCAGAAAGAAATAAAGCAAGAAATACTTTTACCGTAAGAAATGTCTTATCAGCCTTCATATATATTTCAATTTGGATATATAATATGTTTCTTAGTGTTCATTCCATTGATATTTTGTAGCTATTTATTATATAATTGGAGATTTGCACCTCTTAATCCCCTACACCTATTTTACCCAGTCCCCTATCCCCTTCCCTGCTGGCAACCACCAATTGTTCTCTGTATCTATGAGTCTTTCTTTTGTTTAGTTTATTGGTTTGCTTCATTTTTCAGATTTCACATATAAGTGAAATCATGTAGTATTTGTCTTTCTCTGTCTGACTTATTTCACTTAGAATAATATCGTCTAGATCTATCCATGTTATCACAAATGTCGATTTCTTTTTTTATGGTTGAGTAATATTCATACATATGTCACATTTTCTTTATCAATTCATCTATCAATGGATACTTTGGTTGCTTCCATGTCTTAACTATTGTAAATAATGCTGCAGTGAACATTGAAGTACATCCATTTTTTTGAATTAGTGTTTTTTTTTTTTTTCTCTTTGGGTCACAGCAACTTTATTTTTAATTTTTGAGAAACCTTCATAATGTTTGCCATTGTGGCTGCAACAATCTATAATCCCATCAAGAGTGTATGAGGGTTCCCTTTTCTCCACATCCTCCCAGGCACTTGTTACTTGTTGTCTTTTGATGATAGCCATTCTGCCAGGTGTGAGGTGGTATCACATTATAGTTTTGATTTGTATTTCACTGATGATTAGTGATGTTGAGCATCTTTTCATGTGTCTGTTGGTCATTTGTCTGTCTTTGGAAAAATGTCCATTCAGGTCCTCTGTTCATTTTATAAATCTGGTTGTTTGTTCTGATGTTGAGTTGTAGGAGTTCTTTGTATATTTTGACTATTAACTTCTTATTGAACATATCATTTGCAAATATCTTCTCCTATCCAGAAGACTGCCTTTTCATTTTGCTGATAGTTTCCTTCACTGTGCAAAGGCTTTTTGTTTGATTTAGTACCATTTGTTATTTTTGCTTTTGTTACCCTGGACTGAAGTGACATATCTGAAATATATTGCTAATTCCAATGTCAAAGAATGTCCTGTCTATATTTTCTTCTAGGAGTTTTATGGTTTCACTCTTACATTTAAGTTTTTAATCCATTTCAGTTTATTTCTGTATATTGTATGAGAAAGTCATGCAGTTTTATTCTTTTGCATGTACTCTCTAGTTTTCCCAACACCATTATTGAAGAGGCTTTTTCCACATTGTATATTCTTGCCTTAATTAACCATATAAGTTTGAGGTTTATTTCCTATCTCTCTATTCTGTTCCATTGATCTATGTATCTATTTTTGTGTCAGTACTATACTGTTTTGATTACTGTAGCTTTGTAGTAGTTTGAAATCAAGGAGCTTATATCTCCAGCTTTTTCTTCTCTCTCAAGACTGTTTTGGCTATTCAGAGTCTTTTGTGTTTTCATACAAATTTTAGAATTATTTGTTCTAGTTCCATGAAAAATGCCATTGGTATTTTGATAAGTATTAAATTTAATCTGTAGATTATCTTGAGGAGTATGGTCATTTTAACAATATTAATTCTTCCAATCCATGAGTATGATATATCTTTTCTATTTGTGTTGTCTTAAATTTCTTTCATCAGTGTCATATAGTTTTCTAAGTACAAGTCTTTTACCACTTTGGTCATATTTATTTCTAGGTATTTTATTCTTTTAGATGCAATTGTAAATGGAATTGTTTCTTAATTTCCCTTTCTGATAGTTTGCTGTTGGTGTATAGAAAAGCAACAGATTTCCACATATCAATTTTGTATACTACATATGTGGTTCTCCAGTTTTGTTTTGTTTTGTTTTTCTTTCCTGTTCTTTCATTTTCTTAAAGGAACATGAATCTCCAAGGAGTAGAAACCACATTATGTTACTTTTTGTGTATTTGCTGTGCTTAGGTATGTGGTGTTCACAAACTCTGATTAACTCTTTCCCACGACAGGATTCCATTTCATGATCGAATAAAATAAAACAATGCAAAAGAAGCCCATACATGTCACTTGTATTATATAAGTATTTGTGGTCACATAGAAATGTATAAAAGCAAAGAATAAATTGATAAAATCTTAATCTAATAAGAGAAGCTAATACCAATATTAGTTTTCACATTTTTGATTTTAAAAAATGTTTCTTGGTTAGAATTCACACATAAAACCAAAATTGAACTAACACTAAGTCTGAATATCAATTAAATGTTTAATACCTTATTTCAGTTGTTTTTATATGATCTCATTTTGGTGTCTGCTTTCTGAGCCATAATCCTTTCTGATCATGTCAAGTGAAAAAGAAAATAAATTTTTTTTCAAGTAAAAACCCTACATATGTAGTATTAATAACACATCCCATTAACTTTGGGGTTCTTTTAGTGAGAGTGATCCTAGATATTACTTTGCCTCTTCAAAATAGTGTTGACTAAAGTAGCCTAGGGAACCACTCCTCAATTGCTTCTGTACAATGCAGATGCTGTTTCATTTATTGCAGGAGTACAGACTTATCATAACTATTTGGCAGGGTGCCATACCACAGCTACCTAACTTGTTCTTTGTCTTTCTTCCCATTGTAATTTTCCACCTTCTTATATAACAGAAATTTGGGGAGCTCTATGGACAAAAGCAAATTTACTTTTTATGCTCAATATCTGTGAGTTTCAAAAATATTGAGTTTCTTCTGCTGCTTATTACTCATTAAGTTTGAATAAGCCTGAGAATCCTGTAAACACAAGTAATTGTCTCAGTATGTGTCAAGATAATGATCTATCACAAATATAAACTATCTATAATGGACATCAGAGATCTGTTATGAACAGAAGTAATTAAATACCAACAGAACATATTTTATATGTATTTACAATACTGGTATATGAGAGTACTATATGCAAAAATATACTGCTGGCTAATTTTAAACTATGTAGAAGGCTTAGAAGGTGTCTCTCCTGAATTTTAAACATGGAGGAAAATCTTGACTCTTCCTATGCCCACAGAAAGATTAATGTTTTTTGGTAATTTGAGTATGCTTTTTGTGGGGAGAAATAATCCATCTAGTCTTAAGATGTAACAACAATCAATACTGAAATAGGATCTCTGCTAAGTGTAAACAGTACACTGATCCTAGAATTTATTATGACATATTTTCAGTGAATAAAATGTAAAGTTTTGCCCCCAAAAAACTAATTGTATAAAAATTATTTTATACCTACATTATGGATTTTTGTGTGTTCAAGCTGGCAATGGTCATGGGAGAATGACTGCAGTAATTTAGAGGAAAGGATAAATGAGGGTTTCTTTACATATTAATCTTATATGTGACTCATGAGAGCATCTGCCAACATAGCCACAGCGATGATGTAGAAATTTTGACCTATTGGCAGGTGAGCAGGTTTGAGTTCAGAACAAAACAGGTTTGGAAAAGAAAAAAGAGACAGAATACTATTTTAAAAATGAGTACATTGAACTATGGTTGATTATGCTGTGAGTCAAAAATAAATCTTTATTATGTAAAGTCATTGAAAAAATGGGTAGATTAAGAATAAAAGGAAGAAAAAATATTTTAGAAAGTGAAGATCTGGATCAGGGATACTAAGGGATAGAGGGATAGATGAAGTGCACATGAAAAAGAAAAAGAAAGAAAGAAAGAAGAAAGAAAGAAAGAAAGAGTGAGAGAGAGAGAGAGAGGGAGGGAGGGAGGGAGGGAGGGAGGGAGGGAGAAAGAAAGAGAGAGAAAGAAAGAAAGAAAGAGAAAGAAAGAAAGAAAGAAAGAAAGAAAGAAAGAAAGAAAGAAAGAAAGAAAGAAAGAAAAGAACTAGCCAGAGCACTCTTGCAGGTCTAGCCAAAAGGGTAGACCTGAAACTGAAATAAGAAAAAGGATGCAAGGAGAGCTAAATTCTATTTAACATCTCCTAATTTCTAGGTGTTATGCTAGAAAGTTTTATATTATTTTAATTGCAAAAATACACTATGAGGTATGTGTTATTATCTATTTTAATGATAATTAAATTGTGGCTCAGAGACTTTAAATAACTGCAACAACAACAAAAAAAATCAGAGAAGTTGAGATTCAAAAGCTTATACTTACCCCATTAAAAAAAAGTCAAGTTTAAAGAAAGTAAGAAAAATAAGGAAATGTTTCAAAGAGCAGGAAGTGAAGGAGTAAAACCTGGACTAAAGCTACAATTAACATAATATTGGTTCTAGCCAGCATTGCATAAGGTGAAATGAACAGTTGTATCATTTGAACTTGTAATTCAGGCTTTATCATACTGACTTGACACCAGGCTGCAGAGTTTACTTTCTTAAATACTATACCTAAAAATGGTTGTGATTTCTAAAAGATGATGAGAATTTGTTCTGTTGCAACCTTTAGCAGGCTTCTAGGGAACAGACATAGTATTAACTCAAGCTGGCTAAAAATGTTGGGCTTCTTTTGGCTACTCTGAAAGTTGCTTTAAAAAAATTGTGATATTGATCACAAGTGGAAAAAACTTGATTTAAAGAGTAATAAGGAAATAAACATCTATATATGGCTTAAATTTTTAAAATTACCAATGCCTTTAATTGCTTCTACTGCACTTCCTACCCATCTCCCTGTCCCCAGGTTAAATTTTCCCATTTTTCCCCAGATGTAGCTGCTATTCTGAATCCTTTGCTCATCATTTCCTTGCTTTACTTTATATGTATAACATATTTACACATTCCTGGACAACATAGTGTTTAATTATTTTTCGTCTTTCTGAAGCTTGTACACGCTGGGTTATATTGCATGTATTCTTCTGCAGTTGGCATATGTTGTTTAATATCATGTGGTTGAGATCCATTCTTATTGATGTACATGGCTGTATTTCATTTTTTTCCTCTGCTTTCAGGTAGTAAATGGTACATAAATACCAAATGTAACCATTCTCTTTTTTATGGAAACTTGGGCTGTTTCTATTCTTCTTGTTGTATTTATTATTTAGCTTAGCTTTTGTGGGGTTTTTTTTAGTGGTTCCTGTAGGTTTTGGTTAACTTGTTTGTTTTTGTATTTATTATTACTAACAGTAGAGTCATGATTATTTCTGTGGATGTCTTATTGCAATGGTTTAATCCTTGGCATGTGCACAGGAAATAATATAAGCATAAATCAGAGGTTATGCCCATACTCATCTTTACTAGGTTATGCTGAATTATTCTCCAACATAGTTGAATGATGTTATATTCTACAAACAGTGTTGTTACTTTTTTTTCCTCTATATTTTGCATTGCTTTATCTAACATGGTATGTACACACAAAAAATCTTGTATTCCATTTTGCCTTAGAAGTTTAAAAAGTCTCCTTTTGAGATTAGACAAGTTTGAATTAGTCTTCTTTCATTTACTCATATATACTATAGAGCACATATGTATGTTGATATCTACTGATCATGGATATTTGAGAGACCACTTGGGGCTTTGAAATATTATTTTTAGAATCAGGAAGTTGTGAGAGCCCTTTTTATTATTAGGGTTTCAAAATGCATACTTTCGTATACCGTTTGAATTTAAATGACTTCATGTTAACATTTCTGAAAACAAACACCTTCAAATTTGATGTGAGCCTCACATTTCCAGGCCAGTTTCTTCTTAAATATTTTAGTAATTGTATTACTCAACTTCTTAAAATATTTGCGTTTATTTGGAGAGAAGTGGTGAAAATGTTAAAATGTGGGAAAAGTCTACTAATTGTATCACCATATTTCTTTAAACATTGTTTTAACATTCTTTAAACATTCACCTATTGAGGAAGCATTTTAGTTGTTTCCAGTTTTATAAATAAAACTTCTATGAACAACCATGTACAGATTTGTATGGACACAATTTTTCATTTCTCTTAGATAAATGTTCAGGTTGAATGGTAAGTGTATGATTATTTTTTTAAGAAACTGGCAAACTATTATTCAGAGTAGCTATACCATTTTATATGCTCACTTGAAATATATGAGAGACTCAGGTTCTCTCTATCTTTGCTAGCTCCTCATGTTCTGTATTTTTATTGAAGTATAGTTGATTTAAAATATCACATTAGTTAAAGGTGTACAATACAGTGATTCAATGTTTTTGTAGACTATAGTCCATTTAAAGTAAAATAATGACTATATTTCCCTGTGCTGTACAATATATTCTTGTTTCTTATTTATTTTATACATAGTAGTTTGTGTCTCTTAATCCCATACCCTATATCACCCATCCCCCTTCCCTCTCCCCACTGGTACTAGTTTGTTCTCTATATCTGTGAATCTGTTTCTGTTTTGTTATATACATTTTTCTGTTTTATTTATTAGACTCTACATATAAGTGATAACATAGACTGTTTGTCTTTCTCTGACTTTTTCAGTAAGCATAATACTCTCTAGGTCATTCCACTTTGTTGCAAATGGCAGAATTTCATTTTTCTTTTATGACTGAGTAATATTTCACTGTATATATCTACATAGATACACATATATAGTATGTATGTATGTGTGTGTGTGTATATATATATATATATATATATATATATATATATATCCTATAATATATTGGCCTGTAATTTTCTTTTTTTGTAGTGTCTTTTTCTGGTTTGGTATCTTAGTAATGGTGTTTGTAGAAAGAATTTGGTAGTGTTGCAACCTCTTCAATTTTTGGACTATTTTGAGAAGGGTAGGTATTGGCTCTTCTTTATATGTTTTGTGCAATTACCCTGTGAAGCCATCCAGTCCTGGACTTTTGTTTTCTGGGAGTTTTTTATTACAAATTCAACTTCCCTACTACTCATTGGTCTGTTCAGATTCTCTATTTCTTCCTGATTCAGTTTTGGAAGGTTGTATGTTTCTAGAAATTTGTCCATTTATTCTAGGTTGTCTAATTTGTTAGCATGAAGTTCTTCATAGTATTCTGTTATGATTTTTTTGTATCTCTGTAGTTATCAGTTTTTATTTCTCCTCATTCAATTCTTATTTTGTTTATTTGGTTCCTCTCTCTTTTCTCCTTGATGAGCCTGACTAAAGGTTTATCTGTTTTGTTTATCTTTTAAAAAAACCAGCTCTTGGTTTCATTGATCTTTTCTATTGGTTTTTTTTTGGTCTCTCTTTTGTTTTTCCCCACTCTTATCTTTATTATGTTCTTCCTTCCACTGACTTTGGACTTTGTTTTCTTTTATATAGCTCCTTTAGGTGTAAGGTTAGACTGTTTATTCAATATTTTTCTTGTTTTTTGTGGTAAGCCTGTATCACTATAAACTTTCCTCTTAGAACTGCTTTTTCTGCATCCCATAGTTTTTGGAAAGTTGTGTTTCCATTTTCATTTCTTTCAAGTAATTTTCTGATTGCCTCTTTGATTTCTTCATTGACCCATTGGTTGTTTAGTAGCATGTTGTTTTTGTCTCCAACGTTTCTGATTTTCCCATTTTTCTTCTTCTAATTGATTTCTAAATAGTTTCATACCATAGTACTTGGAAAAAATGCTTGATATAATATCTATCCTCTTAGATTTGTTGAGACTTGTTTCTGGCCTAGCATGTGATCTATCCTGGAGAATATTCCATGTGCACCTGAAAAAAACGTGTATTCTGCTGTTTTTGTCTCTATTTCTTTCAGCTGTTCCAAAAGATATGTAACAGTGTGATACATCACATTAACAAATTGAAGAATAAAAACCATATGATCATTTCAACAGATGCAGAAAAAGTTCTGGTAAAATTTAACATCCATTTATAATAAAAACCCTCAAGAAAGTGGGCATAGAGGGAACCTACCTCAACATAATAAAAGGCCATATATGATAAACACACAGATAACATCATACTCAATGACATACTCAGGACAACCTACAGAATGGAAGAAAATATTTGCAAAGGATGCAGAAAACAAGGGATTAATCTCCAAAATATACAAATAACTCATGCAGCTCAATATCAAAAAAAAAAACAAAAACAAAAAACAACCCAATCAATAAATGGGCAGAAGACCTAAACAGACATTTCTCCAAGGAAGATATACAGATGGCAAACAGGCACATGAAAAGATGCTCAACATCACTATTAGAGAAAGGCAAATCAAATCTACAATGAGGTGTCACCTCACACCAGTCAGAATGGCCATCATCAAAAAGTCTACAAACAATAAATGTTGGAGAGGGTGTGGAGAAAAGGGACCCTCCTACACTGTTGGTGGGAATGTAAATTGGTACAGCCACTATGGAGAACGGTATGGAGGTTCCTCAAAAAACTAAAAGTAGAGCTACCCTATGATCCTACAATCCCACTCCTGGGCATATATCCTGAGAAAACCATAATTCAAAAATATACATGCACCCCAATGTTCATAACAATTTATAATGATCATCTTTGTATTTTCAGTCTAATGTCTAGTGATGTTGAAAATCTCTTAATGGACTTATTTTCCTGTACTTGCAATCTATATATCCTCTTTGGTTAAACATCTCTTTATGTGTTTTTTCCCAAGTTCTAATTGGATCCTTTCTTTTTCACTACTGAATTATGAGTGTTCTTTTTATATTCCCAGTATAAGTCCTTTGTAAGGACTCATGAGTCAAAAATACATGCTTTGGGGCTTCCCTGGTGGCACAGTGGTTGAGAATCTGCCTACCAATGCAGGGGACATGGGTTCGAGCCCTGGTCTGGGAAGATCCCACATGCCGCAGAGCAACTAGGCCCATGAGCCACAACGACTGAGCCTGCACGTCTGGAACCTGTGCTCCGCAACAGTGAGGGGCCCGCGCACCGCGATGAAGCGTGGCCCCCGCTTGCCACAACTAGAGAAAGCCCTCGCACAGAAACGAAGACCCAACACAGCTCTAAATAAATAAATAAATAAACATTAAAAAAAAAATACATGCTTTGCAAATATTTTCTTCCAACCTATGTGTGTTTTTGATCATCTGAACAGAGTATTTTGCAAAGCAAAAATCAGGAATTTTGATAAATTACAATTTACTGACTTTTTTCTTTTATGGATCATGCTTTTAATTGCATGTCTAAGAACTCTTCACTGATTCGTAAGTCCTAAAGACTTTCTTCTGTGTTATGTTCTAAAAGTTTTAGAGTATTACAATTTATATTTAAATATGTGATCCATTTTAAGTTAAGTTTTGTATAATGTATGAGATTTAAGTAAAGCTCATTTCCCTTCTCTCCATGGATAATATCCCATTGCTCAAGTACTATTTATGGAAAATGCTGCTCTTCTTCAATAGACTTACTTTTGCAACTTTGTCATGAACCAGTTGGCAGTATTTGTATGGGTCTCTTTCAGGGTGTTCTATTCTGTTCAAATGATCTATGTGTCTATGCCTCAAACAATACAACATAATACTGTAGCTACATAGTTACTTTTAGAAACAGGTAGAATGATGGCTTCCATTTAATTCTTCTTTCTAAAAGTTGTTTTAGCTATTCTAGTTCATTTACTTTCCATATGAATTTTGGAATAATTCTGTCTTTATATACCAAACTTTTTGCTGTGATTTTCATATAAATTGTGTTAAACTTGTATACCAGGTTGGGAAGAATTAACATCATCTCTAGAATGAGTCTTCGAATCCATAAACATGATGCATCTCTCCATTTTAGATCTTCTTTGATTTCTTTAGTGTTTCCCATATGTTCCAAACTACAATAGACAGTGATATGATTTTTGTTTCAACCGCCAAACACATTTTTAAAAATTTAATAGAAGGAAATCTATTGTATTTAACCATATTTTTGCTCTTATCATCATTTTTCTTCTTTCCTGATAATCCAAGATTCCTTCTCTTACCATTTTTTTTTTCTTTTTAGAGAACTTGATAATTTATCTTGGTTTTCCTTATCTAAGATTGTCTCAATTTTCCCCTCATAATTTAAGAATAATTTCACTGGATATAGACTTTTGTGTTAACAGTTTTGTTTTGTTTTGTTTTTATCAGCATTTGAAAAACACTGTGCTATTTCTTGCTGGTCTCCATGGCTTTTGATGAGAAATCAGCTCACATTCAAATTGTTTTTCACTATATGTAATGCATTGTTTTTTTCTGGTCATTTTCAAGATTTTTTTCTTTGTGTTTAGTTTTCAGAATTTTGAGTAGGAGAGGTCTTGATGTGGATTTCTTTTAGTTTATGCTATGTGCAGATTTCTCAGTTTTTGAATCTATTGTTTGGGGGTTTTAAGGACAAATTTGGGAAACTTTAAGCCATTATTTCTTTGACTAATTTTTCAGTCCCATTCTCTTTCTTATCTCCTTTTGAGACTGCAGTGACATGAATATTAGATCATTTGTAATAGTTGTTCATATTTCTCAGGTTCTGATTTTTCCAATTTATTTTTTGTTCAGGTAATAGCTATCATTATATGTTCTATATGTTATAAGTTTCTTTTCAATACGCAGGCCTCTCACTGTTGTGGCCTCTCCCGTTGCGGAGCACAGCCTCCGGACACGCAGGCTCAGCGGCCATGGCTCACGGGACCAGCCTCTCCGCGGCATGTGGAATCTTCCTGGACTGGGGCACGAACCCATGTCCCCTGCATTGGCACGTGGACTCTCAACCACTGCGCCACCAGGGAAGCCTGTTATAAGTTTTAATTGAACTTAACTGCTGATGATAAAGTAAATAAAATATATCATACTCAGAACAAAAAACAAACAAACATGGGGGCTTCCCTCTTATTTTGTACCTCTAAATAAGGTACAAAATTAAAAATTAAATGACATAAAGTATCTAAAATAAAGAAATTTTTTGATGGAAATAATAGAAGACTAGACATGGAGGAAGAGAAAATTTGTAAAATAAAGTAAGTAGAAATTGTACAGACTAAAGTATAGTAAGAAAAAAAATAATTTTTAAAAAGATTAAAGTATCTGAAACCTGTGTGGAAACATCGTACTATCGAATCTAGATATGATTGGGATTCCAGAAGGAGAGGAGAGAAAATAAAGGGCAGAATATTTTCTAAAATTGATGAAAGATATTAAGTGACTGATCCAAGGACTTAATGAATTCCAAACAGAAAAACACAGAGAAAGCCACCACTACATGCAACATAGGTAAGCTGCTGAAATCCAAAAGTTAGCAAAAAAAAATTTTTTTAAGCAGTCATGAAAAATATACACAATGCATTCAGAAGAAAAAAGAAAAAGAAAAGAAAAGCATTTGGCATCCCTCATATCAGATACAATGGAGCCAGAAGACAATGTAACATTTTTAAAGTAATAAAAGAAAATAAATCAAACTAGTATACTATATCTAGCATCTTCTTTAAAATTGAATGTGAAATAAAAACATTTCAAACATACATAAGCTTAGAAAATTTGTTGTACTACAAAATTACAATAGAAATGTCTTATTTTGAAAGGCAACAATCTCAGACAGAAGGCTGGGTCTGTAGAAAAGACCCATGGAAACAGTAAATATGTGGATAAATACAAATTATTTTTAAAATACTATTGAATGCTTAAGGCAAATTTAATAGCAATATATGGTGGGAGTTATAAAATATGCCCAATAGCATGTAGAGATATAAAGGAATAAATGGAATCAATCAGTTATAAAGTCTTATATTTTTAGTAAACTGATCTAATATTTATTAATGTTGACTGCCATAAATTTTAGTCCCCAAATTCTAAAAAAAAAAAATTCAAAACAGTATAGCTAAAAAATCCAATAGAGGAGATAATGTAGAATGATTAAAAAGAAGACAAAACTTGATTATATCAAAACAAAGGGCAAGAAAAAGGAAGAAAAGAATAGATGAGACAGATAGAAATTTCTTTAAATATTGCTTAAATAAATTTAGCTTCTTTTTGAGTAGCATATCTATGAAATCAGTGGTTCTTAATGCTGATTTTACGTTTTCAACTTTAAAAAAAAGGAACACAACTATTAATTATCTCCTAAAAGCATTGTGTGTACTGCACTTAGAAAAACAATGCTCTGCAGGTAATAGGGTTCAAATATCAGAGAGCAGGTCTAGTGTTTCAGTCAGCCTTTCTCATTTACTTGTTAACTACAAGTAATATGTCTTTAAGGAGAAATGAAATATATAAGTTCACCAGACCTAAATTCCCATTGTTAAGATAGAAACTAACATATTTGGAGGCATCTGAAAAGTATCCTCACTATTTTTAATCAGATGGATTTCCTTTCAGTTGAACCATCTTCTGTGTTTTCCTTTATCCATGGTTTGATTTCTATGATTCACATACATGTGATTTTGAAATAAAATGGCTTCAAATAATAAAACATACATATATGATCTAGTATCAGATTTAGTTAATACATTATATATCTTACATTTCCAGATCAAAGCATAAGAAATGTAGAAACTGAATGCATTCCAGTAACATTTTCCAATACAAAACTCAATTTCTCTCTAAGACAAATAAAGGACTCATAGTGGAGGCTTGTAAAAAATGCTTTCAGAGTTATGCATTGGATTTTATTCTTTCACAACAGTAGAAAGGCTTTCTACTGAGAAAATGTGAAGTTAATAAACCCCATTTTCAATACATCCTGTGAATCTGCAATTCTCTGTTCCTTTAGCCAACCTGCTTTCTAAATGAGGAGAAAATTGACTTTCCAGGCAAAAAAGCAAGTACACATTAGACACATCGTAAGCTCAGCCAGACTGAGCTAACTAGACTATTTGTATTATTTTCTAAGAAATATGTAAATACACTGCATGTGATATCTTCTGAAAATCCATTTAGAAATTTTTGGTCTGTGTTGCTTTTTATTATTCTTCCCCATCAATACTCTACCTTCTCACATATAGGCAAAGCCTACTGACAGCCAATTCTTTACGATTTTGTCTAGGGACTTCCAGAAATGTTTTAACCCTTATGTTAAGGCATCTATAGAATCACATGTGAAATATTTGTGGAATAACCTGAACATTTTATTACTTTCAAGTTTACTAATCACCACACGTTATCCAAAAGGGGGGAAAAAAGCAGACACTGTACTTTTCTTTTTAAAAATTTTCCAAGTACCACTTCTTGTTCCAGAATAGCAAACTTTCTGAAGCATGCCACTATGTCCCTCCAGGTCTGCACAATTTTTGCTCCACCGATAGTTTATTGCATATAGGGAGGCATATAGGGAGGTAGCTTTTTCTATTGTCAAGCTCTGCTCTACTGCCCTTTCCTCTCTGTTGGAACAGCATATCTATTTGGGGCTGTGCATGATAATCCATGAAATTTCCAATGGCACAGTTTGCTGAACACCCAGTGAGTAAGGTACTGCAGCAGTTACAAAGAAAATTAAGTCTCATTTTGACCTTAAAGATCTTAGGTTTGATGGGAAAACTGAGCTAAAATAAAGCATGTTCTGAAGTCTAAAACATAAGGTAGCAAATAAAAACTGCCATAGAGAAGAACACCTCATTTACAGATGACAGTATTTATTTACTCTTACCTGGTGAAATTAGGAAAAAGTGTTATTTATCTGTCTTTCTCTTTCTCTCTTTCTCTCTGCTATGAATTTCTTATAGCAGGTAGGAATATGTGAAAATAACATCCAATTTTTCAAAGTTTTGCTGAGACTTGGAACCTCTATTTTTTCTGGTCCTATCTTCAGTGGCACATCATTCAAACTTCCATAATAAGGATTGACCAGAGAAAGATGAAGCACATATATCATTTGAAATGTTAACCAGAAATTTCATTTGTTATAATTTATTAGAATGGGGTTTGTCAACTAGATATGTTTCATTAAAAAAACACCATGTCTGCAACATACTCTTTACATAGTTACTTCCAATTCATCACATGTTGTCATAGAAGAGGAACTAGTTAGGCATTCAAAAACAGTTATGCTTTTAGACACAACTATAAAGAAATTTCCTTGTCTAATGTTGAGGAGCAATGTTAAACAGATGATTATTCAGTCATTCTTCTACAGTATAGGTTATTCAGCATTTTATCTCTCCCTGAGACAGCGCCCTACACACAGGCCAACAGAGCTTTATGAATGTTTGGCTACATATGTGTATGATGTTTGTGCTTCTCCTCTTAGAGGCACACTTATTGTTTCACATAACATTCATATAAGGAACTATGATAGCTATCGCTACCTTACTATTTATGGTGCACCTGTGCCGGTAGGCATAAACTCATTCAGGAAAAGTCTACAAAAGTTCATCGTAATTGTTATTTAATGACATTAAATCCACCATTGTCCTTTTGGGTTTCTTGATATGAGTGCATATCTTTGTTTAAGAACTTAATTCAAGAGGAAACAAATTTTTGAATGGGCTATTCAGGAGATACATATTTCAGTTATATACAATACCCATGAAGTTTGTGACTGTTTTAAATTAATCCTAGTTTTATACTGGAATGAGCACTAGACTATGACTCACAAAACCAGAGACTGAGTCCAAATTGCAGTATTTAATAACTGCAATGGAAATCATGGAGATCATGGAAATAATCATGTGAGGTCATAGCCTAATCCAGACGTGAGGTCTGGGATCTCTGTCTTGAGATTCTCTGGGATAGCTCTGTATCCTTATTGTGCATTACCTTTAAGTTCTGGCTAGTTCAAGTACATTTCTCTTATTTACAGTTTTCATAGTTGAATTGTTTCAATTAGGTAAATTAGCTGAACCTAATACTTATCACATGGTACACATAAATATAGACAGATACACTACTACTGATACATGTAACAAACAAATGTCATCTTTTTTTTTTTTTTTTTTTTTGCGGTACGCTGGCCTCTCACTGCTGTGGCTTCTCCCACTGTGGAGCACAGGCTCCAGACGCGCAGGCTCAGTGGCCATGGGTCACAGGCCTAGCCGCTCTGCGGCATGCGGGATCTTCCCGGACCGGGGCACGAACCCATGTCTCCTGCATCGGCAGGCGGACTCTCAACCACTGCGCCACCAGGGAAGCCCAAATGCCATTCTTTTAATGATACATTTAATGATGACCAAATGAGAAGATACAGAGGTGCATTTCTAATACTCCAATTCAAGATGGAAGCCATACGTATATGAAGACAGATGTATAGATTTAAAAAATAAATTTAAAAGGTGACATTAATAGACACATTATTTAATAATCGGTACCTCAAACTATTTTAAATCAAAGGACACATCTTTCCAATAATATAGAGAATTTCCTAATGAATAACCATAATAAATGGCTGAAAAGAGTCCATTTCAAAGTATAGGGTGAAAATCTAATGGCAAAGTCTTGACCTTTCGAGTCATTCTGTCAAAGAGAAAATAATCTGAAACAGAGCTGTGCTACACAGCTGCATAATAGCCCCATTGTGAGAGTGAACTATCCTTGTTTTGTAACTGGGTATGAATCTATGAATAGTGTCAGGACCTTTTAAATGTCAGGATTTTCTGGCTCTGGGCCACCTCTGTCTGTTCTGCATGGAACATTATGACTGGTTTGCAATAGACGGAAAGATACTACTTAAAAATTTCCTGAATTCTCTCCTATCATCACAGATAGCAATAGTTGTATGAAGAAAGATTAAGGGAAGTTAGAAAGTACTGGAAAGAGCTTGATTGAAATTTTGGACTTGTATTAATCTCATAGTGGAAATGTATTAAAGTCAAAACCGCACAGTAGAATTCAAGTAAATACTTCGTTTATTGGATGTCTTATGGAATATAAGTACTTTTAAGGACACACTTCCTATTTTAAATATATATTTGTTCAATATATTGATTTCCATTGTTGAAAAATGGTAACCAAAACTTAACAAGTTTGCTTAAAAATAAGTCTTGGAATTCCTAATTGGATCTGTTCTTCTCTCCCTCTCATTTTTCAAACAAATCTAATTAATGTATATCCATGTAGCCCTTATGGGGGGCTGAGCTTGTGATTTAAATAGCATAAATATTCTTTTTATATCTAAGGTTTTTAGGTAAGAGAAAGTGTCTTCAAGTGCTTCATGAAACATGCATTTATTTTTAATGTACAAAATTTCTTCTTTTCCTTTCAAAACTATTTTAAAATAAAACTATACTTCAAAATTTCTCCAAGAATTAATAATGTCTGTATAGGACCTCTCCTTGAGAAGTAATCTCTGAGTTTTGTGAGTGTCCAGAACCAAGCACAAATAAGACAGATTAAGAAGTTGATAAAAATATTTTAAAATTTGGACACCACTTTAAGGGACACTTAAGTAGAAGAATAACTATAAGAATTCTGAAGAATAACTCTGAATCTGAAGCATGTGATGGTTTACTGGCATGAGCATTATTTTATTATCAGTAACAAGGACTCTCTCACTTAACAAAGTAAATGTAAACATAGATTTCATTTAAATATATATACAAAGCAGAGTGTAATAAGATTTTTTGAAATTAGAACAAAAATGAAAAGAAAAATGACCTCAGTGCAATATTTATGTGAATGTATTTCTAACAAATTCTATGTCCTAAAAATATCATAGAATAATGATGCATTTACTTAAATCCTATTATTATTTTTGCTTTGTTAAAAAAAATTAAAACTGTGAGGGCAAAATTTTAAAAGACATTTAAATTTTCTATTGGGTATTATTGAAAATAAACTATGCATTTATTTGCTGTTATTACCTGTATATGCTGCTGCTTTCTTCTGGATTTACTTCTATTTAGGATATTTCCTCCAATAATATTTAAAAAATAATTCCTTGTATAGCTAAATGTTGGTAGTTTTATAAACCTCAGAATAGCTTTATTGTGTTCTCACATTTAATAATTGTTTATCTTAAAATAAAAAATTATGTTTCAGATTCTTTCTCTTTTCTACTTTTAAAATATTACTCCATTTTCTTTTTTATTCCAATTTAGATTTTTCAAATATGATGTCAATATATTTATTGTTCTTTTTAGATAATCCTTTTTGGAATATTTTACAGTAAAATTTAATTATCCTTTTGTTTTATTAATTTTCATTGTGAAGTGTCTAGGTGTAGGTTTTTTTCATGCATCTGGTTAGCTCTCCATGCATCTTTTCAATCTGAGATCCCTCATTATACATTTTTGGAAATTTGCAGTGATTAATTTTTTTCAAATATTCTTCCTCCTACATTTGCTATTTTCTTTTCTTTGGGATTCTAGTTACATAGATGTTAACATGTCAATTCCTATGTTTCTTATTTAATTAATTTATTTTTTAGTCTACCTTTCTGATGCACATATATATTTATTTGCATTGAACATTTTTTCATTTTGTTATTCTAGTTCATTCAATTATTTCTTATCTACAACTATTCCTTATTCATTTCATAGCTATGTATTAATGGTCAATGTTACCTATAATTTCTATCTCTCTGAGATTTCTATTACATTCATGTTAAATATTTATTATTTCTCTCTGTTTCTTCTATTAATTCTCTTGACACTTGTACAAGGTGACCAGCTACTTATTTATTTCATGATAAGTGTGGTAATTTTCTGCCTGTCAACTTCTATTTCCCTGGGGCTATCAAGTACTTTTGCTGAAAATATATACACTGAAGAGAGATTTCAATGCTTTGGGCCTAACTTTTTTCCCTCTTGGTGAGTTTAAGTGTATATGTATGTGTGTGTGTGCGTGCATGTTGTGGGTGTTTTTATGGTGGGTACATAGAGCAGAGCCACCTCTATTGGCTGTTGCACTCCCTGACCTCAATCTTACCACTCCCCCATGGGAACTTCTTGAACTTTCACTCTTGATATTGCTCTTTTCCAAGAGTTTTTGTCTTTTTTGGCATGGTCTTTTAGCCTTGGTGTGTAGGTGAGAGTGTGTAGGAAATGGGGCATGCCTAGCATCATCTATTATTATCTACTCACCTCTCCTGAGAATGTCTGGTTTCCTGGTGTTGCCCTGCTGAGCGCAATGATGCTAGGAAAGAGGCCAAACATATGGTCATAACCAAACCGTTTCCATAACTATGGTATTCTGTTCCTTGCCCTGCTCTGCAGTTTTCCTCCCTCAACAAGTCACAAATGAATTTTGAAAGCCTCAGGATTTTTTTTTACTATTAATATGGGTTTTTATTTTCCCTAAATCCATTCACATCTCTCCTTTTTGACTTCTTCAAGATAGAAATGTGGGAAGTAAACAGCAGCCCATTCTAGCAAGTAGTCTTTTCTTTAAGTTTTCTCAAATTCCTTTTAAAATATGTATATTTCACATTCAATGTAAGCTCTGAAAGGGCAGGAACCATGTTTAACTGCATCATGCAATATCCATTCCATTTCATATGTCATGTGTCGTTGGTAACATTTTTGTGGAATGAAGTAATACTATGAATGCATGGTGGAATAACAAATACAAATGTTTAAATATATACAAATAATGTCATATCTGAATATTGAGTGTAAATTCAATGTTTCACCAATAAAATACATGTACTTTTGCTTTGTCATTCATTATATGTATAGATGAGAATTACACAGGCTTCTTAATTTCTGTGGGAAAATCTGGTCTTTATATGACCAGAATCAGATTCTCTGAATCCTGCTCAGACCTAGGTTCCTGGATGAATTCTCTCCCTCTCTCTGTCCTTCTTCCTCTTTCTAGCTCTCTGTCTGTCTGTCTCTTCATTTTTCTTGAAGTCAAATGAATGTTGCTCATGTCCATAGCTGGCTTTTGTTCCAAACACATACATAGTCCCCTCTGTTGGTAAAATTGACTGGCTATTTGTGAGGCCTGATGTCTTCTGTAATCTACACTAGAGTGTAATTTAAGCCACTTCCTTTCTTTTGCCTTCCTTTATTGCTCATCTAGTGCCTGCTTGATATTATAGTTTATCTCCTTCAGGCCTGGGACTGTGTGGTAACAATGTAAGAAAGTGAATGGCGGTCCCTGGAATCCAGGAACCGGCCGGGAATATCAGCTGGGCCTTAGTGTTGCTATGAGCTGAACTGGCCCTCACAACTTGGCCTTGATGTTCTTCTGATGGACATAAACAATTTCACAAACATCACTATGAGACAAGGCTACACTAGGCCTATGATATATTTAGACAAAAACAAGACCACTTACTAACAATGTGTGTATTCAGGAAAAACATGAACATTGTCTAAATTGTAGACACAACAAGGAGAAGAGCATATTTAGAAAAATGACTAAACATTTCCCTAACCTGGCTAATATGGGTGACTGTTACTTCTTTACAATCACAGTGTTAGACTTGCTATCATCTATCCTACTTTTAGATAAAATGTCTGAAGAGACCCAGTCATAGAACTGTCCTTACTTCATGAAAGCACTGCATCCAGAATAAGCCCTTCCTTGAATCCTTCCCCCAAATCACTTAAACAAAGCTCAGATAGTCTAAATCTTTTCTAACACCCACTTAGTGAGACTCCCATAGTTCCCCATGGTATGCATTCTCCTTTCCTAAAAGGTGAAATACAACCAACTTGTTCAAATACAGGTGTGTTCCAAGTAGTTTGGGGTTAAAGGATATTGAAAAAAGAGAGAGAGAGAAAAGCACAAAACAACTTATTAAAAATCACTCAAAAAGAGTCACAAGAAGTATTTTAAATTTTTGTTATGTTCCACTAAAAGCCCAGGTACACTTTCTAAGTGAGTCTCTGAAATTCAATTCTATCACATTAGAATTTCTTTTCTCAGATAGAGACAGAGTATATGGTCAATATTGCTTTGGTAGGGAGGAGGTTCTTTTTAAACACACACCAGCTCTACGTCCCATTCAAAAAGGAAAAAATGTAAATTAATTCAGAGAATATTGACCTCTGAAAAAATTGCTTGCATCTCTTTACAGATATTTATGTCAAAACATAAGGATTAGTATTATATGATCTTCCGGACCTTTTGTTCCCCATTCTTGAATCTGTTAATAAGTATGCTCTCTGCTTAGCTGAGATGGTCTACCTAGAAAAATCATACAGGCATCTAAGCTACCAATACTGTGGTTTTATTATTGAGAAACTCTGGGTTCTGTTTTCATTTTGGTTCTTAATAAATTTGACAATTCTCGGCATATCACTTTGCCTCTTTGTCAGACTTCCCTGCTGTGAAACAGGGAGAGCTGATCTGCCTGATGGGGAAGTGTGAAGGTGATTAATGTTCAAGAAATATTGTAAGGAAAAGTGCCACCCAAGTTCAGCACATTATTACTACACTAAATCACAATTTTCTTGATGTTCATGTCAGTGGCCTACTCTTTATGCAGCAATAACTGATTCAGACTTCATTAATAAAAAGGAAAAAAAAAAAACAGCAAGAACAAAAGGCAAGAGAATTCACAACACAAAGCTAAGAGAAATTATAGCAATATGAACTCTTAACACTGTAGTGTTCTTTCACGGTCTGGTACTTTTTAATCTTGAGCCATAGATGGAAAAAAAAAGAAAAAAATTAAGGCACAACCATTGTACAGTAGGCAAAGCAAGCGAGATTGCTTGGACTGATTACTCTGAACTCCAGAAAACAGCTAAAGAATGTCTAGAATTCCCCAGACATGAATATTATGGTTCTGAGTAGTGGTTCAACAGCCTTCATTTTCAGGTTACTCTGGAGCACCAATTTTCTGTCTCAAACTTTTTATTTTAGTGTTGAATTGGAAATAACCCATGGCTATAGTATTTCTTTAGCTAATACCTCATAGATGATTTTGTTTCTTATAGCGTAACAACTTTTACTCAGCGAATAAGAATTTGAGAAAAACATGTAGTTTATATTAGCTGTTTCATTTCACAATAACTACAGGTTTCATATAATTTGGTCTATTGTTTGTTTGGTTTTTTTTAATGTCTCTGAAATCAGGTAGGCACGGTCCATTTGGAAGAGTTTCAGGGAAAATAGCTGAAAATAATGAAATTAGGTATGTGTTATATTGATCTTCATAATTTCTTAAATGTATAATAACTAAATATGATCTTTCCATGAAAGAGATGCCTCTTTTAGAATATCTTAACTTTCTAAATACACACACATGCAAACTTAACACACACTAAATTACATGTTGAGTAATATTTCAGTATATATTCAGAAAATTAATCTAAATTCTAAATACCCTCTTATGAATGTGTGCAATATTTATAAATCATTTGGAGGACAAAAATTCTGACATTGTTCTATAACAACAAGGACGAGAAGCAGCTTAAAAACATCTGTGTAAAGAAGGATTTCAGGCCACTGTTAATGGTACAATTTAAGGAAGCACTTCTTACTATGAAATATCATAAAGCCATTTAAGATTGTGTTTATAACAAATATTTAAATACGTTGAAAAATGATCATAAATTGTTTTTTAAACAGGCAAGCAAAACCGAATGTCACATAGGCCATATGATCTTAACTATAAATAGGCTGAAAGATAGGAAGCTAGATTGATGACAGATTGGTTGATACATAAAAGAGAATGAACATGAAAGGGACAAAAAGACACAAACAGAGAAAGAATAAGAGAGGAAGGAAAAAAGGGAGGGAGGGATGAAAGAGACAGCTGGAAGCAAATGAAAAGAATATTAAGTGTTATACTTCTGTGGTGTTCTGATCGAAAGTGAGTCTTACTATGCTGTTAGATATCCCAAATTTTCTGTATTGGATATATATTTTCTGTAGCTAGAAACATTTTAAGTCAATTTTAAAAAGAAAAAATTTATTATTCTTAACTTCTAAATTCATGCTCCAATAATCATAGTCTAATGTTAATATTACTTGCACACAAGTTCTAAAGTCAAGACTTTATATAATTTTTTTATTAACATAGAAACATTCATATTAGCAGCTCATATTAGGATTTGTATGATTTCCCATGAGCTTGTTTAAATGCCATATTGCTCAGTAAATGAAGATTTCTTATGACCCAATCCTAGGAAATTATTATTTTATTTTCGTTTTACAAACCTCATTTCGAACAAAGTTTATTTATTGTTAAAACTTACGAGGTCCTATATGTGAAAAAGAAAGTACTGTCAATCTCTATCTCAATAAATACCCACACGTCATGGAAACGTTAATTCCAACCAGAGGAGTAACACTCTGTGCACAGAAAAGGGGACCCGCATTATTGTTTATGCTAATTTCTAACTTCACATCAATGACAGCAGTGGTAATGTTACTTCCACTAGTTTGAATCTATTATTAGCCTTTGCTGTGAAACCTAACCAAGCTCACATTAACAATTTCTTTAGTTGGGGCACATGGTGAATTATAAGGACATCTGTGAAATTAGCATCTAGGTCTTCAAAAATGTTTAATTACTTCTTTCAATAGTCTTCTTCTTTGAGATATTTTTTCCTCTTCCAGACATCAAGTCCCCAGCTACAGACTTGACAGAGATAGTCCCTTCCTCCAGGCTCAGGCTGGTGTCATCACTACTAAGGCAGCACCCCACATTCTTGGTCTTGCAACATGTTATGTGTACACAGATATAATGGAAAGAGCATGAGGCTAAGACTTAGAATGAGTGGACTTAAGTCCTGGCTGTTTGACTGTAGCTTTGCAATATAAAGTGTCTGTAAAGGATATTTTTTCACAAGTCACACAAGACTCCATTTAGGCATTCTACTTAGATAGTTGGGCAGATTAGCCAGCATACCTGGATGATAAGAACTTCATTTAAAAATATAAAAGTAACCTATTATTTAAACAATGTAGAAAAGACATAATAAAAATGAGATTATAGGGGCTTCCCTGGTGGTGCAGTGGTTGAGAGTCCGCCTGCCGATGCAGGGGACACGGGTTCATGTCCCGGTCCGGGAAGATCCCACATGCCGTGGAGCGGCTGGGCCCGTGAGCCATGGCCCCTGAGCCTGCGCGTCCGGAGCCTGTGCTCCACAACGGGAGAGGCCACAACAGTGAGAGGCCCACGTACCGCAAAAAAAAAAAAAAAAAAAAAAAAAAAAGAGATTATATAATATTTCCACCAGCCAGAGATAAATGTTATTCTACCAACCAATTATAGCTATTATTATATTTTATTATATTATATATTATACATGCACAGTATGTAATATTTGTACACTTTCTTACAGAGTTTTCTATGACTAAGTTGTATATAAATTTACTTTACAAAATTTTACATTTTTAATATTTTCTGCACATGTACTGTTATGAAATTATTTTCATTGTAAAATGCATACTATTTCTATTACTTTTGTAGTGTTACCTTAGATGTAAGAAAATTTATTAAAGCATATCTCTTATTGAAGTTCAGCTTCCTCTTAGATTTCCCTTGCTATTTACTACCTATTAATATGTAGTTGTTAAATAATATATTTAATAACGTAGTGAGATATGTTATGAATACATTAGTTTTTGTATTTCAACTTGCATCATAATATATACCTAGTGAATTATAAAATTAGTGAATTATAAAATTGGGGGAATTAAAATTTTCATATTTTTGTAGGAATATTTTTATGTTTATGATATTAAGCCCATGTTTATTACATTTGTTACAAATAGATTTCCTGATGTTTGTCCCTCTTTTAATAATTATGGTCTTTCATCATGTGGATTGTTTTTTTTGCATTTTACATAGCAAAATGATTTCTTTGTTTTATACCTTCTTTCTCATCTGATGATTACTTAATTATCTGCCTGTATGGACTTTTTCATATTAAATATTGAACACATCTGAATTTTGCTCTGGCATTAAGTATGAGATACACATTTGTCCTTTACTCACTGGGAAAAAAAATACCACATATTTTATGTTTGAATATGTTTCTAATTTAAAATTTAATATATTTATTGTATACTATATAACTTCATAATAATTGTACCCATTGATTGAATTGTAAAATTACAGCCTATTTTATTATATGATAAATCACCCTTTCTTACATGAGTCTATATATTATACTCCAAGATGAACTTAAGAAACATTATTTTTCAGTTCTAAAATCTAATGAAAATTTTCATTAAAAATCTAATAAATAGATTAATAGGCTAATATGAGAAGCAATACATGTTTGACAATATTGAGTATTCTCATCAAGGGACCTGTTATACCATTACACTTATTTAAATTATTTTGTCCGTCAGTTAAATTCCTTTCTTCTTTATACAGAACATTTATAGATGTCATTAAATTTATTATTTACTTTGGGCAACTTTTGCTAAAGAGATGATTTATTACCATCTTATATAGCTGATTATTTCTTTTATTTAGGAAAGTTGCATTTAAAATACTTTGAAATGGACTAATATTTTTAATTTCCTTTTAGGCAATCAACTATACAACATTATAATGTTTTCTCTTGTTTTTCAATATTTACTTTATTATTTTACTTTCTTTTGTCATTGTTTCAGGGTGATAGAGAGCTTCCTAAGTCATGTTCTTGATTTCTTATAGAAATGCTTTTGTCAGTGGAATATTTAAACATTAACCATGACTATGGCTTTTGGTTTGATACAATGCTAATTTTATTATGTTGGAGCAATAGCCTGTTCTGCTTTTGTTGTTTTGCTAGGAGTGAATGTTGAATTTGATCAAATCTATTTTTAGCTTGCTTTAGTCTAATTTGTAGCTAATGAATTTCCTAATTGGATCAACTTTGAATTTTGAGGATAAACACAAGTAGATCCTGGTATATTTAATTTTTAAATGAAACTTAATTTAATTCACAAGTATATTATGCAGTGTTTTGTCTGTGTTTTTAAAAATGTTTCCCTCTGAAAGCTTATAAGGTATATGCTGAGTTCAAAAATGCAATGAGAAATAGTTTTAACTGTTCTGTGTGCTCAAGAAATTTTGATATTGTAGACTTAATCTATTGCCTAAAAATGTTACGGAAATCTCATATAAAACAGTGTGGACTCAGTATCATATAGGGATGTTGAAAGATAATTTTCTGTTCTGTTGGTTGTTATTCTGATCTAGTTATGATAGATTTAAAGTTTATCTATCAGCTAAAGAACTAATTCATCTTTGATCAATTATATTTTATTAGAATATTCTACAGTTTATTATGATTTTCAAATTAATTAGCAAACTGACATAATCATCTTTTGTTTTTGAAATGCATTTAATCTATACAGCTATATCACATTACTTATTGATATTGCCGTGTATTTGTGACTTTCTTTATTTATCCATGATTTTATTTGTAAGAAATATGTCTAATATTTTCGGTCTTTAGAGCACCCATTTTCTGGATTTTACATTTGTGCTATTTTTTTTTCTAAATTACCCATGTCTTTTTTGCTATTGTAATTATTCTACTTTATTTTTGATATTTTTTACTATGTTGGATTTGAAGAATTTATTCTTTTATATTTAAAACATTTAGGATTATAACTTTTCTTCACATATATATGTTTGCTACATCCCATTGTTTTGTTTGCTATAGGATTATTGTTTTTTCTATTTGTTTCTGAGTTTATTCTTGATTCATGATTTATTTTCTTTTTCTTCTTTTTATTTTTTAACTTAGTACATTTTAATTTCTTTCCTTTTTGTTCTTTTTCATTTCTTAATATATTGTTGTCTTAATAATATGAAAAATAAGAACTCTTTGATTTCTTCTTGGGGAAATTAATCACATTTTAAATTCTCATATACATAAAATCTATTTATTAATTTTATTATTATTGATATGATTTATCCTTGTTATTTTTTCAGAGAATATTATACTATTGACTCTGATTTTAGGGCATTTTTTTCTTTATATTTCTCTAAAATATTACTTTCTAAATTGAAATTCTATGGTATCTGACCAAAAATATTTAGAAATGTTATATATTCACAGTACTTTTTTTTTTAAACATCTTTCTTGGAGTATAATTGCTTTACAATGGTGTGTTAGTTTTGGCTTTATAACAAAGTGAATCAGTTATACATATACATATATCCCCATATATCCTCCCTCTTGTGTCTCCCTCCCACCCTACCTATCCCACCCCTCTAGGTGATCACAAAGCACGGAGCTGATCTTCCTGTGCTATTCGGCTGCTTCCCACTAGCTATCTATTTTACTTTTGGTAGTGTATATATAAGTACATGCCTCACTTCGTCCCATCTTACCCTTCCCCATCCCCGTGTCCTCAAGTCCATTCTCTGCATCTGCGTCCTTATTCCTGTCCTGCCCATATGATCTTCAGAACCATTTTTTTTTGATTCCATATATATGTGTTAGCATACAGTACTTATTTTTCTCTTTCTGACTTGTTCACTCCGTATGACAGTCTCTAGGTACATCCACCTCATTACAAATAACTCAATTTCGTTTCTTTTTATGGCTGAGTAATATTCCATTGTATATATGTGCCACATCTTCTTTATCCATTCATCTGTCGATGGACACTTAGGTTGCTTCCACGTCCTGGATATTGTAAATAGAGCTGCAATGAACATTGGAGTACATGACTCTTTTTGAATTATGGTTTTCCCAGGGTATATGCCCAGTAGTGGTATTGCTATGTCATCTGGTAGCTCTATTTTTAGTTTTTTAAGGAACCACGATACTGTTCTCCATAGTAGCTGTATCAATTTACATTCCCACCAACAGTGCAAGAAAGTTCCCTTTTCTCCTCACCCTCTCCAGCATTTATTGTTTGCACATTTTTTGATGATGGCCATTCTGACTGGTGTGAGGTGATACCTCATTGTAGTTTTGATTTGCATTTCTCTAATGATTAGTGATGGTGAGCATTCATTCATGCATTTGTTGGCAATCTGTATATCTACTTTGGAGAACTGTCTACTTAGGCCTTCTGCCCATTTTAGGATTGGGTTGTTTGGTTTTTTTGATATTGAGCTGCATGAGCTGCTTGTAAATTTTGGAGGTTAATCCATGTCAGTTGCTTCATGTGCAAATATTTTCCCATTCTGAGGGTTGTCTTTTCATCTTGTTTATGGCTTCCTTTGCTGTGCATTTCATTAGGCCCATTTGTTTATTTTTGTTTTTACTTCCATTTCTCTAGGAGGTGGGTCAAAAAGGATCTTGCTGTGATTTATGTCACAGAGTGTTCTGTCTATGTTTTCCTCTAAGAGTTTTATACTGTCTGGCCTTACTTTTAGTTCTTTAATCCATTTTGAGTTTATTTTGTATACAGTGTTAGGAAGTGTACTAAATTCATTCTTTTACATGTAGATGTCCAGTTTTCCCAGCATCACTTATTGAAGAGTCTGTCTTTTCTCCATTGTATATTCTTACCTCCTTTATCAAAAATAAGGTGACCATATGTGCATGGGTTTATCTCTGGGCTTTCTATCCTGTTCCATCGATCTATATTTACCTTTTTGTACCAGTACCATACTGCCTTGATTACTGTAGCTTTGTAGTATAGTCTGAAGTCAGGAACCATGATTTCTCCAGCTCCATTTTTCTTTCTCAAGATTTCTTTGGCTATTCAGGGTCTTTTGTGTTTCCATACACACTGTGAAATTTTTTGTTCTAATTCTGTGGAAACTGCCATTGTTAGTTTGATAGGGATTGCACTGAATCTGTAGAATGCTTTGGGTAGTATAGTCATTTTCCCAATGTTGGTTCTTCCAATCCAAGAACATGGTATATCTCTCCATCTTTTTGTATCATCTTTAATTTCTTTCATCAGGGTCTTATAGTTTTCTGCTTAGATGTCTTTTGTCTTCTTAGGTAGGTTTATCCCTAGGTATTTTATAATTTTTGTTGCAATGGTAAATGGGAGTGTTCCATTAATTTATCTTTCAGAATTTTCATCATTAGTGTATAGGAATGCAAGAGATTTCTGTACACTACTTTTGTATCTTGCTAGTCTGCCAGATTCATTGATTAGTTTTGGTAGTTTTCTGGTAGCATCTTTAGAATTCTCTATGTATAGTATCATGTCATCTGCAAACAGTGACAGCTTTACTTCTTCTTTTCCAATTTGGATTCCTTTTCTTTCTTTTCCTTTTCTGATTGCTTTGGCTAAATCTTCCGAAACTATGTTGAATAATAGTGCTGAGAGTGGACAACCTTGTCGGGTTCCTGATATTAGAGGAAATGGTTTCAGTTTTTTATCATTGAGAATGATGTTGGCTGTGGGTTTTTCATATATGGCCATTATAATGTTGAGGTAAGTTCCCTCTATACCTACTTTCTGGAGGGTTTTTATCATAAATGGGGGTTGAATTTTGTTGAAAGCTTTTTCTGCATCTATTGAAATGATCATATAGTTTTTATCCTTCAGTTTGTTAATATGGTTTATCACATTGATTTATTTTTGTATATGGAAGAATCCTTGAATTCCTGGGATAACCCCCACTTGATCATGGTGTATGATCCTTGTAATGTGCTGTTGGATTCTGTTTGCTTGTTTTTTGTTGAGGATTTTTGCCTCTATGTTCATCAGTGATATCAGTCTGTAGTTTGCTTTTTTGTGACATGTTTTTCTAGCTTTGGTTTCAGGGTGATGGTGGTCTCACAGAATGAGTTTGGGTGTGTTTTCCCCTCTGCTATGTTTTGGAATAATTTGAGAAGGATTAGTGTTAGCTCTTCTCTAAATATTTGATAGAATTCACCTGTGCAGCCATCTGGTCCTGGGCTTTTGTCTGTTGGAAGATTTTTAACCACAGTCTCAATTTCAGTGCTTGTGATTGGTCTGTTCATATTTTCTATTTCTTCCTGATTCAGTCTTGGCAGGTTTTGCATTTCTAAGAATTTGTCCATTTTTTCCAGTTTGTCCATTTTATTGGCATATAGTAGCTTGTAGTAATCTCTCATGATCCTTTGTACTTCTACAGTGTCAGTTGTTACTTCTCCTTTTTCATTACTAATTCTATTGATTTGAGTCTTCTCCCTTTTTCTCTTGATGAGTCTGCCTAATGGTTTATTAATTTTGTTTATTTTCTCAAAGAACCAGCTTTTAGTTTTAATGATCTTTGCTATTGTTTCCTTCATTTTTTCCCATTTATTTCTGATCTGACCTTTATGATTTCCTTCGTTCTGCTAACTTTGAGTTTGTTTGTTCTTCTTTCTCTAATTGCTTTAGGTGTAAGGTTAGGTTGTTTAGTTGAGATGTTTCTTGTTTCCTGAGATAAGATTTTATTGCTGTAATACTCCCTCTTAGAACTGCTTTTGCTGCATCCCATAGGTTTTGGGTCCTATGTTTTCACTGTATTTGTTTCTAGGTATTTTTTGATTTCCTCTTTGATTTCTTCAGTGATCTCTTGGTTATTAAGTAGTGTATTTTTTAACTTCCATGTGTTTTATTTTTTACAGATTTTTTTCCTGTAATTGATATCTAGTCTCATAGCATTGTGGTTGGAAAAGATACTTGATACAATTTCAAGTTTCTTAAATTTACCAAGGCTTGATTAGTGACCTAAGACATGATCTATCCTGGAGAATGTTCCATGAGCAATTGAGAAGTAATTATATTCTGTTGTTTTTGGATGGAATGTCCTATAAATATCATTTAAGTCCATCTTGTTCAATGTATCATTTAAAGCTTTTGTTTCCTTATTTATTTTCATTTTGGATGATCTGTCCATTGGTGAAAGTGGGGTGTTAAAGTCCCCTACTGTGATTGTGTTACTGTCGATTTCCCCTTTTATGGCTGTTAGCATTTGCCTTATATATTGAGGTGCTCCTATGTTGGGTGCATAAATATTTACAGTTGTTATACCTTCTTCTTGGATCGATCCCTCGATCATTATGTAGTGTCATTCTTTGTCTTTTGTAATAGTCGTTATTTTAAAGTCGTTTTGTCTGATATGAGAATTGCTACTCCAGCTTTCTTTTGATTTCCATTTGCATGGAATATCTTTTTCCATCCCCTCACTTTCAGTCTGTAAGTTTCCCTAGTTCTGAAGTGCGTCTCTTGTAGAGAGCATATGTTTGGGCCTTGTTTTTGTATCCATTCAGCCAGTCTATGTCTTTTGGTTGGAGCATTTAATCCATTTTTATAAGGTAATTATCGATATGTATGTTCCGATTACGATTTTCTTATTTGTTTTGGGTTTGTTATTGTAGGTCTTTTCTTTCTCTTGTGTTTCCTGCCTAGAGAAGTTCCTTTAGTATTTCTTGTAAAGCTGGTTTGGTTGTGCCCAATTCTCTTAGTTTTTGCTTGTCTGTAAAGCTTTTAATTTCTCCATTGAATCTGAATGAGATCCTTGCTGAGTAGAATAATCTTGGTGGTAGGTTTTTCCCTTTATCACTTTAAATATGTCCTGCCACTCCCTTCTGGCTTGCAGAGCTTCTGCTGAAAGATCAGCTGTTAACTTTATGGGGATTCTCTTGTATGTTTTCTTTTCTTTTTTTTTTACCCTGGTATGTTATTTTTCCCTTTCTGCTTTTAATAGTTTTCCTTTGTATTTAGTTTTTGATAGTTTGATTAATATGTATCTTGGCATGTTTCTCCTTGGATTTATCCTGTATGGGACTCTCTGTGCTTCCTGGACTTGACTAACTAGTTCCTTTCCCATATTAGGGAAGTTTTCAACTATCATCTCTTCAAATATTTTCTCAGTCCCTTTCTTTTTCCCTTCTTCTTCTGGGACCCCTATGATTTGAATGTTGGTGTGTTTAATTCTGTCCCAGAGGTCTCTGACACAGTCCTGAATTCTTTTCATTCTTTTTTCTTTTTTCTGCTCTGCAGTAGTTATTTCCACTATTTTATCTTCCAGGTCATTTATCCATTTTTCTCCCTCATTTATTCTGCTATTGATTCCTTCTAGAGAATTCTTAATTTCATTTATTGTGTGATTCATCATTGTTTGTTTCCTCTATAGTTCTTCTAGGTGCTTGTTAAATGTTTCTTGTGTTTTCTCCATTCTATTCCAAGATTTTGGATCATCTTTACTATCATTACTCTGAATTCTTTTTCAGGTAGACTGCCTATTTTCTCTTCATTTGTTTGGTCTGGTGGGTTTTTACCTTGCTCCTTCATCTGCTGTGTGTTTCTTTGTCTTCTCATTCTGCTTAACTCACTGTGTTTGGGGTCTCCTTTTTGCAGGCTGTAGGTTGGTAGTTCCCATTGTTTTTGATGTCTGCCCCCAGTGCTAAGGTTGGTTCAGTGTGTTGTGTAGGCTTCCTGATGGAGGGGACTGGTTCCTGTGCTTTGGTTTATGAGGCTGGATCTTATCTTTCTGGTGGGCAGGACCATGTCCTGTAGTGTGTTTTGGGGTGTCTGTGACCTTATTATGATTTAAGTAGCCTCTCTGAAAATGGGTGTGTTTGTGCTCCTGTCTTGGTAGTCGTTTGGCATAGGGTGTCCAGCACTGTAGCTTGCTGGTTGATGAGTGGAGCTGGGTCTTAGTGTTGAAATGGAGATCTCTGGGAGAGATCTCACTGTTTGATATTACATGGAGCTGGGAGGTCTGTGGTGGACCAACATCCTGAACTCAGCTTTCCCACCTCAGAGGCACAGGCCTGACACCCGGCCAGAGCACCAAGACCCTGTGAGCCACATGGCTCAGAAGGGAGAAAAAAAGAAAGAAAGAAAGAAAGAAAGAAAGAAAGAAAAGAAATAAAGTTATTCAATTAAAAATTAAAAAGTAATAAAAGAAAAAAGAAGGAAAGAAAGAAGAGAGCAACCAAACCAAAAAACAAATCCAGCAATGATAACAAGTGCTAAAAACTATACTAAAAAAAAAAGCAAAAAACGAACAGACAGAACCCTAGCACAAATGGTAAAAGCAAAGATATACAGACAAAATCACACAAAGAAGCATACACATAGACACTAACAAAAAGAGAAAAATGAAGAAAAAATATATATCTATATATAAAAATCAAAAAAGGAAGAGAACAACCAAATCAATAAACAAATCTACCAATCACAATAAACTCTAAATACTAAACTAAGATAAACATAAAACCAGAAACCAGTCAGTTTTGGTGTGATTCACTGTCTATTCAGGTATTCCACAGATGCAGGGTACATCAAGTTGATTCTGGAGATTTAATCCACTGCTCCTGAGGCTGCTGAGAGAAATTTCCATTTCTCTTCTTTGTTTGCACATCTCCTGGGGTTCAGCTTTGGATTTGGTTCCGCCTCTGCTTGTAGGTTGCTTGAAGGAGTCTGTTCCCCATGCAGACAGGATGGGGTTAAAGTAGCAGCTGATTGGGGGCTCTGGCTCACTCAGGCGAGGGGGGGAGGGAGAGGTTCGGAATGTGGGATGGCACAGGCTCCTGGTACAGGATGTGTGGATAGTGACCTGTGCTTGCACACAGGCTTCTTGGTGGCTGCAGCAGCATTCTTAGCATTTCATGCCCATCTCTTGTGTCCGTGCTGATAGCGGTGGCTCGCTCCCATCTCTGGAGCTTGTTTAGGCAGTACTCTGAATCCCTTCTCCTCGTGCACCCTGAAACAATGGTCTCTTGCCTCTTAGGCAGGTCCAGACTTTTTTCCCAGACTCCCTCCCAGCTAGCTGTGGAACACTAGCCCCCTTCAGGCTGTGTTCACGCAGCCAACCCCAGTCCCCTCCCTGGAATCTGAAATCCAACGCCTGAGCCTCAGCTCCCAGCCCCCACCCGCCCCAGCGGGTGGGTAGACCAGCCTCTCAGGCTGGTGAGTGTTGGTGGGCACCGATCCTCTGTGCAGGAGTCTCTTTGCTTTGCCCCCTGCACCCCTGTTGCTGTGCTCTCCTCCATGGCTCTGAGGCTTACCCCCTGCCCCCTCTGCCCCGTCCCCACCAGTGAAGGGGCTTCCTAGTGTGTGGAAACTTTTCCTCCTTCACAGTTCCCTCCCAGTGGTGCAAGTCCTGTCCCTATTCTTTTGTGTCTGTTTTTTCTTATGCCCTACCCAGGAATGTGGGGAGTTTCTTGCATTTTGGGAAATTTGAGGTCTTCTGCCAGCATTCAGTAGGTGTTCTGTAGGACTTGTTCCACATGTAGATGTATTTCTGATGTATTTTGGGGGAGGAAGGTGATCACCACGTCTTACTCCTCTGTCATCTTGAAGTTCTCCTAGAGACACATCCTTATTGTTACATGTAGTAGTAGTTTATTCCCTTTTATTACTCTGCATTCCATTGTATGAAGATCCCACAATTTACCTGTATATCTTACCAGTATATCTCTACTGTTGGTAGAGATTTAATGCATTTATTGTTTTGGAATCTTAAGGTTAATGCTTCTATGAACATGTACATGCTTATACATTTCTACAAGTGAACATATGCATGCATTTCTTGTGGGTGTATACCTAGAAGAATTGCTAAGTCAAGAGTCATGCACATATTCATCCTTAGTACACTCTTCCATAGAATTGTCCAAAATAGCTGTACCAGCTTATATTCCAAAGAACGTTATATTAGAATTCTAGTTACTCCACATTCTTTCCAACTCTTGCCATTTTGGTTCTTTACTTTTGCCAATTTGTTTGCTGTAGAGTTATTACAAAGTGGTTTTAATGGCCATATCTCTGATAATTAGTGATACCAATTTTCATGTGCTTATTTTCCATTTAGATATCTTCTCTTGTAAAGTATCTGTTCAAATTTTTTGCTATTTTTATATTGAGTTGTCTGTCTTTATCTTAGTGATTTTTAGCAGTTCTTATATATTCTTATTCAGAGTTATTTGTCAGATGAATCATCTGTCATTTGTGTGTATGCAGATGTACAAATACATAGTTGCAAATACTATATTTTACTTTTTAGATTGCCTTTTAATGGTATCTGTGATGAACAAATATTCAAGTTACAACCATATTAGCTGTTATATAATCCCATGAAATAGTTCTTTTTTTTTTTTTTTTTTTTTTTGCAGTACATGGGCCTCTCACTGCTGTGGCCTCTCCCGCTGCAGAGCACAGGCCCCAGACACGCAGGCCCAGCAGCCATGGCTCACGGGCCCAGCCGCTCTGCGGCACATGGGATCCTCCCAGACTGGGGCACGAACCCGTGTCCCCTGCATTGGCAGGTGGACTAACAACCACTGCACCACCAGGGAAGCCCTGTTCTTTCTTTTTTTTAACTTCAGTTTTGTAGTTGCTTTCAGTGATGATGTTAACTTGATATTGGTTATCCCACTTATGCTAGAAGCAGAATATCTAGTTCATTCTCTCTCTCCCTCTCTCTTTCTCTCTGCCCTCACTTCCTTCCTCCTCTTTCTCTAGGTAGGTAGATAGATAGATAGATACATAGGTAGATTTACCACTTTAGAATATATAATTCAGTAGTTTTAAGTATATTCATAATGTTGTACAACCATTACCATTATCTAATTCCAGATCATTTTCATCAGCCACTTCCAAATTCTGTATCCATTAAGCAGTAACTTCTTATTCATCCTCCATCATGTTTGTATTTAGAGTAGCTTTATTTATAACAGCCAAAATTTGGAAGCAACCAACATACCCTTCAGTAGGTGAATGGGTAAATAAGCTATGGCACATCCAGATATTGGAATGTTACTTAGCACTAAAAAGAAAGAAGCTATCAAACCATGAAATGACACAGAGTTATCTTAAATACTATTACTAAGTAGATGTCAATCTAAAATGGCTACATACTGTAAAATTCCAACTAGAAGACATTCTGGAAAAGCAGAACTATGGAGAATGTAAAAAGATCAGTGGTTGTCAAGGGTTGAGAGGAAGGAAAGATGAGTACTTGGAGCACAGGGATTTTTAGGTCAGTAAAACTCTTCTATATAAAAATATAATGGAGGGCACATGTCATTATACATTTGTCTGAACTCACAGATTATACAGCACAAAGAATGAAGCCTAATGCAAATATGGACTTTAGCTGATAATGACGTGACAATGATGGTTTATTGATTTTAGCAAATTTACAACACTAGTGTGTTAATGATAGAGGCTGTGAGTCGGGGGGAGAGGAAATATACAAGAACACTCTATTTTCTACTCAATTTTGCTACAACCTTAAAAGTTATAAATATATAGTCTATTAATTCATAAAATTAAATTAAAATGAATTCTTGAAAAATTTTTAATTTTTCTGATTAATCAGAACAGAAAAAGAAATCAATAGTTACTAAGCCAATAACAACGAAAAACAGAAAACAGCAAAGTCAAAATTAAAGAAAAAGCAAGACAGAAGGCATAAATTAAAGTATACTCATTAATACATCATTTGTGAATATACTAAATATTCTTTTAAATACAGAGACTGCATTAATAGATTAGAAATTAATTCCAGCTATATGTTTTTATAAGAAATAAAACAAAAATCTAAAATAGGTAAAAAATGGCTAAAGTTGAGAGATGAGTAAATATTTTAGAAACTGGTAAAAACCTGAGTAGCAATATTACAGCAAAAAATGTGAAATTTAAGGTCAAAACATTAAGTGCAAAGTGGGACCCAGGAAGACATTATGTAATAATAATAGGTATAATTTAGGAAAAAAAAAATTAAATCTATAAATGTTTTTGTACAGAAGAATAATAGCCATAACACGTAAAAAGGAAATATTCCTAGAAATACATCAAGGACCTGACAAAAATATAATTACAGGTGGCGATTTTTTAAATGCTACTTCCAGAATGTGGCAAAGCCAGATAAAATAAAAAAAAGGACAGTGAGGATATTAATAATAAAATCAACCTCAGTCCTTGAAGTATGTTTCTTCTGACTATACCAAGTACTACCATTTCCTTATGTTTTTTCTAACTAATTTCCTACTGTTCTCCCTTACTCACCAAGTAGTTTAGCACCTCGGTGACTCTCTTTTTCTTTACAATTAGTCTTATCATGATTATTTATAATTTCAAAATGTACAATGATCCATACACTACCTGGGATTCTGATTTTGTTGATCATCTCTCTTCCAAAGATAGTGACCATTATTTCATCTCAAGTATTTTACTCCTATGGATAAACTTCATCATCACCAAAAATCACACTGCCCCCACTATCTTGATTTGGAGAATTCTGTTCTCTAAAACACAAACACGCCACTTTCAGTACAGGTTTCCTTCTAGTACACCAAATATGAAAATCTTTTATACCATTAAGGTCATCAAATCTATTGATCCAACACCTTTTCACTGCCCATCATATATTTCCTATTCTCACTATCCTACTTATCTAAATTATTACAGATTCCATGAAGGAAATTATAGTTACACTCATGCAAATACTCTCAAATTTTTCCATCTTTCCCTCAGTCTTACTCACTTGGAAAAATCCTGCTCTTTGTGAATCCCAAACTTCTGCCTCTGCCTGGCCACCACCAAAGCACCTGAACATGGATGGAGAAAACAGACATGTTTTAATGCTTACTATGCCCAGGCATTGTTCTAAGTGCTTCATACATGTGAACTCATTTAGTGTTATCAGCAAACTTATAAAATATTCAGAATTATTATCCAGATCCATCTCAATTCAGAATATAGATATAAATGTATAAAGCAAAATATCTGTACCATCAAAGTATCTGTTATTCATTAAATGGTATCAAATATGCAAACACAATAGTTTTTAATGGAGTACTTGTCATATGTTTTAATAATAATCCAAAAATGGATACTTTTTTCCATATTAATTTGTAACTTAATAATTCACGATAGATATGATGGATAGGCTAGTTCCATTGCTACTAAAATACCCTATAGATAAAAGCATTTATTTCAGGAATGAAAGAGTTTAACATCAGGAAATATATTAATATAGTGCATTATATCAACAAAAAGGACAGAAGGTATTTACTTTCATAATATATGCTAGAAAACAAATCACCTGATAAAATACAGCCCTTTGTAAATCGGTATAGATATAACTTATTCTTTTTTATAACTGCATTACAAATGTATTATGTTTACTTGTAATAAATATTTAAGTAAAATAGACTTTAAGCAAATAATATAAATATGGCTCAATACTTAATAAAAGCCTATTTACAAAGGGGAAAAATCCTAAAAGTGTTACATTAAATTTTAGGAACAAGAGAGGATAATTATCATTATTCTATTTCAAAATTGTTTGGCTGTTTCTAGGTAATAAAATTGGAAAGGAAAATGAAATAATTGACAATCACAGAAGAGGGTTATAATTATCCTTATTTGGAAATAATCTAATTATCAACATACTAAAACATTCTATTATTAATAAGTTAATTTGTTAAGGTAACAGGATATAAAATTTTTTCCATACTAGACATTATCAATTAGAAATAAAAGTTTAAAAAATACTCTGTTCACAATATTGTTAAAAACTATAAAACTTAGAATTAATTTAACAAGAAAGGAAAGAAATACGACTTGTATGAGAAACAGTTTAAAATATTATTATAGGGTATAAAATAAGATCTAGAGCAATGGAAGGAGTTAACATAGTTCTCTGTAACAGAACTGTTAGATAAATTCTAGGAAATACATAATACACTATTCAGCACTTAAAAGCAATGAGTTATACTTTTATAACAATTGCTCTGGAGTTATGCTTCTATGTAATTCATGTTGGAAAAGTATATTGGAGAAATGATATTATTTCTGTAAAGGACAAATATGTAAGGTGTTATTAATTTTTAAAGGCAAATAATGATCATTTTCATGAAGAAGAGAAGACTGTATATCAACTATACCTCAATTAAAAAAAAAAAAGACACAGGGAGAAGACAGTCATATATAAGCCAAACACATATATCTTGGGTGTCTAGGATTATAAGATTAATTTCTGCTGTTTAAGACAAAGAAAGAAAGAAAGAGAGAGAGAGAGAAAGGAAGGAAGGCAGGAAGGCAGGAAGGCAGGAAGGCAGGAAGGAAGGAAGGAAAGAAAGGAAAGGAAGAGAAGGAGGGAGGAAAGGAGGGAGGAAGGAAGGAAGGAAGGAAGGAAGGAAGGAAGGAGGGAAGGAGGGAGGGAAGGAAGGAAGGAAGGAAAGGAAGAGAAGGAGGGAGGAAGGGAGGGAGGAAGGAAGGGAGGGAGGAAGGAAGGAAGGGAGGGAGGGAGGAAGGAAGGAAGGAAGACTATCCTTAATATACTAGGAATTTGCACTTATTCACATGAGAATGGTCATTAGTCTGGTAGGATAGACATGAAGCTTTAGAGACTTGTTTAAACCACGTCAGATCTTTGAGCTATTTTTATACAGTGTACTTCTACAGATGTTATAAAGCTCATATGACATAGTTATTATTGCTGCTCTTCACAATCAATGTTCTTTTTTTTTGCGGTACGTGGGCCTCTCACTGTTGTGGCCTCTCCCGTTGCGGAGCACAGGCTCCGGATGTGCAGGCTCAGCGGCCATGGCTCACGGGCCCAGCTGCTCCGCAGCATGTGTGATCTTTCCGGACCGGGGCACGAACCCGTGTCCCCTGCATCAGCAGGTGGACTCTCAACCACTGCGCCACCAGGGAAGCCCTCAATGTTCTTTTATATTTGCAAACATATTACCCCCTACATGAGTGTTTTTTAATAGTTTCTTATAGTTCCATTCTTCTATCTCTTGTAATATCCCTTTATCCTAGGGAAAATCTAATTTATTCTTAAACCACTCATGTTTCCTATGGTTTTCCTTAAGTAATCATAAGCTAAGTGGTGATGATAATTGGAAAATAAAAATGCTTTTTATTTTTAATCAGGTATCCATAATCTCAGAACAGTGTTCTCAAATCCACTGGGCTGAAGAATGTAACTAGGAACATGGCCTAAGTTAAGTTGTTTCCTCCTCCCTAAACTCTTTTACTAGATAATTACCAGATGGCAAACATCTTGTGCATTCAAGGCAAGAGAAGTGAGTAAAAACAAAAAATAGAACCCAATCTCGGGAAGCAGACATGATCCAAACAAGTTGAATTTCATCCTATCTTTTTCATGGGAATTTGAATTTTAAATGAAGTCACTCAAGAATGCAAGAAGATAAATCATCCTAATGGCAATACCTTAAGTCTAGAGATATATTAAAGAGTTCCTGCTGCTAAGATCACCATTGTTGCCTTGTTTCTTATCCTTCCTCTATCGGCCTGTTAGCCTCTTCCTTTTATTATTTTAGCCACTTTATCCTTTTAAGAAATTGATTATTCTCTTCTATTTAATTAAATGCTAGTCAAATTATCCCTGATTAATGTGGCTAGTCAAATTATCCCTGATTCCTAACATATTTAAGGTAGAGTTTTTATTTCTTTTTCCCTAGAGAAGATGTGCTTCAGATCTGACTTTCCCCCTATTACAGTGATGGGATTTTGTTCTCAGGCAGAAATTCCTACTATTCACTATACCCTGACTGGCACATTGGTCTGGAAATTATCTGTTTCTTGAAAATTTGATATAAATTGTTCATGCACTAACTAGTCAGGGAGCTTTCTGAGAAGCTAAAGTGTGTGTGTGTGTGTGTGTGTGTGTGTGTGTGTGTGTGTGTGTGTGTATGAGAGATTTACATTTCATCTGGGAGAATGATTAAATTATTAAGATATTTTATGTTCTGTAATATCAATTTTTGTAATGGATATCTTTTCCAGAAAATCATTCTAATATCTGAGAAAAATTAGCATCCATTTGAATTAAAGATAAATTTAAATTTTTACAAATTTGCTATATGCAGGCTTTCTTATAGCAGCTGGTACAGAAAAAGACCAGGCCAGAGAGATGTTTTGAAGTATTACTATTTCAGTTAAAATATGATAATTTTCAGACAGTAACTAAGAGTTTTGAAAACGTAGCATATGGACAACCTCAGTAGAAAAATATCCACTTGAAAGTTTTCCTAAGCCAGTTCCTTTTGTATTCCAATGTCATTTCAGGAATACCTGTGCTTGCCTATGAAAAATTAAAATATCAGCAGAAATTTTGGTCATTTTTACAGGAAATTATAAAAATTTTATGAAATTATCATGAGATATTTTGAGTTATCTGAATGAATGCTATATATTTCAACTTTAAAATTAATATTAAATAAATATTAAGGTTATATTATATTTAATACTTAAAATAATGTATAATATTTAGAGCATATTTATAATTTATTCTTGCTCTGAAAACTTCCTGAGTGCTCACTACATTCAAGGCTTATTACCAACCACTTCAGGGTTTTTTATAGTGGAAGGAAAGTTGGTAAAGAATAGGTGAACAAATACTATTCATAACTTTCCATGTGTCTTTATACTCTGATGTAGAGCATAGCACATCTGTTTCATAGGTGAAGAACTAATGTTCCAAAGGTAAAGTAACTTTAAGTTTTAAAATTTGAAAGTAATAGGGTAGAGACTGGGATTTAGCTCTGTTTTATTCCAATGCAGTGTTTTCTTCATTACATTATATCGATTCAAACAATAGTTAAGACCATATTTTCAAGGAACTCAGAGTTTAGTCAAGTAAGAAAAGCAAAGAAGTTAATGATAACTATCTTTAAATAGCTGTGAGAAAGAGGGAAAGGGGAATGATGTTTCTTGGGTGAAATCATATCTTTGTGTTTATTACATAGAGAGGTGTTCTAAAGATTGAGGGGAGAGAATAAATCTAAAGTGACTGCAGCAGCAGTGTCAGAAGATAGGCAAGTCAAGTGTTTAGGGCTATAGAGAGAGGGTGACTGATGATACTGGAAGAGTAAATTTATGGATTTTGTTTTTGTCTTTTTTAATAATATCAGGATGAGTAATTTGACCCTTTACAATTTTAAGTCAACTGAAATTAGACTATTAATCCCAAAATATTGTATAGGATAAAGAGAAACACAGATCACAGGGGAGATATTGTAAAACAAAATTAAAAAAAAGAATTTTAAATGATATTAATATAAGATATTTAGGAAATTTTTATGACCTAAAATATGATAGCAAAGTACCTCTTTGGATGTTAGAATCTCTATAGACGTTCTAGTTTAATGGTCTAGATTATGGAATGATCTACAAAGCCTTGGAGTCTGATGTCATATCAGAGGATGAAATCTACATGAAGGGTATTAGAGAATTATTTGTGGGCTTGATATGGAATTTGAAAGAAAAGTTTCACATCAAAGTTAAAGTGGTAGAAGGGAGTCATGGAAGAATGCTCAACACATTGTGGGGAAATAAAGGACCATGTTATGAAAGGAATGATATTGAGATCTTCATGAAGAATGTAAAGAATTTTTCAAATGCTGGAATGACACTGTAGTGGATAAAGATTTCAGTGAAGACTGAACAGACTCTTTGACTTTAGGGATAAAAGGTAAGCTAGAAAGAAAACTATTTACTGAGCATCTAATATGTATCAGTCACTTTCCCAGGTATTTTTTCTCATTTAATTCAAATGCAGTACATCTTGTAGATGTGGAAGCTGAGGCTCAAAGCAGTTAAGCAACTCCACAGGGACACAGATATTTTCGAGAACTGAGGTTTAAACTTAAGCCAGTACGATTTCAAAATCCTTGCTCTTTCCATTACTCCATGATAGCTTTTTAATTCTTGCAGTGAAATACAGAAAACCAATTTGAGTATACTGGAGGTGTGAAAGGCAGATTACATGGAAAGAGTATGACCAGGCATTAATAAAGTAGAGTCAGCAGTCTTAAAATTTAAAGGTGAGGGAAGGAAAATGAAAATCTCATGTCAATATCAGGATGTAATAAAATGAATTGAGTTGTTGCATTGATCTTAGGATTAGTTAACATTTATTGAACATATACTATGTACAAAGCACTGATCAAAGCATTTTACATATATTATTTGTTAGTCTTCCAAATAATTTTATAAAATGGGTTCTATTATTACCTCAATTTAACAGTTGAGGAAATCGGCACAGTGAGATGAAATGATTCAGAAAATCATAAAGTGGTAAAGCAGCATTTGAACACAAGCAGCCTGACTCCAGAATCAGTAGAATCAACCACCCTACTGCCTGACACTCTATGTTACAGAGATCTGAAACTCAAATTATCTGACAAAGCATATTCAGTAGAGGTAACTTCTAAATTAGAAGTGTCGGTAGAAATATCTGATCTTTGCCTATATGGAAAATTTTAGTGAATTTGTCCCAGGTTTCTAGGGCCTTGAACTACAATGAGAGGACAGAGGACAGCTCCATTACGTTTCTTGGTGGCCTCACATTTCCCCCAGGCAGTCAGGGCCCTTTTCAATTAAGTGCTTTATTGAGTAACCCAATAAAATGGAAATTTGGATTTTGGCATTCTACACTATAGTTCATCAATACCTCTTATAAATCATGTTCTGGTAATAAATGCCATGATTTCTACTTTGTTATCAGGAAGTAATAAATAATACAAAGCCAGATAAATTGTGATTCTGTTGAATGCACCCTATGAAGTAAACATTTTTAAATTTGCTTTATCCTTTTGTAATTATACCTCTGGGTAGATTAACTTGCTCTTCACTTTATCCAGTCTCCTTACATGTGTAGGACTTACAAGCAGGTAGTTTACTGCCAGAAAACAAATGGCCTTTAGAAGTGTGGAGATATATTTACAGACACAGGTAGAAAGCTGGGGGTGGGGGTGGATAATTAAATGACAATCAGAAGTGTCACAAATTTCAGGGGCACAGAATTGACTACAAGAATTATAAATTAGTCAGAACTACAATTTGAGCTATTACTCAGTTTTTTCTTTCCTTTTTGTATAATAACAGAACTTTTCCTTTAGAGTAGTGAAACATATAAATGCATATCTAAGGAATAATCACAATTCCTTTAAAGGATTAAAAGTAGAATTTTCCCCCCAAATAGGTTAATAGTTTGAAATTGTCCTTTAAAAACTGTATCCTTAAGAAACAAACTTTCATTATGTAGGTGTTTCTGTCATTTAATATTCCCTAAGTTCCTGTCTACATTTAGTCTTATGCTCCACTTGCAGCACTTTGTGGATAGCACTTGAACATCCTTATTTTTAATGGCACATCTCTTAATGTATCTATTATTTATTTTATGTGAAACATAGCCATGGACTCTATAACAAAAATTGCCACTGCTTTAACATGAAAAATTTTGAACCCACATGCAGGTGCCATTAGTGCAGAGATAAGAAAAGTTTAGACTATCCAATGTTAATAGAGAATCAGAAAAAAAATAACAAGACCAAAAGCATTAATAAAAATAAAGAATAAGTCTATGTATGTAGCTGTCTGTAGCTGGAAACAAATAGTGAGTAGAAAATATACTGAAAGTCATTTAAAAAAACAAAGAAAAAGGGAAAAAAATGGTGTTTCTTATTTAAAAAGTAGTCAGTGTCTGTGCATATTCATAGGAGAGAGAAGGCAAATAACAGTATTATAAGAATTATGTTAAGGAAAAGTTAGATAAAATTATGTATGAACAAATATATATATATATATATATATATATAGAGAGAGAGAGAGAGAGAGAGAGAGAGAGAGAGAGAGAGAGATCAAGCTTCAAAATCATGAATTGTCTCTATTCGAGATAAGTAGTCCCTGGCCTCTGAAGGACATAAGCCCCAATGAAAAATATCCTCCCTCCCAGTTTCTGTTCTAATAAAACAAAAAGATTATTGTCTGAAAGGCACAAGAGGCTTTAAGTCATGCTCAAAGGTTGACTAGAGAAGGTCACTTTTCTAGAGCTTGTTATTTATTTTTCTAGCTGTATCCCCAGGCTTCAACGGCCAGAAGGGGAGCACAACAGATTAATAACAACAGTTTTTTAGCTTAGGCTGAGTTTCTGTATTCCTTGATAATCCTTTTTTCCAGCTTCAGAAGCTGGTCTTGTAACTTGCAATGCCTACATTTGCTCTGGTTTTAGCTGCTCTGGTCTCTTGACTTTTTTTGTATACTACTCTTTGTGATCCTTTGTGACTTGGCTATTTCCATTGTTTAATTTTTCCTCTTAACAGTCATTTTACCAATTAATGGGTGATACAGAAAATTACATTGACCATAAAATTATGCAGTCCTCTGTTCTTTGTATCATACAGAGATTCTAATAACCTTACTCTTTCTTGTTAATTCAAATGATACCTGTTTTCCGAAAAAAAATAGTGGATGAGAGGAAGCAGGAGGGAGGCATATCTAATGAGATTTTTAGTAATGTCCTCCTGTGCAATCCTCTAGTGTTAAATTTCTTTTAACAGACAAGCCCTTGCTTTGGTCCTATGCTTATAGCCACTTATTTTTTCTCTTAAGGCAAGCTTCTCCTCACAATCTCCTCAATTCCTTATTTATTGATCCAATAGCTTTCTACTGAGGATTTACTATATCCTGGGTACTGTTCAGATACAACATACCAGGACCCATCTAACATGCTTGTATCTATAGAGACCATGGGATCCACCAAAACAATTTTGAATTTTTGATGTGTACATACCTTTTATGGATGGAATCAAAATTAAAGTGATTATATGCTAAAATATACACATGCTGGTCCATTGTATATGGGAACAAAACATTAGAGCTTCTGTTTGTATTGTTTTAATTTAAATAATAAGAAAAGTTTTACCTGTAACTAATGTTAAAAAAGAAACAACAGGCCCAAAATGGAGTCACTTAGGCTAGGTCCTACCAAGACGTAATGCCTAACATAATTAGTTTAAACCTTCCTCAGAAATATGACTAGACAACCTGAAATGTCCTGGTCGGCACTGAGATAGACTGATAGACACTTTCCATTCCCTGTAGGAGGGCGGTCTTGCCTAAAACAATGTATTCTTTGCTAATGATTTTCTTTTTTCCACTCCCTCTCTGCCTTTAAACCTTTTTTTTTTTCTGCAGCTTGGCAGAGCTTTTTTCTATGGCTAGATGGGGTGCTGCCCAATTCATGAATCATTTAATAAAGGCTATTAGACCTTCAAATTTACTCAGTTGAATTTTTGTTATTTACCACCAATAAGAATTGATGCTAGCAACTTCATTCAGTCACAGGTCACATGCCCTCAGATTTCTTATGGGATGAGGGCAGTTCTGTAACATTGAGGGGGCAATGGTGCCATTAATTTTTTTGGTTATCTTTTGGCATCCTGGTAGGCAGAAGTCTGAAACTGACCCCAAGATTGCTGTCTTCTAGTGTATATGCCTTGGATAATTCCTAATCCTTAAAAATAGATATCATTTTAAATAAAAGTAATGTTATAAGTAAAAACTATCTAAATGTAAGTAAGGTTGGTGTGGTTTCTTTGATTGAGATATGAAGGGGACTGCAGGGTAAATTTACAGAAAATGCATCAACCAGAAATCCATTCACTCTATCATTCAAAAGCTAATTTTTGCATCAAAAATTCCCTTCAATCTAACAATCACTTAATATACACCCACTATGTGCCAGGAAAAAGTGGGCAAATCAGAAAACAATCTAATGAGCATGCTGCTTGTCTTCTGCTTTAGAAGTCAGAAAATAAAGATAAATAAATAACATACAGTATGGTAAATTGTGAAGGGCTATGGGAAGGCTGACAGTGCCTAACAACATCTTCATCACATTCTTAGCCACACCATGAGACTACATTTTCCAGACTTCCAATGTGGCTGGATCCCTAGTGGTTAAATGGAGTCAAATGACTGAATTTGATCAAAGGAATGAAACTAGAAATGATGTGGTCTCAGCCAAAATGGCTAAAAGTAGATGTGCTTTCTTTAAGTTCTTGCTCTGTTCCAGTTATCTAATGCTGCAAAACAAATCACTTCCAAATTTAATGGTCTGAAACAATTTTATTATGCTCATGGAGTCTATAGATTAGAAATGTGGACAAGGAAGATCAGGGATGGTTTGTCTCTGCAAGTCTGTGTTCTTAGTTGGCAATACTAGGTGGCTGGAGATGATTCTACGTCTGGGATCTCAATGCAGAAACTACTTCACTCACTTGTCTGATACTGGCTAATACTGGCTGTAATTTGGGAATTTATCTGGAATTCTGTACCAGAAGACTAAAACATTATCTGTCCATGTACACTTGGCTTCCTCACAGCACAGTTGTTGGAGCATCCCAAGTGAACAAGACTTAACTTCGAAAGTCACATTATGTCACTTATTTCATACTAATAAGTACACCCAGTTCAAAGGAAGGGAACATAGATCCACCTCTGAGTGAAGAAGTGTCAGTATCACTTTTCAAGAAGAGCATATAGGATGGGAGAAATTGTTGTTGTTTTTGAAAATAGTATTCTCTTTCCCTATTACCTATGTGAATACAGATGAGAACAAAATTGGAAGGATCCCACTCCGCTGATTCACATTGGTCTCTGATATTCATGAGAATACATTTTTATTGAGTTAAGCCACTGCAACTCTTTGGGTTTCTTGTTTTATTTTGTTTCTATTACAACAGTTACTCTGTTTGGATTTACATAGAGCTAAGGATAATACATAAAGGAGAGAAAGAAAAAGAAAATGTCAACCACTCACAGATGTTGATGTTAAAACTCAACTCACTGAGCTGATAAATTTTAAAGTAAAAGTCTTAAGGAAGTAAGGGAATTAGCCTAATAGGTATCAGGTAGTAGGAAAAGAAGCACAAAGATCTTAAGTGGGAGTGTCAGATAAACTGCAAAGAGGACAGGGTGGCTGAAGCAGAGGGAGTAAACAGGTGAGTCAGAGAAGATGAGATAAAGGAAGTACCAAGGCCAGATCACGTGGAGCATTATAGGTCATACCAATGACTTTAGATTTTACCCTAAGTGAGAGGGGAGACCATTAGAGGAAAGTCATGATCTGACACATTTTAATAAGAGCACTTTGGCTGTTGAAAAAGAAATTGCAAGGAAACAGGGGCAGAAGCAGAGAGACCTATTAGAAAATTATTGTAGGAATCCTAGCAACATGTGATAGTGATCTGGCTTAGGGTATTTAGAGTGCCAGCACTTCGGACTGGTCAAATTCTGGACTTTTTTTTTTTTTTTTTGGTACTTGCTGAGGTTTTTTTTTAATTACTTTTAATTGTACTGAAATACACATAACATAAAATTTACCATTTCAAACATTTAAAAATATACAGTTTGGTAGTACTTCATTCACACTGTTGTGCAACCAACCTCCAGAGCTCTTTTCACCTTGCAAAGTTGAAACTCTGTAACTATTAAACAACAACTTGGATATATTTTGAAGGTAGAGATGACAGGATCTGTAGGAATACTTAGGTGTGGAGGTTGAAGAAAAGAAAAAGAGGAGTAAAAGATGACAAAGATTTTAGTCTAAGTAACTGGAGGAATCTTGCTGCTATAAGCTGAAATGTGTAAGACCTAAGAAGGTACTGGTTAGTTATGCAAGGGGAAAGCAGAAGTTCAGTTTGAACATGTTAAATTGGAGATTTCTATTATATATTGAAGTGAAGATATCAAAGAGGCAATTGTGTGTGTGTGTGTGTTTATATATATATATATATATATACCATAGACATATATCTATATATCTATATTTCAGGAGATAGTTCTGGGATGAAGTTATACATTAAGAATTCATGAGCATAAATGGTATTTATTTTCTTTTATTTTATTTTTAACATCTTCATTGGAGTATAATTGTTTACAATGTTGTGTTACTTTCTGCTCTATAACAAAGTGAATCAGCTAAACATATACATATATTCCCATATCCCCTCCCGCCCATCCTCCCTATCTCACGCCTCTAGGTGGTCACAAAGCACGGAGCTGATCTCCCCGTGCTATGCGGCTGCTTCCCACTAGCTATCTATTTTACATTTGGTAGTGTATATATATCAATGCCACTCTCTCACTTCATCCCATCTTACCCTTCCCCCCATCCTGCATCCTCAAATCCATTCTCTACGCCTGCGTCTTTATTCCTGTCCTGCACCTAGGTTCATTAGAACATTTTTTTTTCCATATATATGTGTTAGCATACGGTATTTGTTTTACTCTTTCTGACTTCACTCTATAGGACAGATTCTAGGTCCATCCACCTCACTACAAATAACTGAGTTTTGTTTATTTTTACGGCTGAGTAATATTACATTGTATATATGTGCTACATATTCATCCATTAATCTGTCGATGGACACTTAGATTGCTTCCGTGCCCTGGCTATTGTAAATAGGGCTGCAATGAACATTGTGGTACATGACCCTTTTGAGTTATGGTTTTCTCAGGGTATATGCCAAGTAGTGGGATTGTTGGGTTGTATGGTAGTTCTATTTTTAGTTTCTTGAGGAACCTCCATACTGTTCTCCATAGTGGCTGTATCAATTTACATTCCCACCAACAGTGAAAGAGTGTTCCCTTTTCTCAACACCCTCTCCAGCATTTATTGTTTCTAGATTTTTTGATGATGGCCATTCTGACCGGAGTGAGATGACATCTCATTGTAGTTTTGATTTGCATTTCTTTAATGATTAATGATGTTGAGCATCCTTTCATGTGTTTGTTGGCAATCTGTATATCTTCTTTGGAGAAATGTCTACTTAGGTCTTCTGCCCATTTTTGGATTCGGTTGTTTGTTTTTTTTGTTATTGAGCTGCATGAGCTGCTTGTATATTTTGGAGATTAATCCTTTGTCAGTTGCCTCATTTGCAAATATTTTCTCCCATCCTGAGTGTTGTATTTTCATCTTGTTTATGGTTTCCTTTGCTGTGCAAAAGATTTTAAGTTTCATTAGGTCCCATTTGTTTATTTTTCTTTTTATTTCCATTTCTCTAGGAGGTGGATCAAAAAGGATGTTTTTGTGATTTATGTCAGAGAGTGTTCTGCTTATGTTTTCCTCTAAGAGTTTTATATGTCTGGCCTTACACTTAGGTCTTTAATCCATTTTGAGTTTACTTTTGCATATGGTGTTACAGAGTGTTCTAATTTCATTGTTTTACATGTAGCTGTCCAGTTTTCCCAGCACCACTTATTGAAGAAGTTGTCTTTACTCCATTGTATATTCTTGACTCCTTTATCAAAGATAAGGTGACCATAGGTGCATGGATTTATCTCTGGGCTTTCTATCTTGTTCCATTGATCTGTATTTATGATTTTGTGCCAGTACCATACTGTCTTGATTACTGTAGATTTGTAATATAGTCTGAAGTCCAGGAGCCTGATTCCTCCAGCTCTGTTTTTCTTTCTCAAGATTGCTTTGGCTATTCAGGGTCTTTTGTGTTTCCATACAAATAGTGAAATTTTATGTTCTAGTCCTGTGAAAAATACCATTGGTAATTTGATAGGGATTGCATATTGAATCTGTAGATTACTTTGGGTAGTACAGTCATTTTCACAATGTTGATTCTTCCACTCCAAGAACATGGTATATGTCTCCATCATCTTTAATTTCTTTCAACAGGGTCTTATAGTTTTCTGCATACAGGACTTTTGTCTCCTTAAGTAGGTTTATTCCTAGATATTTTATTCTTTTAGTTGCAATGGTAAATGGGAGTGTTTCCTTAATTTCTCTTTCAGATTTTTCATCATTAGTGTATAAGAAGGTAGGAGATTTCTGTGCATTAATTTTGTATCCTGCTACTTTACCAGATTCATTGATTAGCTCTAGTAGTTTTCTGGTAGCATCTTGAGAATTCTCTCTATATAGGATCATATCATCTGCAAACAGTGACAGTTTTATTCTTCTTTACCAATTTGGATTTCATTTTTTTTCTTTTTCTTCTCTGATTGCTGTGGCTAACACTTCCAAAACTATGTTCAGTAATAGTGATGAGAGTGGGCAACCTTGTCTTGTTCCTGATCTTAGTGGAAATGGTTTCAGTTTTTCACCATAGACAATGATATTGGCTGTGCATTTGTCATATATGGCCTTTATTATGTTGAGGTAAGTGCCCTCTAAGCCTACTTTCTGGAGGGTTTTTATCATAAATGGGTATTGAATTTTGTCAAAAGCTTTTTCTGCATCTATTGAGATGATCATATGGTTTTTATCCTTCAGTTTGTTAATATGGTGTATCACATTGATTGATTTGCATATATTGAACAATCCTTGCATTCCTGGGATAAACGCCACTTGATCATGATGTATGATCGTTTTTTCTTTTTGCAGTATGCAGGCCTCTCACTGTTGTGGCCTCTCCCATTGCGGAGCACAGGCTCCGGACGTGCAGGCTCAGTGGCCATGGCTCACAGGCCCAGCCGCTCCGCGGCATGTGGGATCTTCCCGGATTAGGGCACAAACCCGTGTCCCCTGCATCGGCAGGCAGACTCTCAACCATTGCGCCACCAGGGAAGCCCCTGTATGATCCTTTTAATGTGCTTTTGGATTCTGTTTGCTAGTATTTTGTTGAGGATTTTTGCATTTATGTTCATTAGTGATATTGGCCTGCAGTTTTCTTTTTTTGTGATATTCTTTGGTTTTGGTATCAGGATGATGGTGGCCTCCTAGTATGAGTTTGGGAGTGTTCCTCCCTCTGCTATATTTTGGAAGAGTTTGAGAAAAATTGGTGTTAGCTCTTCTTTAAATGTTTGATAGAATTCACCTGTGAAGCCATTTGGTCCTGAGCTTTTGTTAGTTGGAAGATGTTTAACACAGTTTCAATCTCAGTGCTTGTGACTGGTCTGTTTCTATTTTCTATTTCTTCCTGGTGCAGTCTCAGAAGGTTGTGCTTTTCTAATAATTTGTCCATTTCTTCCAGGTTGTCCTTTTTATTGGCATATGGTTGCTTGTAGTAATCGCTCATGATCCTTTGTAATTCTGCAGTGTCAGTTGTTATTTCTCTTTTTTCATTTCTAATTCTGTGATTTGAATCTTTTCCTTTTTTTTCTTGATGAGTCTGGCTAATGGTTTATCAATTTTTTTATCTTCTCAAAGAAGCAGCTTTAAGTTTTATTGATCTTTGCTATTGTTTCCTTCATTTGCTTTTCATTTATATCTGATCTGATTTTTATGATTTCTTTCCTTCTGCTAACTTTGGGTATCTTTTTGTTCTTCTTTCTCTAATTGCTTTAGGTGTAAGGTTAGGTTGTTTATTTGAGATTTTTCTTGTTTCTTGAGGTAGAACTGTATTGCTATAAAGTTCCCTCTTAGAACTGCTTTTGCTGCATCCCATAGGATTTGGGTCATTGTGTTTTCATTGTCATTTGTTTCTAGGTATTTTTTGATTTCTTCACTGATCTCTTGGTTATTAAGTAGTGTATTGTTTAACCTCCATGTGTTTGTATTTTTTACAGATTTTTTCCTGTATTTGATATCTAGTCTCATAGAATTTTGGTTGGAAAAGATACTTGATATGATTTCAATTTTCTTAAATTTCCCAAGGCTTGATTAGTGACCCAAGATATGATCTATCCTGGAGAATCTTCCATGAGCACTTGAGAAGAAAGTATACTGTTGTCTTTGGATGTAATGTCTTATAAATAACAATTAAGTCCATCTTGTTTAATGTGTTATTTAAAACTTGTGTTTCTTATTTATTTTCATTTTGGATAATCTGTCCATTGGTGAAAGTGTGGTGTTAAGGTCCCCTACTATTTTTGTGTTACTTCCAATTTCCTATTTTATGGCTGTTAGCATTTGCTTTATGCATTGAGGTGCTCCTATGTTGGGTGCATAAATATTTACAGTTGTTATATCTTCTTGGATTGATCCCTTGATCATTAAGTAGTGTCCTTCTTTGTCTCTTGTAATAGTCTTTATTTTAAAGTCTATTTTGTCTGATATGAGAATTGCTATTCCAGCTTTCTTTTGATTTCCATTTGCATGGAATATCTTTTTCTATCCCATGAGTTTCAGTCTGTATGTGTCCCTAGGTCTGAAGTGGGTCTCTTGTAGACAGTATATATATGCATCTTGTTTTTGTAACCATTCAGCCAGTCTATATCTTTTGGTTGGAGCATTTAATCCATTTATACTTAAGGTAATTATTGATATGTATGTTCCTATTACCATTTTATTAATAGTTTTGGATTTGTTATTGTAGGTCTTTTCCTTCTTTTCCTTCTCTTGTATTTCCTGCCTAGAGAATTTCCTTTAGCATTTGTTGTAAAGCTGGTTTGGTGGTGCTGAATTCTCTTAGCTTTTGCTTGTCTGTAAGGGTTTTAATTTCTCCATTGAATCTGAATGAGATCCTTGCTGGCTAGAGTAATCTTGGTTGTAGTTTTATCCCTTTTATCACTTTAAATATGTGCTGCCACTCCCTTCTGGCTTGTAGAGTTTCTGCTGAAAGATCAGCTGTTAACCTTATGGGGATTCCCATGCATGTTATTTGTTTCTTTTCCCTTGCTGCTTTTAATAGTTTTTCTTTGTATTTAATTTTTGATAGTTTCATTAATATGTGTCTTTGCATGTTTCTCCTTGGATTTATCCTGTATGGGACTCTGTGCACTTCCTGGACTTGGTTGACTACTTCCTTTCCCATATTAGGGAAATTTTCAACTGTAATCTCTTCATATATTTTCTCAGTCCCTTTCTTTTTCTCTTCTTCTTTTGGGACCCCTATAATTTGAATGTTGGTGCATTTAATGTTGTCCCAGAGGTCTCTGACACTGTCCTGAATTCTTTTCATTCTTTTTTCTTTATTCTGCTTTGTGGTAGTTTTCTCCACTATTTTATCTTCCAGGTCATTTATCCATTCTTCTGCCTCAGTTATTCTGCTACTGATTTCTTCTAGAGAATTTTTAATTTCACTTATTGTGTTGTTCATCACTGTTTGTTTGCTCTTTAGTTCTTCTAGGTCTTTGTTAAATGTTTCTTGTATTTTCTTCATTCTATTTCCAAGATTTTGGATCATCTTTACTCTTATTACTCTGAATTCTTTTTCAGGTAGACAGTGTATTCTTCCTCTTCATTTGTTTGATCTGGTGGGTTTTTACTTTGCTCCTTCATCTGCTGTCTACTTCTCTGTCTTCTCATTTTGCTTAACTTACTGTGGTTGGGTTCTCCTTTTCACAGGCTGGAGGTTCATAGTTTCCGTTGTTTTTGGTGTCTGCCCCCCATGGGTAAGGCTGGTTCAGTGGGCTGTGTAGGCTTCCCACTGTAGGTGGAGGGGCTGGTGCCTGTGTTCTGGTGGATGAGGTTGGATCTTGTCTTTCTGGTGGGCAGGATTGTGTGTGGTGGTGTGTTTTGGGGTGTCTGTGAACTTATTATGATGTTGGCAGCCTCTCTGCTAATGGGTGGGGTTGTATTTCTGTCTTGCTAGTTGTTTGGCATGGGGTGTCCAGCACTGTACTTGTTGGTCATTGAGTGGAGCTGGGTCTTAGCGTTGAGACGGAGATCTCTGGGAGAGCTCTCGCCCATTGATATTACATGGGACCGGGAGGTCTCTGATGGTCCAATGTCCTGAACTTGGCTCTGTCACCTCAGAGATTTAGGCCTGACACCCGGCTGGAGCACCAAGACACTGTCAGCCACAGGGCTGGAGGATGGGCAAGTCAGAAAGGAATCAGGTTTCTGGCCCTTGGATATTGGCCGACTTGGGATTGGGGCTCCATAGCTGTGCCTCAGTGGTTGGTGTAGCCGCCCCAGGAGCTTCTGCACGTTGGTTGGTAGGGGCCCGTGGGCAGAGGCCTTGCACCTGACATGTTGGATTGGCTTTCTCAGCACAGAACTTCTGCAGGGACACACCTTGGCTCCTGTGTGGAGAAGCGCTGTGTACACAACCACAGCCCAAGATGGCAGCGGACGGCTTATAAATGGTGTTTAAATCCATGCACCTGGATAGGCTTGCAAAGAGGCAGAGTGTAAACAGAAGAAAGAAGAGGTATGAGAGCAAGCCCTAGAGCATTCCAATATTTAGAGGTTTGAGAGGTAAAAAATACCAGTGAAAGAAATTGAGAAGGCACAGAATGTGTGCTCTCCCAGACACAAAAGGATAAAGTATTTCAAGGAGGAGAGGTTAAGCGATTGTGTATAATGCTATTGACAGGTCAAGTAAAATGGATGCTAAGAAATGACCGTATAATTTAATCATTTCAATGTCATCAGTGACTTTGAGAAAAGCAGTTTCAGTAATTTGATGAATTCAAAAAGCTGATCAGGTGGGCCTAAGAAAATTCCAAGGAAGAAAGCCTGGAAACAGTTAAGGTATACAATACTTTCAAGAATCTGTTCTATAAAAATAAGAAAATAAATAAGGGAGTACTTGGATGGGAATGTGGGATCAAGGCTCAGATGTGCAAAAAGTGGTATATGACTTCACAAGATGGTTAATTTTATAAAATAAGACCTTAAAACATATATTCATTATAATATTTTGAAATAAAAGAAGGGCAGTACTAATGAACAGTGTTTGTATCACACAGTGGTATGTTAATGATCTTGTGGCAAAGTTTTTAAAAGAGTTATTGAATATATGATGAATTATGCATTTCCAAATTTGCTGATCTTTTCTCTGATGACAATAACTGTCATTAATTTGCTACATAGCAGTGTTTTAAGAAAATAAACACAATCTGTCCAGGGTAAAGGTGCCATTTTAACAATAAATGAGAAAGTAACTGCTCTTTGAAATTGCTCGCACTGAATAATTTCCCTCCAAGGGTGAGTACAGGCCTTCCCTAATTCCCATGACATGTGTGGATAGCGCTTAACAGTCAACAGGTCTTTACTAAAGACATGGATAGCAAAAAGGAAGTATGAAACAGGAAATAGTTATAATATTACATGTGACCTACATTCTATCCAAGGGCCCAGTCTTTTACATCCTGGCTCCCAGAAACCCTAAAACAGATAACTCACTTCATCCCACATATTCTCCCGGAAAATGTTCCAGGCCTTTCCATTACTTGGAGTCTCACTGACACAAACATCACAGGCCCAAAGATGGAAAAAAGTTATCCCTCATCTAAATTTCAGGATCTAGAAGAGAGCCTAAGTCTGCCTAAAGAAAAAGAAAAAGAAAAACACACTTGATTCCTTTCCAGAATAAAACAAGGGAAATGTCTATTTCCTTCATTTCAAAACCTGAGTCTGTTACATAGACATGAAAATCACAAAAAAAGTTCAGCACTTGTATATTTTTTTCAAAGTACCAAGTTCATTCAATCTCTTTACCTATAAAATAAACATTGTTAACTTATTGAATTACTTTGCCCTTTCATAAGAGAAAAATAAAATACTATTTAAAACAGGATTTTACTGGCAATAAATTTCAATTTCTGGCATGTCTACTGACATCTAGCACATCATTTTCCAAGTCGGGGTAGAACTAGAGCATTAAGTTATAAAATAAAGTTTTTGAGTGTCTTTGCAATATAACATATTGATTAAGAGAAGGACATGGAAGTCAGTCTTATAACTGGGACCAAATCCTGGTCCCTACACTTAGTGCTTTTATCTCTCTTATCATGAACTTCCTTACTTTTAGTATCAGTCATAATACTACCTCTTTCATGAGCTCTTGGTAAAAATAAATATGATGATAGAAATATCATCTTAGATTTCAGAATAGGATCTGCCACATAGTAAATGATCAATAATTAGTATCTATCATTTTTAATGCTGTTTTCAATACTGTAGATTGTCCTCTAATTAGCTCATGCCTCAATGGGTTTTTGAGTGTTTACAGAGATTCTAAAGCAGCAACTCAATATAAGTATTCTTTGTTTGTCTTATTATTATATTTTTCCTAATCTAAGTATGTAAGTTATTTGGTTAAAAGTATTCTTAAATATTAGTGAACCGTTTCCTGTCTAAGGTGGTAAATATAAAATCTTCCTCATAAAAAAAAAAAGGACACATCATTAGATTTAGGGCCCACTTGTGTAACCCAGAATGATCTCATATCAATCCTCTTAACTACATTTACAGAGATTCTTTTTCTAATTAAGGTGACATTCAAGGTTCTAAGGGATAGGACATTCACAGATTGTTTTTTCTTTTTTTTTAAATAAATTTATTTATTTATTTTTGGCTGTGTTGGGTCTTCGTTGCTGTGTGTGGGCTTTCTCTAGTTGCAGCGAGCAGGGGCTACTCTTTGTTGTGAGAAGCAAGCATGGGCTTCTCACTGCGGTGGCTTCTCTTGTTGCGGAGCACAGGCTCTTGGTGCATGGGCTTCAGTAGTTGTGGCACACGGGCTCAGTAGTTGTGGCTCGCGTGCTTAGTTGCTCTGTGGCATGTGGGATCTTCCTGGACCAGTGCTTGAACCCGTGTCCCCTGCATTGGCAGGCAGATTCTTAACCACTGCGCCACCAAGGAAGTCCCTCACACATTGTTTTAAGACCACCATTCAACCCACTATCGGGAGATGGTGACTAGACCTGTTTTAGTTAATCTGGTTCTTGAAAGGTTACAGGATATTTTAAATAAACTGACAATAATCATGAAAAGACACAGATACCACTAAGAGTACTTTGGCTTGGCTGATGGCTAATTATAATAAAAATAAATTTCAATATAAAATATTAAAACATTTAAATGCCAGAATGTGGAAATTCACACTGCAAAAAATGGTTTAGAAATAAATATTTTATGTGAATTTTAAAGTTCCTGAAAAATATTAACTCAATCTGGAATAATGATGATGAAATTTGACTTCAGAGGAAGTGATGGTTTTCAAACACTCATTATCCCTCCCAGAATTGACCTTTAGTATTCATATATTGTGCCATAATTTATCTTCTCTTTATCTGAAGACAGTGTAAAGAAGTCGTGAATCTTAATCAGAGGTTGTTCCATCCCCTCAATCGTCACTTTTATGGCCCCCAAAATACTCACCATTCTAAGAACCTGGTAAAGCAGGGAACTGACTCCTGTGTTTGGACTGTCTTAGAGCAGTCCTCAGCACGGTCCCTTGATTAGATTTTTCAAATGGATGTGATGAATAGGGAGCAACAGGAAGGGCCATAAATGAGTGATTTTGTGTTTTGTTGAGTTTTTCAGTTAAGAAAAAAAGGGAGATCTCCAGAGAGAGAGAGCCAATAATTAGCCTTTGTCCCTGCAGTTGCAAGACTTGGGAGACTTCACACTTAGAGCAGAAAAGCCATGTCTGTTGTTGTTAACTTACAGTGAATTTTGAACTCAGAAAGTGTAACAAATAGAATTTGGATAAGGAGCAGGGAGGGGATGAGGTAAAAGTCATGAATACAGTTCAAAATCAAGGTACACATTCTAAAATACAAAGCATATACAATGACCACAAGGCGATGCCAGGAGAAAAATCAGAAATGAAGCAATATAAGTTACCACAGTTTACTTAATAAAGTCAGAACTTTAACTTGCAGAGTCTATATGTATCAGATAAAATTAACCTGCTATATATGAAATAAGAACATAGAGAACCAATGGAGACAGACTGATAGCAAGGGAGAGTAATAAAAGAAAGATGTGGTTCTGTTGGGAATAACTGCTCTAATTCCCTCCCACTCATTTCAGTAGTAAAGAAAAAAGCTGACTTTCTTAGCAGCATCTGAAACGCTAATTAGCAACATAATTCGGGCCTGATGTTCATTGTCCCAGTAATGGCTTTCCTACATTAACTCTCAGTATACGCAAGCAAGCATGAAGTATGGAAACATCCTAAGCAATTTCTAAGGTTTTAGGATGTTTGGACTGAAAGTGTACTGCTATTCATGAATTAAAAAGAAAATCAAGCATAAGAAAATATCTTCAGTCAACAGACACAGAATTATAGATGAAGGTAAAAGAGATAATAAGTGAGTGAGTGATTTTGTTTACAGACATGACTGGTTGACTAGCATGTAATTATGGGACCTGTTTCCAGTTTGTTCTTTGCAAAAATAATTGGTGTGTGCCACATAAGGATCTGTTTTAATAAATGGATCTCTTCAGGAAGCAGAAGAATGGTGTGGGATGGCAGCATAATTTAGCATGGTGAGTACTAGATGTGGACACCATTAGCTGCAGCATTTCTTATGACACATTGTACTTAGAACGACTGCTCAGCCTGGAAAAGAAGTGCAAAAGATAAATGGAGTGGCAGCTTGTAGTGTCATGGGTCTAACTGAGCTAATTAATTAGTCTGCACTTCTGTATTAGCAGTGTCTCAGTGAATGCTATGGAGATGGCAAGACAGAAAGAGCTAGCTCTTGAAGGAAACATACATCCAGACAACGGATGGCATACTGAGTATAGCTCAAAGGCAAAAAGATAACTGGAGTTTTCTTAGGAAAAGTACATATAAAGGGATCTGTCTATGTCATAGCTATTTTGCTGTAATGTGTGTTTGTTATCCACATAATGGCATAATTTATTATGAAATCCTCAAATAATGGTAAATTAGTTAAAGCAATAACGGTAATCTCTATTGCATTGGTTCCCAAACTTAGATTTACATTGGATTCACCTGGGAAGCATTAAAACTACAGATGTCTAGGTCAAACCCCAGGGATTTTGATCTAAATGGTCTGGATTGGAGTCTGTCCATGGGATCTTTTTGAAGTTTCTGAGGTAATTCTAACGTGTAAACATGGTTGAGAACCACTACTCTAGTGTGTTCAGTCATCTGTACCAAATGAATGGTATGCAACCCTCCCTACACATTAAAACCACTTGGGAAGCTTTAAAAATAAATCAGAGTTTAATAGAATAAGGCCTGAGTTTTGGAAGTATTCAAAATATTATTAATTTACTAAAAATACATGTAACAGTTACCAAAATGCACCAAGCATCACACTTAGCAATAAGGAAACAAATGCAAGATTGCTCTTTGTTCAACAAATGTAAGTATTTTGAAAGGAGTTTACAGTTTAAAAAGGATTTATAATTGCCTAATTCATTGTATATTATTGTAAGATGAACTCTGCCTCTTGCCCAAGGACTATTCCCATAGAAGTATTTGAAAAATGGAGAAAACTTTTTGAAACACTATTTTAGGATTACAAATCAGAAAGGCAGAATGACAAGGTGCAGAGAGCATAGAGTGGGAATTAGTTATGACTTTGCCATTAGTTTGTTCTGCAACTCTGTGAAAGTTATTTTATTTTATATTTATATATTGGGGAAATAATGTTTGCTCAAACTGTCATACAATCTTATTATGGATATCGAACCAATTCAATCAAATAAGATAATGGATATCAAAATGCTTTGAAATAGATTAAGATTTACAAAAGTATTTTCATGATTAATGTGGAAATGGTGATAAATCAGACCAAAGTCATGTGTTTGCTATAGAGAAAAATCTGTCAAACTGATAAAATATCTGTGCTGTTTATCATGACACTCTGCCATTTCAAAATACTTTCATAACTTGCTACATGTACTAAGATTAACATATGTTTAATGTTAATTACATAATGTCTTTAAATGACTTCCTGGTGGCATGATGAAACCTTAATATTAACATAATCAAATTACTTATAATTTAATTTAATTCTATAGATTATTATTAAACTTGTTATGTGAAATGTTTTGTGTCAAGAACTAGGAATACATAAATGACTAAGGCACAATTTCCACCCTTTAAGTATCATAGTCTAGTTTGTTGATACACACACATACACACACACACACACCCCTCAACATCTATCTATTTACCATATATTTTTCTATCCATCTAGTACTAAAATGTGAAAATTCAGAAGGTGATATGAATTAAAGGGATAAGGAACCAGAGGAGGTAAAATTCATTCTGTTGGAAGCAGGCTTCACAGATAAAATGACATTCAAATTGTTTTCAAGAATGAGTGGGAGTTTGCCAGACAGGATTAAGAGCCTCCCTGATAGAGAAGATAGCAAGTGAAAATACAGGGAATTGTAAAAATTTAGTGTGTCTCTAATGTCACAATCCCCATCTTGAAAGTTTCTTCAGTATGGCTAATCTAATCTAAACTGTGTGGATTTTTCCAAGCATCTTTCAAATGGACTGCTAACTTACATGTCATTTTGGATGGTCTGTTCTCTTCAAGAAATTCACTGTGCAAATGTCAAAGTCAATTTTACATTTTAGCCAAATACCTTCCTGACTACTGATATTCCAATATACTTTGTAGGTCAAGTGTTTTGGTAACAGCTATTAATTTGACCTAGAGCTCAACTCTGCCCATTTGGGAAACACATACGTGCACTCACAGGGAATGATTTTGGAGTCTGAATGACAGAATCTGAATGTAATGCCTTCTCAAATGATAAGTTTATTAATGAACATACAGAGGGGAGTATCTAAATTTACTGATTTTGTAAAGGTATAACTATAACTTTTCTACATATGTAAGTGTATAATTTACTAAGTTTTAAAGAGTTTTTCAGAATTTAGCCTAGAGGCTCTGATACATATACAAAATCACATGATCACTCCAATCCAGTGACAAATGTGTCCCTCGAATGGAAATTGCACTTTGAGGAAGAGACAGTAGCATTTTCATCAACATGTTGCCACTTAGAGACTGTACTTCCATACCTGGCAGATTGTATATATATTAAAAAAATCTTTAGAAAGCGACAAGACAGAATTAAAATAAAAATGTAAAAAAATTAGCTACAATAATTTAAAAGTATAAATATAAATAGAACTTATTGACAAGAAAACCATGAAACAATGTTGGAAAGTGTCTTTTTTCATATTAATATGGAATGAGGAGCTCAATCCAATAAGAATCTTTTATAGTTCTAAAAAAAGTGGATGTGGCAATTAGAGAAAGTAGATCTGTTCAGTAGAAAAAGAAAAACTTAACTATGGAGACACTTATAGTTTACAGTTGTTGTTTTTTTTTTTTACTTTGTATGTTTTAATTTAAGAAGTACTTGTACTTGTCTAAAAAGTTTTATAATAAAAATCAACAGTTCCTAGCTGTAACCTCCACATGCCCAGTCTCAATCTCCAGTTATAACTTTCTCAACATTTTTTCTATTGTGTTCCTTCAATTTCCCAGATATTTTGCTTATGCTGTTAGTTTATTATTTACCCAATCTAGGACTAATATAATACTTAATATGAGAATGAATTCATCTTCATAGCTCTTTTATCCTATCCCTCACTTCCATTCACCACTCCCTGGCAGTACATTTTTAAAACTTTTTATTTCCTTTGTTTTCTTTAATCACCATTACATCATTATATGATTATACCAATGGGATCCTGGATCCTAGATGCAGTGCCAGGAGCAGTGGTGGATGAAGCTGTGGTCTATTGCCCTGTAGCTTTGACAGAAGTCCCTACTGCCCTGCTTCTGCGCTTGACTGGGCTGTTGTTTTGGCTACCTAGCATCCACTTATGCCCACATTCTAAGTCAGGTTCCTTATTCCAATAATTCTATGAGCTACCTACTATTATTGCTATAAATTATTTTTTCTTTGTTGAATTATCCATGGTGATTTACATTTAGAATACCATTTATCACTGTTAGTTTACTTTTTTAGATATAATAGTTGGTATGTTTTCTCCAAAAAATATTTTAAAATTAGGTTTATTTCAGTCTTTCACTTCTAGCTGACTAAACAGACATTCTATAGAAAGGCTCAGTCTTGGTCTTGTAAAAAATGAAAAGAGAGAAAATTATCAATTGCTCAGCCCTTATAATAGCTCAGTTGGGATATAATAATACAAGTCTAAGTGAGAGATTATTGAATAGAGAAGCAAATGACAGAACTTTGAGAATGGGGACAAAAAGAAAAGGCAAAGAAAGAGAAAAAGGTCAGCCATAAAGAATGAAAATGAATTAGGGGAATATGGTTCATGAAAGCCAAGATTACAGATAATTATAAGAACAAGGAAGACGTCATAAGTAATAATTCCAGAATTTTTAAAGAATATAAGGTTCTGAAAGAAATTGTAGCCTTTAGTGACAAACATATCCTTTGCTACCATCAAGAAAGGAGTTTAAAAAAGAAACGTGGAAGCAGAAGTCAGATTGCAAATATCGTGAGGCACATATTATATAAAGGTAGTGTAGGGAATAATCTTGCTACTATAAAAATAATAAATGTGACAGTGTGATGTGGAATCAGGTAGAGTTATATCTAATCCCAGTTCTACCACTTACTTGTGGCATTGGGCAAATCAATTAACCCTTAACCCTCTAGACCTTAATTAACTCATCAATAAAACTTGAACTATTATATCAGCTACAATGCGTAGTTAATGCTTTCAATAAATAATTATCTCTCTCCTTAAATGGAGTGACTGATAGGACTTCTGAGTTTTTCCTTTTTGTTTTCTTTGATTTTTTTTTTTTTTTTAATAAGAGAAATTGGAGCATTTTATGGCCAGATTTTGGGGGGAAAAACCTGTGAGAGAACAGATACAGTGAAGAGGAAAAAAATAAAATAGAAGAGAAAAAAGAGTGTAGTAATTGATGGAGCAAGGTAGGTGTGTGTAAAATTTTAGAATCAATCAGAGCTAAGCCAATAGAATCGAGTTGTTTTCTCATGATGCAGGAAAGCAGAACAACAGATGATAAAGATAAAAATTTAGGGGCTTCCCTGGTGGCACAGTGGTTGAAAATCTGCCTGCCAATGCAGGGGACACGGGTTCGAGCCCTGGTCTGGGAAGATCCCACATGCCGCGGAGCAACTAGGCCCATGAGCCACAATTACTTAGCCTGCACGTCTGGAGCCTGTGCTCTGCAACAGGAGAGGCCTCGATAGTGAGAGGCCCACGCACCGCGATGAAGAGCGGCTCCCACTTGCCGCAACTAGAGAAAGCCCTCGCACAGAAACAAAGACCCAACACAGCCAAAAGTAAATTAATTAATTAATTTTAAAAAAAAGATAAAAATTTACAAAATTAAATTTAAGGAGGCTCATGTTAAATGGCTTCCATCTAAGAAATTTAAGAACTAATGCCAACTATATGTATGAAAAGGTGGGGTTAGAAGTAGATGAATAGAATTACTGAAAATGTTTGTAGTAAATGATGTAGGGGATGACAATGAACTGGAATAATGGTGAAAGCAGAATCATTACAAAGAAAATGATATAATGTAGTAGAAGAATCAATTATCTTTCAAATAATTTTTAAGTATCTTTAGTGTAGACTCATCTATCTTATGGTATAATATAATAGCAATAGAAAAAAACTGGAAGCTGTAATAAATTTTTACTGGTTCTAGAACATATATATATATATTTTTAGCATTTTTTTCTTTTTTTTTTTTTTGCGGTACGCAGACCTCTCACTGTTGTGGCCTCTCCCGCCGCGGAGCAACAGGCTCCGGACGCGCAGGCTCAGCGGCCATGGCTCACGGGCGCAGCCGCTCCGCGGCATGTGGGATCCTCCCGGACCGGGGCACGAACCCATGTCCCCTGCATCGGCAGGCGGACTCTCAACCACTGCGCCACCAGGGAAGCCCTAGAACATATTTCGACATTGATTTGTTGACTAAATTCTCATTTGCAATGTTTATTTTGAAATTTAACTATTTTGTTTAAGGTTAATTATATAACATTCTGAAGGAGGATCTGAAAACTGAAAGTTGTTATTAAAGTTCCTTAGAAAGTAAAAATAAATATTTTTCGAGGTACACTTATGAATAAAATAAGAAATAGTATTAGAAGTATAACATTCAGGAGTTATTTTCCTTGCTTCATTTCCAGTTATACTATGCATTTTCAATTGGTGAGTCTCTGGAGAATAAGAATATGGAAAGAGAAATTCCAATTTCTCTAATTATCACATTAAATAACATAAGCTATATTGATTTGCTTATACTTTTGTCTCTTTCAGATACTGTTGATAATCAGCTTGACTGAAAAATGGAAAGAACATGGGAGCTTTTTGAACTCAGTCTCATGTGAACTTAATGAAAAAAATGGAGAATGGGTTAATAGTCTTCAGAATCAGTTCTTATCCCTTTCTCTGCTTGTTTCTTCTTCATTTTCTTCCCATATCTTTTACCTTTTCAGATGAAGGCATTTCTTCATACTATTCAATTTTTAAAAAATTATTGAAGAGGACTGCTCCTAACTGGAAAAGTGACAGTGATTAATGAACTTAAAGACCAACAGAATATTCAGTATGAATCATGTTTGTCTTTACTGTATTTTTAAATTAATTTGTATATTTTCAAGTCTTTTGTTTTCTTTGTTCCTTATTCATTGACTTGCAATAAAAGTTAACAAAAAGTTTCTTCAGTTATTGCCATTAAGTCATTTAGATGTAAAAGCATATTTTCATCTACTTAGCATTGGAAGGTGTATTTTACATCATTTCCTCAACCAGGTGTATAAATTAAAAAAACAGGTGGTGGAATACTTAGTTCTATTTCATATTCTATCTTCTGATTCTTGAACCTTGAATCATGGAATAATTCTGCTTGATTGGGGGAAGATAAAAGGCAAGTGAATATACCCTTTATTACACTGGTATCTTTTAAATTAGCAGTCTTGAAGAAGGCATTCATTATCTATTGCTCTGGCATGTTTCTGCTCTATAGCTGTTCTTCAAATATGACCTTGCAAAGCTGGCAGATTCTGCAACATTCTAGAAAAGGCTTTGAATTCACACCTCTTTAGTTATTTAGAATATGTAATTTCATAGAAAAATATGTTGGTAAAGAAATTCTGAGAAAGAAGGGACACTAAATAAGGTTGAAGCTCAAGATGAAGGTGGGTTGGTTTTGTCTCAGCCCATCTTTAACAGAAGTATTAGAGTCAGTGATACTGTAGGTGTTTTCAATCATTTTATACCTCTTTTTATTGTGATTATGTCACCAGTAATTATACTCATTAAACAAATGGAGATTTGATGGTCCAAAATGGTATATCAGTTTTAATGCCCAATTTATTTGCTTATAAATGACATTAATTGTTATAACATATTTGTTATTAGAGCAATACATTTTTCTTCTTTTGTTAATTGTCTGCTTACTCACTTTGTCTGTTTGTTGTTTTGCATTTTAGCTTTTTTCTTATTGAAGTGTATGAGCTCTTTTATTGACATTAAAGTTGTCAACCCTTCATCTATCTTTTTTTTCTTGCAATGATTTCCCAAGTGGGTACATTCTAATGATATAAATTTCAGTTATATTATAGACATTATCAAAACTTTCATTCTGAGTTTTTTTATTATTTTGTTAAAATATTTCCCTATAGTACAGAAATTTCATAAACATTTATATACAGTAGCGAATATTATTACAAAATATTGTATATTATGTTACACAGTTATGATATTATAGTAACAAATTTATATATAGAAACAAATTTATACATAGTAAGGAAGTCTTTATGGTTCCAATCTATATCAAATTTTGGAAAAATAATTTTGTTCTCTGCATTACTTACATTTTTCATTTTTCAAGACATGCTTGTGTCATGTTGCTAATGTTTGTTGTTGTGAACAGAGCTGTTCTTCTTACTCCCACCTAATCCCAGGGTGAAGTAAATCCTGAGGGTTTTATAAGCCACTGAGAGTGCTGAATTTTCCTCTGAGTCTGTACTTCTTACATTAAGATTTGTAGCCTTACTGCAGGAGCTGAGGAGGTGGTATGCAAGAGAAACAGAGTAGTGTAGTGAATGGGAATGCCAAAAGGATACGTGGGATCTAGTATCTGATATGTTAATTTTCCACTTTAAATAAATTTTCATAATCCTTTGTCCAAATTCTGTTTGAAACCCAATGGTTGGGCAAAAATAGAAGGTATTATCCTTTTCTTTCCATTTTTTCTCTTTTCCTTTACATCTAATTAATTTATTTACTGTTTCCGGGCTTTATTTTTATTTCTACAGGAAGATGATTATACACTATCAAACAGTATATGTCATTTAAGTCACTCCCCCACCAATAACTTCCCTTACAACTTGTCCTCCAGCTGCTGGTGGCTGCTTCTCTCCATGAAGGGCTCACCTCCCCAGAACTTTGAATAACATTACTGTTAAGAAAGCCCTTCTACATAAATGCCCTGTTAAATTAAATATCCTGATAATGCAACAGGTCAAATCTGGTGTAGCTGACCTTAATTATTTTAATATGCATTAATGGATTTAAAAGAATCTAAGAAAATATGTTGGATCTACATTGCTCTTGGATAAAAAACAAAGAAACAAAAAACTCATTCAAATTATATTTTAGTGCCAGAGAGCAAAAGAAAGGTGATTACCATTTTAAAAGGCAATTAAAATATGTACATCTCCAGGTGAAATTGTATTGAATGAGTCATGTAATATATTAAAAATATAAATGTACAGGGTTAATTTATTTTCTAATTAAACATCTACTTTTGTTTTAAATTCCAGGACCTCAAGAGTCATATCTACCTCTAAGCTGTCAGATCATCCAAAAATGAATACAAATTGTAACTGTAACTCTCTTATATCTTAGGTCTCTGAGACATTTGTTATATTTAAATATGTCTAAAATAATTAAAAGCACATGTCACAGAATAGCAGATAAAAATGGTGTAAAGTTCCATATAGCTCCTTTAAATCTGTAAAATAAAATCTGTTTCACTTTCTGGTTGAGGTCATTCACTCTTTGGAGGAAGGGGGTGGTTTAAGACCCAGACTCTGGGTAAGGAAATGTACACAAATTGGGATATGTGCATTTTTTTTATGGCAACTAAAAACATCAAAGTCACCTGGAATGTTTTGCAGCTGTACAAGAAGTTATGACCTTCATGGCAGTTTCTTGCTCTGAAACCGGGAGTAAAGTACTAACCAGTAACACATAATCATACACATTCCAAGAGATAGAGTTGTTTGTTTCTCATTCTGTCAGGTTAGATTCCCTGGTTAACTCAAAAGAGTCTAAATGTGCCTTGAAGCAATAAAACAATTGTAACTTCTAACCTATGATTGAACTCCACAGGGCAAAGGGAAAAAGATACACTGGATAATGTGGTGGTGGCAGAAGGAAAACACAGGGCAAGTGAACTACAGCAATTCACTATTCAGCTGTAATGCACAGCACACAGGAAAACTTTAACCATACTTTTAAGGCCAGGTAGCATTACTGTTCAGCACACTGAAACTGCTCATGCTAAGAAAAAACAAACATATTTCTTCCTGGGCCCAAGCCCTTTAATCTCCCTAAAGTAATTGTAACCATTTTTGCTTGGGTAAGAGAAGTTGGAAAGGAGCATACCCACACAGTTCTCAGCAAATCTCTGCTCAAGTTCCCTTTGCACCTTGCATAATATAATGTTTCTTGAGGCCCAAGTCTGGGCTAAGAAAATGTAACCCTCACAAAATCTTATAATGGGGAGTGCATTAGTTTCCTATTGCTGTTGTAACAAATTACGATAAATCTTCTAGCTTAAAAATTTGTTGTCTTACACTTCTGGTGATCACAAGTATGAAATGGGTCTTCTTGGCTAAAATCAAGGTGTTGGCAGGACTGCCATCCTGGAGGTTCTAGGGAAGAATCGATTTCTTGACTTTTTCAGCTTTTAGAGGCCACCCACATTCTTTGGCACATGGTCCTTTTCTGTCTTTAAAGCTCACAAAGGTGTGTCAAATCACTCCAACCTCTACTTTTGTTGTTCACAACTCCATCTCTGACCCTGCTTCTCTTGCCTCCCTCTTTAACTTATAAGGACCTCTGTGATTACATGTGCCCAACAGATAATCCATGATAATCTCCCCATTTCAAAATTTTCATCAATCATGTCTTCTAAGTCCATTTGCCATGTAAGGTAACATACTCATAAGTTCTAAGGATAAAAACATGAGCCTCTTTTAGGGTTCATTATTTTGCATTTTACAGGGTGCTCCCCATTCTGTGTATAGGAAATAGCCTCAGAGAGTTGAAGTGACTTGTCACTCAGTCTTTAATTCCTAAAGCCAGAAGACTGCATGACTATATCACCCGTGTACTTTCTATTGCAGTGCTTCATGCATGAGGTGCTGCGGTCCAATCCTCTGTCAATTCTCTATCTCTAGATTTTCCACATTATCCTTGGCAAACATTAAAAGCTCTAGTGTGCCCAGAAGTTTACAGTAAAAAAAACAGCCAGGAAAATTTGGAGTCTAGCCTTAAGGCTCTATGTGACCATCCATATCTCCTGTGAACTTTGCTGACCACAGCTATATTAAAGAGTGTTCAGATATCTGAAAGAATTATATTAACACTCAAAAACGATGATGCTTTTACTATGTAATACATTTCTCACGAGCAAGAGAAAAATGATACAGATACAAAAAATAATATGAGTTAAGATTTGGCTTTAATCTGTTGGAACAGGTAATGTTTATACCGACAGAAAAATAATAAAAATAAAATGTGAAGGACATTAGATTGCAAAAACACATATTAATAATTGTATCTCTATTTCTTGGCTTCCCAGATAAGGTTAACATTAACACTGAAATTATAATATAAGGATCTGTTCTTATTCTGCCAAATTAGGGAATTATAAAATTTCTGTTTATGTCAAGAACATAAAATATAATTATAGTATCACATAATACTCATCTTGAACGATAAGAATTACCAAGGGTAAAATATGATCAAGAAGAGGAAAGATCTATTTCTCCTAGCTAAATTGTGGGTTTCCATGATATTTAATAAATTTTCAAAAATATCATGATGAGTTCTAAACTTGACCTCTCATTTATTGAGACTGTTAGAGTACTATGACAAAGTGTAAGGGCACTTTACTTTTTATGTAACTACATACTGTACATGTCCTTTGTTCAAGCTGTTTCTAGAGATGAATGACTCTAAAGAAATAAAAGAAGTATTTGGGACAATCTTTTTCTCTATACACAAACACATATTTTTAAAAATTTACAAGGCCTAAAAGTGGTGTTTTAAAGAATGAATTGTAGCTTTTATACATCATTTTGTACATTGTCTTTATTATAATGGAACTAGAAGCAACATTTTTCCAAATTCAAGGGGAATATGACACCTATGGTGGTTAAAATGAATAATGTGATCATATTAACTAAAACAATGACTAGAGTTTTAAAAGGTGATGATGTTTTAGAATACATTCAAAGAATCTAATTAAACAAAGGTCTCCCTGTACCTAATCAATAGAAACTGCTCTGGTTTCATTCATCCTTAGTTGTAACTTACACTGAAGAATTATTTCAGGAGAAAAAAAATGGCTTGGTACAAGAATTCTGATCTTGTATTAGGATGTACAACATTAATTGCCCAGAGAATTAACAGGTACATATTTTCCTCCTGTAAAATGACTGTATGCATTGGACTGCTATTTTGTCCAGAATGTGGTCTTAAGAATGACTATTTAAGAATGAGGGCAGCCCACACAAAAGATTCAGAAATAGATGACAAATAGTAAATTAGAAAATGAAGAAAATAGAATGGGATTAGATATTTTTATTTCTGTCACCTAACTCTGAAATGTTTCCTTTTCTAACAGCACTGTCCAATTTTCAACAAATATGTTCATTATGTTTACCTGGAAATAATATAATAACAATAAGAAGCTTTTCTCATGTAGGACCATCAAACGTAAAGCCCAAATTATAATTGTATTTGTCTTCTTCCTTTATCATCCTAGTGAATGCCTATTGCAAACATAAAAGAAATTGAACTCCTTTTTATACCAAATTATTATACATACCCTAGTCCCCATCACCTGTCTCACCTCATCTCCTACCATTTGTCACCTGCCTCACCATCCAGTCATACCAGTTTGCTTTCTCATACTCAACAACAGCTAAATCACAGCACACTCAGTGCTTTTACATTCCTTATTTTCTCAGTCTGGAATGTTCTGCTCACATGGATACCTTGTTGATACCTGAATTCAAATAAGACCTTTCCAGAGAGATTTTCCCCAATCTCACTAACTAAAATAGCCCCATTTCCCCTCAGACTATCTCCCGTTGTTATTTTGTTTGGTTTTCTTCATACCACCAGGTCTGGTTACATTATTTGCAGGGTCCAGTAAAAAATAAAAATATGAGACCCCCCTGTTCAAAAACTATTAAGAGTTTTAAGACAGTGAGAGCAGAGCATTAAACCAAGTGCATGGCCCTTCTAGGTTCCTGTGTGACTGCACAGATTGTAAGCCCATCAAGCCAGCCCACTATAGCAGTATTACCACTTGAAATTAACCTCTTAATCATGCTTGTTTGATCTGGCTCCCCTGTTAGAATGTGCACTCTGTAGAGCTCAGATCACAACTATCATATTGACTATTATATTTCACAAATTTTGAATATCCCCCAAAACCATAATTAAATATTTTTTTTAACAAACAAATGAAGACAAGCAGAGAGAGAGGAACTCTATCTCATTTAGCTTTTTTTATTCTAGTTAGACCTTCAACAGATTAGATGAGGTCCACCCACATTAGGGAGGGCAATTTGCTTTTCTCATTCTGCCACTTCAAATGTTGATCTCATCCAGAAACACCCTAATAGACAGACCCAATATCTGGGCACCCTGTGGCCCAGTCAAGTTGACACATAAAATTAACCATTGCAAATCCACCTCTTGTCAATTTGGCACCCATACACATCTCCTTAAAGCCTATTTAATCTCCAAATAAAGGTAACAACAAGGTCAGAGTAGTGGTTGTAGTCAGGTGAGCCTTGGTAAAAAGTCAGTGATGCCAAGCCCATGCATAACCTCCATCCCTGCCATCATAGTCACTTTGTTCATGAGTCCATTGCATGTAACAGAAGTGGCTGGGGAAAGAAGTTGACTTATATCCACAGAATTAGTCATGCTATCTACTTGATTATTAAAGTCCTCCTCTGCTGAGGTCACTCTGGTGAACATTAGCATGGGACACAAATATCTTCACATTATCTGACTGTTCAGATAGGTCTATTCACATACCTCCTCCCCAAATTTTCTTGTCATCTATTTTCCAATCCTGAAAGAGGGCTCTCTTCAGAACCTGACCATGCTTGTACCCTGATCTTGGATTTCCAGTCATCAGGACCATAAGAACTAAATTTTTATTGTTTATAAGCCACCCAGTCTGTGGTATTTTGTTATAGCAGCTCAAATGGACTAAGACATCTGGTTTCACGGGTTTACTGCTAGAGAAGAACTTTGCCTTAGGGTGAATCATATCTCAAGTCTCACTCATATTTGATTTAGATGATATTTATATAAGACTGTGGACTTTAGACTTTAGAGTTGATGCTGAAATAAGAATTTTGGAAATGTTAGAATGGAATGAAAATAGTTTACATGTGAGAAGGACATGAATTTTGGAGAATGCTATGGACAGAATTGTGTCCCCTCAAAATGCATATGTTAAAGCCCAAAGCCCTAGTGTGATGGTATTAGGAGATGAGACCGCTGGGAAATAAATAGGTTTAGATAAGACCATGAGCTAAGTGTGAGACCCTCATGATAGGAACAGTGCCCATATAAGAAGAGGAAGAGAAACTATAGCTTTCTCTCTCAGCCAGGTGAGGACACAGGTAGAAGACAGCTGTCTGAAGGCAGGAAGAAAGCACTCACCAGAATCCTACCATGTTGACATTCTGATCTCTGCCTTTAGAACTGTGAGAAAATACACTTCTATTGTTTAAGCAACCAATCTTAGTTGAGCCAACTAAGACAGTGTGCTACTATTAAGGACTATGGCAAAACTGTAAGTGTAAGCATTTTCTTATCAAATCAAATTGATTGTGGCTAGTCAAGAACCATGATTATTATTTGAACCAATCAGAATGTTCATTTGTAGAATGGTTGGGAATACTATACTTTTGAATCCAATCTTAAGATAGTGAATCAGGAAAATAAAGCACCATTTTTGAATATTAAATAAATCATAGACCTAATTACAGAATAATAAATTTCTCTTGAAAGGCAGAGGAACAAGTTGCAAAACCTTGGGAATTCATCTCTGACTAACTTACTCTGTTCATGTCAAGGCATACTCATTGTTTGGTTTTCATCTCAGTGGGCATCTAGTTTAATCCTAAATTCTAATTATCTGTCCAGCATAAAGGGATTTCTACCCAGTCTTTATACCTGAATAAATATTTTTGATGCTGGGGAACTCAACATTTCCTAGGGAAGTTTTTATTTTCACATACTGCAAATAACTATACTAAAAAGTTTTTATTGCTTCCCTTTTTCTCAAACTATAGTCCCCATGTATAATAGCTATTCTCTGTTCCTCTCACTATAACAAATGAAGCATTCTACATGAAGCACATTGACAGTAATCCGATAATAAAAACACATATTCTCAAAATATCTTGGCTAAAAGTTTACCTCAGTTATATAAATAACCAGTTCAAATTTACTAGCAAAAATTTTGATAATATGAAGTGTAACTTAATGAGTTGAAAACATGATGACTTGAAAGAAACAAGAGCTAAAGTTTAACAAATTGCAAGAGAAAAATCTGAATGTCCTTAATTGGTAATAACTTTTTATTTGTTTTGTGGAGTGGCAGATTAAGAATGAGAAAAAAGTAATCAAATTTGATTTATTAGACATATATGGTAAATCTATGCTTTGAAAATTTAGTGCTTTCAAACTAAAACCTGTAAAAAAAAAAAACAGAAATCTAGCACCCTATTTCAAATGTACAAATGTGTTCATTCATTCAATTGAGATATTTGTAAACACCTGATCTTAGTCCAGACTCTCATCATCTCTGATATCTGCAGCAGGTCTTTTGGTCAGTCTCTTTGCCCAGATCTGCTTGCCTTTCTTTGCTGCCCCCTACTTTATACATCTGCCAGACCAATCTGCCGAAATAGCAGTAAGTATGATGGCACTAACCTCTCAATAACTTACAATAACATCCTATGACCTACTGAGTCAAGTGTAAATGTTTCTTGAATTTCAAAATATTCTGAAAGTTGTTCTTCCTTTACCTACCCAAACCCTACTCCTTGGTTTTTTTTTGTAATTTTATGTATATACTTTATTTTTATTTATTTATTTTTAACATCTTATTGGAGTATAATTGATTTACAATGTTGTGTTAGTTTCTGCTTTATAACAACGTGAATCAGCTATACATAAACATATATCCCCGTATATCCTCCCTCTCGTGTCTCCCTCCCACCCTCCCTATTCCACCCCTCTAGGTGGTCACAAAGCACCAAGCTGATCTCCCTGTGCTATGCGGCTGCTTCCCACTAGCAATCTATTTTACGTTTTGTTGTGTATATACTTCCATGCCACTCTCTCACTTCGTCCCAGCTTACCCTTCCCCCTCCCCATGTCCTCAAGTCAATTCTCTACATCTGCATGTTTATTCCTGTCCTGCCCTTAGGTTCGGGACCTAATGAAACTTAAAAGCTCTTGCACAGCATGGAAACCATAAATAAGATAAAAAGACAACCCTCAGAATGGGAGAAAATATTTGCAAATGAAGCAACTGACAAAGGATTAATCTCCAAAATTTACAAGAAGCTCATGCAGCTCAGTATCAAAAAAACAAACAACCGAATCCAAAAATGGGCAGAAGACTTAAATAGACATTTCTCCAAAGAAGATATACAGATTGCCAACAAACACATGAAAGGATGCTCAACATCACTAATCATTAGAGAAACGCAAATCAAAACTACAATGAGGTTATCACCTCACACCAGTCAGAATGGCCATCATCAAAAAATCTACAAACAATAAATGCTGGAGAGAGTGTGGAGAAAAGGGAACCCTCTTGCACTGTTGGTGGGAATGTAAATTGATACAGCCACTATGGAGAACAGCATGGAGGTTCCTTAAGAAACTAAAAATAGAACTACCATATGATCCAGCAATCCCACTACTGGGCATATACCCTGGGAAAACCATAATTCTAAAAGAGTCATGTACCACAATGTTCATTGCAGCTCTATTTACAATAGCCAGGGCACGGAAGCAATCTAAGTGTCCATTGACAGATGAATGGATAAAGGAGATGTGGCACATATATACAATGGAATATTACTCAGCTATAAAAAGAATGAAATTGAGTTATTTGTAGTGAGATGGATGGACCTAGAGTCTGTCATACAGAGTGAAGTAAGTCAGAAAGAGAAAAACAAATACTGTATGCTAACACGTATATATGGAATCTACATCCTGTTTTTATGCCAACTTCACCTCTACATATATTACCTATATTCTACTTATGGCTTACTCTGTTCTTCTGCCATATGGAGTAACTTCCATTTTTGATTCTGATTTTCTTTCAAAATCTGGTCTTCTCTCAGTCTGCTTTGGAATTTTTATTTTATCAACTTCAGTTTTATTTATTATCTATGTCATATAGTTTAGAAGTTGTTATTTTCTAATTTTTAAAAATAGTTTTCCCTTTCAACTAATTTACAAGCTATTTGAGAGGAAACAACCACTTCATTCTACAGAGGCTTTCATGCACAAAACTTGGCAAACTCTTACTTCATACCAAATATTTTGTCATGGTTTAGGAGCTAAGTAGACTATGAAGACATATAAGAAAGGAAGTGTCCTCAATGGAATGATAAGTTAAGTGGAAGAAACAGTATGTATATAACAAGATATGTGAATATGCTTGTGATAGTCTAAGCCAAATTCTTAAACATAAGCTATTAAAGATAGTAACAAAGACCAACATGCATACTGAGAAAAGAGGAATGTAAAGAATAATTCATGTTTTCTCATTTTTGCATAACAAATGGTTTAATAATGATGATGATAATAATAATAATAATGAACAACCTAGGTTCCAGTGGAAAACATAGATCTTCTCCTTTTTAAATGAAAGTTATATAAAACACAACACCTGGGTAATTCATTATTAGTAAGGATAATAAAGAAGAATTCTAGGGTTTTTTTTATATTAAATTAAACCTATGGCATCTGTTATAATATTTAATGCTTATTTTATTATATTTACTGAGGGCAAACCTAGAACTTTTTGAAACTACATAAACTTTTCTAAGCCTATTGGTCATTATTTGCTCTATGACCTACCCACATTGATTAAAGAAATGGGAGTGTTTAACATGAAAAGAAAAAAAAGAATAAAAAACAAGATGATGATAACTGGTAGTTATGTTTTATAAAAATGAATTAGAATTATTAAATTTAGATTCCAAATATGTAAAGCTCAAATTAAAATAAAAGCCCAATTTTGTTTTAATTGGGATATAGTTGCTTTACAATGTTGTATTAGTTTCTGCTGTACAGGGAAGTGAATCAGCTATATGTATACATATATCCCCTATTTTTTGTATTTCCTTCCCATTTAGGTCACCACAGAGCATTGAGTAAAATTCCCTGTGCTAGCTATACAGCAGGTTCTCATTAGTTCGTGTACCATTTTTCTAGATTCCACATATATGTGTTAATATATGATATTTGTTTTTCTCTTTCTGACTTACTTCACTCTGTATGTCTGTTTCTAGGTCCATCCACGTCTCTACAAATGACCCAATTTTGTTCCTTTTAATGGCTGAGTAAAAAGCCCAATTTTTAATTATAAAAATGAATTTCTAATCATTGGAAGTGCCTAAAAATAGTACAATCTACGTTGTGATTTGATGAGTTTACTGACTCTGAAAACATTCAAGCAATGACACTTCTACTTATTACAATAAAATCTGAGACAATCTATAGTTGTGTGCTCTATGAGTGGTGCAGATAATAAATGGTCAAAGGAGGAAATTACAACTCTCCCTTAAGGAAAGCAGAACACTTTCATTGAGCAGGTCAGAATTGATCTGAGCTTTCTTATAAATTGTTCAAAATTTATAGAAAAATTATCATACGTCAAATTTGTTGAAACTCACGATAACGCTTAGGAATTAAAGAAAGTAAAGGTGAGAGAGAGACAGACAGACACACAGATGAAGAGGGGGAGGAAAAGGAGAGATGGAGAGAGACAGACACAGAGATACAGAGTTAGATAGAGAGTTATCAGCTTCCAAAGGTATATAACTAGAAAGATGGAACTGAGATTTGAACACTGGTGGTCCAACACCTGAGTTCAAATCCTTAACCTTTATTCTATACTACCTACTAGGCTATATGTGTAAGATATGGTAGGTAAAAAAGAGACAAGAAAAATCAATGGTAATAAAAAGCTTAGTACAACAAAAGTAGAGCACTCCCGTTGGAAAGAATTGAGAAAAATAATTGTAAATTATATTGGGGCCAGATTGCCAGTGTGTAGCAAAATGTCCTAGCACTGCAAAATGTCAAAGATGTTCATTATGTTCAGGAGTTATGCTGCTGTATTTTGCACAGTGTGAAACATCTGGAGGTTTTTCCAGAAAAGTGTCATGTGTACTAGTTTTCCAACTGAGAATTAACAAAGACCAACATACCATTGGGAAAACTGTATTTTAGACAAAGCAAAACTACATACCAGTGAGTTCTTAAATGAAAGAAGGTACAAGTTCTGCCAACTCCTCAGGTGTAAGAACAATAAGAAAACAGTATGAATCAAAAGTAGAAGTAAAATGGGAATTTTGACTTCTTGAATACTAAACTGTTCTTGTCCACTGACCCTTTGCCACTTTCACTTTTCTCAGAATTGATTTTCAACTAATTTCTCATTCAAGAAGTAGCAATGCCCTTGCTTAATTCTTGGGTTCTGCATTAAAAGAGATTCTAATTCAAACTCTACTTCTAAGACATGCTAAATATGTGACTTTGGACAGGTTGAGGAACCTCTTTAACTGTGTTCTTGTTATGTTTTTATCTCCTAGATGAGGAAATGAATATAAATTATTTTTCACAGATGTGATATATGTAAAGTGCTCAGCACACAATAATAATAATTATTATTTATTTTGATTCTCATTTTTCTTAAGCTCTTCAAAATTAATAAATGGTAACTGATCCATGGATAAGTTTGGTATTAAGGAAGATACGTGGACTAAAAATAAATTCTAAGACTAAGATTCCAGCCCCGAGAGTTAAACATACTGATCAAAATACTAGTTTTCTCAAGAGAGTAGTGTCTCCTCTTCAATCATACTGTGAAAAGACCAAAGAATTTGTCTTGACAGTGTCCGCCTAAAACCTTAGCATGAATAATTTAACTTGCAACATCTCTGTGAAGTAGGTATGGAATAGAAGATATTATCCTGATGTTACAATTCAGCACGTTGAAAAAATTTACCCAAGGTTCTGGAAAAGTTAATTAGAGGTAAGGATCAGATTCAGATTTTCAGATTGCCAACCCAGTATCTTTCCACTTGGTTGGAACCTTATGATTTTGTCATGTGTGATATCAAAACAAGATCAATAGGGATCCAGATAATCTCTGGAATACTTGCACAATTAGAAAAGTTATGGCAGGATTTCCTTAATAGATTTCTCCCCAAAAGATAATTTGAGACTATATGTAATAACTACTAAATCAGTATTATTTAAAAATGTACTAATTCAGGAATGTCAGCCCAATGTTGGGAGATAATATTGCTTTGAGTTTAAACAGTGTAGACTCTGGAGTTAGACTGCTTGTATTTAAGTACTAAACTCTGTTGCTTTAAGGCAAATTACTTAATCTGTGTAAATCTTAATGGCCGTGTTCATAAAACAGGGCTATCTACCTTATAGGATTTAATCTACCTTGAGGATTTACTTAAATGGTGAATATAAAGACCTGGACAATGAATAAGTGCTTAATACATACTAGCTATTACTCCTACATGTTATATTTATTATTGAACACATTTCTTCCAAAACAATAACTAAATTATTGTTTTAAGACATTTATTAGTCTTTGCAACCAAGTTTTAAAAATAAAATTCAGAAGACTAAACCTAGGGACTTCCCTGGTGGTTCAGTGGACTCTGCACTCCCAATGCAGGGGGCTGGAGTTCAATCCCTGGTCATGGAACTAGATCCCACATGCCACAACTAAAGAGTTCTCATGCTGCATCTAAGAAGTCCACATGCCACAATGAAGATCCCATGTGCCACAACTAAGACCTGGTGTAGCCTAAATAAATATTAAAAAAAAAAAAAGACTAAACCTAACATCAGAATTTGTGTTCCTTTTGTTGTATATTTTTTCAATAAGGAAGATAAGCTTTTAAGACAAAGAATTAAGACTGATACACGATTTAGAAAATACACTCAAAAGATACTTTTGGTTTCTATGGAGATATTGATGTATGACAAAGGAAGTCCAGTGTTCTCCTAATCATATTATTTTCTCAGATATTTGGTATATTTCTCTAGTGAGTACTTGAAATCAAAATGCAACACAATAATAGAAGAAGTTTCTGGACCTTAATATGTAAGACTCTTAAAAGGAAGAACACCTATGAAGAATGATTTGTCAAACATGAAATTAGGAGAAAAGTGTAGATTTTTCATGAAATCAGAGAAAACTAAGGCATATCAGTAATGAGATCCTTTAATAATTGTTTCAGTAGAAATTTGCTTCACTTACTCATTGAGCCAAAAACAGAAAAAAATGCAACCCAACCAATGGAGAGAATTATACCTGTATCTTTCAGATAAAATTGTCTTTAACACCTATATAAAAAAGGATATATTATGCAAGTAAATTATGGCTTCATCTTAAAGAAAAAATAAAGTTCAGCTTGTTTCATGAAAAAGGGTAGTAAGAAGCCAATAATCTTTTAGGAGAAGTGTCCTTCAGGAGCCTTGGAAGAGACTGCTCAAACTAAGATGACCCCAGAGGATTTGGAGATGATATTGGAACATGTTAACAAACCTCTAGGTGATAGGTGATTCCTAGGTGAAAGAAACATGGGAAGTATTTCCGTAGTCTAATTAACATGGGAATTCTTGAATGTGAACATGTGAACAACCATGGAAGATTCAAGAACCTTGGTTGTTGATGTAATGAGACATTTAGAAACAATACTGGGGAGAGGTAAAACAGAAAGTTTATAATTGTACCATGCTATGATAAAAATTTCATGTAATTTATGCATGTAATTCAGTAAGCCTGCATTCCAAATGGAATCAGCAAATCTCATATGCTTGCTCATGATGATGTGTCAAAAGGCGGTGGTGGTGGTATAGCATTGTTTCTTAGAAATCTGATAATTATTTTACATAAACCATTTAATTTAAACTTCACTTATGCCCTAATAGCCAGGCTTTGTAAATCACTGACATATGCAGAAAGAAACTGGGGCCAGGGGACTGTTTCCATACATCAAGTAAGTTTAGCAGCCAAGATCCAAGATTTAGAAAGATTAGCTCTTTCTAAATCAAGGCTTAGGCTATTCCAATCTATTCATGCCTTTTTTTTCCCCCCAAATGTCCTTGAAGCTTGAGAGTAAAATGAGATTATTACTGACCTAAAAAACTGAGATATAAGTATGTTTTTTAATGTTATCAAAAACATCTGTTAAAAGTTGAATAAGCAATCTGTTTCCCATATTTCAATCTTAGTAAGTGGTATGTGGTAAAGCATAAGTCTCTATAACCTGAGTGGCAAAAACAAAACAAAACAAAAAGCTCCAAAAATGTAATGGAGACATAGTAGAAATATGAAAGATAAAGAAGCCTGGGTAAGCTCTTCATACATCTCTCACTAATTTGGGAACTCTGCACAGGAACAAAGAAAACACAGTGGAAAGTAAAAGCTGAGACAGACTTGAAATTGATCATAAGATCATATACTCCAATCCACACACAAATCCATTCCTCAAGATATTTGAGGAAAAAAAAACTACTCAGATATTGGCTGACCAATAATCTACTAAGGCACTAGGGTAACTTCTAACTAACCAGTTTAAAGATAAAAATAAGAAAAAAAAATGATCAGGGACATTAATACCTGTATACCATGAGGAGAAAGATTAAATAAATGCAAGTTACCAAAACAAAACAAAAAAAAACCTTTAAGACAGAAAAACTATCTGGAATTGTTACACTATGTTATCTAACAAATACAATTTTCAACAAAAACAAAAAAATTACAAGGCATACAAAGACACAGGAAAGTGTGACACATGCTCAAGAAGAAAATAGTCAGTGGAAACTCTCTAAATGGGTCCCTGTGTTGGATTTAGCAAGGAATTCAAAGATGCTTTTATAAATATGTTAAAAGACTGAAAGAAAACTACACTTAAAAAGTTAAAGGAAAATATGATAACAGTGATTTGTCAAACAGGGGTTCCAGAAGAGAAACAAAAACTATATGAAAAAAAATTCTAGAGTTCAAGTATGTGAAAATAAAAATTTAAAAAAAGTGACTAGACGAATTCAAAAGCAGAACAGAAATGGCAGAGGCAAGCATCAGTTAATTTGAAATATATCAATAGAAATTATCCAATATAAAGAGCAGATTGCAAAAAGATTAAATAAACAGAGATAAGTGAGATAACAAAAAGTATACCGATGAATATATAATGGATTCCCAGGGAGTGAGAGAAGAAAGAGCACACAAAAAATATTGAAGCATTTCCAAATTTGATTCCATTTAACTTCAGATAAGACAAACAAAAGGATATTCATAGCTAGATCATCAATAACAAACTGCTGAAAGATAAAGAGGAAAATATCAAAGCAGTAGAGAAAGATGATTCAACTTGTAGGTTAGCAATAATATGATTTACCACTAACTTCTCATCAGAAAAAAAAGACAGGCAGCAATGGAATGACAAAATGCTAAAAGGAAAATAAAGTCAACCAAGAATTCTATAACCAGTAAAACTGTCCTTCAAAATGAAGGAAACATACTCACTGATAAACAAAAAAGAAAAGCATTACTTGTTAGTACAGTTGTCCCCAGTATCTTAAGGAAATTGGTTCTAGGAGCCCCCATGGATACCAAAATCTTCAGATACTCAAGACTCTTATATAAAATGGTGTAGTACAATGAATACAGTCAGACCTCTATATCTACAGGTTTTGCATCCTAGGATTCGACGAATAGGGGATCAAAATTTCAATTCACAATTGGTTGAGTCTTTGTTGGTTGAATCCTTGGATGTGAAACTCAAGGATAATGAGGGCTGACTGTACTTCTGACTCATAAAACTATAGAAACAGATTTTGAATATACAAGCAAAGCTCTGTTTCTTTTTATATCTGCTTTACTACAAATTGTACTATACACACACACACACACACACACACACACACACATATATATATATAGTTTAAGTATTTGTGTATAGCTATCCATCTTCAACAGAATTAATAAGTACAAAGAGCTAATTTACAACTTGACAAAGGAGTTTGTGTCAAAAAGTAAATCATCTTTATTATTAAGCTCACATAATGATATTCTTTTTTTTTTTAATAGCAAGACGTTCTCAATGAAGAAGACAGTGTGTTTTTTTTTTTAATCCTAGTATAGTAACAGTTTGTGATCTGGCAGCTGGTCTATTGACTTCACATTGAATAACACTGCCTACAAGTCCATTTATGAAACAGATATTGTATTTTAACACATGTTAAAATTCCTTATTAGAAAAGCAGTATGAAAAATATAACAATATTTATTGATTTTTGTATGTATTTACTTCTTATTTGAACAATTATAATCTAACAAAATGGATCAAACCTGAATTTTACTTCTTCAAAATTCTTCAAATTTTTATTATTATACTAATTTCTGAATTGTACCACAAGGTAATAGTTAAATATTTGTTAGTCCAATTCTCATCTAGAAAAGTCTATTTACTTTCTAATCATTCATATCCTCTCTAATTACTTTCCACAATTATACAAGTTATAATAAAAATGTTCTTTTGGGCTTCCCTGGTGGCGCAGTGGTTGAGAATCTGCCTGCTAATGCAGGGGACACAGGGTCGAGCCCTGGTCCGGGAAGACCCCACATGCCGCGGAGCAACTGGGCCCGTGAGCCACAATTACTGAGCCTGCGCGTCTGGAGCCTGTGCTCCGCAACAAGAGAGGCCGCGACAGTGAGAGGCCCGTGCACCGCGATGAAGAGTGGCCCCTGCTCGCCGCAACTAGAGAAAGCCCTCGCACAGAAACGAAGACCCAACACAGCAAAAATAAATAAGTAAATAAACTCCTACCCCCAATATCTTCTTAAAAAAAAAAAAGTTCTTTCATGTTTTTCCTTATTTTCTTTCCAACTCATGTCTAAATATTGTGAGGTCTAATGGTTATAAGTCAGAAGATCTCTGATTACTCCATTTCCATTTGAAAAATAATGAAGAACTTAACCTCAGATTAATTTACATTTTTGCATATCTAAAAACTAAGGTCATTCTATCCAAGTAAGCGAAATTTAAAGCTGAATTTTCAGTTAGAAGTTTGCTTTTTACCCATGATCAATTTATTTTTATATGTGAGCCCTCGATAAATTATAGGTCAAAGGATCTGATATTTCACATGTTTTATCAGTGAAGGTATGAAAGTAAATACTCAACAAACCTTTCTGGGACCAGCATATCTTACTGTAATTTAACCACACATTTTTATTGGACCATAACTATAGTTCTAGCCCTACGTTCTCCCTGGGATTTCAAAGAGGAATAGTGTACGACCTCTGGCCACAAGAGGCTAGGATCAGGCTCTAATTACAGAATTTCACAATAGATAATGTGGATGTGGTATTGGAGAAATATGTATAAGAAACAGTGTAAATTTAAGAATTCTACAATTGTGTAGGTGTGATCAGGTGCACACATGAATATATGGTAAATAGTAAATGTGACACAATTAGAAAACTGAATGTCATATTAAAATGTTGATTGTGTTACAGATATACTGACACTTGATGAGTTCATTAGAGAAGCTTCCAGAAAGAGGTAAGAAATGAAGAATGACAAATTTCATTGGAAACAGAACTCAATATGAAATGTTGGGTGAATTGTGAGAAAAGAAATTGGCCTGACAGCAAAGAATAAAGGCTAGTTTATAGGAGTAAACACAAAAGTTGTTTTTACGTTCTACTAAACAAAAATCTAGCTGTCATAAATCTACCCCATTAATTTACCCAATTCTTACCAAATGTCAATACTTTATTAGATGGTTATTATTATTTCATTTCTGATTTCCACTTTTAAAAAATATGCAATAATCTAAAAGAGGCATGTGAAAACTGCCATCCTAGTTTCCCAAACTGGACAAGTGAAATGCTGTTTTCTGGGGATTCAGAATTTAGATAAAGAGAAACTGCCATTAGTTAACTGAGAAAGTTCAGAGTCAATGTAGGGATCAAGGGCTATGGCTGCCATTTGGCATGGGATGCGTGTTTGGTGCGGGGGGTGGGAGGGGCAAATTAAACCATGTGCAAGTAGAACCAAAAGAGTTTGTCTGTAGAATAACAAAAATTAAATGACACACAGAGAGCTAGAATACAGAAATCAGCAGTTTTAGAGACCTTTAAACCACAAAGAGAGACTAGGTTTTCCATTCTTTAAGATGGGTTTGTACACTTCTACTGTTTCAACTGATCTCTTCTGTGAACTGAAATAGAGCTTATTCAAATTACTTTTTGATACTAAACTACCAATTGCCTTAATACTTTTTATTTCAAAATCTGTTTGAAATTTAAGCCTTTTATGGTTATTTTTCTAACTTACATTTTGGGGCATTTTTATGTGCTTCAAACTTTGAAAAAATCTGTTGTATTTCTTAAAATGTTCTACTGTTTTTACAACATTTTAGAAATGCAAAGTTATTACTCAGTTTCATTTGAATACTGAGAAAACTTCACAGAGTCCGTGGACCTAGTTTGTTAAGTATTGTCACAATTTTTATTCTTATGGATAATGAATTGAGGATTTACAGTTGCACTGACCTGAAATACAGTAAAAGTAGACCAAGAGTCCCATTATTTACATGTACAAGATACAGTGGGTAACAAAGTATGCTTAAATATAATATTTTAATATTCAGAGTTCAGATTGTCCTTAAAACATAAAAGCACCTAGGCATGGGTGGGCTCTTTCAAAGATTCAATGTTAAAATAAGTAAATTGAGACTCTATGTTTATGAAATATTACAAATTTCACCCCTTGAACAACTTGCTGTTTTGAGAGTCAGTTTTCAAAACACCAACTCCTGTTCTAGGCAAAATACAGGGCATGTGAGAAGAAACAGTACAAAATTTCTTCAGTCTATCATCACAAAGTTATTTTGAACAGGTGTGTTTATAATCATAAGAAACAAAAAAATCAATCTTTAATGGTAAACTCCCATTTTTACCCCAGAGGGAACATGGGGCTAGAATGCAAAACATAGGAATTTTGGCAGGAATAAGACTCGTTAAAGCATCTTATGCACCTCCTGTGGACATTATCTCCCTATGACACTCCAGTCCCTTTCTTTTGCTATTGTTTTAAGGCACATTATAGAGACAAAAAAATAGTCATTTACAAGGCTACAGTGTCTCTTGTGTGGCAGCAAACTACATTATCAAGCAGCCAGGTGTACACCACATGAAGTGGTAAAATGTGATTTGTAGAAATTTGATGACAAATCTGTCTCCATAAGGCTCCATCCCAGGTTGTGCTCTCCATCTGTTCTACAGGACTTAATTTGGTTGCATCTAAAAGGAAGTAAAATATCTTCATCTTGAGATCTAAAAGGAGTAATCTAAAAATGAATTAGTTTGATAAAGGGAAAAAGGAATTTTTCACATTTACTGTTATTAAAAATTTAATAAAGGCTGTTACTTATCAAATTAATTTTTAAATGCTCCTACTTATGCTATTATAATGTAAAGGCTGACTACCATTCCAAATCAAAGCCAACCTCATTGGTTAAAGTTAATATTAGCAATATTCTCTCTAGTTGATAAATCTGTGTATTTTTGCTTAATTTTCTATCTTGCTTCTTCAATGGAAAAACAGTGAAAGTAAAATTCACTTTCAGATATTTAAGGAGATTCTTTCCTATAATATAGCATATTTTCCTGCCTTGATCATTCCATTGTGAAATTCTAACATTTTTAGAAGACTAAACTTTTTGGCTGATTGTAATAAATAGAGAATAGATGTATGAACCAAAACAAAAATCACATATATAGAAAATGAATATGAAAGAGCTAGTTATTATTCAGTGACAGTTTTGTCTTTCTGTCTTTAGATTTTTGACTGCATTTAAGGGTTAGGGCTGTTGTTTGGACCTCTTCTATTTGCTGAAAAGTGGAGTTGATCATAAGACTCACATGACCATGAGGTGTTCCTCCTTTACCTCCCATTCCAAATTGTATTTATAGCTTAATATTTCTTCTTCCTCAGCTTACCCATAAATAATTTATTGCACTGAGCTAAATTTTATTTTTTAAAAGCATATGAATTAATAGTTTCATACTCTGATATTCATTTACATGTATTATATGTATGGGAGATAGCTGATGAAACTCATCTGGAGTTTTTAAAATACAATTTTTCCTTAGAGGAATAAAAAAAGACTCAATTTATTTTGCTTCAAAAATTAAAAACACAAAACTTAATAAATATTATTACTGCCCAAGTTTTTAAATGTCATCTTAAAGACAATAATTGTATTGGGATAATAGAAATAGAAAGAAGGAAGGCAAAAGAAATGTCAGGAGAAATAGAAACTAGAGGCGCAACAAGAAGTATGGTTGTATGTCAGGGTCAAGTCAGAAGACATAAATTGTATCAATAATGTGAGCAGGGAGAATTTAATATTAAGAACTGTTAACTAATATGAGTTGATTACTAAATAAGATAAAGAAGACTTTAAGGAGTACAGAAATAGCAGATGTATAAATTTGTTCCTACCTCTAGGGCTGAGGGAAAGTGAATAAGAAAGGAACTTAAAAACTTATGATAGGGACAGACTCAAGGCTAGGATTCAGACCTCTTTGGATAAAGTATGGGAAAGGAACACTCAGACTCTTGTGGCAAGTAAACTTGCTGAAGGGTGTGGGCAACCCTCCAAGTGGCGAAGAAACTTGTGCAACTGTGTGAGCTGTAGCTGGTCCACAGCAGTGCCACTGGGTGGCAAAGAAACCCATCAGAGTGTTTGGGTTTCAGCTAGTTCACGAGGGCCTCTGAGGTTAACGCTACCAGGACATTTCACCAACATTCCAACACCAACATTCTAATCTACTGCCTGTCAGACGGAAAACAGCTCATCCCCTTCATCCTGTCTTAGTTTTGCAATCTCTATCGAGTACTCTCTCTTGACAAAATTGAACATCAAAATCACTTGTCCAAAGAGTAATGTCCAGGTCTAGTATAGCAATGCAGGAGAAGAAAGGACTGATCTGCAGCTGGCAGTCAATAAATTGATAACTGTTGCAGTCTACGCTGATGGCTATTCACATTCCATATACACTTTTATACAAATGTTTGAACTTCCATAAAACAACAAAAACAACTTCATGTTTCTACCTAACAAGATGTAGTTATTCTTTGTACAAAGGATGAAATTCTCACCCTCCCCCAAAGTGAAGGGACACACAATCTTGTCACTGGGTCCCACCAATGGCTATATTAGTTACTACTCCAATCCAGTCACCATTTCACTGAATATTTGTTACCTAAAAAAAATACAAGTTTAACTTTCAATGATTTTTATATTTAACAATAAGAGGAAAGAGAGAGATGATAATAGGTAATATGCATATAGAAATAAATATATATACATAATAAGTAAAAAAATTATAGGCAAAGCTACCAGTCCTCACTCCTATAATTGACTATGAGGCTATATTTGATATCTGCAAATTATTCTCTTGTTACTTATTCCATATTTTATTTGCTTTCAGCCAGAATATCAGTTAGTTGGTGTTCTTTACCAGATGTGATAACTCAAACCCTTCATTTCTGCAGGATTTGAGTCCTCAATAGTTCTCCTTTCTATGGATGCTCTAGTTTTCCAATTACCTTTACTACTGTGCATAAAAGTCTTAAAAGTCCTCTGTGTTCCTATGGTGTGGAAGCAAAACCTTTATCTAGTGGTAATCAGTATTAATCACCTCAGCCATTTAGAGTAACGTTTTTCTGCATATTAGTTCAGTGGATATGGAGCTCAAATTGTGGGTGGCAAACTTGTTTTCCAATTCAGTAGTACCAGCGTTGCCCTCTCACAAAGGAAGCATTCCCCCCTTAAGAATTAAGTCTATTTTACAAGTAGAGCTTAAAGTTGCCAGACAAAAGGTGAAAAGTCATTGAGTAATTTATTAGGAATAATAGTGAGAGAAGACAATCACTTGATCACTCCTTCATTTCCTGATTCCTGTATTCTGTCTAAGGGGTGAAAGAATCATACAATCATACATATCAAAGCATAAAATGCATCCTGTAAGGGAGATCCCCATCCTTTCAATATACTGTCTCCCAGCTAATGCCATGCTTGAGTCTTCAGTAACCCATTGCTTTAGACCAGCCACTTTCTGGTAATGAGGTACTTGGTAAGTCCGTTAATTCCATGGGCATGTTTAAAATCCTCTTGACAAAATTGAGTGCAGGAGCCAATAACTGAGGCCAGTGTATTTCTTGAACACATACTCTGGACCTCTAGACCTCCTTGAACCCCAGTTTTTTTTTTTTTTTAAGAACAATGGTTTTCAACAATAACCAGATAGTCAGTCTAGATCTGTTTTTTCTTTTTTTAAAAAGCATTTAAAATTTATCACCTTCAAAAATCTGTTATTCTCCTGATTTGGGGTCTCTACTATAAGATGCCCATAGTGTTTCCTTTATCATAATTAATTTGTAGTCTAAATGGTTTTGACACCTCATTTTATAAGCTCCACTTTTTGGTGTTGAGTCTTCATATGAAATAAAAATTGAAATTTGCTTATGATGGGTCTCATGCTAAGTCATATCTGACTGGCACAGGAAGTATGATTCAGTTGGCATAACCAACATACTACCAGTCCTTGGAAGACACTTGGCAGATAAAGTTACTCAATTAATCCGAATAGGGCATTCTGACCCAATAACTGAAATTAGGTCTGCAGCATTTATAATGTAAATCCTACCATACATAATAATTTTAGTTCTTCCATGACTTATAGATGGATGGCAAGAATAATGGAATAATGTGTTGTTATATACACATACTACAGTTTATTATATTGCATATATACCTTCTTTGTTATAGCCTTTTCAATTTTCATTTCTGTTAGAAAATGTAACTTTTTGCAGGGATTCATGAAATCCTAGCTACTTAAAAGTGATGTTCTTGATTGTATCTTTCACAGAGTCCTTCTACAATAGAAATGCCATTAAAACTGTATTATTTTAAGTCTATTCCTTCAGCAACGTGTCTAAATCTAGTTATTCTAATCAATAGCAATGAGAGTTGTGCACAGTAGAACTGCAAACAGTCTTTGTTTTTATGCTGCATGATTAAATTCTTGTCTGGGATAGTGAAACCAGTTTTACATCGTTTTTTGTTGTTTTTTTTTTTATAATTTATTTATTTATTTATTTAATTTTTGGCTGCACTGGGTCTTTTTTGTTGCGCTCAGGCTTTCTCTAGTTGTGGCGAGCGGGGGCTACTCTTCATTGCGCTACGCAGGCTTCTCATTGCAGTGGCTTCTCTTGTTGTGGATCATGGGCTCTAGGCGTGTGGGCTTCAGTAGTTGTGGCACATGGGCTCAGTAGTTGTGGCACACGGGATTAGTTGCTCTGCAGCATGTGGGATCTTCCGGGACCAGGGATCGAACCTGTGTCCCCTGCATTGGCAGGCAGTTTCTTAACCACTGTTCACCAGGGACATCCTATATTGGTTTTATATCCAAGTTTGTCTTTGGTATTTTGCCTCACTAGATATTCAAAAAATATATGCGACATTATCTCAGTTTTTGCTGCCCTGATACTGTTTATTTATGACTTAAGTAATTTGGTTTCCTTTGCCACTGAGATACCAATTCTGTCTCAATCAGGTGACTTCTGGGTTCCCAGGCAGAGTTGCTTTACTGATGAAAGAATACAGATCTGATTCTTTATGGTATTTATACTTTGGATACACACTGAACTAGCAGCTCCAGTCAACAATCTCATAAACGTTTCCCATGACACAGTAAAGACAAGGGGAAACTTTATGGGAATGTCAGTGCTGAAGATGACTCAGTAGCATCTTCACTTTTAAGAGGATAATGTTGACCAGTTACAGATGTCTTGAGAGCAATGAGCAGCATTTAGGAGAATTTTTCAGATAGAACATGTCCAGGGAAAGGAGAGTTACTAAGATGTTATAAGTAGATTTTAAGGGAGAATGAAACTTCAAGATTTAGATTTAAGTGGCTCTGTAGAGTATGCTTTTGAGCTATTGCCAGGCATTTATACCTGCATCAAAGAAAAGTGAAAAAAAATATTTTCAATGATTAAACTAAAAGGAAAGGTAGAGACACATAATAGACACATACTAAAGCTCCCAAAGTATTACCCTTGTGAATATCTGGGATAAACTGAACCTAAATATTCATATGTGACTTGTTAGTCTACTGTTCAAGGAATATACACTGTGATTTCCTTACACTATAGCAAATTCATGTGGCACACTTACTCTAATTTCAGTTGCCTATTTCAGAAAAAGGGTAGCAGAAGAAACACATGGGAATATCTGTTTTTAAAAGTAGCTGTATTAATTAGTTATTGCCAAAATAAAAGAAACAAACAAAGAAAAATATGTCTTCGTATCAAACTAACTCAAGAATGAGAGCCTTACTCATGCCCTTAAAGGTTAGTTATGAGTGGCTGACCAAGGCAGGGCTCAGCTTTGCAGCGCAGTTAATTTTGAGCTGTTCCCTTATGAATGTGAGAGTCAGCTGGGGGTCATCTACTTCAGATGGGCAGTTTTTTTTCCATGCTGCAGATCTATGGGTTCTGGTCTGCTTCCCATGTCTCTCATCCTCCTTGGATCAGCAGACCAGCCAGGGCATGCTTTTCTCTTAGCAACAGCAAGAGTACAGAACAACACACAGAACCATGCGAGGCTTCTGAACACTTAGATTCAGCTATGGCACCCTGTCAGCAATCACTACATACATGCCTTTAGTCAAAGCAGTCCACATACGGCCAAGTCTAAAGTCAAGAGGCTGAGAAAGGTACCACACCTACACTAAGACCATGCCAAGGGTAAAATCATAATTCACTTTACCTCAGTAGCCAATGTCAGAAAGGAAGAATTAGTGGCAAGTACAATGATACCTGTATCCAGAAAATGAATTAAGATTTTTCTCAATGATTTAAAAATATGACTAACAGCTCATTAGCCTTTTAAAAAAAATTACCCCAAATAGGTAGCATATTTTACTTTCAGTGGTGACCAGACAATTAAAAGTCCCAGTATGAAATAAAATATTTTAATAATTCACAAATTTTGCCCTTCCTCTGCTTCAAATTTTTTTCATTAAAAGGAGAACTAATGATAAGACACAAAATGTATCAAGTTTGCCCCTGCTGTATTTGGGTCATGATTCTTGGAACTCAAAACAGTAATTTCCACCCATAATGGGGCAGAGTGTTTGTATTGCCAACAGCACTGAATTTAGTACTTAGTCATATTACTGTCAGCTTCAATGTACAGAATTTCCAGTGTTGCAAATCACCACATCTCTATCTTCTCTTTCATTCTCACATAACCACTAATAGTATATTATTAGTGATTAATATTATCTCATAGGCTCTTCAATATGTGTCTGAAATAATAATAAACCTTTATAGCACAACACTCTTTTTCTATTTATAAATTATTTTTCAGACCTGGGTTCAACACTTTCATTGAAAAAAGCTGTAGATTTTAAGAATGTATTAATAAAGAGGAAAACAAAAACTAAGGTGATATTTACAGTGAGCATATTCTACTGCAATGTTTGAAAATAGGCTTTATACTTTTTTCTTATGGAAACAACCTACAGTATCAGTGTAGGTAAAGGAAGGTCATTTATTCAAACTGATAACATGGCATTAATCTGCCTCTTATTTTCCTAAGTTTACAAAAACCTGTTAACTTTTTGAGAATTCATCATTCATTGCTAAGTACATAAGTTATTACCAATCACCTTATTAAATAAAGTTAATGTCACTGAGCAAACTGTGGATCAACTAAGCAGAGACAGGCAAGAAAGTCCACCACAGAAAACATTCATCTCTTTACTCCCATGAGGAGACACATAATTTAGCAATGCCAGCATTGCTGGTTTGTCTGCTTGTTTTATTTTACACATAAGACCATATTTTGTCATTAAGTCTGGTAACAGAAATTCAGCTTCAGCTTCAGCTTGAGTTGAGAAAACAAGGCATTTGAATGCATTTTCTTCACTCCTTCACTATAATTATGTTGCACTTTGCAAGACTCAAGGTTATAGTAAGAAGATGGATGGAAGAAACAAGAGGAAAGGAGTTGGAGAGGAGAAATGTGACAAAGATGTGATAGAAAAGCACCTGGAAAAAGAGAGGTACAATTAATATTGATAAGATCATTGAAAGGCTGTTTTTCTCTCTTAATTATCTGTGTCAAATTGGTCCTAGCCTAATTTATGAGAAGATAAGTGAAATGTTAATTCAGGTCTTTATCCTCTGTCCTCTCAGCAGCAAAGACCCCTCAGGGCTTTGTCTAGTACCTCCTGCTTCCAGGTATTTCCATATTCAACACTGTATATTTAGGTTATGTACAGAAGAAGCATATGAGATTAAATCTGAGAGGACAGATAAAAAGATTGATATATCAGGCTATTATTTCAACAAAACTCTATGCTGCCCAGACATTTAATGCTAGCTCAATTGGTTCATTACAACACCATCTCCTTCTACCAAAATTTCAGGAATGTAATACTCAATATCATATTTACATTTTATGTCATTAGAAAACACATGTACTATAAATTGGGAAATATATCTATTAGAAGAATCTGTGGTAATATTATGGAAAACAGAAGAAAATGTGAATATCTGAGTCATATTAGCAGATAATGATAATAAACAGTTGCATCTGGTTTTTTTTTGGAACTCAGAGCAATGGCCCTTGCATTTTTTTTTTTTTACATCTTTATTGGAGTATAACACACAAAATGCTGTGTCAGTTTCTGCTTTACAACAAAGTGAATCAGCTGTACACATACACAACATATACATACATCCCCATGTCTCCTCCCTCTTGCATCTCCCTCCCACCCTCCCTATCCCACCCCTTTAGGTGGTCACAAAGCACCGGGCTGATCTCCCTGTGCTATTCAGCTGCTTCCCACTAGCTATCTATTTTACATTTGGTAGCGTATATATGTCCATGCCACTCTCTCATTTCGTCCCAACTTACCCTTTCCCCTCCCCATGTCCTCAAGTCCATTCTCCACGTCTGTGTCTTTATTCCTGTCCTGCTCCTAGGTTCTTCAGAATTATTTTTTTCTTTTTTTTTTTAGATTCTGTATATATGTGTTAGCAAACTGTATTTGTTTTTCTCTTTCTTACTTCACTCTGTATGACAGTCTCTAGGTCCATCCACCTCACTACAAATAACTCAATTTCGTTTCTTTTTATGGCTGAGTAATATTCCATTATATATATGTGCCACATCTTCTTTATCCATTTATCTGTCGATGGACATTTAGATTGCTTCCACGTCCTGGCTACTGTAAATAGAGCTGCAATGAACATTGTGGTACATGGCTCTTTTTAAATTATGGTTTGTTGCATCTGGTTTTGATTTTTAACTTTATGATTCAAGAAACACAAACACAACAAAAAGTGAAAGAATGTGGAAAAGACTTAATGAATCCAAAACAAAACAAAATCTGCAACCTGTTTTTCACTTTTCCTGTTAACAGTCAAGATTATATTTGTCATTTTCATCACCAACTGGAATTAAAAATTTTATGGCTGGTTGATGCTTCATGGCTCTTGTCTATGTTTCTGTGGATAGGACTATTCATTTTCAAAAAGTTTTGACCCTAGAACCCATAGCATGGGTCCTGTTACTGGCCTTTGTGTGTGATGATGAAGTAATTTGAATAAACATTATTCATAGGTTACAAAGTGAATGTATTGACCAGAGACAGATCTTGTTCCATTATGTTCATGATCATACTTGCAACCTTCAGCTTTCAATTTCGTGTGCACATCTGGTTGATGCTGTAATGCATTCAATTTTTAAATTCATTTTCTGTGATAAGTTATCACATAAACTCTTCATTTTCACAGGTTCTTTAAGGAGACATACGATTGACTTTGTTAAAATTTCTTTTAATCAAGGGTCCTCAATACCACCCACAAATCCACAAGTATCACAGTCTCTTTCCTGGCTCATGTTTAAAATTCTTGTGATTCTAATCATCTATGTCACTCTCCTCTTAATTTGTGTTGTGTCCACATGGAACTTACATATCACCTAAGTTGCCTGTGTTGTTTCAAAGTTCAAGGAGTACTGTATAGTTGAATTTAGTCATTTAATCTATTTACATTTATGTTTGTTTTACCAAAGGTCTTTGAGGTTGCATAAGAAAATATTATTTCAAGAAAATATTTAAATATATATGCATACATATGTATCTGGTTATTATTTGATGAACATTTTAATTGCAATACTGATGCAAATTAGATTAATTGCAATGAGATAAAATTAAAATCGTAGCTCATGACTAATGTGTAAATAGTACAAATAGATGTATTTTTTAAAATAAACAAAAACACAGCCATCAACAATTATGATTACTTCACACTTAAATGATAAGCTTAAGGAACAAGCCACATGATGAAAAAAGAATGTTATTTGTGAAAAAATAAATCACATATATGATTTACCACAACTTAGTAGCTGGAATTTGGAAACTGTATTTCTTTAAAACCACTGAAAGAAACAGAAGTTTCTCATGAGGTGTCAGTCAATAGACTAATTGAAAAAAATTGTATGTCATTTTTACTTGACTCATCTTGCTTTTGGATTTTCTACTGAGGCTAAAGTATCATACATTTTTTGGTTCCAAGTAGACAGTTTTCTTTTACATACCACTGATTGCTTATACATGAGGAGATTTGTTTTAATCCCACATCTTTAACTTCATATCTATCAATAGTGAATTGGTTAATGTTTCTAAGATGTTCATTTATTACACTATAGTCAGTCCATTTCACCCTAACAGCAATACCATTCAATTTATCACTGTCATTTCAGGCAATGTTTTATAGATGCATTTACCTGAAAAGGTGCATGTAAAACGATGTAGAATAGTGAGATTGCAAGAAATGAAAGGTCATAAGCAATATGGTAACAAACTTTTCCCTGGATTTCCTTTTCAATTTACCTTCTGTTACTCAAGTCCCATACCTGGTAAAATATTTAGAAAGAATCATGTGGCAAAGAAACTGTTATTACTTGTGGGAGGAGATTGCCCCAAGTCTGATAGTAGTTTGAATATCTGAACAATATCCCAATGGGTGCTTACCATGACTGCAGCATTGCCTTTACATCACCATAATAATTTTATTCTGTCACTGAATATATTTCTTTGGGTTTATCTCTAAATTACCCATCCTAAGAGCTCAGATCCTTGAATTTGATCTTCTCAGTCTGAGCAAAGAAGGAGCTGTCTAGGTTGAGAATATTGTTTTAAGCCTGTTATAGTTGACTGTAATGCTTTATGACATTATGAATCTGTCTAGATTCAAGAAGGGTTGTAGAGTGGTTTAAAGTTAAATTATACAATCCTCCGGGCTTCCCTGGTGGCACAGTGGTTGAGAGTCCACTTGCCGATGCAGGGGACACGGGTTCATGCCCCAGTCCGGGAAGATCCCACATGCCACGGAGCGGCTGGGCCCGTGAGCCATGGCCGCTGAGCCTGCGCATCCAGAGCCTGTGCTCTGCAACGGGAGAGGCCACAACAGTGAGAGGCCCGCATAAGCCCCCCCCCCAGCAAAAAAAATACAATCCTCCAACTTTGTTATCCTTACTCAAGACTGCTTTTACTACTCTAGATTTTTTGCATTATCATCTACATTTTGTCTATTTTGCAATTTATATTTTTCCAAAAGCATACTGGAATTATAATGGGATTGCTTTGGTTCCATAAATTAATTTGGTGAGAACTGATACATTAACAATATTGAGCTTTCTAGTTTTTAACCTTGCTACAAGTTTCAATTTATTTCATACATTTAATATGTTTTTTTAAGCCATTGGGTATATGCAAAATAATTGCTTTAAACTTCTTAACTACTAATCTCAACATCTGCTTTACCTCAGTGTTGTTTCTCTTGACTCTATTTTCCCTTCTTATAAATCTTATTTTCCCACTTCTCACATCCACCATTTTTAAAAATACTTCACTTTTTTAAAGCAGTTGTAGGTTCCTAGCAAAATTAAGAGAAAGTTATGGCAATACCCAAATGTCCACTGCCACCACCCATGCCTAGCTTCCCCCATTATCAACAACCCCTACCAGATTGGTAAATTTGTTACCCAACTCATGAACTTACACTGACACGTAATAATCACCCAAAGTGCATAGTTTACACTAGAGTTTACTCTTGATGTTTTACATACTAAGGGTTGAAACACAGGTATAATGACATATTTCCAGTATTATAGTATCATACACAGTGCTTTCACTGGCTTAAAAATCCTATGTTCTGCCTATTCATCCCTCTTCCTTCCAACCCTTGGTAACCAATAATTTTTTTTACTATCTCCCTAGTTTTGCCTTTTCCAGAATGTCATATAGATGGAATCATATAGTATGTAAACTTTTCATGTTGACTTCTTCCACTTAGATTTAAGATTCCTCCATGTCTTTTCATGGATACATAGTTCATTTTTTTAAGCAATGAATAATATTCTATTGCATAGATATACTACAGTTTATTTACTCATTTGTATACCAAAGTGCATGTCAGTTACTTCCATGTTTTTGGCAATAATGAATAAAGCTGCTATAAACATTCTATGCAGGCTTTTATGTGAACATAAGTTTTCAACTCCTTTGGATAAACATGAAAGACTGTGATTGCTGGATCATATGGTAAGAGTGTGTTTGATTTTGTAAGAAACCACTAAATGTCTTCCAGAGTAGCTATAATTTTGATTCCTACCAGCAATGAATGAATTTCTGTTGCTTCACATCCTCATAAGCAGTTGGTGTTTTCAGTGTGCTGGATTTTGGTCATTCCGGTAAGTGTATAGTAGTATTTTATTGCTATTCTAATTTGAAATTCCATGATGTAGAACATCTTTTCATATGGTTATTTGCCATTTCTACATCTTCTTTGGTGAGGTGTCTGTTAAGGACTTTGACCCCCTATTTCAATCAAGTTGTCTGTTTCCTTACTGTAGAGTTTTAAGAGTTCTTTGTATAATTTGGGTAATAGTCCTTTATATGTGTCTTTTGCAAATATTTTTTCCCAATCTGTCAGTTGTCTTTTCATTCTTTTAACATTGTCTTTTGCAGAGCAGAAGTTTTTAATTTTAATGAAGTCCAGCTTATCAATTATTTCTTTCATAGATCATGCATTTGGTGTTTTATTTAAAAAGTCAGCATGATACTCGAGGTCACCTAAGTTTTCATCTATGTTATCTTCTAGGAGTTTTATAGTTTTGCATTTTACATTTAGATCTATGGTTCATTTTGAGTTAACTTTTGTGAATTGTGTAAAGTCTGTGTCTAAATTCTTTTTTTCCTTTTTCTTTTTTTGTATGTAGATATCAAGTTGCTCCAGCATCATTTGTTGAAGGACTATGTTTGCTCTATTGTATTGCCTTTGCTTCTTTATCAAAGATCAGCTCATTATATTTAGGGGGGTCTACTTCCAGGCTCACTATTGTGTTCCATTGACCTGTCTTTTCTTTTGCCAATACCACACTGTTTTGATCACAGTAACTTTATAGTGTGTCTTTAATCCAGGTGATATCAGTCCTCAGACATTGTTCTACTTCAATATTTTTCTATTCCTTCAATATTGTGTTGGCTATTCTGGGTCTTTTGCCTCTCCATATAAACTTTAGAAATCAGTTTGTCAATATTCATAAAATAACTTGCTGGGATTTTGATTGGTTGCTATAGATCAAGTTGGGAAGAACTGATATCTTGACATTATTGAGTCTTCCTACCCAGAACATGCAGTGCCTCTCTATTTCTCTGATTTCATTCATTAAGAGTTTTGTGGTTTTCTTCATATAAATCTCCTTTGTATTTTGTCAGATTTATACCTAAGTGTTTCATTTCGGGGGTTACTAACATAAATAGTATTGTGTTTTTAATTTCAAAATCCACTTGTTCATTGTTGATATATAGGATAATGATTGATTTTTGCATATTAACTCTGTGTCCTGAAACCTTGCTATTTTTTTGTTTTCAATTTTGGCTCTAATTATTATTTCTTTTATTCTGCTTACTTTGGATTTAACTTGCTCTTCTTTTTCTAGTTTCTTAAGGTGGGAATTTAGATGATTGATTACAGATCTTTCTGTGTTAATATATGCATTTAATACTATAAATATCCCTGTCAGCACTGCATTTGTTGCATCTCACAAATTTGGTAAGTTGTGCTTCCGTTTTCATTTATTTATTTCAAAATATTTAAAAATTTTTTGAGATTTCTATTTTGGTCATGTGTTATTTAGAAGTGTCTTGTTTAATCCTCAAGTATTTTCTAATTATTTTTTGTTATGGTTTTCTAATCTACTGTGGACTGAGAACAGACATTGTATTTCTATACTTTTAAATTTGTTAAGGTGTGTTTTATGGCTGAGAATGTGGTCTGTCTTGGTGAATGTCCAACGTGAGTTTGAGAAGAATGTGTATTTTGATGCTGTTGAATGAATACTCTATAAATGTAATTATATCCAAATGATTATTGGTGTTAAGTTCAACTACATTCTTACTGCTTTTCTGCCTGATGGATCTGACCATTTCTAATAGAGGGGTGTTGAAGTCTCCAACCATGATAGTGGATTACTTTATCTCTCTTTGCAATTCTTTCATTTTTTGCATCACTTAATTTGACACTCTATTGTTAAGTACATACATGTAAAGGATTATTGCTATGCCTTTTTTGGAGAATTTATTTTATCTTTCTATGATGCTCATACATATATCTAATAACTTTTCATCCTTTTGTCTGAAATTACTATAGCCACTCATGCTTTCTTTTGATTTGTGTTAGCATAGTATATTTTTTCATCCATTCACATTGAATGCATATTTATCTTTATATTTAAAGTAGGTTTCTTGTAGGCAACTTACAGTTGGTGCTTATGTTTTTATCCACTCTGAATCTGTCATATAAATGCTACATTTAGACCACTGACATTCAGTGTAATTACTTATATTATTGAATTAATATCTACCATATTTGTTATTGTTTTCTTTTTGTTCCCCTTGATCATTGTTCCTACTTTTGTGTTCCACTATTTTTCTGCCTTTTGTGGTTTTATTTGAGCTTTTAATGATTCTATTTTTTCTTCTTTCTCAGCATATGATTTATATTTCATTTTTTACTTTTTTACTGGTTGCCCTAGAGTTTGCAACATACATTTACAACTGACCCTTTAACAAAGTGGGGGTTAGGGGGAGCCAATCCTCCCCTGCCCCTCACAGTTGAAAATCAGCAGTTGGTCCTCCATATCCATGGTTCTACATCTGCATATTCAACCAACTGTGGATTGTGGACTACTGTAGTATGTATTTATTGAAAAAAATCTGGGTATATATGGACCCACATAGTTCAAACCCATGTTGTTCATATGTCAACTGTAATTCAAGTCCTCTTTCAAATAACACTACATTGCTTCATAAGTAGTGTTCCCGTAATAACAAAATAACCCTAATTTCTCCCTCTTGTTCCTTTCATCATTGTTGTCATTCATTTCACTTATATTAAGCATACAGAACCATATATGTATATAAATACACACACATATATGATATATACATAAGTGTACACATTTTAATACATTGTTGCCATTATTATTTTGAACAAACTGTTATCTGTTAATCAACTGTTATTTGTTAAATCAAATAAGAAAAATAAAATTTTTGATTTTACCTTCACCTGTTTCTCTCTAACACTCTTTTGTGTGTGTGTGGACCTGAGTTTCTGACCTATATTATTTTCCTTATTTCTAAAGAATTTCATTTAATGTTTATTGAAAAGCAGGTCTGGCAAAAAATACCCTCAGTTTTTGTTTGTCTGAGGGAGTATTTCTCTTTTACTTTTGAAAAATACTTTCAAGGTACAGAAATCCTGGTTGGTGGTTTTCCTCTCTTGGCACTTTAAATATTTCACTGTATTCTCCTCTTGCTTGCATAGTTTTTGAGAAGTCGAATGTAATTGTTGCCTTTGTTCTTCTATAGGTGAGGTGTTTTTTCCTATGGCTTCTTTCAGGATTTTTTCTTTCTTTGATTTTCTGTAATTTGAAAATGATATGCTGAGGTGTAGTTTTTTGGTATTTATCATGAGTTGGATATTTCTCTTCTCCCAGGTCATTTAGACTCTGATAATACCTCAGCAGAATTAGCTCAGACTTTTCCACACTAAGCCTCCAGCTATTCATCAATTACTATTCAGGTTTTCCGACCCAGGCATTGGTTCCTGCAGAGGTTTCCACTCATATATCTCTGCTTCAATAAACCATGACTCCCAGTATTCACCTATCACCCCAGTCTTGGTGCCAGCAGTTTGCCCCATATATTCCCTCTCTTAAGGATGCAAGAAGAGTCATTGATTTTTCAGTTTGTTAAGTTTTTTACTTGTTGTTAGGAGATAGTGGTGACCTCCAATCTCCTTACACATGAAACTAGAAACTTTTTTTTCTCTTTTTACTGATTTTTAATTGTATGCTAGATATTGTGGATATTTTAGTCTCCTTAAAATGTGTTGTGTTTTAGCTCACAGGCAGTTCCTTAACTCATACACCAGATTCATCTTTATGAAAAGATTTTTTTTAAGTTATCTTAAGACAGATATAAAGTATACAAAACTAGACTAGCCCTTCTCATAAAGAATGACTTTCTAGCATGTAAACTGATTGTCCTGGATGTGCAATAACCTTTCTTTTGTCTAGCTACTTAGAAGTCCTGTGTCTCTCACACATATATGATCTTTAGAGTCTCCATCCAACTCAGAGATCAACAGCTACTGTGCCCTTCCAGGACTATAAAGTCTTGGCCAGTATAAGCACAGCTTAATACTTTTCTGAAGACGATGTAATATTATGACATTTGGGGAATTTGTTCTTTGCGTATCTTCCTTCTTTTTGATACTCTTTCCTTTGAATTCCTATTGCCAGAGCAGACCCACACTCTGCTCCTGGAATTCCTATATTCTACTTGGATTAAACCTCACACTTCATTCTGATTGGACTTCCAGGCAGAAGCCAGGGTAAGCCTAAATCTCATCTTGCACGTGTTGATCTGAAACAATAGACTACCAGATATTTCCCCAGCAAAGATGGGTTTATTCAGGAGCAGAAGAGAACTGCAGTTTGGGGTCAGCAACCATTCCAAACCACTTTCAAGTCCCAGTATGGTAAGGGAAGGAGAACACATTTATAGAGGAGAAAAGGAAGTTGGGAGGGCTATAGTAAACAGAGTCCATGGCTTTTCATTAGCTAAGTCCTTACCAGGAAAGAACAGGCATCTTTCTTCTTCCTGTTGGGCTCTGCTATCGTTGCAGGGCATGAGAGCTTCCCCTTCTGGTCTTCTGACTCTATTTAATTGAGGTTTCTGTTTATTAATGTTTTAAACATTTTCCTGTTAAAAGAGATCACAGCTTTGTGCTGATAGTTGTACAATGTCTGAAAATTAGTGACTCATTTGTTTTATCTGGTTCTCTAATTTACTATGAGAGTGATAGCTCCTTACTGGTTGCCCTATCATGGCCAGAAGAATAATTAAGCTATCTTATTGATCCAATACTTACTTCTAATATTTATTATTAGAAATTGGCTAGTATAAAATATGATTAAAAGCATAATACAATATAACTAAAATTCCATTTTGTGATGAAGCATCTACAACTACATCAAAATCACAGCAAATCTTTTAATCTAGATCAAAATATTACTTCCAAAACAACCGTAAACAACAACAAAACAAGTCAATCTGAAAGCCCTTTCTAGTAATACTTGTCTCAAAGCTTTATTGATATTAGTTCTCAAGAGATCAATCTCTTTCAAGAGTTCATTCTTCATTGATTGATTGTTAACATCCCCACTATCTAGAAAATAAAAGGTATTTCCAGAGAAAATTGTTGAAGTTTATATTAATGTAGCCACCTCCCAGATCATACAGTCTCTTCATTTTACCAAAGAAACCTCTTGTTATGGTTAAATTATTAGTGCCAAGACCAATTTAAAAAGCTATCTCTGAAATGAATGGATTGGTATGCAATTACCTTCCGAGTTAGATCATTCCAATATTTTAAACCACATGGATGAGATCATTAAAAAGCTACTGATAGAGAGAAAAAATTCAAGCAGCTTGAATATTTGTGCTTGAAACAGCATTAATATTTATCCTTCTACATTCCTTAAATCTTGGTGAGTCAATGCCAACTCCCAACCAAAGGATACATAGGCAGGACAAAAATGTCAATCATTTCCTTTTTTTCCCCCATGATTTATTTTATTTATTTTTACTTTTTAAAAGATTTATTTATTTATATTATTTTATTTTTGGCTGCGTTGGGTCTTAGTTGTGGCATGCGGGATCTTTGTCGAGGCATGCGGGATCTTTTGTTGCAGTGCTTGGGCTTCTCTCTAGTTGTGGCGAGTGGGTTTTCTTTTCTCTAGTTGTGGTGTGCAGGCTCCAGAGCACGTGGGCTTTGTAGTTTGTGGCACACCATCTCTCTACTTGAGGCGCATGAGCTCAGAAGTTGTGGCGGCGTGTGGGCTTAGTTGCCCCGCAGCATGTGGGATCTTAGTTCCCTGACCAGGGATTGAACCTGCGTCCCCTGCATTGTAAGGCAGATTCTTTACCGCTGGACCACTAGGGAAGTCCCGATTTGTTTATTTTATAACTGGAAGTTAAAAATGTCAATCATTTCTGTTTGTTCATTTTTAAATCTCTACAAAAGCAGGGATATAAGATATCCAATTTTGATAATATACAACATTATATTAAGGTTAAAATAAGAATATGCAAGTTGGATCTGCTAGAAATATAACCCTGTAATTTTATTTTATTTTTTTAAATTTATTTATTTGTTTTTATTTTTGGCTATGTTGGGTCTTCATTGCTGTATGCAGGCTTTCTCTAGGTGCGGTGATCAGGGGCTGCTCTTCGTTGCGGTGTGTGGGCTTCTCATTGTCGTGGCTTCTCTTGTTACGGAACGTGGGCTCTAGGCACGCGGGCTTCAGCAGTTGTGGCACGCAGGATCAGTAGTTGTGGCTCACGGGCTCTAGAGCTCAGGCTCAGTAGTTATGGTGCATGATCTTAGTTGCTCCCCGGCAGGTGGGATCTTCCCGGACCAGGGATCAAATCCATGTACCCTGCATTGGCAGGCAGATTCTTAACCACTGCACCAGCAGGTAAGCCCTAACCCTGTAATTTTAGAATTATTTGGAAATATGCTTTGTTACAAAGCAATTTCCGATCTCCTAGAGAATTAGAAAATAAAGCAGTAGTAAAATATGTAGGAGAGAAAAAAATAATTTTTCCTTTACCCTTCTGAGTTCTTGGCTATGACCTTTTAATAAAAGACAGGTTAACAAAGAAAAAACCAAACAGAAGTTTATTAACATGTATACTTTATCTATACATGGAAGATACCCAAGGAAAATGAATAACTCTCCCAGGTGGCCTAAGCCACCACCTTAAATACCATCTTTAGCTAAAGACAAAAGAAAAGTTGTGTGTGTGTGTGTGTGTGTGTGTGTGTGTGTGTGTGTGTGTGTGGTGGAGGGAGAGTGCAGTGATGGGATATTACCAGATAAAGCAAGGAAAATAAGGGTAAGGCCTGTTGTGCAGAATTAAGTCTGTGCTTCCTCCATTATGATAAGAGTTCCTGGTGATATAGAGCATCCTTCGCTTTCTGGTACAGAAAGGGTAACAACGCTACAAATGGAGTTTTCCTTTATAAATGTAAATATATGTTACAAAAAGGGTAACTTCTACTCTGTTTTCTGAGCTTCTCCTGAGTCTGCTGCTTTTCGAAATAATCAGCGTAAAATAATTCTTATGCCAAGGAGACATATTTTAGGGTTGCATAGTCTCCTACCCTTCAAATACAACAAAAAGCAAAAATGATTCATCTATAAATGCCCTATATCTCATACCATATTAATATTGTTAATTAAGAAAAAGAGGAAAACTAATTGAGATATTATTGATGACATTGTACTGAATATTTTAATGGATGATCTCTTTATATTTCTACCTATGCTTATTATAGATAATAAGCAGCTAAGACCTTCTCAAAACATCTATTCTCCTCTTACTATTACTTTCTCTTTTTGAGCCAGGAATTATTTTTTCTGTCTTATATTCTTCATTCAGAGGAACTGGAAATCTGTACAGCACCACAGTCACTAACCAATATAAGCACAGTAAAGTCTCCTGGAAAAAATTACCTTCTATGCTTCATTGACTTTGTTAGAAGATAAAATGAGGCATATTAAAAATTTTAAGAGTTTGAGAAAAACTCGATTCTAATTGGGCAGCAGCCAATCTAGCAGATAGAAAGGAACTCTGACGAGCTGTACGAAATGAAAGACTTCCATAGGCAGAAGGGTGTGGGAAAAAGAAAGTTATACTAGGCAAAAAAGCAGGTTGGTTATTGCAAAATTATTTTCCTTTAGGCAATGGCAGAGGTCTATTAGATGGATTATCTATCTAGTGCTAATCAGATGATACCTGATTGACTGGTTTAAGATTTCATTTCTGGAAAGCCAAAACTAATTAAATCTTGGTTTGGTGATGTCGGGCTTAGTGTAAGTGACTGCATATTGGGCCTGTTATCTTGTTTTTAACAACTTACATCTATTGACTCTATTTGGTTAACTGTTTAGAATATCTACTTTTCTTTGAGTAGTTTTCTTTACAGGGACTTGATATATAAATATCTCAGATCAAATTATAGGGCAATGCTGCTCTAGCAGCAAATAAGTAGTTGATAACTTTTATGTAACCTTGTTAACAATACTTGTATACCATGGCCCTGGGTTGAGGAAGAATGTAGTGAAGGCATCACTCTAGTCCAGCTCTGAGTCCTCATTTTATGAATGGCTAAAAAGCTCCTTTGAGACTATCTTTCAGGCTATCCTTTCATAAATGATTCAGCTCTGTTCTAATGTATGTAAAACTTAATTCAGCGTTTTAAATTAAAGGGCAATGACTAAAACTTCTCACTTTCTCCTCTCATGGATTTTTCATAATTTTCCCTTTTAAATTTCTTTACATCTTAGTTTTCTCCAGTCCCAGAAATGCTCTTGATCATTAGAATACACACAGTACATTTGAGAGGTGAAAGGAATGTGGGGTAGAATTACTTTGTCAGAGAGGAAAACTCCTCTACCCTTCTAGGTTCTTCTGGCTGGTCTAAGAATTAAATTGATATAAGACATATTAAGAGAAGAAAATCAAAAGTTTAATGACTATATACATGGGAGAGACCCAGGAAAATTGAGTAACTTACCAAAATGACTGATGCCCTCACCTCAAGTAAATACCATTTTCAGCTAAAGACAAAAGAGGATGTTTGGGGTAGTGGCTTGGGACTTCAAAGGGGAGGAAGACAATTCACATGGAGATGGAAAAGCAAATGCTTGGTAAACAAATGTTTGCTGCACCATATAGAAACAATGGGACACAGAGAGGAATTTTAACAAACAGACTTTGCTATGTCCCTTCCTCTCTACCACAATTAGTTCATATCATACTGTAGTTATCTCTGATGATAGATAACTATCCTGGAACAGGTCCTCTATCTAATTTATTTTAGGCAGTTAGGGGGAAAGTCAATGCTCTTCCTGAGTCTTCTGGGCCTTGACTGTTTTCAGCTTCAAATAATCCCCATGCCAAGGAGACACATTTTGGGGTGGCAAATTTTGTTCCACTACAGTCTACTAGCTTTTCCTGCTCATAATTGAAGAATGATGACAACAGGAAAGGGTAGTGAGGTCTTCCTAAGACACATGAAAAAACATTCCTGCCAGTGATAACAAGGGACATTTTTAGGATTGTGCTCCAAAGGGAAAAATAAAAATGGAGATAGAATCCTAAAAGAGGGCAAAGAGAAGACAGAAATAATAAATGATGAAAATGAAAGGGGCTGTGCTTCCACCTCCTGCATGAAGCTTTCTCCAAGTTACAAGTAGTTCTTTCTGAATTACCACAGCACATTGCTTTTTTCTTTCATATACTTCACTAATTCCAGTTTGGTTTATGGTATGGTTATTTTCAAGTTCCTTTCCCTATTAGAATGTAATTTATTTAAGTACTATATCTACAGTATTAATCTTTCTGCCTCCTTTCCCATCACATGTGATAGAATTCAACAAATTTTATTGACCTAAGGTGAAATATGTGCAGGTTCATAGACAGTAGGACACAATAAAGTAACATCAGAAACCCTGGTGTTTATTCTTATAAAGATAATTTTTTAAAATTATTTTAAGAGAACTCATTGTTAGTAATAAAAAAAAGTTACATGTTTAAAACAAAATAGTCAAAGATGATGCCTCCACCAGGTCTTGTAACACCACTAACATTTTGGTATACCTTTTTTCAGATCAGGTGCCAAAGAAAAGAGAAATTATACATACACACACATATACATTTTGGGATCTGGACAGTCCTGTCACAACAACATTACTATTCACTAGAGCTGTTAGGTAGTCAGTCAGACATTAGTAGCAAGGAGGTGACAGTGGTGAGAAAGACAAGAAGAAGAAATCGAGTCACACCTAGCCATCTGGGGACTCTCCCTTGACCCCACCCAGAATGGGTGAAACTATGGTCCTTTGGTGGGCAGCTTATCCTGATAATGAGGGGACAGTAACACGAGGGGACTTAACTGGGCTGTGCATGCCCAGACCAGACAGGCATATAACCTATAGTAAACCCAAACTCATTATACCATAATTATAAAATCTACTTGTGGTTTTGCCCCCGCCCCCTGTTTCTTAGAGGTTCAAGAGTGAGAGCATGTGCAGCAGTAAGCTTGTTATGTAGCTCGGGACTGTCAATCAAATAATGATCACCTGTTACCCCCTGTTCCTTAAAAGCGCCCTTAAGCCTGTACAGGAAGGCTGCTTTCAAATCACAGAAACAGCCCCCTCTTTCTCTCTCTGAGAGTGTACCTTGCTTCTATAAACTTTGCTTTGGGCTTGCTTCACTTCACTGAATCTCTCTCTCTCTCTCTCTCTCTCTCTCTCTCCCTCCCACTCTGAGAGTGTACCCATGCTTAAATAAACTTTGCTTTGTGCTTAAGCCTATCGTGGTGGTTTGCAATTCTTTGCTTACTATCGTGGAACTGAGATTGTTGGTCCGAGCCTTCTGTTGACCTCCTCAGTTGAAACTATTTTGTTATAACTCACGTCCACCCAGTGACAGAGCCGTATGATAAATCTTATTATCAGACACTTAAGTGCCTTCTCTAAAAATTATCTTGTTTAGACTTTTCCCTTCATGACAACAGCCACCGATCTTGCTTTTTCTTTTTTCTTTTCCTTTTTCTCACTTGCACTAATTTCACACCCAATATCCCAATGACACCTTATTTTTCCTCCATTTTTTTTACCCTTTCCTTTATGACTTTATTCTAGACTTAACAGTGAATTATCACAAACATGTATCACACAATTTGGGTCAAAGAAACAAAACATTTTCTTCTCCTACATACTTAGTTTATTTAATCTACATGAAACTGAGCAAGACTATGGTGCTCCTGGGCACAGAAGCTTTTCTGTCCCCCCTTTCTTGACTCCAGCCTCCATGACTTTCCCTGAGTTCCAAAGGGCAGATTCGAACAGTTGCTAATCCAGGAAGGGAAGGAATGCAAAGACAAGGGAGTGGCAGCCAGGAAACAATAGTGCAGGCTTGGGGCAGGTTCTGGTTCTACCTCAAGGGATACACATACCAATGTCTTTAAACTCTTTAAGATGTCAGCATTCTTCATACCAGAGAAAGATAATCTGAGGCTACATTAAAGGAACCAGAGAAGCTCATCAAGACGATTATCTGAGACCAGAATAGAGAAGTGGAGGCCCTGCACACACCCTAATCTTAGCAACCCCACCCTCAAATCATTGATATAAAACTCCTCCTCAAATCCTCCCAGGTTGGGACACATAGTTATTCAGGACAGGAGCCTATAGTGTCCCCCTTTGCCTGGCAAGGCAATAAAGCTACTCTTTTCTGCTTCACCCAAAACTGTGTCTCCGAGATTTGATTTGGCACTGGTGCACAGAGGCCGAGCTTTCACCATCATGCATAATTAAATCAATATGGATACCTCAAAAATATTTTATAAAATCCTGGCAATAATCTTACACAGTAAAGATTATAATTCACATTTTATAAATAAAAGATTTAGGACTTTTTCCAGGATCTTACTGTTTTCATCTAGATTTCTCAGTATGTCTTGTAAATCTTGATATTCAAATCAAAATTACTTCATATTTCAATTCTTTTATAGTTCTCAACAGACATTTTCAATACCCAAATCCTATGCTGATTCTCTTCACTTTCAAATGTCTCAAAGACCATAAATCTTTGTTACTAATTTCCTGAATGATTTACTCCTAAGTCAGCATATGATGAAATTACTATTCCTTCCTCACACATATTTTCTATCAAAACTCATGCCCTTGCTACTTTTCAATATTAAATTAACAACAAGTGCTCTAAATTCCTTCTTTGTCTTTCTACATTGTAGTCATGCTATGGTAATTAATTTCAATCAGTAAATCAGCCTTCTCCCTTGTTATATCAATATACATAGTCTCTTCACCATTCAACTTTACTTTCCTCTAATTTTCCCTTATATTTACCACTATACTTTAAGCAAAATTTGTATTTACTCACTCCTCTTCATTATTTCCCAGTCTTACTAAAAAGATGTTCCTCAATAGTACTCCACTGAATTGACTCGAGAGAGTCAGCAATAATTTTTTACTTGCCAATTCTTGTTGTCTCTTAGAACTTCTTATCTTACTGAAATTATAAGTCTGATGTCAGTGAGCTGACCAGTCTCTCCTTGATAATTTCCCTTGCTTTGTGTGACACTGTATTTGCTTCTTTTTCCCTTTCTAATCAATTTAGTCTTTCTCTTACTTCCTCTTTCACTCCATTTCTCTCTCTACCCACACCTTAAGTGTATGATTCCTTTTTTTAATAGTTTTTTTCTATTTTTTTAATACAGCAGGTTCTTATTAGTCATTGATTTTATACATATCAGTGTATACATGTCAATCCCAATCGCCCAATTCATCACACCACCACCACCACCCCCCCACAGCTTTTCTCCCTTGGTGTCCATACATTTGTTCTCTACATCTGTGTCTCAATTTCTGCCCTGCAAACTGGTTCATCTGTACCATTTATCTAGGTTCCACATATATGCATTAATATACAATATTTGTTTTTCTCTTTCTGACTTACTTCACTCTGTATGACAATCTCTAGATCCATCCATGTCTCAACAAATGACCCAATTTCGTTCCTTTTTATGACTGAATAATATTCCATTGTATATATGTACCACATCTTCTTTATCCATTCGTCTGTTGATGGGCATTGAGGTTGCTTCCATGACCTGGCTATTGTAAATAGTGCTGCAATGAACATTGGGGTGCATGTGTCTTTTTGAATTGTGGTTTTCTCTGGGTATATGCCCAGTAGTGGGATTGCTGGATCATATGGTAATTCTATTTTTAGTTTTTTAAGGAACCTCCATACTGTTCTCTATAGTGGTTGTATCAGTTTACATTCCCACCAACAGTGCAAGAGGGTTGCCTTTTCTGCACACCCTCTCCCGCATTTGTTGTTTGTAGATTTTCTGATGAAGCCCATTCTAACTGGTGTGAGACGATACCTCATTGTAGTTTTGATTTGCATTTCTCTAATAATTAGTGATGTTGAGCAGCTTTTCATGTGCTTCTTGGCCATCTGTATGTCTTTTTTGGAGAAATGTTCATTTAGGTCTTCTGCCCATTTTTGGATTGGGTTTTTTGTTCTTTTAATATTGAGCTGCATGAGCTGTTTATATATTTTGGAGATTAATCCTTTGTCCGTTGAAAGTGTATGATTCCTTAAAGCTATTCCTTCGTCTCTCTTTGTTCTCCTTAAAGAACACATTGCTTCTGAAATACAATTTACTTCCATTTCTTTAATTATAGTTGCTTTAATAATTGCAATAAAATTTATCTTTTTGCCCCAACCACTTAGAGGTGCTTCAGACATAAATTCCAGTTGTTTACATTATTTATTGCACTACTCTTTTGCCCATTCCTCAAACACAGCAGTCCAAAATGACTTCCTTATTTCCAAATGAGTTCCCATTTTATCCTAGATGCTAACACTGGGCACTAACTAAAGAGTCATAAATGCACATATGAGTGAAAGCGTACTTTCTATCAAGATAAAAAACTGCAATGATTAATTGTAATATAATGTATGCTTTAAAGTAAACTGATGGACTAAGTGCTACTGTAGTAAAGCAAAGTCAAAGTGATTTTGAATAAGTTAGTGTGAAGTAGGAACATATTATCTTTAATCCAATTCTGTTAGACATGCTATCTCACAAGACACACAATCCCTGTCTTCCATCTAAGAAACACACCCAGCAAATTAACATAAATATTTATAATTGATACATTCTAGTTAGTGTTTACTGAATGACAGAACTCTTATAACTGCCTTGCAAATAACATCACTTAATATTCAAAACAATCTGTGGATTAAGTGGCACCACTATTTTTCTGTAAATGAGGATTTAGGAATTAGAAATATTAAGTTAAAATATTCTGGGACATCTCAGGTTTTCATTAGCAAAATTAAAGGAAAAGTGCAAATCTGTCTGACATTAAACCTATGATCTATACTCATTTGCCTCCCTGAGTAATAAAAACTGCTTTATTGAGTTTCACAGATTACTTTTTATTAAAGACCAAACTATAAATATACGTCAAAGCAAAATCTTTTGTTTTTTTACTTACAAGTGAAATGGATTAACCATACATAGCAATTAATTTAAAAAAGAATATTTAAATAACTTGTGAAAAAATATATTAAAATTCCATCTGAATTCAGTTCAAAATGTTAAATAAATGTCTGGAATTGCACTGTGAAATATTTATGATTTTTAAAATGTCCCATATTGAGACAAGAGGCACCTATAAGTCATTGCTGAGTATTGATGAAAAATTATTTGTACCTCCTAAGCTGTAAGATATACTGCAGTCAATACAAATAAATGTTTTTCCACTTCATGTTTTTAATATTTAACAAGGGGATGTCAGGAAATATATAAGTAACTAAGGAAGAAATGATTTGGAAATTAAAGACTACATCAATGGTCACTTTTTCAAACTCCTAAGAGGATAAAATAGAATGAAAATTTCCGCTTTTCACTTAGGGTAAGGAAACTTCCCTGACCATGACCATAGAAATAATAGAAGAAATATTACTTGGTGAGAAATACCAATGATATATTATTTTTAGCAACTAATTGCTAACTATAAAATGTATCACTTGTTTGGCATAAAATTTTATCATAGTACAGAATGAACTGTCAATGATTAACCCCTACATAATCAAAGTAAATTCAAATTGTGTTATATATATACAAACAGGATTATATAAAAAATAGCTGAACCAATTAGTTTGATAAGGGAAATTGTAAGAAAGCAAAATTTGCCACCCCAAAATATGTCTCTTTGGCATGAGGACTATTTTAGGCTGATTATTTTCAAGAAAGAGAAGACTTGGGAAAACGTCCTTTTTACTTCCCCCTTAGCCATCTAAAGAATTTAGTTAAAGAGCCTGGTCCAGGAGGATCACTATCAACAGAGATATCTACAAAGAATATGGACTACAGGTGGTATGGGAACTCAGCAGGGCCTGGAATCCAAAGTCCTATCTGTGTCCCATTGTCTCTGCAGGGCCCAGCAAACATTTGTTAACCAAATATTTGCTTTTCCATCTCCATGTCAATTGCCTTACTCCCCCTTGAAGTTCCAAACTATTACTCCCAACAACCTCTTTTCTCTTTAGCTGAAGACAGTATTTAAGGTAAGGACTTCAGCCATTTTGGAAAATTACTGTTTTCCTGAGTTTCTGCAACATATACAGAAGGTATACATGTTATTAAAATTTTATTTGTTTTATTTTTTTAAAGTTTTTTTTTTATGTGGACCATTCTTAAAGTCTTTATTGAATTTGTTACAATATTGCTTCTGCTTTATGTTTTGGTTTTATGGCCCCGAGGAATGTGGGATCTTAGCTCCCCGAAGGACCCACACCCCACCCCCTGCATTGGAAGGCAAAGTCTTAACCACTGGACTACCAAGGAAGTCCCAAACTTTTATTTGTTTTTCTCTTGTTAATTTATCTACTTCTTAGACCAGTCAGAAGAACCTAGAAGGGTAGAGGAAAGATGTTTTACCTCCTGTGAGCAAATGTTGATAAACAAATGTTTGATGGGCCATAAAGAAACAAAGGGACACAGAGGGGAATTTTAACAGACTTTGCTAGGTTCCTCCCTGTCTACCCTATCTAGTTCATATCATAATATAGATATCTATGGTGATAGCTCCCTTCTAGGAACAGGTCCTCCTTTAGGCAGTGGGGGAATGTCAAAGGTTCTTCCTGAGTCTTTTAAGCCTTGATTGTTTTCAGACTGAAATAATCTGCATGCCTGAAAGATACATTTTAGGGGTGGCAAATTTGGCTACAGTATAGTTCTGCCTTTGAAATTTCTCCAAGAAGTTTCACACTCCAGAAGTTGAGTTGATTGATTGTTTTATATCTCACTGAGCCCCTCTCTTCGTCCTGACAATAGATCAGTGCAGTTAAACTTATTTCAGGTGGTAAAGCAGGTGGGCTCTTAAAGTTAGGCCCATAAGGTACAAGCAATCAGGTATTTAATAAGAGGCATTTCTATGGAAACAAAAGAAAAACAATGCTTAGTAATTAGAGCAAACTATAGTCCTAGTTTCTGAGTTCTACAGTCAGTCAGTCGAGAAGACTTTTAGATGTCTGGCTTGAAGCATCATCAGATGGAGTGAGGTCAGGTGGCGGCAGACTGACAGATTTTCCTGGTTTGCAGTTTGAATGTCTCTGGTAATCATTCTAAGTGGTCCATATAGCAACAGTCATGAAGATTGTCTATATATGGTCTATTGGGTGATTTCTCTTAAGTTTATAACAAGTTGTAAAATTTTAGCTTGAATAGCTTTGGAAAAAGGGCAATTTTATTTCTTAATGATTCCAAGTCAGAAAGATGGGAGAAAATGTTTAAAAATGTTAACATTAAAAATGTTAGGGCCCAGAGTAGGTGGCATCCTCTGTCTGGCCCAGAAGAAAAGTGTGCATACTCAGAGCAAGTGGGTCCCAGGCTGGGTGGCCCTGGACTGCAAAGAGGTGCTCACCTGGTAGGCAGCTTGGGTGGCTGGCAGCAGGACAGTGTGGCAGCACCTCCAGCAGGCCACAAGCCCCCCACTGCCTCCCACTGCTGCAGAGAAGCTGGGAGACCCACCTGGCCACCCCACCTCCTCATCCCATTTCTTAATAATCATCTAAAGATTTGCATCATTCTGGGACAAGTCCCATGACTCTTCCTTTCCAATTCCTCTTTGTTCCGCCTCTTCCAATATTTGCTTTATTTACATTATTTCAGTACTTTGTTTTTTTCTATATTTTGGCCATGCCATGCAGCATGCTCTTAGTTTCCTGACCAGTGATTGAACCCATGCCCCCTGCAGTGGAAGTGGAGTCTTAACAACTGGACGGCCAGAGAAGTCCCATATTTACATTATTTCTTAATACTCCTTCAAAAACTTTCATCTGTTGGGAAGAGCTCCTTGACTCCCACCTTGGTCTCTTCCCGTTCTTTTCTTAATTAACCTAATGTTTTTACTAGCATCTCTAAGACCCATGAAAGGAGGCTGAGACCACACACTTGATAAGGTTTCCCAAACAGGTTTTTTTTTAAATGGAAGTTCTTAAAGTTAGCTGTTATATTTCTTTGTATCTATCTTTTAATTTGTTCTTTCCATAGGTACCAATAAAACAGCTTGTGAAATGAGAGCTTTTACAATGAGAGCTTTCTAAAAATCTACCAATTTAGAAGTTTTTCTAATTCAAAGGATCCATTGTCTGGCCATTGCCTTTATTAATATTGACTTATACCAATAAGCCTTTTTATGGCTTAACCATGGATGCAAGAGGAATCCCCAAAGGAGAGTGCAAAAAGATGCAGCTCTCATAAGATCGAAAACGTTCACTCCCCAAAAGTCTACGAAAGCAAAGAATTTCATCACACAGGTGGTAAAGATGGTGCCACTAACAAAGCAATAAAGTTTGAGAAAATAAAGGTCCCTTATGGACTGAGAACCCTTATGACAAACTTCCCTGATAGCTGGCATGGCCAGACAAAGAGATGCCAGTCACAAGCCCAGGTTATGCTATCTGGATTTCTGCTTGGAATCCCAGTCTATTTGACTGATGGCCAAATGCACATTGATAGCTGTACTTTCTAGATGGTGGATAGCAGATAGAATAAAATCACTGGTCATAAAGTCAAGATCTCAGAACATAGAACAAGACAAATGACACAACAGACAGAGACAAAGAAAAACTATGACCATCTCTAGAAGGCAATGGACCAATAAAACCAAGAGTACACTACCAAATTTACCAGAGTTGTTAAGCCCAAGAAACTAGCTCTACAAATATTTCTCCTGATAACATAAATTTAGAAAAAAGAAAAAGGTCTGTTACCATTCTTGCTTCTAACAGACCTGGCAGGTAGAGATCTGGAAGACTGACATGGTAAGAATTCCTACCTTTTGTGGGCACTTGTCAGATGTCTCAGGATCTCTCAGCTGCAGCAGCCTCAGAGATAGCAGAGTTCAACCAGAGAAGTTAATCCTGCCGACTACACCATCTGCGAGAGAATGACATGAGACAAATTCACAGGAGACAATCAAGTTTAATTATGTACATATGGTGGGGGTCCGATAAGAATATGGGGCCCAAGGACAAGTTAGGCAATCGAAGCTTATATGCCATCTGAGAGAAGAATGGAGTGGGGGTTTGGGACTTCAGAGCGAAGGAAAGCAATTCACAGGAAGAAGAAAAAGAAGAAATGTTTGGTAAATGAGTGTTTGCTGGGCATAAAGAAATAATGGGGCACAAAGAGGAATTTTAGCAAACAGACTTTGCTAGGTTTCTCCCTGTTTACCACACCTAGTTCATATTATACTGTAATTATTTATGATGATAGCCCCCTTCCTGGAACAGGTCCTCTATCCAAATTCCTTTAGGCAAGTTAGAGGAAAGGTCAATGGTTCTTCCTGAATCTTTTGGGCCTTGATTGTAATAATGCACATGCCAAAGAGACACCTTGTGGGGTGACAAATTTTGGTCCCCTACACTCGCACTCAAAATATAATCTTAAGTGAGAAAATTCTAAGCAACTAATTGCAGTATTGATTTTATGTATAACTGATAGACAATACACAAATAGAAATATTTGATGTAAGATAAAAACACAAACCCCTCAATTTTTAAATTAGATCTTTTATTTATTTGTTTATTTTCATTTTATTTATGTATTTTGGTTGTGCCAGGTCTTAGTTGCGGCAGGTGGGCTCCTTAGTTGTGGCATGTGAACTCTTAGTTGTAGCAGACATGTGGGATCTATTTCCCTAACCAGGGATTGAACCCTTGTCCCCTGAATTGGAAGGCTGATTCTTAACCACTGTGCCACCAGGGAAGTCCCACAAAACCCCCAAATTTTCAACACTTCAAAGTAAAATAAAAGAATACCTTTGAACTCTGGCAGGATTTGTCTGAAGTAGTTAAATACAAAAATGTAATATTTTAGTGCTTCAGAGAAACTGCTTTTATTGATCTCTTCCACAGAGACCCCATATTTTCAAAATATTTACTTACCAAAAAATAACATATATAAACAGACATGTTCTTTTCTTTTTGATCAAATAACCTCAGATCATGTCATCAGAAATTACATTAAATTTATAAAATTTTAGTATGAAGTAATGAGACGTGATATTCTCTTTTCTTAGAAGACTTTAAAATATTGAAAATAGCTCAAAATTCTCATTAGTACAATGTCAATTTCTAAAAGAAGTTTGCAGATGAGGAGACTAGTTTAGTCCAAAGCTCCCAAGCTATAGATAAAAAAAACAAAGACTCGGAGATTTTAAATAATCTTTCAAGGACATATGGTGAATTAAGGATAGTGATTGTATGAAAGCTTAAATTTTCTTGACGCTTAGTAGATTGATCTGTCACAACAGTACTCTTTCTTCTAATGCCTGAGAATTTGAAGTATTAGGAAGGCATATTTATGGATATCTGTGACAAACTCAGGAGGTCTTTCTCTTTTTAATAAGAGAATTTATAATTTATATTGCATTTATAATTTGTATTGTGGGAAGATTACATTAAATAGAGTAGTATATGAAATTGAATACTCTATTCAAATTCAATGAAATCTATCTGTATTTGATCTCTCCTGGTACTCTCTCTGTTAAACATACCAATTTCTGCATCTATGCCACACACTTAAACTTTAATAGGTCTTTCTTTCCCTTTTAAAATAATACCCTAAGGTGTGGTTTTGTTGATAATTATTTCAAAGTGTATTAACAAAAATTAAATGACATTGAATATTTAATAAAGAAAACATATTCTACTTTGTAGTTATTACTTTAAGAAATATTATTATGCCTAATTTAATGAAAAATGTGTATGGTGTGATGGGGAGGATTTTTTTTTTGTAGTTTGTACATGAGATTATGAATAGCTATCAAGCTATCTTTTGAATTTTTTATTTCATTGTGTCCTCTTCATTGAGGGTCAGCAATGGTGATTTTGTAGATATTGGCATAACTTACAAAAACAAGTTCTAATGTGAGGAATTTCCCCTTTGACCTTCAGCTTCTCCTCTCTCCTTGCTGTGATATGCAGGTCTTGCTCTGAAAAGTTCAAAATTGCATTTTGGTTTCAATTTTAAAATATATTCATCAAAAGTGTAACGGTTGATAAAGCAGTCATCTCACTAAAAGAGACAAATTTATTTCCTATGGCAGGTAGTTAAGGGGAAGTAGTTTTCTTCATCCCCAAAATGCCACATCACTTACAGACAAATCTTTGGTTAAATGTCTTCTTAATATTACAATGTTTGTTTTCTTTTGTATTTTCTTTTTATTTATTTTATGACCCTCTCTCCTCTTTTATTTCTTTTTTGTTGGCTGGGTTTTGTTTCTTCATAAGCCTTATATATTAATCACTATAGCCACAACATTTTGAAAATTTATTGCTGTTTTTATATTTTAACAATTAGAAGCAAGAGGAAAACCAAAAGATAACTATAAGTAGACCTTCATAATAATAACAACAACAAGAAAAACCTTCCAAATATAACATTGGCTTCTCACCTCCTGGTCAGTCTATGCTAACTGTATTTTAATGTCCCTATGGCTAAACATGCCCATTCACCTCTAAAGGTCACATGTACGCCAGTCTGAGGTATATGAAATCTCACAATATTAACTATTATGACGTGAAAACTTCATGACATTAAGAAGAGACAGGAAATTACTCTTTAGGGTGATGGCCCTGCTTGATGAGTTTGCTAGAATAGTTCTAGAAAGGTAATTTTCCCCATGAGAAGTAATAACAAACTCAAACCATTGGTCAAAATACAGTGATTTTTGTAGAAGATAAAAATCATTATGGATAACTGCACAGATAATAAATTTTGAAGTTTTTCTTTTAATTAAAAAGCATCTTGAATACATATACACATATATATTAGGAGAGTTGAGTCAAACTTATTCATAGATTCTACCTTTTCAAAATTTATGTTTAGTTTTTGCTTTTCAATATTTAATGGTTTTATGTTTGTACATGGTAGGGAGGGAATGGGGGTTGCTGATTCACCTAGTAAATCTTTATTGGAGTTCTAAAAGACATAATAATAATAAAATAATTGTTTTCCTATACTGTCTAAAACTCTTTCACTTATTCTCTAATTGTACACCTGTATTAATACAAATAAGCTGCACAACAAACAATGAAAACTTGAAAATGATCAGGACTCTAGGGATCTTTTGCTATACCTTCTGAATTTGCCATCAGATAGAAGTGAACATAATAAATGTGTATGCTGAATAATCAAATGTCTGAATTTTGATTGGTGATGGCAGCCATAGCATATCAAAATGCAATTGGACATATATACAGGTATGTTTATATATGTTTGTTATATGTATATGTACATAAATATATTTTGTTTGTTCATGAAACATCTACACTAAATTTGGATATTAGAAGCTCAATTCTGTGGCCTCAAACATTGAGAAGTTTAGTATTATAAACAGTTTATCTTTTCTGCATGGCAAAATTCTATGTCTCTCTTAAGACTGTTCAAATGTCTTTTTTTTTTTTTTGGTGATAGCTTCCTGATGATTCTCTCCTATCTTCCCTCTCATAAATTATCAGTCTTTCCTTATATATCCTGCACCTTTGTCTATTAAAATATCAAACCACTTGTAGTGATTAAGAAAATAAAAGGATGACTATATAACAAATGATATTGTTGGTGAGGAAGTTGTACTCAGCCTCCAAGATCCCTAACTCCCAGGCACTGAGTTTTCCCCAGCATCCAGACAATTCAATGACTGGGGAATTAAAATTCACTGGGATGGAGCAAAGTGTATTACTCTTTGGAGTTCAAGAAATTATTTGACTTTTAAAATTATTTCATACTGGTAAAATTTTGTAAATAAGATATTTTATCTATATCTATATAAACAGAACTTAATTTCCACATTTTTCCTATATATTTTAATATAACATAACATATTTTAACATTTTAATCATGTTTATTTTTCACTATTTTGGCACTCTCACTTCTACAATTAGAACTTTCAAATTCATTTTATATATCACTAAAAATAGAAAATATTTACTGGGACAAAATAATACATAACTTATGTATGTTACAAAGATGATAATACAAGCATAATATTTCAACTTTACTCACCAATCAGCTTTAGGATTGCAATATTAGAGTTCTGATAAACCCTTAGAAAAAATTTTCAGGTTGCATTTCTCTCATACAATTACAGAATAACCATTAACCTAGGATCTACTGGAAGATTTTTGTCTCTAGCCTAGTATTTATATAGTAACCAAATTTATATAGTAACCAAATTTGTTTTAGTTGAGTCTTAAACTTTATAGATTTAAAATGTGCCTGCCTAAGTAACTTTAATTTTTTCATAGTTCACTGTTTTAATTATTTCTGTGCTTTTTGATTTCTCTTTAATTCTCCATTTATGAACTTTTATACCCATACTTAGTGACGGGCTTTTTGAAGTAAAAATCTGGATGTTATTATTTTTTAGTTCAATAAGACATTTTACTTAAAAAAATTGCAAATTGACGTCAATTACATATATATTTGCCTCCCTTATACTAATCATGATCCTTAATCACTCCATTTCACTTCATTTTCTATGTAATCCTGCATGCACTATGTTATATTTTTCCTCATGTTATCATTATCAAAATCATGTATTCATCTCTATAAGAGTTCTGCTATCAATATTGTCTTCTTAGATACCTCTCTCACTTCTACATTTCTGCACATTTCCATAACATTTCAACCTACATTATAAGAAACTGATTTATAAGGATGAAAAATCCAGATGGTAAAAAAGCATTTCACATATGTAGTATATGGATTATGTATCACATATGTTCATGCTCACATATCATACCAGGAAAGCCACTGTCTTGGATTTCACAAGTATGGATAGTAAAGATGTTGGGAAGATTCAGGAACTTTTCAAAATCTCTGACATCTTACCAGGGAACTCATAACTAAGCATGTGCTGTGTACTTGCCAGGGCCTAGGGAAACCCCAGCTGTGAGCAAATACAAAACTTAGGATTTGGGTTTCAATAACAGTTCCCTTGATTTCACAAGTACAAAAATACACATCATCTCCAAAGAAAACTGCCACATACGGTCTTCATTTAATTTGTGCATCAGAACATCCAAGGTCAACATATCAACATCAGCAATCATTGGATTTCATTAAAAGGTGTACCTTCAGAAGCAGTAGATATTAAAAAAAGAGAATGTTTTGACTCCACCCCATAAGACATAATGCAAGACCTGGTTTAATGTTCCTGGTTAATTAAACACATTCCATTTGATTTCCTGGGATGAAGTGAGAAGAACAATTTGGCTTAATGCTAAAGACATATGAAATTAATTGGCATATAAATACTTTCAACTTACATTTAGGGAATAAAATCAAATCCAAGACGAATGCTTCATTCTGGCTTTTGATGTTTTTAATAATATGGCTTTATCTTTTCTTTCCAACCTTCTCTGCCATTACTGTCCAGTATTAAACTTTCACTCTAGTCAGGCAGAATTCCACATAGTCATTCTAAACTGGGGATTGGCACACTGTAATCCACTGGCCAAATCTGGTCCGTTGATTATTTAGGTACAGTCCTCCAGAAAAGAACAATTTTTTTTTTTTCACATTTTTATATGGTTCAAGGGAAAAAAGAAGGAAAATATACGATAAAGGCTATATGTAGTCTACAAAACTAAACTATTTGTTTTCTGGCTCTTTATCTAACATGCATATCTCTATATTTTCTTTATTGTTCTTTCTAGAAATCTGTGGTTCTCTCCATTATTTGCCAAGTTCTAATCCCAGTCATCATTTAAGACCAATCTCCATTATTCACCTTCAGGAATGAAGAGAGTGTAAAGTGTATACATTTGACTCCTGTTGCACTAATTGCTAGCACTACAAAATAGGACTTTAGTATTGAGTGGGCCAAAAGATTCGTTCATTTTTTTCTGTAAGATGGCTCTAGTAGCCCTTAGTTGTCTTTAACTTCATTCAAAACAATTTTGTTAGATTGTGACAGCTGTCATATCAGCGTGCATTTAAAAAAGACATTAAAATTGGTAAAATTTTGTGTAGCCATTTTAATATTGAAGATGGAAGAAAAAAGCATTTTCAGCATATTATGCCTTATTATTTCAAGAAAGGTAAAAATGCAACTGAAATGCACAAAAAGATTTATGCAGTGTATAGAGAAGGTGCTGTGATTGATCAAACGTGTCAAAAGTGGTTTGTGAAGTTTCGTGCTGGAGATTTCTCGCTGGACGATGCTCCATGGTCAGGTACACCAGTTGAAGTTAATAGTGATCACATCGAAACAATAATTGAAAACAATCAACGTTTTACCACGCAAGAGATAGCTGACATACTCAAAATATCCAAATCAAGCGTTGAAAATCATTCACACCAGCTTGGTTATGGGAATCACTTTGATGTTTGGGTTCCACATAAGTTAAGCAAAAAAAACTTTCTTGACCATATTTCCACCTGTGATTCTCTACTGAAGCATAACGAAAACCTTCTGTTTTTAAAACAAATTGTGACGGGCAATGAAAAGTGGATACTGTACAACAATGTGGAATGGAAGAGATCATGGGGCAAGTGAAATGAACCACCGGCAACTGCACCAAAAGTCAGTCTTCATCCAAAGAAGGTGATGTTGTGTATATTGTGGGATTTGAAGGGAGTCCTCTATTATGAGCTCCTTCCGGTAAACCAAACGATTAATTCCAACAAGTACTGCTCCCAATTAGACCAACTGAATGCAGCACTCGACAAAAAGCATCCAGAATTAGTCAACAGAAAACACATAATCTTCCATCAGGATAATGCAAAATCACTTGTTTCTTTGATGACCAGGCAAAAACTGTTACAGCTTGGCTGGGAAGTTCTGATTCATCTGCCGTATTCACCAGACATTGCACCTTCAGATTTCTATTTATTTCAGTCTTTACAAAATTCTCTTAATGGAAAAATTTTCAATTCATTGGAAGACTTTAAAAGGCAACTGGAACAGTTCTTTGCTCAAAAAGATAAAAAGTTTTGGGAAGATGGAATTAGGGAGTTGCCTGAAAAATGGCAGAAGGTAGTGGAACAAAAGGGTGAATATGTTGCTCAATAAAGTTCTTGGTGAAAATGAAAAATGTGTCTTTTATTTTTACTTAAAAATCCGAAGGCACTTTTTGGCCCACTCAATATTATGTCCACTTTTTTAGATATATTAGTCTTGATTCTCCAAACAACTTGTAAGGTCCTCATGGGCTAGGAATGCGCCTTCAGCCAAGCAAACAGCAAGAATTTCTTGAATACTAACTCATGAGTACTCACTGCTTTTTAGAACAATGCATTTGCATCAGCATGCAATATTATTTTATAGATGCTTAACCTCTATCTTGTCTACTCTAGAACTAAACGCATCCTCCTTTCTAGTCTAAGAATAGCCCAAAATGTTAAATATATCTCAAGAAAATGTCAAATCCATCATTTTTCCTTTACTCAAGGAAGGTATTAAAGCATAATATGCTTATGCAGAAGATATGAGTTCAAGCTTTTAACTCAGTGGATAGTTCTTTTCTATTTTCTAGAGATAGGATGTGGTGTTGATAATAGAAACAAATAATCCCCATTTCATTTCCAGTAGTTTGTATTGCATTGGGCTCTTTTTGTTTTTTTAATTTCAAATCATATTTTCTTTATGATATTCTATGGATGGTGATATTAAAATAAGATTACACTCATTTCATTTCATCATATCAAGAGATATGTGAGGCAAGCTAAAAGACTGGAAACACCTTTCTTTTTTAAATATTTGATATTCATAGTTGAAAGGCAACATAGCATAGTTATTAAAAGTAAATTTTTTTTTTTTTTTTTTTTTTTTTTTTTGCGGTACGCGGGCCTCTCACTGTTGTGGCCTCTCCCGTTGTGGAGCCCAGGCTCCGGACGCGCAGGCTCAGCGGCCATGGCTCACGGGCCCAGCCGCTCCGTGGCATGTGGGATCTTCCCGGACCGGGGCACGAACCCGTGTCCCCTGCATCGGCAGGCGGACTCTCAACCACTGCGCCACCAGGGAAGCCCAAAAGTAAATATTTTGAAGCTAATCAGCCTGGCTCCAGATCCTGGCTCTTCTACTCAGTGGCTATGTAAGCTATGAAGATTACCGAATCTGTCCATATATCAGTTTCTTTTTGTATATTGAGGATAATAATAAAACCTACATCACAAATGGTTATAAGGATTAAAGAAAATAATATATATATATAATACTTAAAACGGTGTCTGACACATATTCAATGTGTAAAGGTTTGATTTTTTGATCAATCAAAAATTATTTGATCAATAATCAAATATACATATCAAAAAATAAGATTTAACAGTGCTTTTTTTAGGAGAGCATAGGTGGTATTTTTTGAAAATCCAAATAATGAATTGACCCATTTGGCATAGCAAGAGATTAGCAAAATGATCCTATTATAACTTTTGTTTCAGTTTTATTTGTTTGTTTTAAGCATGTAAGGTCAATATTTCCCTGAACGTTACTCTTCCAAGGTGAATTACTTTACTTTTATGGAATGTGAGTGATGGGGGGAAAAGGAGACTAGAAATGATGATGTAGATGCTTATTAATTTTATAGGATAGGTCATTTATGATCTAGGGTGTTCTCAATAGGCCTTATACCCTTAATTAACATAAACTACTGTTTACCATTGAACACCATAAGTTTGAACTGCATGAGTCCACTTATACATGGATGTTTTTCAATAGTAAATACTACTGTACTACAGGATCCAAGGTTGGTTTCATCTGTGAATGTGGAACCAAGGATGTGGATGGCTGACTGTAAGTTATACATGGATTTTCAACCATGCAGAGGGTGAGCACCTCTAACCCCCATGCTATTCAAGGGTCAACTGTATTTCATACATTTTAGCAAACCAATTAATCTTCCTCTAGTTGTTTCCTCATTCGACTATTGAGAACATAAACTACATAGCATGAAAAAAGAAGTTTTGACCTTACAAACCAGATCTGAGTTATAAGTTCTAATTATGCAATGAAATCTCTTTGTGTTCATAGACATGTCACTAGGCTACTATTTCTTCAACTGTGAAATAAGGCTCTAGTAAGACTACAAGACTGTATGGTGAGAAGTGAGAAGACTGGGTTGGAAAGTAAGTATCCATAAAGAAATTTATCAGAGCTAGGGCTGACATTGGAGGTAAGGAAAGTGAGCATAACTGCAGTCTTTTTTTCTTACAAAGTCAGTGAGAATTTAAGAACATTTTCCTCAGAGTTAGCCAATAGGTACTATGTAAGAAAGATAGTGAAAGCAAAGTTACACAGTAACCAGAAAGTCCACCACCAGGAAAAATAAAATCGGAGGTTCTTTGAAAAGGACTTCATTGAAATAAAAATTGCTGCTCACTTCCAAAGTGTAGAACGTAGAATGGAAGATGAAAAGCTAAACATAGAGGTAAGTGGAACGCCAGGTTATGTGCACATTCCCAGATAAAGGAGTCTAATATCAGTGAGTCAGAAGAAGGAAAACAATTTTTTTCAGACAGGTAGCTCAGCCATTCATATAGATTTTACCCAGTCTGTGGATATAAAACTGATTATTCACTCCTTTGTTCATTTATTCATGCATATATTCATACAACAAAAAAATTAATCACAATGTATTTCATTTTGTCTGTTGTTTTCAGATTGCTTTTTTTGTTGTTGACTATTTTTGGCTTTGGAAGTACTATGTGTCCCTCAAATCTCTTCCAATGACAAAATTTGCTTTTAATATCTCATCTGCTTTTAGAATTAGATCAATTTCCTCTGAAAGCACTTGTTTGGTTACCCTTATCTTGGTTATCCTGATCATCCTGCTTCCTTCATAGGTTCAAATGAAGTACTCTATTGGAACAGGCAATCTTCATGAGTTCATCTATATCTCTGAAAACCTCTGAATAAGGAACCTCAAGGACAATTCACTGAAAGAAGTCAGGAGTTATCAACTAGCTGAATTTGTATAGATAGGTAGGTTGGGGGATCAAGATTTGCCAAATTAAAGAGACCTTTACTCTGAAAATGAAGCAGTTTAAAATATTTTCCCATTTGAAAGGGCTGCCTTTTTAGTTTTTCTTTACCCTCTTTGAGGCTTGCTTTGCATTTTGCTCTGTGCTCCATTCATGACCTAGAAGGACAGGTACTTACTTTCCTTAGTGAATTGCCTTTTGCAATTAGCCTGAGAATACAAATCATTGCTGATGTTGAATTTCCTCGGAGAGAGAAAGGGAGACTGTTGATTGATTTTAAAACCTCTTAGGGTTAATCTAATAATTGCTACAATTAACCCAGTTTCTTAGGATGTAGCTTCATCTCCTCCTTTAACTTAAGTCTTACAAAATCTTCTTTCTGTAGTTTAGGAGTTCCTCAGATTTTATCGTAGCTGACTTTCATTTCCCCAGTTCTTTTATATTTTCATGTATTTTGTTTGGCTTTGGGTAGATGGAGAGATTAAATTTGTGGTTGGACATCCTGAAATGAAAGTATAAATCTGAAATTTAGACCATTCTGAACAGAAGTGTATAAATGTTAGGAAAGGGCTAAATCAGAAGCTGATAAATCAAGACTATTGCATCAACCTAATTAAGAGATAATAATGACAATCTAAGGCAAAAACTACTAGGGATAGAAAAGAACAGCTGCATTTGGGAGACATCTGGGAGAACACCACCAGGATTAGACAATTATTTTGAAGAAAAATAATAAGGGTTAGAAAGGAGTAAAGATTTACTTTCCAAGTTACCTGCAACAGCTGTCTATAAGTGAAATACCCGAGACATAGAATACAGAATTGGAATAGAACATGAGTAGGGTAACTTTTAGTGGAGAAATATATGAATTAATTACTGGAATTTTTTGAGTTGCATGTGATTTTAGACATACAGATGTTGTTGCCCAGAAGGCAGTTGAATATATGACAAATTCTGGTGTGGTGATTGTAAGAGAGATGAGTTTTAGCAAAATGACAACAACAATAACAATAAGGATACTCTCTAGGGAAGGGAATTGGTCATGGCTTCTATGAACCATTTTAAGCTCATCAACATTGTGATTATTAGCTAGGTTTCTATAGGATGATTCTGGGACTTTATTGTACATACATAACTTGTGAGCACTAAAAGAGGTAGCAGAACACTTACTGAGATGGAAGCTGAAAGTGATTTCCTTGACTTGAAACATCAGAAAATAATTTTGCCGGTTTGAACTTTATGTGAAAGATAACATACATTTTATAATCTGTTTCTGGTTTCTTTTATTCAACAATATACTTGTAAAATTCTTCTGTGTGGTTGTAGGTAGTTGTAATTTATTCACTTCAGTATTATACAACATATGAATACAACGATCCATTCTTTTGTTTGTGCACTTTTGTGTAATTTCCAGTTTTCAATTATAAACAATACTGGTATGAAAATTCTTGTACATGTTGTGTGGTAAACATTTGTACACATTTCTTCTGCATATTAATCTAAATGTGAAATTGCTAAGTCATTGGGTAAGCACATATTCAGTTTAGTTGATATTTCTAAAGAGTTTTCCAATGTGGTTGTAATTTACTAACAACAGCAATGTATGAGATATCAAATTGATTTGCATCATCACCAAACCAGAGCACCACTTCATCAAGGATGATTATTCTCCGTTACAAAGGCAAGACACTTCTGAATACTCTACACAATGTGCTGTGCATTATGAGGTTGCACTGGTGTAACAGGCACTACCCCTGGGCTCTTGAAAGTCTCAAATACAGGTCTCTGTTTTTTGGGTGGTTCTTTCCTTAATTCAGGAAGTTTCTCTGTATGTATACATAGTATGCTTCTGAATCCTCCACAAGGATCCTCTGCAGATACCCAGATTTTCCTCTGTATGCAATTTTCTCTTCTTTGGTACTCTGTCCTGTGAAGTCTAGCCATCTAGAGATCTTGATATCCCTGGACACTTAGTTTGTTCATCTCTATTGAGGGGGTTAGTCAGGATCTGCCTGGGTTCTTTCTCCTTTCGGCACAGCCTGGAAATCTCCTCATCCTATGGATAGTGATGTTATTGACTAGAAATGTCTGAGGACACTCACCAAGGTCCAGGTTCCCCTTTTGAAACCAATGACCAATGTTGTAGCTGGACCAGTCCTTGTAGTTCTTATTTTGATTGCAAGACATCTTCAGCAATAAGGAAGCAACAGTAAACTTTGAAAGAAACAAGTTTTATTACTCCTAGAGAGTTCAGGGCATGACTGGGGCCACACAGCAAGGTTCACTCTCTCTTTCCATTTCCAGAAACCTGGGACTACTTCATCTAGCATTACTACAGCTACTATGGTCAGTTCATCATGTTACTGTTTCTTTCATTTCCTTTCTTGGTTTAATTTGGATTAATCATATATTTTTCTGCTTCTCCTTTAATAAATTGTTATTTTTCTTACTTTTAGTGACTAACTTAAAATATGACTTGAATGATTACTGTATAACTTGAATGATTACTATATTACTATATAATAAATTCTTTTACTTTACCACCCCCTGATAATGCCAGAACTTTAGAGCCTTTAAACATATTTACTTCCTCAGTTTTTGTTTCATGATGTCTGTTTGCACATATTTTACAGGCCAAGATATTAAAATATTTGTATTACTCAATATTCACTTATATTTCACTTCACGTCTTACTCCTCCACCATCTTGAAGCTCTTCTTGATAATTACATCTTTGATAAATTTGATAGCTTACATTTATTAATTTGATACATGATTAACATACAAATATTCATATATCTTTATATAATTGCCATTGATACAAAATTTCATTCCACAGATTCAAATACACAAGAATGATAACGTTTTTCTTTTAAGTTTTTGGAAACTCAACTTAATTTCTATTATGAGTCCTCATCCCTCCCAGATATAAAAACTGAATCCAAATCAATGCTGGGCTCCATCAACATCAGTCACTTCACCACTTCTCCAAGAGAACTGATACAATGAAAAGACTTTATAAAGACGTAGAGTGAGAAACACTGGACTTTTCATTCTTGTTAGATGTTTTCCTACATTGCCATCACATAAAGAGACACTGACCATTTGAGTTTGTGTCATTGTACCATGAATACTGCTACTGAGTTACCCTGGTTCCCAGTAGCAATTTCTATGGATCTAGAAGGCATTCTGGTTCTTTAGGCATATTGGGCATAGTGAAAACCTCAGTCCTTACACAGCACTGGGAGTCAGAAAATGCAGTGAACTTGAGGGCCCTTTACATTAGAGAACTATTTCTTCCATAGAATGTTGATACAACAACTAGTCCAGCCTAGGAAATGATGCAGACATGTTTCACTCTTAGATTCCAGAAAGTTATCTGAGTTCTGCCACTTCTCTCACTATCATGTTCCATATCTCAGGGACCTCAGAGTTTCTCCTCCCCAGAATAAGAAACGTCTACATATTCTTGAGTTACAGAAGCTCTAGCTCATTAGAATTCTTTGTAATTTATTGCCTATGACCTAAAACCCTGTTACACTAAGGCCTTAGGCTTTTGGAAGACAGATGGAATCATTGACTTTTCTACCCACCTCTGTTTTCCACTACAATCCTTTCTCAATAAATAGGAGACATGTCAAACAGAAATTAGAAACTCTGAAAAAAAATCCCCCAAACTAAAGCATCAATTAATACAAAAAAATCACTCGCTTATTTATTACACATCTGTTTTGCCTTAATTTACAATTGTTTCCATTTTATTTTCCATATATTATATATATGAGTGTGCATATTTTAGGTGTGCTTTTTAAAAGCATCATAGAACACATCATTATTACTACTATGATCATCACTATTATCTATTGAGCACTTACTTTGCTCCAGAACTATGCAAAAAACCTATAAAATCTGAGAAATATTAATAATATAATTTTACATATTTATGTTAATAATGTGCTAATGCCTTTATGTTTATGACTTCCATATTTATGTATCTTTGTGTTGCTTTATTTTCTGTTTTCTTCTGCATGGTCATTACTTTGCTTTCTTTACTATTGGAGACATTTGAGAGGTATGGCTTCTGCTTTTAATTCACTCTCTCTATATTTGAAAACCCTGCCTTTACTTATATTTCTTTAATTGGAGTATTCTAATTCCTCTCTGCACAGGAAGGAATTTAGGCCAATTTGATTTTAGTTACTTTAAACACTAGACTGCTCAATTAGTTTTTGTTAAGATAAGTTCTTTGGGTCACCATTTCACAGTGTTTTTACTATATATTCAATATTTTGCAATTAAATTTTATCCCTCTATATAAAATTTTTGTTTAGACATTTTTGATATATGCCATTTCACTGTTTAGTAAAGGTATTATTATTTTATTTTTTCTGGTTAGAAGAATTTATTTCTTGATTCGGTTTCATCATCTTCACATCTTTCATAAACATTTGAACACTGCTAAAGACTCATGGATTGGGATATTTTTATGCTGTTCTAAGTTTAATGTAGGAAATCATACTTTAGGAACTAGAGTGGGATTAGTTTTTCAACCGCCACAGAAAACAATATAAAGCTGTCCCATAGGGCTTCCCTGGTGGTGCAGTGGTTGAGAGTCCGCCTGCTGATGCAGGGGACACAGATTCGTGCCCCGGTCCGGGAGGATCCCACATGCCGCGGAGCGGCTGGGCCCGTGAGCCATGGCTGCTGAGCCTGCGCGTCTGGAGCCTGTGCTCGGCAACGGGAGAGGCCACAGCAGTGAGAGGCCCGCGTACAGCAAAAAAAAAAAAAAAAAAGAAGTACACTAGCAAAGCACTTAACTATTAATGGCTGATTGACAAGATCAAGGTGACATATCTTAAGTGGCTACCTGGGTCAGAGAAACTGCTTCTGTCCCTACATGCCAGTGGATACCTGTATCTGTATGAGGAAAGCCACCTATGCACCTGGGTCAGCCCTGGTATCTGCTGAAGCAGGGCCAGGGCTTCCCTGTTTAAACTGCCAAGAGCAAAGGACCCATGACCCACCGCCAAGTGGGCCTTCCCAGCCCATGCCTTGCACCTAGCCTGTCAGCCAAAATGGCTGTAGGCGAGTCCCCACTACCACACCCTGCTCCTGATGGGCTCATACAGATCTACTTCGGGCGTTCTGCTCTGAGTGTTGTGGAGCTTTGACCGCCGCTATGTGGTGACAGGTGGCAAAGATTACCTGCTCAACGTGTGGTTCTTCACCGAAGGCCGAGTGGTGGCCTACTTCACGGCCACTGGTCCTAGATCAAAGCAGTGACCTTGGACCTCTACTTCGCTGGGGCTGAGTGGGCGGCGGCAGCCAGCACTGAGGAGGTGGAGTGGAGAGGAGGAGGAGTTTAGGGCAGAGGCTGAAGGCCTTCTCCCCTCAGCCCGAGGCGGATTCTCTTGCCGGGTCGGCTCCAGCCCGGGCACACGCACGCGCGGCTCTGTGGGAGCTCACTGAGCATGCGCCTTATCCTTGCCGCCCTTGAGATGACTGCTGCGCTCTCGCCCGGGCACGCGCACGCGCGGCTCTGTGGGCGCTCACTGAGCGTGCGCCTTTTCCTCGCCACCCGTGCGGTGACTCCGGCACTGGCCCGTGCCTTGCTCTCTGTCCTGCTCCAGAAGCCCCGCACCCAGAGAGCGACCCAGGCTCAGAGGCTGAGCTGGAGATGTTATTCACTTTCTGCCGCGGCCACACCAGCCAGGGCGGCAATGGGGGCAGGGGCAGCAAGAACAAGCTGAGAGGCCCGGTCCTGTGAGGCCTGCAGGCCCCAGCCTAGGTGCTGGACGCACCGTTGTGGCAGCGCATACGTGAGTTACTGCTGCTAGAGGCCCTGGAGTGCAGGGCGACGGCTCAGGGGCAGCCCGGTTATCCTCTCCTTGGAGGACTGCATGCTCACTGCCCACCAGGAGGGCCTCATCTGCTGCTTGGCCAGCCGGCAAAGCCTTCACAGAGAAGGAGACGAGGGCTTGGCAGGAGAAGGAGGTTGGCCCAGATCACCCAGATAGAGAACATCTCCTCACAACCAGGTAACTCCTCAGGCGGCACTGATGTGAAGCCGTGAATGTGGTGGACGCCCACCCCATGCCTAACCCTCCACACTGACCTGATTAACCAAGATTAACCATGGCCCAGGAACTGCTAGGGTCCCCACCCTGCACAGACTTGGGGAATGGGCAGAGGATGCCCAGACTGACTCCGACAGACACAAGGGGTATGCAGTGCAGTGACCCGTTCCTCTGCCTGTGTCAGTGTTTCCTTCTTCCCTGTCCCTAGGATATGACTGGTCATTCCCCAGCTCTCTGCAGTGTGCACCTCTCTGGCCGGTGGGCGGAGCAGGGATGGGGGTCTACCCTTTGATACTACTACTGTCTGTGCTTTCAAAGAGTGTTCAATCAGGGAAGCCCCTCTGGGCCCTCCCTGTTCTCCAGGACCTTTATTTATACTAAAGTTCCCTGTTTTTTGAAATTGTGTTCTTGATACAATTTACTTTGACTCTTCAAGATGATGTGCCCTTTCTTTGTACTTCAGTTTCTCATACATGCTTATTTTTTAGGCACTTGTCAACATTTTAAGTGATTGATGTAACTTTAAAAAGCTCACATTCTGTTTGGTTGCTGGTAATATCTACTTTGAAGCTGAAGAGAAGCTTGATGTGAACAGGTCATGTGCATATATTATAATATTTAGGAGCCATTCACATAGACTAGCTCCATAGGACTAAGGGCAGATATTCTCCTAACACACCCTCTTCCTGGTCTCTACACCAATGGATTATATATATATATTAAAAAAAAAAAAGACAAACTATGACATTCTAGGACTCTTCTTATAATTCCTTTCTCTCTTGTCTGCAAATATTACTTATGGAAAACACGTAATTACATTCATCCTGAACTTTACCCATATCCAGAATTCCTGACATACAACAGATTGCCAGTCCCTCCACAATATCTCTGCAACTCTCACTCCTATCCATATATAAATCACACATAAATTTTCTCCTCAATAAGTACAGTCCCCCACTCCCAACCCTGCCAGCTATTCTTTTTACTGCTGCTTATGTTCTTTGCCAAATTATTCTCTACATCAAGAGCAGGATATATTTACCTAAAATGTAAATTTATGTATGTCATTTATTTGCTGAATATCTCCATAGGCCCACCTAGTGACCTATTATACTGATAAAAATGGCACAGGAAATGAAAAATGACTAGTCTCGTCTCTTCTTCCCAAGTAATTGATGTGTACCTATTTATAAATAAGATTTGTTTATCTCTTAGACATTTACACTGTTTACACTATAGTGATAGTGCCAAGAAGTAGATGGGCTTGGAGTATTAAATCCATAATCTCCATTAATCCTTCCATTACAGTCCCCCCCAAATATACAGCCTGTGTAAATACAGAGTAATTGCTTTGCTCAAATAGGTTCAAAACAAACCTTATAATTCCCTTTCAAACCAGATTGCCACCCTGAGGTAACTCACAACCTGGGATTGTTGAATCCTATAAAAATTGGAGCACTTGGCTAGTATCAAAGTTTAGTAATTTAAAAATTTCACAAATGACGATAAATGTGAGACATGGATGAAGAAGCATGGTGAACTGCAGGACTCTGCACAGCTCCCCAGGTTGCTACTTGCTGCATTGGGATGTACTCTGGTTTGATTTTAACATCTGTGGTCCCTAAATAATGCATGTAGGTCATCATTAACACAGAAAGGAGCTAATTTATGAAACACCTACAAGTTATACCTTGATGATTGTAGTTTATATTACATTTCTCAAGGGTCCTAAAATACTGTGTTTATTTTCCATAAGCAATCCCGAACAGGCTAAGTACACTTGCAAAAGCATCTCAAATATAAGGATTCTTCTACTACCAAATACCAAGTATGTGTGATTACCACATACCACTTTGCATGTTGGCAAAGCGATTGGACCAGGCCACCTTTCTTTTTCCTTTTTTGCAGCATCCCTGCAGTTAAAGAGAGACAGTATAGTCGTATTTCCAACGTTTCCTTTTCCACACAACAATATACTAATATATAGAAATTTAATAGTATCTGTGGTTGATTATCACTGATTGTTTACATACCCATTGCACTTCAATTAATTATGATATACATGATACTCTACAGCATTTCATTTTGTATATGTGCTTTATAAAAGTACAATTGAATGATCATTAAGATAACAAAATTTAACTATCTGGAGTAACAGAGGATGAATGTAGACCATGGCATTTCTGATTTTTGCAGAGATATCTGCTCATATTTCAGGACAACTCTGGGATTTATTCAACATAGAGTAAAAGTGATCATAAAAATTATTAATTGCATGGATCATTTGATTGCCAATTTTATTCATATATTTTAAAAGGGGGACACCTAAATTAGAGAGGGCAGCTGCCTTTGAAATGGTGTATTTATAGGAAAAAATCTACATTTTAGTATCAAGTCATATTTTCTTTGTCATGATACCTAGTTGCCCTCTGTTCTAAGGCTTGTGTTCCTATTTATTATGTAACTGGGCAGGAATAATCTTTCTGTACTAATGGTAATATCTATGTAGATCTTGTCCTTTTTCCATCTGTTTTATCTTTGATCAAAACAAAAACTCATGATACTTGAATTCAAATAATTTGAGGGAAAGAACTTACTGTTACAAAAAGCCTCATGCTCCCGTGAAACATTACTATGAAAAAGGAAACTTCCATTGATTTGACAACTTACCTGTCAATATAAAATCATTTAAAATTTTTTTCTTAAAAAAAAAAAACCCTTCAAATTACTGCTTTGTATTTGCTGCCATATTTTAAATAACACATTTGCAAAGAACTTTTGATTCTTGTTGAAAAAAGACTATTCTGTGCTGTTTATTAATTATTTATTCCTACTTTACACAATTACTCTGTAAGCTACTATTTGTCCTTATTGTTAAATCTTGGTTCACAACTTTTCATTAAATTAATTTATATATGTATCTATCTATCTAATGGATACTGTATGTTACATATATGTATACATAGCAAAGTAGTATATCTGTTGAATAGTAAAATATGCACTGGGCACAATGAAACATTTCCAATATGACTGAACTTACAAACAAAACCATTTTATTGAGCAGGAATATTCAATCAATAATTCTGTCAAGTTGAATAAAACATTCTTTAGCAAGTATTCACAGAGAAACTTTGTTTTCAGCTAGAGATGTTATTCTGTTTCTATAGTTGTATAGAATATATAGGTTTAACTTTTGGTTCCCACTAATTCTTTGTAAATTTTTTCTTCTCATTTTAAAATGAAGGATTTTGATTAGTTTACAGTGAAACTTGTTGTGCTCATTTTGATTCACAATTACTGGTTTATTTTATTTTCCTAGTCACAATTTGATAGATAGTCTGTGTGCTTGTTTATTAATGCCTAAATAACAACCTCTGAAAAATAACTAAAAAGATTTGTTTTGGAGCCTAGCATGTAAGTACTGTGGCTCATCAAATTTGTTGGAATTCCAATTTCCTTAATGTTATAAATGCATGAACCAACTAGGTAAATAACTAATCAAGAGCTCTTTGGTTTGGTGCAGTTAACAGGCATGAGGGTTGGAAGAGAGAGAGAAAGAGTAGGGAAACAGAGAGAGGGAGCGAGGGAGGGAGAGAGAGAGAGGAAGTGATAAAGGGAGATAGATAGTTATTAGGCAGGAAATAAGAAAATGAACGTACATGAATTTTCCTATATAATTAGTAAATAAAACCAAACTAAATTATGAGTAAAAGCTCAGAAGCAAACAAAATTCAAGACACAGTAACAAGCAAGTTTTCTTTTTCATGGATAATGGTCCTTGCTATACTGTTACAGAGAAGAACTGTCTATTTCTGTGCAGATGGCATAAGAGTTAAAAAGTAGGCAATGTGTTTAGATGTGATGTCTAAGATTTTCAATATGTAGTATATGTCTTTTGAAAACCAGTAATGTATCCGTGATGCCTTCACATGGATGATGGATGATATCACTTGAATCAGCAAAACAGATGCACCCATCCATTTCAAAACTTAATGCAACTTAAAAAATGCAAGAGGAGCTAACTCTTGGTAATTTAGCAGCTTAGTACACCTTTGAGACAAGACAAAATGATTGAGAAGGAAAAGTAAATTTCGTATGATTATGTATTTTAGAAACCTCTTGTTGCTTTTTTCAGTGTCCTAATTGTGCATTACAGCAAACGATCAATTTTGTTAAGATATTTATAATAAGCCCTTACATTTTCCAGTGTCTTCCGTCTAAAAGAATCATGTGGTGCTTTGCAGATGACAGGATATTAGCCTTAACCACCCCTCAAGTGAAGTTATCCTTAGGTTGAACAATGTAAAGTTCTTTGCCAGTTACATTTCAGTGCACTGAAGACTAACTTATCTTACTTATTAGTTTGAAACCACAGCCAGACTTTTACAGGATAGAATGTTGTCATCTGTCTTGGATCCAGAACACTGAAGCTAAAATTATTCTATATACAGAAAATAGTATTGATTTATCTGGCTAAAAGAGCATAATTAAATATTTGCTATTTCATTAATTATCAGCCAAACTAGTACATTCCGAGTAGAATAGAAAAGCAGATATATTACTATCACATGTGGTACACCTATATCTTTTGGTCTTCGATTGCACCTAAATATTCTTAAAGCACATTTTACTGATTGCAACCCATAAATATCTTCTCTGATGACATGTACGTAGAAACATTTGTTATATTTTCTGAACCAGTATCAACGTTGTTAAAGATATATATTCAAATTTTATAGCATAAAAACTATAGCAAGTAATTGAGGGTTTTTTTTTTTGTCTTTTTAACTTGTGACAATAAATGTAAATTTGATCATCTAACATTCAGAGTTATTTCTGCCTTAGAGATAAACTAACTAGAGAGTAATACAATGATGATATTTTTTTTTTCTAGGAGAAACTCTATTTATTTACTTACTTATTTATGCTTACGTATATACCTCCCTCCTAGAAACTTTCAGCCATTTGCCTATTGGTTTTTGTATTTATGTGACTGAGATAATTGCTCTCATGTACTCAGCAGTATTTACTGGCGGCCAGCACAAGGAGGTCTGCTTCTTTGCTGTGCTTCTGATGAGGCAATTCCAGCTTCTGAATGCAGACTCCCTCCCTGCACAGGCATACTTCTCTACTGTTGAATCAAAGAGAAAGAGGGAGGAGGAGAAAGGGGTCAGGGCCACGATGAAAAGATAATCAATAGGGAGAGAGGTGGAGGACTAGGATGGTGTAGTGGGTTGAGCGGTGGCTCCCCAAAAGATATGTCCAAGTCATAATCCCCAGAACCTGTGAATGTGACTGTATTTGGAGAAAAGGTCTCTGCAGATGTAATTAAGCTAAGCATTTTGAGATGAGATCATCCTGGATTACCCAGGTGGGCCCTAAACAATGATGGTATTTTTGTTATCACGGTCTACTGTCTCTCTAAGTAACTTTTTGTTAAAGTTTTAATGAGATCCATTTTCCTTACATTTGTTGATTGCTAGAACCTTGATACGTAACCAATGTGCAACATAGGAAGGCATATCTGAGAAACACAGATTAGCTGAATTAAAATATGTTGACCCCAACCTCTTTTTATCTGCATTTATTAAATGTCACATTTTCTTTTAATTATATTAAGGGTTTTAATATTTCAGCATTAGTAATCCAATGACACATCTTTCATACCAAGTTATCTATTAACACCTTTGGACACATGCCCTTCAAGATTACCTCCCTCCCTACCTAGGCAATAAAAAGTAACATTTTTCTAGTGATGAGATTTTTACTCCTACCAAGTTGGAATGCAGTTTGATATTTATTATCCATGAAACCAGAATGAGTTTTAAACTAGATGAAGTATGTTCTTCTCTTCTTAATTAAAAAAATATTTTTTGCAGCTTTCTATTTCCTGTGTTTATATTGAAGAATATGTACTAAACCACATTCTATCCAGTTATGTTATGATTACTAGATTCTTCTTATACATGCCCATTAAGTTTATTTCCTCACTTAGTATGTATTATAATGGGATCACAGCAGGTCTCCATGGTGTTCTCAGATTATATAATAATTTTTGAATGGAATATTCTGATTCCCCATGTTTGACGTAATGCTTCTGACAGTATCACAGCCACACAAAGCCAGTAGAAAGCCAGATATACGTTATTCTCATGAAAGCTTTTACGCCAGTTCTTACAGAGATGACAGACATTCCTGCCCCAAATGAATGAAGAACAGTAGCTGGTGATTGCTCATTGACATGAATGAGACAGCCCTCCTGGAAGCCATGTTGGTATCCTCGCTTTCTTTTGTGTGGACAGAAAAATCTAATTTAAGACCTAGAAGTAAATGAATCCTTGTCATTTTATTTCCTGATTCATCATCTTATATTAGATAGACTTGGAGTTATATTCAAAATGATATTATGTAACCCAATGAAGCACAGCATAACCTGTCATATCCTAATATAATAAGATATGATGTATTAGAAATCATTTAAAGCAATCACTTCATTTCAGCTTGGGTACCTACTATTGATTCATGTGCATTCTTATCCTGAATTAATTTTGGTAAAAGTGAAACAATGTTATTAGAATAAAAATTCCTCTTAAATCTTTGTAAGTTGACTGAATGTTTTCATGTATTTGCTACAGTTTTATTAGTTTCTTGCATGGCTGTAAATACCTACTTTAATAATAGAAGTATTATGTATGCACTCTTGTCATCTTTTCTGTACATCCTTCTTTATTTTAATTTTTCTGTAGACATTTGAATGAAGCTAGCAGAAATTCAGTAAAGAGAACAATGGGGACATGCCCTATATTGATACTCTTTAGGGATGAGTTTTTTTTTTAACTATTTACTTTTTTAACTTTTAACTTACTGGATGGGACGTAGGATGACATGAAAAAACATATTATAGCCATAGTAACAGCTATATTATGGTAAAATAGTAGACACTTTAAAAAGAAAGAGCCTGTGAAATGCAATTCTCCTGGCTAAATTTAAGTAAAGACACAACTATAAACAATTTAGTATTACATTTTATTTAAAAAATCTATTAGATCCTTTGATTATGTGAATGAGACTTGGCACCTTTTTAGATCTGGCATTTCTTATGTGGAATGAAAGTGCAAAAGAGTGCTTAAAGGATTGTGATATCCCTCAAAGTTGTTTTATTTTGGGGGGGGGAGTAGATTTTAATTTTTGTTTGTTTTGGTTTTTATTAATTTTTCTTTTTCCCATGTGAAGGAAGAAAGCAGGAGTCTTTTCTCATGCATATGACATATTTCAAGATGAAGATAGGTGTTTCTTGAATTTCTGGAACTAACCATGAAAAGTAGAGGGTTGATGTCAGTTACACACTTGTCCCCCCTTTTCAGTTGTGTTATTCTGAGGTCTTTAAAGATAAGGGTGTATATTGAGTAAGCATGAAGCCCACAGTAGCACTTGTCTATTTGGGAGTATATATGTAAAATACAAAATTTCTCAAGTTTCTTCAAAAATAGAAACATGAATTTTTGTTGTTGTTTTCTGTTGTTTTTGTTTGTTTTTACACAAAAAGACTCTGTGGTCTCTATACATTGTTCCTTATTCAAAATAGATAGATACATGGCCGGATATGAGTTTAACTCATCCTGAGTTATTTCATTAGGATAAACTATCTAGAGGCCCACCCAGCTCTTTAGCATAAACTATCCAGTGTAGTCCCCAGGGGCCCACTGTGAATAACAAAGAAACTCCTATCATTCTGGAAACTCAGTTTAGAGTCTTCCTCCCAGAAACAAGGGGCAAAGGCCAGCCAAATTTTTTATTTGTACATAGGCAGTTGCACAACAAATATTTACTAACTTTAATTGGGAATGTAATCTAATCTTTGTTCCTCAGTTTCATCATTTTTAATGTGGGGATAATATTAGTACTTATGTCAAAGAACAATTATGGAGTTTTGATAAATTAATATATATAATATATAGTTAATATATGTAAAGCATTTGGAATGGTGCCTGGCACATATAAGCCCCATTGAACTGTAAATAATTATACTAGTTATTATATTTATTATTTACTAATAATACTGATTTTTATTATTTCCCAAAATGAGGCACTTTTTCTCCATAGACAAATACAAATAAAATAACATCAAAAGTTCTCTTTTAAAGCAAGAGAATTTGATTAGATGAAATATCCTGAAAAGAGCATATAATTTGTATCTGTTGGAAAAAGTAATTAGCATAAGTCCTTTTAAAAGGAGTTAATACATATGTATGTATCAATATTGTATATAAGCACTCATCTCTCTGATTATAACAATAAGAAGAATCCCAACCCAGATGCAAAACATCCAAGTAAATTGTACCACAGCAGAAAGGGCTTAACATCTAGATTAAGTGATTGGTTTTGAAGACTTTAGAGCTGTCACTTCACTCTAAGTTAATTTTTTTGGCTTTGTTTGAAGGTGAATGGTAAGAATATTATCAATACTTGAAATTTTAACTGCAATTTTTAAGTGTCAAAATTTCCAGTCAATTAGAGCTTATTCAAAAGGTACTAATTTTGTGATTTTTTAAATGAAGCATCATTTTATTTTCCCCTCAGTTTTACATTTAATACTTTTTGATATAGTTAACTGCAATGATGCTGTATAAATATGAAAATATTGTTTCAATGAATAACTGAATGATTATGCTGAAAATTAGAAATACTTAGTGTTTGTTTATATCTTGACAATGAAAAACACAATGTAGAACTTAATTTGCCTTGCCATTCCAATTTCATCAGTATAGGAGGGCCAGATTTCAGTAGATAGGACTAGTGAAGTGGTTATTACCTCTACAAACCAGAGAAAATATTTCCAGTTTTATTTTTAAGTTAGATGGAGATGTTCAAGCAACTTGGGTACAATTTATTCACTTCCTTATATTTTTTTCCATTTCTTAAATCATGCTCTCCTTATTAAACTGTAACAACTTGCTGTCTTCCTCTAACCCCACAATTGTGAGAATCTAAGGCTTTTTACAATAATGTTGCTTTATAACACGCAAGATTCTATCAAGTCTGTTAATTTTGCAGTATTTGTATCTTCCTCAAAATTGTAGTATTATTATTTTCAAATGATCAGAAAATGTTTTTCTCATTGCTTAGGGAAAAACTATTGTAAGGCTGTGCAAGACTGCTTGAATAACACACATTGCAGCAAACCTCAGAGGTGAAGGTTAGCAGGAGCCAAGTTTGGGACGTGTAATTTACCAGAGAGACTTTTTAAAAAAATAAGCTCTCTGTGTATTTCTATTTCTTACAGTCTAAATTATCAGTATGTTACACCATTTTCTATTTATTTATTTTTTTTAAAAGGATATTGAGGCTTCCAATATATAATGCCTGATTTCTGATATCTCGTACCATCTTGTTAAAATACTCATAAAAACACAAACATAGATCCAAGAGATTTAACTGCCTGGGAGTATAGGCATATTGGTCTATTATATGCCAGAAACCATGAGAAAATTTTATTCAGTGAAGTAGAAGCTATGGGCTCAGGCAGAAAAGTGATGGAGCCCAAGCAATATTCTGTAGAAAATTATGTCTTCCCACTTTCACATATCATCATTATATCAAAGTGAAAGGAGTTGAGGCTTTTCACTAATGTTCACAATTAGTTTCCCAGATAATTAGGGCTTTTTCACCCTGCACTATAGTTCATTATTACCTCCCTTCTACAACAAATATGTAAGTGTAAATCTTAGAAATGTTGCCTAGGCAATTATGGAAGTGAATAATGAGTGAAGTTGTAGGTTGGGGGAAGTTAACAGAAGTACAGTGCTAACCCTCAAAGTGCCATTAGATTTTCAGAGGGACATATTTTGCCCTCCATTCATTCTCTGATATATTGAAATGCCAGGCACAAGCTACTTCAAATTATAGGCCTCATAATATCATGCAAATGGAAAGTAAGTATCTGCTTAAATCATCACTTTCCCAGGAGCTAAGTGATTTAAAACAAAAAGCAAGATACTTGGCTTTAGGGAATGGGCATAAAATTGAGTCTTCTAGTTGAAGATGTAAGAGGAAGATTCTAACGATAAATAGGTAAACAGAGAAGAAAGACCAAAGAAAATTCTACTTTATTCTTTAGCAATAAATTGCAGACCTGAATAAGTCTACTGTCGTTTAAGGATCAGTAACACCCCTGAAGTATTCCCAACTTAAAAAGTAGAACACAATACAACTTCCAACCAGAGATAAAAAGCTTACTTTTCACAAATGTATCATGTAGAAATTAACAGTAATCTTTTAAGTGGATAATTTGTAGGCTAAGTAGCAGTGAAGCATATATTGAAGCACATAATGGAGTCCAGACTTCCATAATGGATGTAGTAGAGCACTACCAGATCACCCCTTCAGGAGGGATTAGCTTCTGCTTTATAACAAAGTGAATCAGTTATACATATAGATACATCCCCATATCTCTTCGCTCTTGCATCTCCCTCCCTATCCCACCCCTCTAGGTGGTCACAAAGCACCAAGCTGATCTCCCTGTGCTATGTGGCTGCTTCCCACTAGCTATCTATTTTACATTTGCTGGTGTATATATGTCCATGCCACTCTCTCACTTCATCCCAGCTTACCCTTCCCCCTCCCTGTGTCCTCAAGTCCACTCTCTACATCTGTGTCATTATTCCTGTCCTGCCCCTAGGTTCTTCATAACCATTTTTTTTTTTTTAGATTCCATATATATGTGTTAGCATACAGTATTTGTTTTTCTATTTCTGACTGACTTCACTCTGTATGACAGAATCTAGGTCCATCCACCTCACTAAAAATAACTCAATTTTGTTTCTTTTTATCGCTGAGTAATATTCCATTTTATATGTGCCACATCTTCTTTATGCATTCATCTGTCGATGCACACTAAGGTTGCTTCCATGACCTGACTATTGTAAATAGTGCTGCAATGAACATTGTGGTACGTGCCTCTTTTTGAATTATGGTTGTCTCAGGGTATATGCCCAGTAGTGGGATTGCTGGGTCATATGGTAATTCTATTTTTAGTTGTTAGAGAACCTTCATACTGTTCTCCATAGTGGCTGTATCAATTTACATTCCCACCAACAGTGCAGGAGGGTTCCCTTTTCTCCACACCCTCTCCAGCATTTATTGTTTCTAGATTTCTTGGTGATGGCCATTCTGACCAGTGTGAGGTGATACCTAATTGTAGTTTTGATTTGCATTTTTCTAATGATTAGTGATGTTGAGCATTCTTTCATGTGTTTGTTGGCAGTCTGTATATCTTCTTTGGAGAAATGTCTATTTAGGTCTTCTGCCCATTTTTGGATTGAGTTGTTTGTTTTTTTGTTACTGAGCTGCATGAGCTGCTTGTAAATTTTGGAGATGAATCCCTTGTCAGTTCCTTCATTTGCAAATATTTTCTCCCATTTTCGGGGTTGTCTTTTCGTCTTGTATATGGTTTCCTTTGCTGTGCAAAAGCTTTTGTTTCATTAGGTCCTATTTGTTTATTTTTGTTTATATTTCCATTTCTCTAGGAGGTGGGTCAAAAACGATCATGCTGTGATTTATTTCATAGAGTGTTCTGCCTATGTTTTCCTCTAAGAGTTTGATAGTATCTGGACTTACATTTAGGTCTTTAACCCATTTTGAGTTTATTTTTGTGTATGGTGTTAGGGAGTGTTCTAATTTCATTCTTTTACATGTAGCTGTCCAGTTTTCCCAGAACCACTTATTGAAGAGGTTGTCTTTTCTCCATTGTATATTCTTGCCTCCTATATCAAAAATACGGTGAACGTATGTGTGTGGGTTTATCTTTGGGCTTTCTATCCTGTTGCATTAATCTATATTTCTGTTTTTGTGCCAGTACCATACTGTCTTGATTACTGCAGCTTTGTAGTATCGCCTGAAGTAAGGGAGCCTGATTCCTCCAGCTCTGTTTTTCTTTCTCAAGATTGCTTTGGCTATTCGGGGTCTTTTGTGTTTCCATACAGTTGTGAAACTTTTTGTTCCAGTTCTGTGAAAAATGCCATTGGTAGTTTGATAGGGATTGCATTGAATTTGTAGATTGCTTTGGGTAGTATAGTCATTTTCAAAATGTTGATTCTTCCAATCCAAGAACATGGTATATCTCTCCATCTGTTTGTATCATCTTTAATTTCTTTCATCAGTATCTTATAGTTTTTTTTTTATACAGGTCTTTTGTCTCCTTAGATAGGTTTATTCCTAGGTATTTTATTCTTTTTGTTGCAATGGTCAGTGGGAATGTTTCCTTAATTTCTCTTTCAGATTTTTCACGATCTGTGTATAGGAATGCAAGAGATTTCTGTGCATTAATTTTGTACCCTGCTACTTTACCAAATTCATTAATTATCTCTAGTAGTTTTCTGGTAGCATCTTTAGGATTCTCTATGTATAGTATCATGTCATCTGCAAACAGTGACAATTTTACGTCTTCTTTTCCAATTTGGATTCCTTTTATTTATTTTTCTTCTCTGATTGCTGTGGCTAAAACTTCCAGAACTATATTCAGTAATAGAGGTTAGACTGGGCAACCTTGTCTTGTTTCTGATCTTAGTGGAAATGGTTTCAGTTTTTCACCATTGAGAACGATGTTGGCTGTGGGTTTGTCATATACGGCCTTTATTAGGTTGAGGTAAGTTCCCTCTATGCCTACTTTCTGGAGGGTTTTTATCATAAATGTGTGTTCAATTTTGTTGAAAGCTTTTTCTTCATCTATTGAAATGATCATATGGATTTTATCCTTCAGTTTGTTAACATCGTGTATCTCATTGATTGATCTGTGTGTATTGAAGAATCCTTGCCTTGCTGGGATAAACCCCATTTGATCATGGTGTGTGATCCTTTTAATGTGCTCTTGGATTCTGTTTACTAGTATTTTGTTCAGGATTTTTGCATCTATGTTCATCAGTGAAATTGGCCTGTAGTTTTCTTTCTTTGTGGCATCTTTGTCTGTTTTTTTTTGTTTGTTTGTTTGTTTTTTGCGTTATGTGGGTCTCTCACTGTAGTGGCCTCTCCTGTTGCGGAGCACAGGCTCCGGACGTGCAGGCTCAGCAGCCATGGCTCACGGGCCCAACCGCTCTGCGGCATGTGGGATCTTCCCAGACCGGGGCACGAACCCATATCCCCTGCATCGGCAGGCAGACTCTCAACCACTGTGCCACCAGGGAAGCCCCTTTGTCTGGTTTTGATATCAGGGTGATGGTGGCCTTGAATAATGAGCTTGGGAGTGTTCTTCCATCTGCTATATTTTAGAAGAGTTTGAGAAGGATGGTTGTTAGCTCTTCTCTAAATGTTTGATAGAATTTGCCTGTGTAGCTATCTGGTCCTGGGCTTTTGTTTGTTGGAAGATTTTTAGTCACAGTCTCAATTTCAGTGCTTGTGATTGATCTGTTTATATTTTCTGTTTCGTCCTGGTATAATCTCATAATGCTGGGCTTTTCTAAGAATGTGTCCATTTCTTCCAAGTTGTCCATTTTATTGGCATATAGTTGCTTGTAATAATCTCTCATTATCCTTTGTATTTCTGCAGTGTTGTTACTTTTATTTTTCATTTCTAATTCTATTGATTTGAGTCTTCTCCCATTTTTCTTGATGAATCTGACTAATGGTTTATCAATTTTGTTTATCTTCTCAGAGAACCAGCTTTTAGTTCTATTGATCTTTACTATTGTTTCCTTCATTTCTTTTGAATATATTTCTGATCTGATTTTTATGATTTCTTTCCTTCTGCTAACTTTGGGTTTTTTTTGTTCCTCTTTCTCTAATTGCTTTAGGTGTAAGGTTAGGTTGTTTATTTGAGATGTTTCTTGAGGAAGGATTGTATTGCTATTACCTTCCCTCTTAGAACTGCTTTTGCTGCATCGCACAGGTTTTGGGTCATCGTCTTTTCATTGTCATTTGTTCCTAGGTATTTTTTGACTTCTTTGATTTCTTCAATGATCTCTTGGTTATTAAGTAGAACTAAAGCGCAAACAAACAATGATGAACAACACAGTAAATGAAATTTAAATTCTCTAGAAGGAATCAGTAGCAGAATAACTGAGGCAGAAGAATGGAAAAGTGACTTGGAAAATAAAATAGTGGAAATAACTACTGCAGAGCAGAATAAAGAAAAAAGAATGAAAAGAATTGAGGACAGTCTTGGAGACTTCTGGGACAACATTAAATGCAACAACATTCAAATTATAGGGGTCCCAAAAGAAGAAGAGAAAAAGAAAGGTACTGAGAAAATATATGAAGAGATTATAGTTGAAAACTTCCTTAATATAGGAAAGGAAATAGTCAATCAAGTCCAGGAAGCGCAGAGAGTCCATATAAGATAAATCCAAGGAGAAACATGCCAAGACACATATTAATCAAACTATCAAAAATTAAATACAAAGAAAAAATATTAAAAGCAGCAAAGGACAAACAACAAATAACATACAAGGGAATCCCCGTACGGTTAACAGCTGATCTTTCAGCAGAAACTCTACAAGCCAGAAGCGAGTGGCAGGACATATTTAAAGTGATGGAAGGGAAGAACCTGCAACCAAGATTACTCTACCCAGCAAGAATCTCATTCAGATTTGTCGGAGAAATTAAAACCTTTACAGACAAGCAAAAGCTAGGAGAATTCAGCACCACCAAACCAGCTTTACAAGAAATGCTAAAGAACTTCTCTAGGCAGGAAACTCAAGAGAAGGAAAAGACCTACATTAACAAACCCATAACAATTAAGAAAATGGTAATAGGAACATACATATAGGTAATTACCTTAAATATAAATAGATTAAATGCTCCAACCATAAGACATAGACTGGCTGAATGGATACAAAAACAAAACCTGTATATATGCTGTCTAGAAGATAGCCACTTCAGACCTAGGGACACATACAGACTGAAAGTGAGGGGTTGGGAAAGATATTCCATGCAAATGGAAATCAAAAGAAAGCTGGAGTAGCAATACTCATATCAGACAAAATGGACTTTAAAATAAAGAGTGTTACAAGGGACAAAGAAGGAGACTACATAATGATCAAGGGCTCAATCCAAGAAGAAGATATGACAATTTTAAATATTTATGCACCCAACATAGGAGCACCTCAATACATAAGGTAAATGCTAACTGCCATAAAAGGGGAAATCGACAGTAACACATTCATAGTAGGGGGCTTTAACACCCCACTTTCATCAATGGACAGATCATCCAAAGTGAAAATCAATAAGGAAACACAAGCTTTAAATGACACATTAAACAATATGGACTTAATTGATATTTATAGGACATTCCATCGAAAAACAACAGAATACACTTTCCTCTCAAGTGCTCATGGAACATTTTCTAAGATAGATCATATCTTGGGTCACAAATCAAGCCTTGGTAAATTTAAGAAAATAGAAGTCATATCAAATATCTTTTCCAACCATAATGCTATGAGACTAGATATCAATTACAGGAAAAAATCTGTAAAAAATACAAATACCTGGAGGCTAAACAATACACTACTTAATAACCAAGAGCCCACATCTATTGACTGATCCACACAGGAGTACAAGGATTCATCCTGTTTGTCTCAGGTATGAACAAATCTGAAGGGCCCTCTCAGGTTCAGAACTCTCTGTGGGATCAAATGAGGTCTTTAATGCAATTTCTCCTTTGCCTCTTTGCCTCTTCTGCTTCCCTTATTCCATTCCAGTTGTTGTTTCTGAGTGCCCCCCCCCCCCCCATTAAACTTCATGGACACAAATCTCCCTTGAGACTGTTTCCCAAGAACTAGACCTGTGACATTTGGTACCAGAAGTGGTCTAAGGACTCACACTGCAAAATGGGTTTTTGGAGCTGAGTTACCTCTGGTTGCCTACCCAATAGCAATGCAACTGTTAGAAGTTTTAAAGGTGTTAAGTGGAGATGGTATACTAGGAAAAGTGAATGTGCCTTGGAGGTAAAATGTATCAGACTTCAGAACTGTGAGGAAAAGTTATTATAGGGACTGTAGAATTAGTTTTTTTGTTGCTAGGGGCAATAGATGCTTTAGTAAAATAAAATAAAAGGCTGAGCGTTGTAATTCAGCAATTAAAGGCTAAGTGTGAAAGCCTCCTGGACAACTTAAAAAGGGAATCTCACTTCCTCCACCTACATGACAGAAAAGTAGAGTACTCAGTCAGACTTCATCATAAGGGTAGCTCCAGAGTTAGTTGAATTGTCAGAGTTAGTTGAATTATCAGGCCTATAAGTCATGCATACCAAGAAGGAATTGGACATTGACACATGGTATAGGTTAATGTGCTAAAAAATCTTGAACAACCACTTTCCTTTAATCTGAGCTTGAGCATGTAGTGCATTCCTCACTGCTAACCTCTACCTCTGCATTTCTTTAAAGAAGACAGTGATGTGGTAGGTCTTTTACATAAGCAGAGTTTATAAATATAGGAGCACTTTTTTGGGATATATTATTTAACAAAATGCAAAGGACTCCATGACATGGTACTAACATACTGTTAGGATGACTCTTGGAAACAGAGAAAACAATGGTCCTCATTATGTGAAGTAAAAATGCCAGCATTAGAAGAGGTCAAAAGCCTCAGAAATGGGCATGAAGTCAAAAGAATTTTGTGTAGCACACGACAGCCCACCAGATACCATTCTTCCCACAAAAGGCACTAAACAACCAAGTAGACAAAATGACTCACCTAGTTGATATCAGCCAGCTTCTGTCATCAGCCACGTCAGTGTTGGCACAATAGACACATGAATGCATTAGCCATGGTGGCAGGAATAGTTACTATTCTTGAACCTGATGGGCTTCTACTCATTGGTTACTGGTCTAGTTACTGCTGTTGGTGTATATCCATTTGTCATCAACAGACTGACATTAAACCCTTGATATGGTACCATGTCTTTAAGCTATCAACCAGATATGTCTAGAGGTTTGATTACATTAGACCCCTGCATCCCTGGAAAAGGTAGAGATGCATCTTAATTGAAATATGCCCATATTCTTTTTGTGGGTTTCCCTGTCCTGCCTATATAGCCTCAGCCACCTCTACTATTTGAGGCTTCTAAAGTGGTTGATCCACCAATCCAAGACCCACCATAACATTTCATCAACTCAAGTATTCTACTTTATAGGAAAGGACTTGGAATAGTAGTCACATGACTATGGTATTGTTCCACTGGTCCTATCAAATACCAAACTACTAAGATGCTGCTGGCCTGATAGAGCACTGGAATGACTTATAGAAGTTTCAACTAAAGCAAAAGCCTTGAGATGATACACGGAAGGGATGGAGTGTCATTCTCTAAAATGGAGTATAAACTTTAAATCAGTGGCCATTATATGGTGTTATATCCTTAATATGAAATCAAGAGACTGGCAACTAAGAGGTGGAAATAAGAGTGATATCATTTAACATTACTGCAACTCAGTCATTTGTGGGAATTTGTGCTTCTCATTCTCACAACTTTAGACCCTGCTGGTATGAATGTGCTTGTTAGAGAGGAAATGATTTCACCAGGGAAACTTCATCTTCACTCTATCACTTTAAACTCCTTATGTCAACAGACCAGCCGACAAAGAAAGGAGTTGTCATTTTACAAGGGTAATTTATCTTGATCATCAGAAGGAGGTAGAGTTGCTGTTACATTCTTGGGGTATGTAATTTGGACCCAGGAAATCCACTGGGCCTAAAGTTCAATGGTAAATAGACAAATGAAGTAGCTATAACCTGAGAAGTACGTGGTATCTGTTATGAATTAAATGTTTGTGTCCCCCCAAAATTCATATGCTGAAATACTAACCAGAAAGCGACCCCTCACCATACACCAGATTTCTTGATATTGGCACCTGTGGCCTCATAGGGAGTTTGTTACTGTGAGCTGACAGAGGAAAGAAGATGTGGGACTAGTTAGCAGATGATTCTGTATCATGTGCAGGCACCAGTAGAATGTGGACAGCTGTGACACTATAGCCCCCTTTTGGGCATTCTTGAGGGACAGTGGTGAAGAGAAACCTCCCTGTAGGCAGAAGTTCGAGCATGCGTCACCTCTGGTTGTTCACTTTGCTTGGAAGGAGAAATGGCCAGTCACGAGATTATGTACTAACACATGAGCTGTGGCCAGTGGTTTATTTAGGTGGTTAGAGACTTAGATGATTATGACTGGAAAATAAGTGACAGGGAAATTTGGTAAGGAGGTATGTGTATAGACCTGAATAGGCAAAAATAAAGTCTAAATATCTGTATCCCATGTGAATGTTCACCAAAGAGTGACCTTAGCAGAGGAGAATTTTAGAAATCAAGTGGATGAGGTGACCCTGTCTGTGAATATTAGTCAGCCTGTTTCTGCAGCCTAATAAGCTTATGAACGAAATGACCAAGGTGACAGAGATGGAGGTTATGCCTGGGTTCAGCATGGACTTCCACTCACCAAGGCCCCTGCTGAGTGTCCAACTTGCCAGCAGCAGAGACCAACAATGAATCCTAATATGGCACCATTCCTCAGGATGATCAGCCAGCTATTTGGTGGCAAGTTACTTACATTGGATAGCTTTCATCATGGAAGGGGCCGCATTTTGTTCTTACTGGACTAGACCCTCTAAAGTGGATTTTCCTTCTCTGCATACAATGTGTCTGCCAAAATTATCATCCACAAACTTACAAAGTGCTTTATCCACTGGTGTGTCATTCTACACAGCATTGCTTCTGGTCAAGGAATTCATTTCACAGTAAAATAATTGTGCCTGTGAGCCTATGCTTGTGAAATTCACTAATCTTACCATGTTCCCCACCATCCTGAGGCAGCTGTTTTGATAGAAGGGTATAAGGCCTTTTGAAGATTGAGTTACAGCACTAGCGATGTGGCTCTACCTTGCAGGCCTGGGAAAGGTTCTCCAGAGGGCTGTATGTGCTCTGAATCCATGTTCAATATATGGTGCTGTTTCGCCCATAGCCAGGGTTCAGAGACCTAGGAATACAGGCAGGGAAATGGGAGCGGCACTACTCACTATTACCCCTAGTGATTCACTGCAGAATGTTTGCTTCCTGTTCCCTGGCCTTATGCTTTGATGGCGTAGAGATCTTAGTTCTGGAGGGGGGAATACTTTCCACCAGCAGACACAGCAATGATTCCATTGAACTGGAAGTTAAGACTATCACTGGCTACTTTGGACACCTCATACCTCTGAATAAACAGGCATAGAAAGAGTTACTGTGCTGGCTAGGGTGGTTGATCCTGAGCACCAAGAGGAAACTTGTATACCTCATGTATTCATGGGAGAAACCCAGGAAATTTTTCTGAAATGGCCCAAGCTGCCACCTTAAGTACCATCTTCAGCTAAGACAAAAAAAATGTTGGAGGTGGTGGAACAGTTATGCAATTTCGTAAATTAATTGTCGTAAATTAATTGTCCATATATGTGTGAGTTTATTTCTGGGCTCTCAATTCTGTCCCATTCACCTGTGCATCTGTTTTTCTGCCCATAACATGCTGTTTTGATTACTATGGCTTTGAAATCTAGTTTGAAATCAGGAAGTGTGATACCTCCAGCTTTTTCTCAGGATTTTTCTGGCTGTACACAGTCTTTTGTGGTTCCATATACATTTTAGAATTTTTTGTTCTGTTTCTGTGAAAAATATCCTTGGGATTTTGATAGGGATGGCAATTGAATCTGTAGATTGCTTTAGGTAATATGAACATTTTAACAATGTTAATTCTTTTAATCCATGAGCATGGAATATCTTTCCCATTTATTTGTGTCTTCAGTTTCTTCCAACAATATCTTATAGTTTTCACTGTATACGTCTTTCATCTTCTGGGTTAAATTTATTCCAAGGTATTTTATTCTTTTTGTTCCAGTTGTAAGTAGAATTGTTTCCTTAATTTCTCTTTGTGCTAGCTCATTGTTGGTATATAGACAACTAACACATTTTTGTATGTTGATTTTGTACCATGCAATTTTTACTGCATTTGTTTATTATTTCTAATAGCTTGTAGGGTTTTGAGTCTTTAGGTTTTCTATGTATATAATGATGTCATCCACTAATAGTGACAGTTTTACTTCTTCCTTTCCAATTTGGATGCCTTTTATTTCTTTTTCTTGACTAACTGTCCTGGCTAGGACTTCCAATACTATGTTGAATACAAGTGGCAAGAGTGGTTTTTTTGGTCTTGTTCCTGATTTTAGAGGGATAGCTTTTAGTATTTCACCATAGAGTATAGTGTTAGCTGTGGGTTTGTCACATACATCCTTCATTATGTTGGAATATGTTCCTCTATACCTACTTTATTGAGAGTTTTTATCAGAAATGTGTATTGAATCTTGGCAGAGTCTTTTTCTGCATGTATTGAGATTGTCATATGGTTTTTATCCTTCAGTTTGTTAATGTGGTATATCATGTTGATTGATTTGTGTTTGCCAAAACACCTTTCATCCCTGGAGTAAGTCTTACGTGATCATGATGTATGATTCTTTTAATGTATTGTTGTATTCAGTTTGCTCATATTTTGTTGAGGATTGTTGCATCTGTGTTCATCAGGGATATTATCCTGTAATTTTCTTTTTTTGTGTTGTCTTTGTCTGGTTTTGTTATTAGGGTGATGTTGGGCTCATAAAATGAGTTAGGAAGCATTCCCTCCACTTCCAGTTTTTTGGAAGACTTTGAGAAGGATAGGTATTAAATTGTCTTTGAATGTCTGTTAGAATTCACCTGTAAAGCCAAGCCTTCTGGTCCTGGACTTTTGTTTTCAGGGAGTTTTTTGATTACTGTTTGACTCTCTGTACTAGTGACTGTTTTTTTTTGGATTTTCTGTTTCTTCATGGTTCAGTCTTAGAAGGTTGTATGATTCTAAGAATTTGTCCATTTCTTCTAGGTTGTCCAATTTGTTGGCATATAGCTGTTCATAATATTCTCTTATAATCCTTTATATTTCAGTGGTATTCATTTTTATTTCTCCTCTTTTGTTTCTAATTTTACTTATCAGGGTCTTCTCTTTCTTTGCTTAGTAAAGTTGAGGTAAAGGTTTGTCAAATTTGCTTATCTTTTCAAAGAACCAGCTCTTAGTTTCACTGATTTTTTTTTCCTATTGTCTTTTTAGCCTTTATTTCATTTGTTCTTCTCTGATCTTTATTATTTCTTTTCTTCTACTGACTTCGGGCTTCATTTGTTCTTATTTTTCTAGTTCACTTAGGTGTTAGGTTACATTGTTAATTTGAGATTTTTCCTGTTTCCTGAGATAGCCCTGTATTGCTATAAACTCCCCTCTTGGTACTGCTTCTGATTCATTCCATAGATTTTGGTACATCATGTTTTCATTTTCATTTGTCTTCAGGTAATTTGTGATTTCTCCTTTGATTTCTTCATTAACGTGTTAATTGTTCAGCAGCACGTTTGGTCTCCACACATTTGTGATTTTCCCACCTTTCTTCTTGTAATCAATTTCTAGGTTCTTAACATTGTGATTGGAAAAGATGCTTGATATGATTTCAGTTTCTTAAATATATTGAAACTTGTTTTGTGTCCCAACATATGATCTATCCTTGAGAAAGTTTCACATGTACTTGAGAAGAATGTGTATTCTGCTGCTAATAATTATTTTATATATTTTCTTGCTCCCATCTTAGGTGCATATATATTAATAACTGTTATGTCTTGATGAATTTTCCCCTTTATCATTATGTATTGTCCATTTTTGTCTTTTGTTACCTTTTTTGCCTTGAAGTCTATTTTGTCTGATATGAGTATGGTTATACCCACTTTCTTTTGGCTGAATTTGCTTGAAGTATTATCTTCCATCCCTTCACTGTTAATTAACCCTGTGTTTGTCTTTAGAACTGAGGTGAGTGTTCTGGAAGCAGCATATTGTTGGGTCTTTTTTTTTTTTTCAATCCACCCAGCCACTCTGTTTCTTTTTATTGGTGAATTTAATCCATTTACATTTAGAATGATTATTGACAGATGAAGGCTTAGTACTGCCATTTTATCTTTTGTTTTCTGGTTGCTCTATATCTCTATTGCTTCTTTTTCCTTGTGCTTCTGTCTGCATTTTGGTTTGGTGGTTTTCTATGACGTTTTCCTCAATTTCCTCTTTTTTTATGTTTCATGTGTCTGCTCTAGATGTCTATTTGTGGTTAATATGGAGTTTATATAAAAGATCTCATGGACAAAATAGTCTTTTTTCTGCTGCTACTATCTTATCTTCATTTACCTGTAGGCAGACCATCCTTTTCCCCTTTCGTGTTTTTGCTGTCTCATATTATCCCTTTTCATGTTGTGAGTTTGTTACCAAATTGAAGTACCTATAGTTATTTTTTACCCCCCCCTTTAACCTTTATGGTGTAATAATGTGTTTAAAAACCTATTCTGATAAAGAATTGCAATTTTCTGATTCTTTCTGTTTATCACCTTACTCAGAGTTTTGTGTACTTTGGCTTTTTTGTTTGTTTGTTTCTGGTAGAAGAGCTCCTTTCAACATTCCTTATAAGGCAGTTCTAGCATTGATAGACCCCGCACCAGATTTGGTTTGTATTGTAAAGTCTTTATTCCTCCTTCATATCTAAATGATAACTTTGCTGGATAGAGTATTCTTTGGTGACAGTTTTTATCTTTAAATATTTTGAGAATGCCATTCCACTTCTTCCTGGCCTGTAGAGTTTCTGTTGAGAAATCTAATGGGGGTTCCTTTGTAAGTTATCAATCTACCAACCATTTTTCCTGGCTGCCTTTAAAATTCTTTATCAGTTACTTTTGACAATTTTAATATAATGTGTTTTGGAGAAGTTCTTTTTGTATTGAAGTAATTAGGGGTTCTCTTAACATCATGGAATTGTATATTGAGTTCCTTCCCCAGTTTGGGAAGTTCTCAGCTATTATTTCTTTCAATAAACTCTGCTCCTTCTCCTTCTCTTCTCTTTCTAGGATACCCATTAGCCTAATGTTGCCCTTTCTAAAGGAGTGGGATTACTCTTGTGGAATTTCCTCATTTTGAAAATATTTCTCTTTTCTCTTCTTCTTGTAACATTTCTAGATTTCTGTCTTCAAGCTTGCTAATTCTCTCTTCTATATGGTCTGTTCTATTTCTAATGCTTTCTAATGCATTCTTTATCTTATTTATTGAGTTCTTTGCTTCAGAATTTCTGTTTGGTTCTTTTTTAGAGTTTCAAAATCTTTGGTAAAGTGTTCCTTCTGTTAGTTAAATGAGCTCAGTAATAAAATTGACAACCTTTCTGAGTTTTCTTATAGCTTGTTTAGTTTCTTCATGAAAGCTATTTTGAATTCCCAATCAGATCACAATATTCTGTGACTTTAAGTTTGGTTTCTGGAGAATTATCATTTTCTTTTTGTGGTATAGTGTTACTGTGGTTCTTCATGGAGCTTGATAAGTTGCTCCTCTTTTAGTGCATTTGAAGTAGCAAACACCTTTCTGAATGAGTCTAAGGTTTCAACAGAAGTTAGAGGCCTTTCTTTTGTTTTCCAGAAGGTGGCACTATAACACAAGTTTTAGGTTTCTATTACCTAAGCTGCCTCTGGTTATGTTTGAGAGTATACACTTTCTGCCCTCCATCATATCTGTCAGATGTGTGGCCCTGTGCCCTCATTATCACTTATTGTGCCTCTAGGGTCCTTGCTTCTGCCAGTGTTACTGGCATTGCCACCTGGTGCACAGGGATGATGGGTTCTTCCCTTATGTCTGGGATCCCCTGAGTTGCAGGCTATACTGCTGCAGGGGGCGGGGGGCAATGGTGGGGTGGGGAGCTGGTAAAGAATAGGCACCGCTGCCATATCTGGTGTTGTAAGGTTCATGCGCTCCAATGCTGTGGGCAGGGTCTGGAGACATGGGGTCTTCACCAGCTGAAGGGATGGGGTCCCAGACTCAACTGCCACTGCTGCCCAGTTACCTGTGGCCTCAGGTGCTGCTATGACCATGAGGCTGGATATTTGTGTGCTGCCTCCCCTTCTATTACTGGCTTCTCAGTGGCTACTGGCTCAGCTACTGCAGTTGGGGGGCCAAGAACACTGACTACCTTCTCTCTTCCCCCCAGTTCCACCCCCTCTAGGTGTTCTAGTCCACCCACCATTAGATGTACAGATGTGTGGAATTCTCTGGCATCCTGGTGTTTTGGGCAGAGGTACCTTTGATGTGCTGTGGAGGTTTTACTGGTTATAGATTGAAGGGGAGAGACAAATGTAGCTTTTCATTCCACCATGTTACTGACCTCATCCTAGTTTTTCTTTGGTTATCTGTGCTTTTGGTGCCATATTCAAGAAATCATTGCCATATCAAATGTCATGAAGATTTTGACATGTTTTCTTCTAAGAGTATTAAAATTGTCAAATTCTTAAAAAAAATCACAAAAAACAATCTAATTTCATAGATAATCTGAATAGTTTTATATTTATTAAAAAGTTGAATTCATACTCAAAAATCTCCAACAGGAAAAAAAGTTCTAAATAGCTTTGCTGGTGGATTATACTAATAATTTCATGGAGAAATGAACCTTCACACAATATTCCAGGAAAATAGAAGACAGGAAACACTTTCACCTCATTTTATGAGGCCTGTGTCACTGTGAAACCAAAACTGAACAGATGTATTTCAGGAATGATATTGCACATGATAATAGATGCAAAAATTCTCAACAAAATATTAACAAATTGAATACAGCACTATGAACAAAAAAAAGCATACACTGTAAATTAGTTGGGGTTTCCCTGGGAATGCACACTTGATTCAGCATTCAAAAAACAACTGATGTGATTCATCATATACACATACTAGGGAAAAAAAAAAACCATGTAATTAGCTCAACAGACACTGAAAAGCATTTGGGAAAATTATATTCTCAGCAAAGTAGGAGTACAAGGGAACTTCCTCAGTATGATAAAGAGCATATATAAAATCCCAACAATTAATATCGTAATTGATGATAGACTGAATGCTTTTCCCTAGAGGTTAGAAGTTAAGGATATTTGTCTCACTATTCAACATTGTCCTAAATATCTTAGCCAGGGCAAAATGCAAGCAAACAAACAAACAAACAATAAATAAAAAGACATATAGACTGGAAAGCAATAAGCAAAACAGTCTCTATTCATAGATGCAATATTATGTTCATGGAATATACCAAAGAATCTACAAAAAAAGCAAGCAGAACAAATGTATTTATCAAGATCATAAGATATGAAGTATATACAAGTATATTTTTATTTACCTGCAATAAGAATTTCTAACTGACATTTTAAAAAGTATCTTTTACAGTAGCAATCAGAAATATAGAATAGTTGGGTACAGATCTAACAAAATAAATGTAAGATGTGTAGGATGGAAAGTATAAAAAATTTACTAAATCAATAAAATAAGGCCTTAATAAATTGATAGATACACCTTACTTGTATATTGGAAGTCTCAACATTGTAAAGATGTCATTTCTCCGAAGTTGAGCTATACACATGGTGTAGCAACAATCACAATTCTAGCAGAAACTTTTTTATATTTAAGAAATTGACAAGCTGATTCTAAAATTCTAGTATAAAAAATCATGGGCTGGAATGACCAATATCATTTTGGAAAGTACTGTATTTGGAGGACTCACAATACCTCATTTCAGTATCTTTTAAAAAGCTACAGTAATCAAGACAGTGTGGTATTGTAAAAGTTTAAATAAAAAAGAATAGAAAATCTAGAAATTGATCTTCACTTACATAATCAGTTGATTTTTGACCGTGGTAGAACAGTAATTCAATGATGAAATAATCTTTTTAACAAATGGTGCTGGGAAAAATTGATATCAATATTAAAAAATATTCAACCTTAACTCATACCTTGGAACATATACAAATATTTATTAATTCAAAGTGGATTATATAGCCAGATATAAAACCTAAAAGTGTAATAATACTAGGAGCAAACATAAGAGGACTTTTTCATGACCATGACTTATTCAAATATTTCTTAGATAATACAAAACATGATTCATAAAAAATATAAATTGGAGTTTAACAAAATTTAAAATGTTTGCACTTTTAAAGACACTAAGGTAATGTAAAGACAAGACACATACTGGAAAAAAAGATTATAAAACATATCTAATGAAAGGATTGTATCCAGAATACATAAGAACTTTCAAAATATCACAAGATATCACAATTTTTAAAAAAGGTACAATATTTGAAAGCCTCTTCACCAGAAGATTTACAGATGGTAATCAAGCACTTGAAAACTTGTTCAACATCACTTGTAGTGAAATAAGTCCCCATTAAAGTAAAAATGAAATATCACTACATATAGGCATACCTTGTTTTATTGTGCTTCACTTTATTGTATTTCACAGATATTGTGTTTTCTTACAAACTGAAGGTTTGTGGCAACCCTATGTCAAACAAGTATATCAGCACCATTTTTCAAACAGTATTTTCTCACTTTGTGCCTTTGTCACATTTTGGTAATTCTTGCAATATTTCAAAGTTTTTTTATTAATATTATATTTGTTATGGTGATCTGTGATCAGTGATCTTTGAGGTTATTACTATGACTCTCTGAAGGCTCAAATGGTGGTTAGCATTTTTTAGCATTACAGTATTTTTAAGTTAAGGTATGTACAGATTTTTTTAGACATAATGCTATTGCACACTTAATAGACTACAGTATAGTGTAAACATAACTTTTATATGCACCGAGAAACCAAAAAATTCCTGTGACTTGCTTTATTGTGGTTGTCTGGAACTGAATCCACAATATCTCTGAGGCATGTGCGTACTTCTTAGAATGGCTAAAATAAAATAAAACAAAAATTCTGACAATAAGAAGTGTTGACAGCATGTAGAAAAATTAGAAAACGCTCATATTCTGCTTTTGGGAATGCAAGATGGGTTAGCCTTTTTAGAAAACAGCCCCTGGAATTGAATGCAAATTTTCATAACTTCCTTAATAATTGCCAAAATTAAAAAAAAATTCTTTGCTGAATGGATACACACACAAAATGGAATTCTACTCAGTAAAAAGTGGAATGAACTACTGATATCCACAACAACAAGGATAAATCTCCAAAGCATCATGCTAAGTGAAAGATACCAGACTCAGAAGTGGTTAGTGGATTAAAAAGAATGTCCTTTTTTAGGCCCTTTATATAGGTTTTTATTGCACGTTTTTAATGCAGGTTTTGTTGCAGCTGTTACAAATTACCATATACTTAGTGGCTTAAAACAGCACAAATTTTTCTCATAGCTCTGGTTGTTGAAAGTCCAGAATGGTTCTCAGTGGGCTAAAATTAGTATTGGCAGGGCTACCTTTCTTTCTGGAGGCTCTGTGAGTGAACCCATTTCCTTGCCTTTCCCAGCTTCTAGAGGCCACACACATGCTCTGTGACCCTCTTTCATTCTTAATCTCTTTCTCTGACCATAGCTGGAAAGGTTCTCCACTTTTAAAGACCCATGTGATTAGATGAGCCCAGCAGAATAGTCTGGGATAATTTTACATTGACAGTTAACCTCAATCACACCTGAAAAGTTCCTTTTGCCATATAAGGTAACATTTCACAGGTTCTAAGAATTAGGACATGGGCATTTTGGGGGGTGAGGATATCATTCTGCTGGAGCATAGTTCTTCCTAATTCATAAAGAGACGGGTAAGCAAATAATAGACCAGTTCACAGTTGAAACTTTATATACAGGAATTTCATCTCTCCAAGAAAAATTGACCATAGCATTTTTCTAAACTTGCTTCTGCAACATTTCTTCTCAGATTGTGTTTCTTAGAGGTAAAAATTTCCAAAATACCTAATCCTTAAAATTCAAAGAAATTGAATAATTATTTCAGCTGATTTGAATTCACAAGGAATAAAGATTTGTCTCTCTCTCTTTTTTTTTTTTTTTGGCTGTGTTGTGTCTTCGTTTCTGCATGTGGGCTTTCTCTACTTGCAGTGAGAGGTGGCTGCTCTTCGTTGTGGTGCACGGGCTTCTCATTGCAGTGGCTTCTATTGTTGCAGAGCATGGGCTGTGAGCACGCAGGCTTTAGTAGTTGCAGCACGTGGGCTCAGTAGTTGTGGCTCACAGGCTTAGTTGCTCTGCAGCATGTAGAATCTTCTGAGACCAGGGATCGAACCCATGTCCCCCGCATTAGCAGGCGGATTCTTAACCACTGCAAATCCACAGGGAAGTCCCTGAGATTTGTTTCTAAGTTACTGATTTGTACAACATGCAACTTGGTTTAGCAAGACCCAGTAAATACAATAAGAGAGAAGTTACCTCTGGTTCACAGGAGAGATTTTTTTTTTAACCTATTTTTGAGGTCTTTCTGAATCAAATATACTGAACATATTTGGAGGCTATCAGTGTGGTTTACAATATGCTTGATTTATAATTATGAATGATTGGCAGACTTCTAACTGGAGATATGACATCTTTGAATAAAATTGAGTTTAGAAAAATTTCCATAAAGCACTAAATATGGGCTTATTGAAAAACAATTAATGTGTTTAATCATTTTCCTTGAATTAGCTATAATTTAAATTATTATAACAACTATGTTTAAAGTTTTTTGAATGCTGGTTTATAGGGAAAAAGTGATGAACTCACCTGTATACCATTTATGCTGAGGCAAACTCTTTCACCATGTTCATTCACCACGGTTATATGGGATGTGATAGGGTATTGCTCTTACTGAAGTTTGACGAATTACTGTAATATTAGCAGTGTATATAAGGAGTGTATTATCATGGCACTTCTTATTCCCAGTACCCTGATAAAAATGTCACACTTGCTTTGTTACTTCCTATTTTTTATAGTTGTTTTGAGAACATAAATGATGATGATATGAGACTGCAATTATTTAATATGCTATTAAATAAGGTGGAAGCAGCATCTGCTCATCATCCTCGAATATTATTGAGTTTAATAAGTGGTAGAACTTCTTTTCATAAAATATTGATAGCTTTGCAAATGATTCTGGCTATAAAACTAAATGCAATTATGTGCAAATCCAAAAACAGCAGTGAATTTTAAAACTTGAAAAAACTAGTCCAGTTATTATCCAAGTTTCCTTTTCTGAAAATGTCTTTGCTCAGATGCCAAAGAAAATAATTATTTTAAATGGGAAAAAGATAAAGCAGTCTATAAAAGAACTGGGAAGAAGGCTAACTAGATTGTCTGATTTATCAAACAAACTGATCACTAGGAGTGGTAGGGGTACATGCAACTTTAGGAGAGATACAAATTATGTGCAAATATTGCTTCAGGGTATTTGAATGAAGCAGAAACTGAGGGTATGCTAATGCAAACAGATGTAGAAATCTGAAAAATGAAGGATTCAATCAATGATTTTAAAATTAAACATTTCTCCTGTCCAATTCACAAATACTTATATAGTATAAAACACACACATTAAGAATCAGAGCTAGAGGGATATATTGACAATAAAAGACAACCAAAAGAAAGATGTAGACTTTTGAATTTGTATTTTCTGGGTTTATATTCAATACTTAGGAAATACTGTGTGTAATGGCATGGTGGGGGAGGGATCATTTCACTATGATGACTTCTTGTTTCCCAGAGCATTATTTTGTAGTTTTTAAAGAAGTAAGATGATCTTTCCAGGTAAATTCAGTGATTATATGCTGGTGAAGAAATGTTTTCCCGAGGAAGGTGATACAAGTCTCATTTGACAGGATAGCATAATGTGTCAAAAGTCATGGGGCTCTTTAAGGTATTAATTAGTTTACTGTTTCTATAAATATATTAGTATAATAATATATATATTATATAAATATATTAGTATACTGTTTCTATATATTCTTTTTTTAAATAAATTTATTATTTATTTATTTATTTTTGGCTGCGTTGGGTCTTCGTTGCTGCACGGGGCTTTTCTTTAGTTGCAGCGAGTGGGGGCTGCTCTTGGTTGCGGTGCACGGGCTTCTCATTGCGGTGGCTTCTCTTGTTGCAGAGCACGGGCTCTAGGCACGTGGGCTTCAGTAGTTGTGGCACGCCGGCTCAGTAGTTGTGGCTCGCAGGCTCTAGAGCGCAGGCTCAGTAGTTGTGGCGCACAGGCTTAGTTGCTCCGCAGCATGTGAGCTCTTCACGGACCAGGGCTCAAACTTGTGTGCCCTGTATTGACAGGCAGATTCTTAACCACTGCGCCACCAGGGAAGTCCCTATAAATATATTCTTGTTGGCAGGTGTTCTATGAGCCATATATAGTTATGTTGACTGCCCCAATGCAATTGCAAAACCACCTACAAAAAGTATAATTATTTATTTTATTGACAAAAAAAGATGATCTTAACTGTTTGCATTTTAAATTGACCTGCCAAAAATATAGTTTGACATTTTAATTATTTGAAATTTATTTAATCAAATCAGTTATTTTAAACAATACATTAAATTTACTACTGTAATAAATATAAAAAGATGTTTCTTATTTAAAGTTGGTATAATTTCTCAATAATATATTCTATAAGGCATAAACTTGAAGTGGACATTAGATCATGTTTTCAGAATTTTTATTTGCACAAATATGAATACAGCTTTTAAATATATGACATTAAGATCATTAACATGGTTTGCAGGTTATACTATTTTCATAATATTTAGAGTCTTTAAATATATGTTACATTGCATTTGCATTACACTTGCATTTATATTAATCAAATTATCATTATTCTTTTTCCTGCCAAAATACATAGAAAGATGGAAAGACAGTAGGAAGAACTTAAAATAGTCGTGTCAGTCCATTTCAGTGAGTTGATGCCTGTAATAATGAGAGAATACTCAAGCTTGAAATAGTCAGCACAGGAGGCTTGATTGACTTGATTAAAGGTTTCCAAAATATTGATTAAGAAGAGAAATGCGTTGATCAGATTCTCAAGCAAATGGGAAGTGGTAACATCTTTGACTTTCTTGAGGAAGAAATTAAATATTAATTGAAAGCCAATGAAAAACAATTTAATTGAAAGGTTGATAAAATATGTCAACTGATTTGAATTAAAAAGTTACCCAAATCCAAAATGTGTTTGTTCCACTGTTAATAAATCAACGTCCTATTCATATATAAGCTTACCAATTTAAACAACTGGCCACTGAGGTGTTGCCTGGTGCTCTGGGGTATGATATCACAAAAAGAACTTGTGTTTATTTGCTGCTGCTGTCAAGATGGAACAGAAGCATAATTTAAATCCCTGACACCATGAATAATTTGTTAGCCCAGTGAAGATGAAATAGGCTTATTGTGAAAGAGGATGACTGACATTTTAAGCAGGCAATATTATCTAACTTGATTGGTTTTCAGTTATATGAATATGAAAAAAAGAATAGTTCATACTGCCATGAACCCAAATCTCCAAATTATCAACATTTTCACAGTCTTATTTCATCTAGTCCTCTGAACAAAAATATATTTTGTTTTGTATATATATTTTTTGTTTTGGTTAGAGATTTTTGAAGCAAAACAAAACGTCCTGTTGGTTTAACATTTGAAAATCAACCAATGTAATTCATCACATTAACAGAATAGAGAAAAGTCTTATGATCATCTCAATGGATGCAGATCAAAGTATTTGCAAAATTTAATGTCCTATTGTCTTGACTAAGAACCAGACAAAGGAAGTAACCATGGACCTCAAACAACAAAAAAAACAAATGTAATAACATAAGAAAAGGAATCAGTGAAGTAGAGAAAAGAAAGGAAGCAAGCTAAGATAAACTAACTTTTGGAAAAACTAACCAGAAAAATACCAAGAGAGAAATAATGCAATGAACAAAATATAGAAAAGAGAAGAAATTAAAGCATTAAAATTATTTTTAAAAATAACTATGCAAATATATTTAAAAACTTAAATAATTCTGATAAAGGGGAAAAATATAATATTACAATATTGGTCCAAGATGAAATATAAATCATTAATAGAAAAAAATAAAATAATTGTAATGGCAATATTTTAAACTATTCACAAGTGTCCCAAGTCCAGGAAGTCTTGCAGTCAAATTCTGTCAAACATTTAAGAATAGATTACTCTATTCCACACTTTCTGGAAATAAAAGTAGAGAGAAAACTGCTGAAGAAATTATATGAAATAAGTATAATCTTGATAACAAAACACAGAAGTATAATACAATAAAATTAAATTATAATTTCACTTAATGCCATATAATTTTAAATATGGACTTAAGTGCAAAAATCCTAAATAAAATATGTTGAGTTTAACTGCATGTCAAAAATGACAGCATATCACATGAAACAGTATTTGTCACAGACATGCAAAGATAGTATCACATGAGAAAATCTCATGTCAATTCAACACAGTTTTGGTCCTAATGAAACGCAATGCCAGAATATCTACAAACTCGAACTCCAACACTCATTTAAAGCAAAAGCCCTAAAAACTGCTTTAGAGGAAGCTACAGAACATCTTTTTCAACACAGGATAAGTAAAGATTTATTAATTAGGACATAAACATGGTATTAATAAAAAGAAAAAAAAGTATTGGATTATTTTAGGAGTAAGACCAAACATCACAAGACTTTAACAAAAGAGTGAAAATGCAAGCCACAAAGCAAGAGAAATTAATTACATGCAAAAAACAACTATGTAAAAAAAGAAATCCTAAAAATCAATAAGGAAAAAGTAGACAATAGAACAGAAAATGGTCAAAAGATCTAAAAGGATAGGATATCCTTAAAGAGGATATCTATATGTATGAAAGATGTGTGAAAATGAATTCAGTTGTTTAGGAAATGCAAATTAAAACCACAATCTGAAATTATTGCTCTATTAGCAGAAGAGCTAAAATGAAAAAGACACAAAACTACTAGAACTATAAAATAACCAATTTGACAAATACAAGACTAACATGAAAAAGCATCATCAATTGTTAGCAGTAAAAATTTTAGAAAATATAAATATTATATTCTCAGTAGAAACAGAGCTATATAGAAATTACATAACAAATAATACATACAACCATTATTAAAAAGCAATGTAAACTCTATTAAAATAGTTAATAGAAGACCTTGATAGGGAGATATGGTTTTAATATCAATAGATTCTAATTTAAAAATTCAACGAGAGTTGACAAATGATTCTAAAATACAGGTGAACATATGTAGTCTATGGATATCTAAGGCAGTATTATAAAAGAATAATGAAGAATAAGACATATTACTAAGCCATATTAAGTAAGATATTATCAGCATACCTGGGGCTTGTAACAATAGTTATATACATATGTTAATTATACATGTGATTCTTAATATGTAGTTTCTAGAGGAGCAGCAGCAGCAGCATCTCCTGGGAACTTGTTTTTTATGCAAGGACTTGAGTCTCACCCCAGACCTGGGAAATCAGAAACTCTGGTGTTGCACTCCAGCAATCTGCGTTTAACAAGCTGTGGTGTCTTTGTAATATGTAAACTTGACTGGGTTGAAGTAATTTCCCAGAATACTCTTTTCTGTATGTTTGTGGTTAGGGAGAACCCAACCAAGGTTGTCGTATGAGATTTAGAGGGTGGAATTGAAGCAGCGGCCATTTTGTAGCTCACACATCCTGTAGCTGACCTGCTGACTGACTTCACTGGCCTGAAGCAGTAACTGAGCTTGCACTGCTCTCCCTTCCTTGGATCATCCTTCCTTTTCTCCAACTTCTCAGCAAGGTAGGTGGGTATTTTTAGTACCCACTCCATCATGGTGAAAGGCGACAAGAACTGATCATGGGTTCCAACCCTTCCTTGTGATCTCCAGTTTGTGCCTGGGGTATCCCATTTGTTCTTATTCTCTCCTACTTTGTGTACAACTTTATTTCTGATTGCCTGTTCTGTAGACTTTAAATTTCAACATCAGACAGATAAAATAGTCTTACAAACTGTTTAGCCAGCTTCCACAATTACATAAAGTCAAGTTCCTGTGACAAATCCCTGCTCATCTATTGAACCCTAGCTAATACAGAAGCACTCATAATGGTGCTTCTGATACTGCTAAAGTTTGAGAACCACTACCACAGAGGTATTACAAAGCATTAGAGAGATTAGTAAAATGTGTTTGAGGGAATTGGGTCATGTTTAGGGTAAAAAACACTAAATTTTCATACAACAATCAATAAACTTCAGTGGATTAAAGGCTTATATATGAAAAATAAAACTATAACACCAATGTGGATAATATAAGAGCATTCTTCATGGCACTGGACTGATAAAGCATTTTTTAAAGAATCCAAAAGCACAAATTATAAAGGAATAAATGAAGGATTTGAGAAATATACAAAAAGAAGGAAACAAAATTCATTGCTTAAAGCAACCAATAATTATTGTCTCACAGTTATGTAAATTGGAACTTGGGTTTGGCTCAATTGGCTTCTCTGCTCTGGGTTTCACAAGCCAAAATCAAGTTGTTGGCAGGGTGGGATTTTATTGGGAGGCTATGGTAAGAATCTGCCTCCAACTCATTAAGATTGTTGGCTGAGGTCAGTTACTTGTGAATGTGGAACTGAAGTTCCTCTTTCCTTGCTAGCTGGCAACCAGGGGGCTACTTTCAGCTTCAAGAGACCACATGTATTCCTTGACTCCTGATCCCTTTCTTCTATCTTCAGAGCCAGCAAAAACAGGTGAAGTCTTTCTTGTGTTTTAAATCTGTCTGATTTCCCATCTTCCTCATCTTTCCTCTGCTTCCTACCTTTCAGTCTCAAACTTTTGCCTTCCTCTTCTGCTCTTAAGGGTACATGAGATTACACTGGCCCTGCAAATCCTTATCCAGTATAACTTCTCTGCTTTAAGGTCAACTATTTGCAACCTTAATTTCATCTGCAAAGTCACTTCACAGCAGTACCTAGGTTAGTGCTTGACTGAATAACATGGGAAACTTGGAAGGGGGAGCATCTTTATAATTCTGCCAACCAACACACCTTATGTCTGTAATATTAGCAGAAATTAAGGGTGGCGATAATGAATTATAACATGAGCCTTCAAAATGTTTCTGTTGGGAGTGTAAATTATTGCATCTATTTTAAAGAGCATTTAAATATCATGTGTTTTTCTTGTATGCATACATAAATAACATGTGCATGTGTGTGTATTGAAAGAAAATTTGGAAGACATACATTAAATATATAATAATGTGTATTTATAGTTGATGAGAGAGGGATAAAATAAAATAAAGGGTAGAACTTGTTATGCTGATAGAAGTTTGCCCTGTCCTGAGAATTATGGTCAAAATGATTCTGTGCACCTGAAGGAAACAGTCGCATAAAAAACAAACAAACAAAAACATAAAACAAAACAAAAAAACATAAACCCTTCTGGGAACACAAAATAACTAGGAGAAAAATGTGGTGGGACGATAATCTTCTTTTCTTTTTTTTTAATTTACCTATATCTCTTGTCCTTCCGTCTTATCTTTCCTCAATTCAAGCATACATTTAGGGCTTCCCTGGTGGCACAGTGGTTAAGAATCCACTTGCCAATGCAGGGGACACGGGTTTGAGCCCTGGTCCGCATGTCAATGCAGGGGACATGGGTTAGAGCCCTGGTCCGCCTCTCAATGCAGGGGACACGGGTTTGAGCCCTGGTCCGGGAAGATCCCACATGCCACGGAGCAACTAAGCCCATGCGCCGCAGCTACTGAGCCTGCATTCTAGAGCCCCCAAGATACAATTACTGAACCCACGCTCCTAGAGCCTGTGCTCTGCAACAAGAGAAGCCACTGTGATGAGAAGACCTTGTGCTGCAACGAAGAATAGCCCCCGCTTGCTGCAACTAGAGAAAGCCTGTGCGCAGCAACGAAGACCCAGTGCAGCCAAAAATAAATAAAATTATTTAAAAACAAAAAAGATACATTTAATGCCGTGCTCATAGACACAGGGAAACATGAAATAGGTGGAAATCAGAAATATGTAGCACATTCTATATTTTGTCTTTTAAATTCCAAAGCACTTTTTTGTGGTGAGGGGAGTAGATGAAGATGGGGGCAGGTACCAGAGGAGATCAAAGTTGGGCATCTGTGGGCATAGATTAAATTCCTTGAAAAAATAGACAAGGAGAAATATTTTCCATTATCTTCAAGGTTTTTCCCCCTCATGGGCTTGCAAGAAAGAGGAAAAAAATAATTAGGGCAGGGAGTTCACAAAGTACTTTATAGTAGTTATCAAATGAGAGGTAATATGAATCCAGGTACATATTGCAACCAGTCATGTGAGAACTTACACAGCCCTACAATTGAGATAGAAAAATCAGAGACGTCAGAGCCCTGTGGACATGGACTAAGACTATCGTAGAAACAATGCAAATGTATTGTTATTAAGGAATAGTTGGGGCACCAAATCTTCCATGGCCCAAATGCCATGCCATTGCATAAGATTACAAAACTATGTCACAGTTCAAGGGAGTGGAGAACCTCATAGAGGATAACGGTGGTTACATTTGCCACTGTTATGCTGAAATGAGGTCCAGAAGTCAAGTTAAAGTTGCCATTAATAGAAAATAAAGTTACATAATCACACATATAGATATTTGAATTGGTATTCATACTTATCACATGTTTCAAGAATGATGTTGTAACCAAAAGTTTCAAACTTGATATTCATTGAATTTTACAATGTGGTCATTGGTGATGTTAGTAAGAGATAAAATGCATTGTAAAGTAAGAAGGAGATGAGAAAATGGAAATTCATGATAACTGTCTCTAAACAAGATTGTGTCTGAAGCATGGCAGAGAAATTAGACAATGGCTGGAGAATAATTGTGGATTGAAAAGCTGTCAGATTTCATCTACAACTGATTTATGTCAGTGTTAAATCCTAAGTCTCTTTCAAATCTATTTACCTTTCTCCATTGCTTCCACATTAACACAAGCCTAATCCAATCTACAATATTCTGTCCACTGGAGTATGAGCAATATCTTCCTGACTTAGTCTAAAAGTTCCTTAAAAAAATAAAACAAGAAGATAAGAACAGGAGATTCACACTGACTGCAATTCACCACATAGGATGAGAGTAATAGTGTGGAGGAATGAGGTGTGAGATGAAAATAGTGCAGAAAGAGTTCTACTCTTCCAAATATATTACTCTCACTCCTCACTAATAGAAATGTATTATATTTTATCATATAAATTTGAAGAGCATGTGCTGCTCTCAAGAACCTTCAGATTTGCAGTGAGTATGAAACAAATGCATAATTCTAGGTAGATTAGCCAGGGAAAAGAAAGGAGGGAATTAAAAGTAAATAGAACCATAAGGGAAAGCAGGAAGCCCAGAAAGTAAGTGAAACATTCAGAAAGTAACCATAGACTAGAAAAGGGTAAAGTAAATACAAGAGAATTTAATAAGGATAAAGTCAGGAGAGGGTTGCATCATAAATTTTGGAGAAACTTGTAAGACATGGAGAAATCTGTACTTTATTTACCTAGAAATTAGGAAACCTCTAAAATTAATTACAGGAAGAAGCCATAAAAGAATTACACATTGGCAAGATCATTCTGGCATTATGCCATATGATTACCCTGACGGATGATCACTGAGTAGTGATTTTTGAAATTGGAGTTTGATTTTTTTCTTTCTCTTTGCTGTATTTTTTATGATATACAAGAAGAGAAAAGAAATAATGATGTATTTATATTTTTAAAAAACTTGTTTTGGAATAGTGTTTTGGAATAATTAATTTTCATTATGGTTCTTTCTTTAAATACACATAAGCAGAGATTTTGGAGGCAAGAATATAGCTGACTTTGCTGCTACCAATTTAAATGTAGAAAAGGAAAAATGGAGTTAAGAATGATTGTGAAATTGCTAACGTAGGAAACCATGAGAGAGATCATTTTGAACTGTGGAAAGTTTTCTCATCAAACAGGATAAATCAGACAGTAACACTGATCAGATTCTCACATATATCAATATGAAATCAGTAGGATAGGAGTAGCACAATATAACTAGATCAGATATTTAACAGAAGTGGCTAAGCATTTGTTAAGTGTAGTTACCTAAGGAAGTTTGTTGTTGTTAAGATACTTGACCAAGATTTTCTGAGCGGAAAAGTAGATATTTGTGGTTAGAAGTGCTTAGGTACTTGAATCATATTCTTAAGTAAACCATTCTTGTCAGTGTTGTCTCTTTGAATGGATAGCCACAGTTTGTGAATAGCCTGCTATTAGAATAAAATATATTTTAAAATTTAGTTAAATAGTGCATTGCTCAAAGATATGTTACAAAAAAAGTGATTTTCAAAGTTTTGTAACCCACTTTTAGCAATTTTTTTTTAATTTAAAAGTTTTATTAGAATTATGAGTTCTTTGTGCTCTCAAATATCAGTAGAAATAAAACAAAGCTAAGTTATTTTAAATTGAATCAATCTGAGTATTGTTTATGTAACTTTGAAAACTCACACTTTTTGGGGCCTATTCAACGTAATTATTACTTTCAATTATTTATGATTTTGGGATTTTTTTCCAACTTAACCTCAAGACTCTTTTTATTCCACTTTTTAAAAAGTATATGTTTTACTGTTTTCTATCTAGAATAGTGGCACAGTTCTTTCTAAAATACATGGAAATTTTATTGAGCGTCCATGATTCTGCAATACTAGAGTTAAATTATTTTCTTCTTTAAAATATTATAATTTTAAGATATAATTTTACTAAAGTTTGTTATCTGTATAACAACCACTGTTTTCCCTTCCTAGTATAATTTTATTATTTATCTCATAATTTGTTGAAGTTTCAGTCCTGTTCTTCTTTCATATTGATGCATTGCTTTGATAAGAGGAAGATACATTACTCTTGAAGATAGAAAACTAAAGAGAAAAATATATATATATACATACACATACCATATAATATCATGTATGTGTGTTTGTGTGTGTATATGTATATAAAAATGCATAAACACAAAAATAAATGTTATGGTTGTTGTCTTGTGTGGCTGTGGCCCCAGCCATATGAGCTGTGTCTTGGGCTGCTTCTCCATTGTGCTTTTTCTTTAAAATTTATTTTTAATTTATTTTTTATACAGCAGGTTCTTCTTAGTTATCTATTTTATACTTATTAGTGTATACATGTCAATCCCAATCTCCCAGTTCATCCCATCCCCCCCACCCCCCACCCCCAGCTTTCCCCCCTTGGTGTCCATATGTTTGTTCTCTACATTGGTGACTCTATTTCTGCCTTGCAAACCAGTTCATCTGTACCATGTTTCTAGATTCCACATATATGTGTTAATATACGATATTTTTTTTTCTCTTTTTGACTTACTTCACTCTGTATGACAGTCTCTAGGTCCATACACGTCTCTACGAATGACCCAATTTCATTCCTTGTTATGGCTGAGTAGTATTCCATTGTATATATGTACCACATCTTCTTTATCCATTCATCTGTCAATGGGCATTTAGGTTGCTTCCATGAGCTGGCTATTGTAAATAGTGCTGCAGTGAACATTGGGGTGCATGTGTCTTTTTGAATTATGGTTTTCTCTGGGTATATGCTCAGTAGTAGGATCCACGGTGCTTTAAGCCAACCCTAAAGGTGGAAGAATACAGAGTAAAAGTTTAGTCCATTATAATCACACAATTACTAGAGAGAAGAAAATTGAGATATTAAGTTATATCAAGAGAATTTGTTGCCTTTTCTCCTTTCTCCTCCAGTTATTTTCAACCATTTTTTTTTTGTAGCTGTATTCTAACCTTTCTTCAATGACTTTTTAAGAAAAGTCTGACTGTACATTTCTAACAGTCACAGGTTAGTAAGCTTCCTTTTATTCTGATAGAACAGATTTGTGGGAGATTCATACGTAATTGGATTTTCGTCACCGTCTCCACTGGTCTTCTTCAGAAATGTGACATCTCTCATCAGGGTGTTACTTTTGCCTCTTTGCCTAATGTGTGGAAGCCCATTTGGTATAGAACAGTAGTTATTTTAAGCTCTTCCTAGTTTGTGAATCATACATATGATCCTCACTATTGCTCCCCATGCATCAAGCAGTGAAGTAAAGGAAGTGGGTGTGTCTACCAGTGACATTATTGAGATTTATATGGCTAAGTAGTTCTCTAGTTAATAAGATGGGCACAGCAGAACTGCCAGCTGAAATCACATTGAAAGAACAGTGTACCCATCCTATTTTCCAACCACTGAAAAGGCCTGGCAATGGCATTAAATCATATGAAAATAATCTGTATCCTACAGGATGAGACCAGAACTCAGGTAGTCTGACTTCGGCTCTGCTTACCGTTGATTCATTGCTTCTTTCATTTTTACTTTGACCTGGGTGAGTAACAGCCTTGACCACAAAACAACAAAAAAACAAAACAAAACAAACAAAAAAAGGTTTTAAGGGACAAAGGCTTTTTAATAAAAATTTGTTTAAATTTATTCACTTTAAATTCACTCATTTGCAACAACTGAAATGTTTATTTCTATGTAATTATAACTGTTATCACCTTATGTTGTATTGTGAAGGAAGGAAGGGTTTCATCTTCTCTTTTTTAGTCAGGATGCACAAACCGTTGTAAGTTCCATTCTGCTCTTATTTTTTCCCTTTACAATGGAGAAAACTACCTCATTCCATAGGAAACTATCAAATACAAAAGAGGGCACAAAATTGGTTCCTGAAGTCCTAACACCAGTATCTCTAGTCATTTTCTTAAAATATTTCAGTGTTATTAGCAGAGATGAAATCTTGAGCCATGATGATCCAACTTAAAAAATTCGGAGACTTCCCTGGTGGCGCAGTGGTTGAGAGTCCGCCTGCCGATGCAGGGGACACGGGTTCATGCCCCGGTCCGGGAGGATCCCACATGCCACGGAGCAGCTGGGCCCGTGAGCCATGGCCCCTGAGCCTGCACGTCCGGAGCCTGTGCTCCGCAATGGGAGAGGCCACAACAGTGAGAGGCCCGCATACTGCAAAAAAAAAAAAAAAAAAAATCGAATAGCAAGTCATAAATATTTTTAAAAATTTAATAAATGATGGATATCTAACAGGCTTCTCAAAATTAACATTTATTACTGAACTCCTGATTTCCACTCAGAATCCTTTTCCACTTAACCTTTTCCTGTCTCTGGAAATAACAACTGCATTTCACAGTTACTTAGTCAAAAAAATCTTGGAGTCATCCTTGACTTCTCTCTTCCTATGACACTAATTATTCAATCACTCACCTTTACCTACAAAATATATCTGGACTCAAACTATTTCATACCACCACCTTGACTGCCATAATGTTCAAAACACCATCTTTTCTGACTAAGGTTACTGGAATAGCTCGATGACTTGTCTTTCAGCTTCCAATTTTGTTCCTTTTGTCCTTCTGGCAGAATTTGTCCATTCTGACACATGATCCACAGGGAAGCTTGATCACTTCTCTTTTCAAATTCCCAAAAGTCTCCTCATCTTGCTGAAAATAAGAGGTAAGGTCCTTAAAATGACTCAAAAGGTCCTATAAGTGCTAGACACACTTAACCCACTATCTCCCTTTCTTTACTTTCTTTGTTCTAGTGAGATTAACATCTTTGCTGTTCTTCAGATTCACCAAGCAGTCACGTCTCTGACTTTGCACTTAATACTCTTTTTTTCTAGAAAGCATGTTCCTTAAATATCTTTACGGCTTTGCCTTTATTTCATCAGGCCTCTGCTTAAATACTGGATTATCAGAATGTCTACACCATCCATCCTGTATAAGTTGTATTACTTCCATTTTCTATCTCCATTACCTAGCTTTGCTTCCTTCATAGCAATGATCACCTCATGTCAAGTTGAATAATCATTTGTGTGATTACTGGTTATTCTTCCCTCCTAGAATATGAGCCCAGTGAAGGTGAAGGCTTCATTTGCATGCTTCACTTTTTGCCCTTCATCTCAGAAAAGTGCTAAGCATGTTGCATAATTAGTATTTTTGAAGATTGAATGAAGTCCAATTGTAGGATACATGCCTTTTGAATCTCTACATAGTAACAGATAATTAACTTGTTCTGCACCAGAGAGAGTTACCAACTGACTTTATACTCTTCTCATGTTTTTATTCTACATTATTTTTTATTAAAGTAGACTTTTCTCTGTAGTTTTCTTTTCTTATAATGTCTTTGTACAGTTTTGGTATTAGGGAAATGCTGACCAGTAGAATTAGTTAGGAAGTATTCCCTATGCTTCCATATTCTGACAGAGATTGTAGAGAACTGGTATAATTTCTCCCTTAAATGTTTAATGGAATTCACTAGTGAACCCTTTTGAGCCTGGTGCTTTCTGTTTCAGAGGTTTTAAATAATTGATTCAATTTTGGTAACAGATATAGGTCAATTCAAATTGTCTATTTCTTCTTGTGTGAATTTTGGCAGATTGTGTCTTTCAAGGAATTGGTCCATTTCACCTATGTTATTAAACTTTGGAGCATAGAATTGTTCATATTATTCTTTTATTATACTTTAATATCCATAAAATCTGTAGTGAGCCTCCTCTCTTATTTCTGATTATAGTAATTTTTGTCCTTTTTTTCTTAGTTAGCTATATTAGAGACTTACTGATTTTATTGATCTTTTAAAACAATCAGCTATATTAGAGACTTACTGATTTTATTGATCTTTTAAAACAATCAGCTATATTAGAGACTTACTGATTTTATTGATCTTTTAAAAGAATCAGCTTTTGGTTTCATTTATTTTCTGTATTAATTTCTTGTTTTCAAATTTTTTGATTTCTGTTTTAATTTTTATTATTTCATTTTCTGCTTGGTTTAGTTTTAATTTAATTTAATTTTTTTAGTTTCCAAAAATAACAGCTTAGATGATTGATTTCAGGTGTTTCTTCTCTCTTAATATATGCATCCAAATGCTATAAATCTTTAAAAATCTAAGCACTGCTTTTATTGCATCCCACAAAGTTTGAAATTTTGTATTTTCATTTTCATTTAGTTAAAAATATTTTTAAATTTCTCTTGATATTTCTTTTTTGACCCTTCTAAATGTGTTATTTAGAAGGGTATTATTTAATCTCCAAGTAGTTGGGATTTTGTAGTTATCTTCCTGTTACTGGTTTCTAGTTTAATTCCATTGTGGACTGAGAACAGATAGCATATGATTTCGGTTCTTTTAAATTTGCTCATGTTTGTTTTATGGTCCAGAATGTGGTCTATCTTGGTGAATGTTCTGTGTGAAATTGAGAAGAATGTGTATTTTGCTATTGTTGCTAGAAGTAGTCTATTGAAGTCAGTTACACACATTTGATTGATGGTGTTGTTTGAGTTCAGCTACGTACTTACTGATATTCTGTTTGCTGGATTTATCCATTTCTGATAGAAGGGCTTTGAAGTCTCCAACTGTGATAGTGAATTCATCTATTTCTCCTTACAGTTTTTTCAGTTTTTGCCTCACATATTTTGACATTCAGTATTTAGGTGCATACATGTTAAGGATTGTTATGTCTTCTTGGAGTATTGATCCCTTTATCATTATGTAAAGCCCCTGTCTCTTTATCCCTAGTAACATTCCTTGTTTTGAAATATGCTCTGTCTGAAATTAATATAGTTACTCTTACATTCTTTTGATTAGTGTTAGGAGGGTGTATCTTTTGCTATCCAATTGCTTTTCATCTATGTGGCTTTTTGTTTAGAGTAGATTTCTTGTAGACAACATATAGTTGGGTGCTATTCTTTTATCCACTCTAACAGTCTTTGTCTTTGAATTGATATAGTTAGACCATTGATGTTTAAAGTGATTATTGGTATAGTTGGATCAATATCTATCATATTTGTTACAGTTTTGCTTTGTTCTTAGTTTCTATTTTGTCTTACTGTTTTTCTGCCTTTTATGGTCCTAATTAAGCATTTTATATGATCTCATTTTCTCTCCTTCCTTAGAATATCAATTATACAACTATATATATATGTGTGTGTGTGTATGTATGTGTATATATATATATATGTATATATATATATATATATATACTTTTCTTAGTAGTTTCCCTAAGGTTTGCAATATACATTTACAATTAATACAAGTCTGCTTTCAAATAACACTGTATTGCTTCACAGGTAGTGCATATAACTTATAATAACAAAACATTCCTAATTCTTCCTCCCTCCCATTTCTTGTGTCATTGCTTTCATTCATTCCACTTATATAAAAGTACACAATTTGAAGGGTGCATCATGAGAGAAAACATATCTATATTTCGTCTTTGTTTCTTTGCTACAGGAGATCATAGGTATTTCCTAAAGAGAGGAAAGGGAGTTGAATATAGAACTAAACTAAGTTGAACACTAACACTATGAAACAGTTTTCCCACAGTGTAAATCCTGTGATATTGAAAGCTACACTGCAAAAAAAAATTTTCTGTGAACTGACTCATGGTGTATATTTTGCAACTGTTGCTTTCTGAAAAGACTGATGGATAAAATTCCTGGTTAGACTTACTGTATGGTTTTCTTTTCAGTCATTTACCCAGCATGGAAGTAATAATGTGTTGTTTCGCGTTATTACTTTTTAGCTATATATATATAAAATGTTATACAGTCAAAGCTAAGTAAATGACTTCAGAATACATTAACAATAGCATTCACTAAGAAAATTGCTCAACACTGGAACAGACTACGTACAGCAAATTTGGGAAGAAACTGAGTTTTGCCTGCAGGACTAATTTAAAACTGTCCGGCCCTGAGTTTGACAGTTTTCCTTTTAAAATTTCTAGTATTTTTGAAACAAGGATCTTTGAAGAGGGCATTAATTCTTTTAAAACTATATCAAGCCTTCAGATATCAGGTGATTTACAGATTGTACACAATGCACACACATGTAAATTTCCTTTTCCAGTGATACTTGTTATACACTGATTAAATAGGTCATCATTATATGATCAGCCAAAGAGACAGTTAATGTTTGGGTTGTCTGGTGATCACAATTCTCAGGTGATTGTTAATGGTGTAGCACTTGTTTCCTGTCTGAAAGAGAGCATAATTTGAAGCAGGGGAGAAGGTAAGGCCCAATTAGGGATTTAATAAGCAAAGTTTCACTAGAATTGTAGTGTTAGAGTGCTTTTAATTGCAATCAAAAGAAACCCTGCACAATTGGCAGAAAAATAAAGAAAGGTATTATCTAAGAGAGATAAAGGTAGGACCTAGCCTCTGATTTTGGTTTCCTCAGCAGTGTCTTCATAAAGAACCCAGGAGCATTATCACTTCTCTGCCTTCATAGCTTAGAAGACTGGTTTCCCTGTGCATAGAAGGCTGCCTACAGAATCAGTACTTCCTTTATCATATCCAATGGAGAGACAGAGTCTGACTTCAATACAATGGAGTATAGAAGTCCAAAGTAAAAATTCAGTTAGGTCTGAATAATAAAGTTTGCTGGCAAAACTTATACCTATGTGTTTACAGATATTGATAGGGAAGAAAATGTCATGTTTGGGTGATCAAACAAGTATATGATGATGACTTCCTCAATAGTCTTGAGAGAAGTAAATGAAGAATTAACCAAAGACTTATGAAAACTTGGAAGAATAGGTTTGTCTAAATACAATACAAATAAGTGCAAAACAGGAAAAGAAAGCCAATTGGAATCTTCAGTAATTTGAAGAAATATTCCAAGGGATAAAACACTTGAAGAATTGAATTTCAGTATATCCTTCCATGGTATTATATCATCCTATGCCTGTATTTGTTGTACACTTTTACCTAAATGTTACTGTGTAGGACTACATAAACAAAACAATGGACTATGTATTTTGTAGCTCATTTGAAGAGGCTTTAAAAGGACAGTTGGGTTGCATTCTGCTTTCTCCTTATCTGTTAGCTATAACAACAAATGCCCTTGAAAGAAGCCTCGGTATTTGGAAGTCTTTCCAGGACAAGTCCTTCCATGCCTCTTCCCTCTCAAATTCTGTGTCTTTCTGCCTTGTATTGCATATTTTACAAAAGACTTAAACTCTTAAGGCTTAACAAAAATTAAATCTAACTTCTTGAAAAGTTGTCGAGACTTCTGATACTAGGGCTGGACTAAGTAAACATATTTATAACCTGTTTCTCTCCAATTCCCAGTGAATGAACAGAACGTCCACTAAAATAATGAATGTGTAACTATGTGTAGAACTAGAAGGAAGAACAAAAAAAGCAATAATTCTAATAAAAATTGTTAGAATAGTGATAAATTAGTATTCTTTATTAGCAAAAAGCTCTAAGCTCAGAGTAAAGAGTGTGTACATGAATGAATATAGCATTGGCTTTCTAAAAAAATGTATTTATTCAACACTACTGTTTTTTTTAATTACGTGCTTTTTGGGAAAAATATATACATACAAATATTTAATTATATATATGTGCAAAAATAAAGGTGGTTTTAATGATTTTTAATAGTCTAATACTTTTTCTAAACCCTGATTAATCATCTTGCTCCCAACCCCAGGATTAGAGCCCTATTTTGTAGATTATAGAGTTATAGAGAACAATTAAGAGAAGCTAATTCAAGAACTGTATTTTGGTGTCCAGTTTATTTCTCTACTCCCTCTCCGCAGATGGTGTTGCCAATTTGTATTGATCTCATTATGCTTACATTACTTCATTCCTAATGGAAGGGCCTGTCTGAGAACAGATGTATACAATAACACAGGAATTCGAGGCCTATATTTATCTACCTAGTTTAGACTTCCATTTACAAATATAATTGGATAGCCAAGTACCACTGAGCATTTGAAGAAAATCAACAGAAAGACAATTTAAGAAGAAAAAATGTAATAGATCTCAGAAAAATGAAATGGAAATCAAGGAAGAGAAGACCATTTAAAAAAATTATATCACTAGAATATGAAAAAACGTGTCATTCAAAATACAGGAAAAGACTGCTAAAAATATGAGTGAGCCACCATGTAACAGAGTTTTAGCAATAAAAAGTATAATTGCTAAAATTAAAAACATAAGTAAAAGACAAAAATGAAAGCAAGGAATTATATGACAAAGATATTTGATTCTTATAATGATGGGGTGAAAGCCTATCTATTATTTCTAAAGGAGAAGAGAAAGTATTTAGAAATCAGTAAAGGGCCAAATGCAAAGAAACTAAAATATGTTTTAATTTAGAACAACTATCAAATTGTGCATAAGAAATGCATTTACTTTGATACTTGGAACATTCTCTTTAACATAGTGGTTTAATGATTTACTTTTTATACTCTTACACATTGTTTATGAGCTAAAAAATTTAATGACATTATTTCTGGTTTTTACAATTAAATTATAGTGAAAGCATAGGTGGTTTGCTTATACATACTGATTATGTATATGCATGTGAATATCTTGGCTGTGAAAATATTCTAATTTAATGGACATCAGATGAAATTTGGGAGCAGAGAAAACTGGGTGAAAGAATGGCAAGAGTGGTAGGTTTGTCCTATTTTGGATAATCAAGGTTTAGGATAATGTGTTTAAAATTGAGAGATAAGAAAATGGAGATTTAATATATATTTTAGAATTATAAAGACAGGATCTGAAGACTGGGTATAATTTGAAAATATTGAAAGGAAGATGAAAAATAAATATGGTATGTAGGATCAATTAAGTAAATTTTCAAACTTCAAATAGGAGAATTAATAGATAAAAATAATAAATCAATAGAAGGAAGTATCCTCTTGAAAACCCCAAACAAGAAAAGGTTAAAATGTTTAATTTGTGGATTAAGACTAAGCGTCAAAGTTCAGGTGGTTAGTTGGTGTGAAATTGGCTACTTTTACATTTCATTTTTTTTTTTACTCTTCTGAAACACTGAATTTTTTTGAAAACTGAATTCTTGTGTTAAATTTATAATAATTTTAAAATTAAAATGATGTGACCCTTGACTTAAGAGCATCATGGAGGGGCATGAGAGAGGGAGTAAGGATAATTTTCCATTCTATATTTCTTGCATTGTTTTAATTAAAAAAGAGGGACATTATCAAGTAATATATTCAGCATTGAAAGTATAACATTCCATATCAGTATATTAAAGATTGCTTTTTTCCCCCTATTTTCCAGTTGCTCCATTTCCACTATCACTTTCAATATCGAAATATTCCTGTGTGCCTTCAATTACTACCATACTTGGCATTTCATTTCCAGGACAAATAACTACCCAGTAGCTCTTTAAGGACCACAGTACACAAGGGAAGGACAATAATGTTGCAGGAGTAAGAGAAACAGGACATGTTCTATGTTTAAATCCTGCTGTGCACAATTCCCTAGGAGGAGGTTAGTAAAAATTTCAGAAAATAGTGCTGCCCTGTTCCTAGCCTCTTTTTTTTTTTTTTCAGTATAAATTCTACAACAACAAAAAAATTTGCCATTTGGGAAAACTGTACATAAATTTTGATCACAAGTCATTATCAGTAAAACTGCCTTCAGTTTTTTTAGTTGTGCCAGGGTCACCCAAGTAAATGGCTTACAGAGAATTGGTTTGCTGCCCCAATTACACTATCGTAGATGCTTCTGAGGTTTGAAACCAAAACTTATTATTTAAATATTTGAAAAAGTAATAATACTTTCAATCTAAAATGATTAATGTAGACACAGAGCAGAGGAAAACCAAAAGCTCAGGAATCAAATTAGGATTACCATTTGATATCAAATATATTCTGTAAAATAAAGCCCAATTTAAGAATAATTTTTGATCCTTTTTTTATAGAGAAATTATTTGAGTGTGACCTATGCAACATAAACAAGGTTTGGGATTATAAATCATGAGAATGTATTAAAATTCAATGTATGTCACTATCATGTAACGTAACTTTACTCTCTTTATTTCTGTATGTCCCTCAGTTTTCGTCTCTGAAAATCAAAAATTAACTGATGCACATGCATGATTTTAGAAAAGAATTCCATAAAATGGCAAAGAATTATTTTCTGTGTTAGTAATTCCCAGGCCCACCCACTCTTAACTCCCCAGAGGAAATCATGGTTAACATTTCTAAGTTTAATTTCTTCTGATGGCTACTTCCATTATAAAGTGAAATAATGCTAATGCCTCTATATCTCTGTTTATGAGTGCATCAGCTATAGAAGTAAGTACTGATAGTCCAGAATGAAAAAGCACAGAACAGGATGCACTTAAATTACCTCCTACTTTTTCTCTCACCTACTCAACTCCTCATTTTATTGTTGCGTATGCGTATTTTAGATCTCTTAAAGTTGTTTTAATTATTATAAATCATTTTTCCTTCTTTTGCCTACCTCCGAATTTTCATTAGTTACATTTTTACATTGTGATTTATAATACTTGCATTAACTTTTATTATTAGAGAATAAATGTAGCACTTCATTTAATTGTATAACATATGCTGTAATTTCCCAGCCCTATGCAAATCCTTTCTCATCTGGAAGTTTAACTGCTGCTGCAGTGGAAATTCCTATCTATGCTGAAGGCTTCCCTCCTCAAGAGTTTGCATCTCTCTACTTCTCTTCCTGAGAAAGCTCAGGAGCTTTCTCCTGAGCCATGGAGGGTGGCTCAGCCCATAGAGAGGGCAGCCCTGAAGTGCTGGGATTTAACATCCCCAGGTACAACCCTTAGCCAATAAAAGGTGGGAGTTGATGGCTAAATTATCCAAGGAATTTATCCTCAAGGAAGCAAGTCTGAAATGTGTTATACACCATTCTTCCCCTCCCCAGGGTCTCCAGAGAGATGAAACTTCCAGGTGGTCAAAGTGGTGACCTTTTCATTAAGGCACCCTTGATTGTCTTTCACTGTCTAACTTTTCCAACTCCCTCGTTTGTTTTCCCTTGGATCATGTTCCACATAAACTACATTCAACCAGAATTTTGTGTCAGGATCTATTTTCCAAGGTACTCAACTAAGAAAGGGTGTTTTATTATACATTTATCTCTAAATTCTAAATATTGAAAACAAAATACATAGAGAGAAATTCAGAAATAGTATAGGACAGAATATTATTTACTGCTTATTATTGTAATTATAGATTAGGAAATGAAAATCCTTTGATTAAAATACATTTGTTTGGAGGATCATTTTTTAACACTTAAGATGTTACAGATTCCTTTAAAATATCTCTCTTGTTTTCCTTCAAGTTTCCTAGGGTCTCTGAATATAATCGTATGTTGCAGTGTCCCTTTAAACATCATATTTAGACATATTGCTCATAGGAGAGACAAACACTTCAATAATACTTTGTGTAGTATTTCTAAGATGCAAAAAATCAGATTTATTAAATACTTTGCCTAAGGTCATATAGAAGATAATAATGAAACCAGGAAGTAGAATACACCAATCTTTGACTGCTTTTCCAGGACTTTCTAATGTTTTCATTTTTGTTTTTAACTTATTTTGAGGTATAAAGTTACAGTAATTTAATTCTGTGGAAGGACTATATGCAATCAGATATGAAGCCTTTAAATTTGTTACTTAAATTCAATTTGGGAACAACTTTTCAGACCAATTCCAAATGAATTTAATTCTTATTCTTTATTAGGAAAACCCCAAGGTATCTTCCTGATGTAAAGGGAAAGAAGAAAAGGAATTCAGATGTAAAACATGAGAAACAGCTATGGGTATGGTTCTGCTCTCACAATATATAGAGCAGCATGGCCACACATTTTATTATACTATTTGCTGCAAAAGCAGAGAAAAATTGTAGGTAGTATGGAAGGGCACTGAACCATTTTGTTATCCACTGACCCATGTGTTGGTGCAGAGGGCTTTAACTTGGACAGACTTTACCAGGTCTGTAAGGAGGTACACAGAGCCCTATTTTACCCACTTTTGTTTCTTTGAGGAAAGATGAAGTGGCCTGACTTTTGTGCTTATACATTTTACAACATCTTCTATACAACAGTAAAATATACTTATAGAAAGAGGTATAGATTTGTAAAAGGGAAAGGTAATATACTTTCTGGCTCCATTATTTGGTAGAGGTAATTAAAAACTAATTTTAATTTCATTCCCTTCACATTTTATGTAAATTGCAAGGCAGCAGTGAGTGTCACTGTACTTTTACCCACATCAGGGCTGGAAGCCCAGTTCACTAACCTGGGATTGCCCTGTTTTTCACAAGACGACAGTTATGTCTTGTAGCTCCCTCTTTTTAATAATAGTAGTCATGGAATTGACAATATATTATTATATGAGTCTTTTTATTATAAATACTTGTGTGCTTTTTTTCATAAACTGAGACAAAGTCTTTGAGGCCAGACATTGGGCTGACCTTGTATCGCTATGAGCCTTAACGTAGTTGCCTTAAATATAGATCATGCTTACATCTGTTGCCTGGAGCACAATTTACCAATTGAGATTATTAGTCAATCATTAGAATTTAAGCCTCTAGCTTTTAGGGTTCATCTTTGTTGACTTTTTTTTCCCATGGTTGGTAATATTCCCTCTGGATTTAAAGACTTCAATGACTTTTTCCCATCAAAATCAGCTGAGAAGCTTTAAAAATATGCTAGTGTTCTGGCCCTAACCCTAGACTGATTAAAGTAGAATTTCTGGAAGTATTTCTTAGATGTATTTTTTTTAGAGCTCCACAGTTCATTGTAATGTAGAGAGTCAGGAATCAGTGATAGACTGTTAGAAAAGGTCTACCATCTCCCATCTCTACCTCCACTACAAAAATCTTTTCATTCTCTGCTTTTATTGTACACTCTTTGCAGCTAAAATTTTTGTCCTCTTTGCTAGACATAGTAGGAATTGCCTTTACTAAGGCCTTAAGTGGGTGCTCACTGCACTAAGTTGTATATATTTATTATTGAATTTTAGACATTTTCCACAATGTACAGGTATAGAGTATCTGGGAGGGTGTTTACTCAAGGTAAAACAACTAGTTACTGTTTTCAGGATTTTATTGTCTGCTTTCTTCCTCTTTGTGTCTTAAGGATCACTTCAATCCTGAGCCTTTCTTTCACTAATGGCGGAAAGTCTTCATATTGCCTTTTTTCATTTCATACCTATGAAGAACTAATGGAAATAATTGATGATCTTCTCTTGCTTTGATTTTAAATACATCATGGATATATTGACAGTTAAATCTAGGACATCCCAACTTTGAACTGAATTATCTCAGGGTTTACTGGAACATAGAAATATGAAGAAAGTAAGGTACAGAGAGAATAAGTGACTTGTCCAAATGCACAAAGATTGTAATTGGCAGAAATAGCATTAAAACTAAGAGTACCTTCTTTATTTTTCTGGCGAAATACTTCAAACATATGTACAATAATGTATAGAAAAATAAAATAGTCATATTCTCACTATGCATTTTTAAAAACCTAGTATTTTTGGCCATATTTGATTCAGTTTTAAAAGAAATTGAATATTACATATGTCATTAAAAGCCTATTAGGAATCTCTCCTATGTTCAATACACATCCCTTGATTCCTTTGTCACTGCTGGTTCCAGATCTCTTAAATGTGGTATTTATTATTTCAAGACACACTACTTCTAAAATAATTTGGATCCTTTGAATTCATAGTGATTTCTACATTCTCTATCATTAATTTTTACCTCTGATTTCATTTATACACTTAAGACTATAGTACTTTAGCAAATTTAACTCCACAGTAAACAGCACTATTTTTGCTTTTTTTTACCATCTTAGCCAAAAAGTTATCTGAAATTCAATGTTTAATTAAATTTACATCATAATTCTTTCAATATAATCTAGATATTAAATTATTGTATTGCATCCTAACAAATCTTTATTCTCTTATTTCAACTATTTCAATGACAGTAAAAGTTATTTGTTATATCAGTAATTTCTTATATCTTTTCTGTCTTCATCTTCCATAATTTTCCATTATCTATCAAATTGAGTTTAAAACCTAATAATTGGCTTTACGATTACCTGATACTACCATTTTATTTTCTTTTTTTCATATCTTACAATGGCTTTGAATGCTCTTTCTGTTACAGGCATGCTAACATTTTGGGCATACTGGTTTATCCCATTCCCCAGGCTTCTGTTGATACTATCCCATCTATCTGAATCACACTCTCAACTTATCTCTGATAGACATACTTCCATCCATTGCTGTGTTGTTTCAAGGAAACAATAACAAATAACTCAATAATTTGTGAACTCAGAGTCTGATTTTATATTTGGGAAGACATTTTCCTAAATTAAGCTTTCAAAGTGTTGCAGTGAGCTAAGTTAGCCAGCTTTCAGTGGCACACCAACTAGAAGTGCTCAGCACCACTAGAAGTGCTCTGAACTCTGCTTTGACTATAATTTGCTTGTACCATATCCCTGAATATAGTTCTTCCTCTCCAAAGAATAGAGAATTTGTATAATCTCACTAAATGTTTGAGCAGATTTTGGTGATCCTTTAGCAGCTAAAATACTAAAAAATATCTCCTTTTAAATCCACTGCCATTACTCTACACATACTAAATGACAAAGTATTGAAGCATCTACTCAGACCTCCAAGTAATTACCTAGCATTCGTGATTCTTGATTTTTCTCGAGTTACCTTCAATGTAAAGGAGAAGATAGTTGAGAGATAAATATCATTTAAGGAAATTGGAATGATAATCATATCCTAAGTTACTCCTGGTTATATATGGTTTATGGACATTCCAAACTAAAACAAAAGAAAAAACAAACAAAAAAACACCTATGTGTGTGTGTTTTTTTAATCCTGAAGCTTTTCTGTTAATGATGGCACTTACTTCATAGAAATCAAAAACAAAGTTATTTTTAAAAATTGAAACTGAATTTATACCAGAAGGAACCTCTAATCCTGTCTTGGTGGTAGGATAATGTGTTGAGGTCAGATAGGGAATAAATACATTAACAATAAAGCTTGTGTGATGAGTCTTATCTGCAGAATGAAGATATATATACTGTGCTGCTGATTCTAAGTTAGAAATATTATCCTAATGCATTAGAGTCTCAGTTGCCAAGGGAAAAAAGTCGTGTATTATTTATTAAGAGATAGGATTACAAGTGTTAAAAATGTTATTAACACCAATGCAGTTGCCAGCATTGGGTTGGGTCACATTATTTTTCTGTTCTCTTTATAAAATTAGTGAGGAGGCGACCTCCAGCACAGGAGGCAAAGTGATATTGTATACACTTCAAAAGGGAGACACTGGAGATGAGGAAGGCCCTGTGTTGTTTGGCCAAGCCACATTCATGTAATTGGATCTGGGGGCTGACAACACTAATGCACCCAATGACAGGAGGTGATGGAGGCCCATCTGTGCTGGGCTGCTGAGTTGATCATATCAAGGAAACTGCTGACCAATTTTCTGAGAGTGACTCAGAGCCAAAATTAGGTAGCTGAAAATTTCCATCCATCTAATCTGAAGACAGGAAGAAATCTGCTGTTGAAGAAAGAAAATAAATGTATTATGTTAAGAAGCTCTCAAATTACATGTAATTTTCAACTGATTGTTTTGTCAAAAACATATTCTCTTTCTAAAGTTTTTGAAATGCACTTATTTATTTACTATTGGATAACTATTTTTTTGTATTCTGATTCCATGATTAGATAGCATAGCAAAAGTATAATGTAGGCCCAAAACCAGACGGGCTAGATTTATATCACTTATGGTAGCACCTGTGTCCTTATGAAATATGTTTAGCTTCTCTGTGCCACAGTGTCTTCATCTTTAAAATGGAGCAAATAGAATTGTTGCATTAAATATTATGCATCTATGTCCTACTAAATGCTCCATAGCATTTCAGGCACATACACAAGATCAAGTCACATAAATGCAAACATTTTTATTAGCTTAGTAATGTTAGGAAAAAATATATCAGACCTGATTTTGCCCAACCTGGCTTTATGTGATCTGTTTGAAGAAAGTGGGTAAAGAAATAGAGGAGTGTACTCATGATTTCCTTAATGCAAATAAATGGGTCCAGTGAGCTCATCAGGAATATTGTCATTGGCTAAGAAACTGTTAATTCCTCATACTCTCTTCTCTGTGTAATTTCTATTTGTCCCCTTAGTGTTACTCCCTTACAATACTCTATGTTATCTATGCTGTCTTTCTCATCTTCACTTGAAACCTATTCTCATAACTTTAAATCATCCTAAGTTAGATATGATCTTTGATGCTTTAAATGTGTCGCAAGATTACTGGCTCTTTAAGAGTGTGTAAAGGGTCGGGCTTCCCTGGTGGCGCAGTGGTTGAGAGTCCGCCTGCCGATGCAGGGGACGGGGGTTCGTGCCCCGGTCCGGGAGGATCCCGCGTGCCGCGGAGCGGCTGGGCCCGTGAGCCATGGCCGCTGGGCCTGTGCGTCCGGAGCCTGTGCTCCGCAACGGGAGAGGCCACGGCGGTGAGAGGCCCGCGTACCACAAAAAAAAAAAAAAAAAAAAAAAAAAAGAGTGTGTAAAGGGTCAAATGCAAAGAAATAATTGAGAGGATGGAGTCAGGTGTCTGTTACAGGATGTCACAATTTCTTCAAGGTATAGGGCCTCCACTGCCTGCCCCATCTGACTTACCACTGGGGACTGTACCCACTAGTTAGGTAGCTTTGTGAAGCAGATTAGAAGCTGTTCCTTTGCTAACTCTTTCAGCAATCTGAGTGGATATTTATAATTATGCTCCCTATCCCTATTCAATCCCCTTTATCATCCTGTCATGTAATAGATACTTTGAGAGCTCTGCTTTATTTATTTCCATATTTTAATACATTTTCACACTCAGTCATTTTCCAGCACAACTTGATAAAGCTTTCTTGGTTCAGAATATATGTTTTCCTACCAATTAATAGGAATGATTCAATAAATGGAAACAGATATTTGTGGATCTTCTTTCATCTGCCCATCATCTTTCTCCTGAAAATTTCTCATTATGAGCTTATGCCAATGTGGGGGCTTCCTCATGGTCAGGCTACCTAGGTGGAAGTTATATCCCATTGGTTATCTTATGTTGCCTAGAGCAGGGGTCCCCAACCCCCTGGCCACGGACCAGTACCGGTCTGCAGCCTGTTAGGAACCAGGCCGCAGAGCAGGAGGTGAGCAGTGAGTGAGAGAGCAAAGCTTCATCTGCCGCTCCCCATTTCTCCCCGTCGATTACATTACCACCTTGAACCATCCCTCCCCATTGCTCTTATTACTGCCTGAACCAACCCTCCCCCTGCCCCCCATCTGCGGAAAACTTGTCTTGCATGAAACTGGTCCCTGGTGCCAAAAAGGTTGGGGAACGGTTGCCTACAGCCCTCTGCCCTGCACTTAACAGACATTAAAATATCTTGGTGTTGCCATACCCCAGAAATCACCTGTGTAAATTAGTGTGGATTTTAGTAACCAGCTAGAAACTACAAAATCAAGAAGAGTGTCTTGCGTCTAGTTACCATTTTAAATAAATGATATATTGAGCAAACAATGCCATAGAGGAAAGGATTTATTGATCAGTTCATCTAATCACTTCATCAAATGAGCAAACTGAGGCTCAGACCTTTAAAAATAAAATTAAGGACTTTTGTTTTACTTACAGCAAGAGACTGCTTTGAAAAGATACATAAATGAGTAGAGGAATGAATGAGTACAAGTTATACTGCACTGTCATTCCTTTAGAAGTTTTGAATTAGATCATCTCCCTTTTTTTATTGTTTTGTCTTAGTCAGTACATTCCTCTTCTCCAGATGAGTTTCATGAGGAATAAATTATCCATGGAACTCATGTGTATATAGTAGCTAAATCTCTATTCAGTTAATTCAGATGACTTCTTCCCAGATATTGAATGTCAAATTAGGTCAGGTGAGTAATAATTTGATCTAATTAGCTTCCCCAGAAGCTGTTAATTCCCTTACCTAGAGCCAAATAGAAGACCGGTGATAGTTTAACTGCCTGTGTGAATGTATATAGTGTCAGTGTGAGGAGCAGCAACGTTCTTTGCCGCTGAAAAATGAAAATATAAAATTTGTTTTTTATTGTGACCAAATAATATTGAAACCTGGGTTTGATTTCTTGGTATAACAACCTGGGTTTGATTTCTTGGTATTAATAACAAAGATATATGGGACAGTTTTTGTATCATGTTTCCCTTTTAAGGGATAGTATATAAAAATGAAATTTAGAATATTTCATAATCAAGGATTAATTTCCCTGGTCGTGCTGGGTTTTTGCAATATAGAAATCAATAGGGCTTATAAGTGATATAAATGAGACCATGATTACTAAGAACACATTCAGGGTAAGGAACTAATCCGTAAGGAACTAATCCCAGTTGCACTTGTCAGAAAAAATAACATTTTGACAAAACCTGCTGTATTACTTTGCAAGCACATATTACCAAATTTCCCCAACTGGATTTAAAAAATTGTAAAGGGTAGAGGATGCAGAACTTTATAAAAAGATGATGAGTGTCTCAATGACTTGAAATCAAAGAAAGGCTTGCCAACCAATCATACATGATTTCATCTACTGCTAGTTCCCTAACTTTTTATTCCAAATTTAAAATTTTGGCCCAGTCTAGGTCAAATATATTCCTGAAGAATCAGCTAGGACAAAAATGCCGAGTTGTGATAATTGGGACATCACTATAAAGGCTATTCTCAAAGGTTGTTTTGATATAGCTAGCTAGCCCCAAGAGAGGTCCTTCTTAGCTTCTCTGATTACATTTAATTGTGGTAGGAAGGGCAACATTTTGAAATGAAATGTAGGCTGGAATAATTAGGAGTCACTGCAAAACTAGTTGTTTCTAACTGTGTTTTCCTTCAGCTCAAATCTGAACCAAATCTGGATGGCCTTTTATTAAACTTTGTTGATGTGGTACTACATTTTTTAAGAATGTGTCAATCTTACCCCTGATAATCTATATGATTGAGCATAAGTTTCTGTATTTGATAACTCTGTTAGTTATTTCTTTGATAATACCAAAGAGCAAGCAGTCCCTGTATCTTAGGAGCTTATAACTATACACATTTCACTCATGGGTTTGAAAGTTTTTTAGGCTTTGGATCAGATCAGTTGCACAATCAGTAACATGGCAAGGAATAGGAAGAAAGAAATTTATAGGCTATCATAATACAAAAACACCCCACAACTAATTGCAAAACAGACTTAGTATATTTACCAGGCAACAGAATTTTTAATGAAATGGTACTCAAAGGTATAAAATGTTCAGGTGAAGGACACAATTAATTATGGGGAATTGTTGAAACTTACGATGATTACTATATCAAAGAATATAAAATTATCCTCTAGTAACGAAGCCAACAAAATCTTGGGTAATTACAGTTTTTCTTACTAGTCTTCATACAAATGTATTTACTCATTTGGGCTTCTATAAGACATCCCTGTTTTGTATTAAGAGAAATTATAAGACTTGTCTACTATAAGAAATGCGTTGTTAGAATTGTTGCAAATTCCTCATTATGAGAGTGTTTGGATAAATATATTTCTGTTATAATACTGTTGATAGTTGTTCTTTCCTTGAATAATTTGTGTGATTTTTATCATTAAACACTAAAATTATTTTGCTGATCTGGTCTTCCTATTCAGATTGCTGCTAACATTTCAGAGACAAATTAACGTCCCACATCTAGAAAATTTATGATTTCACTATATTTTTATTTTAGGCATATTTCTATCTCTTTTCTATTATTGTTCATGTCATTTACCTATTTTCTTTTTGCATTCTTTTTCATTAAACTCTCTTGCTGTGTTTCAAATATTTTTATAGGCTACCCTAAATCTTTTCTAGATTGCAACAGGATATGCATAAACAAATGTAAAACATTGCACACCTTTGGATAGCTTGATTGATCTCCTTGGACCAGCTCTTTCACTTTCACAGTGAGGAAGTTCAGACTACATTGACTTATCTAGCTCATTTGAGGTTTAATACGTTATTAGGGGTAGATTCCAAAGACAATGATTGGGGCTAACACTAAGCTATGGAGATAAGGGGACCATTTAGTTAGCATTTTCGTCAGCACACTGAAAAGTGGTAAGAACATAAAATGAGTCAACCAGCAGTGCCTCCTCAGGATGAAGTTAGATCCTGATTAGGGAAAAGAAAATGCACAATTAGGAAACTTAGAACCAGAAGTAGATTTTGGCAGCTATTATTAGATGTCATAAACTGAACAGTTAAGAGGCAGAGTCACTCAAAATAAGATTTATACTGTTAAACTCAATCCTTCCGTGTCTGAAACTATGACCAGTCACAAGCTGCTCTTTAAAATAGTTCACATCCAACCACCAGTCTGCGTTGTTTGACATGGTGATCAACCCTTGTGTAGGATTCTGAACAATTCAAAACTCTTCCCTAAGAAACCTCATAAGTACCAAGCATTCTGCATCAGTGAGTAGGTTAAATGGCTCCTCCCTGAAGGGAGATTAGGAGGTAAGACCCTTATATTTCTTAACAGTCAGTTCTGCTTTCTGACTATTAGATGTCTTTTTCAATCCATTGCAGAGGCAGTCTGCATAACAGGCATACTTCAGAGATCTCAAACTTAGGAAAGTTGTCAGTTTCCTCAGTTCATGTCAGTTTCTAACAGGAAAAGTTTACAGAGTGCCACTCATCACATAACTGGGTATGGTAATTCACTGCTATGAGCTTTCCTTTTAAATGCCTGAGCATCTGTCACCCAGACATTTTTGGATTCAGGCAAAGGACCTTTTGTTCCCTTATATTTGAATGCACAGTAAAACAGCTTTGGTCAAATGAGTATTGAATGGAGTCTGAAGATTCAGCACTTTCAACACACCTACTAGTTTGTATCATTATTTATTCATTTATTTATTTTTTAGTTTCCACTTTCTACTAATTTTTAAACAAAGTAATAAGTAAAATGTTCTAACAGAGTCAAATAATTACCCTCTATTTGTGTACAAGTAGCAAAGATGTATAAGCTGAACTTCTGACTAATAGGTACCACTGTCTTTCAGAAGCCCACTGTTATATTCATTTTACCAGAGACACCTTAGAGGTGACACTGTAGAGTGTGAAAGTGTGAGCATGCCTTGTGGTTGAGGCCAACCTCCACTAGTGCATGTGAACAGTTGTGTTGCCTTTTGAACTTTCCTTAACCAGAGGAATAGGTTTGGAAGAACCTGGGGTCCCAGATTGTGCTGATAAAGCAAAGCTGTATTATTATATTCTGTTGTTGTGAACTTTATTTAAAGAGACATTATAATATATTCTGTTAACTTTTGGAGGCGTTGTTAGTACCAAGACTTTTAACCATATGAATTAATACATTTACTATTTTGTATTAATAAATGCACAAAGAACTTTGGTTGTGAGCATGATTTTTCCTAATTATTCACATAGCTACTCTGCAATATATTGTAGGTATTGGGAGTACAAATCTGGGAGGCATACTTCTCTGGTTCAGATCTAAATTTTGTCATTTATTAGCTGTGGGATTTTAGGGAAATTTCATAACCTCTCTGTTTCTCAGTTTTCACATTGGTATATGGTATTGTGATAATAATGACTGAGTAGGTGTGGAGATAAAGTTAATGCACATTTTATCAAAAGGAAAATAGTCTAGATATTTAAGAAAATCAGAGTATTGTTTTTTAAGTTTGGGGTTAAAGGACAATATGGGGCTAAGGACAAAATTTGTACAAAATTCAACGGCGAATTTCTTAAAGTATATATCAAAGATTGTCCAGGGGATTCTGGGAAGATGGCGTAGGTATCATCAGGAATCTCTCTCTACTTAGCCAATAATTGCACTGGCAGAGTCTTTCTGATGGAACTATTTTGTAACTCTGGAGTCTGTTGAAGGCTTGCAACTTTCAGGGGAAGGCTTGGACAGTAAATTGTGGTTAATTTCAGTCAACTTCAGCTCTTAGCACAATAACAGCTACTCATTCACCACTCCTAACCCTGTGGCAGGCAGCTGTGCATGTGTTCCTGAAGCAGTTTTCACATAGTTTGTGGGAGTGAGGGTGGAAAAAAGACCCTGTTCCCCAAATATTAGAGATCTCTGCTCTGATTATTTTTTTGTTGTTTCTGATCACAGAGGTGCAGCCAAAGAGGTGGGCAGTCGTTGTTGCACCGCCTCCCATTGTTGCAATCCCTACCCCCCTGCTTGAAGTGACTTTCAGAAGATTTAAAGGGATGAGCCCTTCCTCCCCTTACATTTTGCTTTTAACCTCTTCAATCATACTTTAGAGACCAGGACATTCAAAAATGATTGCATATACAATGAAAATTAGAAAGTGTGCATGCCTGGGGAAAGGCTGAGAAGACCTTAAGTTTATACCTAAGACTGATCCTCAGCACAGAGACAGCCTACAATTAAAACCAAAAATAAAACAAAAACCCCAAAAAACAAACAAAAAAGGCAACAAACCCCCTCCAAAACCCTGGGAAAGAAGGAGAATCTGATTTCCAGAATTACCACATTATTAGATTTAAATGTTCATTGTTCAACAAAAAAATCATAAGGCATCCAAAGCTACAGGAAAGTATGGCCCATTTAAATTTTTTTCTCTTTTAATTTAATTTATTTTATTTTTTAAACGTTTTTATTGGAGTATAATTGCTTTACAATGGTGTGTTAGTTTCTGCTTTATAACTAAATGAATCAGTTATACGTATACATATATCCCCATATCTCTTCCCTCTTGCGTCTCCCTCCCTCATACCCTCCCTATCCCACCCTTCTAGCTGGTCACAAAGCACCGAGCTGATCTCCCTGTGCTATGCGACTGCTTCCCACTAGCTATCTGTTTTACATTTGGTAGTGTATATATGTCCATATATGCACTACCACTTTCTCACTTTGTCCCAGCTTACCCTTCCCCCTCCCCGTGTCCTCAAGTCCATTTTCTAGTAGGTCTGTGTCTTTATTCCTGTCTTGCCCCTAGGTTCTTCATGACTTTTTTTTTTTTTTAAGATTCCATATATGTATGTGTTAGCATCCAGTATTTGTTTTTCTCTTTCTGACTTACTTCACTCTGTATGACAGACTCTAGGTCCATCCACCTCACTACAAATAACTCAATTTCGTTCCTTTTTATGGCTGAGTAATACTCCATTGTATATATGTGCCACATCTTCTTTATCCATTCATCTGTCGATGGACACTTAGGTTGTTTCCATGTTCTGGCTATTGTAAATAGAGCTGCAATGAACATTGTGGTACATGACTCTTTTTGAATTATGGTTTTCTCAGGGCATATGCCAAGTGGCCCATTTAAAGAAAAAAAAGAAAGTCAACAGAATTATCCCTGGAAAAAAACATAATGGCAAATATATTAGAGAAAGATTTTAAAACTAATGTCTTAAAAATACTGAAAGAACTAAGGAGAGATGTGGAGAAAGTCAAGAAGATGATTTATGAACAAAATAGGAATATTAATAGAGGTAGAAAACCTAAAAAGAGACCAAAAACATTTCTAGAGCTAAAAAGTACAATAATAATTAAAAATTTTACTAGAGGGTTTCAAAGACAGGATTTGAGTAGGTAGAAGAAAGAATCAGCAATTTAAAGATAGGATAATGGGAAATTATCCTGTCTAAGGAACAGAAAGACAAAAAGATTGAAGAAATGACCAGAGTCTAAGGGGCCTGTGGGATGCCATCAAATGGATCAACGTATGTGTCATGGGAATCCCAGAGATGTGTGTGTGTAATTAGTTTTTAATTACCTCTACCAAATAATGGAGCCAGAAAGTATATTACCTTTCCCTTTTACAAATCTATACCTCTTTCTATAAGTATATTTTACTGTTGTATAGAAGATGTTGTAAAATGTATAAGCACAAAAGTCCTCAATAAAATACTATCAAAAAGAATTCAGGTTGAGAGTCCGCCTGCCAATACAGGGGACGCGGGTTTGTGTCCCGGTCTGGGAAGATCCCACATGCCACTGAGCGGCTGAGCCCGTGAGCTATGGCCTCTGAGCCTGCGCGTCGGGAGCCTGTGCTGCGCAACGGGAGAGGCCACAACAGTGAGAGGCCCGCGTACCACAAAAATAAATAAATAAAATAAAATAAAATAAAATAAAAAGAATTCAGCATATTATAAGGATTATACACCATGATCAAGTGAGGTTTATTCCTGGAATGCAAGGATGGTTTAACATATGAAAATTGATTAATGTATTATTCCACATCAGCAGAATGAAGGAGTTAAAAAGCACATGATCATCTCAAGATACAAGAAGCATTTGACAAAATTCAACACCTTTCATGATAAAAACACATAAAAACTTAGAAATAGAAAGAAACCAACTCAATATAAAAGTTCCTCCTTAATAACTGAAAATATGTAATCTTTGCATAGTGGAGAAATTTACAAATTTAAAGTCAGTTCATATTTAGAAAACAAAACAACCCTCGATTTATAGATTTATTTTATATGCTGGTCTCATGGGCAGATGAGATGTTATATGATTAGATATTACTGGCTGTAGTTCAGAAATAGCTCCTCTTTCCAAAATATCACTACATCTGGTCTACAATCGTCAACATCATGCAAATAAATATATCCAGCAAATAACTAAGAAATTATTAACCACCATTAAAGGCATAGTATAGTAAAGTACCTAACACAGTATCTGGAGACAATATCATATGTTTTCCCTGTTTCGAGGAGGACTGATTGATTAGAAAAGAACCACAAGATATGTTTGCAGTGGTGGCTAGAAGGTTAGGATAAATGTAAGAGTCTTTCTAAGAATCTATTGTATATTTCTCATTGGCAATTTTGACAAAGACAGCACAGCTTATATTGCTTCCTCTTTACAGTTTCTTTGAAGTTAAGAAGCCCTAGTGGGGCTTCCCTGGTGGCGCAGTGGTTGAGAATCCGCCTGCCTATGCAGGGGACATGGGTTCGTGCCCCGGTCCGGGAAGATCCCACATGCCACGGAGCGGCTGGGCCCGTGAGCCATGGCCGCTGAGCCTGCGCGTCTGGAGCGTGTACTCCGCAACAGGAGAGGCCACAACAGTGAGAGGCCCGTGTACCGCAAAAAAAAAAAAAAAAAGCCCTAGCTAAACCCTTTTACTCACATGTTCTTACTGTTTATATGAGATGCTCATTTCTAATTCATATACAGATTTTGAACAATTGCTCTCAGACGTTCTGAAAAAAGCAACACTGCCCTTCAGTTTCCAGGTCATTTGTTTATAATACAAATTACCAAATTTTGAAAGACTAAAGCAAAAGTTAATGACTGAATCACATAGCATATGCTATTTTCATGTTAAGGAAGAATTGCGAGATCTTCTCTTCCCCTATTTACATGTTCTGACATGTTGTATATGTTAAATGAATCTTATGTGGATAAGAAGTGGATATAATAGAGGTATTTGGGTTACAGAATAGATCATTGTAAATTTTAAATGAGATGATACTTATAAAACTCTAAGAAAAATATATATAATAAACTGTTATTTAATGAATATAAGCTATAAAAACACTATCAGTGATCATAATGATAATGAGATTTGGAGCATGGAGTTAAGTCATACCATTTCTCAAACCTAGATAAAATGCTTAAGATTCAGGGACACAAAGAATATCAGAGGGCTAACTACTTCAGCTCTGGAAGTTTCTGAGGCTTATTTGATTTTTTTCCTTATCAGTTGATTTGCACAGATATCTGTTCTGGAGCAAGATGATAACATTCTACAGAAGCCAAATAAAGAGAATTCTAGGTCAGAACTCCAACAGAGTTTGAGGACAAAGACAATGTGGAATAAACAGGTATATGCCTTTCTTCAGCAATGTAGAAAGTCTGTTTCTTATTGCTTTCTTTTCAGTTATTTTTCTGCTTACAAATCATTTGAAGCTTTTAGCTATTGTAGGGTGCCTATTTGGTCAGTGCATGGAATGTTTATATATGTTTGGTTGGTTGATTTGTTGGAAACAGTTACTTGCTTATTTGCCAACTGTCAAAAATATTTGCAAAAGGGAAAGAAAGTAGAAATGATATTAAATAAAAAATGCATTCTTTAGGAAAGGCAATTCCTGGAGTGCATATTAAATTACTCTTATGCTTTCTAAAAGAAAGTAGTACTGGTAACCTAATTTACTTCAACTCCTTCAACTTTCAACACTAAGGAGAACAGAATTGTTTGCTTTGTCTTTCTGATTTCTTAATCAAGTACTATACTCAAAGAAACATGTAAGGCATAGAAGCAAGGAAATATGACTCAAAAGAAAAGACTGGGGAATTCCCTGGGGGTCCAGTGGTTAGGACTCCGAGATTTCACTGCTGAGGGGGTGGATTCAATCTATGGTTGGGGAACGAAGATCCCACAAGCCAAGTGGCATGGCCAAAAAAAAAACCCCAAAAAACAAAAAAAAGACTGGTTGACTGGTTTTGAAAGATGATGATTCCTAAAACAAAAAAAAGAAAAGACTGGTTGACTGGTTTTGAAAGGTGATGATTCCTAAGTAGGTTTAAAAATGCCCAAGTGAAGTGACAAGGAAATAAGGGTCCTTTCCTTTGGATGCTTTTGCCATTTAGAAAGAAGGTGTACACATATTTACTGTGATGAATCAAGAACCTGCAGAAGTTTACCACTTCTGTTGATCAAATGAGTCAGATCAAATTGAAAGTCATTAAATATTTGAATACATTCATTAGTGTTCCCTGAAATGTATAGATTCAAGCATTAAATATGGTAAATAGCAAATTGCTATTGTCCTTGTTATTTGTTAATGATAGTAATAATGTAGATAAGATAATTTACATTGTCTTTTAATGTCTTTTGACTCTGTTTTATTCAGAGTCCTTGTTTCACTGGTTAATATGCATGCCCACATAGGATAGGGTATGCGACACAGTGTTACACTTCTACACCCTTACAAGTCACATTACATTTCATAGTGGCTAAAAGAAAAAAATAGCAAAAATATTATCAATAATATTTATTTCCTAGCAACGTTTCAGTGTTCTGATTGTGTCAATAAAAACATGCTTTAGTCATTGATTTGTTACTTATGTGCCTGTTTTAATGTTTTTCACTCTATCTCCAATGACCAGATGAGCTTTCTGGCAACATGCCATCCATCAAAAGAAAATTTCTAGATATGAAATTGAGCTATGAATCCAGGCAAGTTCTGTCCAATTGTGTACTTGAGTCTGATTACCAATATGAGTAGTAGAGCCTGTGTAGAAACAGCAGGGCTATTTTTTATGAAATGTCACTCTTTGAACCTTCTTAATTTAACAAAGAGGCAATCTATCACAGTCTCTTGAGAATATATTTATATATGGGATTTAACTTACATAAGTGGCAGGCAATAATGGTAATTGCCTTCTCTTACCCAGATGGGTTGTTTTTTAAATGGCTATGTACTGTTTTAAACCTCACTGTGTAGTCAATACAGCACTCAGGTGGCAGACTCTAACATAAATAATATGTCAAGAATATGGATATAAACACATAAATATAGGCTCAGTATGAACTGCCTACAAACAGCATATTTCAAGGTGAGTTTGTTTGTACATATTTTCTTTGCAGATTTAAGGTTACAGTGCACAACTGAACTAACCAATGTGTTTTAGATCTAAATTCAATAGGGCACCATTAAAGGCTAGCATCACTCATGCATTGGATCAAATTCATAGCTATGACCAGTAGCTCATTCGTTTGTAAGAAAATGTTTTTTATATCCCCTCAGGGTTTAATCCAGGAAATTCAGAGGATTTCCAAAGGTTAATCACAAAGAAATGGACACAATTGGGCATGAAAATAAATCTTATAGTGGAGAGTACATTGAATACATCATGCCTCTCACACCTAAATGCTATAGTGTGCATTCCCTTGACCTAAAAACAAGGACAAGGACATTCTTTTTAAAACCACAGTATTTTTATCAAAATAAAAATTTTGATATTGCTCAAATGTTACCCACAGTTCATACCTAAATTTTGTCAGTTGTCTCAATAATGACCTTTATAGGTTTTGTTCTTTCCCTGATCCAGGATCCAATACAGAATTACTCATTGGATTTAGTTGCTATATATCTTTAGTAATTTTAATTTGGCAGAGTTTCTTTAATAATCTTGCTTGACCTGGATGTTTTTGAGGAGTAGAATGTCTTCCATTTTATGTTTGTTGGATGTTTTCTCAGGATTTGATTAAAATTATGCACCTTATGGAGGAATATCACAGACATGCTATTGTATTATTCTCAGTATTGTTGATGTCAATTAAGATCACTTTCTTAAGGTAGTGTCCCTCAGGATTCTCCACTGTAAATTTTCTATTTTTCCTTTTGTAACTGATAAGTATTTGGGGTGAAATTCTTAAAGATCATGTAAATATCCTTTTTTTCATCAAATTATCATTAATTTTATGATTATTGCTGGAAGATTTTCTAACTTCATCATTTCGTCTATATTTTTAAGTTGCCATTCAAAGGAAAAGAAGGGGTTTCCTTTCTAGTACATATATTTATTTATTCCTTAATTTATTAATACTAGTATGGACTCATATTGTCCTATGTTATTTAGAGCATTATAATCCATTATTATCTTTATTTTGATAATCGAATTTTTCCAAATTACACTTGTGAGAGTCCCTTCATGACAGCAACTATGTCCTTTTGATGTCTCTATCATTTTTCGAGTACTTTTAGGTACAATATGATTAACATATTCCAGGATTATCTTGTACTTTCCCTGCTTCAATATTGGATTTACCCTTACTCTAAGGAGTATTGATTCCTTAAGTGGGAAATGAGATTTTGATAGGAACATCCAAGTGCTAGAAGTGTTAACTGTTTCAGTATCATTGCTTCAGGGTACTCTCATTGGACACAACTAAGAAATGTAAATATTAATAGATATTACTTGTATTTGGAGATTCATTCTCTCTCCCTTCTCCCTTTCCCTCTTGTTCTCTTACCCCTCCTTCCTCCCAATATAATAAAAAACCACAAAGTGAACTCTAGTCTTCTCCCTTTCTGTTTTTTCGACTTAGTTTTCCAAAATTGAGAGACCTGGCTCCCAGATTGTCAATGCATTCATTCAATGAAAAATAATTTTAGAGTTCACATATTTATTTAGGAAGATGCATATCAATAAATGCACAAATCATAAGTATATATCAACAGTTTTCACTAAGTAAACTCACTTCCTGTAATCAACACAAAAAGCATATTACTGTAACTCTAAAAGCCCTCATACTTTTTCCTACTCAGTCTTACTCTCATAAGGTAATCCATATCCTCATCTTAAATAATTCATGTATGCCCTAAAACTATATAACAATGGAATTGTACTGACTGAATTATTTTGTGGCATTATGTTTCTGATGTTTATCCATGATGTTGCATATAGCAAGTTCATTTGTATTCGTAGTGGTATAGCATTACACTGCATGAATATATCACAGTTTACTCAATTTGATGGGTCTTTTTGTTTTTGTTTATAATTGGAGCCACCATGTAAAGGGCTGCTAAAAACACCTTTGCACATGTCTTTGTTGAATAAAGTACACATTTATCTTAGGTAAGTAAGTGGAGTTGCTGAGTCACAGGATGTTTATATGTTTAGCACTAGAAGATAGTGCAAAGCAATTGGTTGTGTGACCCTATTTAAATTGACACCAGAAGTAAATGGGATTTTCATTTGCACTGTATCTTTTCTAACATTTGGTATTGTCTTTGTTTCATTCTAGTCATTCTTTTGGGTGTGCAATTGTATTGCACTGTAATTTTAAATTGCATTTTCTGATGACTAATGATTTTAAACATGTTTTCATAAATTTATTGACCATTTTTATATCATTTTTAATAGTGTGTAAATTCAAATCATTTGCCCATATTATCTATTGCATAGTGAGTAATTTTCTTATCGATTGTAGGAGTTCTTTATGTATTCCAGATAGAAGTTCTTTGTCAAATATGTGCGTTGAAAATATCTTCTGGTAATTTGTGGCTTCACTTTTGACTCTCAGTGGTATAATTCTTAATTCTAATATAGTGCTATTTGCCATTTTATGGCTACCTTTTTTGTCTTGATAAAAAGAACTTTTATTGCTTTGCATTCACATTTCTACAATACAACTAAAATTGATTTTTACCGTGTACTATATGAAGTAAGATGGAATATATTTTGCCATATAAAAATCCAATTGACTCAGTGGTATTTATTGAGATCATCTTTTCCTTTAAGCACTGTCATGTCATAAATCAAGTGGCAGTATATAAATAGGCAATATATATATGCTTCTGGAAACCATTCTGACCTATTTACTATTTATTCTTTTATCATTGCATTTATACTGACCATGTTAATATAGCTTTATAAAAGCCTTGGTACCTGTTAATGCGAGTCCTTCTACTTTGTTCTTCTTCAAGAGTGCTTGGTTATTCATAAAAATTATATTTGGGTGGAAATTTGAGAGTCTATTTGGCTGCTTCAGAACCCCTGCTGGGATTATTATTATTGTGTTTGTATTGTTTTTATAGGTCATTTTGGGTGGAATTGACAGCTTTAGAATATTAAGTGTTCCTTTTCACAAGGATGGTATATCCTTCTACTTATTTGGTTTGTCTTTAATTTCTCCCAATGATATTTAATGACTTTCAGAAAACAAATTTTACCTCTTTGTTAAATTTGTTCTTAGCTATTAGAATGTTTTAAGTTTTTGTAGATAGTATTTTTATTTCATGTTTTTTGGTTTGTTTCTGGTATTTATAAAAACCATTTCCAGAAAAAAAATTACATATTTGTTCTAATAGTTTGTAGAGTCTTCCAAATGTTCCACATATATCATTGTCATTTTTATATAATGACATTTTTATTTCTCCCTCTTCAATTCATTCATATTTACTTATCTTATCACTGTGGATAGGAACTCCAGTCAATGGTGAATAGAAATGGTGATAACATTTTTATCCTAGTCCTGATATAATGGGGGAAAATTATGAATATCTCAACATTAAGTTTGATGCTTACTGTAATTTTATTTATCTTTTTTCCAGAGATTCTTTATTTTAATGTTCTCTTTCTACTTTCCTAAAAATTTACAATATATATTTTGAATTCTACATTAGTTTTCTATTGCTGCATAAAACAAGAGGCTTCAAACAACCACCATTCATTAGCTCACAATCCTGTATGTAAGAAGTCTAGCACAAAGTGTTTGGGTTCTGTTCCCAGGACATCATAAGACTGAAATCAAAGGTTTGGCTGGGCTGAGTTCTAGTCTGGAAGCTTTGGGGAAGAATTTGCTGCCAAGCGCATTCAAGTTTTTGGCATAATTCATTAGATCTAAGTTATAGAACTGAGGTCCCTGTTTCTTTGCCTGCCTACTGTCAGCCACAAGTTGTTCTCAACTCCAGAGGCTGCCTAAAGTTTTTGCTATAAGGCTTCCATATCTTCAAGCCAACAGTGGCTCACTGAATCCTTCCCAAGCTTTGAAATCTCTGATCTCTAGAACTAGATTTAAAGGACCCATGTAATTAAGTAAGGCTCACCTAGATATCTTTTATAAGGTTAATCGATTTGGAACTTAATTAATTTTGCAAATTCTTTTCACAACAATACCTAGATTAACATTTGAATGAATAACTGGGAGAAGTGTGTACAACAGAGGCTGGGAATCTTGAGAGTCATCTTAAAATTCTGCCTACCCCAAATTATATTACGCAGCTTTTTTTCTCCCACATCTATTGAGATGACCATGTGACTCTTTTGGCCTTTATTTAATTAATGTTGTGAATTACACTGATAGATTTTCAAAGATTAAACTAACATTGCATTCCTGGAATAAACGCAAAATAGTTTTCACATACTGTACTTTATTTCTAGATTTAATATGCCAAAATTTTAAGATTTTTACATCAATGTTCATGAAGGAAATTGTCTTATGCTTTTTTATTGTAAAGTTTGTTTTTTGTTCCCAAGTTACTGAATTAAGGAAATGCTGATTTCATCACCTGAAGTTTTTTATTGTTCATTCTTATTTTTTCTATTTTCTGAGAGATTTTCAATGAGATTGACATTATTTCGTACTTAAAGGTTTGGAAGAAATTATCAGTTAAGCCATATGGATTTGAAATTTTCCCTTATTGGGTAACTTTCTTTTTTTTTTTTTTAAAAAAAAAAATATTTATTTATTTATTTATTTATATTTGGCTGTGTTGGGTCTTCGTTTCTGTGCGAGGGCTTTCTCTAGTTGCAGCGAGCGGGGGATACTCTTCATTGCGGTGCGCGGGCCTCTCACTGTCGTGGCCCCTCTTGTTGCAGAGCGCAGGCTCCAGATGCGCAGGCTCAGCAGTTGTGGCTTATGGGCCCAGGTGCTCCGCGGCATGTGGGATCTTCCCAGACCAGGGCTCGAACCCGTGTCCTCTGCATTGGCAGGCAGATTCTCAACCACTGCACCACCAGGGAAGCCCCGGTAACTTTCTTTTAAGTGAGATATAGAACAGTTGCAGTTTTCTTTTACTTTTTGTTTTGGATTTGTATTTGGGAAATTCTACTTTACTTAAATCTTCTAAAATGTTATTGGGCTTCTGGCGCAGTTGTTGAGAGTCTGCCTACCGATGCAGGGGACACGGGTTCGTGCCATGGTCCGGGAAGATCCCACATGCCGCGGAGCCGCTAGGCCCGTGAGCCATGGCCACTGAGCCTGTGCATCCTGAGCCTGTGCTCCGCAAGCCTGCGTACTGCAAATAAATAAATAAAATGTTATCTTACTGATAACTGTTGGCTTTTGTATTAACTGGAGTTCTCCAGATAAACAGAACCAGTAGGCTATCACTCTATCTCTCTATATCTATCTACTTATTTGTAAGGAATGACAAATTGGCTTATGCAGTCATGGGGTCTCATGTGTCTGCAATTTGTAGGGCAAGGTATGGGCTGGGAATTTAGGTAATAGTTGATGTTATAGTTTTGAATCCAATAACTACAGAAAATTCCGGTAAACTGGGAACTCAGGCAGGATTTTTATGTTGCAGTTGAGACAGATTGCTTCTCCTTCAGGATACCTCAGTCTTTGCTCTTAAGACCTTGAACTGATTGGACAAGGCCCACATTCTGGAGAGTAATCTGCTTTAATTAAAGTCCCAAATCAATTGACATTATGATAGAGAGGTTATCTGAGTGAGCCTGACCTAATCATATGAGCCCTTTAAATTTAGGTCTTTAATGATTGTGTGGTTGTGTTTTATTTTATTTTCTTCTCTGATCTTCAGTTTGGACATTTTATGTTAACTTTATACTTCATTAACTTTTTTTTTTTTGCTCTGAGTCTAATATCCTGTTAAATTCATCTGTTTATTTCTTAATTTCAGTTCTTTTAACTCTCTTAAAATTTTCATTTTATTATTTAATGTAGATCTCAGAATCTGGTGCATTTTTAATTCTTTCTTCTCTTTTCTCTATATTTTCCTCTACAGTCTACTATTTCCAATATCTCTATCACTTGTAATTTACTTTTTTTTTCCTTTTCACTATTTTAGAAAAAAATATTTTGCCTTTTTCTGTGCCTGGTAATTTTTCCTTAAATGCCTGTCATTGTGTTTGAGAAATTATAAAGTATATAGATGTTCTCTTCCTACAGAGAGTGTTCACACTTTTTTCTTATAGAAAAGAAAGGAATATGGGTTGATTACATTAATCTAATTAGGGTAAGACTTGATTGTAGGATAGTTTATATTTAGATCTTTGGGGGTGTTTCATGAAGCCCCTCACTCACCTACACACAGGTCTTGAACTCTAATTATTATCTTCAATAGCTATCTTCTCAGAACTACAAGCTGTCATACCTACTCTGACTTTTGTAAACATTTTGACTGACTTTTGGCCTCATACATTTGCAGTTTCACAAGTTAACAAATATCTGGGGAGAGGGGCACATCAGATAGTTTATAGCACTCTTTTCCCTACAGTTTATGGCTCTATTTTTGGAAAACTGAAACTGAAAACTCTTTTTCCCCCCCCAGGATCATTAATATCTCTGCTGGTTTCTCTGCCTCTTAGTAGAGGTCTTTAGTCCTTTTTTTTTTTAACATCTTTAATGGTGTATAATTGCTTTACAATGTTGTGTTAGTTTTTGCTGTATAACAAAGTGAATCAGCTATATTGCAAAGCATGCTCAGAGTCTTTCCTGGCGCTCAGAATTTTAGGCCTTATAAGAGAAAACAGTTGTTGACTATCTCTTATATTAGCATGTTTATATTTATTCATTGATTATTTTCTTCCTCATGTTATTTTGCCTTGATAATTCTCTAATTTCTAGGTTACATTTAGTTGTTTTTAAACATTTTATCTGGCTTTTTAAAGCATTCTCTCTGAAAGCATGGGTCTACTACAAGCTACTCATTTGTATTGAGATGTGGATTCCTGAAGGCCTAATCCTGCATGAAATATACATGAAAATGAATAAATGTATTCATCATATATCTCAATGAGATTTAATAGGTCTTTAAATACTTCATTGCTGTCATGAAAATGGAAATAAAATGTCAGCCATCTAAAATTAATAATATTGTTACTTAAAATGTATTTTTCATCTAAGAATCTTAGTGTACATCCTTAAAATTGGTCCTTGTGTGTGAAGACTATGCAAGATTCCTTTTTTGTTTTAAAGAAAATAAATTACCTGAGAAGGGTTCATGAGAGATTTCATTTTTTTCTAGTGGCAGTGAAAAAAACATGTTTAGAAAAATAATGTCTGAAGCAAAGAATGGTTTAAGTGTCAATGCAGAATAAAGTTTAATTGGGGCTGTTTGCTCACAATTAGTTAAATTTTACCTCAGTTAAATTTTGTCCCTGTAAATAAATTACGTGTTATTCTAATTTTAAAAATTATAATCTTGTCCTCTCTCTCCAATTTAATACCTTCTTACTTTTTATAATGAAATCACAGAAATTTGTTATCCCACTGCCATGATTATAAAATTAAAAGTAAACAATCTTCATTTAAAAAAATAAACAGTAGAGAGAATGGAAATAAATGCCTTACCCTCTTTGCTAAAGTTTTATTTTTCCCCCCTCAATTAAAGGGTAATTCATAGTTTGTACATAGTGGTATTATTTAGTGTCTGACTTTATGTGGATTATTTTATAATGTAGCTGCCTAACTTATTATTAAATCAAGACAGCATACAAATGGATAAAAGATTATTTCACTACTTTTTTCAGTGTGGACTTAATGAGAGGCATATAGTTTTTATTATTCATACATTTTATAATTAGAGTTCTGAAGTTCTGTCCTGATAAAGCTAAAAATAAGGAAGAAATATTTGCTGATTGAAAACAAATAATCTTTTTAAATTTTCTGTGCATTCACAGAGAGTATCCTAATGCCTAGAATATATGAGATAAAGAGTAGTACATCTCTTAGTTAGCCACATAGTGTATAATAAAAAAAGTACAAGAGGTGAGTGAAGGAAGATTTAAAAAAAAAAAAAAAAAGTACGTTGTTCAGGACTGACTGTTTAGGGAGTAATCTTTAATTTGGGCTGTATAGAATGTGTAGGTGTTTACGGTATTCTAGTTAAAGAGTCAATAAAACAAAGACAAGTATATAGGAAAGAACACTTGACATCTAAGTCACATGTGAGTAGTCTGGTTTAATTTAAATGTTAAGTATAAATAAAGGAGTGTTATTAGATAGAACTAGAAAAGATGGAAAGATACAGGGTTATGGAAGGTCCTGACTGCCAGACGAAAGGGATAATACAGGTGTGACAAAGAAACAATAAGAATTAAGCAGATGAGAGAAATAGTTATGAAGACACTTAAAGCAGCTAGATATTTTGTATAAGATAGAAACTTGAAGTGTGAGATTAATTCTACCAGTTAGGAAATTATAGTATACTAAAATTAAGTGCTTATAATCTCATGAGAACTTAAAGCAATGCAATGATGGTAGGAAGGTAATCATGTGATATGAAAATTATCAATTAATAATTAATCTTGAATTAAATTGATAACTAATTGAGTGTAGAAGAACAGAGTGAAGTGGAAAGTTTGCGCTAAGATTTTAGGCTTACCTTCCTGGAAAAACCATATTCAGATATAGTCATAAATGGAAGCGTTAGAAGAATAATCTAGTTTTGACCAGTTGGTGAAGGTAGCAGGTAATATAATGGACTTTTTGCAAAGTCAGCTTTGATGATCCATCATGATATGGAAATGAAAATGATTACTAGACCTCTGCACCTGCAGAAGAGATTCTTGAGGTCTGAGAAACCACACTCTAAGTGGCTGGGTACTACAGGTTTGCGAGTCAAAGATGAGGAAATGTGTGGAAGAGGGAAAGAAAGATGAGATGAGACATCTGTTTCCTTGAGAGAGGTTTGGTAGTATAGGTGAAGAAAAGGAAGACATTAAATGTGAAATGAAAATAATGAAGTTCAAGTAACTTTTTTTTCTAATTAAAAAAAATCAGATTCTTTTTTGACTTAAAGTCACTAGTTGGATAAAGATTAGTTTCAGTTGGCCAGAGGAAAGAGCTTCTTATGCATCTTTGATATGTAATCAAATTATTGATTAGCATTATCGTGTTTGAATGAACTGTGCCCACTTTTAAGCAGCTTATTTATTGTTTACTTTTACCAGTTATATATGTCAATGACTTCTTAAAATCTTCTACTCACATGACTTTCCTTTGAATAATAATATTTACTCTATTGCCTGGAGTCACACAGTAAGAACATGAAATAAGACATGAGGCATAATTGCTATGTTCTTTCTTTTCTTAAACTACTAACAGGGAAATCCCTAGCTGGTCTTAAAGGCCACTAGGACAACATGTATATATTTCTTTTGAAGCATAAAGGTTAAGAAAAAATGTAGTTCCCAGCAAGCAATGGATATAAACAAGATTAGGACCCCATAAGTGAGTTCTAGCAATCATGTTCCTGCTGAAAACCCATAAAGCTAAGTGTCTTTCAAGGCATGCAATATCCTTTCTAAATCTTTTAGAGCACACATATCATTATACAATTTGGCAATCTTTAAACCCCATGGGGATCAGTGTTTTCAGTGTGCTACATTATACTTTGCTGTTATAGAAGCTCTAGGTAATAAATGTTTCAGCATCCAATTTAAAGAATATCCATTATGCAAATATAATAATACTTGCATAAAATTCTTGATGTTACAGTTTAGTATCATGTATCAAGCTGACTAATGACTTCCCCAAATAAGTTTGTTCAAACAAGGGAAAAAATAAAATACTGTTAACTTGCATGTAGCCATTATAATAAAAAGGAATAGGGGCACTTAAATCTCTAGAATATGTCTTTGAAAATTATTTTAATTCTGAATATGATTATCAAGGCATTCTTCTAACTTTCTGATGAGAACATTTTTTTTTTTTTCTGCAAGGTTTCTGGCATCTATTTTTCCCTAAAATATCTGCCTATATATCACATGAATATAAATACAACCATATGTAAGAATGATATTAGTATGTATTTGTATATAGACACACACAGAGACACATGCAGAAATACTTCTTACATCCTACTTTCCTCTGGTTAATTGAAATAATTAACTCCTCCTTTGCTGGACTATTCCAGGATGAATATGTTGAGCTGTATGTTAATTTTGTAATGACATGATATTATTAGTTAATAGATCTAATCTCTAAGTGAAAAGTGAGGGATGAACTAGAAAAACATAATTTTTAGTTTCTAGAATAAGCACCAAAAAAAAAACCTGGTGTATGACATGGGAGCCCCTGTTACTGGATCTGACTTGCCTCTGCAGGGGTCAGTTGGCAGCCCCAGAAGCCAACCCTCTGCTGGCCTTCATGTCTCCCATAGCACATAGATCCTGGAGAGTTCCCAATACTCCCCTAATATTCACAGCTTCACAACCATTATCTGCCTTGGTTCTTTCAGCACAAGTATTACTGTGCCCTCTGTCTCGGTTTTTTTTTTTTATTTTTTATTTTTTGCGTTATGTGGGCCTCTCACTGTTGTGGCCTCTCCCATTGCGGAGCACAGGTTCCGGACGCGCAGGCTCAGCGGCCATGGCTCACGGGCCTAGCCGCTCCGCGGCATGTGGGATCTTCCCGGACCGGGGCACAAACCCATGTCCCCTGCATCGGCAGGCGGGCTCTCAACCACTGTGCCACCAGGGAAGCCCCTGTCTCTGTTTTTGATCAATTGCTCATCATCACAAGAACATACTAGACTCCCAGGCCTTTCCTCACACCTGGAATATAGTGTCTCTCCTCATTGTCTTTTCTGTCCTATCTGTCACTCCCCTAGAACTCCTGAAACTTTCTACTCCATTTGCAGGACCTATTAAAATCCCCTAAATTATTTATCTCTTTTTTTAAGGTTCCCCTGTATCCTTCCTCTAAAGAAAAATTGTCTAATCTAGCTTGCATAAATAATAATTTTTTTACACATACTTTGGATATGCTGGGCCGGAAAATGAGTATTCTGGCATCAAATCACTACCTTCTTTCATGAAGTCATCTAACAATTCTTAAGCACTTCTTGGTATTCCTAGATTCTGTAGGTTCTTAGCTCACTGTCTTTCTCCATTAGTACAGGCATCTTCCTTCTTGGTAATTTCAGTACTGATATAGATGATCCAACTAATGCTGTGCAGTCGGAACCATGGCTTTCCCTCTTCCAGTAACTTTCTTGAACTAATGTCCTCCAACTTACTCCATTTTAGTCCCTCCAGCTTCCTTTTGGTTCCTAGGACACACCAGACATGCTTGCACCATAGGGATTTGGACATACTGTTCTTTCTGCCTGCATACTCTCCTGTGCATATTCACATGGCTTGTTGCCTCATCCTCTACAAGTCTTAGTTTATTTGTCACCTTCTTACTGAGTCTTCTCCTTTCTAATTTAAAACTGAAAACTCACTTGTCCCTGCATTCCTTATATTCCTTCCTTGATTTATGTTTTCTCTATAGCACTTCTCACATCTAATATACTATATATTTTACTTATTTTATCTATTTATATTCTTCGTAGTCTGACCCCCATTTTAAAAATAAATTCCACAAAGGCTGACTATTTTCTGTTCCCTTCACTGTTGTATCTTCAGTTCTAGAAGAGTTACTGGCATATGGCAGGTTTGAAAATAAGAATTAAAATTATCCTTATTTATAAGAAGTAAACACTCCCAGTGTAAGTAAATACAACCAGTGACTTAAAACAGCTTAATTTACTCACTGGCTGATTTATAAATTAATGAATCCATCTTTTAAATATGCACATTTACCTTCTGAGTAATACATTCATCAAAATAAATCTTTGGAAAATTGTTTAAACCATATAATTTAAATGATAAACCTGAATTTGTTACTGTCTTTTCAGTCTAACCATGAAAGTTCATAATCAGAATGGAATAGTTATGTTAGAGCAGGCAGATAGCTAGATATGAGCAGAGAAAGGGGGGCACAGGCCAAGTGGCAGGAAACCATGCATCTTGTGAACAACAGGGTCCTTGGGTAGACAAAGAAAAGCCGGAACCTCTGGACTGACAGGAAGCCATACAACTTGAGGTCACAGGGGTCTTAGAGGCAGACACAGGAAGGTGGGAAAAGGAGGGAATCCCTGGCATTTGAATGTAACCTTTTGCTCATTTTGCCATTGTTACAATAAAATTAGCCTTGCAGATAAGAAGTACCCATCATGCACTGATGCCATGACACTTCCAATCAAGACTAAATAAGGACAAAAATTCCTCCTCCCCTTGGGAAGGTGGAGCTGGGATGAGAATCAGGGAATATGACCCAAAACCCCTCCCTCCTCAATGAATATCCTGCCCCTTCATTTTCACATCTCATATAACCAGCCTGCCAAAGAAACTCAGCGCAGCTACTCAGCTGAGTCTGCCTGCTCTCACCTTGGAGCATACTGTTACTTACTAAATCCTTTCTTTGTTTTCCTGACCTCTGTGTCTTGTCTCTGAATTCTTTCTGCGATGAGTCAAGAGGCTACTCTCCGGTAACAATTATATGATGAGTAAATTATCTAGTGAGTAAATAATACTCAACAGAACCAAATAATACCATCTTCCAAAATGAGAAGGAAATAATAAACAAAAATATATCATTTTTAATGCATCCTTCACTTTCTAATAAATTATAAAAATATCCAAATGGAAACCAACCAAATTATTTGTGCTCAAATAACTCAGTCCCTAAGAAAAGTCTATAGTTTAACATAAAGGAAATCTTTCTATACTTATTTTAGCTAGATGGATATGAGTATTTATAGAAAGCTAAATGGAACTATAAATTTCCTAGTACTTATAGAGTCATTGAGATAAAATTCCTAACTAGGAATGTACCTAACTAATAATATCTCTGCCAGCAAATAATATTCAGATTTTAAAGATCCTCAGTTGTATATCCTTCTACCGTAGACTCATCCAAGGCAAATTTGAGTTGTTTACCATAATCTCTACATCCCTCACTTTTAAGCTTGTTTTCTTCTTGTCCACTGTAGCAATTGATAGTCTCATGCTGGGCCCTTGGTGCCTTAGACCCGAGGATGCAAAATTTGCAAAATATTAGGATCCCAGTTAAATTTAAATTTTAGTTAAATGGCATGTATATTTTTAAGTCTAATTATATCTCAGGCAATATTTAGAACATACTTATTGTACTAAAGGTTATTTACTGTTTCTCTTAAATTAAACTTAACATCCTCTATTCTATTTGGCAATTCTACTTAGGTCTCCTACTTATCCCCAAGTACTCCATATATGTATACTTTTACCTCTAACTCCTCAAACTTATTTATCTGTGCCATATTTTCTTAGAGGCCTATGGGATATTGCCTTATGTGTCATGTAGTCCAGTCCAGTGTAAATCAGAATGTGGGTTAATAAATGAAGTAGATAATTTAAGTCTGCTAATATTATAGATTAGGCAATTAATTACCTATACTATTAATCTTGTTTGCCCTCCCTGAAAATCACACAGATTATAAAACACATAAAGGACTTAATTCTGTATTTTTCTTTAAGAAGGAATTTTTATTAAAAATATTTAGCATTTAGATATGTTTGTAGCCAATTAATATGGGTAATTTTGGTTTAGTGTAAGAATGGGTTTGGGAGTAGAGCAAGGCTATTTTGGTGCTCCTCAAAAATTTATTGAAGGCTGTTGCCTTCTTAGTGTCAATCATAACAGCTCTTTAAAAAATGAGTATTATAGAACCTTATCTTGAAAACATTGGAAAATTATTAATAAATTGATTTTTGAAATAAATAAAACTTGACAAATGATAATATATTTAGCTAGTCAATCTCTAGTAATTATTTTTGGCTTCCATGAGTAAAGCAATAAAAAGAACTAAAATCAGTGAACTTTTAAGTTCTTGAGAAGATTGCAATTGATTAGTGTAAACTAAATGAACAAATATAGCAAAACTATATAATATATGATGAATAAATGTAGCAGAAACATAGATCTACAAAATTGACCTACCAATAGATACACCAAATTGTCTTCAATAGTTTAATTCCTAGCATCTTCGAAAAGGTTCCATTGAAATACAGTTTCCTTTTTATGGAAGAATTGTGCTACTCCTTTAAAGAAGCTAAAATAGAAGATAGAATATATACATCTATACACACATATACACATACATATAGGTCATATATACATACATATACATGCATATACATATGTGTGTGTGTATATATATATAGTTGAAAATTTGCTGTAAGAATTATCCCTAGAGTAAAAGTAGGAAGGCATATTTAACTGGACTCTTGAGAGTTTTCCTGGAGTTTCTTCTTTTCTTCACTTCTAATTATCCAATATGTTTGACAATTTTGATTTTTGTAGACATACGTTATAGAGAATGACTGAGTCAAATTATATTCAGTCAGAGCTCCATTCTTTCATCTCTCCTACTCACATAGGCAGACATACACATGCTGCATACACACATGCACAATCTTATACCTGAATAGTGTACAATGCCATTCGTTCCTATTGTGAAAGAGACTGAAACAGTTAACTCTCAAGATTCCTTAAGTACAATTTTAATGGATATGAAAATTAAATACACTTTGATCACATTCCTTCCTAATTTTTATTGAACTCAGATTTGAGACACCATTTCAGCGATTATATATCTTTCTCATCTATAGTAATAACATTCGCATTTTGCATTCTGCCATTGAAACTGTAAAACCAGAGTCTGAAAAAGCCCTGAAATCTGTTCATGATTTTTGGTTCCCTATAAGTTAAAACAACAACAATAACAACAAACAACAAAATAACATTAAGATTTTTTTCTGATACATATTGCTGTTTTGTTTTTTTTTTTTAGTATACCACAGGGCCAGTGCCTCTCTCAATTTAGAGCCTCAAAGAAGTCAACAACCCTTTAAGTCCCAGTGCAGGCTTCCCATCTGTTGGGTGAATGGACCTCAGAGAAAACTGAGGTAAGTGCTGGGTTTAAAGTATGGCAGAAATAATGGAGATTTTAAAGCAGTCGTCACCCCTCCAGCAATACTGATGTTCACATAACTCACAGAATTCTTTCTATCGGTCATTTTACCTTCAAAAACTGTATTTCTCCCAACAAAAAAAGCCAGGTTACCCTTTTTGCAATTACTGTGACTTGTGTTTCTTACCCTCCTAGAGGCATCTTTCTACTGGCAGCTTGGGAGCTGTTATCACTAAGTTGGACTAAGATGCCTGCTCTCAGGGTGCATTTCATACCTTCAGTCTTATATAACCATCCTTAACAACCCTCTCCCTGCCTCCTGGTATTGACATCAGACTGATATACATACCTCCCACAACCAACTGAACAATACGTTACATTTGTGACTAACTTGGGAGTTTCAACTATTGTTTGAAGCATAGCTTTTAACTCAGTCATTTATGTTTTCAGTTTCAAAATGGTTAGAAAACTCACTAGACCCAAGTATTTTATTAATTTGAGATAAAATCGTATAGACAAACAAGTACAGTTAAATAAAGCCAGTAACATCAAAGGGATAATTTTCTGTGTAGTCATTATTTTTACAAAACTCTACTCTGTTCTCCACTTTGTCTCCAGTGAAGTGCTCATGTAAATATACCCTCAATCAATTAAAACAAATATTTCATTGTGGGTTTAATTTGGATTTCCCTGATGATTAGTAACATTGAACATTTTTTCATATACTTGTTGGCCAGTTGTATGTTTTCTTTAGAGAAATGTCGATTTGAGTCCTTAGACAAGTTTTAAGTCTGGTTATTAATTTTTTGCTATTGAGTTGTAGGATTTCCTTATATACTTTGGAGATTAAAGTATCATCAGATACTGATTTACAAATGTTTTTTCCCATTCTATAGATTGTCTTTTCACTCGATTTTTACCTTTGCTGTGCAGATGTAGCTGGTGGAAATGCAGAATAGTATAGTTGCTATGAAAATAGCATGTCAGTTCTTCAAAAATTTAAAAATAAAACTACCATGTGATCCAGCAATCCCACTTTTGGGTGTTTATCCAAAATAATTGAAATCAGAATCTTGAAGAGATATCAGTACTTTCATGTTCATTGCAGCACTATCCACAATAGCCAAGATGTGGACTGCTGTACAGCCCTGTACATATCGTGAACAATAATATACACTTAAAGACTTGTTAAAAGGACAGATATCATGTTATGTGTTCTTAGCACAATAACGTAAAAAATAATACACATGGATTATTTCATGTTTAACACTAGAATAACTACCACGTTAATACAGAGGTAAGAAAAATTTATTGATTACGTGTGGATTTTTGGTCACAATATATATTGTCTAATTGCTAATAGGAAGTTATTAAATGTATTATTAAAAGTTTATATTTTTTCATGCATTATAAAAACCATTTGCAGATGCAAACAAAATATGTTTTTATAACATGCATTTCTCCTTTTTATTCTGGAGACATGATTAATGTACATGTAAGAATTGTTTGGGCCATCAAGGTTTTCTTTCTTTTTTTAACATTAAAATAAGTTTGACATAGAAAATCATACATGTCACAACCACATTTGGCATACAAGGTGAAAACTTACTGTATTCCAACTTTGTATTAAAATTTAGGAATACAACCTAATGGGGGAAACAGACAAAAATAAATAACCAGTCAAATAAAATAACACATTGTGGTAAGAGCTAAGAGGAAAGAACCAGGTAGCAGACAGTGAGTAATGGTGAGGGAGTAAGAATGAAGGAATAATAGCTTGATTAAGACAGATTTTCTTTTGAAAAGTGCGGAAGCAGAATTTCAAAGTTTAAGAAGGAAAGTCATATTAGGATAAGGAGGGGAGGAGGATTCCTGAAGCAAGAAAAAGCTTGGTATATTTGAGAAGCTAAAAGTTCGAATGGCTAACATGTAATGAGTAAATGGGAGAGTAGCGCTATACCAAATGAGACATTGGTACGGACCATGCAGGGCCTCTCAGGTCATGATAAAGAGACCATATTCCCTTTTTTGGTATTATGGTTAAAAATTGATATAAGAGAGTGACAGTATCAAGGTATGTGAATGCAGTCGTCCCTTCGTATCCATGGGGCATTGTTTCCAGGATCCTCTGCAGATACCAAACTTTGTGGATGCTCAGGTTCCTTACATTCAGCTGATCTAATGTGGTTGGATCCATGAATGATGAACTTGTGGCTAGGGAGGGCCATCTGCAGTTGGAAAGTTTACCTTACTTGTAAGCTTATAAGTTAGCCTATCAGAGTCAGGTAGAAGACTACTACTGGTAGAAGACTTGAGACTTGAGTCAGAGACAAAAGACCTTATTATTCATGACACAGAAAGTGCTATGAGGATCAACATATTTGTGCCAGTTCCCCTTGCCTCTAATTTCCACAGCAGCAACACAGGTGGGCCCAGAGAAGGGCTGGAACAGGCAATGGATTGTGTTGCAGGAGAGGGACCCTGAGCTTAAGGAACAGGAATCTTTTGTAATGGACATTAAGAAAATCTGCCCTTGTTCTCCACAAAATGACATGATTTTTATTATATTCGACAGTAAGCATGCCTACTCTGCACTCAGTAAGAGTCTTTCTCTATCTTTGCCCTATAGACATCCTTGAAAAGATAGTCTAGAGCAAAGGGAGATGAGTGTCTCTGCTCACAAGACATACAGACATGCAGGAAACCCATGGAGAATTGTCTTACAACAGTCAGGCTCTGATGTATGTTTTAGGCAAATCACTAAGGTCATATAGTAGAGAAAGAATTGAGAGGAGGCAGGTGTTTATGTAGGGTGACCACTGGGATGTCACTACTTTGTGACAGAATGTACATGGGCTTCTGTCACATGTACAGATAATTCTTGCTTGAACTAGGCATCTGCTTGGGAAGGTGGACAAAACAATATGTTAGTATATATTTTGGAGGTGAAATTGACAAAATTTCTTGATTAGTGCTTGATTGGATATGTGAGATAATTCACAGGGAAACAATTTATTGGTATAGAGATGATTATGTGATAGAAGTGGATACAACCGTGTTTATTTAATCAATCAAGAGTTGAGTTTTGAATATGGTATGCTTCAGATAAATGTAAAGGAATGAAATGGATATGTACAAGTTGGAGCTCAGAGGATAGGTCTTGGTGGAGATAATTTTGGAGTCAACAACTAGATGATGTATGAATCCCTGAGCTTGGATGAAACAACTTGAGGAGAAATTTATGAGGGAAGACAAGAGAAAATTCAACTGAATATCAAAGAAAATCAATTCTAAGATATGATATATGAGAGGTAGTATCTGAAATTTTATGAAATAGAAGTAAAAAGGACAGTTATTCTGTCAGAAAACAAAGTAAGTTAGTGTTGCAGGAAGTATACAGACATCTGGTTCAAATGGTCCTGATTAACAACTCTCCTAGTCATGAATTTAGAAAGATTAATTGAGTGAACTTTACTAACTAGAATAAAATTTATTTTTTCCTCAAAAAATAATTCATAACTGGAATAAACATTAGCCAAGAAATTAAGAACTACAGGTGGAATTGTTACAGATTTTAAAATTAAAATTGCCCATCTAGCATCTCTCTACAACCAAAAAAAATACAAAAGACCATTACAAGTGAAGTGCAGTATGTTATAAACCATGTGAATGTAAAAGTAATAGTATAGAGAGAAGGTGGAGGAGCCTGTTAAAGTGGAAAAACAGGTGCTAGAGTAAAGACGTTGATTTCTTATTCTTACATGGTAAGAAATCAAGAGACACAGTCTGAAAAATAATGAACAAAAGTTAATATGTCTTATTTAAAATTCCAAAGAAGCAAATACACAAATGATAAAATATAACTAACAAAATTAAAGCTATCATAGTATAGTATCATGATGCTACCTTCCTGGCTTTGATCATTGCACCGTGGTTATGAAAGGTATTAACATTAGGGGAAACTGGGTAAAGAGTACAGGAACTCTATTTTTGTAACTTTGTCTAAAATTATTTCAAAATAAAATGTTTTAAAAATTAAAGGTATCAGTGATATGAGAGAAGGGACAAGTATGCTATTCCCTCATGTTATATTAGAATCTATAATAATGTTGATTACCTACACTGCCCATTCCCATTATTTTCTTCCTATTCAAGTATCAATACTGTTAATGTATTCATACATTCTTTGAACCCATGTATCTTAGAAGCTGACTCCACTGACACATCCAGAAAAAGCCTGCATTAGTCAAAGTGTACACCAATTACTCCTCGAAGTAATTAGTTCAGGAATGAGTGTATGACTTAATCCTGACCAATGAGCAATAAAAGGAAGACTATTGAGGGTCTTGTGAGAATAGTTCCACTTCTAAGAGAGACTACATGACAAGATGTCTTTTCTTCTTCCTCTGGATTTTATGTGAGTTATTTGATGCCTAGAACCTGAGTAATCAATTTGCTACCTCTAAATATGGAATAAATGCTGCAGAGGTGGAACAGAATAGAAAGAACCTGGGTTCTTGATAATATAATTAAGCATCTAAAATAATTAACCCTGAGGTCTGTGAAATTATGAAATAGTGAAGTTATGTGAAATAAAATAATAATATACTATATTTTAAGCCAGGTTGAGTAACATGCATGAAATTGAAAGCATTATAACTAAGGGAATTTACCAGTGGAAACTATGTAACGGTGGTAATTCAAGAAATGAATATAGAATTAATTGTTTAGAATTCTCTTGGTAACCAATGAATAATTTAAACAGAATGCCTAACTCTAGTAAGTGGGGCTAGAATAGGATGAAGAGGATTTAAATTTTTTCAACTTTTCATTTAATGTCATTCAGTCCTGTTTGATTCTTCCTCTATAAACCACCCCCACCACTGTGCATGCTGTCATTTATATAAGATGCCAGATATTGAGGCCAAAAATAATAATAATAATATATACAAAGTTAAAGATAAGAACCAGATTGTAAGAAAGGGTTTGCAACATAATTCATAGTGATTGGATTAATATATGTATATATAGACTTATTATTACAGAAAAAGACATCTAAGTATAAAATTGGGTAATGGATGATAATTAGCAACTTACCAAAGATTAAATGCAAATGCCCAATATACCTATAAAATGGTACTCAAGGTCACTAATAATCAAGGACAGTAAAATTAAAACAATATTGAAGCTTTTTTAACCCATCAAATGCCAGTCATGTCAAAGACTACGGTTATACTTTCTTGACCAGAATAGACCAAAATAGAAAGACAAAAATTCTTTTGACAAGAGGGTTGCTGGTTACATCAACCCTTGGTTACATCACTTCTGGAAGCCTTACTAATCCCTCTCAGCACTTCCTGGAGCAGGTTTTGATTTTCCCCCATAGTAGATAAAGGGGAAACAGAGGCATAAACATGTTAATAAATGTTCTCAAGTTCATATAGGTCACAGTCAATGAAGCTGTGATTTGAACATTTTTTTCTTCGATATAAAACCTCTTGGTTTTAACTATTGGAGACAACCTGAACCCTTTGGCTAATATTTACATAAGAATAATTCCGTGAGAGGAAGCCTCTAGGCTCCTCTCTGCTACCCCTCACAGAGGCTGTTTGGGCAGGGACTAAGCATAATTTATGCAGCTCCTCTAAACTCTTTTTTTTTGACTCATCTGTTTACAGATAGGAAAATCTAGTCTTCTAATGCAAATTGAGGAATTTTAAAATTGATATTTTATTTCCCTATTAGTTCTAAAAGGTACCAGAAGAAAAGTATACCATCTAATTTTCCCTGAAAACTCCAACATAAATCTCTAAACATTTCTCCCTATAGCTTTTTTTTCTCTCTGAGAGGAAAACAATTGGGCTGATAGGTAGGAACAACTAAAATATCAGTTAGATGGACATTCAAATATTTTTTGAAATTTTAGTGCTAGAGCAACCTATTTTTTATAAAGCTTTTAGATAGATTAATTACTCTAGGAAAGTTAAAATAGTATGCGTATTTTTATTTTTCAGGGTTATGACTTAGGTCACTATTGTCTTTAATAACTCCTTCAGTTGTATTGATTTTATATTTGAATGTAAGGGTAATGTCTGCTTTTCTTCTTCCTTCTCAGCTTCCTTCTTCTTCTCCCTCTTTCTTTAATTTATGAGGTCCATTTTGTGTTCTGTTTTATAATTTCAAATATTTACAGATATTTCCCTAGCAAAATATTTACCCTTGGGCTGTTCCCTTTAATGAATTGCCAGACAATAGACTAGTACAAAATATTTTTGCCTTGAAATATTTCTTAAATGGCTGTCATTACATTTTTTTTTTCACTTAGAAGCTCATAGGTAGAACTTTAATTAAATTAATTATATTTCCTTCCTCATCTTAGTTTCTGAAAGTTTGAGCAATACTTAGAAACTATGTAGTTTGAAATGAGTATATTACCTGTGTGGTAAGCCTGAAGATTTTGGAAGTGATCAAGGAAGAGACAGGACCACGAGAGGCAGTAATACATGGCAGGATTTGTTGGTCAGTGCCTGGACAGGGCTGCATGAGGGTGAATTTGGCATGAGGAACCACTCAGAAGGGGAATAGGGCAAGAGACTGGACCTCCTCAGAGAAGGGAACATCAGAGCAGGGCAAATACGTCTTGGTGATGTCAGTCAGAAGTAAGGCTGGGAGTTTCCGGGTCAGAGTTTGGAAGGGCATTTGTGGTTTGGGGTCTTTTATAGACACAGGGTTTGTCTTATCAATGGTTATCACATATTGGGCAAGTTTTGAGGAGTATACATAGTAGACAGGCTCTAAATGGCTAAAAATATGTTTGTATGTGTAAGGTCGGATCTTAACAAACGGCACCGCGAAACAGAGGAAAGCTTCAAGTGAGCTTTATTAGGGAGCGCTCCCGAGCGAGGTTCACTGGTCCGAGAGAAAGGGGCCAGAGAAGTCGCACCCGGGCGAGGGTTGGGCAAGATTTTATAGGGGAAGAAGGGAAAGGGGTGTGGTGAATCTGGGAGGGCGCAGGGTATTCCTTATTTGGTGGTCTTTTCGGGTATCCTGGGGAACCATTAGTCCCGCCCCTCGAAAGGCGGGAAGGCTGGGCCAGGTGCAAAGTCCCCAGGTCAGTTTCTGGTACTGGGTGGTCCGGAGAGTTTCGGTCTGATGCAACCTGTGAATCTGATTGTGTTCACCTGCCTCGGGCCAGTTGGCCTTACAGTATGGACTATATTTAAAACAATTTAATGTGTAAGAATTTGAGTTTGGCACCTGTAAGCTTTGGGCTAGCAGGCTTGGCTGCTGTGAAGAAATAAACAGTGTGCGGCCATTTAGGACAATGCATCTTTGGCCCATTTATGTAACAACCTCTAAGTGTGAAACAGGAATATAAGCATAATTTATTTTGTTTCCTTCTCTATTTATTGAATGAGTTAACCTGTACTGAATAATAGGCATGTCCTTTTAGGAGGCGCATCATGTAATTTTGTCATTGGTAAATTCAAAGCAGGCAGTATACTTTACATAAATGATTACAGGTTAAACTATTTTGCAGCTATAGCACAGGGCAAATTGTTAAGAGTATCAGTAAACTATAAAACCATTCCCTGAAGCCTGATATCCTGGCCAAAAATTTGGAAAGGGTTTTTGCTTACTTACTGATACAACTAAGCTTCAATATTTAAAGAGGAAAAAGGAAAAGCCCAGAATGAAATCGTATTTACACAGTGCTCAAGGTGCTAGGGAAGAATGTATGATATTACTCTTCTGTAATGTTCTCTGAAAAGTTCTGGGTTTTATAGAGAAATTCAAGTCATGGTGCAAAGGGAATGGTGAAACTGGACAAAGCAAATTCCCTTTTCTAAAGGTAAAATGATATGTTACTAACTCCAAGAAAATTTTTTGATTTATTCATTAGAAGAATTTCTTGGTGCATATAAATGAGTGTTGTTCTATTAGTTCTTTTATGCTTTAGGAATGAAATTAAAATTATTTTCAAAGTAAAATTCCATTAGAAAGCACCTTGCTGTAACCACAGATTTGGATTATTTTAGGGCAAGTACTATCTCCTGTACACATGGGAATTTAGTACAACTCTTTCCATAGAAAATATTCCCTGCAATATAATAATGATGCTAGATTGTAACTTGACATTCAGTGCAACACAACCTCCTTTTCTCTGTTTCATTGGCCAGAGTAGAGTGAGGCTTTTGTCTTGCCCAGCATCACTTTAAGAAACCACCCTTTCTTTTCCCATTGTTAGTTCAAGTGGTTTGGATGGAACTAACTATATTTCAGAGATAAGACTGTGTCATTGGAATTTTTTGGTTCAACATATTAATTATCATATAAAATTAGTCTTGTCAGTTGAGTAGAAATTTAGCCCTTTTGTGAAAGGGTGAAGGAAGAATCAAAATGTGTAAGAGAGAGTAATATTGCTTTTCCTTTTTTGACTGGGAAGGTGCATGGTTGCTGCCTTCTCACATAGAAGGGAGATAATGAATGGAACAACACAATCATACAGCATTGAATATTAGAGTGGATTGGGTCCTAGGAATACACTAATCAAATATCTTCAGTTTACAGGTAAGGGAACTGAGGCCCATGTAAGGAGCTAGATAACTATGAGCCATCCTTGTCATGTGACAATGTTATAAGCATTATTGAAAAAACCAAGTCATTATGAGAACTTCATCTGTATAAATTATCAAGAAAGTATGACATAGGAGAGTGGAAGAACTGGAAAGAATTTTCTGGTACTACAAGGGTTAATGGAATATAAAGTTTTCTTTATCATAGGATATACACTAAAATTGAGGTTTGAAGGTAATAAAATGTACTTGCGGCATTTCAGTATAATAAAATACAACTGTTTTTTAGAATTTTTAAAGGAGTATAGTTGATTTACAATGTTGTGTTAGTTTCTGCTGTACAGCAAAGTGAATCAGATATACATATCCACTCTTTTTTAGATTCTTTTCCCATATAGGTCATTACAGAGTACTGAGAAGATATCCCTGTACTATACAGTAGGTCCTTATTAGTTATGTATTTTATATATAGTAATGTGTATATGTCAATCCCAGTCTCCCAATTTATGCCCCCCCATCTCCCCTAGTAACCATAAATTTGTTTTCTACATCTATGGCTCTATTTCTGTAAATACAACTAGTTCTGAGAATAAAATCAAGATGCCAAAGGTAAAGAATTTGGAGACACTACCTGCACCTAGTAAGCACTCAATAATTAGTACTTCCTTTTATCACTGTCTTTTCCACAGCAAACAGACAATTCTTTTTTTTTTTAATTACAAACTATTATTTTCTTAAATAATCAAGGACATGATAAAGTCAACACAAACCATAGAAGGTTATTATGGTAGATATAGAATCTTTGTTGTTCTAGGCAGGTTACATCAAAAAAAATTAAAAAAAGAATAACCCTTTATATTTGTAGCTGAAGGCAATAAACAGTTAGGAAACAAGCACATTGAAATTACCCCACTTTACAAGATTTTTTTTTTTTTTTGCGGTACGCGGGCCTCTCACTGTCATGGCCTCTCCCGTTGCGGAGCATAGGCTCCGGACGCGCAGGCTCAGCGGCCATGGCTCACGGGCCCAGCCACTCCGTGGCATGTGAGATCTTCCCAGACCGGGGTACGAACCCGCGTCCCCTGCATCTGCAGGCAGACTCTCAACCACTGCGCCACCAGGGAAGCCCTACAAGATTTTAAATACTTCATAATTTTCAAACTCAAGTATTATAAACCAAGGCAAATAAAATTCATTTAAAAATTGTGTCCTTCATTGTGCTCTTTCATATTCTGGAACAAACTGATGTTTTACTTTACAACCATCTCGGGGTTCATGAGGTTAAAACTAAGTTTTTTAACCTTGTTATAATATTATTAACATGCCATGCATTCATTGTCACTATCTTCAAATGAATCAGGAAGTAAACATTTTAACATTTCTGTTTCTGTTTCAATTTTCAGTATGGTAAACATTAATAGTTATGATACATAAATAATGCTAGCTCCCTGGGGTCCTCAATAAGCTTGAAGAGTGCAAAGGGGTTCAGAGACCAACAAAACAGTCCTTTAGGACAAAACTAATATTTTCCTTAACAAACAAATATGTGCAGAGTTGTATTTCTCTGAAATTCTTGTTCCTAAATAGAGTTTCATTCACATATATTAATCATAACTTTTAACCCAAGTAATTTCAATTGCACAGAAAAAACTTTGAGGAGACAACTGGGGTTACACAGCAGCATCATTGAAGTCTTGCAGAGCTCATAAATACAACACAACTTTCTATAGCTATACTTCATACAACTCCTCAAAATGGCAAAAATGTGCATATTCTTTAATAGACCCAAAGTCTCTCAGTAGCATATAAGAAGAAGCAAAAACATAGAAAGTTAAAATTATGCTTAGTAATTAATGTTTCATTGTTCTGACTTAGAAATTATTAAGGTATCCAATGAAATTTCATTAATTAATTCATTTCAGACAATTACTTAGGAAATACACAAGTTCTCTTTGTGTGGCCTGTGGAACCTGCTTAACTTTCCTAGCACTTTGTCTCTGGCTCTTGATAATGGGGATAATTGCACAGTACTTGTTACTTATGTAGCATATTGAATTCCTGTTGCTAAATGATATAGATCCATGGGTTTAAGATATGTCCATGCACACAATATTATCATTGACAATTTAAAGGTTTTTCAGTTTCACAAAGAGTATCTTCATGATCACTTTGAAAGATTTATAAGGTTTGTTTTCATCAGGAAATTCTTGTCTGAGAATTAGCATAAATAGTGCAGGGGAGCCAAGGTGCTGTTAGACATTTTAAGGACAGTACTATAAATGGTAATTACTAGCTTAAACATGTATTTGTTCCAGTGAAATACAACCCTCCATTTACATCTGAGTTCTAGCTGTGAAAGATGACTTTTCTGTAAGCAGGGAGTGGGTTTTTTCCAACACCTGCTAGAAATGTATATGAAATACATTAACTCACGAAGAAAACAGTATCATTCTAAAGCCAAATGAAGTGGTGTTCTATACAGTTCCCATGGAAGAATATCCCTTTATCATTTCATCTCACTGTGAGCCTAGTGACAGAAACCAGTGAAGAGAGGAGGCTGATGAATGGAGAAGGTTGAAGAATTGATGTAAATAACCCTTGATTAATTCTTATGTACAAGGTTATTAATAATAATATTTTAGAAAAATTTTTAGGAAAAGTTGTCCTAAGCCAGTGGTCATTGCTTTAAAAAGTGATAACCCCCTTTAGAATTTAGTAACAGTATTTTAAAAATGCAGTTACTTTGAAGGAGCTAAATCATTTCATGTGATATGTGAATTGAACTCTGAGTTCTTACATGGGATTGCATCGGGGAAAATCATGAACATGTTGCACTTCCTTTTATGGAAAATTGCCAAATGTGTCAATAGATGCCTCCAAATATCAGGCATTCTTAAATCACACTCTTTCTTGCGTTAGCCCTGACTTAGTAACTTACAAATTTATCGAATAATATTGTTTTCTTTACTTTGGCTAGCAGGTTCATAACTGACTCTGCAAACTTTGTCATTATTAGACAAGGAAATAAGACATTTAGAATTTTAGGGAAATACAATTGAGGTTGAAGTGATTATTTTCCACACAGGTATAAATTTTAAAGCTAGTAAAAGTTTTCAATGTATGAATTTATAAATAATAAATCTAGGAAAATATACTATCGTCTGATATTGCAAATTCTGATTACATAGAGAATAAACTAATAGATTTTTATCAATTTCTACATACAGTTGTTAGTGAAATCTTTCATTATATTTCTGGGAACATGTCAAGAATATGTAATGTGATGATTTACTTTGGAGACTTTTTATATGTTTATTATTATTATTTTCTTTGCCTGGAAGATCACTCATCTTTTCCTCATCTGATTAATCCCTACTTATTCCTCTAAACTAAGCTCAAGAACTTCTAGAAAAAATGGCATAAAAGAATGGTATTCAAAATCTCTATTCCATGAACTCATTGAATTTGCCACAACACTAAAATTAGAGCATGGTGTAAACCAAGTGCTGAATAGAATTTCTCCCAGACATAGTGAAGATGGTATTGTGTTGAAGGAATTTTTCCATTGCCAGCACATAATTCCCATTTCTGCAAAAACAATTCAGTGTTATGTGAAATAGATGAAGAAAATCCTCTTAATATTTCTAAAATTTGGAGGTAAATATTTTAATGGAATGCAGTGGACAATTCGGTATTTTATGGGCATCTTTGAATCAGTAAGAGTCATTTTTGCTGCAATGAAAGCCATTCTGAGACCACAGGAAGTATAAAGTTACAACAAATGGAAAAGTCTGTGGTTAACTGATTTTTAACAATTCAGTGTTATGTGAAATAGATGAAGAAAATCCTCTTAATATTTCTAAAATTTGGAGGTAAATATTTTAATGGAATGCAGTGGACAATTCGGTATTTTATGGGCATCTTTGAATCAGTAAGAGTCATTTTTGCTGCAATGAAAGCCATTCTGAGACCACAGGAAGTATAAAGTTACAACAAATGGAAAAGTCTGTGGTTAACTGATTTTTACTCTGACTTACTAATAGAGGAATAGAGGTTTTAATAACCCAGGAATTGGTAAGTTTGTTTCTTAATCAAAACAGAAATATTCTAACCCAGTAAAGTGAGGTCTAAAGTGTTATTTGTAACATCAGAAGGACAGGTATTCCTACCCTAGGAGAGATTTTATCCTCAAATGGCAACATTTTTCAGAAAAATTATGTGCAGGCATAGCAATATCACCTGCAAGCAACAGGTATTGCCCCGAACAAATTTCTTCCTGTCATCGTACAAAGAACTCTCTGTAGGAAAGCTCTTAAATAAAGAAGAAAATTTCAGTTAAGTGAAAAAATTTTAATTTCTTCCAAATTGGCTAGCACAATAACCAAGAAAATTGACTATACATGGACACAGTGGTTATCTAGAGCAGAGGCCAAGTCAAATAGAAAACCGATGTAATGAATATTTAAAAAATATATATATGAAACCAATAAGTTTTAAATTTCCTCCCCCCAAAATATATATTTCATATAGACTGTTTCACCATTATAATCTCAGAAGTGAGTTGGAGTGAAGGTGGTTGGAACATTCTTCTGTGAAGTATAGATTCAGCTAATGAAGCCCAGAAAAACTGAAAGCCCCTTAGAAAAATCCTTGCATTTATTGTGGGACTAGAGCAAGATTTTCCCTCTCAGGTGGTAGGTTAGAAATGGATGGGGGGAAATATCTAGTCAAGCATCCCTAAGCCAGCCATCTCCTCCATCAAGTGTGGATTCCTCAGCTCCACTGTTCTTTAGGCTGACCCTAAGTTTGTGTGTACAACTATAGGGTGGATTAAAAAAATTATTAAAAAGAAACAGCAGGCCTGCAAAGAGCCACTCTGGCTAAGGATGAGGTGTCCTATAGTAAGTTATGGGATTAACATCATCAGCCATGGACTGGATAGATGATGGCTGAGACCCAGAGGTATGGCCATGTTCAAAAAGCCATAGTGAATAGTACACAAGGGCCAGAATATAAGAAACTTGGAAGTCACCACTACATACTAAGAACAAATAAAAAGCTGAATAGATTAAAAAATCAACAACTCTTCTAAAATCCATAAGAGAAGTAAGGTCACAGGGCAAACTGCTGTCCCCAAATTGGAGAGATAGACAGTAATACACAAAGCATCAGAACTTACCTAAGGAGAGCATATATCTTCATGGGAACCAGCGCCAGGGCAGGAAAACCTGAAATGTAATTGACTAATTGCTTTAGGCTCAGTAAGGAGTAAATACTACAAGAGGACCCCGTCATTTGATGTCCCCAATACTTTCATGAATTTACATCCTGGAGCTCTGCCAGGTTCACAGTGAACACTGGAGAAAAACTCCTGTGCTTCCAGCAGGAAGAGGAAAAAAGGAACCATTCTGAAAAATGCCAGAGAATCCTGTTCTTCTTAACAAGGTCTGCCCCCAGGGGAAACTAATTAATTAGAACCTAACTTGCTGGGATGTTATCAGAGCCCAACCAACCTGAGGGAAGCAAAATATTTGCATATTGGCAAATTTTATAATGAATTATTTTACAGGATACTGTCGGGAATGTGAGGAAATAAATACTCTCAAGCAGTATAAGAAACTGTAAATTGTTTCACTATTCCGGGGTTTTTAGGCAATTGATATCAAACATCTTAAAAATATATACTTTTACGAAGCATTTAACTTTTTAGTAACTTGGCCTAATAAAATTATCGGACTCATTGTTTGATAGATACGTCATTATCCTTATGTTTTAAAACGTAGGTTTTATTATTATTCAGGCATGGTGAGGGCAACAGATCAGGAGACAATTGACATTTGAAATAATAGATTATTACTCACAGTCCTCAAGAGGAGGGACATGCCACATCATGGAGAAGTCACAAGGGGAAGCACCAGGGTCTGTCAGGAAATAGAGGGAGTGAGGGGAAAACATGGGCAAGAGACTTTATTGTGGTTTCCATGGGAAGGCAAGACAAGGTAAAATTTTAGGTTTAGGATTGGTTTGTTTGAATAATTTCAGCAGGCTATGGCACATATGGAGTGATCAGGGTAAATGAATAGTGGTCCAAAGTATAAAGGCTCAGTAAAAGAGGTAGTGGGGGTTATGGATTTTGGATTGGTTGGTTTGCGTATGAAAGGTGCACTTGCAGGTGAGCCCTTTACTCTCTCTAGAAATTGGCCATCCATGGGGCATTCTTTCCTGGATCAGAAGTCACCAGATGTCAAAACATCAGAAAATACAGAAAATAAAAGGCATGATTGATACAACTTACAAGGTTATTAAAAGGCACATATTTCTTGTGATTGACAAAAAGCAAAAGAAGTGACTAAAGCATATTTTGAAATATTAATCAATAGAATAGTTTAAAATCTTATGTTACAGATGCCATTTGCCATATTCAATCAGCTAAACATTCATTATTCTTTGCCTTAGAGAAAAGATAAATGGAGAAAGTGCTGGCTGAAGTGAGGGGGCAGGGGACTTCTCCTAACTTCTGATTTTTTAAGTCTTGAACTTACTGGAATCAAAGAAATTCTAGCTAACATCACCAAACAGATGATCAAAATTTCTTGTTCAGGGGAGAAAGTGGATATAATAGGAAGTAAGGAAAGCATAGATTTTTATGTGGATTTCGGAAAGAATGTTCTGTGCTCTCCTTATACTCTTTCAGTATATCTTTGAGTATCTTTAAAGTAGAGCGGTTGTATAAAATTTCAAATATCCAGCAAAGTTGGGTGATCCAAGCGCAGAAAGGACTGGACAAGGTCCATAGAACCTATTTTAAATTTGTGGGATACAAGATTAGATTTTTTTTGTTGGAATTTTAAAAACATGTTTTAAAAGTTTATAATGCATTATTTAAAAATAACTATTGAAAAAATAACAACAAAAGAAATCTAGTCATAGTCACTATTCTTTTCTTTCTCTCTATGCTGGGCTTTATTTTTTGACTTGTTTCGAATTATTTTAGTATACAATTATGAATGACATTCTGATAAGTTACTTTGTGTGAAACTCCATGCTACTTTCACAGAAAGGGGACTATAAGAATTATTTATTTTAATGTAGTTTTAAAAATGTCAACTTCCACTTTTAAATATGTATGTAAGAAAAAAATTAAAAACAAATTTCCATTCTAAAATCAAGAGAAAACTTAATAAAAATATAGTCATAGCTTTCAGTTTTAGCTCCAACTTGTAAAGAGCTTAGAAGTCATCATTCCCATTCTTGCAATAAGAAAAATTTGAACAAAATGAATATTAATGACTCTTCCTGGACCTAACAGAAAACTAAGATCATAGGGCAAGCAGCTACCCTAAAATTGGAAACAGGTAACTCAGGGTTGTCACAACTAAGATTTACCTCCTGTAGCAGAAGCGGCTGGGGCCATGAACTGATAGAAATACTTCAGTGGTTATTTTGCTGAATTGCTGGAGGCTGAGAGTGGACAAGTTTGAGACTGAGAAACTCCTGAAGACAATTGTCTTGGTGGGGGTGGGTGACTCCCACACTTTTCATGACTTTTAACTCAAGCAATCCCACTAGGTTCTCAAGATGAATAGTAAAGAAAGAACCATTTTTCTGCTCTGGCAGAGGGAGGGGAAGACATACACACAGAAAATTCTTCATTGCAAAGACCTACTCTCTATGGTAAAAAGTGTTAACAGAACTTTATTCTTCTGGAGGAAGGGGAATCTCTATCACTCTGGCCTCTACTAGCCTTTTTGTCACACCTGAGTAGGTGACTGGATAAATAAACTGTGACATATCTAGAATATGGAATATTATTCAGTGCAAGAAAGAAATGAGCTATCAAGCCATGAAAAGACATGGAGGATCCTTAAAAGCATATTATTAAGTGAAAGAAGAAAATCTAAGAAGGATACATGCCATTATGATTCCAACTATAAGACATTCTGGAAAAGGCAAAACTAGGAGACAATAAAGAGATTAGTGGTTGCCAGGGTTGGGGGTGGGGAGTAATAAACAGGCAAGGCACAGAGGACGTTTAAGCCAGTGAAAGTACTCTGTACGACACTATAGTGAAAGTGATAGGTATGTCACTATACCTTTGTCCAAATTTATAAAATGTATAACTCCAAGAGTGAATTCTAAGGTAAACTATGGATGACAGGTGATTATGATCTGTCAATGTAGATTCATCCTTGGTAAATAATATGTATCATTCTGGTGAGTGATGTTGATCATGGGGGCAGGCTCTGCATGTGTAGGAGCAGGGAGCATGTGGGGAAATCTCTGTGCCTTTCTGTTAATTTTGTTGTAAACCTAAAACTGCTCTTAAAAATAGTCTTTTTTTGTTAATTAATTAATTAATTTATTTATTTTTGGCTGTGTTGGGTCTTCGTTTCTGTGCAAGGGCTTTCTCTAGTTGCGGCAAGTGGGGGCCACTCTTCATCGCGGTGTGCGGGCCTCTCACTAGAGCAGTCTCTCTTGTTGCGGAGCACAGGCTCCAGACACGCAGGCTCAGTAGTTGTGGCTCAGGGGCCTAGTTGCTCCGCGGCATGTGGGATCTTCCCAGACCAGGGCTTGAACCTGTGTCCCCTGCATTGGCAGGCAGATTCTCAACCACTGTGCCACCAGGGAAGCCCAAAAATAGTCTTTAAAAATTAAAAAAAATTAAACGTTAATCAGTGCAACCTACCATAATAGGCCAAAGAAGAAACATCATAAGATCATATCAATAGATACAAATAAAAGCATTTGACAAGAATCCAACACTCATTTATGATAAGAGCTCTCAGCAAATAAGGAATAGAATGGAACTTTCTCAACTTAATGAAAAACACCTACAAAAATTGTATAGTTAATTTCCTACCATTAAGGTGAGAAGCTGGATAATTTTCCACTAAGATTGGGAACAAAGATGTATGTCCTCTCTTACCACTCCTAGTCAACATTGTAAAATTGTCTTACAGCTAATGCAATAAGAAAAGCAGAGGAAATAAAAGGTATACAGATTGGGAAGGAAGAAATAAAGCTGTTACTGTTGACATATGATGTGATTGTCTATGAAGTAAATCCCAAAGAATCAGCAAAAGCTCTTGGAACTAAAAAATAAGTTTAAAAGGTCACAGCAAACATGGTTAATATAGAAAAGTCAATTGCTTTTCTGTATAGAATCAATGAACAATTGGAATCTGAAATTTAAAAAAAAATTTAAAAGCACGAAAAATTAAATACTTAGCTATAAATCTAAGGAAATATGTACAGGATATATATGTGAGAAACTAAAGAACTTTGATGAAAAAAATCAAAGAACTAACTGAATAGCGAAACAGTCTGTGTTCATGGGTTGGAAGTTTCAATATTGTTAAGATATAAATTCTTTCCAACTTGATCAGTACATTCAGAGAGATCTCAATCAAAATCTAGTGAGAAATATTCTTGATATTGATAAACAGATTCTAAAATTCATAAAAGGATGGCAAAACATCTAGAATATCTAACACAATACTGAAGAAGAACAAATTTGGAGGATTACCACTATCCAATTTCAAGACTTACTATAGATCTACAGTAAGCAAGTATCACTAGTGTGATATTAGTGGGGGAAAAAAAAAGACACACAGATCAGTAGAACATAATAGAAAGTCCAGAAATAGACCCACATGATGTAATCAACCCACCTTTGACAAAGGAGCGAAGACATTTCAATGGAGAATGGATATTCTTTTAATAAGCCCATGGTGCTGGAAAAATTCAACAACCATACGTTAAGAACCAAAAGACAGAATTTATACCTATCATAAAAGTTAAGTCAAAATGGACCATAGAACGAAATTTAAAACTATTAAACTTCCAGAAGAAAACTTAGGAGAAAAATCTAGGAGACACTGGTTTTGGTGATGAGTTTTTAAATAAAAACCCCCAAATGATCAATGAAAGATAAAAAGATAATTTAGACTTTATTAAAATTAAAACCTTCTGCTTGTGAAGGACTCTGTAAAGAGAATCGAAAACAAGCCACAAACTGGGAGAAAGTACTCGCAAATCACATATCTGACACAAGACTTGTATCCAAAATACATAAAAAGAACATTTTGAACTATATAATTTAAAAAATCCAATTAAAAAACAGTGAAAATATCTGAACAGACATTCATCAAAGAAATATACAAATGGAAAATATGTAATGAAAATATGCTCTAAACAATTTGTCATTAGGCAATTACAAATTCAAACAACAGTGAGATACCACTACACATCTTTAAAATGTCTAAAATGTGAAATACTGACAATCTGATTGCCTGTGAGATAGTGGGACAACAGGAAGTTCATTCAATGCTCATGGGAATGCAAACTGGGATCCTTACTTTGGGAGACAGTATGGCAGTTTTTTGCAAAGTAAACATAATATTAACATAAAGTACAACAATCACCCTCCTAAGTATTTAAAATTTATGTCTATACAAAAACTTGCACACAAATGTTTATAGCAGCTTTATTCATAATTGCCCAAAACTGGAAACAAGAAAAATGTCCTTCAGTAGGTGAATGGATCAATACACTGTGATACATCCATTTATTGGACTATTGTTCAGTGAAAAAAAGAAATGATCTGTAAAGCCATGAAAAGACATGAATGAATCTTGAATATGTATTGCTAAGTGAAAAAAGTCAGTCTGAAAGGCTCCATACTGTATGATTCCAACTATCACTAAAACTACAGTGATAGTAAAAAGAACAGGGTTGCCAGGGGTTCCTGGAGGCTGGAAAAAAGAGACGGATAAGTGAAACAAAGGGGCATTTTTAGAGCATTGAAACTAGTTTGTTTGATACTGTAATAAGAGATATACAATACAGTGCCTTTCTTAAAACCCATATAAATTTATAGCACAAAGATTGAACTTTAATTTTTGAACTTTAATTTTTAAAAGAATTATTTAGGTAGTCATGAGCTCTTTGGATGGAATACAGAATGTGACAACAAAGCAATCTAAATCTATTATGAACTTACGAAACAACCTCACTGAAGAGCATGGGGGAGAATGGTGCTGACCTAAGTAATTTTGGAAATGAGCAGAGTTTGTAACACTAAAGCAGAAGTAATTGTACATGGGTCCTGTACCTTAGTTGTTAAAGTTTATTTCTCACAGAGGGCACAGGTCAACATGTCTGACACTAACATATATGTATACTGGAATTGAACAATCAAGTAAATAGATGGATGGTGGAGGCCAGGTTTCTCATTGTTGAAATGGGACTTCACAGGTAAGAAAGGGAAGAAGCTAGAATGGTCCATTATAATGTATTAAAGTTGGAGACATCACTATTAACTGATATTTCACTTAATATAGATATAGATTATTACATATAGAAATTTTAGAGATATGTGCATACACACTAGTATGTACACATATAATTCCTTTCTCTGTCATTTGAGAGGGACTGGTAATAATGACACTCAGTAACAGTGAACACACCTAATACCCAGGTCTTGGTTTATAATATGATTTTCAATTAAAGAAATGAGCTCCTTGGAGAAATGGCTGATTCTGGGACTGGGACAGAAATACACAAGATGAACCTGGAGTAACTTTCAGTGCCAGAAAGTAAGGAAACTTAAAATAAAAACAAAAAAGAGCACTATGACGTGGATATATCAAAGAGATACGGTAAGTAAACGGAAATCAACTGAAAGTGTTCCCAATGGCCAAATCTACAATAGTTTGAACAAAAAAAATAGACATAGTAATACTGGATTATAAGCCAAAGTGCAAAATAAAGATGAGTCCATATTGATATAAATAAATGATTGAATAAATAAATGGGTAAAATACAAATCTATGCAAAACAATTCCAAATAATTTATGTAGATACTCTACCTTCAGGGAGGTGGAGCATAACTCCCCATTTCTTAAGTATGGGCTGTGCATAGTAATTTCCTTCCAAAGGGTAAAATACGGAGGGAGGGAAAAGAAGTAACTTTACAGTGGAGAACTCTGCTAAACACTATCGCAGCCATGTGGTTAAGGTCAGCATCAACAGTGATAAGTCACGTTGATAGCATATACCCTTGACATGATATGATGAAAATAGCACTTTCCCTCTGTGCTCTCCTCCCGCAAAACACATAATCCAAATCTAATTATGAGAAACCTATCAGACAAATCCCAGTTAAGGGACAGCCACAAAATACCTGAACAGCAGTCCTCAAAACTGACAGAGTTATCCAAAATAAGAGAATTCTAAGAAATTGTTACAGCCAAGAGTAGTCTAAGGGGACATGACAACTAAGTGCAATGTCATATCCTGGATGGGATTCTGAAGTAGAAAAAAGGAAATTCTATAAAAAACAAAGATACCTTAATAAAATATGGACTTTACTTACTCATGATTAATCAGTAACAGTTCATTAATTATAACAAATGTACCATACTAAGGTAAGATGTTAATAATAGGGAAACGTGGGTATATTACTATCTTCACTTTTTAAAAAAAAATCTGAGACTGTTATAAAATAAAATGCTTTTTGAAAAAATATATAATTGTGGAGAATTTGCATTATTTCATTAAAAATCAAATCATTGGGCTTCCCTGGTGGCGCAGTGGTTGAGAGTCCGCCTGCCGATGCAGGGGACACGGGTTCGTGCCTCGGTCCGGGAAGATCCCACATGTGGCGGAGCGGCTAGGCCCGTGAGCCATGGCCGCTGAGCCTGCACGTCTGGAGCCTGTGCTCCGCAACGGGAGAGGCCACAACAGTGAGAGGCCCGTGTACCGCAAAAAAAAAAAAAAAATCAAATCACTGATTTGATAAATAAAATGGCCTAACTATACCAAAAAACTTCCTTTATAAATAATTTACCTTTTAAGCTCATTTAACTTTAATTTCCTTTCCTAGTGCAGTAATGCACTGGGGACAGAGACTAGTTTGATGATTATCTTTTTATTTGCAGTCAATCTTCCAGCTTTGATCTCCAAAAAAATAACCACAGTATGCAACCATTTCTTTAAATGTTCTGTTTATCATCAGCATGGCTAACAGAGCAAAGCAAGAGACATGGGACTTTGTTCTTCTTTGACCAAGCAGAGACATTAGAAGAAAAACTAGATCTTTAAGAAACCAAAGAATAGTCAAATTATTAGAGTTATTATTTTCTTTTTATTTATTTAGTTATTATTTATTTTTGGCTACATCGGGTCTTAGTTGTGCGGCACTCAGGCTTCTTTCTAGTTGTGGGGCGCAGGCTTAGTTGCCCCACGGCATGTGGGATCTTAGTTCCCTGACCAGGGATCGAACCCACGTCTCCTGCACTGTAAGGGGGATTCTTTACCACTGGACCACCAGGGAAGTCCTGAGTTATTACTTTCTACTTTCTGTAGAATTTTTTTTTCCCTGAATGTTCATTAAACTTCAGGATCTGCCTGATTATACTGATTGCAACCCATGAACCCCTTGCTAAATAAAAGACAGATTCCTGACACTGAATGATATCCACCGTGAAGAACAAAATATATTTGCATACTAATATAAAGTCTTCTAATTAAAGTCTTACAAAATTTTATAATTAAGATTGTGTGACAGCGAGGATGGAGCAAAACACTGTTTTTTTAAAATAGTTAATTATCAATCTAAAGTCAAGTTTAAATGTGAAGGTGGAAGCCAGAGACGAGAGGTACACTAAAACAGAAAAGGTTAGTAGGGTTGGTAGTAGACAGATTTTATGTGGACAATCTATTAAAATATCTTTTATTTCTTCTTTGTTAATCAGTCACAATATGATTTGAACATAGGGATGAAAATAATAGGAATACTATTCATAGTTAATAAATCCAAAATTGCTGATTGCTTTTATTGATGGTAAAATAACTACAGAAATCAGAATAACTCACTTTGGATTAAATTCACAATATTGGCTTTCTTTGTTGACTAGAGGAAATGATGGAATATTTTTATACCACAGTTATCCTAGAGGTTAAAAAATGAATTATATACCTTCTCACTACTTCTACCTTACTGGTACCAGAGAAGCCTTTTACTGAAAGGTATATTACTATTAAATACATTATTATTGTTTTTCTAATGCAACACATATTAAACTCTGATATGAGTAATAAGTAACAATTAAATAGTTCATCTTTCAAACACTTAGATTATCTTCCCCTTACAATTTTTACACCATATCTGTACATATTACATGGATGTTAATTGATGTTAATGGAGCATATCCTTTAGGAATAAAGTTGGTCTGTCTTCATTAATAATGTTAGATAATTGACTGCTTGAAAAGCACTAAAAAATCAAGGAAAGCACTGTTTTTCTTCAATCTAGAAAAATTTTTAAATTATACTTTCTGCATAAATATTAAAAGATACGAAACACTGGACAGGGTGAGTTAGGGCCAAGTCTTCTGAAGATTGATTATATAAAATTTAGTTGCTCATATCCTGTTAGAATGAGTATATCAGTCTAGGTAGCACTTCCTTTTGAGGGGAAAACGATTAGCCTGATAGATATGAGAAATGTGATGACTCAGTGTGTAGGTTGGTGGGAAATTATGAAGATATCTTATTAGCAATAGTGCATTGTTTAGTTGACCTAAAAGCCACATAATTTTATAACTTTGCATTACTAATGTCCAAATAAGAACCATTTACAAGCTATGACTCATCCCAGCTGCAGCTCACAGAATTAACATACCTCTGCATTTGACTTTAGTCTGTGTACTTAAGTATAATCTCTCTCACATTCCTAGCTGGGTCTCTACTGATACTTCCTTTTAAACATCCCCATGTTTCCCCATTCGGTTCACATTAATATTATCAGAGAAGCATAGAACTGCTGGAGAGACAGTACCATCCTTAGGTCTGGGCAAAAGAGGCCCTTTTCCTGCGCCCTGCATTATTGAGAGTCCTGCTTTGGCTTTTCCCTGGATGTCCCCCTCCCAACAGTGTGAAGGGAACAAACACACTGAGAGTCTGTTTCCCCTATCCTAGATTATGTTTTGGACATAATCTTTGTCTAGGACAAAGCTAGACATTTGATTAATTAAATACATGGATTTTTTTCATTTTCATTTTTTTCTTACTAAACATCAAGAGAACAGCTTAAGAAGCCATTTTAGAATTGTGCCTTTTAGGCTATTGACTAGTTCTTAAAAATAATTCCTATCTATGTTAAAAAATAAAATTACATTCTCAGCTTCTGCTGCATTTGTTCAGATAGTAAATTATAAATTTAGACTACTTCTCAGCTTCTCAAATAGGCAAAAATAATGTGGGTTTTTTTTGGTGCTATTTATTTATTTCGTTTTTAACTTTCCAATAACAGGGCTAATCTAATTCATTAACCCAGAAGTAAACAACTAGAAACTTGCCCATAAATGGTCTTCTTAAAAGTTTTTTCCCAGACTGTTGCATGGAAATCCTCCGTGTTTCATATATCTACTATAGTCTTCTCCAAATAGGCACTAAGTACCTAGAGTGGCTTTTATGACTCCACAGAAGCCAGTCAGAGAAGAGACTCAATCAGTTAGGAATATCATGATCTCTTGCTCTTGCTCTGATGAAAAATGACTGATTTGTTTTAGTTCCTTACTCGTATTTGCCATGTTATGACTAATCCTATCTAATCTTTTGGAATGACATGACACCCACTACTGGCATCTGGGCAAATAGCTTTGTCTCTGGATTCAAAGACCCTTTGTATTATGGCTCCTTTAACCTCAGCATTCCGTGTTCCCTTCCCATAGCATTTAGGAATTTCTTAATTATCTGCTACTGCTTGAGAGTAACGGGAATTAGAAAAACTACCTTAGTTTTTACTTCTTTCACCGGTCATGCAGAGTAGCTCCCACTCCACATTAAATGGTGCTAAGTGGTGGTAAATCTGCCAGTGATGAGCAGTACTAGCTTGGTTGTCTTTCCTATATACAAACATGGATATTTGCATAGCAACAACCTTCTCAAACCCCAAAGTTTAGGTCCATAATCCCATCTGAACTCTTTGCTCTACTTTTATTTCTGTCTTCCTTTCAAAAGTACTTCAAAAGTATTGAAGGAAGAAGCTTTTCCTCTTTCCATTTGAAAGGGACTTCTATCCCATATCCTGTTCTGAATGAGGTGGCCTTCAACCTGTCCCTTTCTGTAGAGTCATATTTGAAAAACAAAAAGTTTACTGTTTAGGGAAGAAACATCAAAAGGTCTCTCTTGCCTCAGCTGTGAAAACAATCAGCTTGCTTTTCTCCTTGAGGCTGTATTATATATTTAATCATCATTTATTTTTTAAAGATCTTTTTGATGTGGACCATTGTTAAAGACTTTATTGAATTTATTACAATATTGCTTCTGTTTTATGTTTTGGTTTTTTGGCCACAAGGCATGTGGGATCTCAGCTCCCTGAGCACGGATTGAACCAGCACCCCCTGCTTTGGAAGGTGAAGTATCAACCACTGGACCGCCCGGGAAGTCCCTTAATTATCATTGTTTAAATGTCAGTGCCAATATCTGAGTCATCTGTGGGTCTGTTTCTACTGAATATTTTTCTCTTAGTTATGTATCAAGTTTCTTGTTTTTTTCATCCTTCTCACTTTTTCCCTCTTCTTTTGTTTTCCAGATAATGGGTATAAAATAACAGTGTAGAGAAGATGGAAATATAACTTTTTAAATTTACATTCCTGAGCTTACAGCTCCTTCCTTCATCTGGCAGCTAGGATAAGGAGTTAAACATTCTAATTCTACCAATTCAGGTGCTATTTTGATTAGATTGTTTTTAGACCTTGTTAGTAAAAACACTATCTGCTCACATAACAGTTACTGAAGGGCTGATCTCTTTAATCTGGTAAACATTTGACCTGGACTGTAACTGGAGTGCTATTTCATAGAGTTTTGTGTCAGTGTTTATGAATGTAAACTCTTTGAATATCATCAAGACTTCATAAATTCTCTCTAATTTCTAGCTGCTTTTTTTACTGCTAATTTTTCAGAAAAATTCAGGAAAGAGGAGAATTTTAGGTTGAGTGATTTAATTTTACATTTGAAGCTTTTTGGGTTCTAATTTATCATGCTGTTTCAAATTGTCATTAAAAATTCTGCCTGCTTCTTTATCTGTCTGCACCTGGAAAAAGTGTTTTATTCTCAGCAGCTATGGTTCTCTGCTCACCTATGGAAAACATGTTCATCTCAGGAATTCAGTTTCTCAGGGTTCCTTGCATCTACTATTTTGCAGTCGCCTCCTATAAAAGGCTATTGTCTTTTAAATAATTCATTTTTTGTTTTCCTTTTGCTACCATGAGAGCATAGGCTTTACAATCATTTTACATCCTAACAAGAAGTATCAGGATTTCAGTTTATTTTAAAGCATGAAAACATAAGAATTATTTAAGTTACACCTATATTTAATTCTAAACCTAAATTTCATGGAGTCACTAAAAGTCTGTGTGTGTGTATGTTTATTTAAGCTACAGGTAAATATAATTTTAAACTTACAATATTTTTAAACTGAGTTGGTATAGGTGATTGTATCATAATTGAAGAATAAGTAAATGGAGAATTTATTTTAAATTTCCCATTTGATTTACCCCCAACCTAAGCAAACTTTATTTTTCCAAGGTTCACTCACATCATAGCATTTTCCCCATTCCTTTTATTATATCATGGTAAAATATGCATAACAAAATTTACCTCATAACCATTTTTAAGTCTAAGCAAACTTTAGAATCATGGCCCAAAACATACTTAATTATTGGTCAGACTAAATGCAATAAACTGGCAAATGTAATGACATGTTTCTCACATATGAATGTATAAAAGAAATAAAGATATAGGAAAGTGGAAAGTTGTTATAAGATACAAGTGAATGTCTTCAAATAATCAATGACAATACTGACACATAACTTCTCAGAGAAAACAACAGAAGCAAAAACATGACTGAATATGATATTTAACATTTAGTGTGTGTGGTGGTGGGGGAGAATTCTGGCCTAGAATTTTAGCAAAATTTTGATCAAAAATAAAGATAAAATAAAAACCTTTTTCTTAAAAAATCTGAGAAAATGTATCACTAGCATCCCTGGTGATAAAAGAAGTATTATAGGATTATCTTCAAACAAAATATAAATGAAACCAGATAGAAGATCACACAATCAGGAAAGAACAAAGAATTTCTAAAAGTAAAATATTTTGGTAAGTCGAAATGAATATTAACTTTTTAAAACAATATAGTGACATCTAATAGAGTTTTAAAAATTTAAGATATATGAGAGCAAGAAGATATTAATTCAGAGAAATTTATGAGCTAATGTGATAAAATTGAGGTAATGTGGAGGTAATGTGATTCAAAGCCCTTGACATTTTCATGTTGAAATATATTTATTTTATTAGTTTTTGATAAGATAGCAATATATGATATAATTTTACCATTACTATAATGGTTAAAGAATGAGTAAACATGGGTAATAGAAGGACAATTGGATAATTTTAAAAATTCAGTATATATGTCAAGTGATAAAATACACAACATGCAGAATATAGAAGAAAAAAACAGTAAAGTGGTTTATTTAAACTGAGAATGTCAGAAGGTACTTTAATATAAGTGAAATTCATGTTTAATTAATAGATGATAATTATCAGACACAAAAGAAAATAAGTTATATACTAATAATAGAAATATATAAAATGAAGAGCATTTAAAAGAAAAAGCGTGGAAAATCAAATATTAGGCAAATACCAACCAAAAGAAATTAATGGAGCTATTAATCAGATACAGTTAAATTTAAGGGGAAAAGATAAAGATAGAGAAAAATTTCATGATGATAAAATGCTTAATTAGTCATGAAAATATAGCAAATTTTAAATTGTAGTCACATGATATTGTAACATCAAAATAAAACAAAACAAAAATACAAATATAAAAATCCACAATTATAGTGGGAGACTTTAACATACCTTTCTCAGTGCTTGATAGGACAATCAGACAAAAAATGAGTAAGACTATAGAAGATTTGAACTCCTTGATTACCAAATTTGATAAAATTTTTATCTATAGAAGACTACTTCCAACAATTGTAGAAAGAACATCTTTTTAAAGTACACATGGAACATTAATGAAATTTCACCGTATGTTATGCCACTAAGCAAATGTTGACATAGTTATAGGATTTAAATGGTTTAGAATGATTCTGATCGCAAAATAATAGAAATAAGCTAGAAAGCCGTAACAAAATATAATTTGAAAATCAACCTATGTTACGTTAAGAAATGTAAAGCTTTTTTTTTCTAAATCATCCATAGCTCAAAGAAATAAATTATAATGGTAACTAGAAAAAATTTTGTACTAAATGATAATGAATATATAATATATCCAAATTGCTAAAGAGAGAAATAACAAAGTTATTGCTTGGAATAGGCAGGAAAAAGTGAACTCTTTCTGACAATGGAGAGAAGAGAGAGAGGCAGAGAAAGAGAGAGCTTAGAAACAAAATAGTCAACATCAGTAAGGAATAAAGGATATGACTACAGATACTACAGATATTTTAAGAAACCAAAAAGAGTATTGTGAACAACTAATGCCAATAATTGTTTTAAAAATTAAACAGGAAAAATTCCTATAGGAATTAAAATACAACTTACTAACAATGACACATGAATAAAGGGTTATTCTAATTAGTCCTGTCACATGTTAAAGAAATAGAATCTGCACTTAAAAACTTACCCACAATGATGAATCCAGGCTAAGGTGCTACACTGAGGAATGCTTTCAAACAGAAGAAATAATTTCCATCCCATAGCAAATTCTTCCAGAGAATAGGAAAAAAAAAGGGGGAAGATGTTCTGAATCCTTTTATGAGGCCAGTGTATCCTTCATCCCAAAATCTGAGGAAGACATTGGAAAAAATTATAAGTATTTTACTAGTATGTACATAGATGCAAAAATCAATGAAACATTAACAAATTTAATCCATTGATAAATAAAATGAATAATACATCACAAAAAATTGTCTTATTCAAGGAATGTTAAGTTGTATTTGATAAAGAATATCCACAAAATCTTACAAAAAACAATTACTCTGCATGTTGAAATTTTGTAAAGCAACCCACTAAGCTTAGGAATCAGGCATGGAAGCCCATTATCATTATTTCTATTTGATATTGTATTAGAGGTCCTAGCCAGTTTGATAATAAAGAAAATTTTAAAGTAAAAAGCCCAAGGATTGAAAAGAAAATGGCAGAATGAATCATTCACATGATTCTGTATGTAGATTATCTAAACAACCTATAAGTAAGTTGTTAGATCTAATAAATGAGTTTAGCAATATTGTTGGATACAAATTCAATAAAATTTTGATTGCATTTCTGGGTTAAAAACAGGGATAAATACTCATGAGTGCTCACACCCCACACACACCATTTGGAACAACAACAACAGTATCAAAGGCCTAGGAATATATAAATAAATTATATAATAATTTATAAATAAATAAATAAGGGTAAGATATGAAGGACTTTTACTGAAAAATATAAAATATTATTAGGGGATTTTTTTAAAAAGAAGTAAACACATAAAGGAATATAGCACATCCATGAATTGGATGTAATACTGGAAAGTTGTCAGTTCTTTACAAATTGACTTATAGAATCAAAACACTCCCAAACAAATGTATGCATAACTTTTACTAAAATTGGCAGACATAGATACATTATTAGAAATTCAAAGGCCAAAAATATCCTGATTGTTGAGGGAAAGAAAAAAAGGTAAGAGTTACTCTATTGAATATTAAGACTTACTATAACAGAAGAGTTATGCACAGTTAAAGAAAAAAGTAGACTAATAGAATAAGTAAGTCTAGAACAATGTGAATGTTTCATTCATGTGAAGATGACACAGAATAGCAATGCAGAATGAACATTTTTACAAATGCTGTTTTGTCAATTTAGTTTCCATATGGAAATTTTTTTGTAGTAGTCCCAAACTGGATACAACCCAAATGTTTAACAAAAGTAGACTGTGTATATGAGTTGCTGCATATAAAAATGCAATGCTATGTGAGGATGTAATAAATGAACATAGATTATGTCTTCTCACAAACATAATGTTGGATGAAAAATGCCATTACAAAAGAATGCATACTAAATGACTATATTTATATAAAGGCCCAATACAGGCAAAACTAATTTCCAGTGTTTACAGGTGAAGATACTGGTTAGCTTTTGTAAAAGCCAGGGGGATAAAGATTGAAAGGCGTAGGGGGAGGCAGTGAGGCCTCCAGTTTGTTAGCATTATTCTCTTTATTGAACTGGATGGTAGTCACATGGGTATTCTCAGTTTGTAAAAATTTTTTAAGTAGCACACTTAGGTTTTGTGCATTTTCCAAGAAATACTTTCAGTAAATAATTTAATTAAAATTTATATTCCTGGGAAACTAACTTGTGTTGTTTTATAACTATACATGTTAAAATGTCTAGATTTTCTGTATTACCTAAACATGAGGCGCTAGAGATAGCTCTGTAAGTTATTGAATAAGGCATGGTTATATTTGGGTGAAAAAAATGAATGACATACACACAACCCAAAATGCAATTTTATACCTATCTCAAAATAACAATATCATTCTAACCACTGTAACTCTTTTCCCAAAACATAGCATAGTGCTGGAAAAGTAGTATGTACTGAAGAATTTTATTCTATGGATTAGAATTAAATGTAGTTGAGAGTCACATTCCAGTTAGACTGTTTATAACCTTGCGATCTTGACCAAGTTACTTGAACGTCTCTTCAGTATCCTTATTGGAAAAATTTGCATATATTCTATCTCCTTTCTGAAATGACTTGCAGAAAGTAACTAGCACTTAATAGGTACTTAATAATAATAATATCAATATTCCAAGCTTAACTTGCTAAATTAATCCCTAATGAACTCCTGATTGAAATAAAAATTTTCATATCATATATGTGTAGTAGTGAAAAAAATATTTTTATCGTCATTTTTCATGAAATTTAAAGTTTTTAATGTAAAAAATCCATATCAAATGATTTGGTAAAAATATTTATTTTAGTGAGATGTTTGCTAATTATAATTAGGTTACAAATATTTGAGAGGCACATAGAGGAACTTATATGCTAAAAACAATTGGTTACATGTCCCCACTTCCTATTCCAGTGACCTCCAGTTGGAAAGATACTAGGTGCAAATTATGTTTCTGTGGTATTTCTACCATAAATTTTAAACATAGATTGTGCAGTTTTATTTTATAACTTTGCCTTAACTTTGCCTTAAAGAAATAACTTTGCCTTAAAGAAAATTCTTAAATAACTTTGCCTTAAAGAAAATTCTGTGATCTTGAGACATTGACTTCATCTTCCTGGCATTCAGTGAACTCATCTTCAGAGTAGAGTAAGAATAATTACTTCATTTATAAGATTTGGGTGATCATAAGTGGTAAAGCTTGACAAAAATATCAGTTTTCTTAACATTGTTTAAGAGCTTTCCCTAAAATTTTCATTGGTACTCCCAACTTTTTCTATCCTACATCTCTCACATCTAATTCATCAGCAAATATTTTTAATTTGGCCAATAGATTACATTGCAAATAAGCCTGTTTTTCTGTATATCCATTGGTACTATCCTAAACAACCATTGTTTCTTACCTGGAACTAAGGAATGTTAATATTTTGCCACTTTTAATTCATTTTTTACAGCAACACCCAGATCTGTTATCATAACATTCATATCATAATCTGAACCAAAATTTTATTTCCTGTTGTTCTTGGCTTAAAATCTAGATTACTTACTCTACTTAAAAAAAAAAAAAGGAAAGAAAGAAAAAAAGAGAGAAAGAGAGAGAGAAAGAAAGAGAAAGAAAGAAAAAGAAAGAAAGAAAGAAAGGAAAGGAAGAAAAAGAAAATTTTTTTCAAATAAGTTTATTCCCACCTCTGAACTTCATGCTAGTCATGGACTAAAATCTTTCTTCTTCTGATTATCTGAATACATTGTTGACAAGATTCAGTTCACAGCTTGAATTTTCATGTCCTCTATGAATTTCTTTCTTGATTTATTTACAATCATTCTGCCTTAGATAATACTTCTGTGAATGGCTCTCTTTATGATATTATTATCATGAGAAATTATCTTTTTATTTCATTTTTTCCTATTTATGTTTCTTAAATAAAATTTTATGAGTAGGGACCTTGTTTGTCGTATTGAGTGCTTTGTTTTCACTTGAGGATTAGCACTGAGACAATGGTTTTTGAATAAATATCCAGTTTAATCACTAGCCGACATGTCAGAAGGCACATAAACCAGATGGAATTCACGATCAAAGGGGCTTGTTCTGATGTGACATAGTTCTCAATTTTAAGAGGGAATGCTTTAGCAATTCACTATTAAATTTGTGGTTGTAAACTTTAAGACACCGTTATAGAAACAAGTTAGTTGAATATTTTGTTAGTGCAAGATCTTGTATGTACAAATATTGATATCTTCATAATATTTGTTCTTAAGAAGCTTGTACACATGGTAGGCATATATAATATATATACTTAACATTATTAGGAATTGACCAGTTTCAAAAACAAAGTTTTTGGTAGAAATAGTAAAATATAATACAAAATCTATGATTAATATAGAATACAAGTTGTTATTAGGAGGAATTTAGTTTAGACTAAAATTATCACTTAAAAATTCATGGAGAAATTAATAAATGGCAATCACCATCATTGATTAAGAATATTTAGATAACTAAATGTTTAAGGTACAGGTTAAATTTTTTTCCAAAGGAACTTGAGGAATGAAAATCTTGCTATTAGACATTCTTATGTAATTGTCTTTCTTTTAGAGAAAGCTTTTTTAAAAATACAGCCAGTCAAAGCAAACAAAAAGCTTCTTTCAAATAAGTAATCAATTATTAAACTAGGCCACTGGCATCATTGTCATTCTAAGCTGTACAGAAAACAATTAAAAGTTGCCAGCTGCACAAGGCCTCTACTGGCAATACCAAACTGTTCATTTTGAGTGAGACGACTTTTCAGCAAATAAAATGTAATGCCAAAAGTATTTTCACAAGTTAAGGATACTGAATGGACTTGGCATCTGAAATGCTTGATAGGGCAGCATTTCACCATGTGAGTGTTACAGCACCAGAACATTTCATTGGAAGCATATTCTGATTCCGTCATTAAACTTAACCAAATTGATAGTTGGATAACTACTAAGTAATGTTTCATGGGAGACAGATTAACTTCAAAACAGTTGACTCTGAGCATTGACTTTAATTTTTTATTTATCAAATACACATAGACAGTGCTTTTATACAATTAAAAAAGACTGTGTTCTTTTAAGTTTAATTAGGTCCCATTTGTTTATTTTTGTTTTTATTTCCATTACTCTAGGAGATGAATCCAAAAAAATATTGCTGCGATTTATGTCAAAGAGTGTTCTGCCTATGTTTTCCTCTAGGAGTTTTATAGTATCTGATCTTACATTTAGATCTTTAATCCATTTTTACTTTATTTTTGTATATGGTATTAGAGAATGTTCTAATTTCATTCTTTTACATGTGGCTGCCCAGTTTTCCCAGCACCACTTATTGAAGAGACTGTTTTTTCTCCATTGTATTTTCTTGGCTCCTTTGTCATAGATTAATTGACCTTAAAAGCTTTTGCACAACAAAGGAAACCATAAACAAAACTAAAAGACAACGTACAGACTGGGAGAAAATATTTGCAAATGATGCTACCGACAAGGGATTAATTTCCAAAATATACAAACAGCTCATACAACTCAATAGCAAAAAAACAAACAATCCAATCAAAAATGGTCAGAAGATCTAAATAGACATTTCTCCAAAGAAGACATGCAGATGGGCAACAGGTACATGAAAAGATGCTGAATACTGCTAATTATTGGAGAAACACAAATCAAAACTACAATGAGGTATCACCTCACACCAGTCAGAATGGCCATCATTAAAAAGTCTACAAACAATAAATGCTGGAGAGAGTGTGGAAAAAAAAGGAGCTCTCCTTCACTGTTAGTGGGAATGAAAATTGGTGCAGCCACTATGGAGAACAGTGTGGAGGTTCCTTAACAAACTAAAAGTAGAGTTGCCATTTGACCCTGCAATCCCACTCCTGGGCATATATCCAAAAAAGACAAAAACTCTAATTCTAAACGATACACACACTCCAATATTCATAGCAATACTACTTAAACAATAGCCAAGACATGGATGCAACCTAAATGTTCATGGGCAGATGAACGGATAAAGAAGATGTGGTACATATATACAATGGAATATTACTCAGCCATTAAAATGAATAAAATAATGCCTTTTGCAGCAATATGGATGGACCTAGAGATTATCATATTTAGTGAAGTAAGTCAGAAAAAGACAAATATCATACGATGTTACTTATATGTGGAATCTAAAAAAATGATAAAAATGAACTGATTTGCAAAACAGAAATAAACTCACAGACACAGAAAACAAACTTGTGGCTACCAAAGGAGATGGGGGGCAGAGATAAATTAAGAGTTTGGGATTAACAAATACACACTAATATATCTATATATAAATATATATAGCTCCTACTGTATAACACAGGGAACTATACTAAGTATCTTGTAATAACCTATAATGGAAAAGAATCTGAAAAAAATAGATATATACATATGTGTAATTAAATCACTTTGCTGTATACTTGAAACTAACACAATATTGTAAATTAACTATACTTCAATTAAAAAAAATACACACACACACAAAGACTGTGTTCAAAGCTGGCATAGCTTTTTACTCTTCTTACTCCATTCTTTTCATTGCCTCTTGTGTATGTAAGCTATTTGAAAGGAAGCTATTATACAAAATGCCTGGCACAAAATAGATTCCCAATAAGTAGTAGCTCTTTTATTACTAATATTAGTAATAATATTGATGTTATCGGTATGTTTTTACAATACTCTATAGGGGTAGCTTTTTACATCCATGCTATTCAATGGTGTCTGTCAGAGCCCAGTTAGGAAAGCAAAAATATCATAGGTAGTTCATACAGAAGATGTTAAATACTGGGAACTGATTATAAATGTCTTAGGGTAGAAGGAGTGAAAGGGAGATACTGAAGTGAGTAGAGATTGATACTTTCAGGAAGCTTCTCCCACACCGGAGAGCTAGAAAAAACAAAGGAAGGGAGACAGGTTTTCGAGAGCCCAGGTGCACATTTCCCCTTGACTCTGCTGGAAACTGCCAATGCTTGACCCTCCAAAGGCTGCTGAGACCTACAGCTACTTATTGCTTTAGCCTTTAGTGCTGCTGAAAGCCTCTGTAGCCTGTGGCTCCAACAGCTGCTGGCAGTCTCCCACTGCTACTGCTGCTGGAATACTAAAGGCACTGAAGTCAATCACCAGTCACTGATCTACTTCCCATATTCCTCTTAAAATCCTACCAGTGATCTCTAGGACATTATGTTTGGTGAACAAATACCAAAAGGTCACATGTGGTATCATTCTATTTAGGTAATATTCTTGAGATGACAAAATGATAGATATGGAAAACAGTAGTGCTTGTCAGGGGTTAGGGAAAATGAAGGGGTAGGGGAGGGATGGGAGTGACTATAAAAGATTAAAATGAGGGAGATCTTTGTGGTGATGAAATAGTTTTATATCTTGATTTTGGTATAGGTTACATAAATCCATACATGTGATAAAACGAAATAGAACTGTACATACATTTTACAAATGTAAGTGCCTGGTTTTGATATTGCATTAGAATTAGGTAAGGTGTAAAAACTGGGGGAAACTGAGTAAAATGTGTACTGCGCTCTGTTCTTTCTTTACAAATTACTATGAAAATATAATAATTTAAAAATAAAAATAATAAATAACTTCTACTAGTTCTTCGTATTAGCCAATACTAACTAAAATCCAACTGGCAGAGGAGTGTGAGAAATTTAATTTTTAGGGGTCCATATGCCTTCAATATAGAGCAGAAAACTGAATTACAGAAATGAAATTGATTACGTATAGATGAAGAAAAAAATGACAGTTCCAAACATCTTAAATATGTACCCATTGGTTAGAAAATTAAACTGTACATTAAGAAATATTTGTAGAACTAAACATATTTAATTCATTCATCCCATAATAACCACTATCAATACCAATGGTGTTGAAGGCTGTAAAGAGATAATTGGGAAAAGTAATACTTGGGGAAAACTTATATTCAGAAAACAATATTCAGTTCTCACCATATTCCTACCACATAATACAAGATAAATAATATTTTTCAAGTAAATGGCTAAAATGAATGCACTAAATCTAAGTAGTATTCTATCATGATATTTTTATGTTTAATACTATAAAATTTTTCAAGAGTTTTGTATTTGCAGTACTATATAGCTGGGTACTAACTTCAAGGATTTCATGGAGTAAGAGCCTATAGTCATATAGGCTGACTAAATGGAATATTACCTTAGCTCTGAATTTCTAAACAAACATATGTGTATATTTCTTCAAAAGGAGATAGATTAAAATCTGTTTCATTATTTAGCTCAGAACACCAAATTTCATTTCCTTCTGTTTGTCTTTCTTAGATGCCTCCTAAGCCAGCAAATCTGGGGAATTATTAAATAAGATCTAATATTTTTCTTTTATTTTAACTTTATTTGTACTTCGACTTTATTGTAACATATTTAAATCTAAACTACCAGAAGCACATCAGAATACATGGAACAGAAACAAAAATGCATATTGAAATGCATCATACACTAGACAGTCCTCTCTTTTCATTAGTCAGGGCTACAATTTATAGAAGCTGACATGATCAGAGACTGCTTGTTCACTGAAAGTTTGCATCATGAATAGATGTTGAATTTTGTCAAGTACTTTCCATACATGTATTATCATGACAATATGTTTTTTCTTCTTTAGGTTATTAATATTGTGAATTACATGGATTGATTTACAAGTCAATTGACACAGCAATACCATTTCTAGCTATTTATACTAAAGAAATAAAAACTTGCATCTGTGCAGAAAACCTTCAGATGAATATTTATAGCAGCATTATTCAGTATTGCCACAAATCATACACCCAGGTATCCCTCAACAAGTGAATGTGTAAATAGACTTTGATACATCCACACAATGAAATACTCTTGGGCAATAAAAAACAAAAACAAACAAACAAAAAAAAGCAACAAACTATCATGTTATGCAACAATATGAATGAATTTTTAAAACATTCTAAAAAAAGGTGAAACTATAGCAACAGAGAATAGATAAGTGGTTTCAGGGGAATAGGTGAGGGGAGAGGGTCTGAATACAAAGGGATTTTTTTAGGTGTTGGAATTGTTCTGTATCCTATGATGGTGGTTATTTGTCTAAGTATATAAACTCATATCTCAATCCAACAAAAAAGTGAATTTTACTGTGTGTAATTTAAAAAAAAAACAAACAAAAAATCCCTCTTTTTATTAAACTCTCCTCAAATAACTCAACTTGTTTTCTACTACAACTCAATTAATACAGATGGCTACCACGTCTTTAGCACGCCCTTAGAGTCTTAAGGACTATTGAAAAGGAAAATCTTAATTCCTTCCATTCCTATGTGCAAATCCAGAGTTGGAATGAACCTGTTTCTTCTGGTCTTCTCATTTATTCATACAAGGGAAGAAATGTGTTTTGTTTAATATTGAGATATTAGGAAACTTTATAATCTCTATTCATTCTTCATATTTTTCTTCAAAATGTTTGGTAACCAATAGTATAAAACATACTTTCTAGTATTAGCTATTTCTGATACTTGTTTTTATTACTAAGAATACTACAATAAAACAGAACTTGCTTCATGTTATAACTATGTTTTCTCTGAATTAGAATCAAGGTCAACCCTTAGCCAAATTGTGAGATAAATAAGTTTTTAAGAGTTCTTTTCCCAATTTTACTTTTTTCCTCCTACATTTTGTGCCTTATTGAGAATAGCTTCTGAATTTTTCTCTTTCCCCGCCCCAAAATCAATCATGCTTTCTCTTAATAAATCATCTGACAGTGTGAATGAAGAAATATCGATTGTATATCCACTGTTTACAGGAAAGTATAAATGAGTGAATAAAATAGTGAGTCCCCTCCCTAGGATATTTGCATTTTTATAAAAATAAAAGTCAAAGCACTGCAGCAAGAAAAATAAGGATCCAATTTGTATCTTTAGATATCAATGACCTCATTTTGGGTCATTTTTTTTGGAGATAAGAGAGGATTTACTGCAAATCATCACAAATAACAATATGACCCTCTCCTTTCCCATACATACAGAATCACACATTCAAAATTCTTCTTTTAAGATCTTTTCTATTCTTTTTAAAAAGTGACTAATTGAAGTTAAAAATTCCCTAGTATAAATCATTCTACTAGACCTCTGTAATATGAGATCTAAAATTATTAGTTGACTTTAAGTCAATGGCAAAAAAAGAAAAAATGAAAGGAGAAAGGCACTTTGGTTCACACAGATGATGGTGGTGGTTTTGCACATTAAACCTAGATATATCTGATGAAATATTTAACCAGATCAGTTAGCTATCTATTTCTTCAAAATTGAAATATCTGATCAAAAATAGTTATTTGAATATTAGATTTGCTCAAACGGCCCTCTGTTTTTGGCTTACTACTACCTCCATTTTTTCCTTTCATAACCTCTTATATTGGAGAAATATGTTTTGGGGGATCATCACAGAGAAAAGGAATGCTCACATTGTGGCAATTCAGCATAATCATGTGCTCCCAGTGTATGCAATCACTGTGGGATCATGACTTTTGTTGGATATAGTTTAGAGTCACATCCTGAGGACACGTCATAAATGTACTATAGTCAGTATTCTAATATTTCTAGGAAATACATAAGCATAATACAGCTGGAATCAGCCAACAAATGCTCAGATTTGGGGTTTTTCTGAACTCTAACTACTTTTTGTATATTTGTAAAAATACTCTTTTACAAATTGTAATGTTTCGTATAAAATACTAGTCAGCTTTTAGACTGAGCCACAGATAAAATAGTTATACAAATTAATTTTCAAAGTTGTAATACTTTTTTCCCCACTAGTGTGGAATCAGAAGTTTTCAGTTTCTTATATTCCTATGAAAAATTCTGAAGTATGCGGATTCAATCTCTTCTGAATATTGGGATTTTAATATATAAAGGTACAGATTATAAATGGAAGCTTATGAAGCAATTCAGTTTTACATATATGTGATCTTATTGCTCTATTCTTAGACTATGTGTAGATTTTGTAATGAATGTCTAATATTTCATTGGATAGAAAAAAATCATTTGATTGCTTTTGTTGCTATCTGGGTAGGTCTAAATAATTTCCCTCTTCTGTTCTATTTTTTAAAAATAATTTTAAATGTGCTCAAACACAACTATTGAAATAATTTAAACCTGTAGGTCCATTGTGCTCGTCAGTATACACATGTGCTGGATATTTTAAGGACTCAATAAGAAATATTATTTCATAAATTATAAACTTAAATGGTAAATTGATTTTAAAGAAGAGGTTAACTAAAATAAAAAAAAGACAGAGTTGGCTGGGTTTATATTTGACTATATGAGGAAAACTAAAGTTAACTATAAGACAGTATGGAAATTAGTAAAAATGAGGGGAGGAAAGATTTTAATTGAAAATGAAGGATTATACTCAGTAATCAAAAATCACCCTTCCTGATGACTCTTTTTATCCAAGTGAAACTGAGTTTTACCACATCAAGAAAGTAGCTGAGTATAGGATACCTCCTTTTGAAACTAGATTGCCAATACAACAGTGCAAAACTAAGTAAAATGTTTGGAAGACCCATAATTAGAAAGCCCAGACTCTGCTAAAAATAAATGAAATTTAAAAAATTAAGCCCACCTAATAATGTAATTTGCATTACTATGACATTAAACAATTCCTTTCCATCAGTTTCTTTAAATTATAATTAGAGGCCTATGCAAATTGTGAAAAAATTCCACAAAAGATGTATTTTTTTTTGGATAGAGAGGTGTCTTACTGTGCAAAGTCATACATTGGAAACATTTCATGGAAGCTACATTTACTATAAACGACTATCATAGGGACGTAATGCCAACTGAAAAATCCTATCCTAGAAAAAGAATAGAAATGGAAAGAACCATTAAGTTCTTATTACAATATAATTTGACTTTAATTTTTGCATGTGGAATTCCCAACAGAAATGTGTTTCAGTTACCTGATAAAAAAAGAAATATAATAAAACAGAATTACAAAAGATAAAAGTAAATTTAAGTGTCTTAGAAAAAAATCAATATAGCACACTAGTCAAAACCAGGTGTCATATTTAAGAAAATGTTGAGAGTCAGTTGAAAGGAGAGTGGATATGTCATTAATTTAAGTGGATATTATAAATCATAAAGAAAATGCTATAAATTAACCAGAACATGTACTAACTCCACAATGGTTATGCTAGGTAGATAACTTCTATTTGATGGTTCAACTATTATAATTTGGGAGCAATGGAGCTCTTCAGGTATTTTCTGACAGGAATCTCAGTTATTTATCCATGTACTCTTTCTTTCTCACCTCCTTATCTGGTTCCAAATATCTTTACCACCTTATTCATTCCTTTCATTTTGCAAAGTTTTGAATACATTGCTTTACTTGTATAAGCATGACTGAACTAATTCATGCATGATGATAATTAACTGACTAATAATAGTTTGATAAAATAGAATTTTTTTTCTAGATGGGATGTGAGAGGGGTAAAAAGAACTTAAGTTATTAAGAACAAACTACACCTAGAACTGTGTCACCATGAATGAAAACACCGTTTCAAACCTACCCCATTGTTGCATTTGATCATAAAATTCAAAATGGTAACAGCTTTCCTTCCTTTTATCTTGATTCTTTTTTTCTAGGCTTACAAAGCTATAAAGGGTACCATTTCTACTTTACCTTTACCTGTGTTAGACATTCCTCTTATGCTATTTAGAGTTCTGAACCTTGCACACATATCTAATTTAGCGTATTTCTAAGAACATACAATTTTAGAGTAATTTTTCTATAGTTCAAACTTTTCTGTATCTATCTATTTATCTATCCATCTATCTAGCATCTATCTATATCTATCTATCTAGTATTTTAGCTTTTGTGAGGAAATAGAAATGTTAAACTATTTGTTGCTTTAAAAGATAACAGTAGTAAATGGGTAACAATTTTCTTAGAGATTTAAATGAATGACTTAAGAATTCCCACATTAATGACTAGAATCTGACTGGGTTAGTGAAGGGTTAGTGAGAAGAATATGTCAGAGAAAACCTGGTAAAAAAGCCAAAGGTTTGACAGAAATGAAAATTCAGGAGCTAAAATGCAATTTTCCAATAGTTAACAAAAAACCTATAGGTTTGCCAAATAATCACCTTTCTGTGAACTACTCAGTGGGGGAAATGATAGTCTGTCGCCAGATGCCCTTGTCCAAGCTCCATTTTAAAACTGACAGCATTTGATAATTTTTTTTTTACTTGAATTATCAGTTCACTTATTTCTTACCTCTAAGATCTGCTTGTAGAGGACCAGCCCATAATTTCCCTTCTCAATAGAATTTTTTATTAAAAAAAAACTAATGAAAAGAGGAGAGATTATATGTATGATGACTATGATATTTGCATGACCACAGAGGAGTAACAAATTCTATAAGCATGTTAAGAATACTCCATTTTTAAAATCTAATTTCCAGTAAGGAAAAGAGAGAAGTTTGTCTAAAGTTCAGCCTCACTGCCACTATTTATTTCACAGGTGTGCACAAATTATGATGGAATAAATTGCTGCTAAGGAGGAATTTCTAAACCAAAGTAATCCTTTTAACAGCATTTACTTATATCTAATACTTCAAGAAATTTGCCATTATGGGTGTGCCGTGAGAAATGTATAGGCAAAAAGTCAAACTAGCGGTCAGAGAAATCAAAGATTTCTTTTCTTTGAAAAGAATTATGATTCTTTTTAAAATCTCTGAATTAAACAGAGAAGTTTACAGTAGGTTAGAATCTTAAATTGCTTAGTTATGAAACAGTTAATCAACTATGATGGACATAACTATTCTTTAGTGGGAACTTTAAAATTAAAAGAATAAATTGAAAATGAATCTTTGTTTCTTTACTCCTTCAATAGTATTTAAGGTAATTTTCATAGTTAACAATAACAAACAGAAGTGTTTTCCTTAGTATGTTAAAAATAAATAGTCCTCTCAGTTACTGCCAATGCAAGGGAAATCAAACATAGGATTAGAGAACTGTTTTATTTTGCTTAGCTAACAGCAAACATTACCTAGAGGGTTTGTTTCCTTCCCAGATCAATTAATTTTTCTTCCTGCTTAAAATGAAAACCCTTTTATTTGAATGTCTTTTATGTACATATACAGTATTAAAAAAAATGGAACTTTGAATTCTTCTTAATTTAGAGAAGGACTTTGTAACTACTATAGAAAATGGAAAATTAGCCCACTGTTAATAAAAGTTGATCTCTTTATTTTTACTGAGAAGAGGTTGATTTAAGCTTGTTACTCATGGGAGGAAAGATAAACTATGTGTGAACAAGGCTAGTATTGGAAACTGCTTTCAATAACTTCATCTGAAACATGAAAGGTTTTGACATGAAACAAGAATACCTCTACTACCAAATATCGATGAACTCTATCATGTGAGTGTTGTTTATTTACAGGCAATTGAAATTGTTGGTATATACTGTACTTACTGATGTAAGTAAGAATTTGAGCTCTTATTTAACAGCAGTCTGCCATTAGTTTAATCCATTTCACATACATGCACAATTTGTGACTCTCTCCTTAAATATGAAAGCTCTGTTTTGAATATCCTTTTCCAAATATTTAATATACTATCTGAAATTATATCATGACATTTCTGTTCCCTGATTTTTAATTCTTGATCAGTGGCAGATAGCAAAATATTTTCTTTCTATTTGATTCTACTACTAATGAAATCTATAACTACTCGTGGTTCCTGTAAGGGCTTCTCATAAACAACTGCTGCATAACAGATAAATCAGTGCATGCTTACATCCACTGAAAAGAAGTTTGTAGACGAAATAAACTTGTGGATACAGAGCAAGAGTGAAATGCTGCAAACATATTAGCTGAGCTTGTTGACTTTAGGGAAAATTAAAATTGAACAATCATTTATGCCTATTAAGTTAAGGTCTTCTAATCCTCCTTGTAGTCATATCTATTAAAAATAAAAATTTATGCATTTCATATATATTTGCTCAAGCATTTGCCTTATTTCATATTTCATAACATTATATTACAAATTTCTTAAATATTTGTAAGTTGTATATTTTAAATATATTCAGCATGACCACACTGCTTTGGAATTAGACATTTTTTGTGAGAAAGTAAAACTACTTGTTGCTTTGGTTTTGATTGTGTTGGGGTAGCTGCTTTTCATATATTTTTATTTTTTATTTCTTTTAACTTTTAACTTGTATATAGAATTGTAGGTTGCTCTTTTTCCAATAGTTGAATGATAGTACTCCATTGTCTTCTTGTTTCCATAGTTTCTGACAAGAAATTTGCTTTAATTTTTACCTGTATTTCTCAGAATGCATTGTATCTTTTTTCTCCATTATTCTTCGAGATTTTCTCTTTACCATTTGTCTCTGGCAGGTTTAGTATAGTATGTCTCTGTGAATAGTTGTTTCTTTGATTATATTTAAACTTAATTTGAGGTCTGGGCATCTTAGATCTGTGGCTTAATGCTTTTCATTATCTCTTCACATATGTATTCCTCCCTGTTATCTCTCTCATTTCGGTCTAAGATTTCAATTACATGTGTGTTACTTTTTGATATTTTCCCAAAGATCTTGATGTTATCTTCTTTGATTTTTATTTTCACATTTCTTTTACTTTGTGTTCAGTTCAATTTTCTATTTCCTTATCTTCAAATTCTTTTAAAGTTGAGTGTCAAGTCTGCTGATAATCCCATTGAAGACATTCTTCATCTCTATTACCATTACTTTTCAAAACTTTCTAGCATGTCATTTTGATTGTTACTTACAGTTCTCACTTCTTTGAAGACATTCCCCATCTGCTTTTTCATGTTGTCCATCCTTTCCACTGTAGCCCTTGACATATTAATCATGTTATTTTAAATTCCCTGTCTGAGAGATCCAATATCTAGGTCATATCTGAGCTTGCTTCTGTTGACTGCTTTGTCTAATTTGTCCCCTATGTTCTTTCTTACTTCCTTTGTTGCATAATTTTTGGATTAAAGCTCTAGATCACCTGTAGGTTAAGAGAGCTAGTGTTTATGCTTCAAAATAGGAATTTTCTCCCAGCTTTATTATGGTATAATTGACAAATAAACATTATATATATTTAAGGTGTACAACATCATGTTTTGATATATATGTACATTGTGAAATGATTTCCCCAATGAAGCTAATTAAACTATCCATCACCTCACATATTTACCTTTTGTGTGTATATGTGGTAATAACACTTCAGATCTACTCTGTCACCAAGTTTCAACTATACAATACTTTATTATTAACTATAGTCACCATGCTATACATTAGATCACGAGAACTTATTATGGGTATGCTTCCTTTGTTAGAACCTTAGTGTGGAAGTTTTTGTCCATATAATCATGAATCAAGCTATGTTTGTGTTTTATTATTGCTATTATTAGAATCATTACCCTACTGGCTTCAAATTCCTCAAGTGTTGTCCATCCTTATTGTGGGGCTGGGTTGATGGAGATTTTTGCTCAATGTGCTTCTCTCAGATTTAGGTTATTCTGGTGGTTTCTTGCCTGAAAGAGAATATCTTTCCAGGTACTTGTTCCTGCCTTCAGGGATAAACTGCTGTTACTTGTTACTGATATTTGCTAGTCTGGGGATGGATACAGCAGTGGCATGCTCTTTTCTCCGCTTTCAATCTCAGACATAGGCTTTGTTTGTGTCACTGGGTCTCAGATTTGACGGCCAGTGACTCGGCCCCTCCTGCATATGTATAGGGTCTGTAATGGTCTGGGATCAGGATAGTTTCTGCCCATTGCTTATAGTTAGCAGCTATTGTTTTCTATTTTTTAGCCAACCTGTATTGGATATTTTTCCAGTTTAATGGCTGTTTACTATGAGAGAGCTAGTCCAGTGTAATTTTTCTGCCATAACCAGAAGTTGAAGTTTGAAATAACTGTCACAGTCCAAGTAAGTCATACCACATTTGAACATATGGATATATTAACATATTAGACCTGCAGATGTGTTCGTGTGTGTGTGTGTGCACGTTTGTGTGTGAGTTTATTGCATGTAAATATTTGCCATCTATTTTAGGGGTTTTGTCTGCTTTCTAATTCTAGAACTTGAGGAAAGTAACTATCTTTTTGCATCTTTATTATATTCAAGGTACCTTAAGAAGTGATTTACATAAGTATCCATTTACTATTCCAAAAAAAGCATTTTGGACTTACTCTAAATTATCTAATTGCATAGTAGTTTTAGACCTGGGGCATATGAATCTGCACTAATGCCGAATTATCTACTCCTTGAGGCTAGTGTACAGCTAGCCAGCTGTCCATTAACACTGACGTCATTGCAGTAAATCTTTTACATCTTAGTGTCCTTGTTAACTTTTAGTCTTGGTTGTTTTCTTTGTAAGGGTGAAGAACTTTGCTCTTTTAATCCATCCTAGAAGTTTATATTTTCTAGGTATTTGATCTGTCTTGTGGGTCTTAGAACAATTTTTAAAATAGTTTCTCAGTTGAATGTTGTACTAAAAAATGGGTGTGCCCTTTAGGTAGAAAGAGTAGGGTGGAGATAAAGCAGGGTGAAACATTTGTCTCTCTTAATCAAGGTGAGATTAGTCTATTCCAAATCAAGGTCTCTTTCATAATACATTCATTTCCACTTTGTTTCCAGTGGTAAAACTCAGATTAATTCTGGATATTCTATAGATGTTCGAAGACTCTTTATATTTAGCTATTAATTTATCTACTTCAATATTATGCTTAATTTGTTTGGTTCCCATTATTTAGGACTGATAAATTTTAAGAGTTATAGGGGGGGAAAGCTGAATAGAGCCTCTAAAGAGATTGTGAAGCAGAGGCATATTTATTTTTAATATTTTGAATTGAAGTAACACGTGTTAGCAAAATGATTTAGGGGTGCTACCTTAGCTGGAAAAGTTACTGTGATTCTCTTTGATTGATTTAAATTGTAGTGATGTATAGCATTTAACAGATGACCCAGGAGTATATTGTTAATTTTTAAGTGATGCTCCAACTTATGTTATACCTCGTGGAAATGTACTTGTTGACCATTTTTTTAACCTATTTTTAGAAGCAAGAAATAAAATATCGTGTTAATTTTCAGCTTATATAAGTAGAATTTACTCTCTTCACATTTTTATACTTTACATTTTTAGTTTTTACATGACATATTTTACACAAATACTTCACAATAGAGTAAATAACACCTAAGTTGGGTATGTTAGTTAAATTTCTGCAATGTAAAAATTAGTAAGAAAGGAATCAAATGGTCATGAAAATTACAATAGAATCATGAGGCTCTGGGTGTACATTTACAAATCATTAATAAATAAAATGAAGAAGCAATCAATTATGATTTAAGAATCAATTAAGAATAAAAAGTAAACCTGAATATTTTCTAAAATGATAAATCATATCTATGTTAACCACATTGAATGTGAGAAATACAGAGATGAATTTAATCCAAAAGGCCTAAAGTGGGATCTTTTGCTTTGAGGATGAAAAGGGGCATTTTGTTTATTTCTTGATTTATTCTGAAAGGATACTTTAATATCCTAGTGTGTTCTGAACCATCAGCTACTCCATATTTGTTAGATTCAGGTTGGAGGAATCAGGGCATAGAAGTAAAATATATTCCAATAGAAGAAGCAAGATCTAAGACAAAAGGTTAGTGAAGATGAAGATCACAGAAACATACCACTCAATTGAGCTTGTCCAGATATTTTACAACAGGTGCATTCTGTAGGTGATTTGTACTTATACATGGGGGGCCATTTTATAAGTTTCCCAAGTAAAATTCCTTTGTGGTAATTAGATGTTAATTTATTCCTCATGCATCATTAATTCATTTCACAAACACTTATAATGAAATATTTACTTGTTTCAAAACAAATGAAACAGAGTGATAAGATGTTTTTCTCCTCACTTTCTCATAAACATCTTCACACTCTCCTTGTCTTCCAAGATCTTACAATACATGTAAACACTAGTTTTAGCAAATATATCTTCAGGTAGGAGAATATGTAAAACAAAAATCTTATGTCCCTTCCTACCCTCCACACCTGCCCTACTACATAAGCTATGCTATAGAACAATGTAGAAAGTCAGAAAGAGAACATGAAGAAAACTAATTTTCAAAGAATAGAATAGGTGGTGTACATAGGGGGAGTATGCATTCTACATACTTGTTTGATTTCTGGAGCAAGGTATAAAGGAGAAAGCTTATCTTTTATGGTTTATGAAAACAATTTTGAAAATGCAGGCTGGAAATGTTTTTCACCTTTTTCTTTCCGGTCAGTGGAGGTGCCCTAAATACTCAGTGGAAACAGGTTGAGGAAATCTAGGTGGGAAAGGGCAGACACATTCTCTCCTCCCAGTTCTCCATGCCTCTCAGGTAGATGCAGAGGCTGACCCTAGTACCCTGATCCCAAGCAAGGAGCCCCTGATCTCAGCTAAGAGGCTGTGCTGCTATCCTGGAGGACAATTTACTGTGCTCTGGAAGCAGCAAAGGGAGACCATTTGGCCCTTTCCAGCTGCTCCTTGCCAGCAGCCTAGATAAATTTAAATATGGCTTCGGTGTGCACAATTTATTCTGAGAACACCACAGCAGATAAAATCAATATAGTCAGAACATTTCACAGAGAAATAGCTGATTTCTATGGTCCAGACCTCATGCAGTCACTTGCTGTTTTCAGGAACAAGCATAGAAATAACCCAAACCCAAAGCACACTTTTCCTCTACTGACATCATAGTAAGGAATCTTCTCCTGAATTTCCCATCCTGAAAAGGATACAGAAGGGTAAGAACTTAAGCATTCAATTAAGAGGCATTCTGTACTAATTTGAAATCATTTAAAATTTTCTTAAAGATACAATCCTACAAATATGTTTGTTATTATAAATTTTAGTCCTGGTGCATATTTTTTAGTATGAGCACTAGGCTAAATTCTGAAATTTAAAAGAAGTGAAAAAGCATATTATTAGGTTGGCCAAAAAGTTCCTTTGGTTTTAAAGTAAAAATAAAAGACACAGTTTTTCATTTTCACCAAGAACTTTATTGAACAATGTATTCACCGTTTGTCCACTAACTTTTGCCATTTTTCAGGCAACTTCATAATTCCATCTTCCCCCCAAATTTTATCTTTTCGAGAAAAGAACTGTTACAGGTGCCTTTTACAGTGTTCCAGGGAATTGAAATTTTTTCCATTAAGAGAATTTTGTAAAGACCGAAATAAATGGAAATCTGAAGGTGCAATATCTGGTGAATACGGTGGATGAATCAGAACTTCCCAGACAAGCTGTAACAGTTTTTGCATGGTCATCAAAAAACATGAGGTCTTGTATTATCTTGATGGAAGATTATGTGTTTTCTGTTGACTATTCGGGATGCATTTTGTCGAGTGCTGCTTTCAGCTGGTCTCATTGGGAACAGTACTTGTTGGAATTAATCGTTTGGTTTTCCAGAAGGAGCTCATAATAGAGGACTCTTTTCCAATCTTAACATGTATACAACATCACCTTCTTTGGATGAAGGCGAGCCTTTGGTGTGGTTGGTGGTGTTTCATTTCACTTGCTCCACGATCTTTCCATTCCACCTTATTGTACAGTATCCACTTTTCATCGCCCATCATGACTTGTTTTAAAAACAGAATGTTTTCTTTACGTTTCAGTAGAGAATCGCATGGGGAAATACGGTCAAGAAGGGTTTTTTTGCTTATGTGGAACCCAAACATCAAAGCGATGAACATAACCAAGCTGGTGCAAATGATTTTCAAAGCTTGATTTGGACTTTTGAGTATGTCGGCTATCTCTGCATGGTATAACATTGATTGTCCTCAATTTATGTCTCGATTGGATTGCTATCAACTTCAACTTGTCTACCCGACCGTGGAGTATTGTCCAGTGAGAAATCTTCAGCACGAAACTTCACAAACCACTTTTGACATGTTTGATCAGTCACAGCACCTTCTCCATACACTGCACAAATCTTTTTTTGCATTTCAGTTGCATTTTACCTTTCTTGAAATATAAAAGGTAATATGCCAAAAATGCTGCTTTTTTCTTCTATCTTCAATATTAAAATGGCTACACAAAAATTCACCAATTTTGATGTTTTTTTTAAAATTCATGCTGCTATGACAGCTGTCACAATACAATCTAACAAAATTGTTTCAATTGAAGTTAAAGACAACTAAGTGCTACAAGAGCCATCTTATGGAAAAAAACCAAATGAACTTTTTGGCAAACCCAATATATTAGGTGGGGCTGTCATAACAAAATTCCACAGAGTAGGTGGTTTAAGCAACAGAAATTTATCTTCTAACAGTTCTGAAATCTGGAAGTCCAATGTCAAGGTGTCAGCAGGTTTGGTTTCTCCTGAGACCTCTCTCTGTAATTTGCATATGGCCGCCTTGCTGTGTCTTCCTGTGGCCTTTCTTCTGTGTGCACAAGCCCTTGGTGTCTTTTCCTCTTCTTATAAGGACACAGGCCTATTGGTTTAGGGCTCACCCATATGACTTCATTTAACCTTAATTAAGGCCTCCTTAAAAGGCCCAGTCTCCAAATTCAATCACATTTGAGAATTGGGATTCAACATATGAATTTGGAGGGACACAATTCAGTCTATAATACATTCTAAAATTCAAAGCTTAATGGGGAGGTTAATGTGATAGTCAGAATAATGGCTCCACTGTTACTGAACCAGACATGGGTCTACTCATCCATGTGCAGTAACGCCAAGCTATTGACACCAAGCTGTGAAGGAAAATGCAGTTTTTATTGCAGGGTGCTAAGCAAGGAGTCCAGGCAGCTAGTGCTCAAAAGACCCAAATTCCTTGATGGCTTTCAGGGAAAGATTTTTAAAGAGAAGATGAGGGAGGAAGGTTGTGGGGTGAGTGATTAGCTTGTGGGCATTCTTCTGATTGGTTGGTGGTAAAGTAATTGAGAGTCAGTATTATCAACCTTCTGGTTCCACTGGTCTGGGGCTATGGGCTTGTGGGCAGCATACAGTTAACTTCTTCCACCTGGTGGGGGTTTTAGTATTTGTATTTGCAAAGCAGCTCAAAGGACATGGCTCAGAATATTATCTATAGCCCTTGAGGAGGAACTAAATGTCCTTGACTTTGTTTAGTGGCTAAACTATTATTATTTTGTCTTGCTTGACTGTTTTCCTTTTCCTCTACATTTTCTTACTTCTCTGAATAAATTTATTCTTTTAACTCAGGGAAGGCCTAGGAGGCTAAAGTTTTTCTACAGACAGGAGGCAGGTGGAAAACATGACAGGAGCGGGGGTGGGGGTGGGGTTGGGAGGGTTCTTCTTCTCCAGAAAGACCCATTGTGTCCTGCTCAGTTATAACACAAGGATGTCCACATCCTAATCCCCAGAAACTGTTAATATGTTACCTTACAAGAGATACTGCAGATGTGATTAACTTAAAGATCTTGAGAAAGGGGAATATCCTTGATTATCCACGTGGGCCCAGTGTAATCTTGAGGGTCTTTATAAAAGGGAGAGAGAGAAGGATCAAAGTCAGAGAAGGAGCTGAGACAGCAGGAGTAAAGATCAGAATTATGCATTACCATGAGTCGAGGAATGTACGCAGCCTCCAGAATGGGAAAAGGCAGGGGAAAGAAATCTCTCCTGGAAGTTCTAGAATGAATGCAGACCTGTTGACCCATTCTAGACTTTTAATCTCCAGAGTTGTAAGACAATACAATTGTGTTGTTACAGCCTCTAATTTGTGGTGATTTGTTAACAGCAACAATAGGAAACTATTACAGTTGATTTAGAAACAATAATGATAATACAGTTTGATGAATGTTGTAATATGGGGAATGAAAAATAAATTGGTGACAAAAAGAAAAAAATAGTAAAAAGCTTCACAGAAAGTGTAATTCTTGGGCTAAATATTAAAATACGAGTAGAATTTAGCTAATAAAATAGGGAGGAAGGACATTTTAGGCCTCCTTTAAAAGGAAAGAAAATAATTTCAGAAGAGAATTGATAAGTTGAGATAAAAGAGAAGGGTTATGGGATCTGTTGGAAATTTTAGAAGCATATGTCTATAGAGAATTAGAGTGAAACATCTCAGAGGATATTGGATCATAGATAGCAAGTCTTAAAATTTCTGTCTCACAGCCTATTTGGAGCTGTACAGGAATTAAATTTTCTAGGTTGTCTCATCCCTTGTTACAGTGGACAGTGTCTCTCAGAAAATCATCTAACCAGTTCTTGATTTCTCTAGACATGGAACTGTGTAAACCCAGTAGAAGCAGTGGGTTAAAATAAAATTGCAGGTGCTTTAACATCAGGTCAGATAGTTTAAAAACTTCTACATATTGCAAAGTTGCCTTGAGTTAGATTTTTAAAAAATAACAATGTAGAAGAATCCTTTAAAAGGCATTTTTGGAGACCTAATGAGTAATACTTTAAAAAACTCATCTCAAGTGTATTATTGACAGGGAGAGAAATTCTAAAATATAAAAAAGAAAAACAAATTGGGAATAATTTTTATAACTTTATTTCATAAAAAGTAAGTTGATACAAGTTATAATAATTAAGTTCCTTGGTTCTAAGGCATATATTTTTCACATTTTAACATCCCTGAAATTGAGATATATCATAATAAATAGGGTGGCAATTATAATTAGCAGTATTTAATTCATAGTGGTATAAAAATATAATGTATAATATCATTAGTGATGATTTAGGTTCAATAAATAGAATACTAGTCCTTTACATCTTGCTTTGGTAATAAATAGAAAAATTAATTTAAAAATTCTTAAAAATACACAAAACACTAATTCTGGGGGCAGTGCTTACAGATGAATAAAAGAATGACATTGTCAATGAATAATGTCAGCATTAATAGAATAAATATATGGTGTCTCAAAATTATGACACTCCTGCATGTATGTCAAGTCTCAAAACAAAGATCCATATCAATAAATAAAATCTGAAGCTTATTTACAATTAATATGAAAAAATTAGCCACAAAGGAAAATTCTATATTAATTTTTGTCCTAGATCATAGATAAAAAAAGAATGAGCTAAAAAGGACACCTGGGATCACCCAATTCAATCACTTGGCCTTAAAAATGAAGAGCTTAAGATGCATATAAATAAGCTTACAGGGTATTTTTCACCCACTAGCAAAACTAAGACAAAAACATGGTTCACCAGACTCAGTTTCCTGTTTTTGTTCCATTTCATCACAGCTGTGCTTTTTCCACTCTACCAAGTGAACAGCCTTGCCTCTAACTGTCAGCATTTGCTGTGGTGTAGAGATTCAGATGAGCAGTGTGACTGAGAAAAGGTAGTTGTGAGGAACAAAGTTCTTTTAAATTGGAGTTCACAATATCAAGGAAGCTAACAAAGGCCATAAGATTATTTTCTGTGGATTATACCAGTATTTCTGTCCCTTTTCAAAATTATGAAGCAGTAAGCAAAAGTAAAAAAAGGAAGGTACCACAAATATAATAATAATTTGCTTTAAGTAAGCAATTTCTTCTCTTCTGCAAATATTACAATGAATACTTTCATTTGAGTATATTTCACAGTTTGTTACCAGGCTTTGAGACATTATTATATAATAATTTCTCAAATTAAGTGTCCTTTCATTATATTCACACTGTATACAGTGCAATGAACAATAGCATCAATATTACATTTTCCATCATGTTAGAATTAACAAATATTTTTAGGTACATTATCTTGTTTAATTTCCACAAAAGTAATATACGATATCGGGACAGATATTATGACACCCATATATAACAAAGAAAGACTGTCAACTGATAATGATTAAAATAATTTTTCTTGTGATGATAAGTTTTAAGATTTACTCTCTTATCAACTTTCAAATATGCAATACAGTATTATAAACTACAGTTTACCATGCTGTAAAAAAATATAAAATTCTGTAACCATGTATGGTGATGGATGGTAACTATACTTAATTTGGTGCTTATTTCATAATACCTACAAATATCAAATCATTGGGTTGTATACCTAAAATTAATATAATGTACAAGACTTACACCTCAATAGAGAATAAATTTTTTTAAAAAATTACATACATATATACAACTTAGCACAGTGACAACGACCTAGTTTTATAGGAGGTGGATATTTAACTTCTTTAGATAATTCCATTTTCAACACTAGCCCTATAATTATACATACCCACAAAATGTGTATGAAATTTGTAGGTACCCTATATACTTGTTAACACTTAGCAGTCATTTTCATTTTACCATTCTAGTATGCATATAGTGGTATTAAACTGTGATTTTTGTTTACATTTTTATGTAATGCTATTGAACACCTTTTCATCTGCTTATTTGCCATCCGTATGTCTTCTTAGATTAATATCCTTTTAAATATTTTACCCATTTTAATTATTTTTGGTTAAAGCTCTGCTGATAACTTATTAGCATTGAGTTATTAGAATGATAGAAAGATAGATAGATAGGTGATATCTGCCTATCTATATTCTATTTAATATCTATATTCTGTAAATAAGTCCTTTATCAGATATATTATTTGGGAATATTTTTGCCCTCTCTGTGGATTCTCTTTTTAATTTCCTTGACAGTACTTTTTTAAGAGCTAAAACTTATAATTTAGAAAAAAAATAATTTACCAATCTATTATTTTTATTTTTTCTTTTAACATCTTTATTGGAGTATAATTGCTTTACAATGGTGTGTTAGTTTCTGCTTTATCACAAATGAATCAGCTATACATATACATATATCGCCATATCTCCTCCCTCTGTGTCTCCCTCCCACCCTCCCTATCCAGCCCCTCTAGGTGGTCACAAAGCACCAAGCTGATCTCTCTGTGCTATGTGGCTGCTTCCCACTAGCTATCTATATTACATTTCGTAGTGTATATAAGTCCATGCCACTCTCTCACTTCGTCCCAGCTTACCCTTCCCCCTCCCCATGTTCTCAAGTCCATTCTCTATATCTGTGTCTTATTCCTGTCCTGCCCCTAGGTTATTCATAAACTTTTTTTTTTTTTTTAGATTCCATATATATGTGTTACCATACGGTCTTTGTTTTTCCCTGTCTGACTTACTTCACTCTCTATGACAGACTCTAGGTCCATCCACCTCACTACAAGTAACTCAATTTTGTTTCTTTTTATGGCTGAGTAATATAACATTGTATATATGTGTCACATCTTCTTTATCCATTCATCTGTCGATGGACACTTAGGTTGCTTCCGTGTCCTGGCTATTGTAAATAGAGCTGTAATGAACATTGTGGTACATGAGTCTTTTTGAATTATGGTTTTCTCAGGGTATACGTCTAGTAGTGGGATTGCTGGTTCGTATGGCAGTTCTATTTTTAGTTTTTTAAGGAACTTCCATACTGTTCTCCATAGTGGGTGTATCAATTTACATTCCCAACAGCAGTGCAAGAGGGTTCCCTTTTCTCCACAACCTCCCCAGCATTTATTGTTTGTAGATTTTTTGAGGATGGCTGTTCTGACTGGTGTTAGGTGGTACCTCATTGTAGTTTTTATTTGCATTTCCCTAATGATTAGTGATGTTGAGCATTCTTTCATGTGTTTGTTGGCAATCTGTATATCTTCTTTGGAGAAATGTCTATTTAGGTCTACTGCCCAATTTTGGATTGGGTTGTTTGTTTTTTTCTTATTGAGCTGCATGAGCTGCTTATAAATTTCGGAGATTAATCCTTTGTCAGTTGCTTCATTTGCAAATATTTTCTCCCATTCTGATAGTTGTCTTTTCATCTTGTTTATGGTTTCCTTTGCTGTGCAAAAGCTTTTAAGCTTCATTAGGTCCCATTTGTTTATTTTTTTAATTTCCATTTCCATAGGAGGTGGTCAAAAAGGATCTTGCTGTGATTTATGTCATAGAGTGTTCTGCATATGTTTTCCTCTAAGAGTTTGATAGTGTCTGGCCTTACATTTGGGTCTTTAAGCCATTTTGAGTTTACTTTTGTGTATGGTGTTAGAGAGTGTTCTAATTTCATTCTTTTACATGTAGCTGTCCATTTTTCCCAGCACCACTTCTTGAAGAGGCTGTCTTTTCTCCATTGTATATTCTTGCCTCCTTTATCAAAGATAAGGTGACCATATGTGTGTGGGTTTATCTCTGGGCTTTCTATCCTGTTCCATTGATCTATATTTCTGTTTTCATGACAGTACCATACTGTCTTGATCACTGTAGCTTTGTAGTATAGTCTGAAGTCATGGAGAGTGATTCCTCCAGCTCCATTTTACTTTCTCAAGGTTGCTTTGGCTCTTGGGGTCTTTTGTGTTTTGATACAAATTGTGAAATTTTTGTTCTAGTTCTGTGAAAAATGCCATTAGTAGTTTCATAGGGATTACATTGAATCTGTAGATTGCTTTGGACAGTATTGTCATTTTCACAATGTTGATTTTTCCAAACCAAAAATATGGTATATCTCTCCATCTGTTTGTACCATCTTTAATTTCTTTCATCAGTGTCTTATTGTTTTCTGCATACAGCTCTTTTGTCTCTTTAGGTAGGTTTATTCCTAGGTATTTTATTATTTTTGTTGCAGTGGTCAATGGGAGTGTTTACTTAATTTCTCTTTCAGATTTTTCATCATCAGTATATAGGAATGCAACAGATTTCTATGCATTAATTTTGTATCCTGCTACTTTACCAAATTCATTGATTAGCTCTAGCAGTTTTCTGGTAGCATCTTTAGGAATCTCTATGTAGGGTATCATGTCATCTGCAAACAGTGACAATTTTACTTCTTCTTTTCCAATTTGGATTCCTTTTATTTCTTTTTCTTCTCCGATTGCTGTGGCTAAAACTTCCAAAACTATGTTCAGTAATAGAGGTGAGAGTGGGCAACCTTGTCTTGTTTCTGATCTTAGTGGAAATGATTTCAGTTTTTCACCATTGAGAATGATGTTGGCTGTGGGTTTGTTATATATGGCCTTTATTATGTTGAGGTAAGTTCCCTCTAAGCTTACTTTCTGGAGGGTTTTTATCATAAATGGGTGTTGAATTTTGTCAAAAGCTTTTTCTGCAACTATTGAGATGATCATATGGTTTTTATCCTTCAGTTTGTTAATATGATGTGTCACATTGATTAATTTGCATATATTGAAGAATCTTTGCATTCTCGGGATAAACCCCACATGATCATAGTGTATGATCCTTTTAGCATGCTGTTTGATTCTGTTTGCTAGTATTTTGTTGAGGATTTTTGCATCTATCTTCATCAGTGTTATTGACCTGTAGTTTTCTTCCTTTGTGACCTCTTTGTCTGGTTTTGGTATCAGGGTGATGGTGGCCTCGTAGAATGAGTCTGGGAGTGTACCTCCCTCTGCTATGTTTTAGAAGAGTTTGAGAAGGATAGGTGTTAGCTCTTCTCTAAATGTTTGATAGAATTCGCTTGTGTAGTCATCGGGTCCTGGGCTTTTGTTTTTTGAAGACTTTCAATTACAGTTTCAGTTTCAGTGCTTGTGATTGGTTTGTTCATATTTTCTATTTCTTCCTGGTTCAGTCTCAGAAGGTTGTGCTTTTCTAAGAATTTATCAATTTCTTCCAGGTTGTCCATGTTACTGGCATGTAGTTGCTTGCAGTAATCTCTCATCATCCTTTGTATTTCTGCAGTGTCAGTTTTTACCTCTCCTTTTTCATTTATAATTCTGTTGATCTGAGTCTTCTCCCTTTTTCTTGATCAGTCTGATGAATGGTTTATCAATTTTGTTTATCTTCTCAAAGAACCAGCTTTTAGTTTTATTGATCTTTGCTATTGTTTTCTTCATTTCTTTTTCATTTATTTCTGATCTGATCTTTATGATTTCTTTCCTTCTGCTAACTTTGGGGTTTTTTTTGTTCTACTTTCTCTAATTGCTTTAGGTGTAAGTTTAGGTTGTTTATTCGAGATGTTTCCTGCTTCTTAAGGTGGGCTTGTATTGCTATAAACTTCCCCCTTATAACTGCTTTTGCTGCATCCCATAGGTTTTGGGTCGTTGTGTCTCCATTGTCATTTGTTTCTAGGTATTTTTTTATTTCCTCTTTGATTTCTTCAGTGATCACTTCATTATTAAGTAGTGTATTGTTTAGCCTCCATGTGTTTGTATTTTTTACAGATCTTTTCCTGTCGTTGATATCTAGTCTCATGGCGTTGTCGTCGGAAAAGATACTTGATACAATTTCGATTTTCTTAAATTTACCAAGGCTTGATTTGTGACCCAAGATATGATCTATCCTGGAGAATGTTCCATGAGCACTTGAGAAAAATGTGTATTCTGTTGTTTTTGGATGGAGTGTCCTATAAATATCAATTAAGTCCATCTTGTTTAATGTATCAGTTAAAGCTTGTGTTTCCTTATTTATTTTCATTTTGGATGATCTGTCCATTGGTGAAAGTGGGGTGTTAAAGTCCCCTACTGTGAATGTGTTACTGTCGATTTCCCCTTTTATGGCTGTTAGTATTTGCCTTATGTATTGAGGTGCTCCTATGTTGGGTGCATAAATATTTACAATCGTTATATGTTCTTCTTGGATCGATCCCTTGTTCATTATGTAGTGTCCTTCTTTGTCTCTTCTAATAGTCCTTATTTTAAAGTCTATTTTGTCTGATATGAGAATTGCTACTCCAGCTTTCTTTTGGTTTCCATTTGCATGGAATATCTTTTTCCATCCCCTTACTTTCCATCTGTATGTGTCTCTAGGTCTGAAGTGGGTCTCTTGTAGACAGCATATATAAGGGTCTTGTTTTTGTATCCATTCAGCCAATCTGTGTCTTTTGGTGGGAACATTTAGTCCATTTACATTTAAGGTAATTATCGATATGTATGTTCCTATTCCCATTTTCTAAATTGTTTTGGGTTCCTTATTGTAGGTCTTTTCCTTCTCTTGTGTTTCTTGTCTAGAGAAGTTCCTTTAACATTTGTTGTAAAGCTGGATTGGTGGTGCTGAACTCTCTCAGCTTTTGCTTGTCTGTAAAGGTTTTAATTTCTCCATCAAATCTGAATGAGATCCTTGCTGGGTAGAGTAGTCTTGGTTGCAGGTTTTTCTCCTTCATCACTTTCAGTATGTCCTGCCACTCCCTTCTGGCTTGTAGGGTTTCTGCTAAGAGATCAGCTGTTAACCTTATGGGGATTCCCTTGTGTGTTATTTATTGTTTTTCCCTTGCTGCTTTTAATATGCTTTCTTTGTTTTTAATTTTTGACAGTTTGATTAATATGTGTCCTGGCATGTTTCTCCTTGGATTTATCCTGTATGGGACTCTTTGTGCATCCTGGACTTGATTAACTATTTCCTTTCCCATATTAGGGAAGTTTTCAACTATAATCTCTTCAAATATTTTCTCAGTCCCTTTGTTTTTCTCTTCTTCTTCTGGAACCCCTATAATTTGAATGTTGGTGCCTTTAATGTTGTCCCAGAGGTCTCTGAGACTGTCCTCAATTGTTTTCATTGTTTTCTCTTTCTTTTCATTCTTTTTTCTTTATTCTGCTCTGCAGTAGTTATTTCCACTATTTTATCTTCCAGGTCACTTATCCGTTCTTCTGCCTCAGTTACTCTGCTATTGATCCCATCTAGAGTACTTTTAATTTCATTTATTGTGCTGTTCATCGTTGCTTGTTTCCTCTTTAGTTCTTCTAGGTCCTTGTTAACTGTTTCTTGCATTTTGTCCATTCTATTTCCAAGATTTCGGATCATCCTTACTATCATTATTCTGAATTCTTTTTCAGGTAGACTGCCTATTTCCTCTTCATTTGTTAGGTCTGGTGCATTTTTATCTTGCTCCTTTATCTGCTCTGTGTTTTTCTGTCTTCTCATTTTGCTTATCTTACTGTGTTTGGGGTCTCCTTTTTGCAGGCTCGTAGTTCCCGCTGTTTTTGATGTCTGTCTCCAGTGGCTAAGGTTGGTTCAGTAGGTTGTGTAGGGTTCCTGCTGGAGGGGACTAGTGCCTGTGTTGTGGTGGATGAGGCTGGATCTTGTCTCTCTAGTGGGCAGGTTCACGTCTGGTGGTGTGTTTTGGGGTGTCTGTGGCCTTATTATGATTTTAGGCAGCCTCTCTGCTAATGGGTGGGGTTGTGTTCCTGTTTTGCTAGTTGTTTGGCATAGGTTATCCAGCACTGTAGCTTGCTAGTCATTGAGTGAAGCTGGGTGCTGGTGTTAAGATGGAGGTCTCTGGGAGATTTTCGCCATGTGATATTATGTGGAGCTGGGAGGTCTCTTGTTGACCAGTGTCCTGAAGTTGGCTCTCCTGCCTCAGAGGCAGAGCCCTGACTCCTGGCTGGAGCACCAAGAGCCTTTCATCCACACGGCTCAGAATAAAAGGGAAAAAAAGTAGAGAGAATTAGTAGAAGTATGAAGAAAGAAAGAAGGAAAGGAGGGAAGGAAGGAAGGAAGGAGGGAAGAAAGAAAGACAGAAACAAAGAAGGAAAGAAGGCAAGAAGGAAAGAAAGCAGGGAGGGAGGGAGGGAGGAAGGAAGGAAGGAGGGAAGGAAGGAAAAAAGACAAAGAAAGAAGATACAGTAAAATAAAATAAAGTATAATAAAGTTATTGAATTAAAAAATACTTATTTAGAAAAAAAAAAAGGGACGGATAGAACCTTAGGACAAATGTTGGAAGCAAAGCTATACAGACAAAATCTTACACAGAAGCATACACATACACCCTCACTAAAAGAGGTAAATGGGGAAAAATCATAAATCTTGCTGTCAGAGACCACCTCCTCAATTTGGGATGATTCGTTATCTAAAGGAGGGAAGGAAGGAAGGAAGGAAGGAAAGAGTGAAAGAAAGAAAGAAAGAAAGAAAGAAAGAAAGAAAGAAAGAAAGAAAGAGAAAGAAGGTAAAGTATAATAAAGTTATTAAAATTAATTATTAAGAAAAAAAATTTTAAAAAAAACCATGGACGGATAGAGCCCTAGGACAAATGGTGGAAACAAAACTATACAGACAAGATCTCACACAGAAGCATACACATTCACAAAAAGAGGAAAAGGGGAAAAAATCATAGATCTTGCTCTCGAAGCCCACTTCTCAATTTGGGATGACTCATTGGCTATTCATGTATTCCACAGTTGCAGGGTACATCAAGTTGATTGTGGAGCTTTAATCCGCTGTTTCTGAGGGTGCTGGGAGAGATTTCCCTTTCTCTTCTTTGTTCTCACAGCTCACAGGGGCTCAGCTTTGGATTTGGCCCCGCCTCTGCGTGTAGGTCGCTGGAGGGCGTCTGTTTTTTGCTCAGACAGGACGGGGTTAAAGGGGGCTCTGGTGCACTCAGGCCGGGTGGGGGGGGAGGGAGGGCCACTGCGTGCAGGGTGGGCCTGCAGCAGCAGAGGCCGGCATGACTTTGCACCAGCCTGAGGCCCGCCGTGCGTTCTCCCGGGGAAGTTGTCCCTGGATCCCGGGAACGTGGCAGTGGCGGGCTGCACAGGCTGCGCAGAAGAGGGGTGTGGATAGTGACCTGTGCTCGCACACAGGCCCCTTGGTGGCGGCAGCAGCAGCCTTAGCGTCTCCCGCCTGTCTCTGGGGTTCGTGCTTTTAGCCGTGGCTCGCGCCTGTCTCTGGAGTTCCTTTAAGCAGTGCTCTTAAACCCCTCTCCTCGCGCACCAGGAAACAAAGAGGGAAGAAAAAGTCTCTTGCCTCTTTGGCAGGTGTAGACTTTTCCCCGGACTCCCTCCCCGCTAGCCGTGGTGCACTAACCCCTTCAGGCTATGTTCAAGCCGCCACCCCCAGTCCTCTCCCTGTGCTCCGTACGAAACCCGAAACCGAAACCCAAGCCTCAGCTCGCAGCCCCGCCCCCCACGGCGGGTGAGCAGACAAGCCTCTCGGGCTGGTGAGTGCCGGTGGGTACCGATCCTCTGTGCGGGAATCTCCCCGCTTTGCCCTCCTCACCCATTGCTGTGCACTGCTCCGCGGCTTCGAAGCTCCCCCCTCCGCCTCCTGCAGTCTCCGCCTGCTAAGGGGCTTCCTAGTGTGTGGAAACTTTTCCTCCTTCACAGCTCCCTCCCACTGGTGCAGGTGCCGTCCCTATTCTTTTGTCTCTGTTTTTTCTTTTTTTCTTTTTCCCTACCCAGGTACGTGGGGAGTTTCTTGCCTTTTGGGAGGTCTGAGGTCTTCTGCCAGCCTTCAGTAGGTGTTCTGTAGGAGTTTTTCCACGTGTAGATGTATTTCTGGTGTATCTGTGGGGAGGAAGGTGATCTCCGCGTTTTACTCTTCTGCCATCTTCAAGGTCCCCTCCATTATATATTCTTCTTCTTAATTGTTTTGGGTTTGTATTTGTAGCTCTTTTCCTTGTCTTGTGTTTCCTACATAGAGAAGTTCCTTTAGCATTTGTTGTAAAACTGTTATGGTGATGCTGAGTTCTCTTAACTTTTGCTTATTTGTAAATGTTTTAATTTCTCCATTGAATCTGAATGAGATCCTTGCCGGGTTGGGTAATCTCGGTTGTAGGTTTTTCCCTTTCATCACTTTAAATATATGTTGCCACTCCCTTTGGCTTGCAAATTTTCTGCTGAAAGATCAGCTGATAACCTTATGGGGATTCCCTTTTATGTTATTCATTGTTATTCCTTACTGCTTTTAATATTTTTTCTTTGTATTTAATTTTTGATAGTTTGATTAGTATGTGTCTTGGTGTGTTTCTCCTTCGATTTATCTTGTATGAGATGCTCTGTGCTTCCTGGATAGACTGACTAATTCCTTTCCCATATCAGGGAAGTTTTCAACTATAATGTCTTCAAATATTTTCACAGTCCCTTTCTTTTTCTCTTCTTCTGGGACCCCTATAATTTGAATGTTAGTGCATTTAATGTTGTCCCAGAGGTCTCTGGGACTGTCCTCAATTGTTTTCATTGTTTTCTCTTTATTCTGGTCTGCAGTAGTTATTTCCACTCTTTTATCTTCCTGGTCAGGTATCTGTTCTTCTGCCTCAGTTATTCTGCTGTTGATTCCTTCTATAGAATTTTTAATTTCATTTTTTGTGTTGTTTATCATTTTCTATTTGGTCTTTAGTTCTTCTAGGTCCTTGTTAATCGTTTCTTGTATTTTCTCCGTTCTATTTCCAAGATTTTGGATCATCTTTACTATCATTACTCTGAATTCTTTTTCAGGTAGACTGCCTGTTTCCTCTTCATTTGTTTGGTCTGGTGGGTTTTTACCTTACCCCTTCACCTGCTGTGTGTTTCTCTGTCTTCTCTTTTTGCTTAAATTACTGTGTTTGGCGTCTCCATTTTGCAGGCTGTAGGTTGATAATTCCCATTGTTTTTGGTGTCTGCCTGCAGTGACTAAGTTTGGTTCAGTGGGTTTTGTAGGCTTCCTGGTGGAGGGGACTGTGTTTTGGTGATGAGGCTGGATCTTGTTTTTCTGGTGAGCAGGACCACATCCAGTGGTGTGTTTTGAGGTGTTTGTGATCTTATTATGATTTTAGGTAACCTGTCTGCTAATGGGTGGGTTTGTTTTCCTGTCTTGCTAGTTGTTTGGCATAGGGTGTCCAGCACTCTAGCTTGCTGGTTGTTGAGTGGAGCTGGGTCTTAGCCTTGAGATGGAGATCTCTGCGAGGGCTTTCACTGTTTGATATTATGTGGATCTGGGAGGTCTCTGGTGGACCAATGTCCTGAACTTGCCTCTCCCACCTCAGAGGCACAGGCGTGACACCCGGCCCAAGCACGAAGACCCTGTCAGCCCCACAGCTCAGAAGAAAAGGGAGAAGGAAGGAAGGAAGGAAGGGAAGAAAGAAAGACAAACTTTTAAAGTTATTAAAATAAAAATAATTATTAAAAATAAAAAAAATTAAATAGTAATTAAAAAATAGAAATAAAAAAAAAGAAAGAAGAGAGCAACCAAACCAAAAAAGAAATCCACCAATGATAACAAGCACTAAAAACTATAGTAAAAACAACAACAAAAACAAAAAAAACAGGCAGAACCCTAGGACAAATGGTAAAAGCAAAGCTATACACAGAAAATCACACAAAGAAGCATATACATGCACACTGAGAAAAAGAGAAAAAGGAAAAATATATGTATACCGTTGGTCCCAAAGTCCGCCGCCTCAATTTTGAGATGATTGGTTTTCTATTCAGGTATTTCACAGATGCGGGGTACATCATGTTGACTGTGGAGGTTTAATCTGCTGCTCCTGAGGCTGCTGGAAGAGATTTCCTTTTCTCTTCTTTGTTTGCACTTCTCTGGGTGAGCAGACAAGCCTGTAGGGCTGGTGAGTGCTGGTCGGCACCTATCTTCTGTGCCGGAATCTCTCCACTTTGCCCTCTACACCCCTGTTGCTGCACTCTCCTCTGTGGCTCCAAAGCCCACCCCCCCGCCACTGCCACCCTCTGTCTCTGCCAGTGAAGGGGATTCCTAGTGTGTGGAAAATTTTCCTCCTTCACAGCTCCCTCCCAGAGGTGCGGGTCCTGTCTCTATTCTTTTGTCTCTGCTTTTTCCTTTTTCTTTTGCCCTACCCAGGTACATGGGGAGTTTCTTGCCTTTTGGGAAGTCTGAGGTCTTCTGCCAGCATTCAGTAGGTGTTCTAGGAGTTGTTCCACATGTAGATGTATTTCTGATGTATTTGTGGGCAGGAAGGTGACCTCCACATCTTACTCCCTGCCATCTTGAAGGTCTCCTGTACCTATCTAATAACATCAGTAATCAGATAGTCTAAGTCCTCTAGTTTTTTTCTTCTTATTATGTGAGCTATTCTAATTCATTTAATTTTCTATTTCCATAAAAGAGCCAACTTGAATTTTAATAGGAATTTCATTGAATTTATAGATTAACTCTATCAATGGGAAAATTGTCATTTTAATAAATTGGGCTTTCAATCTATGTACATGGTGTATCTCTTACTTTATTTAGGTCTTTTCAATGACTATTAGCAATATTGTGTAGTTTTCAATGCACAGGACTTGCATGTTTGTTAAAATTATAAGATTTTCATAATTTGGGAATTTAAAAAATTTACTTATTTCTGCTAATGTATAAAATATTATTACCTCATTAAATCTACTCTGTATCCTTATTGAATTACCTATTTAATTACTTATTTTAATTTTTGTATGTTCCTGCAAATTTCCTCTGTAAACAGTTATATTTACTGCAAAAATAATTTTACTTCCTCCTTTCAGATTTTCATGACTTTTATATCTTTTTATTGACATTGCATTAGCAAAAACTTATAGAGCACAGTTTAATAGGAATGGTAAAAAAATAGCCATCTAGCCATTTATTCTTGCCTTTTTAAATCAGTTTTTAGGAAAATTATTTAATCATTAATCATTAAATATGATGTTAGCTTTAAGCTTTTTATAGACCCCTTTTATCAAATCAAGGAAATTTTCTTCTATTTCTAGTTGTTTTTTTTATATGAGTGACTATTGAAGTTTGTCACATGATTTTCCTGCATCTATTGAAATGAGCATACAGTTTTGTTACCGTAGTGAACTGCTTTGACTTTTGTATGTTCAGCAACTCTGCAAACTTATAATAAACCCCAATTGATCATGATAGATTACTACTTTGATATACTTGTGAATTAAATTGGCTAAAATTCTGACAAGACTGTTTGCATGTAAAATAAATAGAGTTATTGGTCAGTAGTTTTCTTATCTTTGATTTTATATCTTTTGGTTTTATATCTTTGTTTTTATATCTTTGGTTTTATATGAGGGTAATGCTGGACTCATAAAATGAAATGGAATCTCTTACATACTTTTCTAATTTCTGAGAGATTTTGCATATAATTGGGATTATTTCTTCCTTAAAATTTTGGTAAAATGCACCAAGGAGATCATTTTGGCCTGGAGTTTTTATTCTGTTTTTTAATGATGAATTCAATTTATTTAATAAACACAGCATTGTTCAGGTGATGTATTTCTTCTTGAGTGAATATTGATGAATTTGTGTCTCTCAAGGTAGTTGTCTACTTAATTAATTTATCAAATCAGTTGGCATTATGTGTTTAAATTTTTTTCTTATATAGGAATTATGCATTTCTTGTTAAATTTATACTGAAGTATTTAATCATTTTTGTTGATGTTGTATATTGGCTTTTCTCTACCATTTTTCTGTTTATTGGTTTTGTATGTGAGCGTTATTAATTTTGGTTGCTTATTTAATTTTCTGCAACACCATTAGAAACATTCAGCGATTTCTTTTAAAATCCAGCTATTATATGTGTTTTGCTTCTGAAGTTTTCATGTGATTATTTTTATATTTTTTTATTTTTAATGGATATATCTTATCTTTGCCTTCACTGGGAGCATGAATTATTATAACCATACAGTATACAAATAACTATGTAAATAATACATAATAAAATAGCTATTTTAAATTTATAGTTTGGTAATTTCAGCAGCAGTGACATTTCAAGAATTGCATCCATTTATTGTCTTTTCACTTTAGAATGGCTCACATTTCTCTGGCTTTTTATGTGTTGAGTAATTTTGGATTATATTCTGGCAATTGAAAATAGTGTATTCTCTACTAGATTATTTTATGTTGATCCAAACATTATTTACGGTTCATGTTAGCAGACAATTAACTTGGTTGAAATCAAATTGAATACACTCAAGTCTGTAGAGAGCCGTGACTGAGATCATTTAAATTTTTTATGCCACAGACACCAGATAAATTTTATTTGCACCATATATGTACAGATGCCCCTTATCGGATCAAGGAACTTGAAGATAGTTCAGTAAAAATTACCCAAACTAAAATGAGAAAAGGAATAAAAAGTCTAAAAAAATAGAGAGAATTCAAGTGCTGTGGGACAATATTAAATGGAATTCCAGAATGAGAAGAAAGAACTAGGCAAAATAAATATTTGAAGAAATAATGGCCAAGAAATTTCCAAAATTAGTAAAAGACACTGAACGACTGATATAAGAAGATTAGAAATTATGAAATAGATTAAAAAAAAAAAGAACAAGGCATATCCCATTCAAATTGTTGAAAACCAAAACAAAAGGAAAATATTGAAGCAGCCATGTATGGAGTTGGGGTGGGAAGGCATTTATTACCTGCAAAGAAATAAGGATAAAAATTATAACAGATTTCGTATCAAAGTCTATGCAAGTAAGAAGAAAATGGTGTGACACCTTTGAGTGTTAAAAGAAAAAACAAACGAACCTGCCAACCATACCCAGTGAAATATTCTGCAAAAGTACAATGGAAATGAAAACTTCCAGACAAACTAAATTGAAATAATTTATTGCCAGCAGACCTACTGTGCAAGAAATATTGAAGAAGATCTTCACGCAGAAGGAATACAATTTAGAGGTCAGAATTTAGATGAACATAAACACACACACATATACACACCATGCACACAGAGTATTGGTAATGGAATGATAAAATAGAATCTGTTTTTGTCTTGAAAGATAACTGTATAAATCAATTTGGAAGAATGCATTGTATGTTTATAGCATGTTTGGAGGTAAAGTTTTTGACAACAATAACATAAAGGAAGGGAGGGAGGAATTGGGAATACACTGTTTTAAGGTCATTGCAAGTGAACTTAGATTATTATATAAGTAAAATCTTACACAACCAGAAGCATTTCTTTTTTAGAGAAGCAAACACTGTCTATAAAAAACCTGCCTAAAATGTAAAATTCAAATGTCTAATGTTTAGAAGAATTTGAGCTAGAATCCATATCTTGAATATATTAGTAAGAAATGCTACGTAAGGATGTAAATACAAGAGAATCACAAAATAAGGCATTTAAATTATCTTATGTTTTCTTGAATGCTAAAGCCAATATCTCCTTCTAGTCTTCTTGAAGAGTATAAATTCCAAGTTTCACAGGGAAGATGGAGTGAAGAGTGGATTGGTGGTTGGGCAACATGTAAAATAGTAAAAAAACAAAACAAAAGTGAAGTAAGGATTAGGATTAAATAATCACTGGAGTCAGAGATGAGTCACAACCAGGATGCTATTCCCTCCACCATCATATATGTACACACATAAGAGTTAATTTTTGTTTTTATAAATTTGACTCCAAAAATATTCTAAACATGGATAATCACTTTTTTCAAATATAATTTTTAATTTACCTTGTGTGCCAAATGACAGAAATATTCTATTTATGATAAATCAATTAAACAAGATATGCTATTTCTGAATGTTTCTTACAAACAAAACATAAAAACCTCTTATTTTATGTCAGGAGAAGACTTTGAGAGCATTTATCACACTGAGGTTAAGTATCAGTGGTTCTCATAGAAATTATAGGAATCAAGTTCTAGCTTTACAGAGCTAACATTCTCAAATAAGAGTTTTGGTAGGAAATGATATTTTCTTTAGGATGAAAACTTAAAGGAGGAGACACATATCAGAAAAATAAAAATATGTCTATGGGTATAGTTTTTTAAAGACATATTATAAACAAATAAGCAAAGCCCCAACGAAACAGGCATCCCAAGAAGCATTTGGGCTAGCCTGAAAAGAGACATCATTATCCAAATCACAGCAGTAATCATGTCATTACAAAGTTAAATTAGAACTCTGAATTGTGTGCAACAAAGTTTTATTAAGAATGGAAAATCTAGAATCAGAGCATATGTTTTCCAGATGCATTGGTATAAGCCGCTATGGACTGCTGCTAAATTCTTTAGGTACTCCAGGGAAAATCTGTAGTTAAATTCAGATGATTTTACCTTAGCACAGTGAAAGTTGTGAATCCATTTGCTGACTTTCTCTCTATTTTTTAAATATACATTTTAAATAAATTACTTAATTTAAGGAGCATGCATTTAAATCCACAAAATTGTCACTTATTGCTATTTTCAACCATGTTCCGTTCACACCTGTAAAAGCATATTTTGAATTTCTCGTTATAGCAATTTTATTTATAAAATTATTGGTGTTACAAAATCTAAAATAATACTACCAGTCAGTTTTTACTGAGTTGCTGTTTATACATTACTGATCCCCATTTCTCTGCACAACTATAACGATTCTAAGAAAATATATGGATAGAAAAATAGATGTATATATTACAATAATTATTTGAAGTTGCAGAACTCACTTCTTCCATAAATCTCAGAATTTATCATACGTGTGATTTAAGTCTCAGCGTTTTCCTTTCCACCATGAAGTGAGCTCAGTAATAATCAGGTATCTTTTCCTTTGCATACTAAGATGGATGTCTGTGTATATTATTCAGCATTCTAAAACATTTACTGAGGATCTTCTTACAGGCACTGTGCTAGAGTTGAGATTTTTTTTAAAAAAAGCTTAACAGAATGTGAAGATATGAAAAGAGTTTTAGGCATATATTTTAGGCATATATTCACAATGTGAGAAGAAAACAGAAAGCAGTGGTTTTTACACTTTTGAAAGAGAGAGATGGACCCTCCCTTGAGAATCTGAGGACAATTAAAAACCTTTGTTGTTTGTAGTAATCTACATTTACAAGGAAGCCAGAAAGGCAGCATTTATTATTCCTTTATGCTTTCATGAAGATTGTGTTTTAACATGTGTTTTGAATAAGTCAGGCACATGATATAGAATTCAAATGGACGTAAGCTTATACCATGAATATCAAGGTCTCTGCTCTGTCAGCTAGCACCCAACTCTCCATCTGAAATACACTCTCTGTTACTGATTTTTTGGTGAATCCATTGAGAAATATTTTATTTAAATACAAACATATATGAAACTATCCTTTCATTTTTCACACCAATATTTGCCTTCTATACATAGAAATTCGCACCTTGTTTTTTCTCACTAAACAATGTATTTTAAAAGTTATTTCATATCAGTGTATACAGAGTCACCTCATCCTTTTTAATGCCAGTTTATTATGCTATTGAATGAGGTACCATGATAAAATTAACAGTCCCTCAGTTGATGGGCATATAAATTGTTTCCAAGCACTTGGTGTTATAATTATGCACTAAACATCCTGATACCCTATTTGGAGTGTACTTCTAGGACAAATACCCTAGAGAGTTGTGTACATTTTAAATTTGATAGATATTACCAAATTGCCCTACAAAATGTGCTGTCAACTTCCATTCCATAAGTAGTGCAAGAGAGAATCTGTGCCCCAACAAAATATTATATTACATTTTTTTCGTTCTTTGCCAATCTGATAGGAGAGAAACCTGTTGCTTTTTGTGGTTAGAATTTTCATGTTTTTTTATAAGGGTAGCTGAATGTTTTTCATGTTATGACCTTTTTTCTTTTTCATGTTGTGGTATTGGTCTTTTCCTTATTGATTTATGAGAACTTTTAGACCACCATTCATTTGAGACCACAGCATTCCACTTTAGTGCTGCAGATTTTACCTTGTAATTTTTTCAAAGATTTATCAGTAAGTATAGTGGCCATAGAAAAACCCAATAATATTCATGAGTCATGGCTGATTCTTAGTAACATTAAACTTCCTAGTGGGCTTGATTATTGTCAAGTGAACAGTGGAATATTCTTGCCTGCTTGTTTTAGGCTTCATTGATCATAAAATTGTTTTGATCATATTTCTTCTTATTTAGGATAATAGAAATTAATAATGGTATGCAGTAAAATTAGTATGCCTGAGCAAACTTGTTTCTCACGTAAAATATTGGGTTGAGAGTCCCAAATCTCCAGTTAGTTAGGAAGGCAGCTGTCATAAAGTAAATTTTATGCATAAAATATTGGAGCTTATATAGGATTCTGTATTATCAGTTATATTTCATAAGTTTCTGGGTATCCTCTTTAATGTTCCATTTCAAAATCACTACATCTATTACTTAGTGAAGCATTGTTTATGTTTCCTTTTAGCCCTTAACAAGCCAGGAGCAAACAGGGCAAGGCTCACTAGTGTCATAAGATAGAAGAGACAGACCAATTGCAATTTTTCAAAAATATTTTCCTAGTGGTGAAAAATGGAAGAAAAAACTGTATCTCTCCAAACAATCAGGACAGAGTTTACATAAACTTTTTGACAGTGAGAATAAATTTATATAACTTGAGAGAGTTACCATCAACTATTTCTGGATAAAGTAGAACTGCAAATTGGTTGGCATCAATACAAGTGAAAATAAGCTAACAATACAGATGGCTTATTCTCCCTCCCATCCTACTTTCACAAACAAAACCTTTTCTTCATTTTTTCTGCTGTAATATCTCCATTATCTACTCTTTCTATTCTTAATTCCATTATTTGAGATCACACGTTAGTATCTCTTCTCTGGTTTGTGGCAAAAATTTCTTTTTTTTTTTTTTTAAGATCTTTTAAAATTGACGTATAGTTGATTTACAATGTTGAAGATATATAGAAAAGTGATTCAGTTATACATATATATTCTTTTTCAGATTCTTTTCCATTATAGGTTATTACAAGATATTGAATATAGTTCCCTGTGCTATACAGTAGGTCCTTGTTGTTTATCTATTTTATAAATAGCAGTGTGTATCTGTTAATCCCGACCTCCTAATTTATCCTTCCCCCCTTTCCCTTTGGTAACTATAAATTCATTTTCTATGTCTGTGGGTCTATTTCTGTTTGTAAATAAGTTCATTTGTGTCATATGTTAGATTCCACATATAAGTGATATCATATGATGTTTATCTTTGTGTGACTTTAGTTGTATGATAATTTCTAGGTCCATCCATGTTGCTGCAAACAGCATTCTTTTATTATTTTTTATGACTAATATTCCACTGTATATATATATACCACATCTTCTCCATCATTTAATTTTTTACTCTCCAATTCAGACTTCACATTTCCATTAGAGTTGCTTTTCAAAACTCAGATAAATGAAGGTCCTATTCAAGTCTTTGATTATCCTCCTCCACCCCTCACAAATCTGAACTTATTAGCATGACATTCAAACCCCTCAGTATTTTGGCCATACCTGGATTTTCTCATTAAAATTGACAGTATCTTCCAGTCACTCCCATTAGTACAGGTTTACTAAACCGTTTATCATTTCTCAACATATCTTGTATTTTCCTATTTCTGGACTTTTGCTCATTCTGATCTGTCAATCTGGAAGTCCCTTCCCACTCAGTACAGGTGTACTTAAAAATAGCTAAATTTTTTTGATGACTTACTGTCCCAGGAACCACTTTAAGCATTTCACACTCATGTCACCACTGAAAAACCTAGGTACTATAACTCTTCACACTTTACAAATGGGGAAACTGAAGTATGGAGAGGTTAAGTAGTATGGACTTAAACATAAAGCTGAATTTCAAACCTGGCATTCTTTCTCTAGAGTTGGAACTTGAAAGACTGTGTCTTGATTATCTTTTTATCCTCCACAGCATGTTATACATTATTTGTACAGTGCAGGTGCTAAATAAATGTTGTTTCTATTGAATGTTTTATTCAGATTATAATTTGGGCTTGAAAGATCCAGAAAATTAACTTAATTATCCACTTGAGAATGTCAGTGTTGTCTTGACCCGTGTTTCTTGAGAGTGGCTTCTTCCTTTTTTCTTAAATATTTCTGTTTTGACATTTACAGCCACAGCAGATGCTAATCTCAGAAATCCAAGGACACCACAACATAGCAGTTTAGAGAGCAGTATGTGATGACCCCAAATGGTAGCAATTACCTAGAAGTGGCTACAGTTAGTAAAGTGACATGAAATCAAATCTGCTTTCCTTTAAGGGAAACTTAGAAAGTAAACATAAAAAGCCATAATTAAGAAAACTGACGTTAAAAATGTAGAATACATGCAGATTTCATTTTCTGTTAGTGTGATTAGAAGAAATTGGGAGACGTTATTTTTCCATGTCGTAGTCTTTATTTGATAAAGCTAAATTCTCTATTAAATTAATAATTATTTGTATTTTAATCACAAACTATACTTAATATTAAAAGGAACTGTTCACAGCCTTCATAGCATTCATGTCAATTGAGGCCAGATGTAAGTTTCAAATATGGACTAAATTTACCCTGCGGAAATGGAAATGGAAAATTAAAAATCAAAATTAAGGTCAATGGAATCTCTTTACCTTTCCCTAACACTTGTAAGATTAAATTTCAGAATTAAAAATGTGTGAAACGTAAATATCCAGGTAGTTTTTACAATACGGTAGAGATTCATTTGGTAGAAAAAAATGCATTTTTGCTTGGTACTTTTCTGTGTTAACCTTTCTGAAATAACTCCTTTGAATGTGATTATTCTTTTTCTTTTTTTTTTTAGATGTTGGGGGTAGGAGTTTGTTAATTAATTAATTAATTTTTGCTGTGTTGGGTCTTCATTTCTGTGCGAGGGCTTTCTCTAGTTGTGGCAAGCAGGGGCCACTCTTCATCACCTTGCGTGGGCCTCTCACTATCGCGGCCTTTCTTGTTGCGGAGCACAGGCTCCAGACGTGCAGGCTCAGTAGTTGTGGCTCACGGGCCTAGTTGCTCCGCGGCATGTGGGATCCTCCCAGACCAGAGCTCGAACCCGTGTCCCCTGCATTAGCAGGCAGATTCTCAACCACTGTGCCACCAGGGAAGCCCTGAATGTGATTATTCTTTACAAGAATTTTATCCTGGCCTAAATTTCTTACCTTATACCAGGCTTATATACTGACGTTATACTAAAGTTCCTCAACCTCAGCACTACTGGTATTATGGATGGGATAACTCTATTATATGGGGCTGTCCTGTGACCTGTATGACGCTTGGCAGAATCCCTGATCTCTAATTTGTTACTGGAAAAGGGACCCCTTCCAGGGCCCAAGAGTGGGCTCTTGTCTAACGCTTGGAAATGAATTGTCCGAGGAAATACATGTACCATCAAAACAAAACACTTTATTGGGAAGGGGAGGCCAGGCAGAGAGTAGCAGGGTAAGGGAACCCAGGAGAACTGCTCTGCCATGTGGTTTGCAGCCTCAGGTTTTATGGTAATGGATTAGCTTTCCTGGTTGTCTCTGGCCAGTCATCTTGCTTGTGCCCATATTTGGTCTGACTCAGGGTCCTTCCTGGTGGTGCATGCATCTTGCAGCTAAGATTAATTCTAGTGTGAGGATTTCTTTGAGGTTGGCAAGACATATTATGGGCTGGTGTCTCCTTCCTCCTTTTGGCCCCTCCTGAATTCTCCTGGTTAGTTTTTGGTAGCAGCACCATGTTCCTTATTTGGAAGTTCCTGTTGTGACACAACTTATGCAAGCGGTTATTATCATGCCTGGCCAAGGCAGGCAGTTTCCGTCATTGATTCCCCAGCATAGTCACTAGCTGCCATTAGCACCCTTTAAGCTGTCTAAACCAAAATGTCTCCAAACATTGCCAAGTGTCCTAAGGAGGTAAGGGGAGATTTCCTCCTGTTGAGAACCACTGATTTATGTTGACTCATTGCCCTTAGAATTTTTAGTCATTCCAAAGGATTCCTTAAAGAGAGCATGCTTTCAGGGAAGAAGACTACATTCCCTGCCTTTTTATCATTCCTTTTCTGTATTACTATAAGAGCCTTATCCCTCACCTGCTTTGGTTCCAACACATTTCTCTTATCCAATCTGGCACATGTAGCAAGGATACAATACCTTCATATAATGCATTATTAACTACATACTCAGACTTTGATGCCACAACTAGGTCTATTTAGATATCACGCTTCATTCCAGGATAAGAAGGAATGGTTGAGCTACATTGCGAGCTCTTGTCTTTCAACATCACGATATCAGGAATTAGTGAAGCAACTCCATCTGTGAGTTCCTTTCTCTCAAGCATCAGCAACTGTTAATTCTGTTATTTGGGATATTATGCATTAAAGTAATGCAGCAAAAAACTTGACATGAGTTTCTACCTTCTTTTTAGACAGTCTTCTACTACCAGGGGTGATCTCAGCAGGTAGATGTGTAGCCAGAGAATAAAGGAAACAGTGAACCACCACTGCCTCCCAGGATATTTTCATTTGATCCAGAGGCAATAGCTGCAGCAACAGAGACCTGCAGATATAAGAATGCAGCCTGAGTAGCCAACAAACACAGGTTATATGGAGATATCATTCAGGTTTCTTAACACCTTTAATAGCTTACGTTTGTATTCTTTAAAAAATAAACTCAAAATATATTGTTCAAGTATTCATTTCACTAGTTTGAACAGTTACTGGTTTTCTTTGCTTTTATAGTCTTCGTCCCATTTTGCTGTAAAATTGATTTGGCCCTTGGGGTGGGGGAACAGCATGCACAGCAGGTCCTACCAATGCTGAGCACTTAAAATGCTATCAGATCTCCCAGCAAATCAGTGCTGTACAAATGAGGCATTGACATTTCCTTATTTAAACCTCACTCCCTTAGGGAAGGCTCTGTCACCAGGGTTATTAACTGGGATCTAGATCTAACTACTACATGCTACCATCTATATGCAGATAGTATAAAAATGGAAATTTCCATATTTTTTAGGTGACCTGTAGGATGAAAACCTATTTCTTTCTTTTTTTTTTCCTTTTTACCCCACTTTCAGCCTTTTGTTCTGCAAGGTGATACTGTCTAAGCATAGAAAGCAGGTAGCAATTTATGATAACATGGTAAAAACGTTGAGCCCATACATTTGTCAGAATAGATCTTTTTCCATTTGATCGTTATTATTTGCCTCTTCATTGTGACGTACCCTAACTGCAAATGTAACAGTCTAAGATCCTTCTTACTTATTTCTTGCCATTTACTCTTTGGTTTTGATAGAGTTTTGATTTTAACGTAATTCATTTCATAGATAGAAGGAATTCTTAGTATATCTCTGTTTTTAAGTTAGTCAATTACAAGTACAAATCAAAAGTTATACTGAAGAGACTAGGCAGCACCAAAGGTTAAGTGTACAGATTTTGGAGTCAAAAACGGGAATGCTAGTCCAGTTTTACCACTTCATATTTGTTTGATTTCAGGCAAGTTAACTGTTGTCTTGGAGCTCCATTTTTTTAAAGGCTGAGTCACCATTGCACTACATAACTTTAAACACCACTTTAAGTTTCATGACACTTAATCATGAAATATAAATCACATGAGAATGTCAAGCCTTGTTTTTCCTAAAGTCCAATCAGTCTCTATCTAATATTCTCTGATTCCTCACTTCTATGTATTTCAGTTTTTCCATCTTTCAACAGTAAGAACTGTTGAATGATAATCATTTCTTCTTGTTGCTCAACTCCTATGTCTTAGGAGAATAACTCAGTTTTAACTGTTAAGAACGTATGTATGCACTCTGTGTATGTGAGTGTTCTGTAAAACATTTGTTTGCCAAAAAAAAAAAAAAAAGAAGAAAAATCATCTCTGGTGAATTTTGAAAACAAATCTCCTATGTTTTTTTTTTGTTTGTTTTTTTGTTTTTGCAGTATGTGGGCCTCTCACTGTTGTGGCCTCTCCCATTGTGGAGCACAGGCTCCGGACACGCAGGCTCAGCGGCCACGTCTCATGGGCCCAGCCGCTCCGCGGCACGTGGAATCTTCCCAGACTGGGGCACGAACCCGTGTCCCCTGCATCGGCAGGCGGACTCTCAACCACTGCGCCACCAGGGAAGCCCTCTCCTATGATTTTTCCTGCTAGATATCTTCAAAACAGTTTAATTTTTTTCCTTTTTTAACCTAAAATTCTTAGGATCATGGACAGTAGTTCAGCGTGAGAAATAAATATATGAATAGTTGGTCAAATCTAACAAACTAGAAAACATATGTGACTGAATCATCAAGTAGGTAGAGGAAAAGTAGCAATTTGAAACCAGAGTTTGAATAAATGAGAACCAAGAGCCTACACAGAGGCAGTGCCTGACTTAGAGTTTATCTTCCCATAGCTTTCACTTGCTTTCTATGATATAGTACAGAGGTGGGCCTACTGCAGATAAAAGTATCAATAATAGCCTAAACAAACTTAAGCTCTAAAGGTACTTTGGATCATGAGTATGGAAAATCTGTGCAGGGAAAAATCAGAACATTATTTATAATAAATGAGAATTGTGTTATTATTGTTCTGTTTTTTCTTGTTCTATTGCTGATCGGAAAGGAAAAAACATCGTCTTTCCTTCCATGTTTCTCCATTGTTCTCTGACCACTACCACACTCACAACACTTTGACACCAGAGGTGTAGGTGTTTTCCCTGATCCAAGCAATTCTCTGTGGCATCAGCTGGATATAGTACAATTTCATTCAATTCTGGCAGTATCTAACTGAAGATAGCATCAGATCCCACAGGTTAAGGGCTCAGCCCCACAAGACTGCTCCCGTTCCACTTCAGATGCTAGTGCAAGTCCAGGTTGTCACTTATAAATCTGAGGTTTCAATGTCCCTTCCTAGGGTTTGATTAATTTCCTAGAGATGCTCACAGAACTGAGAAAAACACATTTAGCAGTTTATTAAAGGATATGATAAATGATACAGATAAAGTATACAGATGAACAGCCAGATGAAGAGATACATAGGGCAAGGTCTGGGAGGGTCCTGAGCACAGGAGATTCTGTCCTTCTGGAGTTGGAGGTTTGTCACGCTGCCCAGTACATTGATGTTTTCACTAACCTAGAAGCTCTCATAATCCCATACTATTGGATTTTATGGAGACTTTGTCACGTAGACATAATCAATTATTAACACCATTTTCAACCTCTTTCCCCTCTCAGGAGAATTGGGGGTACAGCTGAAAATTTCAAGCTTCTAATCATGACTTGGCCTTTCTGGTGACCAGCCCCATCCAGGAGCCATCCAAGAGTCCACCCAGAGTCACCTCTTTAGAACAAAAGATGTTCCTAGGGCTATTATCCCTTAGGAATTTACAAGGATTTTAAGAACTCTATGCCTGGAATAAGAACAAAGACTACATATATATTTCTTATTATAAATCACAATATCGCAGTCATTCCCTTATCTTACAACATGGATTTCTTATAGTAAAACAATCTTAAAAGTCAAAAGATACTGACACATTACTAGAATACCATTCAGGTGTTAATGTACTATCTAGTCCATCATCATATCATATGAAAGTGTCTCCCACAGCAAGGCCACAGTTGTTTACAGGCTCCCATTTGATCCTGTCAAGTTTCAAAAGCAGCAATGGTGTCAGTAATATATGCCTTCATTTTTTCAGGCATCTGGTATTATCCAGCCAAGAGACAGTATCATCCCTTGCTTTGAGTCTCTTTTGAGATATTAATGTAATATGGAAGTTCCCTCATTACATAACCCAACTATTTATTCCTTTACCTAGAGCTACTATTTTTCCTTACCTCTTTTTATACCCCAAATTTTCCACCTTTGGAAGGGACATTAGGCCCAGCCACTGCACGGGTCTGGATTGCATGCAGCAATACTAGTCTAGCAAATCCCTCCCCGTCACTGATCATTGTGATTTTTGTATGTGGCGTAAGAGTTACATATGCTTATTTTCCAGCTATCTTCACAAGAAACAGTGAGATAGACAAGTGGACAACTGTAATACAGGGCATGTCAGTCAAAATGGAGAAATGTTACAATTTTAGCCGTTTAGGAATTTGGCAAAGTAAACACAGCTACCATACCCATCTAATATCCAGACAGAGAATAATTTTAGAACTGAAGCAGATAACTCATTCTCTCTGAGACAGTGGTTCTTGCCTCTGGCTATATTTTAGAATCACCTGGGGTCGGGGAGTTGTTCAGAAATACTGACGTCCACCTTACTCTGAACCAAATTAGTGTAATATCCCAGATGGTATCTGGACATTGGTATTTTTTTAATACTTTCCAGGTGATTCTCACGTGCAGCCAGATTTGAGAATTACTCATGTAGGAAATTTATGTGCTGAATTCTTCTAGTATGAATGAAGATGTACTGATTTAATTTAAGTTTAAGCAATTATTTGGTTAATTGCACTTTAATGAACACAGTTGCTGTGTTCATTTTGCTTTGTACTTAAGCAATCTGTTGAAATTCCCATGACCTCGGTATTTTTGTGAATCAACTCTTTTTTAACACTACTGTTTTGCTATATCTATCTCCACTCTCACTTATGCAAAGTTGTGTCTACATTCTGTTAAATTTCAGCCATTGCAATTTTAAGAGGCTCAAACTCTAATGTTCTTCAACTGTACTACTTGCTGTGATCCAAATCACTTTTAACTTCTGTATCTTTCTCTTTCCATTTCCCTTCCAACTCGCCATCTTTTAGGCTGCAAGAGGAGGATTATTTGGTGCTAAAATGAAATTCCAGTTTATCATTGTAGCTAAACGAGAAGTAAATTGGTATGTAATTTGTTTTTTGACATTTCCACTTTATTGCAGAGAAGCACGTGAATTCAATTAAATGTAGTTATGTCAAATATCTAACTAATGTACTTCTCAGGAATTATTTTGTGCACACATTAATGTATAAGCAGTGTGGCCTGCAGGAGTCATTTGGTTCTATATGCCGCAAGATCTCCAGGTCACAATAAGCAGCTTTATGACTTGTTAAAATATTCTTCAAAAATTTGTAGTGGTATTTCAATTGTAAAACATAATATTACTGTGTAATTATTGACAGCTTCAGAATGTACTTTTTTCAGAATCATTAGAATTATCCTGTGGCATTAGAACAACACTAGTGTGTTTTTTTTTAACTTTTGTTAAAACTGATTTAATCAGACCACAACAGAAACAGATGCAAGCTGATACAAAATATGAAAATAATTTGTTGTATTTAAATTACACTCCTTTACCTAAAAGTACAGAGCAATTTTTACATGCAGTATTATGTTATAAATCCTCACATCATTCCTCCAAAGGCAAGGACTCATTCTTTTTCTCATTTGACAAGTGGAGGTTGAATTGAAGTTTTAAGTGACACACCTAAGGGAATGCAAAGTGTCCTTGGTGGAGTCAGCCAGCTCTGTTAGCCTTTTAGAGCAACGTTCTCTCTTTTTCTGTGGGCTATGCCACTTGAACAACATAATCAGTTCATGAGACCCACTATGTTCTAGCAAAATTCTAGTAATGAGGACAGATACAGCAGAAAACAATACAGCAAAGATACAAGTACACAAAGGTTGACAGAACCATTTTTTTGTAACAGCTCTAAACTGGAACCAAACCAATTTGTGAATAGAAAAATTTCAGTGTATTCATACCATGGAATATTATTCAGCAATAAATAGAAATTAAATATTAATGTGCACAATCATAGACTGATTTCAAAAACATTATATTAACGGAAATAAATTAAATGCAAATGAATACTCTGCATGATTCCATTTGTAAGAAATTCTGGAGGTGCAGAACTGTGACAGAAAGCAGATTGGGGGTTACTCAGGGCAAGATGTGGGGGGAAGGGGATTGATGTAAAGGGTGTGAGGAAATCTTTTAGACTGATAGAGCTGTTCTATTTATTGAGAGTCATGGTGCCAACATGTATAAAATTATGAAAAATTTTATAATTAATTTTATTGTAGGTAATAGCTTAATAAAAATTTATAAACTTGTATTTGCATAAAGTTGTTCATAATATCTATTTATTATGTTTTCAAAGTATGTAGTATCCACAGTGTTTCCAGATTTAATTTGTTGTTGATTATGGTTCTTCCCTCTCTCTCTGTCTCTCTCACTTTCCACCTTTTTCTTTTCTAATTAATCTCATCAAAAGTTTTCTGTTTGATGGTCTGTTCCAAGAGCCAAATTTTTCAATTTTTGATCTTCCCTATTATGTGTGCTTTCTGGATCATTGCTCCTGTGGTTATTATTTCCTTGCTTCTAGAGCTTTTGGGTTATTTTGATATTATTTTTTCCTAATGTATTGTGATAGATGATTAGCTCCATATTTCTTCTCCAGTATATGTATTTTAAAGCTATGCCGTTTCTTCTAGACACTGCTATATCCACATCTCATAACTTTTATATGTAGTATTTTTATTAACCTTTAATTCAATATATTTTGATGTGTCATGGTCAGAATTTTTAATAGAATATTGAAATAGGGCAATAAGAGAATATGCTGGTGTTTTCCCACCTATATCATCACATCAAACAAGCTTATATCGAACTCCTTCTCAACACAGTTTTTTAGAAGTCAGGTTTATTGAGGTGCAATTAAAGTACAATAACATACACTCTTTTTAAGTACACAATTCAATGAATTTTTTAAGTGTATAGTTATGTAACTACCACAGATCAAGATGAACATTTCCATCATTCCAAAGTCGTTCCTGGTGCCCCTTTCCCATCCATACCATACCCCACATTGTCAACCATTGGTCTATTTCCCATGATTTTTGCCTTTTCCAGAATGTTGTATAAATAGAAGTGTATAGTATGTAGCCCTTTTTCTTGGTCTTTTTTCTATTTATGATATTTGTCCATAAGTTTGCATGTTCATTTTATTTATATGCAGTGTTCCATTAAATAGATGTACTGCAATTTGCTTATACGTTTACCAGATAATGGGCATTGGATCATTTCCAATTTGGAAATTTATAATAGAGTATAAATAAAGTTGATATAAATACAAGTCTTTGTATAAAGATATGTTTTCATTTCTCATGGGTGAATACTTACGAATTAAGAATAACTGGGTTATATGGGCGATATGTGTTTAATTTTTTAAGAAACTGCTAAACAGTTTTCCAAAGCATTTGTACCACTTTGCATTCATGCCAGCAGTGTCCAAAAGTTCTACTTGCTTACCTACTCCTCAGTATTTGTATTGTCAATCTTTTCATTTTAGCCGTTCTAGTAAGCATGTAGCAATATTCTGCTGATTTAATTTGCATTGTCTTAACAAGAAAGGTGTTAATTATTTGTTCATGTGCTTATTTGTCATTCATGCACCTTCTTTGAGGCCTATACATTCAAAGCCTTTGTACCTTTTCTATTGAGTTGTTTATATTTGGTTATTTTTATTATTATTGTCAAGAGTTCTTTATATATTCTGATGTCAAGTCTTTGTTGTATTTTTAAAATATTTCCTTCCAGTCTGTGGGGTGTCTTTTCATTTTCTTGAGTGTTTTTGAAGAACAGAAACTTTTTTATTTTTAAGGAGCTATATCTTCAATTTCTTCTTTTGTGGTTCCTGCATCTTCTGATAATCTGTTTGTTGCCCAACTCAATATCTCCAAGGTTTTCTAATATAGTTTTTCTAGAAATTATATAGTTTTAGTCTTTATTTAAGGTGTGAGATAAACTTCAAGATGGAAGGAGCTTTCTCTGTTCTCCTTCAGCTCCAGTTCTGAGGCAGGCCTTATGCACTTTAGATTCCAGAGCATGGCTTCATCAGCCTTTCCACCTACCCTCCCCACCAACACCCCCACGCCACCTCCTAGCCCAAAGTAGTGAAAATCAGCTTTGTGTAATTTAGAAATCTTAGGCAGGAACACTTGGGGGTTTCTGACCCACCCACAATAGCGTATGCCTTTTGCTTTTATTCCCCATACCCAGAAGCAGTGGGTCCTTACTTCTCCAAGAGCTTGCAGCTTTTTTGTTTATCAAAAGTGGATGAATGGATAGAGAAGATGTGTCACATATATACAGTGGAATATTATTTAGCCATTAGAAGGACATCCTGCCATTTGTGACAACATGGATAGACCTTAAGAGAGTATGCTAAGTGAAATAAATCAGACAGAGAAAGACAAATACTGTATGATATCACTTATATGTAGTATCTAAAAAAGCTTAACTCATAGAAACAGACTAGAATAGTGGTTGCCAGGGGCCAAGGGTAGGGGAAAAAAGGAGATGTTGGTCAAAGGGCACAAACTTCCAGTTTTAAGATGAATAAGTCCGGGGAATCTAATGTAGACCATAGTGATTGTAGTTAATACTGTGTTATATACTTGAAAGTTGTTAAGAGAGTAGATCTTAAATGTTCTCACCACAAAAAAGAATTGGTAATTATGGAGGTGTTAGCTAAGCTATGATGGTAATATTTTGCAATCTTTAAGCATATCAAAAAAATACGTTATATACCTTAAACTTATACAATGTTATGTATGAACTATATCTTAGTAAAGCTGGAAAAAATAAGGCAAAAATAAATAAATAAACCTAACCATATTAATAGTCACTAAAATATAAATGATCTGCACACCTAAATTTAAAGGCAAAGATTTTCGGATTGGATAAAAAGCAAGTACCAGCTCTTTGCTGTCTATATATAATAAGCAGTATGTAGTACATAGTAGATAGGTGGCACTAGTACAATGGTGACTACATTAATATCAGACAAAGTAGATTTTAAAACAAATATTACCAGTGTAAGTGTATTTCATAATGGTAAAGAGATCAATTACTTGAAAGTACATAAAGATACTAAACGTTCATACCTTTATGAAGCAAAGATAGATAGGTGGATAATTACATACATACATACATACTCAAAGAGAAGTTGACAAGTCAGCAATTATAGTCAGTTTTCAATATCCCTCTCTCAACAAATAACAGATTAAGTAGAATAAATGAAAAGAAAATCAGTAGGGCTGTAGAAGATATGAACATTGCTGTCAATCAACTGGACCTGATTGGTATTTAAAGAACAGTCCACCTGACAACAGCAAAATGCTTATTCTTTTTAGGTGCACTGATAACATTTAACAAGATAGACAATATTCTGGGCCATAAATTTTCAAAATTTACATGATACTAAGTATATTCTCTGACCTCAACCAACTTTATATTGTTACAAAAACATATCTGTAAAATTCCAAAACATTTGGAAACTGACAAAAAATTTCTAAGTAACCCACAAGTTAAAGAAGAAATATAAAACAACTTTAGATTTTATTTTGAACTGAATGTTAGTGAAAACCCAAATTTTAATATAAATTTGCAGGATGCCCCTAAATTTAGCAGTAGTTGAAGGAATTTTGTAGCAATGTATCCCAATTAGAAAGAAGGGTCTAAGTAAAGAACCTCAACTTTAACCTTAAGTAACTACAAAAAGAAGAGCGAATGAAATCCAGAGTAAGCGGGACAGGGAAATGATAAAAAATCAGATTGGAAGTCAACGAAAAATAGAAAAGAATCAGTGTATCTAAATGCTGGTTATTTGAATGAATAAAACTTTGAGAACTTCTGGTCAGGTTAAGCATGAAAATAATAGAAAAGACTCAAGTGTTCAATATCAGAAATTAGAAAGATGATTTTGGTACAGATTTTACAGATATTGAAAGGATAACATGGGATAATATGGCCAATTTTATGATAACAAATTCACAACTTGGATGAAATGGGCAATTCCTTGAAAGTCAGAAATTTTAAAAGCTCACTGAGGAAGAAATAAATAATGGAAAAACACTGTATTTATTAAAGAAATTGAAATTATAAGTAAAAACTTTCTCATGAGAAAAACTCTAAGACTAGATGGTTCCAACTATGATTTCTATGAAATACTAAAGGAAAAAAAATAATACCAACTCTTTCAGAAAGTTGAAGAGGAGGGATACTTCCTCAGTCATTCTGAGTTAAGCACTATGCTGATTTCAGAAATTACAAAGAAATTACAAAAAAAAAAGGGGGGGAGAATAAGAAGAAGCAAAACAAAAACCTGTATACCAATATCTTAATGAATACAGATGCAAAAATTCTAAACAAACTTTTAAGGAATTGAAACCCACAATGCACAAAATATACAAAATAGAAAAATTATATGTGGTGACCAAGTGTGGTTAATGCCAGAAGGCTAGGTTGGTAAGCATTCTATATCCCTAAATCCATGGGTCTGGGATTTAAGAAATGGTCAATAAACATTTGTTGATCTGTGATTGGTATGGAAATACAAAAGACCCTGAATGGCCAAAGCAATCTTGAGGAAGAAAAACGGAACTGGAGGAATCAGGCTCCCTGACTTCAGACTATATTACAAAGCTACAGTCATCAAAACATTGTGGTACTGGCACAGAAACAGACATATATATCAATGGAACAGGATAGAAAGTCCAGACATAAACACACGCACCTATGGTCAACTAATCTATGACAAAGTAGGTAAGAATATACAATGGAGAAAAAATAGTCTCTTCAATAAGTGGTACTGGGAAAACTGGACAACTACATGTAAAAGAATGAAATTAGAACACTCCCTAACGCCATGCACAAAAATAAACTCAAAATGGATCAAAGACCTAAATGTAAGGCCAGATACTATAAAACTCTTAGAGGAAAGCATAGGCAGAACTCTTTTTGACATAAGTCGCAGCAAGATCTTTTTCAATCCACCTTCTAGAATAATTAAAATTAAAAAAAGACAAACAAATGGGACCTAATTAAACTTAAAAGCTTTTGCACAGCAAAGGAAACCATAAACAAGATGAAAAGACAACCCACAGAATGGGAGAAAATATTTGCAAATGAAGCAACTGACAAGGGATTAATCTCCAAAATATACAAACAGCTCATGGAGCTCAATATCAAAAAAAACAAACAACCCAATCAAAAAATGGGTGGAAGATCTAAATAGCCATTTCTCCAAGGAAGACATACAGATGGGCAATAAGCACATGAAAAGATGCTCAGCATTACTAATTATTAGAGAAATGCACATCAAAATTACAACGAGGTATCACCTCACACTGGTCAGAATGGCCATCATCAAAAAGCCTACATATAATAAATGCTGGAGAGGGTGTGGAGAAAAAGGAAACCTTGTACCTCTCTTTTAAATCTGACTTTGCTTCTGCCTTATTTCCCTATGACAAGTTTTGTTAACATGGTGTATCTGAATTTCAAAAGGAATCTGCCAGATTTTCTCATAAAATTTTTGTGAACAATATGGAAACATGGGGAGAGAGAAAAGAATGTCCATTTACTGAGAAAAATATGCCAAATGACTTTTTACATTCTAATATACACAGTATTTTATCAGCAGTTTGGCATGACTGTTCTTCATGAGCCATGCTGTATCCAGATGATGAGCCTTTTCCTTTTTAAATGTTCTTTAAATATGCTTTGAAAATTATGCTCTAGAATTTCACTGATACTCATCTCCGAATTCTTAGAAGTTTAAGAAGTCAACTTTGTTTTTTTTATATAAAAAGACTAAATTTATGCCTAACTTTAGACTTCTGGTATCTCGTTCTCACATTATTATGTGTTACAACTTACAATCCTCAAATAACGTAAGCCTGGTTTGTCAGAAATGTTGTTTGTGGTTATGTTCCTGTGGTGGATTTTATTATGTTCAAAACTTATCACATGCCACTCCTATAAGTGGTTAATATATCCCAGCCCATTACCATGGACTTTACATGTCTTTCTCTGTGCGGGTTATTATTCTCACGTCATTGTTTTGGCCTGTTACTTACTTTGTCCAGTAAGAGGAAGTACATTTGGTAGTTTTGAGCTCAAGTTTTGAATCACTACATATTTCTGCCAGCACTCTTGCTCTTTCCCTCTGCCATGAGAATGGCATATCCAAGATGGCACCAGTTCCTTTAGCTTAGATCCCAGAATAAGACACATGGAGAAGAATCATAGCTGTCATCCACAGTTGCTTACAGGGAATGTTGTAATGTAGGTGAGAAATGCACATAGTTGTTACATGCCCTGATATTTGAGGTTTACTTTATTGTAATAGCAAAAAAGAATAATAGTTTCACTATCAAAATCTACCTTTCAAAACTGTATTTTTGATCATTGAAGAAAGAAACTGTTGCTGATTATTTTAAATACATTTTCCCCATTCTGGGCAACTATTGATAATGTGGCTAAAGTAACTTATTTCACCCTTAGATGTATCAAATATTTTGATGATATATCTCAAAATACTGAATTAATTCCAACAGTTTCAATTTAGCATGACTGGATTCATCTTGAACAAATCAACTCTGAATATGTTGGTTCATGTAACTATATTTTTGATTCTTCATTCAGTTCTTTTGTATAGAATGTACACAGAACTTAACATCTGCCTGTCTTACAGGAAACATGGCTCCTATTGTAAAAGTATCTAAACTGTGTATAGTAAGGAATGGAAAGAGGGCTGAGGTTTGTGGTCTCAACAACCATGCTGAAAAATATTGCACTATATTCTAAGGCCATGCTTAAGCTGAATTGAAAGGACCCGACTTTGTTCCTTCTGTCACCTCAGCCTCTGTACCCTGTTGTATATTACCTCATATTCTACATATTCTATATATCTTTATATCCACCACTTACTGTAGATGTGTTTTCTCATCGTGACTATCTGCCATCCCTTCTTTCCAGCTGGCCTTTAACAAAGAGAACATAGTCATGCTCATTTAATGCCCATATTATTTTTATAACTTTTTTTTTTTAACTGTTGTGTAAAGCCTTAGGGGTGGGAAATAAGGTAAGCATGGGGCTAGGAGGATTCTTGGGCCCTGAAGTAATTTAAATTGACAATGATAAGTTTACCAATAAGTGAGACAAGTTTCCTTATTGGTCCTTATCATAAACAAGCTAAAGGAAAAACTGAGGTCAGTAGCTGGTCTTGAGCTATCCCCCTGAGCATATAAAATATGAAAATGGTTTCTAGGTATTTTCTTTTTTTCCTTTCTTCTTCTCTTGTATTTTTTCTTCAGTATATTTTTATTTGTGCTGTCTACTAAGGAGTACTGGACAATGAGAATAAAACAATTAATTAGTCAACATGATCCCTTATATGAAAAATTCAGTGTACATTAACATAGGAACCCAAACTAATCTAAAGATTCAGTTAAGTTTACCCTAAAAAGACATTTGTGTTGAGGGCTGAAGGAGTTACCCAGATAGAAAGTAGGTTGAAGAGAGGTTACAATGAAATATTAATTAAAAGAAAAATAATGGGTGAGGAAAGATAATAATGTTCTTGGAGTAGAAAGAACCCTAAAGAGGAAGGTAAGGATGAACAAAATGTAGTGACTGAGGGACAAAATGGTGAGAATCTGATTGCGCTGGGAAGGATTTTGGATCATGTTCTAAGAGAATTCAGAAGTCTTTGAAATAATTTAAGCAAGGGAATAATATGAAATTTTCCAAAACCTTGTGTGGAGAGTAGTTGAAAGGAAACATAGCTGATGAAAGAAAATCATGATACTAGAAATGTGGTTAAGAATTCACGTGTCAGAGGAAAAAAAATATATAATTCACCTGTCAATTTGGTCATGCAAAGCACTTAGGTCGTTTTTGATAATGAGAAAAAATTTATGGTTGGGTAAGATTTGTGGCTTCCCCATAAACTTGCTAGAAAGTTACAGTGAAATTCTGTCAAATTTTTCTTGAACAAACCATAAACAAAACAACCTGTTCTGAAAACTGTGGAGTCCCAGCACTTTGCCTTTTTGTTTCTCCCATCATCACTGATATGAAAGTTTCATATGGCCAATGAGACAAAATTCCAGAAACAGGACTCTTCTATCCTCATTGTCTTCAAAAGACAGTAAGAAATTCTCTCTCTCTTTCTGTCCCTGTCTGTTTGTCTCAGATAGACAGATGATAGACAGATAGATAAATAGATAGATAGATAGATAGATAGATAGATAGATAGATAGATAGATAGATAGATAGATAGATAAAAATCTGCTACGTGGGGCTCAAGACTCAGGCAGCATTTTCAAGGGCACAGGATTTAGGCCTCACTCAACTCGTATATCCTGTTCATAAAAAGGAGGGAACATTTTTCTAAAATATGTTCACAATCCATATATAATAAGCACTTCTAATATACCTTCTAATTTCTAGCACCCATTGTGATAATTAACAAACCCATTTGTATATTTATCATAGTAATTAATAAGGTGTCCTCTTATTTTCTAGATACGGCTTAACAGCACTTGCAGTGGCCTAGTAACTGTATCTGGGGTGAAACTTTGCAGGGATCACACGAGTTTGCCACCACTAGAGAGTTAATTCCTGATTAGGAGAACTGCCAACACCTGAGTGGTAGCCTTAATCAAAAAGTTACATTTTTCCTGCTTAAATATTTTAGGATAAAATACAGATGTTATATTAGATATACAGCAAAAAAAAAAAAAACAAAAAATGATTGAACCTAAGCTAGAGTGGCGGCAGTGGAGATAGAGGGATATTGAGATTTGAACATAGAACGTCCTAAGAATTAAAGTAGAATAACCAACCTGGAGAAGTGAATAGTTGTGGGTAGTGGTGAAGAGAAGTTGATTGTAAAGCAAGACTGTGAGTTTAAGTGACTCACGAAAAGATATCTGACCTATTATTTATTTCTTTCTGAGGGTTCATTAGAAGACCAATAATATAATTGATAAAATATATAGAGAGAAAGTAGATGAAGGTGGATCCTAACTTCTCCAAGCTCACTAGTGGTCTTAATCCAAAATGCATTTGCTTCCAGGATGGTCAGACTATCTATCAGAGCCACTTTTGTCAATCTATTAAGAGGAATATATACAGATATTGAAATATGCTTTCAAAATCCTAAATATAAGTAAAATTTCCTGTATAGATATTGAGTTACAGGATTACCCTCCACTGGAGGATGTTACATTTTACTTCATCCTAATTTCCTTGACTGTTTTTCAAGTTAAATGCTTTGACTTGAAATGGTTTTTCTGCGTTCTTGTCAATGACCTCTTTATTTCTAAGTTGATTTATGTGGTTTAAGAAGGAAAATGGAAAGAAACTAAGGTAGGTAAATAATATACGTCAATATGGGGTGCTGTAAAGGTTTTATTGCCACTTGTTTGAGAGGTGCCCTCATAAAACAGTGTACCATTCCAAATGCACAGAAATAAATCTTCATAGCAGAGTACATGTAAAAACTATCAAGAAATAAAACATGCATGTGTATGTGTGTATACATGTGTGTATTATATATACATTAGAAATTGGATGTAATCTTGCATTTTTACTTCTTTAAAGAAATTTTATTTGCTTTATGCTTAGATTTAATGTTTTGTTGTATGAAGGATATACATTTATTTCTTTTACATTTGACTCAAATTCTCCTTCATTAAAATAATCTTTCATATTAAGTCAATTTATATCATTTAATTCAGATATGATATATATTATACTTCAGACCTTTCCCAAAATGAATTTTGAAATGTATTAATACTCAGTGATATTTAAAATTAAAATATTTGTATTTTAATACTCAGTGATATTTTTCAAAGTTTTTTTGTTTGTTTTTGTATTCAAGATGACTAAACTTTCTTAAACTATGTGATTTGTGGTTACATACTGGCATAGGAAGCACAAGAGAGATTATCCTATGTGGCTGAATAAAGCTTTATTGATTTTTACACATGTAAAAAAGCTGTAGAACTACAAGAAATTCCACTCATATCTCATCTTAGGTTGAACATTGACTGTTGTAAAGCCACAGTGCTTAAATGTGGATGGAGCTTATAGGCTACAAATGATTCTTTTTAATGAGCTGAAATTTGTGGCTCTGGCTCATGGGTCCTAGGGAAATGAGTATAAATTTTACACACATGAATAAAGCAGGAAATGTCATTGATTTGAAGTAAACCACAGCTAACCCTCCATAATCAATTCTGAAAACACTGTATTTTGTTATTTTGAATACGTACTTTGTTGTTTCCTGGATGAGAGAAAATGAACAACTCTAAGATGAACAATATCATTTGGCTTATAATAAGATTGCTTATTTTTGAGGTTTTAATTTGGTTGATGGGATTGAAAGAAAAGGGCTTACTTTTTTTTTTTTAATTCAGAGTAGATGATATATGGCACTAGAATCCTGGACAGTTTCTAGTCTTTGAATGCCTGAAAGGCAGAGACCTTATTTTATTCATTTTTATTTTCCTAAGACCTAATAAGTAAGTGATTATTCAAGTTAAAACAATTCTATAGGTCTCTGTACTTTTAAAATGTATATCCATACTTATAGTATTATCTTTTATTTCCTCTATCACTAAGGGAAAAAAAAGTTTCCCTCCCTTGATATGTACCTTTTTCTTTTCTGTTACATATTAATTCTCATTATTAATTATATCCTTTGCTCTTTTTCTCTTTTACCACAAATACTAATCCTTTAGCTTTTTGTTTCCTTCTGATTTCTTCCAAACCATAGACTTGATAATCTCTTTAAATACAGCCAATGTTTCATGGCCCATTGTGTGCCTTTTGGTATTCTATTATTATAGGACAAAAAAGATCATTTAAAAATTATTTCTCATGATTCTAAGTTGATTGATTGATTATTCTGCTTCATGTGGCATTCATTGGCTGGCTACTGAGATGACTGAAAAGTCAAAAATATCCTCTTTCTCTTAGCTGCCATGATGGTGCTAGCCATGACCTAGAAGTTCAGGTGGGGTTGTAGACCTTGGTTATCTTCCATGTGGGCCTCTCCAAACAGCTGCTTTGGCTTTATTTTAGCATTGATTCCAAGAATGTATGCTCCAGAAGAACTAGCCCCAATGTGCATGAGCTTATCAAGTCTGCATGAATCATATTTGGTAGTGTTTCATTGGCCAAAGTTAACCATATTCCAAATCCTCAACCAATGTGGAAGTATGAATACTGGAGGGTGATTCATTGGGGAACCCAAAATAAGAGTCTATCACAGTCTGGGATTTGGAGATAAAAGTTTTATCAAATACAGATTGATAGTTTCTTTAATAGTTTGAAATCGACAGCTGAGAAAAAAATGATTTTAAAAAACATATAAATAGAAAGAACATATAAATAGAAAAAAATGATTTTAAAAAACATGTATAGAAAGACAATATCTCTTCTTTAATATCTTTATATATTAAAGATATAAAGATATTCTTTAATATCTTCTTCAGAGATATGTTATGAATCCTCTGTTCACTATATGATTTGTAAGAGAAATACTGTTCAAATGCCAACATTTGAAGTCAAGGTATCTTAGACCAAACTCTTTCAGAAAAGAAAATAATGTTTAAGCTTTAAGTATTAATGTATAAATTTAAGAAATGAGGGAAATAGAATGAACATTTTTGAGCATCTACTGTGCGCCATATACCTCACTAATGTCATATTATTTAATTATCATAGCATTTTTTGAGAAGAAAGTATTAATTTCCCAATTTTATCGAGAGAAAATTAAGACTCAGAAGAGTAACCATCCTGTACTTCATAAGAATAGTAGATAATAGATAATAGACTCAGGATTTTGTCAGTATTCAAACTCCATGTTCTTGCTACTACACCGTATTGCCAGAAAGAAGAAATACATGTAGTTGAGCCTTCAAAAGAACGAGCATTTGAAATACAAGTAAACGTAGTAAAATTCTAAGAGGAGTCCTGCATGCATCTGTCAAACCCACCACTGTCCTTTACTGGAAGCATGTTTACTCAGGTTTGCTCTCAACTTTTTGACTTCCTATATAATCTCAGGTGACAATAGTACAGGTTCTAAAAAGACATGAGCTAATTTACAGTCAAACTCATTTTTGTTAGGACAGCTAAAAGCACATGCTTTTTTCCTCTATGCCTTCTTAATTCTTAGTTATGTTTATTTACAGTCCAGTATTGCCAGATGTAGTATTTTACTGCTTAATGAAAGTTTTTAACTACTTGCTATAGTAAATTCAGACTAAGACCAAAAGTAAGATAAAATAAAATGAAGAAAGGGCAAAAGAATAACTCAAAGGAGTAATATCATAGAGATTCCAACTTATCTCCCTTATGGGGTTTCAGGGTTACAGACATTACCTTTAAATCAAACACACTAACTTCATTTCTGTCACATGACAATATCTCCCCATCTTATGTGTTTTACGTGGTTGAGAATAAGAAATTTAAATGAATTCCAAAGTGTCTCATCTCTCCTAACCCTTAAAAGCAGCATTTAGTACTTCAAAGAAGAAATTAAACTCTTGATAAAGTAGTTATTCAAGATATTTAGTTTTTTTACTTTGATGAGGCCATACTTCATAGAAGAGACATCTTCAAACTAAAAGTTCCAGTAGTGAAATAACACCAGAACTTAGAATATAAATGGTTTTAAAGGCTTTATCAAGGAAATCCCAGATAATATGGAACTAGTCTCAAATATGGTCTTCTGATCAGTTTCATTTGGCCACATTCCAGCTGATTAGGTAGAAATTCCACTGACCTGAGCAATGAAATTATTATCTATGAATAGGATTTTAAAACAAACAAAAAAATCAACTCTACTCAGATTTTGTTAATATGAAAACGTTCTATTGATTAGTTGCCTAATTAAATATTATTCCATGCTGGTAGCATTTTTCTGAGTGAAAAGAAGAGGGTTCCATTCTTATAGTTTTGTTTTAATTCTCTCCTGAGACGCTATTTTTTTTTTTTTTTTTTTTTTTTTTTTTTTTGTGGTACACGGGCCCCTCACTGTTGTGGCCTCTCCTGTTGCGGAGCACAGGCTCCGGACGCGCAGGCTCAGCAGCCATGGCTCACAGACCCAGCAGCTCTGCGGCATGTGGGATCTTCCCGGACCGGGGCACAAACCCTTGTCCCCTGCATCGGCAGGCGGACTCTCAACCACTGCGCCACCAGGGAAGCCCCTGAGACGCTATATTTTAAAGGGAAAGGAGAGAATGGAAGGGGAGTTGTTAAGCAGGAAAGAAATGTGATCTTAGTCACTCTCTGGATTTGTGTCCTGGCTGCATTAATGCACCCTAAGGTGATAAAATTTATTTGAACAGGGCTAGCTTTGTAGTGCTCTCTGCTGTCTAGATAAAATAACAGCAATGCTTTGACTATATAATCCTATGTTAGTAGTTCTAAACCTATAGTTAGTCTCTCCTTTTTTATTTTTCCCTTGGGAGAGAATAATAAATGAGTATGAGTACTAGAAATATAATATTAAATGGTCTTAAATATGACTGGCTGCAATATGTTTGGATATAGTAGTTGTAAATGTTAAGCTCAGTAAAATTTACTGGGAAAACCAATAGAAATGTATTAGAAGTAAATCAGAAAAACTTTGCACATTAATAAACATAAACTTAGTTTATTTACTGTGAAAAAGCATCTGGGAATGCTGAAAGAATAGGACAAGAAGGATAGGAAGAGGTAAAGCACTGAAAAGGATGTTTACCTCCTCATATATACTAGAATCAACCTTCAACTTGTAGGCATGATTATCCTTAGATTTTCAACGTACTTACAAGAAGAGTTCTTTATGCTAGTCCCTAGTAATTTACACATGTCTAAGTGGCTATACATAGGATGTTTTATATCCACTAAACTGTGAGACTTCAAAAATCTTAAAGTTCTTTCAAAATAGAAAAAGAAGTATTTTTTTAATGTCAAAAGGTACTTGAAAGAGATTTGGAATGTCGAAATTTAGAAAAGAAGACGTCAGTTCTCTTTTTCCTTTTATAGAGAATTTAATCCAATTAATCATTTTTCTATAAAAAAGCAAATCCCAGGTGCAGCAATGAGCTGCTGCAACCAGGAGCTTTCCTAAAACACATCTGGCAGTAAGAGGAGAGCTACAATGTGAAGAGATATACATAAGATGGCACTGTTAATTTTATTTCATCCATTATAAAAGAATTGAGCTATATGATTGCCAGTGAAGATATGTATACTCCATATCAAGTTTCTCCCCTGAGGGAAATTAATAAATGCAATAATGCTCTTGCCTTTACAAGGGTCCCAGGAGTACATTATGGGCACTTAGAGGCAATACTAAGTGGTTGAAAGCTAGATTTCTTTTTAAAGGGGGCTTCAGTGGACTCTGAGCCATATGAGTTTTAAAACAAAATTAGAAAGGTTGTTAAACAATTTACTGCTGCTAATAGCAAATAATGGCACAATTTATTATACTATTTACCTATTATCTGGCATTGAATACCTCTGACAGCAAAGGAAGTGAGGTATTTTTTAGAGTGGTCTTGAGGTATTAAAGGACCAATGTGTGCTTGAGGACCACATTGTTCCAAAGTTTCTAATTCTGTATTTAATGTTTAGAAAATGTATAGGTGGCACCATTCTGGTCCCTGGGAAAAGACACTGTGTTGAAAAAATATATGTGATAAAAATAGAAGAAACATATATGTACTATGCATTATATCCCATTGTCAATGAGAAGGAAATTTCTCTTTTGTATTTCCAAAGTAGAAGTGAGCTGGATAGATCAAAATAAGGAATAAATAGAAAGGAGTCACCAAATGAAAGTATACCTTGTGTGTATAATTATTATTAATATTTGACCCCTGACATCTGAACTTTAACTTGTTCTTATTCTTGTGGCATATCCATCCTGGGATGTAATTAAATTCTATTGGGTATTGAATTTGGATCTGTCATGACAGAGACAGGACATCTTTCCTGTATACCTATGCACAAATTAATGTGAAACACATTAATAATATTAGTAAATATAGGATCTAATTCTTCTTCTGTGAAGACCTATCCCAAATGATAAATATAGACAAACTTAATCTAAAGTAAGTATTTTCTAAAGTAAGGATTTTCAATGGTTGCTAACTGGAATTGGTAGAATCAGATGAATGCCAACTAAAGCAAAAGATTTCCAACATTACACTAAATGCACTATTCAATGAGTGGAGTATAGATTGAGTTACATAAAATTAAGTGTTTCTTTAAATTGCCCACCTGATATTAATGTCCTGTTTCTTTTAAATTGCACAGCATTTCAAAGCAAATCAAGAATGAAAGAACAAGAAACAAAGAAAGTTGAGTAGGTATGTCTATCTGTATATATCTATGCTAGATGCGTTCCATTGCTACATTTTAGTTCACTGTAAAACCCACGGAAAACATAAGGGATTCATCAAACCTTGCTCACATTCCATTCTGACGGTTCCTCTAGGCAGTCTGTTCTTCTGTTGAAAATGATAACTTCCTTATGTTTGGGTTGCCTGCAAAGAACAGGCTTGGAAAACAGACTCCTATAAATAATCTGTGGACTCAATAAAATCCATTTAACTTTATAAAGTATAATTTGCAGAAAGTGAAAAAAATGACTCTCTACTCAGTGCCCAGATTTGGATTTCTAATAACATTCTCCAATAGAAGGAAATGTTTGATTATTGGGCTGGGACAGATATTATGTAAGATGAGCCTGCAACATCTTATAGTGCCAGAAAATAGGGAAATGCTCAAACACACAATCACACACATACACACACACACACTATGTCAAAGGATCATGGGAGCAAACTGAAAGGGCTTCCAATGACCAAGCTGGAACAATTTGAGCAACAAAATAAATAATGTAACATTGGATTATCACCCAAGGTATAAAATAAATATCCACGAGTCCATAATAATATAAATAAATCATTGAATAAATAAATGGGGAAGAATAGATACATCCTCTGTGCAGACTTCCCAATAATTTTGGTAGATGTTTCCTATGCAAAAAGTGGAGCGTAACTCCCCACTCTTTATGTGTGGGCTACACATCTTTCCAAAGAGTATAATATGGAAGGAGGAGAGGAATAACTATTCAGGGAAGAAACCTGAGGTGACTAAGGCCAACAATAACACTGGCAAATGATGCTGATAGAATATACCCTTGGTATGATAGGATGAGAATATCACTGTACCTCAGTAGTTTTTCTCCCAATAACTCCAGTATAATCATGAGAAAAGCATCAGACAAATACCAATTGAGGTATATTCTATAAAATATCTAAGATGCCTCAATATTGCCAAGGTCATTATAAACAAGGGAAGTTTTCACAGCCTAGAGGACCCTAAGAAGACATAATAATGACATGTATTATGTATTCTGTATGAGATCCTGGAACCAGAAAAGAGCATGAGGTAAAACTAAGCAAATCTGAATAAAGAATGACTTTAGTTAATAACAGGGACTTCCCGGGTGGTGCAGTGGTTAAGAATCCGCCTGCCAATGCAGGAGACACGGGTTCGAGCCCGGGCCTGGGAAGATCCCACATGCTGTGGAGCAACTAAGCCCGTGCACCACAACTACTGAGCCTGTGCTCTAGAGCCTGCGAGCCACACTACTAAGCCTACATGCCACAACTACTGAAGCCTGTGTACCTAGAGCCAGTGCCCTGCAACAAGAGAAGCCACCGCAATAAGAAGCCCATGCACTGCAACAAAAAGCAGCCCCTGCTCGCCACAACTAGAGAAAGCCCGTGTGCAGCAATGAACACCCAACGCAGCCAAAAATAAATAAATATATTAAAATAATAATAATTTTAAAAATCAACTCATTAGTTGTGACAAATGTACCATACTAATGTAAGATTTTAACAAAGAAAGTGAGGGGTAATGAAAATTGTCCTATCTTAATGACTTTTTTGTAAATCTGAAACTATTGTAAAATAAAGTTATTAAAATTTTAAAGTACAAATTGAGATTGTATCAGACTTAATTTGCTTGTTAATGAGGGATCCACAAGGTGGTAAGTTTGGTTCAAAGAGAAAGATGAAAGAATTTATAGTCACTGAAAGAAGTAAGTTTGAATAAGATTTCTAAATTAGATTAAAACTGGTACATGTCCTTCAAACCAATAGAAATATAAATTTGGGGGATTATTTTTTCTATAAATTATTTGCATTTTTACTGAATGAAATTGGACAAGAATTGTTTGCATTGCAATTGTTTTTCTACAAGTTAACATCTTTCTTTACAGAGTTGTTAAATACCCTAATCAGTAGAAAATGACAAGTCAAATAAGGGGACACACCTAGAGAGTTACATAAAGGATAGAAAGTGATCTCTTTGCCTATTTTTAAGTTTTGATAATTTTTCATTATAGTTTGTTTGACTTGGTTGCATACACAGAAATGATGTTATATAGCCAGTATCTTGCCTGTATCATTATGTCTTACAACGCAGTTTTTGAAAAGCACACAGAAATTATTTCACAGTTTTATTTTATTTTTTAATGGCATAAAACAATAAGCATTTATTTCTTGCTTATGCATTTGTGGGTTGGTTGGGTTTTAGCTTATTTAAGCTAGACTTGAGTGGGCTTGTTGCCAGTCATGGATCAAATTTAAGTCAGTTCCATATGTCTTTTATTCCTGGATCACCAAAGTACCTAAAGCAGGTTTGTCTCATTGATGAGGTCAGATGGTCCTAGAGGATGAGCAGACAAGGCTTCTTAATGCCTATGCTCAGAACTGGCATCTATCATTTCTGCACATATTCCACAATGACAAAAGCAATGACCAGGCTCAAGTGGGTATAGGATATACCCTTCTCATGAAGATCAGAATTTGGGAGAAATAAACTTTAAATGAACAATAATCAAATGTACTATAATACTGTATTAGACCTTTGAGTGTAACACACATTTCCAGTGGCAAAGTTTTCATTTCACAATTTTATTAGATTTTTTCTCCAGAGCATGAGTCATCAGTTTTCTTTTTAAGCCTTTAAAACAAGGTGGTGTCATTCCAGAAACAAGAAAAGTGTATTCTACACATGAATTTCGTTTTTTAGTTTAGTTACTAAAATAAAGAAATGAGAACATTATTCATTAACACTGTCTTCCTTTAACCTTAACCTTGAAATAAAAATTGCTTCTCAAGAAAATATAAATTTTTCATGAAAATGTATTGTTTAGAAAACCCCAGCATTACCTGAGGAAGCATTGGTAGTTACTAATAAGTTTGTGTAGAAGGATACCATGCATAATTCTGTAGAACACAGATAGTTATATGTAACAGTTTGGCTAATTATTCATTTCGTCGCTTATGGGTGCACTTTAGTTTCTTGTGCAATTTTTATGCCTGTTAGGTGATAGTAGGATCAAATCTTAAACTCATTTGGAAAGATGCTGTGACTGAAAGGTCAGCTTTAAAATCCATGAAAACTTGGCAGTTCTAATAATAACTGGGGAAACAATTTGTACATTACTGAATTTTACGAATTTTTTAACATGTAGAAGAAAACATGATTAAAAGAATAAAGTGATTAAAGGAGCCACATGGAATGACATAATTTCATTTTTTGGCAGGCATAATTTCCTTTCAGTTTTACAGTTCAAAATACATTAGTTATTGTCTGGAAAATTGAACGAACTGGAATAAACTAAGACCTATATCACTGCTGAGTTTTTCAAGTCGATCTTTGTAAAAGAATAAGACCAATAGCTCTATTATGATAAGTTTTGTGGATGTGGAAAAATGAAATGTATATTCTTATCTTAACGATAAAAAATAGGCTATTGTTGTCTTTTTCTATTTGCTAAGGAATTTACCAACTTGGAGAAATCATTCAACATTCCTATGTGCCTCTTAGTACCTAGTTTAGACTGGTAAATTTCTGGGTGCTCAAAACATATTCTCTGTTTATCTGATTAATAAATAGGTAAACATATAGCCATTAGGTCATAAGCTTATCTCTTTAACTTGTTCATGCAACTCTGTACAATGGTCATTTAGAAAAAAATTCCCTTGGCTCTTACAGGGGAGGTAGTATTTAAAGTTGTCTTTGCTGGTGTCATGTATAAGGAGAATCAATTTGGGGTACTGACAGGTCAATATTAAAATGGAATTACTACCTACGTATATGCAGTATATTTTTCTTTTGTCATCTTAATTTTATTTGTTTAAATTGTGTTTTTCTCATAAATAATTCAAGGGAAAATTATTTGATTCTGAAATGGATAATTCAATTAATGATTGTCTCAGTATTTATGCATGTTAGACTCACAAGCCAATGCCAACCAGTTCTGAGAAACTACTAATTACCTCATTTTGACTATATTAAAGGACAGTGTCTGTTTGCTCTATAAGTATGAAAAATCAGCAATCTCCAGGTTTACTGATACAAATTATAATGATATATCTATTGCAAGGGGCTTTCTAATTATCTTCACATTAGGCAGGATATGCAGTTTTGGGGAGAACTATAATATCTTATATAATAAAAAATATCCTCAAAGTAATTGCTCCTCTGGAATGGGGGAAAAGGTGGCTTCCTTTCAACCCATGTTCCAATCTGACAAACAAGTAGAGATATTCATGCAACTGATGAAAATGCAAAGTAGTTGTTTAAATTGCAAAACATATTTTTTTCATTGTGAGCATGGTTAGGTTTAGTTTGACTGGTTCCTTGTGTTCAAAGCTGCTTTCATAAAATAATCATGGCTGTCTGCCTGTTCCAACACTATTCTTTCACTTCTAAGCTTGCATTTCATAGAGTATGCACACAAGACTGTCTGAAGTGGTTTTAAAACTCTAGTTCTACATGCTTTGTATAGTCCAATATAAAAATCCTGATATTCCTCCCTGAAAGTAATGATTTCCAGGTTTCTTTATTTTGAGTTTGGTATTTGGAAATCACTACGTTAATATCTATTTCTTCATGTTCTTTCCCTTAAACTTCTGACCTTCCAACCCTGCAACTAAAATATTGAGTCTGGAATCTGACAACCTCATAGGTATGTTGGGCATTTCATAGAATAACAAGGTACCTGACACCTGATAGAGTTCAAAATTATTTCTTGAATTCGATTGAGATGTAGAATTTGAAAGAGCTGAAGTTCAAAAATAAAACTGAAGTCTTGTTTAAAGCATGGATTATCTTTCTAAATGCAAGCAGGTAGTAAATTTTTGCTTGAATTCCTCTGATACAAAGAACTTGTTCTTTTTGATTAGCCTTTCATTGGACTAGAATATACAGTCTCTAATTTTTGGAGACATCCTCTGATCTCCCATAGAGTGGCTTGTTCAATAGCATGGAGTCATGACCTGTTAATCAGAGGCTTTCTTCTCACCTTGGTTGAGCACCCACTCCCCACATCCTCCCTGTTTTCTCCTTTGGAAATTTCAGGGAAATGGAATAACGTTTTCTTATTTAGGGAACAAGCATTGAACATTTACTATATAACAGGGAAGCCTCATGCTTCTACCAGAATAATAGGATAAAGTAAGTCGTTAAACTCAAGCTTGCAAAATATAGGTGAAACAAATAACTAAACTGATTTTTTAGTTTGGCACAAGGTTGAAAGTGCCATGATAAGGGTTACCATATAATCCAATAAATAAACTAGGTAGATAAACCCAACTCCAGTTCACAGAAGGCTTTTAGAGGGTAGATGTTTAAGCAGAGTCTTTAAGGACCAGAACTGGTTGCAAATTGAAGGAAGGGGAATTAAGTTTTAAGACGTAACAGGGGCATGGGCAAACCCACAGATCTGTAAAGAGCATGGCTCATTATGGGGCATGGAATTAACTCTGAATAGCTGGTTTAAAGTAATTAAGGAGGAAGAGAACTGCGGGAGAAGAGGCTGAAAAAGAGGGCTGAGAAGGGATCCTGAAGGATCTATATATTATGCTGGATAAACAAAAAGTAGTAATTGAACAGTTTTAAAGATAATCCTGGTAATAACTGATGAGGGCCAGAAAAAAAGGTAGCAACAGTTAGGCTCAACAAACAAACATACAAAGAAAAAGAGAGATAATCTAGAAAATATTTAGCAAATACAATGAGGAAGACCTGAAAAATGATTCAAATCTGAATAAACAAAGATAGGAGCCTAAATTAGCAAACTTCTTGACTTCTAGCTTGAGTGACATGGGGAATGGTGTTGTAATTCTCTATGTAAGGAAGGCAAGAAGAGGAAATAAACCATGAGTGGTATTAAGGATGAGTTCAGTTTGGTACATTTCCATTTGAGAGCCTGCTAGGTCATCTAATTCATAAGGAAGGGATTGTATTTAGAGGAGCTTAAACAAATACATAATATGAAACCAAAGGAGTCTTTTGAACTGAAGAGTTATGTGATGAAATTTCTGATATAGAATGAAAAAGTTAGCATAAATAGTGTAGGATTATCATCAGAAAGTCTCATTGCGCCGAGGCAATGCATTATTGAAAGTACAGGAGAAAGTTAAAACATATATGTAGCTAGAGCTCAGGTCTTCTTTATCAAATTCTGCGTGTTCTCCCAGTACTGACTCCAGTCAGGCAGGTTCTCTTTCTTTTATTATTGTCATTGTATCCCGAGCACAGTTTGCTGTTCTGTTTAGAATGCTCTCTTCTTCCTTATACTTTATGCAGATTTTATTTATTTATGAGCTCAACTCAGGTCTTATCATAACTACGATAGCTCATTATTTATTTACATTGTCATGTAATGGCTTTATGTATTTAAATATCATTTTACCAACTAAGATTTTAAGCAAAAGGGACTTTCTTAAATATCTTTGTGTCCTCTTTAATGACTTCATAGGTATAACCGTCTAGTAAGTCCCAGTAAATACTTGCTGATTAAAAGAAATATTGGACTGTTTGCCTAGAAATAAAAACTTAATAATAAACTTAAAATAAACTTAAAATAAAAAATAAATATAGAGGAAGGAGATCTCTCCCAAGATGAACAACTTTATCTCACAAATTTGATTATAACTTGGGAGTACATGCAAATCTTTATGAAAGGATGCAAGGTACTTTGCTAATCATTTAGAAAATTGTTGCTTAACTTTAAATTGTTTTCTATAGACATGAGAGAATCAATGCAGCTCTCAGAGAGGCTGACAAGGTAGTAATGAGAACAAGAATACACAGGACACCTCAGGTATTTTTTGTATTCCAAAAGATACTCTCCTTCCAGAGTAGCACTAAAGGAGATATGCAAAATGGAAGGTCCAGTGACATGCTCCTGAGAAGAGTGATTGTCCACCTTTTATAAATTTGTCTCATTTCACTCAGTATTTTATGAGTCAGGCTAGGAAGGGAGATACAGTTTCCTTTCTTTACATGAGAAGATGAATCTTGCTGTGTTTTGCCCAAAGTCACAAACCATTGGAAAAAATCTCAAAAGTGCTGTTGTCTCCAATAAATGACATATTTGTGCTTCAAATGGAGGTATATATAGTAATACAAGAATAAAAAGCATACCTGTTGTAATTAAATAATACAAATGATTAGCAACACCAAAAAAACTGGCTTCTTTTTAAAAATAAATGTGTTTCTAAAGCTAGAATCATTTTTGCCTAGATTGTGCCTGAAGAGCATTTTTCATAATCCAAATTATGAAGTAGTAAAAACTAAGAGAATATAATGGAAATGAAGACAGACCTTTAAAGTAAATGGTACAGTTTTCAAGACTATGTCACTAGTTAGAGTTAAAGAGTAACCAAAGGTCTCTTAAAATGTGTGAATATATTGATAATCAGTATTTAATAATTTATACATATGAATACTAAACTGGAAGACATAACTAGAGTAAAATGATTGAAAAATCAGATGAACTTGGATTTTAATACACAGTGCAAATAACTAGTCATATATGATATTTTACGTTGCTGGTTTCTTTTATTATAATTATTGTTTCTCGTATCATCCTAAAGCAAAACATATGCATTTACTCTTTCAGTACTTTTCTTTGAATCAGCCATAACCATAACAGATTGGAAGGATTACACAAACCTGTTAAAGAGAAGACAGAATTACCTAAGGGGGAAAGTATTTTCCAAAATGCTATTTGAACAAAAGTATAATGAAAACCAATGATAGATGTAATTGTTAATTTTTTATCACATAGAAACTTTATCTTTGACACTGCATTTCCTTTGGACTCAATAAATAAATAATCAAAACATAATGAAGCAATGAGAAAGTAGTCATTTCTTAAAAGACCACATTTTAAGATATTTATATCTGCTATAGATTTAATGTGTAATCAGAGAAAACCATGATGATTATAGCAAATGGTGATTAAATTATATTGAATGAAAAAATCAGCAATGAAGGTTTGTGGAAGATCAGATTTTATTAGCAGTGATTTCCATATGAACTGAGATATGACAGGATTATTACATGAAGCTTGCTTTTTAAAATCTTCATTTCACATGATTTTACTGATGATCTAATTTATATCCCAATTAGTCAATTTTTCAAATACCGTAAGTTAAGACATGCCAGGAGAGTCCATTTTATATACCCATCGCTCATACACTCTTAATTTTATTCCATTTAACATTTACCAATTTGTTCTGAATTTGTTCATCAAGTTAGAGATCTACTAAGATATCAAAATGCTGTGGTAGCATCAAAACAATGTAAAAATTTTAAGTGGTCAAAAGATAATGTGGAAGGGTAAAGTGTTCTCCATAAGGAAGAGTAGGCTATGATGCTAAACACTTTTGTAAACATAAACTATTCAACATCATAACAATATATGTTTATAATAACTTCTTTAGTGAGAAAATGTTTGCAAAGTAAACAATGAAACACTTTATGTTTCTTAATTACCATAGGCAGAGTCCATCATTCTTAAAAAATGTTTTGTTATTGATAAATGTTGGAAATCTTAATATTTGTTTTGGGTAGATTATAATTTGGGGAGGATAAATTTTTTTTAAATTCTAAATTGTCTTTTATGTCTGGTTCAATGTTTCATAAAAGTATTTGGTGATGGTTGCTGAGATTAAAAGAAATATATTAGAGTACTTCTAAATTCACTCAAATTAACTCACACTGAAATTATCAAAAATATTTATAGAATTAATTAATATTTATAAATATTATTTTCATATGATAATTGCAGTGAGGGATACAAGTAGTTGGGATCTTAATGCTCCAGTTTCAGATATGACAGTTATATAAATATTATATAGTATATTTTTGGGGATTAGGGCAGGCTACCTCAAAATATGACACAATGGCATATTGATTATTTTGATTTGAGGTTGTTTGAGAAGCAGCCAATGCAAGAAAGAAACTGACTGTACTTTCCCCCTGAAAGCAGGAAATAAATCTGCCATGTGAAAGGTGCCCTCCCTGCATCTGGAGGTGGAAAGACACCCTACTTGGCAGAGATAGGGAATTCAGGGCCAAGAAGCCTACATAAACAAATCTTGTTACTACTTTAACTTACCACCCCAAGCCTAAACTCTGTTTAGATTCTTCACTGATTAAGCACCCAAAGCCTAAGTTTCTTTGTCCTGTCAATTCCTCAGAAATTTATTGTTTGTCTAAAAAATATGAAAGCTGTCAGCTTTGGCCACTTTTTAGGTCCCATTTCTATGTGTCTGCCCTGTACATGAATTAAATGTGTTTTTCTCCTGTTAATCTGTCCTGTGTCAATTTTATTATTACTCCAGCCACAAGAACTCAAGACTGGTAGAGGGAAATACTTCCCACTCCATGACAATATAGTTTGGAGCTGTCTCTAAAATGTCAGAGAAAATTTGGATACTAGGAGTAAAGAGAACATATTTGACAGGGATACTAGTAAAAGGAAGGCAATGCAATTTTAAAAATGCATACACAACAAAGGAATGGAAAGATATATTTGGCTAACAGTGAGCATAAAATGTGTCTGGAACAGATCATTCACATAGGAGATCCATCAGAAGTAAGGTGGTTTGTGGCCAGATTATTGTGATCCATGAAGGCTAAAAATTGTGTATCTTTGACTTTATCCAGAAGGGTTTGGGAGCCATGGAAAATGAGGTCTAATGTAGGTTGGTATATCTGGTGGTTAGCACAATATTGTTTACTTTGCGAGAACAGTTTAAACGGTATAAGAGAAGCTAAGGAATTAAGGACAATGTGGTATAAGTGCCTGACATTAAGCTTTTGATTTCGGAAGCATCAATTTCAAAGATATACATATCCTAATAAATGTATTGCCAACTGTATGACACAGCTACAAACAAAACAACCAGAGGAGAAATCAGACCATCCCCTACCCATAAAGTTTCCTCTTTATGTAAGCCCTGGGTAACCTAGATAACTGACTGCTTGAGTAACCTGGCAACTCTCTTCTCATGCTCTAATTCCCACGTTTATACTTTGAAATAGCCAATAAGAGTGAATCTGAAACCCTAGACACCCCACCCTCAACCCTAATAAAAGCAGAGCTCCAGATCTGAGGGAAGTATCTGTAGCTATTCCCCAGGAGTAACACCGACTAGGCCAGGGGAGTGCCTCAGGCATTCCTAGTATCATTATCAAAAGCCTGGGACCTACAGGACATGTAGACATGTAGGCTGTGATTAGGTAAGTGCAATCATTGTATTCTACTGCTTCCAAAGTTTAGAAATGAAATGCAAGAGAAGGTAGTTAGAGGCACAATGACAGCAAGGCAAATGTTGTGACTGCTTACATTAACATTTTAATGTAGGGGTGTGACCCCTAAACTATCCTTTTAATGATCAAAAGGAAATAAACAATGTCAGGTGCAGATTGGTTCACTCTATCATTTAATATCTAAGGAAGATAAACTCAAACCCAATACCATGTCTTGTATAAAATACAAGGTAAATTCTCCAATTTATGTTCTCATGTCACCTCTGGCAGACTTCCTGCTTCCATTGGTTAAGTGTATGGAGATCTCATTATCTTGCAACTGCTGCTTCTATTCTTGGACCTTTTCTTGCTTACAAAAGACAAAGTGCTTATTTATGGCCTTTGTGCACTTAGAACACTGTCAGCCCATTTTGAAACCTATGGCTTGCGGCAACACAAATACCTTAAATTTGAATATTTCATATCCCAACTTTTAAAAAGACAAAATTTGGTCTCCTGTCTCTTCATACTTCTCCATCATCTGCCCCACTACTTTTTTCTCTTCTTCCTATATTATGATAATTCCTATATTATCAGATGAAAAACAAACCAAAAAGAGAACATGAATAAATTCCCAACATTTTCTGTTTAAACAGGCAGAAACTTAAGCCTTCTTGTAGTTTTGGTGTCTCCTATGAAGTTCTAGTCTTTGAAGCCTATCTACGTTTTCATACACAAATACGTTTGTTTTATAAACAAAGATAATTCTTTCTAAGAGGAATCTGATACCAGGGCAAATATCAACTACCAAATTCCTAGAATGATTCTCTTTACCCCTAATTTTAGCCATCCCTTTATGTTAAATTATTATCCTCTCTCTTGGATTTTCAAGTGTCAGATCTCACAAACAGAGGCATTCAGTTGGTCAAGTGATCCCTAATTCCCTTGTCCTCAAAGCAATTCTTACTTTTCACATTTAAGTGCAATTATTTGTTTAAATGTTTTATTCCCTGACCAGACTGAAAACTACTTAAGTTCAGGAATCCAGTAATATTCAGCCATTAATGTAATGAGCATCAAAGGATCAACAGTTCAATGAATGGGTACACAAAGCATATCATGAAAGGGAAGGAAAGGCAGGAGTGATGTCGTGACCCCATAACCATCCTCTCTTTAGAAAGTGGATTTAATGTGCCTTTCTCTTTCTATATATTACATGTCATGTATTATAGGAAGTGATTTACATAAATCCCTGCCTCGTCTCTTGAATCTGAGTAATTTTACAACTTCCTGATTCAGCAGTTTCATCCCTCTCTCTGGCTCTAATATTCTGTTAGAACTCGAAGCAGTCTCCCGCTCTTCCCTTATTTGATTCCCTAATTTGTAATTGGTCTTTTAAGATATAGATTGTAATATGGTGTTGTAATACACGCAGCAGGATTTTGGAGAAAAAGGACACCACGATTAGAAGCAGGTAGGTAATGTGAATTCAACTCGATACTCTTGAAAAAGAGAAAGAAAAAAGAATGTGTATATAGTGTCATAGACCCTGTGTGACTCTTCATTAAGTGAATTTATGCCCCACTGAATGATGAGATGGATCTCTGGCTCTCCTACTTTATCAGTTGTCCTAGTCACCTTCCACCTCCCTGATAGCAGTGTTTCTCCAAATTAAGTGTAATTGTGTTGTTAATCTAATGTTTAAGAAAAGCTCTTTTCTCTAGGGCATGTAACCAGTGAATCACAGGGTACAGAGCAGATGGGCATTTATTATATTGGTTGTTAAAAGTTTGTATTTATTATGCATGAAGTGTTGAATAATTTAAAATGGATTTTAGATAAGTATGTAGATATAAGGCAACTATCACATGGCATTGCCAAATAAAGAAACAGTAATTAGATACAACAATAAGAAAAAAACTGCCTGTGTTGGTATCAGACATGGCTTTCCTGAAGGATTTTCAAGTATGATTCAAACTAAACACAATTTTTTGCTCTGTGTACTGAATTTCTCACAGAATGTCTAGGATAAGTATACTCTTCAGTGTAACACTTTATATTCCTCAAAGATTTTCTAAAGTCAATCACCTTGTAGCCCTATGATAAAATATAGTTATATATATTGTGTGTGTGCCCACTTAGGGATGGAGATGGATTTAATAAGTATTTAACTTTTTAAAACAAAAACCATTGTGAGTCAAAATCCCAAACATCTAAAACAAAAAATAGCTAGAGCAAGATTATCTTCCTACCTGTGTGTGTGTGTGTGTGTGTGTGTGTGTGTGTGTGTGTGTGTGTGTATTTGTATGTTTCCCCTAATAGTGATTCGATATCCATGCCTGTGAAGCACACTGACTTAGGGAATGCTTCTGATATTGGTGGCAAAATGTGAGAGAGGGGAGGGATTACTGAATTCTATTAAAAATAAAACCATGTTTTAAAGGAACACCAAGCTGTTTGGAGTGTAATAGATCTGAAACCTACAACTGTTTATGAAGAGAAAGGAAGCAGTAGCTAGGTACAGCAGCTACCTCATTACCTTACTCTAGCCTGCTGTAATATAATTATAGGGCAAGTGGTGTTTTTAGTGAGTTAAGTAAATTTTAAGAGTGCCTGAAAGTACTTAGCACATGTTTGATGTCCAATAATGAAAAAACAATGTGGTTTAAATGGAAGATAAGGATAATGGACAAGTAGACAGAGTTTGAATTTGCCTGGAGGTTATGGAAAGGAAGAGAGGCTTAATCCTTCTTTATTGATAGCACCACTGTTCTGTCTCAGACATGATGTTAGTTTAATTTTAATGCACTGTCAAATCTTAACATTGAAATTGAAAACTGAATTTGTCATGTTTCCCATAAGATATCATTATTCCTGGATATTGCCCTTCTCCTGTCTCACTGGTATGATCCTTCTCTAGTTGCCCAAAGCTCAAAACTAAAACCTCTTATTCTCCTTGTCCTCGTCCTTATCGACATCTAAGTTATTAGTAAGTCCCCAAAATTCTATGTCCCTTTTAAAATTTGGCCTGCCTTTTCCATGTCCTAAATAACTGCCAATCTTAGTTAAATTCCAAAGTAATATGTGTAGATTTTTCTGTTTACTTATAGTACAGAGACTTTCCATAGATTTCCCTCCAATTCATTTCTCAACTTATACTTGATGTACTATTCTCACCTAGTATTTTTCATGTTGTTCTGCTCTTTAAAACTTACAATGATTCTTAATTATTTTATGTCAAATTTTCTTTCAAGATCCTTTTAAGTGTGAGTTTACCATCCTAATCTTCTATCTCTACTATGTGTGGAGTTACCTGTCACAGGTCAGTTTCCTAACCTGCAATATAACATGTGCAGCACCCCAAATTTACCTTTAGGCAAATGAACTTGAGGAAAAGTTCATGGAATAGACCCTTCAAAATTTTATTATATTGAGAAAGAGTGAAAAAGAGAATGTTTACTATAACCATGCCCTTCACAATTTTTTTTAGAATATAAGCAATATTAGTTTTTACTTTCCTAACCTAGAAACATTACTCATTTTATTCACTTAACATTATTTCCAAAATGTTTCAATATTAAAATTTTAGAAGTTTCAAGCTATTTATAACCAGCTATATATTGATCACTGTTATGTGCCAGGTATTTTACCAGTAATTTTTTTAAACATGGGCAATGCAGACAGAAAAGCTTATGTTCTAGAACAAGACAAAAGTAGGTAAGCAAATAATCAAGATCATTTCAATAGAAATAGGTCCTAAGAGAGAGTAAAAGCGAGGCTTAGAATAAAGGGCAATAACGGTGGAGAAAAAGAAGTGAAAGTCTTCAATAGAGTAGTCTAATTTCTCCTAATTAGAGGAGACTGAGCTAGTATCTGACTATTCAAAAGGATCCAACCTTGTGACGAACTGAGGAAAGTCCATACCTGACAAAGACAGTAAACACAAATACCGTGATGTGAATTTGGAGACACAGTCAGGGCATGACCATAAGCCTTATAAGAAATGTGTAAGGTGTTTATATTGTAGTCCAGGTTAAGTACAAAATTATTAGAGATTTTGAATAAGAAAATGATCATTCTAGTTTCTATGTAAATAAAAAATTATAAAAGACATCATTTCAAGCTTGACTTTCATGAACGTGTTATTCTACCTCACTGGCCTTCTCTCTGTTTCTGAACATGATATAGAGATAAAAAGGAATTCCAGGGCAGAGTCTTGAGACATAGCAATATTTAGAATTTGACCATAAGCAAGAAGGAAAAAAAAAATGGGGCATGAGGAGAACTTTGAGATAGGAAGAAAATCAGAGTATTATGTTGTTATGGTAACCATGATCGAAAAATGGCTCAAGAAAATAGCAAGTGGTCAACTATGTCTTATGCTGCTTAGAGGTGGGATTAGTTACAAGTCAAAAATGAGCATTGGATATTACAACATGAAAGTCTCTGATGACTGTGACAAAGAGCAGTTTCATTGAATTGGAGAAGATGAAGTGGGAAGGTGAGAAAGCTGAGACATTGACTGCATACAGCTTGATTGGATGTTTTGCTCATGAGGGGATGAAACAATTTTCGAAGTAAGAATATGGTCAAGAGAGATCTTTTTAGTTCATTAGCTTATAAATATACAAGACCTAAAAATAAAATATATTGTATGCTGGTGGGCATGACTCCAAAGACTGAAAACTTGATGATACAGAAAAGAAACAGTGTCATCACCATAACCAAGATATTGAGTGTTCTAGAGGAATTGGAATACAGAAATTAAATAAATGAAAATTTGGAGCAAAGGCACAGTAGCAAAGGAAAAATTTTTTAGATACAGATGTGGGTTTTTAACTGATTTGATTGTGAGAAGATAAGAACTTTCTTCAATTCCCTTTTTTTTTTTTTTTAATGAAATGAAAGGCAAAATCTTTAGCTGAGAGAATTGACAGAGGATTGAGAAATGATTTGGTAAGGAATAGGTAGTTTGAAATAGCCTTCTCAGCAGTTGGGAAGGAAAGCCCACTAGGCAAATATATATGTGAGCTGCTGACAGTGTTGAGTGCTCATATAAGAGTCAAAATTATGAATTTCAAGTGAGACCAGTGAGCACTGTTGTGTCATTTTTTAAAGAAATATTGACCTACAAATGGGGATGTGTAGAGAGTTGAGATTTAAGACCTAGATAACAGAAGAGAGTTATTTTTCTTGAAATATGGTGTCCTGATGAATATAAAATATTCCCAGTTCCAGAACCCCACATTGGCTCTACTTTGCATTTCAGTTCCAGTGGTCTTCCTCATATAGATGCACTTTTAACTCAAACAAACATCATCTAAAAAGGGATCTGATAAATTCCACACGTAATTATTTAGGTAAGTCATTCAAAACATTTATGCACCAAGAAACAATTTAAAGAAGCAAAAATTCTTTCAGAAGACCCCAATATTAAAAAGGCTTCATTCACTATAAAATTATTTTATTTCTAAGTTTTAGTAATTCAATTTCATATGAATTAATATGACTTTACATTATATAAAATTTTATATGCATTCATATTCAATGCATACTTTAATCACCAATATAAACAACATATAATCAAAGTCTAATAAAGTTTGTCTTGTCATATGTGTAATGTTACGTATTAAATGGTTAGCATATAGAATAATATGTAAGTATATAAGGGTTGTCCTTGTATATACTACAGCTTCCACTCCTATCAGATGAACAAGCTACTACATTATTATACATGATTCCATCACATCAAGACAACAAAAAGAAATAAAATAAACAAAACAGAAAGAAACATGTTTTTTAATGTGTAGTCTTGTCAAAGATAACTTTTTTCCCACTAGATTTTTTAAATTGTATTTTAGAAAATTTGAAATAGAACATATTTCTGAAGCTACTGTTCCCAAATATAATGAATTTTGTAAAGTCTAAGTAAGAATTATGGTCTTATGTGGAATACACCATACTATGACATTACCTTAGATAGTTTTCTAATATCGCTGTCTTGAAGTTTTGCTTATCTTGATCATTCCCAAAGCTGCAATTTTTTCTTCCCATTCAGACCATTGAAATTAGAATATTACTACCTTCCTATTGGTAAATAGGAGTTGTATTACAACTCTAGTTTTTTAGAGATCAGTACTACTGTTTGAGCTGTGATGTCATCTCTGTATTTTTATATTTTGAATGACTTATTTTGAACTTTGTTTTAGCACCGTGTATAAAGAAGTGTTTATATTAAGGGGATGTGCTCTGTTGGTATGCATTTAGACCCAGCCATGAATATCCTTTTTAATATAAACATTTGATAATCCTCATCCTTACTGTATTTGATTAGCAGGCTCTCTGGTACGTCTAACTATAAATCTGCATTCAACACATTCTAGATCAGACTTGAGTTTAATTACTTTATGACAAGGGTTGGGTAATATTTTAGTGGTGATCAGCCAAACATCAGAGTCCTTATACGATTAATTTTGTTTCTTTAACTTTATATTTAAATGTTTGCCTAAAATTACAGGCTTTTGAGGAAGTTAGTAATATTAGGTCACCTTGTCAGATATGCTTGGATATCCCAATTGAAGATTGATCTGAAATATGTTGAAAGCTTTCTCACTCAGGACTATTTTCAATGATCAGTCAATAGCTTGTCAATGCCAAATCAATGAGACTGTTACATGCAAAATCTAGAAGGCTGAATATTTCCTCTTGCAAGACAGTGGTTAATGGATTCCTGATCTCTCTCTCTCTCTCTCTCTCTCTCTTTTTAATTGTCAAAGTCTGCTCTGAAAATATTTCTTCATTTTTGGTTTCAGCATTTATATATGGTTTATAAGATTGCCTAATAATGTCTCATCAATTTTTATATTTGATGTGCCAGTGACACCACCAAGAGACAAATTCTGTGACTGAACATTCTCACCACAAACTCCAACTGCTCTTGACAAATAAAATAAAGTAAAATAAAACTAGTGTTCAGGTGTAACCATTTTCATTCACATAGTAGCAAGATTTTCTGCTATTGGTAATGCTATGCCTTGTAAATCTTTTTTTTTTTTTTTCTGTGGTACGCGGGCCTCTCACTGTTGTGGCCTCTCCCGTTGCGGAGCACAGGCTCCGGACGCGCAGGCTCAGCGGCCATGGCTCACGGGCCCAGCCGCTCCGCGGCATGTGGGATCTTCCCAGACCGGGGCACGAACTCTTGTTCCCTGCATCGGCAGGCGGACTCTTAACCACTGCGCCACCAGGGAAGCCCGCCTTGTAAATCTTTTGACTATGATGTATGCAAACTTATAATACCTTTCTTCAAGTTGCTATTTCCTTTCATTTAGTGACAAAATTATCTGTTCCTCATTGGAATACTTATGGGAAATCTCAGTTTACCATAGAAGGTGATTAGAAAGCTTAGATGATTTTGTTTTACAATAGGAAATTACAAAAATGTAGTGATAGAGATAAATAACAATAAATCCCATTTTTAGATAGTCATTTTGGCAACTCCTAATTGTATTTTTTCATTGCTTGTGTGAAATCAGAATATTTAGAGGTTAATTCATCCTAACTTTTGCAAATAACCATAATTCAACACAAAAGAAGCAGTGATCATTTTAAATTTTACAAATGTAAACAAATGCAAATGACATATATATGTATTTACTAAAATGCACTGACACAGTTCTTAAAATGTATGCACATAATTTAAAAACATAGCAATTATAAAAATATGGAACTCTGTAAAAATCACAATTAACCGTTCTTTTCAAATGTATGAAGAAAATTATTCAAACTTCTATTAATAATTTTCTCTCTACATTTACCAGATTGTCAGAGGACTCTTTAATACATCACTAGGAACCTCAGTGACTTGTAGAACACTCTGAGAAATATTGTTATTAGCATATTGCAGTGTTTCTCAAATTTTAAGAATCACTTGTGCTGCTTATTACAATGTCATCCTGCAGAGATCTGGATTCTTCAGTAGTTCTAAAGTGGGACCCAGAAATCTACTATGTATTTATTTACTAGCAGGTCTGTAGGTGATTTTGATACAAATTGTTTAAATTCCATATTTGGATAAATATCAACAAAGCAGTTAAAAAGCACAGATTTTGGGATCAGACAAATCTGGATACATATTTCTACTGTATGGATTTTATTTATTCTTACGGCTGTGAGTCTCCTTGTCTGTACAATGGGAGTAATAATCTTTGTGTTTATTCTTCATACCTTTGTGAGATAGTTAAAATAATGGATTTCAAAAATTTTGCTCAATGCCTAACACTCAGGAATTGCTTAATAATTGTAAAGCAATCACAGTTTTTGTAATTTTTATCAGTCTAAACCAGGATCTAATGATCCAGTATAGGTCAATGAGTGATTAGTAGAGTCCACACTACTTCTTAAAAACTTTTCTTTGTTTTGATTTTTCTTTGAACTCTATGCCTTCTCCTTTGCAGATTTCTTTGTAGGCTTGTTTTATTGACCCATCCCATTATGTTGTTTTTTCATCACTCTTCGTTATAACATATTTGCCTTCTAAGCATTCTCCTTGCGTGATCTCATTTCAGTGACTACAAAATCTTCAGCTCGGGCCTTCACCTCTTTCCTCTATCTATGCCTGGCTACTTACTATCTTTAGTTAGTAGTTCTCAAATCAATTCAAAACAATTATGTACAATTACTTCATCAATTTCTCTCCCCCAATTAATCTTCCTCTTCTTTTCGATGAGTGTCCCCTAACATCCTCCTGCTTGTGAAAATTTGATGTAAAAGCATCCACCTTTGGCATTTTTCTCTTCCTTTTCTTCTGCATCTCACCTACTGCCAAAATATCTACGAAATATTTCTACTTATCTACCACTCACAGTGGTATTACATGAATTCAAGCAATCAACCACTGAGCTTAATTCCACTTTACCCATTCTGTGCAATACAGAAGAATCATCTTATTAAAACAGATCTAATGATGTCACTTTTTGCTTTACAAAGTTTTGTTTCTACATTTTCTTTTATCTTCAAATTCCCTGAAATGTGTACTAAGGTGTTCTGACCAAAGCTTAGCTTTAACTATGAACATAACTCCCTTTAAACTTAAAACAGCATTCATAGTATACTCCTCCTCTTTACCTTTCAAAATGGTGGTAGCCAGAGGAAATGCTTAGCTGAATGGACCTTTCTATATAATCTTCAATAATGATTTAAACTATTAAGGCCATTGTGCTTTCATTTCTAGTTTAATAGTACTAATTTACAGAGAATGAAAATCCTAAAGCATTCCTTAGATTGAATTAAAACCTTATAATCTTTTATAAGTTCAGTAGAGCTTCTCAAATCATGTGCCATAGCATGCTTGTGTGCTGAGTGAAATAATGAAGTATTTATTACTACAGTCCTTGGGATAATGGGGTGGAGTGTGAGGTAGCTGGAACCCTTGGGTCTTTCTTCTCACCGTGAACTATCTCACTTCTTTCCCCACATGTGCCATGATAAAAAACAGATTGATAAGCATACTCCTACTATGATTACTCCTTCAATTTCATGTCTTTCACTATGAAAACAGCACACAAAGAATTGGATATTACTTTATAAGCAGCTTTAACTTAAAAATTCTGAGGACTGGATTCTAAATCTGGTTCTTTTATTAACTTGGATAAGCATGAAAATTTCACAAATCCATGAACCTGCTTCTCTTCATTAGAAGACAAAATGGATGGACTAGAGATGCTAAGACCAGTTAAAGTTCTAAAAGTGTATGATTATATTCCTTACAATTGCATGGAAGGCCTTACAATTTTATTTATGTATTACAAAATATTACATGAAAATGACAAAATTATGAGCATTATTATTGCATATTAACTTTATAGAAATGGTAAACTATCCAGGAAAGGAAAGGAGAAAATAATGCATGTCAAGTATTAATAATCATAATATAGAAAAGAAAGCCTTGTATTCCATGAAGATTATACAGATGTAATATAGCAAATCAGATGTCTTCTATGAAACTGAGAAAAACAGAAGAGCAAAATCATAGGTGGTACCTTAAAGAGGCAAGGGCCTAGTAATATTCTTAGTGGTTTTGTACATGTTGCAACCTTTTTCTACCCACATTTTCTGATCCTCCCTCATTCCAGGAAAATGTCTGTGGATCTTAAGTATGTATAGCTAATTGACTAGTTATAAAAGGCAAGTGAAAAAGTTCTAAAAGGAGCTGTATATATTTTCCAGGGGAGTTAGCCTTTAATTCAAAGCTTTAATTTCCATTCTGCAATGGACTTCATCATATGGGAGCCTGTTGAGGTAATTTAATATTTCCCTACCATGAATTTCATGAGAGAAACTGCAAAATAAAGATTATAAGATAAATCAACAATAATTTAAAAATAAAATAATTATGATACAAGAGAGCAATAGTGTTTTATAAATTGAGTTTAGGAATAAAAATTTTAAATAAATAGCTATAGAAGGAACAAATTATTATCATCACACACTTTTAAACTTGTGATGCAAAAAAAAAAAAAAATCCCAAGTAAAACAGTATTTAGACTGGAATAAAACAAATATCACATATTAAATGGATAAAATATATGCCTCATGAATTATAACCCTTCTGCTGCTGTAGTTTATCGTTTCCAAAACTACATTTTGAATGAGCTTGAAGAATAGTTTCTAAGTACATAAATGAATTCTCGGCACTGTTTGCTAATTTTCTCCTGTGTTATGGAGGAGAGTATCTTAGATACTTGATTTTGAAAACCAGAAGAGTTTGCCAGCTTGTCTCCCAAAATGAATTCAACTAAACAAACCTTAAGAGCACGATTTCTATCTGAAGATGGGTTTTTATATATTCTTTATGTTTATCTTTTATTGATTGATTTAATCTGCATAAATTAACTCTTTACCTAAGGGCTCCAAAGCTCATGCACACAGTGGAAATTCAACATTCAACAGAAGTCAATTCTCAATTATTCAGTGGCTGGTTCCCCAGTGCAGTGCAAGGATAATTCATGCCTCTGGCTGCTTCTCCTTCCTCTGAGTGCTTGCATTTCGACTGCTTTGCTTATTGTGATTTTTCTCCCTCAGGATCAACAGTGATGGAATACCAGGTACATTACTTTGACAACCTCACCTTCCAATTTTAAGTTTCCAGCTTCTACCAAATCAGTATTTTGGTTGAAGATTTTACCTTTGATGTCACAAGCTTTCTCTGTCTCAGTTATTCCCAATTTATAGCTTCATGCAAATCAGCCACATGCCATGATGCAAGAACCAGACTGCTGCATTTAAAACTTCTGTGCTTGCTTTAGAATGAGTATTGTAGATTCTTAACAATTCATTTCTTCTAGAAACTGCCACTTCTGATGAATATTTTAGGATTGTTCTTTATGAGTCTTCTTATATATTATTAGTTATTTTGCCAGCATCTGCTGATAATTTGGTAGATGTTATAAAGAAGTAGAGAAATAAGAAATTAAGTCTTATATCATCCCAATTTGCTATTAGTAAATATTTATTTATTGGATGTTTTTGAAATTCATGAAAATCGTATTTCATAGTAGATATTAAACATGTTATTTCCTACCTTCAAAGAGATATATTATTTTTTAAGAAGTTGAATTTTTAAAAGATCTCTTGAAATCTAATAAGATGTCAAGCTCTGAAAGAATGAAGAAACCTATCGAAAATCTGTGTATCAAGCTTTTCTCAATCATTTTTATCATCTTGACTCTGATTTACCATTTTCTTCAATCTAAAATTGTTTTTTCCATTCTACCTCATGTTGCTATATCCTGCATTTCTATCAAGCTTCACAACACACATAGTGTGTGACAACTTACCATTTTAATAGATTAAAAAATTTAGATCCAGATTCTGTTCATATAATGGATAAAGGCCAAAGAATTTTATTTTATTTCAAGAGAGACTTGACTTGGGTCAGTATTCTTTCCTGACCTTGAAATTTAATTATTGGTAATTAATAGGCATAATATCAAAACAACCACATCAAGCTTCCGTTCAGACAAATTTATAACCATGTACATGTTATATACTTGGTATTTTCAAGACCATGGCTACTTATTGTTTATTATTTTTCAGATGAATTTATAGGCTTAGTATTATGGGTTCAACTCAAAGAGAGTTCCTAATTAAAAAAAAAAAAAAAAAATCATGCCAGACCCATCCATCCCTCCCCAAGGAGGAAGACTACATGCTTCCCTCATGCTTTATAAAGATGCTCATGGTTCTATTGTTCAGTGTTTCAACCCCTACTCTTTTCCAGTGGAGAAATCATAATGATTATTCCTTGTAAGTATGTTTGTTATTGTATCTCTTGTTATGCAGGTTCTTTAAGTAATCTATGTACCTTTAATGACAGCTACTACTAAACAAATATGGTAATTTTTTGTTGTTGTATGCTTAGCCCTATTACTTAAAGGCACAGCATCAAAGGTAATTGAAGAACTGGCATGAATAAAGAGAAATATAGATGCGCTCAGATTTAAGAAAAAAATCATCAGAAGAAGGCACCTGACAGAGGAAAAATGAAACTCAGTCGACTTAGTTAAACCAAAGAAGCTTCATCAAAATGCATTAACACTTCAACAATTTTTCCTACTTTGCTGATTAAATAATTTTTTAACTTCTTAGTTTTTAAAAATTTGGGTTGACTATCACTAAATTGCTTACACAGAGAACATTCTAATTGATTTATTGAACAACGCATTACAGTGAATTGTCCAGACCAATATGAAAACTATTAATACCTAAGGAATGCAATAAAAATTCATAGTAACATGAATGATAGGGTTATATATAAAAATTTCTGTCATATTTAATCTATGGATTTAAAGTGAGGAAAAAGAATTAATTTCAAAGACCAATTTAATTTCATCTACTGAAAGGACTGGTTTTATTTGAGCTTTTACATATTACTCATCTTGTAAAAAGAAAGGTGTAAATTTTTTATGATAAAACACTCTACAGGAGATTGGGTAAAAGTAGGTTTCAGGTTCTACTAGATTCTAAAGGATATTAAATTGGGTTAATGCTATTTGGTTTCTGTAAAAGGCCTATAGGATTATAAGAAAGAAATTTCATGGAAATCCTAAATTGAAAACATTATCATAAATCATACATTCTAAACCTTATTTGATGGGTTACAATACATTATTTTTACCTATAAATGAAGTATAAGGCAAAAATTATAACCCAGAATCTGCCTTTTAATCAGTCTTTTTAAAGTTTATTTTTTATTGAATGAAATATTCTTTAAATTCTATAGTGCTTTACAATTTTCAAAAGTTTCACAAAGATGATTTCATATAATCCCATAATAACCCTTTTTTCCCTACCCCTATATTGCCCCTCCCCCCTTCCCTCTCAACACTAGTAACCACTAGTTTGTTCTCTATATCTGTGAGTCTGCTTCATTTTGGTTTATATACTACTTGGTTGTAGTGTTTAGATTTCACATGTAAGTGATACCATTTAGTATTTGTCTTTCTCTATCTGACTTATTTCATTTAGCATAATGCCCTTCATGTTGCTTCAAATGGCAAAATTCCATTCTTTATGGCTTAGTAGTATTCTATTATGTGTATATGTATATGTATATATATATATATATATGTATACCACCTCTTCTTTATCCATTCATATGGTGAAGGACAGTTAGATCGCTTCCTTACCTCAGCAACTGTAAATAATGCTGCTATGACCATTGGGGTGCATGTATCTTTTCAAAGTAGTGCTTTTGTGTTTTTTGTTTTTTGGGTTTTTTTTGGATATTTACCCAGGAATAGAATTGCTGGGTCATATGGTAGTTCTATTTTTGGTTTTTTTTTTTGAGAAACTTCCATATTTTTTTCCACAGTGGCTGCACCAATTTACATTCCCACAACAGTGTACAAGGGTTCCCTTTTTTCCACATCATCACCAACATTTGTTATTTGTAGACTTTTTGATGATAACCATTCTGACAGGTATGAGGTGTTATATCATTGTGGTTTTGGTTTGCATTTCCTTGATGATTAGCAATGTTGAGCATCTTTTCATGGGCCTGTTGGCTATCTGCATTTCCTCTTTGGAAAAATGTCTATTCAGTTCTTCTAATCATTTTTTTTTTTTTTTTGCGGTACGCGGGCCTCTCACTGTTGTGGCCTCTCCCGTTGCGGAGCACAGGCTCCGGACGCGCAGGCTCAGCGGCCATGGCTCACGGGCCCAGCCGCTCTGCGGCATGTGGGATCCTCCCAGACCGGGGCACGAACCCGTGTCCCCTGCATCGGCAGGCGGACTCTCAACCACTGCGCCACCAGGGAAGCCCCAGTTCTTCTAATCATTTTTTAAATCAGGTTGTTTATTTCTTTGATGTTGACCTATTTGAGCTGTTTATATATGTTAGATATTAACTCCTTATTGGTTATATCATTGGGAAATACTTTCTCCCATTCAATAGGTTGTCTTTTCATTTTGTCAATGGTTTCCTTTTCTGTGCAAAATCTTTTAAGTTTAATTAGGTCCCATTTGTTTAATTTTGCTTTTGTTTCCTTTGCTTTAGGAGATGGGTACAAAAACTACTGCTGCAATTTATGTCAAAGAGTGTTCTCTGCCTATGTTTTCCTCTAGGAGTTGTATAGTGTCCAGTCTTACATTTATGTCTTTAATCAATTTTAGTTTTATTTTTGTATATGACGTTGAGAATGTTCTAATTTCATTCTTTTACAAGTAGCTGTACAGTTTCCCCAGCAACACTAATTGAAGACACTATCTTTCTCCATTTTATATTGTCTCCTCCATTGTCACAGATTTATTGACCATAAGTGCCTGGGTTTATTTCTGGGCTCTCTATTCTGTTCCATTGATCTGTGTGTGTGTGTGTGTGTGTGTGTGTGTGTTTGTGCCAGCGCCATACTGTTTTGATTACAGTAGCTTTGTAATATAGTCTGAAGTTAGGGAGCATGATTCCTCCAGCTCTGTTTTTTCTTTCTCCAGATTGTTTTGGCTATTCAGTCTTTTGTGTTTACATACAAATATTAAAATTATTTGTTCTAGTTCTGTGAAAAATGCCATTGTTATTTTGAAAGGAATTGCACTGAATGTGTAGATTCCTTTGGGTAGTATGGTCATTTTAACAAAATTAATTCTTCCAGTCCAAGAACATGATATATCTTTCTATCTGTTGGTGTCATCTTCAATTTCTTTCATTTGTGTCCTACAGTTTTCCAAGTACAGGTCTTTTACCTCCTTAGGTAAGTTTATTCCTAGGTGTTTTATTCTTTTTGATGTGATGGTAGATGCAGTTGTTTCCTTAATTTCTCTTTCTGATAGTTCATTGTTAGTGTATAGAAATGCAACAGATTCCTGTATATTAATTTTGTATTCAGCAACTTTACTGAATTCACTGATGGGCTCTAGTAGTTTTCTGGTGGTGTCTTTAGGATTTCCTGTGTATAGTATCATGTCATCTTACTTCTTCCTTTCCAATTTGGATTCCTTTTATTTCTTTTTCTTCTCTGATTTCTGTGGCTAGGACTTCTGAAGCTATGTCAAATAAAAGTGATGAGAGTGGGCATCCATGTCTTTTTCCTGATCTCCGAGGAAATGCTCTCAGCTTTTCACCATTGAGAATGATATTTGCTGTGGGTTTGTCATATATGGCCTTTAATATGCTGAGGTATGTTCCCTCTATGCCCACTTTATGGAGAGTTTTTATAATAAGTGGATGTTGAACTTTATCAAAAGCTTTTTCTACATCTATTGTGATGATCATATGGTTTTTATTCTTCAATTTGTTAATGTATTGTTTTAAAATTTTTATTGGAGTATAGCTGATTTACAATGTTGTGTTAGTTTCAGGTGTACAGCAAAGTGAATCAGATATATATATACATACACACACACACATATGTATATCTCCACTCTTTTTGTAGATTATTTTCCCATATAGGCCATTACAGAATATTTAGTAAAGTTCCCTGTGCTTTACAGTAGGTCTTTACTAGTTATCTATTTTATATATAGTACTGTGTATATGTCAATCCCAATCTTCTAATTTATTCCTCCCTCTTCCTTACACCCTGGTAACCATAAGTTTGTTTTCTACATCTTTAACTCTACTTCTCCTTTGTAGATAAGTTCATTTGTACCCTTTTTTTAGATTCCACATATAAGCAATATCATATATTTGCTTTCTCTGTCTGACTTACTTCACTCAGTATGACAATCTCTAGATCCTTACATGTTGCTGCAAATGGCATCATTTCATTCTTTTTTATGGCTGAGCAATATTCCACTGTATATATGTACTGCATTTATCCATTCCTCTGTTGATGGACATTTAGGTTAATTCCATGCCCTGGCTATTGTAAATAGTGCTGCAATGAACATTGGGTGCATGTATATTTTCAGATTATGGTTTTCTCCAGATGTATGCCCAGGAGTGGGATTGCAGGATCATATGGTAGCTTTATTTTTAGTTTTTAAAGGAACCTCCATACTGTTCTCCATTGTGGCTCTTCCAGTTTACATTCCCACCATCAGTGTAGGAGAGTTCCCTTTTCTCCAGCATTTATTGTTTGTAGATTTTTTGATGATGGCCATTCTGACGGTGTGAGGTGATACCTCATTGCAGTTTTGATATGCATTTCTCTAATAATTAGTGATGTTGAGCATATTTTCATGTGCCTTTTGGCCATCTGTATGTCTTCTTTGGAGAAATGTCTATTTAGATCTTCAACCCATTTTTTGATTGAGTTGTTTGTTTTTTACATATTGAGCTCTGTGAGCTGTTTGTATATTTTAGAGATTAACCCCTTGTCAGTTGCTTCATTTGCAAATATTTTCTCCCATTCTGTGGGTTGTCTCTTCATTTTTGTTTATGGTTTCCTTTGCTGTGCAATAGCTTTTGAGTTTAATTAGGTCCCATTTGTTTATTTTTGTTTTTATTTTCATTACTCTAGGACATAGTTCGAAAAAGATCTTTCTGCAGTTTATGTCAAAGAGTGTTCTGCCTATGCTTTCCTCTAAGAGTTTTATAGTTTCTGGCCTTACATTGAGTTCCTCAATCCATTTTGAGTTTATTTTTGTGTATGGTGGTAGGAAGTGTTCTAATTTCATTCTTTTACATATAGCTGTTCAGTTTTCTCAGCACCACTTATGGAAGAGACTGTCTTTTCTCTATTGTATATTCTTGCCTCCTCTGTCATAGATTAGGTGGCCGTAGGTGCATGTATTTATCTCTGAACTTTCTGTCTGGTTCCAATGAGGTATATTTCTGTTTTTGTGCCAGTACCATACTGTCCTGATGACTGTAGCTTTGTATCAATTAAGTATATTCTGAAGTCAGGGAGCCTGATTCCCCCAGTTCCGTTTTTCTTTCTCAAGATTGCTTTGGCTATTTGTGGTCTTTTGTATTTCCATACAAATTGTAAAATATTTTGTTCTAGTTCTGTAAAATATGCTATTGGTAATTTGATAGGGATTGCATTGAATCTGTAGATTGCTTTGGGTAGTAGAGTCATTTTCGCAATATTGATTCTTCCAACCCAAGAACATGGTATATCTCTTCCTCTATTTGTGTAATCTGTTATTTCTTTCATCACTGTCATGTAGTTTTCTGAGTATAGGTCTTTTGTCTCCTTGGGTAGGTTTATTCCTAGGTATTTTATTCTTTTTGATGAGATGGTAAATGGGATTTTTTCCCTTGATTTCTTTTTCTGATCTTTCGTTGTTAGTGCATAGGGATGTTTCCTTTATTTCTCTTTCTGATCTTTCATTGTTAGTGCATGGGGATGCAAAAGATTTCTGTGTATTAATTCTGCATCCTGCAACTTTACCAAATTCATTGATGAGCTCTAGTAGTTTTCTGGTAGCATCTGTAGGATTTTCTATGTATGGTATCATGTCTTCTGCAAACAGTGACAGTTTTACTTCTTTTTCTTCCAATTTGGCTTTCTTTTATTTCTCTTCCTTCTCTGATTGCCATGGCTAGGACTTCCAAAACTATGTTAAATAACAGTGGTGAGAGTGGACATCCTTTTCTTGTTCCTGATCTTAGAGGAAATGGTTTCAGTTTTGCACCATTGAGAATGATGTTTGCTGTCAGTTGTTGTATATGGCCTTTATTATGTTGAGGTAGGTTCCCTCTATACTTACTTTCTGGAGATTTTTTATAATAAATGGATGTTGAACTTTATCAAAAGCTTTTTCTGCATCTATTGAGATGATCATATGGTTTTTGCTCTTCTATTTGTTAATGTAGTGTATCACATTGATTTATGAATATTGAAAACACTTTGCATCCATGGGATAAATCCCACTTGATCATGGTGTATCATCCTTTTAATGTATTGTTGGATTCAGTTTGTTAATATTTTGTTGAGGATTTTAGTATCTGTGTTCATCAATGATATTGGCTTGTAATTTTCTTTTTTTGTGTGATATCTTTGTCTGGTATGGGTATCAGGGTGATGGTGGCCTTTTATATTGAGTTCAGTAGTGTTCCTACCTCTGCAATTTTTTGGAATTATTTCAGAAGGATAGGTAACAACTCTTCTCTAAATGTTTGGTAGAATTCACCTGTGAAGCCATTTGGTCCTGGACTTTTGTTTGGTGGGAGTTTTTAAATTACTGCTTCAATTTCATTACTGGTACGTGATCTGTTCATATTTTCTATTTTTTCCTCGTTCTGTCTTGGGAGATTGTACCTTTGTAAGGATTTGTCCATTTTTTCTAAGTAGTCCATTTTATTGGCACACAGTTTTTTGTAGTAGTCTCTTATTATCCTTTGTATTTCTGTTGTGTGGTTGTAACTTCTCCGTTTTCATTTCTGATTTTATTGATTTTGGGCCCTCTCCCTTTTTCTTTTTTTTTGATGAGTCTGGCTGAATGTTCATCAACATTTTTTTTTTTTTTTTAAACATCTTTATTGGAGCATAATTGCTTTACAATGGTATGTTAGTTTCAGCTTCACAACAAAATGAATCAGTTATGGGAACATATGTATATATATAACTGGTTCATCAAAATTATAAGCAAAAATCTGCCTTTTATTCAAAGTACTAATGGAGTATTGAAGAGGGCTCAAAATAGCATTTCTTATGAGATTAAATTTCCTAAGGATGGCATCATCTATATATGGCATTAAAACATTTTTAAATATTGGAAGTGGCTGACAAATGCTTCTGTTTCTCAAAGGATTCAGCTTCATTTTGAACAATCTTCCCAAGCATTGAGCCTTACATTTGTAACATTTTGATTAATTTCATTATCAGCCCTTAATTTGACTCCCAATTAATTGTGAACTCACATTGTCAAGAGGCAATAAAAAATTATAATGAATGATTTATTGCAGAACTGGGAATTTCTCCATGAAGAAGGTTGATACAAATAGGTAAGATAGGGAATAATGAATAGATTAAGATTGATTGGATCCTTCAGTGGGAAGGAATATGAGGATACTCAGCTCAGTGAATAAATGAACACCACAAACTATTATTTCAACAATAATTTAACATAAATAATGGCATAATGCCTATTGAGAGAAGTTAAACACTTTTTTCAATTTCTAGTAATGAATCTTTTTCTATAAATGTGAAATCATAAAACTGTATATATTGTTAACTAGGGAGGTTGTAAACTCTATGTGTATGAAAATTAAATCCAGGGAGTATCTGTGATTTATTGACTCTATGTTTGAGTTAGAATTAAGTAATCATCCATTATGTTCAATGTTTATTTATCATTATGTAAGAAGTTTAGGAATATAACTTTTTTTTTTTTTTTTTTTTTGCGGTATGCGGGCCTCTTACTGTTGTGGCCTCTCCCGTTGCGGAGCACAGGCTCCGGATGCGCAGGCTCAGTGGCCAGGCTCATGGGCCTAGCCACTCCGCGGCATGTGGGATCTTCCCGGACCGGGGCACGAACCCGTGTCCCCTGCATCGGCAGGTGGACTGTCAATCACTGCGCCACCAGGGAAGCCCCTAAAATTTTTAAAACTATTATTTCTAGTCCAGAAGATGAGGGGGAAAAAAGATCAATTAAACGTTAGATTTATTTATTTAGCTGAACCACACAGCTTGCGGGATCTCAGGTCCCCGACGTGGGATTGAACCTGGGCCCTCAACACTGAGAGCACAGAGTTATAACCACTGGACCGCCAGGGAATTGGCTAAATGTTAGTTTTAATCATGATTATAATTAGTTACAATGGATTATCCTATGGCATGAAATCATAGTGTGAGTTGTTGATCCTAAGGAGAACTGATGAGGAATGGATTCATTTTTCATTATTACTGAAAACATTTTGGGTAGAAATAATTATTTATAAAACAGAACATAAATATCTGCTGAATGAATATTGCAGAATTTATAACCCTACTATGGTGCCCCTGAATCCCTTGTGAAGTTTTTATTTTCTGTTTTTTCTGTTTTCTTTTTTTATTTTTAAATCAAGAAACAGTATTCTCTAAGCAAATATTTTAAAGATTATTTGGTAGTTTTGTTTCATTTTGTTTTTTGATTTTCTAATACATCCCGAAAATCAATTTATTAATTTACTGAATACTGATTTACTAAGTTACTAACACTAAATGTTTATAATTAAGGTAATACTGTTCTGGGAGATGTATATAGTGAAAAAAAGATTCTCTTTTCATTTTATTTTAATTTATTTTGTTTTTCTTGGGTTTAATAAATTTAAGAGACTAAAAACTGTATTTATTGATTGATTAATACAGTACAAAACCTGGAGAGTTGTCTAGTAAAAAATCATTTTAACTTTTTTCAGTTCATTATTTTCCAAATTGATATTAGCACAAAAATTTTTTGTTGAAGTACCACAAATGACCATACTTTTAGACACACCATTTTAACAGTAAATAAAGCAGTAAGTTGTGCATCATGCAGTAGAATCGCATTGTTCATGATACAGAAATGATAGAGAAGTTCCTGGCAAAGGTTGGCATGCATCTTAAGAGTCAAGGGAAAAAAAATCTCACATACACAAGATCATAAGAGTTAGTAAGATGTTATGAATGCAGATGAGACATTAAAACCCTACCGAACCCTAGTGAAGCAACCGCCTTCTAAAAATGAGAAGAAATTATCAGGAAATAAGGCAAATTCAATTCAATTTATCAAATATATTGAGCATCTTCTATGTACAAAATATTCTGCAATTTGCTTCTGGCATTCAAAAATGAATTTCTAAAGACATACTTCTCAGCTTAAAAAAAAATTGAACCTAATGTAATAGAATAGTATAGAAGATAATACATAAATAAAGAATAAAACATTTGGTATAGTGTGAGGGTCACAAGAATTAAAAAAAAAATTATTTGAGGATCTAAGCAATGAAAGAGACTATATGAGCATTGAATTCATGGTAACTTGGTAGAGGAGAATATATTTTAATAACTGAAGGTGTTTTAGATCAATTTTACAAACACTGTTGGGTAGTACACAAGACTGGAATAGAAGATTTTCATTATTTTTCAAAAGAAATAAATAGGAAGAAGCCATGTAATTTAATTATTACTGGACATAGTAACAGAGAAAAAATAAAGTGTAATCCTTGACCAATGGTTCTCAATTGTTAGCAGTCAAATGCTTGCTAAAAATTCAAATACTAGATTCTCTTCTTTAGAGAACGTGATTCAGTAGGCCTAGGATCAGTCTGGAACTTTTAATAATCACTAAAGATATTTTTATTTAGGCGATCCACGCACCAAACATTTAAAACAATATTCTAGTTTTTAGGAATGCAACTGACACAATATTTATGTTTAAAAATTCAGTAAGTAAAAGTATTTTTTTGATTAGTGATTTCAAAAGAGAAGAGGTTTAAGAGTTACGGTAACCTCTAAAATACAGTTCAGACAATGAAAAGGTAAATTAGCTCAGTGGGTTTGAATCTAATGCAATCATTAGGCCTGCATATGGAGTTAACTGATTATCTCTGATTTTAGAAGATCATATATTAAGATGGTTAATACAAATAAATGACATACACCCTAGAAACTGACATCTATAAGAGGAATAAGGGTAAAGACAATAAAAGGAGAAGAGTCTCAGCAATGAGATTCTAAGAAAAACAGAAAGGAAAATTGGTTAGTTGGGGGAAATGGTGTAATAATAAAAACATCTCTTATGGAGAAAGTACACCTTCATCCTGAATAAGAGTGAAATAAATCCCAATATATTTGAAGAGGTCATGAAACATCAGAATTGTTTGCTAAGAGTTAGTCTTCCAACTCATACAAATGACATATAGAAACTGGCAGGGCATAGGGGACTAATTGAACTAGAGCAATCATTGTTCAGAACCTTTGCAGTTATGAACTGCAGTGGTGCCACATGACTGGTTTTTAGCAAATTCTCTACAATTAAAAAAAAGTAGTTTGGAAACTACATAATACCTGGCATTATGTTTGAAACTTGTTGGCAAACTCAAATAATTATCCTTAAATTTTTATGAACACTAAGTAAAAAAATATAAAAGTGGGTAAAAGGAAAACAGGTATCATTAGGAATTAACATAATCAACAGGATTACCTATAAGAGTAATTCTGAAACATATTTCAAAAAACACTAATTTTGCCTCAAATATTAATAAATACATATTTTCATAAAAATAATTCCTTGGTCAAAAACGTTTATAAAATTCAGCCGTGTGTGTGTGTGTGTGTGTGTATTTACATGAGCATTTTTTCATACTAACATAAAAAGGCTCAGAGAATGCATGAAGTTTATAAAACTCATCTCTTTATCATTTTATTGCCCAGAATATCCCAAATTTACTTAACCATAGAGACAAAATTTTGAGTAACTTTTCATTGGATATTAGAATACATTGTATCAAAAATACACAATTGCTATAGTATGTGCAAGTTATACTACACTAGCATTATTTCCTTTTTGTGTGTATGTGCCATACAATTATTGGTAGAGCAAAATGAACTTTCAGATATGTTGTGTATTGAATATATAAAGAGTCCCTGATAAAAATATTTTATGAGATCCTTGATGTGGGCTAGCAGAGGCACCAGTTAATCAATTCATATTTTCCTTATGGCTTTGATGCCAAAGGCTAATTAAAATTGACATCTAACTAGGAGAAGGATTTATTTTTAATGACATTTAATGGATCTTTGTTTTTGCCCTTTTCATATATTTTTAAATGAATTGGAGAAGGGCAAAGAAGGTAATCCTATTAAATTTTTGGATTAAAATATATGACAGAAATAACTATAATTTGGGAATAAAATCTAAAATAAGTGGGATAGAATAATGGATTTAATTCCAGAAATTAAAAGTTAAAGATGAGTCTTTTTTCCATATGTTGGTGTAAGTCTGTTGCATACTAATGAATTTGTCAGGGCTCTTAAACAAAAGCAGGCAGATTGTAAAGGGGTTTCAAAACTTGGAAATACGATCCATACAAAAGTGATGTTACCAGGTTATATTTTTTCCCCTTTCCTCTCTTAGATCTGCCCAGAGTATAGGCACTGTCACAGAGCTGCCTTCTAGGACAGCATTGCAAGAGATAAAAATGTAATGTATTAGTTTCTTAGGGATTCCATAACACAGAACCAAAGACTGGGTGGCTGAAGACAACAGAAATTTGTCTCACATTTCTGGATGCATGAAGTCCAATATCAAGGTGTCAGCAGGTCCCTCTGAAACCTGGAGGGAAGAATCCTTCCACGCCTCTTCTAGCTTCTGGTGTTTACAGCACTCCTTGGTGTTCCTCGGCTTGTAGAGATATCACTCCAATTTCTACCTGCATTATCACATGGCCATTTTCTCCCTGGTGCCTCTGTCTTCAGAAATATGGTGTTCTTATCTCTGTATGTGTCTATCTTTGTGTCTCTTCTCCTCCTCTAAGGACACCAGTCATATTAGATTAAGGGCCCATCTTATTCCAGTAGGACATCATCTAAATTAAATCTTTACTACATTTTCAGAGACTCTATTCACAAGTGCCTGTGGCTAGGTCTTTAACATATTTGGAGGGAGGGACACAATTCAACCCACAATACTCAGGAACCCCATATTTCTGAAGAAAAGAAACAGTAAATGGGGCCTATATAGGTTGAAGACTGCAGAGGGAATCCTGGAGAGGAAAGAGTTAGAGAAGGTGGGTACCGTAATTCTATGTGTGAATCAACACAGGTTTGGGCTCACTCACAGGAGTGAGTGCTCACACACAGGACAGAAAGAAAGCAACACAGCACAGTCTTTGAGAGCTTCCCATGTATTTAGACATGGCCCAGTTCTTAGATTAATCTCTGAGTAGTACATGCGTGAGACAAATTCAAAGAGGCATAAGCTTTGAAAAGTGAACTGAAAATTGTACTGTCAGAACATTCTCTGAACCTAACTCAGTTGGCTGCCCAGAAAAATAAAACAAAACAAAAAATCAGTGTTCTCCTGAGAATTCTTAAAGGAAAGAGAGTCTGCCCAACATAATATTGAAAATATCCAGGGTCCAGTCCAAAGTTACTCAACATAAAAAGAGCTAGAGATGTTTGACCAGTTCTTAAGGGAAAAGACAATCAGATGCTGAACCTGGGAAAACCTAGATAGTATAATTATCAGACAAATATTTTAAAGTAACTACTGCAAAAATGTTTCATTAAATTAATGGAAAGATAGAATTTCTCAGTGTAGAAATAGAAACTAAAACAAAATGGAATTTAAAAAAAAAGAAAAATCACTGGCTGGACTCAAATAACAGAATGCAGATGAAAGAGGAAAGAATTACTGAGCTTGAGGATAGATCAATAATGTGCATTCAGTCTGAAGAAGAGAATGAGAAAAGGTTGAAAAAAAAAAAGAATAGAGCCTCAGGGATCTATGTGACAACATCAAAAGAAGTACCATTCGTGCTGTTGAAGTCCCAGAAACAGAAGAGAAAGATATTAGGGCAGAAAAAAAATTTTGAAGCAATAATGGCCAGAATTGCCCAAATTTCCTGAAAGACATACACTTAGATATTCAAGAAATTCAGTGAACTCCAAAGAAAAAACTAAAAAACAAAACACACACACCAGACATACCAAAATGAAATTGCTGAATACCACAACTTAAGAAAAATGCCTTCAAAGCAGCTAGAGAAAATGATACGTAATATACAGGACAGGGCTTCCCTGGTGGCGCAGTGGTTGAGAATCTGCCTGCTAATGCAGGGGACGCGGGTTCAAGCCCTGGTCTGGGAAGATCCCACATGCTGCGGAGCAACTGGGCCCGTGAGCCACAATTACTGAGCCTGCGCGTCTGGAGCCTGTGCTCCGCAACAGGAGAGGCCGTGATAGTGAGAGGCCCGCACGACGCGATGAAGAGTGGTCCCCGCTTGCCACAACTAGAGAAAGCCCTCACACAGAAACAAAGACCCAACACAGCCAAAAATAAAAATATACAGGACAATGATAATTCAAATGACTTCAGATCACTCATCAAAAACATGGAAACCAAAAGACAGTGGCATGACATCTTTAAAGTTTTGAAAGAAAAACCTTCCAACCTAGAATTCTATATCTTGAGAAAATATCTTTCAGGAATGAAAACAAAGTAAAGACCTTCCCAAAGGATGAAACAGTGAAAGAATTCCAGAACAGCAAACCTGCTCTACAGGTACTTCTAAAGGAAGCTCTTTGGCCTACAAGGAAATAATACCAGAGTAACATGGATTTATAGGAAATAGGGAATAAGAAGAAAAATACTAAACAGTTGGATAAATATAAAAGATTGACTTTTCTATTTAAGTGAGGTAAGGTTTACAATGTGTGGTTATGTAAGAGACATCATAACTATAACATAAAGGCCCAAGGAGGAGAAAAGATTCTATATGGTTGAAAGCCTTTTATATTTTAATAGAAATAGTACAATCTGCACAGTAAGCAGACTGACACTTTTCTTGTAATCCCCAGAGCAACTATAGCCCATAAACCAATATATAATTTAACATTTTACAAATAATCCAGGAGATGGGAGAAAAGATGAAACTGAAAAATAAGAGAGAAGAATCAGAAAACAAATGATAAATTTAGTAGACCTAAGTTCAACCACATCACTAATTACATTAAATAGTAACTGTCTAAATACTGCAATTAAAAAGCAACATAACATTCAAAATGTCCAAGGTGGAATTCAACATACATACTGCAGCACAGATTGAATGGAAATTACTATATGATAAAAGACACAACTTAAAATATCAACACAAAGATTAATTAAAAAGAATAGAAAAAGATGTAGCATGCCAACAAAACACATAACAAGTCTGGAATTACTCTTAAAGAACAGATAAATACAACTTCCAAAGAATTTTACCAGAGTAGAGATAAGGAGAGACATATCAGAGTGATGCAAGGAAAAATACATTAGGAAGACTTAAAAATTGAAAATGTATATGCATCTAATAATAGAAGCTTACATGAAGCAATATTGACAACATAAGAGGAGAAATAAAAATCCTGCAGTTATAGTAGAAGATTATAACATGTTGTGGAGCTACAGAGAAAACATTTTTATGTTTTATGTTTCTGCACAGTTAGGGCTCTGTGAGCAAACTTTACTGTAATTTGGAGCTTTATCCAAAAGAATAAGGCTTAGGATAGACAATCAGATGGTGAGAGAACTCCAGAGGGATTTACCTTTCTAGATGTAAGTGTTTAAATTTCAAGTGGGGTTAAGATCTGGGACCATAGGGAACCCCCCTGAGCCATAAAGCCTGAATTTGTACTGTTCTTCTAAATGCATGATTTTGTACTTGTCTTAGAATAAATGTGCTTATTAACAAAGAGACCCTTACTTTCTCTGCTTAAAATGACCGCTAAAAATAAAAATATCTTTATCTTCTCCTATTTGCAATAAATAGTTTAGCCTAACTTCAGAAGTAATGTAACAGATCAATTCTTATGGCAAACAAATAAGGTTGATGATTATCAATGAAGTTTGAGATGCTAAAATATGCACAAAAGATTTTATTACAACACAAGTATTTAATAACAAAAAATTGTTTTGAAGAGGGATCACATGGCATTTTCTGGCTCATTTAGTAATTTTAAAATGCATATGCTTGATTTACATACATTTGACTATTTGCTTATGAACAGAGAATATTTCCTCTGGCCACTAAGACAATGCTGCACAAATGGGTCTAAGTTATATGAGTATCAAAATGGAAGTCTGAGTAGCTGGGGTTTACAAGGACTAGTGTAAGAATGGGAGATGTTTATAGGAGGCTTGACATCTAGAGATATTTAGAACACTCTCCAAAAAGATCTAAGAAATCTGTATCAACTTGTATACTCACTTCATGCCTGATAGACTTAGTCTGCATATTTTATTGCATACTAAATACAAATTTTCTATTGCAGAATTAGATTTCTTGCAAAGTTGGCCATTTAAAATATGCCATAGGGCTTCCCTGGTGGCACAGTGGTTGAGAGTACGCCTGCCGATGCAGGGGACACGGGTGCGTGCCCCGGTCCGGGAGGATCCCACATGCTGCGGAGCGGCTGGGCCTGTGGGCCATGACCACTGAGCCTGCGCGTCCGGATCCTGTGCCCCACAACAGGAAAGGCCACAACAGTGAGAGGCCTGTGTACCGCAAAAAAAAAAAAAAAAAAAAAAGCCATAAATTCAGTAATAAGCAAAAAAAAAAAAAAAAAACCTTTTAGAAGTCATGATAATGAAATATACAAGCATTGCTACTTTAAACCATAGGAGAAATTTTAAAAAAACTAAACCAAAGAGATCAAATCTAGGAATTGGAAGAAATACACAACCAGGCAAATACGTTTTGCAGTCAGATGACATTTATAATTAGTATAAAGAGATCTATTACCCAAAAAAAAATCCCTGAGGATATTAGAAAATTTATATTCTGAACAAGAACTCTGAATCAATAAGAGAGAATTCAAGAATATTCACTGTGCTATGTTTAAACATAAGTGATGAGGGAGTTTATTTTTTTCTTTAATTTTTTTTAAACACATTTAAAACATTTATTTATTTATTTTTGGCTGCATAGGGTCTTCATTGCTGCGCGCAGACTTTAGTTAACTAGCAGAGAACGGGGGCTGCTCTTCATTGCGGTGTGTGCATTTCTCATTGTGGTGGCTTCTTTTGTTGTGGAGTACAGGCCCTAGAGCATGAGAGCTTCAGTAGTTGTGCCACGTGGGCTCAGTAGTTGTGGCTCACGGGCTCTAGAGTGCAGGCTCAGTAGTTGTGGCACACGGGCTTAGTTGCTCCGTGACATGTGGGGTCTTCAGAGGTAAGGAACTCCCTACCTTATGAGTCAGCCCATGCAAATTTTATATGGCTAAATTGTTAAGAAATACATTCTTATGGACAGAAGAAATCTGCCTTCTTATAACTTATACTGTAGTTTTGTCCTCTTAGAACACAAAAAGAAAGTCTAAGCCTTTTCAACATGACGGTTTTTCATTATTGGAAGACGACTGAAGGGATGTTTCCATTCTCTGTTCCTCAGCTAGAGATTTCCAGTTCCTTAATACTTGGTAGAGTTTTAGGTCCTTCTGTCTTACAAACCACTCTGCTCTGGGCACACTCAGGGTGTTGAGCCCCACTCTGTGTTCTTCTGTGTACAATGTAAGAGAGGTGGGGTTGACTGTCAAATCTTTTCTGCCTCCTTCAGTTCCCTTAGACAAAAATGAGAGAAGGACAGTGTCGGCCAAACATTGAAGGTCTTTGATTTGTCCATGGTCTAACTTGTACATAGTTGGCAATAGTGTAACACAATAACACTTTTGAAGATAAATTTTGTTACCAACAAGAAACTACTTTGCACTGAGGCAGGACGTGAAGTTCCATAAGAGATTGTTTCTTTTTATGTATCTCTTTTGTCAAAATTTAGCCATTTCACAGTCATTTCACAGTGATTGTGAGTCAATCACTGCTAAGAATGGGCCTACCATATTTGACTATCAGATTTTTACTCTTAAGTCATAATAATGAACAAAATCTAATTCTACCAAAAAGAAAGAAGCAAGTATTTGTTATTATTTAGGTAAGTAATAAAAGCCTGCTATGTTTTCAGAATATGAACCAATGTATAAAAGTTTCTCAAAGCACAACCATGGTTGACATTTTATCGTGAAGTGAGACTCAGAATTGTGGCCAAAAAAAATCATAACAAATTTTGGAATGAAAATGTGGTCAAGGTCAAAGAATAATTAAATAATTCTAGATGACTAGAAATTTGGAAATCTCAAAGAGCTATCAAGGTAATAAGAGGATTGGAACCATAAAGAGTATTTGGCATTTATTTTTTAATTTACACATTAATTTACCCATTGTTTACGTTATTTAAAAACTGTTTCCTTGAGCATCTACTTTATGAGCAATACTTATCTGTAGCATTAGGTAGTCAATGATCAATAGACATGTACTGTCTCTGCCTCATTTTTTGTGTAGTAGGAATAGAATTTAAGATAAAGAAACAAACACAAAATTATAAAATATAATAAACAATACATAGTACTGCAATATGCAGATGAAGAGACACTTTAAGTAATAATGACATTGAGACCCTCTCATAGAATGTAGCATACATGGTACCAGCTATTCAAAAACCAGTTGGAAGAATGTCAGAAGAGAAAATATATTCAAGGACTTTAAGGAATAGGAAACTCACAGAAGCAAAGAGCTGAATGAATTTAGTGGCTACAACATAGTGATCAAGAAGAATAGTGATCAGTGAAGAAATTAAAAAGATTGTAGAATCTAAATCATTAAAGACATAGATCATGAAAAGGAGTTTGGGTAGTACTGTAACCCAATGGGAAGCTGGAAAATGATATAAATTTAAGCTGGCAAACAGGAAAGCAAACAGGATTCCAAAAGATAGGATAACTTAGCACCTTAGTTAATACCTGTGCAAATTAAAGTTATTTTCTTCTCTTCTGTTCCTTCTTCTCTTCCTCCTAAACTTTCTCCTTTCCTCCTCCCTCCTCCTACTCTGTCTCCTTCTCTTCTTTACCACTGTCTCCTTTCCTCTTTCTCTTTACCCCTCTTCTTCTTCCACTGCCCCTCCTCCTCATTTTGTTTTTCTTCTTTAGCAGGAGCAAACTTAGGAACTTTATCAACCTGTGTACAAACCCTTGTTAGTTAATCACATCTTATTTGATTATGGAAGTTGAGACTGTGTGAGCAGCATAATTGAAGACCATTGATGTATAGGGAAAACTCATTCAGGGCGTCTTTTACCTTATGAGAATGCATCTTTGAGTGGCCACTGTACAATTTATGCACAAACTCTTCTCTACCAATGCTAACTTCTTACAAGTATGAATACTTGTAAGAATATCTAGTAATGAGTTTGGGGATTTAATCCAACACTGAGGTGTGGAAAACCTAGTAGCATTCACTAATTCATCCAACTAAAAGTGTGTGTTTACTGCTCAGGTCCTAGAGCTCATACATACAGTGTCTACCACTGAATTTGTTACTTAATTACCCACTGTCTGGAATCCCCCCTTATGGCATTGTGTACAGCTTATCTACTAAGGAGACCACTAACTCTCTGAGAGCATTTATTTTGTAGCTTTTACTACCTTTAATAACACCATAGAACATAAAAGAGTATTTTGTTCTGAATAAGTACTCAACAATTATTTTGGAATTGAATCAATACTGATCATTTATTCTCTATTATAAATTCAATATAGGTAGGGACTAGGTCACATCCATCTTTGTATAAAATATATACTAGCTTATTACCAAGAGAAGATTAGGCACTCCATGTGTTTGTTGAGTAAATGAACAAATTTATCAAGCTTTAAGATTTACCTTTCAGGAAAAACTAAGGAAAACACCTTGTCATAATCATCAAATTATATAGTGAATCTATGGCCACCATTTTTTTTTTTTTTTTTTTTGGTACTCATTCTTTATTTACTTTTTTTTTCAATTTTCTTTTATTTTTTTTTAAATACAGCAGGTTCTTATTAGTTATCTATTTTATACATATTAGTGTATATATGTCAATCCAAATCTCCCAGTTCATCCTACCACCACCACCTCCCACCTGCCACTTTCCCCTCTTGGTGTCCATATGTTTATTATCTACACCTGTGTCTCATTTCTGCCTTGCACACTGGTTCATCCATACCATGTTTCTACATTCCACATATATACGTTAATATATGACGTTTGTTCTTCTCTTTTTGACTTACTCCACTCTGTATGACAGTCTCTAGGTCCATATACATCTCTACAAATGACCCAATTTTGTTCCTTTTTATGGATGAGTAATATTCCATTGTATATATGTATCACATCTTCTTTATCCACTCACCTGTCGATGGGCATTTAGGTTGCTTCCATTACCTGGCTATTGTATATAGTGCTGCAATGAACATTGGGGTGCATTTATCTTTTTGAATTATGGTAATCTCTGGATGTATGCCCAGTAGTGGGATTGCTGGGTCATATGATAGTTCTATTTTTAGTTTTTCAAGGAACATCCATACTGTTCTCCATAGTGGCTGTATCAATTTACATTCCCACCAACGGTGCAAGAGGGTTCCCTTTTCTCCACACCCTCTCCAGTATTTATTGTTTGTAGATTTTTTGATGATGGCCATTCTGACTGGTGTGAGGCGATACCTCATTGTAGTTTTTATTTGCATTTCTCTAATAATTAATGATGTTGAGCAGCTTTTCATGTGCTTCTTGGCCATCTATATGTCTTCTTTGGAGAAATGCGTATTTAGGTCTTCTGCCCATTTTTTTTTTTTTTTGGCTTAATTAACAGAAATGTATTTCTCACAGTTCTGCCCATTTTTTGAGTGGGTTGTTTGTTTTATTAATATTGAGCCACATGAGCTGTTTATATATTTTGGAGATTAATCCTTTGTCCGTTGATTCATTTGCAAATATTTCCTCCCATTCTGAGGGTTGTCTTTTGGTCTTGTTTATGGTTTCCTTTGCTGTGCAAAAGCTTTGAAGTTTCATTAGGTCCCATTTGTTTATTTTTGCTTTTATCTCCATTACTCTAGGAGGTGGGTCAAAAAAGATCTTGCTGTGACTTATGTCAAAGAGTGTTCTTCTTATGTTTTCCTCTAAGAGTTTTATAGTATCCGGTCTTACATTTAGGTCTTTAATCCATTTTGAGTTTATTTTTGTGTATGGTGTTAGGGAGTGTTCTAATTTCATTCTTTTACATGTAGCTGTCTAATTTTCCCAGCACCACTTATTGAACACTTTTCTCCATTGTATATCCTTGCCTCCTTCATCATAGATTAGTTGACCATGGGGGTGTGGGTTTATCTCTGGGCCTTCTATCCTGTTCCATTGATCTATAATTCTGTTTTTGTGCCAGTACCATATTGCCTTGATTACTGGAGGTTTGTAGTATAGTCCGATGTCAGGGAGTCTGATTCCTCCAGCAATGTTTTTTTTTCCCTCAAGAGTGCTTTGGCTATTCGGAGTCTTTTGTGTGTCCGTACATATTTTAAGATTTTTTGTTCTAGTTCTGTAAAAAATGTCATTGGTAATTTGATAGGGATTGCATTGAATCTGTAGATTGCTTTGGGTAGTAGAGTCATTTTCACAATATTGATTCTTCTAATCCAGTAATTGGAAGAATCTGTTCGTGTCATCTTTGATTTCTTTCTGTGCCTTATAGTTTTCTGCATACAGGTCTTTTGTCTCCTTAGGTAGGTGTATTCCTTGGTATTTTAGTCTTTTTGTTGCAGTGATGAATGGGATTGTTTCCTTAATTTCTCTTTCTGATTTTTCATTGTTAGTGTATAGAAGTGCAAGAGATTTCTGTGCATTAATTTTGTATCCCACAACTTTACAAAATTCATTGATTAGCTCTAGTAGTTTTTTGGGGGCATCTTTAGAATTCTCTATGTATAGTATCATGTCATCTGCAAACAGTGACAGTTTTACTTCTTTTACAATTTGTATTCCTTTTATTTCTTTTTCTTCTCTGATTGCTGTGGCTAGGACTTCCAAAACTACATTGAATAGTAGGGGCAAGAGTGGACCTCCTTGTCTTTTTCCTGATCTTAGAGGAAATGCTTTCATTTTTTCACCATTGAGAATGATGTATGCTGTGGGTTTGTCGTATATGGGCTTTATTAGGTTGAGGTAGATTCCCTCTATTCCCAATTTCTGGAGAGTTTTTACCATAAATTTTGTTGAAATTTGTCAAAAGCTTTTTCTGCATCTATTGAGATGATCATATGGTTTTTGTTCTTTAATTTGTTAATATGGTGTATCACATTGACTGATTTGTGTATATTGAAGAATCCTGCATCCCTAGGATAAATCCCACTGAATCATGGTGTATGGTCCTTTTAATGTGTTGCTGGATTCTGTTTGCTAGTATTTGGTTGATGATTTTTGCATCTATATTCATCATGGATATTGGTCTGTAATTTTCTTTTTTTGTAGTATCGTTGTCTGGTTCTGGTATCAGGATGAGCCACAGCTGCCCCCCACCTCTTCAGGAGACCCTCCAACACTAGCAGGTATGTCTGGGTCCATCTCCTATGGGGTCATTGCTCCTTCCTCCTGGGTCCTGATTTGTATACTACCTTGTGTGTGCCCTCCAAAAGTGGAGTCTCTGTTTCCCGCAGTCCTGTCAAAGTCCTGTAGTGAAATCCCACTAGCCTTCAAAGTCTGATTCTCTGGGAATTCCTCCTCCCATTGCCAGACGCCCAGGTTGGGAAGCCTGATGTCGGGCAGAATCTTCACTCCAGTGGATGGATGTCTGTGGTATAATTATTCTCCAGTTTGTGAGTCACCCACCCAGAGGTTATGGGATTTGATTTTATTGTGATTGTGCCCCTCCTACAATCTCATTACGGCTTATCCTTTGTCTTTGGATCTTTTTTGGTGAGTTCCAGTGTCTTCCTGTCAGTGATTGTTCAGCAGTTAGCTGTGATTCCAGTGCTCTCTCTTTTTTTTTTTTTTTTGCATTTTTCTTTCCTCAATTTTTATGACTCCGAAGAGTCAAACAAAAGTGAAATATTTGATTGAATTTTTAATTTTGCCTTAGAAATGTGTCTGAGAATGAGAAGCTTGTCATCACAGATTTTCAAAAGTATAATCAGGATATCCAGAGGAAGACAAAATTCCAATTGATGTTTATCAGTAGCATATAGGCAGTGGTAAGCATTCTTCCTCACCATTCCCAAGTTAAAGAGCTAAGATAAAGTGTGTGAAGAGTAGTAAGGGGGCCTCCCTGCATTACATCAGAAGTTCGCAGAAATTTATAAATAGTCTTACATAAGTCATTCAAATTGTTTGTTAAAGTTTGCATGGACTAACTTTTGTCTGTTTTAAAATGTGTGATTAATTCTCAATTTAGCATAGGTGCCTGATAATACAATTAGAATTACAGTTTCATTATTTTCATCTTACATTTTAATATGAAAATTAAATAATATATTACTGTCAGTGAATTAAGTTATGGTAGGCAATTTGTCAGTAATAACTCTGGATAACATATCCAAAAGAGAATTCAATTTTACAATTCCCTTTGGAGTGCAATTAAGCCCATAATGAACCATTTAATTCACTTGATCTGTTTTATTTAGCATCCAAACCTAAACTAAGCTATATAAAATTTATTGAGTTACCCATATTATAATACATAAATATTTAAGTGATCAATCAGATGATCCTGCACTAATTTTCAAAACATTTAATTCATACATTCAAGACATACATATCAAAAGCTGACTGTGTGTCAGGCTGTGGGCTATAATGAGTGCTAAATCAAGTCTCACAAATATTTTAGAATTCAGAATGCAATACATTAGGGAAATTTCCTGGGAGTGGAATTTCATGTTCAGTGTCTGGGTAGGGTGAGAATTGGGAGAAGTTGTCACCATATCAGTCTTCATTAAACCAATTTTTTCAAAGTTGATAAACATGGCTACCAAAATTTTTCAGTAGATCTGCTATTTCTAGGACTGCTAACCTCTTTTCTTCTTATGAAGCAGGCAAATATATATTCCTAGCTATAAGCCTGCCATCACTGTTTTGAATGTAACTGCCTTTATAGGTACTTTCTGAGACTGGAAGCTGGTAAATAAGGTCAGGAAAAAGAAATTGTAAGAGAAAACCTTCAGTAAGCATAAAGTGGATGCTTTAATCAAATGGATATGTTTTAATATTCAGTTATTTTGCTGCATACTATCCAAAGTAAAGAGTGTTCAGTCATTATAAAGCATCTTTTGTAGTTTAAAACATACTGTATGGTGTTAGAAATTCTGATAATATCTGCATTATTCTTTTTTTAATTTAATTCTCAATGTACACACACATATATGGAAAAATATGTTAGAGATATCACACTAGCTTCTAATCTCCATCACCAGTTACCTCTTAAGCGTTGGTGTTGACTACTGTAGACCAAGAATTTGTAGATCATAGATTCTGCTTTCCTGGTCAAGATCCTCTGCTGCATGTCCCATCTCACTCTTTACCCACACCATCTGCTCTAAGACGTCTGTTTCCCCTTTTAGTGGTTGTAATTATGGTCCCAGAGAAGTATTAAAATTGGCTTGTTAATCCCTGGGATGGCTGCATAATGTTGCATCTTGCTTTCTTCTAACTGAAGCACACAGTGTCTGTGCTTTCTGCTATTTGTATTCTCTACCTAGAATCAGGATTGCTTTTTAAATCATGGCATGAGGGTGAGCTTAAATCCCCTTCCATAGCAGAAATATATTTCTGTCAAATTTCTACCTTAAATTTTTTTTTCCTGAACTAAGACACTTCCTATATACTATTACAAAAACTATCTACACATAACAGTGGCTTGGGGCATTGCCCTTGAATTGTTTTCCTTCCAAAGTCCTTATAAAGAAAGCTGACTATATCGTTATATTTTTAGAAAGAAAGCAACCATATGAGCAAAAGCTCACAGCACATTTGGAAAACTTATTGAAACCTTTGATAAGATGAAAATTAAAGAGAGTCGTTAGCATCATCCGACATCTCTCTCAAAGATTAAAGGTGTGCTGGTATGGAACAAGGTGAAATCTTAACAATAAGCCACAACCTGAAATTATGTATTAACCATAATTCTAATGGAGCCCATTTTTCCTTTCTATACCTAAACTATATTGAATTCAGAGTATAAAATGAGAACACCATAAAGTATAGAATTATAAGAAAAATATATTTCCCCTAGCAAGGGAAAATATTAATTCATTCTCTACATTTGTGGGCGGGTGTGCTGTTTTCAATGGTTTCTGCTCTCTGTTCTTATCAATACAAGTTCTCTATCACATATTTCAAATAACTTGAAGTAATGAATTATTTTATATGATTTAAAATTTGTATTAGAATATATGTCAGAAGGTTCTGTTTCTTGGTTTGCAAGCAAACAAAACATCCTTTAAATAGTTTCTAGAGGAAATGAATGGATCAATTGCTATTATGGAGCCAACAGAATCTTAAGAAATGCCTGAGTATCAGGCTGTAATGACTCATAGTCAGGAGCATCAAGAAAATGATACTACAAGACTTTTCCAGTGGAAATGTACTGACCCCAGCCAGTTCCAGGCACAGACCCTGCAGCTTGCTGTACATGCTTGCACATGCTGCCACCAGGCACAACAGCTAGAATTACTGCCAAGCTGACCCTGAAAGAGGAACATTGTTGCAGCCACCCATAACATGATAACAAATTCTATGTGTTGCTTGCTTCTCCACATGACCAGTTTCTAGATTAAAGCTTCATACATTGATTTTGATTTGTGGAGCCTAGGGCAAATCTATGCACTCTGGCAGGAAAGGCAAATTTCTGTATTTTCCTTTGGGAGAATTTTCAAATATACTAAAAGTATTCAGTCATTACATATGGCTTAAAAGAATGACAAATGTCTTTTACACAGAGACAATGCAGTTTGTATATTTAATTACTCCATTCAAGCTGAGATTTAATGTGAAACAGGAGAACAAAGTAGAATAATCAATCATTCTCATGTAGCTTAAAGAGACGAGAAAGAGGAGTTGCAATTAGAGTTTGCCACAGGTGCAGCAGGTTGGAAGCATATTCTTGGAAAGGAAAGGAAGGGAAAGGAGATAGATATATCAGTATCTAAATAGATATAGATGTCTATTTATATAAAAATAGACATCCCTATATATCTATAGGGATGTCTATATATAGATATATACATTTTTTTCTAAATAACATAGTAATTCATTAATATTCAGCTATCTCACTTGCCTTAGTTCCTAGAGTATAAATATTTTAATTAAGGATGGAAAAGGTATATAAAAATGTTATTCTTTCTAAAGATTCCTCTAAGAATGTAGTTATAAAAGTGGGAGTAATTAATTGTCCCGACTCACAGAACTCTATTATATATGTCGTTGTTAAATATATATCCTGTTTTGTATTTTTTTTCATTTGGAGTCAAAGTTGTACTGAACTGTACTGTTAAGGAAGGGGAGGCAGGCAAAGGGACAGAGTGGTTAAATCAGATAAAGTATGCTAAGTACAAAAGGCACACAAATCTTCATTCTCTTCTATCTCTGTTACTCTGTGAGACATCATCCAGCATCTGACTGAGGTAGGCTTGATTTATAAGAATGGGTATGGATACGTTTCTATTTCTTTTCAAGAGTGATTTTGCTAGTTTGAACAAGACCTCAGATAAGATTTCAGTTGCATTTTTTTCTGTGACAGTTGCTCTTCCTACTTTCTTTGTGTGCATTAAAGTGTGTGTTTAATATGTACTATAATGAATTCACTTGCCTAAGTTTTATTTCAAGGCTTATTTTAATTTTTTTAATAAATTCATTTTTCACCAAAAGGGTTATGGTTACATAATTCGTAAAGTAGTTAGGAAAGCATATTCCAATCAAAGTAAAAAAAGATACAATTCAAGGAGTCAAGGAGTCCACTAAAATGTCAAAATGACATGTTACATGTTGAATGAGATGGTATAAAAATCCCGAGAGAACAGTTTGTGCAAGTTATGTATTTATGTTTAATTTTTGTTCTTCAAGACAATGTTATTACCATGAAGATATTTTCTCTTTAGTAATCTAAATCAAATTATCATATTCCCTATGCTAAGGGCTAGTTTATAATACCTCCTTACATCCCTTCCAACACAAAAGTATGTGCCAGTGACTGCATGCACACATACATTTAACCATGGTTTTTGGCAAATTATTTTCCTTAATCATCTGATGCAGTGCTACATAATATACCTGCATAATGGCCTGTTTAAGCTTAGTATGATTTCAACACGACTTTGTATTTCATTCATAGGTATTCTAGATGTATGCTTCTAAAAAGCCTTTTCTGTTACGATGTACTTGATGAATGATATTTACCTGAGTGGCAGATCCACACGGGCTTATTCTAGATGTTGTGGAAGTCATACTTCTTTACTTGCCGTAGTTCTTTACTGCTGTCCTATTTGGAATTTAAAACCATCTTGGGAATTTTGTTGTGATCATTTGTTTTGTTTTGTTTTGACTCTCCAAGACAAAAGAAATAAAATATCTTTATGCTTTGCTCATGCAATAAATTTTCCATGATTTGTTCTTCCTTCTCTCTTCTTTTCTAGATAATATAAACTTTGATGATCATCTACTGTCTCTAATTCCACCACATAATTTATCTGTCCACTTCTAGTGCTTTGTCCATAGGCCAGTTTTGTAGTATACCATTTCATTCACATTACTTCTTTATTTGTGTATCTCCCTTTGGTATTTTTATCTCCCAGAGAGTCATGTACAATAATTCATCTTTATTCTTCTTGTTATAATATCAATATGTAATTAATAGAAAGCATTCAGTATTTGTTAGCTGAATTGAAATAAAATACAAAAGTGAAAACTATTATATTAACCATTTTAATAATATGTAAACAAACTTAAGGGGAAGAAAATGTTATAATGGTTAATTTTGGCTCAGTCTTTTAGAAAGTATGTATATATGTATGTATCCATATGTACATGAATGTATATACCTTCTAATTTATAAAACCAATGGCAGAGGTAAGTCAGAACCAGAAAAATTCAAATAAAATATCTAAACCCAGGTATTGGTTTTAAAAAACAACTTACAGTACAGTAAGAAGCTCTTCTATGTTCCTTTATAATATTCTTTATAAACATATAGCTTATATTTTGACTCTGAATATAATTACCTATAGGAAAAGCAGGATATTGCCTAAGATTGGATGTAGAACCCTCTTTTTCATTAGTATTGTGGCAAGTCTTTAATAGTGGTTGAATGTAAAAATGAAAAAAATATTGGAAATATCGGTAAAACTTTATCTCTTTTATTTAATCTTATGGAAAGGAAGTAAAAAGGATTAAACAGGAAAAAGAAGAGATTTCTACAAAATTTTAATTAGTATTTTCAGATAATGAGAGGTTATTGTATCTACACAGAAGAAATAGAAGGCTATGAAATAAATAGCATACGTATTTCTGGTAGTGGTATTCCTTTCTCTAATTTTAAAGTTTTCCTGATTATAGTACCACAATTAATAGCATTATTTCTATGAATTCAGTCTACACTGGAAGTGTAGAATGTCATTATTAAACTAACTCAGACAGATCTGACATTGACTTCTTTGCTTTTAATTTTTAAAAAATTTAAAAAAAGAAATCAGTTTGCAAATGAAAAAGATAGGTTTAAGCTACTTAAGTTCTATGAAATAAAAATGTCACATAAATCTTGTTTTCTACATGAAACATCCAATTTAGATGTTTTTAAAAACTGAAATTTCTAATTCAGCATGGCCTCCATTGTGACTGTCTGAAATGTCATTGCAGTCTAATAACTAATACAATTTTGTCCTTAATTTATTCACAGTTATGGGGTTTTAGTTTGGTGCAAATGTAGACACTGAAATATAGCCCTCACTGTCACCCCTGGACCTTTTTCTCACAAGCTTTGCTTTTCTTTACTTGTCTATAGATGTTTTGTGTATTTATCCCTTCACTTATTTTACCAAGGTCAGGAGGACATTCATTCTGTGTTTCATAGGCTTATGATGTTGGATACAAAATGGAGTGAATTTCATTTCTAAACATGGAGTTACGGAGAATGTAAAGATGGAGAGCACTTAAATATTAATACATACTGTCTTCTCAATTTTAATGCAGAGAAAGTAGTGGTTACGTGTAAGGGAAAGAGAGAAGGTAACAAATGGAGTGAGCTTTGAGAGATGGCAAGATGGGATAAGAGTCAGGAATGTGATGGGGAGGAATGGATTAGAAAGGAATAAGATGTAGAAAGAACACCAATTCTATGCTTTAGTAAGAAAGCAAAAAAGTAGGGGTAAGTTCACCTGTATATCTGTAGGTGGAAGTTGTTCAAATTCTCATCTCATTGCTTACCTCTTTCTATGAACATTATGCAAAAACATCTGCTGAAAATTAAATCTGATGGATAGTACGTGGAAAATGTTTTTATAAGAATGGAAACATTTGAAATATCTACTGTGTAAATGGGGAAAAATAAACATCATAGGATGGCCAGGATCCAATTTATGTTGAAGACCATGGCTGTGTTGAAGCACCGATCTGTGAGCGTTGGTAGATTTCTCTCTGGATAGTGTTTAGGTTCAGAGAAGATAAAAAGATTTATCTGGGGTTGGTATTTTCCCTGGTCGTGCTGAGAAGACAATCAATATGATCAATAAGAAAACTGATACAGAAAAACCTAACATGGAAGGATGGAAATGGTTTAGGATTAACGACAAAAGAGTAACTAATACTTTGAATAGCTTTATGAGGTCAAAAAGCAGTGATGTCGTGAGTAACTATATGAGGAAGCTAGAGACAGAAACTTGTCATGGGGTTGGGCTACCTGAATGTATCATTGCAAAGGTACGTTGTTTCAGATGATTTAAAAATGCCCCAGGTATGTCCTCAGCAATGATTGGTTGAAGTTGTTTTGAGAGTTTTAGTCAGCCACAAGCCTCAGATTACATTTTGTACACCTATTACTCATCTAGTCAATGTTTCTAATCCAGTTTGCCTAAATATCCTCTTTCCTTCTAATAAAACTAGATGTTCAGCATTAGAACCAACCCCAACTGTTAAGAAATTTTAGAGACATTAGTCCTGTGTGACTTATCAGTCAACTATTGATTACTATCACTACATTTCCTACAAAGAAACACATTTCCAGATTCAGATATCACAAGCCTTAATAGCTAAATGAACACAAACAGATGGTTACACACCAAGCATGACTAACCAGTTTAGATGTAAGAGTTATGTGCCACATAAAGAACCATGCTTCCTTTACACTGAAGATCTTCTGACTTGTGTGTGTTAACAAAACAGACAAGCACTCACTAGTAGCACATGAGTCAGGGTAAATCACTGATTAAATAGTGAGTATCTCTGCTGTGATAAACTTTTCCATTAACCCTTAAAAAAAGAAAGATGTATAAGATCTATGGTAAAGAGGAGAAAAGACATTCTATATAAGGAAAACAGTCTCTATCCTACTGTCCAATTCCACAAATCTTTAACTTTATATGCAGATTTATGCTCACAGCAAATCCTCTAGGCTTCTGTGTCCCTGATATCATGACAAAGACATATGTCCTCTAGCGTCTGCTGTGCTCTTTCCCTTCTGTACTTACCACTGCTGTCTTTTTGCTTTGCATTGTATTCTAAGATTTTAAACTCTTAGCCTTCATCTATAGAAAAAATAAGAGGTACTGTTCCACTAATTCCTGTTTATCTTTCTTTGAGGATGACTTAATTTCCTTGTTTCCACTGTAATAACTCAAGTCAGGGTATCAGTTCATCATCAACAGTGTCTATATTTTGTTGAAATCTGTCTGAAAGCTACTGTAATATAAACTGTGCACTATTCTCACAAGGTGGAAACAAAAGTGTTCCCTTAAACAAATGCTGACTTATTGCTTATGGACCAAAGAGAAATCTTTTTCTCTAAGGACATAGGGTGGTCAAATATGACTAGTGTAGGAGAAATCCCTGAGACTAGAAGTTCTGAAAAATTGTACAGTGTTTCAAAGTCCATCTGGGTGTGGAAAGAGAAACTGAACTATATATTTAAATATATTTTCGTTTAAGATTTACTGTATTTTAAATGAAAGCATTATCATGTTTAGAGAGGGGTCATAGTTATGAATTGGGATCCTGTTTGAGGCAGGACAAACTTCAACTCCTTGCTGCAGAGTTGAGTGAAAAAGCAACCTTTTTTTTCCCCCTATTTCTGAGCTAACTTAGACAGTTGCAGTGTTGTTTTCATGTATCTTCAGCTTCAGTTGAACTGGAAGAAACCGTAAACATGGAATTCACTTTGCAGACTTCCTTGGTTCAAGGAAGAGAAATTCCTTTTGGAATTTTTGAAGGCATACATGCCTTAATTCTAGAGTACAAATACCCACCAAGTAGCTTTAGATGTGTGCAGCCGCAGGAGACCACCCATCACTCTTGTCCTCTCACATTTCTCAGGAAATGAACTCCTAATCCTCCTAAAGCATGAAAATAATCACACTGTAAGGCACAAAACATTGCAGATTGGCTGTAGGCTGTGATGTAAGTATGAACAATATTACCCAAATTTTACAGATGAGGAAACTGCAACTCAGAGAGTATGTTTCAGTAACTAATATAATAGAATTGGGGTAAAATTCAGACATCCATCTTTCTCGAAATTGTAGTTTTTATGATTTTCCTTACATCATTGGTTTTCAATTGGGGTCTTTTTTGCCCCCAGAGGACATTTACAGTGTCTGGAGACATTCTTTGTCACAACTGGAAATGCTTCTGGCATCTAGTGAGTAGATGCTAGAAATGCTGCCAAAAATCCTGCAATGCACAGCATAGCACCCTGCCCCCCAACCCAACGAATAACTGTCTCATCCTAAAAGTCCATATGCCAAGTTGAAAAACTGTGCCTTAAATATTATTGATATATTTTGGCATACGGAAAGAACCTATACTTACTGGGGTACCATAGGAAAAGAATGTCTTTCATCCTTGCATTTACACATAAGCTTTGCTAAAAAAGCAAACCTACTGGTTGAGTTTCCTAGAGCAAATAAGCTGTCTTCATAGTGCTTCCCAGAATATGTAGCCATATCTCAAGGACAGCAGTGTTACCCTTAACAGGTCACTAATCAAGTGGGAGAAACCAAAGCTATGGGCTGTAGCTAGGTTATTTTTCCCAACAAACTAATTAAGTTTTATGCATTGTGTTCACATTCTATGAGAAAAAAAAAAAGTTATTTATTGGAGCATAGGCCTTTTCTGGTGTCTGCAGTATTAAAGAGTCCTCAGTAGAGACCAGTATAAGCAAAGAAAGGAATACAAGTGTAAACGAATACAAATGAAAAGTAGATTGCACATTTGGATAACACTCCTCTTGTAGAGCTGTAAATCAATATGCCCAAATAGAGGAAACTGAAAATTCTGAGCTATATTTGTTGCTCACCAATCAAATGGTCTCAAACACAGAACTGTTGTTCTAGACAAAATCAGTCATCTATTAGTGGTTGCTGAAATAAAGTATTCATAATCAAGAACTTTCTTTCTTCTTTAACACACCCCATGACTGACATATATAGTGTTATTTTATGAAGGTACTCTCTGTGGTGCATTACATAAAGAAAAAAATAATCAATGTATCTATCACCAGTGTGTTTAAGTAGCATAAAATGACTATAGCTCACCTTTTCTTCTGACACTACACTTTTGTTATTTAAAAAGAAAATTTGCCAGTCTCTTGGGTAAGGGTTAATAGCTAACATTTTTATTAACATTTTCTTTATTTCTAATTATGTTAAGCATCTTTCCTATGTGTATTGTCAGTTGATATGTTTCCTCCATGGATTGTCTATTTACATTTTTTCCAATTTGCTTTTTTTTTCCATTATTAAGAAATTTGAATACTGTTTTCTTAATGATACACATTGGGAATGTGTAATTTCTCATAATACCATGGGCTGGCAAGATGAGAGCTACAGAGCTCTTTATACTCCCGAAGTGTACAAATATTTTGAAAAACAATTTCTCAATGTTTTGTGAAGTTGATGATGTGTATATAATACTATCCAGCAACTTGACTTGTGTCTCTCTAGTGTTACCACTATACTTATACAAGTAATCATGTTGTAGAAAGATGTTCAAACTAGCATTTTTTACGGTAAACTATGTATTTATAATTTTCTATAGTTCAAACATTTAGATGGTTCTATATTCTACCTTTTAATCTTACAGAATCTACTGAGAGGTAGACTATTTTTAAAGACTTTTAAGAGTCGTATTAGGTTAACAACAAAATTATGTGGAAAATATAGAGATTTCTCTCATCCCCCATCCCCAAACACACAGAGTCTGCTCCACTATTGATAACCCCCAACAGAGTGGTATATTTATTATAATCTATGCACCTACATGGACACATTATCACCCAGAGGGTCATAGTTCACATTAGGGTTCAATCTTGCTGTTGTTTGTTCTATTCATTTTGACAAATGTATAATGCATTTATCATCCATTATAATATAACAGATAATAGTTTCCCTGTGCTGAAAATCCTCTGTGCTCTACCAGTTCAACCCTTCTCCCGCCAACCCCTGACAATCACTGATCATTTTACTGTCTCCATAGTTTCACTTTTTCCAAAACATAATCACAGAGTTGGAATAGTACAGTATGTAATCTCTTCAGTTTGGTATCTTTTATTTGTAATATGCATTTAAGGTGTCTTCATGTCTTTTTATGGCTTGATAACTCAGTTTTTAGAGCTGAATAATATTCTGTTGTCTGGATGTACCACAGATTATTTATCCATTCATGTACTAAAGGACACCTTGGTTGCTCCCAAGTTTTAATGATTATGAATAAAGCTGTAATAAATATCCTGTGCAGGTATTTGTGTGTACAAAAATTTTTGCCTCATTTGGTTAAATAACAGAGTGCATTTGCTGGATCATCTGATAAGAGCATATTTAGTTTCGTAGGAAACTGCCAAACTATCTTCCACAGTGACTGTACTACTTTGCATTCCCACTACCAATGAATGAGAGATCCTGCTACTCTACATCCCCACAAGCAGTTGGTGGTATCACTGTTCCAGATTATGGCTATTCTAATAGGTGTTAGTGGTATCTCATTGGTGTTTTACCTGCAATTCCTTAATGACATACGATGTTGAGCATCTTTTCCTATGTTTATTTGCTATCTTTATATCATCTTTGGTGCTGTGTCTGTTCAGGTAGTATGACCACTTTTTAATTTTCTTTTTTTTTAATTGTTGAGTTTTAAGAATACTTTGTATATTTTGGATAACAATCATTTATCAGATATATCTTTTGCAAATGTTTTGTCCCAGTCTATGACTTATCTTCTAATTCTCTTGTTGTTTTCCACAGAAGTTTTTAATTTTAATGAAGTTCCACTTATCAATTATTTCTTTCATGGATCATGCCTTTGACATATCTAAAATTTCATCACCATACCTAAGGTCATCTAGATTTTCTTTTTCTTTTTTTTTTTTTTTGCGGTACGTGGGCCTCTCACTGTTGTGGCCTCTCCCGTTGTGGAGCACAGGCTCTGGACGAACACGCTCAGCGGCCATGGCTCACGGGCCCAGCCGCTCCATGGCATGTGTGATTTTCCTGGACCAGGGCACGAACCCGTGTCCCCTGCATCGGCAGGCGGACTTTCAACCACTGTGCCACCAGGAAAGCCCTAGATTTTCTTGTAAATTAACATCTAGGAGATTTATAATTTTGCTTTCTACCTTTAGGTCTATAATCCATATTGAGTTAATTTTTGTGATGGCTGTACAGTCTTTGTCTAGATTCATTTTCTTACATGTAAGTGTCCAGTTGGTGTGACAACATTTATTGAAAAGACTTTTCTTTGCTCCATTGTATTGCCTTTGCTCCTCTAGCAAAGATTAGTTGCTTATATTTATGTGAGTCTATTTAACCTTTCTATTCTGTTTTATTGATCTACTTGTTCTTTCACCAATACCAAACTGTATTGGTTACTGTAGCCTTACAGTAAATTTCAAAATTAGGTAGTGTTGGGTCTCCAATTTGTTCTTCTTCAATATTAAGTTCGCTCTTCTGGGTATTTTGCTTCACCAACTTTAAAATCATTTTGTCAATATCCACAAAACCTGCTGGGATTTTGATTGGAATTGCATTGAATCTATAGATAAATTTGGGAAGAACTGACATCCTGACGATATTGAGTTTTTCTATACTCATGAACATGGAATATTTCTTCATTTGTTTGATTCTTCTTTAATTTTTTGTAAGAGTTTTCCTCATGTAGATCTTGTATATATTTTTTTATATTTACACTTAAGTATTTAATTTTTTGGATGCTAATATAAATGCTTTTGCACTTTTAATTTCAAATTCCACTCACTCATTGCTTGTATATAGGAAAGCAATTGACTTTTGTATATTAACATTGTATCCTGAAAACTTCTTATAACCATTTAATAATTTCAGGAGTTTTTTGGTTGATTTTTTTCATATATTCTACATAGATAATCATGTAAAATGCAGACAAATACAGTTTTGTTTTTTTCCTTCCCAACCTGGTATACTTTTCATTTCTTTTTCTTGTCTTACTGCATTACCTAGGACTTCCAGTATGATTTTGAAATGCAGTGGTGAGAGAGGACAACCTTGCCTTTTTCCTGATATTTCTGGGAAAGTTTCTAGTTCCCCCTTAAGTATCATGTTAATTGTGGGTTTTTTTGTAGATGTTCTTTATCAAGTGATGAAGTTTTCCTCTAGTCTTAGTATTCTGAGCGGTTTTCTTTTTTTAGTCATGAATAAATGTTGGGTATCTTTCAAATGCCTTTTCTGCACTATTGATATGATCAGGTTTTAACCTGTTGATGAGATACATACATTAATTGATTTTTGAATATTGAACCAGCATTGCAAACCTAAGATACATCCTGCTTGGTCATGGGGTTAATTTCTTTAAACATTGTTAGATTCCATTTGCTAGTATTTTGTGGAAAGGAAGCAAAGCAATCCATTGAGTAGGAGACATGTAGAAAACAAGAACTGGTGTAAAGCTTGAAATTGTTGGAAATTGGCATAAATATTTAAGGTTGCACATTGATATGTTCAACTTTATACTGATTTCTCATCTTTTCCATTCATTTCACATATTGAACAGTACAGATAGAGCACTCAAACTGCTGACACTAAGGTCAAAATTATGAATATATTTTAAAATTGTTCCTTTTAGAGGATGAAGTATTAACAATATGGACATTGGGCTTCACTGATGTTCTACACTAGTTGCGGAATAAAATGAGGAAATTTTAATGATAGGACAGTGTGGGAAAAAAACCAAGATTAGAAGTCCAGGAAATTTGCCATGGAAACTGTCAAACATTGAATTATTCTCCTACAATTATATCCCTGCAAGGCATGTGGACCATTAGACATTCTGTGATAGAAAAGACAATGAAGGTCATCTTCTCCTTGTATTTTATAGAACAGATAGTTACACCATTATGAATTAAGATGAAAGATTACAGTCATAACTAAGTGACAAACTCATAACCATCACAGTCCTGATCAGAATGATGATGATCATGATGATGATTAATATAAGATTAATAATCTTATAGCTATCTCTGGGCCTGTGTTAAGCATTGTGTCTAGCCATTTATTACAGTTGGTTATACCATAATACTAATGGAGCTACATTTGTGGTTATGTCAGCTCTTTAAAGCATACATTTCTTGGTTTTAGAGTCAGGGACTGAAATCTTGACCTGCCAGCTTTCTTGCAGTTGAACACAAGGTGCGTCTACATAAAATGTGTGCGTGATTCAGTACAGTCAGTCAGCACTACAACAAAGTACAGGAAAATAGATAATTTTTTGTCAAAAAGTTCAATGAAATTATGTCTAGGAAATGACAGCTCAGTATTTTTAGGATTCTCATAGTCTTATGACTACATCTGGCACATTCCAATTTTTAATAATGAAATTATGTACATTAATAGATACTTAAACATTATCAGAATAAATTTCAAGTATGAGGTTCCTTGATCCTGTACTTAGCTCAAAATTTCTGTCAATGATATGAATAAAATAATAAAATTCATGTTCATAATATGTATGGATAAATCTTGCAGGGCAAATTGTGTGATCCATTACAAACATAACGTTAACAAATTTTTCATTGGTCTGAAAATCAGGTAAAATAAACTAGAGCAATTTGTATGAAATCCAAGGTAAACAATTCCATTTAGTCTAAAAATTCTACATAATTATGAATAGAAGCTACCCATAATACAGAAAAAGATGAAATTAAAAAAGCCTGCATACATGGATAGTAAGAAATGCTCAAACTTAGCACGAGCTCCTAAAAAATTAGGATGTCTGCAGAGAATTGTATCTTGAAACTAAGCCATACAATGAAGAAAAATTGTGACTATATAGATCAGGAGAAGACCTTGATAAGTTGTGGCAGATGTTTGTATGGCTCTCATTTGGGAAAGATATTTTGTAAATTCTAAAACAAGTGAGTGGGAATTATAAAGAAATTATTTTACTTCAGCATAAGAACTTACTATACATAAAAATATGTAAACTTTTGTTTATTCCAAATATTACTGGGCTTCCCTGTGATGTGATCTTCCCATCCCTGAATGAACATATATCCATTTTGCAAGTACTGGTTGCTATGCACTATGTTGTCTCTGAATAATTTATCAGTGGACATGAAACTTACATGTTAGTGGGACAGCTACTCATGAATAGTTGCAGTGGAGAGTCCTCTGCAGTGGGTAGGGAGAATTCTGTGATTGACAATGAAAGCTTATGGAATGTTTCTCTGTTTTTCTGGAGTTTTCTTGTTTAGCACAAGTTTTCTTGTGCTAAATATGAGTAAACAATGCTTAATTATAATAAAATATAGGATCATGGATTTCTGTTGTTTGCTCTCCCTGAGCTTTTCCTTTCTGGTGAGCACAGCATATGTTTTACTACTAAGATTCATCACACAAAAAATAAAATAGAAAAAATATATTTGTCCTCCAAATGAAATGTAAAGAGGCCATGTGATCCAAACACAAACATATTAAACAACCAAATCCATTAACCAAATTTGCAAAATTCTATATTCTTGCTGACCTCGGTGTGGTGCTTGCCTCACATACTAAGAATTTAGGGCAATGACACTACTAAATGCTTCATAGCAAACACCCCATTATATTATTTATACATGTTGATTTTTCCCCTCAGTAGTATTTCTCTAGGTAAATAAAAATACGAAAGGGTAGCAAATCTAATCAATTAGGTATAGAATTCAAAACCAGTATCTCTTGTGCCTTCAGTGCATTCAAGCATGTTATTTATTTTCAATATTGAATCTAAAATGTGCAGAATATGCTCTAATTAAAGGCTCCTGAAGACAAGGTCCCTCAGTCATTGTACAGACTCTGTTTCCTAATTTGATTGCTCTTAAGCTTTCCTTCAAAATGTTTCATTCCTCTCAGGATTATACACGCACACACACACACACACACACACACAATTGTGATCTCATTCTCCCTCATCTTAATTTTTCTCAGTTATTTGCAGTTTTTGAAATGTAAAAAAGAAACATGATATTATCCGTTAGTTACTGAGCATGTACATTTTTACAGACACTGTATGAGTGGTTTTACTATGCATATGTCCTATTGAATATGTGAAACAACTGCATAATTCTATTTCTATTACTCCCTTTTATCAAAGTCAAAAATTGAGACCCAAAGAGGTTTTAAATAACTAACTCAAAGTCACACAGCTAAAAAATCAGAGCACACTGGTATTTCAACATTTTCCTTTTAAAAAGTTTCAATATCTATATTAAAATTTCTACAATGAGTTTAACAAGAATTTCAAGTCTTATGCTACTTTTAGAATGATTTTAGTGTGAATATGATGCAGTGAGCCTCATAAAATTTGTCATAAAGCGCTATAATGGGAATCTAATCCATTTCTTAAATGCACTAGGGATCTCTGGATGCTTAAGGAGATCAGTAAACTACACAGTGTTTTCTGAAGAGGGAATATGTACATAAACAAGTGGAATTGACATAATAGAAAATAAGAAAAATGGTAACATATTTTTGGTATTTTTATAATGAAATTATTGCAGAATTGTTCATGAAATTTACTTTTATATAATTTGATCGTTAAACAAAACCTACTAAGATAAGTTGATAAATTGGAGAAAAAAGAAAAATGAGTCACAAAATAGTATAATTTAATCTAAAAAAATTGTGCTGACATTTATTGCCCTACATCTCAGGAAATATTCAGTCTTTCAGAGGCACCATCATATAATCCTGGAATGCTTTACTTGCATAGACTTAGGTTTAATTTCCATAATTTTTATAGCCACAGTAATTAAGAGATAGAGAAGTAAATTATTTCCCAATAAAATTAAGCTAATTAGAGTTATGTCGTTACAAAAACCTAACCCCACTCTGTCTGCAACATTCTTCTATTCTTGTTTGGTGGGAAATGATTTTTATTGGTTTTATAATTTGATAATGAATTGTGTGGCAGTTTGACTCATGCAGGATTCCTCACAGCCACAGATTATAGGCAACACCATGAACTCTAAAGATATACTAAAACCTTACTAAATAAGCAGTTATTTTACTGTCTTATTTATGATTAATAGTATGAATTTGGAAAAACCCAAATTCAGTGTTGGTGGTGCAGTATGTGACCATTGAATAGAATTAACCTCACAGCATGCATAAAAATTCAATCCATACACTGCACTTTGAAAAAAGCCTTCTAGATTGTAGTACTATAAAGATTTTAAAAAAATTAAAATGGTAATTTTTTATTAAATATTAATATTAATAAGTACATTAATAATTAATGTATAAAATAAAATTTCTAGGGCTTGTCAAGGAAAAATATTTCTCAGTGACCAGCTTAACTTTAGAATATTACTAGTCCTGTACAGTACTTTTGCAAATTATTTCCTGACTCTATACTTCTCACTCCTCCTCAGCAGGTACATATACTTTGAAATTTTGGTCTCTTATTTATTTGTTGTTTTTTACTACTTTATCTCACATACTTTTACTTCAATCATTTGTTGTTTATTTTATGACCTGTTGAATTTTAGCCAAGTGGAATTAACCAATGCATATTCCTGTGTAAAATAGTTTAACTCAACCCTTGAGTGATAAGAGATACATGCATCAAAACATACATAAAAATACATACATACCTATATACATCAAAAGGGCAAGTTATGTTGGGTGAAAAAGCAGGCCTTACTGGGAAAAATAGCATGCAGATTATTGGGAGAGAATTCTCCATGTGTCTCTTAGGTTTATGCATATCTTGTGAAGAGAGAACTGACTGCCCTTTCTTTTGGAATATAATTTCAAAGATGTTTGTTTAGTGTACAATCTTAGAAGACAGAGATAGAATCTCTCTGGAGCAAAGGGAAGTTTTGGAAGATAGAGATGGTGTCACTTTCCAAACAAAAGTGCAGCCCTGTTTACTGTTCAGTTTAATCAAGGTAATATTTGCATCTGGTAAAAAGTGTAGGGCTTCCCTGGTGGCGCAGTGGTTGGGAGTCCACCTGCCGATGCAGGGGACACGGGTTCGTGTCCCGGTCTGGTAAGATCCCACATGCCGCGAAGCGGCTGGGCCTGTGAGCCATGGCCGCTGGGCCTGCGTGTCCGGAGCCTGTGCTCCGCGGCGGGAGAGGCCACAGCACTGAGAGTCCCGCGTACCGCAAAAAAAAAAAAAAAAAAATAAAGTGTAGGTACACTTGCTGCCCACTGTAGAACATTCAGGTTTTGTAAGCCCAGGGTTTCTCTTCTATAACACAATTACTATGCGTAATGTGTCATCTGGATCTATTTGCATTCCTCTATGGGAATCATGGTTTATAAATTGGTTAAAATGCCATTACTCCGGTTCCTATTACTGTTTTGAGTAATAAATTTGTGTCTGATCCAAGGACACATATCTTCTACCAACTTTCATGCAATCTACAGAAATTTTATTTAAGAAAAAAATTACTTAAGCTCAAAGGACAGTGAGACTTACAAAAGTTAACTTGGCCTACCTCATTCCTCTCCCCTGCTCTGTGGTGGTCTTAAAAAACATCAGACTTACAATTTATGGTAATGATGAAGACCAGCAATCTTGCAGGTATTGGAAGAGATAGGCCAAATTTGGAGCACCTTATAAATCCCTGCTCCCAGGCATTGTCACCATTTGTTCTATCTGTGGCCCTATAGAAAAGCCCTATTCTAATGGTATTGTCAATTTGTGACTTGACTTGGAACACCCTTCGTAGAAAAGGCCCTTTTCCCAGGGTATTTTTCAAAAAGAATCAGCTGCAACTGATTAACACCAAAGCTGCCAAAGACTGTGGTACTAGTTGAAGCAAACAAAAGCCTAGACAAAGTTTAAAAGTAAGGTTTGGGAAGTAGATGTCCATAGGGTACTTTGAAACGCACTGACAGATTGCTGAGGATTTAGAAGGATGTGTGCATATGCAGCACTGTGTGCATGCCCAGGCAAGATATGAGACATCTCCAGTTACTTACCTCTGGCTGACTTTAGGCCCTGTGCAAGCAAGAAGCAATCGTTAATGCAGACTTGTAAACTGCCTGAGCATTGAAAGTATATCCCAACACACACACACATACACACATACACACACACACACGCACGCGCACACACACGGCCACTTGGCTAAGGTAGAAGATATATATATATTAGCTAACCTATAAACTAATCAAGCAGTTGCTTCAGTGGCTGCATATGACAAGGAACACAAATTTTACAGAGTCTAGGGAAGTCACTCAACAAACAAACAGCAATAAAAACAACAAACAACAAAGATCAAAAACAAACTCCGGAGACAGGAGAAGAATCTCATTTCCAGAGTTTCCACATGACATTTTTATATTGTTCAGTTTCAAACAAAAATGTTAAGACATACAAAGGAATAGGAAAATATGGCTTATAAGTTAGAAAAGAAAAATCAGTCAATAGAAATTGTCCTAGAGGGGGCCCAGAAGTTGGAAAATTATAATATGTTGAGTACTTTAGATTCAAAAAACCAAATAATTTGAAAGTAAAATGATGAAATATATGCAAATATAACCTAGAAAGAGAGTGGCTATGCTAACCTCAAAAAAAGAATAGTCATTAAGATAGTAATTACTACTAAAGACAATGAGGGACAGTGCATAATGATAAAAAATTAGAGATAACAATTATAAGTATATATGCACCTAACAAGAGAACATCAAATTATGTGAAACTAAAGCTGATAACAGTAGACAGAAATAATTTAACAATAAGTTCATGACTTCAATATTTTATTCTCAATAATTGATAGAACTAGTTGTTATTAAAAATTAGAAATTAACGGTAATTTGTTATTAGAAAATAACAATATTTAGAAAACTTGTGTAGAGCAATCAACCAACTTGATCTAAGAGACATCTACAGAACACTAAAAGCCAAAACAGCAGAGTATACTTTCTTTTGACGTGCTTATGGAACATTCTCCAAGGTAGTCTGTATGGTATGCCATAGACCAGTTTTAACACATTTAAAAGAATAAAAGTCATACAAAATACGAATTACGTACAAAATAATGCTAAAATATAAATTAAAAATTGAAAGAAATTTGGTAAATCAACATATATTAAAGTTGACATAAAATCTTAGGTAAATATATTATTTTCTTTTTGTCCTTCGGCCCCTACTAATCATTACAAAAGATATATATGTATCCATATTTAAAAAGTGTTTTTGGCAACTGGTCTGTTAAATCTTATGTGTTTATATTAAAACTATCAACAATGAGGACAAAATAAAAGAAACTACAAAGAAGCTGTAGTACAAAGATGCTAAAATTGAGGGCAAAACAAATAAAATTCAGTTTTTATTCTTGTTTTCCAGTTGAAATCGAGGTGAAAACTCTATCTCATTTTGTTAGCTTCATGTTCTGGCTATAATTGGGGCAACAGAGATACATGAGACTTGCCTAGTGAAGAGCTGGCAGTCCATTAGTAAATCCTTCAGGGAATCTTAAAACCAGGGAGAGAGATCCTTACAAATTAACAGTAAAATGAGATAAGAACCATTCCTCTTGGAAGAAAAAACTTTGAGAAGTGCACCACAAATACAAGATATGTTAACCTTGGACTGAAGTTTAAGTGGCTTGATACAAATTAGTTCAGTCTTTTTTTCTGGGTCTCACTGCAGATTTAACCTGATGAGTTGATACAATGCAATTACTTAAAACATCATTATTCTAAGTTCTATGTGAAGTCATGCTATTCTGTCCCTATTTAAGAAAGATAATATATACATCATAATATGGTATTCCATAGAAACAATGAAATAAAAAGAGGATATCTTTTCCAATAAAGTGGCATTGCTTGGCTGAATACGAAAATTGCCTCTTCTGAGAATATCTGTGTAATTTAATCACTCATTTGGCAAATACAACTTTTTATAAAGCACTGTATTTAAAAACACACGTGAGAGTAAATCCCTTATAAGAGATACACACATTGGTTTAACTTCATACATAAGACATGAGGAAATTCTGAATAAGAAAACACTCTCAGAGGTGCAATATTAATGATGTAAGGCAACAAAACAAATGGGAATGACTGTTTATTAGTTTCTGAAAATCTTCACACATATATAAGACTCTGTTACTGTGTCTTGGCTCATTTTTATTTTTTCATTGTTATGTTTTTAACCTTTTTCAAAAAATGTTTTTCCTCTCTGTCCTTACTCCTAAACACACGGGTGTACACACACACACATCCCAATACTCACATACAAGGATTCCATTAATTTATAATACAGAAAAGAAAAATCCAACCAACCTATGTCTTAAGTAAATTTCGACTTATTATTTTCTCATTTAACAGGAAAAACAGATATAGTCATTTTAGGACTGAACTAATTTCTTCATAATGACATCAATGATTCAGTTGCCTTATAAATTTCTACTCTGTCATTTTTTTTTTTTTTTTTTGCGGTACGTGGGCCTCTCACTTTTGTGGCCTCTCCCGTTGCGGAGCACAGGCTCCGGACACGCAGGCTCAGCGGCCCAGCCGCTCTGCGGCATGTGGGATCTTCCCGGACCAGGGCACGAACCCATGTCCCCTGCATCGGCAGGCGGACTCTCAACCACTGCGCCACCAGGGAAGCCCTCTACTCTGTCATTTTTAGTTTATGGGCTTCATCCTCATATTTATCACCTCAGAGTCCCAAGAAATCTTCTTCACTTCCATTATATATCTGTATTTCCAGCAGGGAAAAAGAATAGGAAGATGGATAAAATAATATTAATCACCCAAATTTGTTCTTTTTCAAGGATATTTACTGGGAGCCTTATCCAATATCATCTACTAACATCTCTTTCGTCAGAATTATTGTGTCAGATACTTTTTTCTTGGTTATGAATAATGATGAGAAATGTAGTTAGTTTAAAGCTGAGCACATTGCCCCCAAACTAAATATAAGTTCTGTTAGTTAGCAAGAAAAGGAGGGTGAATATTGAATTGGAATTTGTCAGTGTGTGTGCACATACACACAGGTTTGAGTCGAATATACTCCACTAAGCTCTCCTGTTTTGTTTTTTTCTTCTGGCTCTCTGCCACTTATATAGTATAAGTAACAATTTTTTTTTTTTTTTTTTGTGGTACGCGGGCCTCACTGTTGTGGCTTCTCCCATTGCGGAGCACAGGCTCCAGACGCGCAGGCTCAGCGACCATGGCTCACGGGCCCAGCTGCTCCGCGGCATGTGGGATCTTCCCGGACCGGGGCACGAACCCGTGTCCCCTGCATCAGCAGGCAGACTCTCAACCACTGCGCCACCAGGGAAGCCCTAAGTAACAATTTTTAATACTCTCTATTCTTCACTGTGCATCCCTTTACCTAACACATTGCCTAGGAAATGGGGACATTTAAGAAATATATGTTAATTTGTGCTTATATATCTGTGTGTATGTGTATATACATGAGTAAACACATCAGATTAGGTTTGAAACTGGTAAGCTTATGAGGCCAGCAGCCTGGTGACGTCCAGAATTCATTGATGGTGACTGCCAACTAGAAACTGTTAAATAAGACTGCAGAAGTTCTATTGAGAACACAGAAGGAAAAAAGGAAAATCCTTGTATTTTTTTTAGCAAATTTTTATAACCTTATTTTGTACTCCTTATCAGAAAAGCAATATATGTGAAAGTTGATTCTCACTGTCTGACTTTTTCTGTTTGTTTTTTTTTTTGTTAAATTCAGTAAAAAAAAAAAAAAAAGAATGTTAAGAATGAGTCAACTCATATGAAAGCCATGTGAACAGGTAGCAGCTTCCCAGGATAGTGCATCAGAGTACAAGATAAATGAGTATAAACGAAGAATTCATTTCAGGGAATTAGATGTTGATGTATGTTTTGTGCCTTATGGGCTTGTTTCACTGAATGAATTTGAAAAATAATAAACTTTCTTATAAGCTGATTGGAAAAAATTGAGAAAGCTTTTAAAAAATTTGTTTATAAGTAGTTCACATGATTATAAAGGCAAAAAGAAATAATAACTATGAAGTTTGTGTGTGCGTCTTTGTGTGTGTGTGTATATGTGGTAACTCTGATAATAGAAGTCATTTATTTAATTCAACAAACCAATAAGCAGCTATTAGTATCTTGATTTTATAGATTTAAAAAACTGATGGGCTTTCCTGGTGGCGCAGTTGTTGAGAGTCTGCCTGCCGATGCAGGGGACACGGGTTCGTGCCCCGGTCAGGGAAGATCCCACATGCCTCGGAGCGGCTAGGCCCATGAGCCATGGCTGCTGAGCCTGCACGTCCGGAGTCTGTGCTCCACAACGGGAGAGGCCACAACAGTGAGAGGCCCGCGTACCACAAAAGCAAAACAAAACAAAACAAAACTGATAATCGGAGTTTAGTAATGTCCTCAAGTATAAGAGCTGGTTAATGGAACAACTAGGATGTCCCTCTCTTCAGAGTCCTTTTGCGATATATGGCGCATTCAACCCACAATTTTCTTAAAAATAGATATTCTGAGGAATTTGTTGTAGAATATAATTGCCTTTATATAATTCCCTGCTTTGGTTACCCATTGGGCAGGCATATTCTTTAATAAGATTGTCTACTTATTAAAATGTGACTTTTAAAAAGTTTTCCAAATTACTCACATACAAGTTTTATCTTAGAATTTTAAGATTCGTTGTTTATCTGTATATCTCTTTTTAACTCAGCCATCACCTCAGTGGTTTAACAGCCTTCTTCTTTTGTGCTGTCACTTGGTCTTAGACCCTTCGTACTGAAGAGTCATATTATTTTCTGTCTCTTCTTATACAGCAGCTCTTTTCATCTTATCTATCTATCTATCTATATCTATATCAATATCATCTATATCTATATCTATGTAGGTTTATGTGTGTACGTGTGTTTCTCATTGATCTTTCCCTGCATATTATTTTATTTTAACTTTCTGAAGGTGCACATTTAGAGTTACATACAGCATGCCATAATTTTAATATTATTTTATTTAAGAAAATTGAGCACTTGATTTTAATAAGGTACTATACCAGACCTCTTAATATTTTCTCTTTTGTTTCTGTTTGTCTCCATCATGCCAATATATTCTTTTAAGCTATAGCAGCACATTAGGAACAACTTATTGGCTCATTTACATGGTCATATGTTTGGGCAAGACACTTTTTCATTAAAAAGTTATTTTGGGAGGGGCAATGTCCTTGGCATTGTGAATTCTATGTATCAAATATTTTAATAAAAATGCCTTCCAAATAAAAAACCCATATTTTCCAATTAACTTTTAGATATGAAACTGAATAAAACAAATATCTACTTAAAGTAATTTATTAATTTTATATGTGTAAATACATGTCATCTTTGTAAAATGTATTAATTCTTGTATATTGTTTACATATATGATAAAATTAAATTTTACATCTACTTTAAGCATCTTTTTCTCTGCAATAAATATAAAAAAAAATTCAGATGCTGTGCTGGCATCTTTTATAACAATTTTTGATTTATTAACACACTATTCCAGAGAATATCGGGGTTTTTTTTGTTTGTTTTGCGGTACGCGGGCCTCTCACTGTTGTGGCCTCTCCCGCTGCAGAGCACAGGCTCCGGACGCACAGGCCCAGCAGCCATGGCTCACGGACCCAGCCGCTCCGCGGCATGTGGGATCTTCCCGGACCGGGGCACGAACCTGTGTCCCCTGCATCGGCAGGCGGACTCTCAGCCACTGCGCCACCAGGGAAGCCCGAGTATATCGTTTTTACTTCCTTTTAAGCCATTTAATATGGATTATTTTTCCTTGTGTGAATTTCGTTTTTAGTTCATGTAGTACGATACCTGAAGAATCCATTCACACATCATTGGACTGCTGTTTTTATGTTTGTATTTTGTCTTTTTATGATTACCATATTTTAGTTACTTGCTTCTAGTGACTTAAAATGTTTATTTGCAATTACATCAAATAATTGCAATTGTGAAGTTGCATCTTTGAGTTTAAATGGCACATCTGTGTTGTTTGTTTGTTTATCCCCATGATTTTATTTAACAATTTTAAAACAAATTTCTTTAAGTATGCAAATTGATATTGATTGAAAATGTTTCTGGTTATTCTATATTCCCTGAACCATATTTAGGGCTCAAAATACAGCATTATATTTTATCCATTTTAAGACGTTTATTTTCATGTTTTAACAACTTTGAAATTAGGATGTCTCTTATAGTCAGTGATAGGTCATAGTTTAATTGCAATCATTTTTTCCCTTTTTAGTAATATATAAAATAATGTGCCTCTTCCAATGAATGGCATTTTAAATTTGATGAACTAGAGCAATTGAGTACTTTGTAACAACCGATATATTTAATGAATCCCTCTTTTCTGGGGAATAATTATGTACATCCAAGTTTGTACATTTGGGAACAGATGGAACATGGTTTCTAACTTAAAGCTCTCATGGAGGAGAATAATTACACTGCAGTTAGTAATGTCTATAATAGAAGTACAAAGAAAGCTCTGCTGGAGTCCACTGAAGGGCTGAACAGAGTGTCTCACTGTAGAGAGTCAGAAAAGACTTTAAAGAGTAGATGACTTTGAGGTGAAATTTGTAAAATTAGGCTTTTATTAGGTGGAAAATGTGAAGAGGAAAATTTGAACAGAGGAGGAAGCCTGTGAATAAATATGAAGACCAATGAAACAATGACATGATCTAGATGCCCAATTATTCTGACTGGATTATAGGGTGTGGGACAAAATTGTGAAAATAATCTGAAAAATTATACAGGAGCACTTAAATAAAAGTCTGTGGCCTTAATAAAGAAAATGGACTTTTTCTTGTAGGTAAAAGAGCACCATGGAACAGCTATTATTATCCACTATATGATTTAGAATGATCAGTATGAGGGCAATGTGCAGATCAAGACGAAAAGGCTGGAAGTAGGAAGATATAACAGGTTGATGAAGAGAGGACCTTAAAAGAGAAACAGTATAGCACAAGAAGAGTGATTGTATCTAGAGATTATCTAAGAGAAATTATCTGGCATATGTGATAATGTTACTGAACCAAACGTGGATCCATTGTCCTGTGGGCAGTAAAGTCAATGTACTGACACCAGGTGGTGGTGAAGGAAAGTACAGCGTTTATTGCAGGGCACCAAGCAAGAAGAAACAGGCAACTCATGCTCAAAAGACCTGAACTCCAAGTTTCAAGGAAGCAGTTTTAAAGGAAGTGTGAGGGAGGGGGCTGCAGGGTACTTGATCACCTAGTGCACAAATGTCGGATTGGTTGGCATGAGGTGAAGTTTCAAGCATCATCAACCTTCTGGTTTCAACCAGTCTAGGGTCTATGTTCTTGCAGTCCATAGTTTTCATCTGGTGGAGGTCTGCTTCCTGTAAAAACAACTTAGGAGTGTGTGTCAGGAGTTTATCTATATCTTTCAAGGAACTGTGTGTTTGGTGATTCTGCTATGTGACAGATTTATAGTCTAAATTTTACCAGTTTCCCAGCCCAACAGCTAATTTTTGTTTCTACACCTTTACATTTCCTAATCATTAACTCTTGAGTCGGCCTTTAGAGACTCAAGGGAGGCCTGGGAGACTAAAGCAAAAGCCTGTTACTTCCAAGGACAGGGACACAAAGGCTTGTATATGGTTTCAGTAGTAGACTACATGAAAAAAGAAAGAACTTGAACATGAGCATTTAGGATTTGGGGAACGTTAGCTGAGATAATATGTAAAGGAGTAGCTTTGGTGAGAATGTATGTGTTGTTCTAGGTATGGAGATGTCCAGTAGATAGAAATAGTATAAAGTCAGATATCTTAACTTGTAGTAGGCCTCAGAAAAGTAATCATTATAACTATGGAGGATTTTATGTCATAAATAATACCACACAGCTCTTACTTAAAGCTTAAATGTTGCTTAAGTTAATTGTTCCTGGACTGTTTGGGGGAAGCACTAGAGAGCACAGGGTTATTTTAAGAGTTTCTTGGATGGTGGGGGTTGTGGGATTTGATAAAAGTAAGTAAAATTTTAGTTTCTTCATCACACTTCACCAAGAGGAGCTCTGCTGATATTTAATTTATTTGTCTATGTTCCTTGGTATGATTTCATTGGAAGAGAGACAGAGACAGACAGACAGACAAACAGGACAGAGATTTCCCATGTACCCACTGCCCTCACTACACATGCACAGCCTTTCTTATTACCAATATCCTCCACCAGAGCTGTACATTTGTTACAATTGGTAACTAATAGATTAACCTCAATTTACACATTATTATCACCCAAAGTCCATAGTTTACATTGGGGTTGACTCTTGGTATTGCACATTATATGGATTTGGACTAATATATAATTACATATATTCACCAGGTAATTATAGTATCATACATAGTGTTGCTACTGGTCTAAAAACCTTCTGTGCTTTGCCTTTTCATCCCATTCTCCCCCCGTCCCTTGGCAACTGCTGATCTTTTTACTGTCTACATAGTTTTGCCTTTTCCAGAATGTCATGTAGTTAGAAACGTACAGCATGTAGATATTTCAGAATGCCTTACTTCATTCTCCATGTCTTTTCATGGCTAGATAGCTCATTTCTTTTGAGCAAAATATTATTCCATTGTCTGGGTATAATTCAATGTATTTATCCATTCATCTACTAAAGGACATCTTGACTGCTTCCAAGTTTTAGTGATTATGAATAAAGCTGGTATAAATATCCCTGTGCAGGTTTGTATGTGGATATAAGTTTTCACTTCATTTGTGTAAATACCAAAGAGCACAATTTCTGGATCGTATAAGAGTATGTTTAGTTTTACAAGAAACTGCCAAACTGTCCTCCAAAGTAACTGTACCATTTTGCGTTCCCACCAGAAATAATGAGAGTTTTGGTTATTCCATCCTCTCTACAGTATTTGGTGTTGTCAGTATTCTGAATTTTGCCAAAGGTGTGTAGTGTTAATAGGTGTGTAATGGTATCTCGTTGTTTTAATTTACATTTCCATGATGACAAATAATATGAAGTACCTTTTTCTAAGTTTATTTGCCATTTGTATAACTTTATTTTGAAGTGTCTGTTAAGGTCATTGGCCCACTTTTTAATTGCTTTTTTATTGTTGAGTTATGAGTTACTTTTATATTTTGGATAACAGTCATTTATCAGATACATCTTTTGCAAATATTTTCTCCCAGTTTGCGGTTTATCTTTTAATTCTATTGTCCTTCACAGAGAAGAAAATTTAATTTTAATAAAGTCCAACTTAATTATTTCTTCCATTGATTGTGTGTTTGGTGTTGTATCTCAAAAATCATCATCAAACCCAAGGTCACCTAGACTTTCTCTTATGTTATCCTCTCGGAGTTTTATAGCTTAATGTTTTACATTCGTGTTTGTAATCTATTCTTAGTTAATTTTTTGTGAAGGGTGTAAGGTCTTTGTCTAGGTTCAATTTTTTTGCATGTTGATGTCCAGTTGAAAAGACTATCTTTGTTCCATTGTATTGCTTTTGCTCCATCGTCGAAGATAAGTTGACTATATTTATATATTCTATTTCTGGTCTTTCTGTTATGTTCCATTGATCTAGCCATCTACATTTTTGTCAATACTAAGCTGTCTTGATTATTGTAGCTTTATAATAAGTCAATATCTGGAAGTATCAGTCCTCCAACTTTGTTTTTCTCCTTCCATTTGCTATTCTGGGTCTTTTAGCTCTGCATATAAATTTTAGAATAAAATTGTCAATATTCACAAAGTAACTTGCTGGAGTTTTGATTGGGATTGCAATGAATCTATACATCAAGTTGGGAAGAACTGCCATCTTGACAATATTGAGACTTCTTATTCACAAGCATTAAAGATCTCTCCATTTGCTTAGTTCTTTGATTTCTTTCATCAGAGTTCTGTAGTTTTGCTCATATAGTTCTTAAACATATTTTGTTAGATTTATATTGCTAATGTAAATGGTATTGTGTTTTAAATTTTAAATTACACTTGTTTATTGCTGATATATAGGAAAGTGATTGACTTTTATATATTAATGTTGTATCCTATAACTGTCCTATAATTGCTCATTAGTTCCTGAGGTTTATTTTTTCTGTTCTTTCAGATTTTCAACTTTTCAATCATGTCGTCTGAAAGCAAAAACAGTTTTATTTCTTCCTTCTCAGTGCCATTTACTTTATTTTCTTGTCTTACTGCATTACCTAGGACTTCCAGTACAGGGTTGAAAAGCAGTGGTGAGAGTGGACATTCTTGTCTTGTTTTTAATCTCTGTGAGAAAGCTTCAAGTTTTTCATCATTAGTATGCTATTAGCTAAACGTTTCTTTAATAGATATTCTTTATCAAATTGAGGAAGTTCCCTTCTACTCCTAGTTTACTTAGAGCTTTCATCATATATTAGTGTTGGAATTTTGTCAAATATTGAATACTTTTTCTACATCTATTGATATCATGCGACTTTTTGTTTTGTTTTGTTTTTTTGCCTTTTGATGTGATGGATTATATTAACTGCCTTTTGGAATGTGAACTAGCCTTGCATACCTGGAATAAATCCTACTTGGTCATGGTGTATAATTCATTTTATACATTGTTGGATTCAATTTGGGAACATTTTGTTGACAATTTTTGCACCTATGTTCCTGAGAGGTATTGGTTTGTAGCTTTCTTGTAATATCTTTGTCTCGTCTTGGTATTCAGGTAGTGCTGGCCTTCAGCTTCTGTCTTTTGAAAGAGATTATAGAGAAGTGGTGTAATTTCTTTCTTTAAGTGGAATTCACTTTTTATCTGAGCCTAGTGCTTTCTGTTTTGGAAGGTTATTAATTATTGATTCATTTTTATATTTGATAAAGTCTTATTCAGATTATTCTTGTATAAGTTTTGGCAGGTGTGTCTTTCAAGAAATTGTTTAATTTCATCTATGTTATCAAATTTTAGGGCATAGAGTTTTTTATAGTATTCCTTGATTATCCTTTTTCTGCCCTTGGGATCTGTTGTGATGTCCCCTATTTCATTTTTGATATCAGTAATACATGCCCTCTCATTTGTCTTAGTTATTCTGGTTAGAAACTTATTGATTTTATTGTTTAGAAAAATTTTAAATAGAATGGTAAAGAAAATCTCACCAGGAAGTTGGCATTTAAAAACAAACAATCAAGCAAAAAGTTTGTAGGAAGAAAAGTGTGAATCATGTGTATATTTGGGGAAAGTATAAATGTGAAAATGTGTTTCAGGCAGAGAAAACAGCAAGAGGAAATCCTTGAATTTTAAGCTTGTCTGGTGTGCTCCAGGAATAGGAATGGTGCCAAAATAGCTAGAATTAAATGAGCATGATTGGGGAGATAGTATAAAAAGAGATCAGACATGCTATGAGAAAGTGCTTAGATTTTATAGGTTATTTTATGCAATGTAAATATTGGGATATTTATTTCAAGTAAGATGGAATTTTATTGGAAATGGGTGAGCCTTTACATTAAAAAAATCACTTTACCTTTTGATAAAGATGGGGTAGACAATACTAGAAGCATTTATCAGATAGAAAACATTTTGTGATTATCCAAGTGAGAGATAATGGTGGCTTGGACCAGAGTCTTAGCAATGGAGGCTCTGAAAAATTGCTGTGTCATAACCACTAGGATTTGATCATTTGTTTTTTAAAAGCCCCAAGTAAATTACAATTGCCAAGTTTATACATACATACATACATACATATGTGTGTGTGTGTGTGTATAAAGAGAGAGAGAGAGAGCGCTTCTGTATACAAGAAAAGTGATGGGAGTAATACGAAAATAATAACTAACAGTTATTGAATGCTTAGTAGCTTAGTATATGTCAGGCCCTGTTCTGTGTGTTTGAGATATATTTACTCAGTTAATCGTGATAATAACCCTTTAAGGTAAGTAAGTACTATATATATATGACTATTATAAAGAAAATAAACTTTCTGTATATGGTGCTATCCAAAGTCCCCAAGTTAATAAATGTAATAGAAACTAAAACCTAAACAATTTAATCTAGAACCTACACACCTCACCATTGTTGTATATTGCTTCCCTCCTGAATATAAATGTGAAGGTAGAAGAATGAGCAAGTATGTGTGCTGAATTTTCAGCTTTTTTATGGAAAGGCATAGGAGGTTTTCAACATTTAATGAATCAAGTACACAATTTAATTCACATTATACAATTGTACAATTATAGAAGTAATCATCAGAAGCACTAAAACCAGAAATGTTTAATAGAAACTCCCTCTTGGGAATGATTCTCTAAAACAGGGAAGATAAGGGCAGAAGCCGTTACCTTAAAACCGAACTTCCATGATCACCCCAGTCAGTGCCCACTTTACATGTTTACTAGGCTCACCCACTTTATGGGAAACATTTTCACTGTTAGATGTAAGATGATTTTTTTAAGCGCTAAAAGTTATATTCTGCTTTATTATCAGTAGAAGGATTTTATGAAAGTCAATGAAATTGTAACCTCATAAACATTAGGATTTTATGGAAGATAGTGCTAATCTCTAATGTAACTCCAGCTCCTTAGCTATTTGAGAGACTTTTGAATAAATAGACTTGGTCTAGTGTTTGTCCAGCTTTTTGAATTTTGATATTAGCTGTAGTATTACTGAGTTACAGATATTTGTCCACATAATTTGTGTGAGAAAAACATAGGAGGTACTCAGTAGAGGGCCAAGAGAAGATCAAGAGTGCCAGTTAGTAGCCACTCAGAGTCCCCTGCCAGGAACTTTTTCATTTGTATTCAGAGGTTTGGAAAAGATGGTTATCCACGCCCAGAAGAATTCAATGTGAACTCTTGGGTGACATATAAAAGAGAAAAGTTTCATTTCCAGAGAGTAGTGGAAACACAACTAATCTTATGTCCACAATTCTTCCTTCCAAATTTATGAGAAAATATGTATAGAATTTTTTAATTTTTATTTTAATATTATAATGTAGATGAAAGTCTGAAATTTAAAAAGAAAAAACAACTCATGAAAAGAAATAGTGTATTCATTTCTTTAATTTATAACCTTTGTTTTTTCAAACAAATGACCCAGGGCTTCAAAATTACTTATGTCTTTTGTAATTTAGGATTGTTTTCTTCTTCTTTCTGAAACACTTCCTTATATACTTATTTTCTATGCCCTGTGCCTACAACCTATCCTTTTAGAACCTGATTAAAGGAAGACAGAGGGTCAAATAACTTTTGAAGCTCAATAATTTATTAATATAGCTCCAGTCAAAAACATTGACCTGAATACTGTCTTCCTTTTTAACTGAGATGTTAAATGCTATTTTAGGGATTCTTTTTTCCATTTAATTATGCTTATACTTAATTAAATCTACATAATTCAGCTGATTTCCATCATTATAAAGTATTGTTGTAGGCATGCAGAGAATAAATAGATTTGATTCTATCAGGAAGAAAGAGCAAAAGCTGAGAGTTGCTGATTCTTTAAAATATAATTTCTACTTAGTAAAGAAATTAACTCCAAAAAATACTTATGTCCTTGCTTTTTCTCAGGATCACACTCAAGTAATGAGCAATTGGGTAATCTCCAGAGCCTATCCTAGGTTTAATGATAATTTTCCCCTTATCTTTCCCTTTACTTTCTTTACTCTTTTTTCTTCTTGGTCTACAGTCCTCTGCATGCCCCAAATTCTAAAGCTTTCCCCTGATTTCCCAGAGATTCTTCTGTGACACATGTGATTCTCCACCCTGAATTCAAACTAATCTATAATTTCTTAGCTAGTGTCTTGTGCTCTTGATCTCGTCATCCTTTCCCTACCTCAACTGTCAACAATTCAATATGATAACTCATATGAGACTCATCTGTGCCCATTTAGTATTTCCTCATAGGAGTAATTCTCTAACTAGATATTTAGGGCTGCTGGGGAAACATATTTTCAGAGTGTAGTGAGTTCTGTACAAGAATCTATGAAAACCTTTTATTTGTATTTCAAAGATCATCTATTATAAGCATATTTTACGTACTTATTATTGGGATAAGTATTGAATCATTTGGTATCTAAAGGAATTATTCAGTGGATGATTATCATCATTTTTGCAGCATGCATAGATCCAAAGACCCTCCATGAAACTGTAGTTAGTTCAATAGTTCAAATAGAGAAAAACAGTGGAAAAATTAAGCCATTATATCATGTCTAGGAAAAAACGCATGTAGGGGAGAAAAAAATTTCCTTAACTCCCTTAGGATCCCTGGCTGAGCCTGAAAATTAGACTGACAAAGACAAATCAACAGGAGAAACACATAAAAATGTATTTAATTAATAGAAGTTTTATGTGATATGGGGACCTTCATAAGGAAATGAAGACTTAGAAGAAATGATTAAGTCTGATGATTTTATACTGTGTTTGATGAAAAGTGGAGAGCTGTGGGAAAACATGATAGCACAAAGGGTATGAGCCAAGGGTAGTAAACTGGGGAAAACTTAGCAAGGCCTGTTCATTCAGATTCCTCTTAGTGTCTTTCCATCTTTGCAGATAAAAATGTTACTTTCCTCTGGATATGAAGTCTCCTCTTACATGAAGGTCCTATGATCTGCTTCAGGGGAGAAAGGGGAGTTTAGAGATCCCTTCACCTGCTGTTGCTAGTATTCCTTAAAATCTTCAATATGCCAAAGCACCATATTTCAGGAGCAATGCATCCTGAACCCCAATAGGTATATCAAATTTAAAGAAATCAATTCTATCACCATCAATGCTCAATTTACATGACTAGCAAAAGTAATATGTCAGTCATATCTCTTTAATACTAACTTGCTAAAATTCATTGGCAATAAGAATCCTGGTCAGTGTAAAATGAGTAAATGCTATGTCCCTGATTCTATCAGTGTAGATTGTATATCCATTTTTGGTAAAGTCAGAGAGCTAAATTTAAATTTCAGGTGAGTGAGACAGTTTTTAGAGATACCTTGTTAAAATAAGCCTTTGAAAGTCGTTCCCAGGAAGTTGTTCCCATATTATTTTGGCTAAATGTAAATTGGAATTATCCTGAGTTAGCAAGTATATTTTCAAGTTAGTAGACTGTTTTGCACAGTATACTTAAGTATACTTATGTTACATTTTACTAAAGTCAAAATGAAGAATCAGAATAAATCTAGACCTGAACCTGATGCTACTGTTTGTATTTTTAAACTTCACATTAGAAGTTGGTCAACTGGTTTTAGGAAAAACAAGGTCTGTCACATTAAACTATGTATGCTATTGAATTTTATTGTTTTTTAAGAATCATTTGTATCTAGCTTATAATTTTATTGTTAAAATTTAATAATGTTTGTATCTATTGTTATATTTATTTGTTTTTAAATAGCATCAAAAGAAATATAAAATACATTGACACAGAGCCAAGTAAAATTGTTGCATTACTTTTCACTTGGATATCACTGAAGTTTGAAGAAAAATGCCTCATAGCTTCTGCAGATAAAGGGATTGTTAGTCTCTAAGTTAAATGTTTCAATTAGAAGAACTGATTTGTTTTAACCTTTTGCTAATATTAGCATTTAAATGAAGAAAAGTACATTTATGAGGAAAATTTTTATTCTATGGCTAGTCAGCTAAGACATGCCTTTTTTTTTTTTTTTTTTTTTTTTGTCTCACCGTTGTGGCCTCTCCCGTTGCAGAGCACAGGCTTCGGACGCGCAGGCTCATCGGCCATGGCCCACGGGCCTAGCTGCTCCACGGCATGTGGGATTTTCCCCGACCGGGGCATGAACCTGTGTCCCCTGCATCGGCAGGTGAACTCTCAACCACTGCGCCACCAGGGAATCCCTAAGACATGCCTTTTGCACAGCTAAAAAACACACACAAAATATTTTTACCCATAACTTTCAAGTCATATCTTGACAGTTATCTATTTTCTTACAAATTATGCCATCCTCCAAACTGAAGTTAGTTCTCCATCGTCTCAAAAATGTTACATTTTGATTACTTTAAAGGTGAACACTTTATAAAGACAAGTCCTTCAAAATATCTCATTTATTTTGATGCCTGCAAATTGTTTTGCTTTCTTTGCTGTCTCACATCAGTGATCAGTTTTCTTCACAACACAAGGTACTAGGAGGAATGGGAACTCTACCAGGTTTAATGTTACTAATAGAAAATTTTAATTTTTTTTTCCATAGGATCCTAGGTTTTAATCATATATACTTTAAAAAAGCAATTATTTTAATATGGAATAGTACAAACACATATAGATTTTATAATCACTGACATTCAGAGTGTCTCATCTTCCTGGACATCTGCTTTTACTTACATGGGAATGCATGTGTGTAACTGTACGTAATATTTTACTTTTTTAAATTTTTTATTTTTTAAAACCTTTATTGGAGTATAATTGCTTTACAATGGTGTGTTAGTTTCTGCTTTATAACAAAATGAATCAGCTAAACATATACAAATATCCCCATATCTCCTCCCTCTGGCATCTCCCTCCCACCCTCCCTATGCCACCCCTCTAGGTGGACACAAGGCACCAAGCTGATCACCCTGTGCTATGTGGCTGCTTCCCACTAGCTATCTATTTTACATTTGGTAGTGTATATATGTAAATGTTACTCTCTCACTTTGTCCCAGCTTACCCTTCCCCCTCCCCTTGTCCTCAAATCCATTCTCTACATCTGCGTCTTTATTCCTGTCCTGACCCTAGGTTCATCAGAACCATTTCTTTTTTATAGATTCCATATATATGTGTTAGCATACAGTATTCGATTTTCTCTTTCTGACTTACTTCACTCTGTATGACAGACAATAGGTCCATCCACCTCACTACAAATAACTCAATTTTGTTTCTTTTCATGGCTGAGTAGTATTCCATTGTGTATATGTGCTATGTCTTCTTTATCCATTCATCTGTTGATGGACACTTAGGTTGCTTCCATATCCTGCCTATTGTTAATAGAGCTGCAATAAACATTGTGTTAAATGACTCTTTGTGAATTATGGTTTTCTCAGGGTATATGCCCAGTAGTGGGATTGCTGGGTCATACGGTAGTTCTATTTTTTAGTTTTTTAAGGAACCTCCATACTGTTCTCTGTAGTGGCTATATACAATATACAATTGTGGTTATATACAATTTACATTCCCACCAAGAGTGCAAGAGGGTTCCCTTTTCTCCACACCCTCTACAGCATTTATTGTTTGTAAATTTTTGATGATGGCCATTCTGACCAGTGTGAGGTGATACCTCATTGTAGTTTTGATTTGCATTACTCTAATGATTAGTGTTGTTGAGCATCCTTTCACGTATTTGCTGGCAATCTGTATATCTTCTTTGGAGAATTGTCTATTTAGGTCTTCTGCCCATTTTTGGATTGGGTTGTTGGTTTTTTTGGTATTGAGCTGCATGAGCTGCTTGTATATTTTGGAGATTAATCCTTTGTCAGTTGCTTCGTTTCCAAATATTTTCTCCCATTCTGAGGGTTTTTTTTTCGTCTAGTCTGTGGTTTCCTTTGCTGTGCAAAAGCTTTAAAGTTTCATTGGGTCCCGTTTGTTTACTTTTGTTTTTATTTCCATTTCTCTGCGAGGGGGGTCAAAAAGGATCTTGCTGTGATTTATATCGTAGAGTGTTCTGCCTATATTTTATTCTAAGAGATTTATATGCTCTGGCCTTACATTTAGGTCTTTAATCCATTTTGAGTTTATTTTTGTGTATGGTGTTAGGGAGTGTTCTAATTTCATTGTTTTACATGTAGCTGTCCAGTTTTCCCAGCACCACTTATTGAAGAGGCTGTCGTTTATCTATTGTATAGTCTTTTATTAAAAATAAGGAGTCCATATGTGTGTGAGTTTATCTCTGGGCTTCCTATGCTGTTCCATTGATGTATATTTCTGGTTTTGTGCCAGTACCATACTGTCTTGATTACTGTAGCTTTGTAGTGTAGTCTGAAGTCAGGGAGTCTGATTTCTCCAGCTCCATTTTTCTTTCTCAAGATTCTTTTTGTTATTCGGGGTCTTTTGTGTTTCCATACAAATTGTGAATTTTTTTGTTCTAGTTCTGTGAAAAATGCCATTGGTAGTTTGGTAGAGATTGCATTGAATCTGTAGATTGCTTTGGGTCTTATAGTTATTTTCACAATGTTGATTCTTCCAATCCAAGAACATGGTATCTCTCCATCTGTTTATATCATCTTTAATTTCTTTCATCAGTGTCTTATAGTTTTCTGCCTACAGGTCTTTTTTCTCCATAGGTAGGTTTATTCCTAGGCATTTTATTATTTTTGTTGCAATGGTAAATGGAAGTGTTTCCTTAATATCTCATTCAGATTTTTCATCGTTAGTTTATAGGAATGCAAGAGATTTCTCTGAATTAATTTTGTATCCTGCTACTTTACCAAACTCATTGATTAGCTGTAGTAGTTTTCTGGTAGCATCTTTCGGATTCTCTATGTATAGTATCATGTCATCTGCAAACAGTGACAGTTTTACTTATTCTTTTCTGAGTTGGATTCCTTTTACTTCTTTTTCTTCTCCGATTGCTGTGACTAAAACTTTCAAATCTATGTTGAATAAGTGGTGAGAGTGGGCAACCTTGTCTTCTTCCTGATCTTAGTGGAAATGGTTTCAATTTTTCACCATTGAGAATGATGTTGGCTGTGAGTTTGTCATATATGGCCTTTATTATGTTAGGTAAGATCCCTCTATGCCAATTTTCTGGAGGGTTTTTATCATAAATGGGTGTTGAATTTTGTCGAAAGCTTTTTCTGCATCTATTGAGATGATCATATGGTTTTTCTCCTTCAATTTGTTAATATGGTGTATCACATTGATTGATTTGCGTATATTGAAGAATCCTTGCATTCCTGGGATAAAACCCACTTGATCATGATGTATGATCTTTTAATGTGCTGTAGGATTCTGTTTGCTAGTATTTGGTTGAGGATTTTGGTATCTATGTTCATCAGCGATATTGGCCTGTAATTTTCTTTTTTTGTAGTATATTTCTCTGGTATTGATATCAGGGTGATGGTGGCCTTGTAGACCTCTGAGCTGAATGCTGTTTTTCTCCTTAATAGGAATAATGATTAATGTATCTTACCCTGATCGCTTGTGAGATTGTATTAGTTTTCCACAACTATCCACTCCCCTTTCTCTTTAATACCTTGAGAGGACTACATTTCCCCCTTCCTCACATTTCCTTAACTTTGTGTTTGGCCAAGTAACTTGCTTCAGCCAAGGACATGTGGGAAGACATGAAAATACATGAGTTCCAAGTTTCTATGAGCTTTCTTGCCCTCCTGCAGTCTACCATAAGAAGATTGTGACTGCTTCATGTAGTTACTGCTCTTTGCCTTGTTCCCCAAAAAGCAAATCTATACAGTGGACTTAAACCCAAGTCTAGTCAAGCTCAGTTGAGCCAAGTAGTATGCCATACAACCTACTGACCCATGAGTGAAAAATACATGTCTGTTTTAAGCTAATAAATTTTTTGATCTGTTGTTTATGTAGAATTCTTGCAGCAAAATATAAGATATTTCTTGCAGAGCTGTGATCTTCAAATAGGTTCCCATATACAAATATGATTTATAAATGTTATAGTATAAAAATATCTTACAGCCCTTATACTGCAAATAAATCAAAGACTAAAAATACACACTGTATAATTGTACTTTTGTGAAGTTGTAGAATAGGCAAAACAAGTCCATGGTGATAGTAATTGCCTCAGGGGTGAGGCTGAAGGACCTTGGCAATAATTTAATAGTATGAGCATTAAGGAACTATTTGTAGTAGTGGAAAGTTTCTAAAATTTGTTATCCATGTTGAATACAGAGATATGTACAACTGTCAAAGCTCAAATAGCTTAAAAATTATGCACCATATTATAACACAGTAACACAAAACCCATTCAATATTGCTGACTCATCCCTGAACTTGACTTTTACATCCAAGTACACACTCAGCATTTTCACTTGAACATTCATAGGCAATTCCCACTCAGTATTCTCACAATCAAACTCCTAATTCTACCCACCCCTTAAGAAAATTTCTCTGGCAACAGTATGCCTTATCCAAGAAGAGAAAACAGCTCCATTTCCCTAGTTCTTCAGGCCAAAAATTTTTTAAAAACATTGATTCCTATCTCTCAAATAGTGCATCCAACTCATTGTCCACTCCTCACTACTTCCTCTGCAAATATCCTGGTCCAAGCTGTAGTCATTTGTAAGGCTCCCAACTTTTATCCTTGACATTCTGCTGCTCAGATAGCTAGAGTGTGCATAGTTGATACTCAATTGATATTTACTAAAGTGATGAGTGAATGAAAATGACTTTGCATCCTAGCTTTTTCTATTTAATTTCATCCAGAAGAATCGTGATCTCCCAGGAGTTATTATGGCTCAAACACCAGCTCTGCAAGCACTTACTGCTTGTTCAATCTAATTAGCATTACTTACAAAGGAAATGTAGAACAGCCCAATGCAAGTGTAAAGAAAGCATTAATCAAGCTGAGTGCAAAGCTTAAAAGCAAGATAGTAAGAGAAACTACTTCCCTGCTCCTTTAATTATTCTGGCAGCCACAAACAAAACAGTATGAAGAGAGAGGATGAAGGCACTAAAAACACTGCCATGATTTTATCCTAAGGAAGTCATCCTTTCTCCCATTTTCTTCCAGGTTTCTGGCACCCCCATCCTAAACAGTTCTAAATCTTTACAAAGTGAATTCAATCACCCTAGAATTCATGCCTGAATTCTAAAATTTACAAGCCTGCCTTATATCGGTTAAGTAAAAACAAAATCTTCACAGAGAGAAGAGAGCATCAGTGAGCCCAAAACAATATGATAATGACAACCCAAGTATCTGAACACATGTTAAGACCAACTTTCCCTCTTTAACTTTGTACATTCTGGTTCTTCCAGTCATTAATTCACTTAATAATAGCAGTAAAGCATAATTTTCAAAAAGAATAAATTTATGATTCACACACAAATATAAATGAACACTTGTAAAATATTTCAGTCAACTCAATAATTAATGAGTGAGCCAATAGACATTACAACCAGTTCAAATGAGATTTTAATTACAGAGATTTTTATTCTCTACAGGACAAAATTCATTTCCATCACCATGAACAAGAATCATCTGCATTGCTGTAAGCATTACTGTTTTCTACAAGTTAACTTCTATTTACAGAGTTGTTCAGTTGTTGATTGAAGACATAGCTAGCTACACACCCCTATGGAATCCAGTATCTCCAGTAAGTCTGTTAAACAGTGCAAGCATGCCACTCAAAAGACACTTGAATTCTATTTTGCCCATTTCCAAGTCATTGTCAATTTTTCCTGGCAACAAGAAAAGGAATTACCTTACTGAACTATTATATAATAACTTTTCAAAACAAGTTCTACTGAAAAGTTTCCTAAACAGTGGAATAGTTTAAACATCTTTATTATATCAAAAAAACAGTATGTACATGTTTTCTTCTCAATTCTTCTTCGACTCATGGCTTAAAAGTTTACTCTCTAGAGGACTGACTTTTAAAAAAACAATTGCACTCCATTGCTGCAGTGAAACTATCATTTGTCATGAGTGTGTGACTGCAAAAACGGTGACAAAGCAACAAGCAAAATGTTACAGAAATGCTTCATTTAAATTTATTGTTTTCCATTTTTCGTTTTCATGTGTCTGTAGTCTGAGTGCTCCTGCTGGCAAGAGAAAAGCTCTTTACTCTGTGGCAAAAAGTGAAATCAATGAACAATGCCACATACATTGTACAATACTGTTCTCACAGTTTCACTAAGACACATAAACATAAATACCTCCATTCTATAAGAAATTGCTCTTTCAATTTAATACACAGAATTGCCAGTAAGCATTTGGATTTTAAAGTTCATCATGCTCTCAAATTAAAAAAAAATATATATATATATATATATAATTTTACATATACTTTAAAGTCTTCTCATCCCAATGGCTTAGAGAATGTCTTCATTTTAAATACATACATACATACATAGTATAAAAATGTAAATCATTTCAAAAATCTGAAATTGATTAGTCACCACCACCACTGACAACAACAACCAAATAACATGAAATTTATTTTAATAAGTTTGCCAGTTTTATATTATTTCTAAGCAATTTTTTTACTGAATATCAAATCTTGGAAAAGGTTTGAAAAATCATTACCATTTGCTAAACACACTCTTATTATCCTGTTTCACCCTTCTAAATTCAACTACCTTCTTTCTGTTTTGTATTCTCTCAGGGACAAATTCACATCTTCTATTGCCCCATGTGGAATTTTCCTTTGGGTAACATCTCCATGATTTTTCCACATTTGGATAAAATGAAAAAAATATTATGGTTCACATAAACCTACATCCAAATCATCTATACTAGCATAAAAAGCCATTTTTTTGATGGTAACATCAGTTCTTTTTTATTTTTTACAAATGTAACATCTTACTCATTTTATTTTGTTTTTAGTTTTTCAATTGTGTGCTTGTTATTTAGTTGTCTTGTGACAAAATTATTATTAAATTTAATCCCAACAGATGTTTTTTATATAATTCAATAAATATTGCATGCATCATTTATTATTTCTTGATATGCAAAGAATCCATGATGATATTACATATTTAAATATGCTACGGTGTATTTAAAATGTTATGGGAGAGACCTTCAAAATGGCGGAGGAGTAAGACGTGGAGATCACCTTCCTCCCCACAAATACATCAGAAATACAACTACATGGGGAACAACTCCTACAGAACACCTTGCCTTTTGGGCAAGAAACTCCCCACATACCTGGGCAGGGCAAAGAAAAAAGAAAAAACAGAGACAAAAGAACAGGGATGGGACCTGCACCTGTGGAAGGGAGCTGTGAAGGAGGAAAGGTTTCCACACACTAGGAAGCCCCTTCACTGGCAGAGATGGGGGGTGCGTGGGCAGAAAGCTTCAGAGCCACGGAGGAGAGCGCAGCCACAGGGGTGTAGAGGGCAAAGCGGAGAGATTCCTGCACAGAGGATCGGTGCCGACCAGCACTCACCAGCCCGAGTGGCTTGTCTGCTCACCCGCTGGGGCGGGTGGGGCTGGGAGCTGAGGCTCGGGCTTCGGAGGTCGGATCCCAAGGAGAGGACTGGGGTTGGCTGCCTGTGCGAGGAGAGGGGTTTCAGAGCACCACCTAAACCAACTCCAGAACCGTGGCCATCAGTGTGGACACCAGAGACGGGCATGAAACGCTAAGGCTGCTGCTGCAGTCACCAAGAAACCTGTGTGCGAGCACATGTCTCACGTATAAAAAGTGATAAAGTAAATGGAATGCTTCTTTAGAGGATATGAAGACATAGCACAAGGTAAAACAGATTTTTTTAAAACTCTATGAAACATCTGGAAAACACTATAGACCAAAATTTAGTGTAGTGTAGACCATCTTGGAAGCCATTTATGTCAATTTAGTCTCTAAATTATTATGCCTAACACAGGGTCTTGGTCAACAAAAGTGCATTTTTGCCTTTATGAAGTGTTTTTCTTGAAGTGGCTCCAGTGGCATAAATCCCAAGGATTTCTATAAAATAAAGCACAGGATACAGTCCAAACTCAACTTATTTTCATGTTGATTTACATATATGATAATTTATGTGATGGATATCTTATTTAGGCATCTACAGGAAGATTTCATTTTTTCTGTTGTTACAGATTTATTTCTATTTGAAGAAGGAATAATTGCTTTTTATAATTCGATTGACGGTTTATTTGAGATGCCTTTTATTTGAGAATCACTAAGTTAGCTGCCAGAGATGCAGAGGTAGAAAATTCATGTAGCTTGGAGTTCAGCATAAAAGTAAAATGAATGAACAATTATAACAGAGTTTGTGAAAAGTGTTATGATGTAGTTATGCCCAAAGGCCTGCAGGGTTACAGTGAAAGGGTTCAAACTGAGATTGAAAGATCAATGTTTGAAGGATGAATAGGAGTTAGATATAACTAAAGTTAAAGAGAATGAAGAGAGAAGAACATTCTTAACACGGGAAACAGACTGCATGGATGAATAAGAGGTGTGCTGAGAATTTCAAGTAGTTCAACATGACTGAATTGAAAAATGAATATGATGCAATGGCAGAATATAAAGGATCCCACAGTACTTGAACTTTCCTTTTTTCACTTTGCCTATGTTCCTTCCCCATAAATTCCCTGTCTCAGAAGCTCCAGTGTCTCCCAGGATCTTCTTATTCACCCAGAAAATAAAGAGTTAGTTGAAATCACAAACTAGTAAAGCTGGAAGGAATCTTAAAGGTGATATATTAAACCCTTCATTTTTCAGATAAATATCTTTAAGTACATAAAATTTAATTTTCAATTTGTAAATAGGAATTCAAATATGACTATAAACTAAGACTTCCTGCTTTAATTTCAAATATTTTACTAAAGAACTTGTTGATAGTCTCCTATTTTTCAATCAGATTTTCAACCAGCTGAACATCTTGTTTTATTCAAGCTTAAAAGCCAGCTACTGGATGAAACTTATTTTTAGAGTAAAATGTTAAACCCCCAGCTTTGTTCCACCCAGTTTCAATTATTTTGTCAGAGGTCCTTTTTAATTCTAAACACATTCACTAGGCAGAGTTGATGGACACTACTGAGGCCTAATTATTCTTGAATAACATACCACACATATCTAAATCATTCCCTTATGATTGGGATGACTTATAGCCTGGCTTTCCCAGGAGATGCTCACTTTACTACTGTTGTCCTAAATGTAATTACTCATAGCTCTTATTTTGTTCTCTAGTAGCACCCAAGTTTGGACAATAAATGATATGGTCACCTTTCTAGTCAGTCAGATGAGTCCCTTTTACAATTAGCATAATTGTCCTGCAAAATTTCACCCAATACCATTTTAAGTTATAATTCAGCTATTCCATAATCAAGATAAATGAACAATATGATATAAGCACTCTTATCAAATTGTCAAGGAACAGGTAAGTCCCTAAACTTATAGATACCAGGAACATATACTCTTAGCACATTTATTCTAGAACAGGATCAGGGGAGTTATGACCATGAGTTGTGTCTGGGATACTTCTAATGGGACATTCTGAAAGTGGATGTGGTCTTTGAGCTTTCCAAGGGACTTTTAAAGAACTGACTGATTTTGTATGCCTTTAATTGTGAGAAATGTATATCTTCTTTTATACCTCAGCTAAAATATCTCTTCCTGCCATTTCGTACACAGTGTGAGAAGGAACTTAGCAGAGAGTGAAGATCCCTAGATAGCAACCTACTGCCAGTCTAACAGCCCCCACATAACAGTTATTTTTGCTTTGCCCATGGAACTGCTCTGTGTTTAATGCCTCCCTGATTGAGGAACCAAATTTTTAACCTCCTCAGAGCCATGAGAAAAGTCCTGTGAGCCTGTGTCATTTCTAAGTGCCCTTATCCAGGTACAAAAGCTATTGAGCTGTTTTAAAGCACCATTTCTTCTTTCCAGAAATGTGATTACCCCTGCTGTAGAAAAGGGAAATAAAACCCTCTCTGACAGAGAACAGCCAGCTATACTTTCATGTGTATGTTTAACAAAGTGGGGATGAAGAAAAATATAAGAAGCAAATGGAAACTCACATCCTTCATATCATAGAAAAGGTCTAGGCACCCTTCCAAGAACTTTTCAGCTTAGGTTAAAACTGTCTGGAGTGAGGCACCATTAAACTCAGTAATACTCCAGACATATTTGTTTAACAATAAATAATTCCACAGTAAATGATTCTGGAAATGGAGTTGTGGTAAAGATATTCATGTATTTAGATACTTTAAAGTAAGTAATTTTTTTAAAATGATAAATTACATACCCTTGAAAGGATTAGTACAGCGACTTAACTGATGATGCATATTTGCCTAAAGTTGTCCTAGTGGGTTTTCTATACATAAAAGAGAAAATTCAGTTACACTTAGCGACAACTCTTTTATTCCTGAAATCCAGCTGCTCAAGTTCTTAAAAATTGTTTTCTATTGAAGTATACTGAACATGATTATCTATATACATATTTTAACAAACTTTTCCCCAAAAGGTATGTGAAGATAAATCACAGTCCAATGTGTGAGAATCATTTTGCTGAAAACTGTTAATTCTGATCAATATAAATCATTTTATTCAACTAATGTCTGTCTAGTCTATATTTAAATGTGTTCAACAATAAGAAATCAATGCTACTTGATTATTATTGTAGAACTTTAAAAAATTTTCTTTAAAGGAAACAAAAGTATGACATGTTCCCACCAGTGTCAGACTTCATAGGCTAGCTAGATCATTTGTCAATGATATTCTACTGTTCACAGTTTTGTTCTTAACACCAGCTCCCCCTACTACTCCCAAGCACACATTGGCTCTACTAACTTGGCCTAGTGACCTGACCAGTCAGGCTTGTCTGTGATGCTTACATAGTCATGTAATAATTACATAGGTATTGGCACTCCAAGACACCTGCCAGCAAATCAGGGGAGAATAACATCTAAGTGGGTTGTCACCAAGAGAGCTGAGTTAACCCCATGATGATCAAACTGTCAGAGAAAGGCTAGTAAACATCAACCAGTGTGCTTCAGTGCACAGGGACTTGTAGAGAGGAGTCAACAGTACATGGCTTCTGGGCCTCTGGGCCTCTCGTGGAAAAGCAAGCATCTGCCAGGCCGTACCTGGAAGCCTCATGACTTTGTATAAACTGAGGAGATACCTTGCCCTTGACACTCTCTCTTTCTATAAGATGTTTTTCCTTTTATAGGCTATCTAAAGAGAATGGAAGCATTTTGATCACACAACGCTTTTACTAGAAAATTCACAGAATCTCCAAATCGTATAATTATTTCTCTCCCACTCTCTTTCTCTCCCTGTGTTTATCTGTCTGTCTCTCCTTCTCTCGTTTTCTCTTCACACACACACACACACACACACACACACATACACATACACATACACATTGCATTCCACTTCATTATAGAGCATAGTATGTCTGACAATGCAAAAAGAACCAGCAACTTTGAGAGAGTTCTTTATCTTTTCATTTCAGAAAGAATCCAACAATTAAAAATAAACATAATAGTTAAAATAATAAAACAATATGTGATATACAATTAATATTGTGATTTATAATCATTGTAATCTTTATTTTACAGTCCACATAATATTACTTTTGTAAATACAGCTTTTGGACAACAAATATCAACCAGATTTCCACCTTTACGATCACCCTAATAAGACAAAGAGGACACTCTTGAACTTGTAACAGTGTTGAAGAAATGCCTAGGGAAAAGAAATAGGCAAACTCCATAAGAAACTACTAAAAGGAGAAAAGAAAAAAAATCAATCAAGATATTTCAGCTGATGAAAATTCCTTTCCTCCCAAAGCTACCCACAAAGCAGAATAAAATGAAAACACAACTTTTCAACTAAATTCAATATACTTAAATGAGCATTTAGACCTATAAAAAACATTGTAAAACAAAAATCCAAAAACTCTGAAAAGAAATAGAGAAGAAATACACTGAGAGCTGATCAAACTAAGAAAGTCTGGAGTGGATGGTGGGTGAAATGAGAGTAGAAGGTCAAAAGGTACAAACTTCCACTTTTAAGATACGTAAGTCCTGGGTGTGTAATATACAGCATGGTGACTATAGTAATAATGCTGTATTCCATATTTGAAAGTTGCTAAGAGAGTAGATCTCAAAAATTCTCATCACAAGAAAAAAAATGTAACTAAGGGTGCTGATGGATGTTAACTAGACCTTATTGTGGTGATCATTTCATGATATATACATATATTGAGCCATTAGAATCATTGTGTTGTTTACCTGAAACTAATATAATGGTTTATGTCAATTATATTTAAATTAAAAAAATAGGAAAAAAAAAAACCTCAGAAGTAAAGCATAAACTGTAAGGTGCCCAAAATAGAAATTAAAAATAAATTATAGCAGATAATTTTATATTGCTCTACAGAAATATTCTTTAAAATTTATATGATATAAATTCATAGAAGGATAAAATTGACAAAACTGGCCACAGTAGAGATAAGCACACACACACATAAATACATACATACACAGCCCCAGATGGTTTTACTAACAAATACAACCAATCTTTAGATACACAGTAGTGTCAATAAATAAATTGCTTTAGAAAAAAGAAAATGAAAGAAACTTGCCGCATGATTTTGTTAAGTAAGTATAAAATTCATGCTTAAAGATGATAAAGACTGCACAAAAAAGAATATTATGCATGAATATTGATGGAAAAAATCTGAATAAAATATTAGCAAACAGAATCTAATTTAACATTTAAAAAATGATATAACATGGCCAAGTGGGTTTGTATGAGAAGTGTAAAGGGAATTCAATAGTGAGTCATTTTAATATAATGTACTAATAGGTATAAGGAGAAAAATGATACCTTTATAGAGGCTGAAAATCCTTTTAGACTTAGCTGATCACATATTACTAATTAAAATCTTGGGAAAATAGGAATGGGTGGATACTTCCTTAATATGATAAAATATATATGTATATGTGTATATATCTCAATTTTAAACTCAGCATTCTATTTAACAAAAAAGTAATGAAGGCATTCTGGCTGTGATCAGGAAAAAGGCAAGGATGCTCAACATCTCCAGTAATATTTAATATTGTATTGTAGATATTAACTACTCAATAAAATTTGATAAGAGTAAGCAAATTGAGAAATAATAATTTAAAAAATATAATTTATTTGAAGATGGCAAAATAACATTCCTGGAAAAACGTATAAGACTAATAAAACTAATTCAAACAATAAGATAATTCAGCCAATTAGTATAATATAAAACTAACATACAAAATATTCATGTAATAACCATTTAAAAGATATAGTGAAAGAGAGGACCCTACTCAATATAGCACACAAAAAATAAAATTCTTAGGAATAAACTTAAAACTTTTTGAAACTTGCAAAAAACTAAAATATTCCTAAAAACACAGAAGTTGACTTGAAGAAATGTAAATATAACCCTGTTCTTAGGATGTTTGAGTTCTCTAAGTTGCTCTATAAATTTAATAAGATCACAGTAAATTTTCATTAAGATTTTATTCTGGAACTAAGAGTTGATTCTAAATCTCATAGGGAAAAGTAAGCACACAAGAATAGATACTGAGAAGGAAGAGTTATGGAGGTTGATGAGCCCTGCCAAAGCTTAAATATCTATTACAAAGCCTCTATACTTAAAACAGAAAAAGAATATAGAAATAGAATACACAACAACGACAGTATTATGGGTTAATTCTGTCCTCCAAAATTCCTATGTCAAAGCTCTAAGCCTGGTACTTCAGAATGTGATGGTATTTGGAGATTGGGCTTTCAAAGAAGTGATTAAGTTAAAATGAGGCCCTTAGGGTGTGCCCTAATCCAATCTCATTTGTGTCCTTATAAGAAGAGGATATTAAGACATATAAAGAGGCAAGGAGAAAAGACCTGTGAACACAGTGAGAAGGTGGCCTTTTGTAAGCTAAGCTGAGAGTCTTCAGAAGAAAGCAAACCTGCTGACACCTTGATCTTGGACTGCCAGCCTCCACAACTGTGAGAAAATTAATTTACCTTATTCAAGTCACCCAGTCTGTTATATTTTGTTATGAACCTAGCAAATATACACAGATAGTATCTCAAATTCTTGGAAAAGATAGACTTTGAACTAAATGGTGCTTGAACCACTGGCAGCTTTATGAGTGTAAAATTAAATTAGATACATTTCTCACTGTGCACAAGAATAATTTCCATTTAGGTATACAGATCTAAATTTAAGAAAAAAAATCGAGTATTAAAAGACAATATGTGTTAATTCTTATACAAGCTCAGTCATCAAAAAAGTCTCTCTAAATATGACTAAAAATTCAGATACAATGAAAGAAAAGAGTGATAAATTTGATTATGAAATATAAAATATTTTTGCATGACAAAAGAAAAACAACATAAGAAACTCAAAAGACAACAACTGGGATAAAATATTTGCACTATATATAATAAATAGAGGGCCAATATTAGACTAAAAGAACATTTTAAAATTGAGGGTAATAAAGAACTATATTCCTACAGAAAATTTTGTAGAAAACATCAATAGAAAATTAACAGAAGGGAAATAAAGAATGACCTTTAAAAATATGAAAAGATATTCAACTTCATATATACTAGAGTAAATGAGGATTAAAACTGTGTTGACATACTATTTCTTACCCATCAGATTAGTAAAAATTGAACAACCTATATCTATTGGTGAGGCTGTGAGTAAAAAGGCACTCTTTTACATTGCTGGCCATAATGCAAAATGGCACAAATTTTAGAAAGGAATTTAGCAATAAAATGACATGATATATATACAACCTAACCCCAAATAGGTCAGAATTTTGTTGAACTTTGTGTGTGTATGTGTAACAGAGAGAGAGACAGACTGATCAAGAAATAAATCTGATTGAAGGGCATATAAAAGTGTCTCTGAATTAGTTTTGTAACTTTTCTATAATTTTAAAATAAAAATAAAATAATTTATAAAGAATGTAGGGAAGAGCATTTTTATGACATTGAGTTGGGTAAATTTGGGTTAGGAAAATATTTCTTAAGCAAGTAACAAAAAGCACACCTTCCCCCAAAATTTTTGCAATCTAGGAGAAGATAAGTAGAATGCATATAATTAACTGAGGATTAATATTCATAATAAATAAACAAATAATATTCACAGTTATAATTTCTAATAGAAAAATAGGCTAATCATGAAAACTTAATTCAGAGAATAAGAATGCTAAACATTTGATAAAATGTAAAAACATTCTAAAAATCTATACTAACCAAATTAATTTTAAAAACAGCCTTAGAATATTTAACATAGATTTTAAATAATATTATATAATAGTCTTTGATGTTACACCAAGAACTCTCAAACTTTGCTGAAAGTATTACAGTACTTTGGAACACAGTTTGGGAATATCTAAAAAAATGGAAAATCTATGTACCCTATATTCAGTAATTCTGTTCCTATGTGCATCCAAGAGAAAATTCCCTTCATGTTAAAAAGAAAGATCTATGCAACAATATTACTTTATTATGATATAAAACAATAAAAGGAACAACCTCAGCTTTATCAATTAATAGGATAAATAGTGGTGTATTCATGTAATTGAAAACTAAAGAACAATTAAAGAGAATGGATTATATCTATATGTATATATCTTTCTATTTGTATACATGAACCTCAAAAACATAATTTGAGGGGAAAAGTATATTTAGAATTATATGTAGAGTAGTATATAAGTTACATAAAATTTAAGAACTCAAGAACAATACATGTTTAATATATTCAGACACATGTAGAAAAAGCATAACAAAGAGAAGTATTATATAGACAACTCATGAGAGTGTTTTTATCTCTGATTCCATTCAGAACATGGAATGTGGAAGAGGTAGAGAGTTTCTCTTGAAAGGATTTTCAATATTTATTCTGAAATCAACTTGTTAAATATGGATGATTGGATTATGGTTGATTCCTATATTACATATACATTTTTCTAAGCATTTTAAATACTTCTAATACAAAAGTATATTTATAAATAAAATGTAACTGTAGTTGATGTATTTGCTTTTATCCTGTTAAACAGTGAGCCTGTCTCTGATTTGTAATTTTCCTGTTCTCCTTCCTCCCTTCCTTGTCCATACTTGTCTCCTCTTCCTTTTCTAAAATGCTTAGGATTTACATCATAATACCACATAAAATAAGAGCAAAGTGTTAAGAATTAGATGGGAAGGCTCTAAATCCTGGTGTCACTTCTTACTAGCTGAATAAGCTTACTGAGATACTAAAATTTGCATAATTTTCCTAATCTTTTGTGAGCTACTGCTAGTAACCAGCTACAACTAGCTATATCAAACTAACTAGCTGCTATGTACTACCTCAAAATATATGCCTTAGATGAATCTCAAAAGCATAATTTGAGGGAAAAAAGCATATTTCAAAATACATACAAGTCTCTTTCTATCATACCAACATGGAGATTTTGGAGATATTTGACTAAATTTAGAGTCTATTTAGTAGGCAGAATCTCCTTTTTCCACTTTACTCTTTTCATACATCCCTTCCTTCCCTTCTTCCCACCCTCCCTCCCTCTCTCCCTTCCTTCCCTCCTTCCCTCCTCCCTTCCTTCCTTCCTTCCTTCCTTCCTGCCTTCCTTTACATTTTCTCTCTTTTTAGCTAAATGTCATTTCTTTTGCTCAGAGTCAGGCAAAATATCTCTGCTGAAATGGCATCAGTGGTGGCCTAGTGGACTGTCAACATTTTTTAACCACTATGCAAGTATACTATCCACCCTCACCAAAATGTCAGTGAAGAACATGTGGGAAGCTGCTCCCAACCCTGCCCAATAATAAGGAGGTTTCCTTCAGGTGTCAACAGATGTTGACTGGTAAACATGAACTTCTACCTCCACCTGAAAGTACCAAGGCAACCCCCCTTCCATGATGGAGCAGTGTCAGAAAAAGCCACCAAAATTAGAAAGTTTAAATAAGATTTTGTATCTCATAATATAATATGAAAGTGTCTAGGTTTCAAACAAAAATCACTCATCATATCAAGACACAGGAAGATCTCAAACTGAATTTTAAAAAATCAATTGCTGCTAATACTGAGATGACAGAGATATTAGACTTAGGACTTTCAAACAGCCATTATGAAAATGTTTCAATAACCATATACATGAAGTAATTAAAAATAGAAGGGTAGGGACTTCCCTCGTGGCCCAGTGGTTAAGACTCCATGCTTCCACTGCAGGGGGTGCGGGTCAATCCCTGGTCAGGGAACTAAGATCCCACAGGCTGCATGGGCAGCCAATAAAAATAAATAAATAATAGAAAGGAAAAGCAAAAAATAGAAATTCTCAACAAAGTAATAGATTATATAAATAATCAAATGGAAATTATTAAACTTAAAAATATAATAACCAATATAAAAAGCTCAGTGGATGTGCTCAACAACAGACTGGATATAGCAGAGTAAGGGAACAGTGAGCTGGAAGACAGAACAAAATAAATTGCTCATACGAACAAGAGAGATAAAATAGGTTAAACAACAGCAAAACAAAACAAAAAATGTGATCAGAACCTCATGAACCTGTGAGACTATAACATAGATCTAATAGCTGAAAGCTTCACAAATGTGCTAAGAGCCAGATACCTACAGATTCAAGAAGTGGAGCAAAACCCAAATTGGATAAATGCAAAGGAATCTGTGGCAAGACATATCACAATTACACTTTTGAAAAGTAATGAAAGAAAAAATCTTGAAAGCAGCTAGAGAAAAGAAACACCTTACCTATGAAGGGAAAATAATTCAAATGATAAATACTGCTTATCAGAGACAAAGAAGGCCAGAAGGAAGTGGCACAATGTTTTTAAATACTGGAAGAAAAGAATTATCAACCATGGAATCTGTATCTGGCAAAGCTATGCTTTAAGAATGAAGGAGAAATCGAGACATTCTCAGCTGAAGGAAAACCAAGAAAATCTGTTGTGAGACGTACCCTAAACAATGGTTAAAAGATGTTATCTAAACACAAAAAGAAATAATAAAAGAAAAATCATTAGAGCATCAAGAGTAAAAAAAAACATGATAAGCAAAAATGTGAGAAAATAAAATAGGCTTTCCTTCACCTGTTGGATTTTCTAAGTTATGTATCATGGTTGAAACAAAGATTATAACATTGTCTAGTGTGATTCTAAATGTTTATACAAGAAATATTTAAGACTGGACATACATTGGCCAAATAAACAACAAAAACCCTCAGCTAAGTCTCACACCTTATACAAAATTAATTCAAAATGGATCAGAGACTTAAATGTCAAATAGAACACTACAACTTTTTAGAAAAGAAATGTAGGTAAAAATTTTTAGTATCTAGGACTAATCGAAGAGCTTTTAGACTTGGTGCCAAATGCACAACCCACACAGGTATAAATTAACAAATTGGACTTTATAAAAATTAAGAACTTCTGCACTGCAAAAGGTTATGTGAAGAGGATGAAAGGACAAATTACAGACCAAACAAAAATATTTGTAAACCACATGTCCAAAAAGTGTTTAGTATCCAGAATAAATAATGTACTCTAATCTTAATAGAAACCAACCAAATCCAATAGAAAATGAGCAAAAGACATGAAGAGACATTTAACTGAAGAAGATATACAGATGGCAAATAAGCACATGAAATGATTTTTAACATCATTAACCATTAGGGAAATGCAAATTAAAACCATAAAGAATAAACAAGACGAAAAGACAACCCTCAGAATGGGAGAAAATATTTGCAAATTAAGCAACTGACAAAGGATTAATCTCCAAAATTTACAAGCAGCTCATGCAGCTCAATATTAAAAAAATAAACAACCTAATCCAAAAATGGGCAGAAGACCTAAATAGACATTTCTCCAAAGAAGATACACAGATTGCCAACAAACACATGAAAGAATGCTCAGCACCACTAATTATTAGAGAAATGCAAATCAAAACTACAATGAGGTATCACCTCACACTGGTCAGAATGGCCATCATCAAAAAATCTACGAACTATAAATACTGGAGATGGTGTGAAGAAAAGAGAACCCTCTTGCACTCTTGGTGGGAATGTAAATTGATACAGCCACTATGGAGAACAGTATGGAGGTTTCTTAAAAAACTAAAAATAGAACTATCATATGACCCAGCAATCCCACTACTGGGCATATACTCTGAGAAAACCTTAATTCAAAATAGTCATGTACCACAATGTTCATTGCAGCTCTATTTACAACAGCCAGGACATGGAAGCAACCTAAGTGTCCATCAACAGATGAATGGATAAAGAAGATATGGCATATATATATACAATGGAATATTACTCAGCCATAAACAGAAATGAAATTGAGTTATTTGTAGTGAGGTGGATGGACTTAGAGTCAGTCATACAGAGTGAAGTAAGTCAGAAAGAGAAAAACAAATACCATATGCTAACACATATATATGGAATCTAAAAAAAAAAATGGTTCTGAAGAACCTAGGGTCAGGACAGGAATAAAGACGCAGACATAGAGCATGGACTTGAGAACATGAGGAGGGGGAAGGGGAAGCTGGGACGAAGTGAGAGAGTAGCATGGACTTATATATACTACCAAATGTAAAAATAAATAGCTAGTGGGAAGCAGCTGCGTAGCACAGTGAGATCAGCTTAGTGCTTTGTGACCACCTAGAGGGGTAGGATAGGGAGGGTGGGAGGAGATGCAAGAGGGAGGAGATATGGGTATATATGTATAGCTGATTCACTTTGTTAAAAAACAGAAACTAACACACCATTGTAAAGCAATTATACTCCAGTAAAGATGTTAAAAAAAAAACACACAAAAAGAGATAACTACATACTTATAAGAATGGTTAAAAATGATTGACAATACCAAACGCTGATGAGGATGTAGACTAGATCACTCATATATTGCTGGTAGGAATGAGAAATGGTACAATGACCCTGGGAAACAGTTGGACAGTCTCCTAAACAATCTAAACATGCACCTATCACATGACCCAGCAATTTGTACTCCGGGGTATTTATCCCAGAGAAATGATGGGTTTAGGTCACACGAAAAACTGTACACAAAGAGTTTTAGAAGTTTTATCCATAACAGCTCCAAACTGGAAAAACTAAATGTGTTTTTCAGTGGGTGAATAGTTAAACAAATAATATACACCCGTATCGTGACATACTACTCAGCAATAAAAATGAATGAACTACTGATACACATGAAGCAACCTGGATAAATCTCTAGAGAATTATGAGTGAACAGAGCCAATCCCCAAAGTTTACATGATATATGATTGCATATACGTAACATTCTTGAAATGACAAATTTATAGAAATGAGAACAGATTAGGAGTTGACAGTTTATAAGGAGTAGATGGGGTGTAAGCAACCTGAGATGGCTATACAAGGGCAATTTGAAGGATTCTTGTGGTGATGGAAACATTCTGTATCTGCCTGTAGCAGTGTCAATATTGTGGTTGTGATATTTTACTATAGAGTTGAAGATGCTACCATTAAGAGAAATTAGGTAAAGGATACATAGGATCTTTCTGTATTATTTCTTGTAACTGTATGTAAATTTATAATAATTCCAAAATAAAAAGGTTTATCAAAAAAACAAGAATTTTTAAAATTTTCACATTGGAATGCCTGGGAACATTGGCACAGAGGGCCAATCTAAAGCAATTAGATAGAACAATGGTAGGAATAAATAAAAGACATAAATATATGACCAATTCGATTAATCCTGAAGAACTTGCCCTAAGATTAAGGAAAATGGTATCACATTCAGAAATTTACATGTGGTTTTGTTTACATTTTCACTTTAATATCAGACTATAGTATTTTACAAAAGTCTACATCATTATAAAATAACAAAAGTAAAGGCTGCCATTACTTGAGCACTGTGTAGATTTTCAGCACTGTACTGCTCTGTGGGTAGCTTTACAATCATTGATACACTAGATCCTCTCAAATCTCGTTGAGACTAGAACCATAATTATTTTGAAATGCTTGAGACAAACAGAGGTGAAGTTAATTATGTAAGACCAAATAGTTAATAAATACTGGATTGAACTCAAGTATTTGTGACCTGAGAACCCGAAGTTTTTAAACCCTATACATCCACCAAACAGATTACCAGAGATTTTAATTTTTGGTCCCTCTCTTTCCCTCTCCTTCCTCACCTCTGATTCTTAGTCACACCCCCGCCCTCCTTTCTCCCTCCCTGCCCAACCCCCCACCCCCGTCCCTAGCATTTAATTCCAGCCACTTTATGTCTGGCACTGAACTAGATGGTAAAAATAAAAGATTATATGTACTGATAATTCAGGTCAGTAAGATATAGTCTTCATCTTTGAAATAATGCTCTGTTTCTCTTTAAACAAAAGACAGTATTTTGAAAGAGCAAGTTGACAGTTTACTCCTGCCCCCTCATAAACTGTTCTGATCCTTCTTGTATCAGAAAAATAAGAAAGTTTGATTTTATATATATAAAAATTGCTAGTATTTTGCTGCCTTTTGCCCCATGACCACTATTAAGAACTTGTTCTGGCTGGCAGGGCTTTTCCCTCTCCAAAGTGCTAGGAGGATGATGAGCTGGAAATCAGGAGTTCAGGATTTATTCTTATGAAACCATCATTCTTCTAAATTCAGGAGAAAAAGGAAAACATCTACTGACTTCCTTCAGAGTCCAAAATATATTCCATAATATTGGGGATACATCCATTTCTGTCAAGATCAAAATGTATAGATATGAACATTTGAATAATGAACTTTAAAATGGTTTTAGAAAAAAATTTAGGTTATCTCCCCCAAATTTCTGCCATATAGGAGGCTATATTATTTTGGTAACTTAATATGTTAGTTACTGATTTTTGAGCACAAAAATGTAATACCTGATGCTTTTAATAATGAACATGTCATGGTTTTTTCTCTCTATCTTAAAAAAATTATCTATTTATCAATAACTTGCAATCCTGGATTTTTTACTCTATTTTCTTTAAAATTATTTAATTATATATCTCTTGACTTTATGAGCTACCTCAAATTTACCACTTGAAAATTTGTGAAAATGAAAGCAAACATTCCTTTCTCAAAATGCATGTTTTTTTTTACTTCTTATTTACTATTTCTATTTAGAAAAATTGTTTTTATTTTTATTTGCATATTTATGCACAGTGAAGCCACAGAAGGAGAGAATAAAGGTTTTCTTCTCAGAAGGGGACATCTATAGATACCCTAAGCTCACGGGTAGCTTCAGGGTAGGATTTAGTTAGATGAGAAAGGGAAAGAAGTCAACTATAAGAAAGTCATTCATGAATATCACTTTATTGCCACATAGCTGGTATCCTGTTCAGAATTCTATAACTTGGCAGACATTGGGAGCATACTGCCTGATAACTGAGTATCACTATATTTCTTGAATAGGATTCCAATGAGACACATATCCATGGGGATCTTTCATAGTGAAATAGAAAACTCAATTTTTCTCCAATAAACTGTGATGTAACACTGTTTTTCAGAATAAATGAAAAGGAAGATAGCAGAGGAAAGAATCATCATGTGCCCCCATGCACATTCTGCCCATTGGTTCTGAATTATTCAGCTAGTATGTGAAAACCTGGGCATAAGTCCTGACCTATCGTGCCAGTTACACCAGAGCCATCTGATGGTTTGTTGACATTCGGATTTTTAGTCCCCCAAACAGAGTTCCCCACTGAACCAGAATCTGCTTCATTCTTACTCATTCTACAGGGAGAGAATTGCTTCTCTAAACATCTACAACCTCCTGGGTAGTTAGTATCTTGAATCACAAGATGTAGTCAAATGACTACATAGCTGGTCCATAAGGCATCAACAGCAGATGTCCTGCCCTGTGTGCAGAGGAAGCTCTTTCCAATACCTAAATCTAGGACTAAGAAGTGTGTTTCTTTCATTTCTTATGCTGTTATTTCATGGTTCCAGGAACAGTGTTTTAGTCAGCAGATGGAGAGCTAGATCACGCCTGCCTTCTTATTTATTATCAATAGTTTGCTGTATCCTTAGAGGAATGAACAACTATTGCACTGCTTAGAACAAAAAGAAAATTATAAAATTAGTGTTAAAATCAAGCATCTGTTCCTCTCGTTCCCCTTTAGGGGGTGTCCAATAAATGATTTATAGGCACTTATATAATGTACTTTATGACTGTTTATAGAATTGGCTATTCAAAGCATAATTCTTCTGGTCATATATTTTACATCATAGAGTTTAATTAAAAGTGTATCTGCTTCACTATGCCGTAAATGTTGCATGCACCTTACTCCACAGTACATACATATTTCATGTTATAATTATGCATTTCACAATCTAAAGTATGCGTTTAATTATACAAAAAAAGTTTTACAATTTACAAACGTGGTAGATGATAAACACCATTTTTTTAGGAAGGAATGAGGGGAATGTGAAAACAGGGGTTCTCTTAAAGAATTCATACTCGAAAATTTAACCTCTCTAATATCAATTGCTTTTATCTTTAGAACCATATATTTTAATCCAATATATCATATATATCTTATAGAATGTTTTAGCTGAGGGCCAAGCTGAGGATGATGATACTGAGAATCATAATTCTTGTTTTTACAAACCCAAAAACATTTTCTGTGAAAAGGCAAATATTTTAAGTTTGTGAAATTTGACATAAATACTCTTAGATGTGTCTTTTGTTAGCCGTTCTCTTTTGGGCCTTCTTAGACTTTCAGTTAGTACTGCTGCCATCACTCTTTTAAAACCTGATCTCTGGAATGAAGCTGAAACTTGCTATTTACAAAGAATTTGCTCTGAAATTGACCCTACCTCTCCCAGGGTTAGGCTCATTTAAGTGTCACCTCTATGTGAGCACATCTTGCTGAACAAGCCACTGTTAACATTTTCCTAGAAAAGTACCTGCTTCTTTTTTCATACCTAAGTTGTGTAGATTGGCCTCTAGTCTATTTGTTGCATCACTGTAGTTGACTTTTTCTTTCTGTTGCTGCTTTTAATGTTTCCTAAGTTTTAGTTTCATCAGTTTTGCCTAAAAGAAAACTACTTTAATACAAAGACACAGATAGATTAAATGCACAATTATGGATAAAGATATCCTATGACAATGCAGCTAAAAAAAGTTGGAATGACTATATCTCAAACAGAAGGCAAAATATTACCAGACATATAGAGGATCAATTCATAATTATGAAAAAGACAATTCATGAAGGACATAACAATTCTAAACCTTTATGCATTGAATAATGTACCTTAAAAACACATGAAGCAAAAACTACTAGTACTGCAAGGAGAAAGACAAATCCATAATTATTATCAGAGATTTCAGAAACCTGAATTCAATAATTAATTAAAAATATGGGAGAAAATCGGTAAAGACATCGAAGACTTGAAGAATACTACCAACCAATCAGACCTAACTGACATTTATAAAACAGTTCACCCAACAATGAAGAATATATATTGTTTACAAGTGCTACTGTATTTACCAAGAATGATTTATTTTTGGCCATATAACAAGTCTCAGTACATTTTAAGTACTCTAATTACATAAAGTATTAATATATTCTTTGACCACAATTGATTTAAAATATACATACCAACAGCAAAAAGATATATAGATGATCCCCAAATATTTGCAGACTAAATAATACATTTGTAAATAATGCAGGGGACAATGAAGAAATACAATTGAAATTTGAAATAATTTTAAACCAAATAGCAATGAAAAGATGGCACATAAAAATTTGTAACATGCTGCTAATGCAGTAAAGAGGGAAATTTACATCACTAACTGCCTAAATTAGAAATTATGAAAGATATCAAATCACTGACCTCAGCTTCCGCCTTCAAAATTTAGAAAAGAATTAGTGCAAAAACCAGAAGATAGGAAATGGATATCAATGAAAGAGTAAAGAGTCAAAAAATGCAGAAAAATTGATGAAACCAAAAGGTAGTTCGCTGAGAAGAGAAATAAATATAACAATCAACCAGCCAGACTAATCACAAAATAAAGTCATAAACTACAGGAAATAGGAATGAGAAAGATAACATTGCTAAAGATTCTACAGATATTTAGAATACATTAAGGAAATAACATGAAAAACTTTAAAGCAATTCAATTGACAACTTGGATACAATGAAAAAAATTCTTTAAAGAGAAAAATTATCAAAGTTTGCTTAGGAAGAAACATATAACCTAAATGACTCTAATCCACATATAACCTAAATGACTAATCCATTAAAGAAATTTAAAAAAATTTAAAACCTTTCTCACAAAGAAAACTTCAGGCCCACATGGCATTACTGAGAAATTCAATATAACATTTAAGAAAGAGATAATATCAATTCTACATGATTCTTCCAGAAAATTGCATAAGAAACACTTTCAAATTCATTCTATGAAGCTAGAATTAGTATGAAACCATACCAGACAAAAAAGATATTACAAGAAAAGAAATCTACAGAACAATGTCTCTCATAAATATAGATGCAAAAAACCTTTTCAAAATTATAGCAAGTTATATTCAATGATATTTAAAAAGGACAGTATAACTTTGCAAAATAGTGTTTATCTGAAGAGTGCAGTGTAGGTTTAACATTTGAGAATGAAGTCATGTTATTCATCATAGAAATAAACTAAAAGATAAAAGCTATGCTATCATCTCAATAGACACTAAAAGAACCACTGACAAAATTCAACATCCATTCTTCGTACAAACTTCCTCAGCACACTAAGACTATAACCAAACTTTCTCAATCGCATGAAAGGCATGTACAAAAAACCTTACAGCTTACACCATATTTAATAATGAAAGACTGAATGCTATAATGTTAAGATCAGGAAGAAAACAAAGATATGCACTCTCACTATGTCTATTCAACGTTTGACTGAGAGTTCTGGCCAGTACAAGTAAATAAAGTATAATTGATTTTTTTTTTAAAGACTTAAAATAATACGTGAACGTACCTGTACTTGCTGATGAAAGGACTGTTCATGTAAAAAAAAAGTGATAAAATTTTAAAAAGAGCTACTATAACTGCATTGACACCAGATCAATATGCAAAAATCAACTTTAATTCTATATTCTAGCACAAATTTAATTCTATATTACAGTAATAATCAGAAATTGAAATAAAAAGAATCATAAGATTTACAATAGCAAGATCTAAGTCTGTCTGAAGATGTGCATATCCTGAACATTAAAAACTGTAAAACATTGCTGAAAAGAATTAAAGAAGACCTAAATAAATGTAGACATATAGGTATTTAATATATATAATAAAATTTATTTATATACATTTAATTATATTCATATATTTACATATTATATGTATATATTTTATTTATATATATTTAATATATTTATTAAGTGTATGTATATAAATTACTGTTATATATAGTATAGTATTTATATACCAGAAAACCGATTATAGTTAAAGTGCTAATTCTACTCCCAAATTAATATATATATTTAATGTAATCTCAATCAAAATCGCAGCAGCCTTTTGTAGAAACTGATGATTCTTAACTTCATATAGATATATGAATTATCAAATCATTTTGAAAAAGAACAAAGCTAGATAACTTATCCTATCTGACATTAAGACTTATTATGAAGCTATGTTATTGAGAGAGTGTGGTACTAACATCACAGCAGACAAAAATCAATGGCATAAAATAGATAATCAAGAAATAAACCTACACGTAAAAACAAAATAATTTTGGAGAAAGATCTAAAGGCAAATCAATTGAGAAATGTTAGTCTTTTTTTTTTTTTTTTTGGCGGTACGCGGGCCTCTCACTGCTGTGGCCTCTCCCGCTGCGGAGCACAGGCTCCGGACGCGCAGACCCAGTGGCCATGGCTCCCGGGCCCAGCGGCTCCGTGGCATGTGGGATCCTCCCGGACCGGGGCACGAACCCGTGTCCCCTGCATCGGCAGGCGGACTCTCAACCACTGCGCCACCCGGGAAGCCCGAGAAATGTTAGTCTTTTCAATAAATTGCTCTTAAACTAAAATTAAATTAAATTAAATTAAATTTAAATTGCTCTTAAATTAAACCTTAATTTATACCTTATACCTAAGAAAATTAGTGTATAATAACTTATATCCAAAATATATAAATGAACTTTGACACATATGTCACACCTGCAAAGATTAATACAAAATGGTTCATCACCCCAAATGTAAAATGTAAAACTTCAAAAATTCTAAAAGTAAACATAGAAGAAAAAATGGTGACCTTGGGTTAAACAAATGTTTCTTATTTATGATGCCAAAACTATGATCCATAAAGAAATAGGACTTTGTCAAAATTAAGAACTGGTTTTTGTAGAACACTGTTAGAGCAACGAAAAATAAATAAATAAACTGGGAGAAATTCCTTGAAACCATATACCTGATAAAGAACTTGCAACCATAATACATGAAACATCTCAAAACTCAATAACAAGTAAACAATAAAATTAGGCAAAAATTCGAATAGACATTTGACCAAAGAAAATATGGATGTTCAGTTAGCATAGAAATGATATACAACATTATCAGTCATTAGGGAAATGCAAAATGCAATGAGATGTCTCTCTATATTATCTATTAGAATGGATAAAGTTAAGATGACTGATCATGCCAAATACTAGAGAGGATGCAGAGGAACCATAACTCATGTCCTGGTGGTGAGAATGTTAATTGCAAAATGTCTTTGCAAAACAGTTTGGCTGTTTCTAAAAAGCAAAATATATATTTTATTCTTGTATCAACCATCCCATCTACTCTTAGGTATTAACCCAAGAGAAATTAAAACAATTGTCCATACAAATACTTGTATACCAATGTTCATAATAGCTTTATTGTAATAGCTAAAAGTTGGCAACAAACCAAACGTTCATTTGGCGCCAAATGGGTAAGCATATTTTGTCATATCAACACAATGGAACACTATTCAGCATTAAAAATGAACTTACTATTGATACACACAAAAACATGAATGAATCTCAAAATAATTATGCTGAGTTAAAGAAGCCAGACAGAAAGATTAATACTGTATGATTTAATTTATATAAAATTCCAGAAAATAATCTATAGTAACAGAAAGTGGTTCAGTGGTTTCCTGAGGAAAGGGATTGGGCAAGGAAAAAGGGTCAAAAAGGGAACTGGTTGTGTAGCTATATTTAGGCAGCGATGTATATGGTCGCTATCTTGATTGTGATCATGATTTCACGCATATATGCATACAACACAACTGGAACACTTTAAAGATGTGAAGTTTATTATATGTCAATTATACCATTATAAATTTGTTTAAGAATTTAAAAGTAATAAAATATGCAAAATGACAGTAGCTAGAGAAATGTGTTTGTGTATCAATGAGAATGAGCCAGTAGAGAATCAGATATTGATTATGAGGCATGGGGTTTAATTTAAGGAGAAGAATATTAAAGAAGGCAAAATAAAATTGAATTCAGAGAAAAGAAGGATTATAATCAAAATAAAAATATATTTTATTGTAACTAAAAGGATGACAGAGATACATAGTATAAGTGGACTAAACATTTAGGGGTGGCAAATGAGAACATTCCACTTCGCAGTGAAATCAAAAACTTGTGAAGAAAGAAAAATTTGAGAGAAGAGGAAAGCTATACATAGTTTCCTTAGAGAGCTGGAAGGAAAATTACTGTACACTAATTGCAGTGTTAATAGAGATGTATACATCATGGTGTGGAAGGAGAATGCTGGAGGAAATGCAAAAGATTTCAGGATAGAAGAGATATATATTCTATAATGTAAAAAGGGTTCTGAAGCTACCAGCATATAACGAAGACCATATTTCTTTAAATATTATTTAAAATGCAGTATTAGTATGACTAAGATTAGACTGTTTTTTTCTTTCCTTTATAGTATTGGGTAGAAGTAGATGAACAGAAATGAATATGCTGATTCATGAAATGGAGCTCATTAAGCTTTATTTTCATCTTTTTTTTTTTTTTTTTTTTTTTTTTTTTGCGGTACGCGGGCCTCTCACTGTTGTGGCCTCTCCCGTTGCGGAGGACAGGCTCCGGACGCGCAGGCCCAGCGGCCATGGCTCACAGGCCCAGCCGCTCCGCGGCATGTGGGATCTTCCCGGACCGGGGCACTAACCCGTGTCCCCTGCATCGGCAGGCGGACTCTCAACCACTGCGCCACCAGGGAAACCCTCATCAATATTTTTAATAAGTAAGACATTATTATGCCAGTACCAAGTCAGCTGTCAAACGCAGACTGAAATAAGATGGACAGGTGTGTATGACATTTCTATGAATGGTTAGGGCTACACATTTTAAGTGTGCATAGTGTAACAGGAGTCAATATTCATAACAGATGCCATATGTAGCATGGCAATACAATCATAACATTAATGGTTATCCTAAGGCTATGACTGCTACAAGAAAGAAAACACTATAATCCACAAACCAGAGTTTCTTTTTAGAGAATAATGGAAAAAAATAAGAAAAATGAACCAGAAATAACCCAAGCTTGTCAGACTGCTAATTATCTACCAGTATCCATTCTCTTCTTTCTTAGTCATAGAGTTTGGGTAGGCATGTGACCACTCAGCTAAATACTAATTTCTTTTTTCTTCTTCTTGGTAGATGTGGTCATGTAAATCAATTTTGCCCAATCTGATGTGTATGATAGAGTGGTTGCCTATTCTAAGAATGGTTCATAAAAGGGTTAGATATTTCCTACTTTAGTCCTTTCTCACATCCATTTGCAAAAAGATGACAGAAACAGAATAGCACAGTTGACACAGAGAATGGCAAGAATGTCTGAACAGCCAAAACAGCCCTAATATGCCTACCTTTCTACAGTTACTTACTTCAACCTTGTTTCAGCCATTATCTTTTGTGGTCTTCTTATTTAAGCAATTTATCAAAATCTTCCCAGAGAACTACCAAGTATGCGTTAACCATAATGGCTACTGTTTATCAAGAGCTTACAATAAGCCAGTATTTTCTTATACTATTTATATCCTAAACAACCCTATAGGCTATAGAGAGAACAATGAGACTGGGAGAAAATAAGCAGCATTCACAAGTTCAGACATTTAACAGGTTGTAGATATGGAATGGAATTTGAACCCCGATCTTGGGGGGGCACTAAAGTTCTTCTTCCTTCCATTATGTTACAGAATCTTTTCAAAAGCCAAGAAAAAACTTCATAGAAGCAGCAAACACCCAATCTGAAAGATGTAAAAATGAATCTGAGGTCATGGCTTACCCATTTTTGCATTTCTAGAATTTCTAAGACATTTAAGAAATGCTTTAAGCTGCTTTAAGTTATTCATTAGAAAGAAATTGTACCTTCTCTTTCTGTGTTAGACAAGAAAAGTAGCTGAGTGACCTTGTAGGACTTTTCCATGATAACATCAAAAACCAATTCAAAGATATGGGTGGCATACAATCAAAACAATATGCCTCTTTTCAAAACAGAAATAGCAGAATCAGGATGGAAGTCTCTTTCTTGCAGGGCTTGTTGCTGTTGTTGTTTATTTAATAAAGTTTACTGATAATTTATAATCATTAACAACTACTGAATCAATAGTGTAACACAATTATAAAGTGCCTCAGAAGTATGTGCCTTTAAGGGAGTGTGAGATGGCAGAGTGGATAGTATAATCCGTGACAGTCTTTATTTAACACAGCCAGCTAAGCAGCCACATAGGATTTAGTAGTTAAGAGGCCATGTAGCAACAGCAGCATATCCAGCCAGTTTTCAGAGAAGGAGCGTGGCCTCCTCAGTGTTGAAATCAGTGTGGCTCACCCAGAGCTATTTAGGAACATTGGATATAGCAGGACCTCTAAGGGTCCACAGACACAGGAGAAGTGGCACACAGATGAGAAAACTCCATTTGTCAGGTTATTGCTTGTGACCAAATGGTAGCTTACCAACTGCTGCCGGGGCTCGGGAGAGTGACCCAGCAGCTGCTTCTGTATGGGAGAGCATACTTCATGAAAGGACAGATTCAGTGTTGCAAAATAAGCCAATTCCCAGGATGCCTGTGAAACTCTGATAAGCCCAGCTTCTTTCCTTATAGCCTAAGGACACAAAGTGGAACAAACTTAGGTAGACTTTCTTTTTAAATTTTATTTCATTTTATTTTTGTTTTGTTTTGTTTTTGCCAAGAGTATGTGGGATAAAAAAAAAAACACTGACTGAACCAAATAATGACTTAAGATGAAATTTCAGAATAAGTTATAGAAACCAGGCTTAATTATTGTGTTAAAATACTGTTTCTAGAAAAAAAAAAACGAATGTTAAAATGTTCCACTATTGCATTTGCTTCATAGTAATATAATTTACTTCTCAGCTAGTTGTCAATTCCTATAAGCTACATCTTCCATTTACCATCTAAAAATAGCTTTTCCTACATACACTTGATGCTATCTCATGCCAGAAATTATAATCATCAAAACCACTGAAGGAAAGAATAGCAATTGTTAAAAAGTAATGAGAGGCATGTGTGGTCATCGGGTGGTAATAGGAATCAGAATATTGCAGCAGAATCCCCCATGACTCCCCTTTCCCACATACACAATACACTCATACCTATCTTCTCCTAGCATATTGCCTCAGTCAACTAAACCGGGAATCACAACTCATTGCTAGACCATGTTAAGGATGGCACCTGCCCTTTGAGCAAGAAAAATAGAGGCCTCAAGAATTCGGTTCTTTGTCCACACGTGCACTACCCCATTTGTGATATTCTCTCAAGTATTTTTTAATATGTATAGCTTTAAATATGTGCATTTATATAAACTCACAAGAGAGAAAAAGAGCCTGCAAAATACAAATGCTGCCGAAGTTTGCCCATATTTTCAAAAGATTTTATGGACATCAACAAAGTTCAGCAACTGTCTTCTGAGCAACCTCTTAGGTGGTTAGCAAGGCAGACACGATCTCCTTTACTAGGACTTAGAGTCTTGCAAAAAGACACACCTTAATCAAATATTTAGCAGGACATAAGCTTTTTTTTTTTTTGCAGTACACCGGTCTCTCACTGTTGTGGCCTCTCCCGTTGCGGAGCACAGGCTCCAGATGCGCAGGCTCAGTGGCCATGGCTCACGGGCCCAGCCTCTCCGCGGCATATGGGATCTTCCCGGACAGGGGCATGAACCCGTGTCCCCTGCATTGGCAGGTGGAATCTCAACCACTGCACCACCAGGGAAGTCCCAGGACATAAGCTATTTGAGTTCAGAGATGGTTTTGTGTTCTATATATGTAACAACCTAGAGCAGAACTGGGCATATATTAAAGACTCAGTAAATACTTGTGAATGACTCCTAAGTAAAGTTCTATGAAGAGCTTTAGTTCAACATAACCTAATCTACATGGTCAGGAAAGAATTCCCTGCAGAAAGAATATTGAAATTCTAATCTAAAGGTTATGAAGATGTTAGCTGGGTGAAGAAAGATAATGAGACCATCTAAGCAGAGGAACATATGGGAATGTTTCTAAGATGTCAGCACAATGTTGTGTTCATATAAATGGAAGAATTCTAACAGGGGATTGGAAAGTAAAGAATGGGTATAAGAAAACAGGTAGAAAATGTATAAGACAAAAAGTCTTAAAGGGCACCATATAGACTGGGTATTTTTTGCTAAGAACAATAGAAAGTCATTGGAGCAATCAATACATTTTGTCTATTTATTATGTTTTCATTCATTCAATCATTTATTATTTAATTAATTTAATTTATCAAAGCTGTTTCAATATTAGGAGATATTATATTGACTCAGATCAAATCTTCCATACCTAGTTCTGTAATCTTAGAGGAATCACTTAACTTTTTCTTGTCTTAGTTTTAATCATTCATAAAATATTTTTAAAATGTAAATAGGTAATCACCAACCTTCCCTTGTCTAAAAGCTTATACTTTGTAACAGTTGCAAGTATTTTTTAATAGACCCTTAATTTAATGTTTGGCCAGCAATGGGTACCTTCCCTTAGTGAGCAGGATAATCAGAGAGGAAGAAGAAATGCCTACTTCCTGACATTGTGCCTATTTACATATACTGTTGCTTTAGGTTCAGTTCTCTCAAAAGCAAAATCTATGTATCAATACAGATAGAGGGAGGATGTGGACAGAGCTGATTTGGATGAGGGGATCAGGAGGATAGGATAGGATGAAGAAGGAAGAAAAGTCAAAAGGACCATTGTTGAGGTCCTTACTGCAGTGGACAACTGAGGCTCCATCCTACTTGGAACCCTCTGAGGATTTGTGTAAAATGCACCTTAAAATTGCACCTCCAGATTACAGGGATATAGACTAAATTTCTATACCCTCTTGCTCTCATTAATTGAAGGCTAGTTCTGAGAACATTAACTCTTCATACTTCTAAGCTGTACCAACGCACGGGCTTAAGGAGACTTCTGTCACTCAAGAGACATCTCTGGAGTAGAAATGCAAAAAAAAAAAAAAAAAAAAAAAATGCCCCAATTAGTTCCTGAGGGGAACCAAAGGTCTACCAAGTTGGCAATGTGAGGATACAAGGAATCAGTAAAGGTATAGAGAGTGATTCTAGGGAATCTGAGTATCATTCCATTGGAAAGAGTAGTCATTAAAGGGGTCTATGGCGATAAGTGATGGCCCTATCTGTATTTTAGACTGAAAAGTTTGGATGCAATGTGGAAGTCAGTTTAAAACTGGGAAACTCCCACTCGAATACCTCTTTAATTCTTACTTAAAAAAGTCCAGGGCTTCCCTGGTGGCGCAGTGGTTGAGAGTCTGCCTGCCGATGCAGGGGACACAGGTTCGTGCCCCAGTCCGGGAAGATCCCACATGCCGCGGCGCGGCTAGGCCCGTGAGCCATGGCCGCTGAGCCTGCGCGTCTGGAGCCTGTGCTCTGCAACGTGAGAAGCCACAACAGTGAGAGGCCCACGTACCACACACACACAAAAAAGTCCACACTCAATATTCTGTATATTCTACTCAATTAATGTAGGGAGGCTATAAAAGTGATACAAATAATAGATTCATAAGATGATAGAATGAATGAAATGGTGGGGAAAGAACTGTGAAACATTTTGGAAATTAAATCGATTTTATTTGTGGACTGAGTATGGTGAAGGGAGGATTATCTAGACTGATTCTCAAGTCTCTGGCATGAGTGACTGAGAGTAAATTAATAACATCAACTAATGCTGGGAATACAGATAAGAAAATATTTGTTGTGTTTTGTGTTTTTTATAGTTATGTCTTGAAAATAGGAAGTTGAATTCACTTTTGAATGATGAGTCTAAGGTTCTAGCTTGAACTAGCACTAGTGATTTGAAAGTCATTCAAACACCATTATATTTCCTGCTCAATCAGGACTTGTTAGAGAAATGTTTGATTCCAACTCTGAGACATTAAATATACAGTATAAACCTGGAACACATTGTCACTTAAGAGAGCAAAAACTAGCAAAGTCCACGTGGGTCATGTTAAAAGAACTTAGGAGCCAACTAGAAATGGTACCAAAGGCCAAAAATTGAACTTTTTTTAATCATTAATTTAAAAAATTGCAATTGATGAAGCATATCAGATATTTAAATTTCTGAGGTCATAATGGGACAAAAAATCTAATTTGCTGTAATTGGAGGATATGAGGGAACAGCCTACTGTTTTGAAAACTAGTAATTAATGAGAAAATAATAACATTTATTCCTGCTATTCCTATGCAAATTTTATCACTGTATAACTAAATAGTAAACAAAAGATGTTTTTATTATACAAATACACAGGTAAGCAAATGTGAAAGGAACAATAAGATTAAAGAACATTGTTTTATAACTCCAATAAATCAATGGAGCAAGGCATTGATTATTGACAGTTGTTAATAGAATAAAGAGTCAAGCAGGACTTTCGAAGATGGAGTAGGAGGACTGGAGTTCATCTCTCCCCACAAACACATCAAGAATACATGTACAAATGGAACATTTCTCACAGAACATCTGCTGAACACTAGCAGAGGACCTTGGACACCTAAAAGGACAAGAAAGATCCCCATGTAACCGTGTAGGATGAAAGAAAGAAGAAGGGAAAAGAAAGAGGAGAGGAAGCAGGACGGGACCTGCACCCCTGGCAGGGAACTGAAGTTGAGGAGAGGTTCCCACATCTGGGGAAGCCCCCTCACCAATGGGGAGATCTGGGACAGAAGGGGAGCTTCGGGGGCTTGGAGGAGAGCTCAGCAACCGGTCTGTGGCAGGCAAGACAGAGTGAAACCTACACAGATGGCCCATGCCACAGCCCTGCACAGCCCAGCCTGAGATGAGTGTCCGCTGGTGCACACAGGGGCTGGGGGCTGGAACGTGGGGTTTGCAGAGAAGACCCAGGGAGGGGACTGCTGTTGGCTGTGAGGGGACAGCCTGAAAGGATGGGAGTGAGGAGCTCTGCAACTGGGAATGCTCGTGGAGGAAGTCTGGACCGCCACAGAAGCGAAGTGCCATTGTTGAGTGGCAAAGGGTGGGGACACCATTGTAGCCTCTCTCCTCATGTACTGGCCCCTGCCTCCACTGGCACTAGGGAGGGCTCCTGCCGGAGCCAGCTCTGGTGCCCGAGCCCTTGCCTCCTCCATTTTCTCCCCCCTGCCTGGGCAACCCGCTTGCCCAGATCTCCACCTGATAGGTGCACTTTCCAATCGCTACCCCAGCACCCTCCTTCCTGGGTGGCCTGCTCGCCCTGATGGCTGCCTTGGCTCCTTCCTGTCTGACGGGCTCGTGGGCTCTGGCAACCTCTAAAGCAGACTCCAGAAGGAGGAACACACACAGAAGTGGGGCTGAGATCACAGCTGAGCCCCAGGGGTCGTGTGACTAAGGCAGAAGAGCTGAAATCTTTCCTCCTGGCTGTGTGAACCACAGAGTTACAACTCCAGTGATGGCTTCCTAAATCCAGCGCCTGCAAAACATCCCAAAGGACAAGTGCTCCTGCAACTGGGAAGGGTATAGCTTTAGCAGCTGTGGGATTTATGGGCATGTACATGCAGGGGTTAGGCCAGGCCAGAGTCTGAGCTGCCTCCATATCTCCCAAATGGGGCCAGATGCACAACTACTGCAGCACCTGACCTCAGTGGATCTATTCCAGTGGCCTGATGAAAACAATGCCTGATAGTCACCAGGGTCAGTGGCTGGTATACCCACAGTTAAAGTGGGACCGAGAGCAGTGCCAACAACAGTGTACTTTGAGAGCCTGCACGGTGGGTGAAAGGGGACAAAACAGTGCATATTCACAGGTGAACAGCTCCAGAGCAGGAATACTCAGTGGCTTCTCTCCCAGTGGGAGTGCTCCAATCCCACCTACCTTGCACCACAAATCAGAAACACAGCTCAGAAACAAATCTGGGAGCCTCTACTCCAACAACTAGGGAGCAGACCATGTCCCTGATAGGGCAGTGACAACCACACAGCAAAGGGGAGGAACCATTCAATATCCAGGGCAGGGTCTGATCACCACAACACCAATCAAACCCCCTATTAAGAGGATAACGGCACAAACCTCTGGACCAACCTCACCCACCAGGGGGCAGACACCAGAAGCAAGAGGAACCATGATCCTGCAACCTGTGGAGAGGAGACCACAAACACAGTAACTTAGACAAAATGAGATGACAAAGAAATATGTTGCAGACAAAGGAGCAAGATGAAAACCTAGCCACGACATTCAGAGAAGAACGAGAAATAAAAGAAATCCAAATTAGAAAAGAAGAAGTAAAACTCACTGTTTGCAGATGACATGATACTATACATAGAAAATCCTAAAGATGCTACCAGAAAACTACACAAGCTCATTTGGTAAAGTTGTTAATACACAAAAATCTCTTGCATTGTTATGCACTAACAACAAAAAATCAGAAGACAAAATCAAGGAAAAATCCCATTTACCTTTGGATCAAGAAGAATAAAATACCTAGGAATAAACCTACCTAAGGAGACAAAAGACCTTTATCTGAAAACTATAAGACACTGATGAAAGAAATAAAATATTACATAAATAGAGGGAGATATATACCATGTTCTTAGGTTGGAAGAATCAATATTGTGAAAATGACATACTACACAATGCAGTCTGTAGATTCAATGTAATACCTATCAAATTACCAATGGCATTTTTTTCACAGAATTAGAACAAAATTTTTTACAATTTGTATGGAAACACAAAAGACCCGAATAGCCAAAGCAATCTTGAGAAAGAAAAATAGAGCTGGAGGAATCAGGATCTGTGTCTTTAGACTATACTACAAAACGACAGTCATCAAAACAGTATGGTACTGGCACAAAAACAGAAATATAAATCAATGGAGCAGGATAGAAGGTCCAGAGGTAAAGCCACACACCTATGGTACCCTAATCTATGACAAAGGAGGCAAGAATATCCAATGGAGAAAAGACAGTCCTTCAATAAGTGGTGCTGGGGAAACTGGACAGCTACATGTAAACGAATGAAATTAGAACACTCCCTAACACCATACACAGAAATAGACTCAAAATGGATTAAAGACCTAAATGTAAGACCGGACACTATATAACTCTTAGAGGAAAACATAGGCAGAACACCCTTTGACAAAAATCACAGCACAATCTTTTTTGAACCACCTCCTAGAGTAATGAAAATAAGAACAAGAATAAACAAAAGGGACCTAATTAAACTCAAGAGCTTTTACACACCAAAGGAAACCATAAACAAAATGAAAAGACAGGCCTCAGAATGGGAGAAAATATTTGCCAATGAAGCAACTGACAAGGGATTAATCTCCAAAATATACAAACAGCTCATGGAGCTCAATATCAAAAAAGAACAAGCAACCCAATCAAAAAATGGGTGGAAGATCTAACTAGACATTTTTCCAAAGAAGACATACAAATGGCTAAAAAGCACATGAAAAGATGCTCAACATCACTAATTATTAGAGAAATGCAAATCAAAACTACAATGAGGTATCACCTCAAACCTGTCAGAATGGCTGTCATCAAAAAATCTACAAACAATAAATGCTGGAGAGGGTGTGGAGAAAAGGGAACACTCCTACACTGTTGGTGGGAATGTAAATTGGTACAGCCACGTTGGAGAATGGTTTGGAAGTTCCTTAAAAAGCTAAAAATAGCACTACCATATGATCCAGCAATCCCAGTCCTGAGCATATATCCAGAGAAAACCATAATTCGAAAAGATACATGCACTCCAATGTTCATTGCAGCACTACTTACAATAGCCAGGACATGCAAACAACCTAAATGTCCATCAACAGAGAAATGGATAACGAAGATGTGGTACATATACAATGGAATATTACTCAGCCATAAAAAAGAATGAAATAATGCCATTTGCAGCAACATGGATGGACCTAGAGATTGTCATACTGAGTGCCATAAGTCAGACAGAAAAAGGCAAATATCATATGGTATTGCTTACAAGTGGAATCTTAAAAATGTGTACAAATGAACTTATCTACAGAACAGAAATAGAGTTACAGATGTTGAAAAGAAACTTATGGTTACCAGGCAGTAAAGTGGAGAGGGGGGGATAAATTGGGAGATTGGGATTGACATATATACACTACTATATATATATATAATAGACAACTAATAAGGACTTACTGTATACCAAAGGGAACTCTACTCAATACTCAGTAACGGCCATATACTGGGAAAAAATCTAAAAAAGAGTGGATATATGTATATGTATAACTGATTCACTTTTCTGTACACCTGAAAATAATACAACATTGTAAATCAACTATACTCCAATAAAAATTTTTAAAAACTAAAATAATTTCAGTTTACTAAATAAAATTTTAAAAAAAGAGTCAAGCAGACGTGTTTAATGGTAGAAGAACATAATATGACCTATACTTTCTTAAAAGAATTGAAACCAGAATCTATCAAGCCTCTATATATAATGCCAACTTACAGAAAATAGAGCCAAAAAGTACACTTAAACTACAACATAAGGAAAAAATCAGCAAAATCCTAACAAATTCTATAGAAAAAGTGATCTAGTTTCCTCAACAATTTAATTTCTAGGAAAAAAGAAAACATAGAAGATGAACCTATAGATTAAAAGAAAGTTAAAAAAAATATCCAAACATAATGTGTGGAATGTCTTTGGATTCTGAGGCAACATAATTGTAAAAGTAGACATTTATGAGACAGTTGAGAATTCGTCCACTGACTGAATATTTGAAATTATTATATTATTGTTATATTATTAACTTGCTAATATATTATAATTTTGTTTAAAATATATATTTAGTTTTTTAGACATATATACTGAATTATTTATGAGTAAAATGATATATCTAAAGTTTGCTTCAATATAATCTAGGAGTAGCAAAGGAGGCTGTGGTTATGATTTGATAGTTGTTGAGGTTGGATGAAATTAGATGGAAGTTCATTATACTGTTTATCTTTCTTTGGTGTATGTTTGAAATCTCCTTTTTTAAAAAAAACAAAAAATAATCATTAGAATACAGAAAAAAGCATACCAGAAGAGTTATAAAGTTAGTAGGTCAAGTATAAGGAAAAGAACAGTAATATTTAAGAAGTGCTAAAATTGGGAGACTTGTTAACATGAATAAGTCTCAGTTTTTATATCTATACATGAAATAGGTATATAAAACACCTATAAGCAAAGAGGACCTTGAAGAGTGTCGGTTCTCTTCCTAAAAAATGTGAATGAAAATCCTGCTTGTATGTATGTCTACATATTTGTCTCCTGCAATCAAGGAAATGAGACTGAGCATTAGAAGCTATAGTGATTATATAAAAATATAAAAGTGAGCATATAGGAATAAGAAATTAAGAAAAGTAACAATGTGAAAATCAGCCCCATTCTGAAAATCAGACAGAAATACTTTAAACCCTCTGTTGCTTTATGCCTCCTTGCTGTGAAGAACATCATCATAGTAGCTGAGTACTACTCCTCTCCCACAATTTATAGTTTTTTTAAAACCCATTTTAAGCTGCCTCTCCAAACCATAAAAGTGGAAATCCTTTGGCTTTTGACAAAGCCTGGAGGGAGAAGGAGGAGGAGGAGATGATGGGGAAGTGATATAAGTAACTGTAAAAATGAAAAGGGCATTGACTTAGAATCAATGGTTAATATGAAAGGCAAATGGAATAATTAATACCAATACCTCAAACCTCTACCATCTTTGAGGAATTGATACTTTGGCTTATCACCATAATAGGCACAAGCACATTTTGTCATAAATTCTAAAATGCAAATCAATATATTTTTTCTCTTTTACCAAATCCCTGTCTAACACCACCTTTATTAAAGATGTTTAAGGCTAGTGAGGTTAGTAAATGCAACTGATACCAAGAAGATAATAAACCTGACCCAGTAATCTCACTGGGTGATTATTGCCTCTCAGGTATGCAATATTCTTATATTTACTCGTCCACAATTATAAACAGCAACTGAAATTTCCCTCAGAGGGAAAAGCCTTGCAGCAAGAGACTGTAAAATAGTCTTGCTTGTTTTTAAAGTGTAAATTTCTATAACAAAACATAATTGAAAAAGAATGATTTAAAAACAAAGAAAATGAATGAATATGTATGAGACGTTGGCTATCTCATATGGATATGTGTGAGAAATTTAGCAGCTGTGTGTCTCACACACATAGACACACACACACACGTCCAATTTTAAGTTGGTCTTTATACTGTGAACTGGATTCAAGTCCACCTCTATTCTGTAATTGTCAAATAAAACCCTTAAAATCAGAACTTGCTTCCTAAATCCTCAAGTTTCTGTAAATAATATAAGCCTCCACCTATATTTTTAACATTAGTCTGAGTTGTTTCAGCAAAACCTAAGATTAACTAGTGGTATGTGTCAGACAACTGTTTTATAGCCAAATGCCAACAGAACCGAGAGATAGAATGGTATTCTTACAGTAGCAGAGCATCCATGGATCACTCATGAACTGGAACACTGTGGTTATGTGGTTACTGTGTTACTGTGTTCCACAGGTTACTGTGGAAATGGCCTTTAATATGGTTAGTCGATAACTATACACTCATAATGCAAAAGGGTGATATGTAGTGTACAGCAAAAATCATGATATTCAGCTGCTTGACATTTTGAAGATATAATCAGATTACTAATGTGACATTTCAAAACCAGAAATGGTTATCATAAAAAGTAAATTATCAGATGGGGAGATGGGTAACTCAAAAAGTGTTGATGCCTATTAGAATGCAGAGAAAATGGCTGTATATACCATATGAATTTGCTGCAAATGACTTGTGTGATAAAGAACAATGTGACCTCTAAAACAGGAAAAGAAAATCTACTAGTAGCCATATTTTCAGACTTCATTATTTTCTTTTTTTATCCTGAAAACAAATTTCAATTGCTGTTTATAACTGTGGATAAGTAAATATAAGAATATTATATATCTGAATGGCAGTAACCACTCAGTGAGATTACTGGGTAAGGTTTATTATCTTGCTAGTATCACTTACATTTACCAATAATAGTTTGGAAGTTTCCCCACGGTATAAAAATTAGGTCAGATGGATCATCAACAGTGTATCATATGGATTAAGATATCTGAAACTTTCTATAATACCTGATAGGAACCATGGGTTTCCAATTTATTCTGTCAAAGAAGAATTATAGATATTAATCTTCAGCTGGAAGATATGCACAAAAGAAGTATAAACTCTCAATTTACAAGGATGTATTTCTCTTCCCCTTGTATTTATAGGTGCTATGCCATCATAATGCTGGGAACTGTCGTATTTATATGTTTTCTGCAAAGGGATCACTTACCGTAAGAGTATTATACTGACTGAAGAACAGTCACTAAAATTGAGGCAATCAGGAGATCCCCTCCTATATTACTAAATTTTTATGTGGTGAGAAAATTTCTTTGGGCTATTTAATATTAGTGTGGATTAATTAGTACAATGGAGCAGGAAATCAGGAGCATTATTTTCCTAAAGATGTGATCTGTGCATGTTTACCTGAGAAATTATCTGACCTCCTACCTTTCTGACACTTTTACTCAGGACAGTATCTTACAGAATTGCCTGAACATATTGATACTCATGATATCAAATGTGGGTCTGCTCTATTCTTCCTGCTTGTAAATATCTCCCTGTAAATGTTTGTTTTTCCATGCGTGCAATTAACTATATGGAACACATTACAATTCTGAGTGATGCTTGCAACAGGAAACAGCAGTTTTGAATTGCAGAAATGAATAAAAAAATAATCCACTTGTGTAGGAAATCAGATTTTAATGAAATTGTCATTAATATTTATGTTAAATGCCATCTAAATCTAAAGAGACATGTTAACATCAGTGTCTGAATACATTAGGATTGCTTGAAACTACATTTCCAAGGAAATATTTTGTTTTTATTCAAAAGCTCTCTGATTTCTGCTCAAATGTTTATTGTTTTATTTGAAAATGCTTTCTCATTTTTGTTCCAGATGTTCACAGAGCAAACACAGAACATGGTAGATAAATGAGAGTTTACAGCTGTAAGCCTAAATTGACTGTTTCATTCACTAACAAGTTACTCTGATAAGGTCTTCTGATGATTGAATAGCAAAATATTCTTTCCACATGGCTCTTATGGCTCACAGTATTATGTACTTGCTATGCAACATTTCACTTAAAATTTCTTCTTCTTATCCAATAACCACAGGCTGTATCTTTTTGCTCGTAAGAGGTCATTTTGATATTCAGTATCCACTGTTTTATGAAATTATGTTTCAGGAAAATATTATTAAAGCTTAAATTACAGTGTTTGGAGAGTTAGAACAAAATTATTAAAGTATGTAATCTTTCAGAAATGAAGGGAAATGATAAAATGCTTATGATGAATTATGATCAACATATCAAATGCAGTACAATATTCACAATATTTGGGTATAATTATACTCATCTATCATATATAATTGACCACATGCTTTTATACTAATAATCTCTTTCCCTAAAATGATACTTCATTTGCATATTCTCAGTGTAATCAAAGAAATGTTTACTTTTTTGTTTTTTTTTTCCTAGTTCCCTAGACTTACAATGTACTTTTCATCAGAGATGTCAGTAATCCTTTGGGTTCTTAGGAGTGCCATTAGGGAAACTTTCCCAGAATGCTTAGAGGTGTTTGCTTTATCAAACACTTTTATTTATATGGAGTATAAATAAAAAGGAAAGTGGCCTATTTATAAATTGACAGAAGAGAACCCACAAAATTGTTTTTTGACAATTTCAGAGCCTATGCTTTGACTTTCAGAGCCTGTGCATTTATTTTAATAGTAAAGTTATTGCTCAAATAATCTTAAAACTCCTTTTAGTAACTATCTTCAAAATAAGGCTACCAGCCTCTTAGAGAAGCAGTTGCGTCTTCTATATTCACCATTCTTTCACCCAGTCTCTCCTAATAGATCATTTAAGAATTTTAAGGAACCTAAGCTTTGTAGTGATTTTTTTTTAAAGCACTCATAAAGAGTTGTTCTTTCAATGATCTACTATCGTAGGGAAACATGTGTAGCAGGGTAGGTGCAGGGAATCCACTTTCAGCAATCCCCCAGGTGGCTGATACTCTAAATGTGTCCTCAGCACCATGAAGTATGGAACACAAGTCTTATGCCAAGAATAGTTTATATGCTCTATAGACTTCTCAAAAATAGCTTTGGACTAGTAGTAAGAAGATGTGTGTTCCCATTACCTTTCCAATCTAAAAATGTAAGAAATATACCTAGTTCACTCTATTTCACAGGGAGATTAAAAATAAATATATAAACTCATGTCAGTCAGGCCTTAGTAACTGTTGTATAATAGACAGGTTAATTTTTTTTGGAAGTACTCCTGTTTTCTATCACACAGCTTCCTCCCCACCTCACCATAAGGCAACACGGTGTTGTCATTCTGTACAAGCCTTTATCTCAAAATGAGCAAAACATAACATGCCACTGACATTTTTGTCTGATTTTAAAATTACCTTTAATTGTTGGAAACACTCTGAGAGTTCTGACATCTTGGAAACTAGATCAGGAAATTATTTTAGAATAGATTGACTTCCATGTAATATGTCTTCAAAATGACAGTGATAACTATCACATTTACCTTGTGTTCTGTCCTCCAGAAAGAGGGTCATTTACATTTTAGTTAAAGTGATAGGAACTGAAGTTGTGGAAAGAATACAAAAAATGATTTGTTCTATTTCATAAGGCAAGGAGGATGGCTTACTATGCAAATTCTTTTTCCTTTCATCCTTTTTCTCTTTCTTCCTTCTTCTCCCCCTACTCTTTTTTTTTTCTTTTTTTCTTTCTAAGGTTTTAGATGAGTGAATTTTCACTTTTAGATATCCACTCCTGGAAATGATATGAAAGTAATTAAGAATAAGCTGTAACCTTAATTGATAAATCTTTTCTTTGAGCTGAATATAGGTGTGTCTGTGGAAAAAAATATCTAAGATAGACTGGGGAAATAAAAAAGAGTTTTTACTTACATTAAACATGAATTTATGTAGAGGAAGGACATTTATCTTCCCCTTTTTAAAGGAGAATTAATCCTATTATTCTTTTATGAATACCCTAAAGACAAAGTTACTATCTTAATATATAAAGATATTAGATATATACATAGATATATACATATATGTATGTTTGTGGATCTATCTATCTATCATCTCTTTATCATCTGCCCAAGAGAGTGACCTTTATACATTTATATTGATGCCATGTATTCATATCAAACACAATATTTATAGATTTAAGGAAACTCTATTTGAAGTAGCATTTTAAAAAGTGCTTTTGTGAAGTGTGGAGCTTCAAATTACATATGTAAATCCAATGATAAATAATGGATGGATCAACCCCATTTTTTTTTTATCTTAAATGCGTAAGTGTGCTATTTAGTTTTCTAAAGAGAAAACTGGTTTGATCCCTAATAGGTTTATAATGTATAATAGGATTATAAGCAAATCTTTTAGATGCATTTTGGTTTTCTCAAATTTGGTCTTCTATCTGAAAATCTCTTCTAGTTAAGAGTTGTGAAATGATTCTTCTTTTGCTTAACTTTTACAAGCAAAACTAACAGATGTTTTTATTCTATATGTCTGAAAAACATGGTAGATAGGATTGTATATCTGATCACAGTTTTAGATAATCCACACAGCACATTTTCTCATCCTCCTACCTATGTTTATTTGACTCACCAGAATAATTGCAGTGTTTACAATTAAGGCCTATCAACCATACATAGACCAGTCTTTAGGAGTAAAGATATTGATAATACTAAGGAGAAAGGGAAAGACTCAATAAAAAAGAAGACAAAGAGGAAGAGGAGAAGTGTAGGAGGTGGAGGAGGGGAGAAAAGGGAGGAGAAAGGATCAAAGGAAGGAAGGAAGAAAGGAAGGGAATGAAGGAAAGGCAACATCTGCTGTTAGAGAGAAAGTTCATTTCAGTCTTTGGTAGAAAGACTACAAGAAAAATTCTTCCCTCTTCTATTAGATTTATTTGATGATGTCATCATTACTCTGAAACAGAAGTTACCAATGTAGTGAGTATACAAAATTATAAAATGGTGACATCCCCTCCTCCAAAAAAAGTATCATTTTTATTTTAAAAATCATCCAGTAGGCCAAAAGGAATAATTTGAGTGTTTCTTCAATTGTCATTAGATCAAAATGCTGTGAATCATTTTAAGTTCCTTATTTACGTTTAATACTTTCCTACGCAAATGCCTATCATCTTAAATAAAATTGTAAATGAATTTGATTTTGTGCGCCTCAAAACACTAAAAAAGGAACAAATTTCTTACTACCTTTAATTCTAATAAATATATTCAGTACATGGTCAAACTATCAAAATGCTTTTTTTTTTTTGGACACGTGGATCAAAACCCAAGTTTCCTCAGGGAAATCCTCTGACTTCAAATAGAATCACAAACAGAAGCTCCTAACAGTATGAGCCTCATTAACCAGATATATTGCAATACTTTAGAAGAGGGGTTAAAGAGCTAGAGTGAAATGGCAATGGCTTGCAGTGCCTGATCCTTAGAAGTAGATACACTTCTCATATATAACAGGCTTTTTGTTATGCAGATACCATATAAACCACTACAGTTGGCACATCAGAGACATTTTTTTTTGTTTTTTTTTTTTTTTGCTTTTTTGGCCCACATTATTAATGAAATGAAGATGAAAAACCAATATTTTATAAATCATTAATTTTAGCCACATAATCAGAAGAGAGTTAACAATCATAGTTGTTTTTAGAAATTTGATGCATAAGAATATGGTAGAATAGTTTGTCATTGAAGAAGATCCAAGGTTTCTTTTTATCTGAAGCAGGAAAAGGGTGAAGTTCAGTAATTACCCTTAGAATTATGAATCATTCATAAAAGTTGGAATTTTAATGACTGCAGATACAACATTCATCATTCTGGTTGAAAATATTTTATTATTCAATTATTAAACATGTTATGCAGTGTTGCATTCAAAATGAGAAATTTTCCTGTATAAACTATTATGCAAGGATATTAGTCCATATATGTTTATTTATGCTAGATTATGCAGTCTTGTACTTTATTTTCTAATATATAAAAATTAATAAAAAATGTTTCACATAATTTCAAATGTTTCACATAATGAAATTCCTGCTGATTATCCAACATATTGAGTTTTTTCAATATATCCACTTATAAGGATTACAATTCAATAATAACAAATTTTTTTAACTTAAAGAAAGAATTGCCTGTCGTTTCAGATTCATATGCTGTATAATGTTGATTACTACATGGAATGAGATATAATACCAAATTCTGGCTGAGTCAAAAAAGAAGACCAACTTTTAAAAATTGAAGTATAGTTGATTTACAATGTTGTGATAGTTTCTGGTGTACAGCAAAGTGATTCAGTTTTTTATATATATATATATATTCTTTCTCATATTCTTTTCCATTATGTTTTTTTACAGGGTATTGAATATAGTTCCCTGTGCTATACAGTAGGACCTCGTTGTTTATCTATTTTATATATAGTAGAGATGTACTTTTAAGTCATGAAATATTGCATAGAGTTGACTCAGTGGAGACCCAGCCTTGAATTTATATTTTGAAATGTGAGATTTTATTATCTATTTACCCACGTGGTAGACAGGACAGTGCCCCCTCAAAGATGTCCAGAAACCTGTGAATATGTTACTTTAAGTGGCAAAATAGACTTTACAGGTGTGATTAATTTGTGAATCTTGAGATGGGAAGACTACCTTGAATAATACAGATGGGCCCAATGTAATCACAAGGATCCTCATAAAAGAGAGGCAGGAGGGTTAAAGTCAAAGAAGGAGGTGTGACGACAGAAGCTGAAATCGGAGTGATGCCGTTTCTGGAAGGGGCCATGAGCCCAGAAATGCAGACAATCTCTAGGAGCTAGAAAAGCCGAGGAATGGAATCCTCCCTAGAGCATCTAGAAGCAACACAGCCCAGCCAGTATCTTGACTTATAGCAAGTAGGATACATTTCTGATCACCGTAGGTATAGGATAATATATTTGTATTGTTGAAGCCACTAAGTTTGTGGTAATTAGTTATAGAAGCAATAGACAATGAATATACACAGATACCATAGATAATTTTCTCTCTTCCTATTTTCAAATTAAAGATAGTTCTTAATAATTAAAAACATCCATAGTTCTGTCATCCAGAAAAGAAAGAAAATACAAGTGCATCAGCAGTACAGTAACTGTGCACATGGCATTCAGTGTTACACTTCCACATTCTAAGATTTTATGCATAAGAAAGAATACTTACTGGTTGAGCTTTCTTCTATAGCTCCACTATGATTTTGCTTCCTTAACTATTGAAGTTTTATAATATTATTTATGTCTTTTCAGTTACTTAAGAATTCATAAAAATAACATTGGTTCAGGCAAATAACTAGTAATAAGGACAATTTTTTCAAATTTTATATCACCCCCTGTCGTGAGTGCTCTCCATTGCGAAGGGACAAGAGTCAGTGTAGAAGTGATTAAACACAGGTTTCATTTCTTCCTCCATCCATCAGCAACTCTGCAAAAGTTGACAAAACCTTTTCCTTTATATTTTGACTTTTAATTTTCATGTAATTTTAGATAGACATGCACTTGTAAGAAGTAATACAAAGTAAGCAGATATAACTATCCCCCAATTGTAACATCTTGCCAGGGAATTGACATTGATGTAGTCCAATCTTAGTCTTACTAAGATTTCACTTGTTTTACATTTACTCATGTGTGTGTATACGTGTGTCTGCCTATGCGTGTGTATTTACTTCTGCATAATTTTATCACATTTGTAGACTTGTGTGGTCACCACCACAGACAAGATTCAGAAAAGTTCTATTGTAAGGATCTTTCTTGCTACACTTTTATAGCCACTGCCACCTTCCTCCTCTCCACCCTATAGAGGTCTGACAACTACTATCTCTTCTCCACGTCTATAATTTTGTCATTTCAAGAACGTTATATAAATAGAATCGTACAGAATATAACATTTTGAGATTACGCTTTTCACTCAGCCTCACACTGAACTTGGGTCCTGCCACTCTGCTGACTTCAGTTATTATTTCTAGGAATGATTTTGTAGATATTTTGGGATTTTTTACATAGACAATCATGCCATCTGTAAGTAGAATTTATTTTTTACAATCTATATTCATTTTACTTATTTATTTGTTTGTTTGTTGCTTTGTTTATTTGGCTAGAACTTCCAGTACTCTGTCGAATAACAAAGATGAGAATGGACATTTAGATTTCAATTTTAGATGGAAAGCATTTAGTCTTTCACCATTAACGTATGATATTAGTTGTAGGATTTTTGTAAATTCTTTTTATCAAATTAATGAAGCTTTCCTCTATTCCTAGTTTATTGAGATTTTCTATATTGAATGTGTGTTGAATTTTGTCAAATGTTTTTTATGCACCAATTCATAGGAAAATGACTTCTTTTTATCTTGTTATCTTAGGTTACATTAATTGATTTTTCGTATGCCAAACCATTCTTGCATATGTAGAATAAATCCCACTTAGTCATGTTGTGTAATTCTTTTTATTCTTTCCTGGATTTGATTAGCTATATTTCTTTGATGATTTTTTTGGTCTTAGTTCATGAGATAGTAGTTTTTGTTACTGTCTTTGCCTGGTTTTGGTATCAAATGAGTGTCATAAAGTGGGTTGAGAAGTATTCCCTCTCGTACTTTTTGGAAGAGAGTACATAAGATTGGTTTAAATTTTTCTTTAAATACTGGGCAGAATTATTTAGTGAAACCATGTGAGCTTGGATATTTGTTTTTCAGGAGTTGTAATTACAGATCAAATGTCTTTATTGATTATAGAACTATTCAGGTTGTCTGTTTCATCTTGGATGAGTTTTGATAGTTTGTGGGTTTTGAGTACTTGGTCCTTTTAAGTTGTCATATTTATGAACATAAAGTTGTTTTATATTACCTTATAATTTTTATTGGCTTCAAAATCTATGGCATTAGCCTCTGTTTTCATTCCTACTATTGGTGGTTTGTCTCTTATCTCTGTCATTCTTGCTTTTTTATTGAAATTTCAAGAACATTATATAAGTGGAATGATATATAATGAAATTGATTTCTTCTCTTATATAATTTTATTTTTTTCTATTTGGTTTAAGTTTATTTTCCCTTCTAGTTTCTTGAGGTAGTAACTCAGATTATTGAAATGAGACATTTTCTCTTTTTAAGGGCAAAAGGTTAGTATTGTATATTTTCTTCTCTGTGCTACTCTGGCTGGATCTCATATATTTTGGTATGTTGTATTTTCATTCCATTCAGTTCCATATATTTCATAATTTATTTTAAATTATATGAGACCTCTCCTTTGACCTATAGATTATTTAAAAGTGTATTTGTTTAATTTCCAAGCATTTGCATATTTTGCAGCCTTTCTGTTATTGAAACAGAAATGCTAATTCATATGTTAAGCTATTCAATTATCATAGAATATACTCTGACTGATTTCAATTCTTTTAAATTTCTTGAGGTTTATTTTATGCCCCAGGATATTCTCAGTCTTGTAGACTGTTCCATGAGGGCTTGACAAGCATATGTATTCTGCTGTTGCTTGATGTGGTGATGTGTATTTGTCAACTTGGCTGATTGTTTTGTTCAACCATTTCCTTTTCTGCCTTAGTCTCACCAGTCATTTTGTGCTGATTTCTTTCTCCATAAAAATGGAAACAAGTACTTCCCTGTGTTGCAGAATATTTATGAGAATCATATGGAATAATATAGGTAAAATTTATTTGTTATTATTAAAGTACCAAACATATAGATGCCATTATCATATCTCTACAATGAGTGTATCTTTTCCATAAACTGAAGACCTGTCCCTTTAGATGTTTGAAGTAGAATGTTATGAAAGATTTTGGCACAGTGATCAGTTGAGATAAGGATTATAGAAAATAAATAAATATACTTAGCTTCAGGTCATCCGTAAAAAATGGTATTTTTGCCCCATCTACTCTTCATCTTTAATAAGTTCCACATAAACCAAAAAAGAAAAAAAGAAAAAACTGTACTGTGTTTTGAATGAGCTATAAAGATATTCAACAAATATTTAATAATATTTGTTATATTATTTATACCACATTAAAATTTTAACAACTCTTCAGAAATGCCTATTAAGGCAAACAATTTCTATCTGTATTTTAGACGTCATACTTAGATTTGGCTTACCTCCCCCCACCAAAATCTCACATCACATTGTTTACTCTTTCTATTAATATTCTATTTAGAAATAGACTTAAAATATTTAGACTAGCATGTGACATTCCTAAATCAAACCACAATTACAAGGACAGTGCTTCTCAAACTATCTGTAGGGAAAGACCAATATTTCATTTTCTGTTTAATTACCAACATGAGTAGTAATTGCCCATTACCAGTAACTCACACCTCATCTAACTCACCACCCAAGTTTTACAACATCTACACTGCACTGCAACTTGTTTAACAATATGTCAAATATTCCTATAACTTTTCCTATACCTTCGAGTGAGGAACAACAATAAACAGTTAGCAAATGTTTATTTTGCTTCTTTGTTTGTTTGTCTTTGAATAGTCCTAGTACCCATATATTCTCTTATCTAATCTAAGAAACTTCTGTCAAGACCTGTGACAAAGCAACAGCTCAAGATATGTGTTGTAACTAAGGATGTACACATGTTAAACATAAGAACCTTTCCAAACAGCATGGATTTTTTTAACAGAAATTCTAATGTGAATATGTGCATCATCACTGGCATCCCCAAAAGCATTTTCAATTATTCTCTTGGGATCTAAGTTTTATCAAATGTGGTAGGGAGAGTGTCAGTTCAAGATGGCAATGCAGGAAGATCCTGAACTTACCTCTTTCCATAGACATACTGAGTCTAGAGCTACATATGGAACAATTTCCTCTTTAAAAACCTAAAGGTTGACAGTGATAGCTACAGGTCAGGAAATGAGTACGAAAAATAAGCCAGTGGGAGAGGCTGGGCCACATTATTGCCGTGAACCTTACTCCTGGCACAGTGACCCACAACCACGAGGAAACTCAAAACCCAGAGCTGCTCCCAGAGGAATGAAATGTTCTCACCCCACATTGAGCCTCCCAAGTTTTAAGACATATACTTGAGATGCGAGCCTTGAAAACTAACTTTGAAAACCAGTGGGGCTTGTTTCCCAATACCCACAAGACTATAGCGATCTGATAAACCACTCTTAAAGGGCTCAGGTGCTCAGATTCACCAGCCCCTGGGTCCAGCTCAGAGGCAGCCAATCAAACCAACATTTAAAGTGAAGGAAGCTCACCTGCTTATATTAATGTGTGTGGCTGAGAGGCAGGCATCTAGTCTACACACACATCTAGGAGCCTCCTGGAACACTCTCAGGGACAGACTGGCAGATGCCCTGTTTGTACTCTCCCTTTGCTGTGCTCCAGAGCACCAGTATCTCCCAGAAGGAAGCTTTTACATGTACCTGGTACTCCAGTTTTTGTGGCTGCTGTGCAGGGGATGCCTCTTGTTCATCTGCATCTGGAGGCCAGGGAAGCCTGTGTTCCTGGTCACATGGGGCTGTAATAATCGGTGTCACTCAGAAGGGAGCTCGAACGTACCCTTGTCTGGTGTCCTGATTTTTGCAAGTGCTGCCAGGAGACATCTCTACGATGCCTGGCTCTGGTAGCTAGTGGGGCTTATGCTCATGGGTTGCTCAGGACTGTAACCAACAGAAAAGGTGTTCTTTAACAGCTACTACCCCCAAGAGGCAGCAGACCCAGCAGCTTGGTCTTTCTGTAAAGGAGGCCCATTAGCTAATCTTTATGACTGTAGCTTAAGGGGCAGGCTTCTAATGACACATTTAGGGACTGATTGTAATCCTTTCCAGAGACCTCGAGGCAGGAACTTTCTTTGCTCTCACCCTCTGCCACACTCCAGAGTACCAATGTCTCCTGGAGAGAGGCTTTATACATGTCTGGTGCTCTGGTTTTTATATCTGGTGCCTCCGTTTTTGCAGCTGCTGCCCAGGGCAGAGCCCTTGATTACCTGGTGGCTAGGGCTTGCATTGGAGAGACAGTTCTTGGCAGACTACAACCCCCAGGGCACAGCATGGACAGCCGACTGAGCCACACCTCCTGGTTTTTCTGTGAGGGAGGCCTCTTCGCTTGTCCTGGAGCTTCAGCCTGTGGGGCAGTCTTCAGGTTTGGCACACATCTAGTGGTATGGAGCTGCTCTCAAGGAACATAGGCTGTGGACAACATCTTGGTTCTCTCCTTCTGCTTTGCTCAGCTTGCCTGTATCACCCAGAAAGGAGCTTATATACTCATCTGATCCCCCGTTTTTGTGACTGCTGCTCAAGAGACACCTCTAGATCACCTGGTTCTGGTAGCCAGAGGAGCTATGCTTGTAGTCCCGCAGAACTGTATATATTTGCATACTTTTAAAAACTTGATTCCTGAGAGTATGACTTCCAGGCAACTTAAATATAAGTGCTGATATCCTCCCCTTTGGGACAGTTATAAGCCTTGGAACACCCGCAAATACTGCGAACTATTACAAATATAATAGTCTGCTTGACAAGCACAAAGGTTTGAGAGACAATTGAGAGCTGAGGCTGTTGTGAATGACTGTGTTCATCTCTTGCATGAGGATACTCCTTCAAGACTGGGAGACATGGTTGCTTCATCTACTTTATAAAACCAACACAGACAGCCACGCAAAATTAAGAAACAGAGGAGTACATTCCAAATGAAAGAGCAAGATAAAACCTCAGGAAAAAAAAAGTAATAAAACAGACAAATAATTTGCCTAATAAAGAAGTCAAAGTAATTGTCATAAAAATGCTCATGAAACTGGGGAGAAGAATGAATGAACCCTGTGAGAACTTCACAGGAGATGGAAAATATAAGAAAATACCAAATAGAAGTCATAGAGCTGAAGAATACGATAACTGAACTGAAAAATTCACTAGTTTCAATAACAGGCTAGATGAAACAGAAAAAAAAAGTTTAGTCAACTCAAAAACAAGGCAGTGAAATTCAATCAGAGCAGCAAAAAGAAAAACAAATTAAAAAGTGACTTTTGTCATTGATCAAACAGACTAACATTTGCATCATAGGGCTCCCAGAAGAAGAAGAGAAGAGAAAGGAGTAGAAGTCTTATTTAAAGAAATAACAGCTGAATACTTTCCAAACTTGGAGAAAGAAAAAGACAGCCAGACTCAGGAATCCCAGAGAGTGTTATATATGAGGAACCCAAAGATACCCAGACCAAGACACATTATAATTAAAATGTCAAAAATTAAAGAAAAGGAGAGAATGTTAAAAACAGTAACATTGAGAAATGAGAAAAACAACTTATTATGTACAAGGGAATCTACATAAGACTATCAGCAGATTTTTTAGCAGAAACTTTGCAAGCCAAAAGGTAGTGGCACATTATATATAGTTAAAATGCTGAAAGGGAAAAAAAACAAAAAACAAAACTTCTAACCAAAAACCCTCTACCCAGCAAAGTTATCATTCAGAACTGAAAGAGAGGAAAAGACTTTTTAAGCCAAGCAAAATCTAAAGGAGTTCATCATGACTAAACAAGCTAGGCTTATGAGAAATGTTAAAGGGAATTCTTTAAGCTGAAAAGAAAGCATGCTAAACAGTACCAAGAACACATATAAAAGAATAAATATCTCTGGAAATGTAACTATATAGTAAAGGCAGTGAATTAATCACTTATAAAGCTAGTAAAAAGGTTAAAAGAAAAAAGTAGTAAAAATAACTATGATTACAATAATTAGTTAAGGGATACACAAGATAAAAAGATGTATAATGTGACACTTAAAAACACAAAACATGGGTGAGGGAGAGTAATAATGTTGACCTTTACAGTAGGATCAGACTTAACCAAAATTTATGGCGTGAAGCAAAATCAGTTCTAAGAGGGAAGTTCATAGCAAGAAATGCCTATTTCAATAAATAAGAAAAGTCTCAAATAAACAATCTAACTTTGCACCTCAAGGAAGCAGTGAAAGAAAAAAAAGAATAAACAAAGCCCAAAGTCAGTGAAAGGAAGGAACTTAACAAAGATTAGAACAGAAATAAATGAAATAGAGACTAAAAAGACAATAGAAAAGATTAATGAAACTACACACTGGTTCTTTGAAAAGATAAATAAAATTTACAAAACTCTAGCTACACATACTAAGAAAAAAATAGAATCCAAATAAGTAAAATCATAAATAAAAGAGGAGATATGTTATAACCAATACCATAAGAATACAAAGAATTATAAGATATGATATAAGCAACTATATGCCAACAAATCGAACAACTGAGAAGAAATGGATGAATTCCTAGAAACAAACAACTTACCAAGGCTGAATTATGATGAAACAGAAAATCTGAACAGACTGATTATTAGACTGAATAAGAAATCAAAAAACTCTTAACAAACAAAATTCCAGGACCAGATGGCTCTCCTGATGCTACCACACATTCAAAGAAGAATTAATACCAATCCTTCTCAAATGTTTTTAAAAATAGAAGAGGAGAGTACTCTTCCAAACTCACTTTGCAAGGCTAGCATCACCCTGATACAAAAACTAGACAAGGATACCATAAGAAAAGAAAATTACAAACCAATATCCTTGATGAAAATACATGCAAAAATCCTCAACAAAATGTTAGCAAACCTAATTCAACAATACATTAAAAGGATCATACAATATCATCATGTGGGTTTTTTCTCATGAATGGAAGGATGAGTCAACATTGGCAAATCAACCAATGCGATGCACCACGTTAACAAAAGGAAGGATAAAAATAATATGATCATCTCAAGAGATGCAGAAAAAACATTTGACAAAATTCAACATCCATTTATGATAAAAACTCTCAATAAAGTAAGTATACAGGGAATGCACATCCACATAATAAAAGCCATATATGACAAGACCACAGCTAGCATCATAATCAATGGAGAAAAGCTGAAAACTTCCTGTAAGATCAGGAACAAGATATTGATGCTTCCTGTTGCCATTTTTATTTAATGTGGTATTAGAAGTCCTAGCCAGAGCAATGAGGCAAGAAAAAGAAATAAAAGGCATTCAAATTTGAAAGGAAGAAGTAAAACAGTCACTATTTGCAAATGACATGATATTATATATAGAAAACCCTAAAGATTTCATTAAAAAAAAAAACTGTTAGAAATAATAAACAAATTCAGTAAATTCTCAGGATACCTCACACCTGTCAGATGGCTATCACCAAAAAGAACACAACAAATGTTGGCAAGGATTTGGAGAAAAGGGAACTCTCCTACACTGTTGGTGGGAATGTAAATTGGTGCAGCCACTGTGGAAAACAGTGTGAAGGTTCTCAAAACACTAAAATCAGGACTACCATATGAGCCAGCAATTCCACTCCTAGGTATATATCAAAAACAAAAACACTAATTCAAAAAGACACATGTAACCCAATGTTCACAACAGCATTATTGATAATTGCCAAGATATGGATGCAACCTGAGTGTTCATTGACAGATGAATGGATAAAGAAGATGTGATATGTAAATATATATATATATATATGTATGTATGTATATATGTATACACACACACATACACACACAATGGAATACTACACAGCCATAAAAATGAAAGAGATTTTGTCATTGGCAGCAACATGGATAGACTTGGAGGGCATTATGCTAAGTGAATAGGTCAGACAGAGAAAGACAAATACTGTGTATTACTTATATGTGGAGTCTAAAAAATACAACAAACTAGCAAATATAATGAAAAAGAAGCAGACACCTATATAGAGAACAAACTAGTGGTTATCAGTGGGGAGAGAGAAGTGGGGAGGGGTATGATAAGGGTAAGGGTCTAAAGTCACAAACTATTAAGTGTAAAAAAAGCTACAAGGATATATTATATAACATGGGGAATATAGCAAAATGTTATAATAAATATAAATGGAATTAATCTTTAAAAATTGTGAATCACTATGTTGTAACCTGTAAATTATATAATACTGTATATCAACTATACTTCAATTTAAAAAATCGTTTATATTTCTATACATGAAGAGCAAACTACCATAAAGAGAAATTTTTTAAAAATCCATTTACAGTACATCAAAAAGAATAAAAAACCTAGGAATAAATTTAACCAAGGAGGTGAAAGACTTTGTATATTGAATACAAAAGTAATACAAGGGGGTAGACCTTCAGGATGGTAGAGGTGTAAGACGTGGAGATCACCTTCCTCCCCACAAATACATCTACATGGGGAACAATTCCTACAGAACACCTACTGAATGCTGGCAGAAGACCTCAGACTTTCCAAAAGGCAAGAAACTCCCTACATACCTGAGTAGGGTACAAGAAAAAAGAGAAAACAGAGACAAAAGAATAGAAACAGGACCTGCACCTCTGGGAGGGAGCTGTGAAGGAGGAAAAGTTTCCACACACTAGGATGCCCCTTCACTGGCAGAGATGGAGAGTGGTGGGGGTGTGGAGAAGCTTCAGAGCCAAGAGGAGAGTGCAGCAATAGGAGTGCAGAGGGCAAAGTGGAGAGATTCCCGCACAGAGGAACAGTGCCAACCAGCACTCAACAGTCTGAGAGGCTTGTCTGCTCACCCGCTGGGGTGGGTGGGGTCTGGGAGCTGAGGCTCTGGCTTCAGAGGTCAGACCCCCAGGGAGAGGACTGGGATTGGCTGCGTGAAAACAGCCTGAAGAGAGCTAGTGCACAACAGTTAGCTGGGAGGGAGTCCGGGAAAAAGTCTGGAATTGCCTAAGAGGCAAGAGACCATTGCTTCAGGGTGCGCAAGGAGAGGGGATTCAGACCACCGCCAAAATGAGCTCCAGAGATGGGTGTGAGCTGCAGCTATCAGCGTGGACACTAGAAAAGGGCATGAAATGCTAAGCCTGCTAATGCAGCCGCCAAGAAACCTATGTGCAAGCACAGGTCACTATCCATACCTCCCATCCTGGGAGCATGTGCAGCCTGCCACTGCCAGGGTCCTGTGATCCAGGGACAACTTCCCTGGTAGAACACATGGCATGGCTCACACTGTTGCAATGTCATGCTGGCCTCTGCTGCCGCAGACTTGCCCTGCATTCCGTAACCCTCCTTCCTCCCAGCCTGAGTGAGCCAAAGCCCCATAATCAACTGCTACTTCAACCCCGTTCTGTCTGAGTGAAGAACAGATGCCCTCAGGCGACCTACATGCAGAAGCAGGGCCAAATCCAAAGCTGAACCACAGGAGCTGTGTGAACAGGGAAGGTAAAGGGAAATTTCTGCCAACAGCCTCAGGACAAGCGGATTAAATCTCCACAATGAGCTTCATGTTCCCTGCATCTCTGGAATACCTGAATAGACAACGAATCATCCCAAAATTGAGGTGGTGGACTTTGGGAGCAACTGTAGACTTGGGGTTTGCTTTCTGCATTTAATCTGTGTCTGGTTTTATGTTTATCTTAGTTTAGTATTTAGAGTTTATTATCCTTAGTAGATTTCTTTATTGATTTGGTTGCTCTCTTCTTTTTTTTATATATAGATATATACATTTTTTTCTTTTTCTCTTTTTGTGTGTATGTGTATGCTTCTTTGTGTGATTTTGTCTGTATAGCTTTGCTTTTGCTATTTCTCCTAGGGTTCTGTCTGTCCATTTTTTTTGTTTTAGTATAGATTTTAGCACTTGCTATCATTGGTAGATTTGTATTTGGTTTGGTTGCTCTCTTCTTTCTTCTTCTTTTTCTTTATTTAAATACATTTTAATTTTTTTATTTTTCATATATTTTTTTATTTTTTTAATTTGATGACTTTCTTTACTTTTTCTCTTTCTTCCTTTCTTTTTTCTCCCCTTTCTTCTGAGCCGTGTGACTGACAGGTTCTTAGTGCTCCAGCTGTCTATCAGGCCGGTGCCTCTGAGGTGGAAGAGCCGAGTTCAGGACATTTGTCCACCAGAGACCTCCCAGATCCATGTAATATCAAAAGGTGAAAGCTCTCCCAGAAATCTCCATCTCATGCTAATACCCAGCTCCACTCAATGACCAGCAAGTTACAGTGCTGGACACCCTATGCCAAACAACTAGCAAGACAGGAACACAAACCCACCGAGTAGCAGAGACGCTGCCTAAAATCATAAGTTCACAGGCATTGTAAAACACACCAATGGACATGGTCCTGGCCACCAGAAAGACAAGACCCAGCCTCATCCACCAGAACACAAGCACCAGTCCCCTCCACTAGGAAGCCTACAAAACCCATTGAACCAACCTTAGCCATTGGGGGCAGACACCAAAAACAAGGGGAACTATGAACCTGCAGCCTGCGAAAAGGAGACCCCAAACACAGTAAGGTAAGCAAAATGAGAAGACAGAGAAACAAACAGCAGATGAAGGAGCAAGGTAAAAGCCCATCAGACCAAACAAATGAAGACGAAATAGTCAGTCTACCTGAAAAAGAAATCAGAGTAATGTTAAGTAAAAATGATCCAAAATCTTGGAATTGGAATGGAAAAAATACAAGAAACATTTAACAAGGACCTAGAAGAAGTAAGAGCAAACAAACAATGATGAACAACACAATAAAAGAAATTAAAAATTCTCTAGAAGGAATCAATAGCAGAATAACAGAGGCAGAAGAATGGATAAGTGACCTGGGAGATAAAATAGTGGAAATAACTACTGCAGAGCAGAATAAAGAAAAAAGAATGAAAAGAATTGAGGACAGTCTCAGAGACCTGTGGGACAGCATTAAATGCACCAACATTCGAATTATAGGGATCCCAGAAGAAGAGAAAAAGAAAGGGACTGAGAAAATATTTGAAGAGATTACAGTAGAATACTTCCCTGATATGGGAAAGGAATTAGTCAGTCAAGTCCAGGAAGTGCAGAGAGTCCAATACAGGATAAATCCAAGGAGAAACACACCACGACACATATTAATCATACTATCAAAAATTAAATAGACAACAAAATGTAAAGCAGCAAGGGAAAAGCAACAAATAACATACAAGGGAATACTCATAAGATTAACAGCTGATCATTCAGCAGAAACTCTGCAAGCCAGAAGGGCATGGCGGGACATATATAAAGTGATGAAAGGGAAAAACCTACAACCAAGATTACTCTACCCAGCCAGGATCTCATTCAGATTCGACAGAGAAATTTAAAACTTTACAGACAAGTAAAAGCTAAGAGAATTCAGCACCACCACCCAGCTTTACAACAAATGCTTAAGGAAATTCTCTAGGCTGCAAACACAAGAAGGAAAAAACCTACAATAACAAATGCAAAACAATTAAGAAAATTGTAATAGGAACATACATTATCGATAACAACCTAAAATATAAATGGATTAAATGCTCCAACCAAAAGATATACACTGGCTGAATGGATACAAAAACAAAGACCCATAGATATGCTGTCTACAAAGGACACACTTCAGATCAAGGGACAAATAAAGACTGAAAGGTAGGAGATGGAAAAAGATAGTCCATGCAAATGGAAATCAAAAGAAAGCAATTCTCATATCAGACAAAATAGACTTTAAAATAAAGACCATTACAAGAGACAAAGTAAGACATTACATAATGATCAAGGGTTCAATCCAAGAAGAAGATATAACAATTGTAAATATTTATGCACCCAACATATGAGCACTTCAATACCTAAGGCAAATGCTAACAGTGATAAAAGGAGAAATCGACAGTAACACAATCATACTAGGGGACTTTAACACCCCATTATCACCAATGGGGAGATCATCCAAAATAAAAATAAATAATGAAACAAAAGCATTAAATGATATATTAAACAAGATGGACTTAATTGATATTTATAGGACATTCTGTCGAAAAACAATAGAGTACACTTTCTTCTCAAGTGCTCATGAAACATGCTCCAGGATAGATCATATCTTGGGTCACTAATCAAGCCTTGGTAAATTTAATAAAATTGAAATCATATCAAGTATCTTTTCCAACCACAATGCTATAAGACTACATATCAATTAGAAAAATCTATAAAAAATACAAACACATGGAGGCTAAACAATACACTACATAATAATCAAGAGATCACTGAAGAAATCAAAGAGGAAATAAAAAAATACCTAGAAACAAATGACAATGAAAACACAATGTTCCAAAACCTATGGGATGCAGCACAAGCAGTTCTAAGAGGGAAGATTATAGCAATACAATCCTACCTCAGAAACAAGAAAAATCTCAAATAAACAACCTAACATTACATCTAAAGGAATTAGAGAAAGAAGAGCAAAAGAAGAACCCAAAGTTAGCAGAAGGAAAGAAATCATAAACATCAGATCAGTTATAAATGAAAAAGAAATGAAGAAACGATAGCAAAGATCAATAAAACTAAAAGCTGGTTTTTAGAAATACAAATATAGATCAATGGAAAAGGATGGAAAACCCAGAGACAAACGCAGGCACATATGATCACCTATCTTTGATAAAAGAGGCAAGAATATAAAGTGGAGAAAAGACAGCCTCTTCTATAAGTGATGCTGGGAAAACTGAACAGCTACATGTAAAAGAATGAAATTAGAACACTCCTTAACACCATACACAAAAATAAACTTAAAATGGATTAAAAACCTAAATGTAAGGCCAGACACTATCAAACTCTTAGAGGAAAACATGGGCAGAACACTCTATGACATAAATCACAGCAAGATTCTTTTTGATACACCTCCTAGAGAAATGGAAATAAAAAGAAAAATAAACAAATGGAACCTAATGAAACTTAAACACGTTTGAACAGCAAAGGAAACCATAAACAAGACAAAAAGATAACCCTCAGAATGGGAGAAAATATTTGCAAATGAAGCAATTGACAAAGGATTAATCCCCAAAATATACAAGGAGCTCATGCAGCTCAATATCAAAAAAACAAACAACCCAATCCAAAAATGGGCAGAATACCTAAATAGACAGTTCTCCAAGGAAGATATACAGATTGCCAACAAACACATGAAAGAATACTCAACATCATTAATCATTAGAGAAATGCAAATCAAAACTTCAATGAGATATCATCTCACACTGGTCAGAATGGCCATCATCAAAAAATTTAGAAATAATAAATGCTGGAGAGGGTGTGGAGAAAAGGGAACACTCTTGCACTGTTGGTGGGAATGTATATTGACACAGCCACTATGGAGAACAGTTTGGAGGTTCCTTAAAAAACTAAAAATAGAACTACCATATGACCCAGCAATCCCCCTATTGGGCATATACCCTGAAAAACCGTAATTCAAAAAGAATCATGTACCAAAATGTTAATCACAGCTCTGTTTACAGTAGCCAGGACGTGGAAGCAACCTAAGTGTCCATCAACAGATGAATGGATAAAGATGTTGTACATATATACTATGGAATATTACTCAACCATAAAAAGAAACGAAATTGAGTTATTTTTAGTGAGGTGGATGGACATAGAGTCTGTAATACAGAATGAAGTAAGTCAGAAAGAGAAAAACAAATACCATATGCTAACATATATATATGGAATCTAAAAAAAAACAAAAAAAACAAAAAATGGTCATGAAGAACCTAGGGGCAAGACAGGAATAAAGACACAGACCTACTAGAGAATGGACTTGCGGACACAGGGAAGGGGAAGGGGAAGCTGGGACAAACTGAGAGAGTGGCATGGATGTATATACACTACCAAACGTAAAATAGAGAGCTAGTGGGAAGCAGCCGAATAGCATAGGGAGATGAGCTCGGTGCTTTGTGACCACCTAGAGTTGGGGTATACGGAGGGTGGGAGGGTGGTAGATACAAGAGGTAAGAGATATGGGGACATATGTATATGTATAACTGATTCACTTTGTTATAAAGCAGAAACTGACACACAATTGTAAAGCAATTATACTCCAATAAAGATGTTTAAAAAAAAAAAAAGCTGGTTCTTTGAGAAGATAAAGAAAACTGATAAACTATTACCCAGATTCATCAAGAAAAAAAGGGAGAAGACTCAAATCAATAGAATTAGTGATGAAAAAGGAGAAGTAATGGGGCTTCCCTGGTGGGGCAGTGGTTGGGAGTCCGTCTGCCGATGCAGGGGATGCGGGTTCGTGCCCCGGTCTGGGAGGATCCCACGTGCTGCAGAGCAGCTGGGCCTGTGAGCCGTGGCCGCTGAGCCTGCGCGTCCGGAGCCTGTGCTCCACAGCGGGGGAGGCCACAGCAGTGAGGCCACGAAATACAAAGGATCATGAGAGATTACTACAAGCAACTATATGCCAATAAAATAGACAACCTGGAAGAAATGGACAAATTCTTAGAAAAGCACAACCTTTTGGGACTGAACCTGGAATAAATAGAATATATAAACAAACCAATCACAAGCACTGAAATTGAGACTGTTATTAAAAACCTTCCAATAAACAAAAGCCCAGGACCAGATGGCTTCAGTTGTTGAATTTTATCAAACTTTTAGAGAAGAGTTAATACCCATCCTTCTCAAACTCTTCCACAAAATTTGAGAGGAAGGAACACTCCCAAACGCATTCTAGGAGGCCACCATTCCCCTGATACCAAAACCAGACAAAGATATCACAAAGAAAGATAACTACAGGCCAATATCACTGATGAACATAGATGCAAAAATCGTCAACAAAATACTACCAAACACAATCCTACAGCACATGAAAAGGAGCATACACGATGATCTTGTGGTTTATCCCAGGAATGAAAGGATTCTTCAGTGTATTCAAATCAATCAGTGTGATATACCATATTAACAAATTGAAAGAGAAAAACCATATGATCATCTCAGTAGATGCAGAAAAAGCTTTTGACAAAATTCAACACCTATTTATGGTAAAAATCCTCCAGAAAGTAGGCATAGAGGGAACTTACCTCAACATAATAAAGGCCATATATGACAAACTCACAGCCAGCATTGTTCTCAATTGTGAAAAACTCAAACCATTTCCCCCAAGATTCGGAACAAGACAAGGTTGCCCACTCTCACCACTATTATTTAACATAGTTTTGGAAGTTTTAGCAACAGCATTCAGAGAAGAAAAAGGAATCCAAATTGGAAAAGAAGAGGTAAAACTGTCACTGTTTGCAAATGACATGATACTATACATAGAGAATCCTAAGATGCTACCTGAAAACTTCTAGAGCTAATCAATGAATTTGGTAGAGTAGCAGGATACAAAATTAATGCCCAGAAATCTCTGCCATTCCTATACACTAATGGTGAAAAATCTGAAAGAGAAATTAAGGAAACTCTCCCATTTACCATTGCAACAAAAAGAATAAAATACCTATGAATAAACCTACCTAAGGAGAAAAAAAAACTGTAGCAGAAAACTATAAGACACGGATAAAAGAAATTAAAGATGGTATAAACAGATGGAGAGATATACCATGTTCTTGTATTGGAAGAATCTACATTTTGAAAACGACTATACTACCCAAAGGAATCTATAGATTCAGTGCAATCCCTATCAAACTACCAATGGCATTTTTCATAGAACCAGAACAAAAAAATTCGCAATTTGTATGGAAACAAAAAAGATCCTGAATAACCAAAACAATCTTGAGAAAGAAAAACGGAGCTGGAGGAATCAGGCTCCCTGACTTCAGACTACACTACAAAGCTACAGTAATCAAGACAGTATGGTACTGGCACAAAAACAGGAATATACATCAATGGAACAGGATAGAAAGCCCAGAGATAAACCCACACACATATGGTCACCTTATCTTTGATAAAGGAGGCAAGAATATACAATGGAGAAAAGACAACCTCTTCAATAAGTGGTGCTGGGAAAACTGGACAGCTACATGTACAAGAATGAAATTAGAACACTCCTTAACACCATACACAAAAATAAACTCAAAATGGATTAAAGACTTAAATGTAAGGTCAGACACTATAAAACTCTTAGAGGAAAACATAGGCAGAACACTCTATGACATAAATCGCAGCAAGATCCTTTTTGACCCACCTCCTAAAGAAATGAAAATAAAAACAAAAATAAACTAATGGAACATAATGAAACTTAAAAGCTTTTGCACAGCAAAGGAAACCATAATCAAGATGAAAAGACATCCCTCAGATTGGGGGAACATATTTGCAAATGAAGCAACTGAAAAAGAGATAATCTCCAAAATATACAAGCAGCTCATGCAGCTCAATACCAAAAATCAAACAACCCAATCCAAAAATGGGCAGAAGAACTAGACATTCCTCCATAGAAGATATGCAGATTGCCAACAAACACATGAAAGGATGCTCAACATCACTAATCATTAATAGAACTGCAAATCAAAACTACAATGAGGTATCACCTCACACCAGTCAGAATGGCCATCATTAAAATGTGTACAAACAGTAAATGCTGGAGAGGGTGTGGAGAAAAGGTGACCCTCTTGAACTGTTGGTGAGAATGTAAATTGATACAGCCACTATGGAGAACAGTGTGGAGATTCCTTAAAAAACTAAAAATAGAACTACCATATGACCCAACAATCCCACTACTGGGCATATACCTGGAGAAAACCATAATTCAAAAAAGTTATGTACCACAATGTTCATTTCTGCTCTATTTACAATAGCCAGGACATGGAAGCAACTTAAGTGTCCATCAACAGATGAATGGATAAAGAAGATGTGACACATATATACAATGGAATATTATGAAATGAAATTGAGTTATTTGTAGTTAGGTGGATGGACCTACAGTCTGTCATACAGAGTGAAGTAAGTCAGAAAGGGAAAAACAAATACTGTATGCTAACACATATATATGGAATCTAAAAAAAAGAAGAAAATGGTTCTGAAGAACCTAGGGGCAGGACAGGAATAAAGACGCAGATGTAGAGAATGGACTTGCGGACACAGGGAGGGGGAAGGGTAAGCTGGGACGAAGTGAGAGAGTGGCATGGACATATGTACACTACGAAATGTAAAATAGATAGCTAGTAGGAAGCAGCCACATAGCACAGGGAGATCAGCTCGATGCTTTGTGTTCAACTAGAGGGGTGGGATAGGGAGGGTGGGAGTGAGACACAAGAGGGAGGGGACATGGCGATATATGTATACTTATAGCTGTTTCACTTTGTTATAAAGCAGAAGCTAACACACCATTGTAAAGCAGTTATACTCCAATAAAGATGTTAACATGAAATGATGCTCAATATCACTAATCATCAGGGAAATCCAAATCCAACTTACAAAAGTGATATCACCTCACAACTCTTATAATAGCTATTATCAAAAAAAAAAAAAACTAGAAATAACAATTTGAAGAAAAGGAAACCCCTGTGCACTGCTGGTGGGAATGTAAACTAGTGTAGCCATATGGTAAAGTATGAAATGTTCTTCAAAATATTATAAATAAAACTATCATATGATCCAGCAGTCCCACTTCTCGATGTATATACAAAGGAAATGAAAACAGGATACCAAAAACACAGCTGCACTCCCCTGTTTTTTGTAGCATTTTTCACAATAGCCAAGATATGGAAAGGAACTAAGTGTCCATTGATGGATGAATGTGGATGAATGGATACAGAAACTGTGATATGCGCATGTGCGCATGCACGTGCGTGCACGCGCACACACACAGACGATGGACTATCATTCAGCCATAAAAAGAATGAAATTTTGCCATTTGTGGCAACATGGATGGATCTCAGGGGCATTATGCTAAGTGAAATAAGTCAGACAGAAAAAGACAAATATGGTATAATCTCACTCATATATGAAATCTAAAATAGAAACAAACAAACAAAAACCCAAACAAACTCATAAATACAGAGAACAGACTGGTGACTGAAAGAGGTGGAGGGTGACGGGTGGGAGAAATGGAAAAACTCTTTTGGTTTTTTTTAGTTTAAATACAGTGAATAATAATAAAAGGTGGTAAGTCTCTAGAAACTTTGGATTATACTGATTTTTCTAGAAATATTGAATTGATTTGGGAAGCCAAGACCATGGAAGGTGTGTGGACTCATACAGTGGGTATAAAATAATTTTCTATGATTGTGGAATAAATGGGTACCTTTGAAATTACATTTTAGAAATCTACAGTTTTGAAGATTTTCTAAATCTGATATGTGAAGAATATCCTAAATCTCTTACATAAGTAAAAACCACGTAATGAATAAATCCCCACTGAGAAAGCTGGCAGAAACTAGTTTAAGAATATCCAGATGGACCAGTTGTCCCAGCATATCAGCAGACCTTGGCCATTAGTGACTGCTTCAGTGGTATTCAACTGAGGAATTTAATTCTCAGAGGTTTCCAGTCTATGAAACTCAAAACAACACATCTAGATGGATTAAATCTATTACTGCTCCTTGAGTTTCTCAGGCTTTCTGTTGTATTGCAGAAGATTAAATTGCTAAAAATGATTTATTTTTACAAAAATGGTGTTGTTTTACTTCTTTCTAATTTTCTTGTCATAGAAACTTACATGGAATTATTTTTTGTCTTTTTTTAAAATAAAAACTATATAGGTTATGAGTAACTACTATTATGATTTTGGAAGTGTAGGTACCCGTTGTCATTTCTAACGATGATCTCAGAATAGAGACAAAAATAAAAATGAGTCTTACACATTCCTCAAATATGATGCTTAATGCAATAACAAATATAAACACTGTAACATAACAGTTAAATTGTTACTTATCACCCCCTGCAGGGGACAAAATCCCATAGCAGATAAACAGAGGAATTTAATGTTAAGAGATTGTGGGCATAAACTGCACGTATCTGATTATATTACCTGGAGGCATTTGATAATATTACATTTAGGAAAATTATGTTGATGGACACTTTTGATGCCATCCTCACGTCTCTAGATATTTAAAAATGTATATGTGTGTATATAAATGTGGGACTTGCTTTAGCCACAGAATTCTTTGAAGCTATTTATTAGCTTTTTATATGTATCTTAACTAATTAATTCACCAGAATCTGATGAATTGTAACTTTATATTTTAACAGTAATAAATCAAGAAATCTTTAAATAGAAGAAAACTGCATAAGATTGTCATTATTTTAATACTACTTTTCCAGTCCACATTTTATCAAAATAGTGATTATTTAGAACTTATCAATTTTCCATCTGCTACCAGGTAAATTTAATGATATGACATACACATACATATATATATATATATATATATATATATATATATATATATATATATATAATAGTTGTAAACCTAATTTTTACTTTTATTCGTATTTTTTCATGTTCTTTCGTGTGTGATCTTAAAGATGTACAGTAAAGTGAAGGTGAAATATGCAAGATTATAGAAATTTTAGTGTTCTTTTCCAGATAACTAATTTTTTATTATATATTTATAGATTAATTTATTTCTAACTGTATTAAGAAATTTTTAAACATATATTTTCTTACTTATTTTTACATCCTTTCATCTATGTGACTTTGCAATATTCTTTTTCTTCTTTTATAGTTGAAGCTTTTGATAAACAGCTTTCATTTATTGAGTAGTGAACTTTCTCATTAACCCATAAGGGTGTTTTCTTGACTTGTTATCCCCTTCAAGTAATATGCTGAAGATATTTTAGACCTGTCTGTCTTTACTATCTACCAAATTAAAACAATTCCTGACTTCTACAATATGACATGTATTAATTCTCTATCCAAATCCTAAATGTTAGTAGGCATTTTAATTTCAAATCATCTAAATATTATCTTAAATTCTAGCTTATGAAGGCAATATCTATAGTACTGTGAAACACAGATTAGGAAAGATTTTAAAAGTTTGTGTGGAGAGCAGAGAATTCTTCTCCACTCCCAGAAAGTATTTAAAATAGGGATCAATTTAAAGACAAAAACAAGGAAGTGCTCAAATACACTGGAAAGTTTAACAGAATAGGAGTAATAGAATAGAACATTTAATTCAGTGTATACAGCTATTTTAGTTGCACCCATTAGAGGAGACTAATTCTTAAGAGGATTTTTTAAATTATTATTACTTTCAAAACAGTTGATTATTCCTATTTGATACAGGTATAATAACAGATATACAACACAACCTTATTTTAGTTATTTGTATAGTAAAATTGATCACAAAAAATTACAAAATACTCCTATTACTACTGATGAGCTGGGTATTTTAACTGACTGATTTTACAAAGTCTGTTATAATCATATTCAATTTGGGAGTTTATCCTTTTCATTCCTTCAGATTTCATTGTATGCTCTATTTAGCTCATATTTAAAACTTCCACATCTCAGAAGCACATTTTTTACTTATTTTACATGTGCCTAAATTGACCCTAATTATAAATATATAATAAAAACACTTCTGCAAATAAATAGATTATAAGATTTTTTATCATCTCTGATAACACATCTAGTTCACAGAAGAGTTCAAACATGCCATCAAATACAGGAAAAAAATTAGTGTTATATACGTAATATTTTGCAAAGAAAATAAAGATCTTGTGGTTTTTAATGAGACTAAGGAGCCCGTCAGAATTAGGTTCCTATAGTGTTTCTCAGTGGAGGTACCCTTAACATTTTGGTCAGGACAAGCTTTTATTTTGTCAGTCTATACTCTATATGGGGAGGGTGTTCAACACTTCCTGTTCCAGAAAACAAATGTCAATAGCATTCCCCAGTCAAAAGAGAACTGTAAGTTGCCCTTGCATGTTTTCGAATTTATCTGGGGGCTTGGGATTGTGACTCCTGATTGAAAACCACTGGATATAGAGGGACCCATGTATCTTCTACTTCCCAAAATTTCAAAGATGAATACTTCTCCTGCTCTGCCCTATCTCACTCATTTCTTCCTAATGAAGACGTGTTTGAAGAAGGAACTGATTGTATGCTACTCAGTCTCTTCTGATTTCTTTCTTTAGGAGTACCTTGTCCTCACTGTGCCAACTCTTCCACTTCTTTCAGCAGTAAACCTATAGAGGTAGGCTCAGGGCCAGCAAAACTCTACAGTTTTCTAGATCCATCCAAGACGGGGAGAATAAAGTAAATTCTGGGGACAAATTGAAACATATTTATGTTATTTTAATCTTCATCTCTCTGGTTGTTTTTCCTCATTTGGTATCAAATTTGGGAGGACAAGAGAAGTGAATCTCAGCTAGGCTGAGAACAGAGATCCCGCTCTCCCTAAGTGAATATGAGCTTATGCCAACTCTCTAGCTATACTTTAAGCATATAGGACACAGATACCAACTTTATCCTAGGACCCACAGATTTCTTCATTCCCAATCTCTTCTTTGGCTCTTAAATTCCTAAGTGCATTTATTGTTTCTTGGCATCAAATGTCTGGAAGTGTGAATTCTGAATAAATGAAGTATTTTCTGGTAACAGTAAATTCATAATTATGTGAAATGGATGGAGGTTAACTATAGTTAAGAAATAGTATTAAAAACGTATCTGAGGACAATAGTGAGAGGCCTGTATACCGCAAAAAAAAAAAAAAAAAAAAAAAGACAAGGTAAATTTTGTAAATTTTCTAAGAAATCAAGAAAAACTTACAAGTTGTCTATGCTTTACTGTAACTGTAGTATAGTTTGTGCTTTCCTCTCAGTGTCTTCTTGCATTTATTTATACATAGTTCACACAATCTGGCCATCTGGCTTCACGCTCTTTGTTCAAGCTTTTATCATATCCAATCTGAGGAATCTGCATTTAAACTCTCCCTTCTTTTTTTTTTTTTTTTGCTGTACGCGGGCCTCTCACTGTTGTGGCCTCTACCATTGCGGAGCACAGGCTCCAGACGCGCAGGCTCAGCGGCCATGGCTCATGGACCCAGCCGCTCCACGGCATGTGGGATCTTCCCGGACAGGGGCACGAACCCGTGTCCCCTGCATTGGCAGGTGGACTCCCAACCACTGTGCCACCAGGGAAGCCCATAAACTCTCCCTTCTTCATTCCACCATGTGTACTTTCCCTTGTGTTATTTTCTAAAATATAAAGCTAATAATGTCACTCCATGTTTAGAAAAGGTTCAAGCTCCTCATCACCTAAAGTAATATTAAACCTCTCTAGTTTGTTTATGACTTTGAGCCATTATCATCTGTGGAACCTATTCTTTCCTTATTTCACAACTGCTATCTTCAGTTCTGGCAAGTCAGAACTGATTATAGTCATTGAATGCCTCCCCCTTTTGCCCCATTGCACATGTTGTTTGGTATACAAGGACTATCTGTGCTTTCTGGACTGCCTGGGAAAATCTTAAACATGATACTGCTTAAACATTCTATCTCTGTGAAGCATTTCCTGGCCTTCCTGAAATGAGTTTGAACATCCCAGTGCTCTACTTCTGCTCCTTGTTGTAGGTTCTATACCATATTTTAATTGCATACACAAACATGAACTTTTTGAAGTCACATCATTTTAATAATTTTGCATGTCACAAAGTTGCTAAGAGAAGGAACAAAAGACAGGAAGAAGATAAAACCAAGAAATTCTGCATAATTAGAATAATAAATGAGCATCTTCTTGTAGAAAGTAAACTGGGATTTTTAAGGAAAGAAGCATCATCTCATGTTCTTCATACCTTCCCGTTTATTCACTTCATTCACTCATTTATTTCTTTTTTCAAAAATAGTACCATTCACAGAAAAAGAGGTGTTGAAAGATATAGAACTATGTTACTATTCTCTATGGAGAGAACTATTGTTAGTGACACAACTTTATACACAGAGTGATTTAACTATGACCATGACCAGAATCTATAATTGGACAGATTGATTTCATTTCTTGTGTGGTGTTTTAGGAATGACTTAGGAATATATCCTATAAACAATATAAAGCAATACTTGATATCCTGAAAAGATGTACTGAACATTCAAAGACCACAAAATTTTAAAAGTAATGAGTATATTCTAAGTGTGAGGGTTGTACAAATCAGGACAAGTCATGGTTTATGACCACAAAAATACTTTGCAGTTTAGGTAAACTGGTAAAGGAAACTTTAAAGCATAAAATGAGAGCAAAATGAGATAGGTATAGGGAGTGCTTTGTGGGCCTATGTTTGTCTTTACAAGAACTGGCATAATAAGACTTCTGTTTTAGAAAGCTAGATCTGCTAGTAATATGGAGAATAGAGATCCAAAACACAAGGCTGAAGAGCTGGAAGCTCATCACACTTACGCAACATAACCAGTATTTTGTTGATTTATGCAGGAATAAATGTTGAGCCAAGCTTTGCAATCTCATTTATGGATCAAAAGACTTTAAATCCTTGTGGCTTTTTTATCTCTTCTTTGGTTGATATTTTCAGAAAGGAAAAAGCATAAGTGGTGTGTTAGATGATATCATAAATAAGATTGGATTCTATGGATTTTGCTATCAAAAAAAAGTGAGCTTCTAGGAAAATATGGATTGTGTAGTGAGAAGATTAGAAACATATATTTGAAGAGAAATGTGAGACATACCCAGATGAAAAAACTTTAATGGATACTACAGATGCATGCCATAGAAGAAGTGCAATAGTTTTTAGTTTTGAAAAACAAAGAAGGGAGGCCAGGAATATTAAGTGTGAGTTAAAAAGACAAGTGCAAATTTTAAAATGAGGTGAGTAGAATTTTATAGATGTCACCAAGATCTAGGGTAATGATGTTTGTGACTAGAAAGCAAAAGTGAAGAATACCTTGTTCAAAGAGACAAATCTGGGGCTTCCCTGGTGGCGCAGTGGTTGAGAGTTCACCTGCCGATGCAGGGGACACGGGTTCGTTCCCCGGTCCGGGAAGACCCCACGTGCCGTGGAGCGGCTGGGCCCGTGAGCCATGGCCGCTGAGCCTGCGCGTCCAGAGCCTGTGCTCCGCAACAGGAGAGGCCACAACAGTGAGAGGCCCGCGTACCGCCAAAAAAAAAAAAAGACAAATCTATTGAATATGACATGTTTAATATGGATGCATTGTGGAGAGCATATGGATTAGTATAAAATTAAGATTTAGTAGAATTATTTTGAGAGAGTACTACAGCACCTGTTCTGAGATAATAGTCCAGATTCGATTTCAAGGAACATTCTAGAAAAATACAGTAAGAGAAGCCAAGAGAACACCTTTATGCTTGAAAGGAAATTTTAAAAACCTAGGAGCCTAAATGGGTAAACACAAGAATATATAACTGGTAGTTGTATTTGATTTGTGGCTCAAATAGTGATTTGATTAACATGATATTTTGCCAAAATCCAAGATTAAATAGTGGCTCTATTCTATTGATAGTATATCTAATGAGTTAATCGTATCCTACTTTGTAAATATACTAAAAGCCAGCTATATTGATAAGAAATATATTATAAATGACCCACAAAAATAGTTTTTTACTTTTGTACTGCAATTTTCAAAGTGGTGAGTAAGAATAAGATGTCATGCAAATATTTGGACACAAGGAAAATAATTCCAGGGGCTTAATAAAAACAAACAAAAAGGATTATGTACAAATAGTTTGAAATTTATAAAAAATAAAATATATTCCCAAGACTATGTAAAAAATGTAAATTAGTAGACAGAATATAATTTGAAAGTCTGTATATATCTCTATTAGTCTATTAGACTACATAAAGGAAGGTCCTAATTTATTTAAGAAAAGTTTTAAAAAGTAGTCTGTAGGAATAGACAATGTGTACATATGTGCTAAAGGGTAAACTTTGGGTATTTCCTTCCTTATTGGAAAAGCCACTTATGTTACCAATGTTTATATACTGTCTCTCTCTTTAGGATATAATTCAAATCATTTATCATAAGCAGTCTTTCTCAAAGTTTATGAATGTAAACTAATTTGAAAACTCTCCCAAGTTTTATTTTTCTCTCCTTATATTTTAAAATGAAATCCAATAAAGACTTACATTAAAAAAACTAAAAGAAAACAGAAGAGAAAATTTAATAACATTGACTACTCGAGAAGATTGAAAAAACTCATAGGCAGGAGAAAATTAAAATGAAATAAAAGGGAAATGACAAGAAATACAAATATGTCACAGAATCTCAAATGAAGAGTCAATTGAGGGAAATATGAGTAAAATAAGATAAAGAAATTAGAAAAAGCTTTAAAAAACATAAAAAGGAAAATATGTAGCTTGAAAAATGGAAAACAAATGCATATAGAAAGAACATAAAACATAACATTTGATAACACTTTTTGAATTTATATAGAAATTCCACTCAACTTTCCCTTTATTTCCCTGCAGCACAATCCTATTAACTTTTCTCCTACTGGGAGAAACCATTACCATCAATAGAGTTATCTCTTTGATCTATGTTTGATACATTTTTCTGTACAGGATATATATGTAAAATTTATAAAATATTATACTTTAAAATTTACAAAAATGATAACAAATTAAATGCATTGTACTTCAATGTCATTTTCTTACTCAACATTGAAATTTAAAAATGTATTTTCTTTGATAAATAAAAACGCTATTTAAATATAGTAAAATAACTTTAACTCATGTCATAAATATTTTGTCCTATCAATAGACATACTTAGTTTTATATTCTAAGATCGTTTCTGACATTAACACACATGTATATGTTTCCTGTGTGCATATGAAAATGTCTTCGTAGAAGTAGAATTGCTGGGTAAGTATATTTTAAATGTTTTCCAAATTTGGTAAAAGTGTTTTCCAAAATATATTTTTAAAAATTTCTACTACTACTAGAAGTATATGCAAGGTCCATTTTCCTCCAATCTCCCTAGAAAATTTCTATGAGAAGTTTAATTTTTGCCTTTCTTTTTGGATTGCATTAATAACTTACTGTTTTAATCTGCATTTCTTTGATTATTAATCAACTCAAACATATTTTCATATATGCATTGGCCCCAAATAGGCCTTCTTCAATGAAATATTTGTTTTCTCTTTTACTCTTGATTTCTTGACACTATTTACATATTCTAGATCTTCCATTTTCTTTATTTTATGGTTACAAATATCTTCTACTCTACTATTTGCCTTTTCATTATGTTGATAAAGGTTTGGAAAATTTTTGGTCTTAAATGTATCTGGCTTGGACTCTTCCACTCAAAGCATTCAGGTTTTAAATTCTTACCCTAGAAACTCTGTAGATTTACGGCTTTAGTCTCCATTTTCTGTATTAGGTTTGAATTTCATTTTGGTCCACATAGGTATTCATTTTGCTTTTAAATGTTACTGTATTTATTTTTATATCTTTTAAATACACTCTATCATTGTTAAATATTGAGGTGTACTTTGTAATACCTTGTATGTTTGCCTGTAACAGAATTCTGATGAAGACATGACTGAAGTTTTGAAGCAATAAAATCATTCATTCAAAATGTTGAATGTATACTCTGTTTCCTAAGAGAGAAAATACATATTACTTTTGTTCTAGGTAGACTTGTTCCCCAATTTTTTTTCAGAAACAAACCATATTTCAAACATTTGTTCTCGAGAAATCCTTAATACAGTGAAGCAATTCAATTCTTAGATTAAATTATGTGAAAATGGCCTTATTTGACCATTGTATTAGTCAAGGTTCTCCAGAGAAGCAGAACCAATAGTAAATACACACACACACACACACACACACACACACACACACAAACATACACACACATACACACACACACAGAGTTGATCCTCAGTATCCTCAGAGAATCGGTTCCAGGACCTACCCATGGCTACAAAAACCCTGGGATTCTCAAGTCTCATAGTCAGCCCTCCATATCTGTAGATTCAACCAACCACTATGGATCACTTACTAAATTTGCAAACCTACAGATACGGAGGGCTGACTGTATAGTTATTGAAAAAATCCACATGTAAGTAGGCCTGTACAGTTCAAACTGGTAATGTTCAAGAATTAGCTATGTATAATAATATAATATATATACTTTTATATATATAAAAAGACATTTGTTGTAAGGAATTGGCTCATGTGATTATGGAGGCTGAGATGTCTCAATATATGCTGTTTGCAAGCTGGAGACCCAGGAAAGCTGATGGTATAATTCCAACCTAAGTCCAAAGGCCTGAGAACAAAGGTAGCACGTGGTGTAAGGGCAAGAGAAGACCAGTCTTCCAGCTCAAGCAGGAAGGCAGGAAACAAAAGGGCTGAATTCCCCCTTCCTTCACTTCTTTGTTCTGTTCAGGCCCTTAACGGATTGGATGATACGCAGCACATTGGGAAAAGCAATCTACTTTATTGAGTCCACTGATTCAAATGCTAATCTCATCTGGAAACACCTTCACCCACATACCCAGAAATAATGTTTAATCTATGTATCACTTGGCCCAGTCAAGTTGACCCATAAAATTAACCATCATGCTTACATAAAAGAAAAAAGAAAAAAGTCAGTATCAATTTCATATGATTCGACCTAATAAATGTGGATGCTTCAGATCATGTGGTTAAACATCCTATTTTGGAAATAAACTATACCACTATTTTGATTTAGAGAGTACTTTGACTAAAATGTATTGCTTTATTTTTAATTTTCCACCATCATAATATCTGTGAATGCATGTATATGAGTGTCTGGAGTTTGTGCATTTGGATCAGGAAGTATGTGAAGACTTAATCTTTATTTTGTTATTTACTAGAGGAAAGTCAGTGATATAACAAATATGGCATTATTTGAAATGGAATCATCCCAAATCCCAGGCACATGTTATTTTATTTTTGAATAGTTAGCCATATGTCAGGCTCCTTGGAGGCAGAACACACTCTTGGAGATAGGGGAAGGACTTCTCTACTGAAGGAAATAAATTCATTATATCATTCATTCTGAGAGGGTTTAATTGTTGGGCAAGAAATATGATAGGGCTTAGAGGATGAAGTGTATGTAAGGAGCCATTTATTCTTGGAAATTTCTGATGATGCCGATAGTCAGGACTGACCTAAAGAAGTTATTCATGTGGTCTTAGCTGTTACCAAACTTTCACAAAAAATGTCATTGTTACTTACACTTGGGCTTAGCTTACTGTAGGAAATTAACTAAATTATGAAGAGGCTCTTCCATATTTTACAACAGCACATGTAAGAAAAATTTGTAAATGTCTTTGGGAATTAGAAGGGTGGCTATTTCTAATGACTAGTCAAATGGACCTAACTAATTTGATTACAAAATGATGAGTTCTGAAACAAACGTGACAAAATGTTATTTGCTAATTCAAAGTGGTAGTTAGAAGGGTATTTGTTGTCTTGCTCTCTGTATTTTTTCATATGTATGAAAAACTTCATTACTAAAAAGAAGTGTAAGCTTGTTTTACAGTACATATCACTTTGTACTAAAATTATTTACATGGCTTCACATCTGTGACTTCCAATATTTAGCAGAAATAATGACTTTTTCTCTTTGTATTCACATCTTTAATAAAATATGAAATCATGAATAATGACTGCATAAATAAGTAAATGATCAAATTAATGAACAAGATAAATAAATGCAGAGCAGAACGTGTATGACACATTTGTTGAACTATGAGTAGATACATTCATACAAATGAAGTGTTGGTTTAGAGATATAGGAAAAGTATAAATAAGTAGAAACAAGTCTAAATAAGGAATGTCCTGACTGAGACATGTAGACTTCATCACGAGAAAATAACTGTGAGTGCCAGATTTTTTTTTTTTAGATCTAGGATATGGATGAATTATGTGCAAAATAATGACATATGTGTGGCAGTGATGTTTAAGACGAAGGTGAATTGTACAGGAAAGAACATTTTCGTTCCAAGCGATGCAATGAAAAACAATTGGAACAATCAACATATGGGGAGCTGAAAGTCTAGACTAGTTATATACGTAGGAAGAAATGAAAGAAATATATAAATACTTCACAAATATTAAACAAAATGACACCACGAAGTTGGTACTATAATTGCCTTTATTTTAAAGAGGAAGAAACTGAAGCACAGAGAATTTAAATAATTTACTCAGGGTTTTGTAGCCAGGCCTTCTGGCCCTAGAGTCAAGGTCTTTCTTCAGGGATTGAGTAGCATATTATACTTGGTTAAAGAGCAAACTGGTAAAGTAAAACATCACCTTATTGAAAATCACTAAATTGCTATACAAAGAGATGAGTTGGAAACTATCAAATATAATTTAAAGAACAGAGGATAGATCCATAAAACCCAACATGTGACTAAGAGACATTAAAAAATCAGTGAATAAATAAGATGATAGAAAGATACTGTTTGTAGAAATAATGATTGAAAGTTTCCTAGAACTAGTAAAAGGCATGAGTCATAGGTTAAAATCTCAATAAATGGCAAGTAGGATTGAAATAAAATTTACAAATATCTCTACACCTAGATATATCATAGTGTTTTAGAAAACTATGGGTAAAAGAAAAACATCTAAATGAAGAAAAAAATCAGATCTGTGGAAAAAATAATAGTGAAATTGACATTGGATTTATCATCAGCAGCACCAACAATGTCGAAGAAAGAAGAGGGATATCTTAACTATTATGCTTTTAGAAAGTAGCTTTGAGTTTACAATTTTCTACTTGGCCCAAGTATCATTACTGAGAGAAAAAGGAAAATATCTGTCACAATGGTAAACAGAAAAGATATGGAATATCCCTTGCCATTCCACAAACTTGGTGCTGTTAAAAAATATATATATGAAATATGAAAAGAAAGCTCAAGAGTCAGGAGATGTTGAAGATATGCTACGCATGGAATAACCAGCAGCTACCACACCCCTTATGTCCTAGAGTGGAATGTCTGCATTAGAAGGAATTGAGCTTGCTGTGTTTGGTCAAGGCAAGTGGGTGTATAACTGGGCTTCCTGTGCAAAGCCAGGAACAGAACAAGAACAACTATGGCCAGAACTGTTGTAGTTAAGGTAGTGCATGAGTTTTACTCCTTTTAATCACTCACTTATTTTAAAAGTTATCATTTACGCATCACAACATAATTGACATTGTCATAATTACTGGAAAAAAAATCCTAAGACAAATCCACTGCCACTTAAGGAAGTTAAGTTTAATGGGAAGAATGACATGTAAAGGAGTAATTTTAAGACATTGTTCAATAAATATTTATCCCTGCCAGAAAAGTGGAAACATGGAGCATGATTTCTATTTAGAGCCCTAGCAACCTCAGTTGGGAGTGTATACCTGGGGTTGGGTACAGTGTGGAGCTGGCTAACTCAGAAGTCTGTCCAAGGGTGAAATGGGACTAGGAAAAAACTCTCTATCTGTGAGACCATAGAAAGAGGGAATATCCAAATATAAGAAAGTAAATTGGCATATGGAGATATTTGGAGATAAGATTTAAAGCATAGCCTAAGAAGAATAGCCTGAAGAGATACCTTGAGTCTAAAAGCATATTTATGTTTTTGTTTTGTTTTGGTTTGAATTCTTTGTGTGAAACTCTGAAGTGATTTTTTTTAAATGTCTATTAAATAATCAGTGAAAATAAAACCTACACTGAGTAGGATGTCTGCCATGATGTTCATGACGGGCATCAAAGAGGAAATAGGATACAAACTGTTTTGAGTTTACCAGTAAGGCAGCAGAAGAAAGAACATGCTAACACTTGGAGGCATGATATTGCAGCATGTTTGTGGCAGTGCAAAATGGTGATAAAGCTGAAGCTTAGCCTATGGGAATATATGTGATTTGGGAGAAATAAATAGCAAATTTGGGGTCTGAGGAAACCATGAAACATCTAAGGGAGGTATAATTCATAGACGGTTGAAATGTAAGTCTGAAACTCAGAAAGTAGACTTTCCCATTGGGAAGGCATTAGTATATAAGAAGCTCACAAGTGAATTAAATAAGGTCACTCAGGGAGAAAAAAATATATTTATATACAGAGAAAGAGAGAGAGAAAAGAAAATAGTATTTGGTTCCAATTGAGCACTAGATATGTGTCAGTGATATCTCACAACAATACTATGATGTAAGTATTAATGAAATAATTTAATACATGAGGAAACTGAGGATCAAAGAAGTTATGCTTTTCCTAAGACCACATATACTGTTTGAAAAATTAGATTGAAATCAACACTTCATGGCTTGAATACTATTACTGGTCTCCAACTACACGATGATAATTATAGGACTTTTTGAATTCAAAATATGAAAGTAAAGTTGGAGGAAGAGAGGCCTAAGAAACAACCGTTAGAGATGTTTCTCTACAGCCCCATTAGCATATTGACATTCCAATTCCCCTTTTCCCGTATTTGTTATCCTCATTCTACCAAAACTAGCTTAGACTTCATTATCCACCATTTCAATAATCTTCCAAATATCCTGAACTTCTTTGCTTTTCTCATTTTTATTAAAACCACCTGTTAAAACTGCCACCTTGCATGAATGTACCTATCCTTCTTCAACATAACTGCATCAAAGTTGAAATTTTGAAATCTATCTATAAAGTCATGCCCAGCATCGTAACTTGGATTCTCTCAACACTCATTGCTGAAAAAATCCTACTAGTTGTTTTTTGTTTGTTTTTTTGCGGTATGCGGGCCTCTCACTGTTGTGGCCTCTCCCTTTGCGGAGCACAGGCTCCAGATGCGCAGGCTCAGGGGCCATGGCTCACGGGCCCAGCTGCTCCGCGGCATGTGGGATCCTCCAGGACCGGGGCACAAACCAGTGTCCCCTGCATAGGCAGGCGGACTCTCAACCACTGCGCCACCAGGGAAGCCCTACTAGTTTTCTTCAGTCACATATTTCACCTTTTCTTCTGGATAATTATGATTACCATTTGTACACACACACACACACACACACACACACACACACGCTTACTTTTAGAAAACAAGCCTGTCTACTACCTCAAGGAAAACAGAAACCATCAGAGGGTATCTCTGTCAGTGTCACATTACCATGTGCATTAAGAAATGACACATGACCATCTTCTTCTCCTTTACATGGTTATATCAGAAATGATACCTTTCTCTAGGCCCATTCCTTACATTTTCAGAACACAGGGACAGACAAGTCAAAATCAAACTAGAAAGTTGTTAAATAAAATATGTTCTCTCCTTCTTCCTTTGAAAATATAACTTTATGTTTACAACCAGAAAATAATATTTGAATTTAGATTTCTTGCACTCCTCACAATCCCTTCTAAGAACTTAGCGACACAAAGAGTTTCCCTAACACCCTAAGCTGCTCTTAAAGCTGGCCCACCTTCTTTCTCTTCTCACACCCTTTCCCCTACCAAATTTCATCAGTTTCTTTTCTGAAGATCATGTATGTGCAAAAACATCTTTACATCTAAGATTATTTTATATCCTTTGGCTATACCTTGTGTCTCGGGCTGTACATGCTGGGGCACACTTGGCAGTGCTGTTTCTTACAGGGAGGAAGAATGTGAAGAAGAAACCCAAGCAGCCTTGGATGTAGGTTTTCATCCAAGTTTGCAGGCTATTGCAGGATCTTGGGTATTAGAAGAGCTGAGCATGTGCTCCAGATGGATATGTCTCCTTGGTCCCAAGGACTCCTCACTCTGCTCTGTCAAGCGTGGTCAAAGGAGGGCCGTAGGGAGGCTTTCTAAACATAAATTCCAAAAAAAGTGGGTGGGGAGTCTCCTACTTGGATCCAATTTAAGTTTGCCAGAAAAATGCAGCACGTCTAGTTAAATTTGAATTTCACGTAAGTGACAAAATTTTAATAAAAGTATGACCCAAATATTATATTTGGACATACTTATAGTAAAAATTTAATTGTTTATCTGAAATTCAATTTAATTGGAAATCATATACTTTTACTTGTTAAATCTGGAACCCTAGTCTAAGGGCCAAAATGTATTCATCCATCTAATGCTCATATTTTATCTTAGGCCATTTATTACAATATATATTATTTTCTAGGAAACCGTACTTTATTGATTATTGTTCTCCTTTATCTTCACCCTTATACTCTACAAAAGCTTTCATATCATTTAAAAATTCCCCTAAGAACCCACAATTTCTATTATTTAAAATATTTTTTAAAACACAATTTGAAAGTTTTCAAATTCCACTGTCTTTTAAACATTATCATCTTAACTCATTTTCTCCATTACTGCCAAGTTTTCAAGAGGTATTTACGCTGTTTACATTGCTCTTACCAACTCATTCCATTCTGTTACCATCTTTCATCATTCCACAGCATTTTCCATGTTTTGTCAAAGCCTAACTCCAATGGATGTATTTCAACCTTCTGATTTCTCAGTCCACCATACCTTTCCTCTTTAATTATATTTTCTGTGGTTTCCATGACACCGCACATCTCAGGTATTATTCTTACTTTACTGGCCTCTGCTCAGTCTTTATCAGCTCATCATTATTTACCTGGTGTTTACATGTTTGAGTTCTTGAAGATGTCTCAAATTTCTTCTCTTACCACTTTTCACAGTTTGTCTAGAGAAAAATGTTTGTATATATAGTGATTTCCAAAAAGAATATATCCAACCCAAGTTGTCCTTCAAGCTTGAGACAAGTTTATTACATTGGTTTCTTGACATCTGTACTTGGATATATCAAAAACAACTATTTTAAAACATCAGAACTCCAATCTTCCAGCCCTGATCTTTTTTTCATTTTTTGATCTTTCAGAAAATTGAATAAACCACCCCACTAACACACTCACAACAAAAGTGGGAATCACTGATACCTAGTGGAGAGTTGATTAATGGGCTCAAAATTAAGTGCATGAAGATTTGAAAAGCAAAATTTCAAAATGATGTGCTTTCACCTAGTTTTCCTGACAATTTTAACCATTGTCAATTCTAGTTTCTTTACTTTTTATGTGACTGATAATCCTGTCCCCTTCTCATTCTTTTTCCAACCCTAAAACTATTCAATAGATATCATTTTTTTAAATCTACTAAATGCATAGAGTCAATCTAGGATCACTGGTTATAAGAAACTGGTATTAGTTACTTATAAATATTAGTTTGTTTATAAGTAACAAATGTCCTCAAGACTACCATAATTATTAAGGAGAATTTGAGAGAATTTTACTGAGATCTAAAGTGTTAATATGATTCTGAAATATTTCCCAGGAGACAAAAACAATAAACAGTAAAGCTACCAGGAGTCAAGGCTCATGTATTTCCTTGATATTTGTCACTCCACATGGTCCCTTTTTTTGGTGGGTGGGGGCACATAGTAAAAAATGGCTGCTTGGCATTATGTTGCCTTTATGTTCATTTGCTCAGCAGGGTCTGAATGCAGTCACTATATGGTCTTTCTGTAGAAAAGAGAATCTCAATATTCTGGCTTGAGACAAGTGAACACCTATAGTTATATCAGCAATGGCCAGAAGGTGGAATCAAGGGCTTCCTTGAGAAGAGTTTTTAGAGCAGACTAAAACGGCATAATCTTGTTCTCTACGAAGGAGATATGGGAGTAGGAAGGAAATGATAAGTAAAGGAAATGATTACTATCTCTCATAGACTAGGTGGAAACATATTTTAAGTACTGTGATTTGGATTCCTTATCAGAACCTAAAGGCACATCAGAAGGAAAGCCATTGACACTATTCCTCAACAAATTTATTTTAGATAATTTCTACCATGTATAATCTATAATGATTCTTACTATAGAGAAGAAAGACAATTATACAAACTGAAGATGGTTCTGTAGAATCTATTTTATTTTCAATCTATAATTCCACTATCTGCTGATGAACCTTCATGGAGAGTGATTAGTAAACAAAATGTGTCTGATATAATATAGACTGTATCATATTTGTTAATGACCAAATTATGCTATATATTTCTATAAAGTGTTAATCCAAAACAGACTAATTTAATTTTTGAATCTTTACTTACACTTTAGATTAACTAACTACAGAAGTCAATATAAACGTACAAACTGTGGAGACAAAACCTAAAATTGTTCCAAATTTAAAATAAGATAATTATAAATTTGAAAGATATCACTATGTTATTCAGGGGAAAAAAATCATTGCTTGTGAAATAATTCATTTTCCCCATAAAGCAGTACACTGCACAAACTAAAATTTCTTAATAAAATACTACTCAGGTAAAATTATATGTATGCACGTTATTTCTGTGAATGGTATATGTGCCTCTGTGCATGTGTGTGTGTGTGTGTGTTTGTTCATCTTGGACAAAGACAATTCTGGAGAATTAAATAGCTATGGTGTTCTCTCTTTTATCTATAAGCAATGCATCATTTGCACATAAATGACCCAAATGATTCTTACTAATAAGGCCAGAATTATTTATGTTTTAGAAAGGTAATCAGTATAATATGTATTCAGTTGTGTTTATTATGAATAATCCGTAGTTCATCATCTTTAACCATATTAATTTTGCATCTTTTTTTCAGGTACTTTAAATAATTATGTGAATTCTGAGAAAAAAACCACATTCACTTAAACTGAATGATATTTGAATATATATTTTACTTCAGTATGTGAAAAGGAAATCTGTGAAATGACCAAGTAGAAGTTACTGATCATTAACAGTATATGGAAACTAAAACCAGACTTAACAACTTACAATTTGAAATGAAAAGCTCTTCTCTTTAATAATAATTATAATAAATAATAATTATAACCATAATGAAGATAATGATACCTGATTTTATAGAACATTAATATGTATCTTATATGTATTCATTCATTTAACCTTTGTAACTATCTTACCACTTCCATTTTATAGAAACAGAAACTGAGAAACAAAAGCATTAAGTGATGTGTCAAAGAAAATAATTGGTGAAATGAAGATTCTAATCTAGGCAATCTGTACCCAAGTTTTTATTATTTTCAGAAAAACAAAAAAGGATCTTTCACATATTTAAGCTGGGGAATATAAGCTGTTTTATTTATCAGTTCATCTCTAAGCATCACTGAGAATTCATTATTTTGTGTCACTCCTTTGAAACAGCGAGTGAATCACAGAAATATCAATGAATATACCCCGTGATTCTGAAGCCCATTCCACACAAGTCACTGAGTTTGCAAATCCTGCAACTTCCATCCCTTCATTTTGTAATTGTCCTGGAGGTCCAGTCAGTCTCCTTGGGTACCGTTATTGCTCTCCTGCTGTTGCTTTTCTCTGTTGTTCAGGATCCAAAGCTGCTGCTGCTGCTGCTCTATTACCTTTGCAACATCTTTATCTGTTCTTATAATTGCTGATTGTATTGTAGAAGTTCTCAGACTCCCTCTCATTCTTCTCACTCTCAGTTCCCCAGCTGTTAGTTCTGTGTTCATGAGAGAGGAGTTTCTATCCAGAAATGTAATACTCAATTCGTGTGTCTCACCTCAAAGCCATATCACTCCATTAGTTTTCGATCAATCTTGTAAACACTTATTGTTCTTTCTACCACAACCCTTTATAAAATTGTAAAAATTCTCTTCATAGATATTCTGGCAACATTTGCTTGAAACCACCAGTGCTGTATAAAAAACCACTTCTGCATGTTAGAATTAACCAATTTTCCAGGCTATTCAACTTTCTGAAGCTTCTAGTGGCCACCCATAAAACTTCCTTAAAGATCTGTGCCTACCTCTATCCTTTACTCTTTTGGAGTTTTAACTCTTAGATCTTCTCAGTATTGCAGACTTTATTTCTCATTCTTCCTAGAAGACCAGCGTGTTCTTTTGTAAATCACATGGCAGAAGAAAGAAATTAACATGTATTGAGTTCTTGTACTTGCTAAGCACTGTGTGCTTATTTTTAAGTGCCCATTACTTCTCAGGTGCTTTACATATATATATGTCATTTCATTCTCACAGTAATACTGTAAAAAAGGTATTATCACTCCAGTTTACAGAGAGGCCTTGAAAATTAAATAACATACTCATTCTTAACTGCACTTAGATAGGAGCACAAACCATTTTTGCCTGACTCCAAAGAATGCATGCCTTCTTTTTTTTCCTACTCACTATAAATATATAGAGACTTGCACACTTACATAGAGCTATAGTTTTCATTCCATGCAGAAAATTCCCAGTAGAAATGACGAGGGCAATATATTCAGGCACAGGTGTTAGCACTATCCACAGTTCAGTAGCAGATGGGAATGCATTCCAGATGCTCACCAAAAGAATAGTTTGACTCAGCTTTCTTGATCTGTGCTAAGAGTGAATTGCAAAATCAGTTCTTATGTCCAATGAAAAGAAACACATGAGGCACAATCATTGTTGAAACATCGTAATATAAAGTGACATGAATTATTTCTTGGCATAAATAGCAAGGCCATAATTCATAATATGAAACCAAAGAGGTGAAAACCCTCCAAGGAATATACTACTACCTCCTGTAAATATTTTCTTTTTTATTTAATAACTTGTATAGTGTTCTTATGGAAAATAATTGCAAAATATTTATTAATTACTAAATAATTTGTTCTTTGCAGAAAGCCTATGAATAATATGAGCTTTATGTAATTTGAAAATGTAATAATTATATCCCATTTAAATTTATACTTCTATTTATATTTTATATTATATTACTTCTAATGAAAATTAGCCTTTTTCCCTTGAAAAACTCTTTTTTAATTTAAAAGTTATCTTATAGAGTGTGAAATGAACAAATACATGCATGTGAGACAATTGGACATACACATGACATTTACATTTCTATAATAATAGTCATGATTCCTAAGAAGCAAATATCATGCATACTTAGATGAAACACTTCAAAGCTCTTAGTTGGGAAATTTCAAATTCAAATACTATGTAAATAAGTTAAAAGCAACACAATGACAATTAGATTTCACAATATTGACACACAATTGTTATATCTTCTATAAGAATAAAGAAAAAATTATTGCTGAAATTTAGCCATCCTCCATAACAAAAATAGTCAGATATAGTCTCATGAGTATTACACACGTATTCATGCATTTCTGGTTACCAACTCTGTATTCCCACTTTATTCCAAATTCAAAATCTATGAGAGTATTAGAGAAGAAAGTAAGTTCACATTTTCAGTGGAGGAATAAAATGAGAAATCTTCCTCCACAATTGTGGTTTCCACAGTTTAACAAAAGACAGCAATGCTCTTTTTTGTAAATAAATTCAATTGTAGAATGCTAATATATAAGAAGAAACAATAAAAGTTATGTCCTGCCTGATTCCTCCTTTGCATACCGTCATCTCTTAGAAACCTGAAGTTCTACATAGTGAGTTGAAAACCACTGTTCCAAAAAGTGCTTGCTTTTTTGCTTGTTGTAGTAGAAATTAACTGAGTTATTTTCTGCTTATTCTGAAAACTAAAATGCTCTAAAAATACGTACCGTGTTGTCATAATTAGTCAGGGGAGGTTTATATTTGGTTTTTCTAAAAACGTTATTTCAATTTCCCAAAAAGTTTCCATCTTGCTCATGTCTATCTTCCTTTAAAATTTTTTTCTTTTATTTTCTTTGCAATAACTTAACTCATATAGAAATAAATTAAAAAGAAATACCTTTGTACCATGACATTAGTCTGAAGTCTAGTGATATTTCAAGGCAGTTTTTTTTTCTTTCATTTGAATCATGTTATTCTGAAAAACTCATGGGAATTTGAGAGATTCTAACATGGGATTGCTTCACCCACAGTCTTCCCTATCTGCACTGATGGCAGATGTATCCTTCCATTACTCAGGTCGAAAATGGGGCGTAATTCTTGACCACTCTTTCTCTCTCACCTCATACCTATTGCATAAGGAAGTTACTTTATCTGTACTATGTCAAGAAACCAACCACTTCTAATCATCTCTGTTAGTACCTCCTTTTACCAACCTACTGTCATCTTTAGTATCAATTGATACATTGTTCCTCTATGATCTATTCTCAGTAAAACAACCATAGTCAAAGATTTATGACTGCTCATAGATCCCATCTTCCTGAGAATAAAAGGCAAAGTCCTTACAATGCCTGTATTAATCAGGGTTCTCCAGAGAAACAGAACCAACAGATTTTACACACACACACACACACACACACACACACACACACATATACATATATACATATATACATAGTTTACATCTATATCTTAAGGAATTGGCTTTTGTGATTATGGAGGCTGAGAAGTTCCATAATCTGCCATCTAAAGCTGGAGACCCAGGAAAGGTGGTGGCATAGTTCCAGTCCACATTTGAAGCCTGAGAACCAGAGAGTCACTGATGTAAGTTCCCAGTCTGAAGGCAGAAGAATGATCATCATTCAAATAGCCTAGCAGAGAGAATGTATTTTCTCTTCCTGTGCTTTTATTTCTATTCAGACCCTCAATAAATTAGATGGTGCCCACCCACATTGGGGAGGGCAATCTGCTTTACGCACTTTACTGATTCAAATGCTGATCTCATCTGGAAATACCTTCACAGATATACTCAGAAATAACGTGAACAAAATATCTGGGCACCACATGACCTAGTCAAATTGATGCATAAAATTAACCATCACGATGCCTTACCAGGTTCTTTGCAGACTGGCTGCCATTACCTGAATATCTCATCTCTTGACGTCCTGCTGCTCCAGCTGCACTGGTTTGTTATACTTTAAACACAGAAGATATTCTCTGACTTTAGGATTTTGCATTGGCTATTTCCTTTTATAGAACATTTCTTTCTCATATATCCGCATTGCTAATTCCTTTGCCTATATCAAGTCTGCTCAAAGATACATTACTACTGAGAGTGCTTTGACCACCCCATTTAAAATTACAACTTTCCCCTCTGCCTTGGACCAACTTGAACTCCCAATTCCCCTTTCCCTTCTCTACCTTTTTTTAAACATAACTGTATCAACAGCTAACATACACTATAATTTCCTTATTTTTACTTATTTTGTCTCCTTTCAATAAGAAGTACACTTAAAGGAGAAGAATATTTGTCTAATATGTTTGCTGACGGTTCTAAGAACCAAAAAAAGAAAAAGGAAACTGGTACATTGTAAGTTTTTTTTTTTTTAACATCTTTATTGGGGTATAATTGCTTTACAATGGTGTGTTAGTTTCTGCGTTATAACAAAGTTAATCAGTTATACATATACATATGTTCCCATATGTCTTACCTCTTGCGTCGCCCTCCCTCCCACCCTCCCTATCCCATCCCTCTAGGTGTTCACAAAGCACCGAGCCGATATCCCTATGCCATGCGGCTGCTTCCCTTAGCTATCTACCTTATGTTTGTTAGTGTATATGTCCATGACTCTCTCTCGCCCTGTCACAGCTCACCCTTCACCCTCCCCATATCCTCAAGTCCATTCTCCAGTAGGTCTGTGTCTTTATTCCTGTCTTACCCCTAGGTTCTTCATGACATTTTTTTTTCTTCTTAAATTCCATATATATGTGTTAGCATATGGTATTTGTCTTTTTCTTTCTGACTTACTTCACTCTGTATGACAGACTCTAAGTCTATCCACCTCATTACAAATAGCTCAATTTCGTTTCTTTTTATGGCTGAGTAATATTCCATTGTATATATGTGCCACATCTTCTTTAGCCATTCATCCCATGATGGGCACTTAGGTTGTTTCCATGTCCTGGCTATTGTAAATAGAGCTGCAATGAACATTTTGGTACATGACTCTTTTTGAATTGTGGTTTTCTCAGGGTATATGCCCAGTAGTGGGATTGCTGGGTCATATGGTAGTTCTATTTGTAGTTTTTTAAGGAACCTCCATACTGTTCTCCATAGTGGCTGAACCAATTCACATTCCCACCAGCAGTGCAAGAGTGTTCCCTTTTCTCCACACCCTCTCCAGCATTTATTGTTTCTAGATTTTTTGATGATGGCCAATCTGACTGGTGTGAGATGATATCTCATTGTAGTTTTGATTTGCATTTCTCTAATGATTAATGATGTTGAGCATTCTTTCATGTGTTTGTTGGCAGTCTGTATATCTTCTTTGGAGAAATGTCTATTTAGGTCTTCTGCCCATTTTTGGATTGGGTTGTTTTCTTGTTATTGAGCTGCATGAGCTGCTTGTAATCTTGGAGATTAATCCTTTGTCAGTTGCTTCATTTGCAAATATTTTCTCCCATTCTGAGGGTTGTCTTTTGGTCTTGTTTATGGTTTCCTTTGCTGTGCAAAAGCTTTGAAGTTTCATTAGGTCCCATTTGTTTATTTTTGTTTTTATTTTCATTTCTTTAGGAGGTGGGTCAAAAAGGATCTTACTCTGATTTATGTCATAGACTGTTCTGCCTATCTTTTCCTCTAAGAGTTTGATAGTGTCTGGCCTTACATTTAGGTCTTTAATCCATTTTGAGTTTATTTTTCTGTATGGTGTTAGGGAGTATTCTAATTTCATTCTTTTACATGTAACTGTCCAGTTTTCCCAGCACCACTTTTTGAAGAGGCTGTCTTTTCTCCATTGTATATTCTTGCCTCCTTTATCAAAAGTAAGGTGACCATATGTGTTTGGGTTTATCTCTGGGCTTTCTATCCTGTTCCATTGATCTATCTTTCTGTTTTTGTGCCAGTACCATACTGTCTTGATTACTGTAGCTTTGTAGTATAGTCTGAAGTCAGGGAGCCTGATTCCTCCAGCTCCTTTTTTCGTTTTCAAGATTGCTTTGGCTATTCGGGGTCTTTTGTGTTTCCATACAAATTGCGAAATTTTTTGTTCTAGTTCTGTGAAAAATGCCAGTGGTAGTTTGATAGGGAGTGCATTGAAACTATAGATTGCTTTGGGTAGTAGAGTCATTTTCACAATCTTTATTCTTCCAATCCAAGAACATGGTATATCTCTCCATCTATTCGTATCATCTTTAATTTCTTTCATGTGTGTCTTATAATTTTCTGCATACAGGTCTTTTGTCTCCTTACGTAGGTTTATTCCTAGATATTTTATTTGTTTTGTTGCAATGGTAAATGGAAGTGTTTTCTTGATTTCACTTTCAGATGTTTCATCATTAGTTTATAGGAATGCCAGAGATTTCTGTGCATTAATTTTGTATCCTGCCACTTTACCAAATTCATTGATTAGCTCTAGTAGTTTTCTGGTAGCATATTTAGGATTCTCTATGTATAGTATCATGTCATCTGCAAACAGTGACAGCTTTACTTCTTCTTTTCCTATTTGGATTCCTTTTATTTCCTTTTCTTCTCTGATTGCTGTGGCTAAAACTTCCAAAACTATGTTGGATAAGAGTGGTGAGAGTGGGCAACCTCGTCTTGTTCCTGAGCTTAGTGGAAATGCTTTCAGTTTTTCACCATTGAGGATGATGTTGGCTGTGGGTTTGTCATATATGGCCTTTATTATGTTGAGGAAAGTTCCCTCTATGCCTGCTTTCTGCAGGGTTTTTATCATAAATGGGAGTTGAATTTTGTCAAAAGCTTTCTCTGCATCTATTGAGATGATCATATTGGTTTTCTCCTTCAGTTTGTTAATATGGTTTATCACATTGATAGATTTGCGTATATTGAAGAATCCTTGCATTCCTGGAGTAAACCCCACTTGATCATGGTTATGATCCTTTTAAAGTGCTGTTGGATTCTGTTTGCTAGTATTTTGTTGAGGATTTTTGCATCTATGTTCATCAGTGATATTGGCCTGTAGTTTTCTTTGTGACATCCTTGTCTGTTTTTGGTATCAAGGTGATGGTGGCCTCGTAGAAGGAATTTGGGAGTGTTCCTCCCTCTGCTGTACTTTAGAAGAGTTTGAGAAGGATAGGTGTTAGCTCTTCTCTAAATATTTGATAGAATTCGCCTGTGAAGCCATCTTGTCCTGGGCTTTTGTTTGTTGAAAGATTTTTAATCACAGTTTCAATTTCAGTGCTTGTGATTGGTCTGTTCATATTTTCTATTTTTTACTGATTCAGTGTTGGCAGGTTGTGCATTTCTAAGAATTTGTCCATTTCTTCCAGATTGTCCATTTTATTCGCATAGAGTTGCTTGTAGTAATCTCTCATGATCTTTTGTATTTCTTCGGTGTCAGTTGTTAATTCTCCTTTTTCATTTCTAATTCTATTGATTTGAGTCTTCTCCCTTTTTTTCTTGATGAGTCTGGCTAGTGGTTTATCTATTTTGTTTATTTTCTCAAAGAACCAGCTTTTAGTTTTATTGATCTTTGCTATTGTTTCCTTCATTTCTTTTTCATTTATTTCTGATCTAATTTTTATGATTTCTTTCCTTCTGCTAGCTTTGGGGTTTTTTTGTTCTTCTTTCTCTAATTCCTTGAGGTGCAAGGTTATGTTTTTTATTTGAGATGTTTCCTGCTTCTTAAGGTGGGCTTGTATTGCTATAAACTTCCCCTTAGAACGGCTTTTGCTGCATCCCATAGATTTTGGTCATTGTGTCTCCATTGTCATTTGTTTCTAGGTATTTTTTTATTTTCTCTTTGATTTCTTCAGTGATCACTTCATTATTAAGTAGTGTATTGTTTAGCCTCCATGTGTTTGTATTTTTTACAGATCTTTTCCTGTAGTTGATATCTAGTCTCATGGCATTGTGGTCGGAAAAGATACTTGAGACAATTTCAATTTTCTTAAATTTACCAAGGCTTGATTTGTGGCCCAAGATATGATCTATCCTGGAGAATGTTCCATGAGCACTTGAGAAAAATGTGTATTCTGTTGTTTTTGGATGGAGTGTCCTATAAATATCAACTAAGTCCATCTTGTTTAATGTATCATTTAAAGCTTGTGTTTCCTTATTTATTTTCATTTTGGATGATCTGTCCATGGGTGAAAGTGGGGTGTTAAAGTCCCCTGTTATGAATGTGTTACTGTCTATTGACCCTTTTATGGCTGTTAGTATTTGCCTTATGTATTGAGGTGCTCCTATGTTGGGTGCATAAATATTTACAATTGTTATATCTTCTTCTTGGATTGATCCCTTGATCATTATGTAGTGTTCTTCTTTGTCTCTTCTAATAGTCCTTATTTTAAAGTCTATTTTGTCTGATATGAGAATCACTACTCCAGCTTTCTTTTGGTTTCCATTTGCATGGAATATCTTTTACCATCCCCTTACTTTCCGTCTGTATGTGCCTCTAGGTCTGAAGTGGGTCTCTTGTAGACAGCATATATAAGGGTCTTGTTTTTGTATCCATTCAGCCAATCTGTGTCTTTTGGTGGGAGCATTTAGTCCATTTACATTTAAGGTAATTATCGATATGTATGTTCCTATTCCCATTTTCTAAATTGTTTTGGGTTCGTTATGATAGGTCTTTTCCTTCTCTTGTGTTTCTTGTCTAGAGAAGTTCCTTTAGCAGTTGTTGTAAAGCTGGTTTGGTGGTGCTGAACTCTCTTAGCTTTTGCTTGTCTGTAAAGGTTTTAATTTCTCTATCAAATCTGAATGATATCCTTGCTGATTAGAGTAGTTTTGGTTGCAGGTTTTTCTCCTTCATCACTTTCAGTATGTCCTGCCACTCCCTTCTGGCTTGTAGGGTTTCTGCTGAGAGATCAGCTGTTAACCTTATGGGGATTCCCTTGTGTGATATTTGTTGTTTTTCCCTTGCTGCTTTTAATATGCTTTCTTTGTATTTAATTTTTGACAGTTTGATTAATATGTGTCTTGGTGTATTTCTCCTTGGATTTATCCTGTATGGGACTCTCTGTGCATCCTGGACTTGATTAACTATTTCCTTTCCCATATTAGGGAAGTTTTCAACTATAATCTCTTCAAATATTTTCTCAGTCCCTTTGTTTTTCTCTTCTTCTTCTGGAACCCCTATAATTCAAACGTTGGTGCATTTAATGTTGTTCCAGAGGTCTCTGAGACTGTCCTCAGTTCTTTTCATTCTTTTTTCTTTATTCTGCTCTGCAGTAGTTATTTCCACTATTTTATCTTCCAGGTCACTTATCCGTTCTTCTGCCTCATTTATTCTGCTATTGATCCCATCTAGAGTACTTTTAATTTCATTTATTGTGCTGTTCATCATTGCTTGTTTCATCTTTATTTCTTCTAAGTCCTTGTTAACTGTTTCTTGCATTTTGTCCATTCTATTTCCAGATTTTGGATCATCCTTAGTATCATTATTCTGAATTCTTTTTCAGGTAGACTGCCTATTTCCTCTTCATTTTTTAGGTCTGGTGGGTTTTTATCTTGCTCCTTCATCTGCTGTGTGTTTTTCTGTCTTCTCATTTTGCTTATCTTACTGTGTATGGGGTCTCCTTTTTGCAGGCTGCAGGTTCGTAGTTCCCGCTGTTTTTGATGTCTGTCTCCAGTGGCTAAGGTTGGTTCAGTGGGTTGTGTAGGCTTCCTGGTGGAGGGGACTAGTGCCTGTGTTGTGGTGGATGAGGCTGGATCTTGTCTCTCTAGTGGGCAGGTTCACATCTGGTGGTGTGTTTTGGGGTGTCTGTGGCCTTATTATGATTTTAGGCAGCCTCTCTGCTAATGGGTGGGGTTGTGTTCCTGTTTTGCTAGTTGTTTGGCATAGGTTGTCCAGCACTGTAGCTTGCTGGTCGTTGAGTGAAGCTGGGTGCTGGTGTTAAGATGGAGGTCTCTTGGAGATTTCCGCCATTTGATATTATGTGGAGCTGGGAGGTCTCTTGTTGACCAGTGTCCTGAAGTTGGCTCTCCTACCTCAGAGGCAGAGCCCTGACTCCTGGTTGGAGCACCAAGAGCCTTTCATCCACACGGCTCAGAATAAAAGGGAGAAAATGTAGAGAGAATTAGTAGAAGTATGAAGAAAGAAAGAAAGAAAGGAGAGAAGGAAGGAAGGAAGGAAGGAAGGAAGGAAGGAAGGAAGGAAGGAAGGAAGAAAGAAGCAAAGAAGGCAAGAAGGAAAGAAAGGAGGGAGGGAGGGAGGAAGGAAGGAGGGAAGGAAGGAAAAAAGACAGACAGAAAGAAGATACAGTAAAATAACAAAGTATAATAAAGTCATTGAATTAAAAAATAATTATTTAGAAAAAAAAGGGACGGATAGAACCTTAGGACAAATGTTGGAAGCAAAGTTATACAGACAAAATCTTACACAGAAGCATACACATACACCCTCACAAAAAGAGGTAAAGGGGAAAAAATCATAAATCTTGCTCTCTGAGACCACCTCCTCAATTTGGGATGATTTGTTGTCTAAAGGAGGGAAGGAAGGAAGGAAGGAAGGAAAGAAAGAAAGAAAGAAAGAAAGAAAGAAAGAAAGAAAGAAAGAAAGAAAGAAAGAAAGAGAAAGAAAGAAAGAAAGGTATAATAAAGTTATTAAAATTAATTATTAAGAAAAAAATTAAAAAAAAAACCATGGATGGATAGAACCCTAGAACAAATGGTGGAAACAAAACTATACAGACAAGATCTCACACAGAAGCATACACATTCACAAAAAGAGGAAAAGGGGAAAAAATCATAGATCTTGCTCTCGAAGCTCACCTCCTCAATTTGGGATGACTCGTCTATTCATGTATTCCACAGATGCAGGGTACATCAAGTTGATTGTGGAGCTTTAATCCGCTGTTTCTGAGGCTGCTGGGAGAGATTTCCCTTTCTCTTCTTTGTTCTCACAGCTCACAGGGGCTCAGCTTTGGATTTGGCCCCGCCTCTGCGTGTAGGTCGCTGGAGGGCGTCTGTTTTTTGCTCAGACAGGACGGGGTTGAAGGAGCCACTGATTCGGGGGCTCTGGCGCACTCAGGCCAGGGTGGGGGCGCAGGGAGGGGCACTGCGTGCCGGGCGGGCCTGCGGCGGCAGAGGCCGGCGTGACATTGCAGCAGCCTGAGGCCTGCCGTGCGTTCTCCCGGGGAAGTTGTCCCTGGATCCCGGGTACCTGGCAGTGACGGGCTGCACAGGCTCCGCGGAAGAGGGGTGTGGATAGTGACCTGTGCTCGCACACAGGCCCCTTGGTGGCGGCAGCAGCAGCCTTAGCGTCTCCCGCCCGTCCCTGGGGTCCGCGCTTTTAGCCGTGGCTCGCGCCCGTCTCTGGAGTTCCTTTAAGCAGCGCTCTTAAACCCCTCTCCTCGCGCACCTGGAAACAAAGAGGGAAGCAAAAGTCTCTTGCCTCTTCGGCAGGTGCAGACTTTCTCCCGGACTCCCTCCCCGCTAGCCGTGGTGCACTAACCCCTTCAGGCTATGTTCAAGCCGCCAACCCCAGTCCTCTCCCTGCGCTCTGACCGCCATTGTAAGTTTTTAATTAATATTTATTGACAATAGATGAGGGGATGAATAAATCCATTTGTAGGTGAAAAGATTCATTCTCATCTGTCCCTTGAAACTTCTTTCATGTCTTTCTACATTTTAATCAATCACTTTTGAACCAAAGGCAATGTAATATACTGCAGCAGTTAATTGTTAATTAGTGCCATAGACTGCCATTTACTTCAGCATCATAACAAGACTGAGAGCATGGCCCAATGTACATTTGCATCCTATACAGCTTCTTCAGGACAATGGAATCTATACATGGTCTACTGCTAGCTGAGTAATAAGGCTAAGCACTGGGAATAATGAACAGATTATAAGGAGCGACTTTTTTCCCCATTATGTAGCAAAAGCTGTTTTAATAACCTTGGCTGTAGATAGCAAAAGAAAATAACAGTCACTAAAAATATATATATATATTCATTTATTAATCTTTAAAAGAAATATTGAATAGGTTTAATGTCTTAATATGTCACAAGTGAATATCAAATCTGAATTGGTCTGAGTTGAACTCATTCCAAAAGTCCCTTAGTATTATGACTGTTATTCAAATGACAATTTTTTCCACTGCCTTTATACCATTCAATGTTTATTCTTCATATCATTTCTAAGTTAATTATTAGTACTATTGAGCTAATTGCATAGTGATAAAATCATGTAAGAAAGATTAAATGATCTATCGAAGGACAAATTGCTGTGCTTCAAGAATAAGATAAATTTTAGAAAATATTTACATCTGTGTGACTATAAGTCCTTCTCTTTATCTCAAATCTCTTAATATTGTACATAGCTTTTTAAACCATGTAAGTATTTACACTGCTCTTCTCTATTTTTTAAACTGCTTTAACATATAAAAGGTGAACTAAAGTTAAAAGATGAGAAAAAATTCAGGATTTGAAAAATGCGAAATAGGCTTTGTTTTTTGTGTTTTAGCATTTTTCACATGGCAACATTATTGCCCAACTGTGAGGTTGTTTGTCATCAAGTTTGAAAAGGTTACTGCATGACCACTCAAAAGAAGTATGAAACACTTAAACCTCTGCTTGCATTTAGAACCAGAAAACTATTCATTATATTTCATATTCTCCCTCTCCACTTGTCTTCAAACACAATAATCTTGATAGATTCAACATCAGTTATATTCTATGAATATTTCTGGAAAGCAAGAGTAGCAATATCAGGCAATTGCTGCTTAAGGATGAGTTCATCTCTCTTCCTATTACTTTTGCTAGTTTTGTGACTTAGGTATTATTTTTATAGCAGATTTCAGTGTAAAATATTATTGCACGGGTACTACAAGCAAAAAGCTCAACATAGCTGTTTCATTTTGAGTTTTGCTGTGCAATGCACAAGGCAACTCATGGGTCATAATTTCCTATTTCTTGTTAGCTACAGGAATCACTTAGCATGAGCGCCTACAGACTCTGACATTTGCCTTACACGCTGGTATGATTTCCTTTTTGTTTAATTTTCCTTCAGATTTGATTGATTGTAAATATTCCGATTCTTCACCCTCACACAACAACCCACCACTATTTTTAGTTGATTTAACTGTGTCAATATCTGACTTCAAATTACCAGCAGTCCTCTTTCAGTAGTAAATAATCCTTAGCCATTCACTGCATGCTTTTCTTTTTACCTGGCCTTTGGGATGGTTCTGAGCTATATTTAATTGATATTTCTCTTCTTTCATGTGCTTTGGTAATAGTCCCAAAGTTTCCTATCACATAAGAATATACACTATTAGGAAGTATTTGCCAAGTTTTAATATTACCAATATTGAACCTCTTAATTGAAACTCTTAAAATTATTAAATAATTAAGAAAACTTTACTAACTTTATTATTTTTACATAAATAAATTTCCTCTGGAAACATATATAATCAATTTGTCAAAATTAATAACCAAAAGGATAATCCTATAATTAACCTTAATTCTATAATTAAACTTAATCCTTATATTTCAATGACAGTAAAATAGGAAATACGTTGTTATCTTCACTGTAGGGAAACTTATCCTTTTTTAAATCAAATATTTTAAGATAATTTTTACTACAATTTCAACAATTCAATCCCTAAATTAATGAGAATATAAAATTCTAAGGTTGAAAGAGAATTTCTAAAGATGTTACTATAGAAAATATTAATTTAGGAGGAAAAATCATGGTTTCAGTGAGTTAAAAAGATTTGTTCAATGTCATGAATCTAGTTAAGGGCCAGAGATGAAACACGAAATAGTTTATCAAGATTTCAGTTTGGGTATGTTTCTTAAATTATTACCTTAGTCTCCCCTAAAATATTTAAAAATACTGTGTCTTGTTATTAAAATCAACATCAGTGGTTTCAGTCAACCAGTAGATTTATTTATTTATTTATTTAAAAAATCTTATTTAAATCTCATAAAATACTTTCAGTAATGTGCAGGATTCTTAAGTAAACAGCCTAATGTATTTTCACAAACTGAACACACAGATCAAAACAACAGGATCTAGTTAGTATCAGAAGTCCCCTCATGCTTCCTCCAGTCATAATTCCTTCCCACCAACCCCACCAAGAGTAATCCTTATCCTGACTTCTAACTTTATACATTAGTTTTTCCTGTTCTTGTACTTCACATAAATGAAAGTATATGGTTGTGTACCCCTTTATGTTGGCCCCTTTCTGTTTGTAAGATCCATTCGTATGTCCTAATTGCTATATAGTAGTTCATAGTATAAATATATCAAAATTTACTTGCTCATTCAGTTTGTTACACTAATTTTGGGTAGATTATATTTTGGAGATATTATGAATAGTACTACACTAAACAATAATGTGCAGGATTCTTCATAAATATGTATAGGCATTTCTGTTGAGTATCTTTATGGGCTGAATTATTCCCCCCTTCTTCAAAATTCATGTGTTGAAGTTCTAACCTCAGAATGTAACTACTTAGAGATAGGGTCTTTAGAGAGGTGATTAGTTTAAAATTAGGCTATATGGGTGAGTCCTAATCCAATATAACTTGTGTCTTTATAAGAAGAGGCAATTTGGACATAGACACAGACAGAAGGAAAACAAAGTGAAGGCATGGAGAAGACAACCATCTAAAAGCCAAGCTAAGAATCCCAGACAGATTCTTCCTAATGGATCTCAGAAGAAATCAGCTCTACCAAAATGTCAACCTTGGACTTCTAGCCTCTATACTGAGAGAAAAAAATAAAATTTTCTGTCATTTAAGCCTAGTCTGTGATACTTTGTTCAGGGAGCCCTAAAAAAGGAATGGCTCAGCAAAGTGTGTGTATATGTATAACTTGAGCACCAAAGATTTCTAAATTACAGATTTATACTTCTTCTAGCCATGTATAAGCATTCCAGGTGCTCCCAAAACTTCTCTAACACTTTGCATTTTCTTTCATTTGTCTATTCTGGTTGGTATGAAGTAGTATCTCATTGTTGCATTTTGCATTCTCATGATTACTAATGTTGAGCACACTGACACATGTTTATCAGCCATTTGGATGTCATCTTTAATAGGAAGCCTCTCTTCATTACTGTGTACTTATCTCCGTACCTTAAATTTAAGGAACATTGACTCTAGCTTCTTTGCATGTCTAAACTGTAATCTTTTTTTTAAATTTATTTTTGGCTACATTGGGTCTTCTTTGCTGCGTGCGGGCTTTCTTTATTTGCAGCGAGCGGGGGTTACTCTTCATTGTGGTGCACAGGCTTCTCATTGCGGTTGCTACTCTTCAGTAGTTGTGGTGCGTAGTCTCAGTAGATGTGGCTTGCGGACTCTAGACTGCAGGCTCAGTAGTTGTGGCACACGGGCTTAGCCACTCCACAGTATGTGGGATCTTCCCGGACCAGGGATCAAACCCGTGTCTTCTGCATTGGCAGGCAGATTCTCAACCACTGTGCCACCAGGGAAGTGTCTGTAATCTCTTTATATCCATCCTGTTGTCAGCTGTACAGCCTACTCTTTGTCAAAGTCTCCCATGTAGGAAAGTCAAGAAAGTCTTAGTTAATTATGTTTGATTATGTTTTATCTTTAATATCAGCTCTTCACTGTTATATTTTCTCCGTAAACCAGAGTTACTATTAAAAATGCTTGTATTTTTTACTGATTCTACCATTCTTTATACTGTACATATGTATTTCACTGTCATTAAACTATTCATAATTCCTTGCATAAAATGTGTTTCTCCCTAGTGTAGCAGTCCATTAAGCCTTTCTTTGAATGATGGTCACTGATCTTCTCTTTCCAGTTACAGAAGATTTGCAGGATATTTTTTTAAATCCTGCTGTATTCAAACTTTTAAAGAATCTAATAATTATGATCTGAGCTAAGTAAAATAAATAGCTTCAAGGTTAGAGATAGCTGTGGTGTGAAACAAACGTTTTTCTTCAAGAGCTATTGGTTTAAATCTTTGTAAATAAGCAAATTTGAAGATTTTGATATGAATATAATGAGTTAAAAATAATGTGAAAAAGCAAAGATTCATCACTCATCATCTATTCAATAATTTATAATTAGTAGTAGTTCTAATTTACCGAGACCAATTTTTTTTTTCATCTCATCGCAAACATTTAAGAAGGGTACTCTTAAGGGCATCCTTTCAAAATCAGACAGCACACTGTAGACACAAAACACCTGGATAAAGCAAGAGGGGTCTAATTTCAAAGCAGTACATGTATTTTTAAAATTACATTTATGTACTCATAACATATAATTTATCATTATTATCCCAGTATTCAAAAACGTACCAGATGGTATCAAAGTACTGCTTGCCCTTTTCTGAACTCTGAAATGCATCCTAGGAGACTATCTAAATAGTTTATAAAATTTTACTTCCTTTTTCCATTTTGCTGTTTCTGCTAAGGAGTGTTTTGATTAACTTTATGATAAAAATTTGCTGCCTTTTATAAAATACCTAACTAACTTTTTTTTAAATGTTATCCTAATTGGAGGAATGTTTAGAAAGGCAGGAAATATATATATTTATTTTTAATGCACAGATGCTACTTCAAAAACAGAAACTTAAATTTGCTTATGGATATTTTAAAACACAAACAAATAATATTCCATGTATATGTAGCTTCAATTTTCTTGGCATCCTATCATGTCCTCTTAACTATTTCATTGTGTTGGTGACCATGTAACAAAGTTATTTTGATGAGCAAATTTAATGAAAACAAAACGTATGTCATGAGATTTGCAAATGTCCTTTGCAATATTTCTGTCAATATCTAATATTTTATGTAGATGTATAGGAAAAGGAGTTTTATCCGAGACTCCTTCACCCACACAATCTACCCCCTAATTCCTAGCTCTTTCTCATGGATGAGGAAAACCAAAAACTTATTGTCCAAATTCCAGGATCCTGAATAGAAATGCTGGGCTTTGAGGAATCAAAATAGTTTATGGTGGTCTCTCTTATGCTTCTTCCTTCTCTGCTGAAACAGCAGGTAACTTGTCATATGAAGTTCTGTAAAGTCCCTATAAGAACACCTTGAAGTAAATTGACGTTTTCTTTTGCAATTAAACATAATTCTTTAAGAATAGCTCTTGTTTTTCTATTAGGCTTTTGATAGGAACTGGTTGTTAACCATGAAGTAACAAGGATACTTTATTTTCTCTTTATTAACTGGATCATTTCCACAAAGTCATATATTTCAGTGAAAATAGCATTGCCCAGTTTTAAGGGGAAGTCGTATATTTTATATCAGACCTGAGTGGCTATGAAAACTCAAGTAAATTGCATGAGCAAGTTTCTCATATTTCCACAGCACCTATTTTTGACTCGTTTCCATTCCTCCCTGAATTGATTCTTATATCCTCATGAGAAGTTTGCTATGATGAGTTAGCAAAGGAAAAACAAAAACAAAAAAAACGCTGATATGTTAGTTTCCTATTGCTTAGTGGCATAAAACCACACAAATTTATTATCTTACAGTTCCAGAGGTCAGAAGTCCTAAGCGGTTTTCACTGGGCTAGAAATAAAGGCGTCATCAGGGCTGCATTCTTTCTGGAGGATCTAGCCAAGAATACGTTTCTTTGCCTTTTTCAGATGCTAGAGGTCTCCTGCATTACTTGGTATGGTCCCTTGCTCCATCTTCAAAACCAGAAGAGCAGCAAGGCATCTTAAAATCTTTTTCTGACTCTAATCCTCTTGCCTTAATCTTTCTCTTAAAAGGACCCTTGTGATTATATTGGACCTACCTGGACAATCCAGGATACTTTCCTTACCTCAAGGCCAGCTGATTAGCAAACATAATTCTACCTGCAACTTTAATTTTCTCTTGCCATGTAACATAACATATTCCAAGAATCCACATATTGGGTAGTGGACATATTTAACTATATTATATTATTGGGTATTTGAGCTGTTGATTTTTATCTAGTATAAAAATAATGCTGCAGTGGACATTTGTATGTGCAGTTTTTTTTTTTCCCATACTGTTTATTAGGCTAGATTTGTAGTGATGGAATTACTAGTTCAAACAACTTAAATTTTAAAATATTATTATGTTTTGATAACAATATTTTTACTTATCAAATAATTTTTGTTTATTTTAGAATATTTGGAAACTATAAAAGAAACACCAAGAAAATAAAAATGATCTAATGCTCAAAACAAAAAGGAAGTTAATATTGAACTCAAATACTTCTATTCTGAAGTGAGGGAACTAGTCTGGTAGCTTATATCAGGTTGATTATATTGGATCTGTTAAAACATGGAAAAGGAAACAGGATCTCAGGCCCATCCCAATCTTCTGGTGCCAGTAAGAAGATTGCCAAATGATGTAATCACTTTCAGGAGTGGTCCTTAAACATATTGGGAGAGAGTATCTTCCCAGTAAGCAGAATTTCAAGTGATATATTTGGTTGTCACTTTGTATGGATATAAATATAAATATAACCATATCTATAGCCATAAATATATATATAGAGACACTGGCTAATAATTTAACCATATGATCAAAGATGTGAAAATTGGAGAATTGTTAACAAGTTGGTCAGAGGAAGAAATATGTGGATGAATCTTTAAAAAATGGCAGTGAGAGGGCCTCCCTGGTGGCGCAGTGGTTGAGAGTCCGCCTGCTGATGCAGGGGACACGGGTTCGTGCCCCGGTCCGGGAAGATCCCACGTGCTGCGGGGCGGCTGGGCCCGTGAGCCATGGCCACTGAGCCTGTGCGTCCGGAGCCCGTGCTGCGCAGCGGGAGAGGCCACAACAGTGAGAGGCCCAAGTACCATAGAAAAAAAAAATGGCAGTGAGAATGCTTGTGACTAAAGCAAATTTATAAATTATTGTATTTTATGCAGAAGATGCCATTATTAATTATATAATCAATCAATCAGCCGTATTTTTTCCAGACATGTCAGTACTTTCTCAATGGACTAATTTACAAAGTGGCCATGGTAGCAGAGTTGGAATTTACGACTTTAACAGCATAGATTATATCTCACCAAGTCTGATTAGTATAATGCATGACTAAATGCCCAACCTATGTACAGTGAAGGCTAATATTGAACTCTGAAATAATTCTATTCTATAGTGAAGGAACTAGTCTGGTAACTTATATCAGGTCGATCTGTTGGATCCTTTAAAACACAAAAAAGACAGCAGAATCTCAGGCTCACCCCTGACCTACCGATCCAACATCTGCATTATAATAAACTCCCGGTGTAATATGTACTTTTAAGTTGGAGAAGCAGTGATCCAGAGGATGGATAATCTCTACTTGTAAGAAAATGAAATAATTGATACTTTTGAGTAAAATGGCATTTTACCATATAAATGATATGCATTATCTACCCTTAGGAACATATTGAGGACGTAAAACAAAAACAAACAAGAACACTTTTAAAAGTACATAAAATGTCTAAGGTACCAATTTGAGGGATTTATATGATGATGATGAAGATGATGATGACAAGGATGATGATCATGTTAATAATGAGATGTTTTCAAAATTCAATACAAATGCAAATCATCTGGAGAGTTTGTTAGAATTTAGAAGGCTGGGATAGGAACTGAAGTTCATAATTTTTAAGAAGCTTCCAAGTAATATTGCCGTTGCTAATCCAAAGACCTTACTTTGAATAGCAAGGATAATGATATAATAAAGATGCTACTGCTGCTGATGATTTCACTTATGAAAACATGGAAATCTAACTTTCCATAGTGGATAAAAATTTTTATGCTTTATTAAGATATTTCTTATGATTCAAACAACTGTTTTCTTCTGATTCAAAAAGTAACTCATAATAATATATTTAAAATTGTTATCAAAGATTTTTAAAAACCATTTATGGAAATGTCACTATAATCAGCATACATTAAACTCATGTCAGAAAATCAACATTGTAACTGGGTTTATTCACAGAAACAATGATGAGCTTATCCTCACATTAATTAAGGACAATGGCCTATATAATTCAATATTGACAAGGATTAACCAAGCAAAAATAGGAAAAGGGCAAACCTATAAATTTGGCCTCAAATAAATGCTGTTACAACATTGAACATTTTTAGCTTTGATATTTCACCCCAATGATGTGGAATTTTTATCCTAATTTTCCTGTCTCGTGCTTCTGGAACTGAGGGGCAATAAGTTGTCATATTATTTTGTTTGTTTTACTGTAAATAACTCCTTACTCGGGGTGTCTTCTGTGAAAACAGTCCACTAGTAAGGACCAGAGTATCAGAGGCTGTTTAGAAAATTGTATCTCTGAGTGATGCTTCTTAACTTTTTAAAAGCCGAACTAAAAATATAATGGCCATGACAGTCTGGGCCCTGAATGACAGCAGAGTTTCAATGAACCCATGAATATACCATCTCAATGGGTTTATTCCAAACTAGAGTAAGTAATTCTCAGGCATTATTGCACTACAAAGACAAATATCAGAGAGATATTTCTTCAATCGAGTCACTTAATTAACCAATTAAAAATTAAACAATTTAATACTAAATCAAAATCCACATATATTTCTATATGTCAAAAATCAGTTGGTTCATAGTATTTATCTAAGAACCAGAAGAGAGCAAAGACTTAAAGAATACTTTCTGATCATTCTTTTTAAAGAGAAGATATACAGAAATAAACAAATAGTGATATCAGTTACTTTTAAACTCACAATGATTGTAAGAATTTGGAGAAATAAGAAACAACTTTGGCCAAAACCATTAGAGAAAGAGATAAAATTCAATTGAGCTATTAATAAAAATAGATTTTTCTGGGTAAACAATGAGGGGTGTGTATTTGTGTGTGTGTGTGTGTGTGTGTGTGTGTGTGTGTGTATACTTCAAACAACTTCTGGTCAAATATTCAGAAATTGTAGTATTTCTCTTCATTTTATTTGCATTAAAACCTAGTATATTTTGTGTTTGGGGATAAATGCTGGGCATATAATGATTAATAAGTTCTGATCCCAACTACCAGGAATGGACAACTAATTTAGGCACAATCATTTATAATGGATTATGGGAAGAAAAATGTTATAATGGAGGCATGAATAAGATACAGTTAAGTTGAGAGTCAACATGTGTATTAAACGTGAAGGAGTTCAGTTTGGTACATATTAATGTATAAAATTTTGGCTGAAAAGAAATGTTAATACAAAAATATTGGGGATAAAGTAGGCAAGATTTGTTGAGAACAGATTCTAGAGGATTTTTTAGAGTTTGTTTTGCTTTTCCTTTTCTCATGCTTCCTTTTTGTTTTATCTCCCCTTTTTGTATAACAAAGGCTATGCAAATTTTTTTAAGGAGGTGGGTTTGGCTTTTTTTTATTGTGGTAAAAAACACATAACATAAAATTTACCATCTTAACCAGTTTTAAGTGTACAGTTTGGTAATGCTTACTATATTCACATTGTTGTGAAACAGATCTCCAGATCTTTTTTGCCTTGTATCACTGAAACTTAATATTTACTGAACAGAAACTCCCCTTTCACTCCTTTCCATAGCCCCTGGCAACCACAGTTTCTACTCTTTGTTTCTATGAGTTTGACTATTTTAGGTATTTCATGTACATGGAATCATGCAGTGTTTGTTCTTCTGTGACTGACTTATTTGTCTTTAATGTAATATCCTCCAAGTTCATCCATATTGTCACATATGACAGGATGTCCTTTTTTCAAGGCTGAGTAATATTTCATTATATGTATATTCCACATTTTCATTTATTTATTTATTTAAACATATTTATTAGAGTATAATTCCTTTACAGTGTTGTGTTAGTTTCTGCAGTATAACAAAGTGAATCAGCTATATGGATACATATATCCCCATATACCCTCCCTCTAGCATCTTCCCCCCACCCTCCCTAACCTGTCCCTCTAGGTGGTCACAAAGCACCAAGCTGATCTCCCTGTGCTATGTGGCTGCTTCCCACTAGCTATCTGTTTTACATTTGGTAGTGTATATATGTCCATGCCACTCTCTCACTTCATCCCGGTTTACCTTTCCCACTCCCTGTGTCCTCAAGTCCATTCCCCATGTCTGCATCTTTATTCCTGTCCTGCCACTAGGTTCATCAGAACCATTTTTTTTTTTTAGGATCCATAAATATGTGTTAGCATATGGTATTTGTTTTTCTCTTTCTGACTTACTTCACTTTGTATGACAGACTCTAGGTCCAGCTACCTCACTACAAATAACTCAATTTCATTTCTTTTTATGGCTGAGTAATATTCCATTGTATATATGTGCCACATCTTCTTTATCCATTCATCTATCGATGGACACTTAGGTTGCTTCCATGTCCTGGCTATCGTAAATAGTGCTGCAATGAACATTGCAGTACATGTTTCTTTTGGAACTGTGGTTTTCTCAGGGTATGTGCCCAGTAGTGGGAGTGCTGGGTCATATGGTAGTTCTCTTTTTAGTTTTTTAAGGAACCTCCATACTGTTCTCCATAGTGGCTGTATCAATTTACATTCCCACCAACAGTGCAAGAGGGTTCCCTTTTCTCCACACCCTCTCCAGTATTTATTGTTTGTAGATTTTTTTATGATGGCCATTTAAGCTCACTAATTCTTTCTTTGGCCTTTTAGGGTCTACTGATAAGTCTATCAAAGCCAGTCTTCATTGGTGTGACAATGTCTTTGATTTCTAGGACTTCCTTTTCACACTTACTTAGAGTTTCCATTTCTCTGCTTACATTATTCATTTATTCTTATCTGGTATCTATTTTTTCCATTATACCTCTTTAATATATTTATCACAATTAGTTTTAAGTTTTTTATCTGCTAATTCCAAAATCCATATCATTATCTGAGTCTGACTCTGATGATTGTGTTGTCTCTTCAGACTATGTTTTTCTTGCCTTTTGGCATTACTTTTTTGTTGTTGAATGTCCTGTATGTTACATCTGGTAATAGATACTGAAGTAAACAGGATTTCAGTGCAAGGATTCATTTTAATATGGCTAGGTATTGGTCTGTGTTTAGTGTTATCTACAGCTCTAGGTGCCTGTAGTGTCCTATTCTTGTCTCCCTTCTTGACTTTAGGCTTCCTTAAGAACTCTTCCTTAGAGAGAGTCTGTGTCTTGAAACTATTATAACATGGTACTCTTGTTGGTATGGAAGTAAGGTATAAGTGAGGAGGAAGGTTTTATAATCCTCCAATTAAAATCTCCATCTTTTAGTGGGCCTTTGACCCTTAGAAATGTTTTTCAAGAGATATAGCTGTTTTCCTCCAGTCCCTTACTGTCTCCCCTGGTGGCTGTATTTTCCCATCAAATGCTGATCTCTGCTGGCTGCATTTTTTTCCTTATGTGAGACAGAAAGTTTAGAGGGGGCTGAAGTGGGAGGAATTTTCTTCCCTTAGGATAAGGATCTGGAAAAGCCTTCTGCCCTGGAGAAAAGGCCTTTGTTATGGAGAATGCTGTGGGCATATTTCACAATGAATTCTCTCTTCCTTTCCCCTGCCGAGCCAAGAGGGAATACCTATCACATCTCCATGGAATCTTGGTGGAGTTCCTAGAAGGAAAGTCCACAGAAGTGTGGGGACCCTGCTCAGACTGCAGCTCCCAGGAATTTCTTACTCTATGACTAGTCCACACTCAGCCTCCAGCAGTTCATCAAAATTAGCATTTAAATTCTCCTACAGTTTGTGTCTTCAGAAGTTTCTGTTCCAGTAAGTATATCTTGGCTGTGTCTCTCCGGATGTGCCTATCTCTCCAGATTTCTAGTCAACAGTTTTCCCTGCAACCTCAGTTCTCTGAAGCATCCAAGATTGATGTCTTCCAAGAACTTTTCAGGCTAAAGCCCAAACCAGAAATCCTTATTTTTTCTTTAAAATTTAAGTATAAAAAGATTGGTAATAAAAAAAAAATAATAATGTATTTAAAATTTTTTTCCTGTATTTATCTTTGAGTAGATTTAGAGTATACAGTTTTATACAAACAAACAGAAATCTTGGTAAAATGTTCTAGAAAACACAACATGAACCAATAGTCATGAGATTTCCAAATAAGTCACTCAAATGCACAGAACTACTCCAGAGTTGTTTTTGGAAACTTCTTAAAACTAATCAGCTATACAATCCATATAACCTACCTCAACCTTTAATTAAATAGTGTTTAATACTATCTGCTTCATGTCTGTACTAATTTATAACATCCTTGAAGATGAGATCTGTCAGTACATTTCGTGTATCACTTAGGACATCCAAAATATTACTGAACACATCATATGCTCCATAAAATGTTGTCAAAATAGATTCGGAGATAATAAACACAAGTATTGTTTGTTGAGTGTTGGAGAAAGCACATGTATCCTCTTTATATTGCCTTTGAACCCTTGTCTTAAACATGTAGTTGATTATATTGCAATTATTTGGATGCTGTTCATTAAAACATCACAGTTTTAACTATATCTAAGAGTCTCAGAGGGGTCTATATATAATACATTTCAGTGATGCTTTTCTTTATAACCATATGCTTGTTGTATATTGACATCATCAGTCATACTTGAATATTGATTTGCTGTATGTTTTCTGTGTAAGAGAGTGTGTCATTCATTAATTTCTTCATTTGATTACGTATATCTTTGAAGGTAATAATTTTATATGCTGAGTTAATGATTGCGATTTATTTGTATTTGTATGCAGAGCTAATTGGTTTGTACAACACAGGCTATAGAATATAAACACAAAAGATCTGCTGACTTGTTAAGTATAATAAAAGACAGTATCTATTATCAGGTACTTGTGACACTTTCAGCTTTGATATTTTCTCTTTTTTTTTTTTTTTTTTTTTTTTGCGGTACGCGGGCCTCTCACTGCTGTGGCCTCTCCCGTTGCGGAGCACAGGCTCCCGACGCGCAGTCTCAGTGGCCACGGCTCACGGGCCCAGCCGCTCCGCAGCATGTGGACCGGGGCACGAACCCATGTCCCCTGCATCGGCAGGTGGACTCTCAACCACTGCGCCCAGGGAAGCCCGATATTTTCTCTTTTGAAAAAGAAGAGAATACATTTAATTTCTTCTTCAAAAATATTTGTTTATTCTGATTACCAAAAGTAACTAATTAATTATGAATATTTGAAATCATTCTTTAAGCTTGGAAAGTGAAAGTATTATCAGTTGCACATTACAGTATACAGATCTATGTCCATGCAAATGGACATTTTTATAAATGAATCATAATAAAACAACATTTGGTATGATTAATGTACAGTTTTTAAAGAAATGAAGAAAGAACTAAAAAGAAGACCATCTGCTAGTTCAATAAATATTTGTTGAGCATTTATTATATACAAGATATTAGATTAGATGCTATGGAAATTTATAGTGATAAACCAGTCATGTACCATACAGCAGGGAAAGAAGAGGGAAGGAAACTAGTCTTGACTGACTACCTAATAAAATAGGAAGTATTCTGTCAAACACTTTACATAAATGATTTGTTTTCTGTTTTTGTTTACATGTAAACAAAATGGTTCAAGTAAATAAACATTCTCATAGTTGGTAGTTGATAAATATTTGCTGACTAAGTGGATTTTAAGGAAGAAAACACTTTTATCAAATACTGGAAATAGAGTTCTAGCTCTGTCTACAGGAGGGAAAATTTGCTTCCAGAAGATGTGTGAATTCTAGGAAAACATAAGAGGGGATCTGACACTTTAAACAAGCCCTAAGTGATAGGTAGGATTTACATGTCTTGATGGAGAGAAAGCCATTCTAGTAATAAGTGGACATGTGATTACTTTATGGTGATTAGTTAGATTTGCCTGAAAGGTAAGGCCCTTGGAACATTGGGTAATATTGATAAACAAGTAAGTTTTTGTCAGGATATTGAAACACTTGATTCAGCCTGAGGATTTCAATTCTAGGTTGTAGGAAAATGAAACCCCTGGAGACTTAGAGATAAGATGAGCCATGAACACATGAACACAAATGTGTTTTTCAGGATATTGAATCTGACAGTATGTAAGAAATGAACTAAGTCAGAAAGTGACTGAAGCTGATGAGATGAGTTAAAAAGCTATTAAAATATCCCAGGTAGGGCTTCCCTGGTGGCGCAGTGGTTGAGAGTCCGCCTGCCGATGCAGGGGACATGGGTTTGTGCCCCGGTCTGGAAAGATCCCACATGCCACGGAGCAGCTGGGCCCGTGAGCCATGACCGCTGAGCCTGCGCATCTGGAGCCTGTGCTCCGCAACGGGAGAGGCCACAACAGTGAGAGGCCTGTGTACCACACACACACACACAAAAATATATATATATATATATATATATATATATATATATATATATATATATATCCCAGGTAATAGGTAATAATGACCTGAACTCTGATACCAGCATAGGAATGGAGAGGTAGGCCAAGGTAAGATAAATTATCCAACAATATATCTCATACTCCAGTCACATTTCCATCTATCCTGCTAAAATGCATGTCAGCTCTCTTTCACACATCCTTGTGTGAAAGCAAATTTGAAGTTAATAACACCCCAACTTTCTATCACTGTTTCTTTTTTCATTTCATTATGTGGAAATTATCTTCATTTCTCCATTTTCCTACATGTTAGCAGTTGTAAAACATAATTGAATAACATTTTACAGCAACCTAAGTATATGCCACAAGCCAAAGCAAACAGCACAGTTTGTAGTGATAGTGATAAAATGTAGTCTAATTTTAAATCTCCTAATACTGTGGATAAGGGAGCCTAAATGTATCCAAAAGTTTCATGGGAACACCTGTCATTTCTAAATTCATTTTGCTTTATATATTTAATGAGATTTATCAGTACAGCTAATTTACTTTTCTTTCCTAATGTTCTTATTTAAAATATCTGGGGTTAGCATCATAAAACTTCCTTGAAAGATAATACCTTGACTTAAACATGCTAAGGGGTTATCATGAACATATAACACAGACAAAGCAAATGTCAAACTCAATTTGGCAAATAGATAGAGCGCATTACCCAGATACAAGAGGAATATTGTCAGACTGCACCGCTTATTAAAAATTGTCATGAGAAGATGTGTTGACTCTAACTTGATTAATGCCAATGATATATTTGTCCCATCACAGTTTCTGGATTCTTTAAGATTTCCAATACAGGCTCTAAAGGTGACAAAAAAAGAGGAAGGAACTTGAAAAGTGATCTCCCTATGAGTATTTTTGAAGTGATTCAATAATATTTAGAAATATACTAAAATGTGGATGCCAAGCCTCTTCAAGATGTCTCATCTACCCTCATTCAGCTTTTTTAATCCTATACCCTAACTTCTGGTGATGGGTGTAGTGGAGAGGTGTTGGAGAGGAAAAGAGGAATCATAAAGTTCACACATTTTGCATTTTATGTTTCCAATTTTTAAAAATATTTTGCAACATTTTTTAGAAATGTCTCATCTTAAGAGGGTGGTTGAAATGCTTCAGTTGCATTCAGGGATAAAACAGCATAATTTTTTTAAAATATCAGTATATCTTGAATTTTTGAACCACTGAGATAATACTCAGTTGAATAATTCCATGAACAAGAACTGAATTAGGAAGGTTCTGACTCTTTTACTTCTTTATAAAACAACAATATTTTCCAGGCTTCTCATTCTATTTACATAGCCAAGAAAGAAAATGATGTTTTCTATATGCATGTGTATATTAAAACAAGATATACTGTACAGGAATGTTATTGAAGAGATCTCTACTTCAACCTAAATGGCCTCTGAGCATCTTAATAACTATGACAATAAGTATATAAAAGTACTGTGAAGTAAAGCATTATGCAGAAATATATAAATGTTTTGGTGAATTATATTTTTTCAAAGACAAAGAGGCTGTGTGAGACATATGTCCTGTTAAAACAAAATTTAAAATATCATATTTAAATTACATTAAATATTAAGTGAAATCATCTATCCAAAAGAAGGCCAGATTTTTGGAGTATTTCTTTGCATCTACATGACTGAATTCTTTTGAAAGCTTATAATGACTATATTTACTGCACTTCCTAGAACATGTTTACCAAGCTTTTTGTTTATTTCGTTGAACAGAAACCTCTGTATCTATTCAACAATAATTCAAGGAGATTTTACATTTCATTTTTTTTATTTCCAAATTTTTTCTACCCAGTTAAGCCCCAAAATTAACTCCTGAACTCCTAATAATTTTATTTATAGGTGGAGGTAATAAAGTCAAATGGCTACAAAAGCCAGGTGATAATAAGATGAAGGAGGTAAAGGTATTGTAGAGAAATTAGAGCATAGACACAAAAAGGATAAATCCTAAACTCATGTCCAATTGACTGTTGCCATATTATAATTCAGGACTAGTGTTACTGGATATACTGTTTGCTTGTTGTTTTCCCCAACAGAATCCAGAAATCCAAATCCTTACAAGTTAAATCTCAAGAGTTTAATTGTTTTTTTAGTCCAAACAAAACCTGTTGTGTCACTGTTGTCTTCTCTTGCATAGGCAGCCAGTTCCCCTAGAATATATAGTGAGTCACTAAAATTGCTGGGTATAAAATTCATGATTAATTAAGTAATAAGTGTTACTAGATATCCAAAATGACAGATACTCCTATTAAAGTGTGGTACCAAGGTGATTTAATTATTATTAGGAAGGCTCCATACTTTAAAAAATCATTATCAATGAGGTTATTAAAGTATTAAATCAGATTTTTCTTATCTGAAGGGTATTAAGGAATTTGGATTAAAAAAAAAAAAGGGACTTCCCTGGTGGCACAGTGGTAAGAATCTGCCTGCCAATGCAGGGGACATGGGAGTGAGCTCTGGTCCAGGAGGATCCCACATGCCACGGAGCAACTAAACCTGTGTGCCACAACTACTGAGCCTGAGCTCTAGAGCTCACAAGTCACAACTACTGAGCCCACGTGCCACAACTACTGAAACCTGCACGCCTAGAGTCTGTCTTGGCAACAAGACAAGCCACCACAGTGAGAAACCCACGCACCGCAACGAAGAGTAACCCCTGCTCACTGCAACTAGAGAAAACCCACACGCAGCAATGAAGACCCAACGCAGCCAAAAATAAAATAAAATAAAATAAATTAAAAAAAAAAAAAAAGCAGAGGAAGAATGTTGTGAGCACAAGGCAAAGCTATAAAGATTCAGTCCTGCCATGGCGGTAATGATGATGTGAGACTTTAGGTACTTGTGGAAAAGGGGAAAGGGAGCAAGGCTTTGCCAGGGCTCTTAGGTGGGGGACAACTGCTGGTGTTTTTATTTTGCTTCACTTTTCCTTATTTGAGTTTCACAAATATCCATCAGCTAAGCATTGTATAGCCATCATGTGTCTGACTAGATGTTAAGGACTAAAACTATAAAAGTGAACTAGCAAGGATATAACTTAGTGTTTTTTAGAGAAGCTAGGCACTAAACAAGTAATTAACACCATGGTAGGTATTGAGAAAAGAGACCTGTTGGGTTCTATCACCCTCCCCACTATGTACTGTGAATTATTATTTGCTTTGTAGTGTGTGGTTCAATATTATTCTTGGAAACCTGTTTTATATATATATATATATATATATATATATATATATAGTATATATATATATATATATATATATACTGTTATATATATATATATATATACTATTTTTATGTGTATGCAAACTTTTCTAGTTAAAATTAAATGAAGTATAGGCATTTCCACTCATAATTCTGAAAATAATACTGCTCAGAAAGACCCAGGAATCATTTAAATTCAGTTCAATGAGACCTGAAGAGAAGTCTTTACAAATTCTGGAAAACTTAATATTGTTGAAAGAGTCATATATGAATCATAAAGTATTCGCTTGGAAGCTAATGAGACTTTTTTCAAGTTATTTGGAGGGAAAGTAAGATAAGCCCCTGCCTGGTTCTGTTGTGAGTGTAGTCCTCAGCCTTTAAAACATGTTATCAGATTGCTTCTCCTTTACTTTCATTTATAAGTGCTTGAACAAAAGAGTGCACCACAAGAGTCTTTGGGGAATGTTTGATTTATTTGAGTTAATCTATGCCCCCAAGAAGAGGGTCAGCTAGGGAAGAGGTGGGGCAGGCAGTTAGTTCAGTTTGATTCTCTTTTCTAATACCTTACAGACCTTGCCATGGTCTAAAAGGAGCCACTGCTTCTTAAAAGAGTTCTTTGCTGTTCTAAAATGTTTACTTCCACCAGGAACTTGACGGATGCTTAGAACTTCTGCACATTATATTATTACCTTTGCTCATCCAGTCTAAATCCCTACAACCCAGGCTTGATGATGTTGAGTTGGAGCTTTCTGCTCTCCTTATAAAACGTGAGCAGCTCAGTATGATTTTCCAAAACACTCTGCTGTGCTCTGCTCTTTACTGCTCTGCCTCATTGGAGACTTTGTATCCCAGTTTGAGTTGCTTTAAATGATCACTGCTAAGGATGCCCAAGAAGAAGAATTTGCACATCCTTAGGTCTCTCAGTTTGGAGGCATACATTGTTCTTTAGGGAAACAAACAAAACAAACAAATACTGAAGAGATTCCCAACGTGAAGCAAGGAGTGTGTTTTCAGTTACAGTTACTAGTTATCTTGGTCATTATTAGTTACTAGTAATAAGTAACTAATAATTAATGGCATTAATCAAGGCGTGTGTTTGCAGTTACAATTACTAGTTATCTTGGTTAAATTCTCTAATTCATCTGAATCTTACTTTTCTTCAATGTAAAATTAAAACAATAAAATATGTTGGATTGTTGAAGTTGATGCCATTTTAAAATGTGTGAAAATATTTTTACAAAAATACTGAATACATATCAGGGAATATTGAAATATTGCTATGAATTTTCATCACCTCATTTACTATCTGATAATGAGGGCTTTGGCATTGAGCAATTGAAGAGTCCAGCTGAATACATACCCCAATAAAAAAGGTAGTAGGCATTCCAAAAGCAATCACAAGGATACTGGGATTAAATGTAATTTGCTTTCCTACATCACAGATTCAGTCCTGTGTTTACGGGATCTGACACAAGTTAGTTTAGTGTGAAAATTTCGGTGACTTTTCTTCTTTTTTTTTTTTTTTTTTTTTCTGTACGCGGGCCTCTCACTGCTGTGGCCTCTCCTGTTGCGGAGCACAGGCTCCAGACACACAGGCTCAGCGGCCATGGCTCATGGGCCCAGCCGCTCCGGGGCATGTGGGATCTTCCCGGACCAGGGCACGAACCCATGTCCCCTGCATCAGCAGGCGGACTCTCAACCACTGCGCCACAGGAAAGCCCAGTGACTTTTCTTCTTAACTTTGACTCATAGGGCATTGAGAAGTATAATTCCGATGGCATTTATAAGAAGCCCTATAGACACTATCATTTAAAATGATAGCATTGCTATTCTGCCTGAATTTTAAAATGTCAACCCACATTTTTTTCCTCAGTATACATTCAAGACCACTTGCTGCTCTTTAAAAAATAGACTGGAGCTAGAAATATTGGCAGATCTGGGTAACATATCCAACAGCAGAGCACCTCTTAGGTAATATACATTCACTTGATTGGCACCTGTTCTCTGATGACATTGTGGAGACCTTCAGGCTTTCAGATCTGCACTGCAGAGAAGCAGTCAGGGCTTCCCCAACATAAAAAACCTCTGTTGTCTCACTGTACCTTGCTTCTTCTTCAGTGCAGACTGAGACCTCACTAGGAAGTGTCTTTACAACTTCAAAGTGCATGATTCCATTCTTACACATAGCTAACCATTTCTGAATTAATTATTGATACTTTGTCAGAGGGATATTTTTCCTCAGTGGTTTATACGGAGCAGTTCTATCCTAAATAGCATAACCATGCTCTGCTATAGACCCCAACAGGGGGGAATGTTAGAAGTATTTCATTTTCTACTGTGGTGTCAAATCTAGCTTTGTCAATTCAACATTTTAGAAAGTGGTACAGCTTCAATTATCAGAGTACAAACAAAAACTAAAAAAAAAAAAAGAAAAGAAAAGGAATCACTATATAATATATGAGAATTGTTTGACTGTTTTGTGGGCTTTTTTGTGAAGTATTCTTTCACTGTTTTATCTGCACCCAGTCCAGGACTCAGTGCTGTGGTAGATCCAAGAAAAAGAGAGAGACAGGAAAAAAAACAGAAAGAAAGCAAGCAAGCAAGCAGATTTTGGCTTAGAAAAAGTTTATCATTTAGTAAAGAATCCACATTGTAAACATATAAAACAACTTGAGAAAAATCTATTAACAGATTCGGATTTTTTTTTCCTGATGTTGATTCTTTTATTTTCCTTTTGCATCACTCAAAACTAGGCTTTTTGAATTATCGTTCTTGAGGGTAGAGTAAAAGTAAAACAAGGAACAAAAAAGTGACATCTAGGAAATAATTGTAGAAATAACAGAGATAAGCTAAGTGTAGACAAGTGCTTCTGGTATAAATTTAATACCTTGTTAATGTACTTTTCAAAGGCTGAGCTACTGTTATGGTGCAATTATGGTCATTCACTATCTAGGGGTGTGTGTGTGTGTGTTTATGTATGTGTGTGCATATGTGTGTACATTAACCTTCAACAATAAGAAATATCTTCACAGCACTGAGTAATAGTCTTTGAATAACTGGTGTTTTCCTTCCCTTGGATGTGTCCAGCAGTTCAGAATAAATCCAAAATTTCAGCTGCTTGAGTACCCCAAATATGAGTTCTTCAGCAGAGAGTATCTGCATATAGAGCAAGCTCACTGCTCTCTAATTTTCAGTGACCTACACCTCCTCCTTTCTCTTTTATTTCTGATGTAGGATCTGACTAACAAATTTTATTATTGAGAAAAGGAATAAGCAATTAACTAACCATAGAGACAGTTGTCCAAATGCTATGGGAAATGATAATCATCATCTTTTGTGGCACTTAAAAGAGTAATTGTTTGGATAAGTGCAACCCTGAAGTGTGGAGGCTTTGCAGAAGCCAGTGTAAATAACCAGGGCCACAGACCAGACAGGGACCAAGCCTAAATCCATGTTCATTTTGAGTATTTTTAGCTAGGCTGCCCTCGATGAGTGTTCTGAAACTCACCTTCAGTGGCCTTGGGCAACTTCTAGTTATCCAATTGGCTGAATGGAATTTAAATAACTGGCTAAACAAAATAAGGGTTTTTAGTATTTTGAAAGTCTATATGGGGGGACCTTCAAGTTGGCAGAGGAGTAAGACGAGACGTGGAGATCACCTTCCTCCCCACAAATACATCAAAAATACATGTACGTGTGGAACAACTCCTACAGAACGCCTACTGAACGCTGGCAGAAGACCTCAGACTTCCCAAAAGGCAAGAAAATCCCCACGTACCTGGATAGGGCAAAAGAAAAAAAGAAACAACAGAGACAAAAGAATAGGGATGGGACCTGGGCCTCTGGGAGGGAGCTGAGAAGGAGGAAAAGTTTCCACACACTAGGAAGCCGCTTCACTGGCAGAGATGGGGGACTGGCAGAGGGGGGAAACTACTGAGCCACAGAGGAGAGCACAGCAACAAGGGTGCAGAGGGCAAAGCGGAGAGATTCCCGCACAGAGGATCGGTGTCGACCAGCACTCACCAGCCTGAGAGGCTTGTCTGCTCACCTGCCTGGGTGGGTGGGGGCTGGGAACTGAGGTTCGGGCTTCGGAGATCAGATCCCAGGGAGAGGACTGGGGTTGGCTGCGTGAACACAGCCTGAAGGGGGCTAGTGCGCCACAGCTAGCTGGGAGGGAGTCTGGGAAAAAGTCTGGAGCTGCAGAAGAGGCAAGAGACCATTGTTTTAGGGTGTGCAAGGAGAGGGGATTCAGAGCTCAGCCTAAACGAGCTCCAGAGATGGGCACAAGCCACGGCTATCAGTGCAGACACCAGAGACGGGCATGAAACGCTAAGGCTGCTGCTGCAGTTACCAAGAAGCCTGTGTGCAAGCACAGGTCACTCTCCACACCTCCCTTCCCAGGATCCTGTGCAGCCCGACATTACCAGTGTCCCGTGATCCAGGGACAACTTCCCTGGAAGGACACATGGCACGCCTCAGGCTGTTGCAATGTCATGTTGGCTTCTGCTGCCACAGGCTTGCCCCGCATCCGTACCCCTCCCTCCCCCCGGCCTGAGTGAGCCAGAGCCCCCTAATCAGCTGTTACTTTTAACCCTGTCCTGTCTGGGCAGGGAACAGATGCCTTCAGGCGACCTACATGCAGATGCGGGTCCAAATCCAAAGCTGAACCCCGGGAGCTGTGCGAACAAAGAAGAGAAAGGGAAATTTCTCCCAGCAGCCTCAGGAGCAGCGGATTAAATCTCTACAGTCAACTTGATGTACCCTGCAACTGTGGAATACCTGAATAGACAACAAATCATCCCAAAATTGAGGCAGTGGACTTTGAGAGCAACTGTAGAATTGGGGTTTGCTTTCTGCAACTAATTTGTTTCTGGTTTTATGTTTATCTTAGTTCAGTATTTAGAGCTTATTAACACTGGTAGATTTGTTTATTGATTTGGTTGCTCTCTTCCATTTCTTTATATATATATATATATTTTTTCCTTTTTCACTTTTTGTGAGTGTGTATGTGTATGCTTCTTTGTGTGATTTTGTCTGTATAACTTTGCTTTTACCATTTGTCCTAGGGTTCTGCCTGTCCATTTTTTTTAATATAGTTTTTAGCACTTTTTATCAATGGTGGATTGGTTTTTTGGTTTGGTTATTCTCTTCTTTCTTTCTTTCTTTTTTGTTTTTTTCTTATTTTTATTACTTTTTTATTTTTTAATTTTTAATATTTTTAAATTTTTTTTATTTTAAGAACATTTTAATTTAATTTTTCTTTCTTTCTTTCTTTTTTCTCTTTCTGCCATTTCTTCTGAGCCATCTGACATGACAGGGTCTTGGTACTCTGGCTGGGTTTCAGGCCTGAACCTCTGAGGTGGAAGAGCCAAGATCAGGACATTTGTCCACCAGAGACCTCCCAGCCCCATGTAATATCAAATGGCGAAAGCTCTCCCAGAGATCTCCATCTCAACGCTAAGACCAAGCTCCACCTAACAACCAGCAAGCTACAGTGCTGGACACCCTATGCCAAACAAATGGCAAGACAGGAACACAACCCCACCCATTAGGAGAGAGCCTGCCTGAAATCATAATAAGTTCACAGAGACCCCAAAACACACCACTGGACTTCGTCCTGCCCCAAAGAAAGACAAGATCCAGCCTCATCTACCAGAACACAGGAAAAAAGTCCCCTCCACCAGGAAGCCACACAACCCGCTTAACCAATTTTACCCACTGGGGGCAGACACCAAAAACAATGGGAAATGAGAACCTGCAGGCTGCAAAAAGGAGACAGTAAGTTAAGCAAAATGGGGAGACAGAAACATGAAGCAGATGAAGGAGCAAGGTAAAAACACACCAGACCAAACAAATGAAGAGGAAATAGGCACTCTACCTGAAAAAGAATTCAGAGTAATGATGGTAAAGATTATACCAAATCTTGGAAATAGAATGGAGAAAATACAAGAAACATTTAACAAGGACCTAGAAGAACTAAAGAGCAAACAAACAATGATGAAACACACAATAAATGAAATTAAAAATTCTCTAGAGGGAATCAATAGCAGAATAACTGAGGCAGAAGAATAGATAAGTGACCTGGAAGATAAAATAGTGGAAATAACTCTCAAAGAGCAGAATAAAGAAAAAAGAATGAAAGGGATTGAGGACAGTCCCAGAGACCTCTGGGACAACATTAAATGACCCAACATTTGAATTATAAGGGTCTCAGAAGAAGAGTAAAAAAAGGAGCTAAGAAAATATTTGAAGAGATTATAGTTGAAAACTTCCCTATGGGAAAGGAAATAGCCAATCAAGTCCCGAAAGCATAGAGTCCCATACAGGATAAATCCAAGGAGAAATAAGCCAAGAAATATATTAATCCAGCTATCAAAAATTAAATACAAAGCAAAAATATTGAAAGCAGCAAGGGAAAAGTAACAAATAAGATACAAGGGAATCCCCATAAGGTTAACAGCTAATCTTTCAGCAGAAACTCTACAAGCCAAAAGGGAGTGGCAGGATATAGTTACAATGATGAAAGGTAAAAACCTACAACCAAGATTACTCAACCCAGCAAGGATCTCATTCAGACTCGACGTAGAAATTAAAAACTTTACAGACAAGCACAAGCTAGGAGAATTCAGCACCACCAAACCAGCTTTACAACAAATGCTAAAGGAACTTCTCTAAGCAGGAAACACAAGAGAAGGAAAAGACCTACAATAACAAACCCAAAACAATTAAGAAAATGGTAATAGGAACATACATATGGATAATTACCTTAAATGTAAATGAATTAAATGATCCAACCAAAAGACATAGACTGTCTGAATGGATACATAAACAAGACATATATATGCTGTCTACAAGAAACACAGTTCAGACCTAGAGACACATACAGACTGAAATTGTGGAGATGGAAAAAGATATTCCATGCAAATGGAAATCAAAAGAAAGCTGGAGTACCAATTCTAATATCAGACAAAATAGACTTTAAAATAAAGACTATTACAAGAGACAAAGAAGAACACTACATAATGATCAAGGGATCAATCCAAGAAGAAGATATAAAAATTGTAAATATTTATGCACCCAACATATGAGCACCTCAATACCTAAGGCAAATGCTAACCGCCATAAAAGGGGAAATTGACAGTAACACAATCATAGTAGGGGACTTTAACTCTCCACTCTCACCAATGGACAGATCATCCAAAATGGAAATAAATAAGGAAACACAAGCTTTAAATGATACATTAAACAAGATGGACTTAATTGATATTTATAGGACATTCCATCCAAAAACCACAGAATACACTTTCTTCTCAAGTGCTCATGGAACATTCTCCAGGATAGATCATATCTTGGCTCACAAATCAAGCCTTGGTAAATTTAAGAAAATTGAAATCATATCAAGTATCTTTTCTGACCACAATGCTATGACATCAATTACAGGAAAAAATCTGTACAAAATAAAAACACATGGAGGCTAAACAGTACACTACTTAATGACCAAGAGATCACTGAAGAAATCAAAGAGGAAATCAAAAAATACCTAGAAACAAATGACAATGAAAACATGACAATGAAAAATCCATGGGATGCAGCAAAAGCAGTTCTAAAAGGGAAGTTGAGACCAATACAATCCTACCTCAAGAAACAAAAGATCTCAAATAAACAAGCTAAACTTACACCTAAAGCTATTAGAGAAAGAAGAAGAAAAAAACCCAAAGTTAGCAAAAGGAAAGAAATCATAAAAATCAGATCAGAAATAATTGAAAAAGAAGTGAAGGAAAGGATAGCAAAGATCAATAAAACTAAAAGCTAGTTCTTTGAGAAGATAAACAAAATTGATAAACCATTAGCTAGACTCATCAAGAAAAAAAGGGAGAAGACTCAAATCAACAGAAGTAGAAATGGAAAAGGATCAGCAACAACTTAATCTGCAGAAATACAAAGGATCATGAGAGATTCCTACAAGCAGCTATATGCCAATAAAATGGACAACCTGGAAGAAATGGACAAATTCTTAGAAAAGCTCAACCCTCTGAGACTGAACCAGGAAGAAATAGAAAATATAAACAGACCAATCACAAGCACTGAAATTGAGACTGTGATTAAAAATCTTCCAACAAACAAAAGCTCAGGACCAGATGGCTTCACAGGTGAATTCTAACATTGAGAGAAGAGTTAACACCTATCCTTTTCAAACTCTTCCAAAATATATCAGACGGAGGAAAACTCCCAAACTCATTCTACAAGGCCACCATCTCACTCATACCAAAACCAGACAAAGATGTCACACAAATAGAAAACTACAGGCCAATTTCACTGATGAACATAGATGCAAAAATCCTCAATAAGATACTATCAAACAGAATCCAACAGTACATTAACAGGATCATACACCATGATCAAATGGGGTTTATTCCAGGAATGCAAGGATTCTTCAATATCTGCAAATCAGTCAATGGGTTTGATTTGTTAGTAACCATATTAACAAATTGAAGGATTAAAACCATAATATCATCTCAATAGATGCAGAAAAAGCTTTCAACAAAATTCAACACCTATTTATGATAAAAACTCTCTAGAAAGTAGGCATAGAGGGAACTTTCCTCAACATAATAAAGGCCATATATGACAAAACCACAGCCAACACCATTCTCAATGGTGAAATACTGAAACCATTTCCACTAAGATAAGGAACAATACAAGGTTGCCCACTCTCAACACTATTATCCAACACAGTTTTGGAAGTTTTAGCCACAGCAATCAGAGAAGAAAATAAATAAAAGGCATCCACATTCGAAAAGAAGAAGTAAAACTGTCACTGTTTGCAGATGACATGACAGTATACAAAAAGAATCCTAAAGCTGCTACCAGAAAACTAGTAGAGCTAATCAATGAATTTGGTAAAGTAGCAGGATAAAAAATTAATGCACAGAACCTTTTGCATTCCTATACAGTAATGATGAAAAATCTGAAAGAGAAATGAAGGAAACATTCCACTTACCATTGTAACAAAAAGAATAAAATACTTAGGAATAAACCTACCTAAGGAGACAAGAGACCTGTATGCAGAAATCTATAAGACCCTGATGAAAGAAATTAAAGATGGTACAGATGGAGAGATATACCATGTTCTTGGATTGGAAGAATCAACATTGTGAAAACGACTGTACTACCCAAAGCAGTCTATAGATTCAATGCAATCCCTATCAAAGTACCAATGGCATTTATCACAGAACTAGAACAAAATATTTCACAATTTGTATGGAAACACAAAGTCACCGAATAGCCAAAGCAATCTTGAGAAAGAAAAACGGAGCTGGAAGAATCAGGGTCTCTGACTTCAGACTATACTACAAAGCTACAGTAATCAAAACAGTATGGTACTGGCACAAAAACAAATACAGATCAATGGAACAGGATAGAAAGCCCAGAGATAAACCCACGCACATGTAGTCACCTTATCTCTGATAATGGAGGCAAGACTATACAATGGAGAAAAGACAACCTCTTCAATAAGTGGTGGTGGGAAAACTAGACAGGTACATGTAAAGGAATGAAATTAGAACTCTCCCTAACACCATATACAAAAATAAACTCAAAATGGATTAAAGACCTAAATGTAAGACCAGACACTGTAAAACTCTTAGAGGAAAATATAGGCAGACACGCTATGACATAAATCACAGCAAGATCCTTTTTGACCCACATCCTTGAGAAATGGAAATAAAAACTAAAATAAACAAATGGGGCCTAATGAAACTTCAAAGCTTTTGCACAGCAAAGGAAACCATAAACAAGACGAAAAGACAACCCTCTGAATGGGGGGAAATATTTGGAAACAAGCAACTGTTAAAGGATTAATCTCCAAAATATACAAGCAACTCATGCAGCTCAATATCAAAAAAACAAACAACTGAATCCAAAAATGGGCAGAAGACTAAATAGACATTTCTCCAAAGAAGATATACAGATTGCCAACAAACACATGAAAGGATGCTCAACATCACTAATCATTAGACAAATGCAAATCAAAACTACAATGAGTTATTTCCTCACACTGGTCAGAGTGGCCATCACCAAAAATCTGCAAACAATAAATGCTGGAGAGGGTGTGGAGTAAATGGAACCCTCCTACACTGTTGGTGGGAATGTAAATTGATACAGCCACTATGGAGAACAGTATGCAGGGTCCTTTAAAAACTAAAAATAGAACTACTGTACCACCCAGCACTCTCGCTACTGGGCATATACCCTGAGAAAACCTTAATTCAAAATAGTCATGTACCACAATATTCATTGCAGCTCTATTTACAGTAGCCAGGACATGGAAGCAACCTAATTGTCCTTTGACAGATGAATAGATAAAGAAGATTGGCACATATATACAATGGAATATTACTTAGCCACAAAAAGAAATGAAATTGAGTTATTTATAGTGAGATGGATGGACCTAGAGTGTGCCATACAGAGTGAAGTAAGTCAGAAAGAGAAAAACAAATACCTTATGCTAACACATGTATATGGATCCAGAAAAAAAAAAAGGTTCTGAAGAACCTAGGGGTAGGACAGGAAGAAAGATGCAGACATAGAGAATGGATATGAGGATAGGGGAGTAGGAAGGGTAAGCTGGGATGAAGTGAGAGAATGGCATGGACATATATACACTATCAAATGTAAAAAAGATAGCTAGTGAGAAGCAGCCACATAGCACAGGGAGATCAGCTCCGTGCTTTGTGTCCATCTAGAGGGGTAGGATAGGGAGCGTGGGAGGGAGACTCCAGAGGAGGAGATATAGGGATATATGTATATGTATGGCTGATTTACTTTGTTATAAAGCAGAAACTAACACACCATTGTAAAACATTTATACTCCAATAAAGGTGTTAAAAAATAAAAAAGTAAAAGAAAGTCTATACAAATAAAGTAGTCCATTCCCAGCATGAGTTAACCCATTATTTTCCTTTCCTGTTGTTGCAATCTTTTGTTTATAGAAATTATCCTTTATTTCTTATACCCTTTCCTCTGTGACTCAGATGGGTACAGATCAAGCAGTGTACGAATGCAGTGAAGATGAGTGGGATTTGTATCTATTTGTCTTACTATTATTTCTTAATCATAATGATTGATTTACCACTTGAATAGGAAAATGGGATTGGAGACTGATAGTTTGGAGCTACAGAAAGAGCTAATAAAGGTGATTACAAGAGATGGAAATATCTCCATTGGGTTATAATGGTAAAAGAAGTCTAGGTTGGTAAGAATATGTGAATGAGATAATGTGGTATGGTAGTGTTGGGCTGCACCCCACAGTCTTGCAATCCATGCAACTGCCCAGTCTTGAGACCAAAGAAAGAACCCAAAGTCAGCGACAGAGACATCAACAATTTATTGGACAGGGAATCTTAGAAGTCAGCGGCAAATATCTTGGAGCTACACCTCATCATGTGTGGCAGATTGCAGGCAGGACACAGTAGCAATCTTCACTACACAAGGGAGGAAGAGGCTGTCAGTTACAGAGGACATGACATCAGAAGGCTCCTTGGTTGCAAGGGGAACTGCTAGAACAGGTCTCCCACAACTCTTTGGGTTAGCAACTGTTGCAAGGGCTGCTGTTTCCAGTTGATGACCAAATATACTGGAGCCATTTTGGTCTGAGGGCTAGAACAATCTTTAGCTGTGGGTCTGGCCTATCACACAAGTAGTTACTGATTAAGCTTTCAGCTTAGAAAGGGGAGCAATCATTCACTTAAAGTAAGGCTGAGGCAGGGCCTGGTCAGGCAGGGGATGTACAGAGAGCAAGAGAGCAGCCATCTTATAATGACTGATCAGGCTTGGACTAGAAGAAAAGGAACAGGTCTGAAAGACAGAAACCTTGAATTCCAGTCCTGGATATTTTGCACCTAGGAATTAAGTGACCTTAGGCAAAACATTCGACTTCTCGGAGACTTGCTTTCTCTTGGTTACTAACATGTGCCCAACTAATCTCAATGATGATTTATAACAATCAGATGAGATCATGAGTGCAGTGTAGTTATTTCTTCTCTGTCTATATGTATACATGCTCTCTTTATAAATAAGGTTGGAATTGCTTTGAGTAGGTAAGAATAAGGAATTTTTGCAGAGATAGATATGACTTTTTTTTTAAGTAATACAGTTTCCTTCCCTTGAATCATGTGGGTAAAAGAAGCTCTGACTCTTTTAAATCCAAGAAAAGTACTGTGGTCCTAGTGTTTAATTTCTCATGGCTTCAGCCTAAGTAGTTACTAGAGAAGGAAAGTTCCTTGAAACATTAGAATGTAAATTAGAAGATAAGACGTGGATATAATTTAATTTAACTAAATGTTTATGAAAGTTTGCTCTTAAAATTTAGTTTGAAAATTCACATGGACTTTTTTCTCCCCTCTTCCTAGAATACCCTTATTTAACATTGTTCACGTGATCGAGTCAACTTCCCACTGTGTATGTAGGCCATATTTCAAAGCAAGACTACAGCTTTCTGAGGCAGCTCTAGGCAAAGTTTAAAAGTACATGAATTCTTTTGGGGAGACTCTTCTGTCACCCATTCCTTCCAGGCACCTATGCTCTGTGTCATTCCCATAGAATTATAGTTTTAGCTTGTTATCTCCTTGTGTTTTCAGGTATCACTCTAAGATTCTTCATAGTTTAATAAATAATTATTGGAGATCGACAATTTACTGTGAGAGACCCCAATGAATTCCCAAAGGTGAAATCTGAAGCTCTGTTATAGTAGTTAGAAAAATATTTTAGGAGCAGAAAGCCCTCTCATATAAAAAAATCTCCAAACTGTATCACATATATCCTAAGCCTTCCATTTGCTAGCTCATCCTGACAGCTAGCTTGTCATTTCTTATAAACAACAAGGTATTCCATCAAGGAAATGAATATTCTTGAGATGGTTCCTTCATATAACAATAGATATTTACTGCTGACATTGATATAAATGATAAAGGAATGTTGGTGTTTAAGAACTATTATTTATTATTTAACGCAAATTGCATTTAATGTCAGACTAATATCACACACAGAAAATGCATTTCAGTTGAGATTTAATCTTATTATTTATAACACCTAGCATTTATTCTTGCCTAGTTGCTTATTTGTATAATATGGCTTCTTCCTGCCCTAAGCAAACATGAAACTTATGTACAGAAACTAAATATCCTGATTGGATTCATGTAACGATTTTTGTCCAACAAATTCCAAAGGACCTTATCCACATTAAAGATGCCCTGACTACCAATAGAAACCACTCTCAGTAGAAAGTCAGCTGGCTGCTCCCCTTTAAAGTGGGGTAGAGCTCTGTCTGTGACCTTGAATTCCAAACTGAGAAGATAATTATTTCAATTAATTTGCTCCTTTCCTTTTTATTCTTTCGTGGTAACTGGATGCATGAGGTGGTAGAGACTGCTTTACTTACTTGACAAAAGCTGTTTCTCTTTCATGACTTAAATATGTACTTAGGATGTTCCATCAAATAACATTTCCTCAGGCTGTGATGCATATTGTAATATATTTTTGAAAAGCTTATTTAAAAATCACATCATGGTTTCTAATTTATCATATGTTTCTGGCTAAAGAAAACCTTTGGGTGCTGACTTCTTTTGAAAATGAACACAGTTTCTCTTATAATTTCTGACAATTCATGAACTATGTAAAATTTTTATGTTATCTTTAGAGATGGAAATCTGGTTGGAGCAAGGGAGTAGAGGTTTTATCTCGAAGCTATGTTTACATGGAAAAGCACATTATTTTTGCTTAGAACATATATACAGCTCACTTTAAAAATAACAACATTATCTAAAGATATCTTTATTATCACTTTTCAAAAGACTACTCATGAAGCATATTATTTTATTAGAGGTAGTTCTGGCGAAAATGATCAAAACTGGGGGACACATAACTAGAGTTTTCTCTCGGTCACCCATCCCCAACTACTAATGGTTATGATTTCACTGAAACCTGTTTTGCATATCTAACTGATAACATGTCTAACACAAATTGTAGTTCAGATCATTCTACACTCATCCACCATGGCTTAGCAGGTAGGAGACTTGACTCAGAAGGTATGTTGAGAAAGATCTCTTTTGAGAGAAAAGAAGTTGCTATTTTTTAAAAATATATTTGTATATGTATGTGTATTAAGTTCTTACTCTTCATTTAATAGTTCATTATGTGACACATGTGGGCATGATATAATTATATTTTTAGTTATCTGAACTATTAAGAGTGTTTTTAATTATCCAACAAATAGCATAAGGAGATAGTTCACAGAATCTGCATATTTAAAATGGACACTATAGAGGAAAGTCAGTAAAGCCAATTTTGGGTTACTTTAAATAATATATGTAATTTAATGAAATAACAATTTGACTTGAAATTAGTATTGATTTTAGAATGATAATACAGGTGATGCTGGGCCTTCTGAATAAATTTTGCAAAGTTCTTTTCTCTTCCATTGAGTTCTTCTTTTCTAGTAAACTAATCCTTTGGCATACATTTGATTCTCACAGTTCCAGATTCCATATTTGTAAATTAGTCCATTTGCTAAAATTTATTTGTAACCTCAACATCAGTACTTTTGAGGTCTTTTGAAAACATGCACATATGTAGTGTTGCAAAAATTTGAGTTGCCTCCACAAGTCTGAGGTCAAATGAGGCAAAGCTCTGCCTTCTTGTGTCAACTCTCATACTACAAATAGTGTCTTTTCTGCAGTCTATTTAGTGCTACGTTGTTCTTATTTTTGTGCATTATGTTGGTGATTTTTCACTGTTTACAATGCCTTTACAAGTGTAATGCTGAAATGCTGTCTAGTTTTCCAAAGCTCAATAAGGCTGTGACATGCCTTAGAGTAATTACACATGTAAGATAAGCTTCCCTCAGGCAGGAGCTATAGTGCTATTGGCTATGAGTTCAATGTTAATGGACCAACAATGCATTAAAATGTCTTTAAACAGAAACACATAGGAATTAAGGTTTTGTATTGATCAGTTGACTTTGTGACCTAACAAGTACCTAACCCTATATTTTTCCTGGGGCAATGATTCAGTATTCACTAATTCAGAGTTCCAGGCAACTTCGTAAACCATAACTATGCGAATAATGAGAATCAACTGTCTATGGCTTAAGCTTCTAAGCACCAGTGACTTATGTTGGCATTAGGTTGCTTTAAGCAGTGCCCTGCACAAGGCCTTTTGTAAGAGCATATTTGGCTTAATCTACCAAGGCATGTACATTTTCTATTTTTCGAGAGAGAATATATAAAAGGACTTAGTCCATTTTATCTTTCACACCTCTTTACATTGATCTTCTTTTGTCTTTAAATGTTTCATCACAGGCCAGATTGTAGATATATAGTAGAAGAATGGCCTTAATCCTATAAGAAATAATTATAGTTTTACCTGGTAGAATAGCTTTTCTATTTCTGGGTTGAACTGATCATCACCTGGGATGTTCTTGCTTCTGTTTCATGATATACTTTGAATGGTCATATCTGCATGGGGATTTTCTGCTTTATTTGAGGAATTTTTTATCAGATCAAAGTTATAATGAAATAAAAGGATTTTTCACCACATGGTCAACGTGATGATTATATTTATTGCTTTTTCTGTTGTTGTTGTTTTTGTTTTTTGTTTTTCCTTCCCTGCATGGTACTACCCATAGCAAAAGTCTCTCCTATGGCTAACTTTTACCATGAAAAAGGAATGAAATATACCATCAAAAATCATGCATTTCACATAAGACTTAGCAATGAAGAGCTTATGAAATACAAACCTTAGAAACTCTTTGTTAGTTTTGCTTTGGTGAATGAATTGAACCACCATCAGAGAGAAAAATTTTGTTATTGCTACAAATGATTCATAACTTTAGATCTGAAGGCAGATTTGTGTTTGTGTGGCTACATGCGCAGTCAGATTTTATGCTTCCTTTATTGGTACCCACAGATTGGTTTGCAATTTACTGCTACCTTTGCTCTCTTGTGTTAGATATCTGGAGAGAGGAAATAAGGAGCTGGAGTCATGATCTCTTCTCTAAGATTTTAGAACCAGTTTACTTATCCAATATCCTTTTGTTTGACTATAGCACCTATAAAACTCTGAAAAAAGAAAGATTATAAAAAAACTGCCTATATGGCCTCAACCTAAGCAGTATGTACATAGTAACATCTATGTAGCTAGTAACCCAATCATTCTAACAATCATAGGACATATTCTGGTGAAACAGAAAGTTGTTAGAGTTCTCTGAACTGGCTAAGGTCTCTTTGAATGGATACTGTTTTCTCAGTTGTTTCTAGATAAAAATTTAATGAGTTATAATTATTTATATTTCCAAATTCAGTAGTGCACTGAGCTATATTGTGTGATTTTAAAGATACTTTTTAAGGATTAGAGGTTAGGATTATATGTTTTAAAATTTTGATTTGTGAATACAAAACACTAGGGCAGAGTAGGACTGAGGTGGGAGTCCAATAGCATCTTTTTTTTTTTTTTTTAATGATTTCTTATGGATACCTCCCCAGAATGCCAATATATACAGTAGAAATGCTGACAGTTTTAAAAATTTTTATTGTAATTCTACCTATAACCATTTTAAAAGTAAATATTCTGCTTTCTAGTTGTCTTTGGCATTCACGGAGCACAGTGAAATAGACTCTTTTGTTGACTTCCTTTTAGGGGCAAATATGCATAGTCATCACAATTGACAATTATGTCCAAATCTTACCAATATGTTCACGTAGTTAGGATAAGAGTTTATGAAAAAGAGGACATATGGAGAGTGTATGAAAAGCTACAGATGTTTTAAACAAAAATTGCTATTATTTGAACTTATGTAGTACAGTATTTTACAAATTTAACATCTCTGCTTTTCTGTCTTTCAAACACATATACTGTGGGCTGTGATGAACCTGATGTAGATCCTTTGGCAGAAGCTCTCAGCGAGTAAGATTACACGTTCCTTAACAATAAGACGCGACTGCAAAATCACAAGGGGACCTGGCAAGTCAAATCCCAGCTGCAGGGTCTGTGAGTGAACACTTTTAATCTTCTACTCAAGACTTCAGCCTTTCACACCAGCAAATTTGCAGAGGGCTTTTTGTTCCCTGCTCTAAACTTTTGTTTGACACGTGAATAAAATTCAGTGTTATCATGTTCTGTAAGCCCCAATGTTTACATAGCTCCTGGCTACTTCTTTATCATAAGGTTCTATTAATCTAAATTTTCTTCTTTCTGCAAAGTGTCTTCCTTATTATTCCTTATAGCCTTTGTACCTGCTCTCTCCTCTGTCAAGAAATTCTGCAGATATTTTCACAACTTTCTTACTTCATTTGACACCTCCCAGAAAGCCTTATTCTGACCACCTGTTATTACCTCTCAATACCTTTATAGTATTTTATGTTGTTTATTCATAGCACTTTTCACTATCTGAAAAATATCATTTATCTCTTTATTTGTTTTGATCACTAGACTATCTCTTACAAATAGGGACCTATTTTTTTTTATTGCTTTTTTTTCCCCCACTCTATCCCAAGCACCAAAATTGTCCCTATTACAACGTAGTAGGCACACAATAAATATTTGTTGAATAGATTAAACAATTTCATTGCTGTATTTTATTTTTATCCTTTCTCTTCATTTTCATCAGCATCAGGTAAGATAAAGACATTAAAAACTAAGATAAGCAAAGATAGTTAAAATTTAAAAGGCAGCATGTATGCACAGTGTTTAGGCAACAGACCTCTGAGAGCATAAGAGAGCCTTGCCAGGTTCATATCCTGGCCCTTATGCTTGCTAACTGTGCAAATGTGGGCAAATTACTCAATCTCTCTGTACCTCAGTTTCTTTATCTATAAAATAGGGTAATCATAGGACATGTATCTATCCCCCTGAATTATTTTAAAAATTAAGTGGATTAATTTAGATAAAGCTTTTGGACAAGTACCCTAGTGTATAAGCATGTATTTAGTATTGGCTACAATTGTTAGCATCTGGGTCAAAATATTCAGTAAAGGAAAAAGACCTCATTTGTATACACTATGGGATATGGGGTGATATAGATTGGAAGGAGTTTGATCAAAACATATAATTAGTTCTTTGCATTTGGTAGTCAGTGAGCTAACAAACGCAATAAATTTTATTCCAAATCTTCCAAATGTCTTTTCTTATTGAGATGAAACAGTAACTCTAAAATGTCAAAATCTGTCTGCATAAGTTTAGCATTTTTCAATTCACCTGCACAAATTAGTCATTTATAATACTTTAGGGGAAGTTTCCCCCTACTTCAGATTTGTAAGCTAGGATAAATGTAACACATTTGGAAGTAGGAGACAGATGGGAGGAGAAAGTTCACAACTTGTTACCCCTTTTTTGTCAATAAGCAAATGCCAATCAGTATCTCTAGGTCAGGCCTACTTCCCAGCAAAACATAGACATGATACACAGGCAGACACACAGTTATGTTTCCTGTGTGTGGCTGATATTGCTAACAATCATGGCTCATCCCCTCTGGAGGGCTAAGTTGGCTTTAGGGTCCTTCCTGGAACAGCATTCCAACAAATCAGAACTGATGTAAGCTCTCCAAGACCATGGATTTCTACTATATTTCCTGAATTAATAAACAATGACTTTTTAATCTTCTGGCTTGATAACATTGTCAAAGCTGTAGGTCATTGTTTAACCTAGCAGTAATTAAATTTTTCTCTGTCTCTGTTTCTCTCTGTTTCTCTGTATCTCTTCTCCCCACTCCATAGCTATCTATATTTTTCTATCTCTATTTCTCTCTGTCTCCATATTCTTCATTTCTATTTCCTTTTTTCATTTCTTGGAAAAGTCTGAAAATCAATAAAGTGATACTAATATTTTAAATGCTAGAAACTGTAGAGATAGAATGCTAAGAATTTCTAAAAGGAATAAGAGCAATTAGTTTTTCTTTCTTGAGCTTTAAAAATGTTAACTCTGTAAGAAATTATTTCTGCTAAAATTTCAACTAAGAAATATAATTAAATAATATCTTTGTTCACTAGTTAAAATAAGAAGAGCTCTAGTTCCAAGTTAAGATGATAAGATATTTTAAATGGTATTTTTAAAGTTTAAAAAAATTGAACACAGGAGTTTCCAAATTAGAACATTTTTATATAATAGCCATAATAAATATATGAATCTTTGAAAATTTAAAGTGAGTTAGTGATTTTGATTTAAAGACTATTGTTTGTCTTTTCACCCATTTAATTGTATAAAATTAAAACGAATACAGTATTCTAGGTTGTGAAAGACTATACTCAATTGATTCAGACTATACTCGGTATAATAATTACAGAAAGATGAATATTCATATTAGTAAATTAATATGGTATGGTAGTTTATTTAGAGAATTGTTATACCTAAGATTGTAAATTTAAATGTAATATGTATTGTTTTATTTACTATATCAATAAGTCAAGTAAGCTTAAATTTACATGTTTAAGGTCTAATTTTATTATCTATTTATATAAATATAAATGTATTTGTATATGTCCAGCCATATACATAAAGTTATATTAATATTAGTTAAAAAGCTTATAAATAGTAAAAATGAAATTAAAAAAATGACAAAATATCTTAAAACGCTTAACACAATTAGCTGCATATTAGTGGGTTTATTTATAAGGAAAAATGTATTAATATAATTTTTTTCTCTAAATTTTTATGTGGATGTTTACAAAATTGGAAAAAAAAATTTGGATTTTCCTTCTGTGAGACAGCCAAGTTATTCTGTATCCAGACCACATAAATTCTTCTTCTTATCACAATATTTTGTTAACTCCCTCTACTTCTGACAGTCTTTTATATCATTTTAACATTTCTCTATTTTTGAAAAAAGTTAAATTCCTAATAATGTTTTCTTATAATTTGGTTTTTAAATATTGCCTATAACTATCTCCTCACCTTGAAAAATTATGATTTACTTTCAAGTATTTTCTCCCCTCTCAATCCTTGATATTTCCTTTCTCATACTCAGTCCTCAAATTCAGCAAACTGGCAAGACATTCTTTATGTCTTAAACTATCTTTGAGTTTCCTAGAAAGGCTGTTAGATAATCCCATTGTTTTGTCTTTTAAAAGAAAGAAAAACAAAAATATTAAAGTTGATCTTGGCATTCTGTGTTAATTATCTAAAAGCTATTATAAAAAAATTTTACTTATCAAACTTAGGATAAATGAAAAAAATCTAACATATCAAAAGGAAGGTTCTTTTATAGATTTACTATGTAACCTACGTAATATTATGTATTATATCTCAAAGGCTGTATGCCTTTCTGTCTACCATTTGATTTTGTTTCTAGGTTTCAACAACTTGTCAATCAGGAAGAGACAGGTAGCTGTCCCTACATGCTTTTGGTCCTGGTGGTTGGCCAGGGTCCTTGCTGTTCATAAATACTCTTATTTCTATTGCAGTAATGAACTGTATACTTAATGTGCATTATGCAGCAGGAAAGGGTTTCATACTCCTTTATTCTGATAACACTTGTTCACAAAATACATCAGCACTAATTATTCTAGGCCTGATGGCCCTGGCTCCTTCTCCATTTTGCAGTCCTTAGACATCAAGTAGCTACCACTGGTTATTTCATGCAGACATTGACACTGAAAAAGACCCATGAACTTGAAAGTGCTTTTTCAGTCACTGTGATAGACTTTCTCCAATGCAAATACTGTATTCATTTAATTCTTCAGTCTCCCTTTTTTTTTTTTTTTTTTTTGTGGTATGCGGGCCTCTCACTGTTGTGGCCTCTCCCGTTGCGGAGCACAGGCTCCGGACGCGCAGGCTCAGCGGCCATGGCTCACGGGCCCAGACGCTCCGCGGCATGTGGGGTCTTCCCGGAACCGGGGCACGAACCCGTGTCCCCTGCATCGGCAGGCGGACGCTCAACCACTGCGCCACCAGGGAAGCCCCAGTCTACCTTTTAAACAATTGTTAAAAGTTGCTTGGAAATTGTAGTGTGAAATATGAATAAACATTTTTTTCCTGTAAAAAGCTTAATGCTTTCTATATACTATTTCCAACCACACCAAACCCTCTACAAGACACCTATCAAGCAAGTGAATAAAAGTGAAATTTGGCTTTTTATTTATTAGTTGCACGGAAACCTACAACATTTTTTAAAAAATTGATTACAATTGTTTTTAAACCTTTGTACTAGGATGAACTACTGCTCATTCAGTCACTAGAGATTTAAAGGTCAGAGCTGCTGTTTGTATTCAGCTCCTAAGAGCTAAAACATTTCACTCTTCTTTCTGTAATTTTAGCTGTTGTAATTATGTGTTCCTGCTGAGTAAAGGGCAGAGTGGAGTTTTCAACAGATTAGGTACCCATCGTTACTAGTACAGCAGTCTAACTGAAGGGTGTTTTTGTTTGCTTTATTTTATTACTTATCTGTTTATTTATTTAGTGTGTGTATGTGTGTGCGCATGTGTGTGTGTGTGCTTTTCCTGAGGGATCATTCAGTACTTCAGCATATCTATGTTTGTTACTAATTATTTTCCCCGTTTAGTTCCCTTCTCCTTTCCCATTCCATTAACTCAGTTACAAATTTTAACACATGCAATATATTTGGCTATTATTTCATCAATGAAAAATTCCACTGTGTGGTTTAACTTTCAAAGATACAGGGAAGTTAAAGGTATTTGTTTTATTTTTCGGTTTTTGTTTTCTGTGTTTTTTTTTTTTTTGCAGAAAATCATACTGAGAAATCTACTAGATCTAGATGGGAGAGATTTGTCTTAAGGTCTGGAAGATTTTGCCAATCTGAGGAAGCACATAACATCAAAGAAAAGCCCAATTTGAGTGAACTATGTGGTGTAATAAGAAAATCATAAATGCAAACGCTTGTAAACACTGCATCTAAGACAAGGCTACAGTAAAGCCTTTGGCTTGTTTTAGACACCATCAGTTTGCAAACTGCACTCGTGTATTTTACACTGCTATCCCACTTTCTCCCTTGATTTCCTTTTGTGGCAGTCTTCTTTATGCACTCAGTTATGTTGGTTGATTGTGATAGGCTTTGAACTCATTGCTATACCATATCCAGGTTCTTAAATTCTTCATCTTCCAAGAGGAAGATACAAAGTAATCAGCAAACCTTATAAAAGATGAAAGAAAGGTATCATCTATTTAAAATAGCCCAAGGGGACAATTTAAAAAAAAGAATTAAATCTGTCTTTAGGTACTGCCAGCTTCAAATCCTGAATTTTCCCCCCTAAGCACATACTATCTATTTTTGGCTGTTTCAAAGGCCCTCATACTGTAGGGGCTCTAATATATGCAAATGAAACTTCATGAAAATACTACTTTGCCTTTTCCCTGATGTACCATAGGATGACAGCCCCAGATGGATATATGAGTTGTGCACAGAGTTTATAAGTTGTCTATTTTGAACCTGAAATATATTTGCCAACTGAGGGGGAAAAAAGAAAAGTTCAATAAAGTGCTTAGATCTCCAGGCTAGCTCATCAGAGCAAAAAGTAACTGGAGATGAATTTGCTCTGTTATTTCACTTTGGTGCCTCCTAAAGCTAACAGCATCAGAAAATACCTTGAAATCTTACTCAAGTAAAGGTTTCTGAACCACCATTCCCTTCCTCTCACTCAAATTCTAATGTGGTATATCTAGAGAATGGTTTGGTATAACGTGGATTTTAAAAATAACTTCCAAAGATACTTAGTATTTTAATGTGACATATATTGTACATAAGAAAGAATGTATACTATTATGTATAAAGTTAAAAGCAGGATAAAATGAACATCCTTGCACTAACCACTTGGTTTAAGAATGAAAGCATTATTATTTTCTTGGAAATTCCATATACAACTGTCCTGATCCTGTGTTTTCCCTTCATACCCCATAAATTAACACCAGCCTGAATTTTATAATCTTTCTCTTGTTTTTCTTGATATTATTACCAAACGTATATGTATCCATTTTGATAAGTGGATAGATATGAATTTTTGCCTTTTTTGAAAATTACGCAAATGGAAAAATACTTCAAGTGCTTATGTATTTTTTTAATTTATTTTTACATCTTTATTGCAGTATAATGGCTTTACAATGGTGTGTTAGTTTCTGCTTCATAACAAAGTGAATCAGTTACACATATACATATGTTCCAAAATCTCTTCCCTCTTGCGTCTCCCTCCCTCCCACCCTCCCTATCCCACCCCTCCAGGAGGTCACAAAGCACCGAGATGATCTCCCTGTGCTATGCGGCTGCTTCCCACTAGCTATCTACCTTACGCTTGGTAGTGTATATACGTCAATGACCCTCTCTCACACTGTCACAGCTTACCTTTCCCCCTCCCCATATCCTCAAGTCCATTCTCTAGTAGGTCTGTGTCTTTATTCCTGTCTTACCCGTAGGTTCTTCATGACATTTTTTTCCCCCTTAACTTCCATATATATGTGTTAGCATACGGTATTTGTCTTTCTCTTTCTGACTTACCCCACTGTGTATAACAGACTCGAGGTCCATCCACCTCATTACAAATAGCTCAATTTCGTTTCTTTTTATGGCTGAGTAATATTCCATTGTATATATGTGCCACATCTTCTTTATCCATTCATCAGATGATGGGCACTTAGGTTGTTTCCATGTCCTGGCTATTGTAAATAGAGCTGCAATGAATATTTTGATACATGACTCTTTTTGAATTATGGTTTTCTCCGGGTATATGCCCAGTAGTGGGATTGCTGGGTCATATGGTAGTTCTATTTGTAGTTTTTTAAGGAACCTCCATACTGTTCTCCACAGTGGCTGTATCAATTTACATTCCCACCAACAGTGCAAGAGGGTTCCCTTTTCTCCACACCCTCTCCAGCATTTATTGTTTCTAGATTTTTTGATGATGGCCATTATGACTGGTGTGAGATAATATCTCATTGTAGTTTTGATTTGCATTTCTCTAATGATTAATGATGTTGAGCATTCTTTCATGTGTTTGTTGGCAGTCTGTATATCTTCTTTGGAGAAATGTCTATTTAGGTCTTCTGCCCATTTTTGGATTGGGTTGTTTGTTTTTTTCTTATTGAGCTGCATGAGCTGCTTATAAATTTTGGAGAATAATCCTTTGTCAGTTGCTTCATTTGAAAATATTTTCTCCCATTCTGAGGGTTGTCTTTTGGTCTTGTTTATGGTTTCCTTTGCTGTGCAAAAGCTTTGAAGTTTCATTAGGTCCCATTTGTTTATTTTTGTTTTTATTTCCATTTCCCTAGGAGGTGGGTCAAAAAAGATCTTGCTGTGCTTTATGTCATAGAGTGTTCTGCCTATGTTTTCCTCTAAGAGTTTGATAGTGTCTGGCCTTATATTTAGGTCTTTAATCCATTTTGAGCTTATTTTTGTGTATGGTGTTAGGGAGTGATCTAAGCTTATACTTTTACATGTACCTGTCCAGTTTTCCCAGCACCACTTATTGAAGAGGCTGTCCTTTGTCCACTGTACATTCCTGCCTACTTTCTCAAAGATAAGGTGACCATATGTGCGTGGGTTTATCTCTGGGTTTCTATCCTGTTCGATTGATCTATCTTTCTGTTTTTGTGCCAGTACCATACTGTCTTGATTACTGTAGCTTTGTACTATAGTCTGAAGTCAGGGAGCCTGATTCCTCCAGCTCCTTTTTTGTTCTCAAGATTGCTTTGGCTATTCAGGGTCTTTTGTGTTTCCATACAAATTGGGAAATTTTTTGTTCTAGTTCTGTGAAAAATGCCAGTGGTAGTTTGATAGGGATTGCATTGAATCTGTAGATTGCTTTGGGTAGTAGAGTCATTTTCACAATGTTGATTCTTCCAATTAAAGAACATGGTATATCTCTCCATCTATTTGTATCATCTTTAATTTCTTTCATCAGTGTCTTATAATTTTCTGCATACACGTCTTTTGTCTCCTTAGGTAGGTTTATTCCTAGAAATTTTATTCTTTTTGTTACAGTGGTAAATGGGGGTGTTTTCTTGATTTCACTTTCAGAATTGCCATCATTAGTGTATAGGAATGGCAGAGATTTCTGGGCATTAATTTTGTATCCTGCTACTTTACCAAATTCATTGATTAGCTCTAGTAGTTTTCTGGTAGCATCTTTAGGATTCTCTATGTATAGTATCATGTCATCTGCAAACAGTGACAGCTTTATTTCTTCTTTTCCGATTTGGATTCCTTTTATCTCGTTTTCTTCTCTGACTGCTGTGGCTAAAACTTCCAAAACTATGTTGAATAAGAGTGGTGAGAGTGGACAACCTTGTCTTGTTCCTGATCTTAGTGAAAATGCTTTCAGTTTTTCACCATTGGGATGATGTTGGCTGTGGGTTTGTCATATGTGGCCTTTATTATGTTGAGGAAAGTTCCCTCTATGCATACTTTCTGCAGGGTTTTTATCATAAATGGGTGTTGAATTTTGTTGAAAGCTTTCTCTGCATTTACTGAGATAATCATATGGTTTTTCTCCTTCAATTTGTGAATGTGGTGTATCACGTTGATTGATTTGCATATATTGAAGAATCCTTGCATTCCTGGAATAAACCCCACTTGATCATGGTGTATGATCTGTTTAATGTGCTGTTGGATTCTGTTTGCTAGTATTTTGTTGAGGATTTTTGCATCTATGTTCATCAGTGATATTGGCCTGTAGTTTTCTTTCTTTGTGACATCCTTGTCTGGTTTTGGTATCAGGGTGATGGTGGCCTTGTAGAATGAGTTTGGGAGTGTTCCTCCCTCTGCTATATTTTGGAAGAGTTTGAGAAGGATAGGTGTTAGCCCTTCTCTAAATGTTTGATAGAATTCGCCTGTGAAGCCATCTGGTCCTGGGCTTTTGTTTGTTGGAAGATTTTTAATCACAGTTTCCATTCCAGTGCTTCTGATTGTTCTGTTCATATTTTCTGTTTCTTCCTGATTCAGTCTTGGCAGGTTGTGCATTACTAAGAATTTGTCCATTTCTTCCAGGTTGTCCATTTTATTGGCATAGAGTTGCTTGTAGTAATCTCTCATGATCTTTTGTATTTCTGCAGTGTCAGTTGTTACTTCTCCTTTTTCATTTCTAATTCTATTGATTTGAGTCTTCTCCCTATTTTTCTTGATGAGTCTGGCTAATGGTTTATCAATTTTGTTTATCTTCTCAAAGAACCAGGTTTTAGTTTTATTGATCTTTGCTATTGTTTCCTTCATTTCTTTTTCATTTATTTCTGATTTGATTTTTATGATTTCTTTCCTTCTGCTAACTTTGGGGATTTTTTGTTCCTCTTTCTCTAGTTGCTTTAGGTGCAAGGTTAGGTTGTTTGTTCGAGATGTTTCCTGTTTCTTAAGGTAGGATTGTATTGCTATAAACTTCCCTCTTAGAACTGCTTTTGCTGCATCCCATAGATTTTGGTCATTGTGTCTCCATTGTCATTTGTTTCTAGTTATTTTTTTATTTCCTCTTTGATTTCTTCAGTGATCACTTCATTATTCAGTAGTGTATTTTTTAGCCTCCATGTGTTTGTGTTTTTTACAGATCTTTTCTTTTAATTGATATCTAGTCTCATAGCGTTGTGGTCGGAAAAGATACTTGATACAATTTCAATTTTCTGAAATTTACCAAGGCTTGATTTGTGGCCCAAGATATGATCTATCCTGGAGAATGTTCCATGAGTACTTGAGAAAAATGTCTATTTTGTTGTTTTTGGATGGAATGTCCTATAAATATCAATTAAGTGCATCTTGTTTAATGTATCAGTTAAAGCTTGTGTTTCCTTATTTATTTTAATTTTGGATGATCTGTCCATTGGTGAAAGTGGGGTGTTAAAGTCCCCTACTATGAGTGTGTTACTGTCGATTTCTCCTTTTATGGCTCTTAGTATTTGCCTTATGTATTGAGGTGCTCCTATGTTGGGTGCATAAATATTTATAATTGTTATATCTTCTACTTGGATCGATCCCTTGATCATTATGTAATGTCCTTCTTTGTCTCTTCTAATAGTCTTTATTAAAGTCTATTTTGTCTGATATGAGAATTGCTACTCCAGCTTTCTTTTGGTTTACATTTGCGTGAAATATCTTTTTCCGTCCCCTTACTTTCAGTCTGTATGTGTCTCTAGGTCTGAAGTGGGTCTCTTGTAGACGGCAAATATATGGGTCTTGTTTTTGAATCCATTCAGCCAATCTGTGTCTTTTGGTGGGAGCATTTAGTCCATTTACTTGTAAGGTAATTATCGATATGTATGTTCCTATTCCCATTTTCTTAGTTGTTTTGGGTTTGTTATTGTAGGTCTTTTCCTTCTCTTGTGTTTCTTGCCGAGAGAAGTTCCTTTAGCAGTTGTTGTAAAGCTGGTTTGGTGGTGCAGAACTCTCTCAGCTTTTGCTTGTCTGTAAAGGTTTTAATTTCTCCATCAAATCTGAATGAGATCCTTGCTGGGTAGAGTAATCTTTGTTGCAGGTTTTCCTCCTTCATCACTTTATGTCCTGCCAGTCCCTTCTGGCTTGCAGAGTTTCTGCTGAAAGATCAGCTGTTAACCTTATGGGGATTCCCTAGTGTGTTATTAGTTGTTTTTCCCTTGCTGCTTTTAATATGTTCTCTTTGTATTTAATTTTTGACAGTTTGATTAATATGTGTCTTGGCATATTTCTCCTTGGATTTATCCTGTATGGAACTCTCTGTGCATCCTGGACTTGATTAACTATTTCCTTTCCCATATTAGGGAAGTTTTCATCTATAATCTCTTCAAATATTTTCTCAGTCCCTTTGTTTTTCTCTTCTTCTTCTGGAACCCCTATAATTCGAATATTGGTGTGTTTAATGTTGTTCCAGAGGTCTCTGAGACTGTCCTCAAGTCTTTTCATTCTTTTTTCTTTATTCTGCTCTGCAGTAGTTATTTCCACTATTTTATCTTCCAGGTCACTTATCCGTTCTTCTGCCTCAGTTATTCTGCTATTGATCCCATCTGGAGTATTTTTAATTTCATTTATTGTGTTGTTCATCGTTTGTTTCATCTTTATTTCTTCTCGGTCCTTGTTAAATATTTCTTGCATTTTGTCCGTTCTATTTCCAAGATTCTGGATCATCTTTACTATCATTATTCTGAATTCTTTTTCAGGTAGACTGCCTATTTCATCTTCATTTTTTAGGTCTGGTGGGTTTTCATCTTGCTCCTTCATCTGCTGTGTGTTTTTGTTTCTTCTCATTCTGCTTATCTTACTGTGTTTGGGGTCTCCTTTTTGCAGGCTGCAGGTTCGTAGTTCCCACTGTTTTTGATGTCTGTCCCCAGTGGCTAAGGTTGGTTCATTGGGTTGTGTAGGCTTCCTGGTAGAGGGGACTCGTGCCTGTGTTCTGATGGATGAGCCTGGATCTTGTCTTTCTGGTGGGCAGGTCCATGTCTGGTGATGTGTTTTGGGGTGTCTATGGACTTATTATGATTTTAGGCCTCTCTGCTAATGGATGGGGTTTTGTTCCTGTCTTTTTTGTGTGTGTGTGTGTTTTTTTTTTTTTTTTTTTTTTTGTGTGTGTGTTCCTGTCTTGCTAGTTGTTTGGCATAGGATGTCCAGCACTGTAGCTTGCTGGTTGTTGAGTGAAGCTGGGTGCTGGTGTTGAGATGGCGTCCTCTGGGAGATTTTTGCCGTTTGATATTATGTGGAACTGGGAGGTCTCCTGTGGACCAGTGTCCTGAAGTTGGCTCTCCCACCTCAGAGGCACAGCACTGACTCCTGGCTGCAGCACCAAGAGCCTTTCATCCACACGGCTCAGAATAAAAGGGAGAAAAAATAGAAAGAAAGAATTAGTAGAAGTAGAAAGAACGAAAGAAAGAACGATGGGAGGGAGGGAGGGAGTGAGGAAGGAAGGAAGGAACGAAAGAAGGAGGGAAGGAAGGAAAAAAGAAAGAAAGAAGATAAAGTAAAATAAAGTAAGATAAAATATAATAAAGTTATTAAAATAAAAAAATAGTTATTAAGAGAAAATAAAGAAAAAAAATTTAAAAAACCAAAAACAAAAAAACGGATGGATAGAACCCTTGGACAAATGGTGGAAGCAAAGCTATACAGACAAAATCTCACACAGAAACATACACATACACACTCACAAAAAGAGGAAAAGGGAAAAAAATTATAAATCTTGCTCTCAAAGTCCACCTCCTCAATTTGGGATGATTCCTTGTCTATTCCTGTATTCCACAGATGCAGGGTACATCAAGTTGATTGTGGAGCTTTAATCCGCTGTTTCTGAGGCTGCTGGGAGAGATTTCCCTTTCTCTTCTTTGTTCGCAGAGCTCCCGGGGTTCAGCTTTGCATCTGGCCCCGCCTCTGCGTGTAGGTCGCCGGAGGGCATCTGTTCTTAGCTCAGACAGGACGGGGTTAAAGGAGCCGCTGCTTCGGGGGCTCTGGCTCACTCAGGCCGGGGGTAGGGAGGAGCACGGTGTGTGGGGTGAGCCTGCGGTGGCAGAGGCCGGCGTGAGGTTGCACCAGCCTGAGGCGCGCCGTACGTTCTCCCGGGGGAGTTGTCCCTGGATCCCGGGACCCTGGCAGTGACGGGCTGCACAGGCTCCCTGGGAGGGGGGTGTGGATAGTGACCTGTGCTTGCACACAGGCCCCTTGGTGGCGGCAGCAGCAGCCTTAGCGTCTCATGCCCGTCTCTGGGGTCCGCGCTTTTAGCCGCGGCTCGCGCCCGTCTCTGGAGCTCCTTTAAGCAGCGCTCTTAATCCCCTCTCCTCGCGCACCAGGAAACAAAGAGGGAAGAAAAAGACTCTTGCCTCTTCGGCAGGTCCAGACTTTTCTCCGGACTCCCTCCCGGCTAACCGTGGTGGACTTACCCCCTGCAGGCTGTGTTCACGCCGCTAACCCCAGTCCTCTCCTGGAGCTCCGACCGAAGCCCGAGCCTCAACTCCCAGCCCTGCCCACCCCGGCGAGTGAGCAGACAAGCCTCTTGGGCTGGTGAGTACTGGTTAGCACTGATCCTCTGTGCGGGAATCTCCCCGCTTTGCCCTCTGCACCCGTGTTGCTGTGCTCTCCTCCGCGGCTCTGAAGCTATCCCCCTCCGTCACCCACAGTCTCTGCCCGCGAAGGGGCTTCCTAGTGTGTGGAAACCTTTCCTCCTTCACAGCTCTCTCCCACTGGTGCAGGTTCCATCCCTATTCTTTTGTCTCTGTGTTTTCTTTTTTCTTTTGCCCTACCCAGGTACGTGGGAGGTTTCTTTCCTTTTGGGAGGTCTGAGGTCTTCTGCCAGTGTTCAGTAGGTGTTTTGTAGGAGTTGTTCCACTTGTAGATGTATTTCTGGTGTATCTGTGGGGAGGAAGGTGATCTCTGCATCTTACTCTTCCGCCATCTTCCTGGAAGCTATCTCAAGTGCTTTTTTATAACTTGATTCCTACAGACAACATTGTGTTTTTGAGGTGTAGCAACACTTATGAGTTGCAGTTTACTCATGTTCAATGCCCTAAAGTATTTCCCTCCATGTATCAAAATGTATTCACTCTATTCTATTACTAACAGCCATTTGGGTACACTGGATTTGAATCCAGAACCCATTGCTAAACTTTTCTCAAATCTTAATCTGTCAGTATAGGTTATTTTTATAGTCAATTTTATCAACAATTAATGGCAGCTTTATTTTTTTTAATTTTTATTTTTCAATTGTTTTTCATTGAATTTTTTTCCCTTACTGTAATTGTTTAATCCAGGTTTTCTAGAAAGCAGAGGCAGAGGTAATAAATATAGGCTAATGCTTTATGGAAGGGGGGTGCAATCCTAAAAGTGAAAATGAGAAGTGAGGCAGGAAAGTAATTACATGATAGTATGCTACTTAGCTGTTAACAAAATTAAAACAAACAAACAAGAAAACATCAGACTGCTGTGGCATATAAGAAATCTCAGGAGAGACTACAGGTAACCTCTGATTCTTAGAACACTGTCAGCAGAAGGAAGGTGGCAACATTTATCTACCATCTCTATGCCTTCTGTTATCTGTCACGTTGTCCCACAGGGCATTGACTGCCAAACTTTTGAGTTATGTTACCAGACATCTCCTGGAAGCCTTGGGGAAACCAGATTCTCTACCCTGCACTCTTCTCTTTCATGTGAATGAAGGTCGAGCAAGGGGAGCTAGAACTTCCAGGGATCCTGCTGCTAGAACTTGCAGTTTAATCCTGGGTGTGAAAACCCCTATAGTTTCTGTCATGCAGGCACAAGGAAAGTCTGGAAAAGACAGTGGCAGTCAATGGAGTTAAGAGACAAGACAATGACAGTGATCCATTGAGAAAGTAGTGAGGGTGGGAAAGTGGGGATGGGAAGAAGAGGAGACCAAATGATTTCCATGAAAATTTTTGTGAAACATATCGCTAGTACAATTTTAAAATTTTTTTATTTTATATTGGAGTATAGTTAATTTACGACATTGTGTTAATTTCAGGTGTACGGAAAAGTTATTTAGTTATACATATATCTATTCCTTTTCAGATTCTTGGCCCACATAGGTTATTACAGAGTATTGAGTAGAGTTCCCTTTGTTATACAGTAGGTCCTTGTTGATTATTTTATATATAGTAGTGTATATGTCAATCCCAAACTCCTAATTTATCCCTTCCTCCACCTTTCCCCTTTGGTAACTATAAATTTGTTTTTTAAGTCTATGAGTCTGTTTCTGTTTTGTAAAAATGTTCATTTGTGTCATTTTTTAGATTCCACATATAAGTGATATCATATAACATTTGTCTTTCTCTGTCTTACTTCACTTAGTATGGTACAGTTTTGAAACAGGAAGCATGGTGGTTCCAGATATTCTTTTATTTTCTTTGACCTTTGGAAAGGGTTTGAACCTCTGCTGTATGTGTTTTATTTGTTTGTTTTTGCCTTCCTTTAAGCTAAGGAAATTTCCATTTATTTTTATTTGGTATAGCTTTTGAAATCATGAAAGAATGTTGAATCATATCAAATATATTCTTTAATCTATTTAGATAATTACATGATTTTTCTCCTTTTAACAAATGTGATGTATTTGAAAAGCAGTATCTTTTTTGTTTGTTATTTTTTCCTTTAGATTAATGAATTTTATTTACTAACATTCTATTGAAAATTGTTCAGCCTTTCCTTCATGTTTTGCAGCACTTTAACTGGTTAGGCTGGCTTTACTGATGGGCTCTAGATCATCATTCCTCAGGTGTTTGAGTTCTAAGTTTTCTTGACTTTGTTGGGCTCAGCCCATCATAACTGTTCCTTTAAGTAAATCTGATCCATTTACATTCTGCAAGTTTACTGTTTCCAATAGAGAACTATATCACAACAGCTCCAGCCTCCAGGACCATGACTGGTCCCTTTGACTTGATTATAAACCAATGGAATGCACAGAAAGTGGCACAAAAAGCAGACACTTCATTTATTTAAATAAAAGAATAAACAAATGTTTGATGTGAAAAGAAATATAAAAGTATATTTGAGCATACTCAAAGGAGTGAGGAAAGAATTACCTAAGTATCAGAGGAAAGCTCTAATTTGATATTTCTTTAAAGAAATGGGAAGCTGGCTTTTGTGTTGAAAATGCAAGGATAAAGTAGTAGCTGAAGATGCTGCCTATGGCGTAATTCTAAGGTTGGTAAAAGTTTACCATTAAGAGTTGTAAGCATGCAAATTGGAATCACTGTCCATTTCTCATATTACTTTTCCCTTATATTCTGTCACTATATGTCTTTATGTAGTAGGCACGCTAGGTATAGTAAGACACAGGTGTCAGTATTGGGAAAGAAAGAAATCGGAGGGAAAGAAACCAAATCAGACAGAAGGAGACCTCTTTGATACTGGGTAGTAGGATCAAACCCTTTTTCACACAAAGAATGGCCTTTTTCACACAAAGAATCCATGAACAAAGAAAGGCAAAGATGGGCTTGGTTATAAATACTTTTCATTCACTCCTACTGTATTTTTTTCTTCATTATGTATGTCTGTGTGTAAGTATGTTTGTGTTAATGATGTAAACTAACAACTTTCTTATCATCAACTAAAGGTATAATTTGAAAAACTGTTAACTGGCATATCTAAACATCGAAGAATTCAACTCATTGCCATCAGGTGTTAGAAACATTTACCTTCAGTTTAACTGTGATCAAGTAAAAAATGCGTCAGGGAATACGCTGCTGTCATGATTTGACTCTCTTTCTAGAATGGAAAAAAACATTCAAGAGAAAAATGTAAAGTGGAAATGTTAATACATAAAACCATCAGTGAATAAAAAAGTCATCTGGCAAAAACTGCCACTGAATGATAAGGCAGGAAGAAGGAGGAGAAATACAAAATCAGCTTTGTCAGATTACCTTAATATTAACAGAGAGCTATTAGAAAGAAACCATTTAAAATCATATCATAGAGTATATCGACCAGTTTTGCAACCTCTTCTATTTGGTATAGGTAAATCTTTTAAAACTCAATGGAAATTTCTCTTTTTGTCTTCTATATTTGGCTTTTATATAAGAGAATTTGGATTATTTATATTGTACTGACATCTGGTGGACCTTGGCCTTGATACAGCTAGAAAAAAGCAATGATTGGAAACATCCATCAAGATCCATTGAACAAATCTCTGGCAGTCTTCAAGTTACACACTAAATCAAATAAGGGTAAGAACATTATTTTAGGTTCTATCAACATCCACGCACTTCATTTAAAGGGAAATATTGAACAGCTCTTGGCCACACAGGGAAGCTGCTTTAATACCATGCACTTTAATAATGTCTGTCTTTGTGAAGGCCAAAAGTTATGGCATTTAGGAGATTATCATAAAAAAACTGATATCTTATTTCTTGAATCCCTGGAACTTTTCGTGATAATATCTCTTATGCTCTAGAATACTTGGAATACACACACAAACACACACACACACACACACACACACACACACACACACACGGAACTATGTATATGTAACTATTGCCAAACTACTTGAAAGCAATTCACATATGTCAAAAATGAAGGGATATTTACAAGGTTCAGAATGAACTGTCTTTGATCCACTTTAGTTATGTTCACTTGACAAAGCTTAGCTTGGATTCATGGGTTCTATCCCCTTTGAAATAGTGTGAAAATGTAACCAGAGAAAATGGGGCATTGAGGATAAGAGAACATTTTTAGTTAGTCAAAACCGACATGAGGAAATGGCTTTCCTGCAAACAAAAATTTTCACCCTGTTTTTCTTTTAGACTCCTGAGACCTACCTAGCATATCCATTAGAACTAGATGAGATAAAATTAGGGAAATTCATTCCAAAAGCTTAGTTATGTTTAAGAAAGCCTTTTATTTTTTTATTCTATTTCACTCTGAAGGATTTCTTCTGCTGTTTACAAGTCATAGAGGAATTTTTACATGGTAATGAAGAGTAAAAGTATAATCATGTTATATGCTTTTTCAATGCTATTAGTATTCCATTAAAATTGAATTACTAGTCCAAGATACTGCTAGTCAAAATTATGCATGAGAAACCTGTCCGTGCATTTTATTCTGACTCTGATTCACTGGTCTCATATACTCGCTTATGTGGTATGGAGTTAATAACCTCACTGTACACTAAATTCCTGAACACCCATTGTACTCAGAACAAGAGAATAATTATGATTAACTCCATCCCAGAAAATGCAAAATTACTGAGTTGAGAAGTTGTTTAGCAAGGTATATATCACAAAATTGACAAGTTAATACATATTGCAGTATCTTTTAATCTTAAGAATTCCAAATAATTTTGAAAATGAAATTTCTGGGTACTTATCTAGCAGGTCTTTAACAGGACACAGATATAATTCACAATGATGAGAAAAAGGAAATCAATATTTCCATGTCCACAGAAGATTTATGGGGGAAATAGTTAATTTAATTGAGTGAACATTCTAAAGTGGAGATTAAGCCAATGAAATTATCTCTGTTATGTGTTATAAGTTAAGTATTTATGTATACAAACATATATATTAATACATGAGTTATTTGTGAATGTCAGTGTAGGATAGCACATACATAAACCCTTCATTTGGAAATTACTTGGTTAATTTCATTAATGGCAAATGCCACTTTGGGCTAAATAATGAACTTTGAGACTATAGATTGACTGCATTAATCAGGAAATTGCAAATTTGCTCCATCATTATATTTTGTGTAACTACAACTTCGTGTGTTAATACGCTGATACAACTCTACAGTTTTCTTTTATCTCATAATATCAGTTCAAAACTACAGTGCTATTTGTCTTTCCCAAACTGGCCATTTTTATTGTTTTATTGCTTTCCATTCTGATGCTTCTAGATATAATTGTGACAGTTCTTTTCCTTCTCACTTATATTATTCAATTTTTATGTAAAAATCTATTATTATACTTTTTTCCTGCATTTTATGTTCAAATATAAAACGTTGAGATGTTATGAACAATGTTGGTCTTAGGAAAATAGAATGTAGTGAATGGCTACAATCACTTTCAAAACCTATCCGGGGGCACGGAATGTGATATAGATAAAAGGCACTCGTAGCTATAATTGCTTAACTCTTCTTAAAGACACAAATAAACTATATATATATATATATATATATATATATATACACACACACACACACACACACACACACACAATTTTGTCAGATGGTTGTGGTTATTAAGACTGAAGACACAAGTTCATAGTAGTATATATGAAGAAGAAAAATCATCATTTATTCCTTCAGTAAGTATCAGTGTATTAGGGGAAAAAAACTGAGTGCTAACTGCATTGTTGTCCCTCTGAATAGTCATATTTATTACCCAAGTTACAGTAAGTAGTTACACTAAGTCAAAGCATCCCTTATCTAAAAAAATTTATTTTTATACAATTTTTTTAACATCTTTATTGGAGTATAATTGCTTTACAATGCTGTGTTAGTTTCTGCTTTATAACAAAGTGAATCAGTTATATATATACATATGTTCCCATATCTCTTCCCTCTTGCATCTCTCTCCCTCCCACCCTCCCTATCCCACCCCTCTAGGCGGTCACAAAACACCAAGCTGATCTCCCTATGCTATGCGGCTGTTTCCCACTAGCTATCTATTTTATGTTTGATAGTGTATATATGTCCATGCCACTCTCTCACTTTGTCACAGCTTACCCTTCCCCCTCCCCGTATCCTCAAGTCCATTCTCTAGTAGGTCTGTGTCTTTATTCCCGTCTTGCCCCTAGGTTCTTCATGACTTTTTTTTTTCTTAGATTCCATATATATGTGTTAGCGTACGGTATTTGTTTTTCTTTTTCTGACTTACTTCACTCTGTATGACAGACTCTAGGTCCATCTACCTCACTACAAATAACTCAATTTCATTTCTTTTTATGGCTGAGTAATATTCCATTGTATATATGTGCCACATCTTCTTTATCCATTCATCTGTTGATGGACACTTAGGATGCTTCCATGTCCTGGCTATTGTAAATAGAGCTACAATGAACATTTTGATACATGACTCTTTTTGAATTGTGGTTTTCTCAGGGTATATGCCCAGTAGTAGGATTGCTGGGTCATATGGTAGTTCTATTTTTAGTTTTTTAAGGAACCTCCATACTGTTCTCCATAGTGGCTGAACCAATTCACATTCCCACCAGCAGGGCAAGAGGGTTCCCTTTTCTCCACACCCTCTCCAGCATTTATTGTTTCTAGATTTTTTGATGATGGCCATTCTGACTGGTGTGAGATGATATCTCATTGTAGTATTTTTTTTTTTTTTTTTTTGGCGGTACATGGGCATCTCACTGTTGTGGCCTCTCCCATTGCAGAGCACAGGCTCCGGACGCGCAGGCTCAGCGGCCATGGCTCATGGGCCCAGCTGCTCCACAGCATGTGGGATCTTCCTGGACTGGGGCACGAACCCGTGTCCCCTGCATTGGCAGGTGGACTCTCAACCACTGAACCACCAGTGAAGCCGTCTCATTGTAGTTTTGCTTTGCATTTCTGTAATGATTAATGATGTTGGGCATTTTTTCATGTGTTTGTTGGCAATCTGTATATCTTCTTTGGACAAATGTCTATTTAGGTCTTCTGCCCATTTTTGGATTGGGTTATTTGATTTTTTGATATTGAGCTGCATGAGCTGCTTGTAAATTTTGGAGATTAATCCTTTGTCAGTTACTTCATTTGCAAATATTTTCTCCCATTCTGAGGGTTGTCTTTTGGTCTTATTTATGGTTTCCTTTGCCATGTAAAAGCTTTGACGTTTCATTAGGTCCCATTTGTTTTTTTTTGTTTGTTTTTATTTCCGTTTCTCTCGGAGGTGGGTCAAAAAGGATCTTGCTGTGATTTATGTCATGGAGTGTTCTGCCTATGTTTTCCTCTAAGAGTTTGATAGTGTCTGGCCTTACATTTAGGTCTTTAATCCATTTTGAGTTTATTTTTGTGTATGGTGTTAGGAAATGTTCTAGTTTCATACTTTTACATGTACCTGTCCAGTTTTCCCAGCGTCACTTATTGAGGAGGCTGTCTTTTCTCCACTGTATATTCTTGCCTCCTTTATCAAAGTATTTTTATACAATTTTAAAGGTTACTTTCCATTTAATTATTACAAAGCATTGGCTGAGCCTATATTACACCCAATAGTTTGTACCACCCACTCCCCCACCCCTATGTTGCCCCTCCCTCACTTCCCGTTGGTAACTGCTAGTTTGTTCTCTCTATATATGAGTCTGCTTCTTTTATGTTATATTCTCTAGTTTGTTGTATTTTTTAGATGCCACATTTAAGCATCAAAGCATCCATTTTAACTGGCATCAATGACTCTATCCTTACAAACTATCTAAAATCTATGTGAATTGGACAAAGAGTCTTTACTATAAAGGGATATCTATTGCTGAAAGAAATATTTTTCAGAGGCTCATAGTACATAAAGTTCTATTTTACAGTTGAACAATTTGAAAGTTAATGAAATGAGTTGTCTCATGGCAACAGAGTGATAGTGATACAGTTAGTGATAGAGTGAATTGAACATGTTTGGAATATCTTGAATGTCCCTTCATTTTATTAATCAGCAATTAAACATGCATATCTGGAGGCAAGTATCATCATCATTACAAGAAATTCACTGAAAAAAATGGGGTCAGGTGCAACAATGAACAAACAGTTTAACAAAGCAAACAAGTGGCAATAATTGGATTGTTCCTTGTTGCACTAAGAATTCAAGGAGCCTTATATCCCTGCCAATTTTTAAAGTAAGAATTGATAGATGAGAGACATATTTCACCTTCACAGGCAGAAGCAGGTTAAGACAGGGCACCAATAGGAGGCAAGTGAAAGGAAGATTTGAAAGCTCAAATTATAATCACTAGTTTTGATCACACTCCAATCACAGTGGGCGTAAATTAAGCTGTGTGAAAATTGAAAATGTAAAGAATATAATATTTATCGTAAAATTGCCAAGATTTTTTTCAGTCATGCTTTGTGTAAAAGCATTTACAGTATGGTACATCAATATTAATAAATCCAGAAGATAAGTAAGTTTCCCCAAACTGCATCTAATACAATGTTTGACCACCTTAGCTAGAACATGATGTCACAATACCATCACCCAGTGAACAATCCAGGTAGCTATCCAGCCACTTTATCCAACTAATGGCTAAACAAGATAAGCCAGGTTGCAAGGATATGTTGTTCAGTGTGAATTACCCAGATTTCCTTTACTAGCAAAGAGATATTTTTCCTTCCACCAGTTAGCTAGAGCCTGTTTCCTAAAAGAAAAAAATGTATGAAGTAATCAGTTCAGACTACTGTCACTTGACCTTTGTGTACTCATATATGTCCACTTTGTGTTAGTACATGGTCTGAATTTTCTAATAATGGGCCTAAATCCATTATAATGAGGATAGCCAACTGCCTGAGGTGTTGAGGTGGAAGAATGCAGTGAGAGGCATCAGGACTATCTGTAAAATCCATTTATAAACCTTGCAGCTGTGTTTATGTGACTGTCTGATCACTGAGATTGGACATTGAAATAAGTAACTATGAATAACTAATTTAAAGCCAAGATCAGATATTGAAATCAAACATTTGCATTTATTATTTTAGATCATACAAATAAAAGATGTTTTCCACCATAGGCAAGGTAAAACATACTCTTACATTTTTCTAAACGTTCAAGTCCAGTGCAAGAGTTTGTGTAATTGACAGGAGAAATATATTCAAAATAACCCAGGTTTAAATCATACCTTTATCTTTGACATCTTGGACAATTAATATAACTTTTCTGAAACTTGGTTTTCTCTTTTGGAGAGTATCCCTTGACCTACCTTCTAGGTTTTGCCAGTAATCAAATATGGTAATAGTATTAGTTTTCTGTTGTTGCATTACAAGTTACCACAAACTTAGTGGCTTAAAGCAACACACACATATATTAACTCACAGTTTCTGTGGGTCAGGAATCCAGGCATTACTAAGCTGGATCCTCTGCTTCAGGGTCTTTCACAAGACTACAAAGTGTCACTCAAGGCTGTGATCTCATTTGAGGCTTCAAATGGGCAAGGATCCACATCCAAGCTGATGTGGTTATTTGCAGGATTCACTTCCTTGCAGATTGTTGAACTGAGGGCCCCAGTTCCTTGCCACTTGTTGATTGGAAGCCACTCTCAATTTCTTGACAGATGGGCCTCTCTACATGGCAGCTTGCTTTATCAAAGCCAGCAAGGAAGAGAGTATGTTAGCAAGACAGAAGTTACAACTCTGGTAGCCTAATCACAGAAGTAACATCCCATCACCTTTACTCTAACATATTGATTAGAAGCAAGTTTCTAGGCAAGCCAGCATGGGAGGCTGGGATCACTGCGGCTATCTTAGTGTCTGTTTACCACAGGAATCTAGGAAAAAGTACTAAGCTTTTAGGAACTTGAAATATAAAATTTAAAAATTGTATTTCTGAGAAGTAAAATTGTCTTTACTCAAGCAAAACAGCTCTAAATACCCAAATTTCTGGTAGATCCACTAATATAATTACTTCTTTATTAATATGCACAGTTTGACCTTCATAATCAAGTAGTTCAATATGTTGGACTTGAGGTCAAATAAATATGGGTTGAACCTTTGACTCTATCACTTACTGAAGGTGTAGTCCCTGGCAAGTTACTAAACTCTCAGTTTTAGCCTTGTCATCTGTAATATTTCACTCTGGGTATTTTCATTATTAAATAAGACTTGTTAAGCATTGACCACTATTTTAAAATGTTGTATTATATTTTTAGAAATAGTGATATTATAGTTAGTTACTACTGTTGCTATTACTTTACATACTTGTCACCATAGACTAAGATTTATGATAGCAAAACAAACAAAGGAAAAAACGACCAAAACTCAAATCATTTGCATTTCCCCCACTTCTAAACTTTGATTCCCTTTCTGCTTTCATGTTTAATAACACTTTGACATTTAATATGAAGGTGAAGAATAATATAATACATTTTATATTTTTGATATTTGCATGGGTAATGAGTATGGAAGTAACTTTTTCTGTTAGAGGAACCTATCACAGGCCATTTTATTATAGGTCAAAACTGCTGAGTGCAGACTAGAATGAGTTCCTCTGCTCCCACCCAACCCTCACTATCCTTCAAGGCTGGACCAAAGCCTGACCTCCTTCTTTAGATAGTCATCAACACTTCAGCCCTCAGTGACCTCCTTTCTTTATGAATTTTTTTTAAGTGTACTCAAGCCTATTCTATACACTTTAATATCTAAATATGTAATATATCTTTCTTCTACAGATAAAGGGCCAACTATTTAAAGGTATATCCATGCCTATTTTACATTTATAGTTTTCAACACCACTTAGCACAGTGATAATAAAACTAAGTACTAAACAAGTACTTACAGACTGTACTACTAAAATGTCTAAATGTAGCAAGTAGTTAAAAACAAATCAAAATTCAAACTTGGCTTACTAGGAGTTAATTGAGTGATCTATTGGGAAAGTCCAGAGTTTGGGCAGACTTCAGGGTTTAATTGGTCCAGAAGATTCAATGATACTACCAAAGGCTTAGTTTTGCTTTAACAGCATTTCTAGTAAGAATTCTAAAATTCACATTTATATATATATATATAAAATTATATAATTATATATAATTTAATTTATATAATTTCCTTGGAATTGGCATTAAGATCTAAACTTGGCACTGTCAATAGAACTTTCTGTAATTACGTAAATGTTCTGTATCTGTGCTCTTCAGTAGGACAGTTACTAAGCTACTAGCCATGTGTAAATTGTGCCTAGTATCTTTTATTTTTATTTAATTTTAATCAACTTAAATCTAAATAGCCACTGTAGCTAATGGCTAGTATAGTGCATAGCACAGGTCTAAAGCATATAGGCTACTTGGGAGAAGGGTAAATATTCAGATAAAACTCAGAGACTATTTAGGAAGGATTATGGGGAAAATGGATAATGGATAGATAAACAATAATATTCAGTAAATTGACTGAAAATGGGTCATTTTAAACAACTCGAAAATTAATTCATGATCATTTGGAAGGAACTAAGATATCAATTACCTGTAGCCTCAATATTCTGTAACTAATGCTTCCAAAAGTAGAGTGATTATAAACATATACAAATCATCTTTATTTCCATGTAAAAACCTGTATCTTACCACTTACCCAGTCAAATATAAATTAACCAAAACATAATTACTTAACCCCTGTCATTGTAGTTAAGCAATTCTGGCATAGTAAACTACAGAAAATATTATTAATTATTTGGCAAATTTAAGAAATGAAATCAGGTTCCCACATGTCAGCTTTCTGGTTTTACCTATGTTCACCAAATGAGCTTGATAAATGTGAAATTGTCCTTTTGCTTTGTGCTATAGTTTAAAAGTTCTGGTAATTACATGCTTCTTGAGGAGAAAAACCATTTTGGTTTGTGTTCATATGTTCAATTTTTTTCTGCTGAATTTATTAGAAAATAAATGAGGTATAAATTTGCCTTCTTGACAGTGACTATGAAAAGTAACTGAATTATTTGGTTTAGAAGTACTAATGATTAAAAATGTCAACTTCAATGTTGCATTAATGTAGTATTTAAATTGAACTCTTTATAAAATTTAATCATGGCATCATGTGGATTGGCAAGTTTAGGAGCAAAGGGGTCACTTGGAATTTAAACTGATATGTGTTTGGCAGGACGCACAATGCTTTTCCAATGTATGTTGAATTCTCCTTTAAACTCCAAGCTGACACATATTCTACATGTCTGAAAACTGAGCTTGAATCCCACAGTTTTTTGGAAATAAGAACTGTTTTAGTTCTGCATCTTATAGTGACTATAAGGCACACCTGGGAAGAAGACAGTGACACACAGCCTAACACTGGATTTCTCCGTCGATGAATTGAATCACTGCCCTAGAGCCTCTGGGTGCAGCTTCTACCTCAACACTCAGCTTCTTGCACTCCAAAGGCAGTTGTGCAACAGGGTTTTACTCGCTAGACATCATGATCAGAAATACAAGTAGATAACAGAGAACATAGCTTGTAGAGCTGAATCAACCAACACATTTTCTGGTTATATGAGATTGAAAAGATTTCAAAGTTAAGATTACATCCAGATAAACCCTACCAACCAGTTTCCCACAAACAAAATAGTAATAGCTAGTGCAAGAGGTGACTTAAGTTTGCTGTTTAGGTCCATTCTTTTTTTTTTTTTTTTTTTTTAAAGAAGATGTTGCGGGTAGGAGTTTATTAATTAATTTATTTATTTTTGCTGTGTTGGGTTTTCATTTCTGTGCAAGGGCTTTCTCTAGTCGTGGCAAGTGGGGGCCACTTTTCATTGTGGTGTGCGGGCCTCTCAGTATTGTGGCCTCTCTTGTTGCGGAGCACAGGCTCCAGACGCGCAGGCTCAGTAGTTGTGGCTCACGGGCCTAGTTGCTCCGTGGCATGTGGGATCCTCCCAGACCAGGGCTCGAACCCGTGTGCAGGCAGATTCTCAACCCCTGCGCCACCAGGGAAGCCCTAGGTCCATTCTTTAAAAATCAATTTTGAAATGTATTAAAAGATCTGGTGAAAGTATTTCCAGCTGTTAAGACAAAAGATGTCATAGTGACAGTCTTCTGGCACCTTAGAGACAGGCAGTAGGTGTTTATTAGAAAAAAATAATTTTATTTTATTAAGGATTCAACCTCTGCTCCTTTATAAGGGTGACCTTTAATAGTTCTTAATGGTATGATATAGCTCATACTGTACTAAGAGTTGATTACTTCCATTACTGTGCTCATCACTATGGAGAATAAAAGGAAGTAAAAGCCAGGGTCCCTGACCTCTAGTTGCTTATTGTATTATTGGTGAATTAAGACACTTCATCATTTATTACTTTTTTTAAATGTTCCCTGCATTTTCTTCAGCCTTTTAAAACATTCTCTATTTTCTCATCTTACTCAACAAGCAGTGTAGAAAGAGCTGTGTCAGAATGCCTCAACTGTGTTTTCAAATCCAGTACTTACCAGTCTCTGTAAGCATAAGAGGACTACTATGTTAGGTGAACAAAGGGTGCAAATATTTTAAGAATTCCTAAATGGAGGAGAACATTGAGATTTAGGATGGTATGAAAATCTCAGTGTTTATGGAGTTGTTGAGCAGAAGAAAGGGAGGAGTTCATATAGCAAATCCCTTATCATTTTGCAAGTGAGAAAACTAAGTTCAAATAGAGCAAATAATGGCTACGAATCACCCACTGAGTCAAAGCGCCCCAGGACTAGACACCCAATCCCCTGTCACTCATCCAATATTCATTTTAATGCATTAGATTGCTTCAAATGGCAGAAGTGGATTTTTAACCAGGTATAGACTGCGGCTGGTTTTTCAATTACTATATACCAAAGTAAACAAGGAGTTGGTCTCATATGTGAATATATTTCCCTCTGCCATTTTACTGAAAGTGACCTTTGCTAAACTGAACCAACTTCACTCTAACTTAGATGCCATCTTGTGACCACTAACATATTTCCTTATTCTAGTGGGTCAACTGAAGCATGGAGTGCAATCAAGTGTATAGTCTGAAGCTTTAACCTATGCCAGTTCACTGTTTCAACATGTTTAAACTAACTGGATTATAAGCTCAGTGAGGCAGTGGCTTGCATCACTTGCCCTCTTTATCTTTAAATCAAGCACAGTGCTGGCATATAATAGGTATTCACTAAATATGGGTTAAATATATAGTTTAATGAAATATCTGTCTCATCACCACAGTGATTTAAGATGAATTGCTTTGCCTTTGTGCTATTTTCTTTACTATTCAATGTCAATAGCTGGGATATGTCCCAAAGTTGGTATTCAGAATAAAAGTCTCTGGGATTTTCTCTTGGGCAGGATAAAAGCACAACATACCATATCTGGGATTAAATATGTAACAACTTACCTTCTATTACAAATGGAAAGTTTGAGTCAAAGAGATTATTTGAATTTACAGAAATTATGAAATTGATGGAGATAAAAGGAGAATTACATTTATATTATTTGCCTTCTCATGTCTTTACTTAGACTACATTAGCAACATTGATAAACATGCTGCAATGCCAAACCTGACCCAGGCTCCAGAGAGAAACCCTCAGTACATGTATATTAATTAATTGAAAATATAGCACAGCATTATTTACCATGATAATTTCAACATTTCTCAGACAAGTCTATTGCAAAAATAGATTTTGTTATTTCTCACTTTTACTTTCCTTCTTTTCATTCTTTTTATAACCACCAAATTCCTGGAAAATGTCTACCCCCTTGTTATCTTTTGAAAGTGTACATAGCTTCCAATTAAACCCAGTGGTTATTTTTCTTCCATTGGGCCTTTCCCATTCATTACAGCTGAAGCTTTTTCTTCCTACTTTCATACTGTAGAACTTACTGGCTCATTCTACACATTTCACATGTATTATTATCCTATATTATTAAGTAACTTTTCTATTTATATATGACATGTTTTCCTCAACAACCTGTAGGGCAATTACCCCAATTCTGCCTAAGCCTAAGGCAGGTGAAGTTATTGTTGATTATATCTAGTGTTAAATTTTTTAAGGCATGAAATTATGATTACATGGAATTATATTTTTATGCAAATAACTTAGATTCTCTTGAGAAGTCATTTACACTTATTTTATAAGACTCAAATGAGACAATACGATAGAGTGAGAAGTAAACTAGATCTAAAGTGAAGAAACCCGATTTTTAAAAATCTCTAATTATAGTTGTGGCTTGTACTTTGTTTGAACATCTGCTATTTATCTGAGAACACCCAGATAAAAGACAGTAGTGGGGCCAGGTAAAAATATATCATAAAATATGGTGTTTTAGGCTTACTATAGTAGAACATGTAAGAGATACCTAATGTTCTACTTAAAAACAGAGAACCAGAAGAATATCCCTGAACGAAGTCCTAAAAAGCACATAGAAATGAACTGGGAGAATAATGGGAGGTCAAAGCATTTTGGCTAAAGGTATATATATTACCAAGGGCTTGGTGGCATGAAAAACAAGGAAAATCTGCAGAGAACTGAATATGTTTTCATAACCAAATTGGGTGAGGGGTTGTGGGAAAGAAAGGGGGTGTAGTGAAATGAATCTGGAGTGGTTCACAGTACACTTGGGAAAAATAAAAAAGAAATATTATTTCATCTTATAGACTATGATGAGTCATTTAAGAATTTATATTCTATTTAAATATTCTAAAGTCTATTTAAACTATTCTAATACTGACACCAATACAGATGGGTAGGTTTAGGGATGATGCAGTTGAAAGTGATTGGGAAATATAAAGCAATGACTGGCTTCAAAATCCTCTCCAGAACTAAGAAGAGAAAATTTCCTCACCAACCTGTGGGACAAGTGCCTCTCTTACTCCTCTGCCTGGATCTTCCTTTGGAAAACCATTTTTTAAAGGACTTTTATCTCACTCTAAAAGGAAGATGATACCCAGACAGAAAGTTTATAAGCTCATCAAACTCTAGGTCTGTTTTGTCAGTTGTGAGGTTGGGAGTCTACATTAGATTTCTGATGCCTAGGAAGGCTTTGATTTGCAGAAGTTGTTTTATTCCTTTACAGATCTTGGACCATACTTTGAGAAATAAGTGCACTTATCACATTTATGACATTTTATTCGCAGTCCTTGTCAGTGATTAAGCACTCAATTGTTTCTCTGTAGGACTGTGATTTGCTTTGTGATAATCTCCTCTATAACATGCTTTCCAGAGGCCCATCATGAAGAAAAGAAAGAATAGTTGGTAAAATACACAATTTAATTTAATTTCTAATTATGTACCCTCCTGTCTGATTTCCAGATAACTTAAAAGGAGCTATGCTGAGGGCACAAGAATGAATAATTAGGGAGTCGTATATTCAAATTAGATTATATTGTCTCCAATATTTAATTTGTATTTCTCACAACGCCTAATACAATAATGGGCTCTTAATATCATTTTTCATAGACTATTTCACTGAATGCCTGTTATGTTCCAGTTGACTCAACAAGCCTACTTAGGCTCCACAACAACCTACATGGTAATACTCCTTATTTTATAGGAGAATAAGTCTTAGAGATCACTCAAATGATAAAAGTTTAACTGCAAAATCAAGACTTGGAAAAAATTTTTACTTAAATAGGAGACACATTTATGTAACATTCTTAAAATCAGAATAGCCAACCATAGGCCAGCAGGGTTAGATCCAAGGTGCTAGCAACACAGGCTACTTATACCTTACTTTTCCACTATCCTCTAGGACATTGTTTTTCTCTTCATGGTCAAAGATGGATCACCACCACCTTATCTGGGTCCACATTCAAACTAACAGGAAAGAGGAAGCAGAGGGCACACTCTTTCCCTTTGAGAAAACCATGTGGAAGTTGTAGACATCACTTCTACCCCACTGGCTAGGATTTAGCCACAGAACTATTCCTCAGTATGAAGAATGTTGGGAAATGTCATATTTAGCTGACAGTAGGAAAAACTAGATATTTGATGTTAACAAACAGCCTAAACTATGAATTTGTGGAGTAAGGATTTAACACTTTCCACCATTCCAAAGCTTATGCCTTAAATTAGGGGTCAGTAAACTATGGCCATGGGCCAAATCTGCCCAGGCTTCTGTTTTTATAAAGAAGGTTGGTTTGCAACTCAACCATAACCATTCTTTATGTATTATCTAGAGTTGCTTTTTTCCTTACAGAGGCATAGTTGACTAATTGCAACAGAGACTGTGTGATCCACTAAGCCTAAAATACTTACATCTGGCCGTTTATAGAAAAGTTTGCCATCCTGCTCTAAACTACTGGTTTAACCTTGTTTGTTTCCTTTAGTCCACCACCCTCACATATATCTAGTCTCCACCTTCTACTATGCTGTACTATGCATTGAGTAGAGGAGTTTTTTGACTTCTCTTGTACTAATGCAAAATTAGTACAAGGAGAAAGTAGTGCAAAATGATGAGTGAAAGCAAATAACTCAAAAGGGAGATTTTTAAAAGAACAAAGGAAAAGAGAGGATAAAAAAGAGAAGGAAGAAAGGAAGTAAAGATGAATAAAATAATGGAAATAAAGTGAAAACATAAAATATTGAAAGTGGAAGAGGCAGAACGAATAAAGAAAAATCTTTTGTGAGACCCACCTGCAAAACAACCCTTAAATCCAAACACCCTTTATTTAATAATTCCTATACAGACTTTGTAATCTTTCTTTTCTGAACTTACTTCTTTATCAAGAATGCAAGAGACCCTCTGCCCTTGGCCCCTCACCCCTTCATTCTGGCTCAACTTTTGTGTGCTCACTCCAAATTTTCCTTACTTACTCCACTCCAAACTACCACTTTATACTTACATCTTATTTGGAGCATTTAGGCTTTCTTTTTATTGCAGCATCACTACACCTTGGGGCTCTTTCTTACCCACATGTTTTAAGAATGGAAAGATTTGTTCTCCTTCTGACACTAATCAAATCCTTGTTTTATTGCACTTCACTTTATTGCACTTGGCAGATATTGCATTTTTTATAAATTGAAAGTTTGGGGCAACACTGCATCCTGCAAGTCTATCTGTGCCATTTCTCCAACAACATTTGCTCACTTTGTGTCTCTGTCTCACATTTTGGTAATTATCACAATATTTTAAACTTTTTCATTATGATTATAGTTGTTATGGTGACCTGTGATCAGTGATCTTTCATGTTACTATTGTAATTAACCTCACACCATGCCCATATAAGATGGCAAACTTAATGAATAAATGCTGTGTGTGTTCTGACTACTCTACCCACTGGTCCTTCTCTCATCTCTCTCCCTCTCCTCAGGCCTCACTATTCCCTGAGATACAACAATATTGAAATTAGGCCAGTTAATAGTCCTACAATAGCCTGTAGATGTTCAAGTGAAAGAAAGAGTCACGCATCTCTTACTTTAAATCAAAAGCTAGAAATGATTAAGCTTAGTGAGGAAGGAGTGTCAAAAACCAAGACAAGCCAAAAGCTAGGCCTCTTGTACCAAATAGTTAGCCAAGCTATGAATGCAAGGGAAAAGTTCCTGAGGGAAATTAGCATGCTGCTCCAATGAACACAAGAATGATAAGAAAGCAAAACAGCCTCACTGCTGACATGGAGAAACTTGTACTGGTCTGGATAGAAGATCAATATAGCCACAACATTCTCTTGCTGAAGCCTAATCCTGAACAAGTCCCTAACTCTCTTCAATTCTATGAAGGCTAAGAGAGGTGAGGAAGTTTCAGAAGAAAAGTTGAAGCTAGCAGAGGTTGGTTCATGAGGTTTAAGGAAAGAAGCCATCTCCATAACATCAAAGTGCAAGATATAGCTGCAAGTCCTGATGTAGGAGCTGCAGCAAGTTATCAGAAGATTTAGCTAAGATAATTCATGATGGTGGCTACACTAAACAACAAATTTTGAATGTAGACAAAACAGCTTTCTATTGGATGAAGATGCCATCTAGGACTTTCATAGCTAGAGAGGAGAAGTCAATGCCTGGATTCAAAGCTTCAAAAAACAGACTGACTCTCTTGTTAGGGGCTAATGCAACTGGTGACTTTTAAGTTGAAACCAGTGATTATTTACCATTCCAAAAATCCTAAGGTCCCTAAGAATTATGCTGAATCAATTCTGCCTGTGTTCTATAAATGGAACAACAAAGCCTGATGACAGCACATCTATTTGCAACATACTGAATATGTTAAGCCTGCTTACTGAATATGTTAAGCCTGCTGTTAAGATCTACTAATCAGAAAAAAATATTTCTTTCAAAATTTTATCAGTCATTGACAATGCATCTGTTCACCCAAGAACTCTGATGGAGATGTATGATGAATTAATGCTGTTTTCATGCCTGCTAACACAACATCCATTTTGCAACCCTTGGATCAAGGAGTCATTTTGGATTTCAAGTCTTTTTATTTAAGAAATACATTCCCTAAGGCTATAGCTTCCATAGATGGTGATTCTTCTGATGGATCTGGGTAAAGTAAATTAAAAACTTGGAAAGGATTTGCTATTCTAGATGCTATTAGGAACACTTGTGATTCATGGGAAGATGTCAAAGTATCAACATTGACAGGAGTTTGGAAGAAGTTGATTCTAATCCTCGTAAATGACTTTGAAGGGTTCAAGACTTCAGTGGAGGAAGTAACTGCAAATGCATGCAATGGAAATAGCAAGAGAACCAGAATTAGAAGTGGAAACTGAAGATGTGACTGATTTGCTGAAATCCCATGATAAAACTTGAATGGACAAGGAGTTGTTTCTTATGGATGAGCAAAGAAATTTGTTTCTTGAGATGGAATTTACCTTTGGTGAATATCCTGTGAAGATTGTTGAAATGACAACAAAGGGTTTAGAATATTACATAGACTTAGTTGATAAAGCAGTGACAGGGTTTGAGATGATTGACTCCAATTCTGAAAGAAGTTCTACAGTGGGTAAAATGTTATCAAACAGCATTGCATGCTGCAGAGAACTTGTTCATGAAGGGAAGAGTCAATTGATGTGGCCAACCTTATTGTTGTCTTATTTTAGGAGATTTCCAAAGCCACCCAAACTTTATCAGCCATCAACATATAGAGGCAGGACCAGCAAAAAATTATGACTTGCTGAAGGCTCATATCATGATTAGCATTTTTAAGAATGACGTGTTTTTAAATTAAGGTATGTACATTGTTTTTTTTTAGACATAATGCTATTTGCACTTTTAATAGATTACAGAATAGTGCCAACATAACTTTTATTTGCACTGGGAAACAAAAAAATTGTGTGACTCTCTTTATTGCAATATTCTCTTTATTGTGGTGGTCTGGAACTGAACCTGTGTATCTTCTAGGTATGCCTGTGTCAGGCATAGATCCGAGAGTACCAGGCAACTTGACTTTGAAGGTGAAAGCCAGGGATGAAGGCAAATGGGGGTTACATCGATCATCAATTCTATAAATAGACAGAAAATTACAGGTTGCATCATTTCTTGGATTCCTACCTCTTGAAGCAATAAACCACCAATGAAATATACTATTTGGAAAAAGAAGATAAATAACAGCAGCTCATTTCAGTCAAGAGAGGAAATGCTGAGTGTATTGATGATTGGAACTGAGTAATTTGGTGGAGTATTAGTATTGTGGGCAGTATTTTCAGTTGGAATTAAGTTCAGATTGAGTCTTCTTATTTAACAGATAGTGTAAGACTGATGGACTCTAAGAATTTAATAAGTAAAACTCATCCTTGCTCTCACTTTCTGCATGTGTTAGTAATTTAGAAAACAATGCATAATTTGAGCAGATCCTATATAAACAACTATTTGCATATTATGAGTAGTACAGCAGTAGGTGATCCATTTCAAACCCTAAATCATGATCAAGTATGCTTGGAAGTAAACAGTATTTTTGTTTTTACCAGATCTTCATTTTATGCCATTTCTTAGGACTTCTATTTAATTACATGTATATTTTGCACATGTGAATCAAGCAAGTCTGATTAAGTCTCCTGGATAATTACTTCCTTAACGCCATAAAAAAATCTTTAAGTATGAAACAGGCTTACATTTTTTTTTATTATGGTAAAATACACATAACAAAAAATTTACCATTTTAACCACTGTTAAGTGTATAGTTTAGTGGCATTAAATACATTCACATTGTTGTGCAACCATCCCCACCATGCATTTCCAGAACTTTTTTATCTTCACAAACTGAAACTTTATACACATCAAACAGTAACTGCTCATTCTCCATTCCCAGCTCCTGGTGACTAACATTCTACTTTCTGTTTTTATGAATTTGACAAATTTAGATACCTCATATAAGTAGAATCATACCTATTTATGTCCTTTTGTCTCTGGCTTATTTCATTTAGCATAATGTCTTCAAGATTCATCCATGTTGTAGCAAATATAAGATTTTTCTCTTTTTTTTAAGGCTGAATAATATTCCATCATGTATATATACCACAATTTATTTATCCATTCATCTGTTAGTGGACATTTAAATAACTTCCACCTTTGGATATTGCCAATGGTTTCTATGCACATGAATGTACAAATATCTGTTCAAGTCCTCACTTTCAATTATTTTAGGTATAAACCCAGAAGTAGAATTACTGGGTCATATGATAATTCTATATTTCATATTTTGAGGAACCATGATACTGTTTTCCACAGAGGGTGTACCATTTATGCTTCTACCAGCAATGCACAAGTATTCCAATTTCTCCATATCCTCACTGACACTTATCATTTATTGCTTTTTTGATAACCATCCTACTGATTGTAATGTGGTATCTGATTGTGTTTTTAGGATTGCATTTTTAATTGTATGAAGATATAAGATAAATGGTCTTTTCAAACTGAGAGTTCCTCTGTGGACTAACAGAAACATGAGTGTTGCAGACCACCTGATGAGGTACAGAAATAAGATATTATTCCTAAGGACCAGTTGTAACCTTGCAGGAGGTATTTCATCTGGTGGTCAAGAATTAGCTCTATAGTCTTCAGTTCCTTAAATACTACTTCAGCTGGTGTTGTGGATTTTAAGTCCATTTGTAGTGTTATATGGTGTTCAGAAGGTAGGGCAAGGGTTGATAAGTGAGAACTTCAGTTTCATAGATTTAGGCCTGGGAGAACATAAATAAGCCTAAATAATAGAGTTGTCCAGCAGAATAACAGCTGACAGGTTAAATAGGTAATACCTCCTCACCAGAATTATTCAAGGAGAATTCATGAAGAGAATTTAAGAAGAAATTTCTACATTGATTGGTGACTAGCCCCAATAAAATGCCAAAGCTTCTTTCACTTCTCAAATCCTGCATCTTACTTTGAACCATCTGTGTTGTATTCCAAAAGATGAGCCCTAACCTTAAAAAAAGTCTACCTTTATACCTGTGACACACATTTCAATGGTATAGCGTGCACATGTCTACATTATTTCTGTAAAATAGGAACAATGCTATGTGCACAACTCTATGCCCCTAAGAGAAAATCCTTACCAATTTACAGACCGATAAAATGAACACCAGTAAACTTCTGTTCTCCAGTGATGCCTGTGGAAGAATCTATTAAGTTTAAAACAATCATTTTAAAAATCATGAACAAGGTACCCTAACCTATATGAAATATAACATAGTATGTGTTCCTTACTAAAGTACTGCGCTGTAGAGTCCTTTGAAAGCATTGAACACTACACTGAATATAAGAAAAATTCCATTTTCAGAACATTCAAGTTGCTGTCTGAATTTGGCTCTGTAAATGGTGTTCCTTGGCTCAAGCTAAACACTCAGTCAGATGCAGGGGACATTAGAAATGTCCCCTGCATCTGATCTCACAGATTATGCCCAATACTATAAATTGTTGTTGAGTTATAATGTTCACTTACTCTGCTTTATTAGATAGGAAATGATCATCTTTGCTCAGGCTATAATTGCCTTTATCAAATTTGACCACTTGAAAACAATTGATGAGAGATCTCTTTTGCTTGTAGGGTGTGACAAATTTTATTCAGAAAGCCTATCTACTCCACCAGAGCAAAAATTTTATGGGAGGAATGGCTGCAGTTGACACACTCTAAGTTGCTTTCTCAGAACCACAAAAGCAGGTAATTATACACATGGGTTGAAATTGTCTCATGCTCATTTGCAGTTAGGCTAAAAATATCCATTTTTGTGTGCAAAATATGACCATACATGCCCTATGAGCATTTGTTCAATTTTTTAAACATGGTATTTCAGAATATAAGGGCAGATGTCATACATTATTTGTAATAGAAAAGTAAATACATTTTCTGTAATATGGCCAAATTATCTATTCAGAAGTTTGAATTATGTAGGTTTTAGCCCAAACAAATGAAAGACACTGTACACATTTCTTACAAATTTCCATTTTAAATAATGCTCTTTGTATTTTTTCCTAAGGCTGCTATAACAAATTACCAGAGACAAGGTGGCTTAAAAAACCCCAGAAACTTATTCTCTAACAATTTTGGAGGTCAGAAGTCTGAATCAATGTGTCAGTAGGGCTGCTCTCCCTCAAAGGCTCTAGAGGAAAACACTTTCTTGCCTCTTCCAACTTCCAGTGGCTCCAGATGTTCCTTGGCTTAGGGCTGCATAACTCCAGTCTCTGCATCCATCATCACATGGTTTGCTTCTCTGTGTCCCAAATCTCCCTGTACTTTTCTCTTATAAGGTTTTAGAAGGACACCTGTCACCTAAATCTAGTGAGATTTCATCTCAAGATCCTTAACTTACTTCCATCTGCAAAGTGCCTTTTTCAAGTAAGGTCAGATTCACAGGATCCAGGTATTAGAAAATGGACATATCTGTTTGTTTGTTAGTTTTAGTGGGAATGGAGGCACCAGTCAACTCCCAACACCATATTCTTCTGAAATGTTTTAAGAGTTGTTCCATGTTAGGGTTATTATCCATATAAAAGACGAACTTTAAAAAAAAATCAGTTATGTCAGTCTGATCTATAAGCTGTGAGGAATCAAATCAGATTTAAGATGAGGTTTATCAGTTAGGTGAAATGAAATAGTCAATGTGAGAGAATCATGAGGAGCTAAAGCATGCAAGGATACAAAGTGGAATTATTATGTCTTCACTTTGTTTGCGATAGTCCCTCTAGCTTGATAAGAAAATAAGAGGGGGAAATAATACTCTATTAACTATAACATTCAAATAACTGGCTTAGACAAATAAATTAGGTGAGGTGATAAACTTCATTTAAAATATGCACTATATGGAAGCATCATTGACTCTTCAATCCCTTAAAGTATTAATAATAGTTAGTGTCCATAAGCATTAATTCACATTGTCTGCATTAATTTTTCTCAAACAAAAATAAATGGCTTAACTCTCTTCAAAAATTATATTTAAATTGTCATTAAATTTCAACTCTTCTGTAATGATGCTATATTGCTTGCATAATGAAAAAATATGTTTTGAAAAAAATTTCAAATTATGCTGCCTTTTGTCAAATACATAGTTTCTTTTAGGTTAGATTCTTCTAAGAGACTCTAACTGCAGTGATTTGGAACATGTGTAAGTTGTTCTGTATACTATGGCAACTTGGAACTGCTTAATTCAGAATATTTTATTGCTCTTAATACAGGTAAATAAAGTTTAAAATTAAAGGGGTGGGCATTTTCAGTAATCAAGGGAAATTAATTTGTAATCTACACATTTGTATTAAAGTATAGACTATAGATAATAATATTATCTTGGTTAAATGGCTTACGTATAATGTAAAGTCCATCTCTAGAAGCCCTTATCTGTTTACTTAGTTGACCTTTATTTCTTAAATATTTTGACACTTTTTCCTCCTGTGTTTTCCTACCCAGAGTCTAAAAATTTGCCCATTCGTAGAGACTAACATCCTCATATGCTCCTCCATGTCTTTTGCTTACATTTAGCCTAACACTTTGAGTATATTTCACATTCTGAATGATTTGGTGACCACTATGTCCTGCTTCTATACTAGTCAACCCTACCTTCAGTGTGGGATGCAGGCAGGTATAACAATCCTCTCTCTCTCTCTCTCTCTCTCTCTCTCTCTCTCCCCCTCTCTCTCTTTCTCTCTTCCTGGAAGCAAATGCCCTTTATTCTACCTCTAGTACTCTAAACCTTTGAGGTCTGACAGAGAATTTGATGATTCTCCAAAATATTCACCATTATATATCATAGAAAAATTATTCTAATTGTAAAAAGGCAAAGTTACTAGAGAAAAAGACAATAGTAATGTTTGTGTATTTATGTGTCAGCGTGTAATTCACTTCCGTAGATTCAAAGGCCAAGTGCAGTCCTACAGGCTGATATAGGGATTGGTTGGATAATCACATTGCCTATTACCTCCAAATTTTTCTATAAAGTTCCATTTTGGAGGGAAAGTCCTTACTGAAAAGTGAATACAATTAATTAGAGATCATCTAATTCAACTTCTTTTGAAAGCTAAGTAAAAGCCTAAAAGATAAGAGGATATATATGACCCCGGTATTTTAAAACATCATTTCTGAATCACGTGAGTAAAGTAAATGAATGTGCTAATAATGACCATCTCCTTTCTTCTTATCATCCCTATGTATCAAGAGCAGTAGGAAGAAAAAAGAAGCCAGCATCCTCCAATAGCACTGTTGATTAATGATCATTCTTAATTCTGATTCTTGTTTCCATATGCTCATAAATTAAGATTACATTATTTTGAAATCTTCAAATATGTAATACTTTATAGAATCTCAGAAATCAAGCTTTGGGGATTATTTATTTATTTATTTGCTTATTAAGAGAGACCAAGCAATGGTAACAGATATTCCTACAATATAAACCTTTTACATGCTGATTTTTTTCAGTCACTTTGACAGCTGATATTCTATTTCCGTGTCTGTTCTTTATTATGCTTCAGGAAATATGAACTCTATCAAGACTGAACTATGTGGTTGTCTCCTCACCTAACTTATTAGTTGAATTATAAAGGATGTAGCTATGATTTGCACATAAGTTTTATGACTGTAACATGGTAAGCCAGGTTTGGTTTCCATTAATGATCTCCTGAATTTAGATCTATGTCTCTGGCGCTTTCTCAAGTGATGACAAAATCAAATAGAGTGCACACAGAAGCAGGCATCAGTGAAGCTAGTGGATACCTTTAACACTTGCCTGAAGAAATATTTTATCATATTGGAAAGACACATAAAAATTTCTTTTTAAAGTGTATATCAATGAAATCTGCCTAATATTTAAATATGAAATAATAGTAACTGAACAAAGCAGATTCAGTATTTTTTGTACTTATTAGAAGTAAACAATTTAAAACCTCTGTGTCATGAGACTATATAATTTTCATTCATAATGAGATCATCTTGTCCAAATAGTACATTTAAACCTTAAGTCTGTGCTACTGCATTCTTGTAGCTCTTCTCTTCTCTCTTCTTTTTTTATATTCAAAAATCTATAGCACCTTTATTTCTGAAAAATTTTTTCTTTCCATTTTGATTACGTTGTCTTCCTTTCCTCTCTCCCTTTCACTAACAAATATTTGTAAAATGTTGTTTTATGTCAGGTACTCTGACAGACTCTTTGGAAATAATAAAGTATGGTCCTTACTATCAAGAAGTCAACCACTGACAACCCTAGAGGAGTAGGTAAACACCAATCATCTTTCTAGTTCTCATTGACAGAACACACACACACACACACACACACACACACACACACAGAGGGACACTCTACTTTGGGGATGGGGATTCTAATTCTGGGAAGTGACATAAAATTACAAACACAAAATTAAGTACAGAGCCTTGAAAAGATGTGAGCACGTGATAGCCCTGAAGCCTAACATTTTCAGCTTCCAGGTCAATCCACCTCTACTTGTATAAGCCAGGGTGAGTGAGTGTGTGTGTGTATGTGTGTGTGTGTGTTGCTAAATCCAGGCCTTCTTAGGAGAAACAACAATAATTATAGTGCTGAAATTCTCTTAGATGTGATATAGTATGTTGAATGAACTCTTAGGAACTATAAGCTACACTGTTGTACATTAAATATGGCACCTGATCAAATAGTTCTAGAGTAAGCACACTCCATTAATTTTTCTCTTTCAGCCCCTTTCAGCTAATAATTTAAGAAAAAAATTTCTCAACATTATTTTCACTCCTATCCTAACCAAGGCACTTGACATGCCCTTGTAGATGTCTTAAAGCTGCTATAACAAGTACCACAGACTGGAAGCTTAAATAATAGGAATCCATTTTCTCACAATTCTGGAGGCTAGAAGTCTGAGATCAAAGTGACTGCAGGTTTCCTTTAAGGCCTCTCTTCTTGACCTATAGATGAGCATCTTCTTATGTCTTTACATAGTGTTCCTTCTGTCTTCTGTGTCCTAATTTCTTCTTCTTATGAGGACATGAATCATATTGGACCAAGGCCCAACATAAGACCTCACTTTAACTTAATTACTTCTTTAAAAACCTTATCTCCAAATACAGTCACATTCTTAGGTCCTAGAGGTTAGGACTTAAACATGAGTACTGGAGCCCATATCACTCTACTACATTGGGAACAGTTCCCTACTAAAACACCCTTCTCATACCAGACACAAGACCCGAATCCTGACCCTTCATTATCCCAAATTTTACCCATAATTAATTTCAGTTTTCTGAGATCCTGAGAGCTCTTAAGCAGGGATAGTTTTTTATTTTTTTGAATGCCATTAAATTTATTTTATTTTTATAAGTATTAATATTTTTGTGACATTCACTCTTTTTACCTAGGAGATTTGCATTTTATCTTGTCTTCAGGTCTTGCATTAAGTTATTTGAAACTTTTGCAGTTTTTTCACATTTGCAGTTTCTCCTTTAATTTTTTTTTATATAGAAAAAAAATCGATAAACTAATCCCTCCAGCTGTATCAACCTAGCTAAGAGTTTTAGGAAGAAATGCTAATGACAAGAACCTCAGGAACTGTAAAAGAGTTGGTAGGAAACATTACTTGTCTAGGGGTCAGTTATAACTACTCAAATTCTGCTATATAGGAAACAATTTACATCACTAAATATAAAAGGCCAACTCTTCTCTCATTAAAATGGAGAAGTCACCAATCCAAAACGATGCCTAGATGAGTAAATAAATTAAAATTCTGGCTAAAAAGCATGGAAGAATATTAGATATCATAAATATTTATGCATTATAGCTTATTTATTCCCGGCTCTGTAATTATTTCAGTTTAAAAACTGCATTTCCAGCTGCCCTTTCTATAATAAGGTAGAAGATGAATACCCTCCAAGGACAATATTAAGGCTTAATTACAAGTTATAAAACATGCTTCCAGGTGAAGTCACAATACTCATCTCTCTTCTCATTAGTGACAAATTATTGATATACTTCAAAGCGATGTTATGACAACGTCCTCAAGATCATGCCTAAATTATTTCTATGAAAAATATATTTATGAACATACCATTTTAAGACTATATTACATGGCTACAAATTGGAAAAGTCTATATATATGTATGCATACACCTGTGTATATAGGTATGTTTTCCAATTATCATTAGAATTATCTGATGGGATGCTTTGATTTTTCTTGTAGAGTATGGTGAACACTCTGGATTGGGTAACTTAGCCATCATTTCATTCTTTTTCAAAGAGTAAATTAGGTTCTATGTATTAAGTGGTTCTAACTATAAATTTGTCCAGAATTTGAAAGGTAGAGGTACATGAAAAGAAAAGGCCTTCTACTTGCTCTTTTGGACATGTTTTGATTTTTCCTTCTTGTAAGAAAAATTTTGTTAACACGAAGATTCTCTGCAACTACATTCCATCTTTCTGGGTATCATAAGATAGGTAGAGTAGTAGCAACGGTTTTTTGATTAAATTCTGTATTGCAGTTATGAGCATAGACTTTTTTCAAGAAATCAAATTGGTGGTCAGAGTTGCTTCCCCGGTGGGTCAGTTCTGGAAGACATTCATGGAGTTTGAGGCTAAGAGTCTCTTCCTCTAGTCCTTCCAATAATTTTGTACAATAATTAGCCAAAGTCCCTAATCCTTTGTTTGATAAATTTATTCCTGCCATGTTTAGACCTCACTCCATGCAGCGTTTTATTGTTATTATTGTTCTTAAAATTTCTTAATGCTATGTTTTATTTTAGCAAGTTGATCTCAAGTTTCCTAAGGGCTAATCTCTGCCACTTCTTATTTCCTTTAGATAAATAACTAGGCTCAGATTCAAGTGTACTCTAAATATACAGGTAGAAACTCTTACCCAGGAGGTAAAAGCTAACACACCAAAGTAATTATAAAATGTTTCTAATTAATACAGGAAGTAACCTGATAACTGTACAAAAATAATTTTAATGGTTCTAGAACACGTAAAAAGAACTTTAAGCCAAATGCATTAGTATGGGTACACTTGCCACAGATTCTGTGAGAGTCTAACACATTGCTCTGCTGTTTGGCAAGAAATATGGACTCAGTGGTGTACTACACTAAATGAAGTAGAGATTTGAGAAATCCAATTGTACAATGAAAAGAAAAGCATCCAAAGTTAGGCTCAGAACCTCGTTGAAGGGATTTATTTTGTGCTCATATATTTGTTAAATATGTCATCAAGATGATCCAGAAGTCACTCCCTTCAGCAAGATTTTGTTGCTGTAGCTATCCTCAGCAAGATGGAAACAAAAGGTCTGAATATTACTATTGAAATGGAATATTTGATTACAAACAAGGTTATTTAATCCCAGAATTACAGGGGACAAGTATTAGCACTTAACCACCACTAACTAATGAGTCTGATCATCATAATTGGTATCTGGGAGACAGTGGTAAATATAATACCTTTACATGCAGTCATTTTTGCTCTTACCTAACTGATCATGTTTTCACTAGGATTGAAATATGCGATAAGCCTACTAAGGGGATGCTTGATTGTAAAACTAAAAATATGAAATTCAAATTCAGTTTTGAACTGAGTCCTGACTTGAGTCACTACAATGAGTAATCAAAGACTTTGATCTAATTATTAGATCTGAATCATTTCACAGAATTGGCCCCTGGAGTGATGGGGAATCTGGATATCTTGATTTAAAAAAGCACACTTTTAAACTGCCATAAATATATTCTTTAATTTTTCTACCAACATTCCCTAAATTGGTCCAAGTCCATCTACAAATATGAATGTGTACTGCGGATAAAATAAACAACTGGATGCTAGTTCTGAGTCAATGCCAATTCCCAGGTGTCAGAATACAGTTGTAGTATACTAGTCAGAGGAATACCTTATGGAAGCCAGGTGATAGTGATTTGGCCGAATTAAGGTAACAGAAATGTCTGTGTCTCTTTGAGTTTTATTTTAACTATAGATCATGTCTCCCTGATTCTTAGCATGCTTCATAACTTTTGATCATATTTCAGATATCATTGTACCTTACAGAACTATACAATCTAATATACATATATATATACACACAATATATGTGTATATATATACACACACACATATAAGTGCACATATGTGTATGTGTCAACATTCTTTCCTCTAAGAAGCTAGAATGAGGGACTGGTCATGGTGACCCTATCAGGAGTTGAGCTTCTTTGAGTCTGGGCAGCAGTTTAAGCAGGGCTTTAGAATATAAACACCAGGAAACCAGAGGAAAATCTCTTTGAATTTCAGCTCAGTTCCCAATTTCTTCTACCTCTACTGTGTTAATATCTTTGATTGTACTGAAGTTTGAATTGGATTTGGTTTTCATTGCAACTTCAGTTAGATGGCTTACCTCACTTTTCAAAGGCTTTAAAAATGAGTTCAGGCCTTTTCGTCCAGGAGCGCTATTTAACTAAACATTATGAAACTAACTGATTGACCTTAAAGCAGTGAGAATACAAATAAGTTGGACTTTGAAACTGTAAGGCCACAAGGATGCTAGCTTTAGAATCTGCTAGCTTTAGAATCTCAAGAATATATATGGATCATGAAACTTTGAGACTGAGAAATCAGGGACTGTACAACCTCAAGGCTGAGATTGTGAAAGTACAGGTTAAAAGATAATAGCTGGACTGTGAGACTGCAATACCATATGAGACTTACAGATTGTTGGATGTTGATGGTGTGTGACAGACACAGATTTCACAAGACTGGGAGACTATGAGATCACATGATTCATTCCCACTGTGTAGCCGTGTCCTCAGTCTCCACTTTGTAAAATTCCCATGTAGGAGAATTACTTGACAGAGAGCATTGTCTTGCTTTGGGTGTTACTCTAGATTAAAATACAACACACCTACAACTGATTGTCCAATGTTTTCTAATCTGAGCAAAGAGTATCCTTCTATGGTAGGCTTGCTCTTCTGCCTGCCCAGCACCCAAAATTATCATCTGGCCTCAAGTATAAAAGGTTCTATATTTCTTGCTCATCTAGGAATGGTTTATTCTTATGCAATTCAGTTCTTTTAGATTTCTTCATGTCCATAGCTCTTTAATGGTTTTATGATTTTTAAAAATGATCTGGTTTCTTATTTTGGCAGTATGAAGACTTTCATGTTCATTTATTTCCTAATTGTTACAGACCTGTATGTTTTAATATTTGATAGCTGTGTTAATCAGGGTTTTCCAGTAATACAAGTGTTTTTTTGTTTTGTTTTATTTTTGTCTCTGTTTTCTCATTATTGCTCTTTTATCTTTCCTGAAAAAAAAAGTTAATATTATTAATAAATGACTAACATGATATATAACAAGAACACTTCATATGATGTTTTAAACATTATTTTGGCACATACCTAGCTGTTCCTAAAACTAAACTTTCTTTGTAACTGAGAGGGGTCTATAAAATAGCAAAAATATCCAGTTAATACACAAACATTCTGGGGACTCATCTTCCCAAGGCAACCTGGGCTGGAAGCCCGATGTGGGGCTTAGACCACTTCTCATTCAGGAGAACCTTTACAATTGTGATTATACTCCCATTTGTGGGTCATCTATCCAAGGGCATGTGTCTTGACTATACAGTGTATTTGCATCTCTTACCTATCTCATTGTGGTTCCTTCTTATATCTTTAGTTGTAGAATATATTTTCTGCTAATCTTCAAGTCATTCTCATCAATAGTTGCTCTTAAATGGTTAATTTTGGTGTGCCTATGGGGGGACGTGAGCTCAGGGTCTTCCTACTCTTCCATCTTGGCTACTCCTCTCAATTCTGAATGAAGTTATAAATAAACAAGGCTGTACATGCAAACCCATCTTGCCACAAAGAGAATCTCAGACTCTGTAGGCCAGAACAGTCCAGCTGAATCCCCAGCCACTGCATGTGTCTCCACCCCCTAGGAAAGATCAAAGCAGTTCCTAATACTAACAGCTGAGGCCCTCTATTTTTTTTTTAATCTATTTTTCTTTATGTTTGTCCAATATTTGCCATTTTTTTTTGTCTCCCTTACATGCACGTATGCCAGGGAAAGAATCTGTTGACTATGGTTGTATTTGTCTACCTTGAGACCTTTGCTTTTCTAAAATTTTATTTTATCTGTATGATTTCCCAGATAAAATGCATCCCAATGGCGTAGTTACCACTAGGAACTCAACGTTCTACTAACACTATACAGTACATACTTACAAATATTCTATAGTCCAAACTCACAACAAGAGATTATTATATAAAATAAATGAAGTACATTAAAGGCTGTTAGGGGTGAAATTTTTAAGGAACATTTTATCTCTTTGGTAAAAGTCATTAAACATCATAACAAATACATTTTAATTATTCATGGTAAGTGTGTTCCAGAAAAACACAAGGAATTTATTAATCTATTGATTTGTTCCAAGAAGAAAATCATGATGGTGCCAGACTAATGTAACATATCACTTGCATGGAAATTATAGAGCATGAACCAACAGTGAGATAGGAAGAACATCTGTGATCACCTTCTTAAGAAATGCATTTTAAGAAGCAGACCTGAGACTAGTTCCCTTCACATTTTCATGTACTCTCATATCTTCAGTATGCAGTGATTCTGAAAGCTGAGAATCTAATGTAAATGGTGATTGGCTAGATGAGGCAGTATCACTAGAAGAAAAGGGACCTAGTAGCTAATTTTAGTCAAATACGGAGCTTTATTTTCCTCATCTACGATCATATTTTGTTGCACACATAAAATATTTACACTAACTCCTCTCCAGGACACTCTTTTCCACTAGATACTCTGTTTATCCTCCAAGACTTACCTCCTGTTGCCCCAGGTAATAGTCTCAAAGTTTAAATATAAAATTATATCCCTATTTAAACCAATAATCTCTATGGCTTGAAAGACAAAGACCTAAATCTTTAACATGGTCATAGTTCTAGCCCTTATTTACTTCTCCACCCTCATCTCACACCATGTGCCTCTTGGCACCACATACTCCAGCCACATGGGCCTGTTTTTCATTCTTGTAGCGTGTTGAGCTCTGTTCTACCACATAACCACTACCTGTGTTGTTCCGAATCTGAAAAATTCTTACACCACCTCTGCTCTAAGATTCTTCAGACCTCAGCTTAAGTTTTAATCATGTAGGGATGCCCTTCCTGACCTCCAAGTTTAAGTCAGTAATCTCATAAGACTGAGGCTTTACCAGCATAATACATAGCAGTTTGTATTATACATCATTTAGTGATTACTTGGTTATTTTTTCTCTTTTCCTTATAGAAACAGGGTCATATATCTTTGCTCAGCACTGACTCTTTCATGCATAACATGTCTGTTACACATATAAAAAATGTTCAACAAATATGTTTTGAATAAAGAGATGAATGTATTAATTTATACTTTAAAAGGTTTTGCTTAACAAATTCCAAAACAGCACTAGGTGGTAGAGTAAATTTGTTTGCTATATATATAGCTAGGACTTTTTAAAGAAATATCTTTGATTAGTATGCATCTTAAGTAACAAGTGATGAATTGTTATAGTAATGAAAAAGAAATGCTTGAGATTTTGGAAAAATCGATAAAAAATAAACAAGAATATGTTATTACTCACGACAACTTTAATAGATGTAGAGGATAGGAATAATGAGTGGCTATGCACCTGGGTATTGGGGCCAATGTAATTTTAATGACAAGATGTTATACCTTAGACTAAGAGATTCAAAATAAAAATTTCCTCATGAATGATAACTTTGTGGAATGAAACTGTCTATATCTGCTGAAGGCAGCATGTTTTTCTCACTTACCAAATTCCTGCAACTCATTCTTGTAAAAAATGAAGGGTCTGGCTCAAAGTCTCAGCATATTGTAGGCCCTTCATAATTTCTGAATTTATCCATTAAACAAATCTAGAGCAAGAGATACGTCATTCTTGTTCTTGATAACAAGCAGATGTTCAGAGCAGCTTGTGTCCAATTATGATACAAATATTTAAAATCTGCATTGAAATACAGTCTTCACTCTTTGTAATCAGAGACAAAGATGAGTGTGCTTTTTCATAGAATTTATTTTAATGATGCTTTAATGGATAGCACAACCTACAATGAATAAATTAAATGCTGACAAGTGGCATAAAATCCAAAGATGAACTATCCTGCCATACTCCACAACGAGGGTTTAGTGGTTGCCTTTTATTCACACTGCTTCTTAATACCACTTAACCACAATGGTCACATCAACCACATATCACCTCCAATGCTTTTCTAAATTATATTATGGAATAAATGGCTTATAGTAGAATCTCTCATAGAAAGTAACAAAATGTTATGGGATAAATTAAGTTACATTGTGGGAATCATATCCATTACCTAGTGATGGGATTTTGGACATGCCACCCCAAAATTTGGCATCTTGGCATATTGAATATTTTAAGCTGAAGGAGTCCGAGAAAAAATGTCAGAAGAAGGAAGGTCATTCTAACTTTCACTCTGCCCTTCTCTTCTGAAGCAGATCATAAGACCCTCATGTGATATATGTCCTCTCTATACCCAGAGGAGAGGAGCATCCTTATCTCTGAAGACAGAAGGATACTGAGAAGAATCTGAACAAACAGGCCTTGCTAAGTTTCCCACAGTTTACTACACCTACCTCATACTCTTTGCCCTATCATATTTCTCCATGACTGTCCATTCTTTGTCAAACTTAGCATTAAAATACTCAGGTTTAACTGTTTCTTTGGATCTTTATTTCCTTGTGAAAGCTCCCATGTACATAAAATATATATTAAATTATTTTTTTGCTATTTTCCTGTTAATCTGTCTTGTTGGTTTAATTTTCAGGCCCACCCAAGGACCCTAAAATGGTTGAGAAAAACTATTTCCTCCCCTACACTAAGAAAACAAAAACAACAGAATTTACAAATACATAGCAAACACACAAAAGTCTTTATTATCTACATGTTAGATTCCCTGTCATTCCTCTGAAAAAGTTTGGGTGTGCTTATGTGAGTCTATGTGTGGTGTGTGAGTAGGTTATTATACATGGACTTTCTGGACTTCATAGCAACAATTCTAAAAGGTTATCAGTTTAGGATTCCCTTTACCTAGCATTTTGTCGAAAGATTGTCATGTGCCTAGCAGAAAGCCTTAAAGGCAGATGCTCAATAAGTAGTTATACACTTGTATTTTCTAAGACCCTGGCTTATTGATTGTATTCTCATTCCATAATTTACTCATAAAAAACAGATTTCCATTTAGAATAAGGTGAATTACTTAAAAGCGAAAACTACTGAGTTTCTAAGGAAGGATCACCTTCATCAATCCTGATTTATTTGATGATCTTTTATTTCATCCAGTATGCATACTTTTGTAAGATTGTTTCATTTATCAAACAAGTTCCAGAATCAATATTAATTAATTGAATAATTAATTTACCAATTAAACTTCCTTAAGAATTAATGAAATGAATAAAATCTGTTTTTTTCTTGTTATGTAGTTATTTTTGAACTCTAGAGAATAATATCAGTTCTGTTAGATCCTAAGAGTTTGAAACATTAGAATAATATCAGTTCTGTTAGATCCTAAGAGTTTGAAACATTTTGTAACCTTATTTAATATTATAATTGTCCCATCCACTAACTTCTTAAAAATGTTTAATGTTTTTTTTACAGAAGATTAGTGATATATATGAAGAGCAGACTATATTAAGATAATGGTCAGGTAGAACTTTTATATCTAATAATGATAAAAAGAAGTCTGTTACTTTATTAACCTATTATTATTAGTTAGCTTCAAACTAATGTCAATAATTAGTCTATTTATTGGAACAGATGACTCCAGATTAATTAGTCATTTTTGTCTGTCTATTTATGAGAGAAAACGTTTAACCTTGTTAACAAGCCTTTCGTGTAGACAACATTTTCATATCTATATTCATAAATAAATAAATTATTTTTATATTTTAATCTTTTACAATAGAAACATAAAGTGGAAGCACTAATAAATTGATGTGCTAGTTGTTCCACCATTTATAAACATCTGATGAACTTTCTGCCATAATACCTATACTACCTTGTGTTAATAATATTATGCTATAGAAACATTTATAAAAAAAGAAACATGTTTATAATGTTTCTTTAATTTGTAAGAAAATTCAATACTTCTATGCACTTAAGAAGTGTCTGCATATAAAATATTTGAATAGAAGACAATAACCGAATCACTTCTGAGATTATCACCCTCCTAATACATAAGAAAATCTTCAGAAAAATGAGATAAACTACTAAAGACTTAACTTCTAAGAACAATATGACTGGCAAAAAAATCATTAACCTGTGAGTGTTCTTAGCATCTGTTTTCCTCCTCAACCTATTCTTAGGTATTTTGTGCAGCTTATTAGGAACAATAAGAAAAAGAAACAAAGTGGGAAATTTGCTTCAGAATAGGATAGAAATTACTTTGGAGGGCTTGAGGAAAAGCGACGTGATATGAAAGAAAAAGACATATGAACTGGATAACAGATTTTTCATATGGCTGTTGAACTCTGAGGGGAAAACTTCACCATGTAGAGAAAATTGAGTGGGTGAGATTTTGAGAAAAGTTTTAAAGATACTTTTCATGGATTAAAATTTTTTCACCCTGATTTCCATGTCCTCAAGAAATGATTTAAAGATTAAAATGAGTTTCAACTAAATTTTCTTTGCTGATTTCTGCTTTTTTGAAAACTACATTATTTAGAGACTTTGCTAGCTGAGTAGCCACTTATATTTTGGTTACATGTGCTGATGTCTATAATGCAAACTAGACATTTCACTTCATCAAAATGCCAAACATTTTCAGGGGGGTGAAAAATAGGTTAATATTTTTGCCTAATTTTTTTTATATTAAGATGATTTTATCAATGTACTTTCTTTATTAGAAATAAAATTTAAGTAAAAGTGCTGCTGATGGTCTCACATTAAAAAATTAAATCACAGTATGACAGAATGGGAAAAAATTAATCATAGACGAATGCAATGGAAACAGGAACGTTAAAATCTGTTAAATATTTTAAATAAAAGCTGTTATAGATAAGAAGCTAAGAAAATATCTATATTAATATTTATCTGATCTATACATCTGTCTACTTTATTCATCTATTTATATAGGTTTATAACAGAATTTTTTGAACGTGCAAATATCTGGAAAACCCTGAATGTTTTGTAATAGAGGAATGGTTAAATAATATATGATAATACAAAACAGTATAGAAGGTTTTAAAAGTGGGTTAGATCTTTATGGATGTATCAGAGACATATCTATGATTTGTTGTTAAATTTTAAAAATCAATGTTTATAGTCATGTGTTTAAAATGATTTGGTTTTTAATTTTCAAGAAAACATAACTTGTATATGTTTATGTAATTTAATTCATTTTTTAAAGAATAGACAATTGTATATATGAAAACATACCAAACTATGAGTACTTTTAATTTCAGGGAGTTAAATGAGTAAAAATTTATCACCAATGTCTTGTTTATAAGCTCCATAGAGAGTTTGAGTCATAACTAACATTCATTTATTTACTTTGTAAAATTCAATAAAATGAGGGGGAATCAACGTACTTCAGACATTCAAGAATTTGTAGTTGTTTTAGAAAACATTGCTTAATTATAAGGGTATTTAAGCTAAGTACGCTTTCTCCAAATTTAAGTGGCTTTAGCAATCCATGTTACTTTATAGCATCAAACAGTAAATATCTGTCAGTACTGGTTAGATTATGTGCTTAAAGATAACTTCCTTTCTGACTGCATGATTCTGGTGGAATTATGCTTTAGCCAACATCAAGTTTTATGATTATCTAATTCTTTTCAAACACCAGACATTCTGTATTTTATAGGGATAGCAACTTCCAATATTTTGAATATAACAGTGTCCCCTATTAAATATTGGAACTGTAGAATAAAAGCCAATAGAGAAAATGAGGTACTAGCTAGAAATTTACTTTGTAATTGGAGTGACCTTATAATTTATGGTCAGAAAGTGAAAGAGAGGTAGAGCTATTTTTTCTTCTTTTTCCTCTGTTGGTAATTGTGAGCAGATACCTTGTCTTCCCAGATACAGATAAGTTTTAAAGCTATCTGTTGTTTCCTTCAGTCTTCTGACCCTAGGCAGTTGTTCTACCTTTCTTTGGCAGTAAAATTGAAAATTAAGGTTGTCACATAGACTTTTTTCTTCTAAGGTTTTGTAATCACAGAATTTACTATTTCTCTCTTAAGTCAGTCCCTAACTGATTCAAAAAACAAAAGTGGAAGCAAATAAACTAGTCTGTGCCTATTGCACTAATCCTGGTAGGAGAAGTTGATAATAGGGAAATGGCACTGAAGGTCATATCCAGGAGATATTTGAGAGTAGAGCCAAGAGGATTTCATGATGAACTAAATGTAGGGTTTGAGGAGGAAAGTAAGGATTACTCTAAGGATAACTCTAAGGTCCCATGGAATGCCTACAAATGTCATAAAGAAGAAATCATCAGATCTCTTCACATCACAACCAGTGATGTAGTGGAATAAACAATAGCGGTGTTCTCAATGCAACGTGAAGAAAGTTCCTCCAAGGAAGAGAATGATTAACTGAATCAAATGTCGCCTTTAAGTCAGTAAAGATGAAAACTAATCAGAAACATGAAGAATAATAGATTTAAATAATGGATTTAAAAACACGAAGACATAGGTATACTTGACAAGAACAGTTTTAGCGAATTGCTGAGGATTAAACATGGAAAAGGAGTAAAGGAGATCACCTGCCTTACCTCTAGGCTCAGTTGTATGGAGATTGTGGAAGGAAAAAATAAAAACTGTCAGAATTTGAGAGAGCTGAAGGGAACACAAGTGCCTTCAAGTGAGAGCAAAATTTCTGTTAGAGTGAGAAAGTTATGGGTATGATCAGAAAACAGTTTGAGGATGAATATTAGAAGGCAAACAGAAAGCAATTCCAGAGTTGGGAAGGGATAAAATAAAGAGACAGAACAGGTATTTCAAGACTCATACAAAGGTTGGTGCAGAGGATAAAGGATAACCTAAGAGTCTTGTCCCTCTTCCGTAGACTGATATGAAAAAAGAAAATATATAATGGCGCCCTGAAAATGGGGTCATCTAAACATACATATTTTAATGTTATGTACAATTCCCAAGTGTATTTCCACCTGTTCTTTATACCAATAATGATCACAGCTGGATTCTGGTTATTCTCTTTTCACAGTGTTTGTCCCACAAACCAATCATCTTTCAAGTATCCCATAGATTTCCCAGAAGAGAGAATACATGTTACTTTCTCTCTGAGTGATTGCTTCTGTTATGGCACTTTCTCACTGGTGCAGAGCCAGAGCTGAGAGAAATGGCTGCTTGTATTGTTCTCCTTTTGGGAGCCAAATGGAAAATAACAGCGTTTCTAAACACCTGTTTTGAGATTTCTCCAGTTACAGAAAATAGTTGAGCATGATACAGATGAGCAGTGAGAACAAACTTAACCCTTAAAGAATAATACAGTGGTACTCAACTGTGAAGCAAAATTAAAACAAACAAAAATTGCTTGGATTTTTTAGGAGTAGGTACATTGAATGTTAAATAAAACATTTCCTAATCTACTTCAGTTGCCTATAACCAAGGATGCCATCTGTTACTTGATGTGTGACTTTTCTCTTTTCTTAGACACAGTGATTAGAATAAATACATCTATGTAAACTTGTTGTGGTCTGATTAACCAAGATTTCCATAAGACCTTGAATTAAGGTGGAGAGTGGAAGAAGGGACAGAATTTAACTACCTATTAATCTCTAGTGAATACCTTTGTGAATCTTCTGTAAACAGATTGAGTAGCACACAAATATGCAACACTATTTGAAAATGTATGTCTAATGAATACAATAAAAATACAATTTAAAAGCTTAATACATAGACATTTTTACCAATATGTTTTCTCCCTAAAACCACATCTAAGAATCTGATATTTTCATGTTAAAAAGCTTTAAAAGAAACATATATTAAGCTGTTTAGCGGCATCTTCTTTTCTGCAACATCATAGTGACCATGACCTTTTTAAAGAGAGAAACCGTGGATGCTGATGGAAGGTGGAATCACTAACCAGACATGTAGCACCGTAAATATGAGATGCTCCTCTATTGCCTCATCTTACCTATTATTAATTCAACTTGCAGAATCTCCTGAATTTACCAAAGTATGCAGTAAAGCAAATTCATATCAAATCACTTTGTAGCAAATGAATCCAATCACCCACACCAGTCTTAAATTCACACAGACTAAGCTACTGCCATTTAAAGATGTGATTGAATCAGCTGTCTTCAATCCTGGCTGTTCTTTATAAACACAGACGCCAAGGCCCTACCCCCATGTGTACCAAATCAGAGTCTCTGGAGGAACCTCATGATCAGTATTTTATAAATCCCTGTTAGTGATAGGGCCCGAATGCACACTGGAGTTGGAAAATGCTGAGGTAAGTGATGTGAAAAAGTTGCTCTTGCTTAAATATATTCTGAGGAAAAAAACAAACAAACTTGCAATGATACATGTAAGACATCTTTCTTTTGGTTAAAATATTAACCAATATTCAAAAAAAATATAATTAACCATTTTGAAGCACTGACACCTGAGCTTGAATTAGTTTATTAAATCCTTTATTATCTGACAGTTTCTTTGGGGTAGCAAGGTGGGTTACAGGTAGTGTAGGATGAAGAGAAGATACCAAATATGATTGTGAAGGCAGAATAGCACTGCAGGCAAATATTGCACTTTCAAAATTGCTAAAGAAAGGGGACACACTCCACCTAACATTCAGTTGCAACAATGCTTGGTTGACTTCATTATAAATACATTTTCAGATGAGAATAATGACCAGGAAAACTAGGGAGGAAGGACAGCCTTCAGGTTGAAATATTTCCTAAGGCATGTATTGAAGCAGAATTAATTACTATGCAAGTGATTTCCTCTTAGTCATGAACATGTTGTAGTTATTCTCAGTAATCAAAAATCACAAAACTCTGACGGTATGATGGACCCAGGTAAATGGGATGGAGTGCTACTGGTAATTTGTCAAAAAACTTATGCCACATTTCTTCACTGAGTTATGAAATACTCTTAAGCTGAGGCAATATCTACAGGAGACTGTGTGGGGAGACGTGAAATGAGCCTGAAAATTTGTCATCCACATCTAACCCTGTTGGTAAATTCTGAAATTCTGTGATTATTTTTGTCATTATTCTGTTAAACATTGCCCTCTTTTTTATATTAAAATGGAGGCAATTTTATGAAGACTTATATTTCTCTTCACTAGCTCAATATCGTGAACTAACTGTAAAATCTTTGTTTGTGTTAGAAGAGATTGGGTAAGGTTTGAGCACCTGATAGGAATAAAAAAATACATAAACACCAAAAATAAAGAGAGAAGACTACTATTTTTTATATTAATATTTACTGTTGAACTGGTCTTTTTTTCTTGGACAGTACAACTAATAACATGCATTTCTTCTGCCTTCCTAGAAGAAAAGTAGAAATTTGGTCACTGCTAGTGTCTAGGTCCCCACTATTTAGACTCCTCAGACACCCTTTAACATATGGCTTTCCTATTCCCATCTCATTTACAATGATGATATGTGATTCTAACAAAAATTATCTGAAAGAAAGCTAATAAACTGATTACCTTGTTGGGACAAAGATAGATTTTATATTTTGCTTTGTGTATTTAGGTATCTGTGGTTGTATAATATTTGTGAAAGAAAAGTAAATAGTTTTCCTTAGATAAAAGCAAAAAATATAATTATTAATTTGACATTGTCTGTGGGATTTAAAGGAAAAACTAGTATAATACCCTGAAACTTGTTTAATATGCCTTGCACTGGAATTTGACCTCAATTTGTGAAACGGTGGATATGGAGAGAACAAAAAAGCCCACACAGTTCAGCCCAGAGGCATATATTTTTCTCTGAGCTAACAGATTGTTTTCAGAAGCCATGGCACAGGCTGCCAGGATTCTTGCTCTGCATTCTGTGCCATTCCTTGCAGGGTCAGTGAATAACAAAGTTTCCCCCAAGCATTATCTAATCATGGGTGAGGCTTCTAGCTTTATTGCAGTCACTGTACTGGATGATAGGGTATGACTCATATTGGCTCAGCTTCCCTGGACTGGTAAAACATGAGTTGGAGGGAAGTGTTAGTCTGTGAATCTCACTGCAAAAGGCATATCTCTCTTTAACCAGACTTTTATTTGTGTTTGCATATACATATCTGGGGCCAAGAATAAATCAGTATTAGTTTAGATTGATCAAAAATCATGGTTTATATGCACACTTCTAAACTTAGTCCAAAAAATCAGTCTTCAGAGATATTCAAGACCCTAAATAACACAGGAGCTTATTTTCAAGATGAATGGTTGAATTTGATAGCTTTTTAAAAAACTAATTCTAAAAATGTTAGTATAAAATTTGAACTTGAAATTAGAGACCAAAACATGAGAACAGTGGTTTGAGTTAATATTATCATTTTCTGAATATTTGAAAGGCATATGAGTATAATTCTGATTTGAGCAGATTTTGGCATGGATTTTTACTGTTTCTTGAAGCATATTTTTAAAATTATTTTAGGCCCTAGATGATCTATTGTAACTTTATCACAGACAAAATTAGCCCCAAATCTAAAATTGTCTAAATTTTTTTTTCCATACACGAATTAATCATTATTTCTACACCTTCAGTGAATGAGGCTGTGGGAGTCTGACATTAAACTGGACGTTTTCTACCTCCTTAATCCTGTGTAACATGACCCATTTGCACTTTCTTCAATATTCCATACATTCTCTGTTTTTTGAGAAATCACCCATTTCAAAAAAAAAAAAAAGAAAATCACAGTAAAAATAAGCTCAAATAATAAAATGGTCTAAACAAATTTATTTTAAATTGAATGTAAAATATTATATAACTTATATAATAATAATACAATTGTGGAATAATGATGTCTTTTTTGGAAGTCATTGATAATCTTACCAGTGAAAGATTTTTCTATCATATTAGTAAGTTTTATACATGTTATCAACATGGGTTTCTTCACAATTTGAACATAATGCATGTAGAAGCTAAATTTTTTTCTTGGTGCTCTTGTGTTAGTCAACTTAGGCTGCCATAACAAAATGCCGTGGAATGAGTGGCTGAGCAGATATATATTTTTCTCAAAATTCTGGAGGCTGAAAATCCAAGAAGCTTCTGGCAGGGTTTGGCTTCTGATGAGGCTCTGTTACTGGCTTGCATATAACCACCTTCTTGCTGTGTCCTCAAATGGCTGAGAATTTCCCAAACCTGGGAAGAGATTTGGACATCCAAGTTCATGAAGCTAATGGATTACCTCATTATTTTAATTAAAAAAATCTTCTCTAAGACAAATTATAATGAAACTATCAAAAATCAAAGACAAAGAAAGGATCTTAAAAACAGAAAAAGACAAAAAGACTGTAACCTACAAAGGAACCCTCATTAGGCTATCAGTGGAATTCTCAGAAAAAAATCTTACAGGCTAGGAAAGAGTGGAAAGATATATTCAGAGTGCTCAAAAGAAAAAAATATGGCCAACCAAGAACATTCTATTTGGCAAATCCTATCCTTCAGAAAGGAGGAAAAATAAAAACTTTCCCAGACAAACAAAAGCTGAGGAAGCTTGTCACCACTACACCTGCCTTAGAAGAAATGCTGAAAGTAATTCTTCACACTGAAATAAAAAGACACTAATTAGTAACCTGAAAACATATGAAAATATAAAACACACTACTAAAGGTAAATATATAGTCTGATTCAGAAAACTCTATTCTGCAATATGATAGTGTGTTAATCTCTTAACTATAGTGCAAAGATTAAAAAAAGTATTAAAATATAATATAATTTGTTAATGAATTCACAATATACAAGGAGGTAAATTGTGACATTAAAAACATAAAGTGGGGAAAGAAGTAGTTTTTGTATGAGACTGAAGTTGAGTTGCTATCAGCATAAAATAAACTGTTGTATCTACAAGGTGTTTTACATAAGCCTCATGGTAATCAAAAAGCAAAAACCTATAGTAGATTCACAAAAGAGAAAGAGAGAGGAATCACAGCACACCACCAAGGAAAATCACCAACCCACAAAATTAGGCAGCAAAAGAAGAAAAATGGAATACTAGATCTACAAAACAGCCAAAAAACTCTTAATAAGATGGCATTAGTGAGTTCTTACATATCAATAATTAATCTAAATGTAAATGACAGTATTTCTCCAATCTAAAGTCATAAAATGTCTAAGTGGATAGATTAAAAAAAGAAGACCCAACTATGTGTTGCCTACATGAGATTCACTTACTATATAAGGACATGCATAGGCTCAAAGTGAAGAGACGGAAAATATATGCCATGCAAGTGGAAATCAAAAAGAGAGTGGGGTTACTTACACTTATATCAGACAAAAGAGACTTTAAGCCAAAAATGGTAGCAAGAAACAAAGAAGGTCATTATATAATGATAAAAGGGTCAACTCATCAAGAAGCTATAAAGTGTTTAAAAATATTCATCAAACATCAGAGCACATAAATATATTAAGCAAATACTAACAGATCTGAATGGACAAACAGACAACAACACAATAACAGTAAAGAAACTCAATACCTCACTTTCAGCAATGGATAGATCATCTTGACATAAATACAACAAGGAAAAGATGTATTTGAATCATACTTTAGGTCAAAGGAAACTAACAGATATAGAGATAACATTCCATTCAACAGAAACATAATACACATTCTTCTCACATGCACACAGAATATTCACAAGTATATCAAATGATAGGCCAAAAATAAGTCTTAAAAGTCTTAAGAAAATTGAAATCATACCAAGTGTCTTTTTCAACCACAATGGTATAAAACTAGTAATCAACAATAAGAGAAAAACTGGAAAATTTACAAACGTGGAAACTAAACAACACACTTCTGAACAACCAATGAATCAAAGAAGAAAACAAAAGGTAAATTAAAAAATATCTCAAAACAAATATAAATTAAAAAACAGCAAGCCCAAACCTATATGATACTGCAAAAACAGTTCTTAGGGGGTAAGTTTATTAATAAGTTCTGGACATCTAATGCACAGTATTGTGATTATAGTTAATAATATGTTATTATACACTTTAAAGTTGCTGATACAAGATCTAAAATATTCTCACCACAGAAAATAATAAGTATGTGACCTGATGGAGATGTTAGCTAATGCTACAGTGGAATTTGTATTGCAAAGTATAAATGTAGCAAATGAACATTTTATATGCCTTAAACTTATACAATGTTATATGTTGATTATATCTCAATTAAAATAAATTAGTGTGCTATGTGTGTGCATGAATCCAAAACCTGTTTTCTTACCAGATATCACTTTAGTGTTTTAACACAGATATTTAAAATTTTTGTCACATTTGTATCTTTGAATTATCTTTCTCATTGGCAATGTACAGCGCTAACACATTGTGTAGCAAATGATTAAAAATATATACTTTTCAAGCCTCTATAAAATATTATTCAAAATTACGTTTTATTTTTGATTTGTGTGTTATTTTCTCAAAATATAGTAATCTCCTTTGTGATAAAGAATCTGCATTATAGAGATTCTCCATCATCCAATTCAGTGAAATAAATAATGCTTCATTATACTCATTAAATTGCATTAAATTAAATTGAGATGAAATCAATGTAATTTGCCATTTACCAAAGAAAGTTGTTTAACCTTTACTAAATGTTGTTGATTTTGCATAGGTAGTGAAATTGCTGAGGATTTTTTTCATACAAAACACCACCACATCCACCTTAAAAATTTATTTTAAATGTCACTTTTGCATTATTAAGAGGAAATAGACCCAACATTGCAAAAGTATTTTATACTGCAAGAAGATTTGACCAATACTAAGACCTCGGTTTTTACTAAGATTTTCATTTCTTCACTTTCATATATTTGTAAATATATGTAAATAAAAAATAATGTAAGTCATGTGGAGACCTTCAATTCATCTCAAGATAGATATTTTATGGACTCTGTTGATTATTTTTGTTGCAATAATTATTGATTTTCAGTGAGAATTTGATAATATTCATGATAATGGGCTCATCAGTGTTCCTTAGTAGCTGGTGAGTGAAGGACTATCTGTGTTTCCAACTGTGAGAACTTCTTAAATATCTTTTGAATAATGTTTGGGATAACAGAGGAAAATGAAAAAGTACCATCAATAAAAAGCTAAAAGGCTAAGGAAGCTAGCTAAAACTTCTCTTCAGAGCAATTATGATTGAAGTATTGAAATACAGACAAATAGGGGAAATTAATTCAGCTTCAGTTCAGAAAAAGCTTTTGCCTGAGGTTGATTTGATGTAATGTCCAGGCAAAGAATGAAGACATTTTCTGAGTATAGAAAAGATGGACAAGCAAGCAAACAAAATTCCAGAACCAACTAGAAGAGAATGTATTTTTTTTCTCCCAGACACTCTTGTGTAGTGAAGCCAAATAATTATTCTAGGAATCTTGTTTTTATATAAGGTCAAGAGTTCATGTGTCATGAAATTGGACAAATAAATAGAATATGCTATGTGTTAAAAAAGAGAAGCAAAATATAAGATGGTTTTCAATAAAAATGATAATAAGTAGAGCTCATACACAACTAAGAATAATAACTAAAAGTCACCTGAAAGGAAATATATTCTGTGATTATTGAAATATGTGGAAAAGGTAATTTTTAAGAGAAAAAGAAACTAATGGTAAGAACACTGATATGTATAAGGCTAGGATACAAATTGAATACATACCATTTCACCTTAAAAATATTAGATTCAAATTCTTGGTGATCAGGAGACTTCTATCTAAAACATGGAGTGTATTATTAGTTTACAAGTTTCCTCAAAAAATTTTGATCAGAGGAAATCTAAGAAAAACTTAGCACAATTTTGTGTGTAGTCGGAAATGAGTTGCCCACATTTTTGATGGAGTACTGGGATAAATTTGTTCTGAGTCTAACAAAAATTAAGCTTTAAGATCTCTCACTTGTACTGGCCCTTTCAACGCCATGTACCCAATTTTGCACTTATAATTTTGTATTCTTGTAGAGAGTCCAACACTTTTATAGGTTTCAAGGCTCAAAAACTTAGATCCACTAGTGGAGATAGTATAACCTAGATTAAGGTAACAAACAGAAATAACAAAAACATTGTCATCATCATTGTCAAATATTCATGCTTTTTTTTTCTTAGTATTAACCTGTGACCATGTTAATAAGGCATTTCAAATCACTTATTTTCAAGGTGTCCTGCAATATCTTTTCAGTCTCTAAGAAAGAAAATGAGTTGCTGTTATTGCCTTTAGATCAGACTGAGAAATGCTCACCAAGAATTATTCACAAATAGCTGAACTGCAGCAACACTATTCATACTTCTACTGTTGAGCATCTATGGGATTCCCTCAATAAGCCATTGTTTTAAGAGAGTTTTTCTAACTTGGAGGAAAACACTGACAATTTTTCAATAAACAAGATGTTAAAGAAAGAAGTTAAATTTAACTTTTGATGCTACACTATATTTTTAGATATGTTGAGCAAATACCAAATGACAGTTATACCACCTCCTGCTGAAATGTGTGTGCATGTGTTTGTGTGTGTGTGTGCAGAGAGTGTGGAAGAGGGAAGGGAGAGAATGGTGAATGATAGTAGGATAGAGACTAAGGCAAGAGGGAAAAAGTCAGATCAGAGAGAGTAGAGATGGGAGTTCTCAGCTGCTGAGTTAAGATGCTGTTGTTATTGTAGGAACTCCAGAGGAAAGCACGGTCTTATCTGTCTCAGTATTTTGAGGTGTTTGGTCCCACAATCTTGATGCTGAATAGAATCTGCCTAGAAATTTGAGAATCATATTCAACAGAGTCTAAAGGAAAGTCCAGGCTATATGTCTCTCCTAGTTTTAGCAGTTATGTTAGTTCTTTGGGGCTGCTATAACAAAAATACCATAGACTGGCTAGCTTTAACAACAAACATCTATTTCTTACAGTTCTGGAGTCTAAGAATCCAAGATCAAGGCTCCAGCAGATTTGATGTTTGGTGAGGGTCCACTTCCTGATTCTTAGATGGCCATCTTTTGCTGTGTCCTCATAACATGTGTCTGTCACATGGTAGAAGGGACAAAGGAACTCTCTATGTTCTCTTTCATAAGGTCACTAATCCCTATGAGAGCTCTACCCTCATGACCAAATCATCTCCCAAGAGCCCCAGCTCCAAATACCATCACACTGGAGATTAGGTTTCAACATATGAATTTTGATAGGACACAAGCATTGTCTATAGCAGCAGTCAATACTTCTCACCAGATCCTATTCAGAGTCTGTTCTTGATCTGGATATAGAAATGAAGAAATCTATTTTAGAAGAGATACAGGTATTTTCTTGCATTCCTAAAAGGGTCAATTGCTTACATTCTTATGAATTAAAAAAATATGATTGTTTTGCATCCTTCTACATGCATTCTCATTACTGCTATTAATATTTTATTGTAAATGTCCTTACTGTAAATTCTGTAGTGAAGGAGGGAAAATGATAATAATTTTGTGTTACTTCTTTTACAAAATACGTAAGGACCTATTATTTCCAATGACATAACATGGAACTTTTGTTATTCTACAATATGCCTGTGACCTATATACATTCCACTTTACTTTCTGCTATTCATTATATATGTTAAATATTTATGCTAACTTTAAACTGTGTGCTTCCTAGAGGTGTTGTGCATTCCTACATTATATACCCTTTTTGTAATGCACCTGTGTAAATATTTTATATTTAAAAGACTGCCCCAAATGTATTTGTCCCTCAGATGATCTTTCCTGAGCCCTAAAGGAGAGATGCTCTTCTATGCTAGTAACCCTCTGCTTTGCATCACTCATTGCATAATTATTTTAATATATCTTTAATTATAGACATGTGTGTCCTAGTTTCACTATGACTAATTGATTATAAATGGACAAAGAGCAGAAGCTTGGTCTTAATTATCTTTCCATCTACTCTCACCCCACCTCCACTCTTATCCTCACCACTTCACTTCTGTCTGAAGATATTCAGAGGTGATATTTAACAAAGAATAGAAAACCAGCTACATGTTAAGTAATGCATTTTATCATTAGATCTATTAGGCATCCTTTAATCCATTATTCCTTTTAACTCAAACGACCCTGTGCAGTAGATATTGTAAGTATTCAGTTTTACAGATAAGGAAACTAAAGTATACTCAGCAAGGTTAAAAGATGTGTTCAAGCTTACACAGCTGGAACATGAAAATAACAGTGTTCTAGAAAATAAGTCCACTAACCCCAAGGACGCTGAAATTTCCATGTGCTCTGCTCTTAAGTAGGTTAAGAATTAAATAAGGTTAAGAATAATAAGCTTCTTAAATAAGGTTAAGAATTTATCTAAACAGTCTGAGTTATTTAGCCTTACATGTCAGTCCTCTTGGCATTAATAACATCTAAAGGGGAAGAGGAAAGTAGCAATAATTCAGATACTAATATGATTATGCTATGAATGCTGATTAACCCTTTAAGGAAAAAAGGTTAATATTTTGTCATGAAATCTTTTATAACTTACCATTCCTCCAGAGAAACACATCAGTTTAAAACTTATCACATATATATATATATATATATATATATATATATATATATAATATTTTGGAGGTGAGGGATAAAACATTAGTATAGTGAAGTGTGCAAAATTTATTAATTGGTAAGTATTTTCTGTGATGGATTTTTACATGTATGGATACTCATGTAACTACTACTTATCAAGATATGGAACACACCCAACATCACAAAAAGACTTGTTAGTGTTCTTCCTTGGCACGTCAGAAATAGCACATATTCTATCCCCAGTGACCATAAGTTAGCTTTATCTTTTTTTGAACTTCATACAAATGGAATCACACAGCAATGTGGTGTTTTACTTTCTCTAAACATATTATCTGCGAGATCCATCAGATTGTGGCTTATACCATTTTTTTATCACTCATCCACATTTGGGTTATTTCCAGTTTTTGGCCATCAGGAATAAAGCTGATAAGAAAATTTTTGTACATGTCCTCTGATCAACACATGCCTGCATTTTCCTTGGGTATATCTCTAACAGTGGGATTGCTGAATCATAGAACAGACACATAAGCAACTTTAGTAAGTTGATGTTTTAATGGAAAGTACACCATGTTTATTGATAAGAAAGCAGTGATCAAAACCATATACTAGAATTCATAGGTTTGACCTTGGATTTTGTCAACCTCATAGGAATATTATATTGAGTTACTGGATTTTGAATTAGTACATATATTTATTGATAATTTAAGTTGACTCATGTTCTGTATTTACACTCTTTTGATGTGAATACGTAGAAAATAAATGATAAGATTGGCACATAATAGTTTTGTTAAAGGACCTCTAAAAATTGTTTGCCGTGATTTTTATAAATCATGGCATACAGTATAAATAATTTAGTAGTAGTGTTAACGTTTTGTGAAATCCCTGGATATATTTCCTTCAACAATTTTTCCTCCTTTTCAGTCTTTCTACACTTAAAGCAACACCTTGACACTCTGTCACTCTATGGAGAAAGTGGGTGGATTCTACTTAGAAACGAAAGGAGAAAAGGAGCCTTGTGGATAAGGTAAGTAGAGAGAGCCTTGGCTGGTTAAACAAACAAACAAACAAAAAACCAACTATCTATATCTATCAGAAAACCAGACTTTGATCACTTTTTACTTCTAAGCTTTGGTCCAGAAAGGGAAAGTGGAAATCACTGACAGAATGGAAACCTCAGATTAAGAGGAAAGAATAAAGCAGATGGGCACGTGGTCTTATTTAAGATTCTGGAAAAAACAGCCTCACAGAGTGTCTCATGCAGAATGGAGCATGTTTGTCAGGCACTTAGGAATCTGTGTGGCATAGGAATGATATTATACTCATACATAAAAGGTGACTGAGAATTGAAAACCTATGCACCTGCTATAGTGTTGCTTTGGTGATGAGTGAGGTGATCCCATAACAATAGCTATAGGGTCACTGCTGAAGCCAGGGATGGGATGATGCACATGCCTCATGGGTTTCAGAGAATCTGCAGTATTATGTTGGAATCAATCTTAAAGTAGGGGTTGGAAGGACAAGGAAAGAAAGTCCTTAATGTGCCAAGAGAACAGTCACAACAGTCATGGATAATTCAGCTGATAGGTTGTAAGGTAACAAAAAGAGATCAAGTGTCATGAGACAATGTTCAAGAGCAACCTGAGATAGAGAATCACCTGAGAGACAGATAAATTAACCCATCACTGTGGAATAATACATTTTGCCTGATATCCAAAATCAAGTTTTAAAGAATATTTTAAGGGGAAATGTGGGGGGAAGAATGATAAAGAAGTATAAAGATACTCAATACAGAGTTTGAGCCTTAAATTGAATATGCACCCAAAGTGAAATCATTAAATTGTTTAACCAGCTAAACATTACTGAAGTTTGCCACTTCCATTCATTCTAGGGTGAATCTAATATTTCTTTTCCCTTCTTCCTTTTGTCTTTTCTCCTTTTGTCACTTTTTCACTTTCCTCTTTATTTAGATAGATTATTTTCCTATCCTTTTCATTTTTTTTTCACTTTTAGGATATTTAACTGCACTTATGATTTTAGACAAAACGTAAGCTGAAACTTCTAGTATAATTATATTTTATAGGCAAAATGCCCAGTCGTGATTTTCAAGAATGATTTAGAGGGCAATAAATGACAACATAAAATGTGTGCATCTTTTAAACAGGCAAACAATCTTTCAGATAGATGGAATATGCATTAATTGATGACTGCAAAGCCTTAAATTCAGTCAAAAATTCTGTTGATGAATTCACCCACATTCCTTTATGTTTATAAAGCCTGCTTATTAACTTAATCTGTTCAAAATCTGTACCCTAGTACACACCAAAGGATGGCTTATAATGTCTGTGATCTTTCAAGGCAATCAGGAGTATAAGAGACATACATTAATTTTTATTATTTTTTCTCCTCCTCCCTGAAAGGAAGGTCACCTCATGTCAGCAGCCTGTTCTCTCAGCCATTCTCTCCTGGCATGTCATCATTCAGGATCTCAGTCAGAACAAAGGCAATTTCAACCATAGTAAGTGCCATGTATTCCTTTTTTTCTCCAACATTTTACATGAAAATTTTCAAACATCCAGAAAAGTTGAACTAATTATATAATGATAACTTGTATATCCACTACCTAGCTATTAACATGCTTACTTTATCACACATCTGTCTTTCCCTTTACCATCTATTATTCCGTCATGTATTTTTTAATTTCAAAATAAGTAATGAAAGATTGAACATCTGAATTATGTACACCACATGGCATAATTAAGTCAATTCTATGTTTGCCCACTTATCCAAACTTTCAAATTTCATGAGTTATAGAAGACATGTAATAAAGCTCTGACCTACTAATAGTCTATACCCCAGAAAAATAAAAGATATGAAAAGTTGAATATAAAAAAAACACTTCTTTATAGTATAAATCATGTTTTCATTTGGCCAATAAATCTTTCTTTTCTTTTTTAAAATTGTATTGAAGTATAGTTTATTTACAATGTTGTGTTAATTTCTGCTGCACAGCAAAATGACTCAGTTATACATATATACATTCTTTTTCATATTCTTTTCCATTATGGTTTATCACAGGATATTTAATATAGTTCCCTGTGCTATACAGAAGGACCTTGTTGTTTATCCATCCTATATAATAGTTTGCATATGCTAATCCTAAACTCTCAGTACTTCCTTCCTGATCTACCCCCCTTGACAACCACAAGTCTGTTCTCTGTGTCTGTGAGTCTGTTTCTGTTTTGTAAATATGTTCGTGTCGTATTTTAGTTTCCACATACAAATGATATCATATGGTATTTGTCTTTCTCTTTCTGACTTATTTCTCTTAGTATGATAGTCTCTAGTTCCATCCATGTTGCTGCAACTGGCATTATTTCATTCTTTTTAATGGCTGAGTGATATTCCATTGTGTGTGTGTGTGTGTGTGTGTGTGTGTGTGTGTGTGTGTACACATGCATATATATATTCCAGTAAGTGAGATGTTTATTTCCCACTTTCCACTTTGTTATCTGTAAAACCCAATTCCTTTTATTCTTTATTTTAATTTTGTCACTTATTTCATACTAATACTATAAAAGTCCATGGGGTTACTGGAAAATGCTTAAAATTTCCCACACAAAAGTTACTTTTTAAGTATTTGATAAAGTGGTTTCGTTAATGAGCACATGGCTTGGAATTATTAAGTATTCTCTAACAAGCATTTTAAAAAATCACCCTTTTCCCACAGAACATGCTGTTTTTTAATGCTGTAGACAGGCTGTCTTAAGTGTAAAGTTAAGGGAAGACATTTTTTAAAGAACAGGAACAGAGTTAGAAAGGCAGCATTTTTGTCAATGTTAAGTAGGAGGCTAGAGTTAGAGAAAAATCTCCTGACATAAGAGTCCAGAAGCTTCTCTGCCACAGAATAAGTCAAATGTCCAAACACAACATTAGGAGATAACAAAGCTGTTAGCAGTCTTCTGTATGTACTAGAGAAGCAAACCACAATCTGTCTTCCAGAAAATACCACCTGGAAACTTCAGAAAGGACTATTTCTGGCACCCTCCACAAAAAAAGAAAAAAAATTCCTCCTGAATTTCATTAAATTGGAAATTTGATGGAAAAATTGGAAAACAATTCCAGCAAATGCAAGGTTTTCTAGGCCATACAGCTAGGGGTGGGATTGCTGGTTAGATGCCAAAGGCAGACACAGAAATTATATGCATATCTAATTTTAATAGGCAGGTCAAATAGTTTTTTATAAGATTTACACTAATTTACATCTCTGTCAAAGGCATATAAATATTCTGACTTTACCACATCCTTGCTATCCCTTGATGATATTACACTTAAAAAAATTCCATTCTCATGGTGGGTATGACATAGTTTCTCTCTGAGGTTCTATTTTACATTTTCCTGCTATGTATGGATATGCACTTATCTTTTTTGCCATGTAGACATCTTTATATATTTTCATCTTATGTCATACTAAACAAGCTCTTCAATATGGAATATGAGCAGCTAGCAATAATGTTGCATGAATACCTTTGGTGTAGAAGTAGTAAACTGAAGTGATTAAGAACATGGACTGAGCAGCCAGACTATGTGAATATGAATCATGCTTCCATCTCTTACTACCACTATGAACTTGGTAAAGTTAATTCACCTTCTGTGTCTCATTTACTTAGTCTTTAAAATGGGCATGAGACCGTACATAGCTCATAGATTTACTGTGAGAATTAAGAGTGTTACTATACAAAAAGTACTCAGACAAGTGTTCAGCACATAGTAAGCACTGTATAAGAGTTGACAAGGAATAGTGTTTTATTAACACCTCATTCTCTGAATATCCCAGTGGAATAGTTTGAAAAATGAACCTCAGAAGAGCTGAATGAAAGACATTTCAGGTGACTTTCTACAAACATTTCTGGTATCAAAGCCTGGAAGTAGAACGCCACTTTTTCAGATGACTTAGCTGCCAACTTGAGATCAGCTCAATTGATAGAATTGAGTGAATAGTAATCAACTATCAATACGGTAAAAAGAAATGACAATCAGCAGTGTGTTTATCTCATGATGTTAAAAAAACACACTTAGACACTAGTTCAATTGTAAATTGCCTAGATTGTTTAAAAGTTAGCAGCTGGGATTTCAAGATAAAAGAAAAACTTCCTCCAGGGCTTTAAAAATGATAATTTTATTTTTAATAAAGTTTTGAAATTGCAAAATAGTAAGTCAAACACAATGAATTTAATAAAGAAAACATTGATTTTGAACAATAAATTCAATTGCCTAATTTTTTAAGGGAAAGTCTTTTTGAAGCTGTTTATGTATAAATTGTTTCTCTTTACAGAATAGATTTTACTCCCACATGGGCAGAACTCAACTGCCAATTTTTAGAAGGACTATTTGTTTGTAAATGGGCTGATGTCTGTACACAGGCTTTACTTTTTTACTCATTCATTTATGTTTTTTTAAAATACTGTATCACCACGTTTTAGAAAGAAAGGGATCTTATTTTTTCTTATGTTCTTTTGTTGAGTTATGATTGATCACAACCAGTAAATATTAATTATTAGGGCTCTCATTAACTGACAATTCATTTAAATCCCTAAGATAATTATTATGATGGTTAATTTTATGTGTCTATTTGTCTGGGTCATGGGATGCCCATATTTGATCAAACATTATTTTGGGTATATTTCTGAGAGCAGTTTTAGATGAGATTAACATTTAAATCAGTGGCTTTTGAGCAAAGTAGGTTGCTCTCCATAATGTGAGTGGGCCTCATCCAATCAGTTGAGTCCCTGAATAGAAAAAAAAGACTGACTTCACCCAAGCAAGAAAGAATTTCTTTAGTTGACTGACTTTGGACTTCATCTGCAACATTGGTTCTTCCTGGCTGTACAGCATGACCTTCAGATTTGAACTGGAACATTGGTTCTCCAGGGTCTCCAGTCTGTGAGCCTTTGGATGGAAACTGCAGTAACAGGTCCCCTGGTTATCTGCCTTGCAGATTTTGGACTTGTCACCCTCCATAATCCTATGAGTCAATTTCTTTATAACAATAGATATATACAAACACAGATATGGGTATAAATATAGATATAGACACAGACACAGATATAGATATAAATATATACACATCCTTTTGGTTCTATTTCTCTGGAGAATTCTGACAAATACAATTACTATAAAAAAAGAATTACAAATATTCAAGACTATTCCTCTGAGACCAATAACTATTTCACATGTCCTGCTCCCAGGGACTGGGAATAGAGGGATACAAGTACATTGCCATTTACACACACACACACACACACATATATACGTTTATTTACTCTGATTCATCATAGAACAATCTCCAATCTAATTGTTCTGTAAATATTGGTAGGTTTATATCTTTTTTTATATAAATGTATTTATTTATTTATTTTATTATTTTTGGCTGTGTTGGGTCTTTTTGCTGCGTGCGAGCTTCCTCTAGTTGTGGTGAGCAGGGGCTACTCTTCATTGCAGTGCTCAGGCTTCTCATTGCGGTGGCTTCCCTTGTTGCAGAGCATGGGCTCTAGGTGCGCGGGCTTCAGTAGTTGTGGCACGTGGGCTTAATTGATCTGTGACATGTGGGATCTTCCCGGACCAGGGCTTGAACTCATGTTCCCTGCATTGGTGGTGGATTCTTAACCACTGCACCACCAGGGAAGTCTCCGGTAAGTTTATATCTTAATGCAGGGCAAAAACATAGTTCTGGATTCAACCATTTATTTCCATCTGAAAAAATGATAGATCATTATGGTACTACATCCAAAATAATGACCAAGGCCTTTTTATTACCTGTGCTATTTATAAATTTGAAAATGTTGCTTTCTGGTATTGTTTTTTGAAAAGACAGTAAAATGTTTTAAACAACTCTGAATAAAATATGATGGATTCAAGCCTTCTTCAACTTCTACACTTGAAATCCTTCAAAATGATCAAAAAGAAGAAACAAAGGAAAACATTCCATTTGTATTTATTGAATAGAGACAGTTTCCTGAGTAAAGTTTTTTCTTGTAGTCAGTAATTTCAGAGAATTCTTTATAAAAATAGGATGAGTAGGGTTGTGGAGCTTTGGCTTAGTTTTTCTGTAGTGTCCTTGTTCCTCACCACAGCTGCCAAGTTGGTAGCTATGAACAGACACACACTTTAAAGTAGCACTAAAGGAGAGAATAATTTAGAATTATAGATGAATTGTTAATTTCAGGCTTAGAAATATAAGAATACTTTACACAAACATTTACACAAACGTTTCCCAAACAGTATAAAATAAATTAGTGAAAAAAGAATTGTTTTTACAAATATCTTAAACAGAAGAAGAAACAGAAGTTAAAAGGCTCTTACAGCTTTTTCTTTCTTTCTTTTTTTTTTTTTTTGTGTGTGTTACGTGGGCCTCTCACTGTTGTGGCCTCTCGCGTTGCGGAGCACAGGCTCCGGACGTGGAGGCTCAGCGGCCATGGCTCACGGACCCAGCCGCTCCGCGGCATGTGGGATCTTCCTGGACCGGGGTACGAACCCGTACCCCCTGCATTGGCAGGTGGACTCTCAACCACTGCGCCACCAGGGAAGCCCTCTTATAGCTTTTCATAGGTAGAAAAAAAAGCATACTGTCTTGGCATATCTTGGCAAGTTAAAAATAATAAACCATTGCATAAATTTAAAAATATTTATATTAGAATATAGGTCACTAAAAACATTTATTAGTATAAAAATATTTAGATAAATAAGTAGAATACAGGGAGGAAGATAATTGGATAAAAGTCATTACAGAAAAAAATAAATGATGAAGCAGAGAGCAGAAATATTAATTAATAAATCCTACATATTATGACCATCTTCTTGGCTCTGGTCTAAGCACCTTACACATATCAACTTGTTTAATTATCACAAAAATATTCTGAAGAAAATTATCTTATTTCCACATTACAGACGATAAACTCAGTGGATTAACTGAGGCTAAAAGATTAAGTAAATTATCCTGTGGTCACACAGCAACTAGATTATGGAACTGCCAGTGAAACCTAATCAGGCCTTTGTAAGAGTGCAGGTACTTAATGCTTATGCTAAACTACATTTCTTGAGGCAACACAGAGATGGCCAAAGAAATTCAACACACACATAGTAACTGATACTGAAATAGAAAATAAAGGGAAGAATAACTGAAATTACACTGAATAAAATTATCAAATTAATTATTGAATAGGTATATTAAACACTAGAAAAATTTCATAAAGAGTGATTTATACTGAGATATATCTTGATAAAGTTACTGATCTTCAATTACAATGAAAACAACTAAAAGTAAGCAGACAAAAAAGCAAGGCACCTGACAGGTATAATAGCATTCTGAAGTTGACCTTTTTCATACTAATATTCGTTTCCAGAAAACAAAGTAAATATAGGATTGCATGGGGGGGAAATGGAGTATGATGTGAATTTTATGTTTTTTTTTAATATAGATAGAAGAAAGACATTTTCAATTACACAAGAGCTTCTTCTCTGAGGCATAAGTAGATTAAAAAATGACAAAAAAAAATTACCAAATGACAAAATTCAACTAAACAAGGACAAAATCACTGTTAAATAGATATAACTATAAATTAAAAATTTAGAGCTAAGTAAGTGGAGAACTAATGGACAAAAGACAAATATTGAAAAATAAATGTGCTTTAGTAATACCTCTGGGACTTTATATTTTGAAATATTAGCTTTTTATCTTAAAAATATACATTCTACAAAAATAGTTATATAATTATAATAGCTTAGAATGGAAAATTCTGGTGCATTGATATATAAAACAGGATGCTGATTTGGTGAGGGTATAGAGAGATAGAGAGATAGATAGGTGTGTTAAATTACTGGAGTGTTAAACTGTTGGATTTAATTATTTCTGAAAAGCAGAATTTGAAGATGGAAAATCCTCTAATAAACATTCCCGTATTCTTTGTAATTTTATATAAAAAATATTTGTTATTTAAAATATTAATAAGCAGATATGAAATGCTTAACATGCTTTTAAATGTTATTTACAATATTAATAAGTGGATATGAAATATCAGACAATTTAGGTTTAAATCTGTGGACCTTAGATAATTTACTCAAATTTTCTAAGTCACATATTTCTCATAGGAAAAATAGTGATAATGAAAATATATTCCTCAAAGTACAGTACAACATAAAATATTAATAATTTTGCACAGTGACTAGCACATAACAATTATAAAATTATAGTTAGTTGTTATTGTTAGCATGTTTCTTTATTTTTCACTCATCTTACTCTAATTGTATTTTAATAAATGAATGCTAATTATGAAAGCAAAAAAAAAATTAAGGCCATAATGGTGCTAAATCTAGTCTATTATCAGATGCATTTCTGTGTCAGAATTTTCAATTGACTCCTTGTTCACCATGATCTCTTTGAAATTATACATTATATCTCAAGAGAAAAGATGGGAGTTGTTCCATTTCTTGCTCTGAACAGAAACACATTGCACAAGCCGATTTAACACCATTTATTCAATCCTAATTGACACTCAATCTACAATGGACAGTAAGAAATTTAATACTTAACATTATTCTCCTCTAGTGCAGATCACTTGGCATCACTATCCAACATTTTATATCCTAACTGGGTCCCTCTAGTGAATTCATCTGTGATTCTCTCATTGTTTTCAATAGACTTGAATTCTGAAAATAACTCAGTTGATTTCTTAAACCCTGTATCATTTCACTATGTGTTTTGGAAAATACTTAATACTTTTTATTTTCTAAGATGTTTATATTTGTGTACTGAAGAAGTGATTTTTGTGTTAGTTAATTAACACTCTGATGGAATCTCTTAGTAGTACTTTAAATTAAATGAAACATATTTGACAGAATAAATACAATTTAATTTCTTACAATTTAGATTTAATTCCTAAATATAAGTTTCTTTCAAAGGTGAAGTAGAGACTGGTATTTTGGAATTCATTGTGCTTAATATACCTCTGGTCTCTTAATTATTTCTGTTTGCTACTAGAAAATTTGCATTATTTATTCTTCTATGATATAGATGCAAGGCTTTGCAAGGACATTGCTTCTCAATATCTCTTCACTCATATTTTATAGCCAGATGAAAAAAGCTAGTTATTAAATATTTTTTCATATTACTAAAATATTTTCAAAGTTGTGTTTAAATGGACTGAAGAATATATAGTTAACTCTTGAACAACATGGGTTTGAATTGCACAGGTCCACTTACACATGGAGTTTTTTCAATAAAGAGATAGGAAAAAAATTTTGGAGACTTTTGACAATTTGAAAAAAACTCACAGACAGCCTGCATAACCTAGAAATACTGAAAAAAATAAGATAAAGTTATGTCACGCATGCATAAAATATATGTACATACTACTCTATTTTATCATTCATTACCATAAAATCTACACAACTCTATTATAAAAATTTAAAATCTATCAGAATTTATGCTCACACATACTATACATGGCGTTATTCTCAGTTAAGAGAAATGTAAACAGTATTAATCATAACTGCATAAAATTAACTCTATTATATACTCTACTTCTGTAATAATTTCATAGTCACTTCTTGCTGCTATTTCAGTGAGCTCAAATGTTGCCAGTATTCGCTCAAAATGGACTCTAGTCATCTGCAAGTGAGCAGTTCATCTCTTCAGTAAATTGAGTATCATGGTAAAAAGTGATCTCTCGTGGTTCTTGTGTATTTTTCATCATGTATAGTGCAAGTGTCCTAAACATTGAATAACAACACATTGGGACCCATATAGCACCACAAGTGATGTGGAAGTGCTCCCAAGAAGCAGAGAAAAGTCATGAAATTGCAAGAAAAAGTTGAATTGCTTGATATGTACCATAGATTGAGGTCTGCAGCTGTAGTTGCCCACCACTTGAAGATAAATGAATCCAGGTTATGGATTGTTGTAAAAAAAGAAAAGAAATTTGTGAAGCCATCACTGCAGCCATGCCAGCAGATGTTAAAGTCTTGCACTTTTTGTGAAATACTATTTTTATCTCATACTGAAAATGCAGCTTTTATGTGTGTACAGATTGGTATAAGAAAGGCATACCTATAGACTCTAATAAGATTCAAGAAAAATTAAAGTCATTATGTAACAACTTAAAGCAAAAGAAAGGTGAAGGATAGAAAGCTGGAGAATTTAATGCCAGCAAAGGATGGCTTGATAATTTAAGAAAGATGTTTGGCTTGAAAACTGTCAAGGTAACAGGAGAAGCAGTTTCTGCTGACCAAGAGACAACAAACAAATTCCCAGATGCCATTAAGAAAATCATTGAGGAGAAAGTATATCTGTTTGAAGAGTGCAGACAAAAGTACCCTATTCTGGAAAATAAAATGACATAAAAAGACATTTTAAGGGCTTCCCTGGTGGCACAGCGGTTGAGAGTCCGCCTGCCGATGCAAGGGATGCGGGTTCGTGCCCCGGTCTAGGGGGAATCCCACATGCCGTGGAGCGGCTGGGCCCGTGAGCCATGGCCACTGGGTCTGCACGTCCGGAGCCTGTGCTCCACGGCGGGAGAGGCCACAGCAGTGAGAGGCCTGCATACCGCAAAAAAAAAAAAAAAAAAAAAAGACATCTTAAGGAAGATAAGCGAGCACAAGGATTTTGGGCCGGAAGAGATAAACTACCTCTACTGTTTTGTGCAAATGCAGTCAGGTTTATGATCAAGACTGCCCTTTTCTGGGGACTTCCCTGGTGGTCCTGTGGTTAGGAATCTGCCTTCCAATGCAGGGGATGTGGGTTCGATTCCTGGTGGGGGAACTAAGATCCCGCATACCACGTCGTGCAGCCAAAAAAGGAAAGACTGCCCTTTTTCTATATAGCTGCTAGCCCTAAGACCTTGAAGGAAAAAGATAAACACCAGTTGCCAATATTTTGGTTGTACAACAAGAAGGCCTGGATGACAAAACACTTTCTGGATTGGTTCCATCGACGCTTTTTCACTAAAGTCAGGAAGTACCTTGCCAGTAAGGGACCACATTTTAAACTTCTTATGACATGAGACAATGCTCCGCCCAGTGAGAATCCCATGAGTCCAACCCTGAAGGTGACGAAGTGGTTTACTTGCCTCCAAGCTCAACGCCTCTAATTCAGCCTCTAGGTCAGGAGATCATAAAGACCTTTAAGGTTCAATACACAGCGTTCTTTAGGGAAAGGACTGTCAGTGCTGTGGAGGAGAACCCCGATAGAGAATCATGAAAGGCTGAAAGAATTACACCATTGAAAACGCCATCATTGTTATAATAAAAGCTGTGAAATCCATCAAGCCTGAAACTATAAATTCACCCTGGAGAAATCTGTGCCCAGATGTTGTACATGACTTCACTAGATTTATGACAGAGCCAGTCAAGGAAATCATGAAAGAGTTTATGGATATGGCAAAAAAAGGGGGGGTGAAGAGTTTCAAGATATGGATATTGGAGAAATTTAAGAGCTAATAGACACCACACCAGAGGAATTAACAGAAGCCAACTTGATGGGATGAGTGCTTCTGAACAAGTGCCAGACGATGAGAGAGACATAGAAGAAGCAGTTCCAGAAAACAAATTGATATTAGATGATTTGGCAGGTTTCCAATTATTCAAGACTACTTTTGACTTCTTTTACAAGGACTCTTCTATAAAATGTACACTGAGACTAAAGCAAACTGTGGAAGAAGGATTGGTTTCATATAGAAACATTTGCAGAGAAATTAAAAAGCTACAAAGCCAGACAGAATTATGATATATTTCTGTAAATTTACAGTGAGTGTGCCTGCTGTCCTGCCTCTCCTTCCCCCTCCTCCACCTCTGTGACCCCTGAGACAGCAACACCAACTCTTCCTCTTCCTCCTCCTTAGCCTACTAAACATGAAGACAACAAGCATGAAGACCTTTATGATGATCCGCTTTCACTTAATGAATAGTAAATAATCATCATGCCTTATGGTTTATAAACATATCGGTTGTGTATATGTGTGAGTGTCTTCATGTGAAAATTTAAGCAAGAACTGTATGGGATGTTTTTGTGTCTTCATAATCATAGGCTAAGTATTCATCTTGTGGAACACTGAGTACAAAACTTTTACTGAAGTGAATAGCCTATCCTTACATAAGCATAAGATGATTAATATTAAGTATAAAATTAGTATTGTGTTAGTCTTCTTACTGTTTTATAACTGTGCTTTCAAAGAATCACCTTACATACAATACGCCTCTGTTTCTCTCTTGTAATTGGAGAAACTGCATATCAGCCTATCGTCACAGGTAAGTTTTTTTTAATATAACAATGTTTCTAATATTGTATTATGAATATGACTGTAATACTGTCTGCCAGTAAATTCTTATAATAATTCATTCATTAGTGTATAGGCTAGTGAAGCAATCATATCGATTACATTAGGCTACCATAAAGCAATCATATTGCTGCTTCTTTGTTACCAGTGCATGAATTGTAAATACTTGTAAATTAATATGAATTTATTTTTCACATTATCTTTTCATTTTTGATGTGTAGTGTTAATAATATGTATAAAATCTGCAGTGTTTTGTATCATATAATGTAGTATTGATATAGATACTGACAGACAGCTGATTCCTCTTGTAAAGAGATGACACAATATTGATAAGAATGGTATAGTACTATAAATGTATTTTCTATTCCTTATGATTTTTAATAACTTTTTTCTCTAGCTTACATTATTATAAGAATACAGTATGTGATATATATAACATACAAAATATGTGCTAATTAACTGCTTATGCTATCTGTAAGGCTTCTGATCAACAAGCATATATGCAGGAATGTGCACATACCCAGGAAATGGGAACTATTTGAAGAGAACATGGCTGAGACCTGTTTTAGTATTGTTAAACATATCTTCATATTTAAAAAGCACAATGAATCCAATTCAGAATAATCCAAATTAAGCCCACAACCAGACACATTGTGGTAAAACTGCAAAATATAAACAACAAAGGAAAAATCCTAAAAGCAACCAGGAGAAAGTAAGAGGGCCAAGTACACAAGAGTAATCAAAATAACAAATGTCAACAGCAACAATAAAATCAGGAAGTTGTAGAATAATACTTTCAAAATTATAAAATGGAATTAATGTCAATTGAGAATTGTATAACAAAATATGGATTCTTAAAGCATATTGAGATATTTTCAGATGTAAAGAAATGAGAGAGAGAGAGAGAGACATACTGAGATTTCAAGTATCAGTTCCCAGTTAAAAGATTCCCTAAAACATACACTTTAAGAAGAAAATTGAACCTAGATGGAAAAAGATACAGTAGCAAAAAAAAAAAAAACAAAAACCTGATAAATCTCTGGGTAAAGATAAACAATATTTAATGAATAGCTATAATTAAAATTACTAATTTATGAAGTAAAAATTTTAGGTGATTCTAAAATCTGGACAATATTATCTATAAAATGGGAAGGAGTGGTCAGAGTTAAATAATAATATTTCTTATGTTATACAGAAGGATAGTAGTCATATTGATAAATTTTAATGTTAGTTAAGGAAAAAAGTTGACAAAATTTACAGTGAGACAGTTGAGAAAACTTAAAGTGGAACTGATTCTATTTTAAGAACAATGCAATTAAAATAAACTATAATTTCACAAAGCGGGAAAGGAAAAAAAGCATGTTACTGAACCAAACTGATTGCAATCTAGCAGAAACCTATGGGGCCTTCCTGGGACAGACCTCCCATATCCTCCATCTACCTCTTGTTTGTAGAAAAGCTTTAGTCTCCCAGGCCTGCCCTGAGTCACAAAAGGCTGGCTCAAATATTAATGATTGAAAAAATGTGAACATGTAGTAACAAAAAATAGCAGTTAGGCCAGGAGAACTGGTAACAATTTAAACAGGAAATCAGCCATATAGCAGTCACAGATTCTCTAGTTCCTCCCTGAAGGACATAGATAACAATGTCTGATGCACATTCCTGAGTTGTTTTACAGATATTAAAACCTCCACCAGATAGAAGTTAACTACATGATGACCATGAGCATGTAGCTCCCAGACCTGGGGTAGCCTGTAACTCCTGTGACACCACTCTGTTACCTCAGCATCAACCAATCAGAGAATTGTGCACAACTTGATCATGTACACTACAAATTCCCTCCCTCACCTTGCCTTTAAAAACTCTTCCCTAAAACACATCAGGGAATTTAGGACTTTTAAGCATTAGCTGCCCAGACTCCTTGCTTGGCATCTGCAATAAAAGCTGAACTTTCCTTCACCACAACCCAGTATCAGTAGATTGGCTTTACTACTCACAGGTGAGTGGACCCAAGTTTGATTCAGTAACAAGCATATAAAAGCAGGTCTACATTAAAACATCAAAGCTAGTTGGTAGAGGTAAATCTAAATATATAAGTAATAATATAAATATATTAGTTTTCCAATTAAAAGGCAAAGATTGTCAAATCAAATTTAAAAATACAGTGAACTATATGATGTTCCAAAGAAAAATGTAACATAAAGATTCCTATAGATTGAAGTTTAAAGAAGGAACAAACAGAAAACTAAACAAAAGAAAACAATTTGTTTCATTTATATTTTGTTATAACAATATGATGAAAGAATTTATGCAAAAAAATATTATGAGAAATAATGTGTCATCTCATGTTCTGATGGTAAATTTATAATTAATTAGGAAGACGTAGTAATTCTAAATATGTTTGTTCTAATATCAATGTAAAACTTTTTGACAGAGTTATGAGAAAAATTGGCAAGTCTATATCATCAGAGGTATTAAAACACCTACTTTTTATTGATAAGAATTGAGCATTGCACAAAAAATAGATCTTACCCATTCATCCCAAGCTTTTTAAATTATCAAAAATGAATTATGTATTAGTCAATAAGTCATTTTTAACAAATTCCAATGAGTCAATATTGATTGTATTATTTATCTAATTATAGTTTAATTAGGTTAAAATCAAATACAAAAAAAAAGTATTACATGAATGTTTCCAAATTAAAAATGTAATTCTAAACAACATAAAGTTAAAACAGAATCATAACAAAGTGAGATCTGCAGTATTGCAGAATAAGAAATAATTAAAATGCAATCTACCAAACTTGAAACATGCACTTTAAGTAGTGTATTGATTGGAATGTGTAGCCTTAAATATCCATGTTTGGCAACAAGAAAAGCTGAACATTAATGAACTAAGAATCTAAGTTAGAGTGTGAGTAGGCAGACACAGTAACAATAAAGATGAGAAAACACATTTCAAAAATAAAAATAGGGGCTTCCCTGGTGGTGCAGTGGTTGAGAGTCCACCTGCTGATGCAGGGGTCTCAGGTTTGTGCCCCGGTCCGGCAGGATCCCACATGCCGTGGAGCAACTGGGCCTGTGAGCCATGGCTGCTGAGCCTGTGTGTCCGGAGGCTGTGCTCCGCAATGGGAGGGGCCACAGCAGTGAGAGGCCCGCATACTGCAAAAAAATAAATAAATAAAAATAAAAAAAGAAATTAAAATAAAAATAGGAATTATTGTCAAAACAATGTCATTTGAAAAGTCTAATGAAATAGCAAACTTCTGATGGATTACTTTAGAAAAAGACAGAGGTAAAGAAATTAATATTTGAATGTGACAATAATTACAGAAATATTGAAAGTGAAAAAATGTGAATGCTTGAACAGTTTCATTCCATTAAATTAAAAATTTTAGGCAACTTGTAAAATTACCTGTATAAAACATAACTCACCACGAGTTACAGCAGAAGTAGAAATCCTTACTAGATTATAAGTCAAAAAAAAAAAAAAGGCAAACAGAAAAAGAAACAAAGAAAAATAGCTATAATACTTATAGGAGCAAGTTTAAAGATACATTGGAGTGTCCACTGAAGTCCAAGTGAAATCATTGAGTAAAGAACAGCCATTCCTGCCATCTAATTTTGCTAGAACAGCCATTCCTGCCATCTAATTTTGCTATGTCAGTATTGGATCAATAACAAGATAATAATATAAGAAAAAAGTTGCCAGCTAATCTCACTTATGAATATAGACACAAAAATTCTAAACAAAATATTTATTTACAAACTAAACCCATGTACAACACACATAGTTCTATTTGATTGTCCAGTTATTAAAATACAGAAAGAGGGCTTCCCTGGTGGCACAGTGGTTGAGAGTCTGCCTGCTGATTCAGGGGACACAGGTTCGTGCCCCGGTCCGGGAAGATCCCACATGCCGTGGAGCGGCTAGGCCCATGAGCTATGGCTGCTGAGCCTGTGTGTCCCAAGCCTGTGCTCAGCAACAGGAGAGGCCACAACAGTGAGAGGCCCGTGTACTGCAAAAAAAAAAAAAAAAAAAATACAAAAAGAAAATTCTTATAAAGCTAGACAGAAATGGGAAATTTTATCTTGGTTAAAATATATGCATAATAAGTTACAAACATTTCTGAATAACATCACAGAATATCTAAATGGAGGAATATACTATATTCAAGGTTTGAAAAACCCAATATAATTAATGTGCCAATTTCTTTCAAAGTGTTCTGCAGATTCAATACAAGCCCACTAAAAATACCAGTAGTTTTTTTTTTTTTCCTAGAAATGAGTAAGATGATTTTAAAAATAATTTGAATAGGCAAAGGACCAAAAATAGCCAAAACAATCCTGGAAAGGAAAAACAAAATTGGAGACTTACCCTAAATTCAAGAATTACCATAAGGATAAAGTTATCAAGACATCATTGTATTAGCAAAAGTATAGACAAATATATCAATATAACAATATCAGAAGTACAGAACTATGCCACATATAAACATAATTTTTAAAGTTGCTGGAAAGAGAAAAAGAAAAAACAACTATCCAACAAATCATGATTAAAAAACTGGATATCTGTATGAGGGGAAAATTTTCAACTTTGATCTCATGCTAACAACACGGACTAATCTCAAAAATATTATGCTGAATGAAAGTATCCAAATTAAAAAAGGACCTATTGTATGATACCATCTAAATGATATTCTAGAATAGTCTAACTTAGGTAGAAATTAGAGCCAGCTGTTGCTTCTGGTAAGAGATTGACTGGAAATTGGAATATTACTGGGTGATAATTTGTTCAGTGTCTTCATAGGATTTTGAGTTACATGAGTATATGAATTTGTCAAAATTGTTTAAATAAGATGCTTACAATCCAAATATTTTACTGTATATTGAGTATATACTGTATAAAGTATACATATATCGATAACAAAATTTCAGGAACAACATTAAATGGGTCTCATTGACAAAAAGTGGAATAAATTTAGCAAGAAGAATAATAATCAACTCAATTGTTTGAATTATTGCATATAAAATCTATGCATTTATAATTAAAATTATTCAAAGAAGGCTATTGCTGCTCCAAGAAAATTTACATTACCTTTATATCACTGATCACAATTACAGGTTAGGTAGATATCTACTTCTTACTCTGAAAATTGTCAGTAGAAGAAATAGTCATGCATTTTATCCTGTCCTTCCTATAGAAATTGTATTTCAGAGTAACCAAATATTATTAGACCACAATCATTTTGCAACTCCTACTGAAACCTGAACTTAATGACCATTCTTAGCATGGCTAAGACTGAAAGACATTATGTGCTTCCTAAGGTGATGAAATATGAAGTACCTATCATCACTCCTATAAGATTCTTGTCCAAAGAAATAGAACATAGGTATAAGAACTAACTTCCAGTTTACAGGAAACATAAATTATAGAGGGACAAGTTACATGACACCGTGTAATAAGGAGACAATTCTAGAATTCAGAACAACTGCGTTCCTGGTTGTTTCAGCATAACAATAACCAAAAAGTTAAAAAGAAGGGAGTATGTGGAGTTCGTTTGGATCTTAATTGCAAGAAACCATCTTTAAAAAAATGTTTTTGACACAATTGGGGAAATTTGAACATGACATGAGATCTCAACAATACCAGTAATAATTGTTAATCTTGTTAAGGGTGATACAGCGTTTTTAAACAAATATTTAAATGTTTACATTGAAAAAATATACAATATAAATAAAATGTATAAAAGTAATAAATTTTAGTACTGTTGCTGTATGGAACACGTATACAAAATTGAATTCCCTTATTATATATATACCAGCAATAAATACTGAATAATAATATCACATGCCATAGCAACAAGTTAGATTTCTTTCATCAGTGTCTTATAGTACAGGTCTTTTACCTCTTTAGTTAGAATTAATCTTAGGTATTTTATTCTTTTTGATGCAATTGTAAGTGGGATTGTTTTCTTAATTTCCCTTTGTGATAGTTCATTGTTAGTGTATAGAAATGCAACAGGTTTCTGTATATTAATTTTTCATACTGCAGGTTTACCAAATCAATTGATGAATTAATGGTTTTTTGGTGGAGCCTTTAGGATTTTCTATGTATAGTATCATGTTATCTGCAAACAGTAACAGAAACTGTTCTTCTTTTCCAATGTTAATTCTTTTTTTTTTTCTTACTGCTGTGGCTCAGACTTCTAATACTACTATGAATAAAAGTGGTGAGAGTGGGCCTTCTTGTCTTCCTCCTGATCTCAGAGGAAATGCTTTTAGCTTTTCACTGTTGAGTATGATGTTAGCTATGGGCATGTCATATATGGCCTTTATTATGTTGAGGTATGTTTGCTCTATACAAACTTGTTGAGAGTTTTTATCATAAATGGATGTTGAACTTTGTCAAAAGATTTTTCTGCATCTATTGACATGATAATATGATTTTTATTCTTCAGTTTGTTAGCATTGTGAATCACATTGATTGATTTGCAGATATTGAACCATCCTTGCATCCCTGGAATAAATCCCATTTAATCATAGTGTACAATCCTTTAAATTTTTTGAATTTGGTTTGCTAATTTTGTTGAGGATTTTGCATCTATGTCAATCAGTGATACTGGCCTGTTTTTTTTGTTGTTTGTTTTTTGGTACCTTCACCTTGTTTTGTTAACAGGGTGATGTTGGCCCTGTAGAATGAGTTCAGAAGTGTTCTTTCCTCTGCAATTTCTTGGAATACTTTCAGAATGGTAGATGTTAACTCTCCTCTAAATGTTTGGAGAATTTACCAGTGAAGCCTGGACTTTTGTTTTTTTTTTTAATTACCAGTTCAATTTCATTACTGGTATGTTTGTAATATGTATTTCTTCTTGATTCATTCCTGAGAGATTGTACATTTCTAGGAATTTGTCCATTTCTTCTAGATTGTCCATGCTATTGGTGTATAATTTTCTGTAGTAATCGCTTATGAGCCTTTGTATTTCTGTGGTGTTAGTTGTAATTTCTCTTTTTTCATTTCTGATTTTATTGATTTGGGCCGTCTCTCTTTTCTTCTTGATGAGTCTGGCTAAAGGTTTGTCAATTTTGCATCAGCTCTTAGTTTCACTGATCTTTTCTATTTTTTTTTTTTTTTAGTTTCTATTATATTTATTTCTGCTCTAATCTTTACAATTTATTTCCTTCTACTAACTTTGGGTTTTATTTGTTCTTCTTTTTCTATTTCCTTTAGGTGTAAGGTTAGGTTGTTTATTTGAGATTTTTCTTATTTCTGAGGTAGGCTTGTGTCACTATGAACTTTCCTCTTAGAACTGCTTTTGTCACATCCCATAGATTTGAACCATTCTGCTTTAATTTTCATTTGTCTCCAGGTATTTTCTGATTTATTCTTTAACTTCTTCAGTTGAGAAGCATATCATTTATCCTCCTGTGTTTGTGATTTTGGAGGTTTTTGTTCCTTTTAGTTGATTTCTAGTCTCTTAACATTGTGATCAGAAAAGATGTTTGTTATGATTTCAATCTTCTTAAATTTACTGATACTTGTTTTGTGGCCCAGCATGTGATCTATCCTGGATAATGTTTCATGTGCACTTTAGAAGAGTGTGTATTATGCTCCTTTAGGATGAAATGTTATATATATGTGTATATAGTCTATCTGGTCTAATATGTCATTTAAGGACAGTGTTCCCTTCTTGATTTTCTGTCTGGAGGGTATGTCCATTGATGTAACTGGGTGTTAAAGTCCCCTACTATTATTGTGCTTCTGTCAATTCCTCCTTTTATGTCTGTTAATATATGCTGTATATATTTAGGTGCTTCTATGTTGGGTGCATATTTATTTTTATATATTTAATATATTTTCAGTTGTTATATTTTCTTGTTGGATTGATTATTTTGTTATTATGTAATGTCCTTTGTCTCTTGTACAGTCTTTGTTTTAAAGTCTATCTTGTCTTTTTTATTTTATGGACTGATGTCTTTAGATTTTTGTTGTTGTTAGATTTTTAAACAACCTGGTGAACCATCTGTACCAAGAATCTGACAAATTGGAAAAAATAATGTGCAAATGTGTAAGCTTAGATAGCTTAGAAGTAAAAAAATATCCTCTTCCAGTTCAGTATTTAATTCACTACCTGATAATATGTATTTAAATAGAATTTAAGAATGAACTATTTCAATTCATTCTTTTTTTTAAAATTTATTTTTATTTATTTTTTATACAGCAGGTTCTTATTAGTTATCCATTTTATACATATTAGTGTATATATGTCAATCCAATCTCCCAATTCATCACCACCCCCCAAACTCTATCTTGTCTTGAGGAAGCATATATATGGGTCTTTTTTTTTTTATTAAGCCATTCAGTCATTCCATGTCTTTTCATCAGAGCATTTAGTCCATTTACATTTAAATATTGATAGGTATATATTTATTGCCATTTGGTTGATTGTTTTGGGGTTGTTTTTGTAGCTCTTTTTTGTTCCTTTCTTCTTCTTGTCTCTCTTCTCTTGTGACTTGATGACTATCGTTAGTGTTATATTTGGATACCTATCTCTTTTTAGTGTGTGTATCTATTATAGATTTTTGGGTTTTGGTTACCATGATGTATGTGATATCATGATTATTATATATGATTAAGTTGCTGATCTCTTAAGTTTTAATACATTTAACAACCATGAATTTTTACTGCCCCCCCAATGTTTACTGTTTTTGACATCATATTTCATGTCTTCTTGTTTTGTGTGCCCATTACTGTGAATATAGATTATTTTACTACTTTTTTTTTCTTTTAACCTTCCTAGTAGCTTTATAAGTGGTTGATCTACTACCTTTCCTATATATTTGCCTTTATCAATGGGTTTTTTCTTTTATAATTTTCATATTTTTAGTTATGGGCTTTTCTTTTCCACTTAGAGAAGTCTCTTTAACATTTCTTGTAAAGCTGGGTTTGTGGTCCTGAACTCTTTTAGCTCTTCGTCTGTAAAACTTTTAATCTCTCCACCAAAAGTAACTGAAAGCCTTGCCAGGTAGAATATTCCTGGTTGTAGGTTTTTCCATTTTATTACTTTAAATATATCGTACCACTCCCTTCTGGCCTGTAGAATTTCTGTTGAACAGTTAGCTTACAGCGTTATGGGGTTTTCTTTGTATGTAACTTGTTGCTTTTCCCTTGTTGCTTTTAATATTCTCTCTTCATCTTTAATGTTTGCCATTTTAATTACAGTGTGCCTTGGTCTGGTCCATTTTGGGTTGATTCTGTTTGGGATTTTGTGCTTCTTAGACCTGGATGTCTATTCTTTTTTCCTATGTTAAGGAAGTTTTCAGCTGTTATGTCTTCAGAAATATTCTCTGTCCCTTTCTCTCTCTCTTATCCTTCTGAGACCCCTGTAATATGAATGTTAGTATGCTTGATGTTGTCCCAGAGATGCCACTAACTGCACGACCAGGGGAGTCCCTGTCCAGGTGCTGACCTACTTATGGATGAGGCCAGGTCAAAAGGTGACTAGGTAGGGGGCCCGAGGTGTGCCAAGGCTAGTGCTGGCCCACAGGTACACAGAGCTGTGTCCTGAGGTGGCCAACTGGGGAGCCAAGGATCCCAGACCTAGTGTCAGCTTCCTGATGTGTGGGACTGTGGCCCAGGAAGTGGCCCTGAGCTTCTGTGCACCTCCTGGTGGATGGGGCCAGCTCCTGATGCAACAAGCTACATGGTCTAGGATGACCCAGAGCTGGTGATAGCCAGCAGGTGGGTGTGATCAGATATCAGCGTGACTGGTTGAGAAGCCCAAGGAGTCCTGGAGCTGGTGTCAGCATGCTATTCAGTGGGACTGGGGCCATGGGGTCCCTGGGTGGTGCCTGCCTGATGGTGGGTGGGTCAGGTCTTGACACAGTTGGCTGTGGCGCCATGATAGTTCTGCAGCTGATGTTGGCCTGTGGTTTAGTGGAGCCAGATCCCAGGGAGTCCTGGGGCTGGTGCCAACCCACTGGTAGGTGGAGCCATGTCCTGGGATCTCTGGCTGCAGGGGCCTATTGGCACTGAAGTTGTTGTTTGGCCCACAGGTGGGTGGAAGGAAGTTAAGGGGTTGCCACCCCTCCAAGTAAGAGGGACTAGGGGCTGGTTCTGGACCTCTGGTGGATGAGGCCAGATCCTGGGGCTAGTGCAGGCTAACAGGTGGCTCTGTCCAGGACCCACAGTATCCCAGGGCTGTGCCCTTCCCCTGCTGGATAAGCCTTAGATCCTGGGCTAGTATTGGCTTACTGATGGGAGGGGCCAGGTCCTGTGCCCTCTGGTGGATTGTGCCCAGCTAACTGCCTTGCCTGCAGCCTCCTAGAACTGGTGCCAACTGGCTGATAGGCCAGATTGTTTTCTGGCACTAACAAGCTAGAAGGGAGGATTCCAAAATAGCACTTACCAGCACCAGTGTCCTCATGATGGGATGAATTACTGCCAGTGTCCATGTCCCCAGGGTGGATTTCAATTGCCTCCTGCCTCTCCAGGAGGCTCTTTAAGATCAGCAGGTGGGTCTGACCCAGGTTCCTTTCAATTTACTACTTCTGCCCTGGTTCTCCAGAGCATGTGAAATTTTTTGTGCCCCCTTTAAGAGTGGAGTCTATTTTTCACAGCCCTCTGGGCCTCCCATACACAAGCCCCTTTGGCCGTTAAAGTCAGAAATTCTTGGTTCTTTTCTTCCTGGTGCAGGACCCCTGGGCTGGGGAGCCTAATGTGGGGATAGGAGCACTCACTCCTTGGGGAGAACCTTTGCAATTGTAATTATTCTCTCACTTGTGGGTTGCCTACCTGAGGATGTGGGTCTTCAGTATACTGTGTCTTTGCCCCTCCAACCTATATCACTGTCATTCCTTCTTTATATCTTTAGCTTAAAGTTCTCTTCTGTTAGTCCTCAGGTCCTTCTCATCTTATAGTTGCTCTGTAAATAGTTGCAGTTTTGGTATGTCCATGGGAGGAGATGAACTCTGAGTCTTCCTACTCTGCCATTTTGGCCACTCCCCTCATTGTTGTTTTAATTTGCATTTCCTTGATGACAAACAATGTGAAACATCTTTTCATATGCTTATCTGCTATTCCTATATTTTCTTTGCTGATGTGTCTGTTAAGGTCTTTGGCCTATGTTTTTGGTCAGGTCATTTTTTTTTTTATTGCTGAGTTTTAAGATGTCTTTATATATTTTGGATAATAGTCCTTTCTCAGATGTGCTTTTGCAAATATTTTCTCCCTGTCTGTGGCTTCTCTACTATTCTCTTGATGTTGTCATTCACAGAGCAAAAGTTTTTAGTTTTAATGAAGTCCAACTTATCAATTTTTCTTTTTAAATTTTCTTTACAAGGATTGTGTCTTTGTTGTTGTTTGTAAAAAGTTATTGCCACACCCAAAGTCATCTAGGTTTTCTCCTATGTTATCTTCTAGAAGTTTAATACTTTTGAAAACATTTAGGTCCTGTGATCCATTTTAAATTAATTTTTGTGAAGGCTGTAAGGTCTGTGTCTGGATTTATTTTTTGAATGAAAAATGTCCAGTTGTTCCAGCACCATTTATTGAAAAGATTCTTTTATTGTTTTACTTTTGCTCCTTTGTCAATGATCAGTTGGCTATATTTGTGTAGGTAAATTGCTGGGCTCTCTATTCTGTGCCATCATACTCTCTATAAATTCTTTTGTCAAAACAATGTTGTCTTGATTACTGAAGCTTTATAACAAGTCTTAAAGTTCAACTTTTTCTCCTTCAATATTTTGTTGATTATTCTGGGTCTTTTGTCTCTTTATAAAAGCTTTAGAATCAGTTTGTTGATAGCCACAAAATAACCTGCTGGAAATTATTTTTTTTAATTTTTATTGGATTGATTATAGTTGATTTACAATGTTATGTTAGTTTCAGGTGTACAGCAAAGTGAATCAGTTATACATATACATATATCCACTTTTTTTTTTTTTTTAGATTCTTTTCCCATATAGGCCATTACAGAGTATTGAGTAGAGTTCTCTGTGCTATACAGCAGGTTCTTATTAGTTATGTATTTTATATATAGTAGATAAATCTCCCAATTCATCCCTCCCCCTCTATCCCCTGGTAACCATTAGTTTGTTATCTACATCTGTGAATCCTGTTTTGTAAATAAGTTCATTTGTACCCTTTTTCTTAGATTCCACATATAAGTGATATCATATATTTGTCTTTCTTTGTCTGAATTACTTCACTCAGTATGACAATCTCTAGGTCTATCCATGTTGCTGCAAATGGCATTATTTTGTTATTTTATATGGCTGAGTAATATTCCATTGTATGTACGTACCACATCTTCTTTATCCATTCCTCTGTTGATGGGCATTTAGGTTGCTTCCATGTCCTGGCTACTGTAAATAGTGCTGCAATTGGGGTGCATTTCGAATTATGGTTCTCTCTGGGTATATGCCCAGGAGTGGGATTGCTGGATCACATGGTATCTCTATTTTTAGTTTTCTAAGGAAATTCCATACTGTTCTCCATAGTGGCTGTACCAATTTATATTCCCTCCAACAGTGTAGGAAGCTTCCCTTTTCTACACACCCTCTCCAGCATTTATTGTTTGTAGGTTTTTTGGATGATGGCTGTTCTGACTAGTGTTAGGTGCTACCTCATTGTAGTTTTCATTTGCATTTCTCTAATAATTAGTGATGTTGAGCATCTTTTCATGTGCTTTTTGGCCATTTGTATGTCTTCTTTAGAGAAATGTCTACTTAGATCTTCTGCCCATTTTTTGATTGGGTTATTTCTTTTTTTGATATTGAGCTGCATGAGCTGTTTGTATGTTTTGGAGATTAATCCCTTTTGGTTGCTCCATTTGCAAATATTTTCTCCCCTCCTGAGGGTTTTCTTTTTGTTTTGTTTATGGAATTTTGATTGAAATTGCATTGAATATACAGAGCAAATTGGAAAGAACAAATATCATAGTAATACTGATGCTTTCTATCCATGAACATGGAATATGTATTTATTTACTTCTTTGATTTTGTTCATCAGAGTATTGTAGTTTACCTCATAAAGATCTTGCACATATATTGTTAGATTTTTATCTAAGTATTTCATTTTTGGGGTGCCAACGTAAATGATGTGTTTTTAATTTCAAATTCCACTTTGTTGCTGTTATATAAGAAAGCAGTTGACTTCTATATATTAATCTTGCATCCTGCAACCTTACTATAATTGCTTATTAGAGCCAGAAGTTCTTTTGTCAATTCTTTCAGATTTTTACATAGAAGGTTATGTCATCTGTGAAAAAAGATAGTTTTATTTTTCCTTTCCAACCTGTATGTCTTTATTTATTTATTTATATTCTTATTGCATTAGCTAGGAGTTCCAGTAAAATGTTGAAAATCAGTGGTGAGAGGGGACATTATTATCTTTTTTCTGACCTTAGTAGAAAAGTTTCAAGTTTCCTACCATTAAGTATGATGTTAGCCGTAGCTTTTTTGTACATATTCTTTATCAAGTTGAGGAACTTCTCCTCTACTCCTAGTTTACTGAGAGATTTTGTCATGAATGGGTTAGGTTTTTTGCATCTATTGATATTATGTGATATTTCTTTTTAGTCTATCAATGGCTTACATTAATCGATTTTTGAATGTTGAGTTAGTCTTGCATACCTGGAATAAATCCCACTTGGTTGTGATGTTAATAAATTCTCTTTTGATTTAACTAAAGTGAGAGATAATTGAGAGTGGTATATATAATGATTCAAGTGTTAGTGGCAGTGTAACTACTGATGTGTAGGCATATATGTAACAATAATTTCACATGGATTTATAACTATTTTGTCTGTATATTCTATCTTAATTTTAATTCTAAGAAATTTAATCTAAGTTAATGTGTTTTTCTTAAACTTTATTCACAGATAATGTGTTAATGAATGACATTCATTTTTCATTTTTATTTTTGTCTGTGTTGGGTCCTCGTTGCTGCGCGTGGGCTTTCTTTTTAGTTGTGGTGGGGGGGGCTACTCTTCATTGCCATGCATGGGCCTCTCATTGAGGTGGCCTCTCTCGTCTTGGAGCACCGGCTCTAGGTGCACGGGCTCTAGAGTGCAGGCTCAGCAGTTATGGCGCACGAGCCCATCTGCTCTGCAGCATGTGGGATCCTCCCAAACCAGGCCTCGAACCCATGTCCCCTGCATTGGTAGGCAGATTCCCAACCACTGTACCACCAGAGAAGTCCCTAAGTTAATGTTTTAATAAAATAAAATGTAATTAAATATCCTTATAGGAAGTCATAAGAAATTTAATTTGCTTAAAAATATATATCACTTAGTATAATCATTTAGTTTAGTGTAATAATTTTTCTTTTTATGATAGTCATGTTCACTTGTCTGGAAATGGGATATAATTTTAATTGTATGTTATCAAGTTCCAGGCTGCAGTTCTTCAATATTTGAAAATACTTATACTGTCTTTCCTCAGACTTGATAAGATAAATATCTTTATAGTAACAATTGTTTATCTGTCCCATCATCCAACCTCACCTTCCTCTTTCATGACAAAACTTCAATTTTGTTCAATTATATACTTGTAAAAATGCAGCCCATGTGTGTCAGGAAAGTGCACACCATCCACAGTACCTGAGTCTTTGTATAACAAAAGTAATCATAGGAATTCCAAACCCTTTGAAAATGATAGATTAAGAAACTTTTTAAGTTAATTAGCATTTGTTACTCACCTGGCCAAAGTTTTAAGTCATGTGTGAACACCTGAACCAAGCCCAAGCACAGGGAAAACAGTAAGAACATATCTAGTCCCACTGCCGTTCCAGTGATTTATGAGCAGTGGAGAACCAGCCTTGCCAGCTGATGACCCCCAGAGAATGAAGCCAAGATCATAACATTGTTGGACCACTGACTGATTCAAAGATTGAAGTCTGCTCTATTTCTGGACCTCAGATTAGATGAGTTTGTTGTTTAAGGCAGTTTGAATTTTTTTCCTGTTACTTTCTAAAGTTTATACACTTTAAATGTACATAAATTACCTATATGCTATATATGGCATATTATATACATTATATATATCAATATTATATATATTTTTCTACCATCCTGAACAATTAACTTCTCTAAAAATGATAAAGAAACAAAGTTTGATTTGGAAGAAAGAATAAGGTAGATTAGTGATGTGCAGTTGCTGAAGGAAACAACACATGGAACTATTTGGCTCACTAACAGCTTAGTCATTGCCAAGACCTCAAAAAGTGCAAATAATTAGGGAAAAAAGGTTAATGGGTTATTTTATCAATCAATATAAAGTGTAAAATCAACTTCATTTGTTTCTATTCATATTACTTCCTGCATATAGGTAGATATTTCTCCATAATGAGGCTCATCATGGTGTGGAATGAGTAGATAATACCACTACCCCAAAATTTCACTCTTACAGATTTCTCCCATAGGTGTTATTCCTTTGGGTTGAAATTTTGTAAAGTCTTGTAAAAACGTAAAAACATTATCTCGGAGGAGGAGAATTATCACTCAGTAATCTCTGAGCTAAAATAATTTTATCAGTTAAATTAGCTATTTGGCTTCTTAGTTTAAATGAAAGTCCATGAGAGGAAATCACAGTTACATTTGTCATAGTTTGTTCTGGGTCTATCCTTTTCACTTAGTATCAATGCTTAGAGAGTATTGTGGATTTACTTTTGAAAATATGACTCAGATAAATATGCATTATAATTCACTTACTTTAAGAGATAGGTTTTCCTTTCATCCAGGAGCCAGAAGGACATTATGTTAATGTGTTGTCTCCTAAAAAACATATAAGACTCTTTACTATTCTTTTAGAAGTACAATATTATCATTTTTATAATTCTATGTATTTGTTTACTGTCTATAAGAGCCAAATATATTTATATAATCTTTGGGGGCTTTGATTTTGTTTGCCTGGTTGCTGCATTTTTTTTCATCCATAAGCAGTTGAGTGTACTTCCAGAGTTTTAGTTTAATTTTGTTCTTCCCACGGCTGAGCAAACAGCTCATTTTGTTTTAGAGTTTTTTAATGTTTTTGTTGGCAATTACCTTCTAGTGACAAGATTCATTTTTTCATTGCTTTTATTTATAAACACTAGAAATGATAGATGAGAAATGATATGTCAATAATGAAATAGTCTCTCTAATCAATATTTTTAAGAAACAAAAGTATATTTTTCTTTAAAAGGCTAAATTTATGGATTGTATTCTACAATTCAACTTCCTCAATTCCCTAGAACACTTTTCCTCAGAACAAAGAGGTTTAGAAATCATCTGAATAAATCTTCCTCCTTTTTTTTGGCATTGTAAAAATGAGGACGTAGAAAATGCCTAATGCATTTATATTCACTCTATCTGTTAATGATAGAGCTAGAACACTAAGATAACTTCTAGTGATATTTCGCTAGTGAATTAGTTATTAATTACAATAATAACTCCATGTAATAAATGATCCTCCAAAACGTGGATTAAAGCAGTAACATTTATTTACTTATTAGTCTGCAGGTCAGCTGGGCTATTTTTTTCTATTCAGGACTGGGCTCGACTGTCTTCATTTGTTCTTGCTCAATCACTTATGGTGAACTGGTGAGTTTGCTGAGGCATTAATAATCTTGGCTGGGATCACTCACATCTCTGGGGTCTGTGATGGGCCATCCAGGGTGACTCTGACCCATCTGACTTTTCTTCTTCATCAGCTAGCCTAGACTTCCTGTTGTTCAATAGTTGAGGCAGCATTATAAAAGAATAAATGAAAGCACACAAGGACTCTTGAAGCCTCAGTTTGTAACTCACACACCATCACTTCTGCTGCAAGTCACAGACTAGCTCAGATTCAAAAGTAGGGAAATAGATTCCATTTCTTGATAGAGAATCATAAAGATACATTTAAAAAGTGTACATAGAAGGAGAGTTAAGAATCTGGTCACGTTTGTAATCATTTAATACACCTATCATAAACCTATTCATTTTTCTCTATCTGTATTCCTTGAAAGCTCCCTCATCTTTGTACATAATCTCCAAAACTGGTATCATCCATCTCCAAGTTCTCTACTTTTAATTAACATGTGCAATGCTGGCAGATTGCTGTCCTGTTGTGTGCTTTTCTGTATCATTTTCTATGAGATGCAAAGTGAAAAAGCAAAACATATCATTACCTTTCTGGGAATCTGATACTTGTCCTCCCTATATCGGAATGTCTTCACCTATTCTACTGCATGATAATTAATTAATTAATTGTAATGCATTCATTTTAATGTACAACATTAAAAAATTAGTTTAAGACAACTTTTATCTTATAGATAAAGCAGAGTTTTCTTTCTCAAGCAGACATTAGCCAGAACACTAAGGTTGTCTTTAAATGGAAACCAAGTGTTAAAACTTTATCTTCATAATTAGCACTGCTGTACTTTTGTGTAAATATAATTTTCTTAAATTCCTATTCATGGATATATATTCCTTGAACAAAATGAACTTCCCTCTTTCACAGCTTGCATTTTAATAGAATTAGCAAGTAGTTGTAAGTTTCATAAAAAGAAAGAAAATTGTGTCAGGGAAAATATAGAAGTCTCATTTTGTCATGAGTTGGCTACTGTGACAAGAAGTGGGGTTAGTGAAAGACCTACAAGCCCTGCAAGTCTATCCCTTATCATTGTAGTAGTTCTCAAATGTCTTTGTGGAATTAGAAAAATCTAGATTTGGATTACAATACCATGGCTAAATGGGTGTGTCACCATAAAAGACTCCTGAATCATCTCGGTGAACCTTAATTCCTTTATCCATAAAATATGAACATTAGAAAATACCTCGTAGGATTCAGGTGGTGCTTCAATAAAGCAAAGCATATCAATTAGACTGTCTACCAGAGTGTTTGCCTTATATTAGAGGCTTCAAAAATGTTGCTATTTTATAAACTATACTGGTGCTCAAATCTCAGTATGTGTGAAGGAAATACAGATTTTCTTCTGAAGTAGCTTGAAGTCTCTTTGTGTAAGTTTTAATGGTGATGGATGTACATTTATAAAATTCTTATTTTTGTTCTTCTTTGTGCTAAATTCAGCATTTCCTACTATTGGTGTATCACATTGTTATTAATATTCTTCCTAAAGCTTCTGTGTGATGGATGAATAGTCAGTGATGCTGACCTGTTAAGAACAACAACTTCATAACTTCAGAGCTGGGACATCAGGTCTAAATCTGCCACTTATTTGATATGTGATTTGGAGGAAAAAACTCAATCTCTGTGTGCTTAAACTTCCAAAACAGGAAAAAAAGGAGATGATATAGGGTCTATATCATGAAGCTCTTGTAAATATTGAACAGTTAAATATGTTTTAATGTACTTAAAACAGTGCCTGGCACATTAGAGGTCCTCTATTTTGTGTATTATTATTGTTTATAAAGATAAAACTATGAAGGTCCCTTCAGATAGCTAGCTAGATAAATAGGTATTGCTTACATATGCTTAAAGAGCATAAAATGTAGATTTCATGCTAAATTAAGGGATTACAAACAACATTTTACACTGTTTCATTAGTGATAATGGTTAATGTTTACTGAGAATTTTGTTTCTATTTACTATCTCATGATCACTATCTCCCACAATCTTAGTAAAGTGTTATATAATCTTTTCCTTTACTTCTGATAATGTACATTGCAAGGTACATTATTTCTTAGTCTAGTATTACATCAAATATTCAATGCTTACAGAAGAATTTAGAATGGATATGTATTTGACAAACTATAATAAAATGGATTCATATATAGTAGGACTTTGGGTAAAGTTAAGTTATGGTGGAACGTCTTATGGAATATATAAAACAAGAGAGAATATTACAGTATTTATTTTGTTTCTCCAAGCTGTTGTGAATTTTTAAATTATTGATGCATGTCAGAGACTAAAAAATAATGGGCAAGGCGGATAAAGCTATAGGAAAAGCAACTGAAAAGAACATTACAATAATTATACATATTTTTCTACTACTTCTCAGTCAAGTCTACTTGGTACTCTCTCTGCTCTAAATGACACAGACCAGAGAGGAAAAGAGAGAGAGATAAATGAAGAGTTCCTCTGAATTCACAAAGCAAACGCAGCAACAGATAAAACAGGAATTTAAAATACATAAGTTATACGTACCAATTTGCTTCAGTTCAGTTCAGAGAACACTTTGAGGAGCAATTTAAATTATTCCAATAAAAATATATTCTAGTTCAAACTACATACTGTATATTTTAAATTTTTCCCCAGCATACAAATTTTTCTCTTTCATGAGAACAAAAATCATAAGATTTATGTTCTATGTCAACTTGAGAATACTATTTTTATTCACTTAGGTTGCTATTTTACAACTGGTTCAATTGAAAGACATGGGCAGGATTGCTGACATCTCTTAACAGTCCAGCATCTGGGGTGGCCACCTACATTAATCTGTGGTTTTGACTTCTAGCATTAGACAACAGGCCACTTCAGTCAGCACAGATTATAGCTCACAGGTCACCGCCTGTGAAAGGGGCTGTCTTAGTCCATTTGGGCTGCTATAGTAAAATACCACAGACTGGGTGGGTTATAAACAACAAAAATCCATTTCTCATGGTTTTGGAGTCTGAAAGCCCAAGATCAGGGTGTCAGCATGTTTGGGTTCTGGTAAGAATCCCCTTTGAGTCTGCAGACTTCTTGTATCCTCACATGGTTGAAGGAGCTAGAGAACTCTCAGGAGCCTCTTTAATATAGCACTAATCTCATTCATGAGGGCTCCACCCTCATGACTTAAGCACATCCCAAAGACCTCCTAATACTGTCATCTTTGGGGCTGGGATTTCAGCAGTTAAACTGGAGGAACACAAACATTCAGACTGTGCATAGCAGGGCCCTTCTTTGTATTAACTACAGGGAATAGGAAAGAAAGGCAATGAAACCTCAAGGATTTGGGAAATGGAAAACTCATATAGTTTTACCATGGGTATACAAGCAACAAGCTGAGCTGCTGGTAACATCTAAATTTATATATTAAAACAAATAATACAGGAATTGAAAGAAAAAAAAAAGGAAGAAAACTAACCCAGAAAAAAACCTGTGAAGCAAATGAGATAATTAAAACATTATATGTACTGATTGCATGGTTGTAACACGAGACAAATATATCTGAATGCTTTGGATCTAGTAAATTTTCCAGATCCTTTGGCTGCAGAGACATAGCTTAAAAGCCTTTACTGAACATTAATGATGATAGAAAATACTGAAAGCACTGGAAGGAGGTGGCCCCAAGTAAATAGAAGAGAATAATCATTTATGTACATATATAACTTCCACTAATGTTAATTAGACCTTTGCATGTAAATCTGAGCACGTCAAGAAGATGGATATTTATGTACATACACACATGCACATACAATTTAGAACTTTCACTAAGATCACATTGTAAAATGATGGTAAATAGGGAATCTCTTAGGTCACTTATAATTTATACAATAATATTTTAGGACATGTGGCACTAGAAAACTTTTAGATAGCTAAAGCTTTAAATTCTTGGGTAAAATAATTTGCAAACTGCTATATTGTACAGATTTTTCACGGTAAATGAGACTGTCAAACTTAAACTACTCATGTTTGTTAGAGGAATCTAGTTCTCACTTTGCCAGGTGTTAGATTTACCCAAACCTACAAGGAAAAGAAGAAAGCAGAAAAAGGTTGTAGGTAAGGAGCAGGAGAGGAAGGAGAGGAGAAAGGAAAAGAAGGAGGAGAAAGGGGAAGAAAAACTGTAACTATAACCATATAACAGTAACCTAAGTAGACAGTGAAGTCCTTGAGGTTGGGTCCTTGTCTTTATTGAATTGAGTTTCTGCAGCCTTGGGCATGGGTGTACAGTGTAGATGAACAATGCATGTTAAACTAACCTAAATTGTTAAACTAACCTAAATTGACAGAGTGACAAAGGAATTACTGATGTAAATAATGTCTTTCCCAGCTTTTCATCCCTCTGGGGATTCTATAGAGAAAAAAATCAAAACAAAGTATATATATATTTGTAAAGTTCATTTGAGTTGAAAATTACCCTGAAGTAGTTTCAAGTAAGGTGTGCTACTGTCTGTGGGGTAAGAGAAAACATTAATTTTAATAATACTATGAAAGGTGTACCTGACTTGGAGATTGTGGTCTTGGGATTGTCATGCTAGCAATTCCATAATTTCCTAAATGTTATGAAAACATTAATGTTTATATGTATATATCATATATCTGGGGCAAAATCATATACAAGGACGACTGACAACTTACTAAAATATAGTTCGTGAATTTAAAATTTTTGTGGTTTGTGAATACCAAAAAAAGGAAAATCCTCCTCTCTTTCCCTCCCTCCGTTTTTTCTTTCTTTCCCTCCTTCCTTCTATCTTTCCTTCCAAAGCACAACTAATGATGGGAATATGTGCTATAAATTGTGCTGTACTAGGCCTTGTCACCTGAATTATAACACTTGCAACAATCATCTAATTATTTATTAATCTCCCTCACTCCCTCCAAAACTTGAATATACCTCTGTTTTTTACATTTATATGTTTAATTGAATTCAGTCAACAGTTTATGAGGTCCTATGCAGGAAGAAGTTCTGCTTTACAAGGTATAAATGTGAAAAGGTAAACAAGGGTGGAGAGACAACATGGTCTCTGACCTCAGGTAGTTTATATTCTAATACATAGGGAACCATTCAAAAAGTATATATAAATAGTTAAAGTAGTAGCAAACTGTACTTGTTACAATGCAGGAAAATAATAATGCCCATAGTAATAAGGAAAATATTAATTGGTTATTTAACGACTTAAGAAAAAATTAAAGAAACTAATTTAGTTTTTTCCCATTTTTATACAAATTGTTGGAAATTTACAAAAACAAACAGAACTATGATTTTCTTCCCTGAAAGAGATTTCACAATTCAATTTGGCCAAAAATCGTACACAAGAAACTCTAACATAAGGTAATACAGTACACAAATCTTTGGACATAAATTAAGAAAATACATATGGGAATTTAGAGCAGTTTAATCAAAGTGCTATGAAACAACAGAAGGAAAGATTTAGTCCAGTAGGAGGAATAACTTGTTGACAAGCACATGTTGGGCAGAAGCAAAAGTTAGTGCAAGGGTTAGAATAAGAACTGAGGCCCAGGATTGACGCCATAGCACACTAACTTGAACTAAGAATATTAGGGAAAGACCTAGTAATTCAGATGCCAACAATCATCAGCCTACATCATAATTTTGTTTAGGCTAAATTCTAACTAAACTTTTAAATCAGTCAACTTATCGATCATTTGTGTGTGCATATCCATATATGACAGCTCACAATTCTATATATTATATTTTTATGATGGCAATATATATACAAAGACTGAAATTCCTTATATTTATAAATGACAATCAGCTATTTGCTAGAAATTTTTGAAAGATTCATGACAAAGATTCAAAGCCACTAGAATTGTATAGGACCCATTTTAATAGAAATAGAAGCACATAAATATTGGAAAATATTTTGAATCTTTCCCGATATACAAGCAAATCTTAGACATTAAGCTCACAAAGAAGAACCAATCAGAGAAATTTCTGATTTTTTTATTAGTGCTTTTTAAGGAGAAGGACATGAGAACAAATTGTTGTATATGACATTTCCTTTTGGGGTAGCTTGGAATATTAATGAATTTGCCCAAGGTGACTGAATTATATTAGCTAGTTATTTACAAGTGAAACATTGTAGACATTAAGTCCCTTGTTGATATGCTATCATCAGTTTTCCACATTTTTTTCTGTCAGGCTTATTACTGACAGTTAAAACAATGCATATAAATCTAATATGCTCCTAGTTATTTGATTTCAAACAGTTCATTTTGTTCTTCAAATTGCTGTTTAACATAATCTCTAGTGGGATTTTTTTCTTATTTTCTCTTCTTTTCAAGTTTTTTTCATCACCTTAGCAGTATTGATATTGTTGTCATATGTATGTTGAGCTTATCACCGAATTATATTTTGGTGGTGCCATTTTTCACACCTGTAGCATACTTCTTATGAGCATCAATTCTTATCCATAATGGAGTCTTTTTATTCTTCCTAAATATACAATGCTAGTACTCTGCTTCTGGGTCAACTTTTGAAAGAAAATTGAGCATAGACTATTTTAGAAAATAACAAGGAAAGGAAGAAGGAACAAAGCAGTACAATGAATTTGGATACAAAGTCTTGGTACTACAATGGCATTTCAATATATCTTATTTTCAAGTCCAAACCAAATATAAGAAATGACTATTTCCATAATCTTTTATTTAAGGTTCAACCTAACTTGTTTCTGTTCTTTTCCTTAGCCTTATCAAGTGCCCATTTCCAAAACTTATTTATTGAGAGTCTTCAAAACAGAACTGGTACTTTTTTTAACATTGAACTTTTGTTTACCATTCCGTCAACCAGAATGGCATTCCCTGTCCTCTTCTTTTAGACTTACTATATCCATTCTTCAAAACTAGTAATCCACTACTGGTTCTTTAAAAGCTTCCCATGGCCAGTCCAGCCTGAACTGATTACTCAGACATCTGAGCTTTTATATCAAGGCAAGTTTCAGTCATTGGCAATAAATTGTATACTACCAAGTAATAGTTCTACAATTACTTTTCAGAACTTCTAAGTAGACCATTTGGTTGTGGGGGTCTATTCAAATTTGCAAGTATTTATGCCATCTTTCTATAGGTAAGATACTGAGGCCAAGGACCACCTTTTATGTTATTTTCCCCTCAGAAACCAAGACAGAATGCTGAAAATGTTTGTTATTTTTAAACCTATGAAATTTATTCTGTGGTGTAGTTCCATCTATGGAGAAATAAAATCCTGTGGTTTTTTTCATTTATTTGTTGATTCATTCCATCAGTATTTACTGAGTACCTACTAGGTGCAAGACACTAGATATACAAACACTAAAATGGCACTAATTCTACCCTCAGTGCATCAGGATGATAGACAGTTTTCCCTTATACTTGCTCCACATAGACCAGGTTTGCAAGGACTACATCCTTATACATTCAGTAGCTACTAGTCCACAAGATCAGAGGATGACACTAAAGTGAGAGCATATTATTTTCCTATTCAGGTTACCAAAAAAGAAAAGGTTTGGTTTCTAGAAAAGTTGGATTTTCCCTTCAAAATGTTGACTTTTCCATATAAAACTATCTAAGATTTTCCTTGATGTTTATTGAGAAAATTAAACAAAAATAGATACAAAAATAGTTTAAGAAAATTAATAAACAAATCATCATGTAAAACTCCTTGGTGGCATTTTGATATAAGCAATTTTTTATTTGTTTTCTAAAGCATCAACATATGCTTATTTCTAAAACAAAGAGTTGAATCAATGACAAATTCACTTTAGGACAGATGAATCCATCACGTTAGGATGTTTTCCATAATTGAATAAACTAATTATAGCCTCAGATTAATTACAAGGTTAAAACGTAACCATTAAAAATTTTGAAAAACACTACAAAATTCAAATTGTCATTCTACTGTTGCTTGTTTGTGTTAGTATAAGTATACATACACACTACATACACATATATTGCACTACAATATCTCATTTGTCTACCTCTTTTATTATTTTGAAATTTGTATTTTTAGAGAGAATTTTCCTTCCGCAGTGGATTATTGTTACTCTGTTGAGATTGACATAGAGGGCATGAACCGTGAAATCAGATACAACTGGGTTTGAATTCCAGTTGTAATATTTTATAGCTGGAGAACTGACAAATTTATTGAAACTGGTTTGAGCTACAGTTTCCTCATCTCCAAAATTATCATAATGAAACATATTCATGGTGAAGACAGAATAGGTTGATATGTAAATTATCTAGTAAAAAGTCTGGCACATATTGTGCATTTTAAATCATATTTTTATTACAATATTGTGAATTTTATAGAGATGAAATTGATAATCTATATGAATACTAGATTGGAAAAAAGATTATTCAGATAAAATATTCACTCTTTTGCTCTGTTTTGTAAGAATGAGTGTGGCTTTGAAAATTAGTTTTCTCCTTAAGTAGACTGACTTTTTAACCTTTCTATTGTGATAATATCTGCCTTAATCAAATTATTTTGACCATCCTTTATGCTATGCACTTTATATAGAGGAAATCAAGCATTATACTCTTCGGGGGAAATTTGAAGTATTTTAAAAGTATACTGTAAGTTGATATAAGATGTAATATGTTAGAGTATGGGAGGCTTGGGAATAATAGTTCAGTCTATGCTATCTTACAGTCCTAAGTTATTCAATTAGAACTTTAGAACTTAAGGAGTTTAATTGGTCTATTTCTTTTAGTTCTCTGTTATGAATACAGCATTTTTTCTGCACATAATTCTTTTAAGTTTTTTTTGCACATTGTATTTACTCTAGGCTTCTAACTGCTAAAAAGGAATGAATAAACATTGCAAGGAAGATCTGGAGTCTGCCTAATTGTGCTTGCTGGGTACTAGTAGAAAAGGCCAAAGTTGTTTCCAAGAAAAAAAAAAAAATTTTAGACCAGCTCAATCTATGATCTTAAATGTGTGTGATGCCATCACAAGTTTCAGAATAAAAACATATTTTTTAAACTGGCTACATTCATTGACTATTTTGCCAGCTCTATGAATCCTGCCCTCTGACTTAGACCAGGACTGTATGTTTATTCCCATTTACTTACGAGGCAAAAGAAGCCCAGAAAGTTGACATAGCTTGGCTAGTGCATGAACATAGCATTTTCAACCACAGTAAGAGTGGTTCTAAAGGAAAGAAAAAAGTGTACAATACTTAAACATGTGAATTTTGTTAGAACAACACCAAACTTGGTTAAACTTATTTGCTACCCAAGCAGCAAACATGAGAGTTTTGTGGGTTTTTTTTTTAAGATTAGTTCCTGCATCATCACTACCTTTATCAATTCCAATTGATTAAGCACCCTGCTAGTTCTAATGAAGATAGATCTACACTGGAGAAGAGAATGTCTTCATATAAAACCTGAACCTGCAATGTATGATATTTAACAAACCTAAATAACTTATACTTTCTTATATAGCTGCTTTACAGAGCCTCATAAAACATTCCTCCTTTCATTTTAAGCTTTCATGGGTTTTTACATGCACAATATCTTAGTGCATTAGCTAGGTGATGATAGAGCAAAGAAAAAAAATCCTTACTAATCCCTTCTAATCTTTTTTCAAGATTTGAGATTTTGGAACATTTCAGTTATTAAAATGTGTCACTCAAACTTTATATATATCTAAGTTAACGTTTGAATAATCTTCTATGTCTGGAATATTTAGACAGTAAATTTCATTTGAAAACTAAAACAGTGTTTTAGTCATCTCTTCAAGTGAAAGTTGAAACAAGGTTATCCAGTGTTAAATTTCTGTTCCAGAAAACAAGTTATCTTTATTCAAATAACCAAAGGGAATCTTCAAGCCTAAGAAATGGACCTACACAGAGGTCCATCATTTCAAAATATATTGCACACAAACACAAAAAAAAACCCCTCTGGTATGCTCTGTGGTTTAGAGAAGGATAGAGCAGCTGTTGTCATTTGGTGACCATATATCTATCCTCTCTGTGGTGTCCCATTGCCATTCTGAGTGTTCTACTCATGGAGAAAAGCCTACCCTACAGTAGATTTGATCTGCTGTTTCATCACAACCACACGTGAAAGCTGAGTCATAATTTAATATTTTAGATTGACTTTTTACTGGCATTGTTTTTTCTCCTACCTCTTGTGGAAATCTGGACACAGTATCCTATTAAAAAGATCAGCTTTAATATTAATTCCTTACTGTTATTTATAATGTCAAGTGTAACATAAAATTGTGCCCCTTAAATACAAATATTAAATATCACAATGTAATATCGAAGCAGTATATTTGTGGGCTTTTCTTTTTAATCTCTGCTGAATTATGTCAGTTTAGGAAATACCTGGTTTTATGCAATTGCACAATAGGAAATCACTAATACAATTACCTATAGGACTAGAAAGGTAACCTAAAGGTAACCTAGTAGAAGCTGGCTGGCTCTGGGACACAGCAAATAGTGGGGACTGTGGTGGACTAGAGAGTACATGTTCCCCCCTAAACAGTTTGGCTGCTTATCTACAGCGAATTTTTGCCATGGGGAAAGATGGGCTGAGAGTTATCAAAGAAAAACTGGAACTGCAGAGTTTTGCATGTGTTTGTACAAAATTACTTTAGAATTCATTCAAGCTGTAAACACACACACACAAACCCTCACGTACAGAGACTGTGTGGGCCCAATAAAATGACCTTTTGCAATGAGTCTCTATTAAGTGACTGATACTCAGTATGTTTGGAGATGATTAATCATATTAAGCTCCTGATTCATAATGCTACCTTAGACTTAATTAACTTTCACTGAAGTCTTATTGTGTATAAGGTACTCTTTAGGTATTGCATCAACACGAAAAGGAATAGAGTATGGTCTTTTCTTCACAAGTCCATAGACTCTGCTAGGGTGTTAGTAAATAATATCAAAGAAGGAAATCCATAAAAGGAAGACATCACTGCAGAAAAAAATGAATTAGAGACATAGAAAATTTGGCTTGACTTACATCTCTACCACTTACTGTGTTTTTGAAAACCCTATTTAAGTCCTCTGATTCTCACTTTTCTTATATGTAAAATACTACTTTGTTGTAATTGCAAGTCCCTAATGATTGTAAAACTCTTAAATACTCAATAAATACTAGCAAACCCCCCAAACTCACAATAGAAAAATACCTCCCTTGGTAGAGTTCTATTGACAGAAATAATATATATATAAAGTATCTGCTCAGTGTATGGACATTAGGTGCTCAATAAAGCACAGTTTTAGGGATTATTATGACATTCACATTTTGTAACATGTGGACAAAATGTTCTAATCAAAATAGATCCTTTCCATGTGACAACAATATCTAGTCTCTTTGTCAACTTTCTTAATATCCTGTATATACCAGAGATATAAACTGTTTGAAGGAAAATGTTCAGTGTAATGAGAGCAGGCAATTATTTATTCCCCAATTGGATATTTTTGTTGTAGATAAGTGTCAGCATTATTGCAAGATATTTGGCAGGCTAAACATGACAGATTTTTGGATAATCGTATTTTATTTCTGGAAAAGTTCTTAAAAAGAGATAATGTTTTAGAACCTCATCCAGTAGAGAAGAGTCTTACTAAATTCAAAATAAAAGGAAGAGAAATTTATACTAAAACTACCTATCATGTTATTACATCTATTATAATGATGAAATAAACTCACCTTGTAACAGAATTCCAAAATATGTTTAAGTTGTTTCATAAAGCACTAAATAAATACACATTTTAGGTTTCCTGTCTAGAAAGAGAAAAAAGAAAATTTCAGGCTTACAGGATCTTTATCCTAGAAAGTTCCTCATGTCAATTAGAGCCTGATATATAAAGTGGAACTATATATCATGAATTCCTGACCATCAGTAAATTAGGACTGTGTCATCCTGGGATGGAAAGAGAATATCAAAGCCAAGGGCCTTTTCTAGAAAATGCTTTTTTCATGGTGTGGGTCTTAAATCTTTGGAGCCATTAGCAAGAGTGCTCTGTATGATCAAAATTGTCCATGGGTTGCATGGAGTTTTATTTATTGTACCATTTTCTACATTGCATTTCAATTCTCAGGAGCATTTTTCATACTCTGATTTTCAGACACTCAGGGAAAAGTAAAATATAGGCTCAAAATAAGATTTGTCTCTACATGGATGAATCAGTCATGCTTCATGGAATGCCTAATGCAGCCTTTGCTTCACCAAATCCCAAGTAACATTTCATTACTCCATAGGGTGTCCTGAGACTGGGGCCGTATTTGTCAACTGCTAATGTTAAGTCAATGTGTATGTCTGAGTGTGCCATCTTATGTGTATAACATTTCCATGGTTCACTGAAGCTTAATATAATTAGAGGCATTATTAGTGAGACCAAGTGCACATGTGACATCATCATGTGAAAGTGATGTATGGACTTTACTACAAAATAGTGGGTTGGCACTATCTTGGCAGCAGACGCAAGGGTGCCTAAGAAAACAAATGTCTCTGGAGGTTGTACCATCTGCACATGCATTTCAACCTTAATCTCTGGGAATTCAATATTCTGCTCTGTACTTAAAAATCAACCCAGATGATCAGATTCAGAGATAGTAAGGACTGTTATTTCTAAAACCAAATGATCCAGGACTGTTTAGTCCTTTGAATTATTTTGTTTTTATTTAATTATGTATATTTTAATAGGATTTTTTGAAATTTGAAAATAGTGCTTATACACTGCAAACTTTAGAAATTTTGAAAAACATTCAAGTGAGCATTGTTTCCTAATAGATTTTTTAAATCTACATTTTAACTACAAACATGTAATCCTATTAAAATACCATTTTGTAACCCATTTTTATGTCATAAAATAGGATAATTGATTCCATAACATTAAATGGTTTACTAATACTTGCTTTTAATGAATACATAGAAATTCCAAAATTTTATCATTTGAATGTGTTATATATTACTTTATGAACCCCCTGTGTTAACTAGCTTCTGTTGCCTTAAGCAAAACAAATGATAGGAAATAAGGTTCCTTTATTTAAAAAAAAAAAGGAAAAGAAAAGAATGTGTCAAAGTAAATCTGTGATCCCATTAGATTACTCTTAATAGAGAGGAGCTAAAACCTAGGAAAAAAAGAATGTAAACTATCAAAAAGAACCGATAGGGTACATTATTCTACTAATAAAATTAATGATAGGTAAATTAAGAACAGATGTTTCTGTAATTCAAAACAATATTATCAGCTACTAAATTATTAAGAACAATGACAAAATTATTTAATATTTAGCATTTCCAATAATATGCTGGCATATTTAGGCACAACTAGGAGTAAGTTGCAAAAAAAACTCATGTAATGATGATTTTCAGAGACTCTTCATGGAGAAAAATTTAGCGAAGTATGGAGTCAACCCCTTGAGATTCATCCTCTCTCTGTCTATCTGTCTGTCTGTCTCTCTCATAGTGAATGAAGGTTTAAGAAAATGAAATCCTGGAGAATGGCTGATTCTTTCTTTAACTTGAATAGAGTAATTTCTAGATTCTTAGTAAAACATTATTATTTCATGGGTTATTATGTGGAGATTTTTTTTTTCTATCAACCCTTGAAAACTAAGCAGAAAAAGTTAAATAAAAACACTAATATGAACAATAAAACATCATTTTCATATCCATGAATAGTGATAAGGCCTCGCCATGCTTTAGCAAAGGGAACTTCAGTGTGGTAATGTGACTTATACAAGTGTAATAGTCTAATGATAAAGTAGAGAAGTATAAAGTATAATATGAAAATATGTGATACCATGTGCTAAGAGAGCAGGTCAGAAAATAGAGTGATAAATATTGCCTGTAGTTAATGAGAAGATATAAGGGAAGAGGTGGGGTTTGTGTCCTAACTTGCAGATCAGAGGATTTGGGGAAAATAAAGCAATAGGGATTAATTTTCAGAGATGACCTATGTGAGTAGGAAAGACTTCTCAAGCATAGACTACGTAATATAATCTTCTCACCTGGATGAGACTCCCTGTGTATTTTTGTTTTCTAAATGTTGAATTTTCTGCCTTCTCTGATAAGTATATTGTAGATGAGGAACAGAATTCTAAAACTACTGTATTGGAATTTCTTGGCAGAACAAGAGGCAAAGTTAATTTGACTTTTCTAAGAACATTTGCATTGTACTAAGTTCCATTAAACTAGGAAAAAATATTCACGTAAAACTAGAGAAAATTACTCTAAATTAGGAAATCATTTAGCAAAACTCTGTAGTTCCTGAGCTTTTCTAAACTCAGTAAGCTGTGTATAAGTCATTGGAATTCTAGCAGAGAATTATACAACATATTGATCTTAGAATGGCCAATATGTCACATCTCTTTCTTCTTCACCCTTTCACTTCACTTCTCTTACAGATATTCTAGTTTTAAGCTAATTATAATTTATGACACATCAATATGATGACGATTTAAAAATCTGTGTATCCATTAAAGGCATATTTTAGTAAAATATTTAATGCCATGGAAAATGCCTATTCTCTAAATTTAAAATTTAAGAAGAATGATAATGATATATATACTAGGAACTTAACTTTGTTTTTTCCAGTTTTTCTTTTTCTTCTTTTTTACTGTCATATTCCTTCTCTGGTACTTGTAAAATTTTTGAGACTACGACAAAGAAACAAAACTGAATAAGACAAAGATCAGAAATTGTAAATAACGGTCCATAAGTCCCTCAGATAAAGTCTCAATTTGGATCACTTATTACTCATGAGATCTGTCAATTTAAAAAAATGATCTTAAAACAGATATTTACATATTTATATATACATATTATTGCACTTGATCTTCAAGCAACTCTGCTTTCCTTCCACTCCTCTGTCCCCAATTATCAATGTCAGTAATCCTAAATCCAGTAGTCAATCCTCAGGCTTCTTTTCCTTGAACTTCCCTCTGTTCCATCTCAGTGTTCAATGCCAGAATCTTCTCACCTCTTAGTCCTCTAATGTTGCTGTGCACCAGATTCATCCTCAGCTTTCTTCACTCTTATTTAGATCCACTCCCTTGTTGATCTCATGCAATCTTGTGATTTTAAATGCATTGTGCCTCGCTTAGACTTCTTACAAACTAAAGTTCACCACAAAAAGTGGCTTAGGCAAGATGAATAGTTTTCTCTCATATCAAAAAAAGCAAAAAGTCCAATAGTTACCAATTTAGAGCAGGTATGGAAATTTCATATCCCATCTATGACTCCAGCTCTAACTAACAGCAGTGTTTCTTCCATCCTCACAATCAGTAAGGCTGCTGGATCTCCTCATGTCGAGCCGTTGAGAAGATAGGTAAGAAAAGCCACAGAAATAACTTTGCTGGTTAAATTAGCCCCCTTAAAGGGTCTTCTTGGAAGCTTCACCCAAGAATTTATGGGAACATCTTGTTGAACACCCTGATCTACAAAAGAGGTTAGAAATGCATATTGTTATTCTTGGTAATAAGGGGATTCTATTAATAAAGTAGAATTACAAATGGATATCATATAGACAACTAACAGTTTTGCTATAACATCGTATATGCTGAGAGCTCCAAAATTTAATTCATCTCAAATCACCCAACTACCTACTGAACACTTCGCCTTAGATGTCTTATGGGTGTTTTACCCAAACTTGACCAAAATTAAAATCTTAAATTATACCCACGGGCCTGATCCTTCTGCAGTTTCACCATGTCCAGTTACTCAATATTTTTGGCTCTAAACCTTTGATTCCCTCTTGACTCTTCTCTTTCTGTCATATGCTACATACAATCTAATAGCAAATCTGTTCTGCCCAAATATAACCACTTCTCAGCACCACCATTGCTACCACTACTATCTTTCAGCTAGACTCCCATTCTTGCCCGTCTTAGTCTATTATGCTATTAAAAAGGTAAATCTGATTATGTCCCGAACCTACTTAAAATCATCCACTAGCATTCTATCAAAGGTAAAATAAAAGTAAATCCTTGTCATGTTTAACTGTATAATCTCCCTCCAAGTACTCTTCGGATATAATGTCTTTCCCTCCAACAACTTGCCCCCAAGCTTCATCTACTCTAGCCACACTGGCCATTTTGCTGGTCTTCAAACAGGCAAATCATGTCCCTAATTCAGGACTTGGACTTTATTTTCTTCTGCAGAAATGCTCTTTCCCCAAATATCCATGGGTATCTGCAGGGTCTATTCCTTTACCTCATTCTTGTTCCCTCAAAAGTCACGTCTTCTGAATGGCTGTCACTGACCACAGTTTCTAAAATAGCATCCACTTCCACACACACGCCCGCACATCATGACCTCTCCCACTGCCCAAATTTAATTTTCTTCATAGCAATAGTCAAAACTTGTCATCACATAATCTAATCATATATTTTTAATGTATTTATTGTTTACCACACTTTTGTGTAAGTTCTGTGAAGTTAAAGATTTTATTTCTTTTACTCAGTGCTTATACATACTACCTATCAGAGTTTTCTGTACATAAAAGCAATGTGACTTCCTCTCTGTAGGCCTCAATTTTCTCATCTTCATGCCAAAGAGTCTAATTTTTAAAGTACCTTCAAGATTTCAAATTCTGATATTCTGATGAATAGTCAAGGAAGGCTTCTAAACAGGAGAGTATTGTGTTTGAACAAGCATTTCAGACAATTAATCTGATGGTTATGTGTAAGAGAGAAAATGGAGGGTAGGTAGATGAGCTGCTTCTAAGGAAATCAGTTAGGAAGCTTTTACAATAGTTTAAGTATGAGGTTATTCAAAGTAGAATGGCAGTAGTGTGTGAAACTGTTACAGAAGTTACAGTAGAGTTAAGAGACAAATTAGATATGAGATTCAAGCAAGTAGAAAAAGTCAAAGATAATTCCAAGATTTTAAGTCTGAGTTGTTAGGTACTACTTATTGGTATCATGTATAGTCTGAAATGCATTATACGCAGACCATTTTTTCCCAGGGATAAAACTCAGAGATGGATAAGTTTATTGGTTTTCCATCTTTGAAATGGAATAAACAACTGAGTTACCTGAGAATTCAAAGCATAAATAAATACTGTTTTGGCCTGATATGTTTTATGCCTAGCCACTAAAAAAAAAAAAAAAATGTAATGAATGCCTGAAACCAAACTCATTTAATTCTTGTCAACAAATATGAAAAGATTTCTCACTGTATCTAAAAATTTAACTGAATAAAATTATATTACATTATTCACTGTGTATTACAGCTGATAGGTAATCTCTCTCCTTTTCTATCTCACTTATAAATACATACACACACACGCGTGCATGCACACGCACACACACACACACACACACACAAGAGACTTCTATGACTATTCTAAAGATTGTTCATATTGTCCAAATGCCTACTCTTTGTTATAGTGTCCTGTCTCCCTATTGTAAGACTGACCTATGAACGGCTCCTTCTTCTATAATGTTGGATAGTTCAGTTACAAACTGACACAGTACGTTAGTAAATTCTTCCACTCACACCCAAACTAAATTACATTACACATATAATTGGTGTAGATTATAACAAAAGAAAGAAGAATTCCAGTCAAAGTCATCCTTGGTGATGATAGCATCAATAGATAACTAGTTACCAACTCCTGAAAAATCCAGGAAGTGCCTTTCCTACATGAAGGTTTAGGTAGTCTATGGTGATAGGGCATAAAGAGCCTAGACAACATAAGACCTCGGACACAGAGGACATGAGCATATGAAGACAGCTAGAAAACTGGAATTAAAGTTGTATTACTCTCCATAGATCCATCTTTTAAAAACTATTGGTAAAAGTTAATGGAATGATTGTCATGATATCAGCCGGCAAAAACAATTACATAGCGATGTAAATTCTCACCAGTAGAATTTCATGGTCTCCATTCTTAGCTTAGCCTTTATCATTATCAAATATTTTCTCCCCTTCAGTTGTGTTTCATTCTTGACAATAGCTGCTATCCCTCCAACTCTCCTCTTGCTCTCAACATTATGTATAAAATTATCAGGCATCCAAACAGTACTGTTTATACTTATGCCAGAATTTCCTTTATCCTTGCCTTTTCTTGCATCATTCCTCTTGCTTCTCCATCAATTTCTCCACTTCTCACACTTCAAGGTGTCTGATTTTTCAGTTATACACTCTTTTCAGGAATCTGTCACTATTGAATCTTTCCCTCAATTTTAAATATGCTTAGTTTTTCCCATCAGCTAAAACTTCCCTTTATTTCACACTGGATTTTCGCTACTACCTTATCTCACAATTCTTGGATGAAGTCTACTTTCTGAGCTATAATATTCTCTCATAATGTTATTCACTCTCCCACACCTCTTGTTAATAGTACACTATAGGCAAAGATTCCACTGAAGCCATATCAATTTATCAACCAACTCTCTACTGTTAAAGTGAATACTTTCTATTTAACTTGAGTATTACATCCGCTGTTGACTCTCATCCACCTCGATGCCCTTTCTTCATTGACACTATGTCTCTTTGATTTCTGTCCTTCTGTGGTTGTTCATCTTAATTTCCTTTGTGTGGTCCTATTTCTCTCACAGTCTCTTATGTGTTGGTCTTCACCAGACAAGTTTTTGGCTTTCTTCTCTTACAGTACTTACTGTTTCATGTTAATCACATTTACCCCAGTGCTTTTAACTATTATTAATAACTGATGCATCAAAAATCTATATTTATATCTATTGTTAATTCTATCTCTTGGCCTATGCCTAAACATATATTTTTTATCCTTATCCTCATCTTTAGTTCCATATATTACCTTTTCCTGAGTTCCAGACCCATATAATAAAGAGTTTAATAGAGGGTACAAAATACAAAAACAAATTATCAGCAGAGAAAATGCAATGCTATTATATTTAAAAACTAATGTAAAGAATATTTCTTTAAACTCTACATAGCTCACTGAATACTACATTTGTATGTAGCTAAAACTGTAGATGCTCATTTTATTATACATTTTGATACATTTCTTAGCCCATGTGGGTGTTCAGGAAATGATGAATAGCAGTAAATGCAAAGACAGACTGCATATTTCTGCTCTAATCTATTTTCAAAATGATATGAAAAATCACTTCTACTAAATATTGCTCAAATTGATGATGTAGTCTCAATATTGAATTTTGTAGAATTTCTACTTATCACAGCAAAATCAAATTTTAATCTTTGGTTGGAGAGCAACTCCCATAAAGCATGCAGTTCATCAACATCATATTGGCTAAATATTTGACAAGGCTTAATCACCTGAATTTTTCCATTAGGAGTTATTTATGACTTTGAATTTTGAAGTAGAATCAAAATCTATCTAAACAAATTGGGTATAGAGCACACAGAAACACTCTGGCATTTAGTTTACTTGATTTAGCTTGGATAAAAACATACTCCCATAGGAAGCTCTTGTACTATTGATATGAATATCTAAAGAAAAGAAGGTATGTTCATTTTGGAAGATGAATACTTCACACACAGAATTGAAAAGTTGAGACAGCTAATTTCAACTACTGCAACCAAAATAGGAAGTTTCAGCCAAGTCCTCAAAAATGGGGAGTAAGTGTGGTATTGTTCCTTTTAAATATTAGAAAAAGAACGTTAAGAATCAATTTAAATTATAGTACTTTGTTCTATCAAATGAATATTGCCTAAGAAGCTAAAGTATTTTTTACACTCAGGATTTAGTATCCATAATGCAGTTCATCAGGAATAATTCTACCTATAAAATCACAATAAATATTCTTGAGAAGCTAAAGTAAAAGCAGGTTTTATACAAAAGATGCTCATTTACTCTTTTCTTTTTTGGCATCAAAATAGTTGTTGAGCATTCCTCAAACAGAATAGTTTAAAAGGAGATAATTTACAACCAGAATTTTACTTGTTATAAAAATGGATTGAATATGGAAGAAGATATGTATCATTTCTCTTGAAATGACCTTTGGAACATCAGGGCTTTCTCTGCCAACCTGACCCACATTTTTCATGTATTTTTGTGAAAAAACTGTATTAAAGTTAATGACCACTTAGAATATTAAAACATATCCTATTAAAAATACAGAATCAGTTTTTTCTTCATAATCACAACATTCTTTACGTGCAGAGTTTTGAGATTTATTTCTCTAGCTCCCTAGGCTCTTAGTTGACTTTGTGACTAGTTTTGATCTATAGAATGTGGCACAAGTGGCTTTTCAAGATGTGTCGGTATTACCTGAAGTTTATATTTATAAGGGTTTACCACGAAGACGAGAAAAGGGAGGGTGCTCCAGGGAGAGTAAACAGCTGCACGAAGGGCCTGAAGTATTAAACAGTGTGCGGTATATTCAGGAATACAGAACTAGTTCAGGTTGACTGAATAATTTTCGTTTGAAGGAGGTAGAGGCAAGACTGAAACTGAAGAGGTAGATTTCAAGCACATCAGGTACAAAGCCTGCTGACTTTAGGTTTTATCTGATATATTTTAGGATGATGCTGAAGGACTTCAATTAAACAACTAGATTGAAAGCATATTCAGTTTTGAAAAACAAATTGGGAGCAGTATGCATGTTGGACTTCTGAAAGGAGTACTTAGTGAAGCCATAGGGGAGACGTGGCAAATATCTAAGAAAAAGATAATAAAGGCAGCAAGGGTGTGTAGGAAGACAGAAATACAGATTCTAAATATGATTTGGAAGTATAAATAACAGGGCTTAATAATATATTGGCTATCTTTTAGACAAATAGTTTCCAAATTTAATTTACTCAGATTAATTTTTACCTCTGGCTTTCTAGATTTCAATGTGGAAGAAAGTCAGAAAAGTCCTCCTAAGTGTCTAGCCAAGAAAATTGGAAACTGCCTGAGAGCCTGGGAAAACAATTTTGCCAGATTGGCTTGTAATTGTTTTCTCTCTTGACACTGCTATAATTCTCAGGACTGTTTCTATGTTTTTTTTTTTCCTATCTTGTCTATTGATAGGAAATTTATATCATTATGTAAAGCTCCTGTGGCTTTACATAGTGATATAAAAATCCATACAGAGTTGAATACTGTCCAATCTTGAGGGGAAGGTGTGTTATGTACTCTATTGTAGAAAAAAAAATAGTTGGGCATTACCATCCTGGTGTATTTTCAAAAGAATTTAAAATCATAACATAGAAAAAAAAATATTGACTGGCTTTGGAGGACATATACCCATCTGTGGCCTAACACCGTATATCTCACAAATCATATATTACTTTCCATCTATCTCTAACTCTTGGATCCAAAAAATTTTTCTAAAAGGAAACTGGAGACAGGTAGTTGGGAAAGTGGAAAGGTAATGAAGAAGCCAGAGAGATGGAAAAATAGGAACAGATGCTACTAAGTTCTAGAAAAACAATCCTAAAAGGAAGGTACATCATAATGACATAGAACATGCAGGAAGTTCTTAGCATTTCCATGAAATTATGATTGATCTAAATGACTGAATGCAATTTGGTAAGAAATCAAAACATATAATTTTTGTTGTACTGTTGTAGTATGTATACAGTGGTTCTCACCACATAGTCTCCAGATCATCGGTATCAGCATCACCTGGAAACTTGTTAGAAATGCAAATACTCAGGACCCAAATCAAAACTTAATGAATCAGAAATAATGGGGGTAGAGCTGAACATTCTGTGTTTTAGCAAGCCCTATGGGTGATTCTGATGCACACTGCACTTGGGAACCACTGCTCTTGAGGCACCATGCTCACTAGTATAGCATAGAGTGCATGGTTCACTCAGACAGGTTCTAGTGGTGAGTTAGATTATCCATGTGATTTTGAGCGTCTTGACATCTCTGGCCTCAGTTTTCTTTAAAGAGTAAAAAAGTTTCATTAAGTTATTGTTAAGCTTTCTCCAACACAAATATGTTCGAACTAATTTTTTAAAAAATAATCAGCCTTCTCTCCAACAATCCTATTACCTCTTTGAACACACCTCTTAGTATGCTCCTGCTCATTCATTCCTCTCGACCACACTGGTTTCCTTGCTGTTTTGTCAATATGCCTTCATATACCCACCTTAGGGTTTTGACTTTGGTGTCCTGTATTTCTGGAATCTGTTTCCCTCAAAAAAATTGATGACTAAGTCACCTCCTTCAAATCTTTGTTCAGATGTCAGTTCCTTAAGAAGACTGCTCTGCTGACCACCTCATTTCAAATTGTTACCTGAACACTACCTATATTCTATATCCTACTCTACTTTTATTTGTTTCCCATAGGGCTGTCAACTCTGAAATTACTATATAATTAACCCTGTCCTGGACCCTGTGCTTTAACTCTGGCCCTTCTTTGGCTTTACCTTTCCCTACTGTGTAAGGAGACCATGTAGCCAAGAGGATAGATATGTCCAGTCCAGCATCATGCTATCCTTTCTCATCACACTCTGGGTAACTGGGACTCTGGATTTCTCTAGTCATATGGCCCCAGACCTGTTCCAGAACTTGCAGGAGACTTCTTTCCAGGGTTGATCCTCCTGAGAGCAAACTAAACCCTGCTAGGCATGAGGAATTGAGAACTATGTCCTTCAGGGAGAAAAGGAGGGATTGAGAAATGAAAGAGGGTGAAAAAGCATTTCTCTCTCTACCATCATTTCTGATGTGGAACTTCAAGAAAGCCAACAATTTAAAACTCAAATTTAGCCTTCAGGGTGTTTATAAAACTATACTTTTCAAGATTGGAGGGAAGTCTTTTAACAGATTTGTCTTTTTTTATCTTAATTTACAACTTGTAAATATTAGACAAACACTCCCTAGGTATCTTTTGTAAAATTGCCCTTTATGATTGGTGATATCAGAATATATTTGGGTGCAGTTAAAAATAACCCAGTAGAAAGAGAGATTTATCATTTAAGGTAGGGGGTCAAACTACTATCAGTGGGCCAAATCCACATCACCATCCATTTTTGCAAATAAAGTTTTATTGTAACTCAGCCAAACTAATTAATTTACAAATAGCCCATGGCTGCTTTCATGCCACCTTGGCAGAATTGAATAGCTGCAACAGAGGTCCTATGCGCCACAAAGCCTGAAACATGCACCACCTGGCCCTTTACAGAAAAAGGTTGCTGACACTTCATTTAAGAGATAGGAGATAATCAAAAGAACAAATTCCATGAGAAAATGAGAAAGGGAGCTTCAAACCACATCTGGAGTGATAAGACTAGGCAGGACCCTTTATCACGCAAAATAAAAAGAAGCAAAAAGAGTGGGCTGAGATAGATGTATGGATTTAGAGGTGGGAAAATTGTCCTTACATACTGTGTAGTAAGCATGCACACACACACACACACACACACACACATACATGCATCTTAGTTATGGGGTGGGAGAGGAATTGAAATGAGAGTAATTAATCTTTATGCCTAATTAGTTTATTCTCATTGAACGCACATCCCTCTTCCCCCAAATTCTTAACATTATTATATTGATCCATATAATTAATTATTAAAATTCTCAGGTATCTAAGCAGCTGGGTCATCAATAGCTAATTTTGGCATTAAATACTCTTATGGAAAATATTTACATATATATATACTTAAGGCCATTCTGAAAAGTTTAAACATAGTGAATACAAATTTATGACTTACTTATAGGTATCTTCTTTTATGACTTTTTTTTTTGGTAAATCAACTCACATGATATGTCTATTATGGCACTTACCACTTAATGTCGCAGTCATGGGTCTATTTTTCGGTCCTTGATACTAGACTAGAAATTTCATTAGGCATGAGGCCTTGATCATATTTACCTTTACTTCTAATATCTAATATTTTTCAGGTAGTAGATATTCAATAAATGCTTAATTAATAATGTGTAGTTAAATGAATGACAATACTTCAAAGATATATTAGGTTTTTTTCCAAATTGTCAAAATACCATTTCTGGGACACTTACTAGCTTAGCAGTTCTTTATACATTGTCCTACCAACCAGATTTGAAAGTTTTGGTGTCTAGTACATTTGTCAAGAGTTCAGATTTAAGGCCATCATTTTATTCTGTTATCTCTAGTTCATTGACAGGTGACAACTAAAAATCCGTTGTCTGCTAATAACAGAAACTTATAGAAAGGCAGAGGGAGAGAGTATAATCTAATTGATGTTTTATTTGCTTTTAAGTACAGATTAACTATTAGCAAAGAGACATTCACTTATTATATCAAAATATACACTTTTGAACACTATCAAGAAAATCCAGTGCCATATACAACAAATGCTTTAAGATTATACTCATTTAATAGTTTTTTTTTCCTCCTTTTGATAACTATTGCTTTTCTATATGTACATTGTGTTTCAGAGTTTTGTTTTTGGAACTTATTGCTCCTTTTGATCATAACATATATGTTCCCTCGTATTCCAGCAGTATGAATTTTATTGAATTTAATTCCATGATTTGCATAGTATGCTCCAGTTCTTGAGGCTTATTCATGTTTACTGATTCATTTAATCTCACAAATGAGAAAACTGTGGCTCAGAGATTAAGTAACCTAAGCAATGTCATGCAAGGACAAACAACTATAAAATTATGGTTCTGTGATGCACAAAGTCTTCCATCCTTCAGTTTCATGGTTTCTTTTAGGACATTAATGGCTTGCAAAAATTTTTGTATGAGAATTTTTGTTTTAATATCAAAAATATTTTGGTCATCTCTTTGTATCATCTAGCCTCTACTTACATATTAATATTCAAGTTTATATTAGTTCTCTCCAGCTGTTTTCAGAGATGATGACCTGTGTGTATTGTATATGACCAAAAATTATTCGGGGGAAATTGGGTAATGAAGAAGTAAATATATGCAAAAACATTATTTTGCATAAGAACCAGATCTGGAGTACAATTTATTTGGCAAAAGTGATCTATTTTAAGATTGTTAAAATAGGGAATTCCCTGGCGGTCTAGTGGTTAAGACTCTGTGCTTTCACTGCTGAGGGTCCAGGTTCAATCCCTGGTGTGGAAACTAAGATCTCACAAGCTGTGCTGCGTGGCCAAAAAGAAAAAAAAAAAAAGATTTTTAATATAATATTTATTTTCATATGGAACAATTTGCAGATACTTTATGAATAGATATGTTATCATTATTTTTTTAAACAGTATGTAGATTGCTTGCAAAATCCACTAGAAATGTCTTAAATGTCAAAATGGTTCAAGATTTAGTTTAATCTTAAAACATACCATAATTTTAACATTTATCTCAAATTGTTGTATTGAGTTCTCAAAGTTATACACAAAACATTTCATGTTAACTTAAAAAATATTTAATTCTGCTAAACATTTGGGAAAGTTTATCAAAACATAAAACTGTATAACTAAATTGTAATTGAGGCTTTAAAGTCAGGACCATAGAGGATATTTGCAGATATTTCTGAAATTTTAAATTTAGACTTTATTCCATTTGGGCCAAATAAAATTTCAGTCAACAACAAGTCCAGAACGCAATATCTAATCTCACTAAATTTTGTTTAAATATTTTGCCTCAATGTAACAACAACAAAATCATTCATTATATGGAATATTTTTCAGGCTAAGTAATCATTAAAACAATATTTAAATCACACATTACAAATACTTTCCATATTTTCATTAATGGGATCTGCATAAGAACTCTGTTGAGGGTACTATAGATAGTAAAATGTTTACATATAAAGAGAATAAGCTTTAGGGAAACTGTGGCTTAATCTACTCAAGTAGGTAGCATGAATAGATGTGTAGAGACTTATTTTTGTATCATATATTGCCACAACCAGTCCTTTTTTTCCACAGCACACAAGTGTTCACAAATTGATAGAAAGGATAAAACACCTTAAAAATGGCTATTATCAGTAAATAAAGGCCAAAATAGGCATGTGAACAAAATGTAATGAAGAGAGCTCCTGTCTAGTTGGAGATAGAAGAAAATACTTCATTTTAGGGAAAACAATGAATATTGGTCTTCCTATGTAATTCATAAAATCTTTCAATCTGAAAGGTTTAATTACAACCAACATTAGTATGCCTATTTGCCTAGTGACTATGTGAATTATATGAATCAAAACATATTAGATTTCATATATCTTTGAGGCATCAATTATGTGTGAATATTCTTTTTTTGCATGTGATCCGTGTATCTTATAGAAGACACGGAACCTATTCAGGTAATATTGATAGGATATGTTATGAAGGATACTTTGTCAGTAAACACCAAGCTATATACTCCTCAGGAGAACTCAATACTGACATTCACTGACATTCATTTACTATCTCAAACACCTCCTAAGCACCATTCAGACCATTATGGACTCACCAGTCTCTTACTTCAGTTATCCTGGTGATTACTTTTACATAGTTCCAACTATCCTCATGCAGACACACATGACAAAGCCTTGCCCACACTCATTCTGTGAGCCTCTTGTCTCCAGATCTGCAGCTTCCTTGTTAACATCAACTCATGAACAAACTTGGGGCAAAACTTTGGGCAGTTGAATATGGGAGCCTCTGGATCCATTCTTCTCCCTTCTTTCTCAGGGAGGGACTGTCCACAGAGCAGCCATTTAAATAGCTTCTTAGAAGATAACTTCATGAAAGGGAGAAATCAACTGCTCTTCATGTCACAAAGTAGCCAGTTAGTCAATCTACCCTCATGTTTGTTCTCTCTCTCCTTCTCTACCTCACTCTTTCTCACTCCTTCTCCCAAGGATTACATCCTCTAATAGATTAATGCATATAAGCCTTTGCTTCAGACTCTATTTTTAGGGGAACCCAGATTAAGGAAAGATCCTGAGCCAGTTTAAAAGTCCAAGCTGTAGCTCTTTAGCAACCCCTGTGAGAGCAAACAATTCCTGGAACAACCACAAAAATTTCATAATTGGGGCTTCCCTGGTGGCGCAGTGGTTGAGAGTCCGCCTGCCGATGCAGGGGATACGGGTTCGTGCCCCAGTCCGGGAAGACTCCACATGCCGCCGAACGGCTGGTCCCGTGAGCCATGGCCGCTGAGCCTGCGCATCCGGAGCCTTTGCTCCACAACGGAAGAGGCCACAACAGTGAGAGGCCCGTGTACCATAAAAAAAAAAAAAAAAAAAAAAATTCATAATTGATAACGTACTAACAAAGTAGCATACTGTATAATTAACTTATACTTTTTATTTATTTTAGTCTTTGTCCCTCCATTAGAAGATAAATTCTATGAAGCAAGAAAATTTGGTCTGTTTGGTTTACTGCTGTACTTTGAGTGCCATTAACTGCTGTCATTCTCATGTGTTGACTGTGAATTTGATAGGATCAATGAGAACATAGCATGTATTCTCTTGCTAAGAACACCATGGCTAAATATATGATTTACTCAAAGAAGAAACTCCATTGCAAATGTTAGGTACCACAGACATCTGTGTCCGTGAATGAAAAATGATTAGAACATGTCTTCAGAAATGGTCAACCCAAAGCTAATTACTAAATGTTATTTTAAGTGCTTCATTATTCTCAATCCTTAGGGAGGAATGTTTCGTATTTCTTTTCTTTTTAGTTTTCAATTAAAACATAAAAATGAAAAATATTCAAACTTACAAATAGATTTCTTTTTTGCTGTCAAGCAACAGACTCATATGCTGTTAGTTATAATAGAACATGTGAAAAATAAATTAGCTTACTTGTGAATATTCCCCCAAGTGTTTCTAAAATGGTAATTTTATGTTTATAGGTCAAAATATTAGATAATGTGTATTGGTCATGTTTGTGAGTGTAGAATAATTTAGAACCAAAAATATCACTTACATTTCATAACAAAACATTTTGGTGGAACTTAGTTCAGTGAAAACTGCTTTGGAATTGTTGTATGATTAATCCTAGCAGAGTAGGCTATCGGGGGGAAATACTGCAGACAAAATGAACCAACTAGAATGCTTCAAAAAATCTGTCATCATCCAATTGATTTACAGGTATCTAATTAGAGTTTTATTTGGCATATATTAGTAATTAATTCTTAAATTAAATGGCCATTAAAAGAAATGTGTTGACTGATAGAGTTATTCGGTAAATTCCCTACACAGTCCCTACTATGTATCAAGCATAAAATCTCTTTTTCAAGAAACCCAATCTAGAGAAACAGGAAACTTCAGCTAATGCCTACCCAGAGTACTAAGGGTATCAAATGAAAATACATCGGGAAAAAGCTTCTCACTTGCTCTAATACCTGAGTTTGTATCATCTGTTTGAATGTTCCTCACCATCTCCTTCAGAGTAAAAGCCAAATCTTTTAATAGCCTACAGGTGCTATATCATCTGGACCCTCTTGGATCTTCTTTACCATAAGTTTCCTTATTCATTCTGATCAAGCAACACTGATCTTACTCATCTTATTATTGTTCTTCAAACGTATCAGGCCTTCTCCCACCCAAAGATCTTTGCACTGGCTCTTCCCTCTGCCCTGGAATCCTTTCACCTAAAGACCCACATTTAGTTTCACCTTCCCAGCCCTGCCCCCTGCAAGCACTTGCTGAAATATTAGCTTCTTGAGTGGCCAATCCTAACTATATTATTTACAATTAAACCAACCCTTATATATTTTCTGGTACTCTCTAACCCTTTTCTTTTATCTACATTATTTATTACCTTCTAATATATCATGTACTTTACATATATTTCACTTATTGTCTTACTATCCCCAGTAGAATCTAAACTTTGTGAAGCCAGAGGATTTTGTCTCCTTTGTTCCCTGTTATATCCCTAATATTTTTTTCTTTTTAATTGGAGTATAATTGCTTTACAATGTTGTGTTAGTTTCTGCTGTACAACTATGTGAATCAGCTAAAGGAGACACTCAGTGAACATTCACTGAATGAATAAATGTGTGAATGTGAATAATAGGAACTCAAAAGTTTTGGCTGAATGAGTAATGAATAAAAGAACACAAAGATTTCTGAGCCTTGTTTGGAGGAAGAGTTTTCTAACAGCAAAGAAATAAAAGCCTGGGTGAAGTTGGGGAGATAAGCAGACCTTTGATAAAAAGCTGCTCTATAGATAACAGGTAGCCACTTTTTTTAAGTGGGACGATTCCATGATCAGGTCTTTGCTTATAGCTTTACCACAGTGTACAGATTGGCTCTGAGGGGAGGAAGTTAAGAGGCAGGAAGACCAGTTACACCAAGTTTTAGGTGTGAGGCCCTGAAACAATGCAGGGGGGCAGCAGGGGAGATTTACACATTTCTGCAGAATAACTGACTATTGAAATTGTCTTTGTAAAGCCATGCTCAAAGACAACTTACTTAGGCAGAACTTGATCTATTCTTGCAGCCCGTGCTGCTGAGAATTTGAGGCATGTTGGACAGCTTATAGCCCAGGAAGTAGTACTCTTTGTGAAATGCTAGACTCCTTTATAATGGAAATAACCTTGGAATAGGCAGAAATTAATATTAATGCTTTAGTAACTCTATAGATTCTGATTCATTGCCCAAATAGAGCAATTTTAGCAGTATGAATAGAGTCTATAACAGGGAAGGTAGTCTTTATTTATTTAGTAATTACCAGTGAAGACCAGTTTTCTCCTCTTTCAATACTAAGGAAAATCTGCAAAGCAGGACTGGAGATATTGCAGAATAATAGCACATTATCTCATCCAGTCATACCTTTGTTTTCTTCCAGGATGAGACACAGCATGGGAGAATGGAAAAATGACAAGCAATACAAATTTAAGAAATAAACAAATAGTACCTCTGAAAAGCATTTTTATTTGGGTATTTCATGTGCTGAGTGTTAAACAGATGATGACTGCAAGCTCTGCAAAACAAAATACCATACATCCCTGCCTTATGTAGAAGCTGACACAATTTGGGCAGTATGTTAAGTGTTATTTCTAATATGTAGATTATCACTGAAGAAAAATATCAATTGTGATCAGATGTCTTCACTCACAATTTAAAAGTAAAAATGTGTGGTGATGCATTTTAAGTAGACTTGTGGTAACTAGACCATTTTGCAATATATACACGTATCAAATCATTATGTTATACACCTGAAACTAATGTTATATGTCAATTATACCTCAATGTAACAAAGAGTAAAAAGGATAAAACTGAATATTTTAATAAATTTTAGAATAGGAAATTGAAGGAATTAGGCTTTCCATATCTACAAAAGTTAGGAGGAGAACAGGATCTTAGTGACCAGATTTTCTGAGCCCAGTTGGAATTTCAGAATCTGGATAAATGACTCACCTGTGTTCTTAAGATACAGAAAAACATTAGACAAAGATTTTTCAAAATGTGTTCTATAGTCAGTCAGCCAAGCTTGAAGAAAGCTCCATGCTCCATCTCTCTCTGGAAATATATATTAAACATTAAAGTTTCTGAGAAATCATATGGGAGAAAACAATCAAAAATAAATCAATTTTAGTCTCTTTACATTTGTTTAACTAAGGTTTTCCAAATTTACTTGACAATGAAACCCCTTTTTGTCATGTAACATATTGCTCTCTCTAAGAAACTTGTGGGAAAATTTTGCCCTGGATAACTATTTGGAACCAAAATTGTGTCTTCTTTATCTTTGCATTTATAACATTGTCTTAGTCCATTTGGGCTACTATGAGAAAATATCATAGACTGAGTGCTTTATAAACAACAGAAACTTATTTCTCACAGTTCTGGAGGCTGGAAGTGGGAAATCAGGGTACCATCATGATCTGATGAGGGCCCTTTCCCAGGTTGCAGACAGAAATTCTCACTGTAATCTCACATGGAAGAAGGGGCAAGCTAGCTCTCTGGAGCTTCTTTTATAAGGGCACTATTCTATTCATGCAGGCTCTGACCTCATGGCCTAATTACCCCCACAAGGTCCCACCTTGTGTTGCCATTACCTTGAACATTAGGTTTTCAATACAGGAATTTGGGGGGAACAGGAACATTCAGACCACAGCAAGTAGCTTTCACATTTGTGGCATGAATACCTACAGATGAATGCCCATGCTTCTCAAATATCCCATCTAAAATTAGTAATTTGTTCAGGGGGTAAGAGACAAGCATTCTCTCAAGATGTTTTCTGTTGTTTTTATTTTTCCATATCCCTTCTTCTTTCTTCCTGCTATTGCTATTTCTGTGTCTTTTTTTTAAAATGTCTACCAATTTTCAGAGAATGCACATCATAAAAAATCAATAGTTTTTATTTCATAGGTAGAGTTACACCTAATCATCTTGAAAAATTTAGAAGAAAAGTGATAGAAAATTGCCAGTAATCTAGAAATGTTATTACAAAGTATCAGTGCTAAGATAAAATACTATTTGCTTAGTATGTACAACTTAAATAATAATGGCAAATAATATAGTTTAGATACAAATATAAATACAAATATATATAATTTTACTATGCTTTAAGTTATTTACATGAATTATCATATTTAATCATCAACACAACTCTAAGAGTATGTTATGTTTTATAAACTATAACACCAAGGCTTAGAGAGATTAAATTAACTTTCCATAGTTCATGTACTAGAATAGATAATAAGGGTACATGAATAATTTGTGTGACCATGCTTATGGTGATTGTCTGGAAAAATCTTATTTCACCCTGCTTTCCTGCCATGATAGTTAATATTATTACTTTTTGTTGTCAATATGCCTCATTTAGATAATAATTTATGTAGTCAGTCTATGAAAACTAACATTCAGTGGAGCATAAGAAAGGATCATTACATATTGCAATTAGAAAATACTTTAAGACTTCAGGTAGAGAGTAAACCAACTGGGTTCAAATATTCAGAAATTTCCAAAAAGCAAAATTTGAATTTGCCGCAGGCTGGCCACTATTTACATAATATTTACATTATGTTTACAACTATTTCCATAGCATTTACATTGTATTAAGTATTATGAGTAATCTAGAGATGATTTAAAATATACAGGAGGATATGTGTGTGTTATATGCAAATATTACTGCCATTTTATGCAAGGGACTTGAGCATCCAAGGATTTTGGTATCGGAGGGAACCAATGGAACCAATTCTTCAAAGATACCAAGGGAAGATTGTACTGCTCTAAAATACCCTATGTATACTAGCTTTACGGAATGAACTTTCTCAGGACAAGTGTAAATTCATGCCTAACTAGTAATGAAGTGAAATGTTTTCATTAATGAAATTATTTGTGCTTTCTAGGGAATGTTGGAAAATAACATATTTTAAGGGAAATTCCATTCTAAATATCCATTAAGTTTCTTAAGTATTGATATGTGGCCCTGTGAGTCATATGAAGGTTCTGTTCACTTGAAATCAAATGCTGAAACTTGTTCAAATGTGCTACCTCAATAGTGTGGAATAAATTTTCTTAATAGGTAAAAATCAAGTGATGGGTAAATGCAAACTGCAGTAGAAGTGGCTCTTAGCCAGTCATTCCCTTCCAGTGGCTATTTTACCTAGCATCTCTCCTTCATAACCACACACCTTGGAAATAGAATCAATTCTGCAACAAGTTCCTCACCTTGCACTCAAACCTGAATCCACTCCATTGGTCTTCTGTCTCCACCACTTTCCTAAATCAGGTCTCACTTAAAAATACCAATGACTTTCACATCATTACATTACTTAAGAGCATACCAACTTCCACATGACTTTAAGTCTCCGTAGCATTCAGCACAAATATTTACTTCCTAAAAAGCTCCTTTTCTTTCTTCGATATAGAGTCTTCTTATTTCCTTTCTGCTCTGTCAGAGCCGCCTGTATCCTTTTTTCTTGTTATTGTTATCTTACATTCTTTTATCCAAGCTTATATTGTTAGCATCCTCCTTAAGTCATTTCATATACTTCAAGGCTTCAAATATTATCAGTTAACAAATTGACAGCAAACTTTATCTCTAGCTTCTTTTTTTAACTCAACATATGTTTATTCAGTATCTGCTATTTTTCAGGTATACAGTGGTAAGCAAGACAGTATGACTACTGCCTTTATACTCTAGTAGTAGAAACATTAAATCAATAAATTATACAAATATAAGTATACCTAAAATTATAAGGTCTATGAATGAGTTTTATAGTATAATTAATTTCTTTAGATTTTGGGACCTAAAATCCAAACTGTTCCTTTGAATTTGATGTGGTTTTTTTGGCCAATTTTCAAATGGACTAATGGGGACTTTAACAAACATATTCTCAAAATGGACAGTGCTTGTTCGATGTCTGCATATTACTCTCCATTAAAGCAACAGTGAAAACCCTCTTTTCATGCTCATGTGTTTTTTGAGAACTAATGAAAAGTACTGCAATTAGACCCAAAAATGCCAATTAAGGGGAAGAAGGGGAAAACTGAATCTGATTTCTCAGAGAAAATATTGACAAAAGCAAAGTCTATTATCGGGAAAAGCTTTAGAGCGAAATCCATCAAAGTACCTGAGAGAACAAGAGGGAACAATAATCAGGGAGAAAAAGCTGAAACAATTGGAGATTTCTTGGGGTTCAGAAATAATTTATGAGGCCAATTCTTACATAAAGACAGTATGATACTTGATATTTGAAAAATCCTATAACACTCTCGTTCTCTTCAACATAATCATGTGTGATAATTAAACAATTGATGAGAAGCCTATATACATTTGCTGAAACCACAGCAATAGTGAAAAGTGTAATTTGTTTTTATTATAACTTCTTTTACACTCATTCAGTAAAGCTCTCTAGGAGCAGTAGAATTGTAAAATAGATTTTTTAAGTCTTTGAAATGTTAACCACAGCCAGGGAGGTCCAAATTTTTTGATGGAAGATACTTAGATGAAATGTATATTTTTCCTAGTATCCTAACATCTCTGCTCATATAATATATTGAAACAACTGCAGAAAGGATATTATTTTAAATTTGATGGTTTCTAATTTGAATAGCTTTCATTTAATATGTGATTGGTTGAATTTAGCATTGTGGTAGATACAGGGATGTGCCACCATAAGCTTTTAACAGAGGATTTGCTTTCCAGCTGTGGAGTGAGGTCAGAACACAGTTTTTGGCTGTCAGCTAAGGGTTTGCCTCAGCAGCAGAGAGCTCACTCCCCAAGGGTAACCCACACCTGGAGACTGAGAAAGGCAGGGGAATAAACTTTTTCTGTAAAGGAACATATAGTAAATGTTCTAGGCTACTCAAGCTATAGTCTCTGTCAGACACAACTACTCAACTTGTAGCCCCAGAGCAGCCAAAGGTAATACATAATGGATGAACATGGCTGTGTTCCAATAAAACTGTATTTTATTTGTAATAATAAATCAGACAAATACCTGAAAGTGTAAATGGTGGAGCACCCCAAAATCATTTTAATCAAACAAGGAAACAATTTCAACTGACCATTACTTTTGTATTTGTTTCCTTCATTGATTCTAAAGAATGAATGTAAGTGATTCCCAAAGTGTTGTTTGCTTTTATTATCATCACTAATAATGTTTGTTCATATCCTTTACTTTGTGGTACCTGTGTTCAATTCTTCTTCAGTCTGTCAGTAGTCTACCTCTTTCTTCCTTTCATTCTACTTAGTAAACAAAATGAAAATATTCTAAGAATGTTATCTACTCACTCATCTACCTTTTTGAACTACCTCATCTACTTTTGCAATGATGTTTTTTCTCTCTTGTATTCTATAAAAGTTCCCTTCTTAAAGTAAATAACATTATGCAGAGAAACTTTGATCAACAGCAGGAAGCCATTTTCACAGTCACTTAGAGAAACCAAAAAATGAGAAGCAACACTCTCCTGTTTCCTCAGCATCTATTGTTCCCAGGTGGCCAGGCAAATTGTTACTGCATGTGAAGTTCACTGTTGAATCCTGGTAAATTTTTAACTGTGATACAGTCTATGAAATTCTGCCTGAGTACCAATGCAAATGCAAGCAATATTCACAAATTCATGGCACTCTTGTGGTAGATATTAAGAAACACTTTTGCTGTATAAGAAAAACTTAGGGTTTTAATAGTATTTATTCGATTAAAGTGTAATATCTATTTATTCCAGAAATTGAAAACATAGTAAAGCACAAAGTAGAGAACAAAATATATCCATAACCCCATAATAAAATTCATACTGTATGTGTATGTGTGTATACACATGTGTATTCAGATTTACATATACACTATGGAAATCATTCAGGGTATTCATTTTTCAGAATAACATCTGGTCTACTCTGAGAAATTGAATGACTATCTTATTTGTGTGCTGTATCTTGGCAGTCAAATTGAATATACTAAACACCAGGCAATTAGGAAAAAGAAGTAAGCCTATCTATTGGGTGGAACATGCTTTATAATACTTTTTTTTCACTATTTGTTGTTTATAATAGTCAATCCTAACATGTTTATCATCTGTTTTCTCTGGCTAATGACCATGCTCCATTAGGGTAAAGTCAGCAATACATGGGGTCACCACATTTTCCCAAGAATGCCAGGCACAAATCAGGTGTTCTGTGAATATTTGTCAGTGCATAAATGTGGATGCGTGATTGCAGTACACAATCCGCTCCCTGGTGTACCAGGGGCCGGTACAGGCTTTGTGGATCCTAAAGCTTATACTGCTGGGAATCCTCCTGAAGAAAAAGAATAAATTTATAAACGACTATAGATCTACAAATACAAAATTAAAAGGCATCACTTAGGGCTTAGAAAAGACCTTTGCAAAGGAGGAGCCCTGAATCTTAAGCTGTCTTAACTCCTTGGTAAAATCATCCCTGCCTCCATTAAACTTGGTATACTAGTTTTTAATATTTTTGTCTTGTCACAATCTGTCCTGCTCTATTTTTTTCTCTTTGTCTCTGCATTTTCTAGTTGTATAAAGGCAATGTTCTATTGAATCTTCTTGCATGTGAATGCTGTGATTTTATTTCATAAGAAGACGTATTATTTTGTTTTTCCCCATGGTCTCTTCTTTTGAATTACTGTGTATTTTTATATGTCTCATGATTACTTTCCATTTTCTCATACTTATAAAGGGAATTCTACACTCATACAGTGTTAGACATTGAGATCAAATCTCTCGGAAATTCTGTTGCTTACTTTCCTGAATCTTTAACACCCATGTGAGTTTTGAAATGCTCAAATATATCAGTATTACTTTGCCAGAATCCCCTGCTTGCTTGTTTCTGTATCACTAGGGCTTGGAACTATCTGGAATGTAATGTCCTTGCTCTATGCTTTCTACCTGACATTGCTATCCTGTCAAGACCTAATCACAATTATGGCATTACTGTTATTTTTCATTTTCCAGAGAAACACTGTCCAATAGAAATATAATGTGAGCACCAAGACAGAGTGACATGTGTAGTTTTGAATCGCCTTAGAGTTACTTTTAAAAAATCAAGAATAAACAGGTGAAATTATTTTAATCATATATATTTGTTCTAATCCAGTATGTCCTAAGTGTTATGTTTGTTTTGACTAGTCACATTTCTTGTACTCAACAGTCACAAATGGCTTGAGCTACTGAATTGGACAGCACAGGTCTCAAGCTCTTTGTGCCAAATATAAAATGATGGTAGGATCAAGCTTAGGCATCAAGCTTATCCCTTGGAGAGTCTTGTATTCCCTGACATAGTCCCAGATGCTGTAGGGTAACATACATGATAAAACTAGTCTTCCCTATATGCAAACCCTGGCCTTTCCCTAGTTAAGAATCATAATGAGTTTCTTTTATCACAGTTTTTACTTACCTCCCCAAATAATAGTCATCTGTTCACCATAGTAAGTTAAAATTCTGCTTAAAACTTTCTTTAATCTGATGCTAGCTGTACTATATTGGTACTATATATTTTTTCAGTATCCAACATATAACTGCCATTCTTTCTTAGTTTCAAGATCAGATGCTGATTTTTCTACTATTTTTATGTAATTTATTATACTTTCCTTTTTTTTCAGTTCCAATAAGATAGATTTTTAAAAGTTTAACATGTGCATTCAACCTCCAACTTAAACATTAAACTACTTGAGTTTATTTTAGAAACCTCCAAAATAATCTGAATATATTATTTAAAAAAGTATTTCTTCTTAAAAATTATTTATTGTGAAACCAGTTACCACTAGAGAAAAAGAATCAGCATGTGCCAGGTTAGCAGTAGTATTAAAAGTATTAGTTTTAAAAAGAGCAACAGGTAAACAAGATGATAATTCATATTATAAAAAAGAATTTCAAATATACTTTTCTTTAGATGATATAAACATTCCTAGATTTATTAAACAAGTTGAAGTTATCTTTATTATACATTTTGTTAACTCTTTTACATATTTTTAAAATTTAAAAAAAAATTTTAATTTTATTTATTTATTTTTGGCTGCATTGGGTCTTCGTTGCTGCACGCGGGCTTTCTCTAGTTGCGGTGAGCGGGGGCTACTTTTCGTTGTGGTGCACAGGCTTCTCATTGCGGTGGCTTCTTTTGTTGCAGAGCACGGGCTCTAGGAGCACAGGCTTCAGTAGTTGTGGCTCATGGGCTCTAGACCACAGGCTCAGTAGTTGTGGCACACAGGCTTAGTTGCTCCGTGGCATGTGGGATCTTCCCGAACTAGGGCTTGAACCCGTGTCCCCTGAATTGGCAGGCGGATTCTTAACCACTGTGCCACCAGGGAAGCGCCGTAATTTTTAAATACATATAAAGTAATACTTTCCTTCAAAACTTGCATTGTATGTGTATATGTGTCTGTGTTTTACAATATTGAAAAAAGTTAAATTTACTAACTTACTTTGAAAGCAAATGTATGTTCAGTGCTTGGAAAATACACTTGAAGTTGTGGGATGTCATCTGTCCAGAAGCATAACCAAACGTTTCCTAGGCAAATGCCTAAAATGTATTGAATAGCTATAGGTTTGTATTGCATTCATAAAATATAAATATTACTGATTGGTTCTTGTTTGATTGATATTTGTACAGCACCTCCTGTATGTCTGGAACGTTTAAAAATCGTGTGTAATCTGCACAATAGCAGTTTAATTAGGTAGTATCCCTATTTTACAAATTTAAAGAATATAAAGACCAAACACATCTTGTTCAAAAATACAAAGCTCATTAATAGTTTTACTTCTGCATCCAAGCATTAGCTCCTTCTAATGCTCATTTTATTCTGTTTTTTTTTTTTCTGAAATTAATTAATTAATTAATTTATTTTTGTCTGTGTTGGGTCTTTGTTGCTGCGCATGGGCTTTCTCTAGTTGCTGTGAGCGGGGGCTACTCTTCATTGCCGTGCGCAGGCTTCTCATTGAGGTGGCTTCTCTTGTTGCGGAGCACAGGCTCTAAGCGCATGGGCTTCAGTAGTTGTGGCACGTGGGCTCAATAGTTGTGGCTCATGGGCTCTAGAGCACAGGCTCAGTAGTTGTGGCACAAGGCTTAGTTGCTCTGTGGCATGTGGGATCTTCCCGGACCAGGGCTCGAACCTTTGTCCCCTGCATTGGCAGGCGGATTCTTAACCACTGTGCCACCAGGGAATTCCCTGAGTTTGCTTTTTTATATCTTTCTGTTTTTGAATAGTTGCAAAGATAATAGAAAAGAAGACAGACACCACTTTCCGTTGCTCTTATTTACAAATTGGCTTAAATTATAGTGTAGAAAAAATGTGTAAATGGAGCATGGTTAAAAGGGAGAAAAACACACATCTAGCTAGCAATAGGGGACATATTAGTAATAATATTAATAACAACATAATGAATTTATATTACTTCCTACATTTAAATTGGCTTTTAAAGCATTTTCACAAAAAGCCTGTTAAAAAAAGAAATAACAAGCCCAAAATGTAGTCATTTGTGCTAAGCCCATGTCACCAAATCAAGACTTAATACCTAACCTAATTGCAGTTTCAACTTTCCCCAGGAATGTAATCTTAACCAGTCAGTCTAAAGTTTCCTGGTCAGCACCAGTGAGGTAATCTGCCTAATAGACTCTTGACCACCAAAGGAAGGTGACTTTGCCTGAAATAATCCTTTTTTACTTTATGACCTCCTTGTCCCCCTCTCCGGCTTTTTTTTTTTTTTTAATATTTATTTATTTATTTATTTGGCTGCATGGGGTCTTAGTTATGGCACATGGAATCTTTGTGGGATCTTTCATTTTTCATTGAGGTGCGCGGACTCTTCGTTGCAGTGAGCAAGCTTCTCTCTAGTTGTGGTGCACGGGCTGTAGAGTGCCCAGGCTCAGTAGTTGTGGCATGTGGGCTTAGTTGCCCGACTAGGGATCGAACCCACATCCCCTGCAATGAAAGGCAGATTCTTAACCACTGGGCCACGAGGGAAGTCCTCCCCCACCTCTGTCTTTAGAAGTCTTTCCCTTTTCTGTAACTCTGAACTCCTTTCTATGTGCTAGATGAGATGCTGCTCAATTCATGATTTGTTTAATAAAGCAAATTAGTCTTCGAACTTACTTAGATGAATTTTGTTTTTAACAAGCCTTTTAGAGAAGAAGGACATCTTGATTTTAAAGTATAGTTATTTTTAAGGCTGATTAGTGTCTACAGTAATGTGGTTTGGAAATCTGTCCCACCATTTTCTTTCTTTGCCTCCATTCTAGTCTCAACATATAAATAGTTCACTTGGGGTCAAGATTTATTAAAATGTCCTTGATTTTACCCAAAAATCAGATTTAAAGTGTAGCATATCTTAAAAACTGCCCTGGGATATTACTTCCTGAAGAATATAGAGATTTGGGTGGGGAAAGGAATTGGGAATAATGAAAGATATAGAAAAGCAGGAGGTAGTGAAGGAGAATAAGCAGAAAGGAAAGGAAAGAAAAAAGATTTGACTTGATAATAGTACAATTGAGAATGACCCCAATAATTTTCACTTTGGGAAAGTGAAAATTAATCCAATTTCATTTTTGTCTCAAGATATTACTTATTGTTACAGAAGAGCTTACTTCTTCTTTCAATTGCAGTGTGTATTAATGCTCCTATCTTTTACCACTTTAATTTTACAACTCAATGGGCTAACAATTGCCTTATCTGCTTTAGTACAGATTGCCTGATGCCCTTGGTGTTATTCATGGATAACAGCTAGGCTGATGATGAGTCTTCTATTTGTTTCAATTCCTGCTAGTGACACAAGGATTTCTTGTCTTGGCTGCTGGAATGGCCTTTTCTCTCATCACAAAGATTAAGGTCCTCCATGATGATCATTTCTTCTTAGGTAACTAGAGACAGAAGTACTACAGACAACCTGTCAGTGAACTTTTCAAGTTAGTAGCCAGTTAATCACCAGCATAGAAATTCTCCTATTTTTCTGTAGCATAACAAAGCTGTAGTTTTAAATCACTGATTTCCTCTTTGTGCCTCCAAACGTTACCTGACCTGTATTTTCAGCATAAAAATTTCATTGGGCTGTATAATAAGAGCTCACGTCTTTAACAGAAAGGTTTAGAAACACTTAATGGCATTTGGGCATTAATCTATGTTAAACTGTAAAGAAATTCTTTTGGAATTGAAAATTACAGCCATATTAATACCTTTCTCTTGTGCTATGAACAATAAATGCCAAGAGGTTTTCTCCCCCTTAATGATTTTGGAAAGTGCTGCCATTTACCACGTGCAAATTTCTTGCTTTGTAGACCAGATGTCACTAAGAACACTAGGTGGTTGGCTCCTGTGAATAGACTTATAAAATACTAATTATAAGACTAACATACCACAATTATACTTAATTTGTATAACTCCCTTAATGCAAGATGAGTGAACCCTGTGCAGCAAATTGAGATGGCAACAAAAGGATTTTTACCTTTTGTCTGCATACATTTCTTGTAGAATAGGATTGAAGGCAGGGAATATATATAGTCGAATAATTCTTTGACTATATAACCTTTTTAAAAGTTATTTGTTACAGTCATACAAATAGAATTGGAATTTTTGTGTATCTTGAAGTAGTTTTTAATTTAATATTGTATTTTTAAAAGTACCTGGATGGCTAGTCACTGTGGATGATTATAATGGTTACCTCTATCACAGTTTAAATATAACTTTATCTCATGTCCCTTTTTAAAAGTCATAATACCAAATAGATAAGTATTTTATGTTATAACTAATAATATACATGCTAGAAATTAAATATTTCTGAGTAGAACATGAAATGGAAATGTTATAGATTTTTGTTATAATTTTAGTGAGTATATATCAGCTAGAAGAGAGAAATGAGAGAATGAAAGATAAATATTTTGAATTGTAGTTTCATCAATATAATTTTTTATTTCATGATAAGAAAACAAACAAAACAACAACCAAAATTATCAATTAAGTTGGGTGTTACAATTTCAAACAAGTTGGCTAAACCCTAATAGATTGTAGGAAGTGAAGAGTATGCTTCACTTAAAAGAAATAAAGGTACAGATTTTCATGTTATGGTAAAGTTCAAATAAGCACAAAGAACTGTGAATGCATTATTTCAACGGAACTAACGTTCCAAGCATGGACATATGCCAAACAGTCTTTTAAAAGCAGTAAAAACAAGCCAAGCAGTTGGCCAAAACAAACATAAAATGAGAAGATCCCAAAAATTAACTTAAATAAATTAACATTTAGATAGCATGATAGAGATGACATTTAGTGATTTCCAAACAAGAAATTACTAAAAATAATAATATTTAAGCCAGACCACATAATATTTCGTGCAAAGGGAACACACAAACATGCACACACACACGTTATTTATAGTATACTTTCGTATTGAGTTTATTATCCTTTGAGATTCAACTCCATTGGAATTATTTTTGAGATAAGCAATTATATGATGGGGGATGTCTAATCAAACTACTACATTGTTATAATGGAAATAATTTTAAAATAATGTGTCTTTCTTAAAGACTATCAACAGATCATTTGCTTAGGATTTGTAACAAAAGGATTTTGCCACATAAAAGAACTAATTTTAAAAATTACATAAGACTTACTGTTGGGAGAAATATCTCAAAGACATATTCATTTACTTAGTATACATTAAATCAGAGCCTAGTGTGTGTTATGCACTATTGCTGAATGCCAGAAAGAACTAAGGCATAATCATGATAGATAAAATGTATTAGGTATCAAATATGTACTATCCACTATGCTAAGACCTTCATATATTTATTTTATTAAGTTCATTATATCTTCACAACAATTCTGTATGTAGTAGATATAATCACACTCACATTCCAAATAAAAAATTTAGGTAGAGAAGTTAAATAATTTTCTTAAGATGGGCAAGATAGAAAATGTAGGGTCCAGAAACGCAGGTTATAATTTCAAAGCAGAAAAGTTTAGGAAATAGGGTAGTCTAGGCAGATCTATTGGGAGGGCAAATATAAGTTTAATAGTATAAATCAATAACTTTATTAAATTCTGTGAAAGTTAAATACCTTTGACAAGATCATGTATAAACCTACAACTAAGAAAAAGTCAATTTGAATGTTTTAAAAATTTTTTTCAACCCACCGAAAGGACTAGTACCCTTAAACAGTATGCTGTCTTATCAAGCTTGTCCTCTGGTGATCCGAAAAAGTCGATCCAGTTTCTAGGAAATAATTACAAATGCCAAATGCCTGCATTCTCTCAATAGTTGCTCATGAAAGTTCAAGACTCTTCCCATCTGCTTTAAAGATGGAGGGAGCAGAAGGACAAAGGATTACTGACTTTAGGTCACATAAACGGAGGGTGGACATACAGATTTGCCCCTCGATTCCAACAGCAAGCTTGCCACAGAATCACTGTACTGTTAGATTCAACTCACATATCATATCATACTGACCCACTCTGTTTTATTCCTTAGGCATCTTGGAATTTGAGAAGCGATGTAAGAAGTTACTGACAATATATCTTCTCCACCTTGTTATAACTGCCTTCTCTTTCCATCTGGCCTCACATTTCCAACAGTAGATTCATTCTTTTAAGTTAGAGCACAATATAGGGGCATTCATTGCAACTGCATACATAGATTAAAAAAGACACACTTTGACAGATGAGAAGAAAACTCCTATTGGTAAGCTTTTACTCATTAACGTGGATTATCTATCAAATCTTGAATAAATTACTTAATTAAAAAAATTTCTCTTCTCTATACCTCAAATGAAATGGTAGGAGAAAGTGATCCCTTAAAGAATTTCTAGAACTGACATAGCAATAATCCGTGTAATTAGTTAGTAAACATAAAGGACCTAGGACTCACCATCTATTTATTAAAGATGAATTAAGGCAGGTTCTCTTTACTATTTGTCAGGGAAATACATAACACAAATGTTAATGGGTGTGTCCTGAGTGAGTTTATGTTGGCAATATGTAGGAGGGGAGAAAATAATCATAGCGACTCTTGTTACTTTCAGGTGTCAGACTCTTAAAGATAAAAGAGGAAAAGGTAGAATCTTCTGTGAAATAATCCAAAATGTGTTTGATGCTTCTCCACACTTGGGGATAGGGTTTTATTCATCTACTTCCAAAACATGAATAGCTTTGGGGGCTGCTTGAGCCATCAAAAAGATGGAAATGCTGCTGACCATTAGAGACAGTAATTTTAATTATGTTTACTGGTCATAATTCTGGAATATTATTAGAGAACAATTTGAAACTTTGAATGGATAGAATCAGACCCAGAATTTGGACTCAAATAGCAAAAGTTACAATTGTGTCTTTTTCGTATAGGTTTTTTGTCATAGTCCTTCTCATAGAAATTCAGACTATGGTAGAAAGCACTACCTCTTTCTTTTGTGTAATTGTATCCTTCGGGCCCTCTACTTTTGGAAACATTCCAGTTTTAGTTGTCCTTTCTTTTAATCATATCTTTTCTCTTGTTTCTATTATTCATATTCTGAAAACATGCTTTTCTCTGCTCTGCCTCCTCCTTTACCTCCACCAATGGAACTGATTGTTATATCCACGAATAACTCACATTTAGCAATGGAGCCAAATAAACTTTTTAAATAGACTTCAATTAGGTATCATATCATGTGTGCCTGAGTAAACATCGTCTTTTTTTTTCAAAACAAAGTTGTGTCTTTGTTGTGGCTGTTATTTTTATTATACAAAAATATCATCTTATTTACTTTCTATATTTGCACTGCTTCTCAAGCAGATCTAGTTTAATTTACCTTATAAGTAAATGGAATAGTTCATGTAGTGTACCTACTACTTATTTAGAAACACTTTATTCCTATTAAGGTTTTTTTTCATTTTCCAAAAATTCAGGAAGTTTTATACTATGTAGGCCAATGCTATCTTTCCATCCAACTAGGAAGGATAAAATTTAGAATAAAAATCTTCCATTCACCAAACCATGGCACAATCTGCATTTTTGAAAGTGGATGATCCTATAAATTATTTATAAATACTTATCGGGCGTGATACTACTTCTTCAAAAATAGCATTATCAGTGTGCTTTAATTAATATACAGAATAAAAATGAAAAAGAAAAAAAATACAGTCATAATTTATATACAGTAAAATTCATCTCTTTTAGTGTGTAATTCTGTGAGTGTTGGCAAACATAATGTTTGTGATTATTACCATAATACAGGTATACAACAGTTCCATCAACTTTAAAATTCTGTGTGCTACTGTATACTCAATCATTCATCCTATCCCCAGCTATGAAAACTGATTCCTATACTTTTGCCTTTGACAAATGTCATGTAAATAGAATCATACAGTATCTAACTTTCTAAATTTGGCTTCTTACACTTAGCATAACTCATTTAAATTTTATTCATGTTATTGCACAAATTAAGATTGCTACTTTTTAATTACTGAGTAGAATTCTTCCTATGGATGTAACACAGTTTGTTTATCCTTCCTTAATGAGGGTAAAGGGGGCAAAAGTTTTTCCTCTACCCTCCTAGGTTCTTTTGGCTGGTCCAGTAATTAAATTGCCATAAGAGTATTTAACAGGTAAAAAACAAATTTAATTATGTACGTGTAGGAGCCCCATAAGAATATGAGACCCAAGGACAAGTTGGGCAACTGAGGTTTATAAGCCATCCTGAGCTAAGAAATGGTTTAAGGGCCTGAGTCTTCAGAGCAGAGGGAGGTAATTTGCAGGACAATTAAGAAGAGATGTTTAGTAATTAGACGTTTGCCCTGCCATACCGATACCTCATTCTATAAAAGCTATCTCTGGTAATAGGGCTCTCTCTGAAAGAGCCAGGACCCCTGTCTAAATTCTTTTAGGTAGTTAAGGTAGAGATAAATTTTCATTTGTTGGGTTTTTTGATGTTTTTTGTTGTTGTTGTTTGTTTGTTTTTGAGTCTGCTGGGTCTTGATTGCCTTCTACTCAAAATAGTCCACATGCCAAAGCAGCATATTTAGGGGTCACTTATTCTGATCCCCTTCAATGGACATTTGTGTTGTTTCTAGTTTGGGATAAATATTAATATAAACTCTATGAACATTTGCATATCCGTTTTTGAGAAACATAAATTTTTATTTTGTTTGAGTAAATTTCTATGAGTGGGATTGTGAGTTCATATGGCAAGGGCTTGATTAACTTTATAAGAAACTGTCAACTGTTTCCCAAGTGGCTGTACCAGAAAAATCAGTGGTCTTATTCATACTCATAGCTCTAAATTCCAGAGAAGTATTAGACATTAACATTCATTCTACAGCTATCATTTTTTGAAACAAATGATAAGCTCTATTTTCTTTATTTATGTTGTATAGATTTCTGAAAATATGCTAAAATAAATTATTTTATTTGAATTTCAATATTTCCTTAAAAAATTATTTTTTACCATAAATGGACTATGCTGAAATTTCTCTCCTATGTAAATATTCAAAATTAACATGTTATTTTTACCATTAACTATATATATAGTATACATATATATATATATATATATATATATATATATATATATATATATATATATATATACACTGATAGATTAGATAGTTACATATAAGAATTGGTTTACATTTTAAAATTTATGCCTCTGAGGTTTCAGAGTACTGCTAATGTAAGACATATTCATTATGCTTTATAAGTGTTGTTGATAATATTGGATTTCTTAAAAGCACTTCCAAGAAGGCATTAACAGAATTCTTGTCCAGCGCTATTTCCATTAGATAATAGTGCACACTTGTCATATATGTCTTAAAAATGACACTATTTAATTGGATTGAATATCATACATAACTCATTTAATTTTGGGACAGAGATAATACAGAATATTTTATTACAAAACAACAAAAGAAGTAAAAACCTGGCCATAGCAACAATTGTCTTACCATGATTACATCATGGTATATTTGGTTGAATTGTCCTTCTTTGGGATGCTGGAAAATGATTTTAAGAAAAACTTGGATTGAGGTTTAAGTGATAGTAAAGTTGGATTCAGGATAAGGTATGATGTGGCAGATGGGCCAGAGATGAGCTATGGAGAAAAAAGTGAACAGGAGAGTGAGAAAGTAACCATAGCATTTTAGGTATAGAATTTTTTTTTTATATTGTATAAGAGCTGAAATTTATTGCTGATACATAATAAAACAGGAACATTTGTGATAGTTTATACAAAAGTTTTTTTGAGGTGGAGAATTTAAAAAATCACAATTTTTCAAAAAAATTGAATATTTTAGGAAACAAATACACTTTAAAGTGGGCAGATAATGAGAAAGGGCAGGGAGAGTGTCCCACTAATTCAGGCATGTAAAAGTGCAACCAAACTACCTTGAGTACCAATCTGATGAATTTAGGACCATTTGTCTTTGTGGTCCCCCCATGCCCCAAGGGTAGGCCTGAACTTAAACATGGCAGCTGCCATTATTCTGATATCTGTGTTTACGGAGAAAATCAGTATCTGGTCCTACACCACAACCATAAGAACTTGTTTATATTCTATACTACACCTATACTATGTTAAGCTTGGTTGTTCAAAATCCTACAAGAGAATATCAAGATGAAATTCACCCTATCATATATATTTCCCCTAGATAAATGAATGACGTGTGAGGTTCTATCCCATCCATGAACTGTTAAGTATTTTCTGCTGTATAGTTATATTCACAATTCTCTACCTTTCATGATACTGACCTAACTCTCATTTTCTCCCTTCTTTCCCCAAATCTACTGCTCTGCTGTCTAAAACTTATTCTCTAATTAACCACACCACTTACATCCATGATATCTTTTAGAGAGTTCTTCCATTTCTTTGCTGTAAATAAACTTATATGTACCCCAAAGACCATTTCTCACATAGCACTATGAAAATCAGCATAGTTTATTTTCTTATTCTCATTACTCAGAGCTGAGAGCTGACTTAATTGCTCCCTGATACCACTTCAAGATCACTGTTCCATCAAATTCTTAGAAAAATTATTTTACCTCACAGTTTTTTATCACCATCTCAACTTTTCTCTTCATCCTCAGGGGTTTCAACATCAACATGGACGATTCAATCATGCACCCTGGCCTCTAGTTCCCCAACCTTTTCCTATCCAACAACCATCTCCAATACACTTCAGCCACCTGCTTCCAGTGGAGCTTCACTGATTCCATGAGCTCAAATATGCCACTCTTATCACCGCACTCCTCTTTCCTGCTTGTTTGCCCAACCACTCTAATTACAATTGTTTCATAACATGACTGAAACATTAGTTCACCTCCTCTTAACACTTGCATTTCACCCTAAGGTATAGCATCAGTTCTAATGCTCCCAGTTCAGGGTTGCTTTCTGACCTCTGTCTTCTCATTTAAAACATGTGTCAAAAACCCAAATATGATTAAATCCATATACCTGCCATCTTCCTTTGTTTACTCATGCCACCAAAATGAGTGATACTTAAAAGAAAAAAATCAATTATACCATGGGACAGACTGCTAAGACCATACATTCATTCTTCACCTTATGCAACAGTGTATTAAACCTTCTCATGTTTCTCACACATCCAACTCTTTTCCATTCCTCACTGAGAAAAAGATCCTGTATTCAGAAACAATGGAAGTTGCCAGATGGGAACCACTTTAGTTTCCTATAAAGAAATCTGCCTCCACAACTCACAGCCATCCATAAACTCTTTATTGCCTGGCACTGGAAACCCTTTGGTGAACAAAACACACTACATCCTCATCCTTACACATTTTACTTGAGAAAAGAGAAATTAATCAAATGGAGAGCAAATATACACTTTTAATCATAAGTGCAATACATTAAAAAATACAGGTTCTAGTGTAGAGTAACATACAGGATCTTTTATAGATTGGGCAGTGATTCTGTAAGTTTCTAGAGGCGTGACCTTTAAATTTAGTCCTGAAGGATGAGTAAAAATAATCATGTGGACAGTGGGAGGAAAAGCATACCAGAAAAATGAACCAGCATGTGGGAGGCCTAAAAAGGAAAAAAGTTTGATACATTGTAGAAACATTTAAAATACCAGTGTGATTAGAACATAGGAGGTGGGAGAGCTGCCTTAGGTGCCTATGGAGAATTGAGCTGAGCAACAATCTGGGTAAAGCATGCAGATTAACATTGTCAATTCTGGGGTAAGCCTGTGTTGGAATTCTGACAGTAGCTATCATTGGTTGTTTGGGCAAATTCTTTAATCTTCTTGTGCCTATTTTGCACAGTTATGAGATAATAATAATGATGATGATGATAGAAACTATGTAATATTAAGCATAAGGCTGCTATGAAATAAAAATTATTTAATATATGTAGAGTACTTAGAATATATGCAGGTACTTAGTCCCTGGCTTAAGATAAAAACACAATAAATGTTAGTTTTTGCTGTTATTTTTGTTGTTGTTTGAGTTCATGTTAAAGACTTCAGTTTTCATGTTCAACACCATGGACAGTCATCAATGAGTTTAAAGTTGGAAAGTGACATGATACTTTTGACATTTTCAAATATCACTTGGAGTGATTATAAAGATTGGACTGAAGGAGGCAATGATAAAATCTGGGAGGATATTAGGGAACCGATGCAGTAATTCATCAGGTAAATGAAAATGAGTTAGCCAACACTAATAATTTATGGGTTAGTGTAGAGTATGTACATTAGCTAATGATAATAGTTCAAAGGTTAATGTAGTGTGTGTGCCAATCAGAGAGAAGTGAATTGATTTGAAATATATTTTTGTGCTAACAGGTACCAAACTTGGTGTATTATTTGATATAGCAACTTAAGAGAGGTGATTTCAAAAAAATGATTCCCAGGTATTTTGTTACTGGAGGCACATTTATGTAGATGGAAAATAATAAGGCAACTCTCTAAGTTGCTTTTCCTACAGAATTACCTCCTTGAAAGTTGAAAAAAATAAGTTATTTTCTATTCTTCATGTTTGTTTCCAATTGTAAGATCTCCTATGTTTGTTTCTAATTATGAACTGTTTTTCTTACTCTACCACTTTTGATGATTCTACTTATCTACAATATTAGAATATGATGTCCTCTCTAATTAGAGAATGATTGCTATTTTTTATCTTTTCTCTTTTGTAACAAATATATTCACAATAAAAATCAGAAAAATGATATATGCCAAAACCAATAGCCATTTAACTCCAATTCTATTTTTAAAGTATATGTGTAACCATGATTGTTTTAGGTAATGAGTTTGGTTTCCTGTTGCCTGTACCTACCCACCTTACCTCAAAACAAGATGACCAGAAGCTTAGAAAAACATAAACAGGGATGGACACAGAGGATACTTGTAAAATACCTCCAGATACTGGATGGTGTCATCCCAACTCTATCACCAGAAACTTCTCTCACAGACATATATGCAGTCAGTATATTTGCAAGAGCAATTGGATTAGTTGTGTCCAATCAGGAGACCAAAACTGCACAGTAATATGTACAGGGAAGGTTTCATATAAGAAATGATTAACACTAATGAGGGCTTTGATTAATGAGAGATTGCCTAGTGTATTAGTCATGATTCTCTGGAGAAACAGAGCCAATAGGCCATAGAGATAAAGGCAATGAAAGATTTATTTTAAGGAATCGGATCATCAGATTGCAGGGGCAGCCAAATCCAGTATCTGTAGGGCAAGCCAGTAGGCTGAAGATTCAGGTAATAGTTTATGTTGCAGTTTTGAGTCCAAGGAATGAAAACCCAGGCAGAATTTCTTCTTCTTCAGGAAATATCAATCTTCTTGCCTTAAAGCCATCAACTGATTGGATGAGGCCCACCCCTATTATGGAGAGCCATCTGCTTTATGTAAAGAGAACTAATTGTAAATGTTAATTGTATCTAAAAATACTTTTACAGCAACATCTAGAGCAGTGTTTGACTAATCAACTGGTCAGCATAGTCTAGCCAAGTTGACACACAAAATTAACCATTATAACTAGGAAGAAGTAATTGAGAGCTCTAAAGAATATAAGAATAGCAGTTATAAAAAGTAGTCAATACCCTTTGAGGTAAGATAGAACACCTAAAGAAGAGACCTTCCTGTCCCCAGGGCTGAGATCCAGACCTTGTTGATTAATTAACGGCTGTTCCTCACTGGATGGCAGAGAAGCAGCAGCATTGTTGCATTAGAGGAACTTACTTGAAATTTGTTCTCTAGGTTGCCATGCAACCTAGAGGCATGTCACATCAAAGGCATTCTACTGTGAAACTGCTTGAATGGGAAGTCAGGGGAAGCTACTGGTGGCTGGTTACAGCTGACTGCCATGTCTACAGGAGCTGGGTACTGTAGAAGCTGCCTGTGCAGCAGGAGCAGAGCCCTGGAGAAACTGCTCTCCCCATGCAGAAGCCATGTGCTAAAGAAGCTGCTTGTTCTGCAGTGCCAGGCACTGGAAAACTGTCCACATGCTGGAAGTGGATGCTGACAAAGCCTAATATACTGCAGGAGGCTGCCAAGAAAACATTAGAACCATGAATGAAAGGCTCTGATTCCTGTATTTATCTCTGTCACCCTCTACTGACAAAGCTTTACACCTCACCAGCTGGCAGAGAAAAGCATTTAAAAGGTTGAGATCCCTCTTTTCAATGATAAGTGGATTTGGAATTAAAGATGCAATAAAATAAACACTATCATAAGCATTGTGTGTAGTGACTTGTAGAAGCTACTCCGTGCAACAAGATCTGCAATTACAGAAGCAAATTTAATGAAGATTCGCATGGAATTGGGTTAGCAATGTGGTCTTCTAGTTCTGTCCTCATTTCCACAGGATATATGGTTGAGCTGTCTATGGGAAAAAATATCAAAGAATATCACCAATGGGTGTCATTACAAATAGATCTGTGCTTGAAAATATTAAGGCAGACAGATACAAAGAGCCAAGATTATTAAACTGGAAGAACTAATTGCATTTCAGAAGGAAAGAGGTTATCAGAGTTAGAAAATACAGAGCAAAGATTTCTCTCCTACTAACTCTTTAATTCTGAGTCAGAACATGGAATTGAACTCTCTTAACACAGGACTAAGGGGAACGGCTTTACATTTATTGTAGCTAAAGAAGGATCCCATTAGTGGGAGATCATTCTCAAAGAAGCAAGCAAATTGAAGTGAGATTGAAGAAACAGAAATGGGACTCTCCCACAGGACTAAGTCCAGATATAGAGAACCCTTTGAAATCCTCCTTTACAAAGCCTCACTTTCCTCAAGGAACAGTGGATGGAACTGCAGCAGTTTGAAATGAGAGACCATAGGAATACAATCCAACTATTCACTGTTGGAAATCCCTGTATCCACATCCTTGCACTGGAAAATCTTACAGACAGTGTCGGTTTCCCTTTCCTCTGACAACCATCCTGATATATAGATATTGGTTATATTGACCTAATACAGAAAATATTCATACAATTGAATTCTTAAAGAATACTTTTAAAATCCACTAATGCACAAGCCATGTTTTTTTTTAATTTTCTTTCTAGGAGAAACATATATTTAACATTTCCTATGGTTAATCTTGGGATATGCAAAGATTCTCACATAAGGGAACCTCTAGTTCCTGATCCCTGAGGACTAACAGCACAATTAGCAGCAACACAACTCACAGACTTTTAGAGGAACAATATATTGGGTTGGCCAAAAACTGTGTTCGGGTTTTCCGTAACTTCTTACAAAAACCCGAACAAACTTTTTGGCCAACCCAATAAAATAGTATTTTACTAGTTCCTGTACAATACTGTACTTTCTCTTACTGAAAAACTAAATGTCAATCCAGGATTTCTTGCCTTGTGGAATTAAGAAACTTTATTAAAAGGACATGAATAAAGTCATCTATATTTTAGTTTACATTGGTTTCCAGATGAGAATTGCTAGCATTTGAAATGGTATTTGGCAGACTTTCCTTGAAGTGGATCATAGGTTTTCCTTTTTTTCCCCACTCTTTAGAATATCTTTTCATTCATCAAAACACTCCACTTGTAACAGATCTGAAATTATACTCATTGAAGTTACACAGAGTGGAGTGGGAAATGGATTGTGAAATCACTCGGCAGCACATAGTAGAATAGGGTGCAGATGGGGCTGTATGAGACACAGTTTTTAAAGCCAGATCTCAATGATCTATTTTCCTTTAACCTAGATTTTGGTTAAAATAAGAGTTTACATTCATGTGATTATTTAGTTCTAATATTCTAGAATATGTTTTGGTGATAAAATGTTATTATTGTAGTATAAAAATGTAAGAACAGATGAACTAAGGAATTAGTAACTTCTAATAAATTGTTCTGCTGTTTGATACCTAGTTTATGAGATATAACAAGAAGTAAGGAAACAAAGATGTTAGCTGTTTCTCAGTGAAAGTGGAATATAAGACACCAGGAAGAAATATCTTAGACATTTTGATGCAGGGACCTTTCTCTATTATCAGTATTATTATTTTTATACCCAAGACTGCTACTGCTCAAGAACAGTAGGAAGAGGTCTTCTCTCCAGTCTTTGATCTTATAGTCACAGTATTCTCCTATTCTCTCTAGATCTAGCTATTACTTTATTATATGTATGGGAGTTTTCCAGTAATAAATAGTAAGTATAAACAGAATGATAGAGTCTAGATTCATTCAATTCAATAAAAAAAAATTTTCTGAGACTCTGCAGAGAGATTCATTGACTCTGAAATATTTTATTGATTCTCCTTAGTTGCTTAATTCATAACCTAATATCATTCTGCCTGTATCCCAGAGATGAACCAACATGCCTCTCTCCTTCCTCCCTTCTTTCCTCCCTTCCTTCCTTCTTTCCTTCCTTCCTTCCTTCCTTCCTTCCTTCCTTCCTTCCTCCCTCCCTCCCTTCCCCCTCCCTCCCTTTGTGTCCATTTTTAGTCTAATTTTAACCCAGCCCTTTCTTAAAACTCTGTCTCTAAGCTCTTGACTGATGAAGAGCCATGCCCCCTTTTTTTCCCCTTCTTATAAGTTTTATCAAAGCTCAGATTAAGAGACCTTCAGATTAAAAGACTTTTTTATGTCTCGTACCTCACTGGTCTTTTCTGGAGGACCTCTGATGCCCGCTGTTCTCTTCTGAAATATTCAATTCACATACTTTATATATTCCACATAATTGTGGCCATTTCAATCACATAACAATGTAAAATGTATAGTTAACGCAAAATATTCATTGTTACAAATCACATAATACAAAAATTTCGTTACATTAAAAGCTTTCTTAGTCACTACTTATGATGCCTAACTCGATGTTTTCCAAAAGTTTTTCAACAAATTATTAATTGTCTGAGATGCTTTTTGGAAAATAAGTTGTATGTATAAATAATTTTGGGGAAAAAATCCTGCCACATCCTCCCCTGGAGATTTACAATGCATATTAAAACATCTGATAAATACTGAAGAAAGGATAGTTTGTCTCAAACATATTTGACCATAGAACCCTTTTATTATTAATGCATATAATGTATGACTCACTTCTTGAAATCTATTTATCTTATTTGATTCTTATCAAATTCCTCAAATATCACTAATATTGCAACCAATTTATGGATGGAAAGTGGAATTAATAGATATATCAAAATTCTATTCAAGGTGAATTTTGGTAAGTGGAAGAGGTAGGATCTGAAGCTTTATATGTGTAATTTTTGCTTCTTACCTTGTCTCCAAAGCAACGAAATACTACATTTATCTACAATTAAGTAGAACTAAAATGTGAGATGATTTCTTCTTTTTCTATGATTAGATTCTGCTTAACCAACTGTTAGCCTTGAATATTCATTGGCCTCTTCTTATACAGAGTTGACAAGTCACTCTCACTTCCTTTCCAGGGAGGAAGTCTTGATAAGTTAATTAGTCAAAGCCCAATACACTCTTTGACTCAGGTTTAAGAGTGGACAGTAATAATGTTCTTTAAAGAAAGGAGCATCACTCCAACCTTTCTCTCTCATACATTAGTCCTGGCTTCTAAGAACAGACTTTGCTCTCCCAGGACAGTCATTCAGGTATCCTACCCATGCTCTGTAGACTCAGACACCTAAAGTTAAAGGAGAAGTACCCTATATCATGAGCCTGGCAAGACTTATGAGAGAGATCTTATACTGGGGCAGAATGGAGTGCTTGTACAGATGTTAATAAAGAATATTTCACTACATTTTGGCTATTGCTTATTGTTCCAATGGCCACATTCAGGAGAGACTAGTAGGATTTGAGAGCCAAACTTACACTTTGAAACCATATTTGTAAATAGGACCAATCTGAGCACATCCTCACACCAGGCATTATGGCCCAGGGTATGACAGAACTTAAATTATAATCATCACCATTAATAATGAATAGTTACTATCTGCTTACTGTGTCTGAGACAACATGATAGATAATGTAAACAAATTACACCCATGTAAATCAGAGACTCTCAGCTCTATGCCTATCAGAATCACCAGGAGAGCTTTTAAAATACATTTGAATCCAGCTACAGTCAATTTTCAAATGATTGGCTTATACTAAAAAACTACATTTCAGATAACTGTCAATTCAAATTCACTTAGAAATAACTATGGTAACCTTTTTACTTACAAATTATAAACATATCTCTAATGCAGCATCATTGAAGAAAATTAGTTACATTCCCTGGAATATTATACACAAAATGTTTTTGTATATCTTTAGTTATAGTTACATATTTATTTCCTTATGGATAACTATCGTTGAGGTAGTTAGTAACTTTGATCACTACTGTCCTGGGTCATGTCTGAAATACTAATGAAGAGTTAGATTATATTTTTCCCATTAGAAATACCTTGAGCTTTACAGTCCCTCATCAACAACTTTTAAGTACTAGAATTTTACAATAAACAAAAAAAAGTTCACATGGTTTTATTTGTTCTGTTACTTACAAAATGCCAGGAGGATTTCAAAGTCATAAAAATTATTATTGTGAAACAGAATAGGCAATAAAATAAGGCTTTATTACTGCAGAAAAAACAAAGAAAGAATTCTACCTTCTGTAAACATCAAAAAAAAGTCCTACTATTATTGCAACAAATATGAAAAATAAAAAGTCACTGCCTGTGACAAATAAAATAGTAGACACTATAGTCTTGAGACCCCACATTTAAATAATATATTTCAGCATACAAACATCTAAATAGCAAGTACTTTACTTTTATGTACATGGTTTTCTTCAAAGATGTGAAGGTGCTTTATACTCATTATTTCTATAGTCCCCTCAGATTGCATCTGAATTAACCCTCGTTATTTATAAAAATGATACAGTTAAATGTGAGTCAACTCTGTTCACATAAGAGATTCATGAAATAGAAACAAATGAAATTAATTTTTAAAATTTATTTATCAAACTGAAAAATATCAATACAAGTGTATCTCAAGACAGCAATAGTATTCAGAATTTACTTACATTAAACTCATTGTTAACCAATAACAGTGAATATTAAAACATTAATTCTCAAGAACCAAAAACATATTCAAATTAATTTCAGCAGACCCACTAAAGAGTATGCCTATTTTATGCGTATTATCCATGTATGTTTATTTTATTGACAAATGCATTAAGAAATTGAGAATTATTTATCTTCTCTGGACTGTGTATCTTTACTTATCAAGTTATAGAGTTATACTAAATTTCTAAAGTCTAGTCAATTGCTAGCAATTACAGGATTGCAATGATGTGATTTGCACTGAAAATTGACAGTATAGTAATCATAATATTCTGGTATATACAACCTGTAAAAATCTCAAACAATGAAACCGTTCCTGATCCATACTGTCCTATAATCCTCACATTATGTGTCTTATGTTTTGCTATAACATTTATATCCATTCTCTTACCCCTGATTTTTACTGCAAATTCCTCCTCTACTGTCTTACTCTCTATCCCAATTACTTCCTCCTATATTGTACAAGTATTATCTACTATGTGCTAGTACTAGGTTTTCATTTGTCATTAAGATAGACATAGTAATAGTCCAAAGAGGAATGCAAACACTAAACATAAAAATAAATTATTTATTCAAATGTTGACAACTGTTTTGAAGGAAAGTTAATCAGAGAATGTATAGTTCTCAGCTTGTACTTTAGTGGGTTCTCAGCTTGTAGTTCTCAGCTTGTAGTTTGGTGGGTGCCGGGGGAGTTTCCCTCAGGCAATAATATTTAAACAGCATTCCAAAGTATGAATTGGAGTTAGCTAGATAAAACATGTTGAGAGAAGGGAGTGATCCAAACAGAAAATAGTAAGTTCAAAGACCTTCAAACAAGAAGGAGTGGAGAAGGAAAGATGGAGGTAAAAGAGGACATAATAGACTGGAGAAAGTCTTCGAGAACTGTGATCATAGAACATTGATGATAAGTTTAGAAATTTAGGAATAACAAGCAAATAATAAAAGGATGGATGGTGGAAACATTGAATGTGGATGCATGGCTTGTGTATAGCTAATTTAGTGGTTAATTAAATTTCTTAATTAAAAGAGGTGAAATATTCTCATCCACGTGAAACTAACCAATGAATGAACAACTTTAAAAAAGATCATGATAGAGTATTCTTGTAAGTAGAACTACTTAGTTAGGTCATTCACGACCATGAATATTGATGAGTAAATGTCCAATAAAATAATAAAGACATTTTAACAATGCAGTTATATATTTACTTGTAAATATGTGAAGTGTAAGGTGTTTAGAAAGTACATGCTAGTAAAATTTCTCTAATTCTTTTTCACATGGGAATAACTGTTCATTTAATTTTTATGACTCATTTTTCCTTCGGTTATCTAATCTTTTCTCCTACTCAGTTTTCCCTCTGGTACATACACACATATTTCCACATAACAAAAGGTTTTCCTTGATCTATCCTGCTAAAATTTCCTGTCCTTGGTTGTTGTGCAATACACTTACACTGGAAGAATAATCATGTAAACTGATTTAGAAAGAATTTAAACTTCTTTAAATACCAATGGTAAATGAGTAATGTGAGCAAATGGCGATGAGAGTGCTTTACCAAATTGAGAACAAAGCCATTTTATTTTAAATTATTTAAAAAAACAAGTGGGGACATCTAATGCTACTTGAACAGATATGTTTAAGTAAATAGGTGCCATGTCCCAAAGATGAAAATGAGAGAGGTAAAATATAAGGTTGGAATTTTAACTTGCTGTCAGTATTAGTGTTATCAAATGGGTGTAACAGTAAAGGTAATTTTATTTACCTTCCATTATTTTTTCTAAATTTGTAGTTACAAAAATTAAGTGATTGAAAAAAATAAATTATAGGTGGAAAGAAAATACTATTCATTTATGCAATGAATTAAGTAATTTAAAGGATTAAAGTCCAGGGTTTTTTGATCTTTTGATTAAGGAAACTGACACTGAAGGTTGGTGACATAATAATTTGTGAGAATTTCTTAACTGGTCAGGAAAATATAGAAGAGCAAAAGCTTCATGCTTCAGCAAAGTTTGTTGTTAAATGTTTTCATGAAAATAACATTTATATTAAAGCAATATTGCATTTCAACAAAACTGATGTAATTGTCCAGATGTCTTAGTCAAATCCAAAGCAGGAATCTGTATGTCCCTAAATTAGTGAAAAATTTTGAAATAAGGATAGGCATCCTGTTTGACAGTTAAATGTTACATTAAATTTCATCAAAGAATTATCCTATGCTATGTGAACTACAGTAATAATGATGAAAAAAAGAGAAGAATATCTATATTGATTCTGAAATTTGCTGATGAATAAAGAGGGAGCCTATCCCTATTTCTTCAGTTTTTATCAAGAATGATGTTGAATTGTATTGATTTTTTCCAAAAAATATGAACCAAATAGTCATCGGAGTTCTTATATCTATTACTGTGATTAATTACATTAATACATTTTCTTCTATTGAATCATTCTTACCTTCCACTTTATGCTATACAGTTTTTTTCTGCTTAATAATACTCTAGTGAGGATTTCTCTTCATTACCTGTGAGTGAGATGTATGTAGATTTTTTTAGGAAGCCACTATATCCTTGAGATTTGGGTATTGATGGCTTGTTCTCATCAATATTGAAATCTGGAAAAAATTTTAAATCATTACATGATCTGGAAAAGTTTAAGTACTTGGAAATACTCGTCCTTTGAGTACCCCAATTATGAATGTGCTCAATCTCCTCTGGCCATGTTCAATGCATATAAATTTATTTCTAAATTTTTGCTTTACTTTTAATGCCTTACTTTTATCATCTTTAGCTTGTTTTAGTTTGAACTTCCACAAAAAGCAAAGTTTGAGGCAAAATTTTGGGGGCAAGTCATCTATTTGAGGGTTGATATCAGAAAATATAGTGAAGGAGTTGTAAAGTGAGATAGAGGAGGAAGGAAAGACAAAAGAAGTGGGTTTCAACCATAGGCAACTGGGGCTTAATCTTTTGACCAATCCTCTGAGAGACTGTGTAGAATATACCTCAGTTCAACTCAGTGTGGATTGAAAAACCTGAGATATTTTTCCACCTTTCCCTCTCTCTCCTTGGTTGAAGATATCTCCTGACGTGTTAACACTCCGGCATACTGGCCTGCCATAACCCAGGCAGAACTTGTTTCTGTGGCTAAGGAAAGCAGAGAGACATGTAAGTGCTTGAGTTCAGGAGCCATCATTCTACATTGGACCTGTCCACTAACTGCAGATGACCCATATCCATGGGCCCATGGGGTGAGGGTATATGCTCCCTGTGTTTTCAGTCGTTTTCAGATGTCTATTCTCCCTTTGCTCCCCTGACTCCTTCCAATTACCTTTCAATGCTATGATTATTTTATATTTTTCTTTCCTATCATTTGTATGCACCTATTTCACTCTTAATTTATTGCTTAAGCTAGCTTAAGTGTTTTCTGTTAACTTCAAAGAAGCCCTGACTGATGCAAGGTGATATAAAACAATCAATTACTACTGCTTTCTAGGTACACATTTTTCACCCTAATTCCAAGAAACCAAGTTCTTCTCAGTTACTTCCTACTCCACTGGAGCTATTTCCATTCTCCTTTGCTAGCTTTTTTTCTTCTTGACTTTTAAATACAGGAGAACTCAGAGCTCTGCTCTCTGCCCTAATACACTTGCTAACTTAAAGTCACTTAATATATGACTTCTACAGAATTTTTTGATATCTCAGCTAACTTACCACCTCCATTACTTCCAGTTTCCCCTGAAAGAATAAATGATATCCCCCAGTGGCTTCAATTTAAAAAAAAAATTCATCCTTCTTCTGTCCTGATCACCTATATATATATATATTCCAGAGCAAGTCCAGATACTGCACCTTCAAAAAAATCCACTTTTCTTCCTTCTGCACTACTATTACCCTAGAGAAATCCCATCATCTCCTTCCTAGATCATCACAAAAGTTTCCTGATTAGTTTTCCTTTTTTCATACTGATCCATCCTGGAATATATTTCAACACAGCAACTAAGTAATCTTTTTTTTTAACCTTCTACTCAAAACCCACCAGATCCCCATCACACTCTAGAATATCATCTAAACCTCTTACCATGAACTACAACTCTGTAAATACCACTCTCCTCCTGGTACACTCTGACCTTCTTATGGTTTGTTCCTCAGTGTCATCAGAATAAATTATATTACTTTGCAGCTCTCCTTGTAAAATACTTTACAGTACATCCATGTGAAATGTCAACAGGACTAATGTGTATCATTCTGAGATTTAAGAGCCAACATGTGCTTCATGCTCAATCCAGTCTTTTTTTCCCCTGCCATATTAAGCACTGATTCTCCACATAAAGGCTGCTAACTTGGCCTAGGTTCTAGAATTAAAAGAATATTGAGCAGAGGTATACCTACCCCATGATACACGAATAACATATGAATAAGAAGGAGAAATGAAGTTCTTCAAGGGTTTTACATGAAAAATTTAAATGAAATTTAAATGAAAAAACATATGAACAAAAGGCTTTGACAAAATGACCTCAAATGGCACTCACTCTCTTTAATGTAAAATCAACACTAAACTTTCTTACAATTATGATTATAGAATGCAACATAAAATCTTGTAAAAAATGTAAAAAACTAAAAATTGGCAAAATTGAGAAGTGGTTAGAAGAAGATAGGAGGAAATGGAAGGGTTGTTAGTAAATTATTTTCATTTCAAAATATCAGTTGCTTCTAATTTTAGAAGGTGTCATGTAGAAAAATAATTACTCCACGTTATATTTAAATTATTATTATTAGTTTTCTTTAATAGTAATTTTAAATTACTATTATTAATTTTGGGATGTAACATCCATCCTCTGAGGTGAAGTTACAGTTATCTTTACTTGGGCAATTTTTAAAAGAAAAACGTAATCAGTTTCTTTCTTTTTAACCTTAAAGTTTTTTAAAGTTTTAAGTATTATGATACCATCTTTCTATAAGCACATCCATATATTTTCCTTTCACGCTATCCATCTCTTTCAAAATATAAAAATGATACATTGATGTATGTATTATCAGGTTCAGAGGGATTAGAAATCTTTTTCTTTTCCTACTTAAATACATTATAATGAGAATGTTTCCTGTTTAGAACAATAATGCAAAGAATTTTTTTAATTGGGATGAAAGAGAAAAGAATGGAAGAGAGTCATGTGAATTAAATCCTCATCTTTCATATGGTTAATAGAATCTGTATAAAGTCATTAAATACTACTTAGAAATACGAATTACCAGCAGAGTACCTCTTAAAAGATGATGCATATTGATGACAGGGAGTGAGATAGTGGATTATTATTTTTATTATCTTTAATTACTGCTGTAGTATTTGATTTGTTTTTTCCCAGGTACAGCTTATTGATTTCTTTGTATATACCTCTTTCTACTAAGAAAGTAAACATATAAGCTTTCAGCCTGTCACAGTAAGTATATGTGGAAAATAAGTTCACTTGTGAACTGTACAAAAGGGAGTTAAATGCCAATGCTCCACCAAATACTTTGTCTAGATCTGGGGAAAAAAAATATTACATTGTTTTCCTAGTCTAAGTAGGTTTCGTGTTGAGCATTATTCATGTCTATACATCCTCAGTTATCCCATACATGAGATAATCTCAGGTTTGAGATTAGCAAAACACCATGATTTTACAATGCTTCTATGAGACTGTATTCTTGACCCTTACTCTACTAGATTAATAGTATATATGTACATGAGTTTATGTACTTTTTATTATTGTAGAGTCTAGTAAAGTATACATATATTCATATGTACATTCATATAAATTTTAGGACAGTATGTGAAGTAATGCCAGTATTAAAATTAGCATCCATTTTGTTAGTATTCATATATGAGTTTAGTAAGTTTACATACTGTATATTTAATAACATCAAATTCCTACAGTGTGTATCACTATTTGCATTTTGACTAACATATGATTCCTTTGCTAGTTTGATGCTGAGTATGATTTAGATGGTCTTCAAAGAGAAGTACAAAATGCAGGATGATCTGCATAGGGCCCAAATTGTTACAGAGAAAAAGTCCTTCACTGAAAGTGAGACAGCCAAACCACAATATTCAGGAGTGACAGAGGGACAAGGAGGGTAATCTCTACTTATGACTGAGACATAGGGACAGTCATAATGGGTGCAGTGACCCAACAGCAGTTATTATTGAAACATAATGTTTTCCCACTAACCACCACCTCCATTTTTCATGGCTAGGAATGACATAAAAGTCCACATCCTCTTGGTTTTAGGGTAACTGGTAAGTGTGCTTTATCTCCTTATTGTTTCATAACCTCAGGAAAGGGCAACTAGTAAGATCTTTCTCCTAGAATAGTAGAGTGAAATATGGTTTTTAAAGTATGGTGGTGATATTAAGAGCTTCTGTTTAAGATGAAGGATAGATCACTAAGAAATTCAGCAGTGGGTCTGCTTGCCCTTTGCCCTTATCTAGCTTATGAGGACAAAGTGATCAGTGTTACAATCTTCTGCATATTAATATGGATTTTTCCTGATGAAGTCAATGAACTAAAGAAAGTATTTCTTCCTCTCCTTTTTTCCATTCTTCCTTTCTTTCTTTCTTTCTTTACTTTAAGGCATGCACCATGATATAATATCTATTATTTAATTCATGTTTCACCCTGCCTGCTCTTGTCTTAATCTGAAATCAACTCGTCCCACACACCATCCACATAACTATTAGAGTTGCCACATGAATAAAATATGTTTGGTAAACCTAACCACAGCTGATTGCTTTCAGCTATCAGAGAATCTGACTCAAGCATGGAAATGAGAGTCCTTGTCTGTGGTATTCAAAAAGGGAATCTAAAAAGAAATGTCCATCTCTCTCTACGAGTGAATTGACTGTAAAATTTCTACATGAGAGCTATTAGCAGCCATATCTTCCATATAGTTTGAAGAAAAATTTAATGAGTGGAAAATTGAAGCAGTTTCACAGAGAGAAATGGTAAAGATTGAAAGAAAGACATGGTGATTTTAACTCCTCATAACTATTGTTCCTAACATTTAACTTCATTCCAATTCTCCTTATAATACATTTTCTTATTTCTTTAAGCTATTTCAGGTCAGGCATATGTTGTTTGCAACCAAAGGAACCCTTATCAATAATTTAGATGTATGCAGAATTATTTCCTCAAGAATAAGCTCTTAGAAGATAATTAAGAAATTTCCAGTTAAGTGTTTAAAAGCATGTTTTCCCACTGTAGTAAAGAAATCCTTAGTCACATAAGGAATACCTCAGTTAATAGTGAAGCCATTGTAGCTATTAAGGTACACCTGGGTCAGATTTCCAGAAAACAGCTCTGAGACATAGGTCTGTATGAGGTTTATTGGGGGTTATTCTCAGGAACAATACTTAAAAGTGGGAGAAGAAAGCATGTTGGGATGAAGGAGAACTTGCACTGCATTGCAATTATGATATAAGCCTCTGCTGATCTCATGGGGTGCTATCAAGCCAGATGGTCTTCAAAATGTCTCCAGTCGAGCTAAAGAATAGTTGGGGCTTACCCCCTTGTCAACCAGTTATTGAATGCAGGCAGTGACTTTTGGTTGAGGGCAATTCCTGAAGCAGGATTCAGCTATGAGCTATTAGTAGACAAAATGAGCAAGCTGTTGCGGAAATTAGTACCTAGGTCCTGAAGCACAGAGTTTGGGGCAGCATAGATACAGTATGCGTTGGATACAGTAGCGTTTCTAGTTCTTATTTAATTTCTATTTAGCTAATGATTTAAGATAATTGCTAGTGTTAATTAGCAATACATTGTCCTATATGACTCTTAGCCCAGTATGGTAAAATGTGAAGGGAGGAGGGGTGGACAAGCAACAATCAAGCAAATAAAAAAGAAATCATTCTCTCTAGTGGATCTTTTACTTTTCCATCTGATAATCAGGGATGGAATGTGTAGAGAGAGTGAGAGTCTGTAGATTGACAAATATTTGGCATATCCAATGTCTAATTAATTGATATCATCTGAACCTAGCATAATTTAATTCCTTAAGAAATGTAGAGATGTATTTTTAAATAAGAGAGATTCCATAGTACATAGACCTTTACTGCTGCTTGTTTGACTATAATGGCATTTATTGTAGGGTATATGTGAAAGGAGGGATAGGGACCAGAATGGAGTTTTAATGTTGCATACATATATGTCCTACAACATCCTTTGTACTCACTTCATCAGCCAGTCCAGCCTTGTGACACATAGAAAAATGTTCTATTTAATTAAAATATGATTTCTTCTCTGAGTTTTTCCACATCTTGTATTTATTTGTCTGGAAAAATAGACTAGGACGACAATGATTTTTCATGTTTTGCATCAAATGGACAAGTTCTATAATGGAAAACTTATTATAGTTTCCACTATAAAAATTTCTTTGAATATTGGCTGGGTATTCTCACTGAACAGTCTTCACTGATATTCTCACTGAACATAATCACTTTAAAACTCCACATTATTCAAAACCAAATGGCGTAGAAACACTTCGTCAGAACCATAAGATACTGTGTAAGGAATTTGCTCACCAGCATTATGGCAATGGTGGAAGCATAATGATGGAAAGTAACATTTACAAAGCATTATAATATAGTGAGAGAGTTCCAGTCCAAAATTCATGGACTTTTAAGCTTTGCAAGATTAGTCATAAAGGTCTGAACTATTCTTAATATTTTTGTGAAACTAAAATGAATTGCAGTTTTTTAGTATTTTATGAACTAGAGGTGCACTTTCTTTTTAAATCAGAAATTAACTGATTTTAGAATCTACTTTTACCTGCTGATAAAATGTCTTATTAAGCAATATTGCTGTTGTCATTATTTTTAACTAAAAAGCAAAAAAGCCTTTTGTTAGTTAAAAATCACTTTGTTTGATAGAAATATGATAGAATTTCAAAGCCTAAGACTTAGGGGCAAAATAATAAAAGCCACTTTGTTTAACAAGTTTGGCAATTGTGGATGTAAAAAAGGACTTTAGAATCTAAAAACTAGAGTTTTAATTGTATTTCTGCTATGAATTATCTATGATTTGGGAGGTTACTTAAAACATTTGATCCTCTGTAAAATTAGATAATAGGGGCTTCCCTGGTGGCACAGTGGTTGAGAGTCCGCCTGCCGATGCAGGGGACATGGGTTCATGCCCCGGTCCGGGAAGATCCCACATGTCGCGGAGTGGCTGGGCCCGTGAGCCATGGCTGCTGAGCCCGCGCGTCCGGAGCCTGTGCTCGGCAATGGGAGAGGTCACAACAGTGAGAGGCCCGCATGCCGAAAAAAAAAAAAAAGATAATAGGATAAGTCAACTTGAAAAAATCTCTTTAAACTCTACTGTTTGGTCATTTTTCAATTTCTTTGGCATTCTATTGTCCTTCTATATTGCAATTCCTCCCTCTGGCCCCGGGTAGAGGAGTGGGGAGATCATTTGGAACACCTCTGCTCTTCCGCACACTTCAGCAGAACAGTTATTTTCACAAGATTCAATGATGTCCATTTCTCATCCATTCAGATTCATTTATTCATATAGCACATGTATCTCTAGTACCTTCTAATTATCATCGTATCTGCTAAACTCCAGGAACAAGGCAAAATTTCTTCTTAAGGTGCTTATAGTCAAGTAGGGGAGTCAAATATGTATACATAAATTATAGTACCCAGTACTATATTTGTAATTTGCAAGAATGGAAATTTGTGAGGTGTTCATAAAGAGCACAGGAGAAATGTTAGTGAACTATGCAGAAGATATTTGGGGAATATTGTGTGAGGAGAAATATGCTCCAGCTTCCAGGCACATAATTCTTGCTTAAGGTCCTATTCTTTCAGGGGAAACATGAGATCCAGCATAACACCAACTTCATCTCCAGTTCTTATAGATTACCCACAATAGAGATTTGGAAGTTTGTTTTTGTCCTTTGTATTTCAAAAATATTTGTGGCAGAACCCAGTCACAAATAAGAAAGAAAAAGAATGTGTTTTTAAATTATGATAGTTTTTGAGTAGCTTCTTTTAAACTTTTGAAAAGTAATTTCAGGTAATTTCTTCTTTATGAAAAAAGCTGAAATACTTTGAGAAAACTATAGAGTATGGTATTAAGGGGCAGTCCAGTCTGTTTTCATTAACTGTCTTTTTTTATCACTTATAATGCTTCATTGTATAAACTCTCATCCATTTTCTCCTCTAGCTCCTCAAAACAAAAGCTCCAGTGTTCTGTATATTAACTCTGACAAAGGGTCCTGAAATTTCGGAAACATCCATGTTCTGGAATCCAGTTAATGTTAAGTCATTTTACTCATTTTACCCAACCTCATAACATTATGTTGTTCTGGATTCCATCTTAAGGGCATTTTAAGTTCTTTAAAAAAGGGGTTAGTATAAATACAAAGTAGAAAACAATGGTAACAAGTAAAACATTTTATTTTTAAGGAGCACTTAGATGTTAAGCATGTAAATGAAAGCTGAGATTTGTTAGGCAAAAGACCTCAAAGAAATTATAATTTTTATAAAGACTATCTTTTTAAGTGTCAATTCAACAAATTCAAACCTGGTGTATATTTCTAAGTATTTCAGCTTTTTTTTTTTTTTAATTCAAGCACTCTGCTTGGTGTTTCAAAAGAAAAAGAAGAAACAAGAAAAATGTTATTCTGTATCTAAAGACAATATTTGTTTTTACATAAAACTGATTTTATATGAAACTGAATATTTGGCACCCAATCTATAATGTATGTTTAAACTTTGTGGATGTATCTTTAGAATCTAGAGATATCTTCTCACTTCATATTCTCCCTGAAGTCATCAAATTCCATGACCTTACTCGCCATCTGTAAATAGATGACTTCCAAGATTTTATCTCTACTACAGAAATGCGTTAAAAAAATTCAATGCAATATAGGTAACTACTTCACATCTTTACTTGTATGTCTAAGAGACACACAAAACTTTCATTTATCAAAAGATGAACTCCTGATAACTAATCCCAGATGTACACAAAGAAACATACACACCTGTGTAGAAACAAGCACACATACAACAAATCCTCAGCTTGTACAGTGTTCTTTATGTCAGTAAGTATGATGGCCATTAAAAAATTATGATTATAAAATAAATACATGATCGTTGCAGAAAAATTGCAAAATGTAGAAAAGTATAAAAACAATGACTTCACCTGTTATCCAACAATCTAATACTCAGCATTTTCAGGGATTTCCTTTAGTACACTTAAACAGCTCTTTCTTGGTCCTTTATGCCTTAATTATGGAATTTTCTTATTTTTTGGCGACAACATATTTTCAACCCTTTTCTATATAGTATAAATATATATTAATTATATCAATATAATTAAATATATTATTTAAATATGTGTTTGAATTTAACTTTTTCTTTTTAATATTTTCTATCTCTTGTACTTGCTGCATTTCCTTAAAGTGTCTGATAACCTCTGTCTATAATTTCATATTTAAAAACAAGATAATGCACTGATTGATTGTAATCTCCATTCAGTAGTAGGATTCACTTAAGGAGAGTAGATGAGAAATAAATTACTATTCAAAACAGGGATACGTCTAGACCATAAGCTGCCTTTGGGCAAATTAGAAAAACGACAGCCCTTCCTCTGAATAGAGCCCTGGCACATGGCTTAGGAAGCAGAGTGTGAGCGATGCTTTACCTTCACTTGCTTTCTTGTCCAGGCATCTTCTACAGGGTATAGCCTGCACAATGTATGCTATGGCCCTAAGGCTGTGAGAGCCTTAAATTCTAGATTGACAAGATGCCAACATTCACTTTAGCTGCTCCCTTCCCCCAAGAAATTTAATTAAATATCTTTACTGAAGAAGCCTCTGAATTCTTTTCTATATTGAGGACTTGATTACAAGTTTACTCTGTACTTAAGAGTAAATGGAAGTGGGAAAGTAAAATAACTCATGAAACAAACATCACTTTGTCCTTTCATTTTCAACCTCATTCTTTATATCTGTCATGCATGATGCCTATGGTCTCAGGGTCTGGAGGCTCATGGGGTTCTGCTGGGCAGATCTGCTCCATTCTATTTTGGAATGCCCCACTAAGAAGTTGCTTTCTTCACTTTCCTTCATCTGTCACTTTTCCTTCCCAATTTTCATCTTCCATAATTGGATGAAATAACTTAGTGATACTCTTTTTGTATGGATATATATTTTTATTCCTCTAACACTTTAATGAAGTTTTAGGAAAAAGAGAAAGTGTTTTGCTCAAATCGCCTCTTCAACCAGAAGCGCACTAGACATTTTAAAATGTAATCATAAAATTTTTTCCTAAATGTGCCATTCATAAATCTCTCATTGCCATCCATTTATTAAAGAGGCATTCCATAATTATCATTTCTTATTTACTTCATTGACTTAATTTTAAAAGTTTTATACAGATCTTTTTTTGGTAACAGGATGGGTTTACTTTCTTGGGCTCCTTCTCATGTTTATTGGTTAAAATCTTCTGAGACTTTTAACAGGTTGTACACCTCCCTAATTTTTGCATATTCAGAAGTTATCTGGAAGTTTTCTGCCATCTTCTGCCATTGTTTCTATTATCTATGACTGTGTAACAAACTACCCAGGAACTTAGTCACTAAAACAACAATCATATTATTATTTTTCATGAGTCTGTGATTTGACAGGTGCTCAGCTGAAAGGTTCTCCTAGACTTCCTTAAATTTTCTCATGCAGTTACACTCAGATAGTCAAGGCTGAGATACACAAAATGGCTTTATTTACCTATCTGACATCTTGGTGAAGGTAGCTCAGAACTTTCTTCAGTCTTGCGTGGGCTTTCTAAAAAGTTAGCTTACATTTCTTTACTACATGGCAGCTGGCTTCACATGTGAGTGTTGCAAGAAATCAAGCCACAATGCATAAACTCATAATAGGCCTTTGTTAACATCTAGATTGCTATTATCATGTCCCAGAGGCCAAAGCGAATCACATGACCAAGCCAGAGTTAGTGTGGGTGGGAACTAAACAAGGATATAACTATTAGGATGTTCGGTTCATCAGAGTTCCTAATGGTAACGGTCTACCCCAGCCAACTACTACCAACAGATGTTCTGGTCATCTGGCTATTTGGAGATTATACTACTAAATAACTTGAATCACAACATTATTTGTGTTCAGGAGCAATGCATGAAACATCTTGATATAAAAAATAGCAAAAAGGAAAAAATTAATCACTTTTACTCTGCTTCCTGCATTTGCTGCTTCCTAGTACTTAACTCACTTCCCAAAGTTCAAGATGTTCTTGTGCATTTCTGACCTTACTGTTCTGACCTACTGGGAGTTAGATTTCACAGCAGATGTTACAGTGCATCTTCCCATAACCTCTCCCTAAGCCTATGCACTATGTCATCTGTACTCGCTTACACTCCTTACTTCTCCATATTAAATGCTTTTCTCATTTATCTTATTAATTATGAAAGCCCATTCATTCTTCAAAGCTGTTTAGATTCTTCTTTAGTCTATAAGATCTTCTTTGCTTGACTGACCTGACAATAAGTCATCACTATCTCTTCTCTTCCTTGATCTACTATAATAATATTCATAACTCTGATACCTCTACCAACTGTTAGATTCTAAATATTTATATTTGAATATTCTATATTTATCCATATATATAATGTTTCTTTTTAAGTGAAAATTGAAATCAAAGTGTAATGACTGTATCTTATTTTCATTTGCATAAGGCCACTGGCAAAACATCTTATAAAAGACAGGCTCCAAATTCATATTTATTGAATAATTATAGTAATAATTATAATTATTTAATTTTGAACACTTACTTGTATCAGGTACTTTTCTAAGTACTTTATATGTCTTAATTCAGTTAATTCTCTTTCCCTTTCTCTCTCACATATACATACACATAAAGTACACATAAAGATGAAGTACTTTTTTTATCCCCACTAAACATGTAAGGTAACTGAGGTTAAGAATATTTCTCAAAGTCTCATTGTAAGTCAGTAGTAGAATGAGAATTTGAAGTCAGTTCATGTTTGACCAGAGCCCATGATCTCAGTCACCCTGCTCTGTTGAATCATTATTGACGTGAATTTCTCAAGAAAAATGTGTTTTTTAGTAAAACGAAGGGTTTATAATTAATCTTTTCTTTTTTTGTGTATTGTTGTATAGAATCATAGATATCCAAAGGGCTAAAGGATTCTAGTGTTCACTTAGTGCTATAGCATCATGTCAAGAAAGAGGTAACATTAGTGATTTGCTCAAGAAATATTCAAGATGTGAGCTGAGATCTCTGACTCCTTTACTAGCTTTTATATCTTACAACACAGATTAAATATCACAAAGACCCATTCATGTAGCAATTATGAATGTTGGGTATGGGAGGGAAAATAATTTAAGAGGATTGGAACTAATGGTTTAGAATAAGTTTAAACAAACAAAAAAAAGTCAGAAGATTTGGAATCAGTTCAAAGGTATACTTTACTCTGAAACTTGGTAAATGTCGCTTTTGAAGTACAGCAGTAACTGATTAGTGGTAATGAGAATATTAAAAACAATAACAAAATATATATAGTCACATCAAAAGTCAACAATATGCATAGTGACAGATTTGGATATTGAAAACACATCCAAAAAGATCATATTCATTTTTCTGGATGAGCATGTGGGTGTATAGCACACCCCAAGGTCCTGGAATATCTAAATATATATTTTTTGATGAAATTAGGACTGTAAAAATATGAAAATGTTGGAAGAAAAAGTTTATGGAAAATAAGCACTATATTAGAAAAATAGGGAACAGATTGCCAATAAAAAAGAATTTTTCAGCCTTTTCTGTTATTTGCTTTGAGTTTTTTAACCAAAATAAACCTTGATATAATTAGAAAACTTCTCAGAAACCCTTCCATCTAATAAAAGCAAAATTTTATCATTGTTCTAAATGTCTCTGAGGATTTTTCTCCTTTGTTAAGGGGATGTAATTATCCCCAATTTCCATCTTGGACTGACTTCTTAAATAAATCATGAGAACATTCAAATGTTTGCCACTGGAAAGTTCATGAAGGCAACATACTAATTTCAGAACTCTCTTTATGGAAAAAAAAGAAAAAAAACACATTTTATTTTTCATATACTTAACCTCTCTTTTTTCTTCACAAAGGGTTCCACTGAAAGAGACTTTAGCTGAAAGACCCCCTAAGGGATTCAGAAATGACTTCTGGGAAATTTTAATTATTATAACTTCTATTTAGAACCTCAACATGAAAACCACAGTTATTTTGTTGCTGTGGTTGTTGAATAGAGTAATTCGAAGTCATTTCTTATTCAACAAACATATAAAGTAAAAATAAAGTAAGATTGCTTTTATTTTAAGCTACTCATTTTTCTTCCATTCAGTGATTTTTGCCTTGAGAACATTGTATAATATGTGTTATTCTAAATCACATGGCTTATTAAAAACAAAAATTCGTGACTTATTGGGATTAGTCTATGTATTAATCAGGATCTAGTCAGTAAAACAGAGATCACTCCAGTTTTTTCAAAAAGCAAAGACAAGGAAAGGGGAGGGATTTAATACAGGGAATTGGTTAAACAGGCTTTTTTTTTTTTTAACATCTTTATTGGAGTATAATTGCTTTACAATGGTGTGTTAGTTTCTGCTTTATAAAAAAGTGAATCAGTTATACATACACATATGTTGCCATATCACTTCCCAGAGCTGAGAAGAAGCACAAGAGACAGAGATACCCCAGAGACTTGTAAACAGGAAGCTGCTAATTTGCATAGAGTTGAGAAACAAAGATGGAGGGGCTGTTACTAGGACAGAGAAGCTAGGACTATGAAGAGGGAGCTAGAATCTTAGCAGACAGACTCTACTCCACAGCAGAACTGAAACCACACAGGGAGGGACCTACTGTGAAAGCCAGAGGAAAGGAGGAGAGGCAATCACTGCAAGTCATGCCATGAAGTAAAGAAACTTCCTGTTCGGGCCACACCTAGCCCCATGCTAAGGGATAAGAGACCCTGCTAAATGCAGTTCTCTGACTTACAGAGTGAAAAGGGGGAAGGATGTTATATGGATTTGAGAGCAAACAAGGACAGTTTAGAAATCTAATTTGTTTCAGCTACATTTAAATATACATTTAATGCAGCTCTACAATAATTCAGGAATATTTTGAAAAGTTTTTATTTGAAGTAATTTTATCATAAAAGTTCAAGAACAGTGCTTTCCAATAGTATTTTCTCTGATGATGGAAATAGTCTGTATCTGCACTGTCCAATACTGTAGTTGCAAGTAATATGTGGTCATTGAGAATTTGAAATGTGTCCAGTGGCACTGAGGAACTGAGAAACTTTTTATTTCATTAAATTTCAGTTATTTTAAATTTAAAAAAACACATGTGCATATTGATTACCATATTGTTATAGCACAGATCTAGACATATTAAGATAACCAAATTGGTTCAAACTAGTTGATCTACATGTCCTTGTGATTTACCCTGATGTGTAATAACTACAACTGATTGATAAATGTGCCAAATCCCATTAGGAAAATACTTGTAAAATGGAGTGTATATTATGTAACTAAAGTAAATTCTCAAGTGCAATTACCTCAGGACTTCTTTACACTGATTGCATGTTCCCAATATTTAGAAAAATTGTATTCAGAGTTCAGGTTGGTTCATTCTACTCAGAAATTGTTTTTTAGAATAGAAATGTTTTTCTACTAAATTATTCCTTTGCTCCTGAAGTCATAAGAGATAAATGTTTTCTTTCAGGGATATTATATATATATATTCAGAACAATCTTTTGACTGAAAAATGCATAGAGAAAATTCAGTGAATAAGAATGTATATAAGTGTGAGAAAGAGAAAGAAGAGAGAATTAAGAGAGAAGATAAATATCTAAATAATCTAAAAATATGGTATCTATATTTATTATTTTGTATTTAGGTAAAATTACAATAAAGTCTTTTCTGCTGATTTTTTATTTTAAATAGAACTTTACTAAAGTATAATTGATATACCAAGAATTGCTTATGTTTAAAGTGCACAATTTAATAAATTTAGACATATGCAAACCACAAAGCCATGGACATATCCAACATGTCCAACAGTTTCCTTGTATCCCCTTGTTTGTTGTTTTCCTTGTGGTAACAGCATTTAACAGGATATTGACCTTCAACAAATTTTGAAGTACAAAATACCAATTTAATTTTTTTGCATGTGGATATCAAGTTTTCCCAACAACATTTGTTGAAGAGACTATTCTTTCTCCGTTGTAAATCTTTATTTACAACTGTGATATTTACTCCCAATTTTTATTTTTAGGCTTGGGGCTGTGTATTTGTACATAATTAAATCATCTACAAAGTCATATCATTTTTTAAGTTATAATTTTAGATGAAACATTTTCCCGTGTCATTAAAATTTCACAAACATAATTTTGATTAAAATATAGTATAGATAGATTTTAATTTACCTAATCAGTTTTATATTATTCATGACATTGCTTTTTAATTTTTGCTGCTTTTGATAATATGATTTGAACATATTTTCAATTATTTTTATGTGATAAGTTCCTGCAATTACTAGGTCAAATGTTATAACTAACTATTTTTAAGTTGGATATAGACTGCTAAACTGCCATCTGGAAATACTGATTAATTTCAACTCTCATAGGGAATATATGAGAATATATAATGAATCACTTTATTATACATAAAGTAAGAACCTTAGCAATCCAAATTAAGGTTATATATAAGACATTGCAATACTAGTCACAATTATAGAATTGGTACTGAGGAACATTTTTTTCAGCTGTCTTTAGGTTAAATAGTTTTCAAGCCTTTATTTTGTAAAAGTATCACCTGAACAACTTGTTTAAAATGAAAACTCTTGTGTACACCAGAGAGAATATCATTCAAAAAGTCAAGGCATCTGCATTTTTAACTAGTACTCCTGTTTAATGTCATGTAAATACAAGAAAAACTCTTCTGGAAATGTTGCTTTAAATAGTCACGTAAGTTGAAAGTGCACCATGTTTTTGTCTAAATTTTCTATGTCAGAGGATAAAATATGGTTTTACAGGGTATGAACAGATAAAATCCTGAAAATAAAATTTAGATGTTGTGATGGTCTGTTTTATGTGTTAACTAGGCTAGGCTGTAGTCCCCAGTTATTTAGTCACATTGTTCATAGTTGTTGTGAAGGAACTTTGTAGGTGTGATTAACATTACAATCAGTAAATGGATCCTTAAGTAAAGGATATTATCCTTGATAATCTGGGTAGGCCTGATCCAATTAGTTGAAAGTCTTTAAGAGGAGAACGAAGTTTAAGAGAGGAAGAATAAAATTCCACCTGTGGACTGCTGCATCAGCTCCTGGCTAAGAGTGTCCAGCCTGACTGCCCACATTATGGATTTTAGACTTGCCTGAATAGTCCCCACAATTACATGCACCAATTTCTGGCCATATGTATATGTGTATGTATATATATGTATGTATATATATATATATATATATATATATATATATATATATATATATATATATATATATATATATATATATATATATATCTTGTTCCATTTCTATAGTGGAACCCTTATGATATATTATAATATAATATCATTAATATTTACATGGTTATATACACCTTGGTATGATAAATATAAACTTACATATATTTTCTACAATTGAATGTCTTTAGTTCAATTACCTTATTTTTGCATATTGTACAGTAATTTTGTAGAACTCAACCCTTGACATTTTCTACAACCATGTTTCACTTTTAGCCTTCTCCAGCATTATTCTTTACGATTCCACTCTTGTCTTCTCTAATTTTGGCTATAGTCAACTACAAACACAGTTTTATATACTCTCTTGTTCAAAACCTTTCAGATTGTCTCACTGTATTTAAAATAAAATTTAATACCTATAATATGGCCTATGTGGCTCTCCATTATCTGGCCCTTGCCCCCTTCTGCACTTATATTACTTGTCCTGTTTGCTTTCATTGTTTCAGCTAGACACCCCTTTCTGTGTTACTCAACAGCTCATGCTCCAGGTCTTTACATGACTAACTCCAGATAATTCCTCAGTTTTCATCTCATATATCACTTCATTAAAGGGCCTTTCCTGAAAAGTCCACCTAATTTATATGCTAGTAACATTTTATACTTTCTTTCATAACCATCATCACTATTTTAATGGTTAATTATTCAAGTGATTATCAGCTTTATATGTTTCCTCAACTAGACAAAACGCAATGTGGGTAGAGACCATATCTATTTTATTTATTCCTTTAGGCTAGATTTCCTTAAACACAAACTTTGAGTAAAAGGCTTGTGTGCAGGTAATTATTAAGGAATGAGTTTTTTGAGCAAGTGTAAGGGACAGAGTGTTTGGGCCCCCAAACACAAAGTTTCTAATTCAGCCTATAGATAGGACGTTATAAGGACTTTTAAGGCTCATTACACGTGGTACTGTATGGAAAGGACTGTTAACACTACGGAAAAGAACCCTGATAGAGAGAACATCATGAAAATCTTGAAGGATTACACCATTGAGGATGTCGTCTTGTTATTTAAAAAGCTGTGAAAGCCATCAATCTCAAAGCAATAAGTTCCTACTAGAGAAGACTATGTCCAGATGTTGTGTGTGACTTCACAGGATTTACAACAAAGTCAATCAAGGAAATCATGAAAGAGATTGTGGATATGGCAAAAAGAGTGGGAGTGGTGGTGAAGGGTTTCACGATATGGATTTTGGAGAAATTCAAAAGCTAATCGAAACCACACCAGAGGAATTAACAGAAGACAGTTTTATGGATATGAGTGCTCCTGAACCAGTGCCAGATGATGAGGAAGAAGTTGGAGAAGAAACAGTGCCAGAAAAACTTGACAGTAGAAAATCTGGCAGAAGGGTTCTAATTTTTCAAGACTCCTTTTGACCTCTTTTATGACATGGACACTTCTATGATACATGCACTGAAAGTAAAGGAAATGGTGGGAGAAGGATTGGTACCATATAGAAATCATATAGAAAAACAAAAAAGAAAAAGTGTAAGATAGAAATTATGATGTATTTCTATAAAGTTACACCAAGTGTGCCTGCCTCTCTAGCCCCCTCTTCCACCTTCTCCACCTCTTCCACCTCTCCCACCTCTGAGATAGCAAGACCAACCCCTCCTCTCTCTCCTCCTCCTCAGCCTGTTTAACATGGTGGCCATGAAGAAGAAGACCTTTATGATGATCCACTTGTACTTAATGAATAGTAAATAATCATCATGTCATACAGTTAATAAATTTATCTATTGTGTATGTGTGTGAGTCTTTGTGTGAAAGTATAATAACTGTATGGCAAGTACTGTATGAGACATTTTTATGTCATCATCATTATCATCGCTTAAGTATTCATTGTGTAGAACATTGTGTACAAGACCTGTACTAAAGTGGATAGCCTATACTTACATAGGTATAAGGTAAGTGATATTTAGTATAAAATTAATAATGTATTAGTTTTCTTACTGTTTTTTTAATTTTGCTTTCAAATAATTATGTTATGTACAGTATGCCTCTCTCTTGTAATTGGAGAAAATGCATACCAGCCTACCATCACACTTAAGCGTTTTTTGTCAAAAACTGTAAACAATGTTTCCAATGCTGTATTATGAATATGATAGTAATAATGTATACCATAAAAATTTTTATAATGATGGCACTTGAATCATGGTGAAGTAGGAAGACATGGAACTCACCTCCCCCTATGAACACACCAAAACTACATCTACATGTGGACCAATTCTCACTGAAAGCTAACTGGAGACTAGCAGAAAGATTTCTGTACAACCAAGGACTGTAAGAAAGATAAACATGGAATCAGATGGCAAGGGAAAAGGAGCAATCAGATTGGTACCTGTTCCCCCAGGAGGGGACTCAGAGGAAAAGGGAAGTTACACGTGAAGAGACCCTCCCTGGAGAGTGAGTGGTTCAAGTCACATATTGGATGCCCCAGCTCTGGGGTCCAACAAAAGGAAGGTGAGCCCCTGTGGCTGGTTGGAGGGCCAGTGGGCCTAACAGCAGGGCTGTGGGAAGCCTAAACTCCATTCATGGGGAGCTCATGAACACTTGCTAGCTCCTGAAGCAGGAAAGAAAGGGCAGACTGAAACCATGCAGCTGGCTGACTTGTTTCCTGCGTGCACCCCAGTGCATGCACCAGCCTGAGCCAAGAAAATATTCCATCACTACTTGCCTAGAGTCGCAGCAGCAACCTAGGAAAATGCTGAGTTGTGAGAAGCTATGGCAATGTCTAAACAGGGAGAGGAGCAGCCATTACTGGCGATTGCACAGGGAGCACATCAGAGGCAGTCTGGATCTCTGATGGTGGCTAAACCACCACAGCTCACATCCCAACACTTGCCAAATAACCACACCAGTCTCTCTGACTCCAGCACTGCTCCCCTCTGGGTTAAGGGTGCCAGTACTTGGTGGGGGAAGAGCCCACACTGAAAAGACACTGAGCCAACTTGGACCTGACCCTAGGGATTTTGCTCCAGCAACTTGTGACTTGACCCTGACTGCAGTAAGGAAGTGACAGCTACTAAGCAGAGGGAAAGCCCCACCTCACTTGGCTCTGGCTTTAGCCCCTCCTTCTCCAGCCCCACCTCCTACCAAGGTGATAGCTGTCAGCACATCCTGATGAAAAGTATGATTTGTGTTCAAGTCAAATCCAGCTCTCCCACCAAAGCCATTGGACACACACAGACTGTATGGAGACACTCTCACATAAGGACACCCTTTCAAGACGGCCATAGGTAACTGTTTTACTTAATTTTACAGAGATAGAGAAAGGTAAGTAAAATGAGGAGACAAGAATTTGTCTCAATTGAAAGAGCAAAAGAAAACCCCTGAAAAACAATTAATGAAACAATTTACCAGATAAAGAATTCAACACATTAATAATAAGAATGCTAACTGAATTAGGGAAAAGAATAGAGGAACACAGTGAGAATTTTAAAAAGGAAGTAGAAAATATAAAAAAGAACCATTCAGAACTGAAGAATATGATAACTGAAATGAAAAACTCTAGAAGGAACAAACAGCAGGCTAGGTGATACAGAACACAAATAATCTGGAAGATAGAATAATGGAAATCACCCGAACAGAAAAGCAAGAAGAAAACAAATTTTTAAAAAGATTAAAACAGGGCTTCCTTGGTGGCGCAGTGGTTGAGAGTCCGCCTGCCGATGCAGGGGACGCGGGTTCATGCCCTGGTCCGGGAAGATCCCACATGCCGCGGAGCACCTGGGCCCGTGAGCCATGGCCTCTGAGCCTGCGCGTCCAGAGCCTGTGCTCCACAATAGGAGAGGCCACAACAGTGAGAGGCCCAAGTACCGCAAGGAAAAAAAAAAAAAAGATGAAAACAGCTTAAAGATTTTGGGGACAACATCAAGTGTACCAACATTTGCATTATAAATGTTCCAAAAGGAGAAGAGAGATAGAAGGGTATCAAAAATGTATTTAATAAAATTATGGCTGGAAACTTCCAAATCCTGAAGAAGGAAACATATATCCAGGCAGAGGAATCTCAGAGGGTCCCAAACAAGATAAACCCAAACCGACCACACCAGGACATATCATAATTAAAATAGCAAAACTTAAAGATGAGAGAATTCTAAAGTCAGCAAGAGAAAAACATAAAGTCATATACAAGGGAACTTCCATAAGGCTATCAGCTGACTTTTCTGCAGAAAGTTTGCAGGCCAGAAGGGAGTGGCATGATATTTTTAAAGTGCTGAAAGGAACAAACCTGCAGACTAGGATACTCTATCCAGCAAGAATTGAAGGAGAGAGAAACATCTTCTCAGACAAGCAAAAACTAAAACAATTAATAATACTAAACCAACTCTAAAAGAAATGTTGTAAGGTCTTCTCTAAGTGGAAAAGAAAAGGCTATAAGAATAAATAAATATCTATAAGAAAGGAAAAGTCCCACAGGTAAAGGCAAATGTATAGTAAGGGCTGAGAATCAACCACTTATAAGCGAGTATCAAGATTAAAAGACAGAAAAATTTAAAAATCAAGTATAATTACAGTAAACTGCAAAGGGAAAAACATGAATATGTAAAATATGACATCAAAAACACAAAATGTTGAGGAAAGGAGTAAAAAGTGTAGATCTTTTAGAATTTGTTTGAACTTAAAGGACTACCTGTTTAAGACAGATATAGGTGAACATATATGAACCCCATGGTAGCCACAAATCAAAAACCTACAATAGATACACAAAAACAAGAGAGAAAGGAACACAAACATACCACTAAAGAAAATCATCAATCTACCAGGGAAATAACTAGAAGAAGAAAAGAACAGGGATGACCCACAAATAACTGGAAAACAAGTAATATAATGGCAGTAAGTATATACCTATCAATAATTGTTTTAAATGTCAATGAACTAAATGCTCCAATCAAAAGACATAGAATGGCTGATTGGATAAATCAAGATCTGTGTGCCTGCTGTTTATAAGAGACTCACTTCAGAACTAAAGACACACACGGACTGAAAGTGAAAGGATGGAAAAAGATATTTCATGCAAATGGAAGCAACAAGAAAGTGGGAGTAGCAATACTAGTATGAGACAAAATACACTTAAAACAAAGGCCTGTAACAAAATACAAAGATGGAATTATATAATGATAAAAGTGATCAATACAAGAAGAGGATACTATACTCATTAACATATATGCACCCAAACAGGAGTACCTAAATATATAAAGTGAATATAAATAGACATAAAAGGAGAATTGACAACAATATAATAATAGTAGGGGACTTTTAACAACCTAGTTATACCAATGGACAGATCATCTAGACAGAAAATCAATAAGGCAACTGTGGTCTCCAATGACAGCATAGAAATTGGACGTAATAGATATCTACAGAACTTCCATCCAAACACAGCAGAATACACATTCTTTTCAAGTACACATGGAGCATTCTTTAGGATAGATCACATGCTAGGCTACAAAACAAGTCTCAACAAATTTAAGGAAATAGAAATAATATTAAGCTTTTTTTCTGACCACAGTGGTATGAAACTAGAAATCAATTACAGAAAGAAAAATAGGAAAAGCACAAACACATGGAGACTGAACAACAAAAAATCAAAGAGGAAAACAGAAAATACCTCAAGATAAATGAAAATGAAAAGAAATTTCCCAAGTCTGTGGGATGCAGCAAAAGCTGTTTTAAGAGGGAAGTTTATAACAGTATAGGCCTACATCAAGAAACAAGAAAATCTCAAATGAACAACCAAACCTTCCATATAAAGGAATTAGAAAAAGAAGAAAAAACCAAGCCCAAAGTAAGCAGAAGGAAGGAAATAATAAAGATCAGAGAGGAAATAAATAAAATAGAGACCAAAAATAGAATAGAAGTGATCAATGAAACCAGGAGTTTTTTTTTTTTTTGAAAAGATAAACAAAATTGATAAACCTTTAGCCAGGCTCATCAAGAAGAAAAGAGACAGGACACAAATAAAATAAGAAATGAAAGAGAAGAAATAACAAGCAATACCACAGAGATACCAAATGAGAGAGAGAGTATTACGAACAGTTACATGACAACAAATTGGACAACCTAGAAGAAATGGACAAATTTCTAGAAACACACAACCTTCCAAGACTGAATCAAGAAGAAATAAACAACCTGAACAGACCAATCACTAGTAATGAAATTGGACTTGTAACAAAAAAAATCCAGTGAACATTTTTATAACAATGCATTCATTAGTGTATAGACTAGGCTACAATGAAGCAATCATATTGCTGTTTCTTCATTATCAGTGCACAAATCATTATACCTATAAAGAAGTGAGTTCATTTTATCTTTTCACTTTTGATATCTAGTGTCAGTAATACATATAACAGCTACAGTGTTTTGTATCATATAAGACAATATCGATGTAGGTACAGACAGACAATTCATTTTGTAAAGAGACAACATAAGGTATTGTTAAATACAGTACAGTACTATAAATGTATTTTCTCTACCCTCTGATTTTCTTTTTTTTATATCTTTATTGGAGTATAATTGCTTTACAATGTTGTGTTAGTTTCTGTTGTACAACAAAATGAATCAGCTATAAATATACATATATCCCTATATCTCCCCCCTCTTAAGCCTCCCTCGCATCTTCCCTAATACACCCCTCTAGGTCATCACAAAGCAACAAGCTGATCTCCCTGTACTATGCAGCAGCTTCCCACTAACCATACATTTTACATTTGGTAGTGTATGTATGTCAATGGTACTCTCTCACTTCGTCCCAGCTTCCCTTTTCACCACCGTGTCCTCAAGTCCGATCTCTATATCTGTGTCTTTATTCCTGCCCTGCCACTAGGTTCATCAGTACCATTTTTTTCAGATTCCATGTACGTGCATTAACATATGGTATTTCTTTTGCTCTTTCTAACTTACTTCACTTGTATGATAGATTCTAGGTCCATCCACCTCAATACAAATAACTCAATTCTATTCCTTTTAATGGATGAGTAATATGCCATTGTATATATGTGCCATGTCTTCTTTATCCATTCATCTGTTGATGGACACTTAGGTTGCTTCCATGTCCTGGCAATTGTAAACAGTGCTACAATGAACATAGTGGTACATGACTCTTTTCTTTTTTTTTTTAAGCCATATCTGCAGCTTTTATTGTTTTATTTGTATATTATACTTTATTTATAAATAAGGATGATACAAGAATATTTTTTGTCACTTCTGGTGAGAAGCTGCTGTACTTTCTATTATATAAATAGTTGTGAAGAAAAAAGAAGATAACCTAAACTTAAATGCAGTCCCCAAAACTTGAAACATACTTTAGTGGTAGAGCTTTTCAGTTTCAGTTAAAAAGTCTTGAAGAATATTACAAAAGATTTAAAATTGCAATTGGAGAAGAGGAAAAAATTTACCAGCTTCATGAGTACAGAGACTTGGGGTGTTTTTTTTTTTTTTTTTTTTTATATATACAGCAGGTTCTTATTAGTCATCAGTTTTATACACATCAGTGTATACATGTTAATCCCAATTGCCCAATTCATCACACCACCACCACCACCCGGCAGCTTTCCCTGCTTGCTGTCCATATGTTTCTTCTCTACATCTGTGTCTCAATTTCTGCCCTGCAAACCGGTCAATCTGTACCATTCTTCTAGGTTCCAGATATATGCGTTAATATACAATATTTGTTTATCTCTTTTTGACTTACTTCACTCTGTATGACAGTCTCTAGATCCATCCATGTCTCAACAAATGACCCAATTTCTTTCCCCTTTATGGCTGAGTAATATTCCATTGTATATATGTACCACTTCTTCTTTATCCATTCGTCTGTCGATGGGCATTTAAGTTGCTTCCATGACGTGGCGACTGTAAATAGTGCTGCAATGAACATTGGGGTGCATGTGTCTTTTTGAAATGTGTTTTTCTCTGGGTATATGCCCAGTAGTGGGATTGCTGGATCATATAGTAATTCTATTTTTAGTTTTTTAAGAAACCTCCATACTGTTCTCCATAGTGGCTGTGTCAATTTACATTCCTGCCAACAGTGAAAGAGGGTCCCCTTTTCTCCATACCCTCTCCAGCATCTGTTGTTTGTAGATTTTCTGATGATGCCCATTCTAACTGGGGTGAGTTGATACCTCATTGTAGTTTTGATTTGCATTTCGCTAATAATTAGTGATGTTGAGCAGTTTTTCATGTGCTTCTAGGCCATCTGTATGTCTTCTTTGGAGAAATGTCTATTTAGGGCTTCTGCCCATTTTTGGATTGGGTTGTTTGTTTTTTTAATATAGAGCTGCATGAGCTGTTTATATATTTTGGAGATTAATTCTTTGTCCATTGATTCATTAGCAAATATTTTGTCCCATTCTGAGGGTTGCCTTTTTGTCTTGTTTATGGTTTCCTTTGCTGTACAAAAGCTTTGAAGTTTCATTAGGTCCCATTTGTTTATTTTTCTTTTTATTTCCATTACTCTAGGAGGTGGATCAAAAAAGATCTTGCTGTGATTTATGTCAAAGAGTGTTGTTCCTATGTTTTCCTCTAAGAGTTTTATAGTATCTGGTCTTATATTTAGGTCTCTAATCCATTTTGAGTTTATTTTTGAGTATGGTATTAGGGAGTGTTCTAACTTCATTCTTTTATGTGTAGCTGTCCAGTTTTCCCAGCACCACTTATTGAAGAGACTTTCTTTTCTTCATTGTATATCCTTGCCTCCTTTGTCATAGATTAGTTGACCATAGGTGCATGGGTTTATCTCTGGGCTTTCTATATTTTTCCATTGATCTATGTTTCTCTTTTTGTGCTAGTACCATATTTTCTTGATTATTGTAGCTTTGTAGTATAGTCTGAAGTCAGGGAGTCTGATTCCTCCAGCTCCATTTTTTTCCCTCAAGACTGCTTTGGTTATTTGGGGTCGTTTGTGTCTCCATACAAATTTTAAGATTTTTTGTTCTAGTTCTGTTAAAAAAAAATGCCATTGGTAATTTGATAGGGTTTGCATTGAATCTGTAGATTGCTTTGGGTAGTATAGTCATTTTCACAATGTTGATTCTTCCAATCCAATAACATGGTATATTTCTCCATCTATTTGTATCATCTTTAATTTATTTCATCAGTGTCTTATAGTTTTCTGCATACAGGTATTTTGTCACCTTAGGTAGGTTTATTCCTAGGTATTTATTCTTTTTGTTGCAGTGGTAAATGGGAGTGTTTTCTTGATTTCACTTTCATATTTTTCATCATTAGTGTGTAGAAATGCAAGAGATTTTTGTGCATTAATTTTGTATCCTGCTACTTTACCAAATTCATTGATTAGCTCTAGTAGTTTTCTGGTAGCATCTTTAGGTTTCTCTATGTATAGTATCATATCATCTGCAAAGAGTGACAGCTTTACTTCTTCTTTTCCAATTTGGATTCCTTTTATTTCTTTTTCTTCTCTGATTGATGTGGGTAAAACTTCCAAAACAATGTTAAATAAGAGTGGTGAGAATGGGCAAACTTGTCTTGTTCCTGATCTTAGAGGAAATGCTTTCAGTTTTTCCCCATTGAGGACAATGTTGGCTCTGGATTTTTCATATATGGCCTTTAGTATGTTGAGGTAAGTTCCCTGTATGCCTGCTTTCTGGAGGGTTTTTATCATAAATCTATGTTGAATAATGTCCAAAGCTTTTTCTGCATCTATTGAGATGATCATATGGATTTTATTCTTCAATTTGTTAATATAGAGTATCACATTGATTTCCATATACTGAAAATCCTTGCATTCTAGGATAAACCCCACTTGATCATGGTGTATGATCCTTGTAATGTGCTGTTGGATTCTGTTTGCTAGATTTTGTTGAGGATTTTTGCATCTATGTTCATCAGTGATATTGGCCTATAGTTTTCTTTCTTTGTGACATATTTGTCTGTTTTTGATATTAGGGTGACGGTGGCCTTGTAGAATGAGTTTGGGAGTGTTCTTCCTTCTGCTATATTTTGGAAGAGTTTGAGAAGGATAGGTGTTAGCTCTTCTCTACATGTTTGATAGAAGTTGCCTGTGAAGCCATCTGGTCATGGACTTTTGTTTGTTGGAAGAGTTTTATTCACAGTTTCAATTTCAGTGCTTGTGATTGGTCTGTTCATATTTTCTATTTCTTCCTGGTTCAGTCTTGGAAGGTTGTGCTTTTCTACGAATTTGTCCATTTCTTCCAGGTTGTCCATTTTATTGGCATATAGTCGCTTGTAGTAAACTCTCATGATCTTTGTATTTCTTCGGTGTCAGTTTTTAATTCTTCTTTTTCATTTCTAATTCTAGTGATTTGAGTCTTCTCCCTTTTTTCTTGATGAGTATTGCTAATGGTTTATCAATTTTGTTTATCTTCTCAAAGAACCAGCTTTTAGTTTTACTGATCTTTGCTATTGTTTCCTTCATTTCTTTTTCATTAATTTCTGATCTGATCTTTATGATTTCTTTACTTCTGCTAACTTTGGGGTTTTTGTTTCTTCTTTCTCTAATTACTTTAGGTGTAAGGTTAGGTTGTTTATTTGAGATTTTTCTTGTTTCTTAAGGTAGGATTTTATTGCTATAAACTTCCCTCTTAGAACTGCTTTTGCTGCATCCCATAGGTTTTGGGTCGTGTTTTCATTGTCATTTTTTTCTAGGTATTTTTTAATTTCCTCTTTGATTTCTTCAGTGATCTCTTGGTTTTTAAATAGTGTATTGTTTGCTTCCAGTGTTTGTATTTTTTAATGATATTTCCTGTAATTTATATCTAGTCTCGTAGTGTTGTGGTCAGAAAAGATACTTGATACAATTTCAATTATCTTAAACTTCCCAAGGCTTGATTTGTGACCCAAGATATGATCTGTCCTGGAGAATGTTCCATGAGCACTTGAAAAGAAAGTGTATTCTGTTGTTTTTGGATGGAATATCCTATAAATATCAATTAAGTCCATCTTGTTTAATGTATCACTTAAAGCTTGTGTTCCCTTATTTATTTTTATATTGGATGATCAGTCCATTGGTGAAAGTGGAGTGTTAAAGTCCCCTAATATGATTGTGTTACTGTCGATTTACCCTTTTATGGCTGTTAGTATTTGCCTTATGTATTGACGTGCTCCTATATTGGGTGCATGGATATTTACAATTGTTATGTCTTCTTCTAGGGTTGATCCCTTGATCATTATGTAGTGTGCTTCCTTGTCTTCTGTAATAGTCTTTATTTTAAAGTCTATTTTGGCTGATATGAGAATTGATACTCCAGATTACTTCTGTTTTCCTTTTGCATGGAATATCTTTTTCCATCCCCTCACTTTCAGTCAGTATTTGTCACTAGGTCTGAAGTGGGTGTCTACTAGACAGCATATATATGTGTCTTGTTTTTGTATCATTTCAGCCAGTCTATGTATTTTGTTTGGAGCATTTAAGCCATTTACATTTAAGGTAGTTATCAATATATATGTTCCTATTACCATTTTCTTAATTGTTTTGGGTTTGTTATTGTAGGTCTTTTCCTTCTCTTGTGTTTCCTCCCTAGAGAAGTTCCTTTAGCTTTTGTTGTAAATCTGGTTTTTTGTTGCTGAATTCTCTTAGCTCTTGTGTCTCTGTACAGGTTTTAATTTCTCCATCAAATGTGAATGAGATCCTTGCTGGGTAGAGTAATCTTGGTTGTAGGTTTTTCCTTTTCATCACTTTAAATATGTCCTGCCACTCCCTTCTGACTTACAGAGTTTCTGCTGAAAGATCAGCTATTAACCTTATGGGGATTCCCTTGTATGTTATTTGTTGTTTTTCCCTTGCTGCTTTTAATATTTTTTCTTTGTATTTAATTTTTGATAGTTTGATTAATATGTGTCTTGGCATGTTTCTCCTTGGATTTATCCTGTATGGGACTCTCTGTTCTTCCTGGACTTGATTAACTACTTCCTGTCCATATTAGGGAAGTTTTCAACTATAATCACTTCAAATATTTTCCCAGTCCCTTTCTTTTTCTCTTCTTTTTCAGGGACCCCTATAATTCGAATGTTGTTGCATTTAAGGTTATCCCAGAGGTCTCTGAGACTGTCCTCAATTCTTTTCATTCTTTTTTCTTTATTCTGCTCTGCAGTAGTTATTTCCACTATTTTATCTTCCAAGTCACTTATCTGTTCTTCTGCCTCTGTTTTTCTGCTATTCTTTCCTTTTAGAGAATTTTTAATTTCATTTACTGTGTTGTTCATCATTGTTTTCTCTTTAGTTCTTCTTTGTCCGTGTTAAACCTTTCTTGTATTTTCTCCATACTATTTCCAAGATTTTGGATCATCTTTACTATCATTATTCTGTATTCTTTTTCAGGTAACCTGCCTATTTCCACTTCATTTGTTTGGTCTGTTGGGTCTTTACCTTGCTTCTTTATCTGCTGTGTGTTTCTCTGTTTTCTCATTTTGCTTAACTTACTGAGTTTTGTGTGTCCTTTTCACAGGCTGCATGTTCATAGTTCCCGTTGTTTCTGGTGTCTGCCCCCAGTGGCTAAGGTTGGTCAGTGTGTTGTGTAGGCTTCCTGGTGGAGGGGACTAGTGCCTGTGTTCTGGTGCCTGAGGCTTGATCTTGTCTTTCTGGTGGGCAGGTCTGCTTCCGGTGGTGTGTTTTGGGGTGTCTGTGACCTTATTATGATTTTAGGCAGCCTCTCTGCTAATGGATGAGGTTCTGTTCCTGTCTTGCTAGTTGTTTGGCGTAGGGTGACCAGCACTGTAGCTTGCTGGTTGTTGAGTGGAGGTGGGTGTTCACATTGAGATGGAGATATTTGGGAGATTTTTGCCGTTTGATATTACATCATGCTGGGAGGTCTCTGGTGGCCAATGTCCTGAACTTGGCTCTCCCACCTCAGAGGCACAGGCCTGATGCCTGGCAGTAGCACCAAGACCCGGACATTCACATGGCTCAGAGTAAAAGGGAGAAAAAGAAAGAAAGGAAGGAAGGAAGAAAGAAAGAAAGAAAGAAAGAAAGAAAGAAAAGAGAATTATTAAAAAAAATTAAAAGTAATTAAAAAAAAGAAAGAAAGAAGAGAGCAACCAAACCAAAAACACAAATCCACCAATGATAACAAGTGCTAAAAACTATACTAAAATAGAAAAAGGGAAAACAGAACCCTAGGAAAAATGGTAAAGACAAAGCTATACAGACAAAAATCACACACAGAAGCATACACATACACATTCACAAAAAGAGAAAAAGGAAAAGAATATATATATATCATTGCTCCCAAAGTCCACTGCCTCAATTTGGGATTATTTGTTGTCTATTCAGGTATTCCACCAGGGTACATCAAGTTTATTGTGGATGTTTAATCCGCTGCTCCTGAGGATGCTGGGAGAGATTTCTCTTTCTCTTCTTTGTTCGCACAGCTCCTGGGTTCAGCTTTGGATTTGCCCCTCCTCTGCGTGTAGGTAGCCTAAGGGCATCTGTTCTTCACTCAGACAGGACCGGGTTAAAGTAGCAGCTGCTTAGCGGGCTCTGGCTCACTCAGGCCGGGGGGGAGGGAGGGGTACGGTGTGCGGGGCAAGCCTGCGGCGGCAGAGGCCAGCGTGACGTTGCACCAGCCTGAGGCGTGCCTTGTGTTCTCCCGGGGAAGTTGTCCCTGGACATGGGACCCTGGCAGTGGCGGGCTGCACAGGCTGCCGGGAGAGGAGGTGTGGATAGTGACCTATGCTTACACACAGGGTTCTTGGTGGCTGCAGCAGCAGCCTTAGCATTTCATGCTCATCTCTGGTGTCCGTGCTGATAGCCGCGGCTCCCTCCTGTCTCTGGAGCTCATTTAGGTGGCACTCTTAATCCCCTCTCCCCTTCAGGCTGTGTTCACGCGGCCAACCCCAGTCATCTCCCTGTGCTCCGACCGAAGCCCGAGCCTCAGCTCCCAACCCCGCCCGCCCTGGCGGGTGAGCAGACAAGCCTCTCGGGCTGGTGAGTGCAGGTCGGCACCGATCATCTGTGCGGGAATCTCTCCTCTTTGCCCCCCGCACCCCTGTTGCTGTGCTCTCCTCCACGGCTCCAAAGCTTTCCCCCTCCACCACCCGCAGTCTCCGCCCACGAAGGGGCTTCCTAGTGTGTGGAAACCTTTCCTCCTTCACAGCTTCCTCCCACTGGTGCAGGTCCCACCCCTATTCTTTTGTCTCTGCTTTTTCTTTTTTCTTTTGCCCTACCCAGGTACTTGGGGGAGTTTCTTGCCTTTTGGGGGGTCTGAATTCTTCTGCCAGCATTCAGTAGGTGTTCTGTGGGGGTTGTTCCAGACGTAGATGTATTTCTCATGTATTTGGGGAGGAAGATGATCTCCACGTCTTACTCTTCCGCCGTCTTGAAGCTCCTCTTGAATATTCCTTTATGTTTGGGCAACATTTAAATCTATCTGAAATGCTCAATATACCTCATAAGTCTGTTGCATGAACGAAGCAAACTTGGAAACTATTATTCCATGTAGAATATTATGTTTATTAATATTATTGACACATTCACAGATACTGGAATAACAACTGTAGCTATCAGTTCTTTAACATTACCTAAAAGAACCTCACTCAAAAGCTAATTTTAAAAGCCTCCTCTAAGCTGTATTTTTTTTAAGTAGGGAGAGATTAAGAGATCAGCAAAATAATGGGAAAAGTCTGCATATTTAGAAGTCTGAAATTCTCATCAGCAAGATCTTATAATCTAAGTAATTATTAGATATATAGTTTTTAAATGCATGAAAATGGATATTGGAGGTAAGCAGTGGTTAAAGTTTACTTCACAGAGACAAAAGCAGATTGGTTTGTTGAAAAAGTATATTCAGAAAATCCATTCTTCTGTAATGTTTTAGATAACCAGATTCTGTAAATCTCCTTCTCAAATAAATCTTCAGGCTAACTCCTACTCTTCCAAATAAGACTGAAACAGAGTAACTTTTCCTCTAGACTCAAGGGCTAAATATAGCTCTATCAAGTTTCAAATGATTAATTAATATGAGTTTAAAGAATCAGTGAATCTCCCACTGATAGAAAACCCTTCATCAACATGCCCATTTTATCTGTCTCCTTTCATCTTTGTGTACAAGCTGAAATATCTCATCTACGTACCTAATACAGAAGTCTCCTCTCCTAGACTAATAACCCAGGCTTGAAATACTTGGCTGCATCAGTCTAACTAACCACCTTATCCCACCTCCCATAAAGACTGCCTAGAAAGATCAGAGGAGAATTTATCAATGGTTTCTGCTTCTTAGTTCACTCATTTGAACTCCAATGCAGTTACATAATACTTTGAACTTCAGTATAATATCCCTATGAGCTATGTAAATTAGAAGTTGATTTACATTACTTGCGAGTCATGACTTTTATTCTCCAGGTTATTATTCCTCATTCATGATACTTACTGTCATCTCTATGTGATTACAGGCTCCTTGAAAGCTAGGGCAATGTCTATTCTACTTCACCTGGTACAGTAAACTAGTACAATAACATGCAGATTAGAAGGACTTTCTATGTGATATAAACACACAATATTCACTGAATTTAGATTTCAGCATGCCTTAAACAATTTGATTCTGATATAACAATTTCCACTATTTTTGAATCTTATTAGTAGGATTTGTCATAGATTTGAAGGTAATTTAAATCTTGATTTTCTGCAGAAAACAAAATTGGTTTCTTTGATCTGTGTCACTTAGAAATACACAGTTTGTCCAATTCATATGTATATGTTGTTTACTAAGTTTCACATAGTTTCAGAAGGAAATGATCAAAAGGAGGCACAGGGGCTTCCCTGGTGGCACAGTGGTTGAGAGTCCGCCTGCCGATGCAGGTGATGCGGGTTCGTGCCCCGGTCCGGGAGGATCCCACATGCCGTGGAGCGGGTAGGCCCGTGAGCCATGGCAGCTGAGCCTGTGCTCTGCAAGGGGAGAGGCCACAGCGGTGAGAGGTCCACGTACCGCAAAAAAAAAAAAAAAAAAAAAAAAAGGAGGCACAGAGACTAGCAGGTGAGATGGTGAGATGTAAAAGGCAATCCAGGAGGCAGTAATACCAGAGAGTGATAATTAATGCATGTAAAGGTGATGGTGGGAGGCAGGAAGTTCAGCCCCAAGGGTATCACTGAGATGAGTCCAAAAGCAGGCAGCTGATACTGGGGAGGCTCAAAGACATCATGTGAGATGAAACGTTCCAGTCTTTGGACAATACTTGTTTTTATGGTAGATTGAGTTACACATTGCATTCAGCAGCTACATATGGTTTCCATATAAAGCTCAATTTGCTTGGTATATTTTTTTTTCATTCAATATCCTGTAGCATTTGATATTACTTGTGAGGTATTCCTTGATAGATTTGTACTACCGTTGAGTTCAAACATTAATTTTCCCTTCTTATTTTTCTCTGTAAATCTCAATGCTATTCTAACCACATTAGAACTGGGCCTTACACCAAGAGATCAGTTACAGAGCCATTTTGGGTGAACAAATAGCAGAAGTTGAGCTTGTCACCTACTGGCGGAGGTGAATAAGTACAAAGGAAATAAAAATAAGAGAAAACATATCTACTGGCTTAAGGACATTTTTCTTAAAATAAAACATTGAACCCAGTTCTGAAGATTGAACACAGCCAACTCTTCCTAATAATTATACACAGCCCAAAATCCCTTTAAATTACCATTGCTGTTTTCTTATTTTACCTAAGTTCTAAGCACTTTATAATATGTGCTCACAACAAACCTATCAGCAATTAATTTTTACTCCCATTTTGCAGATGAGGAAACTGAGACACAATGAGCATAAGTAAACATGACTGAAATCACACAAATAATGTGTTATTCATTCCAGTTATTCCAGGATTCAAACCCAAGCAGTCTTGCTCTAACAGTCCATGGTCTTAACCAGTACTCCAAATATCTCTGGAAACATTGTTACATACTATTCATAATGCCACTTCATAATTACATTTGTATGACACTTTAGGATCACAAAATGAAAGTTATGAAGTGCCTGTGAAAATCAGAAGGGATGACGCACTTCTGCTTAGGTTAAAATTAAGAATAGTGACAAAGTGTTAGGGAATCTAGAGAACTATAGTTTTCATAAAAGAGTATGGTGTAACTGAATAAAGTCTCCAAGATAAATTGTAAAAGTGGACAATTTACCCAACCTTGTGGACTATAACAGAAGTTTCTCTATGGGGGCAGTGGGATCCAGACAGTCTTTCCCTGCCATATGCATTTTCCCAAACCTGGGGTCTCCATACAGAAATCCTGGGTTACTTTGAGCAGGGAAGGAGGCAGCTTCCATGGTGTTTGAACAGACACAGAAATCTCATGGCTTTATATGTAAATCCAAATCTTTAGCATCATTAGGTGAAATCTAGGTTGAGTGTGCTTGCTTCCACACAAACCTCTCCCCAGCAGAGTGCTACTTAGAGACTTGTTTCCTGCACTGTCTTTGCACTCGGTAAACTTATGTGCTGATTATACTTTCCACCAAGATTACTGACAGGGGCAAAGACATAGAAACATAAAGTGCTGTTTGTGCCATGGACTCTTACAAAGAAGGAGGACCATGGATGCAGATAGGAGAAGTGTAGACACATGCAGTCATGTTATATGAAATACAGTTAAGTTGTTTGAGTGCTACTTCCTTTCATACTTAACGGCTAAACTTGCTCTGAATTTTCTTGGAGTTATGATGTTCTACATCATTTTTTTTTTTTTACTGGAGAGTATCTGCTGACTCATATTAATATGCATCCTTCAGTCTGTCAAAGACTGTGCTGATCAGCATCAGAGGCATGCCTGAGACTCCTCAGAGTGGTGTGTAGGGTGGTGTTCACCTAATGGACTCCTATGGGCTGTAGAGAGGCAGATGGAATGATCAAGAATCAAAGAGATCTGAGTTTAAATTCTGCTCTTACACTTCCCAGTTTTTGCAAATGATTTTCTTTCTAATTTAAATGTATTTTTGCCTCTGGGAAATGTTGATAGTGAAGGCTCTTGCCACAAAGAATTGTTGGGGAGTATTGAGTGACATACTAATGAAGGTACTTAGCACCAAGTCAGGCACCCATTAGCTATACAAACATAAAAATGCATGTGAAGGTATTGCATCCAAGTTAATATATTGCATTCATAACTAGGGGACGTAGAGGTAGGGTCTGGATTTCTGATGTATGCATTTGCACATATGTAGGATTTTTTTCTTGTAGTTTCAATCTCTATTCTCTACAGTGAAATCAAACAAAAATCCTTTTTCTGTCAGGGCAGAGATTTACACTATGGCATTGCAAACCATTCATAATTAGAATATTATAGTTCTGTCTTTAGCATCTTAACCGAGTACTAGAATTTTCTAGATATCAGTTTTCAGAAAGGCACCATTAAAATATTTGAAGAAATAAAACAAGAATGATTTTTTCTAAATTGAAATTGGAACATTTTATTATAGAGAGGGTAGAGAAGTATTAAAAAATCAACTTTTGACAGACTTTCAAAACGTCAAAAATTCAGGATTACTTCCATTTGAGGTAAGAGAAGAAATGATCTCAGAAAACAGAAAAGAAGATATTGAATTGATAAACTTCCATTGCAGAATTAAATAATAATGGATAACAAATGATGATTTACAGTGCTTAAAATCTTATATGAAGCCTGAATCATGCATGGTAATTTGAGTTTTCTGAGTATACTATTATTATTGTCTACTATGGCATGATTGGATCAAGCCCAACTCTTGCAGACTGAATAAAAGACTAGTTAAGAAAATAGATATACTAAGCAAGTTATTAGAATTGTAACATGTTAAGAGAAAAAGGTATACTAGTCCCTTAAATTTGACTATTTACAAATTATTTTATGCCATTTGCAAATGATTTCTATCTAGTAATTAAGACAGTTTTCGAAAAATATTAGGAAATTAAATTTACCTTTGGCTAAATTACTATGTAAGTTAAACATGTTTTACATTTTTTAATTTCACAATTTTCCTATCATGAAACTATTTTATTAATTCTTATTAACTTCCTTGTTAAGCCAAATTTGAATGGTTTGCTAGGTTTATTTATGGGATATTTGGTGAACCCAGTTTCTTAGCTTTGTATTTAAACCCAAATCTCTAAACTTCCGAACTCCATAACAGAATATATGAACTGAAAGTTTACCCTTGACATATATTCCTTGGGAAATAATTTTCTTATGTCAAAATCCATTTTAAAACACCATTATTTAAAAACTGGTCTTTAAAATTTGCAATAATTAATTTAATTATCTTCAAAAGAGAAAATGATGGTGACATCCTTAATTGAGAAAGAGTTTAAGAATTAACATTTTGAATATCATTAGGAAGATTTTACTTGTGCTTTAGAATGGGAACAGATTTCTAATGAATTATTTACGCAGCCGACTGTAACCACTCCTTCTGTGCTTGCTCAGTCTTTTCCATCAATGCTCACAGAACTCAGTTTTCAAAATACATATTATTTTTACCAGTAAATCAAGCAAGCTCTATGGGAGTATATTACAACTTTTCATGTAGAAATAGTACAGGGAAACAATATTTAAAACTTACTGGTTATAACTGATAAACGCTCATCACTGCTGTAGATTTATAATTATCAAGTTATGGTTATTTTCTGAACCATGTTTTCTATTATCCAAATACCACTGATGGTTTTAAACTCACACTTTTCATTACTATGGTCCCTCAATACACTTTTTCTTTTGCTTGCTCTGACAGTGTCTGGCTAAATTCAAGAAAAATAAAACAAAAAACTTAGAAAGTGGTATATATTCTTGAGATATAGAAGGTGATGAAAATCTCATATGGAAAAACAACAGACTTTAAAATTTTTGAGTTATTTTAATGTTTTTTTCTTCAAAATTTAAGACTATCCTAAAGCAAGCCCCTTGCTTGGATCCAGCTAGTATTATATAATGTCCACAGTAACTCCACAGGGAGACTGATGATTCATCCCAGAATGACAGAACTAGCCAAGGAATCCAAGGCTGGTTCCCTGTTTTAGTAGTGAACCAAAACTCTCCACTGAGAGGTAGTGATGGGACCATGCTGTGTGGTTCAAATTCTGACCAGCTCAATTTTAGGCTTTAGTTTTACACTGGCTACTATAAGGAAAGTGATTATTACTATATGGAGGAGAAAAGGTTTGGAACAAATTGTTTTTAGGTGAAAACAGCCATCTCATTAGGATGCAAACAGTTTTTATGGTTATCTTGGAGCTTTGGTATCTACCATTACAATCACTAGACTTATTGTTTAGGAGATATTAATAAATAATGTTTATCTTACCTATCTGGGTGTGAATAAAGCATTAGAGATATGCCAATATCTCTTTCTGAACAGGAACTACATAGTTCTTTGATGATAGACCTTGAACCCCATCAGTATGAACTCCAGGGTAACTATATTTTCTATCAAGACTTCTGATGAAGCTATTTTGTCTGTACTTAGTTTTATTTTGCCATAAGAAGATGGTTATTAGGATAAGCTTTTAGTTTTTTCAAATGAATAACACGAATGTGAAGTACTGGGAACTTGACTCTGTTTCTTGGCATAATTCCTTACTTCCAAAGTATAGCCAAATTTCATTGTGTTTACATGAGGAAAAGTAAGATTTCTGTAGAAATAATATAGAGAATTGTTCTGTCCTAACATTCTTATTTATCTGTTGCATTTATGTAAGTATCTTCATAAAGTATGAAATTTTTTGTCAGTGGTCCAACTATCTAGTAGGTATTAAACTTGTCTAGTTAATAATAGCCTCTCTTTTGTATTTAATCAAAAGTATGGAGGACAAATGAAAAGTTTGTTTCAGGACTTGTACAGTGTTTGCCATTCTAATCTATAAACAACTCCCTTTATTTTATTTAATTAGAATCTTAGTGAAACTGTGGGTTACAGCTTAGGATTTTAACCAGATAATCTTGAGGGTCTTGATGGTTTAAAGTGTTATATGCAAATTGATATAAAAAAAACAGTGATAGAAATGGTATCTGTGGACCTAAGTGATATTATAAATGAAAACACAGGGGAGAAAATAAGGAAAGATAAAACTCCATTCCAAAGAACCTAAATTGATTACTTTGAAATTCTTAAAAATTAAATGAGCAAATGTGGGGTATAAAATCTGAGACACATTGAAAGAAGTAAGAATACTGGCATTAGTTCTCTGAAGTCCACTGATCTCATTTTATGTCTGAGGGAGTGATATTGGACTAATGGTGGTAATCAAGAGAATCTAATGTCATTGAAGAAGAAGGGAATATTAGAATCCTTCACTTTAAGGGACTTAAATACAAATGATTCACTAGTTGAAATTTAATGACAATGAGAATTATGTGCTGGTCATAATGTCACCTAAAGAATCTGTGACAAAGTCAGGAGTAAGACACAAGTCAGGAGGAAGACACAAGTCACTGGGTCCATTGTCACTATTCTTGCTTTGTGATTGTGATAGTTTCACAATTCTTTAATTGTTAAAGTTTCAAGAATTAAAAAGTGAGGATGACACATGACTATGGTCTCCTAGCCAGTTATATTCCGTGAAATTTCCATCCAAGCAAATCACTGTTTTTGTCAAAAATATACTTTTCTCAAATTTTCAACATCATTTTTCATAATTATGTTAATTTCATGAATTAGTTAGAGGCAGGATAAAGAGAAGAGATTCTGGAGCCTGACGACTTGGGTTCAAGTCTCAATGCTGATACTTACCAATTTATGGTCTCACACAAGTTGTTTATCCTCTCTTTTCTTCAGTGTTCTCATCTGTAAAATATTATCTGCATTGTACAAATACTTAAATAAGTTATATTTTATGATGATTAAATGAGTTGATCAAATAAAAGACATATCAGAGTATGGAATATTTTAAGTTTATAAAGAGTTAGTTTTAAATTATATGTACTTTTCTTATGTTTCAATGGGCAGTTCATTTAATAAGAAAACATATTATTTCAACTTGTTCAATATAAACATCGAAATAATTATTTACTAAATATGAAAAGGAAATTTTAAATATCTGTGTTATTATATCTATGTTTTCCAGTTTGTGGGATGGTTCCAAAATATTTATATTTAGTTTATAGAACTTTAAAGTTATAAAAAATTCAACTCTACTTACTATTTCATCTTATTAGTAGGTGAGGAAATTAATAACAGAGAAATAAGAAGGTAGTCAAAAATATTGTAGCACAAGAAAGATATAAAAGACATTTGTGGGACTTCCCTGGAGGTCCAGTGGTTAAGAATTCACCTTCCAATGTAGGGTGTGTGGGTTTGATCCCTGGTCGGGGAGCTAAGATCTCACATGCCTTGTGGCCAAAAAACCAAAGCATAAAACAGAGGCAATATTGTAACAAATTCAATAAAGACTTTAAAAATGGTCCACATCAAAGGTAAATAAATAAATAAATAAGTAAAAGACATTTGCAACATCTAAGCTTTTTGAGCAATATTTTCTATTATTTAAATTTTTGATGAAAATTGTAGAGAATTATTTTACTAAAAATTTTAATTTTTATATATTTTATAAGCTTGGCATCTAAAATTGATTTAACCAATTGATGACTAGTAATGAATAAACCAGTACTTTTTTTGGTTGGTTTTCTAGGGACCTTAAACTCTTACATTCATTATCTAATTGATACATGCAACATCCTTCTGAAACAGGTATGGGTCAGTTATTACCTTCCCTATCAAAGGTTTAGGAATGATATCTAAACTATGACAGTTATAAAATACTATATAAAATCATAATGATGCTTTTTATTAGAGTATACCTATTCTTATATCTTTAATTTCTTTATGTCAACAATAAAATAATAATTAAAAGGATTATATATATTTGCCAATAAATATATAATCTGTAATCAAGGTCAAAGTATTTATTTGCAATCTCAACTCAACAGTTGTTCAATGACTGTTCTATTAATATTACAGAAAGAAAAAGCATATGAATCTCACAGCAAAACTGATAATTCTTTCAGCAGCTCATCAGATTGAGAGAAGTCATCATTCAACTTTTGAATTTGTAATGGGTGGAGAAGACCAAATCCAATCTATTGCTTCAAGATTTATTTTAGGAAATTGAATTTTTTTTCAATAATTGATTCTCTGAATGCTTACATGGTAGTGGTAGAAATTTTGCAGCTTTCAAAACTATCATTAAAAATGATAAGGCAAAGAAGAAATTTTACCTATAACTACATGCACAACTAACTTGAATGCTTTGACTGAATTACTCTTGTTCTATTTATTGTCACTTTTCTAGTCAAAGTCTGCACAGATAGAAATCAAACAACTTTTGTTTTTTTTCTCCTAAGTACATTGCTTGCATTAATGTTAAATTGCTTTCAGCCTGTTTCTTGGTTGTGATTTTTTTATTCTAAATCACCAAACTTCATGTGCTTTACTAAAAAATAATTTTTACTAAATTATGATTTTAAAATAAAAATTATATTATCCTTTACAGTAAAATACTGTCATACATTTATGCAATGTATGGTCAGCTACTATGATTGATCATGATTAAACAAGATTGACCTGATCTCTACTATCATGGAGCTCTTATTTGGTGATTGAGAAAGATTAAAAGTAGATAGTAACTAAATTTTACAAATTTAATTTCACATAACTACTATGATATAAACAATATCAGAAATAAAGGGTATCTTGGTGGGTTTCTGTTAGGGTACTAGGCAAGTACTCACTGAAGAACTGACTAAGCCAAGAACTAAAAGATGAGAACACACTAGCCATACAAATAAGGGAGGTGTGAACCATTTCTCATGTTTAGGACATGAATAAATTTAGGGTATAGAACAAAAATTTATGCTCATGATAACTCAATAGACATAGCTTTTCTTTTTTTTCAAGTAAGTTTTTTTTTAACGTCTTTATTGGGGTATAATTGCTTTACAATGGTGTGTTAGTTTCTGCTTTATAACAAAGTGAATCAGTTATACATATACATATGTTCCCGTATCTCTTCCCTCTTGCATCTCCCTCCCTCCCACCCTCCCTATTCCACCCCTCCAGGCGGTCACAAAGCACCAAGCTGATCTCCCTGTGCTGACATAGCTGTTTTTATCAAACTAAAAATATTAAATGAGTCTCTGCCTAAGATTTACCAAAATTTTGTAAACTTGAATTCTTAAAACATTGGGGTTACTTTCCATAAGAGTACTTTTGAAAGTATTGAAAGTTAAATATGTTTAATTTCTGAGAAGTTTTAGGAATATTGAATGTATTAAATGTTTAAATAAATCAGAACAGAGCTCCTAAAAGGGATTTCATAATCTAATTTGGTAATACCAATGGAAGGTTGGTAATATTACACATATATAACCTACATACATACATGCATACATACATTTACAGATATTAACACAGACAGACAAAAATGGAGAGCTTATAGCCTCAATTCTATAATCAATTCACTGATTCATGTAAAAGAGCTGTCTTTTGTCCTTGTCTCACTTTTGCATTTTTACCAGGATTGTGTTTCCAGAAGATGGGACAGTTGAGTTTACCTGCTTAATAGCATCCCCACCAATATTTGTGGAGGAGACCTTTAAGATTTCCTTTGTTCTGACATGTAATCTTATGAAGACCGTGGCCTAAATTTTGAGCGAGGAACTGAGAGGAGACCAAGTAACCACCCACGTATCTTCAAAGCCCATGTGGGGAATAAAATACGTAATTTGTTTCCAACTAGCTTTTCCAGCCTCAGGTGGCGGCTTTTGGGGTCCCTGAGCTTCCTGAGAGTCCCTGATGGTGAGAGAAGCATCTGAAGCTGGAGTAACCATAGGGAGCTCAGGGGCTGTTGTGGGGAGGGAAAGGTCTGGCAGAGGCAAACAGAAGGGAGGAGGAGGTAGAGGTGTTAAAGGGGAACAAATCAAAGGACTCAAGGGAACTGAAAAGAAGGTGGGATATGGAGAAAAGAAGGGGGGAGTGACAAGAGGAATGGGAAAAGAGAAGTCTTAGGTGAGAGAGTTTGAGGAGTGTCCAAATATCCCACGATATCCATCATAATTCTGAATTGCCTTTAGTAAAATTTTGCCATTTTTGGAGATATTGAACTGAATGAGTACCATAATGGTGAAGCCTGTAGTCACCGAAAGAAGAGAAGATAGTAAGAGTTACCCATGGCATTAGATAATCAAATCAGAGATAAAGCTTTAAAGGAACCAGGAAAGACCCTTGCTCAATTAATTTTCTCACACAATCCCCAGGTTGAAGTATGAGGAAATACCCCTGTCCAACCCCTGGTTTTGGGGAATGATGAGGTTACCTCCCATAATCCCTGAGTTAAAGGAGCTGAAGAAAAACAAAAGCAGCTTCACAAAGGCCAAAAAAAAAGTTTCTGCCAGAAAGAACCAAAATAATTTCTTATTTTTCCAATCACCATGATATACATTTTATTTTATTGCCCTTAATTATTTTTAATTGAAATGTAATTAATTTACAATGTTGTGTTAGTTTCTGGTGTACAACAAAGTGATATATATGTGTATGTACATATTCTTTTTCATATTATTTTCCATTATAGTTTATTACAAGATACTGAATATAGTTCCCTGTTCTATACAGTAGGACCTTGTTAAGACCTTGTTGTTTATCTATTTTATATATAGTAGTCTGTATCTGCTAATCTCAGACTCCTAATTTATACTCTCCCCTTGCCCTTTGGTAGCCATAAGTCTGTTTTCTATGTCTGAGTCTGTTTCTGTTATGTAAATAAATTCATTTGTATCATATTTTAGATTCCAGGTATAAGTGATATCATATGATATTTGTCTGACTTACTTCACTTAGTATGATGATCTCTAGGTCCATCCATGTTGCTGCAAATGGCATTATTTCATTCTATTTTATGGCTGAGTAGCATTCCATTGTGTGTGTGTGTGTGTGTGTGTGTTTGTGTTTGTGTGTATATACACACATATATATATTTATGTGTGTATATATATATATATACACACACACACACACCACGTATTCTTTATCCATTCATCTGTCGATGGACACTTAGCTTACTTCCACATCTTGGCTATTGTAAATACTACTGCTATGAACATTGGGGTGTCATATCTTTTCCGATTAGAGTTTTCTCCAGATATACACACAGGAGTGGGATTGCTGGATCATATGGTAATTCTGTGTTTAGTTTTTTAAGGAACCTTCATACTGTTTTCCATAGTGGCTGTACCAATTTACATTCCCACCAACAGGGCAGAAGGGTTTCCTTTTCTCCACAATCTCTCCAGTATTTATTATTTGTAGACATTTTAATGATGGTCATTCTGACCAGTGTGAGGTGGTACTTCACTGTAGTTTTGATTTGCATTTCTCTAATAATTAGCGATGTTGAGCATGTTTTCATGTGCTTATTGGCCATCTGTATTTCTTCTTTGGAGAAATGTCCATTCTTCTGCCCATTTTTTATTAAGTTGTTTATCTTCTTTGGTTATTGAGTTTTATAAGTTGCTTGTATATTTTGGAAATTAAACCCTTGTTCATCTCGTTTTTTGCAAATATTTTTCTCCCAATCTGTAGGTTATCTTTTTGTTCTGTTTATGGTTTCCTTGCTGTGCAAAAACTTATGGGTTTAATTAGGTCCCATTTGTTTATTTTTGCTTTTACTTCTATTGCCTTGGGAGACTGACCTTAGAAAACATTGCTACAGTTTATGTCAGAGAATGTTTTGCCTATGTTCTCTTCTAAGAGTTTTATGGTGTCATGACTTACATTTACGTCTTTAGGCCATTTTGACTTTATTTTTGTGTATAGTTTGAAGGAGTATTCTAAGTACTTTCTTATGATGCTACAACAGACAAATGTCTGGATAACTAGATTTGGAGTCATTACTAACCACTGTGGGCCTGGATTCCCCCAGCTAGGGAAGGACACAAAGGGTTTTAAAAACCAGAATTATTACAGCACTGTCTGCAGAGTGGTTGGCATGTCATTTGAGTCACAGTACCAGAAAAATTTTTAAATAAAAACAAATCTGGACTTAGGTAAGGAAATATGTTATTCAAAAAGATTATTACAGTAGGGAAAATAATGCTAATACAATAGGATTAAAGGGGCCATTGCAACAAAGGAGAACACTCTGACTGTACGATATGTAAATGTCTCAAAGGTCAGGCAGAAAAGGGCTTTTCTTTCATATAGAGGATTAAACAATGTTATAAAGAACAGGATGGAGAGAATGGTGTTTAGACTGTTGATCAGAGAATATCTTTCCTTGCCATTAGCCTATACTCAGGAGGGACCATCAAAGAAAAGTTGCATGCTGGATTAGGCTGAGAGTGGATCAGAATCTATGAACCTGGAGAAGGGAGAAAAGATTTAAGTAAATGTTGGTCAAGTTGAGTATTTTGTCCAGATTTGTCAGTGAGTTCAGTTTAACAGTTCAGTTAATCATTTATAAGGTAAAGAATGGAAATTTGGAGGGTCTGTGTCTGGCCTTGTCATAGTAAACAAGCGGAAGTGCCCATGAAAAACAGGCAGTGTCCATGAACAAAATGTTGCAACATCTCTGCTTGGAAGAAGGGCAGAAACACCAGATCTCCAAGGAAAATTATCTTGCAACAATATCTATCCCACATTTCATACCACAATGGCTTCCAGTAAATTGTCCCATGAGTACACCAGTCCATCACCCACTTAAATAAGTCTGAGTAATGGGCTAGGACAAAGTTATTTCATTTTTCATGCAACATTTAATTTTGGCTACTGTCAACAGGAGTCCTGTAGCAGGTAAAGCCAAGCTGCAGTTTTGACCACAGTTGTGCCACTCCAGTGTCCCAGCTTAGCAAACAATCAGTCTCCCTCAAAATCATCAGAGTCTCTAAACCATCAGAGTCTACCTTAAAAAACAGGTTTCTCCTTACGTTTCTGTATTGGTATTTCCATTTAGTCTGAGGCATTAATCTAGGTATGTCAGAATGCATTAGGAAATGCACAGACTCCACATTAGCCTGAAAGGAGGAATTCTAGAGCAAATCTATCATCCGTGAGAACACTGGTTAGTGAGTGTAAGCTGATCTGAATGACTTCCAGAGCTGAAGTGATGTTTCTCCAACACTCGACGTTTTCTTATGATGACTCTTTAGGTGCAAACTTTGTGTTTTTGAAAAGGAGGCAAAGTAATGCCTGGCTACCATACAAGAAATGCAATCCCAATGGCATAATGGTGACTTTGGAAACAAAATGTTGCTTAAAATTGTTGGAACCTTCCAGGTAGTATTTACATAAGTTGGGGGATGTGTTGACAGTGTCTGCAGTGTGGTCTCCTGGCTGGCTAGCAGGCCTTAGGATTGCAAATTCAGTTGGAATAACTGAAGGTAGTTATTGTTTTTGGAGGGACTGCCTGGACAGTAGCTCAAACTGTTCTGTTTGTCTACTCCAGAGTTGGGTAGCCTTTATATGGATCATGGAATGATGTAGAAGAGGGATGAGGAAAAATTGCAGAAATATTTTCCATGGGAGATGCAGGACCTGGGGCCATGTGTAGTATTGGAAGAAAATGATTTTCTCCCTTTTCTCCTATTATCCATGATTTTCTCCTCTTTCTGCAAGTCTACAGAGCAGAGGTATTCACAACTTTTTTTCTGGAGTATCTGTTCAAGAATGACTGAGTATCAAAACACCTTGGAAGCTAGGGACCATGTCTCTCTCCAGGACAGAGGGAGCAGAGGGAAATGTATTTGTTATCCAGAAGAATAAAGATTGTGTCTCCATCTGGGCCAAATGTTGAGCAGGTTTGTTAGCAGCTCCCTTATAATATCAGTAGTTCCATAAACTCAGATTTCTTCAGCTGTGATGCAAATCTGCTCTGTGGTAGTAACCACCAGACTGCATCACATGAGGCTGTAAGAATTGGGGGACAAGGAGGTCAGGTGTGAATGTGAAGTTCATGGTGCCTACTGTGTCATAAGTGATGAAGTCCTCTGTCTCCCAGGAGTCTCATGTCTTCTGCCAGCATCTGTAAAACTATGGTTTGCTAACCGGTTATTTTGCAAGCTAGTATAAAATCTCAGACCCTCCAGAGTTCTTATTATGTTTAGAGTTTTGCATAAAAGTATCTAAGAAATAATTAATTAATTTTCTACCTGGATCCTGAAATTTATAATTTAAAAAATCTATTGTTTTTCCAATACTGGATTCCATTGTAAATATTTGATAATAACAAATAATAAAAGAAAGATGGCAAACAGGTTGATTTGCATAGATTGTAAGCAGAGGAAGTGTAGCCTCATCAGGCTAAGGACTACCACAATCAAGCTGAGTCTCTTTCCAAGAATCAAACAAAAATTATTTTACAGTTAAACTCCTTCCTCACTCAATCTTAGATCTCATTCTTTCATGATATTGGCCCATATTCCCAAGGCTTTTGAAAACAAAATTAAACTGGACTTTAAAGGTCACTGAAAAATAATTGATAATCATGGTCCTTTTGACTTCCTGAGGTATATTTAGATATAGGATAGGAAAAATTCAGTATAGCAGTGTTTTTAAAATTCATAAATTCATGTGTAAGACCTTTTCCCTTATATAATAAGCTATATTATGAACAAATTATCCATATTTTTTCCATGATAACCTTATATTTTCAAAATTTGTAGAGGGAATGGAAACATCCCTTTGGGTAAAGTGTCAAATGTAATTCTATAGTATTTGGTAGTTAAGAAAATATTCAATAATTTTACCTTTTTGGAAATAATACTGCATTTGAAAATATCAAATTGAGTTTATTGCAAGGCAGTAGAGAATTCAGAATATAAATTACCATTGTGGTAAAGGCTAAATAGGAAAAACCAAATAGAAAGATAATGAAGTAACTTTTAGTGAAAAGACAAATATAACTCAAAATTTCTTTACATACTTCAAAATTTTGAAGGTCCCAAATTACTTTGTTTATATGAATTATATCTATCAATATTTACTATATTAAAAATTCTAAATGAGAAAATGTTTAAGTAATTATTTTTATTTAAGAATAAAATAAACCCATTACATGATCACATACATAACAATTTTTAAAAATAAATCTAGTTTTCAAAAAAAATTTAATTTTGAGAATTATGTCACTGTTTTATATTTTTTCAAACCTCTGTAATGGGCAACTTAATGGAAGACAGCTGGATTATTTTATTTGCTTCTGTATATAATCTGTTGTCACAGTCTATTTTGTTGGTATGAGGTGAAAATCCCACCTCACACACATATATAGTCTGTCCTCTGCCCATGCTTTGAGAACTACCATCCTAGGTTATAATAGCATCCCCAAATTTGGAGTAACAAGCCATTGCTTTATGTCAAAACTCTTTTAATTAGAGGAATTTGAGGTCCACAAGGTGAATTTTTGAAGAGCATACACAGTTTCTACGAGAGCTAGAATTAGAAGTCAGATACTATAATATTTTTCCAATGCTCTTTCCAAAATAACACAGTCAGAGACTAGCATAGACTGTTCCTTCCCTATCTAATTAATAAATAATATAATTTCACAAACTGCAAGATTGCCAGAGCTCCTAGAGCTTTCCCAATTTAACTCACAAAATTAGAAGTCAATCTTTAATCTTGCAAGCGAGAGTATTTTCTGACCCCAAACTGTATTCTAACACTTTATTATCTTTCTTTGCTTCCAATAAAGCACATTAAATTTACTCACTGTATTAGTGCACTGCCCTATCTAACATTCATTCCATTATCATTTTCAGAACATTTCTTCCATTGTTTTAGAATGACTGAATTGTTGTCATTTTCTATAGCAATATTGAAATTTTCTTACAGACACACACAAACTTTACGTCCAAGGTGATTGTTTAACATCACATCCAGTCACAGTATAGCAAAATGGAAGAGATATAGCATAAAGAACTAATTTAATGACTAAGTTAAATACTAAAAATAGTAGTGTTTCAGGTGCTTACTGTGTGGCAAACAATAAGCTAAAAGCTTTTAAAAATTACCAAATTTATTTCTCATAATGACCCTATGATGAAAAAATTTTTCTCATATATCTTCTGGATAAGGAAACTGAACAAAGAGAAGAAAGTAGCTTGCCCATGATCACAGTATAAGATAAATCTACAAATCAAAATCGTGATGACTACAATCGTGACTACAGAACCAACCAATTTACCAATATACTAAGTTGTCTTCTAAAAGAAAAATGAGTATTTCATTTAATGACTGTGTTCACCTTGTGTGTCATCCTTATTCATTTTTTAATGAGTTGACATTAACATCTTTATAGATTGTCCATCTAAAGCTACAGGTGGCTCCATCTGTTCTGTGACACCATTGAAAAAAAACTATTACTCTATGTATATTTAAAATCATCAAGAGACTTCAAATGATAGAATATCAGAGGGTGCATTAGTGAACACCTCTTGTTTTATTTTTTAATGATGTGATGATTTAGTCAAGTTAGAAACACTGAGCTTTAGACAAAACGATGAGAATAGATAATAAATTGGGCACACTGAAAGATATTCATTTGGGGAATTAATTTACAATGTTGAAAACATAATTACAGCCTGAATGAAATACATTTTTCTCTTATGGACATTTATTTTTAATTTATTAATTTCAATGCTCATTATATTCTGATTACACTCTCTTTCTGGAGGAAATAAGAATTGAAGTGCCTTGCATTGTATTTATTAATTTTTATACAGAAATGATAGATTTACTTAAATCCATTGTAGTTTCTCTCTAGTTTCTATTTTAAGTTGATTATATTTGGAAGAAAAAAAAAAAGAAGGATACTCGGTTGCAAATCAGTCCCTGAATGATGAGAGTTATTTAAAATATCATGATTGGTGTATCTACTGTGAAAGCTTTATTTTTCATGAAATTATCAGCATGCCATGTGAATCATGGGAAAAACGTAACATATATTTGCATTCGTAACTTACTGTAATTTCTTCTTGTCACTTACTACTGATAATCAAGAGTTAATTATGTATTATTTTGTAGGTGAATTAATTTATTAGACAGAGAAGACATAAAAAATAAAAGCAAACTTCCCATTTCTTAGATTGAATTGTCCCACAACCTACCCCTCTATGTACTACACATACGTAAAATGCCTTACCTAGGCAATATTTGGACTTTGATTCTCCTGAGCAATGAACCTTTTGAGTAAGACATCATGTTGGCACTTGATAGCTGATTAATTCTTACACATATTGACTTTCTTATACCTTATTGGGGATAATATGCAGGTATGTGTATACACACACACAGAAAATGATATGCAGTGTAGTACATAATGGTAAGTGGCATTAAGAATTAAGTATAACAAAAATCACTAAGAGCTAAAGCGTTCAGGAAATGATATGAAAAGCTGGTAGGCAGACCCTGTTGAGGACTGAGAAAATGGAAGGCATTCTAGGAGGAACAAATGACATAAATAGAGTCATGAAAATAGATTTAGGAAATAAATAGCAGACAGGATTGAAAAGTGGGGAAAAAAGAGGAAAGCCATATCTACTATTTTTCACAATAAAAATAGATTTAGTATTCTTCATCTGATCATCATCGCAATGTTGTTTTTGTAAACAGTAAAAATTTAAAATCACCAAATGTACAAAGGTATACAGAGGAAAACAAAGTTACTGTTAAGCCTCTTCCCTATGGATAATCACTCTCAACATTTTGGACTGCACCCTCCTTGTCCTGTACTTTGTTCCCTGTAGGACCAAGGTTGGTAACTTAATGAAGAAAAAGACTAAAGTTGAGGGCACAAACTTGGAAAAGATTATTCTCTCAAAGCCAAGTAACCATAGAGGCAAACAGGGAAATAACTTAAACCTTCATCAAAGATTTCTATTTTTCTTGAAGATGTACATAGATTTCAGAAAGTTTTCTTTCATTTTCACAGTATTCTCACAATTTTAGCCAGCTTCAAAAATCACTGCATGGTGGGAACTTAAGGGGTGGCCTGGCAGTGGAGGAATCAAGAAACTCTGCCTCAAACCTATAGGTAGAATTCTGAGATTTTCAAAAAATTTCTTGGCATGTAGTCGTCTTTCATACTTATTCATAAGCATTCAATGATTTGGGACTTACTTGAAATTTTAGCTCTTGGAATATAATATGATTCCTCAGTCCTCATCAGATAGATTTAAACAATTATATGATTTTATGCATCAACTAGGGAAAAATTCTAAAGTTTTCCAAGATCATAAAGAAGTGAAAGTTATAAATAAATAATTCTAGTTAGTAGGTGACAAGGGGAGACAAGAGAATACCCAATTCCACTGTGTGTGAAAAGACCACAAAAACACATCTACATAAACATATATTTTCACATTCACATACATATTTTTTAGTTCATATATCATATATGGTTCTGTACCTTCCATGTTTTCTTTTCCGATTCAATAAATGTCATTATTTTAAATAAACCTAAACTCTAATTTATGGATATAAATAACATCTTTTTCTAATTCTATTCCAATAAACATCACATATTTCTCACCTTTCCATATTATAAATGCTACTGCAGTAAACAAACTTGTGCATTGTAATTTGAACCCTTATATCATAATTTTCCTAAGATAAATTGTTAGAATAATTTGCCATGTCAAAGTGTTAGATTATTTAAGATTTTTTGAAATATATTACAAAATTCTTTTCCAAAAATAGTGCCATTCAATAGGTACAGGAGTGCAATTTTCTTTCAGCCTCACTAAGAGTGAGTACTCTTGTTTCTTAGCATTGCTTATCCGAAAAGAAATGTTTAAAATATGAAAATGCTATTTTAAATATATCATATAATTATTTTATCACAATATTGTTTATATTACTTATAAAATGGAAGAAGCTTAAAGGTCAAAAATATAGAAGTGGATACATCATTTTCAGTGTAGATATAAAATGGAATATTATACAGTCAATACAAATTATGTCTTTGAAACATGTTGAATGTTGGTAAACTTTCTCACATAAATGGAAGAAAGATTATCCAAGTCATCATCAGTAGATACATCAATATCTATGTATCCTTACCTCTGTGCATCTACATACCATATATGGAAGACAATATGCCAATTTTCTAGCTGGATAATAACATAAGAGGAGATAAAAACATTTTTTTTTACTTACTGTTTTTCAAATTTCTACATTAATTAAAATTACTTGTGAAATTACTTGTGAAAAAATAGTCAAATATTTGATATACAGATTATTTTATATTTCTCCATTTTGGAAGGTAATAACAATACATTATTTAGCAACATGTGTTTATGAGATTATCTTTCTGAATATACATATGTTTGATATTAAGGATGTTTAACTTCTATTCATATCGGCAGACATTTTATGTCATTTTCTGTGAATTTCTCTTACAAGTTCTTTTCCTTTTTTCTACTAAGGTGTTTGTCTTCTTGTTTATTTTAAGAGTTCAGAACGTAGGAAAAATAGTAATCTATTTTCATTTGTCTAAGTTTGTTGTTTGGCTTTTAATAGTATTAAACCCAGATCCATAACACTGTATGGATCTTAATACTATTTGCCTTAATATCCATTTCTAAGATGAATGGGTGGTAGGAAAGGACACTGACCCTGATAGCTGCATTTCTAAGCCCACTGTGTCATCTGGCTTCATGCTGGTTTTGGAAATATGTGACACTGGTCGGAGAATAAAATGTATGAAAGAGGAAGAAACCAAAGTCTTTCTATAGGACCCTCTTGGCAATAACTGATATCTCTAGTAATAGTCACATCTCCTCTGTTTCTAGGTGGGCTATCATACCTTGGCTCCTGCTTTTCCTGAGGGATCACAGCCCTTGTGGCCCAGTAACACCTCTTCCTCCTTTTGTCCCTCAAGCCTGGCAGTGGCATTGACTCCATGCTGTTGAGAATTTCTGGGTTTCTACTTTGTCTCTTATGGTATCTCAGCAACTCCATCACTTTAGGCCCCTGTATTTCCTTTGTTGTAATTATTAATACTTGAAGTGGTTTCTATTTTCCTGATGTAGCTTGATTGATACACTGTTAATGGAATAAGCATGCTCTGGTATTTCCAAGTATGACATCTCAGTTAATCCTTACAAACTATAAGGTGCACAGTACAAAGTTGAGAAAAATTGAAGCCCAGACAGATTAAATTACCTCTTTAGACTATATGGCTAAAGAGTACAAACCCATGATTTGAGGCCAAGTCCTCATGGTGCAGGACCACATACCTGAGTAGTGGAATAGGTCTACAGAGGTGAATTGGATCAGATTGTGGAGGCCTTGAGTGCCAGGACTAATAATACAGTAATAAAATATTGATGATATTTTTGCTTTTATCATGTACTTTCTTAGAAATAATGAAGAAAAATAAAGGTTATATCATTAAACTATGGAAGCAGACCTAGTTGAAGAATTTTGGTAATTATCTGGTCATTTGTGAAATATATTTTACTACTGAATTCTTAATACTGAAGAATGGTGCTGAGAGGAGTGTTTTGTCCTTGAGATTAGAGTAATGATTTTCATTCATTCTACTCACACACAATTGCATTCATCTTTATCAGTGTTTCGTTGGTTGTTCATCCCAGTAATTCCAACTGATCATATTTTAGGCTCCAGGGTAAGTTATGTTAGTTTATAAATGATGAGACCTCTGTGGGTGAATGTGCTTTTTTTTTTTTTTTTTTTTTTTTTTTGTACAGAGGGAACATGCTTTCACTAGCACTTTGATTCAGAGGGATTCAGTGGATACAAGAGTAAGAAAGAACACCTATGTTACACAAAATAATTATAAAAAATCATGAAATGACACTTAAAACATTTTATTAACAGAATAGTTTAAGAATAGTGAAAGAGTAGAGAACAATATAATGACCATCTATATAAGCAACACTCAGCTAATTCAAATATAACCAGTTACTATGTTTAATTCAGAATATTTTGATAGATAAAACATTAAAAAAATTGACTGAGATTTGCACATATAATCATCCTCAATCCAATATTCATTGTTTCATTCCAGATATAAACACTCTTTTAAATTCAATGTTTATAATTTCCATGCATATTGTTATAGTTTTCATTAATAATCACTATAGCATATTGCATGTTTAATACCTTATTTAAATAGAATCATACCAGATATATTAGTATGTAGCTTCCTTTAAAAATCACATTATTTAATGAGATATATTTATTGATAGATCATTTTAAACTGCCATAGAAAATTCCATTTGTTTATGGGCATTTAAGATTTTTTTCCATTTTTTTATTGTAAACAGTATTTCAGTAAACTTAGTCATGAATATCTGCATGAGCATTTGTTCATGAGAGTCGCTAGAGTATATATCTTGTACTGGAAATTTGTGACCTAAAGTTAGTGTACCTTCAGAGATGATTGATATTGCTGAAGGATTCCCAGAGTGGATATACAACAGTACCATGGAAGTGTATGAGAGTTTCCTTTGCCCATCATATCACCAACTTATTATTTTTGGTATTAGTGGATTTAAATTTTTTATCAATAGATAACATTGAAATGGTATTGCATTGATGTTTTAATTTTTTTGGCTCTGGACAACCAAAAATTTTTTAAGTGTTTATTGTCCAATGGTTCATGGCCTTTAGTCTTTTTTTTTTCTACTAAAATATTAATCTTAGATAATGTGTAATCTAGATAATTTTCATATATTCTGGATAGTAATAATTTTGTCACATATAAATTCTAAACAATTTCTTCTACCTATATCCTGTTTTAACACATTTTAAGATGTACTTTTGTGGTAAAGAATAATTTTATTTTGTTGTAATTTTATCTTTTAATCTTATTTTGAGCATTTTGTGATTAAGAAATTTTCCTGTATGTACTGCAAGATATTTTACTTTCTCACAAACATTTTAAAGTTTTGCTTTCAATATACATATCTTTAATATATATATAAACATATTTTGTGTATGATGTAAAATAGAGATTCAATGTTACATTACATTTTAACATAAAAATACAAAAATCTCAATAAACTACATTTAGTGAATAATCTATTTTCCTCCAGTGATTCAGGATGCCATCTAGCTCATAAGTAAGATTTCATATAAGGTTGGGCTTATTTCTAGACTCTCTATTCTGTACTATTAAATAATTTGTCTACTATTGTGCAAATTCTACACCATTATAATATAGGCTTGCATGACCTATATTATATGTTGTTATTTGTACAATGACTTCTTGTTTTTTTTTTTTTTTGAGGTAGAAATCCATTTAATGAACCTAATTGATATGCAGTCAAACGTACTCCCAAAACAGCTGCTGCTGACTCTTTACAACCTTATGATCCTATGTAATTTACATTCCTGCATAAACATCTTATTTTTGTCACCACTGGACCATTTTCAAATTGCATTTTTATTTGTCCATTTTTTTTATTCAAACAGAAAGTCAAAAAATTATAATCAGCCTCATCAGTTCACTCAGTCCCATGTAATTAATTATTTTATCTTGATCTTTTGTTAGCACTTTTATCAATTCATCAGTTTTCCATTAGAGTTCTGAAAATGCTTATTCACTCAGTTCAGCAGTACAGTCAGTTACCAGAAACCTGTACTTGTCAGAGGCTTTTCCATGAATTCCTTGAAGATGAAACCCTTTTATCGGAAAATTTTTGTAAAAACATCAGAGGACACCCAGAACTGTCTGTAAATGACAAAAGACTTAAAAATGACCATGGTTAAGGATTTGATGAAAGTTCATATTAATGCAATTGACAAGGAAATTTAGTTACTTCTGAGATATACATTTTAAAATAATAACTCGAATTATGACTTATAACATTATACCAGAACATATAAGATTTTTAGGAATTTCATGTAATGTCTGAAACATTTATATTAACATATTTCCATACAAAAAAACCCAAAGAAAGTTTAGTATAAGTTTTTGGGGTTTTTTAATTTTTGAATTTTATTTTATTTATTTTTTTATACAACACGTTCTTATTAGTCATCAATTTTATACACATCAGTGTATACGTGTCAATCCCAATTGCCCAATTCATCACAACATGATCCCCACCTGCCTGCGGCTTTCTCCACTTGCTGTCCATATGTTTCTTCTCTACATCTGTGTCTCAATTTCTGCCCTGCAAACTGGTCAATCTGTATCATTCTCCTAGGTTCCAGATATATGCACTAATACACGATATTTGTTTTTCTCTTTCTGACTTACTTCACCCTGTATGACAGTCTCTAGATCCATCCGTGTCTCAACAAATGACCCAATTTCATTCCATTTTATGGCTGAGTAATATTCCATTGTATATATGTACCACATCTTCTTTATCCATTCGTCTGTCGATGGGCATTTAGGTTGCTTCCATGACCTGGCTATTGTAAATAGTGCTGCAATGAACATTGGGTTGCGTGTGTCTTTTTGAAATGTGGTTTTCTCTGGGTATATGCCCAGTAGTGGGATTGCTGGATCATATGGTAATTCTATTTTTAGTTTTTTAAGGAACCTCCATACTGCTCTCCACAGTGGCTGTATCAATTTACATTCCCGTCAACAGTGCAAGAGTGTTCCCTTTTCTCCACACCCCCTCCAGCATTTGTTGTTTGTAGATTTTCTGATGATGCCCATTCTAACTGGGGTGAGTTGATACCTCATTGTAGTTTTGATTTGCATTTCTCTAATAATTAGTGATGTTGAGCAGTTTTTCATGTGCTTCTTGGCCATCTGTATGTCTTCTTTGGAGAAATATCTATTTAGGTCTTCTGCCCATTTTTGGATTGGGTTGTTTGTTTCTTTAATATCGAGCTGCATGAGCTGTTTATATATTTTGGAGATTAATCCTTTGTCCGTTAACTCGTTTGCAAATATTTTCTCCCATTCTGAGGGTTTTCTTTTCATCTTCTTTATGGTTTCCTTTGCTGTGTAAAAGCTTTGAAGTTTCATTAGGTTCCATTTGTTTCTTTTTGTTTTTATTTCCATTACTCTAGGAGGTGGGTCAGAAAGGATCTTGTTGTAATTTATGTCAAAGAGTGTTCTTCCTATGTTTTCCACTAAGAGTTTCATAGTATCTGTTCTTACATTTAGGTCTCTAATCCATTTTGAGTTTATTTTTGTGTATGGTGTTAGTGAGTGTTCTAATTTCATTCTTTTACATGTAGCTGTCCAGTTTTCCCAGCACCACTTATTGAAGAGACTGTCTTTTCTCCATTGTATATCCCTGCCTCCTTTATCATAGATCAGTTGACCATAGGTGCATGGGTTTATCTCTGGGCTTTCTATCTTGTTCCATTGATCTATGTTTCTGTTTTTGTGCCAGTATCATATTATCTTGATTACTGTAGCTTTGTAGTATAGTCTGAAGTCAGGGAGTCTAATTCCTCTAGCTCCATTTTTTCCCTCAAGACTGCTTTGGCTATTCGAGGTCTTTTGTGTCTCCATACCAATTTTAAGATTTTCTGTTCTAGTTCCGTAAAAAATGCCATTGGCAATTTAATAGGGATTGCATTAAATTTGTAGATTGCTTTGGATAGTATAGTCATTTTCACAATATTGATTCTTCCAATCCAGGAACATGGTATATCTCTCCATCTGTTGGTGTCATTTTTAATTTTTTTCATCAGTGTCTTATAGTTTTCTGCATACAGGTCTTTTGTCTCCTTAGGGAGGTTTATTCCTAAGTATTTTATTCTTTTTGTTGCAGTGGTAAATGGGAGTGTTTCCTTAATTTCTCTTTCATATTTTTCATCATTAGTGCATAGGAATGCAAGAAATTTCTGTGCATTAATATTGTATCCTGCAACTTCCCTAAATTCACTGAAGTGAATTTAGTAGTTTAGCTCTAGTAGTTTTCTGGTGGCATCTTTAGGATTCTCTATGTATAGTATCATGTCATCTGCAAACAGGGAGAGTTTTACTTCTTCTTTTCCAATTTGGATTCCTTTTATTTCTTTTTCTTCCCTGATTGCCATGGCCACGACTTCCAAAACGATGTTGAATAAGAGTGGTGAGCGTGGACCTCCTTGTCTTGTTCCTGATCTTAGAGGAAATGCTTTCAGTTTTTCACCATTGAGAATGATGTTTGCTGTGTGTTTGTCATATATGGCCTTTATTATGTTGAAGTAGGTTCCTTCTATGCCCACTTTCTGGAGAGTTTTTATCATAAATCGGTGTTGAATTTTGTCAAAAGCTTTTTTTGCATCTATTGAGATGATCATATGGTTTTTATTCTTCAATTTGTTACTATGGTGTATCACACTGATTGATTTGCGTATATTGAAGAATCCTTGTATCCCTGGCATAAATCCCACTTGATCATGGTGTATGATCCTTTTAATGTGTTGTTGGATTCTGTTTGCTAGTATTTTGTTGAGGATTTTTGCATTTATTCATGAGTGATATTGGTCTGTAATTTTCTTTTTTTTGTAGTATCTTTGTCTGGTTTTGGTAGTAGGTGATGGTGGCCTCAGAGAATGAGTTTTGCAGTGTTCCTTCCTCTGTAATTTTTTGGAAGAGTTTGAGAAGGATGGGTGTTAGCTCTTCTCTAAATGTTTGATAGAATTCACCTGTGAAGTCATCGGGTCCTGGACTTTTGTTTGTTGGAAGATTTTTAACCACAGTTTCAATTTCATTACCTGTGATTGGTCTGTTCATATTTTCTATTTCTTCCTGGTTCAGTCTTGGAAGGTTATACCTTCCTAAGAATTTGCACATTTCTTCTAGGTTCTCCATTTTATTGGCATAGAGTTGCTTGTAGTAGTCTCTTATTATCCTTTGTATTTCTGCAGTGTCTGATGTAACTTCTCCTTTTTCATTTCTAATTTTATTGATTTGAGTCCTCTCCCTCTTTTTTTACTTGATGCATCTGGCTAATGGTTTATCAATTCTGTTTATCTTCTAAAAGAACCAACTTTTAGTTTTATTGATCTTGCTATTGTTTTCCTTGTTTCTATTTCAATTATTTCTGCTCTGATCTTTATAATTTCTTTCCTTCTTCTAACTTTGGGTTTTGCTTGTTCTTCTTTCTGTAGTTCCTTTAGCTGTAAGGTTAGTTGTTTATTTGAGATTTTTCTTGTTTCTTGAGGTAGGCTTGGATAGCTATAAACTTCCCTCTTATAGCTGCTTTTGCTGTATCCCATAGGTTTTGGATTGCTGTGTTTTCATTGTCATTTGTCTCTAGGTATTTTCTGATTTCCTTTTTGAATTCTTCAGTGATCTCTTGGTTATTTAGTAATGTACTTTTTAGCTTCCATGTGTTTGTGTTTTTTCCCTGTCTTTCATTTCTAATCTCATAGCGTTGTGGTAAGAAAAGATGCTTGATATGATTTCAATTTTCTAAAATTTACTGAGGCTTGACTTGTGACCCAAGATGTGATCTATCCTGGAGAATGTTCCGTGTGCACTTGAGAAGAAAGTGTAATCTGCTGTTTTTGGATGGAATGTCCTATAAATATCAATTAAATCTATCTGTTCTATTGTGTTATTTAAAGCTTCTGTTTCCTTATTTATTTTCATTTTGGATGATCTGTCCATTGGTATAAGTGAGGTGTTAAAGTCCCCCACTATTATTGTGTTACTGTCGATTTCCTCTTTTATAGCTGTTAGCAGTTGCCTTATGTATTGACGTGCTCCTATGTTGGGTGCATATATAATTGTTATATCTTCTTCTTGGATTAATCCCTTGATCATTCTGTAGTGTCCTTCGTTGTCTCTTGTAACATTCTTTATTTTAGAATCTATTTTATCTGATATGAGTATTGTGACTCCAGCTTTCTTTTGATTTCCATTTGCATGCAATATCTTTTTCCATCCCCTCACTTTCAGTCTGTATGTGTCTCTAGGTCTGAAATGGGTCTCTTGTAGACAACATATATATGGGTCTTGTTTTTGTATCCATTCAGCAAGCCTGTGTCTTTTGGTTGGAGCATTTAATCGATTCACGTTTAAGGTAATTATTGATATGTATGTTTCTATGACCATTTTCTTAATTGTTTTGGGTTTGTTTTGTATGTCCTTTTCTTCTCTTGTGTTTCCCCTTTAGAGAAGTTCCTTTAGTATTTGTTATAGAGCTGGTTTGGTGGTGCTGAATTCTCTTAGCTTTTGCTTGTCTGTAAAGCTTTTGATTTCTCCATCGAATCTGAATGAGGTCCTTGCTGGGTAGAGTAACCTTTGTTGTAGGTTCTTCCCTTTCATCACTTTAAGTATATCATGCCATTCCCTTCTAGCTTGTAGAGTTTCTGCTGAGAAATCAGCTGTTAACCTTATGGGAGTTCCCTTGTATGTTATTTGTCGTTTTTCTCTTGCTGCTTTCAACAATTTTTCTATGTCTTTAATTTTTGCCAATTTGTTTACTATGTGTGTCGGCGTGTTTCTCCTTGGGTTTATCCTGTATGGGACTCACTGCGCTTCCTGGACTTGGGTGGCTATTTCCTTTCCTATGTTAGGGAAGTTTTCGACTATAATCTCTTCAAATATTTTCTCGGGTCCTTTCTCTCTCTCTTCTCCTTCTGGGACCCCTATAATCCCAATGCTGTTGCGTTTAATGTTCCAGAGGTCTCTTAGGCTGTCTTCATTTCTTTTTATTCATTTTTCTTTTTTCTCTTCTGTAGCAGTGAATTCCACCATTCTTTCTTCCAGGCCACTTATCCGTTTTTCTGCCTCAGTTATTCTGCTATTGATTCCTTGTAGTGTAGTTTTCATTTCAGTTATTGTATTGTTCATCTCTGTTTGTTTGTTCTTTAATTCTTCTAGGTGTTTGTTAAACATTTCTTGCATCTTCTCAATCTTTACCTCAATTCTTTTTCTGAGGTCCTGGATCATCTTCACTATCATTATTCTGAATTCATTTTGTGGAAGGTTGCCTATCTCCACTTCATTTAGTTGTTTTTCTGGGGTTTTATCTTGTTCCTTCATCTGGTACATAGCCCTCTGCTTTTTCATATTGTCTATCTTCTGTGAATGTGATTTTTGTTCCACAGGCTGCAGGATCGTAGTTCTTCTTGCTTCTGCTGTGTGCCCTGTGGTGGATGAGGCTATCTAAGAGGCTTGTGAAGGTTTCCTGATGGGAGCGACTGGTGGTGGGTAGAGCTGACTGTTGCTCTTGTGGGCAGAGCTCAGTGAAACTTTAATCTACTTGACTGCTGATGGGTGGGGCTGGGTTCCCTCCCTGTTGGTTGTTTGGCCTGAGCCAACCCAACACTGGAGCCTACCTGGGATCTTTGGTGGGGCTAATGACAGACTCTGGGAGGGCTCACACCAAGGAGTACTTCCCAGAACTTGTGCTGCCAGTGTCCTTGTCCCCACAGTGAGCCACAGCCACACCCTGCCTCTGCAGGATACCCTCCAACACTAGCAGGTAGGTCTGGTTCAGTCTCCCCTGGGGTCACTGCTCCTTCCCCTGGGTCCCAATGCACACACTACTTTGTGTGTGCCCTCCAAGAGTGGAGTCTCTGTTTCCCCCAGTCCTGTCAAAGTCCCCCAATCAAATCCTACTAGGCTTCAAAGTCTGATTCTCTAGGAATTCCTCCTCCCATTGCTGGACGCCCAGGTTGGGAAGCCTCACGTGGGGCTGAGAACCTTCACTCCAGTGGGTGGACTTCTGTGGTATAAGTGTTCTCCAATCTGTGAGTCACCCACCCAGCAGTTACGGGATTTGATTTTACTGTGATTGTGCCCCTCCCGCCATCTCATTGTGGCTTCTCCTTTGTCTTTGGATGTGGGGTATCTTTTTTTGTGGGTCCCAGTGTCTTCTATAAGGAGTCCAGTAAGACCTCTTAACTGTATTTTTTTTCCTTTCTCTTCCATGAAAATTTTATAATATTATCAATTTATTTGAGGAAACTTGTTGAATTTTTACTGGATTTAATTAAATTAAAAGATTAATTTCCAGTGAATAGTGTCTTTATAATATTTAATCTTCACAAGAATAAGGTATAATTTTTTCATTTATTTAGGAATTTTTGTATGTCTTTAAATAAAATCATAATCATTTTAATAGCTCTATACAATATTTTCCCATTTTTATGTGTTGGCTGCTCATTGTTTTGCTTCTTAACATTTTAAAAAGATATTTTTTCTAAATATCTTGTATAATAAGTGTCTAGAAACAAAACTAATTTTCAGCAACAGCTACATTTTATTTTTATAGTTTTTTTCTGTAGATTTTTTTATATTAAGTTCAATCATATAAATTTGTCATTTTCACTTTTTGTAAAGAAAATGTGGTTAAATAAGAGCAACTTTATATTGTTTATTTTCAATATTTACAATTAAATTGTCAATAAGGAACAGCAGTTTTCTTTCATCCATCTACATATTTCTTTCCACAAATCATTGAGTATGTGATTTAGAGTCATATTTTAGGTATAATTCTATATGAAATTGTCCTTTTCATATACAGGTTACATATTGGCTTTTCTATACTTTTAAATTATTTTTATGTAAAAGTTGTATTCAGCTATAGTTTAATCTTTTTATCCTTATATTTCTCATTAGTACTTTATGATTTCATTAATCAAATGTGCTAGAAGTTTGTCTTTTTAGTTTTTTGAAAAACTTTTTTTTTTTGGTGGTACACGGGCCTCTCACTGTTGTGGCCTCTCCTGTTGCAGAGCACAGGCTCCAGATGCGCAGGCTCAGCGGCCATGGCTCACAGGCCCAGCTGCTCCATGGCATGTGGGATCCTCCCGGACCGGGGCACGAACCCATGTCCCCTGCATTGGCAGGTAGACTCTCAACCACTGCACCACCAGGGAGGACCTGAAGAACTTTTAAAATTTTCTATTATGGCATTTTTTTCTATTGCAAGAATTTCCACTCTTGTCTTTATTATATTTCCTATGCAGTTTCCTTTAATTTTCTGTTTTCTAATCTCTATGCCTGAGTGTTCAGCCTTTAATTTTATTGCTTTTATCTTTTCTATTACAATCATGTAGAGCAGAAAACTTTCTTACAAACATTACTTAAATTTAATTCCTCAAATTTTGATATGTATATATCATTAAAAACTAAGTGTTTTCTTAATTCCACTGTTTCCATGCAATTATTTATTATATTCTAATAGTTACTTTAAAGTAATTTTGTTGGTTTACTTTATTCCATGGATACATTAAAAAGTACAGTAAGTTCCCTACCTACAAATGAGTTCCATTCTGAGAGCACATTCGTAAGTCCAATTTGTTCTGTAAGTCCAACAAAGTTAGGTACCCAACTAATACAATCGACTATATACTACTGTATTATAATAGGTTTATAATACTTTTCACACAAATAATACATAAAAACAAACACAATAAATAAAGAAAACATTTTTAATCTTACAGTATAATACCTTGAAAAGTACAGTAGTACAGTACAACAGCTGGCATACAGAGGCTGGCATCGAGTGAACAGGCAAGAAGAGTTACTGACTGGAGAAGGGAGAAGAGGCGGGAGATGGTAGAGCTGAAGGACTGTCAGCAATAGGAGACAGAGAGCAAGACTAGATTGCATTAAGAACAGCTGCTACAACCTTCATGTAGCATTCTGCATTTAAGTCCTGTGCCTCAAAAACTAACAGTGCCTCCTCAAATAAAGGAAATCCACTTGCCATTTCCTGCATGGTGAATCTCTTTGGTTCTTCTGTTATTTCTTCTTCCTCTTGTCTCTCTTTGTCCTTCCTCTGGGCCTCCAGTTCCATCAGGTCTTTATTAGTAAGCTCCTTGTGTTGTACAGCAACAGTACTGTACATTAAAGTACACAAAAGCACAACCACTTGTAGTGGATGCATGCATGTGACAGTGTATAACAGACAAGTGATTGGACATTTGAATGCACATTCACATCTTTGAAAGTTCGCAATTTGAAGGTTCATATGTAGGGGATTTACTGTATTCACAATAATATTTTAGTCATCTTCTTAATTCTATCTAAATTGCGTCAAGTCAGAGAACATGATCATCATATATAATTGTTTTTGTTTGTTTTTTTAAGGAAAATAAAATATATCCATTTATTGGTGTTAAGCCATTGTTGGTGTTAAGGTTAAATTTTATCTTTTAAATCATGTAAGTGTTTTCATATATTTGAGTGGTAAATTTGTTTAACAAATGAGTAAATGATCTCTAGATGGTACAAGCGTGTGAATAAAAAAATCATCAAATGATTTTGCTGCTGACAGGCAGGATACAAATATTCACTATTCATATATATATATGAATATATGTATGTGAATAGAGCATATATATAGAACATATATATGAACATATACATGGATAGTATATATATATATTTATTTTAGTAAGAAACATTGGTATACATATTGCAATTATTCTTTGTAGCAGTAGAAAGTAAATTCATTGATAATGTTGTAGAGTGTATTGTCCCTTGAAGCATTTGTTTCCTCCATGCCTTATTGAAGAATCTCATTTACCTTTTGTTAAGTAAAGTTAATTGAAAGCCCAGCTACTGTTCTTATGCCCAGACAGGGCCCCTCTGTTCACCCATCAGAACCCATCTTTTTAAAATTAATTAATTTATTTTAAAATTTTTATTGGAGTATAATTGATTTACAATGTTGTGTTAGTTTCAGGTGTACAGCAAAGTGAATCAGTTATACATATATATATAACCACTCTTTTTTTTAGATTCTTTTCCCATATAGGTTATTACAGAGTAGTGTTCCCTGTTCTATATATTTGGATCTTATTAGTTATCTTTTTTAAATATAGTAGTGTGTATATGTCAATCCATCTCCCAATATATCCTTCCCCACTATAGTTTTTAATAAAGGCTAGTGTATGATTCTGCAAAATGTTGAGGAATGCACTCATCTATAACTTTATTTTGAAATATTTGTGTTGTTTGTTTGTTTGTTATTTTTTAAATTATTATAGTATGTAAGAGTGCTATTAGTTTCCTACTTATAGGGGAAAGAAAAGTCTGCCTATGATTGCCTTTTCAAGTAAAACATTTCTATGGTATTTTCCCCCAGGACATTTTTCTTGAATCTCAGTTGTGCATATTTCCAAGTAAGAACAAATAAATCTAGAATCTGTGATAATCACAATGTAGGTTTCATGTTGAAGTGTTATCTGTCTGTTTTTATTTAACTCTTAAGTAGTTTAATTATCTTATACTGTCAATCTTGTATTCCACAGTGCACATTGTAATACCAGTTGAACTCTTAGATGTCACAGCGAGGGAGTGTTATAGAGGAATCTCTATCACATTCTCTATGACCTGCTAGTATGCTTTTTCATTACCTTTGAGCAGTAATTCCCTAAACTCTACTTAGGTTCTAGGTACCCTGTAAAAACTCCATGCATTTGTGGCATAATATAGGCAATTAAAGGTAACTTTTGGCTCATTACAGAATAAATATTTATTGGAAAGCTTATGCAATTATTACCAGCAACTTCTTGAAGTTTTGAAGAACTTTGAAATGAGGCACCATATATAAAACCAAACAAAAACTCTCTCCCCACTAAAAAAGAAAAAAAAATGCAATTTTTATTAAAGTTGACTGTACTTTAATAAAATTCACTTAGGAATATTTATCCTGAGAAGCCAAGAAGATGAAATACTGTTCTTTGATCTAGCTAGAGCTAGAAATGGTCAAAACAATGAACTCTATCTTCTCTTAAGAAAGAAAAAGACACTGTTTACTCAAGGGAAGATGACAAGACTCTGTAAAACTGCTACTGGTACTGAAATGGAAGAGTTTTGTTTCAAACCCAGTGCATTCTGACTCATGCATAAAGAGTATCATCTGGCCATTGCTTAAATCTGGTGGCCATGTTAGTATGAAGAAAGGACTAGGAAATTCACCTGTGGATACTTATGAAGAAAGCTGAAGATGAAATGTATTTACATCTCTTAAGTGATGTGTATGCACAATGCCAAGTTTGCCTTCCTGGGTATAATACCATCCCTTCAAGCAAGAAGGAATGCTAATTTATATCAGTCGTATCTTATAAAATAAATAGGGTTCTCCTTTTATTCTTCAAGCCTCCCTATAGTAAAATTAGCACTGAAAGTGTTGTTTTTCACCTACCCGTTGTTGTCTTATTTTTTAAATATATTTGGCAAAGGAAAAAAATATTTTATTTTTGATTGGAAAAAAGAATGAATTTGGCATTTTGATACAATAAAGGAAAGCTTTAAATGTGTTGTGTATCTCATCAAGATTAATCAAACCTTTCTAATATGCATCACCCAATCAAAGTTCCTCTTTTATCTAAATAATTTTAATTAAGCAATTCTACCTTCTGTAGCGGTCATTACCAGGAGATAATTAACTGAATCGGTAATGAAGCATTCGATAGATACTAAACAAACAGCAAGGTTAATTATCTGGCAGTGATGTCTGTTATGGAAGTGAAGTGCTGGCCTTTCAAGTTTCCTAATCTCCTGCAGCATTTCTTAGTAAATTATAATAATCCTCATTCAAATATATTGTGCTATTGCAGTTGCTATGCACCACATAGGGTCAAATCAAGTGATTGAAAACGTCATTTAAATATAATAATGGTGAAGTGTGCTTTTAAAATTAGCCTATTTTTCTGGGGTAGCATGTTTCCTTTCTCTTATTTAATTGTTCCTTCAATTTTAAATTTTGGAATAATTCTCTAAATTTTGCAGCTTGGTACCAGCAGAACTGAGAGCAAAGATATATTTTTCTTGGAGACACAGTCCAGAAGTTTTATATGATGCCATATATAATCCCATAGCTTATCTGATATTTTTATATTCACTCAGTTATTGTCTTTCCCCTCCTTTCCATCTTGCCAATAAATCACTTGTCCTGGGTTACCTGATGAATCAGATTGTTTTTAAGAAGCACACAGGTGCATTTTGCATTTAACTCCATTCACTTGATTTTATGCTTTAAAAAATTAATGTAATTGTGTCAATGTTTTATGTAGCAAAAAAATGGTATTTGAAGTTCATACCAATAGAGTTTCTTTTTAAAGGTAAAAATAAAATATTAATAAAAATATCTTGAGCCAAGGTGATTTGCTCTTTAACCTAAAGAAGTGTAAAAAGTCTTTTTTGTTGTTGATGTTACATTATATTTGTTAAGAGTCCATAATTTTCTAAACTACTTTCCTAGGTCACTGGATTCCTGTGTTTTTAAATTTTCTAAACTCTTAAAGAATTTTGGACATTATAATTGTATCCCTATTGTCTAAATATTCTAAAATATAAATAGAAGAAAACTAAATTTTATTAGGAGGTATTCAGCAAGTAGTATAGTCATTCTTTTCTTCTTTTCTCTGAATATAAAAGTCAACTTACTATATGTACCTTGTAGAAATGTTGAAGAACACAAAAAGTAATTGACTAGAAATATATTCATATGGATTGTGTTTGAAATGTTATTTTACTTTAAGCATCTATTCTTGTGAGAATAAAAAGTTTAATGCACAGCACACAACACATGGTAAGTCACCATGTGTGCTGATTATCTACTAACTCCACTATTACTATTTCCCCTTATTATGCAAGAGTCAGAGCACAATGTGAAGACTACAAAGGAGCTTAGACTTTTAAATTCCGTATGTTGGGGAGGAAGGAATTATCTTCTGTTCTCCTAGGTTCTTCTGGCTTGTCTAAGAACTAAATTGACGTGAGACAGATTAACAGGAGAAAACCAAATATGTATACATGGGAAAGACCCAGGAAAACAGTATAAATACCATCTTTAGTTAAAGACCAAAGAGAATGTTGGGGGTAGTTGCTTGGGACTTCAAGCCACTGGGAGAAAGGCAATCCACATGGAGAAAGAAAAGCAAATGTTTAGTAAATAAACATTTTCTGGGCCCTGCAGAGACAACTGGACAGAGTGGCCCCTGATCTCTTGGGCTTGCCTATAGTCTCCCTTCCCATACTTAGCCCATACTCTTTGAGGCTATCTCTGGTGATAGCTCTATTCTGGGAAAAGGCCTTTTATGTAAATTTTTAAAGCAGTTAAAGGGAAGGTCAAAGTTTCTTCCTGAGTCTTTTGGGCCTTGATTTTTTTCAGCCCAATATAATACACATGCCAAAGAGGTATTTTGAAGTGGCAAGTTTTGCTCCTCTACATGTACATTTTCACACATTGTAACTTGGTATAAATGTGAAGTAGAGACATGAATTACATTAGATCCAGTTAGTTTTGATAACACTTCGAATGAGCTAATTTTTTAGTGATCTGAAAGCCAAAGGAAACAACTTTGTTCATAAAAATAAAACTGGTGCATATGACTATGGACTTTGTTGGAATCCCTTTGGTAGCCAAGTCAACATGATACAGTTTTTTTTTTCTTATAGGAGCTAAAGAACAACATGGCACCTCAAAACACAAACCCAATCTCCACTACAAAGATGGTACTGCTAGTTTTCTGAAGTAGAGATGAATGAATAAAAATCCTTCTAGCTGTAATGAAGAGAACGTCTGTGAAATTAAAGAGATGGGTTTTTTTGTGTGTTTTTCTTTTGAACATGCTTCCTTTCCTAGAAAAGAATAATATTCTGTGGCTTTTTTTTTTCTTGCCACTGGCCCATCTTAACCAATATAACTAAATAAGAAATCTGATGTAGCAAAAAACAACAACAAAAATCTTTCAAGAGATCTTAGATGTTTCCCAGTTATAATGGAAAGCAAAATATAGCAGAAATCAGAAAAAAAAGTTATAAGATAAATCTCAAAAGTATAAATTATGTTTTATTAAATTTATTTAAAAATTTCAAGGTAGGGCTTCCCTGGTGGCACAGTGGTTGAGAGTCTGCCTGCCAATGCAGGGGACGCCGGTTCATGCCCTGGTCCGGGAAGATCCCACATGCCGCAGAGCGGCTGGGCCCGTGAGCCATGGCCATTGAGCCTGCGTGTCCAGAGCCTATGCTCCGCAACGGGAGAGGACACAACAGTGAGAGGCCCGTGTACTGCAAAAAAAAAAAAAAAGTTTCAAGGTAAAATATTTCTCTAATTTTAATTTTTTATTGCATCTTATAGGAGTTTGTTCTCTTTTTTATCTATGCGTAACATCATTGATTGTATTCTATGCATGGAATTCTTAGTTGCAGGCTCTTGGAAAATGCCTATCTCATCCGACATAGTGATAGTTGATAGTGATAGTTCATTCACCTTTACCAAGTTCATTCACACAGATTTTCTCTCAGGAACAGTGGCAATCTCAAATTAATAAGCTTTAAGAAATACATACTTTTGAAAGGTAATCTCATCATCTTATGTGCAAAATTTACACAAATATTTTGGCCAAGCTGGCAGCATACAGCACTACATTTTAGAAAATCTAGTGCTGAGTTAATTTATAAATTATTTTAAATATATGTGCTGTTATTAAAAATAATTTAAGGTTTTGTATTTTCTATTTTGATTTTTCTTCCAAATCCATAATGCTGTCATAAATTCAACTCATGTATTGTTTCTCAAAAAATTATCCACCACAAAAAAATCATATCAGATTACCTCTACTCTCCATCTTTCATATGATTCATGGAATTATGACATAAATTTAGTTAGAATTATTAGAAGAATTTTGAGAAAGAGATGGACTTGACCATCTATATACATACATTTCTATATATATCAACATAAAATTTGGGAACAGGATATTTTGCAAGTATTTTAAAAAATATTCATACAGTTGAAGTTTCTTAAATCTATTCACATAAAACACTAAGTAGAATTAATCCATTAATAATCAAATCAAACTTACTTTAATGATTTAAAATGCCAAGAATTTTTAAAAGAATCAAAAGTAAAAAGGAATATAGGAATTCCAACCACACAAATTGAACTAACAAAATTTGAAGTGCAGAAAATCACATTTTCAATGATAAAAACCATGGCAAACATAGGTTTTCATGGCATCCCATCTGACTGGATCCCCACCTTCATCATGTTCCTATGTGGAACTAGGAGTAATCTCTTGCAGGGATTCTTGCCCTGGAGAGTGGTGAGTGAGTCTCTCAAGCCAAAAAGAAGGAAAGTGTTAATTTCCTATGAATAAATTCAAGGAAGAAGATAAGTACTCAACAATTAGCACTAAAACAAGCAATAAGGAAAAGATGGAGAATTCAGGACATAAAAAAACTTCAATGCATCTTATCTAGATGGGGTTATTCTAGATACTTGACTTTGGCCAGATTTATATTCCCTTAAGGTCACATACTCTATTTAGAAGCCGTCATTTTGTTAGACATCTTATCTTCTTAAGATATTGTTTTGCTAAAAAAAAATTTGTCTCTGCAAAAAAAAAACAGTGAATTAAAGTGTTGAAACCCACCTAATATTTTTGATGCAAATGAACAGCCACATAGAAAAGATGAAACAAATTTTGAAAATCTGCCTACTTTTGAAAGAGAATTATCAAGTCAAACTACCCACATTAATGGAAATGATGGGACAACGTTTGAAGCTCTATGCCTGCCTTTGCTACATAAATACATTTTTTTACCTGTGGTTCCCAGATCAGAATTTTAAAAGATACTAAAAATTGAACTAACTCACCCATATGGACTCCCCCACCACAGACACACACACACACACACACACACACACACTACAAAAGCATTGTTCTCAAATGGCCCCACTTTCTCAGTGCTTCAGGATACATATCTGCTAGAAAAATATCACTGGTTTTAATCCCAAGGAAATGACAAATATCCATCAACCTAGCCAAAGCAACTATACCTATTAAATTTACTGAAGTTTGTAATGTACTTCTAATAATAATTAACATATTAGTTATTCTCTCATTCTAAAGATGGAAGCAATGAGAATTATATTCAACAATCATCAAATGCACTATTATATTAAAATAGATGAAAGTTACTTTTCCACATATTCCTTCAGTCTTTCAACCATTTTACTGATATTTGACGTCTCTTTTAGACTCAATTCCAGAAGAGAAACCCAATCAGTTTTCAGGTCTGATTCCAAAGTTTCACATTAGTCATATACCTTTTGGAGTTATTTGAAAGCTTTCTTCCTGAGTTCAATAAAAGAGATAAATATTTCCCAGTAGAAGTTATTTTTATATAACATATAACAAACATAAAGTTAAGGAAAGTTTCAAAAACAAATTCAGCCTTTTACTATTTTTTTTTTTTAATATGACAAAAAAGGGTTAATGCCTTTACTTTTTTTTTTTTTAATATGACAAAAAAGGGTTAATGCCTTTACTTTTTTTTTTTTTTTTTTTTTTTTGGCGATAGGTATACCTGGTTTTAATTCTCACTTCTACCGCTTGGTAGCTGGATAGCCTTAGGCAAGTTTCATACCTCCCTGAAATTCACTTAATTCAGTCTGTAAAATGGCATAATAACTTATTATAGCATCCTTTTAGGAATTTTAAATCAGTTCTTGAAATAAAAGTACACAATATATAGACAAGTATGGATTCCTCAATAGGTGTTTGACCTTTCATTTCTCCAGTATCCCACCCGCATCAAATAAAGAAAAATACTTTTTAAAATTTACGAATATTTCATTGTTGTAAAGTTAAAGCCATAAAAATAATCAAATGGCCTACTATCATACCGTTAGAAGAAAAAAAAAAAAGGTGTTCATGAGAGTTCCATATTAGAATACAAGTTTTCCTTAGGCACCTGTTTATGTATGCTATTCTGCTCTTTACAATAAATAATTAAATTTAAAAGACTTAATTCCTCACTTTTAAGACCTTATTAGTTTACAAATTACATATTGACCTATGCTAAATTTTATACCGACCCATGCTAATGAATTCAGTACAGAAAACAAAAAACACTGCACTCAAGCAAACTACATATATATATATATATATATATATAACTTATATGAGAATTGCTACTCCAGCTTTCTTTTGGTTTCCATTTGCATGAAATACCTTTTTCCATCCCCTTACTTTCAGTCTGTATGTGTCTCTAGGTCTGAAGTGGGTCTCTTGTAGACAGCAAATATATGGGTCTTGTTTTTGTATCCATTCAGCCAATCTGTGTCTTTTGGTGGGAGCATTTAGTCCATTTACATTTAAGGTAATTATCGATATGTGTGTTCCCATTCCCATTTTCTTAATTGTTTTGGGTTTGTTATTGTAGGTCTTTTCCTTCTTTTGTGTTTCTTGCCTAGAGAAGTTCCTTTAGCAGTTGTTGTAGAGCTGGTTTGGTGGTGCTGAACTCTCTCAGCTTTTGCTTGTCTGTAAAGGTTTTAATTTCTCCATCAAATCTGAATGAGATCCTTGCTGGGTAGAGTAATCTTGGTTGCAGGTTTTTCTCCTTCAACACTTTCAATATGTCCTGCCACTCCCTTCTGGCTTGCAGAGTTTCTGCTGAAAGATCAGCTGTTAACCTTATGGGGATTCCCTTGTGTGTTATTTGTTGTTTTTCCCTTGCTGCTTTTAATACGTTTTCTTTGTATTTAATTTTTGACAGTTTGATTAATATGTGTCTTGGCGTATTTCTCCTTGGATTTATCCTGTATGGGACTCTCTGTGCTTCCTGGACTTGATTAACTATTTCCTTTCCCATATTAGGGAAGTTTTCAACTATAATCTCTTCAAATATTTTCTCAGTCCCTTTCTTTTTCTCTTCTTCTTCTGGAACCCCTATAATTCGAATGTTGGTGCGTTTAATGTTGTCCCAGAGGTCTCTGAGACTGTCCTCAGTTCTTTTCATTCTTTTTTCTTTATTCTGCTCTGCAGTAGTTATTTCCACTATTTTATCTTCCAGGTCACTTATCCGTTCTTCTGCCTCAGTTATTCTGCTATTGATCCCATCTAGAGTACTTTTAATTTCATTTATTGTGTTGTTCATCGTTGCTTGTTTCATCTTTAGTTCTTCTAGGTCCTTGTTAACTGATTCTTGCATTTTGTCCATTCTGTTGTCCATTCTATCTCCAAGATTTCGGATCAACCTTACTATCATTATTCTGAATTCTTTTTCCGGTAGACTGCCTATTTCCTCTTCATTTGTTAGGTCTGGTGGGTTTTTATCTTGCTCCTTCATCTGCTGTGTTTTTCTGTCTTTTCATTTTGCTTATCTTACTGTGTTTGTGGTCTCCTTTTTTGCAGGCTGAAGGTTCGTAGTTCCTGTTGTTTTTTGTGTCTGTCCCCAGTGGCTAAGGTTGGTTCAGTGGGTTGTGTCGGCTTCCTGGTGGAGGGTACTAGTGCCTGTGTTCTGGTGGATGAGGCTGGATCTTGTCTTTCTGGTGGGCAGGTCCACGTCTGGTGGTGTGTTTTGGGGTGTCTGTAGACTTATTATGATTTTGGGCAGCCTCTCTGCTAATGGGTGGGGTTGTGTTCCTGTCTTGCTAGTTGTTTGGCATAGGATGTCCAGCACTGTAGCTTGCTGGTCGTTGAGTGAAGCTGGGTGCTGGCGTTGAGATGGAGATCTCTCGGAGATTTTTGCTGTTTGATATTATGTGCAGCTGGGAGGCCTCTTGTGGACCAGTGTCCTGAAGTTGTATCTCCCACCTCAGAGGCACAGCACTGACTCCTGGCTGCAGCACCAAGAGCCTTTCATCCACAGGGCTCCTTAATTTGGGATGATTCGTTGACTATTCAGGTATTCCACAGATGCAGGGTATATCAAGTTGATTGTGGAGCTTTAATCCGCTGCTTCTGAGGCTGCTGGGAGAGATTTCCCTTTCTCTTCTTTGTTCTCACAGCTCCCAGGGGCTCAGTTTTGGATTTGGCCCCGCCTGTGCGTGTAGGTCGCCGGAGGGCGTCTGTTCTTTGCTCAGACAGGACGGGGTTAAAGGAGCCGCTGATTCGGAGGCTCTGGCTCACTCAGGCCGGGGGGTAGGGAGGGTCACGGAGTGTGGGGCGGGCCTGCAGCGGCAGAGGCCGGGGTGACGTTGCAGCCTGAGGCGCGCCGTGCGTTCTCCTGGGGGAGTTGTCCCTGGATCCCGGGACCCTGGCAGTGGCGGGCTGCACAGGCTCCCCGGAAGGGCGTGTGGCTAGTGACCTGTGTTCGCACACAGGCCTCCTGGTGGCGGCAGCAGCGGCCTTAGCGTCTCATGTCTGTCTCTGGGCTCCGCACTTTTAGCCGCGGCTCGCGCCCGTCCCTGGAGCTCTCTCAAGCAGCGTTCTTAATCCCCTCTCCTCGTGCACCAGGAAACAAAGAGGGACGTAAAAGTCTCTTGCCTCTTCGGCAGGTCCAGACTTTTCCCCGGACTCTCTCCCGGCTAGCCGCGGTGCACTAACGCCCTGCAGGCTGTGTTCACGCCGCCAACCTCAGTCCTCTCCCGGCGCTCCGACAAAAGCCGGAGCCTCAGCTCCCAGTCCCGCCCGCCCCGGCGGGCGAGCAGACAAGCCTCTCGGCTGGCGAGTTCCGGTCGGCCCGATCCTCTGCGCTGGAATCTGTCCGCTTTGCCCTCCGCACCCCTGTTGCTGTGCTCTCCTCCGCGGCTCCCAAGCTCCCCCACTCCGCCTCCCGAAGTCTCCACCCGCGAAGGGGCTTCCTAGTGTGTGGACACTTTTCCTCCTTCACAGCTCTCTCCCGCTGGTGCAGGACCCGTCCCTATCCTTTTGCCTCTGTTTAGTTTTTTCTTTTGCCCTAACCAGGTACGTGGGGGGTTCCTTGCCTTTTGGGAGGTCTGAGGTCTTCTGCCAGCGTTCAGTAGGTGCTCCGTAGGAGTTGTTCCACGCGTAGATGTATTTCTGGTATATCTGTGGGGAGGAAGGTGATCTCCGCGTCTTACTCTTCCGCCATCTTCCTACTATTTTTTTAAAAAGTAATTTATCTTCTTTTTTTGTTTTGATTGCTGTCATAGCTGAAAGGAAATTTCAATATTTACTTTATTATTTCTCTGCTGTGTAAAAACTATTTTGTTTCCCCCATTCTACATTATTTGTAGCACATGAACTATGATGAATTATGCAGTTATAAATACTTAAAATGAAGAATTAGTAGTTTCTAAATTAAATTACAGTGTGCAGATTACATTCACGATCTATAGTTTTCTATACACTTTGTCTCTGTCCTGGCTAATCATGATCTGGCTGGCATTAGAGATAGTCCAAATCGTTGCAACTAATATAATTTTGGAAAGCATATTGAAAACTAATTTTAACTCAAAAGCATGTTTGTGTTACATTTTTTTCATTTGAACATTTCAATTGTTCAGTTTTTGCAAAATATTGCTTCCATACCTACTAAATGCAAGTAGTTGGCAATACAGACATTACTGAAATACTCTCAAATATTTTATGATACAATGGAGAAAGTAAGACCAATGTTATAAAAGGACATGAGAAGTTTAAATCAGATTATGCCTGGGGGGGCTATGGTTGTATAGAAGTGTGGTTAACCCAGCATGACAAGAAGGGGGTGAGAAGATAAGCACACTCTTCTTATTGAAGAAGTTTATATCTGCCTGAAGTTAGAGAAAGCAGAAAGTGATTGATTGATCAATCGGGAGGAGTGTTGTTGAGAGTATTTCAGGCAACTTACACTACGTATGCAATGGCACAAATGTATGAAATAAAGGAGCAAAAGAATATATTCTGGGAACTGATGTAGGTTGATAAGGAGAGAGTGGGAATTTTTTTGGGGGGGATTGAAAATGGAAAAACATAAAGGCGAAGATCACTTAAAAGTTCTATAAGTGACTCTAAGGAGTTTGGACTTCATAAAGAATACCACATTCTCCTTTTATTCTATCAGCCTGAGAGATGCACCAGCTTAGTGTTGTTGCTTATCTCTTGTTTGGCTCATGGTTTGTTTGATTTAGAGAGTTTTCAGTACTTCCCGCACTAACTTAAGAATCTTTTTATTTTAAAATCCCTTTATCAGGTCACTGCCATGGACTCTGTTTTACTGACTCAGTCCTGACCAATATAGACTATAAATAACGTCAATATGAACGTTCTTATGTATGCTTCCTGATACATGTATGAAAGTATTTTCTAAGGTTGCAAGTCCATTACAGTACACACAGGCCACATGTGGCTATTAAGTACTTGAAATCTGTTTTTTTCAATTTGGATGCACTCTAAGTATAAAATAGAGACCTGATTTTGAAGACAATACCGAAAGAAAAAAGAATGTAGAATAGCTTATACTTTTATATTGATTACATTTCAAAATAATAATATTGTAGCTATAGTGAGTTAAATAAAATACATTATTAAAATGCGTATCACCTATTAATTTTTATTTTTAACATGGTTACTAGACAATTTAAAGTTATACATGGGCTTGCATTATATTCCTATTCAACAGAATTGCTCTAAGGTATATGATTGGGATGGAATTGTTAAGTCATTGGTGTACATGTATCTTCATCTTTACTAGAAAAGATAAAATGGTTTTCAAAAGCAGTTGTAACAATTTTTACTTTCATTAGTAGTGAATAAGAGTTACAGTTTTTTCCACATCCTTCCTTATGGTTTCTATTCCACACTTTAGCTTTTGTTAAACTGGTGAATAAACGATAGCTCAATGCAGTTATCTGGTCACTAGTAATTTGTGTGCATTTTCATATTTGTTAGTCTATGTACTATTTTTGCATAGTATCTTCTATTAACAGTCTACGTTTCTACAAATATTGACTAGTGAATGCTTATAGATCATAGAGCCCTCCAAAGCAAAGATTCTCTATACGCTTCTATTTTTATAATATGTAGGCCTATTTTCAGTAAAAATACCTGGTGAATCTCCCTCCAAATTAAACACACAAATATTCAAGCAGAATAAAAATAGGATCATCAAATATTTTATTCAGATTTATATAGTTTTAGATTTATATTGAGCTGGAGTAAGTACTTTAAACTAGATAAGTATATTTGAAATAGGTCTGATGTTTTTTCTTTCCAAAGAAGAATGTTAATCCTTTTACTGATACAAATGTAAAGAATGAATCCCTTTCCAATGTCAAAGCTTTAAAACATAGCTCATACAGCCAGAGTCCTATTTCACCTGTCTCAGGGCTTTAGAGACAGGGAGCAGATGTTTGCTGGAGAGCTTGTTTTATGGCAAATCTTTGTTTCAAGGTGCTGAATCTCTTATGAGAAAAACAAAGCAATTTGGGTATATTTACCACTGAAAGAAGTGCTTACAATTTAAAGCTGTCAGCAAATTATCCTTCACACTCATCATAAATTCAATTTATTGAAATTCACCTTGTGATTGCTTTCAGGTTTTTATAGTCTCAAATTGAACAGGGCACTGAAAGCAATGGTAGAGTCCATAAAGGAGGGGCAAATCCAATCACAAATCATTTGCTCAGAAACTTGCATTCAGCCAGCTGCTGCATGTGAAATTCCATTTCTCAGCAGAAGATACACCGACGTAGTTTTTCCTCTTTATGCAAGTCTGGTTGGTAAGCATACAAAAGACAGGGAAGAAGGGCAGTCATCATGGAAGTCTGAGAAAAACAAGGTTGATCTCAACATACTTAGCTGAAACGTTTCAGATGAGATAAAGTAAATTGGACATAGTGAAATGCATGTTTGTGCACATGAGCCATAAAAAGAGTAAGTAAATATTAAAAAAGACATCATTTTTCAACTTTCATCTATGCCAATTTGAACATTAAGTATTAATATATTGACACTCTGTCATTAACATTATTAATTTTCAATCATAACTTTATGATTTGTGCTAGGCATGAAGTAACAAGATAACTGAAATTATAAATTTTAGGTTGTTAGCTTTAAGATAAGAAAAATGCATCAAAACTAAGAACATGTGTTTAAAATATTAGAGTTTCAATATTGTCTATAAATCATTCAACACTGTTTTATGAGATGTAAATTTAGCAGTTAAAATAAGCAACCAGACTAAACTTAACAGTCAGTATCTCTGTAAGAGATGTTTTTCTGTTTCTTTTAGAACTTTTAAAGAAAGAAAATTATGTAACAATAAATAATTAAAAATTATGTAACAATAAATAATTAAAAATTATAACAAAAATGTTCATATTATTTATATAACATAATCCCTTTTTTTTATCCACTTATTCTCTTACTCTCTTCCTTGAGCTTGAACAGCCTTTTCAGCATGTAACATATATATTTGCCATTAATATAGTTTTACTTTTCTCAAAGTTGTCTTCTACCAGACTATGCGTTCACTAGGGAAGGAACTGTGTCTTATTTTCAGTTGACACTAGAAGCTCAAAAATTTTAATGATAAAATAAATAAATAAGTAAACAAACTTGCAGCTATAAGAGAATAATTTCTGGGGATCTAATAAATAGCATGGTGCCTACAATTATATATATATATATATATATATATATATATATATATATATATATATATATATATATATATATACACACACACAAAACTGTGAGATGATGGATTACCATTATGTTGTGATAATCATTTTACAATCTATACATATATCAAATCCTCATGTTGTATGCCTTATATTTATACAGTTTTATTTATTAATTGTATCTCAATAAAGGTAGAAAAATAGAGACATATATAGAGATAAATGTGTATAATAAAGTATCATATTGAAATTCATATAGTCAGGGGTATATTGTTTTAGTTCCAATTTTAAACCTCTACATGTTCTTTTATTTTATTCATATATTTTGCATAGAGCCTTTACTCCCAGCCATGGCATGAGCAAAGAAACTTTTTACAGGATTTAATCTGGTTACCAGATCTAGAGGCATAATATTGAGTGTGTTACAAAACTCTGGCTTTCAAAAGCATGAGAAATTTAAAGAAACTTAATAATATTCAGTAGGACAGAACATCTTAAGAAATATAAAATGCATTGAAAATAAGTAGAAGTAAAGTGATAACAGTTCTCTTAGATGTGGTGGGAAGGAAACGATGTTGATTAATTCAATCAGTGGAGATGTTCTATAATGCATCACACACGAATCTATAATGGGAATACAAATTGTGACCACAGTATTGCTTCATCACTATAAAACATGCCAGAACAACAGCTTGGTGTCCACTGGTGTAAGGAGTGACCCAGAGTTCACACATGTTCAAGTAGTACATACAACATTCATTTCTTTTTATCTTCTCAAAGGGCAGCTACTAAAGAATGGAGGAAGCTTCAGATAAATTGATTGCAGGAGGAAATAATAAGAGGAAAAAAATCTATATTTAACCACTAAAAAGAATTAAAACTGTGAATTAAATTTCATTTATATGATTCCTTCCACTATTTTGTCTCTGAATTTGCTTGCATGCATTTCCTTAGATATATTCCAGATTGTTCTAAAATATCTAATAAATGAGAAGTTTTCACAAGGCTTCCCCCCCATATCTCATTTTTATTACGAATTTATATAGTAGCTTAGAAAAAAATTTTTCCATGCTACTGGGAACCAGTTTTGGGATTAAAATATACACTGAAATAAAGTTGTTGCCTGATTTAGTCTTATATTGTTACTGAAGTCCAGGAATTAGTTAGCTCTCCCAAGCTCTGTACAACGTCATCATCTTTCTAAAGGTTGAATACCTGATTGTGCTTATCTTCAAAAGCAATATTTCAGGAAGTGAGTAAATTATGTGACAATTTGGGGAGTTAATTCAGGTTTTAGATTTGTGCTATTTAATCCTGAAAATATTCCAAAAGATCTCATCCACAATCACCAACTTCTTGAATTAAATAGATATGAATAAGTAGAAATACTAACATGTCACATATTTGATTAAGAAGATGAGCAAAAGTAATGATTGTTTTACAAAGGAAAAAGTATCACTCTTATTCTCAAGTTGGAATCAGGAAAAAAAAAGAAAAAGAGATAGACCATAAAGGAAAAATTTTTCCTCTGTTTGTATGAGCAATTTTACATAAGTTCAGCCATGATAATGAAAACTTTTAAGCAATCCAGCCCAATTTAATGAATAATTTTATCTGGGATCTGTGTGTTTTATCAAAGTACTTTGTAATATTTAAACATTTTTAATAAACTTTTTCCAGAATAGATTTAGATTCACGGAAGTTATGAAGATAATACAGAGATTTCTCATACCCCACACCAAGTTTCTGCCTTGTAACCAACATCTTACATTCATATGGCGTATTTGTTAAAATAATTGAAGTGATATTGATATGTAATGGTTAAATACTCTACTTTATTCAGATTTCATTGGTTTTTTTCCTGAGGCCTTTTTCTTTTCCAGGATCCTATCCAGGATGCTATTATTACATTTAGTCATCTTGTCTCCTTAGACTCCTCTTGGCTGTGACAATTTCTCTGACTTATCATGTTTTTGATGACCTTAACAGTTTTGAGTAGTGTTCACTTATTTTGTGTAATGTCCCTCAACTGGGAATTGTTTAACATTTATTCCACGATTAGACTGATGTTACAAGTTTTGGGGAACAAAACCAAGATGTAAAGTGCCATTTTCATCACATCATATCAAGGGCATATAGTGTCAATATGATGTCACTGTTTATGTTAATCACTGGCTTAGGTAGCTTTTGTCAGGTTTCTCCACTCTAAAGATACTCTTTCTTCCCCCTTTCCATACTGTACGCTTTATAGGAAAGTCACTGTGTGTAGTCCACATTTAAGAGGTGAGGAATTATGTTTTAATTCCTTGAGAAAGAATATCTACATATATTACTTGGCATTTTTCTGCATAGAAGATATGTCTAGCCTGTACCATATATTATTTATTTATTCAATCATATATTGTAGCAATATAAACTAATGGATTTTTATATTATACTCTGGGTTATAATATAATACAATTTTGTTATTCAAATTGTTCCAGCTTTGGCCATTGAGAGCTTTCTCAGTTGTCTTCTTCTTCCATTTGACATAGCTCTTATCACTGTGATTGGTTGGTTGGTTTGGTTTTTAGGGTTTTTATTTTACTTTTTAGCATAATAAATTATCCAAGCTTATCTTGTATATTCCCTGCCCCAGTCCTAGAATCAGCCACTTCTCCAAGGAGAATTTGTTCCTTATATTGGAATATGGTATTAGAACCAAGAACTTGGCATTAAGTGGGCTTACTGTTATTGGGTTGTAATTGTTTCTAGGCTCTCTCAGCTAAAAGAAGGAAGAAATATATGTATGTACACTAACCATGTATATATACATATCTATACTTATATCATCTATATCTTTGTAATCTCCATCTTTACCTATAATAATTCAAATATGATTTCAAAACAGTATCTCCAACTCTAACTCAAATGGCTTTTTCCAGTCTCTTCCCCTTACTTATCTACTAACTCCCCCGCAGTGGTGAGAAAACCAGCTCTCTCCATCTGCCAGCCATTTATTTAATTTTTCAATTCCAGTATAGATATATAGAAGTTTTGGAATTGTTACCCTCGACCCCAACAGGAACCAACTTTATCAATTAGAGTAAAGTTCTTATATGCAGTTACAGCTGACTTTAATCTCACAGGCTCCATTTTTTTCCAAATTTACTTAGGCTTGGACCTTTTTTTAAATCAACCATTTAGTGATAGTCTGCTAACCATTATGTCATAATCTGCTTTTTTTAAAGACATTTTTTAAAGATTTGCCTACATTAACCCACACTCTTTCTGCTGTAAAGTTCTCTGAGTTTTGACAAATGTTTACTGTTGTGTATCTACCATTATAGTATCATACAGAATAGTTTCACTGAACTAAAAAAATCCCCTGTTCTTCACCCATTCAGTTGATCTTTTCTCCAAATATCTGGTAATGACTCAACTGTGTAATGTATCCAAAAATTTGCTTTTTCCAGCTTATCATATAAATGTAATCAAACAGTAAATGGTCTTTTTTGACTAGCCACGTTCACTTATCAAGTGGTTTACCCAAATTTTTGAGTAGCTTGATATCTCTTTTTTTTTTTTAATTACTAAAGAGTATACCCTTGTATGGATATACCTAGTTTATTCATTCACCTATTGAAGGATATCTTAGTTACAACCTGTTTGGGGTGATTATGAATAAAGTTGCTACAAACATTCATGTGTAGGTTTTTGGGTTGACATACATTTTCAAGTAAGTTTGGTAAAACCTAGAAGCACAATTTATGGGTAGGAGGATAAGGCTCTTTTTAGCTTTACAAGGCACCACCAAAATGTTTCCCAAAGTGTCTGTATCATTTTTCATTCTTACCAGCAATGATTCTGTGATTCAATTGTTCCACATTATTGCCAGGCATTGTCAGAGTTTTTTTTAATATTTTAGCAATTCTAAGAAGTATATAGTGGCATTTTACAATATGTGTTTTTGACTAATTTACTTCCACTTCCAAGGAACACTGTACTACTATATATATAATGCAGGTACCTTATAACTGAGTACCCCCAATTCCTCATTCTCATGCCTTGTGACATTATTGTTATTCATTTCAATTATCCATATACTATAATCACCTAATACATTGCTACTATTTTCAAGAGATAACTGTTAAGAAATTCTTTTAAAAGCTGTATAATAATTTATTTTTATTTATTCCTTCTTTATTACCCTTCTATATGTAGATCCAGATTTCTGACTTGTATTATTTTTTTTTTCTGCCTGAAGAACTTCTTTTAACATTTCATTTAAGTCAGGTAAATTTCCTCACTTTCTGTGTGCAAATGTCATTATTTCTGCTTCATTTTGAAGAATAAATTTGCTGATCACAGAATTCTAAGTTGGAGGGATTTCTCTTCCAAAACTTTAAATAATTCAATCCATTCTCTTAAGGCATTCTTTCCGAGAAGCCCACTGTAATTGTTGTCCTTATTCCTCCATAAGTAAGTTCCTTTTTTCTATGTTTCATTTTGTTTTGTTTTTGGTTTTCAAGATTTGTCATTGCCTTTGGTTTGACTACAGTTTGACTATGATAACCCTAGGTGTGCTTTTTTATTTATCCTGCTTGGTATTCTCTGAGGTTTCTGGACCTATGTTTTCATGCCTTTCACTAATTTTTTAATATTGCCTATCAGTGTTGTTTCTAACACTTCCTCTAGTCCATTCTCTCTTCTCCTTCAATTATTCAGATTATATACATGTTATACTATTTGAAATTGTACCACAGTTCTTTGATACTCTACTCATTTTTTTTTTCATTCTTTTTTCACTTAGTATTTCAGTTTGGAAGTGACTATTGATCTATCTTCAGGCTCATTGATTCTTTCTTTGACTGTGCCCAGTATACGGCTGTGCCCATCAATGGCAGTCTTCATTTCTGTTACAGTGTATTGATTTCTAGTATTCCCTCTTGAATCATTGTTAGAGATACCATATCTCTACTTTCATTGTTGTTCATTTGTTCTTGTATGCTGTCTACATTATTATTATAGTCATTAACATATCAAAGTTATTTTAAATTCCTTGTCTGATAATGCCAACATCTATAGCATAGCTGAGTCTTGTGCTGATGTTTATTTTGTCTTTTCAGACTCTGTTTTCTTAACTTTTAGCATGACTTGTAATTTTTGTTAAAAGTATATAAATGTCATTTATTGGTATAGGAAGAGAGGTAAATATCCACTTAACGTGAGATATTTTGCCAATCTGGCTAGAAGTTGAGCTGTGTTAAATACTTTATGTAGTTGAAGGTGCCTCAGGCTAGAAATTTTGCTGTGTCCTTTTCCTTGCATCCCCTGTTATCTTTGGGCTTTCCTAAGAACACCTCTTTAGATAGAGTCTGTGTTGTGCAGTATTTTCAGCTGTAATTCACTGTCATATGGGAGCCCTTTTCGCATTGTGATAAGGTGTGAGTGAGGAGACTCACTCTATAATCTTATGACCACGTCTTAATCCTTTACTGGGACTTTGGCTAACTATTTCTTAGCTTCCCCGCACAAGAAAGTTAATTATGCAAAACTCAGAAATAAATTACCGGTTTGGTCATGACTCTTTTTTTTTTTTTTTTCTGGGCAATATACATATATGCAAGAGCAGTTTAATTTGTAGATTTTGTTTGGTTGCGATGCAAATAACCACAGTGATTGTGGGTTTTGGATCCATTAGTCAAAAACAAGTTTTATATCTGAGTCAGTATGCTTTTCCAAACATGACTTTATTAAATTGCCTACACATACCTAGCTTTAAAAATATGTTTTAGATCAGCTTAACATGTTCCTTGTTTCTTACCAATGAATGTTCATTAAAATCTTTGAGAAGTGTTCATTTATATTTGCTTTTTTACCTTCTTTGAAAATTATACTCTAAAAACTTCAAGAAAACTTAAAGAAATACCATATAGACATAATATCAACCATATTTTCCAACATAAGCATAAATAAAATCTACATGGAACTTTAAAAATAACACCCTCCCTAAATAACTCTTCTGTTACATAGGAGATTCAATGGCATGTTATAGAATATTCTGAAAAGAAAATGATAATAATATTAAATTATTATATATCATAAGGGATCTAATGCAAGCATTTGCTGTAGAACACTGCATATATTAAATACTCATTATAAGAAGGACAACTTACAGGAACAAAAAGTCACTTTGAGTACTTCAAAAATGATCATCTAAATAAACAGGAAAAGAAGGAAAATAAATAATTAAGAAGAGAAGACATTGGTAAGAAATAACAAAACTTAGTATTTATGTAAATTCAAAAGAGTAAGAAAATAAACAATAATAAGCTGTGAAGTTTATTATAAAATTTAAAAGTAATTGTAAGATTTGTAGTAAGAAAAAGGCTATAACAACATACATATATCTTTGAGAAAGAATATGAAGCTTTTAATAGTATATTAGATCACTCACAATGCTGGAAAATTTAAAAGTTAATAGCATGAATTACTTTCAAAGAAATATAAACTAATAACTGATTTAAAATTGATGAAAAATCCCTTTGTGCAGGGAAAGATGAGAGGATTTGAAGGAAAAGAAAGAGGAATGTTACTCTAAATAAGATAGTGGTTAAGAATGGCCTCCTTAAAATGATAAAATTAAAGCAGATCTCTGAATGTAGTTATTGCCAGGGATAGGGACCCCTTCAAGGCCCTGAGAGTTGACACTTGTCTAACACTCATAAATGAACTGTCAGAGGAGACACAAGTTCTGACAAAGCAAAAGGCTTTATTGAAAAGGGGCGCTTAAGCAGAGAACAGCAGGGTCAGGGAACCTAAGAGAACTGCTCTGCCCCATGGCTCAGAGTCTCAGGGTTTACTGTGGTGAGGTTAGCTTTCTGGGTTGTCTCTGGCCAATCATCTTGCTCATGCCCATATTTGATCTCACTCAGGACCCTTCCTGGTAGTGCAAGCATCTTTCAGTCAAGATGAATTGTACCACAAGGGTTTCTGGGAGGTTGGTAGGAGTATTACCAGCTGGCATCTCTGCCCTCCTTTTGGGCCCTCCCGAATTCTTCTGGTTGGTTTTGGAGGCAGCTTGTTGTACTACTGTGTTCCTTATCACTGTGTTCCTTATTGGGACCTCCTGTTGTGAGACGACCCCCCTACAAGTGGTTACTATCCCTGCCTGGCCAGGGTGGGCAGCTTCAGACAGCAGGTTCTTAACAAAGTTAAGTGAGCTACTCTAGTACAGGTAGAGATAATACTTACATGTAGAGGTAAGAGCAGATGCAGACAGTATAACATAGAATGACTTGCTATATTAAGAAATAGCAAAAAGGCCATTATGACTTGAGTGAGTGAACAAAAGTTAGAGGACTAGGTATGATGTTTTATAGATTTGAAATTTAATACCATAATTGTTGCACAAATTAATTGTTATAGACTTATTATAAGAAAAATTTCTGGGCTAAGTGATTACAAATCTTTCTAAATGACTAATTCTTAAGCTAAGCATTTCTAGATTATAGAAAAAATTGAGAATCTAAGATAGTTCAAATGAAATAGATACTACAGAAAATATAATTTATTAATATTGATGTAAATATTACGTATAACATTGGCAAATAGAAGCTAACAGAACTATCCAAAAGCTATGAAAATATATTTATTTAAGACATTCAAAGATGGTTCAAGATTAGGAAATATATAAATATAATACAATCCACAGGTAGTAATGTCAAAGAAAAAATGAACCATCTCAATGGTTCCTGAAAAAATATTTGATAAAATTTAAAATTTATTTGTCTCAAAGCTAACAACAAAAGCTAATAAAGTAAACATTAATTATACTAACTAAAAAGAATAAAATTAAATCAGTCAACATTTTCTTCACAGTAAATATCGCAAAACATTTCAGTTACTATCAGAAACAAAAAAAATTTTTCGGGCTTCCCTGGTGGCGCAGTGGTTGAGAGTCCGCCTGCCGATGCAGGGGACACGGGTTCATACCCCGGTCCGGGAAGATCCCATATGCCGCGGAGCGGCTGGGCCTGTGAGCCATGGCCGCTGAGCCTGCGCGTCCGGAGCCTGTGCTCCGCAACGGGAGAGGCCACAACAGTGAGAGGCCCGCGTAAAGCAAAAAAATAAAATAATAAAATAAAATAAAAAGAAATTTTCCATTATGATTACTGACATTGACATTATTTGACATTTCTAATCAATATTTCATTAAATTGAAACACAGGTATTATGGTATTACTTCTAAAAGAGAAAAACATTATTCCTTTCAGATGTTGCAATTGCTAACGTGTTACTACTAGAGGTATTATGAACATTTATTAAGGTAGTTAGAAATTAATACATAGAAATATTTTTCTACCCGATAAGTGAAAAATTAGGTCTCTGAGAATATAACATGGAAACAGATGTCAACTCCAGTAGCAAGAATGTGTCTAGGAATTAGTTTAAGAAAATAAGTACAAAACCTATATAAAAGTTATAAAATGTATGGCATAAATGAAGTATTTAATACATAGATAAACACATTATTATTAATTGGAAGACTGACTCACTAGCTAATGGAAGTCTGTGGCCCCCAAATTTTCTACGTATACGTAAAACGCAATTTTACTTGAAATTCAACTATGTTTATTTTGCAACATGTCAAAAATTTCTAAAATTAATCAGGACTAATAAGTGTGTAAAAATAACCACATAATTTTTTAAAAATTAGAATTTGGGACAATATTTTTCTTCTCAGTAATTATAAGAATATGATTCTGACACAGGAAAAGACAGACATAGCAATTAAACATAATTGAAATGCATTTATAAAGTTGCTACTTTGAAGATTCACAGATGGGTTTATTTTTAGTGTTTTAAAAGTCCAGCTACATGCTTCCCCCAACCTGTTGTGTCAAGAGTGAGCTGCACTTGACTTCAAGGAGTTAACCATCATCAGTTCTGTGAATTTTTATCAGAAGTGGAAACTGAGGACTTCCCTGGTGGCGCAGTGGTTAAGAATCCGCTTGCCAATGTAGGGGACACGGGTTCGATCCCTGGTCTAGGTAGGTCCCACAGGCCACGAAGCAACTAAACCCATGTGCCACAACTACTGAGCCTGCACATGGCAACTACTGAGCCCACGTGCTGCAACTACGGAAGCCCACACGCCTAGATCTAGCCCGCTCAAAGCGAAGCCAACGCTCACTGCAACTAAAGAAAACCTGCGCGCAGCAGCGAAGACCCACCGCAGCCAAGAAAAAAAAAAGTGGAAGCAGAATATCTTAACTTGCCCTACCGTACAGCAGCTTGAGGGCGTAGCAGTGGTTAAATTTTACTGTGATTTCTTAACTCGGGGCGGAAATCGGAATTTTTCAGAATGAGAAGAACCACTCTCAACCACAATTATCAAGCACTGAGTGGCTTTGGAAATTAGTTTTTGCTACATACTTGATAATGGTCCTTTATGAATTCATCTGAAAATTACATGAAATGGCACTTACTGCAAACTTATATACTGTGGTACATTCATTCTTGTGACAACTGACGTTATTTGAATCACAAACTGCTCTATAGAGTTTCTTACTGTCAAAAGTTAAAACGAGATAAAATGGGATCTCCATTACGACCCAGATTTGCATTGGGCATGTTTTCTGAGCTCAGAACACAGTCCCCGCAGTGTGTTTTGGGCCACAGTGCAAGTGTGAAGGAGGTTTCTGTGTTTCAGAAGCCACTTAGCTGCCTTGAGGAGCTGCCCCACCATCTGTACTGTGTCACCTGCTGCAGTTCTGGGTCAGCAAAGCCGTCATACTCATGGCTAAGTTTAGTAAAACAAAAGGATATACACCAGAATCAGCAAAGGTAAAAGATCAAGGCTTCCAGCTGGCCTCTCCCAGGGCTACGGATGGTGAGACCAGACGCAACTCGGCGTCCAAGGTGTTTATCCCAGTTGGTCGCATAACCATGGCTAGCCATCGGTGTGGCTGGCCTTAGCGTCCAGCCCTCCGGAGGTCAAGTTGACCTCTGTCCCCACCACAGATTACATTGTCGGCGTGGTCCGTGTGACCCATGCCCCCAGATGGGCAAAGACTCCCATCAGACAGGACCCTCCCAGAGGCTTTGGGGCGACCTCCCAGGAGTAGGTCAGGGGCCACACCTTCCTTTGGATGTATGGGGTATGGACGACCCGGGCCTGCTGGGTTCACCCTTCACTGCACAAATGCTGAAAGGGAAAGTTCGAGAGAAATCTCAGAGAGTCCAGTTTGAGTGTGCGCAATTAAAATTTCACGTTTGCAGATGGGGGTTAAAAAAAAAAATCCAGCTAAAACAGAGCTTTCAGTGTACCTGCATTTAGAGTGTCCAAAAACAAAATTCCAATCCACCTGTGAAGAGATAAGTACAGTGGAGGATGCCATTTAACAGGGTACAGAAAAACAAAGTTAGACAGTAAGGTAGAATAATTATAAAATAGATCCCCACAGTCATTTTGTCAAAGAAAGTGAAGGAAGAGGGCAGTAAAAATTGCCAGATTGGTAGAAGCAGGACATGAGGCCATATGTGTTGTTTTACCCACTTGGATGTCAAAGTCACCTAATAGGTTTACAGAACTTGAGGTGAAGACTGTGAAAGAGGGAAGACTCTTTAATGAATAAAGAAAGATAATCATGGATTAAATAGATGATAGTAATAAAGATGGATGAAGAGGTATTTTGGCACAATTAGAAATGGAGAATCAGTTTTAAGTTGTAGAAACAGTGAATCAAGGGCCGTGAAGACAGGCAAGAAGTTAACTGCCCTTGACTCTTCATTGTCATTTACATTTTCCTTCTCCTTCCCCTTTATTTTTGCTTTCTACTTTGCTGCTTCTCCTTTTGTTGCTTTTAAAAAAAAATAATGGATCTGTCTACATGAAATTATTGACAGACTCTTTATAGTTTGCTATGAAATATAATTAGCCCTGCCTCAGAGAACCCCAATTAACTCACTTAGCCCTCAAATTCTTAATCTCATGACTTTTTTAGTCTGACTCCTAAAGATTAAAATGTTTATTAGCCCAATCAGATATAAACTAAAAAAAAAATTGCAACTAATATATAATTGTTGAAAGAAAGCAAACTTCTCAATATCCAAGTTTAATATAAGATGTGATATTACACACCCAAATATACATATTGATGTTGTTAGTACAAAATATGAAGTTATGATTGTAGCTTAAATTCATGAAGACAGGTGGATTTGTGTGTGTGTATGTTGCACATTTTATAGGTTTGCATGTAGAAACATTTTATAATCTGTAAGGCAGAGGGGGAGTCTATTCTATACACATTAAAGAGACTTAGGCTCTATCTACAATAAATATGGTCCATTGGATAGCAAATAAAGCATGACTCACATTCAGATATGTGTTCTTTCTCTCATGGCCAGGGAAAATCCATCTGTTGTTTTTCTCATGTCAGTTATAAGGAAAAGAAACATTTTATTAAATTTAAATATTATTCATCATGTAGCTTCTAAACATGAAACTTTTAGGAGGTTGGCTTGAGAAAGCAATTACCCTGCTGATGTATAAATTATTTGGAGATTCATTTTTTGGACATTCCAACAACAAAATTTGTTGGTGGTATTCTAGTGACATATTTTCTTGTTTTGTTTTACCTTTTAGAGATAGATGGAGGTATAAGATCACAAGGTTTTCACTGTGCTGAGAAATTTTACAGATTGTTCTTAGCAATAATTTATCCTAAGGAGAAATTCTTGTAGATACACAAAGTAAATATTATAAAAAACAAGCTAAAGATTGAAATAATTTGAGCTTTTACTTTACTTTGCATTACACTGAGTAATTTACTAATTTATAGCTCAAAACCAGCTTATTAAACTCTGATATTTTATAACTATAGGCATAATTCATTCAGGGTGAAACCATAATTTAAATCTTAGCTTCTAAATAATGGAATTTATTAAAACTTTACCAAAAGTTATCTTTATCTACCCTATTATGTTTAACATGTTAGCATAGGACTTTGGGAGTGCTGACCGGTAAAATATTTCACTGTGAAACATGTGCAAAGAGAATATTTCAGAGCGCTCACAAGTATAATAGTTACAAACTTAATAAGATTAACTGAGATCAAATATGGGAAATAAATAGCACAAATATGACAACTATTTTAATCATATTTTGTCAGATTACTTATAGCAGTCATTTGTTTATTTGACCATCAGTTTATTAAACATTACTTGTTTAATAAAAGTCCGTCAGACAAAATGAGCAAAGAAGAGACTTGGGAATTAGATGAAATCTCACTGAAATTCTGTGTACTGGTCTAAAAGGAGGGTTATTCCTTAGACTGTACACAGGATAACTGTCTCTAGGAGCCAGCACTCTCTCAGCTCTTCCTCTTTCCCTGGCTCCATGCCTAGAGCTCACTATGACAGTGTGCTCTTCCTCCTTTTGATGGTCAAAACAGTCTAGATCTCACTGCTTTGGAAAGGTGATTTAGAATATGACGTTCAGAGATAAACAGGAATTGCAGAAATCATTCAAACCAGCTCAATCATTTGAGAAAATCATAAGCCACAGTGTTGAAGGGACTTCCTCAAAGTCACACAGCACAGACTTGAAAGGAATATAAAAACATATAGTACATATAAGTACTGTATCTTTTAAGGAATTTTATATCATCATCCCAGTCAGTAGTGACCTCTTATTTACTGTAATTACTTTTTCACTCTTTCCTTCTACATTTCTTGTGAAATGTACAATTTTCCACTTCCTGGTGTAATTCTGTCTACATATAAAGTATCTCCCTGTTAATGTGTAAGATCCTTGAGAAGAGTGAGTGTGGTTAATCTTTATGTGCTGTATAGGATGGAACTCAGTTCCTCCTACAGAGATGAAAGTTTTATGTGAGTTTATTAGATGAATACCCTTCCAAAATATTTATAGTCTGATCTACATAAGTCTGAACTACATAAGTCAGCTCTCATTTATACACTGATCTGCCCTGTTTTGTAATAATTACATTTGTGTGGAACTTGTCCCAGTTGCCTATCTTATATGTCCCAGTCATCTATCATAACAGCTCTTGGACTCGGTGTTCAGTCAAATGGAGTAAATATTGATTTTTCAGGAAATCATGTTGATAATTTTCAAAAAAAGTAATCAGCAGTCACCCTTAGTTAATTCAATTTTCCTTCATTATCTCCAATAAGAAATCAAATGATTTTCTCCCAAAATTTATTTTATGCAAAAAGTAGTTTAAAGAACTTTTACTTTTGTTTCAATTTTCAATTGATGCTAGATTTATTAAAAATTAAACTGACCTGTATGACTTGTACTTAATTATAAGAATAGATTAAAGATTTTTTGATATGAATTCAGGCCATTGTTTCCCCTAATGCTCACTTTGAACTTCAAATTCAAGAATAATAACTGAATATTTGACCTTGTACTAAGAAAAGAAACCAGGATCATAGAGCAAAAAATTATCTCCATATGGTATTCATCCTCTACTGCTTCCCACCATCATACATTATAATGTTTCTGTTTCTTTGGATGTGTCTAAATAATGTCAAAAAAAGATAGCCTGAAATTAAAAGTTTAGTCAAAACAGCCTTATAGTTTAATTGAAAGGTTTAAGATTTGTTTTTAAATTGGTCTTATCTAAAATCTTTTTCAAGATGTATAATTATATATTTTAAATAGTTTTTGTTTTTATTTTTTAAAGTTAATTTGGCTAAAGCAGTCATTCACATAGACACCATTCAGGAATGCGTTTACTTACGGTATGAGAAAAATTAATTTTTCTACATCACCTCAGACTTCCTATAAGAAACCATATATTCCATCGTTATTATTCACAGTGGCACAAAAGCCTATACCAGTATGACATTCCTTTCCTTAAAGTACAACATAATAGGTGATGCATTAGTATTGAACCAATTTTGTAGTCAAATGAATATGCTTAGAAAAGAGCTAATAGAAGTCTCAGTAATAATAATACAGACAATTCATTGTGTAGAAGGGCCTATTAGTCTGTAGCATTGTGATTTTGATATATTTAACTACTAACATTTAAATTAATTTTTGTTTCTGCTTATATTAATGTATTCTAAATCAGGCTAGATTAATTGATGCTAAAAATGTATTATGATTTAATACAAAACAATGTAATAGTCAAAATTGTATTTTCAGTTGCATTCATATAGAGTGAGATTAAAACCATAATTAATGTTTATGAAATAAACAAGCTCTCATAAAATTATAAATATATGGCATTAGGGTATTTCTATAAAATGTATCTGCTTTCATTGAAAGTTCATAGTCATAAATACTAATGATTTTGAGAAAATATGTGTATGTATGTAGATCTATTATATATTAAACAAAACGAAGGAAATGATTTTGTTTTTCCATGACTGTTTACATCCATTTATCCTTGTTTTTTTTTTTCTTGGTGAAACTAAGAGTTATTTTATTCAGTAGCTTCAGTGTATTTTCCCATTTTAAAATGTATTTAGCAAAAATTAATTCCATTTCTGTAGTGTGCAAAATAATAGGCTAGAGCTGCAAAGAAACATAAATTTATAGGACACAGTACCTGCCACTTCTAAATCTTGCATCTAGTGGGGAAGAAGGTATTTATTTCCATAATGCAGTGTGGTGAACCATGTCCAAGAAGGCAAAGTGGAACTGGAGATCATCTGTACTAGTTTGCTAGTAACTAGGGTGCCACGATCAAGTGGCACAAACAAGATGTCTTAAACAATAGAAATTTATTGTCTCACAGATTTGGAGGCTAGACATTCCAGATCAAAGTGTTGGCAGTGTTGGTTAATTCTGAGGGCTGGGAGAGAGAATCTGTTCCATGCCTCCCTCTGAACTTCTGATGGTTTGCTGGCAATGTTTGGTGGTAGATGCATCACTCCAATCTCTATCTTTATCTTTACATGGTGTTTTCCCTGTATTTTTTTATACCATCCTCCCTCTGTGCATGTCTATCTCTGTGTAAATTTTCCTTTTTCATAAAGACAGCAGTCATAGTTTAGGACTCACCCTAATGACCTCAGTTTAAATTGATTACCTCTGAGAACACTCTATTTCCAAATAAGGCCACATTCTGAAATATTGGTAACTTGGATTTCAACAAATCTTTTTGGGGAGACACAGTGCAACCCATAACATCTATCTATATTTTGTTTCTGTTTCACTTTGGGATTTCAGTCCTTCCTTGTTATATCTAGTCAGTCTGTGGCCTGACAATAATCTACTGACATGAGGGATGAAGGAGCCTTCTGGAAGTGAGCTGAACATCTAGGGAAACAAAGTAGGCATAATGAGCTTAGTTTCTCTCTCTGATTTCCCAATAAATTGCCAAGGATCTTTAGAACCAGGAGGGTTCTTGTGTGTTAGCAACAGCAAGGAATAAAGATTCCTTGTGGAAATCTGGAAGATCTAATGGTTGTTTTCATCTCAGGTAGAGAGAGTTCTGGGGTCGTGCCAAATTAAGCTCTTGCTTAACAGAAAGAGCAGAGGTTTCCAAGGCACATATCAGTACCCAGAGGAAAAGAGACAAGAAGAAGAAGAGAAATGAAAAGAAGAATGTCTCATGGTAGCCTATTCAATCTGAGGTTATGGAAATCACCCCCGTGGGGATGGGATTTTGCAGTAGCAGATTAGGACAAGGGGCAGAAAACAAAGGATTACATACAAAAGGTAAAAATGGATTATGGATGTGATTATAAGTGATACATAGGAGGGAAATATGTATGTAGCATGGGGCAGTGTTGAAGATCTGGGAGTACAGCATATCCTGTAATTCTAGCCAGGTATGTGTGAGTATGGGAGCAGGGAGAGCGTATATCAGTCAATTGCTCTGTTCACATTTTTGAAACTCTTACTATCTTTTACTCACTTGACCTTGATAATGCTGGGGTTATATCTTCATGGCAGTCAGTGCTAGAAGTTTGATTTAATTTTACAATTAGAACCCTGGCCAGAATGCTTGCTTTGGCTAGCATCCTCTACTCAATCTTCAAGACCCAATTCAGAGGCTGCCTTCTCTGTAAAATCACCCCTGCCTCATCTTTATATTATATTACAGAGCTATGAGCTGCCTGTTTGGTGTTCTTATGGTGCTCTATTTACTGTTTTTGTATTTATCTCCCCTAGAAGAATATGATCTTCTTCAGGAATACATCATATTTCTCTTTAAATGCCTGATGACTAGAATAGGGTCTAATAACTGCTGAATAAATGTTTTCTATATATAATGAATAAAATTCCAATACAATGAATGAAAATATAAAAGAATCAAATTTGTCCAAAAAGTAGCATAAATAAGGATGGAATGTAAAAACTGGAATATATTTCCATATATTCTTTTCTTTCCATTTTTAACTATTAGTAGTTGTGAGGTGAATAATAGCACATGATATAAATCAATGCCTTGTGAAACTAATATATATTAAATATGCACAGATACATGATTATACATGTGCATAGGTGTGTATGTTTGTATTTATAAAATCTCAACACCTGTTTGTAATTGTGCAGGTGATGTTCCTCATCACTGTAGAATTTGCAACATGTCATCATTGTTCAGGTCAGCCATATAGTGTAGATAAAGAAATTCAGCAACAACAGATAATATTTCTATGTTGGAAATAATAGTTGTGTTTGACTATTCTATGGGTGCATTAATATAGGATTCTGAACACTTAATACATTTTTATAAAAGGCAAAAGAGGCGGGCTTGCCTGGTGGAGTAGTGGTTGAGAGTCCGCCTGCCGATGCAGGGGACACGGGTTCGTGCCCCGGTCCGGGAAGATCCCACATGCCGTGGGGCGGCTGGGCCCGTGAGCCATGGCCACTGAGCCTGCGCGTCCGGAGCCTGTGCTCTGCAACGGGAGAGGCCACAACGGTGAGAGGCCCACGTACTGCAAAAAAAAAAAAAAAAAAAAAAAAGGCAAAAGAGGCAAAAATAATGTTAACTCACATGAAATATTAAATGTTCTCAAATGATTATTATTGCTCTTATTAACAGGCATAATGCCATCTCCATTACCAGATGGTGGTCGGCAAAGTATCCCCTGATGCCTCATCAATACTTTTATCTGAGAGCGGGTGAATGTTATGTTATCTGTTACGTTTTGCATGTGTAGGAGCCCATGCCTTTGATTATGTGATGGATACACTTCCTAGCGTGGGCACTTTGGAATAAGCAGTGTTCTCCTTTCAGCCTTACAGATGTGATCATAAATCCAGCAGAGATTTCTTCAGGGTCTGTCATCCCCATGCACTGTTAAACATGAATAAGTTTCAGTGAAAAGAGATGTGAATCCCACAGAACCAGATCATCGTTAACATTTCTAAAATGCTTGGAGGCTCCTTTGAGATAAAAGAAACGTTATAAACATTGCTATGATTATCTTTTTATTTTTTCCCCTTTGGGAGAGACAGAGAGAATGTTATTCACAGAGTATACCTCCTTTTTTTTTCCCCTCCTGGAAAATATTTCTCATGTTGATGCATTCTCCAGTCACTGCCAATGACGAAAAATGTTTGCATCCCTTTCTCTACAAACTGTGGGTGGGGAGAGACTTCAGATTGAATTAAGAACATATCAGTGAGCTCCAAACAAATGATTCAGCCTGAAGGCTGAAGTGTAACCTTTTATTCTGCAGTCTATAATTGACACAAAATATGTGTACAGTAATTCATAAAACAGACTATGCAATAGAAGAATATTTTATTATAATGAAGAATCATTATTTTTTATGCTAATAGAGAAGCACAAACACCCTGATCATTAAGCAACATTAACATATTCTAAATTGAAGAATAAGATTATGGGCTAAGAGCTCATTTTAATAGAATCCAATAACTTAGTATTTACTGTTTTCTGAACTCTAAGAGACTGAAAGCTCCTCATAATGAAGTCTATATTATTTTTATTCTATCTTGGACTTATCAACAGTAAGAAATCCTGGCACTAATCTTTAAGGAAATTATAAAATGTGTAGATTTAGAGAGGAGAACACTAAAAATGATATAGTCCAACAAAAATTTAAATGGTAATAATAGTTTACGCACTCCCTATTAAGTATAGGACTTAGTTTGCTAACCTCCTAAATATTCTGACTTAGTTTGCTAAACTCCTAAATATTCTGATGAAATAACTGAGTGACTTCCACAGAATTTATAAGCTTTGCCCAAGGTCAGCAGAAGTAGTCAGTGCTGAGCCAGACCTAGAATCCAGGTGAAACTGGTCTCTGTAAGAGGTCCGTGCTTCACTACACTGTTACAGTGCAATCAAGCCTGTCAATCTGCCAGAATAGTAATATTTTTAATGATTCAAGGTACTTCTCATTATTAGGTATTTTAATGCTCTTATCCCCCCAAAAAAACTTATTTAATGTAAGCAACATCAAAATTCTTAAAGCATGAAAAAAGATGGACAGAAACCAGTAATTGATAGTGGATGTAGAAGCAGCTGACATGATTTTCCTTCTATTGATTCCGTACTGGCTGAGGTTTCATTTGGAATGTTTCACAATGGGAGAAAGAATTTAGTTTGGATATTCTTTGTTGTCTTAATCATTAACTTTGTAAATAAAAGAAATGTGATCAGGATATTATTTCAGAATATAGCAGCCCTTCTATTTTCAGTAACCTAAATTTTAACCTGTATAGATTTCATTTGCCACAGAAGCAATTAATTACCATTCTAAAGGCACCTATGGAAATTCTGGATAGAAAAAAGAGTTATCTTTGTGTTACCATAAATAAAATTCAAAACGACATAAAAAGAGGAAAAAAGCATGTTAACTCAATAACTTGTTTACTTCATCCTATTTCTCTTTCTCTTACAATTTCTCCTACAACTCATATTTTCACTACCCAAGTTATGATTCTTTGGTTAAAACTCATATATATTTTACATTGACATTATTTGTCTAATTTGCAAGACTTTGGGTGAGCTATACTTTCAGACTTGTGATTACACTTTTTTCAAGCATTCTTATCCTTAGGTTCTTTTCAGGTCTAAAATTCCCTGAGACCCCAGTGACATTGTGCCATAGAAAGAGTATTGAATTAGGATTTAATGAATCTAGTTTAAGGAGAGAATCATGTCCGTAGTAATGATAATAATAAACAACTATTTTCATATATATATGCAATATATATCAATATAATATAAACACCACAGTTTGGGTAGTTTAAACAACAGAAATTTATTTTCTCACAGTTCTGTATGCTGGAAGTCTAAGATCAAGGTGTTGGCAGGTTTGGTTTCTTCTAAGTCCTATCTTCTTGGCTTGCCAATGGCTGCCTTCTTGCATTGTCCTTACATGCTCTTCCTTTTGTACGTGCACATCCCTTGTGTCTCTTTGTGTGTTCAAATTTCATCTTCTTATAAGAATACCAGTCAGATTGGATTAGGGCCTGTCCTTATGACTTCATTTTAAAATATTTACCTCTTTAAAGGACTATCTTCAAATACAGTCATATTCTGAGGGACTGGGGGTTAAGGCTTCAACATATGTATTTTGGGGGTAATAAAATAAAATTCAGTCCATAGGAAACTTTAAGCAAACAAAATGTAATCCTCCCACATTAATGCAAAATAAAAATTTTAAGAATTTAAGTCACTTTATGGTCAAAACTTAGAAGATATTTTTGTGTTTCCACTAAGAGAATTTTAGCCTTGAGAATAGGAAATCACAAAGATATTACAAAAATTGATAAAAACTGGTAGTGACAATCAATACTTCAAAGATAATAGAAAAACAAAATAAATGTACGCTATCATATATTGAATAGAAGAGAGAAGAGATTGTATGAGTTAAAGCATTATTTTCACATTGGAGTGTAAATGTATATTTTCTATGGTTGATAAGTCAAAAAATAAAATGTCATACTTTATATGGAGTTTTGAAGTAACTTCTTGAAATAAAATGTGATAGACTCTCTGGAGTGAGTTTGAGAGTAGGAAAATGTGGGATGGGATATTTATTTACACCAAAAACAGTTCTGAACATTTTGATTCGTTACTGGGTGTAACTGTGATAAATACAGAAAACAATACTTACTATTGTTAGCACTCCATTATTATGTAATATATGGCTAGGGTTTACTATCAGCACATATTATTACCTTTAACTTTATCATCTATCATTTTGGGTTTGAAATATTTTAGGGTCAATAGGCATGAATTTAGTCCCCTTATAAATGAACCAAAGTTTCACAAAAGAAAAGAAAACACATAAAATGCTATTTGGTGTGCCTTAGAACACTTAAAAACTTGGCTAACAATTAGTTGATTATATCCTAGGAAAATATATAGAAAATATCACGACAAATATGTCACAGCATAATTAAACATACCTTATTATAGTGCTCTATGTTTTTGTAAAAAATATGATTAGATTGCTATCAAGAGCAATCTTTAATTTTTAAAAATATTTTCCTTGCTGTATTTAATTTTTACTATCATCTATTTTTTCTCCCCTCCTTAATCATTTACCTTTTATATATTACCTTTTATTTCTCTTCATTAGCTTCATGTGAAATTCTTAATGGTTAAAATAATTCATTAAAAATTCATTAAATTATTTGTCTTAAAACCCTCCAGATATTGATTTTACCTTTTATAAAGTCCCCAAGCCTTTAATCCAGAGGTTATCATATTCTTGTTACATAACATCTGAGGTAAAATCAGTTTAATAAAGAATTATAGAATTAAAATAAAAAGCATAAAGAATTTACAGCTTGAGATATCCATTGCATTCAGTAGTCAGTTATAAAATGTTAATTCCTAAATTCTGCATTCAAGTTGTATAAGCTCAGTTCCTTCTAACTACCCAAAGTTACCCAAACTTCTCTTGTTTTACTCTTGTGCCATTTTCAGAGTTATGAACCCTCTGTTCAAAATGATTTTTCAGATTTTTTTTTATTCATTCGTTTATATTAACACTACTGAAGTTCCTTTAATGATTCTCGTTTGTGTCTCTCTGTTATAACAAATACAGAAACTACCAAAACTCAAGCTGTAAGAGCAGGTTAATTTGAGAATCAATACACTATTGACAGAAGCACTACCACACCCTTGGTATAAATGCTGCCCTTTTTTCAACAAAGTAACAGATGAAATCTCTGTTTTAACCTACAAATGTATAGTATACTTCAAATACATTAAATTCTTATCAATTTAAGCCAATACTCATTACAGTATTTGTCAAATCCCTTGCACAGTTTGCATCATTTAATTTTTCCTTTGCTCACATCTTTGCCCCACTTCCTTACGACAAGCATGCCCTGGCTTTGCTTTCCTTCCGCTTTTATTGTATGTCTTTTTTACTGTTGATTCTTTTTGTTTTGTTTTGTTTTGCTCTAACTGTATTTTATTTATTTATTTATTTAATTTTTTGTTGGTAACAAGTTTGTTCTTTTTTTTTTTTTTAACATCTGCATTGGAGTATAATTGCTTTACAATGTTGTGTTAGTTTCTGCTGTATAACAAAGTGAATCAGCTAAAGGTATACATATATCCCCATATCCCCTCCATCTTTCATCTTTCTCCCACTCCCCCATCCCACCCCTGTAGGTGGTCACAAAGCACCTAGCTGATCTCCCTGTGCGATGCACTGCTTCCCACTAGCTATCTATTTTACATTTGGTACTGTATATATGTAAATGCTACTTTCTCACTTCGTCCCAGCTTACCCTTCCCCCTCCTCATGTCCTCAAGTCCATTCTCTACATCTGCATCTTTATTCCTGTCCTTCCACAAGGTTCATGAGAACCTTTTTTTCTTTAGATTTCATATATATGTGTTAGCTTACAGTATTTGTTTTTCTCTTTCTGACATACTTCACTCTGTATGACACTCTCTAAGTCCATCCACCTCACTACAAATAACTCAATTTCTTTTCTTTTTATAGCTGAGTAATATTCCATTGTATATATGTGCCACATCTTCTTTATCCATTCATCTGTCGATGGACAATTCTTAGGTTGCTTCCATGTCCTTGCTATTGTAAACAGAGCTGCAATGAACATTGTGGTACATGACTCTTTTTGAATTATGGTTTTCTCAGGGTATATGCCTAGTAGTGGGATTGCTGGGCTATGGTAGTTCTATTTTTAGTTTTTTAAGGAACCTCCATACTGTTCTCCATAGTAGCTGTATCCATTTACATTCCCACCAACAGTGCAAGAGGGTTCCCATTTCTCCACACCCTCTCCAGCATTTATTCTTTGTAGATTTTTTGATGATGTCCATTCTGACTAGTGTGAGGTGATACCTCATTGTAGTTTTGATTTGCATGTCTCTAATGATTAGTGATGTTGAGCATCTTTTCATGTGTTTGTTGGCAATCTGTATATCTTCTTTGAAGAAATGTCTCTTTAGGTCTTCTGCCCATTTTTGGATTGGGTTTGTTTTTTTGATATTGAGCTGCATGAGCTGCTTGTATATTTTGGAGATTAATCCTTTGTCAGTTGTTTCATTTGCAAATATTTTCTCCCATTCTGAGGGTTGTCTTTTTTCCTTAGTGAACCTCAAGTTATATCTCTCCCCATAGTATTTCAAAATGATTTACTAGAGGAATTTGAAGATAAAAATTAGAGGGAGAAAAAAGGAAGATGAGAAGATGAAAAAGAGAGAAATAAAGAGAGAAGGAAGAAGAAAAAGAGAAAAGGGTAGAAGACAGAGTAGACTTTAAAAACGAGAGAGAGAGGCAGAGATTGCAGGAGACACAGAGACATAAAGTCTCCGATTGTTGAATGGCAATTTCTTTTCACTTCAACCACTCTATAGATTCACCATTAACAAAACGATCATGGTGAGAAAAGATTTTTGAGCTTCATATGGTATGGTCAAAAATGTAGTTCTAATGATGGCTTTAAAAGATAACAGTTTCCATAAAACAAGCAACATCCATCTTTTATTTTATGATCAATTAAATATTACTAGTGAGTCAAACTTTGAGTAAACTGATTAAACAGCATGATAATAAGGAATTAAATTCTGTATTAACTGTCAAGTTAGAAAGATAACTTCAGATTGCAACAAGTAGAAGATTGCAATGGGAGCAATTGAACTCAGGCCAAGTATTAATCAAATGACACTTCCACGGGTATAAAAAAGTCACCTCATAATGTGAGGCCATTTGCATTGGGATACATTTGTTCACACCTATTGAATTACTCATCCCATTATATTACTTTTAGTAATTTAAGTTCACTGGAGCAGAGAAAGAATTAGGTTGACAATGATTTGGACAAGCTGCCCAAAAGAGAAGACTGTTTCTGTTTCCCATTTTCAGGCTTAACTTCTGATAAGGAGAATGAATTATAACAAAAAGTTAACAGTTAGTCATGATGGCAATGCCTTAGTGTCTCAATTTCCCATCTAAAATGTTCTCTTTTGTTTCAAAAAAATAGAGGATGACAAGCATTTTTATGTTGATATTTTGTCTTATTCAGTTACTATTTCTTTCACTTTAAAACACACATTTTTATATTCTCCAATGCTTTCACAAGTTCTACTGTGGATTACAAAAACATTGGGAAGCAAACTGTGTTATCTCAGTTCATCTTGATCTTCAGCATCATAATAATTTATAGTCCTACAAATTTTTTTAATGTATTTATTGGAGTAAAATTTCTTTACAATGGTATGTTAGTTTCTGCTTCATAACAAAGTGAATCAGTTATACATATATCCCCATATCTCTTCCCTCTTGCATTTCCCTCCCTCCCACCCTCCCTCTCCCACCTTCTAGCTGGTCACAAAGCACCGAGTTGATCTCCTTGTGCTATGAGACTGCTTCCCACTAGCTATCTATTTTACATTTGGTAGTGTGTATATATACTACCACTCTCTCACTTTGTCCCAGCTTACCCTTCTCCCTCCCTGTGTTCTCAAGTCCATTCTTTAGTAGGTCCGTGTCTTTATTCCCGTCTTGCCCCTAGGTTCTTCATGACCATTTTTCTTTTTTTTTTTAGATTCCATATGTATGTGTTAGCATACGGTATTTGTTTTTCTCTTTCTTGCTTACTTCACTCTGTGTGACAGACTCTAGGTCCATCCACCTCACTACAAATAACTCAATTTCGTTTCTTTTTATGGCTGAGTAATATTTCATTGTATATATGTGCCATATCTTCTTTATCCATTCATCTGCTGATGGGCACTTACGTTGCTTCCATGTCCTGGCTATTGTAAATAGAACTGCAATGAACATTGCGGTACATGACTCTTTTTGAATTATGGTTTTCTCAGGGTATATGACCAGTAGTGGGACTGCTGGGTCGTATGGTATTTCTATTTTTAGTTTTTTAAGGAACCTCCATACTGTTCTCCATAGTGACTATCAATTTACATTCCCACCAACAGTGTATGAGGGTTCCCTTTTCTGCACACCCTCTCCAGCATTTATTGTTTGTAGATTTTTTGATGATAGTCCTACAAAATTTTAAAAAATGAAAGCACCTTAACCCTTTTTCTTAGAAGATCTTTATGCTTCCATCTATACATTATATGACCTGATATATTTGAAAGGAGAGGCTAAGGGAAAGTTTTAGCATCAAGATACAGGCTTTGTAATTATGAAAAATAACTGATTTAGGATAGTGAAGTTAAAAAAAGAATTGCCGTGTGAGTCACTAAGGAATAATGGCCCTGCTCTTGATATGTGTGTGTGTGTGTGTGTGTGTGTGTGTGTGTTTATGTATACACATTTTATATATCAATATATGCCTGTGTGTGTGTATATATACACACAAACACATGTTTTATTTCTAATTTCATATAGTTTATAATTATAAAATTGGTATATTATATATATATGTTATATATAGGTAATACATATTTATGTATGTCTATACAGAAATATGCATAGGTTTATTTATACTTTGTTACTATTATTTTATATATGTTGATATATTTCTATATGTGTATATCACTGTATTTTTTCATTCTAGTAGTTAAAGCAATGTTCTTTTCTCTCCGCTTATTTCCTCCGTATGTCTTGGTACCTCCACATATTCAAACTAATTGCATTAATACTGTTCCCACAGAAAGTGGTAAAAATGTTGGAAAATGACCAATTCTGAGAAATTAAAAATAAATAAAATACTTTTGTAATATTTTTAGCATTGTGCCTAAAAATATTCCAAGTATGCAGCTGCATTTAAGTGTAACAGGATTGTCACTCAGTAATGTTCCTTGGAGAAGGAGAACTGTCAGAGGAATACTAGAAAGTAAGAAGCACAGAGGTTTAACTTACAAAATATGTACCAACAGAAATGAGGTTTCCTTATTCCCTCACTGGTTTTCCAGTTTTATCACCAAACGGTGAATGGTCAAAGAGGCCGTAAAGTGTGAGCCAATTTAGAATAGCCCTCCAAGCTAAACATAAACAGAGACCTTGCAAACAACAATATACTATTCTGATCATCTGTATATTTTGTGAAAACTGGACATGGTGCCACAACCAAGAACTTGGAATGATGCTCCCTTCAGTTAAGGGGTGAGATTAAGTGCATCCACAGAATAACATTTTACTAGCATGAGGATTTTTGGCTTATATATAAAATTAGTGATTTGACAGCTGTTAAATTCTATTCATAATTAATTATTAGATTACTTTTGTGCTATTCTCTGGTTCTGGGAGGACCTATAGATGTCAAAATATGTTTTGAATGAGTAAATATTGGAATAATACTCAGTTCCTTCTTTGGTTCAATCACCTGCTCTCCCTATAAAGATTCTGAGGCAAGTATATACATAAATGGGAAACAAAACAGTCTTAGCAGATGGGTCAGTGTTCTGATATCACCTCCACAGGGCTCTCTGGCCTCTAGGGGACCATTTCATCTCCCTCAAAGTCACACTCATATCACTAGTATAAAAGCTATTAATATCCCTGGTATATGAAACATTGGTAGTGAGAGAAAGCAACATAGATAGACTATCTCAATGACCCTGGTCCTAAATGCTCATCCAGAAGTAGAGGATGCAAAGGCTAAGAAGAGGAGAAAACATAGAGAGAGGGCAAGTGATGAGAGAGGCTTTCAGCCAAGCTCTTACCCTCCACTGCATTTACATTAGTCACGGTCTCCAAAACTACCTAGTTAGATTTAACTAGCTGGAACTGACACCAGTGATAGGTGAGTTTATTCAAAATATGACTGTATAAAATTGAATTATTCAATAAATGGCTCCATAATGGGGAAATATTAGAATCATCTCAGGAACATGTCAAGGATGTCTTAGTCTTTACTAACATATAGTCTTGATTTGGAAGTGGTAGCCAATGCAATTAGATGAAAAAAACAATGGAATGAAAAAGGTAAAATTATCTCTATTGGCAGACATTTTTTATAAATATTTTGAAAATTCAAACAGAATCAATGAAAAAAACTATAAAACAAAATGAAAATTTAGTTACGTGGCAATATGTCAAATTGGTGTAATCAGAAGCCTTTATTATTAAAAAAATAACCTGATAAAATATAATGGAGAAAAGTGCTTATTTAATAAAACTCAAAAACAACTTTCAATATAAACATATGAATTGAGTGAAACCAATGTGAGAAAATTATAAAATATTTCTTTTAAGAAACAAAAGTAAACTGGAGCAGATATAAAGCATACTCTGTTTTTGTACTCAACATCATATCCTTAAATTAATTTATAAAGATGAGATAATCCCAATAAAAAAGGACCATTTCTGTGTTCCTGTTTTGTTTTGTTCTGAGCTAAGTACTTTGGAAGATTGGAAGATGAGAATTATAGCCAGCATGATGGTGGGAGATCAAAAAAAGAGAAAGAGCACACAATGATGACCATAGTTTAAATTTAAAACCAAAAAAAATTTTAAAAAGCAGAATTTGAGGGAAAAAACTCTATTAAATCAAGAAAAAATGCACAAATACTGAACTATAAACAGGAAAAAAAGAGAAATTATCTATAAACATATAAAAAGATGGTCAACGTCACTCAAAGTAAGGTAAATTCAATTTTAAACTTAACTGAGATGTCATATATCTCATTGGCAAACTCCAAAAGTTTGACTGCCTATCCTACTGGCACACAATCCAAAAGAAATTGTATATTTGGTGATACCTAGCAATATTTCATAAGAATTTTCCCTTGATTCAGAATTTTAGAAATTGATCTCAAATCAAAGTATAATAGTATAGTATCATGAGTATATATGGATATGTTGTTGAGTAAAATACCAATCTGCTGAATGCTTGAATAGTATGCTGTCTGTTTAAGAGGGGGATAAAACATAGATGTGTATATATGTATGCATTTTTTGTGTTATTACATTCATTTGCTTTCATTTTCAAAAGGAAGAAATTAAAGGATAAACCAAAAACTAATAAAAGGTGTATGCCTATAGGGAATAGAAGTTAGATGTCTTTGAATATAATTGATTTATAATTTAGGCTTTGGAACAATTTAAATATTTAGATACAATTCATATGCATTTTATGTATACTAAAATTAATATAGAAGGGAAAAATCTTCCTTAAAATTAACAAAATTCAAATAGAGATAGATGACCCTAATTGTATATAAAGTTGGTGACATAATCACAAAAAGGAGAAATGTTCCCTGTATGTTAGCTAGACATACATTTTTAGATAGATGCTAATGACAAGGACTGCCCAAACTGTGTTTTTTAAGTCTCTTTTTATTAGTGGTAAAATTGATATTTCTATTTGAAATTATTATATTCATCTTGAATATAAAGGAAGTAGGTAATTATGTTACTATAATGAGAATTAAGATATTCTGTGAAAGAAAAGAGACACAAATGTAAATTTAAGCTAAGTAAAAAAGACCTGAAATCTTAATTTTCATTTGGAAACCAGAGTATAAACTTCCAATTTTCTCTATAAATTGAGTACATGATATTCTGTATTATCATCTTTATTTTTAAAAATGTGTACATGTATATGTTATATGTATCTAATATCACCATTAAGAAGAATACTAAAGAACATATTTAATAAATCTGTTTTGAGCTATTTCCCAGTCAGAACTCTTTCTTATTTTCCCTCTCCACATTTCAGATTCTCTTTCAGATTTTCTTTCAAACCACCACGCTCTGATGGTCTTTCCCCTCAAATTTTTTCATTCATCATTTTCCAAGAGTCTATGGACTCTCCAACAGAATGCCATAAGAATGTCCTTTAATTCCTTCAGTTCACTGAGCTGAAGATGAACTCATCATCTCACCTGCTTCCCACATGCCCTTTCAATGGTACCCATCTTAGATAATGTTTGACTGACAGAATACTGACGCAGTTAACTTTTACTTCCCCTTACCCTTAAGTTGAATGTTTAAAAATCCTCACATTCTTTTTCCATAAACTGTCTTGCATTTGTCTTATATTCTCCATTTTCATAGCCACCTGACTAAATGTTTCCTTCATTACTGCTTCAGTGTTACTTTTTTTTTTTTTTTTTTTTTTTTTTTGCGGTACGCGGGCTTCTCACTGTTGTGGCCTCTCCCGTTGCGGAGCACAGGCTCCGGGCGCGCAGGCTCAGTGGCCATGGCTCACGGGCCCAGCCGCTCCACGGCATGTGGGATCTTCCCAGACCGGGGCACGAACCCGTGTCCTCTGCATCGGCAGGCTGACTCTCAACCACTGCTCCACCAGAGAAGCCTAGTGTTACATTTTTTCTGTCCTAGCTCTCCTCCTGCTACCATTCTAATTCATCATATCCCCTATGGCTGTGTTACTAGTATTTTCAAAACACCACTCAACTTGTGTCACTCCATTCTAAAACATCTGCAACATAGTATTTAATAATGCATACAAACTCCTTTTCTTCGTGTTTCAAGAAGCCATAATATGTTCCAAACTATCCTGGGTGAGGATACTGTTTATGCCCTAGCGTATGGAAACCTCCTTTCTTGCAAAACTCCATTTTTGATCTAGTGCCTAACTTTTTCCTGTCTTGAGAGCATGGTTCATTTTAGACTCTAAGCAAATCACTGTGGGACCACCTCAACAACAATTACTAGCACTGGAAAGTCAAGAGATGTAAACTGAGCCAAGTGGACTAGAGGGAAGAGTTTGTGTTTCATGGTTAAGTGTGACATTTCCCACCCCACTTCTTCCAGAGATAAATAACAAACAGGTTTAATATCCCAGGGGCTGATAGCCACCACTTTGTAGCCATAAAAGACTCCCAACATCTGGAAAAGGGCAAAACTAAAAAATTTGCATAGAAATATAACTGAAACATGAAATTCCTCTGGCTGGAGCCTGCTTACCTCTGGACACTTTATTATGTGAAACAGTAAATCCCCTTATGGTTTAGTCAGCTTGAATATAGTTTTCTGTTACTGCAGCTTCAGGCATCCTCTTAGACACCCCTTATTCATATATGCAGGTAAACACTTTGCTGTGATTATTATTACTGCTTTTACCCCTGGGGTTCCTGCTTCCTAAGTTGTTCCCTCGCTACCTCTGATGTTTCAGTCCTACTGATCAAAACTTGTTGACTCATTGATTTTCTTGATCTTCCCAGTAGAATTCCTTCCCACTCTAGACTCCTATGACATTTATAGGGTCAAGATTATTTTATGTATGCATCTTCTTCCAATATATCATATATTTCTTAAAGCAGGATCTGTATCCAATTCATTTTGTTTTTTACTCAAGAAATTCTGACAAAATGACTGGTTTATGTACATGCTCAAGACCTACTCAATGAATTTCTCCTAATTGAATGTATAATTCAGTCATCTATTTAGCTAATCAGTGTGTAAGGAAACTTTAAGGTGGGGTTATCTATCTATCTATCTATCTATCTATCTATCTATCTATCTATCTATCTAATCTATTGTAAAACCGTTTATCATGTCTGTATTCTAGGGTGTTCTCCTATATTCTACTTCTTTCCTCATTGCAAATACTCATCCTATTCTTCCTCCATTTTAAAGATCCTCTGTCTACTCTAACATTCTGCGGTATTCTTCTAAAATACTTGCTACAAGCTCACTGTCCCCTCTTTCACATTGTTGAATAGTATATCAAAGATGAAGGAATTTGAACTTCTCTTCAAATACTGCTGCCTGGACAATATGTAATGGTGTTTCATTAAAAAAAAATACCATGGTGTCTATTTCTTTGCATTGGAAGGTCCATTTTCCTCCATTAGACTCAGCAATAAGGGCCTTTCATTCAAAACAAATGCTTTAAAGAATTTTTTCTCACCATAGAGTACAGAAAACAGCTAGTTTAGTAGAAAAAAGGGTAGCTACTAAAAAGGGCAGAATTGGATTATGAATGTTCAGCTTAGAATAAGAGGTACAGCATCAGAGGGCTACTGTACAAAGAAAGAAAAAGAGAAGCACATTGGAGAAAAGACTGAGAAGTCTTCCAATGAATTCATTTATATATTCTCTAAGAGCCATACTCTGATGCAAACAGATGGGACAAATTTCAATATGAGTCCTAGAGAAGAAAGAATTGGCTAATTAGGAACTTTTGCCACTTCAGGAAAGAGCTGTCACCATTTCTTTGGCTAACAATTAGACCCAGTTCATTGTGTAATGAGATAAAAATATATAAATACATTAACATTAAAAAAGCTGCAAAATCTCTCCACCATCTCCCTCACTGGTCCAAAGAGAACACTGTAATTAGTAATTTACCTGACCAACTCAACCATTTCTACTCCCATTTCCACCTTTCTGCAAGAAGGGTCTAAACTTTTATCTTGATATATCGTAGACAAAAAAGCATAGAATTTGGGATAAAGAACAAGTGATTTTGTAAAAATAGTTAATCTGTGTAATAAAGTTCTGAAGGAAAGGGTAAAATCTAACAGGCTGAGTGGGGAAGTAGTTAGTTTTGTTTCAAGGGGTGAGGTGGTAAAATGAGAATTTATAGAGTGTAGGATGCATGCAAATTAAAGAGAATAGAAAGAAGGATAGAAAAGACTATTGGGGAGACAGGGATATTGTATTGGATTTTCTTTAATAAATGATAAAAGATGGAAGTAAGTGATTTCTTTTTCTTTTTGAATAGATTTTGTTTTGTAGAACGGTTTTAGGTTCACAGCAAAATTGAGTGAAAAGTACAGAGTTGCCTTATATCCACTGCTCTCACACACACGCAGCCCCCTCCACTGTCAAAGTCTTGCACCAAACTGCGTTTGTTAGAACAATAAACCTACATAGTTTACATTAAGGTTGACTTTTGGTGTTGTAAATTATATAGGTTTTGAGAAATGTATAATGACAGGTAACCATCATTATAGTATCATACCAGAATACTTTCACTGACCTAAAACTCCTCTATGCTCTGCCTATTCATCCCTCCCTACCCCCAACACCTGGCAACAACTAATCTTTTTACTGTCAGCAATGAAATTTTAATTGATGCGTTTTGTATATTTTTATTCATTTTTAAATGTGACAACAGTTATAACATTGAACCAGATAACCGCATGGTCCATGGCTTTCACAGGTTTAAAGTAATACTTATGTAACATCAAGTAAATGGAATATTCTTTTGTTATAAAGTGGAAGGTACACCATTTTCAAAAACTCTTTTTGTTTTAGAAGTAAAATTTTTGTGTTAAATACCTTCAAATATTGCTACATCAACGTACTGGGATTTGATGTATTCTACTGGGGTAGAAAGAATAATTACCACCCAAAGACATCCATGTCCTAGTCCCCCAGAACCTGTGAGCTATGTTATTTTACATCACAAAAGAAACTTTGCAGATGCAAATTTGGTTAAGAACTTTGAAATAGGTGTATTATCCTGGACTTTAATGGGGGGTCCAATCTAATTATATGAGTCCTTAGTAGCCTTTCCAGTTGCAGTCAGAGAGAGATATGATGACTGCAGTAGAGTCAGAGAGCTTGTGATGCTGCTGTCTTTAATGATAGAGGAAGGTGGCCAAGAACCAAGGAATGTGGGCAGCCTCTAAAATTTGAAAAGGAAGGAAAGAGATTATTTTTTAGAGCCTCCAAAGGAGTGTAACCATGCCACCATATTGATTTTAGCCTAATGAGTCCTGGGTTGGATATCTGACCTACAGAACAGTGAGATAATTCTTTTTTTCTTTTAAGCCACTAAATTTGTGACAGTTTGTTAGATCAGCAAGACTGATTTATCTACTTTCTAGGCAAAGTTCTGCTGATAAGAACACTCAAAACCAGGTGTATAACGGTGACTTATAGAGTTCTCTGTGGGATTAGAGCAGGGTTAGTTCTTAACTTTCTTCCCCCATAGTATCTTATGGTATTATGATATTCTGGTTGAGAAGAATTGTGAAGATAATTCAGAATGGCAGTCAGAGATGAACTATTTTGATTGAATTAAATTCCATTGTTTTGGTCCTGATATTGAAAAGTGATTTGGATTAAATTGACTTTTTGTATACGAAAATATACAAACAAATGAAAAGATAAAGACCAAACCAATGGAAGTTTGTGAAAGATAATCTTGAAAACTATATTGATAAAATGTAAGCTCAATTTGAAGCAATTTATGGAAGTTTAAAAATTGAGCGACCTTTCAATCAAGAAAGAAATGTACTGGAAATAATTGCACTGGTTGCTTGTTGTTGTTGCTGATATAGAAGAAACAAATTCTCTACAGGCCTTTTCAAGCCAAGCAATAAAATTTTAAAAAAGAAAAAAAGGAGATTAATTTATATGGAGGATGTTAGAAAAGGAGTTATTTTTCAAAAATACCATACTCTGGAAGAGATGTAATAAGGAGAACATTTTATTTGCCCTCTTATGTTCAGAAATATATTCTCACAAAAACAGAGGATCCATTTTCAACAGGTTTACCAGAATTTACAGAGCCATAGTTGAGTAAAAGTACCAAGAGTTAAGTCTCCCCCTTGTAGAGAAGAAAACCCCCTGTTAAATTTCCATGAATCTCTGTTAAGAGTGCTGGAAGTTACACGAAGTCACTTATTTCACTTTGGAATATTTGAGCTTTGTCCAACAAAGAATAGAAAGTACAAAGGACAAAAAATTCAGATAAAAATTGGAAGAGGAAGAAAAATGTGATTTTCAATCAGGTAGCATATTTTGATAGTGAGTAAATTATGAATTAAAAGAATCAGGTCAGGGCTTCCCTGATGGCACAGTGGTTGAGAGTCCGCCTGCCGATGCAGGGGGACACGGGTTCGTGGCCCGGTCCAGGAAGATCCCACATACCGCGAAGCAGCTAGGCCCGTGAGCCGTAGCCGCTGAGCCTCTGTGTCCGGAGCCTGTGCTCCGCAACGGGAGAGGCCCACAACAGTGAGAGGCCCGCGTACCAAAAAAAAAAAAAAAAAAAATCAGGTCAAAAATGACCAGAGACATTTCTCAGGTCCAAGATAGCTCTTCAAGAAACACCACCTGCCCTTCCTGCATCTATTCTTTCTCCTTTTTTCTGTGATTCAACTTGATGCCTACATAAAGTCTCCTATACAGCTGTTCTCTTTTTAAATCATTTCTTTGCAACTTATTGTCCATTTTTTTCACTGTCAAAGTCTTTCTATTTATGTTGGTGCACATTTGTGACTTATAATTTTTCACATATTTCTTCTCCCAATTTAGTTCACATATTCCCCCCAAAGCATTAAAGTATCTTCACCTTATTCATTAACGTATGTTGACTTTATATCACACATTGCCAACAAGAAAGAAGTTGTAGTAACATTATCAGTAATTCTAGGATGAAGAATTTGCTTACTGACAAAGAGAAGATTGGGAGACTGCAAAAAATCCAGTAGATTTTTTGTGAAAGTAGTAGTATATGTGAGTAATTAAAAACAAAAGCCATCCAAAAAAGAGAAAAAGAGCCAGATGTATCTTTCCAAGGAAGTTACATGTGTGCTTATTAAATTAGAAAACTGGGAAAGAGCTATATGAATTGTCTAAAGTAAACAAGTTTATCAATGTATTTTAAATTGTTTGATAGATGTATTAGAACATCATTTCTGTTTCTGGATATAAGTTGATTTTCAAGTTAAATATTTCATAACATTGAAATTAGTAAACAATCCCTATTTGCCTTAATGTGTTTGATTTTGAAGACAGTAAAAATCATGTGCATGATATCTACATGTATCTTTTTTCACAGTTGTTATTACTTCTAATATAATTTATTAAAATGTAGTTCATTACAGAGTTTATTTTTTGTTAGAGAATCTTTCAAAGATGGAAATCAATCAATGCTGTGAAACATGGCTGCAAGTATGCTATAAACATCTTTTAAGGAATAAAATTATTTAATTTTACTTTACTAAGTAGTTATGCTACCTGTGTAAATGGAATTTTCTCCAAACTGTAATTCAACTCTGACATGTTTAATATTTTGTATAGATTTTAAAAATTCCACTATGTATCTCATTGTATCACTCACACAGCATACTTAGCTTATAAAACTGCTATGGATGTTAATCCCATAGAAGAAAAGAACTATGATTTGCCAAGTTGTAACATTTTCTGTGATTTAGAGATTGGAAATCTTATATCAATACTTAAAATTTTAAGTTATTTTATGATTATTTAAAAGAAAACCATAAAGTGCTTGCAAATTATGGAGATTCACAGATAATAATTTTCATATTAAAGGTCCTTATATTTAAAAGAACACATAGAAATTGTTTTAGAATCCCATATAAAAAGTTAAAAATAGCATAATCATCTCTGGATAATAGTAATGACTCTTAGAGATATGCTCAGGTATTTGTATTTAAAAGTACTTTGGCATATGACCCTATGCTAAGCATCAAGAGGAAAGTTAAATGATAGGATTTGTGAATTTTAGATTTTCTCAGGAGAAGGAACAGTTCTAGTCTCAATATGTTCTTTTCTATCTTATTCCATTTGCCTATAGGGCACGTTCTCTATTGTCCACTCTCCTTTCTACTTTCTAGCACACACATTCTAGTCTTGTACATTGAGCATTTCTTCCCAAATTGACTGCATTTTCCCCTTAAAATGACACTACATATTAGGCCTGCCATTTTTTAAAGAATCTTCTGCCACAAAGAACATGTAAATTTCACTAGCAGTGGAAATTATACATTCATTATTTGTCAGATTTTCTAACAGAGGAACTGCAGAGTAGGAAAAATGTATAAGAACATAAGGTTTAGTACCAAATACTGCACTTTCAAGAGGTGATTTGACATGTTCATGGAAGACTAAAGAAGCATCCATAAATTAGCAATTTTATTTATGAATTAGCATTGATTCAGTACCATTTAATTAAATAAATCACCTTTACATTTTACATTCAATACAAGTCACAGAATACACATCTTAATGACAGCTTCTTTAAGTGTCATAAAATGGAAGTTTTCTCTGAGTATCTTAATTTTTGAAAGCGGTAATCCAACTGGTAGGACTGCTGATGAGAAAAATACACATTTCATGCTCCAGAATTTTAAGGAAAGCAGTTGTTGGGTTTAACACTTCATTAGTCACCTCATACATCACAGGCTCATTATTACTTTCTTTCCATATCTAGAAGGATTTCCATAGCAAGTGAAAAAAGGCATAAAAGAATATCAGGGATTTGTGGCACACATGAAAGGCAAAAGCACATAAAGGGAGAAAGAAAAAGACATAAACAGGATGGAAGCAACACTTCAAATGACACAGTGATAATGACTATTAACATTGTGAGAAGGTACCAGTCATCCAACCATCTGCTACAGACAGGCAGCATAGCAAACAAGGTTAAAGGAAATAAAATGCTTAGGAATGAATATTTTGCTTGATTTTCATTAAATGCCTCTTTAATTCACATAGTCTTTGTTCAAAGGAGAAGGGATCTTCAAAAGCTAAATTGATGTGTGAGAGGGGTTCAAGATCCCACCATGATCCCATCTGATAGTCCCACCGGTGTCATCACCCTTGGAAGCACAAATGAGTCATGACAATGCAGCCTCTTTTTCCCCCAAATCCATTTAGTGAAGGAGCTGAGATCTAGGGACTATCTCTTGACTCTCTAAGTTCTAAAGGAATAAGATCCTGTCCATTTATAATCAGAGTGTCTTAAAAATAGCAGTCATGGCTGAATAAGCCTGGAACAAGTGGGAGAACCTTTGTAACTTTCCTCCTCAGGGATTCTTCTAGAGCTTGATAGCATTTTCCTGAAGTCCTTTCTGACTTAAAGACCATCATCTCTGTCCTTGATTCTTAAGCTCTTAAAATCTATCCTCTTATTCAAATCTGATCCTAAAAATTTACATCTTCCATGCCCTGTATTTATATGATGTGCAAGCCATTTACTTGTTCATATTGGGGCAAAGCATACTCTTGACTAATGAAAGAACCAGACATTTCTAAATGTCATTTACCTTTAATATCTTCACAGACTTTCACATCTGCCTTCCTAACATGTTTTTACTATTTTTTATGTTTTTATTTTGAAGTAATTATGTATTCACAGAAAGTTGCAAAAAATAATAGAGAGGTACTCTTTACCCTTCACCCAGATTCCCCAAATGATCTTCAGTAATTGTAGATCGATATCAGAAAAAGGAAGTTGATATTTGTACAGTGAGTTAGTTCTATGCCATTATATTACATGTGTAGATTCATGCACTTACCATTGAAATCAAGACACAGAACTATTTCAACAAAAAAACTATCTCCTTTTACTACCCCTTTGTAGCAACACCAACCACCCTGTCACCCTCCCACAATCTTTAAACCCTGGCAATCACTAATATATTCTCCATTTCTATAATGTTGTCATTTTAAGAATGAAATTTATAAATGAAATGTATAAGATATGACTTTTTGGTCTTTTTTTCACTTAATATTATGCCCCTGAAATCAGTCCAACTTGTGTGTATCAATAGTTCATTTTTTTTGCTATTGCTGAATAGTAGTCTATGCTATAAGTGTACTATAGTTATTATAATCATTCATGTACTGAAGGATGTTTGAGTTGTTTATAGTTATTACCATTACAAAAAAGCTGCTGTAAGCATTCATGCACAGGCCTTTGTGTGTGTGTGTGTGTGTGTGTGTGTGTGTGTGTGTACATAAGTTTTCATTTATCTGGGATAAATGTTCAGAAGTGCTACAGCTGGGTTGTATGTTAAGAGGATATTTTGTTACTTAAGAAAAGCTCAAAACATTTTCAAAAGTGTATAAGCAAGTTAAAATTCCCACCAGCCATTTATGGGTGACTCAGTTTCTGTGCATTCATGCCAGCACTTAGTGTTATCACTATTTTTTTTTATGTGTGTAATGATATATCATTATGGTTTTAATTTGCATTTCTCTAACGGCCAATGATGAACATCTTTTCCTGTGCTTATTTGCTATCCATATAACCCCTTTGCTGAAATGTCTTTTTATTTATTTTGCCCAATTTCTAACTGGATTATTTGGTTTTGTTGTTGTTTTGTTTGTTTGCTTGCTTGTTTACTATTGAGTATTGAGTACTTTATATATTCTAGATACAACACTGTCGGATATGTGGTTTGTCTTTCATCTTCTTAACAGGGACTTCTCAAGTCCAAATTATCAATTTTTTTATTTTAAATATCTTGCTTTCAGTATCACATCTGAGAATTCTTCATGAAGCGCTAAGTCTCAAAGATTTTCCTCTATATTTTCTTCAAAAAGTTGTATATGTCTATATTCTATATTTAAATCTATGAACTTTTTTTGACCTATGGTATCCAATTGCTACAATCCTGTTAGTTAAACACTATCCTTCTTCCATTGAATTAATTTTGCACCTTCTGTATTTTTTCTACTTGTGTGGGCCTATATCTGGGTTCTTTTATGTATCTATCTCTCTGCCAATATCACATGATCCTGATCACTGTATCTTTATATTAATTCTTAATATTAGATAAATTCACACCTCCTATTGTATTCTTTTTCCAAATTCTTTGAGTCAGTCTAATTCCTTTGCTTTTCCATATAAATTTTAGAATAATTTTTGTCTATATTCATAAAAAATTTGCTAGGATTCTGATAGGAATTACATTAAATTTATATATCATTTCAAAAATTAAAATTTCTACTATGCTATGTTTTCCAGCCCATAAACTTAATATGTCTCTCTCTTTATTTTCTCTTGATTTCTTTCATCAGTTTTTTGTAATTCCCAGGATACATGTTCTGTTACATTGTTTTTTTTAGATTTATTATATCATTTATTTATGTTTTGTTATACTTATAGCTAAATGTTTCATTTTTATGAGTAATTATAAATGGTACTGTATTTTAATTTTGGTTTCCACATATTCATTACTAGTATATAGCTACACAATTGATGTTTACATTTTTACCTTATATCTGTGACCTTGAACTCACTTATTACTTCCATGAATTTTTTTTCATAGACTCCTTGGATTTTCTACATATACCAGCATTTCATCTGCAAATACAGACAGTTCTATTACTTCATCTGCAAATATATACACAGTGCTATTTCTTCATTTTGGATATGTATGCATTTTACTTCCTTTTCTTGCTTTATTCACTGTTTAGAACTTCAGTACTGTATTTAATAAGATTGGCAAGTGTGGGCATACTTGCTTGTTCCCAATCTTAGGAGGAAAGCATTCAATTTTAGGCCATTAAGTATTATATTAGAAGTAAGTTTTTCTTTAGAAGTTCATTATCAAATTGAAGAAGTTCTTCTCTCTTCCTAGAGTTTCTGAGAGTTTTTATTATGAATGGTAAATTTTATTAAATGATTTTTCTGTGTGAATTGATATTATCATGTGATTTTTAGCCTGTTAATATGATGGATTACATTGATTGATTTTCAAACATTGAACAAGTAGGGTAGGGATGAAAGTCCCAGCTCCCTACTTGATCTTCTCTGACTCTACTGTGGTGAAGAAGACCGGTGACTTACGATAACCAGGCAAGTGTGAAAGTCTAGGTCTCCCTTCTTCTTTTGTTTATGGAGGCGAAAGTATGAGGTCTACTATTTTCCTATGGTGTTTTTAGAGTTGAATGGTTATTGTTAGGCTGCCCTTTTCCTTGTCTTTTGAGAACAGGAAATTCTTAAGGATTTGTTTTAGTCTACATTCATTGCTGTTTCCAGTTTGCCTACTTTTCCAACACCTGGTGGAATATATGAAGAAAAAGGAAAACCTAGAACCCAGGGAACTTAATGCTCTGCCATTCCTCAGGTCCTAGCCAATATGCCTTCTCCTCCCTCTCTTTTATAGCCATCTTAAGTTTGTTTTGTATGTGATTCCAGGGTTTTTAGCTGTATTTATTGGCAGGAATAGGGAGAGGTATGTCTACTTCGTCTTGTTTAGAACTGGAAGTCAGCATTCACTTTAAAAATTCTAAGTCATATTAACTTTTATGCATTGATTTTCTAGTAAATCTAGAGCATTTTCTAAGTCGCCAGATTTTTTAATTCTTTAAGAAATAAAATGTCTTTCATGAGAAGCAACTGTTAGAATCATTTACGTGGAAAATAGAGATAAAAACACCACTTTACAAATTTATCTTAGACAAATATCTCCCCTAGAATTTGAGAGAAAATCAACTAGTCACTAGGGAATATATAAATTAGGGAATATACAGTTATTTCCCTAAAAAACATGCAGGAGGATTGATTAATAAATACAGAAGGAATAAACAGCTATTACAAATGAAATGTGTCAAATACAATGAGTGAAATATACACATGAAAACACTAGAGCAAAAAGGAGGGAAACATAGTCTAGGTCAGTGGTTCCCAAACTGCATCAGAATTATCTAGAGGCTTTTTTAAAACTCTGGGCACTAACCCAGATTCAGTAAACTGAGACATGGCACAAAATTTCATTTTAAACAAGTTTCCAGGTATTGCAAAAGTCCTGGTCCAGAGACCATATTTTGGGAATTACTAGGCCAAGGAGTCTAGAGAGAGTAATTCTTTTATGGTTCTTAGAACTGAATAATAATTCACTGGGGAATTCAGAATAAAATGCTTAGCTGTCAAAGATGTTCTAAGATGGAAGATGTGTAGTAGTTAAACATTTTGTTTAAAGTAGTTATTCTCAGTCTTAGTTTTGCAATGAAGAAACTTTGGTTGAGAGATAAATATTGTTCTCCATATACATAGAAATAAGAGAACATTTCAGTTTAGGACTCTTGGGTAGAAAGGACAAAGATCAGGTTTTCGTCAAACGGCATCGGGGATTTAAGAAAGAATGAAGTCATTCCTGATGTATTAGTAGAAAATGTATTACAGGTCTTTAAACATAAATAATTATTTATTCATTTAAGCTGCACTTAAGTCTATTTTCATCTGACCAACCTAATTAGAACTAGGTAGATCTATGAAGGTAAAGGCAGTGCTAGATTTGCTAAGTAAATTTCTCATCCTGTCTCTGAACCTCAGTGTTTTCTGAAATATTTCATTGGATAGTGACCTATTAAAAACTTCTATCAGGTGTTTCATTTTGTTTTCTTTTTATTAACAAACAGCCTGACTAGATAGTTTATCTTTCCCTCTGACACGAATCAGAGATGAGTACCACTAAAGCTTGGATACATAACAAAGTTATTTTGTTCTACTTTCATATATCTCAAGTTCTTATACTGTCTATTTTCTAGCTTAGAAATACAATTTTACTCAAATTCTCTTTCCTTTTAATTTACCTCTTCAATATGTAGCTATCTTCAAAATTATATTTTACTAATGTTAAATTTTTATTATTTTTTCAATTGTTTTACTTGTGTTAAAAAAGACAAAGATATCCTTGTCTTAGACATATTATCATTCTGATTATTATTTATATAGGAAATTTATTTGCATAGATTATTGGCCAGAGATATAGGCCAATAATGAAACATAAAACCTGCCACAAAGTAGACATTAAACAGGTATTTATAGAGTGAGTCACTTAATTAATCTTATCTAGTAATTCCATAGACACTCCACCTTTAAAGTTCCTGAGAAAAGTTTACCCAGAAGTCAAGATCTGTCAAATGCATGCTCTGTTTAGGGAGAAGAATTACAATGAAGAAATTAAGAGTGTGGAATGAGGAGCCAGACTGCTTCTTCTGTAAGTCAAATTACTCTTCTTAACAGTTTAATGAAATTGAACACATTACTTAATTTTCTGTCTCAAAATACTCAAAATAAAATATTGATGATGATTATGATAGAATTTTTGTACATAGGTACACTGTAATGATAAAATTAGGTCAATTAATGTAAAGCACATATGTAATACACTTTATAAATGTTCACTAATGTTATTTATTACCATAAGAGAGCCTTTCCAAAACTGAATCCCATAGTGTGTTATGCTAAACCGCATGGAGAACTCATTTGACATGTGTCATTAATGATACAAAGAAATTACAAAACTAAAAGTAGGTCAAATGGCCTCCTTGTGACCCTTCCCTTCTAGTCCCCACCTGAATTCCAGGCTAACATTCTGACAGTGTGTAAAAGAAGATTTAGAGATGCCTTAGAGCTACAGGGGTTAAAGCCACAGAAGAAGCTGTTAGAATGAGAACAACTATACTTTAAGTTTTGGAGCAGAGTAGCCCTAGTATTTCTGCCTGGGACTTTTAAGGCAGAGAGGATTCTGGAGAGGCACCATCTGTTTTGAATCTAATGTTTTACTCTTGTTGAGAAACCCACTCATCTGAGAATGTCAACCCATACAGGGGTTAAAATGTTCAATTTCAACCCTCAGCACTCTGATAGATCCAACCAGTAGCAATCGACCCCGTTAATGGCCTTAGTTTTTACCTGCTCACTAACTTTTTTCTCCTTCTTTGGGTGAAGTGAGGGAAGGGGTTCAAGACTGAAGTATGTTGAAAGGAGCCAGAATTTGAGTTCCAAATAGGGACTATAGAATTCCCTGATCTCTTTCATATTTTGCTAGGTTTTTAAATGGCTTTTTCTTCAACTTTAATTCTAACGGAATGTACACACTCCTGCTACCATGGCATGATGGTAAAAGAACCACTTATAGCCTAAAGATTATATCACCAACATTATTAGCATTATTCCAGAAGAATAATGTTATCCTTCAAACTGAATAATTCCTTCTCTGCTTATTTATTTAGTCACATACCAAATATTTACTGCACACTATTTTTGTGCTAGCAAATTCTAGGCAACAGAAGTAAATATATATATATATATATATATATATATATATGACAAAGACTTTCTCTCGGTTACAATTTGTCTCCCAGCAAGAAAATGCTCTAGGGTACTGAGCCTGGCTGGAAAAATAGGAGGCTGGATTGGTTTACAGTAAGAGTGGAGTGACCTATGGCTTGGGAATCTAAGAAAAAAAGGGACATCTATACAGTATTCAGAGTGAAGATTGATTTTAGAACCAAAGAGGTGTTTTAACCTAAGCATCTGTGCAAATGTTCAAGATTGTGGTGGTGGGGGAGCAGGGGGGAACAGGTTTCAGAGAAGAATCCTACAACCTGGGAGAACAGATTTGCAAAGGTAAATAAGAAGGAACTCCTAAAAGAATTCTATTAACAAAGAAAAATGAAAGATGTTCTGTAGGAAGTTTGTTATGTTTCTGCTTTCACTGATATAACTTCTGATTATATCAAAATTGACAGATGCTTAAAAATTTTGTCCCACATCCAGCTCCAAGTTTGTCTCATTCTCATAGCTACCATCCCAAAACACCATTCAGTCCCTAAGGAAGGATACAAGATATTAGACAAACCATGACTGCCAATGGGAATCCATCTGTTTATTCTCTATCCATGCCAATATGGGCATTATTTTTTTCAACAGCTCCTTTGGAATCTGAGCATAATCACTAGCACAGTACACATGTGGGCAATTCAGCACAATGAGCTATCTCAGGATTACTCATTGAGTTCAGAGTATTGAATACTGAGTATACAAAATATATATATATATATATATATTACTAATTGACATAAGCATCTTGTCACTCATCTCTTATTCAGCTATAAACAAGGTTAGGGTGACCCAACCAATGTAGCACGATAGTCCACAAAGCAGCATCAACAAGCTATAAATGTTTTCCAGAATAGATCTTGCAAAGGAAAGGCGGGCATACAAAGAGGAATATACAGAGGAGCTGAGTCAATCATATGCAGTCTAGTTAAAAAAGAAACAAGTAAAAAACTTTGATTGTACTTTTGACACATCAAAGGAGGAAATTAAAGCCATTACTTGCTATACTACTTAGAAAGGAGAGCTCTTGATACATAGGTCTACAGGTTTCCACAAACCCAACCTCAATTTATACCCAAGGTTCTAAAACTTAGATAGAGGTGTCTTTTCACAGAGCAGCCTGTAGGTGGTCATTGATGTGAGCAATAACAATCTGCACTTTTTGCCCACTACCACTATATAGATTCCCAAACTTCTTTGTCTTCAAACTTCTGTTTTTGCTCCTTCCAAGCTCCTGATCTAACAGCCAAGCTCTTTCAACTACACAGAAGTTCAGTTATATTGCTAACTTGGAACATTTCTCCCTACATACCAGATTATGACCCAATAAATTGCTCAAAGCCAGCACTATCTTTCACGACCATTTCCTTGTGAGGCTGTAATACAAAAACAACAGTCCATTTTCAGCTGATATCAATATATCAAGCCATCTAAACCATGAAGGAGGTTCAGATTTGTATTCGAACTCCATCAATCTACAACTTGGTTGTAGATAACACTCCATAGAGCCATAGGTTTATATTGAGCGAGAGGCTCAAACAATGGTAGGTGGCTTGGAGCTCCATGGCCACCTCCCTTTTAACTTATTTATGTCCTCTGGGCCAGCTCAGAGCCAATCCTGAATAAACCACTTCTACCATACTATGGTTTACCTTTATCCTCACTTGGCTTTATGATTTGGTAGACCATATCTGAGCGTATAATCTTTGATGTTCCATGTCAGGTGCTCAACATCTGCTTAGAGACCAGGGCCATAGAAGAAGCTGCTTTTCAGATGGTAAATCTTTATCTGGTGAATATGTTATGGCATTATTCCAGAGACTTTAGAGGTTTGTATTGCAACTCCCCCAATAGGACTTTAGATATTCAGAGAAAGTCCTTATATACCACAAATACCTATAACACCATGGGATCTGTTGGGTCACATGTCCCAAGAATCAGATTCTATGTGTATGGTAGACCAAATCTCTTACAAAGCCCCCTCCTTTACTCTGGGCCCCATTCAAAACTGTGGTCCTTCCAAGACACCCAACAAATGATTTTTTATAGTATTCCCAAGTCTGGTATGTACTATCTCCAAAATCTAAAGAGACCTGAAAGTGATATGCCTCTTTCTTAGTGTTTCAGAGGTACAGTAAGATATAATAACATATTATTTACTTTGGAGCAGAAGTTTGAGCATGCTGAAGACTCTAAAACACTTACACTGGCAAGCCCTGAATTTTAGAGGATTTATTTACTGCCATATTCTGTGCAAGTGTCCCTACTGTGGCACCCAGAGAACCTACAACTTCTGCTCCATAAGTCCAGTCAAGATGATGACATTAATATAGTGGAGCAATATGATGGCCAGCAGAAAATAAAGATAATCAAGTTCCCTTCAGAATATGTTGTCAAATGACTGTAGGACCAAGAAACATATGAAAAGTTGCTCAACTTCAGTAATCATTAGGGAAATAAAAGTCAAAACCACAATGAAATATCATCACATACCCACTGGGATGGCTTCTATCAAAGGAAAAAAAAAAGGAGAAAGGAAGAAGAAAAAACAACAGCAAAAACAAAGGTTGGTGAGGATGAAGAGAAATTGTAACCCTTGTGCACTGTTGGCAGAAGTGTAAAATTGTGCAGCTTTTATGGAAAACACTGTGGCAGTTTCTAAAAAATTAAAAATAGAATTACAGTATGATTTAGCAATTCTATTTCTAGGTATATATCCAAAATAATTGAAAACAGGGTCTTGAGATATTTGTGATTCTATGTTCATAGCAGCATTATTCACAACAGCCAAGAGGTGGAAGCGATTCAAGTGTCCATTGACAAATAATTGGATAAACAAAATCTAGTATATACATACAATGGAATAGTATTCAGCTTTAAAAAGAAAGGAAATTCTAAAGGAGTTCCACATTACAATGTGGATAAATATTGAGGACATTTTGCTAATGAAATAAGCCAGTCACAAAAAGACAATTACTACATGATTCCATCTATGTGAGATACCTTGAGTAGTCAAATTCATAGAAACAAAAAGTAGAATTGTGGTTGTCAGGAGCTGGGGGAGGGAGAAATGAGGAGTTGTTTAACTGGTAGTTTCAGTTTTGCAAAATGAAAAAGTTCTGGAGATTGGTTGTACACAAATGGAATATACTTAACACCACTGTACTGTACACTTAGAACTGGCTAAGATGGCAAATTTTTTTAATGTTTTTTCCACAATTAAAAATAAATTAAAAAAATATAAAACCATAAATATACTAAAGGCAAACATTGGTGTATTCCTACAGAGCCTCAAAACATGGGAGTCCTTTCTATGACTCAAATTTGGAATTCCTAAAATGAAATATTCATAACTGTGACAACATTAAAAAAAAACAAACTTCTATATAACAAGAAAAAAGTACAAGCAAAGCACAGAGACAAAAGATTAATGGGGAAAAAGTATTATCAGTTTATATCTCAGACAAAAGTTCTACCTCCTCCCTAAATTGAGAAAAGAACTGACCAAGAATTCAATAGAAAAAGAGGACAAAAGATACAAACAGCTAATTCACAGGAAGAGAGATATAAATAACCTTCAAACATATGAAGATTCTTAACCTCACTCATAATTACAGAAATGTAGATTAAAATCACAATGTGAATGAAACCTCTCAGATTGTTTTTTCTCCTTTCAACAGAGGGCCTGGATTTAGTAGAATCACTAATAAAATGAATATCAATTCTGACCTCTGTGTCTCTGAAATAAAACTTACCTGATTCTCATCTCACTATACTAAAGCCCTATTAAGTGACTAGGTAGCCAATCTAAAATTTTAATTTGTGTTTAATGACAATGATCAATGTGACAAGCTGAATATTCTATTCCACTAATGATAAAACTTTCAGACCCTGTAAAAGCCAGGCAAAAATAAATTTTGGGAGAAAAATAATTTTGTTCAACAAAATATCATCCATAAAACTTAAATGAATATCCACATATCAATCCATTCATGTATTGGATCATAAATATTGTGGCTGGGTTTGTATATAAGTGTGTGTTAGGTTTTAGTTAACACTTCCTCTATTTTCCAGAGCTGGAAAAAGTGAAATGGAGTAGCACATCCTTGCCATCTTCAGCTACCATGTTAATAAACTATATGGTAGTAGACTGTTTTTAAAAATCTGGCATGGTATGTGTATATAACTGAAAACCTCCTAATTGAAGCAATGTAAAAGCATTCTGCTTTAAATGCTTTCTGAGTCCTAAAGCAAACCTTGAAATCAGCATATTATCTTTGGAAATAATTATTTCCATCTGATTAAAAAGAAAAGTCATTGATATCAATTCTGCATCTTTCTTAGTTTTATCAATTTTTTCTTTCAAAGTGTTCTGTGAAATGGAATATATGAACTTTATCTTCATTTATGAATCAAGATAGTGACTGTCTACAAACCAGACCAAAGAAATGCTTCTAAAAACCTTTTGAGACAATAGAACCTCTTTATAGTAACACCTAAATTCTAGAGATAACTATTAGTAAAATTTTTGTAATTCTCTTCTCTCTCCAGCCTATTTTATCTTGCCTAAGTGAAGTATAGTGTTAAGCAATTAGCCAGGTAATTTAGAGGAAAAACTTCAGTTATATATGACTGTGGCTTTGACTCTGGAGGTCACAGAATGAAAGGCATTGTAAGGGCAATTACTCTTTCACTCTAATGGAGACAACGAGGGAAACAACATGTTAAGCTTTTTCTGTTTTTAAGAGGCCAAAATGGGACTAGAAGTTAAGGTGTTTTGTGTGTGTGTGTGTGTGTGTGTGTGTGTGTGTGTGTGTGTGTGGTGACAGTCTTGAAAATTGACCTTAAACTTTGAATATCTCCCACTTTTATATTATTGAATGCTACTTAGATATTTCTAGCATTGTCCACGATTCTTCTAATTCAGTTTTATTTTAACATCACAGAAGCAGACCGCTGGCTGACAGTTCTGGAGAACCTCCTACTTTAATTAAACATAAGATTATTCTCTTCAATGGTGCATGTTGCTGTGCTTAATAGCAGCAAATGACATTCATGATGACCTTTTATGCTTGGTAACAAATAAGATTCTAGGAAGGCTTTGAACTGTCCAATATAGCAGGTAAAATGCCCTCTTCATCACAATAAAATAATTGATAAAAATGAAAAATGAAAGCCAATAACAATATTTCCAGGTGTTAGCTTTGACAAAATAGATGAATTCTGAGATTGTTTCCACACAGGTATAAAGAAATTTAAAATATTTATATATTTAGGTAGGGAAACTTGTTAAGAGTATATATTTTCTTTTTATTCTGCTATTTCATATTGTTTTATATTATTTTTTAATTTAGTCATGTCTGACTGTTACACAAAAGGCCAAAATTTGATTGTGCCTTTTATTTTTTATTGGGTAAGCCCATATCTTCCTGCATGATAGCAAATTAATTACTAAATGAAAACTTAAGTTATATTGATATTTTAATAATGGGAATTTCCCATTTTTAAGATGATTCAGTTTACTGAATCATCTTAGAAAACTAGTTACTTCTCTGACTTTTCTCTCCTGTTATGTTAATCCTCTCTTTGTTCACTCTGTTTAGCTATTTTGCTTTTCCTGCTGTCATTTTTCTTTTCCTTTCCTATATTTGGTGAGATAATTTCCTAGGCTCTTCTACTATAATCTCACTTAAGATTCATGTTTGAGAGCATTCACCTTGTATATTCCCTTTGCTATTTGCTTTACTAAATCTTGAAGAATTCTTTAAGTTGAATGACAGAGCTTGATACAGTACCTCCACCAAGGCAAATGCCACCAATGCTTCTAGTAAGCAACAGTGGTGCCAATTACACAAAGCAGGTGTTAAGAAAGCGTTTAAGAATTTTGCTTATTCCCTTTAGAAATGTCAAACAAAATTTTTGATATGTCTTTCTTTACTTCCAGGTTAAACGTTTGGGAGATTAGTAGAACCAGCAGGATGCACAAACTGGAGGACACTAATACCACAGGAATGTCTAGGTGGCAAGGAATAAGTCTTTGAGTTTATTTCTTTGATTTTTATTATAATGTCATTTTTTATGTAACTGGCAGGGAAATTCAGACTGCATCTAGAACATTTATTATTATCCTCCTCCTATTTTAATGTGCCTTTTCTTACATGAGCTTCTTTATACTAAATCTAAAGATTTGCAATTAACAGATTACCACATTCTTCATGAAAAGTATGACAAGAAATAGACATTGAGTTGTCAAGCTAAGAAATTCAGCTTGTTGCCTTTATGCATCTCTGATAACAAAAAAAATTTCCCCCCAAATCAGGTCAATTCAAAATTTTAAATTCTTGCCATTAAATTTTTAACTGCTCATTTTAAAATGAAGTCATGAGAAAAATATGTGTAATAAATGAATTCACAAACTCTTCAAGCTCTAAATTAATCCAAGAATTTTACAATTTACTATAAATGTAGCAAAAATCTCTAGGCTAAATATAGGGTAAACTAAACCTCTGGAACAGAATAATAATTATGGAAAACATTTTAAAAGTAATTAAACTCCAAAATCTATGTGTTTGATGAATGACTGCTTTTTCCTGCCTCACTTTAGCATTTGCATCTGCATAAAATCAAGGCTTTGTAGGAGAATTTATTTATGGAGAAAAGAAACATCTATGGCAAATGGAAGCCTACCTTTACTGTTCACAGCGCTAACAATGATAATGGCCTACCTGGGGTTAACAATGTCTTCTTTATAATCTTTCTCCACTCCTGAAAATTTATACAATAACTAGCACTTAGCTTCAAAAATATATGCTTAATCTCAGATATTTAAAATAAGATAAATATTTGGAAAATTGCATTGTATCCTATATAAAAACTGTGTTAGTATTCTCCCTATTCATATTTCTAGAAACATACACTGTGATATGGTATATATATATATGTGAGCTGCAAGCATACATCTCCATGACACAATTAAAGAAGTTTAAACTAAGGAATATCAAAGCTTCTCTGCTCTCCCAGACAGGTATGCATTAAGTATGGTGTTGTTATCCACAATCATTGTAAAGGCTCTTCTGACAACATCTTCTGAAGGTTCAAACGCCTGCCTTCTGCACATTTTTTAAAATTTATTTATTTATTTATTTTTGGCTGTGTTGGGTCTTTGTTGCTGTGTGCGGGCTTTCTCTAGTTGCGGTGAGTGGGGCTACTCTTCGTTGTGGTGCACAGGCTTATTGCGGTGGCTTCTCTTGTTGCAGAGCATGGACTCTAGGCACACAGGCTTCTTCAGTACTTATGGCACGTGGGCTCAGTAGTTGTGGCTCATGGGCTCTAGAACACAGGCCCAGTAGTTGTGGTGCATGGGCTTAGTTGCTCCATGGCATATGGGCTCTTCCTGGACCAAGGCTCGAAGCCATGTCCCCTGCATTGGCAGCAAACACCTGCCTTCTGAAACTGACAGCAGTCATCTACTCACAATTATCTGACAACCATCTCTCATCTTCCACCAGAGGGGAAGCAATCATCCATTGCTTTTGTTAGTCCAGTCCTCCAAGAAATAGATCCCAAGATAAGAGAAAGAACCAAAAGATTTATTAAGTGAAAGCATCTCAGAAAAAAAATGGCAATAGAGCCAGGAGCCATCTGTCTGTAATACAGGTCTGACTCTTATGAAGGAGAGAGGGATGGAAAAAGCTTCTTAGACTGCAGCTTAGAACTATGAATATTCAGTAGGGCTGATGGAGCCTTCCACAGTCAAAGCCCGTTATCAGGGCTATCTCTCATTTTTCAGGAATGTGTCCATCTTAGCATCCCTGCCATCTTCAGTTACTGCTTGACAACAGCCTGTGGGAAGTGTGTCCTCAACATGAACACAATGATGGATTTTAGGGCACAATTGTTGGGGTAGTCAATCAGTCTTCCCACAGTCAGAGATGTAAGAGGTGCATTTTCCCTATGGCACATGCCAGTACCACAGAATTTCTTGGGAGGTAAGCACAGATTTTTTTTTCTACCCAAGAGAACACTATGCTATATAGATAGCTATCTGCATAGGTAGATGATAGATTACAGAGATAGACGATAGGTACGTAGGTAAGTAGGTAGGTAGCTGGTTGGATTTAATGTGTTACTCTCTCTTATCAGAATCCCCCATCAATAACAACCTGGAGAGAACCCATTTGTCACTAACAGAGCTGATGACTGCCTGTACCCTACTGGAACTATTTTGCATGGACAATCTCTTTTTCAGTAACCCAGGATAGGACACCCCTAACCCTTTAAAATGCAAGTGAGGTGGTTGACATTTTTCTGAACAGTGTTATTGTATAAGTGAAATCACCAGACCCTAAGCTAATCCGAATAACTCAAAATTCCCCTCCCCACCCAGTCTCCTCCAGGCTTTTCCTGTCAGCCAAAGCTTTCTCAGCTACAGTAGCATTGGAAAATTTTCTAGGTCTACTTCCAAATTCTGGCCTTTCCCAAACCATAATGTTTTAAGTTATGATGCTGTGCTACTTCAGTTTCCAAGAGATATCCATTTTCTAGCTTATAAAATAATAATGCCTGTGAGTTTTGTATATCTTTGGTAGGAATATTTTTTGTAAAAAATATTTCACAAAAGATATCCATCATTGACTAAGTGATTTATGTACAATTGTTTAGATGTGTATTTTGACTATTATATGTTAGTAATATTACTAATATAAAATGTTTTACAAAATGTGTATGTTTTGTTACAAGGCATATTTTCTGTAATTATTTATAGCTAAGTGTCAGAACTCACCTGGTAGAAAATGCCAGATACTTTATTATCCCAGTCTAAAAAGTAGTTGCAATTATTGCGTATATTTTATTAGGAGTCACATCTTGAATTCCATAGCTATTCTCTACATAGTCTACCATTTGGTTAATACATAACTGCTGTTTATTAATTACATTTTGATTAATTAAGACTCTCCACATCATAAATGGAGCCCATATGCTATTTTCTTAGAAAAAGTCTCTTTCTTTGTGTCCTATCTCTAAAAGGTCAACTAGGATTGGAGAATGTTGGCATTGAACACATCTTATTATCCTAATAATCTGCTCTTGATGTTAATTCTCCCTCTCTATTCTCCACATTTTACCCCCAGGTGGTAGAATTGGGAAGAAGTATTCTTCATCTTCTGCTTTATATCTTTAGTAACAAGGAGTTCCTTACCACATTTCAGTTTTTTTCATGTTGTGCTTTTTTCTTCACCTGAAGTCCTTTCATTTTCATTCATATAACTTAAACCCATTTTCTGTTATTAGAGAAAGAGAAAAGTAGCTGTTCCCATATGGTAGCCTATCAGATACCTGAAAAGAGTCTTTATATCTCCTTTAAATTTTTTTTAACATAAAAAGCAATTTTGAATTCTTACCACCATTTCTGATGTGGCAATTTCTAAACTAATTATTATTCCCATCAAAATTTTATAAATGAATTCTGGTTTCCCCATTTGAAAGTGTCTCATCTAGATGAGTACTACAACTTCAGAAATGTAGGAATTGAATTTAAGAAAGAAAAAATTTGTTCTAAGTGCTCATCACTACTGGTCTGTCCATACTTGAATACTTTTGTGAGTGGTTAGACTATGTTGAGTATAGGTAATTCTGGACTGGACAAAAGAAGTAGTTTAACCAAAACTGTCAAAAATAGCATCATTAGGAGGAGAGTAGAAATCATAACTGTGGAGGGAGGCCAATGACTCGAACCAGTTTAAAACAGAATAATATACTGTAGGAAAAAAAAAAAAAAAAAAGAACTTGTAAATCAGAAAGGCCCTGAACAGATAGATCATAGGAATCAGAGAAGCATCAGAATAGGGACTTCTTAATGGCAGTTTTGTGTGATATCTGCTGTAGGCCCCAAAGCAGACCTGCAAGAAGAAATGTACTGTTTGGGAATGTACCCCACTTGGGAGGCTTTGTGTTATGAGCTTTCACATATTATTAACTTATTTAATTTTTACCTCACTTAAAAGGTAGATATTTGTTATCTCCATTCACACGTGAGATCACAGAAACACAGAAGTTTATACATACAGCCCGAAGTCACAGATTTAGTAAGTATCCTCCTCCAAATTCCACAAGTACACCTGAATTTGTGTGCAATGTCCTACAGGCTATATTGAAAAGAGACCAATGACAAAAATTAAAAGTAAAGAAACAGTCGTGGCTGAAGAGGAGTCACAAGGTGAGCTCGAGTTTGATCAGTGGACATGAACGGGTTATTGTGGGGAATGATAAGGTAATTTTTCCAGATCCATTGAGAATAAAATATATAAACAGCGTTTAAATAATAGTAGAGAAAACTTGAAACAGTCAAATAATAAAAAGGTAATTTATTAAGCAACCACCATTTACACAGTATATTGCTAGGTATTTGTACACAGCATCTCACACTCTAAACTAAGTATTATCATCATTTTATGGAGGAATAAATGGACCCTCAGAGAACTGATTCAAGTTCTCAAGATTACACACTTATAAGTGAAGGAGGCAAGACTGAAATTAAAGTTTACATAACACAAATACTTGTGGTTAGGTTACTATGCAATAACAAAATTTCTGAAAACACTCCCTGTTAAATTTTAAATACATTCCCAGAAAATGCACATGTCAATATATTGATAATTATATATAAAATTAGGAAATTTCATGTATTAAAACTTCCAGGGACTTCTTTAAGTTTCATTATTTTTCTATTCTTGGAATCTCCTCTTGATTGGCAATTGTGTTCCATAAAAGATCACAGAAATTGAAAGTAATAAATTAGAATTTGGAAGTTATAAATTATGTATGAAAAATGAATTAGGCTATTTAAGTTCTGTCTAATATATGCTACATTTAAAAAAAGGGACTATGTTAGCCTCAATCATAATAGAACCTGATAGATACGTAAAATAATGCTAAGGGAAAATTTATACAACTCAAGCAGAGTAATTTTCATACATAAATTAATGCCAGGCAGTCATCTTAGTAATATAACAGATTAGACCTCTGGGAGTTGGAAGATAAAGCAACAATTTTAAAACATGGAATGAGAGGGGGGCAGAATCAAGATGGCAGGCAGACTAGGAGGAGGTGGAATTTGCGTCTCCTCACAATTAGGGCACCTACCAGGCACCGGTGGCGGATCACAGACACCTAAGGGGACGGGAGGAAGCACCAGCTACCAGGTAGGATATGGGGCATGGGGGGAGTGAAGGGGGAGGATAAGTGGAGGCAGGAGGGAATTGGCGCCCCTGAGGGGCGACTGGGGGAGAAGAAGGGATCCCACACCCAAAGGAGGAAATTGGGGGACCACTGGGAGGACAGAGGATCAAAATGGAGTGTGGCCAGGTTTCCTCTGCCCACTTGGGCCCCCAGGAGCCTGCTGAGATCCAGGGCCTGATCCTCTGCCTACCAAGGCCTCCTCCAAGAGGTGTGTATCCTGAAGGAGTGGGAGGGAGTAAACAGGGAACAAAAGTAAAGGCCGAACCTCCAGGACCAGCACCCCTGAGGGGAGGCTGGGGGTGGGGAAGAGTTCCTACACCCAGTGGGACCCACCCAAGGTTAAGGGTCCAGCAAGGATGGGAGAGACCCTGGGGGAGTCTGTGGGAGAAGGGTGCAAAGGAACAGAAGGGAATGCGTCCAGCCTTTTCCCTGTCCGCTTAGGCACCCCGGAGCCTGTTGGGCTCCCGGGACTAATCCTCTGCCCTTGGAGGCTCCCTCCTGCTGCACAGATCCCAAGCCACATCCCTATACCCCCACCCAGGGCCCTACCTCTACACTCAGAGACACCCTCTGAGACCCCCTCCAATGTGCTGGGACTAAATGCCACCCACACACCCTCACTCAAGGCCCTACCTCCAAACTCCAGACCTCCACACTCCAGAGGCCCTCCTTGCATTGTGCTGCCACTCCCCTTCTGCGCATGTCCTAAGCAGAGGCCCCGCCCCACACTCAAATGTCACCCCCCCACCCGCATAGGTCCTGCTTCACCCTAAACCCCACCTCTGCTTAAGTTCCACCACCAATAAACTCCACCCCCATAGCCAAGGCTTTTTCTTTTTTCTTTTGGTTCTTTTTTCCTCTTTTAGATTGGGATTCAGTTTTACCTTCTTGATTCATTGTTGTTCAGTCACGTATATTTTTATTTTTCCTTATAAATCTTTTATTTTTCTAATTGGATTTTATTCTTTATACTTTGTTATTGTTCTCTCCTTTTGGTTGGCTCCCTACACCCCCCACTTTCTTTTTTTCCTTTTTTCTGTTGTGGTTTTATTTTACCTTCTTGCAGTTGTTTAAATTATATTTTTATTTTTCCTGATATATTTTTTATTTTTCTTTAACTTTCTAATTTTATTTTGATTTTTATTCTTTGATATTGTACTGCACGTTTTTTCTTTCTTTCTTTCTTTCTTTTTTTTTTTTCTGCCACACCATGCAGCTTGCGGGATCTTTACTCCCAGCTGGAGGTTGGCTCAAGCTACTGTGGTGGGAGCTCTGAGTCCAAACCACTGGACTAGCAGAGAACATAAGACCCCAGGGAATATTAATTGGAGTGAGGCCTCCCAGAGGTCCTAATATCGGCACCAAGACCTGGGTCTATCCAAATGCCTGCAAACTCCAGTGCTGGATGGCTCAGGCCAAACAATGAGGAAGACAAAATTACAGCCCCACCCATCAAAAAACAAAAACTGAAACAACAAAAGAATATGTTACAGATGAAGGAACAAGGTAGAAACCTACAAGACTAAAAATGAAGAGGAAATAGGGAACCTACCTAAAAAGAATTCAGAGAAATGAGAGTAAATATGATCCAAAATCTCAGAAATAGAATGGATAAAATACAAGAAACATTTAACAAGGATCTAGAAGAACTAAAGTGCAAACAAACAGTGATGAGCAACACAGTAAATGAAATTAAAAATACTCTAGAAAGAATGAATACCAGAATGACTGAGGCAGAAGAACGGATAAGTGAGCTGGAAAATAAAATGATGGAAATAACTGCCAGGGAAGAATAAAGAAAAAGAATGAAAAGAATTGAGGACAGACACAGAGACCACTGGGACAACAATAAATGCACCAACATTCGATTATAGAGGTCCTAGAAGAAGAAGACAAAAACAAGGGTCTGAGAAAATATTTGAAGGATTATAGTTGAAAACTTCCCTAACATGGGAAAGGAAATAGTCAATCAAGTCCAGGAAGTGCAGAGAGTCCCCTAAAGGATAAACCCAAAGAGAAACATGATGAGACACATGTTAATCAAACTATCAAAAATTAATTACAAAGAAAAAATATTAAAAGCAGCAAGGGAAAAGCAACAAATAACATACATGGGAATCCCCATAAGGTTAAGACTTGAATATTCAGCAGAAACTCTGCAAGCCAGAAGGGTGGGCAGGCCATATTTAAGTGATGAAAGGGAAAAAGCTACAACCAAGATTACTCTACCCAGCAAGGATCTCATTCAGACTCAATGGAGAAATTAAAACCTTTACAGACAAGCAAAAGCTAAGAGAGTTCAGCACCATGAAACCAGCTTTACAACAAATGCTAAAGAAACTTCTCTAGGCAGGAAACACAAGAGAAGGAAAATACCTACAATAACACCCAAAACAAGAAAATGGTAATAGAACGTACATACAGATAATTACCTTAAATGTAAATGGATTAAATGTTCCAACAAAAGACATAGACTGGCTGAATGGATACAAAAACAAACCCGTATATATGCTGTCTACAAGAGACCCACTTCAGACCTAGGGACAATACAGACAGAAAGTGAGGGGATGGAAAAAGATATTCCATGAAAATGGAAATCAAAAGAAAGCTGTAGTAGCAATTCTCATACCAGACAAAATAGATTTTAAAATAAAGACTATCACAGGAGACAAAGAAGGGCATTACATAATGATCAAGGGATCAATGCAAGAAGAAAATATAACAATTGAAATATTTATGCACCCAAATTAGGAGCACCTCAATACATAAGGCAAAGGTTAACAGCCTAAAAGCGGAAATCAACAGTAACACAATCAGAGTGGGGGACTTTAACACCCCACTCCAATGGACAGATCATCCAAAATGAAAATAAATAGGAAACACAAGATTTAAATGACACATTAAACAAGTTGGACTTAATTGATATTTATAGGACACTCCATTCCAAAACAACAGAATACACTTTCTTCTAAAGTGCTCATGGAACATTCTCCTGGGTAGATCATATCTTGGGTCACAAATCAAGCCTTGGTAAATTTAAGAAAATTGGAATCATATCAAGTATCTTTTCCAACAACAATGCTATGAGACAAGATATCAATTACATGAAAAAAACTAAAATGCAAACATATGGAGGCTAAATGATATGCTACTAAATAACAAAGAAATCAAAGAGGAAATCAGAAAACACCTAGAAACAAATGACAGTGAAAACACTACAACCCAAAACCTATGAGATGTAGCAAAAGAAGTTGTAAGAAGGAAGTGTATAGCCATAAAATCCTACCTCAAGAAACAAGAATAAGCTAAAATAAACAACATAACCTTACACCTAAAGCAATTAGAGAAAGAAGAACAAAAAATGCCCATAGTTAGCAGAAGGAAAGAAATCATAAATATCAGATCAGAAATAAATGAAAAAGAAATGAGGGAAGCAATAACAAAGATCAATAAAGCTAAAAGCTGGTTCTTTGAGAAGATAAACAAAATTGATAAACCATTAACCAGATTCATCAAGAAAAAAAGGGAGAAGACTCAAATCAACAGAATTAGCAATGAAAAAGCAGAAGAAACAACTGACACTGAAGAAATACAAAGGATAATGAGAGATAACTACAATCAACTATATGCCAATAAAATGGACAACCTGGAAGAAACAGACAAATTCTTACAAAAGTAAAACCTTCTAAGATGGAACCAGGAAGAATTAGAAAATATAAACAGACCAATTACAAGCACTGAAATTGAAACTCTGATTAAAAAATCTTCCAACAAACAAAAGCCCAGGACCAGATAGCTTCACAGGCAAATTCTATCAAACATTTAGAGAAGAGCTAACACCTATCCTTTTCAAATTCTTCCAAAATACAGCAGAGGGAGGAACACTCGCAAACTCATTCTACGAGGCCACCATCATCCTGATACCAAAACCAGACAAAGATGTCACAAAAAAGGAAAACTACAGGCCAATATCACTGATGAACATACATGCAAAGCTCCTCAACAAAATACAAGCAAACAAAATCCAACAGCACATTAAAAGAATCATACACCATGATCAAGTGGAGTTTATCCCAAGAATGCAATGTTTCTTCAATATACGCAAATCAATCAATGGGATACACCATATTAAAAAACAGGGGGATAAAAACTATACGACAATCTCAGTAGATGCAGAAAAAGCTTTTGACAAAATTAAACGCCTATTTATGATAAAAACCCTCCAGAAAGTAGGAATAGAGGGAACTTACCTCAACATAATAAAGGCCTTATATGACAAACCCACAGCCAACCTTGTTCTCAATGGTGAAAAACTGAAACTATTTCCTCTAAGATCAGGAACAAGAAAAGGTTGCTCACCCTCATAACTATTATTCAACATAGTTTTGGAAGTTTTAGCCACAGCAATCAGAGAAGAAAAAGAAATAAAAGGAATCCAAATCGGAAAAGAAGAAGTAAAACTGTCACTGTTTGCAGATGACATGATACTATACATAGAGAATCCTAAAGATGCTGTAAAATACCTAGTGTAAATCTACCTAAGAAGACAAAAAAACTGTATGCAGAAAACTATAAGACACTGATGAAAAACATTAAAAATAATACAAACAGATGGAGAGATATACCATGTTCCTGGATTGAAAGAATCAACATTTGGAAAATGACTATACTACCCAAAGCAATCTACAGATTCAATGCAATCCCTATCAAACTGCCAATGGCATTTTTCATGGAACTAGAACAAAAAACTCACAATTTGTATGGAGACACAAAATACCCTGAATAGCCAAAGCAAACTTGAAAAAGAAAAATGGAGCTGGAGGAATCAGGCTCTCTGACTTCCGATTATACTACAAAGCTACAGTAATCAAGAGAGTATGGTACTGGCACAAAAACAGAAATATAGATCAGTGGAACAGGATAGAGAGCCCAGAGATAAACCAATGCACATATGGTCACCTTATCTTTGATAAAGGAGGCAAGAGTATACAATGGAGAAAAGACAGCCTCTTCAATAAGTGGTGCTGGGAAAACTGGACAGCTACATGTAAAAGAATGAAATTAGAACACTCTCTAACACCATAAAAAAATAAACTCAAAATGGATTAAAGATCTAAATGTAAAGCCAGGCACTATAAAACATTTAGAGGAAAACATAGGAAGAACACTCTTTGACATAAATCACAGCAAGATTCTTTTTGACCCACCTCCTAGAGAAATGGAAATAAAAACAAAAATAAGCAAATGAGACCTAATGAAACATAAAAGCTTTTGCACAACAAAGGAAACCATAAACAAGATGAAAAGACAACACTCAGAATAGGAGAAAATATTTGCAAACCAAGCAACTGACAAAGGATTAATCTCCAAAATATACAAGTAGCTCACGCAGCTCAATACCAAAAACAAACAACCCAGAGCAACAATGGTCAGAACACCTGTATTTCTCCAAAGAAGATATACAGATTGACAATAAACACATGAAAGCATGCTCTATATCACTAATCATTAGAGAAATGAAAATCAAAACTACAATGAGGTATCACCTCACACCAGCCAGAATGGCCATCATAAAAAATCTACAAACAATAAATGCTGGAGAGGGTGTGGAGAAAAGAGAACCCTCTTGCATTGTTGGTGTGAATCTAAATTGATACAGACACCATGGAGAACTGTATGGAAGTTCCTTAGAAAACTAAAAATATAATGACCATATGGCCCAGCAATCCCAGTACTGGGCATATACCCTGAGAAAACCATACTTCAAAAAGAGTCCTATACCACAATGTTCATTCCAGCACTATTTACAATAGCCAGGACATGGAAGCAATCTAAGTGTCCATCAAGAGATGAATGGATAAAAAAGATGTGGCACTTATGTACAATGGAATATTACTCAGCCATAAAAGGAGACGGAATTGAGTTATTTTGTAGTGAGGTGGATGGACCTAGATATTTTGTAGTGAGGTGGATGGACCTAGAGTGTGTCATACAGAGTGAAGTAAATCAGAAAGAGAAAAACAAATACTAACACATGCTAACACATATATATATGGAATTTAAAAAGAAATGGTTCTGATGAACCTAGGGGCAGGACAGGAATAAAGATGCAGATGTAGAGAATGGACTTGAGGACATGGGGAGGGGGAAGTGTAAGCTGGGATGAAGTGAGAGAGTAGCATTGACATATACACAGTACCAAATTTAAATTATATAGCTAATGGGAAGCAGCCGCATATCACAGGGAGATCAGCTTGGAGATTTGTGACCACCTAGAGGGGTGGGATAGGGAGGGTGGGAGGGAGACGCAAGAGGGAGGGGATATGAGGATACACGTATGCATATAGCTGATTGACTTTGTTACACAGCCGAAACTAATAGAACACTGTAAAGCAATTATACATTCAAGCAATGTGCTTGAAAACTGAGACATCTTTACAGGAATGCACAATGTGCACACACATATCAATAATTATGAATAAGAGGAGAAGGCTAATTAGATCCAGCAACACAATAGGTCATTCTGAGTAATAAATCAGGATTAATTGCATTGAGTATTTGACTATTAAATTTTTCCTTCTAAGTTATTTTTAAACAGAAAAAAAATAATAAAAGACCATTCTTTTCCTTTCTGGTTCTTTCCCATCATTTTAACTTACTCACTAAAAAACCCCCACTTTCCTTTGCAGTCACTCACTCACTCTACCTTTCCTCCTCCAGATCTTCTATAGCAATAACAGAGCATGAATAACTCCATGAAACAGACAGATGTATCTTCTCTGTGATCAGCTCTCTGTCAAGGAAGCTCATGCAGTAAATCTTTCAAAAGACAAATCTGTCAGTTGTTACTGAAACAGTATGTGAGTCCTATACTCAGTGACTCCAGAAGAACACAAAGAGCTTAGGGAAAAGTTAAAATTTAAAGTTACCAGTATGGGAAATTCATTAGAAAGAATCAGGTCAGAGAGGCAAAAATTCAATTATAATCCCCCAAATTGTGATGGCAAAAATCTCAACTGACCCAAATTTCTTGGCTTCTACCACTAGCTACATTTATATTTGAAATGAGTTGAAACTCGAGCTGTGCTGGTAGCCTAACACCTGCTTCTTCTTTTCCCCTGGGGTGGCTGCAGTAATTACCCACCTCTACCTGCACCAGTTTAGGATTTATGAAATGTTGGTCAGGTAGAGTCAATCATTCCCATGTTCTAAGGTGCCAAATGATCATCTGCTAGTCAGAATTGCAAAACTACTGGCAGGCAGACTTATTAGTTCCTTTCATTTTTGAGTCTAGTCATGCCTCAATTTTTGCTAGCCAATTTGCATTTGTTTTCTATGCTTTGCACCCTATGGAAAGAATTATAATTTAACTCAACTGTACTTTCTAAATATGTTTTTAAAACAACTTTTACACATGATTAAATTTTAGATATATTTTCAATTAAGACTTTGAACATAGTCATGGTTTCCACAGAACAAACACATACACAGTGGAGAATATTGCTTCTCTTATAAACACATGATTGTGCCAACCCTGTGGAACATTTATCAGATTAACCATGGCAGACTTTAATTTATAATTCAGACCTCTGCCATAAATCTGTCCTACCTGGGTAAAATCATGAACAAAGGGAGCAGCCAAGTTATAACATCACTGTATATCACTGTGAGCAAAATATCTAAGCAAAAAAAAAAAAAATTATTGAAACTTTGCTTTCCGTTACAGACTAAAACTCTTTGGAAAAAAAACCCTACTTTTTCCTGTTTTAATATTCTTGACTGGTGGAATAGAATCATTATTTCTCATCAGAGGATATTTTATATATTCACACTGACAATGCAAGCAATTTTCTTTTTAATCTGGAGAAGAGACAAACATGGGCTCAATAGCTTAGAACATAACTATGCATGAATAAAGATGAATGATAGAAAACCTGAAGTTGAAGAGTGGAAAGTTCTTGGAGTTTATATTATGGCACCTGAATCATTTTTTGTAAAAGACATAGTAATTATTATCTGCTGAGGAGACACAGAGAATTGGGGTTGGATTTAGCTACTTGAGGAAGAGCAATTCATACAAGCATTTGATAAAAGGAGAAACACATGAAGTTGATCATGAGTTGATGTTTTGCAGGCATAAATGTGGTTTGAAGAGCAATCCTTTATCCAAAGAACCTGTATTATACCAGTTAACTTTTCATTATTAGGTTTATTCAAGCCACCGGTACACTGTTGCATCTATCCCTGGAGTGTAAATATGGATAGATAGAGAATTGCTAAATAGATGTAGGGGAAAGAACTCACCCATTGGAAAATATCCAATATGTGTCAAATACTGTGATAAGGACCTTATATGAAGTCAAATTAACAACTCTCTAAAATTGATACAACTTTATACAACAAATAAACTGAGGCCCAAAGAAAGAAATTAGCCTCAAGTTTACATGTCTAATTTAGTAAGGCGCTATTTATGCATGTAGAAAAATGTGAAAATGGGTAAAATTACATTGGCAGACATAAGAGAATGAAATAGTAGAGAACTAGGTTTTTAACACATGACTGTTAAACTGGACATTGCACCTGTCTCTCAGATAGCCATTTGTATGAATGTTTTCTTTTTAAAATAATGTATTTAAAAAAGTTATTAGAAAATATTTTAGAAGAGACTCCTTCCATTAAAAAAAACAAAAAAAAACCCAGCTGCTACGGTTTCATGTGAACTTAACCCACTTAGGGTTGCATGTCTTACTTTATAGAAGAGGAAGAGCAAGCCTCATTTACTGAGGCATTCTGTGAGGAATAGCTAACTAATATTGCACTTTAAGCATTTGAAGTGGTTACTGATGAAGTGCTCTCCAATATAAGCAACTAAATAAAAGTTTTAAATGTTTAATTAAATTTGGAAACTTTCAGTAAAAACTAAGTATATTAGTACTTTTCAGATTATGTTTATATAAATTATTTTGATATTTTAATAACTTTATTGTCTCACCATTAATTACAATACTGTGTACAGATGAAGACTGTAATTACTACAAATGTAAGTAAAACCATAAATATTATATGGTTTACTATCACATATAATAAAATACTATATATCATAATATCATATATATAGTTTTCTTCTGGACTGAATGTTTGTATCCCTCCCCACTTGCCATGTCCCAATTTGTATGTTGAAACCCTACCCAAGAATGTGATGTTATTAGGAGGTGGGGCCTTTGGAAGTAAATTAGGATCAGATGAGGTCATAAGGGTGGAGCCCTAAGCATGGGATTAATGCTCTTATAAAAAGTCACAGGAGAGCCAGCTTCCTCTCTCTGCTCCCAGCCATGTGAGATTACAATAAGTCAGCAGCCTACAACTGGAAAGAGGACTCACTGGAACTCAGCCATCCTGGCACCCTGATCTTGGACTCCAAGCCTTCAGAACCGTGAGAAACAAATTTCTGTTCTTTTTATGCTACCAGTCTATGGTATTCTGTATAGCAGTCCAAACTGACTAAAACACATTTTATACTTTTATTCATATGGGAACTAAATGCACTAGGTATTAATTTTGTGAAATAGAGCTGGTACTTTAGACAAATGATTTAACTTTCATTACCTAAAAAAAAAGTTATTGAGCATCTTTTATATTACAAACGCTATAATACAAAGATTGATAATAATAATACCTGTTTTGTTTTGTTTTTTGGGTTTTTTTAATATCTTTATTGGAGTATAATTGCTTTACAATGGTGTGTTAGTTTCTGCTTTATAACAAAGTGAATCAGTTATACATATACATATGTTCCCATATCTCTTCCCTCTTTCGTCTCCCTCCCTCCCACCCTCCCTATCCCACCCCTCTAGGTGGTCACAAAGCATGAAGCTGATCTCCCTATAATACCTGTTTTTAAGGTGCTCACTGTCTAGCTGTTACTAAGACAAACACAAAAGTAACATTTTGTGTGAGCTGAGAAAAAAAAGTGAGTAATAGAAACATTGGAATATTTTGTTTAAGCAAAAACAAACTAATTTAGTTAAAGCATTCTGAATCAGGGGGATGTAGGAGATAATGGAAATAGATTTGAGTGAGAGTCAGAGGACAAAGGCATGGAAGTCCATATTCTCATTCATTCATCCATTTCTTCATTTAGCAAACATATTTCAAATACAAACTGTGCATCAAGCATTAAATTCAGTGTTTCAACAAATTTGTCCTCAGATCCCATTATGAGGTTTTAAATAAGAAAATAGTTTGATTATATCAATGTAAAAGTGAGTCAGGGAGAACAATGTAGAACAAAACAGGCAGCCTGATAATTGCCTCCACCTGCAAACTTGGCAGCTTCCCTAGACCTTCAGAATCAGACAACCTCAAGTATCACCTTGGCGCTGCTCCCTATGCCAGTTATCTGAACTTTGATAAGTCATAAGTGACTTATATTCTATGAATCTCAAGATTTCATACTTTAAATAAGTTTGATATTTTCCTTGCCATGATTGTTAATTAATTAAGGTTAAAGAGTATTTTTTAAACTCATAGAAAAAGAATTAAAGGCTTATACACTAAAATTTTATGAAACTAATCTAATTTTCAATATGTACATTTACAAAGGGAAACAACATGGTATCACTAAAAAATTTTTTTAATTCTTAACCTGAGTTAAGTTTCATTTTTGGTAGTGCTACTGGTACAGAAAAGTTAGACAGTATTAGTTATTCTCCCACAGCATTTCAAATCCTTCTGTACGTTTTGTTGTTGTTTTTTGTTTCTTTTAAGAAAGAAATTTTCAGAGGGGAAATAATCTATTCTTGAATGAAATATTAAAATTCCAATGTTGAATAATGTCAATCTGGAAGGATGTTTCTTATGAGGTACTGTTCTACTCATTCTTGACATATTCAATTTGGGTATTGATTGATTTACATAAGAAACTAGGTGGCACATTTAATAAATGTCTGGTCAGGAAAATAGATGACGGACATAGTAACTGTTTATGTAGAAGATTCAGGTTCCAGAAGAGATACTAAAAGTTTAGGAGGATGGTCTAATGTGTCAAAAGACCAAAAATAAACAGTAATATCAGAGATTACATATTTATCCTATATGTTGTGTATATTTAACCAATGTTTATAGACTAACAATAGATAAATCATATTTTTATTTGTGATGCATTATTTATGTGCTTTTCCTGTATTATTCTTACATTTAATCCTTATAACAACTCTATGATGCCTATTATGTACATGTTACAGGTGAGAAAATTTCATACGTTGAGTTTAAAACAAACTTGCCCAAGGGCATATAATAAGGTATTTCAGAGCCTGATTTACACCAAAGCAGTCTGGATTCTAAATCACACACTTAAAAAATACTAGGGAACAATATATATAGGAAATGTAGAGTAACGCCTACTGAAAACTTCTCCATAAAAGCAATGAGAATATTGGCAAAATTGTCAATATCAACATTTTCAGAATTCTGGAAATTAATCAAAGAATTTTAACGATCTGGAGGACATTTATTCAGGAAAAACAAATCTCAGTAACAACATCATGCATTTTGATTTTCTAACTTGTCCATCTCCCTCTCCTAGCATACACTTGCTATGGATTGAATTGTATCCCCCAAAATTATATTTAAAGTTTTAACCTCCAGTGCTCATAATGTGACCTTATTTGGAAATAGAAACATTGCCAATGTAATTAGTTAAGAAGAGGTCATATTACAATAGAGTGAGCCTTTAATAAGACTGGCCTCCATATAAGAAAAGTAGAAAAGACACAGAGACACTGACACAAGGGGAGAACACCATGCAATAACAAAGGCAAAGACTGATAAAGTGCTTTCAGTGCAGCTAAAGCCAAGAAATGCCAAGGATTGGCACCAGAAGTGAGGAAGAAACAAGGATGCATTTTCCCCTAGAATATTCAGGGGAGCAGACCCTGATAATACCTGATTTCAGATTTCAAGCCACCATAACTGAGTCAATACCTTTATGTTGTTTTACCCACTCATTTTGTGATACTTTATTATGACAGCTCTAGGTAGTTAACATAGCATCTACTAAAACACATGAAACAATACATGAAGCAAAAACTGTCAGTAGACTTCCAGTTTCCTATTCTGCATGTAAGGAGCTTGGAAGTTACCACTCTGTCATAACTACGCATAAAAAGCTGAAAAGACTGAAGAATCAACAACTCTTCTGGTATCCATTAGAGAGGGAAAGACAGGGTAAACCATCGCCCCCAAGATTGGAGAGACTGACAGGCAAGTACAGAAAGTAACATACCAAAGCATACTCACAGGTGCAAACCACCATTGGAACAAGTGCTGGGGTAGGAGAACCTGAACTGTAACTGAAAAACTGCAGGAAGCTCAACATGGACAACTGTGAGAGTTAAAAATGTTAGAAGAATCCAGTTATAGGAGGACCCTTGCATTATTGTGGGATTTGCCTTAAGAAGTTTGACCAGATTCCCACAGGGTAAGTTCCCTTTTTAAGCTTCCAGCAAGGGGAGGGGAAACGTACTGTTTAGAAATACACCAGAGCACTTGTTCTTCTTAACAAGGCCTGCCCTCAAAGAAAACTGGTTAACCAGATCCTAACCATCTGAGATGATTGGAGCCTGACGTAGGAAAGAGAAATACCCAAATCCAGCCCACTCCAGCCACCCATCCCACCTAAGGAGGTAGGAAAAAAACCCAAAAACCTGAGAAACTTGTGGAATTCTTGGTGCAGAACACAGGCTCAATAAAAGACTGTATGAAAGACTATATAAAAACTATAAAAGACTATATAAAGACTGTATAAAAGACTGTATAGAAAATCCTAAAGACACCACAAAAGCTACTAGAACTCATAAATGAATTTGGTAAAGTTTCAGGATACAAAATTAATATACAGAAATCTGTTGCATTTCTATACACTAACACTGAACTATTAGAAAAATACATTTAAAAAAATCCCATTTACAAATGCATCAAAAGGAATAAAGTATCCAGGAATAAATCTAACTAAGGAGTTAAAAGACATGTATTTGGGGCTTCCCTGGTGGTGCAGTGGTTGAGAGTCCGCCTGCCGTTGCAGGGGACACGGGTTCGTGCCCTGGTCTGGGAGGATCCCACATGCCGTGGAGCAGCTGGGCCCATGAGCCATGGCCGCTGGGCCTGCGCGTCCGGAGCCTGTGCTCCGCAACGGGAGAGGTCACAACAGTGAGAGGCCCGTGTACTGCAAAAATAAAAATAAAAATAAAGGGCACAAAATAATATCAGAAATTAAAGAGAGGAAGCACTACAGATCCCATAGAAAATAAAAGGATAATAAAGGAATAATATAAACAACTCTAGACCCACAAGTTTGTTAACCTAGGTGAAATGGAACAATTCCTTGAAAGACATAATCTACCAAAATTTACACAAGAAGAAAAGCAATCTGAATATGCCCATATCTATTAAAGAAATTAACTCAATAATTAACCTTCGAAAACAGAAAGCACCAGGTCCAGTTGTGTGAATTCTACCAAATATTTAAGGAAGAAATTATACCAATTCTCTGAAATCTCTTCCAGAGTATAGAGGCAAAGAGAATAGTTTGCTAATTTGGCCTCATTCTATGGTCAGCATTACCCTAAAAACAAAATCAGACATTACAAGAAAGGAAATCTATAGACCAAATCTCTCATGAGCATCGATGCTAGTTCAAGATTCAAAAATCAATTACTGTAATCCATCATGTCAACAAAGTAAAAAACATCACATGATTATATCAATAGGTGCAGAAAGAGCATTTGAAAAAATTAACACCCAGTCATGATAAAAAAAAAAAAAAACCTAAGTAAACTAGGAATAGAGAACATTGTCAACTTGATAAAGATGTCTGCAAAAATCCACAGATAACATTGTTCTTAATGGTGAGAAACTTGAAGCTTTCTCACTAAGATCAGAAACAAAGCAAGGAGGCTCCCTCTCACTGCACCTTTTAAACATCTTATTAAATGTTCTTGCTAATACAATAATAAAATAAAAGGAAATTATATACCTTGGGAAAGAAGACATAAAACTGTCTTTATTCTCAGATAACATAATCATCTATGTAGAATATCCAAAAGAACTGACAAAAAAAAAACTCCTGAAACTAATAAGCAATTATAGCAAGGTATAAGATACTAAAATGATATACAAAAACTAGTTGCTTTTCAATATGCTAACAATGAACAAGGGGAATTTGAATTTAAAAACACAATGCCATTTACCATAGCATCCTCCAAAAATGAAATACTTAGGTACTTCTTAGGTAAATACTTAGGTACTTCTTAGGTAAATACTTAGGTGAATCTACTAAAACATGTACATGATTTGTTTGGGGAAAACTACAAAACTCTAACAAAGAAAATCAAAGAACTAAATAAATGAGAAATGTTTCATGTTCATGGATAAAAACACTCAATACTGTCAATATGTCAGTTCTTTCCACCTTGATCTATAGATTCAACGCAACCCCTATCAAAATTCCAGCAAGTTATATTATGGATATCAACAAACTGATTCTAAAGTTTATATGTAGAGTTTTATGGCATTCATATGGAGAGGCAGAAGACATACCAGAGTAGCCAACACAATATTGTTGCAAAAGAACAAAGTCAGAGGAATGATGCTATACAACTTCAAGACTTGCTATAAAGGCAAAATAATCAAGACAGTGTGGTACTGGTGAAAGAACAGATAAATAAATTAATGGAACAAAATAGCCCAGAAATAAATATCCATAAATAAGGATAATTGATCTTTGACAAAGTGGCAAAGGCAATACAATGGAACAAAGATAGTATCATCAAGAAATTGTGCTGAAGTAATTGGACATCTACATGAAAAGAGAAATCTAGATATAGATTTTTTTTCTTTTTCTTTTGCGGTACATGGGCCTCTCACTGTTGTGGCCTCTCCCACTGCAGAGCACAGGCTCCAGACGTGCAGGCTTAGCAGTCATGGCTCACGGGCCCAGCCGCTCCGCGGCATGTGGGATCCTCCCGGACTGGGGCACGAACCTGCATCCCCTGTGTCAGCAGGCAGACTCCCAACCACTGCGCCACCAGGGAAGCCCTAGATATAGATTTTATATCCTTCACAAAAATTAACTCAAAATGGATTATAAATCTAAATGTAAGATACAAAAGTATAAAACACCTAGGAGATAACATAGGAGAAAACCTAGATGACTTCTAATATGTTGATGTCTTTTTCTTTTTTCTTTTATTTTCCATTATGGCTTATTACAGGATATTGAATATAGTTCCCTGTGCTATACAGTTGGTCCTTGTTGTTTATTTATTCTATATGTAATTGTTTGCAACTGCTAGTCCCAAATTCCCAATCCATCCCTCCCCACCCATCCTCCTTTGGCAACCACAAGTTTGATCTCTATGTTTTTGGCTCTGTTTCATAGATAAGTTCATTTGTGTCTTATTTTAGATTCCACATATAAGAGATATTATATGGTATATATCTTTCTCTTTCTGACTTACTTCGTTTAGTATGATAATCTTTAGGTCCATCCATGTAGGTGCAAAGGGCATTTTTTCATCCTTATTTGTGGCTGAGTGGTATTCCATTGTGTGTGTGTATATACCACATTTCTTTATCCATTCATCTGTTGATGCACATTTAGGCTATTTCTATGTCTTGGTTATTGTAAATAGTGCTGCTCTGTACAGAGGTGTGCAAGTATCTTTTCGAATTATAGTTTTGTTCAGATATATGCCCAGCAGTGGGATTGCTAGATCATGTGGCAACTTTATTTTTCGTTCTTTGAGGAACCTCCATACTGTTCTCCATAGTGACTACACCAATTTACATTCCCATCAACAGCATGGGAGGGTTCCCTTTTCTTCACACCCTCTCCACCATTTGTTATTCGTAGACTTTTTAATGATGGCCATTCTGACCTGTGTGAGCTGGTACCTCATTGTAGTTTTGATTTTCATTCCTCTAATAATTAGTGATGATTTTCATCTTTTCATGTGCCTATTGTTTAGAGAAATGCCTGTTTAGGTCTTCTGCCCATTTTTTTTATTGGGTTGTTTGTTTTTTTGTTATTGAGTTGTGTGAGTTATTTGTATATTTTAGAAATGAAGCCCTTTTTCTCACATTGTTTGCAAACATTTTCTCCCAGTCTGTAAGTTGTCTTCATTTTGTTTATGGTTTCCTTTGCTGAGCAAAAGCTTATAAATTTGATTCAGTTCCATTTGTTTATTTTTGCTTTTATTTCTATTGCCTTGGGAGACTGACCTAAGGAAACATTGCTACGATTTATGTCAGAGAATATTTTGCCTATGTTCCCTTCTAGGAATTTTATGGTGTCGTGTCTTATACTTAAGTCTTTAAGCCATTTTGAGTTTATTTTTCTGTAAGGTGAAAAGGTGACTTCTAACTTCATTGATTTACATGTGGCTGTCTAACTGTCCTAACAACACTTGCTGAAGAGACTTTTTCCCCACTGTATATTCTTGACTTCTTTGTTGAAGATATATTGACCAAAGGTGTGTGGGTTTATTGTCTGAATATTTGATAAGGATTGCACTCTCAACATAGTACTGGAAGTCCTAGTGACAGCAATTAGATAAGAAAAAGAAATAAAAGGTACCCAAATTGGAAGGGAATAGATTAAGTTGTCTTTATATGTAGATGACATGATACCATATATAGAAAACCCTAAAGACTCCATACAAAAACTACTAGAATTGATAAACTAATTCAGCAAGGTAGGATACAAGATTAACATACAGAAATCGATTGTGTTTCTTTACACTAACAATAAAATATCTGAAAGGGAAAGTAAAAAAATAACAAATACCTTTTAAAATCACATCAAAAGAAATAAAATACTTAGGAATAAACCTGACCAAAGAGGTGAAAGACATATGCTGAGAACTATAAAACATTAAACATTAATAAAGGAAACTGAAGATTATTTAAAGAAATTGAAAATTATCCCATGCTGTTGGATTGGAAGAATTAAATATTAATTTATTTTAGAAATTTTTAAAATTAATATTTTTAGTAAAAAGTGAGCTTAAGGTAAAAAAATAGTTTATTTTTAATCAGTTTATTACTACAGACCATTTTCTAAGCATTATTATGGTAATTGATTTAGGCATTTATCACTAATGGGTGTTGAAACTAGTGGGACTAAGTTGACAAAGAACATAATATTTACATAGTTTCAAAGTATCTGTCTCTAAATGATCTATTATTTAGAAAGAGCAGACAGTAACATCTTAGTGAAGAAACTTGGCAGACAGTACCTTAAATAAGTGATCAATTTAACATCATAAATAATGGGGCACCAAAAATCCATGCCTCCTGATATGATACACTAAGAAGAATAAAGTATCACTCTAATTTCCTGTCAAAGCTACATCTACATAATCTGAACATAATCATAAGGAAACATCACATGAACCTAAATTAAGTTAAATTCTCCTAAATAACTGGCCTGCACTCTAAAACTATCAATGTCATGAAAAACAAAGAAAGTCTGAAACTGTTCCAGAATAAAATAATTTAGAGACATGTCAGATAAATTCAATGTGAGATTCCAAATACAACCTGGAACTTAATAAATAAAATTAAAATAAAAGCTACAAGTGATTCTTTAAAAAAAAAACAAAAAACAAAAAAACACATTTTTTCAATTTTATAAACATTTTCCAAGATATTTTTGTTATTTTATTGTTTACACTTTTCCCCGCCAAACAACCTAACCTAACTTTTGGTGATAGCTGTTATTATTGTGGTTAACATCGGTGACTACTGACTTGAACAGGGAACAATTGATATTTCTGATGAGCTGGTAATTTTCTATATCTTGCTATGGGTGTTAGTTACAGAGATATACACTGTTAAAATTATATTTATCATTACATTTAAGATTTGTAAATTTCATATATTATCATTCAATAACAAGTTAAAATAATAAACTAGTTATTTTGAGTTCTGTGTCCAACAACATCAATAATTACATTGTATGTGGGTTTATTTCTATTGATTTATTTTTTTTCCTTGTGATTTCAGTCATTTGGTCATGTCTGGAATGTTGATTAATTTTATATTGAGTGCTGAGAATGTGTATGAACAATTGTAAAGAGAGTATCAGTTTTTTCTAGCAGACAGATAAAACACAAGTAAATGATCTGATACAAATTGGAATTAAGACATTTCAAGTATGGATTTCAGATTTTTGAGAAAAAAGCTTTGTTTGGATTTTTAGCCTTTTTAGCATATTTGTTATTCAGTTTTATTCAATTTTATCTATTATTATTATCCTCCTCCTCATCATCATCATTTGCTTTCTTTTTGTTCTTGTCCCTGACATGCACAGCTTAGAAATCAGAAAATGTCATTTGGAAAAAGCTGCAGGCAGAATGTTAGCTAATTTCTCTGGCTTCCCTTTTGGTCTGTGAAAGGAAAAAAAAAAAAAAAAAACTACTGTTTTCTGTCAACTTACAAAATCTTTCACTCTGACACCAAATGTGTGTGTGCATTGGGGGGCTGGCATTCACACAACAAGTTGTTCTCTAATTATCTGGTGATACCAACTGGTTGTCCTGCAGTTTAATTCAGTTCTGACATTACTATTATACCTGGGCTCAACACAGATGTCACAGGTTAAGGGTTTAGTCCCACAAGACTGTCCCCACTGCACATGCCAATGCCAAGTCCCAGGGTATCACCTGTGCTGCTGGCAAACAGGCCACAAGTCAGAGGTTTTCATGGCCCCTTCCTTGGGTTCAATAATTTGCTACAGCAGCTCCCAGAACTCAAGAAAATAATTTACCTACTTGAGTCCCAGTTTATTATAAAAGGATAAAATTCAGAAACAGCTAGATAGAAGAGATGCTTAGGTTAAGGTGTGTGAGAAGGGATGTTGAGCTCCATGCCCTTTCTAGGCATGCCACTTTCCCAGCACCTCCACGTGTTCACCAACCTGGAAGCTCTCCAAACCCACTTAGTTAGGATTTTTATGGAGGCTTCATCACACAGGCAGGATTAATTCAACCTTCAGTTTCTCTCTACAGTCCCTCTAGAGCAGAGGTCAGTGATGGGGCTGAAACCTTCAACCCCCTAATCACATGGATGTTCCCCTGGCAACCTGTCCCCATCTTACAGTTACTTAAGGACTTTATAAGAATTGCTTCATTAACATAAACTCAGGTGTGGTTAGAAGAAGCTTGTTATGAATAACAAAAGACAATTCATTCACCTTTATTGCTTCGGAGCTATTTCAGGAACCAAGGACAAAATATCAAATATTATAACAAAGATGTTCCCATGTTTCTTATCACTTAGGAAATTACAAGTGTGTTAGGAGCTACTTCCAGGAATGGGGATGAAGATTACATATATATATCACTCTGGAAACCTGTTTTCTCAAATCTTGACTATTTTAGTAACACCAAAATCTAGTATTTTTCTTCTCAGTCAAGAGAGTCTTCCACAAATTTTATTTACACAACTTTCTATTTCTTCTCTATGCCACTTGATTTGAAATGGCAAATGTCTTGAGGAGCATAAAGGGTAATAAATATAGGGCTCACCTCGATATACTGTCATCACTCAGTATCCACAGGAACTTGTCCCAGGACCTGCTGCAGATACCAAAATTTGAGGATGCTCAAGTCCCTTATGTAAAATAGCATAGTATTTGCATATAACCTATGCACATCCTCCCTTATACTTTAAATTATCTCTAGATTACTTACAAATTATCTCTATATTACTTAAAATACCTAATACAATGTAAATGCTATGTAAATAGTTGCCTACAAGCAGCAAATTCAAGTTTTGCTGTTTCAAAACTTTCTGGAATTTGTTTTATGAATTTTTCAACCCTCTGTTGATGAAGGCACAGTTGCAAAGTCTCCAAATCTTTTCAAACAGTGTTTTCCCAATCTTATGTCATTATTTTAAGTGTGATTACAAACTATCAATACTTCTTCATACCTAACTTTAAATAGATTTTCCAGTAATACATATACAGCAAAATTTGATTTTTTTTCTGATAACATGAAAAGGCAGCTGTTTAATCATGTAAGAAAATGCTTGTTTAGTTGACAAATAAATTACAAACCATGTATATCATATTTCTTTTTGAAACTAATTGCATGTAAAAATGCAAGTTGGAATGTATTTTTTGTATCAACCATAGATAAAACTTCTTTCTGACATGATGTTTTGATATCCATAATTTTTATAAATAAAATAACTGTCTTTTAAGAAATAATTGTTTTAAAAGTCAGGGTAAAAGACAAACTGTATTTAATGTGATTATTGTTATGGTTGGATTCAAATCTCCCACTTCCTATTTGTTTTCTATTTGCCCTATGTGTTCTCTGGTTGCCTTGATATTTATAGTATATATTTTAAACTTCACCTAGTCTACCTTCAAATGATATTATACTTCATTGTTAGTATAAACAGCATAGAACACTATACTATCACTTCTTTCCTCCTGACATATGTATTATTGTTGTCATTTATTTTACTTTTGGATATATTATGAATCCCACAATATGTAGTCATTATTTTTATTTAAATAATTGGATTTTTTAAGATTTAAATATTTATTTTTAAAATGTCTTTTATGTTTAACAGTATGATAATATCAGTGGTCTTAAATCTGAAACCGAGCAAGACCCTTATGGGCCTTCCCTGGGATAGACATCCACCTCCATGCCCACCCCCAACCCCTGTGTTCCCCATCTCTTGTTTGTAGAAAAGCTTTAGCCCCCAATGCCTTCCCTGAGTTCCAAAGAACAAATTTAATCAGAGAAGTGAGAAAATGCAGAAACAAAGGAAAACAGTCAAGCAACACAAAATAATAATAGTTTAGCCATAAAAATAAGTCAAAGACTTTTATTTCCTCTTCAAGGACTATAAATAACACTCTGAGTCATGTCCTTGAGTTGTTTTGTAGATACTAAAATCCCCACCAAGTGGAAGAAGTTAACTGCATGCTGACCACAAGCACATAGACCCCAGACCAGTTAGAATCAGAAAGTTGATGGTGTTAACTTCCAAAATACCACCCTGTTACCTCACTATCAACCAATCAGCTGATCAGGAACTGATCAGGAACCTTAAAACCTTCACCCGTAATGTTGCCTTTGAAAACCCTTCCCTGAAAGCCACTGGAGAGTTTGAGTCCTTTGAGCATGAGCTGCGTGTTCTCCATGCTTGGCCCCACATTGAGTGCCTTGTAATAAACACTGTACTTTCCTTCACTATGGCCCAGTGTCAGTAGATTTTACTGTGCACTGGGCCAGCAGACCCAAGTTTGATTCAGTAACACTTCATTTTGTAAGAAAAAATGTTTCTCCTGGTATCATTTTAATTCTTTAACATTTCTTATAATGTGATTAATCCTTTCAGCCCTTATTTATCTTAAAATATATTTATTTTACCTTAGTATTTGAAGATATTTTTCTGAGCAAATAATAGATTGTTTTCCTTTTTTTTTTTGTTTTGTTTCCTCCAGTACTTTAAAGATGTTGCTCCACTGTCTTCTTGCTTTCATTGTTTTGGATAATAAAATTAAAACTTTGTATTTGAAGCTAATTTATGTAATGTAAATTCTACCTTATGCTCCAATACCTTGATAAATGGGATTGGGTTGTTATTTGTCAAGATTTGGGCAAAAGTAGCATGGAAATCAAGTCTATATTTTGATATAAATATTTATTGAATAATAATTAGTCAAATATATTTATAAAGAATCTCCTCTCTGAACAGCAAGAATCAAAATATGGCAAGTGCTCCAAATGTCAAATAAATAATAACAAGGAATAACTCAACTTCCACCAACAAAATCAAGTCTGTATTAAGTGAAGTGAAGTAAAGTTATTCTAGAAAAATAGTGCCTATAAAATCAGAGTCATAGAATTAGATTCTTCTTGTTTTCTCTATAAATTCAGAAAAGCTAATGACAGCCTGGAAGGGAAAAAAGTTGATGAATCAATCTTCATAAAAGTAGCTGACCTACACCATAACCAAGACAGAGATTCTCAAAAATAGGGAATTTTGGATCTTTGGATGAAGTCAAATTCTTCCAATTTGTGCAAAGTAAGTGAAAGATAAGTTGAAACTTGCTAAAATGGTTACCATCAAAAGAAAGCCAATGGGAGACCTTCAAGATGGCAGAGGAGTAAGATGTGGAGATCACCTTCCTCCCCACAAATACATCTACATGTGGAAATACTCCTACAGAGAACCTACTGAACACTGACAGAAGACATCACACTTCCCAAAAGGCAAGAAACTCCCAAGTACATGCCGATGTGGCTGACAGGGTCTTGGTACTACAGCTGGGTGTCAGGCCTGTGCCCCTGAGGTGGGAGAGCTGAGTTCAGGACATTTATCCACCAGAGACCTCCTAGTCCACATAATATCAAATGGCAAAAGCTATCCGAGAGATCTCCATCTCAACATTAAGACCCAGCTCCACTCAACGATGAACAAGCTACAGTGCTGGGCACCCTATGCCAAACAACTAGCAAGACAGAAACACAACCCCACCCATTAGTAGAGAGGCTGCCTAAAATCATAATAAGATCACAGACATCCCCAAAACACCAACAGACACAGTCCTGCCCACCAGAAAGAAAAAATCCAGCCTTATCTACCAGAACACAGGCACCAGTCCCCTCCAACAGGAAGCCTACACAACCCACTGAACTAACCGTACCCACTGGGGGCAGACACCAAAAACAACGAGAACTACGAACCTGCAGCCTGTGAAAAGGAGACCCCAAACACAGTTAAGTTAAACAACATGAGAAGACAGAGAGATACACAGCAGATGAAGGAGCAAAGTAAAAATCTACAAGACAAAACAATGAAAAGTAGATAGGCAGTCTACCTGAAAAAGAATTCAGAGTAGTGATAGTAAAGAGGAGATGATCCAAAATCTTGGAAATAGAATGGAGAAAATACAAGAAACTTTTAACAAGAACCTACCTAGAAGAAATAAAGAGCAAACAAAGAATGATGAACAACACAATAAATGAAATATAAAATTCTCTAGAAGGAAACAATGGCAGAATAACAGAGGCAGAAGAATGGTTAAGTGATGTGGAAGATAAAATAGTGGAACTAACAAAGAGAAGAATAAAAAAAAGATAGAAAGGAACTGAGGACAGTCTCAGAAACCTCTGGGACAATATTAAACACACCAACATTTGAAATATAGGGGTCCTTGAATAAGAAGAGAAAAACAAAGGGTCTGAGAAAATGTTTCAAGAGATTATAGTTGAAAACTTCCCTAATATGGGAAAGGAAATAGTCAAGTCCAGGAAGCACAGAGAGTCCCATACAGGATAAATCCAAGGAGAAACATGCAAAGACACATATTAATCAAACTATCAAAAATTAAATACAAAAAAAACCCCATTAAAAGCAGCAAGGGGAAAGCAACAAATAACATACATGGGAATCCCCATAAGGTTAACAGCTGATCCTTCAGCAGAAATTCTGCAAGCCAGAAAGGAGTGGCAGGACATATTTAAAGTGATGAAAGGGAGAAACCAACAAGCAAGATCACTCTATCCAGTAAGGATCTCATTCAGCTTCAATGGGGAAATTAAAAACCTTTACAGAAAAGCAAAAGCTGAGACAGTTCAGTACCACCAAACCAGCTTTACAACAAATGCTAAAGGAACTCCTGTAGGCAGGAACCACAAGAGAAAAAAAAAGACCTACAGTAACAAACACAAAATAATTAAGAAAATGGTAATAGGAATGCACATAATGATAACTACCTTAAATGTAAATGGATTAAATGCTCCAACCAAAAGACACAGACTGGCTGAATGGATACAAAAACAAGACCCATATATATGCTGTCTACAAGAGACCCATTTCAGGCCTAGGGACACATACAGACTGAAAGTGAGGGGATGGAAAGATATTCCAGGCAAATGAAAATCAAAAGAAAGCTGAAGTAGCAGTTCTCATACCAGACAAAACAGACTTTAAAACAAAGACTCTTACAAGAGACAAAGAAGGACACTACATAATGATTAAGGGATCAATCCCAAAAGAAGATATAACAATTGTAAATATTTATGCACCCAACATAGGAGCACCTGAGTACATAAGGCTTATGCTAACAGCCATAAAATGGGAAATTGACAGTAACAAAATCATAGTAGGGGACTTTAACACCCCACTTTCACCAATGGACAGTTCATCCAAAGTGAAAATAAGGAAACACAAACTTTAAATGACACTTTAAACAAGATGGACTTAATTGATATTTATAGGACATTCCATCCGAAAACCACAGAATACACTTTCTTCTCAAGTGCTCATGGAACATTCCAGGATACATCATATCTCGGGTCACAAATCAAGCCTTGGTAAATTTCAGAAAATGAAATTGTATCAAGTATCTTTTCTGACCACAAAGCTATGAGACTAGATATCAATTACAGGGGAAAATCTGTTAAAAATACAAACACATGGAGGCTAAAAATACACTACTAAATAACGAAGAGATCACTGAGGAAATCAAAGAGGAAATGAAAAAATACCTAGAAAAAATTGACAATGCAAACAAAATGACCCAAAACCTATGGAATGAAGCAAAAGCTGCTCTAAGAGGGAAGATTATAGCAATACAATCCTACCTCAAGAAACAAGAAACATCTCAAACAAGCTGAACTTACACCTAAAGTAATTAGAGATAGAAGAACAAAAAACCCCAAAGTTAGCAGAAGGAAAGAAATTATAAAATCAGAACAAACATAAATGAAAAAGAAATGAAGGAAACAATAGCAAAGATCCATAAAACTAAAAGCTGGTTCTCTCAGAAGCTAAAAAAAATTGATAAACCACTAGCAAGACTCATCAAGAAAAGACAGAGAGAAGACGCAAATCAATAGAATTAGAAAGGGAAAAGGACAAGTAACAACTGACAATGCAAAAATACAAAGGATCATGAGAGATTACTACAAGCAACTATATGCCAATAAAATGCACAACCTGGAAGAAATGGACAAATTCTTAGAAAAGCACAACCTTCTGAGACTGAACCAGGAAGAAATAGAAAATATAAACAGACCAATCACAAGCACTGAAATTCAGACTGTGATTAAAAATCTTCCAACAAACAAAAGCCCAGGACTAGATGTCTTCATATGCAAATTCTATCAAACATTTAGAGAAGAGCTAACACCTATCCTTCTCAAACTCTTCCAAACTACAGCAGAGAGAGGAACACTCACAAACTCATTCTTCAAGGCCACCATCACCCTGATACCAAAATCAGACAAAGATGTCAGAAAGAAAGAAAACTACAGACCAATATCACTGATGAACATAGTTGCAAAACTCCCCCACAAAATACTAGCAAACAGAATCCAACAGTACATTAAAAGGATCACACACCATGATCAAGTGGGGTTTATCCCTGGAATGCAAGGATTCTTCAATATATGCAAATCAATCCATTTGATACATCATATTAACAAATTGAAGGGGAAAAACTATATGATAATCTCAATAGATGCAGAAAAATCTTTGGGCAAAATTCAACACCTATTTATGATAAAAACCCTCCAGAAAGTAGGCAAAGAGGAAACTTACCTCAACATAATAAAGGCCATATATAAAAAACCCACAACCAACATCGTTCTCAATGGTGAAAAACTGAAACCATTTCCTCTAAGATCAGGAACAAGACAAGGTTGTCTACTCTCACCACTATTATTCAACATAGTTTTGGAAGTTTTAGCCACAGCAATCAGAGAAGAAAAAGAAATAAAAGGAATCCAAATCAGAAAGAAGAAGTAAAGCTGTCACTGTTTGCAAATGATATGATAATATACATAAAGAATCCTAAACATGCTACCAGAAAATGACTAGAGCTAATCAATGAATTTGGTAAAGTAACAGGATACAAAATTAATGCACAGAAATCTCTTGCATTCCTCTACACAAATGATGAAAAATATGAAAGAGTAATTAAGGAAATACTCCCATTTACCATTGCAAAAAAAAGAAAAAAATACCTAGGAATAAACCTACCTAAGGAGACAAAAGACCTGTATGCAGAAACCGTACGACACTGATGAAAGAAATTAAAGATGATACAAAGAGATAGAGAGATATACCATGTTCTTGTATTGGAAGAATCAACATTGTGAAAATGACTATACTACCCAAAGCAATCTACAGATTCAATGCAATCCCTATCAAACTGCCAATGGCATTTTTCACAGAATTAGAACAAAAAATTTCACAATTTGTATGGAAGCACAAAAGACCCTGAATAGCCAAAGCAAAATTGTGAACGAAAAATGGAGCTGGAGGAATCAGGCTCCTGGACTTCAGACAAAACTACAAAGCTACAGTAATCAAAAGAGTATGGTACTGGCACAAAAACAGAAATATAGATCAATGGAATGGGTTAGAAAGCCCAGAGATAAAACCATGCACATATGGTCATCTTATCTTTGATAAAGGAGGCAAGAATATACAATGGAGAAAAGACAGCCTCTTCAATAAGTGGTGCTGGGAAAACTGGACAACTACATATAAAAGAATGAAATTAGAACACTCCTTAACACCATACACAAAAATAAACTCAAAATGGATTAAAGGCCTAAGTGTAACGCCAGACATTAAAACTCTTAGAGGAAAACATAAGCAGAACACTCCATGATGTAAATCTCATCAATATCCTTTTTGACCCACCTCCTAGAGAAATGGAAATAAAAACAAAAATAAACATATGAGACCTAATGAAACTAATAAGCTTTTGCACAACAAGGAAACCATAAAGAAGACGAAAAGACGACCCTCAGAATGGGAGAAAATATTTGCAAATGAAGCAAATGATAAAGGATTAATCTCCAAAATATACAAGCATCTCATGCAGCTCAATATAAAAAAAACAAACAACCCAATCCAAAAATGGGTGGAAGACCTAAATAGATATTTCTCCAAAGAAGATATACAGTTTGCCAGCACACACATGAAAGGTTGCTCAACATCACTAATCATTAGAGAAATGCAAATCAAAACTACAATGAGGTGTCACCTCATACCAGTCAGAATGGCCATCATCAAAAAATCTAGAAACAGTAAACGCTGGAGAGGGTGTGTAGAAAATGGAACCCTCATGCACTCTTGGTGGGAATGTAAATTGATACAGCCAGTATGGAGAACAGTATGGAGGGTCCTTATAAAACTAAAACTAGAACTACCATACAATCCAGAAATCCCATTACTGGGCATATACCCTGAGTAAAACATAATTCAAAAATAGTCATATACTACAATGTTCATTGCAGTTCTATTTACAATAGCCAGGATATGGAAGTAACCTAAGTGTCCATCAACAGATGAATTGATAAAAAGATATGGCACATATATACAATGGAATATTACTCAGCCATAAAAAGAAAAAAAATTGAGTTATTTGTAGTTAAGTGGATCTCTCTAGAGTCTGTCATACAGAGTGAAGTAAGTCAGAAAAAGAAGAATACCGTTTGCTGACACATATATATGGAATCTAAAAAAAAATATATGGTTCTAAAAATCCTAGGGGCAGGACAGGAATAAAGATGCAGATGTAGACAATGGACTTGAGGACACAAGGAGTGGGATGGGTAAGATGGGATGAAGTGAGAGAGTGGCATGGACATATATACACTACCAAATGTAAACAGATAGCTAGTGGGAAGCAGCTACATAGCACAGGGAGATCAGCTCAGTGCTTTGTGACCACCTAGAGGGGTGGGATAGGGAAGGTGGGAAGGAGATGCAAGAGGGAAGAGCTATGGGGATATATGTATATGTATAGCTGATTCACTTTGTTATACAGCAGAAACTAACACATCGTTATAAAACAATTATTGTAAAGCAATCCAATAAAGATGTTTTAAAAAAAAAGGAAACCAATGACTCAGAAGTGACCATTTTCCCACATTTTGTCTCTGATTATAAACCTTAAAGATTTCTTCCTTATATTGAGTTAAAATCTGCTTTTCCCCTTCCTTCCCAGTGATTTCTTTCTATTAACCTTTTTTCAATCTTCTGCTACACAGAAGTCTTCTACTTGACTGACCTCTATATGAGATGGCAATTACCCCCTTTCCCAAGTTAATGTTCTCCAGTCTTTCCACAAGAGCTAAATATCATTTTAGATGATAGGTAGGTAGATCAATAGATAGATACATAGATAGATTTCTCAAAGGGGACACTATTGAAATTTCGGGAGGGATAGTTCTTAATTGTGTGGAATTCACCAATGTAATGTCAGATACGTAGCATTCTTGCCCATTTTTAAATTCCAAGTAGCATTTATAACTCATTGTGACAACTACAAAATAGCCCTCACGCATTTCTAAACATCCTCTGGGTTTGGTATAGTTTTGATTGTAACCACAAACATCCTTAGCCTATTAACATTCTTCTGTATGAATTCGAGTTTTTCACAAAACTAATGTCTTCTTAGAACTGAATGAAATGTAACTTATAGAACATAGTGGAATTATCCTTTTATTTTTCTTCTTGACACTATATATCTATGTTATTATTGAGTCAAAGTTTTGATATTCTATTTTAACACATATTGATCTCTTAGTCAATTGAATTTCCAAGGTCATTTTCACATGTGCTGCTGTTAAGTCGTATTGCTCCGATTTTGGACATAAGTGGTTGTACCAAAGAGCAAGGATTTTTATACTTAGTCCTACTACATGTTTCTTTGGACAAATTGCCCAAATTTTTTGAACTTTTGAGGATATCATGTTGTCACACAGATCACTGGTTAGTGTTTATAACAAGTCTAGCTTTATTTCAATTCAGAGCCATTATTTTTTACATTTTCCATCAAAATTTGCATAGGAATTATCTGATGACCCTAGCCTTCTTAACTCTGTATACTCTTTTTTCTTCTTGGCACTTCCTATAAGTTATAATTATTTTGTTTGTTTTTCTATCTGTTTTTTGTCCCTCACATGATGATGTTGCCTTAACCAGGCCTCATGTTGCCTTAACCGCTGTTTGACCCTTAGCACCCAGCACATAATTAGCCCACACTTGGTGCCTGGAGAGGTATTGTTAATTTTGTATCCACTGCATGAGATTTTTCTTACAAGTTTATTCATGTAAGAAAATAATTGTCCAAATAATTCATAGAACCTGAAGGCAGATCACTGCAGCTCTTTGAGATCTTCTTCAGGCAAAACTAACTTGTTAGCATAATTTGGGTACTGTCATTCATCGGTTTGGAATTCAACTGTTTACAATACTAGTGCTAAATATCTAGTATTCCTGGCTCTCAACTTCTTCAGTAAATCATAGAAAAATATTTGTGCAGAAGCAATTTGCTTTTGCCAACAAAATACAGGTTGAAATGGCATGTGTCCATTCCGAGTAGAAATTTAAAGTGTCAGTATTTGCTGTGTTCTCTTCTTCTTGAATGATACTCTAAAAAGCAAATAACTAGATGGAACTCTGTCAGTCTTTGTCTCTGACTACACTAGACAGAGAACCTTTTCAACCCAAGATAGACATGTAGCTTCAGTGAGAAATGTATTATTGGGGAGCAATTCTCCATGGAGTTTCTACTTCTCTGTCTTGTGACTGTTTTGTCCTAGACTATCCTTTCCAAGATATTTGTGTAGAAAAAACTCCAGGATAATATAAGTAGTGGCTTTCTCTAGGGCAGAAGGAAAATTTGTTTACTGATGAGGAAAATAAAGATAATGTCCCTCTCTGGAGAAATGGGGCAGGTTTGTTTGCAACTGCTTTTATGATATTGGGGTTTTTCTAAGCTCAGGTTTCCTCATTTGGCATAGACCCATTGTGTGTGCTGAATATACCTAAGACACTTGCCATCATCTTCTTGGGACTTGCAGGGAAAAGATAACAGATACAAATATAGCTCTGTGTTTTGAGTAAATAAAATATTTTGCCTGTAACCCAGGAATCTTGTGTCTTCTGCCAGCATATCTGAAACCGTTGTAGGCTATTTGGTTAGCTCACAAAAAGGGTAAAAATCTCAGTCCCTTTAATGTTCTTTATTTTTGTCTTATTTTAAGATAACGTGATTTGGGAGAAGTCATTAGTTACTGTAAAATAACCTAAAGTATTCTAATACCCTAACCATTGATATTTCCCTTAGCTTTTATTTCTGTTCATTTTCATAACATTAAATGGGGCTTTGTTAGTATCACAGGCTAAGGATGGATGAGATAGATGATGAGAGAATGTCCCAGGATGTGTTAGAACTTGGAAATTGGGGTACAGACAATAGGCTACATTATTGATCAGAGATTGTGAAGTCCATTATGTGTCAGCTTAAGTTTCGTGATTAAAGGAACTAAGGACTTTAGTAACTTCTTGAGCAAACTGGAGAGTTGGATATTAGATATATAAGATGTATTAGAGATATAAGACTTTAAATGTAAGAAAATGGAAGCTCAAAAATTATATGACTTTGACAGTTAATCAAGTGGTTAGTAAATGATTCAGATCTACTAGCCAAGTCACCCAGCCACTAGTCATGGTTCACTTCCCACTATATACTGCTGTCTTTTTTCCCTCACGTGGTTCCCTCATTTGCTCATTCAATGAGTGTTCTCTTATTGAGTACATTCTATGTGCCAAATAGTATACTAGACATAGTAACAAAGACACAATTCCATCATTATGAAATTTCAGTCATTGGTCTATAAGCTGGAGACAAGTTTCTATAGATGAGGGCCAGAAACCTTTACAATAATACCATGTAAATAATTAGACCAGAAACTAATTCTTAAGGGACTCTCTGGCTGGAGGTTGGTTGTATAATCTTATACTCTTCTATGTAAACTCATGTACCCTAATTAAAGTATGAGAACATAATGTTATTTAGACTTCCTTTGGTTCCATAGCGAAAGTAATTTATATTATATAGTGCTTTATATTAAAAAGTAAGAGTCATGTGTCAGTTCACTTACATATTAATCATAACACATAGGTAATGCACAACAGAAGAAAGATCATGAGTCCTGACTTCAGAACATCAGGGAGTGAATAGAGTACAGATATCTATACTGCAGACTTGAGCATTTACCTAATCTCTTGAAACTTCTTCATCAGGAAATGGAGATGCTTGATCAGCTTGATAAGATAATATACAACTTTTGGCACATTCTAAAACTGAATACATATTAATTATCTTTCTTTTTATGAAGCCACTTTTGAATGAAGAAAAGCAAGTATTACTTATATAGTCAACATGCATTCAGTACATGGGCAACCTTGTAATTTTACAGCCAGTTATGGTTCACATCTTCACATAATTTATTTTACTTGATCTTCACAACAGAAACTGTGAAGCTCAAATAATAAATTTATCATTACAAAAGTCCAAAATATGAATGACAATGTTCCTGTGTGGGATTATAAATTTGCTGTAGAATATAACATATATCTAAGCATGATATAAATATGACATAAAACAGACAAGGAATATTATATAACCAAAGAAACCCAGAAGTCCAGAAAAGGGTGATATCATATCTTATTTGAACACAAAGATTCTTAAGAGGGAGAGTAGATAACACTACTATTCTACATCCCAGAAAGCTATAGGTAATGTATAGTCTTTGTGAGTTTGTTTATAATTCCTAGAAGTCATGTATGTGCTGACTGACCAAGAATTTAGTTAATAACTATTTTGTGACATAATGTAAACCTCAACTTTTAAACTTCAACTTACAGTCTGTTACTGTACTAAATAAAACAAGGAATTTAAGCCATATAGGGCTCTCTGAGGCCAAATAGGTGCAGAAACATGTTTGAAAGCCTTCCAAAGGAGAAAATATATGGCTTATGCTGCCTACAATGGCAAATAAAAGAGGTTCAGTATCATCAGCTGATATGGTACTCATCCTGCACAAAGCGTGCCACATAATACAGAGGAATTTTGAGGAAGTGAGGCCATAAGGAACTTATTCTTGAGAAACCTATAAATTAATATAAAAGTTAGTTAAAAAAAGACATGGAAATATATGTGTATATATTTGTATTGTGTAGCTATTAGAAACAGGTAAATGAGTACACGTTCGTTCTTATTTCTTTATAAACATTGTGATGTTGAAACATTACTGGGTATCCTAGAGTCATCTGCTCTATTGGAATTAATTTGGGAAGATTGCTTAAAAGAGATGAAGTGTGGGCACAGGTATTTAGATCATCGTCAGAAACTCCAGTATGAATTTGGCTATAGTGATTTGATTGATTTCTTAAAAATGTCCTTGCAAATTTCAAGCTAGTTGGAAAGATTGTACTATATTTGTACCATCCTTGCATTTCCTAATTGGAGCAGGTAAAAGACAAGGCAAATCATTTTGTCATTAAATTTCAGATTAGGAAATTATGATGAAAGTCAGTATTCCTTGAAATAAAAAAAGTAAAATAATTGATGAGAAAGGGCAAACCTGTGAATCTACCCAGCTGTAGAATCCTTCAGGGATGAAAGACCAAAAGAGTAGATGTGGTTCTGATAGCGAATTTACCACTAATGTGGTAAATTAGAGGTAAATTCACTAATGTGAATACTGATCTCCTTATCCCTGGAGACTACTTCTATTGCAGGTATTATCATTGAAAAAGGACTTTAATTCAGACATGTCTAATTACACTATAGGTTAATTCTATTAACTAGAAAATCTCCAAAGGACTTTAACATTTCTGACTATTAAATAAGTTTAAGTGGTCTAACCAAATTGCTAATGATTGCCTTTCATTACAAAGCAGAAACTGATGAATTTGCTCTTCCTTCTGGAACACTGGGACAAAGATTTGATTCTGAGGGCAATAACAATTTATTGCAATTACCCTAATGCATGGTAAAAATGGTAGTATTATGTATAGTCTGTATTCTTCCCAGTGATTGCTTCCTTTGCTATTGTCATCCTCCTGTGTAGGTGCAAAGAGCTTCTTATTAGCAATAAAACAAATACTGATAAAATAAATGGGCTTACTTACTCATAAGTGTAAGAAAGGCTCATCTGCAGTATTGATGGAGTCAGAAAGTTTTCTTTCACTTAAGCCATCCTGTTGTAATAGACAAATAGTAGCTTTTCTATACACAGTGCGTCTGAATGTTGTTATTTTTCTTTTCGAACGTTTCAGTGTTGGTCTAGACATATTAGAACAATTAGAACAGTTAAGATTCATTATAGTTGTTTGTTCTGGCTCTGCCTGAGCATTTAACGTAACTTTATTTTCATGTTGAAGAATGTTAATATCCCATTTCTAGTCCTCCTCTCATAACTTTGGAAATTTCCCATTCATCATTTAATTCAGTGTTTTCATTCAGTGCTTAATAAGAGTTCAGCCCAGTGCAAACCACTGGGGAGAAAAATACCAATAAAACACAGTGCCTTATATCCAGGAGTTTACAACTTAAGTTTAAGTAGACTTGAACACAGATAATTACAATATGGAAGCCTGGATGATATGCAGTTGGCTATCTGAGGTTGCCTTGAAATTGGAACCTAAGTATTTGTGACTAGTTCCAGGAAAACAAATCAGTTCAAAATAAGGAAGAGTTAGAAACACTCATTGTATGGGGTTACATGACCACACCTGAGATGCAGATTGGGCAAAAAATGGAAAGATTTCATGTAAAGTCATGACTTCAACCTGTATGTACAAGGGGAGGTCTGTAGAAATAATAAGAATTGCAAGTGTAGGAAATAGGAAAGTATAATATTTAAGACTGAAGGGTCAAATGATGAGTTCAACAAGGTAGAAATAGGATGCAGTATATGATATAAACTTGTAATTGCAGAGAAACTACACGGGAATCTATAAAAGTGATTAATGGTAGCTCATTAAAGAGAAGGAGGGAGGAGATATGGGGATATAGGTATACATATAGCTGATTCACTTTTTTATACAGCAACTAACACAACATTGTAAAGCCATTATACGCCAATAAAGATGTTAAAAAAATTAATAAAGAGAAGGAAGACAATGGGGGGAAAAAGGAAAGGAGGGAGGTAAGAAAAAGTCTTTCCACTGAGAAAACATGGAATTATTAGAATCCTTTTAAATAATTTTTTTCAGAAGTATGGCCTACCCACTACCTAGTCATAACTCCCTAGTACATCTGTCTTACAAAAATGGCAATATGCAAAAAGTCTATAATACAGTGAATTGAAATTCAATCCTGTGCCTCATTCTGCCTTGTCTTGCCTGTCCTCATTATCCTGCTTATAATGTTAATATGAATGTGAGGGTCATGGTTCCCAGCTCTGCCCTCTACTCAGAAATGAATAAAGAAACTAAAAAAAAAAGATAGATAGGAGGATACAAGTGGAGTGCCTCAAGTTGCCTAAGTGTGGAAGAAAACAAACAAAAAAGGACCTCTTAGGACCTCTGGTTCTACTATCAGAACCAGAGTTCTGCTATGGTCAACATGTAGAGAAGAACAAGATGAAAGTGCAAGCATTAGGTGAGAGTGTGGGGTGGTGGTGGGGAACATGTTAGAGGGGAGAGGAAAAAGAATGAACTAAAGTGTATAAACAAATAAGAATCATGTGTTCGAAATTATTAGGGTTCTTTCCACAGGACTAACATGCATGTCATAAGTTGTTCACACCACCACCAACAATCATTGTATATAAAGTCTCTTTACGCATCAGGCATGATGCCTTACATATACTAACTTCTGGAATCCTCCTGACAATGCATCAATACGGTATCTATACATTTATAGACACCCTTTTCTTCAGATTATGTAGTTCTACTTCCGCTTTTATGCTATCCCTTATGCAAGAGTAAGAGTCACAACAATTATTTAAGTAAGAGGACATTTATTACATTCAACTCAAAGCTACTTGTTACAAAGAAATATATACATCAAGCAAAGTAAGTTTTCAAATTTTAGTAGTCTCTGTAAATTACCAGTGTCTCTAAAATGATTCACCTTTAATTATAACCTTTCCATAATCATCGAGAATCCAGTATCTTGTCTCTGATAGGCAGCCAGGAAAGGGCACCAGCAGGCTTGTATTCCTGATTCCAGTTTTTCAATTCTGGAGAAAGTAAAGGCTAACACTTAATGGCCCCAGCCATTGCTAATTAACCAGCAAAAATAGATGATGTCATTGTTCGTCTAACTTTCACTAAGCATTCAGACTTTGGTGAAACCAGTTTTCAGCTCAGCCACAAGCAGCCAGCAAAAAATGTCTAAGGCTGGCTGCTATCACTGCAAGTTTAGTTGGCATCATACAAGGGGATACAGGACAAAGATGAGGAATTAAGATTATAAGTGTCATTCAAAAAATAAATGAGATTTAGGAATTCTCCATTATGTTTTTGTTTTTTTCTTGAGTTAGGACACATTAACCTTAAAGTTAAAAACCCAGTTCCCTGACATAAAGCAATTTATTCAGATTACAGATAATGCTAACAGTTGTCAGCATTTTCAATGGCAAATGGTAGGCTTTTATGCTATGCTTGTGGTTATGTGTGTACAGGGAGGTATGTGAAGCTATACTGACTTTGAGGCATGTCTTGTGGACTGCTACAGGGTAAGGAGAGCGAGAGAAAAGGGAAAAATAAACTTCCTTTGTTTTCCTTTGTCCCGCTATCTTTCATTACCAATATTTTTTTGCTAGGTCAGTAGCCATTCACCTTCACAGCCCCTGAAACTTTCCTCCCCTAGTTCTTTTCATGCAGGCTATTTAGCTTCAAATTGAATAACATGTGACTGAATTGTCAGAAATCTATCGTCTATCTCTCAATCTAATCTAAATTTCTACCATGTATCTTTTCGTGCATCTAGGTCATATAAGATTAAAAGTATATTGAAGGGAGATGTTTATTGGGGAAATAGTTTTATTTTCCAATTTCTATTGTCATGAATGTTTGTTATAAGAAAATAAATCCTCAAAGGAATTTGCATTACATTAAAAACAGGAGGATAGAACAATGGAATTTTGATAGGCAGGAAAACAGAGGGAAAAACTGTTCTGAAACATAAACTAATAGAAGCATAACTGGGAAGAATTTGGTCAAACGTTGAACAAATGTCATATACCCAGAGTATGAACAGAATCCAGAGAATCCACAAAAGGCATGTGTTCATGAACCCCAAACAAGCAATTTCTGATTTGTGGAAACTCCCATTCCTGATTTGGCTCTCTAGTACAATTTTGTATGTCTCTATCCCACTACATGAACCCCACCAGTCCTTGCCTTTTCTAAGTCCCTGATCTATTATAGCCCATGCCCACACAGTTTCAAGAACTACCTGCAGTGGCTCAAAACCAATGAGCTGATAACCATTTGCCCAATGCCCCATTAGTGAAGGAGACAGCAAGAAGCTCTATTCCCTATGACTGCATCCATATCTGTAACTAATCCCACTTCTGGGATCCACTCTCCATGGGCCGTTAGAATCTATAATGATACCTGGGCTCTGTGTTTGCTCAGAGAATTCAAAAGGATTTTGTAAAGTAACCATATTTTGAGTTTTAATTAAAAATCTCATTTTTTTTTCTCCCCCTTAGCCTCCCCAACTACAGGCTTTCTAGTGTAGACTGTCATCCATGACTGTGGCTTCAGTTTTTTCTCTGTATCCCAGTGACCACCTTCATACCACCACCACCACCATTTTGTCTAAATTTAGCTCAGGCCACTTGTCTAAGTTCCCAACCTATATATCTAAATGCTTCCTCAACATTGCACTCGGATGTCTCAAAGGGAACTAGACTCAGCACATAGGTAATCAAACTGATTAATTTCTCCTCAAACCTGGAGTCTTCCAGTTTTCCCTAATTTAGTGAATGAATCCAAATACTTATACAAGACTGAAACCTAGACACTGTCAAAACCTCATATAATTGCCCGTATTATACAGGTTAATGCTATTTAAAGTTTTACTAGCTAACACTTGTAGTGCTTAACACTACGTTCTTTTAAAAATGAATTAAATATATTAACATATTTAATGCTTAACAACAATACAAAAGCAAGCGGTATTACTCCTTTTTACAGCTAGTAAGATTTTAATAACTTGCCCAAGATCACATGGTTAGTAAGTGTTAGAGCTGGGGTTCCCACCTGTGCTGTGCAGTCTGGCTCCAGGCTCCATGCTCTTATTCAGTACACTCTACTGGCTCTCCTGCAAATAGTAGTGACTAACATTTATTAACTGTTCACTCTGTACTGGGCATAGAGTGTATTATGTTATTCTTGTTTTACAGATGAGGACACTGAGGTACACCGTGGTAGGTAATTTTCACCACAGTCCTTAACTAGTCAGTTGTGGCTCCACAGTTCATCATCTGCCATATTCTCATTTCAGATCCCACATTCTTAACAGCCAAGATTCTTGACACTTTACAATTCTTATTTAAAAAAACAAATAGCCCAGTTTTTGGTCAGAGGAAAATGACTTTTGAAGGATAGGAAAGCACTTTTATTCATTAGCAAATGTTCCGTCTCTTTGAGTTCACTATTAAATATGGCAAACAAATTTAAATTAAACCTTTAGTTCTACTCTGGACCTGTTCTCTAAACTCACCTAATGCCCAAGTGCTTTTAGCCATGTGCACGCACAAATTTATTGCAAAGAAATTGGGGTTTCTATTGATAGGCCTTAATTAAATACTAAATTAAATAATTTTGCCTATATTTAAATTTTCAGAATTGTTTTATTTCCAAAGAACAACTTTTATTTCTGAGGGATGTGACTATTGTGGAGTGAAATATTTCTCTGAATTTTGGAATATAAACTGAGGCTTTTAGGTTTTTCCTCTAATTTGTTTTTTTGTTGTTGTTGTTTTGTTTTTGTTTTGTTTAGTAAAATAGAACGCTGAAGTCCCCTCCCCACTGCAAACTTTGAAAAGTAAATTACAGTGCTTGTGTCACCTACGGAGCATATTTTACTTGAGTAATAATCACTCCCTTTTGACAATATGTGCCATCCTATTAAAAAAAAAAAAAAGGATGATTTCCAGCAGCTCATAAAAAGGCTCCAAGTATATAATAGACATCATCACAGATTTTTTCCATTCCTGTTTCATTTTTATGAATAAAGATCAAGAAATATGCATATGTAAGTTTCCTTTATGAGTGCTTTGAAAATGTGACCTAGACTTGGTTACTTCAAAATATATAAATTTTATGTGGGAGGATTATAAATCAAAAATGTGTTTTCAAATTCGCTACTTCCCAGTTAAGATTTTTTGATTGAAATGACTAATTTTTAATATTCTATATGACTCTCCTGAAGTAGAGTTAAAACAGGCCATTTTAAAACATAAGTATTAATTTTACTTTTAGAATCATAGTGATATCTTCAGTCTTCTAAGATTGCTTCTCTGGATTTTGATCATGTTGAAAATCAACTAATGATCCTAGTATGAATCTGCTCACTTGCATAGTTTAACAAAAAAGTAGCTGGAATTCTACATCATAGTAATAATCAGTTTTGGGTTTTTTTTTTTTGCGTCTAGAAAGAATGACTGAAAGGAAAAGCAGTTCAGGTGATAATGTTCAAAATCCTAATTAATTCATTTGCTATTTAATTAGCTGTCTCAGGTACGAAGACTGCCACTGCGAGATCACATCAAAGGGAATGATTCTTTCTCTGCCTCATGCAGTCTGTTCCTTCTGATCCAGAAGTCCTATCTGAGACAAAGAGGAGAGAAAGGTCTTGCCCCAGGTCTTACCTGGAAAGGGAAAAAGAGTGCTATCAAGTACCCTGTCTTCTAATTTATTTATCTTATTTAATATTTATACATATTCTCTTTTCTTTTCAAAGAGGTTCCCTTGTAATTAGTAAAATACAAAGAAAGGGGGAGTTGGTTCTTAAATTCTTAACAAGCTCAGATGCCAGAATATGAAAGGGCCAGCTTATGCTCCCCTGGAGAAATTCTAGAAGACCATTTCTCCTGTCCTCAACTAGGAAGATGGACAGTTGGTGAGCTCTCAACCTCTGAGAGATTTGAGTCTATTAAAAATTTCTAGCATTTATATAATTCCTTTCATTCCTGTCATCCTCAAAGTGTTTTGCAAACATTAAACTAATTAAGTGAAAGCAATTTGTGAATTAAGGTATACTTATAAACAACTGCCTGTCACTCTCAAGAAATACTTGTCCTTGTTTGTTATTTCATTACTAGGATTATGGGCAAATCTTTAATTTTAATAGCATTACCCAAGATACTAAGGCCACAAGAACAGAAATGTCTTGGTAAAGTCATCCAGTCACTATGCTATAAAATGACTCAAATCCACCCCAACACCTCCTCCATACCCAACCTAATTCATTTGATAAGAACAATTGGAAGAGGTTTAGCTGTAGAAACTAGAAAGTACTTCAAAAAAAAAATCCTCTTAACTTTATCTCTTTTTATTCTCAATATTTCATTTAAAAACACAATAAACTTGGATTCTATAGGCAGACTATTTATTATATTAATATATTTAGAGAAATATAAAACCTCAAGCCTCTCTTTATAAAATGCTAAGTAGGTTAACAGAAAAAGTAGGTTAATAGAAAATTTCATAAGGAAACTTCACATGCATATGACAAACTTTTCAAGAGCTTAAATGTCTTCTTGAAAAATTAAAAGATCACAGCTCCAAACGTTATTCCTAATTTATCAAGTTTCCAAGTTCAATATGTGTGTACCATTGCCCAGCCAGGGAAAGACAGGGGGAAGAAATGCTGAGATTAAATAGGTATGTTTTTAAGTTACTCTCTGAAAAATCCCTTTAAGGGAGAAAGCATCTTATTAATAAATTCAGAAACATATTTTTTTTCCCAAGTAGCATGTAAAATTTTCGAGTAATCAAAGTAACTGCCCTGCCAATTTGTGCTAGATAAAAGACTAAAATTATTAAAGATAAATCGTGCTGATTCTGGGGAGAAACCTGCATGAGCAGCTAATAAGTAGCTGGAAAATCTTAAGACATATCTATGCCATTTTTGAAACATGTGACTATGGCTAATATTTAATTAATGCTAACTAATAGTGAAAAGGTGGGTCATCTTAACATTTTGAATTGTAGAAGAATCAATACAATAAAATCCCACTGTTGGGCTGCCTGGTGGCGCAGTGGTTAAGAAACCACCTGTCAATGCAGGGGACACGAGTTCAAGTCCTGGTCCAGGAAGATCCCACATGCCACGGGGCAACTAAGCCCGTGCACAACAACTACTGAGCCTGTGCTCTAGAGCCTGCAAGCCACAACTACTGAGCCCGTGTGTCACAACTGCTGAAGCCTGAGTGCCTAGAGCCCATGCTCTGCAACAAGAGAAGCCACCGCAATGAGAAGCCTGCATGCCACAACAAAGAGTAACCCCCGCTCTCTGAAAATAGAGAAAGCTGCCACGTAGGAACGAAGACCCAATGCAGCCAATAAATAAATTTATTTAAAAAGAAATCCCACTGCTTGTAGTGGGAGTCAAAAACTTTGTTTTAACCAAGAGAATATTGACACTTGGAGTAGATTTTTAGATCTGAAAAAGCTAAAGTGTCCAGTTTCTTCAGTACATAACTGAAGAAATAAGTTCTGAAAGTTTAGATACTAGCAAAGTCAAATAGCAACTTTGTGATAGAAGTAAGAATACAATTATGGTAGGTGATCTTTCCACCCCATCAGGCTGCTCTACGTCTAACTTGAGGTGGCTGCAAAACAGGCACTGTTCCAGCATATTTTGCTATGTTGATACAGAAGTATTTGCTATGTGAAAAGATGCTATCTGGCACCATGTCTTCTACCTTAGTTTCCTTCAGTTGTAAAAGAGGGGATTGTTTGTAATTATGGCATTTTCTCTTTTTTAGTTTCTGAAAGGTGGTAATATTTCATTTGTCTTGAAGTTTTGTTTGACCATGACTTTCTTAGCCTCAGAAGAATACATTTCTGTTAGCAATGAAAGAGGAGTTCTTCACCTAATGTGTGTCATTGTCTTTTTGGCAGTTCATTGACGAAAGTTTTGGACCTTTCTCAAAATAATATCTTTAAATGCCTAAAATCAATTACATCTGATTACAAAGGAAAAATTATGTTGAAATGCAATTATCAATATACTATAAACTGAAATGTGTGCTATAGTAGTATATGTGTTTCTTTATTAATGCATTACAGTGCAGTTATAATTACCATGATTTTCTAAGTAGTAATGAATGCAAACAATTTAGGTATGTGCAACAAACTGTAATCTAATATGAAAATATATATGGTTTCTATTGGTAACAGTCACAGCTCTGTTAACAATTATGATGTGTTGCCTATATTAGGTCAAAAGAAATGATAAATTGCACTTAGAGATTGCTAAAAAGAAAAATGTATTTTTTTTCCCACCAAAATCATGTACCCTCTACATTCTGACCTCATAGATCTAAAAGGTTCTCACAGGTTCAAAACTTATATTTCTGTTGACTTACTTTTTAGAAAACCTCATTTGTTCCATTTTAGTCCCTTCGCTTCAGGGTCTAATGTCTTTCCTTGTAACCCAATATATTTCTGAAGATTTTATAACCAAACACATTCATTTCTAGTTCAGTTCCTGGACAATCACTGAAGGCAACATCTTTGAACAATTGATCTTGCTTAACAACAATGCAGCAATTTGCTGCCAGCCTTGTTAATATCTAAGTTGCTAGAGACACTTTTTTGCCGTCATAGGAATAGCAGCATTGTTAACTAAAGCTCTTTTGAAATACTACAGCATGATAATGACAACAGCCAGTGGCACTACTAAACCATAACAAGTTACAATGATAAATCAGAGCTGTCTGAGTAATTTAAGTTCAGTATGAATCTTTACATGCCTGCCTATTAAGATCTATGTTTCCTAATCCTGACAGAGAGGATTAATGCAACTACAGTTCCAAGCTCTACTCTAGGCAAATGGATCCCACATTATCAGACACTCATGCCAGGAAATAGATTGGTGGATTATTAGATTTGAATTAAAAGGATGTCCCCCCTGCCCCAGGCTCCCTTATTCCTGTGTTTGTTATCTTTAATATGGATTTTTATGATGTTTTAACTATTGTTTATTACTATTATCTCATCTTAATTGTGCATTTGATGCCCCCAGCACCTTGATCAGACGAATGCAATATAAATAAAATTATCTTGACACACAAAGACGGACGGTGTTGTTTAAATTTGTTTCTCTTGTCTCTCCGTGAAATCATAGAGGTATTTAATTTTTTTCTTCTCTTTTGCTCACTTTCTTTGTCCCTTGTGACACTCAATCCAGAAAACACCTGCAATTAACATGTTTTTCAAAAAACTTGTGCCTCTGTAGCTCAAATGTATCTTTTTAAGGTAACATAATTTGCAGTGATCTCAAATATGCATGAAAGATTTTGGTTAGATTTATTTCTCAACAATTTTCTGTCTTTTCCAGAGACAAAAATCTTTCACAAAATATACATTATATAATTAACATTGTCAACAATGTCATTTTAAAATACCTTACGAATGAGAATGTATGTGTATATACAGCAGGTAGTCTCAACAGTAACCATGGAAACAACTAGACTCTAGCAACACTTTCACAATTTGCATTGCCTACTCTGTGCTAAGGGCTGTGGATACAGAGATTAAAAACAGCAACTTTCACTGTGGAGTCAAATTCTGACTTAGGCAACCTAAAATGTTAGAAGGAACTAACCTTGTGTCAACTCTATGTCAAGGGTTTTAAATGCATTAGTTCTATTAATTATACTTTCTCATCTATCCTGGTAATGGCATTATTACCCTCCCTTTTACTGATAAGACAAATGGATTTCACAGCAGTTAAATAGCTTGCTTGAGACTGCAGAGCAGTACATGATGGAGTCAGGATTCTAACTCACAGCTCAAAGATTAGAAGCCATGCTCTCTTCACTATGCCTAATGTCTCCTCTAGAAGTCACGTGAAAGCTTCACCATTAGAGTTTTGCAGTTTGTTGTTTGGTGTGAAGGAACTGGGAAACCATGACTTGAACTAAAACATTCTTCTCACAGGGTACTATTGATTGCTTTTGGGGGAATCATATTGACTAAGGAAAGCTGCATTCCAGATAAGGAAAATCTTCTACCCATAACAGGTATTTTATTTGTATTTTCTACCATTTGATGAAACTGCCCTAATCAATTTCTTAAGAGCTATGTTCTATAAGAATGACAACAATGTAATAATGTAGTCAGAATTGCATTAATCTCAGGAATGTTATAATTATCTAAAATACCAGATAAATTAATATTTCAGCATACCTTCAGAGAGTCTAACATATGAACTTTTCCATAGAGTTAGTATCCTGAAGCTTATTATGAAAACCTCTTCATATCCACAAAATGCATAAATTAACAGTTTGCCTAAACTCATAAACATTTCAAAATGTGTCTTTCTGAAATTCTGCATAGACACTGAAATGTGTCCAAATGGATTCTGTAGCACAAATGAGATTTCTTGAGACACCTGTTATCTGTTATTGATTTCTCTCAAGGCATTTATACAAAACAAGGAGGAGCACAAAAGTAATTTTGCAATGATGATAAGGATGCTAGTGATCATGGAGATAACCATTACTAATATTTTCAGTTCTTGCAATTTAAGCCATGCTTCAGCTAAATTATAAATTACTTCCTAATATGGATCTTTGAGGTCATCCAAGAGTAGATAAACCCCTAATATTAAATTCTCTAAATCTGAAATTTTATTGTTTTGAAATTTCATTGATGATTCCATGGAAATCATCAATAAGAAATCCCAACACTGAGATTAATTTTGATAATAATACAGGAGTAATCTAGGAGACAAAAATTGTATTGAATGGAATGTAAATAATGATTCCACAAAGCATCAGAAATCAACACTTTCCTTGCTAGACGTTGGAAGCTGCCTATAATTGTTTGCCTTCACAATCACCTGGATATGTCCTAGGAGATGGCCAAAATTTTCTAAGCAATATCAGTAGCAGTAGTAGCATGTGCACATTATATTAGATTTGCCTTTAGGATAATTTGATTCTTATACATTTTATTGTGTTAACAAAGGTGTTAGAAAGTACAGATTTGTCCGACATTAGGTCATGCACGTAGCAATCAAACTAATGGATCCAGACTTGCCTTACCTTAGAGTAAATCAAGTCTAGTAATCATATATAGCAAATGATTGGCAAGGGAGTTAAACCTGGCATTGAGCCAAGACCTCAGAAATTGAAAACTCAGTACAACTTTTCAGTAGAATATATGAGATATGTAGGTGGGACTAAGCAAAAAAAAAGCATTTAAGAATCAGCTCAAGAAAAAAAATTTATATTTGCCATACAACACGTAAAAACCAAGACTCAATCTTTGTAGCTTGGCTTTGACTATGATATTTATAGAGCACAACACTAGAAAGTTTAAAGCAGGTGTGTGTTGAGGCAGATTGATTTTGACATTTGAGATGTCAGAGGCTAAGAGAAAACACTGGAACCAAAATTTCAAATCTGAGGACACTGTGACTAAAAAATTGAAGCCTACAGAAATAAAGATATATTTTCATTGAGATGATATATTTTTACTTCTCTGTCTTGTGAAATGATAGATCATTTTCTGCATAAATATGACTGCATTTCAGGGAACTAGCTAAATTTTTTAATATGTTAGAAATGAGTAGAAGAAAATATGTTACTAAAGTGTGTAGGGCATCACAAGTGAATTGTACTTTAAAAGATTCTCTCTCTTTTGTAAAATTTAAACAAAACAAATGTTGAGGTTTGAATGCCATCATCTCTCCAGGTGGAGGGGGAATGTGTCCAAAATTCACTCCAAACTTTTGCAACGTAGAGGAGAAAATGGTGTCACATTTTACAGCTACTTGAAAAGACTGCTGGTGTTAGGTTAAAAGAGTTCTCACTTGACTTTGTCCCTTCTTTTGCAGTCTGCAAACATCTGTCATGGACACATTTGGCACAACTGGCCTTTTGCTCCTTTTCTTTCTCTTTTCACCATTTCATCAAATCCGATTTTCTAACTCCCTGCCTTCATTTAATGAGAAACAAGTTTATTTTTTTAAGTTATAGTGTTTCAACAACAAGATATTTATTGAAAACCCATGATGTATCTATTATTATGTAAGGCATAGAAAGGGTTTGAATGCTTATATATAGAACAAATCATTAGGGAACAATTAAATTTTGAATTATGTCATGGACATAATCATAAAAAGAGTTCAGCAATGGAACCGATTATTTGTGAATTGATATAATCAAAGAAATCAGTGCTGAAACATAACTAAGAACTTGGAATATGGGAAGTATAATATTTGCTCCACAGACATGAGACACATTTGTTATTGAGTAAAGCAGAAAAGATATCAAATAAGTATTAGCCAGATCCAGGGTAAAATAAAACGTTTACTCCAAGGGTAAAGTTCTTAATTTTAGGAGGATTTGTTCCAAAATGGGGCAGGAATGTGGGAATAGAAGATACTGAGTTGCCTACAAACTTTATGTAGTGAAGAGCTAGAAAGACCTGACAAACCATAATGAAGTTGAACTTCAGGAATTGAGGTAAAAAGTATAACTACTGTGCATAGTAAAAGTCAGGGAGTGTCTCATGCCCACTGCAGCAGGTAGTGTTTCATTTAGCCCACCTCCTTTCCCTGACCCAGACCCATCCAGAAGTCACATAATTATGGCAGGTTATGAAGGAGAAATAAGAGCATAGCTTTTTATTAAGGAAAAGGAAGGAGGGAGCAAAGCAAGCAATGGAAATAGGAACATGCTTCTTCTTCCACTGTTGCTGTAAGATGACAACCTCCTACCTTGACAAGCTGCCAGCATAGGGACTGCACGCTAGGAGGCTGTGTGCTAACCTAAGTGTTTGTCTTTAAAAAATTCAGCTTGTTGACCTATTGAAATGACATCACTAAGTGTCTATCCCACTCCTGCCTCACAGCACTTACTTGATTCCCAAATCCTTAACAGTCAAGATTAACTTTAGACAAAAGCAGAATGTAAGTAAATAAGAAACAATAAGGAGTTGATGTACCAGTGCCTCCAGAGGTTAGACCTCAAGGACCTCAAGGAAACACTGAGGAAAGTGTGGTGAAAGATGGTAAAATGATTATTATCTCAAGGCTGTATTCACTTGAGAGGAGCACCTATAATAAAATGGGTAAGAATGTAAGACTGCTTCTGCCAAGTCCTGGCTGCTCTGCTATTAGCGTTACCTTGGCCAAGTCTTTCCATTTCTTTGTGCCTCTGTTTCCTTTTCTGTGAAATGGGGATGGCAATAGTACTTTCCACATGGATAAATGATGTAATGTGCTTAGTATGAGGGGCTTTGTAAGCACTATATAAATATAGTTGACAATTATATTGAAAATCAGTTTACCAAACACTGTACAAATATATCTTCATAGTATCCTGAAAGCTGTTTTCATTATTATCCTCATTTCATGGGTGAAATTGAGGCTTAACAATTTTCTGAAAGTTTCTCAAGATCATAGAGTGTATAAAGGCTCAAAATGATTTCATCTAATCCTGAAACTTTGCTCCATCTTTACCCATTCTGTCTTGAAATATGGCACTTAAATCCAAACACATCCTTTTGTTTCTTGGGCTGTACAAACCTAAAGAAAGTGGAAGAGGAGGGGCAAAGTAGTTGATATTTTGCAACCTTCTACATCTTTCAGGCTATACTCAACTCATTTGAGATGTGATACTCTTTGTACTATTAATCTGAAGTACTTGTCCCCACCTTTCACTACTTTTACCAGTGACTTCTAAACATTTTGTACCAAAAAGTTACACAAGTTATCTTATTGACATTCCCCAAAAAGGTACACTAAAAGCTAAATCTTCTTTATTATGTCTGTGTTGATCTAAATCCCTTTCTTTTAGTATTGTACTCACATTTAAACAATGCAGTTACACTCATAATTCAGAAAGCATGCAAGGTGAAAGGACTCTAATTGGAAAAATATGCATATGAAGCCTCAGAGCAGGCATGCTATAGCCAAGTTCAAAGTGTACATATTTCCGTTCCAGATATTCCATGGTAGTAACACAAAAAGCAACATATTGCATTAACACATAAGCATAAAAATGTCATCACCTATTCACGGGAGACAGGTGTTAAATTTTAGGAGTGTGTATTGTTCATATGGTATTTATGTCTTTCAAGTTTGTTTGACACTCCAGAAACAATGTGACTGGGACTCATCAATAAAACTGGAAGCATTTTCTTTGATTTTTTAAATTATATATACATTTTTTTGTCATTCTTACTTTCTATTGAGAAGACACATAGAGGTAAACTCATCTATGTATCTTATGAACACACACACTAATTATGCATTTCTATTATGAATATAAAAATGAATTAACTAGGTGGAATACTTTTTACCTTTATACTTCTTGATTATTCTTCCTCTGATTCCTATTGTTTCAAGTGGCAAGAATCTGTTCAATTACTTTGAAATAGAATGATAGTATTATTAACAGTAAACAGAATGATAAATGAAAGCATACAGGGATCTTAGAAGAGCAAAATTTTAAAAAATACTGAAAATTAAAAAAAAAATTACCTCCTTCAGGAACATCCTAGACATTCTAATGTGATGATTCACAAAACTACTCTTTTGTCAGGATAGAGAGAAAGGTTTGAGTTTTATCTACTAAATTACTCTAAAAGAAACCATAGTTTTTGTTGCTGAATAGATAAAATATATACTTGTACACATATAAAATGGGGAAAAAATTAACAGCTCATATTAGAAAATGGTTCTTTCCCCTCTGTTGTGATATAATTTTATTTTCCATTTAATCTAATTTTCATTATAAATTGAATGTCTTATACCAGAAGTGTGAGCTGGAAGAATTTTAGTTACTTAATTCTTAGGAGAGAAATATATTGTATAGAAAGCTAATTTAGTGCTGTAGGGTGTTCTGAAGTTTAAATATACATATATATATATCAATATAAACGATAATTTATGTATACCTATATTTATATTCAGATATAAAACTCAAATATATTAACTTAAACAAACCACTCTGTCATGGTGGTTTGGGGAGATCTGATAATGATACTACTAGGCGATATGACTTATGACTGTATTAACTTTAATCTCAATGCCTAGTTTTCAAACATACCTTAAAACTATAGCAAATTCATTTGTGTAGGGCTCTAAACTCCTTTAAGCAAGCAAGGTACCATTTAATCATTTATCTCTTCCATTATACTTAATGGTGAAATATCAAACTTTTGTTGCAGTGTTTGGACAAAGGCAAGAGTCCCTCCTCAGATCGCTCAAATCATGTGTGTTAAATACAATACTGGAAGTTCCAGTCATTGCAATAGGGCAAAGAAAACATATAAAAATATAAAATTCTGTAAGGAAAAAATAGTTTTCTATTTACCAATGGTATGTTTATTTTATACAAAAATCTGAAGAAATCTACAAATAAGCAAGAAGAACTAAGAAATGAATTATCTAGGTCATAGGATACAAGATTAATATTAAAACTCAATTGTAATTTTTATATACTCACCTCAACATTTAGTAAATAACACCAAAACTTTAAACATAAAGGAATAAATTCTTTTAAAAGACATACAAGTTTTCTAGACTACTAACTCAGTAATATTTACAGAAAGTAAGATGGACTAAATAAATGGAGACATATGTCGTATTCATGATTAGGAAGAGTTTCAAAATTATGGAATTTCAATTCTACCCAAATCAACATATAGATTCAAAGTTACCCCATTGAATATTCCTTCAGTTTTTAAAAAGAAATTGATAAATGATTTGCAAAATATTTATGAAACAACTAACAACCTAAAACAGTGAAAGAAAAAATTTTTTTAAATAGGAAAGGAAAACAAATTTGGAAGATTTACTCTACCTGATTTCAAGACTTACTAAAAGCTACCATAATCAAGAGAGTGTACTGTTACCAAAGGACAGAAATACAGATTAATGAAACATAATAGAGAGTCTATAAATATATACATGTATATTGATTTTTGACAAAGATTTCAAAGCAATTTACCTGGATAAGAAAATGGTTCTGTGAGCAACTGGATATCCCTATGGGAAACAAACATTGAACCTTAGTTTGAAATAGACCATAGACTTATACCGAAAAGCTAAAAGTTAACCATATTGAATCAAATGTATAGCATTTGGTATCCAACTGTTGGAAATACTTTTGTTTTCACCTCAAGGAAACATAATATTTATAATAATTGGTACCAAGAGAGTCTCAACAAATTTGAGAGCCAATTCACTGTAGATTATGACCTCTGCTCTTACTTGAATTAAATATAAAAATTAATTAAAATTTCTTTTAATTTTTAAAATTAAATTTTTAAACTTTTACAATTTTAGAAAAAAATATAAGTACACATACACACATATGATTTTTTTAAATTCATTTGTAAATACTAAAATATTTACAAATAAATGAAAACAAAAATTCTACACATCAAACTTGTAGTTCAGTGTTCAGTGTTTTAAGGACATTTAAATCCTTAGCTTTGTATTAGAAAAGAAGAAAGACCAACTGCTCATCCCTTATGCACATGAACTAATTATTTAGAAAAGGAAAAAGAGTCTACCCAAAAAATGTATCACGAAAAATATCATTAAAATGTAATCAGAATATAATGCTACAAGAAAGATACAATAGTGAAAATCAACACAGTCAGGAACAACATAGTTGATAACAGGAATACGAATGTGAAATTGAACATATCCTCTGACCCAGTACATTCACTCCACATATGTATTATAAGGATTCTTGCTCATGTGCATGAGAATATCTGTAGAATAATTATTTTAGCAGCATTTTTAGTACTAGAGAAAAACACCCTTTTGCCTACTGGCAGTAGAATGGTTAAGTAAAATGTACTCTAGTCCTTCAAAGAAACACTGCTCAGCAAAGAAAAGAAACAAGGATTGTTACATGTTATCAAGAGGGAAAAGTCTCACAGTTAAGATTAAATGAAAAAAGAAAGTTACATAAACTTATATAGAGAATTAACCATTTTATATTTAATTTAAAAATGCAAAACTAAATAATATGCTAGTCAGGAATACATCCATACATAATTCAACAGTAAAGAAAAGCAAGAGAATTTTGAAAATAAAATTCAAGTCAGGGTTGTCTTTAAAGGAAAGGGAAAAAGATACTCTATTTCACTATCTGGAGAATATGTACCACCCAAACAATCGTTTCTTACTTTTAACTTTTCTTTAAACAGTTTGTATAATGGGTTTTATGAAACTCAATACAACTATTTATTGTAGGCTATTGGATTGTATTGCAATAGCATTATTATTTTTTCACTGTAAAAATAACTTTATGTAGTTTCTAATTATATAAAAATTACATACTAATTGTGAAATAATTGTAACCATGTAAAAGTGTAAAGAAGAACGTAAACACAAATTGAAACCCCAACACTTTGAGAAAAGAGCCATAAGCATTTTGGGGACTGCAGGTGAATGCCTCTTCTTATGCACTTGCGGATGTTCCTTTTCACAATGAGATCTCTTTCTACTATGCTTTGCTTGTTGGACACTCTTTGAGGGCCAGACACTTGGAAATGCAGCCTCAGTCCCTGCTGTCTCATTCACTTTACTTGTCCCTGGGAAAATCTCTTAGTTCTGATATCTGTAATGTTGAATAAATACTTATTTAATGCATATATGTTTTGAAACACCCACAAGTCTTCCATTTAAAGGAACAAAAACAGATTTACATATTGGCCTGAAGGTTTAAACACAGGCTCTCTGAAAGTACAAGTGGCAGGAAGTTCCAACATTGGAAACATTCCATCAAAAATGCCCTGCCCCTGTATATGTAAATTGAAATTCATGAACTATCAACAGGAGCTTATCTCCATTGCTCCATGGGAGGAAAATGAAGGGAAAGTAATGGAAGGGTAATGAGCAAAGCAGAACTTCAGTAGCATAAAAAGGAAAAAAAAATGTACCTCATTTTCTCTCCCACTACCTAGTTAAGGTTGTGTGCATGTGCACCTGAGTAAAATCACTTTTTCTCCGCCTTAAGATGGAGAAAAATAGAAACTGATATAAAAACCTATAATAATGCAGTAATAATAGTAACTACATTTGCATTTGTGAACTGCTCTACAGAGTTTTGTCTCATTTAATATACCCATGAGCCATCTGAGGTGGCAGGGGATACAGTCTATTATTCATTCAAAGAATTAGGAATCTGAGGCAAAAAAATTTCTGTGACTTATTCAAGGTTACAAAGCTGCTTTATGTCAGAACTAGAACTAAAGTGATCACATCAGGATGGTGGATATGTTTCACAGTTCTTTCATGCTGAGGAACATAAACATTTTCTTCAAATCAAATCTGCAAGGAAAGTAACATGGTATATAATAAAATACATTTAAATACAAGGTCATTTCAAATTTTACTCAAGTATTTAAAATTTTAGGTTATAAACTGAATTAAATAGGTGTTGCATTTTAAATATTTTGCAAACAGCTTATATAATCATTGTGATTTGCAAACATAGCTTCTGAGTGATGAGAAAAACTTTAGAGACGTCAGTCTAATTCTTTTAAAATGAGAAAAAAATTAGAGAGTTTGTTATATAAGTTCATGTAGATTTTCTGGGATAGAGTTTAAGCGATATGCAGTGCAATTTGGACTATAAAATGAAGTGTGTGTGTGTGTGTGTGTGTGTGTGTGTGTATGAGTGTGTTTATATAGCTTTATGAGTTATATAATAAGAAGCTCAATGTTAATATTTAACCAGTGATGTCTATTCGTAATTATTTTTATTATTGAATCACATAATCATGGTATTTATACTGAAACTATTTTTCTTAAAGTATGACATATATACAAAAAGGCACCCATCATGTGTGTACAGCTTGATGAATTTTCCCAAATAGATTGCATCAATTAAACATAACCATACTCAGAATAAAATTCATATCAATATCAGACCACTAGAAAGCCCCTTCTCCTCCTTTGACATCACTAAGCACCTCCTGTTCTAAATTCTAGTAACATAAGAGAATTTGGCCTCTTTTTGAATTTCATATGTATGAAATATACAATATGCACTTTTTGGCTCTGGACTTTGTATTTTTATAGCCACACCTACTTTCCTTCTTGTTCCCATCCTTTACTATTGGCAGCAAATAATCTGTTCTACATTTAGACGATTTTGTCATCTTAAGAATGTCATATAAATGAAGTCATACAGTATATATTCTTTTATTATTTATATCTCATTAGCATAACTCCCTGTGGGTGCATCCAATCATTGAATGTATCAATAATCTGTTCCTTTTTGTTGCTTGAGTAGCATGACATGGTATGGATGTATTGCAGTTGTGTAACCATCAGTCCACTGAAAGGCATCTGGGTTGTTTCCAGTTTGGAGTTATTGCAAATAAAAATGCTATGAACATTAGTATACAGGTTTCTGTATGAACCTAAATCTTCATTTCTCTAAGATAAGTGTCCAAGAATGCAATTATAAGGACATATGGTATTTTTATGCTTAGTTTTACAAATGTGTCAAACTACTTATAGCGTGGCTATATCATTTTACATTACTGCCAGTAATGTATGAGTGACCCGGTTTCTATGTATCCTTGCAAGCATTTGGTTTTGTCACTACTTTTATTTTATTTTCTAATAGATGTATAGTGATATCTCATGATTTGATTTGCATTTCTCTAGTGGATAATGATGTTTAACATTTTTTGTGTGCTTATTTGCTTTCTATATAACCTCTTCGGTGAAATTTCAGTTGTTTCTTTTGCTCATTTTCTTTTTTTTCTTTCTTTTTTTTTTTTTTTTTGCGGTACACGGGCCACTCACTGTTGTGGCCTCTCCCGTTGTGGAGCACAGGCTCTGGACGTGCAGGCTCAGTGGCCATGGCTCACGGGCCCAGCCGCTCCACGGCATGTGGGATCTTCCCGGACCGGGGCACAAACCCGTGTCCCCTGCATGCATCGGCAGGCGGACTCTCAACCACTGAGCCACCAGGGAAGCCCTGCCCATTTTCTAGTTGGATTGTTTGCTTTTTTACTTCTGTGTTCTAAGAGCTCATTATGTAGTCAAGGTACTAGTCCTTTATCAGATATGTGGTTTTAAACTATTATTAACCAGCCTGTAGCTTTTCCTTTCATCCTATAGTCTTTCACATGGTAAAAGTTTTATTTACTTTTATGAGGCTCAGTTTATTATTATTTTATTTTATAGAACAAGGTTTTGATGTCAGATCTAAACTTTCTTTGCCCAGACCTACATTCCAAAGATTTATTCCTGAATTTTTTTTATGTCTTGTATAATATATTTTGTGTTAATTTTTTTTTAACATCTTTATTGGGATATAATTGCTTTACAATGGTGTGTTAGTTTCTGCTTTATAACAAAGTGAATCAGTTATACATATACCTATGTTCCCATATCTCTTCCCTCTTGCGTCTCCTTCCCTCCCACCCTCCCTATCCCACCCCTCCAGGCTGTCACAAAGCACCGAGCCAATATCCCTGTGCCATGCGGCTGCTTCCCACTAGCTATCTACCTTACTACGTTTGTTAGTGTGTATATGTCCATGACTCTCTCTCGCCCTGTCACAGCTCACCCTTCCTCCTCCCCATAACCTCAAGTCCGTTCTCTAGGAGGTCTGCGTCTTTATTCCTGCCTTACCCCTAGGTTCTTCATGACATTTTTTTTTCTTAAATTCCATATATATGTGTTAGCATACGGTATTTGTCTTTTTCTTTCTGACTTACTTCACTCTGTATGACAGACTCTAGGTCTATCCACCTCATTACAAATAGCTCAATTTCGTTTCTTTTTATGGCTGAGTACTATTCCATTGTATATATGTGCCACATCTTCTTTATCCATTCATCTGATGATGGGCACTTAGGTTGTTTCCATCTCTGGGCTATTGTAAATAGAGCTGCAATGAACATTTCGGTACATGACTCTTTTTGAATTTCGGTTTTCTCAGGGTATATGAGCAGTACTGGGATTTCTGGGTCATATAGTAGTTCTATTTGTAGTTTTTTAAGGAACCTCCATACTGTTCTCCATAGTGGCTGAACCAATTCACATTCCCACCAGCAGTGCAAGAGTGTTCCTTTTCTCCACACCCTCTCCAGCATTTATTGTTTCTAGATTTTTGATGATGGCCATTCTGACTGGTGTGAGATGATATCTCATTGTAGTTTTGATTTGCATTTCTCTAATGATTAATGAAGTTGAGCATTCTTTCATGTGTTTGTTGGCAGTCTGTATATCTTCTTTGGAGAAATGTCTATTTAGGTCTTCTGCCCATTTTTGGATTGGGTTGTTTGTTTTTTTGTTATTGAGCTGCATGAGCTGCTTGTAAATTTTGGAGATTAATCCTTTGTCGGTTGCTTCATTTGCAAATATTTTCTCCCATTCTCAGGGTTGTCTTTTGGTCTTGTTTATGGTTTCCTTTGCTGTGCAAAAGCTTTGAAGTTTCATTAGGTCCCTTTTGTTTTTATTTCCATTACTCTAGGAGGTGGGTCAGAAAGGATTTTGCTGTGATTTATGTCATAGAGTGTTCTGCCTATGTTTTCCTCTAAGAGTTTGATAGTTTCTGGCCTTATATTTAGGTCTTTAATCCATTTTGAGCTTATTTTTGTGTATGGTGTTAGGGAGTGATCTAATCTCATACTTTTACATGTACCTGTCCAGTTTTCCCAGCACCACTTATTGAAGGGGCTGTCCTTTCTCCACTGTACATTCCTGCCACCTTTATCAAAGATAAGGTGTCCATATGTGCATGGGTTTATCTCTGGGCTTTCTATCCTGTTCCATTGATCTATCTTTCTGTTTTTGTGCCAGTACCATACCGTCTTGATAACTGTAGCTTTGTAGTATAGTCTGAAGTCAGGAAGCCTGATTCCTCCAGTTCCTTTTTTCGTTCTCAAGATTGCTTTGGCTATTCGGGGTATTTTGTGTTTCCATACAAATTGCAAAATTTTTTGTTCTAGTTCTGTGAAAAATGCCAGTGGTAGTTTGATAGGGATTGCATTGAATCTATAGATTGCTTTGGGTAGTAGAGTCATTTTCACAATGTTGATTCTTCCAATCCAAGAACATGGTATATCTCTCCATCTATTTGTATCATCTTTAATTTCTTTAATCAGTGTCTTATAATTTTCTGCATACAGGTCTTTTGTGTCCTTAGGTAGGTTTATTCCTAGATATTTTATTCTTTTTGTTGCAATGGTAAATGGGAGTGTTTTCTTGATTTCACTTTCAGATTTTTCATCATTAGTATATAGGAATGCCAGAGATTTCTGTGCATTAATTTTGTATCCTGCCACTTTACCAAATTCATTGATTAGCTCTAGTAGTTTTCTGGTAGCATCTTTAGGATTCTTTATGTATAGGATCATGTCATCTGCAAACAGTGACAGCTTTACTTCTTCTTTTCCAATTTGGATTCCTTTTATTTCCTTTTCTTCTCTGATTGCTGTGGCTAAAACTTCCAAAACTATGTTGAATAAGAGTGGTGAGAGTGGGCACCCTTGTCTTGTTCCTGATCTTAGTGGAAATGCTTTCAGTTTTTCACCATTGAGGATGATGTTTGCTGTGGGCTTGTCGTATATGGCCTTTATTATGTTGAGGAAAGTTCCCTCTATGCCTACTTTCTGCAGGGTTTTTATCATAAATGGGTGTTGAATTTTGTCAAAAGCTTTCTCTGCATCTATTGAGATGATCATATGGTTTTTCTCCTTCAATTTGTTAATATGGTTTATCACATTGATAGATTTGCGTATATTGAAGAATCCTTGCATTCCTGGAATAAACCCCACTTGATCATGGTGTATGATCCTTTTAATATGCTGTTGGATTCTGTTTGCTAGTATTTTGTTGAGGATTTTTGCATCTATGTTCATCAGTGATATTGGCCTGTAGTTTTCTTTCTTTCTTTCTTTCTTCCTTGTCTGGTTTTGGTATCAAGGTGATGGTGGCCTCGTAGAAGGAGTTTGGGAGTGTTCCTCCCTCTGCTATATTTTGGAAGAGTTTGAGAAGGATAGGTGTTAGCTCTTCTCTAAATGTTTGATAGAATTCGCCTGTGAAGCCATCTGGTCCTGGGCTTTTCTTTGTTGGAAGATTTTTAATCACAGTTTCAATTTCAGTGCTTGTGATTGGTCTGTTCATATTTTCTATTTCTTCCTCATTCAGTCTTGGCAGGTTGTGCATTTCTAAGAATTTGTCCATTTCTTCCAGATTGTCCATTTTATTCACATAGAGTTGCTTGTAGTAATCTCTCATGATCTCTTTTATTTCTGCAGTGTCAGTTGTTACCTCTCCTTTTTCATTTCTAATTCTATTGATTTGAGTCTTCTCCCTTTTTTTCTTGATGAGTCTGGCTAGTGGTTTATCTATTTTGTTTATCTTCTCAAAGAACCAGCTTTTAGTTTTATTGATCTTTGCTATTGTTCCTTCATTTCTTTTTCATTTATTTCTGATCTGATTTTTATGATTTCTTTCCTTCTGCTAGCTTTGGGGTTTTTTTGTTCTTCTTTCTCTAATTGTTTGAGGTGCAAGGTTAGGTTGTTTATTCTAGATGTTTCCTGCTTCTTAAGGTGGGCTTGTATTGCTATAAACTTCCCCCTTAGAACTGCTTTTGCTGCATCCCATAGGTTTTGGATCGTTGTGTCTCCATTGTCATTTGTTTCTAGGTATTTTTTGATTTCCTCTTTGATTTCTTCAGTGATCACTTCATTATTAAGTAGTGTATTGTTTAGCCTCCATGTGTTTATATTTTTTACAGACCTTTTCCTGTAATTGATATCTAGTCTCATGGCATTGTGGTCAGAAAAGATACTTGATACAATTTCAATTTTCTTAAATTTACCAAGGCTTGATTTGTGACCCAAGATATGATCTATCCTGGAGAATGTTCCATGAGCACTTGAGAAAAATGTGTATTCTGTTGGTTTTGGATGGAGTGTCTAATAAATATCAATTAAGTCCATCTTGTTTAATGTATCATTTAAAGCTTGTGTTTCCTTATTTATTTTCATTTTGGATGATCCGTCCATGGGTGAAAGTGGAGTGTTTAAGTCCCCTACTATGAATGTGTTACTGTCTATTGACCCTTTTATGGCTGTTAGTATTTGCCTTATGTATTGAGGTGTTCCTATGTTGGGTGCATAAATATTTACAATTGTTATATCTTCTTCTTGGATCGATCCCTTGATCATTATGTAGTGTCCTTCTTTGTCTCTTTTAATAGTCCTTATTTTAAAGTCTATTTTGTCTGATATGAGAATTGCTACTCCAGCTTTCTTTTGGTTTTCATTTGCATGGAATATCATTTTCCATCCCCTTACTTTCAGTCTGTATGTGTCTCTAGGTCTGAAGTGGGTCTCTTGTAGACAGCATATATAAGGGTCTTGTTTTTGTATCCATTCAGCTAATCTGTGTCTTTTGGTGGGAGCATTTAGTCCATTTACATTTAAGGTAATTATCGATATGTATGTTCCTATTCCCATTTTCTAAATTGTTTTGGGTTCGTTATGATAGGTCTTTTCCTTCTCTTGTGTTTCTTGCCTAGAGAAGGTCCTTTAGCATTTGTTGTAAAGCTGGTTTGGTGGTGCTGAACTCTCTCAGCTTTTGCTTGTCTGTAAAGGTTTTAATTTCTCCATCAAATCTGAATGAGATCCTTGCTGGGTAGAGTAGTCTTGGCTGCAGGTTTTTCTCCTTCATCATTTTCAGTATGTCCTGCCACTCCCTTCTGGCTTGTAGGGTTTCTGCTGAGAGATCAGCTGTTAACCTTATGGGGATTCCCTTATGTGTTATTTGTTGTTTTTCCCTTGCTGCTTTTAATATGCTTTCTTTGTATTTAATTTTTGACATTTTGATTAATATGTGTCTTGGCGTATTTCTCCTTGTATTTATCCTGTATGGGACTCTCTGTGCTTCCTGGACTTGATTAACTATTTCCTTTCCCATATTAGGGAAGTTTTCAACTATAATCTCTTCAAATATTTTCTCAGTCCCTTTCTTTTTCTCTTCTTCTTCTGGAACCCCTATAATTCGAATGTTGCTGCCTTTAATGTTGTCCCAGAGGTCTCTGAGACTGTCCTCAGTTCTTTTCATTCTTTTTTCTTTATTCTGCTCTGCAGTAGTTATTTCCACTATTTTATCTTCAAGGTCACTTATCCGTTCTTCTGCCTCAGTTATTCTGCTATTGATCCCATCTAGAGTACTTTTAATTTCATTTATTGCATTGTTCATCATTGCTTGTTTCATCTTTAGTTCTTCTAGGTCCTTGTTAACTGATTCTTGCATTTTGTCCATTCTATCTCCAAGATTTCGGATCATCCTTACTATCATTATTCTGAATTCTTTTTCAGGTAGACTGCCTATTTCCTCTTCATTTGTTAGGTCTGGGGCATTTTTATCTTGCTCCTTTATCTGCTGTGTGTTTTTCTGTCTTCTCATTTTGCTTATCTTACTGTGTTTGGGGTCTCCTTTTTGCAGGCTGCAGGTTCGTAGTTCCTGCTGTTTTTGATGTCTGTCTCCAGTGGCTAAGGTTGGTTCAGTGGGTTGTGTAGGCTTCCTGGTGGAGGGGACTAGTGCCTATGTTGTGGTGGATGAGGCTGGATCTTGTCTCTCTAGTGGGCAGGTTCACGTCTGGTGGTGTGTTTTGGGGTGTCTGTGGCCTTATTATGATTTTAGGCAGCCTCTCTGCTAATGGGTGGGGTTGTGTTCCTGTTTTGCTAGTTGTTTGGCATAGTTTGTCCAGCACTGTGGCTTGCTGGTCGTTGAGTGAAGCTGGGTGCTGGTGTTAAGATGGAGGGCTCTGGGAGATTTTCGCCGTTTAATATTATGTGGAGCTGGGAGGTCTCTTGTTGACCAGTGTCCTGAAGTTGGCTCTCCTACCTCAGAGGCAGAGCCCTGCCTCCTGGCTGGAGCACCAAGAGCTTTTCATCCACACGGCTCAGAATAAAAGGGAGAAAAAGTAGAGGGAATTAGTAGAAGTATGAGGAAAGAAAGAAGGAAAGGAGGGTAGGAAGGAAGGAAGAAAGAAAGAAAGAAGCAAAGAAGGAAAGAAGGCAAGAAGGAAAGAAAGGAGGGAGGGAGGGAGGGAGGAAGGAAGGAGGGAAGGAAGGAAAAAAGACAGAAAGAAAGAAGATACAGTAAAAATAAAATAAAGTATAATAAAGTTATTGAATTTAAAAATTCTTATTTAGAAGAAAAAAAAGGGACGGATAGAACCTTAGGACAAATGTTGGAAGCAAAGCTATACAGACAAAATCTTACACAGAAGCATACACATACACCCTCACTAAAAGAGGTAAATGGGGAAAAATCATAAATCTTGCTGTCAGAGACCACCTCCTCAATTTGGGATGATTCGTTGTCTAAAGGAGGGAAGGAAGGAAGGAAGGAAAGAAAGAAAGAAAGAGAAAGAAAGAAAGAAAGAAAGAAAGAAAGGAAGGAAGAAAGAAAGAAAGAAGGTAAAGTATAATAACGTTATTAAAATTAAAATTGATTATTAAGAAAAAAATTAAAAAAAAAAAAAACCATGGACGGATTGAACCCTAGGACAAATGGTGGAAGCAAGACTATACAGACAAGATCTCACACAGAAGCATACACATATACATTCACAAAAAGGGGAAAAGGGAAAAAAATCATAGATCTTGCTCCTAAAGTCCACTTCCTTAATTTGGGATGATTGGTTGTCTATTCAGGTATTCCACAGATGCAGGGTATATCAAGTTGATCGTGGAGCTTTAATCCGCTGCTTCTGAGGCTGCTGGGAGAGATTTCCCTTTCTCTTCTTTGTTCTCACAGTTCCCAGGGGCTCAGCTTTGGATTTGGCCCTGCCACTGCGTGTAGGTCGCTGGAGGGCGTCTGTTTTTTGCTCAGACAGGACGGGGTTATAAGAGCCGCTGATTCGGGGGCTCTGACGCACTCAGGCCGGCAGGGAGGGAGGGGTACGGAGTGCGGGGCGGGCCTGCGGCGGCAATGGCCGGCGTGACTTTGCACCAGCCTGAGGCGCGCTCTGCGCTCTCCCGGGGAAGTTGTCCCTGGATCCCGGGAACCTGGCAGTGGCGGGCTGCACAGGCTCCGCGGAAGAGGGGTGTGGAGAGTGACCTGTGCTCGCACACAGGCCCCTCGGTGGCGGCAGCAGCAGCCTTAGCGTCTCCCACCCGTCTCTGGGGTCCGCGCTTTTAGCCGCTGCTCGTGCCCGTCTCTGGGGTTCGCGCTTTTAGCCGCGGCTCGCGCCCGTCTCCGGAGTTCCCTCAAGCAGCGTTCTTAAACCCCTCTCCTCATGCACCAGGAAACAAAGAGGGAAGAAAAAATCTCTTGCCTCTTCGGCAGGTGCAGACTTTTCCCCGGACTCCCTCCCGGCTAGCCGTGGTGCACTAACCCCTTCAGGCTATGTTCAAGCCGCCAACCCCAGTCCTCTCCCTGCGCTCCGTCCGAAACCGAAACCCGAGGCTCAGAGCCTCAGCTCGCAGCCCCGCCCGCCCCGGCGGGTGAGCAGACAAGCCTCTCGGGCTGGTGAGTGCCGGTCGGCACCGATCCTCTGTGCGGGAATCTCCCCGCTTTGCCCTCCGCACCCGTTGCTGTGCACTCCTCCGCGGCTCCGACGCTCCCCCCTCCGCCCCCCGCAGTCTCCTCCCGCGAAGGGGCTTCCTAGTGTGTGGAAACTTTTCCTCCTTCACAGCTCCCTCCCACTGGTGCAGGTGCCGTCCCTATTCTTTTGTCTCTGTTTATTCTTTTTTCCTTTTGCCCTACCCAGGTACGTGGGGAGTTTCTTGCCTTTTGGGAGGTCTGAGGTCTTCTGCCAGTGTTCAGTAGGTGTTCTGTAGGAGTTGTTCCACGTGTAGATGTATTTCTGGTGTATCTGTGGGGAGGAAGGTGATCTCCGCGTCTTACTCTTCCGCCATCTTCAAGGTCCTCTTGTGTTAATTTTTGTATAAGGTGTGAGTTTAGATCAGGTTACTATTTATGTATGTATGAATGTATGTATGTACATATGTATGTATTGTATCTATGTCTGCCTGGCTATGGATACCAGTTGATCCAGCACAGTTCGTTTAAAAGTCTGTCCTTCTTGCATTGCTTTTACACCTTTGTCAAAGTCAGTTGGACATATTTCTGTGAGTTTAGTTCTGGGTTCTATATTAATTTCCATTCATTTATATGTCTATTGTTCCAGTAATACTACATTGTCTTGATTACTATATTATAGTCCTAAATATCCTAAATATAGTCTGAAATACAATGATTCCTCTCACTTTTTTCAAAATTAAAAAAAGAAACTCTTCTATGGCCTATGGCCTTTCCATATACATTTTAGAATGAGCTTGTCTATGTCTACTAAAAATATTTCAAAAATTTTTATATGAATAGTATTAAACCTGTAGACCAAGACCAAAGATATAGATATTTTTCTTAAGTCTTCCAATCCATGAATACAGTGTCTCTCAATTTATTTATGGGTTCTTTGATTTTATCAGCATTTTTTACTTTTTAGCATACACAACCTATACATGTTTTGTTAAAGTGTACACTTAAGTATTTTATTATATTTGGAGTAACTGTGTATGGTATTATAATTTTAATTTTACTTCCCACATGTGCATTTTTAGTATATAGAAGTATGATTGATTTTTATGTGTGATCTTGTTTCCTACCTATTAGTCCTAGGAGATTTTTTTGGTTGCTATTTTTAATATTCCTTGAGATTTTCTATGTAGAAAATCATGGCATCTGAAAATAGAGCTTTATTTCTTTATTTACAGTATGAATGCTTTTTATTTCTTTTGCTTTCCATATTGCAATGGCTAGAACTCCATTTTCATTACATTGAAAAAGAGTGGTGAGAGGAGATACCTTGTTCTATTTTTTTTTTTTTTTTTTTTTTTTTTTTTTGCGGTACGCGGGCCTCTCACTGTTGTGGCCTCTCCCATTGCGGAGCACAGGCTCCAGATGCGCAGGCTCAGCAGCCATGGCTCACGGATCTAGCCACTCTGCGGCATGTGGGATCCTGCCGGACCGGGACACGAACCCGTGTCCCCTGCATCGGCAAGTGGACTCAACCACTGCACCAACAGGGAAGCCCAACCTTGTTCTTTTTCCTGATCTTAGAAGCAAAACACTCAGTCTTACAATATTAAGTATAATGCCAGCTGTAGACTTTTTCTAGATGTTCTTTATCAAATTGAGGAAGTTCCCCTCCATTCCTAGTTTGCTGAGAGTTTATCATGAATGGGATTTGGATTCTGACAAATGCTTTTTATGCATGTTAATATGATTATATGATTTTTTTCCTTTTATATCTGTTGATATTGTGGATTACACTGACTAATTTTGAATACAGACTAAGCCTTATATACCTGGATTAAATCCTACTTAGCCATGTTATATAATTATTTTTACAAATAGCTGGACTTGATTTTTTAATATTTATTTTGTTAATTTTTTTAATCTAAGACTGTAGTTTTTCTTTCTTGTATGTGTTTGTTTTGTTTTGTTTTTTGGGTTTTTGTTGTTGTTTTTTTAATTGTCTGTTTTGGGTTAGTATTCAGGGTAATACTGGCTTCACAAAATGAGTTGGGAAGTATTCCCTCCCCCTTTATTCAGGAAAAGAATTTGTAAAATGGATGCTTGTTCATCTTTAAATGTTTGGTGAAATTCTCCACTGAAATCCTGTGTCTGAAGATTTTTTATAGGAGCATTTGAAGTATTCAATTTCAATATCCTGTTTCCTATTTCTTAATGTTTACTGGACTATTCAGATTATCTGCTTCACCTTGGTTGAGTTTTGATAGCTCTTAAATTTTTGAAGAACGTCCAAATTCTAAGTTGTCAAATGTATTAGTATAAAATGGGTAATATTATCCCTTTATTTTATATTTAATGGCTGCAGGATCTTTAGTGATATTTCCTGTTTCATTTCTGATGTTGGGGATTTATGTCTTTGTTCTTCTTATACTTTTCAGAATGCTAGAGTTTTATAAATTTTATTACATATTTTGGACCCACTCTCTGTTTCACTGTATTTTTAATTGTTTTCCTACTTTCAGTTTTATTGATTCCTGTTCTTATTTGTGTTATTTTCTTTCTACCCATCTCTGGGTTTATTTTGATCTTCTTTTTTTAGTTTCTTAAAGTAGGGACTTAAATTATTGATTTGAGAACTTTTCTCCAATATAACATATTTAGTCCTAAAGTATCCCTCTGAACCGCTTTAGCTGCATTCCATTACTTTTGATATGTTGTGTTTTCATTTTCATTCAGTTCTCTGTATTTTTAAAATTTCCTTTGAGATTACTTCATTGACCCATGCATTATTTAGAAATGTGCTGTATAATTTCCAAGGATTTTGAGATTTCTCTGCTGTTTTCTGCTATTGAGTTCTAATTTGACTTCATTATATTAAGATAACCTATTTTGTATAGATCAATGTTTAAAATGTATTGAAGTTTGTTTTATGGCCCAGGATACAGAATATCATTGTATATGTTCCACAGATGATTAAAAAGAATGTATATTCTGTGTTTTGGGGTATAGTATTCTATATGTTTTGATTAGATTTTATTGGTTGATGGTGTTGTTGAGTTCCATATCATTGTTGATTTTCTGTCTATAAGTTCTATCAGGTGCTGATAGATGGGTACTAAAATCTTCAACTATAATTTTGTATTGTCTATTTCTCCTTTCATCTCTATCAGTTTTTGCTTCATGCATTTTGAGGTTTTGTTGTTTTGTGTTTATGCATTTAAGATTGTTATGCCCTCCTGGCAGATTTGTCCTTTTATGTAATGGTCCTCTTTGTTTCTATTAATTTTCTTTCCTTTGAAGGTTACTTTTTCTGATATTAATATGGCCAATCTCACTGTTTTCTTTGATTAATATGTTCATGATACATATATATATATATATATATTTATATCCTTTGCCTTAAAGCTAACTAGTTCAGTGTATTTGAAGTGAGTTTCTTGTAGACAGAATATTGTTGAATAATATGTTTATCTACTCCACCAATCTTTCTTTAACTTGCTGTATTTAGACTATTTAAACCTAATATATTTATTGCTATGTTAGTGCTTAAGTCTGCCATTTATTATTTGTTTTCTATTTCACATTTTTCTGTTTAGCTTTTCTTAATTTCCTGTGGTTACTTGAACATTTTTTAGAATATATCTTGATTTTTTTAGTGTTTTGCTTTTTTTTTTTTTTTTTTTTTACAATATATTGCTTTGTATGTTTTCCTATTGGTTCTCTAGTTACTACAGTATACATACATAATTTACTATGGTCTACTTAATGATGTTTTACCACTTCAAGTGAAGTGTAAAAATCTCATTTCCTCTTAGATCCTTTACCTTAGTTTCAGTTATTCTCTTTTTCAGTTTTATAAATTTCTATTTACTTCTTTTTAAATAACATCTATGTTTTTATTGATATTTTCTCTTTTAAAAACATAATTGTTTCAAGAGAACTTGTAATTGCTTGTTAGATCCTTTTTATCATAGATATTTTCTTCCCAGATAATTCCAATATTTGATTCAATTTGTTATCATCAGTTGTTAATTGTCTTTTCTCATTCATGGTGTAATTTTCCTGGTTCTTGCTATGAGAAGTGATTTTCAATTGTAACTTGGAAATTTTGGATATTGTATTCTAGACTCTGAGTCTTTTTACTCCTCTCTTTTAGGCAGGCAGTTCTGCTGTGCTGTAGCATTAGGGCTGGGTGAATGTGTATGCTCAATTTCCCACTGGGCCCAACTGGCACCAGGGAGGGGGGAGCAGAAGGCTGACTGACTGCCAGGTTGCTGCAGGTTGCAGGTAGAAGCTCAGCTCCCCAGTACTGACACCAAGAGAGGGAAGGGTGGAAATAGAGTGCTCACTAGTTCCCCCTTCCAGCGCCTCCTCTGCCTCATTGCTGCTGGGTACAGGTGGTGGTCTAGCTCACCACTGGCTACCTCTCCACTAACATTATACCTGCGGGCAATAATGAGCACTCCTGCTTTTGCCAGGCAGGGAATAGAAGATCAGCTCCCTGCTCAGCCTTGCTGAGTCGACCTTGGAAGGAGAATTAAGAGTACCTGCTGTTTCTGTTGCGTGGAAGATGGATAACTAGCTCCCAGCACAGCCGTGCTAATATACAATCCCTGCAGGGGAATTGCACAGTGGATGGAAGATAACATGCCCACTCAGTGCTGCTGACACTAACCCAGCAGCTGATTGCCACCTGCCAAGAAGATGGAAGATTAGCTCTCTGCTCATCCAGAGACCCAGTCCTCAGGTGAATAGGAGAGCAGAACTGAGCGCTATCAGTTTAGCTCCTGCTCCACCCTGCTACCGCCATAGGGGACTGGGAGCACTGGTACATCCTTCCACCTGCAGGTAGATGAGGGGTGAAAAACCAACTCTGATCAGAAACTGGAAGCACAGGAGAAAAGCATGTTTTTCCCTTTAGTGTTCGGTTGGAGAAGGATGGGTTTTGCCAAAAACGTTTTACATTGTCAGGTAATCCTTTTTCTGACATTTTGGCTTGGAAGGAACAAAATTTCTTGGGGCTTTTTTTTTTTTCCTTTTGTTCCTGCCAGTGGTTCCAGGTTAGAGGCTTCTGCAGTGGCTTGTCCAGGGCATCTTGGAAGCAAAAGGGAAACAGTGAACGCACCTCCTTGTCGTCCTTAGAGGTGTCTCACAGTGATAGGCTGTTGGCCTTCTTCTTTGAACCTTCCTAAGTTTGTTTGTAGTGTTATGTCCAGGGTTTTATTTTGTTTTATTTTTGTTGTTGTGAGAGGGAGGAGATAGGGCAAATAGGGTTACTCCATCTGAGCAGAGACAAAAATCTGCAATTGCTTTTTGTATATTGGCCTTGTATACAAAGACCTTGATAAATTTAATTATTTATTCTAAAAGTTTATTAATTGTTTTGGATTTCCTGTGTATTCAGCTATGAAATCTGTAAATAATGAGTGTTATGTCTTCCTTCTTATCCATATGCTTTTATTTCTTTTCCTTAACTTTTTGGTCTCCAGTGTAATAAAAATGATTAAAGGTGGTAATAATGATCATCCTTATTTGTTCCCAAACTGCGACTATGTGACAATATTTCACCATTAAATATGGTATTTGCAGTAATTTTTGTTCATTCTTATTTTGCGATAGCTATAATTCTCTTCCATTACAAGTTGGTAAGTCTTTCTATCAGGTAATGCTATTTTTCCTATCCTTTCTGTGTTAATGTTGTGAAATAAATTGATCTTTTCAGCTTTTGTCCTCCTTTTGTTTATTAAAATATTATTTACATACATTAAAATTTATCCATATTACATGTAAAATTTGTTTAATTTTGGTAATTGTATAAAATTGAGTGACCAACATTACCATTAGAAAATAGTTCCCATACAATAAAACCTTTTTCCTTCTTGCTTTGACAGGAATTTCCTTTCCAAAGACCTAGCCCCAAGCAATCATTGATCTGTTCTATGTCACTTTTGTCTTCTTATAATTTCATTTAATGTGCATAGTCTTTTTTGACTTTTTCATTTTGCATAATATTTTCAAGATTCATCCATGTTGATTGCATTATTATTTTGTTCCCCTTTAAACCATAAACAAAGCAAAAAGATAACCTATGAACTGGAAGAAAATATTTATAAACAATATGACTGACAAGGGCTTAATTTCCAAAATATACAAACGGCTCACAGCTTAATATAAAATAAAAAACCCAATCAAAATATGGGCAGAACTCTGAAAGAGACATTTCTCCAAAGAATACATACAGATGGACAACAAGCACATGGAAAGATGCTCAACAGCGCTAATTATTAGAGCAATGCAGTCAAAACTACAGTGTGTTATCACCTTACACCAGTCAAAATGGCCATCATCAAAAAGTCTATGAATAGTAAGTGCTGCAGAGGGTGTGGAGAAAAGAGAATCCTCCTACAATGTTGGTGGGAATGTAAATTTTTACAGACACTGTGGAGACCAGTATGGAGGTTCCTTAAAAAAAATAGAGTTACCATAAGATGCAGCAATCCCACTCCTGGACATATACTCAGAAAAAATGAAAACTCTAAATTGAAAAGATACATGCACCCCAATGTTCACAGCAGCACTATGTACAATAGCCAGGACATGGAAGCAACCTAAGTGTTCATCCACAGATGAATGAATAAAGAAGATGTGGTATATACACACAATGCAGTATTACTCAGCCATGAAAAAGAATGATATTGCCATATGCAGCAATATTGATGGACTTACAGATTATCATACTAAGTGAAGTAAGACAGACAGAGGGAGACAAATATCATATGATATTACCTATTGTGTGATCAAAAAAATAATACAAATGAATAAATATATACAAAATTGAAAAAGTATCACAGACATAGAAAACAAACTTATGGTAACAACAAGGATTTACTATACTTCATAGGGAACTATATTCAATACCTTGTAATAACCTATAATGGAAATATATATATACTTTTTAACACTTTGCTGTACACGTGAAACTAGCACAATATTGAAAATCAACTATACTTCAACAAAAAATTTTGTTCCTTTTTATTGCTGAATAGAATTCCATGGTATGCATATACAACAATGCAGTTATACACTCACCATTTAATAGAGATTTGGGGTTGTTTTATTGAGGCTGTAATGACTATTCTAACATAAACATTAGTATACATGTTTCTGAGTAGACATAAGTTTTAATTCTGCTTAGATAAATATCTAGAATTGGAATGACTGTGTTTATTTTTTGTGTTTTTTAATTTTTTTCTTTTATTTTTTACTCTTTTTTTAAAGATCTTTATTGGAGTATAATTGCTTTACAATGGTGTGTTAGTTTCTGCTTTATAACAAAATGAATCAGCTATACATATACATATATCCCCATATCTCCACCCTCTTGCATCTCCCTCCCACCCTCCCTATCCCACTTCTCTAGATGGTCAAAATGTACCTAGCTGATCTCCCTGTGCTCTGTGGCTGCTTCCTACTAGGTATCTATTTTACATTTTGTAGTGTATATATGTCCATGCCACACTCTCACTTAGTCCCAGCTTATCCTTCCCCCTCACCGTGTCTTCAAGTCCATTCTCTAGGTTTGCATCTTTATTCCTGTCCAGCCCCTAGGTTATTCAGACCTTTTTTTTTTTTTTTTTTACATTCCACATATATGTGTTAGCATACGGTATTTGTTTTTCTCTTTCTGACATACTTCACTCTATTTGACAATCTCTAGGTCCATCCACCTCACTACAGATAATTCAATTTCATTTCTCTTTATTGATGGTAATATTCCATTGTATATATGTGCCACATCTTCTTTACTCATTCATCTGTCGATGGACACTTAGGTTGCTTCTGTGTCCTGGCTATTGTAAGCAGAGCTGCAATGAATATTGTGGTACATAACTCTTTTTGAATTATGATTTTCTCAGAGTATATGCCCAGTAGTGGGATTCCTGTGTCATATGGTAGTTCTATTTTTAGTTTTTAAAGGACCCTCCATACTGTTCTCCATAGTGGCTGTATCAATTTACTTTCCCACCAACAGTGCAAAGGGTTCCTGTTTCTCCACACCCTCCCTAGCATTTATTGTTGTAGATATTTTGATGATGTCCATTCTGACTTTTGTGAGGTAATACCTCATTGCAGTTTTGATTTGCATTTCTCTAGTGATAAGTGATGTTGAGCATCCTTTCATGTGTTTGTTGGCAATCTGTATATCTTCTTTGAAGAAATGTCTATTTAGATCTTCTGCCCATTTTTGGATTGGGTTTTTTTTTTTTTAATATTGAGCTGCATGAGCTGCCTGTATATATCAGAGATTAATCCTTTATCAGTTGCTTTGTTTGCAAATATTTTCTCCCATTCTGAGGGTTGTCTTTTCGTCTTGTTTATGGTTTCCTTTGCTGAGCAAAAGCTTTTGAGTTTCATTAGGTCCCATTTGTTTATTTTTGTTTTTATTTCCATTTCTCTAAGAGGTGGGTCAAAACGGATCTTGCTGTGATTGATGTCAAAGAGTGTTCTTCCTATATTTTCCTCTAAGAGTTTTATAGTGTCTGGCCTCACATTTAGGTCTTTAATCCATTTTGAGTTTATTTTTCTGTATGGTGTTAGGAAGTGTTCTAATTTCATTCTTTTACATGTAGCTGTCCTGCACCACTTATTGAACAGGCTGTCTTTTCTCCATTGTATATTCGTGCCTCTTTTCTCAAAAATAAGTTGACCATGTGTGCCTGGGTTTATCTCTGGAGTTTCTATCCTGTTCCATTGATCTGTATTTCTGTTTTTGTGCCAATACCATACTGTCTTGATTACTGGAGCTTTCTATTATAGTCTGAAGTCAGGGAGCCTGATTCCTCCAGCTCCGTTTTTCTTAAGATTGCTTTGGCTATTTGGGGTCTTTTGTGTTTCCTTACAAATTGTGAAATTTTATGTTCTAGTTGTGTGAGAAATGCCATTGGTAGTTTGATAGGGATTTCATTTAATCTGTAGGCTGCTTTGGGTGGTATAGTCATTTTTACAATGCTGATACTTCCAATGCAAGAACATGGTATATCTCTCCATCTGTTTGTATCATCTTTAATTTAATTCTTTCATCAGTGTCTTATAGGTTTCTGCATACAGGTCTTTTGTCTCCTTAGGTAGGTTTATTCTTAGGTATTTTATTCTTTTTGTTGCAATGGTAAATGGGCGTGTTTCCTTAATTTCTCTTTCAGTTTTTTCATCATTAGTGTATAGGAATGCAAGAGATTTCTGTGCATTAATTTTGTATCCTATGACTTTACCAAATTCACTGATTAGCTCTAATAATTTTCTGATAACATATTTAGGATTCTCTATATATAGTATCATGTCATCTGCAAACAGTGACAGCTTTAATTCTTCTTTTCCAATAGGGAGTCCTTTTATTTCTTTTCTTCTCTGATTGCTGTGGCTAAAACTTCCAAAACTATGTTGAATAGTAGTGTTGAGAATGGACAACCTTGTCTAGTTCCTGATTTAGTGGAAATGGTTTCAGTTTTTCACCACTGAGAGCGATGCTGGATTTGAGTTTGTCATATATTGCCTTTATTTTGTTGTGGTAAGTTCCCTCTATGCCTACTTTCTGGAGGGTTTTTCTCATAAATGTGTGTTGAATTTTGTCAAAAGATTTTCCTCCATCTACTGAAATGATCATATGGTTTTTATCTTTCAATTTGTTAGTTTGGTATATCACATTGATTGATTTGGGTATATTGAAGAATCCTTGCATTCCTGGGATAAACCCCACTTGACCACGTTGTATGATCCTTTTAATGTGCTGTTGGATTTTCTTGGCTATATTTTGTTGAGGATTTTTGCATCTATGTTCATCAGAAGTATTGGTCCGTAGTTTCATTTCTCAGTGACATCTTTGTCTGGTTTGGAATAAGGGCGATGGTGGCCTTGTAGAATGAGTTTGGGAGTGATTCTCCCTCTGCTATATTTTGGAAGAGTTTGAGAAGGATAGGTGTTAGCTCTTCTCTAAATGTTTGATAGAATTCACCTGTGAAGCCGTCTGGTCCTGGGCTTTTGTTTGCTGGAAATTTTTAATCACAGTCTCAATTTCAGTGCTTATGCTTGGTCTATTTATATTTTCTATTTCTTCCTGGTTCAGTCTCAGAAGGTTGTGCTTTTCTAAGGATTTGTCCATTTCTTCCAGGTTGTCCATTTTATTGGCATATAGTTGCTTGTGTTAATTTCTCATGATGTTTTGTATTTCTGCAGTGTCATTTGTTACTTGTCTGGTTTCATTTCTAATTCTATTGATTTGAGTCTTCCCTTATTTTTCTTGATGAGTCTAATGGTTTATCAAATTTGTTTACTTTCTTAAAGAACCAGCTTTCAGTTTTATTGATCTTACCTATTGTTTCCTTCATTTTTTTTCATTTATTTCTGATCTAATCTTTATGATTTATTCCCTTCTGCTAACTTTGGGGTTGTTTTGTTCCTCTTTCTCTTATTGCTTTAGGTGTAAGTTTAGGTTGTTTATTTGAGATGTTTCTTGTTTCTTGAGGTAGGACTGTATTGCTATAAACTTCCCTCTTACAACTGCTTTTGCTGCATCCCATAGGTTTTGGGACATCGTGTTTTCATGGTCATTTGTTTCTTGGTATTTTTTTATTTCCTCTTTGATTTCTTCAATTATCTTTTGGTTATTTTGTTTTGTATTGTTTAGCCTCCATGTGTTTGTATTTTTTACAGATTTTTTCCTGTAATTGATATCTAGTCTCATAGCATTGTGGTTGGAGAAGACACTTGATATGATTTCAAATTTCTTAAATTTACCAAGCCTTGATTTGTGACCCAAGATATGATCTGTCCTGGAGAATGTTCCACAAGCACTTGAGAAGAAAGTGTATTCTGTTGTTTTTGAATGGAATATCCTATAAATATCAATGAAGAACATCTTGTTAATGTATCATTTAAGGCTTGTGTTTCCTTATTTATCTTCATTTTGGATGATCCGTGCTTTGTTGAAAGTGGGGTGTTAAAGTTCCGTACTATGATTGTGTTACTGTCAATTTCCCCTTCTATGGATATTAGCATTTGTCTTATGTATTCAGGTGCTCCTATGTTGGGTACATAAATATTTACAAGTGTTATATCTTCCTCTTGGTTTGATCCCTTGATCATTATGTAGTGTCCTTCTTTGTCTCTTGTAATAGTCTTTATTTTAAAGTCTATTTTGTCTGATATGAGAATTGCTACTCTAGCTTTCTTTTGAATTCCATTTGCATGGAATATCTTTTACCATCCCTTCACTTTAAGTCTGTATGTGTCCCTACGTCTGAAGTGGGTCTCTTGTAGACTGCATATATATGGGTGTTATTATTTTGTCCATTTAGACAGTCTATGTCTTTTGGTTGGAGCATTTAATCCATTTACATTTAAGGTAATTATCAATATGTATGCTCCTGTTACCATTTTTAAAATTATTTTGGTTTTTTTTTTTTTGTAGTTCTTTTCCTTCTCTTGTGTTTCCTCCCTAGAGAAGTTCCTTTAGCATTTGTTGTAAAGCTGGTTTCGTATTGCTGAATTCTCTTAGCTTTTGTTTTTCTATAAAGGTTTTAATTTCTCTGTCAAATCTGAATGAGATCCTTGCTGTGTAGAGTAATCTTGGTTCTCGGTTTTTCCGTTTCATCACTTTAAATATGGCCTGCCACGCCTTTCTGGCTTGCAGAGTTTCTGCTGAAAGATCTGCCATTAACCTTATGGGGATTCCCCTGTATGTTATTTGTTGTTTTTCCCTTGCTGCTTTTAATATTTTTTCTTTGTATTTAATTTTTGATAGTTTGAGTAAAATGTGTCTTGGTGTGTTTCTCCTTGGATTTATCCTGCATGGGACTCTCTGCACTTCTTGGACTTCATTGACTATTTCCTTTCCCATATCAGGGAAGTTTTCAACTATGATCTCTTCAAATATTTTCTCTGTCCCTTTCTTTTTCTCTTCTTCTTCTGCTTCTGGGACACATAATTTTAATGTTGGTGCATTTAATGCTGTCCAAGAGGTCTTTGAGACTGTCCTCAAGTCTTTTCATTCTTTTTTCTTTATTCTGCTCTGCAGTAGTTATTTCTACTATTTTATCTTCCAGGTCACTTATTTGTTCTTCTGCCTCTGTTATTCTGCTATTCAATCCTTCTAGAGAATTTTTAATTTCATTTACTATGTTGTTCATCATTGTTTGTTTTCTCTTTAGTTCTTCTTTGTCCTTGTTAAACCTTTCTTGTATTTTTTCCATTCTATTTCCAAGATTTTAGATCATCTTTACTATCATTAGTCTGAATTGTTTTTCACGTAGACTGCCTGTTTCCTCTTCATTTGTTTCATCTGGTGGGTTTTTACCTTGCTCCTTCATCTGCTGTGTGTTTCTCTTTCTTCTCATTTTGCTTCACTTACTGTGTTTGGGTTCTTCTTTTTGCTGCCTACAGGTTCGTAGTTCCTGTTGTTTTTGTTGTATGCCCCCAGTGGCTAAGGTTGGTTCAATGGGCTGTGTAGACTTCCTGGTGGAGGGGACTGATGCCTGTGTTCTTTTGGATGAGGCTGGATCTTGTCTTTCTGGTGGGCAGGACCACGTCTGGTGGTGTTTTGTGGTGTCTCTGACCTTATTATGATTTTAGGCAGCCTTTCTTCTAATGGGTGAGGTTGTGTTCCTGTCTTGCTAATTGTTTGGCATCGGGTGTCCAGCACTGTAGCTTTCTGGTCGTTGAGTGGAGCTGGGTCTTAGCGTTGAGATGGAGATCTCTGGGAGAGCTTTCGCTGTTTGATATTACGTGGAGCCCTGAGGTCTCTGGTGTACCAATGTCCTGTACTTAGCTCTCTCACCTCAGAGGAACAGGCCTGACACCTACTGGGGCATCAAGACCCTGTCAGCCACAGGGCTCAGAAGAAAAGGGAGAGAAAGAAAGAAAGAAAGAAAGAAAGGAAAGAAAGAAAGAAAGAAAGAAAGAAAGAAAGAAAGAAAGAAAGAAAGAAAGAAAGGAAAGAAAAGAAAGAAAAGAAAGGAAGGAAGGAAGGAAGGAAGAAGAAAATAAAATAATGTTATTAAAATAAAAATATTATTCAAAATAAAAAAATTAAATAGTCATAAAAAAAGAAAGAAAGAAAGAAGAGATCAACCAAACCAATAAACAAATCCACCAATGATATCATGCACTAAAAACTGTAGTTAAAAAAAAAAAAAGGAAAGATAGAACCATAGGACAAATGGTGAAAACAAAGCTATACAGACAAAGTCACACAAAGAAGCATACACATACACATACACACTCACAGAAAGAGTAAAAGGAAATATATATATATAAAATTGAGAGAGCAATCAAATCAAAAAACAAATCTACCAATGATAATAAACTCTAAATACTATACTAAGATAAACATAAAACCAGAAACAAATTAGATGCAGAAAGCAAACCCCAAGCCTACAGTTGCTTCCAAAGTCCACTGCCCCATTTTTTAGATGATTCATTGTCTATTTAGGTATTCCACAAATACAGCGTACATCAAGTTGATTGTGAATATTTAATCTGCTGCTGCTGAGGCTGCTGGGAGAAATTTTCCTTTCTCTTCTTTGTTCACACAGCTTCTGGGCTTCAGTTTTGGATTGGGCCCTACCTCTGAGTGTAGGTCACCTCAGGTGTCTGTTCTTCTCTCCTACAGGATGGGGTTAAAGTAGCAGCTGATTAGGGGGCTCTGGCTCTCTCAGGCCAGGGGCAGGAAGGGGTACAGAATGCAGGGCAAGCCTGCAGTGGCAGAGGCCAGCATGATGTTGCAACAGCCTGAGACATGCCAGGTGTTCTCCCAGGGAAATTGTCCCTGTATCATGGGATTCTGGTAGTGGTGGGCTGCACAGGATCCCAGGAGGGGAGTTGTGGCTAGTGACCTGTGCTTGCACACAGGCTTCTTGGTGGCTGCAGCAGGAGCCTTAGTGTTTCATGACCCTCTCTTGTGTCCATGCTGATAGCCGCAGCTCGCACCCATCTCTGGAACCTGTTTAGGCAGTGCTTTGAATCCCCTCTCCTCGCACACCCCAAAACAGTGGTCTATTGCCTCTCAGGCAGTTCCAGACATTTTCACAGACTCCCTCCCAGCTAGCTGTGGTGCACTAGCCCCCTTCAGGCTGTGTTCATGCTGCCAACCCCAGTCCTCTTCCTGACCTCCGAAGCTGTAGCCTCAGCTCCCAGCCCCCACCTGCCCTGATGGGTGAGCAGACAAGCCTCTCAGGCTGGTGAGTGATGGTCAGCACCAATCCTCTGTGTGGGAATCTCTCCGCTTTGCCCTCTGCACCCCTGTTACTGTGCTCTCCTCTGTGGCTCCAGAGCTTCACCCCTACCACTTCCCATCTCCGCCAGTGAAGGGGTTTCCTAGTGTGTGGAAACTTTCCCTCCTTCACAACCCTCTCCCAGAGGTGCAGGTCCCATCCTTATTCTTTTGTCTCTGTTTTTTCTTTTACCCTACCCAGGTACATGTGGAGTTTCTTGCCTTTTGGGAAGTCTGAGGTCTTCTGCCAGTGTTCAGTAGGTGTTCTGTAGGAGTTGTTTCACATGTAGATGTATTTCTGATGTATCTATGAGGAGGAAGGTGATCTCCATGTTTTACTCCTCCACCATATTGAAGGTCTCTCTTTGGAATGATTGTGTTTTATGTTAAATGTATGCCATACTGTTTTTCAAAGTGGCTCTAACATTTTGAATTCCCATGAGCAAGGAATGAGGGATGCAGTGGCTCCACATCCTTGCCAATACTACATTGTGTCAGTCATTTTTACTTTTGCTGTTTGCACACTCACTTGTGTGTGTAGGTCTATTGTAGGTTCGATTTGTATTTCTATGATAACCAGTGATGATGCAAGCTTCTTTTTGGTATATTACACAGTCATGTGTCTTCTTTTTTGAGATGTCTGTGTAGTTTGCCAATATTTTTGTTGGCTAATATTTTCTTATTATAGAAGTGCTCTATACATTTTGGATACAAGATCTTTGATAGACACTTGGTTTACAAATTATTTTCATAGTTTGTGACTTGCAATTTTCTTATATTAAATATCCTGTAAAGAGTAAAATGTTTTATTTTTTTAATTGAAGTAGAGTTAATTTACAACATTGTGTTAGTTTCAGGTACATGGCAAAGTGATTCAGTTACACTCACGTATATAGTTACATATACTTTTTTCTGATTATTTTCCCTTATAGGTTATTATGAAATATTGAATCAGTTCCCTAAGCTATACAGTAGGTCCTTGTTGGTTATTTATTTTATATATAGTAATGTGATATGTTAATTCCAAACCAGTAATTTATTCCTACCCCAACTCCCCTTTCCACTTTGGTAACCATAAGATTGTTTTCTAAGTCTGTAGGTCTATTTCTGTGTTGCGTATAAGTTCATTTGGATCATTTTTTTAGATCCCATATATAAGAGATATCATATGATAGTTGTCTTTGTCTTGCTTACTTCACTTAGTATGATAATCTGTAGGTCCATCCATGTTGCTGCAATGGCATTTTTTTCATTTTATATGGCTGAGTAATATATATATACACCACATCTTCTTTCTTCATTCATCTGTCGATGGACACTTAGGTTACTTACATGTCTGGCTATTGTAAATAGTGTTGCAATTAACATTGGGGTGCACGTATATTTTCTAATTATAGTTTTCTCCAGATATATGTCCAGGATTGGGACTGTAGGATCATATGGTAGCTCTATGTTTACTTTTTTAAGGAACTTCCATACCATTCTCCATAGTGGCTGCACAAATTTACATTCCCAACAAAGTATAAGAGGGTTCATTTTTCACCATACCCTCTCTAGTATTTATTATTTGTGGACTTTTTGATAATAGCCATTCTGACTGGTGTGAGGTGATTACGCATTGTTGTTTTGATTTGTATTTCTCTAATAATTAGTGCTGTTGAGCATCTTTTCATGTGCCTTTAGGCTTCTTTGTATGTCTTTGGAGAAATGTCTGTTTAGATCTTCTGCCCATTTTTTGATTGGGTTGTTTGTTTTTTTGATATCCAGTTGTATGTGCTGTTTGTATATTTTGTAGAATAAGCCCTTGTCAGTTGCATCATTTACAAATATTTTCTCCCATTTTGTAGATTGTCTTTTCACTTGGTTGAAGTTTTCCTTTTCTCTGCAAAAGATTTTAAGTTTAATTAGGTCCCATTTGTTTATTTTTGGTTTTATTTCCATTACTCTAGGAGACAAATCCAAAAAGATACTGTTATGATTTATATCAAAGGGTGCCCTGCCTGTTTTCCTCTAAGAGTTTTATAGTATCCAGTCTTACATTTAGGTCTTTAATTCATTTTGAGTTTATTTTTGTATATAGTATTACAGAATGTTCTAGTTTTATTTATTTTACATGTAGCTTTTCAGTCTTCAAAACACCACTTATTGAAGAAACAATCTTGTCTCCATTGTATACTCTTGCTTCTTTTGTGTAGATTAATTAGCTATAAGTGTGTGGGTTTGTTTGTGGGCTTTCTATTCTGTTCCATTGATCTATATGTCTGTATTTGTGACAGTACCATACCATTTGGCTTACTGTAGCTTTGTAGTATGTTCTGAAGTCAGGGAGCCTGATTTCTCCAGCTCCATTTTTCTTTCTCAAGATTGTTTTGGCTACATGGCATCTTTTGTGTTTCCATACAAATTTAAAATTTTTTGTTCTAGTTCTGTGAAAAATATTGGTAATTTGATAGGGATTGCGTTGAATCTGTAGATTGCCTTTGGTAATATAGTCATTTTGACAATATTGATTCTTTGAATCCAAGAAGAGAGTATATCTTTCCACCTGTTTGTGTCATCTTTGATTTCTTTCATCAACATCTTATAGTTTTCAGAGTACAGGTCTTTCACCACCTTAGGTAGGTTTATTCCTAATTATTTTATTCTTTTTTATATGACAGTGAATGGGATTGTTTCTTTAATTTCTCTTTCTGATCTTTCATTGTTAGTGTATTGAAATGCAATAGATTTCTGCATATTAATTTTGTATCCTTCAACATTAGTGAATTCACTGATAAGCTCTAGTAGTTATGGTAGTTTCTTTAGGATTTTCTATGTATAGTATCATGTCATCTGCAAACAATGACAATTTTACTTTTCCCCTTAAAATTTGGATTCCTTTTATTTCTTTTTCCTGTCTAATTACTATGGCTAAGATTTCCAAAACTATGTTGAAAAACAGTGGTGAGAGTGGGCATCCTTGTCTTGTTTCTGATCTTAGAGGAAATGCTTTCAGCTTTTCACCATTGAGTATGATGTTAGCTGTGGGTTTGTCATATATGACCTTTATTATGTTGAGGTAGGTTCCCTCTATGCCCACTTTCTGGAGAGTTTTGATCATGAATTGATGTTGAATTTTATCAAAAGATTTTTCTGAATCTATTGAGATGATCATATGGTTTTTATTCTTCAATTTGTTCATGTGGTATATCACACTGAATGATTTTTGGATATTGAAAAATCCTTGTATTCTTGGGATAAATCCCACTTGATCATGGTGTATGATCCTTTTAATGTATTGTTGGATTCAGTTTGCTAGTATTTTATTAAGGATTTTTGCATTTATGTTCATCAGTGATATTGACCTGTAATTTTCTATCTTTTTTTTTTTTGTGGTGTCTGTCTGGTTTTGGTATCAGGGTGATGGTGGCCTCATAGAATGAGTTTTGAATTCTTTCTTACTCTGCAAATTTTTGTAATTGTTTCAGAAGGATAGGTGTTAACTCTCCTCTAAATGTTTGATAGAATTCACCTGTGAAGCTATCTGGTCCTTGTTTTTGTTTGTTGGGAGTTTTTAATCACACATTTAATTTCAGTAATTATAATTGGCCTGTTCTTGGTGCACTCCTCCTACCATCTTGTTTTGGTTTCTTCTTTATGTCTTTGGGTGCAGAATATCTTTTTTGGTAGGTTCCAGTCTTTTTAATTGATGGTTGTTCAGCATTTAGTTGTGATTTTGGTGTGTTTGCAAGAGGAGGTGCACTCAAGGTCCTTCTACTCTGCCATCTTTTCCAGGAAGCCAAAAGGTTTTAATTTTAATTATGTTCATTTTATCAATTAATTTCAGGTATAATTTTTGCTTTTGATGTAGTTTTTGGGAAAGCAGTCTAATATGACAAAAATTTCTCATGTTTTCCTCTGAAATTCAGTGGTTTGTTTATGTATTAAGAACCATGATCCATTTTAAACTAATTTATGTGTATATGGAAAGTAAATCCTGAGGTTCCTTTTTTTCTCTATATACAGATATCTACTTGTTTCAGCAATATTTTTTGAAAATACTATCTTTCTATTTAATTGCTTTGGCACATCTGTGAAAAATCAATTAACCATATAAGTGTAGATATATTTATGGACTGTCTATTCTGTTCCACTGATTTATATTTCAATCATTAAGCAACTATCACACTGGATTCATGTAGTTTTAGTTCTTGAAATCTTGTATGGTAAGTCTTCTAGCTTTCTTCTTCACTTTCATACTTGGTTTAGCTATCCTAAGTCCTTTGCCACTCTATATTAATTTGAAAAATTTGTTAATTCATCCAAAAAATAAGAGGCAGACAAAAATTTAATAAATACAGAGAAGATTTAGACAACAATAAAAGCCTATTTCATCTTTAATTTATAAATCAAAACTTCTAACAACTGAAGAAAACACATTATTTTCAAATTCACATATAACATGCATGATATAGGTCATATACTGGTCCATAAATTATGTACTATAATTGAAAACATTTAAATTATATGTAAACTTTTAAATATTAAAAGTCAGTGACAAAGCAATATTTACCAAATTACCAAATATTTGTAAATTAAGCAATATACCACTTCAAGATAACCCATAGGTCAAAAAAGATATCACAATGAAACTTTAGATGAATGATATTAAGGAGACAACATACCAAACTTTGTGGGATATAACTAAAGCTGTGCTAACATGGAAATACCTAGATTTAAAGCTAATATTAGAAAAAAAAGAAAGTTTTTAAATAATGGTCTAAACCTCAAAATTAAGATGTCAGAATGAAAGAGCCAATTAAAAATTTTTAAATGACATAACAAGAGGAATAATTAGTGATATCAGTAGCAGGATTGAAGGGGTAAAGATCTAACAGATGGTAAAAAGAAAATGAAGAATAAAGAAATATTGTGAATAACTTTGTGTCTAAGACTGGGAACCTATTTTTACCAGAATCCTCTATAATATAGAGTCCAGGTTAGAGTTAGCTAATTACAGAAACTTATGCATATTTCAGAAGGAATAAGGGAAGAGAGGCCATCTTTCTCACAGAGTTTCTCTACAAAGGTCATAAATAACCATGGACAGCGAAGTGTTCCCTCTCGAGCCCCAGCTTTTTCTTATTCCCTTCCTGCCTCAGTCCCACCTAAATTTCTGACTGCTGGCCTTGCTTACCAATAGCAGTCCCAAACTCACCCCCAGGTGCTTGGCTGGGGTCCTGAAGAAGCAGTCATTCCCACTGAAATAGATGTTGCCACACAGGCAGCAATTTCCAGGCAAAGATTCCACACAGGTGGTAGTTTCTACAGCTCTCTATAAGCAAACTTGTTATGGCTTAGCACTGCAGTGTCTAGATCTGAATGGTTTCTTGGATTTTCCTTCATGCTGCATTTTGTCTACCCATACCAGTGTTTTGCATGGCTTTGCCAGTGACTATTTTTCTGGTTCAGTGATTCCCACTTCTAGACATCCATCGCTCCATCTTTATCCACATTCAAATAAATTCTAATTCCTTAATGAAATCTCCTTTTTCTACAACATTTGTAGTGACTCTGTTTTCCTGACCAAACTCTAATACTTAAAGGTGGTGGTGAGGAGGGGAATAATATTAACAATATACTCTATGTTTCATGAAAAAAATATTGTGTGCCATCAAAGTTATTAGCTAGCTGGCTATTTTAATATAAGCATAAGCTGATAATAAGGATAAGGAGTCATTTGACATGTCTCTGTCTTAAGGTTTTACAGCGCATTTTGATTAGGTTAATACTAGCTCAATATATTTGGGAATTTCACCACTAGACCATTATTTTTTTATTCAGATAGTGTAGGCACACCTTCCCTGGTGGCACAGTGGTTGAGAGTCTACCTGCCGATGTAGGGGACACGGGTTCGTGCCCCGGTCCGGGAAGATCCCACATACCTCAGAGCAGCTAGACCCGTGAGCCATGGCTGCTGAGCCTGTGCGTCCAGAGCCTGTGCTCCACAATGGGAGAGACCACAACAGTGAGAGGCCTGCGTACTGCAAAATAAATAAATAAATAAATAAATAAATAACAAAAAAAATAAAAACAACATTAGTAAAGAATTCTATACTTGCAATGAGAAAGCTAAATATAGACCAATTAGGTTTGCTTGGTCATTTTCTCTTTGATTTAAATATCCTAAGGGCAGCTTTATGAACCTTTAAACAGTATCATATTACTTTTGCTGTAATTGTAACCTGAATAATTTGACCACTAACCTATCTATCGAAATGTGTTTTTTTTGAAGCATAAAACAGTTTTTATTTCACTGGATGCTCCTTGTCTAATTGTGCCTGTGCCAACTGTTATTGAATATTTAATAACATGCATTTTGTTCCAGTGCACTTCTTCTTTCCTTTTCTAAATGAATTGTCCTCAGGCACTAGAAATATAAAAGTATCAGTGACATATTTTGTTTATAGTACATAAAATAAAACAATGTTTGACAAATATTTGGTTAATTTATTTTGCACTGATATGACACCAATTTGTTTTAAATGCAATATAAAATAGAATAAGCTCCAAAAAATTCATGTAGAGTGAGATTATGCATATTACCAAAGTATCCTCTCCTTAATAAAAAGTTTCAACAAATTCATTTTTTATAAACAGCACATCAGGTCTACTTGTCTAGGGGAACAGAGTGAGAAGATCTGGACTACACAGCTATAAACACCTGCCTTGATCATCACTTACAGGTAACCCTTGGGGCAAAGACTTGTCAGAAGAAGCAGGAAAAATTCTAATTGTTTCAGAAAAAGTAATACCCTGAATTTTTAACTGCCTAGAGAAAACTCTAGTGCTTACAAAATGTTCTAAGTGTAGAAGGCTTGAAAAGTCCTCTTGGCTTTGATTTTAAGAGCATATGTCTGTGACCCCACATAGCCCAAAATTAATTAATTAATTAAAAAAAGGAAGCCTGATATTTTTTCAGTGTAATGTACCTTGCCTCCTACTCCATCATCTTTTATTCCTGCTCTCAAAATCAAATGATTACTCAATTCACAAAATGCAATTTTATTAAATTAATTCTAATATATTTGATGTTTTAATAAAATAATCATGAAAAATTAGAATGACTTCTACATAGTATGACATTTAATGACTTTATTTCCTAAGCATTATCCACTAATAATTTTTTAATTTAATGTTTTTTTTAAATTTATTTTATTGTAGTATAGTTGACTTACAATGTTTCAGGTATACAGAAAAGTGATTCAATGTTTTATATATATATATTCTTTTCCAGATTCTTTTCTGTTGTAGGTTGTTTCAAGATATTGAATACAGTTCCCTGTACTATATAGTAGGTCCTTGATGCTTATCTGTTTTATATATAGTAGTGTGTATCTGTTATCCCAACTTCCCAGTTTATCCCTCCACCCCACCTTTCCCCTTTGGTAACCATTAGTTTGTTTTCTATGTCTGTGAGTCTTTTTCTGTTTCATAAATACTTTCATTTGTATCATTTTATTATATTCCACATATAAGCAGTATCATATGATATTTATCTTTCTTTGTCTGACTTACTTCACTTAGTATCATAATCTTTAAGTCCATCCATGCTGCTGCAAATGGCATTGGTTCATTCTTTTTTATGGCTAATATTCCATTGTGTGTGTGTGTGTGTGTGTGTGTGTGTGTGTATGTGTGTGTGTATATATATATATATATATCACATTTTCTTTATCCATTCATCTGTTAATGGACATTCAGGTCACTTCCATGTCTTGGCTATTGTAAATAGTGCTGCTATGAATATTTGGGTGCATGTATCTTTTTGAATTAGAGTTTTCATCTTTTCCAGATGCATGCCCAAGAGTAGGATTGCTGGATCATATGGTAACTCTATTTTTAGTTTTTTGAGAAACCTCCATACTGTTCTCCACAGTGACTGTACCAATTTACATTCTCACCAACAGTATAGGAGGGTTCCCTTTTCTCCACACCCTCTTCAGCATTTATTATTTGTAGACTTTTTGATGACAGCCATTCTGACTGGTGTGAGGTTGTACCACTTTGTAGTTTGATTTGCATTTCTCTAATAATTAGTGATGTTGAGCATCTTTTTATGTGCCTGCTTGCCATCTGTATATCTTCTTTGGAGAAATGTCTATTTTATTCTGCCCATTTTTTGATTGGGTTGTTTGTTCTTTTTGTTTTTAATTGAACTGTATATGCAGTTTGTATATTTTGGAAATCAAGCCCTTGTCCATCTCATTGTTTACAAATATGTTCTCCCATTCTGTATGTAGACCACATGCTAGGCTACAAAACAAGCCTTACTAAACTTAAGAAACTTGAAATCCTACCAAGCATCTTTTCTTACCACAGTGCTATGAGACTAGAAACCAAGTACAAGAAAAAACTGCAAAAAAAAACAAACACGTGAAGGCTAGACAATATGCTACTAAACAACCAATGGATCATTGAAGAAACCAAAGAGAAAATTAAAAAGGCGGAAGATGAACCCGAGTTCTTTGTTGACATTGTGTACGGGCACCCAGAGAAGAACAACCACTGGTACCTGGGGCTGAAGACAGAAACATTAATGGGAAGAGAATGGTTTAGCTCGTAGTGTTGTCCATGACAGTTTCAAGACCCCCAGGCAACTTTCTCTCAAATGCTTAGTTTCTGAGAATAAGAATGTTTAGTGGCTCAGTTGTGCTTTCTACCTGTATCCTTCACAATGTACACCCCCAAAATTTGGAAGTATCCACAGTCTTTGCCTCTCCTTTGGGACCTGAAAGGAGGGAGTTGGAGTGCAGTGCAGCCTCTATGGAGAGAGGAGGAAGACAGCCTGTGAGTCCTGGGTTGATTTCCCTTTGACTAGGAAGTCAGTATCTTTGGAGCCAGCTGCAGTTTCGAGGGTTAGAGACCCAGATTTGGAGGAAGAAGCTAAAAGCCCTCCTCAACATCACCTCACCTTGCCAGAAGCAGCAAGAAAATGCTTCTGCTGCTTCTGGCCCCCCTCCCCAGGGCTGGAAGGTCAGTGCTTGTGGCTCAGTGCAGAGCCCAGTGTCCCTCAGTCCTGCTGGCCATTCCCTTTGCAGACGAGACTTCAGAGCCTCCCCTACCCTCCTTACCTCCACCACCCACACTCCACCTGGGCCAGGGCTGGAGGAGCCTTGTGAGGAGTCCCAGGATCTGCCCTCATGCCTGGGAATGCAGGGATGTGGACTGGGTGTCAGAAGTCTGAAGCTTCCCATCTATCCTTAAGGCCTCTGCAAGTTAAAGATATACAGTATAATAAAAATTTTTTGGCCGTTGGACATGACTTCTGTTAAAAAACAAGAAGGTGTGTGTGGTCGAGATAGAAAGCTAATAAATATTCTATATAATGAATACAGCAGTATGTACATCCAGGATTTGGGCTTTTGGCTATTGATGGACTGGTGGATTGTTTAGAAAACATTCTTTAAGAAAAATGAGCTAGCAGCTATTCTATTTCCATTCAGAATCATGTTCATTTATGTAGATGTCACTTTAGCTTGATCAGAATTAAATGTGAGATTTCTTCTAAAAAAAAAAGAAAAAAATACCTAGAGACAAATGAAAATGAAAACACAACAATCCAAAATTTATGGGATGTGGCAAAAGCAGTTCTAAGAGGGGAGTTTATGGAAATACAAGCTTACCTAAGTAAACAAGAAAAATCTCAAATAAACAACCTAACATTACACCTAAAGCAACTAGGGAAAGAAGAACAAACAAAACCCAAAATTAGTAGAAGGAAAGAAGTCATAAAGATCAGAGTAGAAATAAGTGAAATAGAGATTAAAAGACAATAGAAAAAATCAATGAAACAAAAAGGTGGTTGTTTGAAAAGGTAAACAAAATTGATAAACCTTTAGCAAGACTCATCAAGAAATAAAGGGAGAGGGCCAAATTCAACAAAATCATAAATGAAAAAGGAGAAGTTACAGACACCACAGAAATACAAAGGATCACAAGAGACTACTATGAGCAACTGAACACAAATAGCATGGACAACCTAAAAGAAATGGACAAATACTTAGAAAAGTATAATCTCCCAAGACTGAATCAGAAAGAAGTAGCAAATATGAACAGACCAATTACCAACATTTAAATTGAATCAGTAATTTAAAAACTCTGAACAAACAAAAGTGCAGGACCAGTTGGCTTCACAGGTGAATTCTACCAAAAATTTAGAGAAGAGTTAACACCTATCTTTCTGAAACCTTTCCAAAAAATTGCAGAGGAAGAAACACTTCAAAACTCATTCTATGAGGCCATCACCCTGATACCAAAACCAGATAAAGATATCATAAAAAAAGAAAATTACAAAAAAAAGTAAATCACTGATGAACATAGATGGAAAAAATCCTCACCAAAATACTAGCAAAGAGAATGTAACAATATATTAAAAGGACCACCCACCATGACCAAGTGGGATTTATCCCAGAGTTGCAAGGATTTTTCAATATCCTCAAATAAATCCATGTGATACACAATATTAACAAATTGAAGCTTAAAAACATATGATCATCTCAATAGATGCAGAAAAATCTTTTGACAAAATTCAACATCCATTCATGATTAAAAAAACTTCAGATAATGAGCATAGAGGGAACATACCTCAGCATAATAAAGGCCAGATTTCTGACAAAACCACAACTAACATCATACTCAATGGTGAAAAGCTGAAAGCTTTCCCTCTAAGATCACAAACCAAGGATGCCCATTCTCAACACTTTTGTTTTTCAGCACAATTTTAGAAGTCCTAGCCACAGCAATCAGAGAGGAAAAATAAGTAAAAGGAACACATTTTGGAAAGGAAGAAGTAAAACTGTCACTGTTTGCAGATGACATGATACTCCTATCCACAGAAAATCCTAAGGATGCTACCAGAAAACTACTAGAGCTCATCAAAAATTGGGCAAAGTTGCAGGATACAAAATCAATACAGAGAAATCTGTTGTATTTCTATACGATAACAACAAAGTATCAGGAAAAGAAATTAAGGAAATAATCCCATTTACCATCCCATCAAAAAGAATAAAATACCTAGGAATAAACCTACCCAAGGAGGCAAAAACACCTGTACTCTAAAAACTGTAAGATGCTGATGAAAGAAATTGAAGACAACACAAACAGATGGAAAGATATACTGTGTTCTATGATTGGAAGAATAAATATTGTTAAAATGACCATACAACCCAAGGCAATCTACAGATTCAATGAAATCTGTATCAAATTACCAATGGCATTTTTCACAGTGCTGGAACAAAAATATTTTAAACCTGTATGAAAATACAAAAGACCCAAATAGCTAAAACAATCATGAGAAAGAATAACAGAGCTGGAGGAATCATGCTGTCTGTGTTCAGGTCATATAATACAAAGCTACAGTCATCAAAACAATATGGTACTGGTACAAAAACAGACACACTGATCAATGCAACAAGATAGAAAGTCCAGAAATAAACCTATACATCTATGGTCAATTAATCTACACAAAGGAGGCAAGAATATACAATGGAGAAAAGAGAGTCTCTTCAATAAGTGATGCTGGGTAAACCGGACAGCTACATGTAAAAGAATGAAATTAGAACATTCTCTAACACCATATACAAAAATAAACTCAAAATGCATTAAAGACCTAACTGCAGCAAATATAAACAAACGAGACCTAATTAAACTTAATAGCTTTCACACAGCAAAGAAAAACATGATATTTTATTTAAAATTATGTTTTTAGGTAAGTTGCATGATTTTCTCCTAGATTCTTCCCTTATAGAGTTCAGCATATGGCTGGAGAATCTTAATTGTCATGGAGATTGATGTGCTACAATATAAGTCACAGATGAATTGCTTATGAACCAATATTTGGAGAAGGATTTCACTTTTTTATAGTCATATTATCTCAAGTAATGAAACTCATTGAATCTATTTCTTCATATAATACCCAGGTATTTGTCTATATAAATCAGCAATATCATTTAACTCTTATGGTATAAACTATTTTCTCCCAGATCAGAATTTATACTTACTACTTTGAAGATGTTGGATCTTAATTCACTTACAATCCCAAAGGCAAGTGGGATGACAGGGGTGGAGAATAGGACAACTGCTATCTACGTGCAAGGTAATTGCACATTACCTCAGGTGAGGTCATTTCAAATCACCAGGCAAGGCAGGACTTCTGTCACTAGGCAGGAGAAGAGACATTTTTCTGCTCTTTAGGAGAATTTTTTTGTTTTTTGTGGGTTAAAGTCCTTAGATTCATCATAATTCATCCAAATAGAATTATTATCATTCCACTTTTCAGAGACTTAGTCAATCCTTTAAATTTTATGAGATCTCAGGGGCTGATAAATCCATATATGTTATAATTAGCAAATTGAATGAGAAATTTCTGCTCTGCTTTTCAGGTTTGGCAACCCAACCTTGCATCTGCAAGAGATATGAGATTCTTTTAAGATAAACATGGGAGCTTTCTTGTTTTTCATTATTACTTAAGCTGAGAATTTAAAATCCTAAACTTACTTTTTTAATTAAAAATTTCTACTTCCATCAGAATAACTAGCGCATCATTTGTATTGCTCAGTCTTGTCATAACAATCAGTCACAATAGCCAGTTGGTCTGCCAGAGGTTACCTTCAATGATCATATAATTCCAGGGAATTACAGGATAATAATGTTTGTAAATATTTTGGCACATATCTATGGACTAATAGTATCCTATTTTCAAACTTCTAAAACAATGGAGTCAGATAAGCCAATTCTGTGATTGGCTTAGAAAAGTTACCTCTCTGGTTACCAAATACTACAACCTCTCTGGTTACCAAATACTCTCTCAGGCAAAGTTCTAGGTATTTTAAACAGAGAGGGGTTTAATTCAGAGAACTTGGTGGTCAAATGTCATTAGAATTGTTTGGTAAAGAACAGTTTAAAAAACACTAAACCTATGATTTAAAAACCAAATTACTTTCATTTAAAGACCAAATCATTTAATATAGAAGTCAGGAAGCTGCCATTGCTGCTATCAGTGTTGCTACCTCATTTATGACACTGAAACTAGATACTGGAACATGAAGTCTACCTCCCACACCCACTCATGTCTTTTAGAACTTGTTTAAGAGCTGTGGAAGGATGACTTCTGTTCTATCCCTACCTTTCAAATCTTGCATGAATGCATCTCAATGACAGAAACTAAATTATGTCTAGTACCTTAGCCAGAAAGGAATCTGAGGAAAGGACTCTTAGCCCTTGCAATACAGGATGGAGCATGGGAAGGATCTGTTTTACTCAATCATCTCAGCATCACTTGACATAGTTGATTTTTGTCTTTCTTAAAGCACTTTCTGCTCTTGCTTTCCATGTAACCATATGTTTCTGTTTTCACCCTACATTGCCTGTTATTTCTAAGGATCCTTTTCTGGATGAAGTGAATAATAAAATGGGGACAAAAGAATAGATCCAAGGAGGATAGCTTCAAGATGGCAGAGGTATAAGACATGGAGATCACCTTCCTCCCCACAAATATATCAAAAATACATCTACACATGGAACAGCTCCTACAGAACACCTACTGAGCACTGGCTGAAGACCTCAGACTACCCAAAAGGCAAGAAACTCCTCACGTAGATGGGTAGGGCAAAAGAAAAAGAAAAAAACAAAGACAAAAGAATAGGGACAGGACTTGCACATCTGAGAGGGAGCTGCGAAGGAGGAAAAGCTTCCACACACTAGAAATCCCCTTCACTGGCAGAGATTGCAGGTGGGTGGGGGGTGGGGGCGCTTCAGAGCCACAGAGGATAGTGCAGCAACAGGGGTGCAGAGAGCAAAGTGGAGAGATTCCCACACAGAAGATCGGTGCTGACCAGTTCTCACCAACCTGAGAGACTTGTCTGCTCGGGGGACTGGGAGCTGAAGCTCTGGCTTTGGAGGTAAGATCCCAGGGAGAAGACTGGGGTTGGCAGTGTGAACACAGCCTGAAGGGGGCTAGTGGGCCACAGATAGCCAGGGGGGAGTCTGGGGAAAAGTCTGGAACTGCAGAAGAGGAAAGAGACTTTTTCTTTCCTTTTTGTTTTGTGGTGCGCAAGGAGAGGGGATTAAGAGCACCGCCTAAATGAGCTCCAGAGACAGGCACAAGCCATGGCTCTCAGCATGGACACCAGCGATGGGCATGAAACACTAATGTTACTGCTGCAGGCAACAAGAAGACTGTGTGCAAGCAGAGGCCACTATCCACACTTTGCCTCACAGAAGACTGTGTAGCATGCAACTTCCAGGGTCCCATGATCCAGGGACAAATTCCCTGGGAGAACACATGGCATACCTCAGGCAGTTGCAATGTCATGCTGGCCGCTGCCTCTGCAGGCTCACCCCACATTTTTTACCCCTCCCTCCCCCTAGCCTGAGTGAGCCAGGGCCCACGAATCAGCTGCTATTTTAACACCGTCCTGTCTAGGCAAGGAACAGATGCCCTCAGGTGACCTACAGATAGAGGCAAGGCCAAAACCAAACCTGAACTCCAGGAGCTGTGTGAACAAAGAAGAGAAAGGAAACTATCTCTCAGCAGCCTCAGGAGCAACCTATTAAATTTCCACAATCAAATTGATGGACCCTGCATCTGTGGAATACCTGAATAGACAACAAATCATGCCAAGACTGAGGTGGTGGACTTTGGGATCAACTGTAGACTTGGGGTTTGCTTTCTGCATCTAATTTGTTTCTGGTTTTATGTTTATCTTAGTTTAGTATTTAGTATCATTTGTAGATTTGTTTATTGATTTGGTTGCTCTCTTTCTCTCTCTCTCTCTCTCTCTCTCTACATATATATATATATATATATATATGTATAAAATACATGTTTCCTTTTCCTCCTTTTGTGAGTGTGTATGTGTATGCATCTTTGTGCGATGTTGTCTGTATAGCTTTGCTTTTACCATTTGTCCTAGGGTTCTGTCTGTCCATTTTTTTTTTTAATTATGCTCTTTAGTGCTTGTTTCATTCATAGATTTGCTTTCTTTTGATTTGGTTGCTCTCTCTTTCTTTCTTTTTTTAAATTATTTTTTTATTTTAAATAATTTTAAAAAATATTTTAATTTAATAAATTTATTTTACCTTATTTTCTTTTTTCTTTCTTTCTTTCTTTCTCTCTTTCTTTCTTTCTTTCTTTCTTTCTTTCCTTCCTTCCTTCTTTTTCTTTCCTCTTTTTCTTTCTTTTCTTCTGAGCTGGGTGGCAGACAGAATCTTGGTGCCCCAGCTGGGTGACAGGCCTGAGCCTCTGAGATGGGAGAGCTGAGTTCAGGACATTGGTCCACCAGAGACCTCCTGGCCACATGTAATATCAAATGGTGAAAGTTCTCTCAGAGATCTCCATCTCAATGCTAAGATCCAGCTCCATTCCATGACCAGGAAGATACAGGGCTGGACACCCTATGCCATAAAACTAGCATGACAGGAACACAACACCACACATTAGCAGAGAGTCTGACTAAAATCGTAATAAATTCACAGACACCCCAAAACACACGATTGGACACTCTCCTGCCTACAAGAAAGCCAAGATCCAGCCTCATCCACCAGAACACAGGCACCAGTCCTCTCAAAGAAGAAGATGACACAACCCACTGAACCAACCTAACCCACTGGGGGCAGACACCAAAAACAATAGGAGCTACAAACCTGCAACCTGCAGAATGGAGACCCCCAAACACAGTAAGTTAGGCAAAATGAGAGGACAGGGAAATACACATCAGATAAAGGAGCAAGGTAAAAACCCACCAAAACAAACAAATGAAGAGGAAATAGGCAGGCTACCTGAAAAACAATTCAGAGTAATGACAGTAAAGATCAAAAATCTTGGAAATAGAATGGAGAAAATAAAGGAAATGTTTAACAAGCACCTAGAAGAGCTAAAGAGCAAACGAAAAATGATGAACAACACAATAAATGAAATTTAAAATTCTCTAGAAGTAATAAAGAGCAGAATAACTGAGGCAGAAGAACAGATAACAGAGTTTGAAGATAAAATGGTAGAAATAACAGCCAAGGAGAAGAATAAAGAAGGAAACGAATTGATGACACTCTCAGAGATGTCTGGGACAACATTAAACATACCATTAGAATTGTAGGGGTCCCAGAAGAAGAAGAGCAAAGGAAAGGGACTGAGAAATATTTGAAGAGATTATAGTTGAAAACTTCCCCAATATGAGAAAGGAAATAGTTAATCAAGTCCAGGAAGCACAGAGAGGCCCATACAGGATAAATCCAAGGAGAAACATGCCAAGACACATATTAATAAAACTATCAAAAATTAAACACAAAGAAAAAATATTAAAAGCAGCAAGAGAAAAGCAACAAATAATATTCAAGGGAATCCCCATAAGGTTAACGGCTGATCATTCAACAGAAACTCTGCAAGCCAAAAGGGAATGGCAGGACATATTTAAAGTGATGAAAGAGAAAAAAATACAACCAAGATTACTCTACCCAGCAATAATCTTATTCAGATTCGACAGAGAAATTAAAACCTTTACATAAAAGCAAAACTAAGAGAATTCATCACCACCAAACCAGTTTTACAACAAATCCTAAAGGAAATTCTCTAGGCAGGAAACACAAGAGAAGGAAAAGACCTACAATAACAAACCAAAACAATTAAGAAAATAGTAATAAGAACACACATACTGATAACTACCTTAAATGTAAATGGATTAAATGTTCCAACCAAAAGACATAGAATGGCTGAATAGATACATAAACAAGACCGGTATATATGCTGTCTAAAAGCGACCCACTTCAGACATAGGGTCACATACAGACTGAAAGTGAGGGGATGGAAAAAGATATTCCATGCAAATGGAAACCAAAAGAAAGCTGGAGTAGCAATTCCCATATCAGACAAAATAGACTTTAAAATAATGACCATTACAGGAGACAAAGAAGGAAACTACATAATTAACAAGGGATAAAACCAAGAAAAAGATATAACAATTGTACATATTTATGCACCCAATATAGGAGCACCTCAATATTAAGGCAAATACTCACAGCCATAAAAGGGGAAATTGACAGTAACACAATCAGAGTAGGGGACTTTAACACTCCACTTTCAACATTGGACAGATCATCCAAAATGAAAATAAATAAGGAAATATAAGCTTTAAATGATACATTAAATAAGATGTACTTAATTGATATTTATAGGACATTCCATCCATAAACAATAGAATACACTTTCTTCTCAAGAGCTCATGGAACATTCTCCAGGACAGATCATATCTTGGGTCACAAATCAAGCCTTGGTTAATTTAAGAAATTTGAAATTGTATCAAGTATCTTTTCTGACCACAAAGGTATGAGACTAGATATCAGTTACAGGAAAAAATATGTAAAAAATACAAACACATAGAGACGAAACAGTACATTACTAAATAAGAAAGAGATCACTGAAGAAATCAAAGAGGAAATCAAAAAATACCTAGAAACAAATGACCATGAAAACACAACGACCCAAAACTATGGGATGCAGCAAAAACATTTTTAAGAGGGACATATATAGCAATACAAACCTACCTCAAGAAACAAGAAACTTCTCAAATAAACAACCTAATTTTATACCTAAAGCAATCAGGGAAAGAAGAACAAAAACCTCCCAAAGTTAGCAAAGGAGAAAATCATAAAGATCAGATCAGAAATAAATAAAATAGAAATGAAGGAAACAATAGCTAAGATCAATAAAACTAAAACCTGGTTCTTTGAGAAGATAAACAAAATTGATAATCCACTAGCCAGACTTAACAAGAAAAAAAAGAGAGAAGACTCAAATCAATAGAATTGGAAATGAAAAAGGACAAGTAACAACTGACAACACAGAAATACAAAGGATCATGAAAGATTACTATAAGCAACTATATGCTGATAAAATGGATAACCTGGAAAAATGGACAAATTCTTAGAAAATCATAACCTTCCAAAACTGAATCAGGAAGAAATAGAAAATATAAGCAGAACAATCACAAGCAATGAAATTGAAACTGTGATTAAAAAATATTCTACCAAACAAAAGCCCAGGACCAGATGGCTTCACAGGCAAAATCTATCAAACATTTAGAGAAGAGCTAACACCTTCTTCTTAAACTGTTCCAAAATATAGCAGAGGGAGGAACACTCCCAATCTCATTCTATGTGGCCACCATCACCCTGATACCAAAACCAGACAAAGATGTCACAAAAAAAGAAAACTACAGACCAATATCACTGATGAACATAGATGCAAAAATCCTCAACAAAATACTAGCAAACAGAGTCCAACAGCATATTAAAAGGACCATACACCATGATCCAGTGGGGTTTATCCCAGGAATGCAAGGATTCTTCAATATATGCAAATCAATCAATGTGATAAACCATATTAACAAATTGAAGGATAAAAACCATATGATCATTTCAATAGATACAGAAAAGCTTTCGACAAAATTCAACACTCAGTTATGATAAAAAACCCTCCAGAAAGTAGGCATAGAGGGAACTTACCTCAACATAATAAAGGCCATATATGTCAAACCCACAGCCAACATTGTTAAATGATGAAAAACTGAAACCATTTCCACTAAGATCAGGAAAAATGTTGCCCACTCTCACCACTATTATTCAACATAGTTATGGAAGTTTTAGCCACAGCAATCAGAGAAGAAAAGAGAAATAAAAGGAATCCACATCTGTAAAGAAGAAGTAAAACTGTCACTGTTTGCAGATGACATAACACTATACATAGAGAATCCCAAAGATTCCACCAGAAAACTACAGAGCTAATTAATGAATTTGGTAAAGTAGCAGGATATGAAATTAATGCACAGAAATCTCTTGCATTCCTATACACTAATGATGAAAAATCTGAAACAGAAATTAAGGAAACACTTCTATTTACCACTGCAACAAAATGAATAAAATACCTAGGAATAAAGCTACCTGAGAAGACAAAAGACCTGTATGCAGAAAACTATAAGACACTGGTGAAAGAAATTAAAGATTATACAAACAGATGGAAAGAAATACGATGTTCTTGGATTGGAAGGATCAACACTGTGAAAATGACTGTATTACCCATAGCAATCTACAGATTCAATGCAATCCCTATCAAACTGCCAATGGCATTTTTCACAGAACTAGAAAAAATGTTTTCACAAGTTGTATGGAAACACAAAAGACCCCGAATACCTAAAGCAATCTTGAGAAAGAAAAACAGAGCTGGAGGAATCAGGCTCCCTGACTTCAGAATATACTACAAAGCTCCAGTATCAAGACAGTATGGTACTGGCAAAAAAACAGAAATATAGATCAATGGAACAGGATAGAAAGCCCAGAGATAAACCCATGCACATATGGTCATGTTATCTTTTATAAAGGAGGCAAGAGAATGAAATTAGAACTCTCCCTAACACCATACATAAAAATAAACTCAAAATGGATTATAGACCTAAATGTGAGGCCAGACACTATAAAACTCTTAGAGGAAAACACAGGTAGTACACTCTATGACATAAATCACAGCAAGACTCTTTTTGTCCCACCTCCTAGAGAAATGGAAATAAAACCAAAAATAAACATATGGAACCTAATGAAATTTAAAAGCTTTTGTACAACAAAGGAAACGATACACAAGACGAAAATACAACCCTCAGAATTGGAGAAAATATTTGCAAATGTAGCAACTGACAAAGGATTAAACTCCAAAATATACAGGCAGCTCATGCAGCTCAATATTTAAAAAAACAAACAACCCAATCCAAAAATGGGCAGAAGATCTAAATAGACATTTCTCCAAAGAAGATATACAGATTGCCAACAAACACATGAAAGTATGCTCAACATCACTAATCATTAGAGAAATGCAAATCAAAACTGCAATGAGGTATTACCTCACACCAGTAAGAATGGCCATCATCAAAAAGTCTACAAACAGTAAATGCTGGAGTGGGTGTGGAGAAAAAGGTACCTTCTTGTACTGTGGGTGGGACTGTAAATTGATACAGCCAATATGGATAACAGTATGGAGGTTCCTTATAAAACTAAAAGTAGGACTACCATATGATCCAGCAATCCCACTACTAGGCATATACCATGAGAAAACCATAATTCAAAAAGGGTCATGTACCACAATGTTCATTGCAGCATTATTTACAATAGCCAGGACAGGGAAGCAACCTAAGTGTCCATCAATAGATGAATGGATAAAGAAGATGTGGCACATATATACAATGGAATATTACTCAGCCATAAAAAGAAACGAAATTGAGTTATTTTTAATGAGGTGGATGGACCTAGAGACTGTCATACAAAGTGAAGTAAGGCCGAAAGAGAAAAACAAATACCATATGCTAACATATATATATATATATATATGGAATCTAAAAAAAAAAACCAAAAAAAAACGTTCTGAAGAACCTAGGGACAAGATGGAAATAAAGACGCAGAGGTTGGGCTTCCCTGGTGGCGCAGTGGTTGAGAGTCCGCCTGCCGATGCAGGGGACACGGGTTCGTGCCCCGGTCCGGGAAGATCCCATATGCCGCGGAGCGGCTGGGCCTGTGAGCCATGGCCGCTGAGCCTGCGCGTCCGGAGCCTGTGCTCCGCAACGGGAGAGGCCACAACAGTGAAAGGCCCGCGTACCGCTAAGAAAGAAAGAAAAAAAAAAAAAAAAAGACGCAGAGGTAGAGAATGGACTTGAGGACACAGGGAGGGGGAAGGGTAAGCTGAGACGAAGTGAAAGAATGGCATGACTTATATACACTACCAGAAGTAAAATAGATTGCTCGTGGGAAGCAGCCGCATAGCACATAAAGATTAGCTTGGTGTTTTGTGACCACCTAGAGGGGTCAGATAGGGAGGGTGGGAGGCAGACTCAAGAGGGAGGGGATATGGGGATATATGTTTTTGTATAGCTGATTCAGTTTGTTATACAAGAGACACTAACACACCTTTGTAAAGCAATTATATTCCAATAAAGATGTTAAAAAAAAAAAAAAGAAGAATAGGTCCATTAACTTTGATATGATTGCAGGGAAGTCTTCTCCGAATAGATATCATGTAAATGGGATACAAACATACAAATATGGGGTGGGTTTTAGGAATAACAACAATATTTTTCTTTCTTTCTGTCTCCCTTCTTTCTCTTCTGTGGTGACTGTGGAGACCAGGTTCTTAAGGTGGTAGCATCTCAAGGTGGAATTCCTTGGCATGCTTGTATAACTTCTTAAAATGAGGCCCCACAAGATAGGTAGGAGGTAGGGGTAGGCCCCCCACCTATCATGAAGAACTGTATGGACTGTCATATTAAAAATAAATAATTTTTACTTTGTTTTAAGCCACATAAACCAAAAGGGAGTGTTTAGCCTGTTTTTTCAAGAAGGTTTGAGATTTATCAGAAAATAACGCTAGAAGGGGACAAGAAAAATGTGGGCATAAGCAACAAACTGATTGTCATGATAGACAATTCAATTTATGTCAAATAAGAACAGGTGGTACTGATGGATAGTTACAAAGTGATAACTTCAAATATATTTATGACATTGATGGGTATAGTATTGTGAGGGTATTTGACCAAGTGAGAAGAAGAGTATGAAATGCTGTTTTAAGTGTATGTTTGCTGTTGAGGGTTGATGGGATGTTCATTTTCTTGTGATATCAAAATTGAGTGCTTGATCATAGAAGTGAATGACTGAGGAAATATAAAGGAGAAATGAAAACACCAACTATGAGGAGATCAACAAACTAAGTCCAGAGGTTCATGGACGATCATTTGAAAAACATTCATCTATTCCAATATTTTAAGACTTCTAGTTCTATTAGTAGATGAAGCCAGAATAGCAGAAATCTTTTACTGAAATTCTCTTGCCCGCTTGCTCTCTTTATTCTACAGAATTTTTGGTGAAGCAAAGATAAAGTTGCATATAAAAACATGGGCATTGGTGTCATTGGCATTAAAATTCACCACTTGGCATTAAAATTCACCACTAAATTTATGGTAGGGGAATTGGCGAGGACATTATCCACTATATCATTTATTGTTACCCATATAACTCTCTACTTCACACACACACACACACACACACACACACACACACACACACACGCACACACTACAAAAACAGAAATAGCCTTCCAGACTGAAATGCCAAAAGAAGTTTGCCTCCACTGATAAACTGTTGTTTATTCTCAAATTCTCCACAAGTCATGATAAAAAATGTTCAATCCCTTTTAGCTTTGGAGACTACATAATTAGAGTCAAAATTGTGGCTTAACTTTAATATAGGAAAGGACTCTGAGAATATCGTATACATACTCTCTTTCCTCCATTAATTATCACCTTTCTTTTTATTTTAATATTTATTCACATTAATTGAATACATTTTCTAAGTCACCTCATTCTTCTGTGTGTGCATATATGTATATGAATAACATCGATATCCTAGATTTTGAAACCACAAATTATTGAAGAAAAATGGTTGTCCAAAAGAAGATTTCTACTGCTATAGAAAGATTTTTTTTACTAGTAAAGGGTTTTTCATTTAAGGACCAGGATGGAGCAGTTCTTCTTTTGTGAGGAACAAGCAGAACCTGTGTTCCAATACAGCTCTTTCTACATGTCCCATTTTGATTTAAAAGGTTAGTTGGGCATCACCTATTGACACTGCTTCTTAATTTGGTCCAATCTATGTTATAATTATTATTTCTTTACATCGTGATTCCTAGAATCTAACGAGGGTTCTAGAGCTCTTCTCTTGATTACATTTATATGATGCTTTAACGGTAAATGGAGATGAAAAAAAGATAAGGTACTACTTCCTACTCTACCATTGAATCAAACAGATATCATTTTAATAATGTCCTATTTCCATCCCTGAAAGTAGAGCTTGCTGCACTGTGGCTGAGACACTATGTTAAGTAGGACAACTGTGAGCATCTTTGAGAAATTGCTCAGAGATTAAATGTCTCTTACTTTTCATACCAGCAAATGATTTCATCTTTGACCCATAATTTGACATTCTAAACATAGGATGTTCTGTATTTTAGTATTAAGTGTGATTAAGTCCAGTGGATTTCATTCAATTTCTGATTAATTTTGACACTGGGTAGGCTGAGCATACAGCACTGAATTTTAAGCCTATGTAAGTTTCAAGGAAGGCAAATACAGAAATAAATAAAGTGCAGTTCCTATCAGTACCGACAACAACTCTGTGAAGTCTCACACATGATAAACCAGTTAGGGTACTCATAAACTGTTCTCTTCTGGAGAGATTTATATTTAGTTTTAGGAGACATTTGTTGTATACGTACTGTGTGGAAAACAATAAGCTCTTAGAAGACAGAAGAAATGATAACAAAATAGTTCAAGCTTCAAGGAGCAGTTTTTGTGTGCAGAGTATTACCCAAGTTCAGAGAAAAAAAATCTGTTCTTTATAATGTATATCTGATGAAGTAACTTTTTATGAATTTATAAGTAATAGAAAACTACAAGTATGTACCACTTGGCAGTGAGGTAACTTTAGGAAATAAGAGGTCAGTGGCTTAAGAAGCCTAATTCAAGTTCAAATTCACCATGTATTTGCCTGCTTTTTGAGTTCTCTAAAATTTGTCCCTTTGTATATTATTCAGTCTTATTTTCCACTGAATTTATATACATATTCTGATTCTTTTAGGCTTATATTCTTTAATTCATTCATTAAAAATGTATTGAAATAGAAGAAGAACTAAATGAGTGGAGAGGTATTTTATGTTCATAAACAGGAAGACTCTATATTATTATGCAGTCCATTCTTCCACCTTGATATATATATTCATTGCAATTTCAATCAAACTTCCAGCCAGTTTTTTTTTTGTTATTGACAAACTGATAGGAGAGGTAGAGGACCCAGAATAACCAACTCAATACTGAAAGAGAAGAACAAAGTTGGAGCACTGACACTATTTGACTTCAAGACATTCTACAAATTTATAGAAAACAACACAGTCTGGTATTAGCAAAAGAATACATGCATAGATCAATGGAACAGAATAGAGAGTTCATAAATAGCCCCCTTAGATATAGTCAACTAGCATTTGATAAAGGAACACAACTAATTCAATGGAGAAAAAGAAGTCTTTTCAATAGAAGGTTCTGGAAAAACTAGATATCCACATTAAAAAAAAAAAAAGAATCTAGACACAGACCTTATACCATTCACAAAAGAGAACTCAAAATGATTCACATACCTAAATGTAAAATGCAATTCTATAAAACTAGAAGAGAGTATAGAAGAAAGCCTAGATGACCTTGGGTTTGGTGATAATTTTTGAGTTACAATACTGAAGGCACACACTACTATGTATAAAATAGATAACCAATGAGGACCTACTGTATAGAAAAGGGAAATCTACCCAATATTTTGTAATAACCTATATTGGAAAAGAATCTGAAAAGATAGATATAGATGTATGTATAGAATGAATTTGCTTTACACCTGAAACTAACACAACATTTTAAATCAACTATACTTTATTTTTTTTAAATGGTCTTAAAAAATACCAAAAGCAAGATCCATGAGGGAGGAATTGATAAACTGGACTTCATTAAAATTAAAATTTTCTGCTCTGTGAAAGACATTGTGAAGAGAATGAAAAGACTCATCACAGACTGGGAGAAAATATTTACAAAAGACATATCTCATGAAAGACTGTTATTCAAAATATATAAAGAACTTTTAAAACTCAACAATAAGAAAACAATCAACTCAGTTAAAAATTAGGGCAAAGACCTCACCAGACATCTCATTGAAAAAGGTATACAGACACTAAAGATGCATATGAAAAGGCGTTCCACATCATATGTCATCTGGAAAATGTAAATTACAACAACAGTGAGATAGCACTACACACCTATTAGAATGGCCATAAACTGGAACACTGAAAACCCCATATACTGGTGAGGATGTGGAACAGGAGCTCTCCTTCATTGCTGGTTTGAATACAAATGGTACAGCCACTTAGGAGGATAGTTTGACAGTTTCTTACAAAAGTAATCATATTCTTACTATACTATACAGCAGTCTTGTTCCTTGGTATTTACCTAAAGCTGTTGAAAACTTATGTCCACACAAAAACCTGCACATTGTTATTTATAGCAGCTTTTTTCATCATTACCAAAACTTGGAAGCAACCAAGATAACCTTCAGAAAGTGAATGGATAAATAAACTGTGGTACATACAGACAATGGAATATAATTCAGTGCTAAAGAGAAATGAGCTATCAAGTCATAAGAAGAAATGGAGGAGACTTAAATGTAAATTACTAAATGTAAGAAGTCAGTTTGAACAGGGTACATACTATATGATTCCAACTATTTGACTACCTGGAAAAGGTAAAACAATGGAGAAGATAAAAAGATCAGTGGTTGCAGTGGGTTAAGAAGGAGGATGTGATGAAAAAGCAAATCACAGAGGATTATTAGGGCAATAAATATATTTTATATGATACTATAATGGTGGATACATGTCATTATACATATATACAAAGCCATAGAATATACAACACCCAATGTAAACTATGGTCTTTGGGTGATAATGATTTGTCAATGTAGGTTCATCAATTATGTTCATCAACTGTAACATGTGTACCACTCTAGTGGGGCATACTGATAGTGGTGGAGGTAGTGGATGTGTGGGGCTCTTTGTAGTTGATGTTCAATCTTGCCGTGGACCTAAAACTGCTCTAAAAATAATGTCTAGCTAAAAAGAAAAAGAAACAATAAAAAATTAAGTCTGAGGTGGTGAAAGAAAGAAAATGATAAATATGAGGAAAAATTAATGAATCAGAAAACAATTATTTAATAGAGAAAGTCAAGAAAGCCAAATATTGGTTCTTTAAAAAAATTACCCCATGGTAAGACTCAATAAAATATAGCAGAAATACAAAAGATCAGTGTAAGGAATGCAAAATAAGATAGTTATACTGTCAGACAGTCAATGCACATACAATGCAAGAATATTATGAGCCATTTTACATGGATAAATTGAAAATTTTAGATGGAATCAATAATTCCTGGAGAAATACAATTTAGAATATTTATATCATAATGAAGAGATAATTTTAAAATCCTATTCTTTGAAGGAAACTTAATCCATAATTAAAAGCTTTTCTTCAAAGAAATATCTTATCCACATACTTCTCCATCAAGATAATATTACTCAAAACTTTCCAGAGAATAGAAAAAGAGATAATTGTATTCTATTGGTGTTGTGAGACCAACATAACAATGATACAAAAACCTGAGCAAATATATTGCCATAAAAGAAAATTACAAGACAATCTTCTTGTAATCTTGAATATAGTTGTAAAATATTGCAAACACACTTAGAGATAAGTAGGTAATATATGGATGTGTCCTTGTAGCCATGTAAAGAAATCTAGTCAGTACTCTGAGAGTAATGGGTGGGCTTTGGAGAGTTTTAAGATAAGAAGGTGTTATGTATGATTCTGTATAAGGAATATGATATAATAGTAAAAAACATATTTGCTACACATGATTCTTTCACTCAATATTTCATACTCTGGTGAAGAAATAAAAGCTATTACTTGTAAAAGAGAATACTTGAGGGGCTTCCCTGGTGGCGCAGTGTTTGAGAGTCCATCTGCCAATGCGGGGGATGCAGGTTCGTGCCCCGGTCTGGGAGGATCCCACGTGCCGCAGAGTGGCTGGGCCCGTGGCCGCTGGGCCTGTGCGTCCAGAGCCTGTGCTCCGTGGTGGGAGAGGCCACAGCAGTGAGAGGCCCACATACCGCCAAAAAAAAAAAAAAAAAGAGAGAGAATACTTGAAATATCAATATTAGGTAACACAGGCTACTATAGTATAGGAATTTATTGAAGAAAAATTCAATATGGTATTTAGAAGATAGGGAATGCTTGCTGAATGGAAGAAGAGGAAATAAACTTTATTGTACATAAGCTTAAGTGATATCATATACTTATAATAACTAGTTGGAGAGTAGAAGAGAATTTATTCCTGGAAGAGAAAAATAATAGGGGCAGATGAATTAAAACAGTAATAAACCGTGGGCTGTAAATCCATAGCTCCTAGGGTAACTCTTTACACATTAGAGACCTTCAATACATTTTCTGATAAGTGAATTTATCCAGGCACCCGGGACGCCTCCAAGGGGCTCGAGGGGTTACATGGGACAGAGCAGATGGGAAAGAAGCCTACCAGGAAACAGAAAGAGTCTCAAAACCCAGTTCTTCTGAGATCTGCCTATGCTTATTATTATTTCTTTTCTTCTACTTACTTTGGATTAAATTTTCTCCTTTTCCAATTTTCTAAGGAGAAAAATTAGATCTTTCTTCTCTTCTAATTTATGCATTTGGTGCTATAAATTTCCCTCTAAGTACCGCTTTCACTGCATCCCATGGATTTTTGTAAGTTCTTTTCATTTCCATTTAGTTCAAAATAGTGTTTAATTTCTCTTGAGATTTATTCTTTGACCCACATCAAAGAAATTTGTTGTTTAATCTATGCATATCTTGGAATTTGTGTAGATAACTTAGATAAAGATCTAGTTATCTTTCCGTTACTGATCTCTAATTTAATTCCATTGTGGTCTGTATGATTTCTATACTTTTAAATTTGCTAAGGTGTGTTTTATGTATCTGTATTGTGGCCTGTCTTGGTAAATATTCCATATGAGCTTGACAAAAACTATATATTATGCTGTTGTTGTATGAAGTAGTCTATAGGTGTCCGTTATATCTAGTTGATTGTTGAGTTCAACTATATCCTTAATGATATTTTTGTCTGCTGAATCTGTCCATTTCTGATAGAGGGTTGTTGAAGTCTTTGACTATAACAGTGTATTCATCTATTTCTCCTTGAGGTTCTATTACTTTTTACTTCATGTATTTTGACACTCTGTTGTTGGGTGCATACACATTAAAAATTGTTATGTCTTGGAGAATTGACCTCTTTATCCTTTTGTAATGCCCTTGTTTAACCCTGATAACTTTCCCTGCTTGGAAGTGTGCTTTGTCTGAAATTAATATAGATACTAATTAATATTACTTTTGGATTAGTGTTAGCATGGTACATTTTACTTCATTCATTTACTTTTAATCCTGACGTGTCTTTATGTTAAAGTGGATTTTTTTAGAGAGCATATAGTTGGGTCTTGTTTCTTGATACACTGACAATTTGTCTTTTAATTTGTGCATTTAAACCATTGATAGTCAAAGTGATTATTGATATAGTTGGATTAAAATCTACCACATTTTTTAGTATTTTTCTGTTTGTCACCTTTGATCTTTATTCCTATTTTTGTCTTCCACTTTTTTTGTGTCTTTTGTGCTTCTAATTGAGCATTTTTATATTTCATTTTTTTCTTAGCAAGTTCATTTTACTTCTGTTTTTACTTTTTTTAGTGGTTTCAATAACATTTACAGCAAATTCAAGTCCACTTTTAAATAACACTATACTGATGCACAAGTAATGATTACCTTATAATAATAAAATAATCCTTATTCCTTCCTTCTGTCCCTTTTATCATTGCTATCATTCATTTCACTTATATATAAGAAAATATATATATAAGTACACATGATTGAATACACTGTTACCATTATTATTTTGAACATACTGTTAACTAACAGATTTTTTAAGAATAGGAAAAATAGACGTTTTAATTTTACCTTTACTTATTCCTTCTCAGATGCTCTTCCTTTCTCTATATAGATCTGAGTTTCTGACCTTTATCATTTTCCTTCCCTCTAAAGATTTTTTTGTAACATTTCCTGAAAGGCATTCTACTGTCATTATTGTTTCAAACACTTATTCTGTTCCTTTCTCTCTTTCTTCTCCTTCTGGAATTCTCATTAGGCATGTGTTATACCTTTTTCAGTTGTCCTACAGTTTTGGATCTTTTGGTTTTTTTCTTTAGTCCTTTTTCTCAGTGCTTTTCAGTTTCAGTGGTTTCTATTAAGATATCCTCAAGCTCAGAGAATCTTTCCTCAGCTGTCTCCAGTCTACCAATAATGTCATGAAACTCATTCTTCATTTCTCTTTTCTCTTACAGTATTTTTCCACCTCCCTCTGAGTGAGCTTGTACCACTGAACTGTGAACTTCACACAGGCTTCTCAATTTTTGACCCTCTTCATTAGCCCCTGATGGCTAGAGTGGGCTGTGTTTGGGTATATCCTTTCTCCCCCATGGAAGGCTAGAGGGGCCTGGAATTGGGTTTTTCCTTCCTCCAGGTCAATTAAGTTCTGATTAACCCAGCAGGTTAGGCTCTAGGTAAATAATTTCACCTGAGGGCAGACGTTTTAAAGACAAACAGGGTGCTCCGGTGTATTTCAAAATTGTTCCTTTTCCTCTCCTCCTGCCAGAAGCACAAGGGGATTTTTCTCTGCTATTCCCTCTCAGAACTTGGTCCACCTCCTGGAGGTAAGACACAAAACTGTGGGGATTCCCTGATGTGAAAAGCCACAGAGTCTTTTTTTTACAGTCTTGCTTTTTCGCATTTTACAGATCATCTGAGACGCAGGTAAGTTTTGTGTTGTATTTATTTTACCTCAAGCATGTCCTTTAATATGCGTTCTAGTAAATGGTATTGAATTCTCTGTTTTTGTTTGTCTCTGAAAGTTGTTATGTAGCTTTTCCTTTTGAAAAATATTTTCATTTGTTACAAAGTTCTTGGGTTGATGTTTTTCTTCAGAACTTGAAAGATGTTGGTCAGTTGTCTTTTGGCTTGTATAAAAATTGAGTTGAGTGTTGGTTTGGTTGTAGCTGTAGTTACCCTTACTGCTTATTTTGCTTCATATTTTTCAGGGTTACCTTGTACATAGGGTGCAAGTTTGATTGTCAGAGGATTTTTTTTCCTCAATGCTCCTGTTCTCCTATTATGTTTAGACTTTCCCTGTGTGCTTCCACATCAGAATATGTCTCTCTCCATATCTTTTACCCCAGGGCCTGACTGCCGCATAAATCAGCACAGAGTAGCCTGGTGGTAGGGGCAGGGAGGGCCTTCTCTGTTGTCTTGTTCCAATCTCAGGCTTAGATTGGCTTGGTGTTCCTGGTTCTTGGGGATGGGCTTTCTCTATGATCTTGCTCTGGTTCCTTTTGCTAAATGCCTCTAAGAGCCAGAGTCTGGAGAATCTCTAACCCTCCTTCCAAGGGTAGAAATTTTTTTCTTTTTGGTGCCCCAGGTGCAGCTGTTTGCTCTTTCCCCTCCTCTTTCCCCAACTCACAGCTCAAGGATTTTTTTTTTTTCCCTGTAGGGGAGAAGTTTCCAAACAGAACTTTGTGCTTTCCTGCAGTGGCAGCTGCTTTTCTTGTTCAGGCTTGAACCACAAAGGGGGCCTTTTTGTAGTGTCTCACTCTGCTCAAAATTGTTTTTGTTGCCTTGTGGCGACATCCATGGAAAACTCTGAGTGTAAAATCCCTGGTATTTTGGGCTCTTGGGAGTTCTATATTCTCAGGATATCCCACACTTGGTTTTTAAGAATTTGTTAAAATTTTTAGCTGAAATCTTTTTACTGACTTTTATGTCAGACCAGGTTTCCTACTATGTTCTTCCCCAGATAAGGCAGAACCACTTGTATTTCCTTGAAGGTGCCTGTCTTTCCTCAGATTTCAGCCTACTTGTTCCTCTGTGACCTCAGCTACCTTGTTAGCTAAGAACAAATTATAATTTTGTAGATTATTTGGCTTTTTCCTGTTGTCTGAGTGGAAGCAATGCTCTTTCTACATTTCTATATCTTAATGGGAAGCCAGTCCTTTCTAGAGAAGTTTTTGTTCAGCTGGAATCCATTAAAACTTGTGCCTGCTTCATATAATGAGAAAGTTACTCACAATTGTGTTGGGCTCTTGTGATCATTACTTTCATTAGCAGTTGTATTGGCATCACCCTTTGAAAATTTAGGTCCTTAAAAGAGCAGAACACAATTTTTCTATGACCAAAATATGTATGTGATGCCATTTTGTAAACGTGATGCCTTTGGCATATCATTATTAAACTGAAGGCTTTAAGTTGCATTTTATTTTTTATTGGTAGAGTGACACATTAAATGGATGTTCTTATGTATAAAAAATCAGAAATTATAAAAATAGCTATTTTAACAGTCTCACAGCTGGGAAGCTGATTTTATTACCTGTTCATTTAAATTTTGGAAATTTTATTTATCTTTAGAATGTTTCTGAATGTGAGCACAGTACTTCCTTAGAAAATCAGTTAATTTTAGCACATCAGAATTCTTAATTCTAATGTATTGCATCACTTCCACTATATTTCATTTTATCACTCTGGCCATTATCACATTTAACTTGATCAGTGTCAAAACTACTTGAAAGTTCAGTTTATATAAAAGATACTAATGTACTCTTGACTTCTGATGAATAGAGTAATAGTCTAATGCACTCAGAAAAATGTTTTTTCCCAAAGTTATTATGAGTAATAGAAGTATTCTATATTTACCCAGTTGGGTCAAAACACTAGAAGCAGAGTGACACTTAAAAAATATAACAACCATATATAATGAATGTGTTATGGTCTCACATTATATTTTTATGTTGTCATTTTCAAGAATTGGATGAAGAAATGAGTAAAGTCAGTTTAACCATGTGATACTTATTAGTGAGCTAGATGTTCATTAATTCAGTGTATATATTGAGTGGCTTTTATGACAGGTGCTGTTGAAGGAACTGTGGAGTCAGCAGTAACCGAGAACAAGCTCTGCTTTATGTATAGCTCTCCATTTATTCAACAAAAATTAAAAGTACTTCACTTTTATATTAATTTTGCTGATGAGATATCAAGTGGGATAGCTTTGTCATTTATAATTTTTAGCAGCTGACTGCAGATTCAAATGCTATATCATTTCTCTAGCATATATAAATATACTTCTTTGTATTTGAACAGTTTACAGGATTGTATATTTATTTTCTTCTCTAAGGTTGTCTATAAAATTGAGGAACTAAAATAAAACATAAAATAATTGATTCAACTTTAAGCAAAGTCTTATGCAAAGTTTCATTTATTGATTTACCCCTTTTGGTTTGACATATTTGTGTGGCTCTTCTTAGCACTCTTGTGTGCATGAGACAATACTAGGTTTTTGACAGTCTCAGCAATATGACGAACAGGTCACTTTATCAGGTCTAGGTTCAAGATTACATCACATTGTGTTGGTTTTTGGTTTTCCTGGGGTGTGCTGAAGGCAGATCTTACTAGCTTTGTGAGAGCCAAATTTTAAATTTTCCAGAGATTTGAGACCTGAGTGTATAATAGTTGGTGGCTTAAAATCCGACACACTGAAGTATTTTCTTACTGTGTATACATTTTATTGTTGTGTTTTGGAGGCTCTTATTAATGGTGATGGAGTCCCCAACACCATGCCCACATTAAAAGTCCCTAGAATGATTCATGGGACTTAAATCTTTAGGAGTAAAACTATATTTTATCACACAGATGTAGTTAGGGTAAACAGCTGGAACAGGGAAAGAAGAATAAGTAGAGTGTGGAGGAATCTATCTGCAGTCTTCCTTACGCTCTCTTCCTCTTATTAAGTGTCACATGGAGCACTCTTTCCTAACAATGAAAATGTAGCAACATGCATGCTGTTTTGCTGAGGGAAGCTGACTAGAGACTCATTTCCTAGATTTTTATTGGGAGCTGGTCACTTGCTGCGTACCACATACCAATCTTCCAGACTCCCAGGAAAGTGGATGTAGTTTAAAACACATTGCTTGCTCAAATACTTCAGACATGATATGCGAACCTTGTCATTATGGGGGATGGTAGGTGTACCCTCAAAATCCAAGTTCCCAGACACCAGCCAATGGCCAGTCTTGAAAGTAGACCTTCTAAGTACAGCAGTCTTGGGCCACCTATGTTAACTGTTTTCTGCACAACTAACTTTGTTTCTAGTAGCCTAGTTGTAAAAAAAAAAAAAAAAAAGCTAGTAATAATAACCAAATTTATAACTATTGATGTACCTTAATTAGAATAATCAGGTTAGAATTATTAATCAGAGCTTAATTTTTTAACAGATCTTTATTGGAGTATAATTGCTTCACAATACTGTGTTAGTTTCTGTTGTACAACAAAGAGAACCAGCCATATGCATACACATATCCCCATATTCCCTCCCTCTTGAGTCTCCCTCCCATCCTCCCTATCCCACCTCTCTAGGTCATCGCAAAGCACGGAGCCAATCTCCCTATGCTAAGCTGCTGCTTCCCACCAGCCAACTATTTTACATTCGGTAGTATATATATGTTGATGCTACTCTCACTTTGCCCCAGCTTCGCCCTCCCACCCCAAATCCTCAAGTCCATTTTCTATGTCTACCTCTTTATTCCTGCCCTGCAACTAGGTTTATCAGTAACTCTTTTTTTCTTTAGATTCCATATATATGTGTTAGTGCACGGTATTTGTTTTTCTCTTTCTGACTTACTTCATTCTGTATCACAGACTCTAAGTCAGTCCACCTCACTACAAATAACTCAATTTCATTTCTTTTTATGGCTGAGTAATATTCCATTGTATATATGTGCCACATCTTCTTTATCCATTCATCTGTCGATGGACATTTAGGACACTTCCCTGTCCTGGCTATTGTAAATAGAGCTGTAATGAACATTGTGGTACATGACTCTTTTTGAATTATGGTATTCTCAGAGTATATGTCCAGTAGTGGGATTGCTGGCTCATATTGTAGTTCTATTTTTAGTTTTTTAAGGAAACTCCATACTGTTTTCCATAGTGGCTGTATCAATTTACATTTCCACCAACAGTACAGGAGAGTTCCCTTTTCACCACAACCTTTCCAGCATTTATTGTTTCTAGATTTTTTTGATAATGGCCATTCTAACCAGCGTGAGGTGATACCTCATTGTAGTTTTGATTTGCAGTTCTCTAATAATTAGTGATGTTGAGCATCTTTTCATGTGCCTCTTGGCTATCTGTATGTCTTCCTTGGTGAAATGTCTATTTAGGACTTCTGCCCATTTTTTACCTGGATTGTTTGTTTTTTTGATATTGAGCTCCATGAGCTGTTTGTATATTTTGGACATTAATCCTTTGTCTGTTGTTTCATTTGCAAATATTTTCTCTCATTCTGAGGGTTGTCTTTTCATCTTGTTTATGGTTTCCTTTGCTGTGCAAAAGCTTTTAAGTTTAATTAAGATCCCATTTGTTTATTTTTGTTTTTATTTCCATTACTCTAGGTGATGGATCAAAAAAGATCTTGCTGAGATTTATGTCAGAGTGTTTTCCTCTAAGAGTTTTATAGTGTCTGGTCTTACATTTAAGTCTTTAATCCATTTGGAGTTTATTTTTGTATATGAAATTAGAACACTACCTAACATCATTCTTTTACATGTAGCTGTCCAGTTTTCCCAGCACTACTTATTGAAGAGGCTGTATTTTCTCCATTGTATGTTCTTGCCTCCCTTGTCATAAATTAGGTGCCCATATGTGTGTGGGTTTATCTCTGGACATTCTATTCTGTACCATTGATCTGTATTTCTGTTTTTGTTCTCATACCATACTGTCTTGATTACTGTAGCTTTGTTATATAGTTTGAAGTCAGGGAGCCTGATTCCTCTGACTCCCAAATCTTATTAACCAGGTTATCTTTCCACTTTCTACTCCAGTTCTGGTGACTAGATCTCCCTGCTCCTTCACTGTGCTTGTCCCATTATTAATTTTATACATGTACTCCTTCCATAAACATTCACTGCTCTATATGCCATCAACATAATTCAAAACATACAACAGAGAGTACCACAAAATACCTTCTATAAAGGAACTTACACTTTTGTGTGGTGAGGATGTGTTTATTGGAATATAGGGATTTTCAACTTGTGCTTAATGCTATGAAAAATATCTAAGGGGAAGAGACAGTGACAGAGTTCTTTTTGAGTTAGTTTATATGTTGTTTTCAAGGAAGGCTTCTCTGGACATTTGAACAGAGAAGTGAAAGAAGTACATGAGTAAATTATACAGATATCTAGAGGAAGTTCCCTGCAAACATTCCATGATCCAGAGGCAAAAACTGATGGAAGAAAAGCCAGGAGGTCAACATGGCTGATGTAGCATAAACAAGGTAGAGAGTTAGCCAACAGGTGACATCAGAGGCATAAGGGGAGAATGGAAAACATTTTGTAGGGATTTGTCGTTCTTGTTAACATCTTTAAATTTTCCTCTGAATGATAAGAATCCTGGAGACTTTTGGGGAAAAAAAAAGAGTGATATGATGTTATGCACATTTTAGAATTCAGAGCAAATAATAGGTTTAAGATGAGAATGGAATATTAGGAGAGAATATACAAAGACAATAATTGGAATATATTGCAATAATCCAGAGGAAAAGATGGTGCTGATGGTGTTGAGGATCATAATGGTAGCAGTAAGTGGAAGTGGTAAGGAGATTTGGGTTGGGTATATTTTGACTTCAGAGCCAATAGGAAAAGAATAGAACAAAGAGAATCTCTTTGGATGATATTTTTAAGGTACTTTAAGGTTTTTGGTTGAAGTAACTGGAAGAAAGATGTTGATATTAATTGAAATGAGGAAAACTAAGAAGAAGCATGCTTTGGAATGATCAAGAATTTATATTTGGATACATATTTGATGACCAAGTGGAGATGTTTCATGAACAGTGGGATATAGGAGTCTGAAGATGTGTGGAGGTGAGGGCTTGGAGATCAAAACTTGGGAGTCATCAAATTAAAGATGACATTTAAAGCTATGGGAATGGAAGACGTCACAACATGTAGTTAGAAAAAGTTACAAGGTCAAAGCCATGGGGCATTCTAATTGGTACAGGAGTGGAGGATGAGAACTACCTGCAGCAGAGGCTGAAAGAAGCAGTCAATAAAGAGAATGAAGAAAAACTTGTGTTGAGAATCAGTGTGAAGAAAGTCTTTCGAGAAGAGGCGATCAACATTGTCAAATGTTGTTGATTGTTTCTATTAGGTGAAGTTAGAGAATTAATTGACAGATTTAAGGTAGATGATTCTGATATATGCAAAAGCAAATAATATACATTATATTAATGATATAAATTAGTATGGATTCAAGAAAATAGGAATGTAAAGATGGACTATAAATACAGATGGTAGCTTCAGAAGATTTGTGGGGTCAGGAGGATTTTTTATAGGTACTGATATAGCATGTTGATTATGACAAACTGTTCAAGAGAGAGAAAAACCTGATAAATCAGAAAGTAAATGATATCATAAATAAGTGACATAGGATGGAATCCAATGCATAATTGGAGGGATTCATCTTGGACAGGAATACTGATTAACAGCAACAGCAGGAGAGAAGGTAGAGTATATGAGAACCACAGTAGGTGGGATGGTGGATGTGGTGTTGGGTGTTTCTGAACACTTCTATTTTGTCAGTGAAATGTTTACAAGGTGAACATCTGAAAATAAAGAATTCCCCGGGGAAAGGGTGGTGGAAGAGGTTTTGTTAATTTGAGGAGAAAGGAAGGTTGGGTATCTGAATTGACTAAGGAAATACAATGGGATTGAAATTAAGGACAGATTCTGAGATACGTGATCAGGGATTTAGAGTTAGTGAGTCAGTTCAGATCTTTCAAGAAGCAGATGCCAAGCTGGAATTAAACATGTAAGATAGTTATTGGGGAAAATACCTACAAAGAGTAAAGGGGAGGGTTAAGCATAGATGAGGGGAGTCTTCAGGCTGAGATGCAGGTCTGACACTGTGAAATGAGAGGAAAGACAGGAAAACTAGATAAGAGAGCTTCAGACTGCAGTGCAGATCTGAGAATGTCTTGGCCAGGCCAATGTGAGGTCCCCAGCAAAGGTTGACTATGGGGAGGGTCCTATGTTGGGCAGAAATAGCCCAGCTATAGTAGTCTCATCATATCCAGTTATTGGCCAGGAGAAGCCTAAGGGAAGCCCAGCTTTGGTGTGAACCTGAGAGAGAACCTGTGGGTGCTGCAGGCAGAGGCTCTCAGTCAGTGTGTTCACTGCAGTAGGTTCTCCTGAAGGGAGAGCTGAGCTGCACGTGCATGTCCATGGCTGACACATTGGATTTGGTTGTGTTTTCCTCCAGCCGTGGTTAGCTGCTTTGATGTATTTGAGGAAGGAAGTAGAATGTTATATTTAAGTAGATTTGATAATTTCCGGAGCAGTAATATGAAAGAAAAGAGGGATAAGCAAATTGAAGCATAACTAAGCAGTTGAAAAGAGGAAGCAGAATCTAAGCTGGTTATGGACATGAGTGCCTGAGGGAGCTATAATTCTACCCATGCAAACAAGAAGCTGAAGTGTCTTTAGTAAGATTAACATCCTCAATTCCTTAATTTTCTTTGCAAATTTCAGAGTATGAAAGTATAAAAGACTTAATCTCATATATATGTGTATGTATAGAGAGAAAATTTCAAAAGTTATCAATTTAAGTATATACATATTGTAAGAGGAGAGACAAGAATTTGTTACTTCCTGGGTAGGTTTCAATTCCCATGTGTTTCTTACACTCTTAACTACACTTAGTTTGATTTTAATTTTCTATATCTGTCGTAGCATGGGCCTTAAATTTCAATGAATTACTTCATCATATGCTCAAATGAAGAGGAGAAAATGACTGCATTGAAGTGGTTATATTGGCAGATGATAATGCAGTTCTACAAAGTAGTGCTTTGCTATGAGAATATGAAGTACTTTAGGGAATTTAAGGTTTTCCAATGACTTTAGGTTTAAACCCCAGTGTAAGACCAGCTTTGAAACTACTGCAAAACCTGGATTCCTACTTAGTTTACCTCTGTTTGTCTATTTGGATCCTCCACTTTCTCAGTGAGTAGTACTGTGGAGCTAGCAAGCCCTCACTTACCTGTGACTTTGCCCCCCAGATGCCAAGTTCTAACCGCAAGACTGGAATTTAATCCATTTGTCCTGGGTCCATTGCCTCAGTTCTTTTCTACTTCGATGGGCAGGTCTATTTTCACATCTAAACTTTCTTTAGTATATCTTGTCCTGGCTGTGTCAGATATATTCATAAGTAAATAATAATACTTATAATTAGTACTGCTGTCATCAGTAAATACCAGGAAGTAAGTCCTATTCTGGGAGCTTTAAAAATATTCACATTCAATCCTCGTTAACAACACTATATTTTATTATTATTGTTATCCCTATTGACAGAGAAAAAATGAAGCACAGGTAATATAACTTGCCTAAATTTATGCAATAAATTGTGGAGCCACAGAGAAACCAAGCTGACTACAAATTTTTAATTACCATCTTATACCCTTAATGCTAGACACTAAATATATCAATTTATAAATGCCTCATGGCCCACATTTTCAATACATTCACAGATTTATCTCCTCTTGAAGTTCTCAATTTTAATACATAAAGAAACAGTACTGTCTACTTACAGAAAAAAATGATAATCATATGTCTATGCAAGGCCATCATGAGGTACTTGATTTCTTTCGGAACCTTAACACATGGCTTAGTGGTTACATTTATTGATGCTTCAGGGTAACTACTTTTGATTATGGCTATAATCATAACCCTCAAACAGAAGTGTATGTAATTTTTTTCCTTATAGTTTCAAGTCCTATTTTCATTAGAATTATTGCTATATGGCTTGAGGCTTTTCAAACCATAAAGCTGGTCTCCTAAATCAGAAACAGAAAGGACTCTTCCACGGAATGATATATGCTTCCAGATGTGTATGTGAAAATAAAGCAAAATTCTTGTTAAAGGTTGATTTTTAGCTATTTCTCTTTCTTGGTCTGAGTTGTGCTTTCTAAAACCTATTGGAAAATTAATTATTTAAAATTGCAATGGATGAAAAGCAATTTGAAACTTTAGTAAAGTCAATGATAGTGTTTTGCTGCTGAAGCAAACCAATTACCTGTCAGAGACATTGTCCTGTTTCTTTAACATTTTTCTATCCATCAGCTGTAGCAACTCTTTCTGAATGTCATGAGGAAATAGGTTACAGCATTTAAGTCAAGGATTTCATTTTAAGTAAAGTATTTTAATTGGTAAAATTAGACTGTCTTTTCTTGCTTTGCCTCAGTCTTTGCAGCAACTGAGTTTGTTTTGTTCTACACAGAATTTTTTCCCACTGAATTCAATGTTACATAAGAGTATTCATTTCACTGGCAAATTATTGCAAAACTAAAGGTGTCACATTAATTTTTCTCTTACATAGGACTTAATAAAACAATTTGAACAAATCAGGTTTGGAATAATTCAGGAATCAGTTTTTCAGGAAAAACATAATAAAAACCTTAAACTTGATAAGTATATATATTGTAAGAGATATTTTCTATTTTTAAAATGTTTCTGATTTTGATATGAATAGTCTGGGTATGGAGAAATAAGTTAAAAGGAAAAACTAATGCTTTCATATCTGTATTCTATGTTCCTTACATATCATGTAACTGATTTTGAATTGAAAGACCAAGTGAAAAGGAAGACAAAAGTAATTATTCATATAATATAGCAGTGCTCAAAATTAACGATACTAGTGGGAAGATAGTTTTACTTCCTATATGCAATAAATTACCTAATAGGTTCTCTTATAGTCTCTCTTGTGTTTCTTCCTTTACATTTTAATAATACCTTAGTCAAAATTTGATAACTTTGTATTTATATAACTGCAGTAGGCTTCTAGTTATTATATTTGCTGCCACCAAACCATTGCTATTTTCGGACTACTTCCAGGTGGATATTTTCAAAACCTCACTTTCACTTGGTTGTCCCTCTTTAAAATTCCTTATCCCTTAGTTCCCACTCAGTCTCACTTGACGGTCCTCTGCCCAGCCCTCTTCAGCGAGGCCAGCTTCTCTATTGATAACCATGAATGTTCGGATCAGTTTTGTTGCTATTGCTTATGCTGTTTCTCAGATAAGCCAGATGCTGCCTTTCCTTTATGTCCAGACCTGAATGCATTTCCTCCATCAAGTCTCATCCAGTTGATTTTTCTGTTTGATGTTCTCTTCTCTGAGTACTGTATCCTCAAACTGGACTCTGGCTGATATTGTTTTCTAGTTGCTTCATGTACCATATTATTTCTCTACGTAGGTTATTCATCTTAGAATATTACTATGTTTTCTACAAAGATTTGTTGAACACTGAGAAAAAATAGGTATTTGAGTAATTATAAAACATTCTAATACATGGTCTACCAGAGTAATAAGATTTGTAAAAATGCAGTAGCATGAAGTATAAGACAGTAAATGGTTAAATGTCCAACAATGTGCTGACTTTTTTTTTATTGATGTACGGTTGGCTTACAATATTTGAGTTATACAGCATAGTGATTCAATATTTTTACAGATTATACTCCATTAAAAGCCATTACAGGGCTTCCCTGGTGGCGCAGTTGTTGAGAGTCCACCTGCCGATGCAGGGGACATGGGTTCGTGCCCCAGTCCGGGAAGATCCCACATGCCACAGAGCGGCTAGGCCCATGAGCCATGGCCGCTGAGCCTGCACGTCCGGAGCCTGTGCTCCGCAACAGGAGAGGCCACAACAGTGACAGGCCCGCGTACCACATAAAAAAAAAAAAAAAAAGCCATTACAAGATAATGGCTATAATTTCCTGTGCTATACAATATATTCTTGTTATTTTATACATAGTAGTTTGTATCTCTTAATCTCGTATCCCTAACTAGCCCCTTCTCCTTTCCCTCTCCCTTCTGGTAATTACTAGTTTCCTATATCTGTGAGACTGTTTCTATTTTGCGTATATATTCACTTATATTATTTCTTAGATCCCACATATAAGTGTTACCATACAGTATTTGTCTTTCTCTGGTTTATTTCACTAAGCATAATATTCTCTAGGTCCATCCATGTTGCTGCAAATGACAGAATTTCATTCTTTTTTATGGCTGAGTAATATTCCATTGTGTATACATACCACATCTTTATCCATTCATCTGTTGATGAGCACTTGGACTGCTCTCATATCTTGGTAAAAGATGCTGCTATGAACATTGGGACGCATGTTTCTTTTTGAAATAGTGTCTTTGTTTTTTCCAGATATATACCCAGGAGTGGAATTGCTGGATCATATGGTAGTTCTATTTTTAGTTTTTAAGAAACCTCCGGGCTTCCCTGGTGGCGCAGTGGTTGAGAGTCTACCTGCCGATGCAGGGGACATGGGTTCGTGTCCCGGTCCGGGAAGATCCCACATGCCGCCAAAAAAAAAAAAAAAAAGAAACCTCCATAATGGTTTTCCACAGTGGCAGCACCAATTTACATTCCCACCAGCAATGTGAAGGGTTCACTTTTCTCCACATTCTCTCCAACACTTGTTATTTGTAGACCTCTTGATTATAACCATCTGACAAGTGTGAGGTGATATCTCATGGTGGTTTTGATTTGCATTTTTTGATTAGTGATGTTGAGCATCTTTTCATGTTCTTGTTTGCCATCTGTATGTCTTCTTTGGAAATACGTCTATTCAGGTCTTCAGCCCACTTTTTGACTGGGTTGTTTGCTTTTTGATAATGAGTTGTATGAGTGGTTTATATATTTTGGTTATTAATCCCTTGTCAGTCATATCATTTGCAAATATTTTCTCCTATTCTGTAAGTTGTCTTTTCATTTTGTTGATGGTTTCCTTTGCTGTGCAAAAGTTTTTAAGTTTAATTAGGTCCCACTTGTTTATTTTTGCATTTATTTCTTTTGCCTTAGGAGACAAATTCAAGAAAATATTGCTACAATTTGTCAGAGTGTTCTGCCTATGTTCTCTTCTAGGAGTTTTATGATTTCAGTTCTTACATTTAGGTCTTAATCCATTTTGAGTTTATTTTGTATATGATGTGAGGAAATGTTCTAACATTGTTTTACATGTAGCTGTCCAGTTTTCCCATTACCACTTATTGAGGAGACTGCCTTTCTCCATTGCATATTCTTGCCTCCTTTGTCTCACAATTTTTTGAAGACCATCTCATTATATATTAATATACCTGAAGTTAGCTACATCTTATTTTTATATTTCTTCCAAGTAAAAAGTAGCAAGATAGTTATCATTTTTGAAGGTTTAATGTATACTAACTTCAAACATTACATGTCCAAAATCTCATAAGCTGAGTAAAATATTTTTCAACAATAATTTTTAATTTATTAATCAAATAAGAAAAACTCTCAGCTTTTGCTTTTTAATTTTTTGTTTTATATACAATTTTATAGAGCCTGCTAAATTATGGACTTGCTTAATATTTCCCCCTTTCCAAATACAGTGTACATAAACACACAATATTTTCATGCTATTTGCTTTGGTTTGTATTGGAAATAGATTTCCTTTGCAAAAAATACAAGGTCAGTTTTTTTAAAAATATTGTCATACTCCAAGTTTGAAATGAAAATAATGGCTTCCTTAAAACAAACAAAGAAACAAAAAGACATAAATGCAACTTGGACAAGTAAAACCTAAAAGAAGAAAGTTAATTCTGCTTAAAAGTATATTTAAATGAATAAGTTGCTGTATTTGACTTGAATAAGAAGTTGATATTTTGGATTTGACTCTGACATGGCAAAGCTCATGTCACTTTAATCTGCAATTGATCTTTATAACTTTTCATTTTGATGGTAATAAAAGTTGGTAATCTGATTCACAGAGGTTCATAGAAGCACATCAAATCAGAATTCCTATAGCTCCTGTTGCCAAGCAAGGGGTAGCTTGTATCAAGGAATTCTTGATTTTCTGCCAAGGCTGAGTCAGATTCATGTTAGATTATTTCTTTTCTTTTCAAATGAAAGAGATTAGATTATGTATGTGTGTATAAGTTTTTCAATGTGGCGTTCATGTTATTTTAGCAAAAAAATATTTAAATCTACACTTTAATTTTAAAATGTTTTGAGAATTAAATTTCAAAAGGGTCTTGCAGTATTTTCTGGTATTTTCAGACTTCTGTTATTAAGAAACTGGCAGGTCTTTTTGATTCCTGATTTCAACCTAGAGAAATACTTCTTCCAGTTCTGGAGAAGGTCAAATAAAAAAAAAATAAAAGTTTTGACAATATAGAATGCATCTAAGAAACTATGTTGTTTGCAAATAATCAGTCTGATTTTAGTTTGGACAAAGGAGGTTTACATATTTTATAAGCCTGAAAGAAAGACCAGAGGTTGAATAATTTCATTTTTTCCTAAAGAGCTGAATATGAGTTTATAAATATTTAAAATTCTGTATAAAGAGGTAATTTCCTCAATTCTCTTCAAAAGTAAATATACTTTGTAGTTTGGATAATAGAAGAAAATTCTTCAAATAGATGGAAACAACATGTAGAGGCAATATTACTTTTAATAATAGCACCTGCTTTTCTTTCAGAGAAATTCCTATCTCATCTCATGTGTCAGGGTTTGGTGGTGTTTCATTAATAGGAAGCATCTTGCTTACATAAACTTTCAAGAAATTAAAAGATAAGAAATAGAACAGATGAAAACCACCACTTTTATTAGTGATTAGTGATTAGGTGGATATGGGAAATCTCTAGTCTAGTGGGCTTACTGATGCTGGCAGACTTAGTAACCAGTGGCCATGGACCACGGTAGGCGCCCCCACCAAGGGGGTGACATCAGTTGACTAAAAACAATTGACAGCTCCATGAAGGCAGGTGATTTCCCAGAGAAAAAACCATGGCTAGGTTTGTTCAGTTCCTCATCCCAAGCAAATCAGTAAATCAGGTAACTCTTCTTTCCTGAATAGAAATAATGGAGCTGCGTAAGGCCAGGATTTTTATACTGTTAAAGTTCTACTCATATAGAGGAAAACATCACAAGGAGGGCAAAAGCATTCAATAAATCATCCTATATTAACATTTTGTGGTTATGTAATAATTGTATTTATTTATTTATTTTTTGCGGTACGCAGGCCTCTCACTGTTGTGGCCTCTCTCGTTGTGGAGCACAGGCTCCGGACGCGCAGGCTCAGCGGCCATGGCTCACGGGCCCAGCTGCTCTGCGGCATGTGGGATCTTCCTGGACCGGGGCACGAACCTGTGTCCCCTGCGTCGGCAGGCAGACTCCCAACCACTGCACCACCAGGGAAGCCCAATTTCATATTATTTTTACAAATACAAATTATTTAGTGCCCAGTAACATCTCTGTGAAAGATATGGAAAATTCACTTAAAAATAAGATCAGTAGTAGAAGTCAATCCATATAGGCCTCTTTGAAAGACTGAAGGTGTGGGTGAGGCCAAAAATTCTATCCTTGAGGGCAACAATACCAATAGAATTTTCTGGCTATTGAGTATTTGAAATATGGCCAACAAAATTGAAGGACTGACGTTATAATTTTATTTAGTTTTCATTAATTTTTAAACTGAAAAAAGAAAACATGTAGCTAGTGGCTACCATATAATATGATGGATACTAAGATATCTCCAAGAATAAAAGGAATTCTTAGACAAAATACCATGATTAATGCAGGGACATATAACTTAGGTCAATTACTAGAGGCTGATAAGGAAGAGGGTTCTGATAGCCTTCTTTGACTTTAATGTAGTGTTGACCAGTTTGACAGTCTGGCTAGTGAGGCTCAGTTGATAAGTTCACAGAATCTTCCTGATATACTATTAGAAATAGGTTAAGAAAGGTTTGGAGGAACTTAAACATAGTAAGTTCATAATAGGTGGCTATATACAAGATCAGTGTTAGAAAAATATGTATATTTCAAAGGGGAATGAAAGCAGGCCTCAGCCAGATAAAGGGTTAATTCTGAGGATAAGTATGGAGAATATGGGATCTCATTTATTGATAAAAGTGCTCTTGGATACCTATGGGTTCTCTGAGGCTTCCTATTTGATCCATGCCAGGTGATAGTTTTGGAGCTGACTGACTTAAAACCATGGTATTCTTGTCCCCTGTACCTACCCTACCCAGGGTTAGACTAGAATAACAGAGAAAGTTGGTGATCAAGAGAAAGAGTGAGCCTCAGCAGGGTTTTCTTCCCTGAGTTAGGACACTAGTAAGGCCTGCCTTTGGTTCTATGAGAAATATATATTTATATATATGTACCTTCTTAACAGTTTATCTTTTTATTTAAGCTGTCTCTATGAGTTTCAGTTACTGGAAGAGAAAAAATATAATAAATTATTCTATTAACTCCTTCTGTTTGTAATACTCTTCTGTAGTTCTCCAAATGGTGGAATTCTATTTATCTTGTAAGGACCACTATAGCATGTTACTTCTGTGAGGACACCTCCACTTCTCTCCTCCCCACTCCCATATAAATCACTCTCTTATCTAACTTATAACAGCCCTCTGTATTCTCTAGAGAATTTCTTTAAAATTCTCTCAGTCCATAGATTTACTGATTATCTACTATGAGCCTTATATTGTGCTAGAAATTGAAGGGGTACAAATATGTATATAATATGATACAAGCTAGTAGAGACTTGTACTTTATCTTGTGTAACCTCAGAAGAGGGAATAATCAGTTCTGTCTAGGGAAATCAGAAAGGTCCCTGGCAAAATATTATGTCTGAGCTAACTAAATAAAGGAGAATAGAAGGTATCAAAGCAGACAAGATAATATAGATAGGGACCAGCCAGTCAGAGGAAATGGCAATTGAAAAGAAATAAAGGACTGAAAAAACTCCATAGAGAGTTGAGGAATTTGGAATATGGGCCTGTGTGCATTGTGGATGTGAGAGCAATAAAGGCAGAAACGGTCAGTCTCATAGGTTAGACGAGCATGTTGAGGTCAATTATGAAAATCCTCAAATGCCTCAGTCATAATCTGGTTTGTAATTAAATATACTATCTCCTCAAGAAGATTCTATTATTTTCAATTTCCTCAGGTTTTTAAAGCTTATAGCTGAGTTCTGTCTAAAGGGTCACGGGCAAGGAAACAATAGATGAGATAGCCAGCTTGGCAAGGAATATATGAAAAATTTTGTGTATAGTTAGTATATAACTATACAATTTGAGGCTCTTCCTTCTTAAAATGTTCTATCTAGAGTTTAAAAAGAGTTTACTATTACTTTGTGTCAAACATTGATCATTTTCTGAAGTCAAAAATTCCAAGTATCTATAAAGTTAGATTAGAAAAATACCAAGATGAAAAATACCACAACCCAGCTGTGTACCACAGTCACCTGGGAGCTTTCTGCAAACACATTTAAAAAATGAAGTCATAACTTCAAAACTCTGAGAGATTCTGATTTTCAAACTAGAATTGTATACCCAGGCAAAATATTAATTGTGAGCAGGGAATAAAGACATTTTGAAGATAAAGAAATATATAAAATGAATTAATTTCTTTAGATTTAGTCACCAGGACAAAGAGGAGTAGGAAGCATTAAAAGATAAATAAAAGGTATTCAGGACAATTTTTATGTACATCAATTTTTCTCTAAAGGCTTGGATAAAGGAACATCAGCTACTGGGAATGAATTAAGCTGGATCTAAAGGGGCATTAATATTTCATGAGTTTTTAACAATCATTTCCCAGGGAATTGAAAAGAAGTTAGAGGCAAGGATAGGAAAAATGAGAAGTTAGTTTATTCAGAAAAAAAAAAAAAAAAAGATGGTAATGCAAAGGATCTCAAAGTTTGACAGTAAGTATATTTAAATAAAAGTAACCTATTATATAATTTCAGGTTATTTCCATTATCTTCTAACATAGAGAATTACATATATATATATATATATAGAGAGAGAGAGAGAGAGAGAGAGATGTGTATGTAGATATACATAGGTAATATACACGTATATATTGATATAGACATATATGTCTATGTGTATATATGTGTGTGTGTTTGTATAAAAACAGTCCAAGCATAGTCTCATTGCTTATGCTTTTAATATTCTGTCGGAATTAACAATATTAAAAAGCACACTGTTGGATACACGTTTGGCTAATTCAGTATTCATTTCTCCCCTTACCTCACCCTAACAGAACACCAATTGTGCTTAGTATTCCCCTCAGGTAATATATATACTAATTAAAAATTAAAGCCAATCATGATATCCCATTTATCTTGGTTGGGATTAATTTTTAGAGAGGAAACCTAAGAAAGGTTCTGAGAATGGGTTCCAGGCTGTTGAGAAAGACATACCAGAGTTGAAAATTCCTTTCTTTTTTGGTCCAGATATTGCTGTATTTAGATATTGTACAGGAAAGGGTTAATTCAGTAGGCCTATGTTGGTCAAATCCCGTACATTTCCAAAAGCCCTGTTTTCAGGACTGGCTCTTGGCCAGCTTTCTGTTGCTGAGCTCTGAGCCCTTGAAAGGTTCTTCCTGATAAGAGTTTCCTTGTAAGCCTGAGGTTTAGGGCCATGCTGGACCAGTTTGACCAGATAGTTTATGGTAACAACGTGATTTATGATGAACACCCAGTTCTGCTGTGGGGTCTGGAGTCTTGAGTAAACCTACATGACTGATCCCCAATAAAAACCTGGACACAAAGCCTCAGGTGAACATCTCTCCTTGGCCGTGCTTAGTGCATATTGTCACACATTCTTATTGGGAAGATTAAGCAGGCTTGTGCACCCAACTGAGAAGGAACACCTGGAAGCTTGTTCTTGGTTTCTACCAGATGTTGCACTATATGCCTTTTCCTTTTGCTGATTTTAACCTGTATCCTTTACTTGCAATAAACTGTAACCATTGTATAATAGCTTTTGAGTGCTGGGAGTCACTCTTGTGAATCATTGCACCTGAGGGTTGCCTTGTGGATCCCTGACACAGAAATGATGTCTGACACTGCTGTAGCCCCCTTGAGTTCACTAGGTAAATCAGCCTTGGAATAAAATCAGTGCTGTAACAAATACAATTTTACAAATTTTCTCTTCAAAACATTTGCTTTCCTAATCCTAGACCATGTAGGTTTAAGAAGTAAGCACATTTTATTGATATTGTCACTGATGTAAAGTCAAATGGATATTTGTCAACTTTATTGAGGTATACTTAATATACAGATGTTGCACATACTTAATGTGTTCATTTTGATGAGTTTGGACACAAGCATATACCTGTGATATCATCACAACATACAAGGTAATAAATCCATCATGTCTGAAAGATTTCTGTGTCCCCTTGCTTTTGAGTGTGAATGTAGAAAGAACACTTGGCATGAGATCTCTCCTCTTAACAAATGTATAAGTGCTCAACACTGTGTTGTTAACTATAGTATTATGTTGTACAGTAGATCTCTAGAAATTATTCATCTTGCATAACTGTAACTTTATACCCTCCGAACAACATTTTCCCATTTCTCCCTCCCTACATCCCTTGGCAATCACCATCCTATTCTCTGCTTCTGTGAGTTTGACTTTAGAACCTCATATAAGAAGAATACTAGAATATTGTCCTTCTGGGACTGACTTATTTCACTTAGCATAAAGTCTTTCAGGTCCTTTCACATTGTTGCAAATGGTAGGATTTTCTTCTAATTATTTGCAGTGTTTTTTCAAAAAAAATTTTTTTGGTACTTTGGCAGACAAATACCCATAGATAAGGACAAAGGACTCAAAATATAATGAATTCTTACATCAGCCTTTTCATGCATAATAAGTTTTAACAGAGTCCCAAGCTATCCTCCTGGCAAATGTTCAACCATCAGTAGTGCCCAGATAAATAGCAGCATAGAAAAGTGTCCTTATCAACTGTTATGTCATTGTTTTGATAAATTTTATGTTTTTACATACCTAATTAGATCCAACACTAATGACTATTGTAATGCTAAGAAACATGCTCAAATCACCCAGTTAAAGGATGAGAATCAGAGTATAAATCTAAGCCCATCTCAGTACAAACCCATACCATTTTTTAAATTTAATTTATTTTTAGTTTTATAGTAGGTTCTTGTTGGTTACCTATTTTAAATATAGCAGTGAGTGTGTACCATTTGTTTCATATCATAGAGTTTGTCTTCATTGTCACTGCATCTCCATTCCAGTATTTCCCTTTCCCTCCTACACATTCAATTATTTAGTCATTGTGCACCCATTAATGTAATGTATATTTTGGATCCCTATTAGGTCTCAGATATCAATCTAAGGTCTGAGAAAACAATGATGAAAAGAAGACATATTTTCTGCTTTGGATGTGAAACAAATTTTTGCTCTATAAAAATGTATAATTTTAAAATGAAATGAGTGATGAGAAGAAACAATATTATGACATCATATATCAAACATAGGCTAACTAGACTATCACAGAAGGCATTTTTGAGAAATAGTGCATTAGATGACAAAAATTGCTATGAATTAACTAGGCAAGGGTGTAGGGCTATGCTGTCTAATATTACAGTAGCTACTAGCCACATGTATCTATTGAGTACTTAAAATGCTAGTCCAAATTGAAATACATATCAAGTGTAAGATACACTCTGGATTTTAAAAACTTAGTACAAATAGAAGAATGTATATATGTAGCAGCGAAGTCAAGTAAGATAACCCCTCTCAGCCAAGCAACACATGCAACAACATCCATTGTTTCCTCCCTGGAAAGGAGAACTCTTTGAAAATATTTTCCTGGAAACCTTGAGTACGGACGCGCAGGCCCAGCGGCCATGGCCCACGGGCCCAGCCACACCGCGGCATGTAGGATCCTCCCGCACCAGAGCACGAACCCATGTCCCCCACATCGGCAGGCGGACTCCCAACCACTGCGCCACCAGGGAAGCCCTATGCTTACTTTTTAAAGAATAGATATGATTAAGAAGCATAAACAAGAAAGTTATTTGGGATCTAGTAGACCTATGTATGTAAAATAATGGGAACTTAAACTGTATTGAAATAGTCTGAATGGGGAAAAAAGGCTATACAGAGTAGGTAGAAAATACAAAAAATCCTTTTAAGCAGTTTGATGTGAGGTAGAAAAGAGATTCCTGAGGTTATGGAGTGGGGGAGTCAAAGGTGTTTTTGTTTTTTAAGATATGGAAAATGTAATCATATTTGAATATAAACCACGAGAGAGAAGTTAAATATGAATACAGAGATTAAAGAAGGAATACTGAGAGTATAAGAGTAAGTTTTCAGAGGAGCAGAGTTTTCTGATTTTTCAAAGTGGAGTGGAGGGATTAGACTTCCTGGCAAGTGACTTAGTATTCTAGATCTATATCCATTTAATCATATCATATTGTATCTTTAGGATATTTGATATCAGAAGATATTGTATCTCCTGAATGTCAGCTAACTAATGTCCTAAAAATATCACCCTGTTGGAGTAATATATTTAAAATTATGTTAGACCTCCTAAGACATTCAAGCACACCTCTGATGCCCAAAAGAATGACACTCAAATCAAGTATAATGGTTGAAGACATTGGGGTGACATCCCTTAAACCTTACTTTCATGCATTCCCTTCTGTACCTTCCAGCATATTACTGATCCTAGATTTAGCATTTTGAAGACAGATACAATTGACTTTTCTAAAGTTCTTTTTTTAATATATTGGCTTCCTCCCTTTTTGCTATGAGTTCCTATTATCTTAGAGCCAACTACAGGGGAAACTGTCAGAATATTTCACATGAGAATGTTCTGCAAGTACCTGTGATTGCAATATTCATCTTACTCACTATATTCTATAATTATTTAATCATTAATTCAGTACTATAGCAAACACCTCCTCAAAACCCAGAGAGGTTTTTACATAATTAATACCTAGAAGGATTAATTTCCCCACTATTAAGAGTCAGGGTTGATTGTAGAAGTTATTACAAGTACTTCCAAAACATTATATGATAGTTAAGAAAATTTTTAAAAGGTAGTTACCTGTTTAATACCAAAAAAAAAATAAACTTTCTGAGTCCAAGGTGAAGTTTAACTATAACACCTAAATTTAGTTATCCTTTTGGGGGAATGGGCCATATAATCTTTAGCATACCATTAGTTGGGTTCTGTATTTTAACATTTAAACTGAAAGTGGGCTCTTTTTAGAGGTCAGTAAATCAACTGAATTGGTTCAAAGCCATGCATAGATTTTCTTTGCATCCGTTCCCAAGTGCAAATTTGCAAGGATCTATGCAAGAAGGTGCTTGTTTTACATTTTGGGGATCTAACTTTGTTCAATGACATTGAGGATATTAGTTCAATAAACTAATTAATTTTTGCTTTTAAATAGCATCTCCATTTATTTCTACTGTCAATTGGAGAACTTTGATTCCAAAAACCACACATGAGAAAGACTAATAATTTAGGCCTTCTTCACAAGATCAAAGCTGTGCATGATAAACCAGCCCTGGAGGCATGATGCATTCTATATTCTCAGAAATAGCCTGAATTCTCTTTAGGCCAAGACAGTTAATTTCATAGCTCATTAGTAAATGAAAAGATTTCATAGCACCTATTTCCAAGTACCATTTTCTATCAAAAACAAGGGCCCCCAAACTGGCAGGTCACAAGCTAAACTAAAAAAATGGAAGTTTATATAAAATTTTGAATTCTCTTAAATGTTGGAAAGCTGTCAACATGCCACATTCTCATAACTGAGTCTGGATAATAGATACTCTTCTTTAGAGAGAGTGTGCACTTTCCATGTCCTACACCTAGAAGACCTAAAAAAACTAAAGAGGAAACAAGCAATGATGAACAACACAATAAATGAAATTAAAAATACTCTAGAATGGTTCAATAGCAGAATAACTGAGGCAGAAGAACGGATAAGTGACCTGGGAGATAAAATAGTGGAAATAACTACTGCAGAGCAGAAGAAAGAAAAGAGAATGAAAAGAACTGAGGACAGACTCAGAGACCTCTGGGACAACATTAAACACACCAACATTCGAATTGTAGGGATCCCAGAAGAAGAGGAGAAAAAGAAAGGGACTGAGAAAATATTTGAAGACATTATAGTTGAAAACTTCCCAAATATGGGAAAGGAAATAGTTAATCAAGTCGAGGAAGCACGGAGAGCTCCATACAGGATAAATCCAAGGATAAAGATGCCAAAACACATATTAATCAAACTATCAAAAATTAAATACAAAGAAAACATATTAAAAGCACCAAGGGAAAAACAACAAATAAGATACAAGGGAATCCCCATATGGTTAACAGCTGATTTTTCAGCAGAAACTCTGCAAGCCAGAAGGGACTGGCAGGACATATTTAAAGTGATGAAGGAGAAAAACCTACAACCAAGATTACTCGACCCAGCAAGGATCTCATTCAGATTTGATGGAGAAATTAAAACCTTTACAGAAAAGCAAAAGCTGAGAGAGTTCAGCACCACCAAACCAGCTCTACAACAACTGCTAAAGGAACTTCTCTAGGCAAGAAACACAAGAGAAGGAAAAGACCTACAATAACAAACCCAAAACAATTAAGAAAATGGGAATAGGAACATACATACTGATAATTACCTTAAATGTAAATGGACTAAATGCTCCCACCAAAAGACACAGACTGGCTGAATGGATACAAAAACAAGACCCATATATATGCTGTCTACAAGAGACCCACTTCAGACCTAGGGATACATACAGACTGAAAGTAATGGGATGGAAAAAGATATTCCATGCAAATGGAAACCAAAAGAAAGCTGGGGTAGCAATTATCATATCAGACAAAATAGACTTCAAAATAAAGACTATTACAAGAGACAAAGAAAGACACTATATAATGATCAAGGGATCGATCCAAGAAGAAGATATAACAATTGTAAATATTTATGCACCCAACATAGGAGCACCTCAATACATAAGGTAAATGCTAACAGCCATAAAAGGGGAAAATGACAGTAACACAATCATAGTAGGGGACTTTAACACCGCACTTTCACCAATGGACAGATCATCCAAAGTGAAAATAAATAAGGAAACACAAGCTTTAAATGATACATTAACCAAGATGGACTTAATTGATAGTTACAGGACATTCCATCCAAAAACAGCAGAATACAAATTTTTCTCAAGTGCTCATGGAACATTCTCCATTCTCATGGAATATTTGTGACATAAATCATAGCAAGATCCTTTTTGACCCACCTCCTAGAGAAATGGAAATAAAAACAAAAATAAACAAATGGGACCTAATGAAACTTAAAAGCTTTTGCACAGCAAAGGAAAACCTCAGAATGGGCAAAAATATTTGCAAATTAAGCAACTGACAATGGATTAATCTCCAAGCTTTACAAGCAGCTCATGGAGCTTAATATCAAAAAAACAAGCAACCCAATCCAAAAATGGGCAGAAGACCTAAATAGACATTTCTCCAAAGAAGACATACAGATTGCCAACAAACACATGAAAGAATGCTCAACTTCATTAATCATTAGAGAAATGCAAACCAAAACTACAATGAGATGTCTCACACCAGTCAGAATGGCCATCATCAAAAATTCTAGAAACAATATATGCTGGAGAGGGTGTGGAGGAAAGGGAACCCTCTTGCACTGTTGGTGGGAATGCAAATTGATACAGCCACTATGGAGAATAGTATGGAGGTTCCTTAAAAAACTAAAAATAGAACTACCATATGATCCAGCAATCCCACTACTGGGCATATACCCTGAGAAAACCATAAGTCAAAAAGAGTCATGTACCACAATGTTCATTGCAGTTCTGTTTACAATAGCCAGGACATGGAAGCAACCTAAGTGTCCATCGACAGATGAATGGATAAAGAAGATGTGGCACATATATACAATGGAATATTACTCAGCCATAAAAGGAAACAAAATTGAGTTATTTGTAGTGAGATGGATGGACCTAGAGTCTGTCATACAGAGTGAAGTAAGTCAGAAAGAGAAAAACAAATACCGTATGCCAATACATATATATGGAATCTAAGAAAATAAAAAAAAGGTCATGAAGAACCTAGGGCTAAGACACAGACCTACCAGAGAATGGACTTGAGGATATGGGGAGGGGGAAGGGTAAGCTGTGACAAAAGTGAGAGAGTGGCATGGACATATATACACTACCAAACGTAAAATAGATAGCTAGTGGGAAGCAGCCGCATAGCACAGGGAGATCAACTCGGTGCTTTGTGACCACCTAGAGGGGTGGGATAGGGAGGGTGGGAGGGAGGGCGATGCAAGAGGGAAGAGATATGGGAACATATGTATATGTATAACTGATTCACTTTGCTATAAAGCAGAAACCAACACACCATTGTAAAGCAATTATACTCCAATAAAGATGTTAAAAAAATAAAAAGAAAAGAAAGATGACAAATTTCTCCAGAAAATGTGGATACAGATTTCATCCTGATTTGCATTATTTTTCTTAAAGAAAGATAAACACACGTAATAACTTTATAAAGGCATTAGCAACTCTCAACTTAAACTAGAACCATTAAGATATTCAGAGTAATAGTAAAATATTCAGAAGTAGCAGTCTTATAGCAATTAGTGATGTTACTGAGTACACAAGCAAATAACCCAGAATGTCACCCAGATCATCAAGAATATAATCATAAAATGCTTATCACCGGAGTAATGGCCATTTGTGCAAGATAATTATATGAAACACCAAGCCAAGCCAATGAGAAAAAGGATATTTAGGAAAATTGAAGAATAAGCTTTCAAAATTTTGAAATAAGCCCACGACTTGATAAACAAACTAACCAATTGCCCACCTGCTGCACTAAAATTTTCCAAGGCATGAGCACTTTGGGAGAGAATTCTCCATATGTCTCCCACCTTCCTGCAATGCTATGAGCAGAGGCACTGATAGCTTTTGTTTGGGACTATCTTTTCAACGATGCTTGTATTGCAAATGGTCTTGGAAGATATAGTGCCTTTCTTGAGTGAGCAAAGGTTGGACAGGATTGCTTGCAGCCCAATATAAAATATTGGAGTTAACTAAACTGAGAATTCCTCATCCATGATGCAAACCACTGGGTGAACAGCATCCACCTGAGATGTTCTGGGTTGCCCTTGTGAGGCTTGGGGAATGAGAAAAACTGATATGAATGTTAAGCTCATGCTGTGCCATGACAAAGTTCTTTTCTCTGTCCCAGGATTCTCATGTCCTCTGTCATCATCCATAAAAGTGTAGCAGACTAAATTGTTAACGTCCAAAAGGGTAAAATCTCAGATCCTTCACAGTTCTTAAGGCAGCAGTCTCTTAGCTTGCTTTTTATGTCAATAATTGGGTCTGATTTTCCAATCTTTAAAGCTCCCAGGTTGTAAATAGAAGTTGATTTTTACTGTCACCAGAGCACATAGTGCTGGAAACATTTTTTTTTTCAATTATTCAATCTTTGTTTTCTGATAAAATTTTCATATCATGGCCCAGTTCATTGATGGGCCAGTAGAAATGAAACTTACAAATATTCTACAATAGCCCCCACCCCATGACAAACCTCTCTGAATCTCCCCATTTCTGACCTTTCCTTATGTATCAAATTATTTAAGTGAATAAGCATTACCTAAAGTAAGAATTCTGGGTGTTGAATCAACCAGTTTTGGACACCTATCATCACCTAGAATGCAGCACTGACACTGAAACTTTTGTAACACACAATAATAACTTTATAGTTGACTTTTAAGCTTCCAAAGATTTGAAAGAATATGTCTGAAGTAGCCTTGCTCTCTGTTTGCTCAGCTTTTATACTTGGTGTTCTGAAATATCTCTAAAATTGTGCTATTAGAGCTGAGGCTCTTTCTATGACCACATGGATGAAATTACAATTTTCAATATCAAATCCACAAATTCCGTGGTTTCATTTCTGCTCTTGGCTTTTGATTAAGTTTTTATTTCTGCTATATTCTCTATAATTCTGCTAAAATAGTATTGCAAGATAATATCCGTGTTGTACAAGATTCTGAAAATGAATGACAGATAAAGAGAATAACACAGTTAATTTTTTCACATAAATACAATTTTTTTAAAGTCTCCTGACATATTCCCCTGTAAAACCCTGTTGATAGTGAAAAAGATCTCTCATCAGTGTGTTTCTTATCGGTCAAGAGCAGTGAAAAGGCTGGCTGGTTGATGTTATATTTGTCTTTTCTTGTTAGGCTAAAGGGAAAGTAAGTTAGGTGGCACCAAGACCCAAAGCTTATTCATGAGATTTCCCTCGTAATGCTACTAACAGAAGGGTTATCAGCCTTCCAGGAAGAACTCTGAGAGGTAGCTCAGGAAATATGAGATTTCAGAGAACATCCAAATCTCTGGCATTACCTATATGAAAACTTAAACATGAAAATATGAATGAATTTACCTTTGGTCAAAAAGCTTATCAAAAGGAAGACTGGAATTTGAATTAAAAGATCTTGATACATAGTACCTTGTTCATTGCTCCTCTAATCTACCACACTTATATGAATCCCTCACTTTCTTTGTAAGTTTATTGATGATTTTTAAATAAAAAATAGAGATGTAGCTTTTCTAACATACTGATAAGGAGAAAAACTGCATCTGGGTGTTAAGAGTTTAGCTAAACTACTCCATGGTATTGCTACCTTAACATCTATTTTCTTGGGCCAAGTGGTCTGTGTGGACTGTAAACTGACATTAGCCTCCTCATGCAAGCACTTGACCTAGATAAGAGCCCACAGAGTCGCAAGCAAAAGTAGGTTCCTGATATGACTTCCTCAATAGCGCCTGTGATCAACAGTCTCCCCCGCCTCCCAGGGCCTTCCCCCTTGCATATCCCTTAGATAAGGAGTTTTCTAAAGCCCTGTTCTTTTTGCTTTGAATTCACCAATCCAGCCTTAGCTAGGGGAACCCCAAAGCACTCCATACATGGACCCTAACAAAGGCAGGTGCCCAGCTCCCATCACTCTCTGTACCTGCACCCTGCCTTGACCTGCCTGTATGGTTCCTCACAGCATGCTATGTACTTCCTGCAGGATCTGTGAGTAAAAAACTTCTGTTTCAATTTCTCTTGAACCCTGACCCACTATCCTACACCCTGTGATCCACTTAACAAATGTTGATTTAACAAACTCAAGTCATAACACTGAGCAAGAGAGCAATTCTTACATGATCAGCTCAAGCATCACTTTTTCTAGAAACACTTCCTTAACAATGCTTCACTTCTAAGGCCACCCATACCCCTAGCCAATCTAACCTGGATGCCACTACCTCTTCCTCATGGTTCCCTGGGTTTCCTCCCTCAAATCAGGGGTAGACCTAGAGACAGTACAACTTTCTATTTTAGACAGAACTCCTTGAGGGGAGTGATTGTGTTATATCTTTGCATCCCTAGTATATACAACAACAATCTGTGCCATACAATAGGCATTAATAAATATTAACAGAGGAAAAAGAATTTTCCACATTGTCATCACAACAATAGGTCTATTTAGAAACTTTTTGGGAGGGGGGAGGATGAACATAAACCCCAGAAACTTGGACAAATAAAGCTGGTTATATCATCAAGTAACCAAGGGAAGATTTTAGCATGGAAAAAGAGAGCAAAAAATCAATGATTAGAACTGAGACTTGAGGGCAAATTCAAATGGTCACAAAATGGCTAATAAGTCTGGGAGAGGAGAGAAATAGGGCATCAGTCAGAATCCGGCACAGTCCACATTCTCCTATTTATGTGTATTATTTTTTTAACTTCTTAGAATCAGATCCATGCAGTTTCTTTCTTCTTTTACACATTGTTCCATAGGTTAATTGGCCCCAAAATTTGACATCTGAAGTGTGACATTATACTGGAACGTTGGTTGTTTTCCACTCATGTCTAAGCCGTAGTGAACAATAAGTTTTCACAGGTAACAGCTAGTTGTAATATATGCCACATATGGCTAAATGTTGATATTTTAATGATGGAAATATTGATGCTAAATTAAAGTAACTGAATGTAAGTATAGGAAAAAATTCTCTGATCCATGCATTACAAATAATGCATTGACACTCTGCCTATATATTATATAAATCAGGGTAATTTCCTAATACCTTTGGCCTTACTAACATCTTTGGTATACTAAATTAAAATTATGTGCCTTAGATTATAATGTTAGTTAATTTTTCCATATTAAAATGAGAGCTGACCTGGTCAACCCATTATTCTAATAATGTGAGCACAGATAATACTGATAAAATTGATCTAACTTGAATTATCCAACTCAAGGCTAGTTTTATGTGTAGGTAGAGGGCACAACCATTGTTTGAGATGATTTTAGTACCATGAAGAGATTCATGCCAAAATCTATCATCTCACCATCTCTTCTCACCTGTGCCTGAAATTTCTTTAGAAGAGAAAACTCTTTTCAATATAAAACATAAATATTCCATAGAAGAAAATAAAAAGCAACATCTTTAAACCCACATAGTAGTGTGAATGGTTGGTATTGTATGTTTCAGATTTTCAGTTGTGTAGAGCTATAATTAAACAACCTGAAAAAGGGTAAAAGACCCATAATTGAAAGGCCTAGTGGAATAAAGACAAACTTAATCAAGCTCACAATTTCCAGTAAAACTAGCCCTGAACATTTTGCAGGAAGGTTATTTTAAGGGTCCAATCTTTAGAAGCAATGACAAAGTTCTGTTCACTCACATTTTGTCTTCTACAGTGTGGAAAATAATACCTTTACATGTTCCCTCTCAACAACAAAATTCTTTTAGCTTTGTTCTAGTTTGTAGGGCAAATTTTGACTTTTGTCATAAGTGATTCAGAAAGTGAAACCTGGGCAAAATCTTAGCACTCAAATTATCACTTTTGTCAGTGATGTAACACTGATTTTGTGTTCTCAGAAGTGTTGCTGACAGGCCTTTTCTTGGAATTTTTTTCAAGGTTTAGGGACTTCTCTGAAGTCCTCCTAAATTATTTTAGAGATGTAAGCCTCATTAAACTGCAGCTTATTACATTCCTACCAAGAAATGTTGAATGTTGATGAATAATTCAATAAGAAATAATTCAAACAAGAAATGTTGAATGAATAATTTCTTAAAATGTCTGGCTTTGAGGGATACAACTGGAAATGTAACAGTGCATATTGGGACCAGATAGTGAGATAGTGTCATATTTTGTCTTTGTAGTCATGATAATGCCAGAAACAAACATGACCATTCAACAATAAATTTAACTAATTCCTCCCTCCAACACTTTTTAATAGTCAGGCAATAAGCGTAATATGCACTTATGCTGGGAAGCAAAATGTGAAATTCGGGGAAAAGGGTGCAGACATGTTTCTTCTACATTTCATGTTATTCTACTTTTCCTTGGATTGTTTCTTAATGTAGCTGGACTAAGTGTGCTTAAGCTGATTCCTTATTGGTATATGGTACAAGTCTCCAATCCACCACTCCCTAATGTTTTAGTGAATATGATTCAATGTGGTAGTAACCAAAATTAAGTATCTAGACAACCTTGAAAAATGCTAAAATTCCTTTGGCATATGCCCCTCTATCAAGGACACAGGACCATATATGCAAATAGATCATGATGTACCTGGAGTATTCCATATTTGTGCAAGACAGATATACAAACTAAACTCTGAGAGTGACCCCAGGTTAGTTACATAAAATACATAATCTATTTATATTTTGTCAGTATATCTAGCCACCCAAAGCTTGAATTAAACAAGAGCTTACCTAGAAAGAAATAAAAATTCAAATTACCATATAGCATACTGTTCCATTCGATGCAGTAAATAAATGTCAAAAATGCATATGGGGGCTTCCCCGGTGGCGCAGTGGTTGAGAGTCCGCCTGCCGATGCAGGGGACACAGGTTTGTGCCCCGGTCTGGGAGGATCCCTCATGCCGCGGAGCGGCTGGGCCCGTGAGCCATGGCCACTGAGCCTGCGCGTCCGGAGCCTGTGCTCCGCGACGGGAGAGGCCACAACAGTGAGAGGCCCACGTACTGCAAAAAAAAAAAAAAAAAAAAAAAAAAAAAAAATGCATATGAACACCTAATAAGTTTTTTTTTTAACATCTTTATTGGAGTATAATTGCTTAACAATGTTGTGTTAGTTGCTGCTTTATAACAAAGTGAATCAGCTATACGTATACATATATCCCGATATTCCCTCTCTTGAGTCTCCAGCCACCCTCCCTATCCCACCCTACTAAGTGGTCACAAAGCACAGAACTGATCTCCTTGGGCTATGCGGCAGCTTCCCACTAATTATCTATTTTACATTTGATAGTGTATATATGTCAATGCCACTCTCTCACTTCAACCCAACTTACCATCCCCCCCCCCGAAATGTCCTGAAATACATTCTCTATATCTACGTCTTTATTCCGATCCTGCCCCTAGGTTATTCAGAAACTTTTTTTTTTAACATCCCATATATATGTGTCAGCATACTGTATTTGTTTTTCTCTTTCTGACTTACTTACCTCTGTATGACAGACTCTAGGTCCAACTACCTCATTACAAATAACTCAGTTTTGTTTCTTTTTATGGTTGAGTAATATTCCATTCTATATATGTGCTACATCTTCTTTATCCATTTATCTGTTGATGGACACTTAGGTTGCTTCCATGTCCTGGCTGTTGTAAATAGTGCTGCAATGAACATTGTGGTACATGACTCTTTGTATTATGGTTTTCTCAGGGTATATGCCCAGTAGTGGGATGGCAGGGTCATATGGTAGTTCTATTTTTAGTTTTCTAAGGAACCTCCATACTGTTCTCCATAGTGGCTGTATCAGTTTAGATTCCCACCAACAGTGCAAGAGGGTTCCCTTTTCTCCACACACTCTCCAGTATTTATTGTTTGTAGATTTTTTGATGATGGCCATTCTGACCAGTGTGAGGCAATACCTCATTGTAGTTTTGATTTGCATGTCTCTAATGGTTAGTGATGTTGACCATCTTTTTATGTGTTTGTTAGCAATTTGCATATCTTCTTTGGAGAAATGTCTATTTAGGTCTTCTGCCCATTTTTGTATTGGGTTGTTTGTTTTTTTTGATATTGAGCTGCATGAGCTGCTTGTATATTTTGGAAATTAATCCCTTATCAGTTGCTTCGTTTGCAAATATTTTCTACCATTCTGAGGGTTGTCTTTTCATAATTTTTATGGTTTCCTTTGGTGTGAAAAAGCTTTTAAGTTTCATTAGTTCTCATTCTATTTTAGTTTTTCTATTTCCCTAGGAGGTGAGTCAAAAAGGATCTTGCTGTGATTTATGTCATAGAGTGTTCTGCCTGTTTTCCTCTAAGAGTTTTAAAGTGTCTGGCCTTACATTTAGCTCTTTAATCCATTTTGAGTTTATTTCTGTGTACGGTGTTAGGGAGTGTTGTAATTTCATTCTTTTACATGTAGCTGTCCAGTTTTCCCAGCACCGCTTATTAAAGAGGCTGTCTTTTCTCCATTGTATATTCTTGTCTCCTTTATCAAAGATAAGGTGACCATATGTGCGTGAGTTTATCTCTGGGCTTTCTATCGTGTTCCATAGGTTTATATTTCTATTTTTATGCCAGTACCACACTGTCTTGATTACTGTAGCTTTGTAGTATAGTCGGAAGTCAGGGAGCCTGATTCCTCCAGCTCCGTTTTTCTTTCTCAAGATTGCTTTGGCTATTTGGGGTCTTTTATGTTTCCATACACACTGTGAAACTTTTTGTTCTGCTTCTGTGAAAAATGACATTTGTAGTTTGATAGGGATTGCATTGAATCTGCAGATTGCTTTGGGTAGTATAGTCATTTTCACAATGTTGATTCTTCCAAGACAAGAACATGATATATCTCTCCATCTGTTTGTATCATCTTTAATTTATTTCATCAGTGTCTTATAGTAGTTTGCATACATGTTTTTTTTCTCCTTAGGTAGGTATATTCCTAGGTATTTTATTCTTTTTGTTGCAAAGGGAAATGAGAGTGTTTCCTTAATTTCTCTTTCAGATTTTTCATCATTAGTGTATAAGAATGCAAGAGATTTCTGTGCATTAATTTCATATCCTACTACTTTACCAAATTCATTGATTAGCTCCAGCAGTTTTCTGGTAGCATCTTTAGGATTCTCTATGTATAGTATCATGTCATCTGCAAAGAGTGACAGTATTACTACTTTTTCGATTCGGATTCCTTTTATTTCTCTTTTCTTCTCTGATTGCTGTGGCTGAAACTTCCATAACTATGTTGAATAATAGTGGTGAGACTAGCCAACCTTGTCTTCTTCCTGATCTTTGTGGAAATGGTTTCAGTTTTTCACCATTTATCGATGCTGTCTGTGGGTTTGTCATATATGGCCTTTATTATGTTGAGGTAAGTTCCCTCTATGCCTAATTTCTGGAGGTTTTTTTTTTTTATCATAAATAAGTGTTGAATTTTGTCAAATGCTTATTCTTCATCTATTGAGATGATCATATGGTTTTTAACCTAAAATTTGTTAATATGGTTTATCACATTGATTGATTTACATACATTGAAGAACCCTTGCATTCCTGGCATAAACCCCACTTGATAATGGTGTATGATCCTTTTCATGTGCTGTTGGTGCCTGCTAGTATTTTGTTGAGGACTTTTGCATCTGTGTTCATCAGTGATATTGGCCTATAGTTTTCTTTTCTGTGACATCTTTGTCTGGTTTTGGTATCAGGGTGATGGTGGCCTCATAGAATGAGTTTGGGAGTGTTCCTCCCTCTGTTATGCTTTGGAAGAGTTTGAGAAGGATAGGTGTTCGCTCTTATGTCAGAGTTTGATAGAATTCACCTGTGAATCCATCTGGTCCTGGGCTTTTTTTGTTGGAAGATTTTTAAACACACTTTCAAATTCAGTGCTTGTGATTGGTCTGTTTATATTTTCTTTTTCTTCCTGGTTCAGTCTTGGAAGGTTGTACTTTTCTAAGGATTTGTCCATTTCTTCCAGGTTGTCCATTTTATTGACATATGGTTGCTTGTAGTAGTCTCTTAGGATGCTTTCTATTTCTACAGTGTCTGTTGTAACTTCTCCTTTTTCTTTTCTAATTTTATTGATTTGAGTCCTCTCCCTCTTTTCCTTGATGAGCCTGGCTAATGGTTTATCAATTTTGTTTATCTTCTCAAAGAACCACCTTTTAGTTTTATTGATCTTTGCTATTGTTTCCTTCATTTCTTTTTCTTTATTTCTGATCTAATCTTTATGATTTCTTTCCTTCTGCTAACTTTGGGTGTTTTTTTTTTGTTGTTGTTCTTCTTTCTCTAATTGCTTTAGATGTAATGTTAGGTTGTTTATTTGAGATTTTTATTGTTACTTGAGGTAGGATTGTATTGCTATAAACATCCTTCTTAGAACTGCTCTTCTGTATCCCATAGTTTTTTGGTTGTCATGATTTTATTGTCATTTGTTTCTAGGTATTTTTTGATTTCCTGTTTGATTTCTTCAGTGATCCCTTGGTTATTAAATAGTGTATGGTTTAGCCTCCATGTGTTTGTATTTTTTCAGATCTTTTCCTGTAATTGATATCTAGTCTCATAGCATTGTGGTCAGAAAACATAGTTGATATGATTTCAGTTTTCTTAAATTTACCAAGGCTTAATTTGTGACCCAAGATATGATCTATCCTGGAGAATGTTCCATGAGCACTAGAGAAGAAAGTGTATTCTGTTGTTTTTGGATGGAATGTCCTATAAATATCAATTAAGTCCATCTTCTTTAATATGTCATTTAAAGCTTGTGTTTCCTTATTTATTTTCACTTTGGATGATCTGTCCATTGCTGAAAGTGGGGTGTTAAAGTCCCCTACTATTTTTGTGTTACTGTTGATTTCTTTTTTTATGGCTGTTAGCATTTGCCTTATGTATTGAGGTGCTCGTATGTTGGGTGCATAAATATTTACAATTGTTATATCTTCTTCTTGGATTGATCCCTTGATCATTACGTAGTGTCCTTCTTTGTCTCTTGTAATAGTCTTTATTTTAAAGTCTATTTTGTCTTATATGAGAATTGCTACTCCAGCTTCTTTTGATTTCCATTTGCATGGAATATTTTCTTCCATCCCATCACTTTCAGTCTGTATGTGTCCCTAGGTCTGAAGTGGGTCTCCTGTAGACAGGTATATATAGGTCTTGTTTTTGTATCCATTCAGCCAGTCTATTACTTTTGGTTGCAGCATTTAATCCATTTACATTTAAGGTAATTATCAATATGTATGTTCCTATTCCAATTTTCTTAACTGTTTTGGGTTTGTTATTGTAGGTCTTTTCCTTCTCTTGTGTTTCTTTCCTAGAGAAGTTCATTTAGCATTCGTTGTAAAACTGGTTTGGTGGTGATGAATTCTCTTCACTTTGCTTTTCTGTAAAGGTTTTAATTACTCAATCAAATCTGAATCAGATCCTTGCTGGGTAGAGTAAACTTGGTTGTAGCTTTTTCCCGTTCATCACTTTAAATATGTCCTGCCCCTCCCTTCTGGTTGCAGAGTTTCTGCTGAAAGTTCTCCTGTTAACCTTATGGGGATTCCCTTGTATGTTATTTGTTGCTTTTCCCTTGCTGCTTTTAATATTTTTTTCTGTATTTAAATTTTGATACTTTGTTTAATATGTGTCTTGATGTGTTTCTTCTTGGATTTATCCTGTATGGGACTCTCTGGGCCTCATGGATTTTATTGATTGTTTCCTTTCCCATATTGGGGAAGTTTTCAACTATAATCACTTCAAATATTTTCTCAGTCTCTTTCTTTTCTCTTCTGTGACCCCTATAATTCAAATGTTGGTGTGTTTAATATTGTCCCAGAGGTCTCTGAGACTGTCCTCAATTCTTTTCATTCTTTTTTCTTTATTCTGCTCTGTAGTAGCTATTTCCATTATTTTACCTTCCAAGTCACTTATCATTTCTTCTGCCTCAATTATTCTGCTATTGATTCCTTCTAGAGAATTTTTAATTTCAATTATTGTGTTGTTAACTGTTGTTTGCGTGCTGTTCATTTATTCTAGGTCCTTTTAAACGTTTCTTGTATTTTCTCCATTCTATTTCCCATATTTTGGATCAAGTTTGCTATCATTACTCTGAATTATTTTTCAGGTAGACTGCCTATTTCCTCTTCATTTGTTTGGTCTGGTGGGTTTTTATGTAGCTCTTTCATCTTATGCATATTTCTCTGTCTTCTCATTTTGCTTAACTTACTGTTTGGGGTCTCCTTTCTGCAGATTGCAGGTTCTTAGTTCCCACTGTTTCTGTGTCTGCCCCCAGTGGGTAAGTTTGGTTCAGTGGGTTGTGCAGGCTTACTGCTGGAGGGACTGTTGCCTGTGTTCTGGTGGATGAGGCTGGATCTAGTCTTTCTTTTGGGCAACACCACATCCAGTGATGTGTTTTGGGCTTCTGTGAGCTTATTATCATTTTAGGCAGCCACTCTGCTAATGGGTGGTGTTGTCCTCTTGTCTTGCTAATTGTTTGGCATAGAGTGTCTCCAGCACTGGAGCTTGCTGTTCACTGAGTTGAGCTGGGTCTTAGCATTGAGATGGAGATCTCCAATGGATCTCCAGTGTCCTGAACTCAGCTCTTCCACCTCATATGCTCAGGCCTGACACCCGGCTGGAGCACCAAGACCCTTTCAGCCACATGGAATTCCAGAAGCTGGGAAGTCCAAGATCAAGGCACCAGTATGGTTATGTTTTCATGAGAGCCCTCTTCCAGATTCATAGTTGGTCCCTTCTTGCTCTGTCCTCACCTGGTGGAAACCTCTTACATATTTGTATTTTTTCATTTTAAAATTTTAAATACATTAGAAAGAATATGAAAGGATAAGTAACAGTAAAAACACTGATAATCACACAACTCCAACAATTGTTAGTATCATGGCATATCTCCTTGACTTATTTTTCAATGCAAATAACTGAAAATTATGTCTACTATTTTGTATTTTGTTTCATTTAAACAGCCTGAAATCATGCATATTTTAATATCAATGTATAAAAATATAGACAAGTGGGTAATAAAATGGATTGTGGGACCAAACCACCTGGGTTTTAAGCCCAGCTCTGCTACTTACAAAACTGGATGACCTTAGACAAGTTATTTAAATTTTTCATTAATACATCCAAAGTTTACCAAAATTAAAGCTGATATAATAGTAGCATGTGCCTCATAGGGTCCTTGTGAGGGTTCTCTATGTTTATATATATAAGATGTTTAGATTAATGTGTGGTATTTAGTACTATACAAAAGTTAGCTACAATTATTTAATGTCTGGATATTATATTTTATGCATATCAACCAATTTATTTTATTAGTTCCTAAAGTTATTTTTCCAATATTTTATAAATAGAAAATGTTTTGAGGAACATCTCTCTCTAAAACATATAGAGAGATTATTTTTAAATGTTTTAAAATATTTTTTAAATTAATTTAAAATAATTTTCTTTGAGGATATTTACACATTAAATAATTCATCTGATTTCAGAATTTGAAAACATTTGGTACATATTAATAGGTTTCCTCCATCCCCCCCTCCACCAACCAAGGAAGACACCACAAATATGCAAAGTCAGCAGGTCTTTTTGAGAGTGATTTATCATCATTGAATAATATAAATATTTAATTTTTAAAAATAACATATTGTCAATTTTAATTTTAATTAATTAATTTATTTATTTTAAAATACTTTTGTACTTTAAACTTGTTGTGGGTTGAATTGTGTTTCCCCACAACTCATATGGTGAAATTCTAACCCCCAAAACCTCCTAACATGACCTTATTTGGAAATAGGGTCATGAATATGTACTTAGGTCAGGATGAGGCCTTACTGGTATAGGAAACCCCTCCCTAACCTAGTACAACTGGTTTCCTTATAAAAAGGGGGGATTTGGATACAGACAGGCACACAGAGAGAACTCAAGGTGCAGATGAAGGCAAAGATCAGAGTGATGAAGCAAAAGCCAAGGAACACCAAAGTTTGCCATCAAACTACTGAAAACCAGGAGAGAGGCAGAGAACAAATTTGTCCCTCAGACTTCAGAAGGACTGCTGGCCTCCAGAACTGTGAGACATTAATTTTCTATTGTTCTAAACTACCCATTTTGTGGTACTTTGTTATGGCCTTTCTTTTTTTAAAATTTTTGTTTTATATTGGAGTATAGTTGATAACAATGTGTTAATTTCAGGTGTACAGCAAAATGATTCATTTATACAAGCACCTATTTTTTTTCAAATTCTTTTCCCATTTAGGTTATTACAGAATATTGAGCAGTTGCCTGTGCTATACAGTAGGTCCTTGTTGGTCATCTGTTTTATTTATAGCAGTGTGTACATGTCAATCCCAAACTCCCAATATATCTCTCCCCACACCTTCTCCCCGGTAATCATAGGTTCATTCTCTAAGTCTGTCTTTTTCTGTTTTGTAAATAAGTTCGTTTGTATCATTTTTTTAATAGTCCTTATATAAGCAATATCATATGATATTTACCTTTCTCCGACTTACTGCACTTAGTACGATAATCTTCAGGTCCACCCACGTTGCTGCAAATGGTATTATTTCATTCTTTTAATGGCTGAGTAATATTCCATTGTATATATGTACCACATCTTCTTTATCCATTCTTCTGTCAATGGACATTTAGAATGCTTCTATGTCTTGGCTATTGTAAGCAGCACTGCACTGAACATTGGGGTGCATGTATTCTTTTGAATCATAGTTTTCTCCAGATACATGCCCACTAGTGGGATTTCTAGATCATATAAGCTCTATTTTTAGTTTTTTAAGGAATCTCTGTACTGTTCTCATAGTGACTGTACCAATTTACATTCTCACCAACAGTGTAGGAGGGTTCCCTTTTCTCCATGCCTTCTGCAACATTTACCATTTGTAGACTTTTTGATGGTGGCCATTCTGACTGGTATGAGGTGATTACTCATTGTAGTTCTGATTTGCATTTCTCTAATAATTAGTGCTTTTCAGCATGTTTTCCTATACCTTTAAGATATTTGTATGTTTTCTTTGAAGAAATGCCTATTTAGATCTGCCCATTTTTTAATTGGGTTGTTACTTTTTTTGTGTGTGTGTGTGATACATGGGCCTCTCACTGTTGTGGCCTCTCCCGTTGTGGAGCACAGGCTCCGGACGCGCAGGCTCAGCGGCCATGGCTCATGGGCCTAGCCGCTCCGCGGCATGTGGGGGTCTTCCCAGACTAGGGCATGAACCCATGTCTCCTGCATCGGCAGGCAGACTCTCAACCACTGCACCACCAGGGAAGCCCGGGTTGTTTCTTTTTGATATTGAATTGTAGGAGCTATTTGTATATATTGGAGATTAGGCCCTTGTCAGTTGCATCATTTGCAAATATTTTCTCCCATTCTGTAGCTTATCTTTTCATTTGGTTGATGTTTTCCTTTGCTCTGCAAAAGCTTGTAAGTTTAATTAGGTCCCATTTGTTTATTTTTGTTTTTATTTCCATTACTTCAGGAGACGAATCCAAAAAGACATTGCCGCAATTTATGTCAAAGCGTGTTCTGCCTATGTTTTACTCTAAGAGTTTTATAGTATCCAGTCTTAAATTTAGATATTTAATCCATTTGGGTTTATTTTTGTGTATGGTGTTAAGGAATGCTCTAATTTCATTCCTGTACATGTAGTGGTCCAGTTTTCCCAGTACCATTTATTGAAGAGACTGTTCTTTCTCCATTGTAGAGTATTGCCTCCTTTGTCATAAATTAACTGACCATAGGTGTGTCGGCTTATTTCTGGACTTTCTATCCTGTTCCATTCATCTATATTTCTGTATTTGTGCCAGTACCATACTCTTTTAATGACTATACCTTTGTAGTATAGTTGGAGGTCAGGGAGTTGGATTCCTCCAGGTCTGTTTTTCTTTCTCAAGATTGTTTTGTATATTTGGGATCTTTTGTGCATCTATACAAAGTAAGATTTATTGGTTCTAGTTCTGTGAAAAAAATGCCTTTGGTAATTTGATAGGGATTGCATTTAATCCTTAGACTGCCTTGGGTAGTCTAGTCATTTTGACAGTATTGATTCTTCTAATCTACGAAAATGGTATAGCTTTCCATCTCATTGTGGCATCTTCTATTGCTTTCATCAGTGTCTTATGTTTTTCAGAGTAAAGGTCTTTTGCCTCCTTAGGTATGTTTATCCCTAGATATTTTAGTCTTTTCAGTGAGATGGCAAATGTGATTGCTTCTTTAATTTCTCTTTCTGATCTTTCATTGTTAGTGTATAGAAATGCAACACATTTTTGTGTACTAATTTTGTATCCTGGGACTTTACTCAATTTTTTGTTGAGACCTAGTAGTTTTCTGGTAACATCTTTAGGATGTTGTATGTATAGTATCATGTCATCTGCAAACAGTGATAGCTTTACTTCTTCTTTTCCAATTTGGATTCCTTTTATTTCTTTTTCTTCTCTGATCGCTGTGGCTAGGACTTCCAAAACTATGTTGAATAAAAGTGGACAGAGTAGACATCCTTGTCTTGTTCCTAATCTTAGTGGAAATGCTTTCAGGTTTTCAACATTGAGCATGATATTGGCTGTAGGTTTATCATATATGGCCTTTACTATGTTGAGTTATGTTCACTCCAGCCCAATTTCTGGAGATTTTTTTTATCTTAAATGTGTGTTGAATTTTGTCAGAATCTTTTTCTGCATCTATTGAAATGATCTTACGGTTTTCATTCTTCAGTTTGTTGATGTGGTGTATCAAAATGATTGATTTGTGGATACTGAAAAATCCTTGCATCCCTGGGATAAATCCCACTTGATCATAGTGTATGATCCTTTTAATGTACTGTTGAGTTTGGTTTGCTAGTATTTTGTTGAGAATATTTGTACCCATGTTCATCAATCATATTGGCCTGTGATTTACTTTTTATTGTGATATATTTGTCTGCTTTTGGTATCAGGGTAATGGTGGCCTCATATAATGAGCTTGTTCCTTCCTCTACAATTTTTGGAATAGTTTCCAAATAGGAGTTAACCCTTATCTAAAAGTTTGATAGAATTCCCCTATGAACCATCTGGTCCTGTACTTTTCGTTGTTGGGGGTTTTTAAATCACAGTTTCAATTTCAGTACTTGTGATTGGTCTGTTCATATTTTCTACTTCTCCTTGGTTCAGTCTTGGAAAACTGTACCTTTCTAAGTATTTGTCCATTTCTTCTAGGTTGTCTATTTTATTGGCATATAGTTGCTTGTAGTAGTCTCTTATCATTTGGATTTCTGTGGTATCTGTTGTAACGTCTCCTTTTTTATTTCTAATTTTATTGATTTGAGTTCTCTCCCCTTTTTTTTTTTTTTGATGAGTCTGGCTAAAGATTTATTAATTTTTTCTATCTTTTTAAATAACTAGTTTTTAGTTTGATCTTTTCTACTGTTTTTTTCATTTCTATTTCATTTATTTTTGTTCTGATCTTTATGATTTCTTTCCTTCTACTAACTTTGGATTTTGTTTGTTCTTCTTTCTCTAGTTGCTTTAACTGTAATGTTAGGTTATGTATTTGAGATTTTTATTCTTTCCTGAGGTAAGATTGTATTGCTGTAAAGCTCCCACTTAGAACTGCTTTTGCTCTGTCCCATAGGTTTTGGATCATCATGCTTTCATTTTCATTTGTCTTGAGGTATTTGTTGATTTCCTCTTTGATTTCTTCAGTGATTCATTGGTTGTTTATTAGCACATTGTTTACCCTCCACCTGTTTGTGTTTTTTACATTTTTTTTGTAGATGATTTCTAATCTCATAGCATTGTGTTTGGAAAAGATGCTTGATATGATTTCAATTTTCTCAACTTTATCAAGGCTCACTTTGTGATCTGACATGGGATCAATCCTGGAGAATGTGCCATGTGGATTTGTGAAGAATGTGTATTCTGCTGCTTTTGGATGGAATACTCTATACATAATGAATAAGTCCATGTGGTCATTGTGTCATTTAAGTCCTGTGTTTCCTTATTGATTTTCTGTCTGGATGATCTCTACATTATGAAAGGTGGGTGTTAAAGTCCCCCACTCTTACTGTGTTACTGTCAATTTCTCTTTTTATGACTGTTACTATTTGCCTTACATATTGAGGTGTTCCTATGTTGGGTGCATGTATATTTACAATTGTTATATCTTCTACTTGAATTTATCCCTTGATCATTATGTAGTGTCCTGCTTTGTCTCTTGTAACAGTTTTTATTTTGATGTCTATTTTGTCTGATGTGAGTATTGCTACCCCAGTTTTCTTTTGGTTTCCATTGCATGGAATCCCTTTTCCCTTCCCCTCACTCTGTCTGTATGTGTCCCTAGATCTGAAGTGGGTCTCTTGTAGACAGCATATATATGGGTCTTGTTTTTGTATCCATTCAGCTAGTCTATGTTTTTTGGTTGGAGCATTTAATCTGTTAATGTTTGAGGTAATTATTGATATGTATGCTTTTATTGTCATTTTGTTAAATGTTTTGAATTTGTTTTTGTAGGTCTTTTTTATTCCCTCCTCTTTTGTTCTCTTGTGATTTAATGACTAAATTTAGTGTTGCACTTTAATTGTTTTTAGTTTTGTGTGTGTGTATCTATTGTAGATTTTTGGTGTTTGATTACTATGAGATTTTGATACATCAGTCTCTATATAAGCAAGATTGTTTTAAGTTGCTGGTCTTTTAATTTCAAATGCATTTCCAATATCCTGCATTTGTACTCTCCTCTTCTCACAATTGCTGGTTTTGATAACATTTGTGTGCAGATGATTTTCTACCTGTACTGTATGTTTGCCTTTACCTGTAGACTTTTCTATTCGTAATTTTCTTGTTTTTAGTAGTGGCCTTTTCTGCTTAGAGAAATTCTTTTAGAATTTGTTGAAAAGCTGGTCTGGTGATGCTGAATTCTCTTAGCTTTTGCCTGTCTGTAAAGCTTTTGAGTTCTCCATCAAAAGAGATGACTTGGGCTTCCCTGGTGGCGCAGTGGTTGAGAGTCCGCCTGCTGATGCAGCAGACACGGGTTCGTGCCCTGGTCTAGGAAGATCCCACATGCCGCAGAGTGGCTAGACCCGTGAGCCATGGCCACTGAGCCTGTGCATCCGGAGCCTGTGCTCTGCAACGGGAGAGGCCACAGTGGTGAGAGGCCTGCGTACCGCATTAAAAAAAAAAAAAAAGAGATGCCTCTCTTGGTAGAGTTTTCTTGGTTGTACGTTCTTTCATTTCATCACTTTAAATATATCAGGCCACTCCCCTCACACCTGCAGTGCATCTGCTGAGAAATTAGTTGATAACCTTATGGGAATTCCCTTGCATGTTATTTGTTTCTTTTCCCTTGTTGCTTTTAATATTTTTTCTTTGTCTTTAATTTTTCTCAATTTGGTTACTATATGGCTTGGCCTGTTCCTCCTCAGGTTTATCCTTCCTGGAACTCCCTGTGCTTCATGGACTTGGGTGACTATTTCCTTTCCCATGTTAGGGAAGTTTTCAGCTATTTTCTCTTCCGATATTTTCTCAGTTCCTTCCTCTCTCTCTTCTCCTTCTAGGACCCCTATAATGTGAACATTGGTGCATTTAATGTTGTCCCAGTTAGACTGTCTTCATTTCTTGTCATATTTTTTTTCTTTATTCTGTTCTGTGGCAGTGACTTCCACCATTCTCTCCTCCAGCTCATTTATCCATTCTTCTGCCTCAGTTATTCTGCTATTGATCCCGTGCATTTTTCATTTCAGTTATTGTATTGTTCATCTCTGTTTGTTTTTTAGTTCTTCTAAGTCTTTGTTAAACATTTCTTGTATCTTCTCAATATGTGACTCCATTCTTTTTTGGAGATCTTGGATCATCTTTATTATCATTATTCTGAATTCTTTTTCTGGAAGATTTCCTATCTCCACTTCATTTAGTTGTTTCTCTGGGGTTTTATCTTGTTCCTTCCTCTGGGACATATTCCTCTGCCATCTCATTTTGTCTAAATTTGTGTGATTGTGTTTTCTGTTCCACAGGCTGCAAGGTTTTAGTTCTTGTTTTGCTGTCTTCCTCCTGGTGGGTAAGGCTGTCTAAGAAGCTTGTGCAGGCTTCCTGGTGGGAGGGACTAGTACCTGCCCACTGGTGTGTGGAGCTCGGTCTTGTCCCTCTGGTGGGCAGAGTCATGTCAAGTGGTGTGCTTATCAGGCAGTTGTTTATTCAGGAAGACATTAAGCAGTCTTTCTGCTGATGGATGGGGCTGTTTTCCCACTCTGTTTGTTGTTTGGCCTGAGGTGTTTCAGCACTGGATCCAGCAGGCTTTTACATGGAGCCAGGTCTTGGTAAGAAAATGTCAGACTCCAGGAGGACTTATACCAATTAGTATTCCACAGAACTGCCACTGCCAGTGTCTTTGTCTCTGCAATGAGCCAAAGCCACCCTCTGCCTCCACAGGATACCCTCCAATAGGACAACGTAGGTCTGGCCCAATCTCTTATCAGGTCACTGCTTTTTCCCCTGGGTTCTGGTGTGCACAAGACCTTGCGTGCACCCTCCAAGAAACCCCATTGGCCTTCAAAGCCTGATTCTCTGGGGGCTCCACCTCCCATTGCCAGAACCCCAGGCTGGGGAGCCTGATATGGCACTCAGAAATTTCACTCCTGTAGAGGAACTTCTGTGGTATAATTATTTTCCAGTTTGTGGATCACCCACCCGGTGGGCACTGGATTTGATCTTATCACGATTACGCCCCTCCTACCTCATTGTGACTTCTTCTTTGGATATAGGGTATATTTTTTGGTAAGTTCCAGTGTTTTTTTGTCAATGGCTGTTCAGCAGTTAGTTGTGATTTATGTGTTTTTGTAAGAAATGGTAAGCTCATGTCCTTCTACTTTGCCATCTTCTCTCTGTCCCTCCTGTTATGGCATTTCTAATAAACTCATATCCTACCTATTGGTATTTCCTCTTTAGAAATATATTGTGTGAGTTCTTTACCCATTTGCACTTTTGTATTTGATGTGTTCTTTGGCATAGCAGTGTGTGGCATTTCTTTCTCTAATAATTGAGATGGAGCCTATAATTGGGATGATTTTTGTACTAACTTCTTTTGTTCACTTCTCTAGGCTAGCATTATTATTAACCTGATGTTTTACTTACTGTACTTAAAACAATATAGACTATGTTACCTGGAAAGAGTAGACTTTTCCTTTATTTCTCCCTTTTGTAATTTTTAACACTGTTCTGAACTATTTCTATTTCCTTAGTTTTTTTCTCATACTTTTTTTTTTTGTGTGTGTGTGGTACGCGGGCCTCTCACTGCTGCGGCCTCCCCCATTGTGGAGCACAGGCTCCAGAAGCACAGGCCCAGCGGCCATGGCTCACAGGCCCAGCCGCTCTGCGGCATGTGGGATCTTCCTGGACCGGGGCACGAACCGGCATCCCCTGCATCAGCAGGCAGACTCTCAACCACTACACCACCAGGGAAGCCCTCATACATTTTTTTTTTTAATCAATAGTTGTGTTTCGAAGTTGATTAAATATTTGGTGGAGTATTTATTTGTCCAAGGAAAACCAGACATTCTTTCCAGTGAGGGGATATCATAAGTATCAAAAATAAAGCAGAAATTGTTTTATCACATTCATTTCATACATATGTAAACTTAATTTCCTGTTCATGTTCCAGTTGGGCAGTAGCGACAACTATATATCTATTTAATGTAAAATTATTATATAGTTAGAGACATGAAATAGAAATGGTTAAAAAATAGGGCATCTGTTTACATCTGTGTAATGCACAGAAATTTAAGTTAATTGTAAACTAATACAATTGTTCTCTTTCTTGGAGTGTTTAAACATTACCTGCCAGCTGGCTCCATATTCCCATATTTTTTAGCTATGTGACTTACATGAGATTTAAAACTAATCATTCCATCTATTTAGTGATTTGATTGTTTGAAATTGCAGAGTGTTATTCCTTCTTGTTAAGAGCATTCACTGTTTGTCTTCAGTAAGGAGACATGATGACAGAATCTGCGATTTGCTTAAAGCATAAGACAGTCTTATCCATTTTCAATATCCCACATTTTTCAAGGATAATCCTGCTTTCTGTTGAAAATTAACTATTGAATACAAAGGATTTGATTAAGAATGGGCTTATTATGATGGGTATGTTATAACATGTTCATGTCCTTTATTATTTCAAGTGACTAATTATGTAAGATGTGAAATTTAAGGTAAACCTTGTTTCAAAAATATACTTAAGACTGAGTTTTGATTTTCAAGGAGATTTTTCTTTTAAAAAATTTCAAATAATGAAGTAAATTTACTAAAGAGCAAGCATTCAAACACCTGATATAAAACATGTAATTGTGTTTTCCACAACAGCACAAATCTAAGTTCAATCAATTTATAGCTGACAAAAGTGATGATTTTACAAAAATGTCATACAGGGACACTTATTTATTAAATATGTGCTCTGATAAAAACTCTGCAAGTCAACATTTCAACAGAATATTTCTTTTCTCTGGCATGGAGACCCAATTTTTTTTTCTGTAGCTCAGTTTTTCAGCTTGATAGGATCTAATGAAACCCAGGTTTTCTCTCTCTCTCTAATAAAAACTATATCCACTCCATATATAGTGATATATTATGTTCAATATAAGATCTGAAAGGACAAAATGTACACCATCGAAAAGTCAATGAATCAAATTGGTTTATGTAGCTGCTCCAAACCAATTTTATTGGAAAACTTCAGACCATATTGTATGGTGATTTTTTTTTTCTGGTTTGTGATTTCTATCCTTTGGTTTTATAACATTTTTCATTTTGGCTTCTCTTTTTACATCCTCACAAAGATATTTAGATGAACTTTCATGACTTTAATAATAGGTGTAAAGAACAGGGTTTGAATTTATATTTTTCTTTAGTTTTGAAAGAATTTTTGTTTCCCCATCCATTGTATTATCATAACTGGTTAGATTTCCTAGAGTCCTTCATCCTTTTCACTGAAATATAAATAAGATACTTATATTACTCCAGTCATCAGCTTACCGGCTTTGTGTAGTAATAATCCTAATGGTTCTAAGTGCAGGAATGTCTAATATTAAAGTATCCTGGGACCTGCTCCTTAATTCTAATTCTCAGTATAAAAAACCAAGGAGAACACTGCTGACGTTAACGATGGTTTAGGGAATATGTTTGTTATAGGATAATTCTGATATTTGAAACGTACTATTATAATTTAGGAGTTGGTGAGTCTCTGGAGCTCAGATTTAAGAAGTCTTCCTTTGTTCTGATTGCAGCTAATGGGCAAAGTAGTAGGTTACATTTATATTCAAAATATGTGCCTTTTTGGGACTGAATTAGATTTTAAATGTGCTTCATGATAATTTGCATACCAAGTAAAACTTCTAATGATGGATAAGTCAATGGCATGAATGTCCAGGAAATCAGGCTTCAAGCTGAATGGGAATCAGTTGTGTCAGGGTATATCTTTTGCCATTGCAGGCAGAGAGAAGTCCAAAATGCAGTCTACCTTTCAGTGATAAATAGGGTCAGTACCTCTGGATATTATAGCTCACCAAAGGATAAGAGCCAGTGTGTTGTGATGTCATACATCACGAGGGATCCAGTAGTATGGAAATGACCAAGGGGATATCTTGGGTCTATTCTCATATAAAGATAGCATGACTTTATTTCTGGCTACTCTGTTCTTATTCCTGGTTACCTGCCTCTAGAATGTCTCTCATGTCTGTGAACTTGCATTATTTTTTCCAAACTGAATTGCTTGCCAGCTATTAGTGGCCATTCATATGGGAATAAAACTTTTGATTTTTTTAGGTATGTCAGACAACTGAATTGTGGATTCAATAAAAATTGCAGGTTCAATTAAAAACTTCAATCAGTAAGATGACAGTGGCCATAACAGTCAGCTAAACCACTTACTAAAGCCAAAGAAAGAGCCAGGATAAAGTTGTTTTCTTGTAACTCTAGGGCCCAAAAAGTACTGACATATTGAGTTTTATGCAGCTCTCTGGGATGAAGCCCCATTACCTCTGTTATAACATAAACTGAGGCACATTTAAATTTTCAAGAGTTTAGCTAGGCGAACATCAATTCAAATTGGGCAGTGCCAGGGGACTTCCCTGGCAGTCCAATGGTAAAGAATCTTCCTTACAATGCAGGGGATTCAGGTACAATCCCTGGTCAGGGAACTAAGATCCCACATGCCACGGGGCAACTAAACCTGCACACCACAACTACTGAGCTCACACGCCTCAACTAGAGAGACTGTGTGCCACAAACTACAGAGCCCATGCACTCTGGAACCCACACGCCACAATTACAGAGCCCACAAGCCCTGAAGCCTGTGCACCACAACTAGACAGAAGCCTGTGTGTGCCACAACGAAAGATCCCGCATGCCTCAACGAAGATCCCAAGTGCCTCAGCTAAGAACTGATGCAGCCAAAAAAAAAAAAAAACAAAACTGGGCAGTGCTAAACTGGAAGTGGTTAGGAGCACTCCATTAACAGGATAAGGGAGAGACATTTATAAAGCAGACATAAGCAAGGAAAGTATTCGATTGGCTATAGCTTAAGTGGTTGCCTCGTTTGGGAAGGCCTAGTTGTCTGTCTGTATTGGTAGTTATTAAATTTCACTTTCTGGGATATGAGTGCATTCATAGGAATTGACTCTGGCTTAGGTTTTGGTTTGCTTATGTAGGCTACCAAGGGATTAGAGCCACCTCAGTATAATGGCCTCTTTGTTTAATTATTTAACAGCCTCACTAGTAGTAGTAGTGGCTTCCACCCCTTTCTATCAATGGGAATAATGGTGCTGGAGACTCTGATACTTAAGGTGTGTCGAAAGTCAGACTACCTAACAGAAAGTGAATTTTCAGGATGTCAAATAGTCTCTTGGTATCTAAAATACACTCATTTCAAAATCTACCATGAATGGCATGATTGATCAGTTTTAGTTGGGTATTTAAATACATTTAGTGATTATCATCAGTCATCTTATCACAACATCTCTATTACTAAATTGCTTATCTTGATTTGTCTATTCACTCTGTTACTGTTTTCTAGCAGCTTTCCAGGAGGGAATCATGAGTACTCTATTCTCTGGATTTTGTGAATGTATGAAAATACTTTTTGCTTTATACTTGAAAAACTACTCTACTTGGAATACAATGCTTGAAGCACATCCTTCCTCAGACTTTGGCAGAGGGCACTCTACCTTCTTCTGGATAGATGTGGAGAAGCCTGAGGTCATCTTGAGTTTTCCTTCTTCTGTATGGCTCACTTCTCTGCTTCAAGTCATAACTTTTTATTCATCCTAAAAATACAGTAAATCTATCTTGATATGTGCTTAGGTTAATCATTCTGCATTATTTTTTTCTGGCATACTCTATGCCCTTTCTGTACACAAATTCACTCTTTTTTTAATCAGAAAAATTTTATTACATTTTGGATTTTTTCCCTATTCTCTTTGTTTACTTATTCAGAATCACCATGGGTGGCTATGTCACAATTTTCTTCCATACATATCATCTTCTTTATAATCATTTTATAATCACTGTTATTTCCCATTTCATTCTCTGATTTATTCAAGCCTCTCCTCATGCCATTTACTGTTTTCTCACTCTCTCTTTTCTATTTTTGTTGCTTTAATGACTTTCATCACTACAACATTTTTCTTTTCTTTTATTCCCAAATAGCTAGTTTGCTTTTAAGGCCCTTCTTGTCTTACAAGTTCTTTTATGAACTTTTAGACTTTCCTTAGAGAGCGCATGTTGCTTGTGATTTCTTTGAGATTAAGTAGGTATGCTTATCTAAGGTCTTCATTTTTTTTTTTTTGAGTGATTTCTCTGATGATTCAGCCTTTGCTTGTGTTACTTTATGCCTTTATCTGATGGTATGTAGGCAAGAGTTTCTTTCTTATCCTACTCTTATAGAATAAGACAAAATAATTATTTGTTGAAGAAATGTTTGCAGGAGGGTAAAACTATGAGTTAGTGTTGTCTACAGATTTAATTCTGACTTTTTAATGATCTCTAAAAAATCTTCTATTCTTTTTTCCTGTTTATCCCCTTCATTTTTGGCATTCAGAGAGTTTGGTATTTCTCACAGCAAAGTACTTTTGTGTTTTCTATTGCTATGTAGCTGCTGCAGGATGATATACAATACTGCTCACTCCACTGGGTACAGCAATTACATAATAAGCTAGAAAATATAACTTTTTATTTATATTTAATTTTTATCTACACAGTAATTGCATTTTCTACTGTTTACTGTTTTTATACTGCCAATGTCAATAGGTTCAAATGTCATATGGTCATGCAGCCCATATGGTATATAAGGATATTTTGAGAAAGTTCCCTAGCAACATTGTGAAGCCAAAGTCATTACAGTAGCCTATAAGGCCTTTCATCTCTCACCATGGCCCTTTGATCTTGCTTCCTACTTCTCTAGCTGCAACCACACTGACCTTCTTGTGTTTCAGAAACATCCACAACATATCTCTCACTGAGGCATCTTCTGATCCTTCTTTTCTCAGTTATTCATAACGGTCACTCCCTTACCTCTTTCAGATCTTTACTTAACTGTTATTTTCTCAGGGAGGTCTTCCCTGATCTCCTTATTCAATCCTGATACTCACCATCTCTCATTCCTGCCAACACCACCAGGTACACCTTCCCTATCTCTTTCCCCTGGTTCTACTTTTCTCCATAGTACTTAAGTCCTTCTAACATATTAGAGATTTTATATTTAGTTTCCAATGATCTGATTCTGCCCAATCGAGTTCATGTTGTTTCAATGTTACTGTGTAAATGTGTTCTGGACATCTAATAGGCACCCAATAAATACTTCTGAATGAATGCTCAAAGAGGAATCAAGAATAACATATTCATTTATTAACTTTCAGCATGTGGTTATATATTCCTTTTTACATGAGTGCTAATTAATTGGATATGCATAGTATGCTATTTAATTTTACCTACGTTTACCCATACCAAGTAGATTTAGAAAGGTCTCTTAAAAGAAACTGAAGATTAAAGATAGTGCTAATATTGGAAAGATAAACAAACAAAAAAAAGATTTGAATTTCTCTTACCTCAAGGGTAGGAATTTTATTAGCCATATTAAGGTAATATCAATAATAATTCAATAAAATCCGATAAAATGGTAGCTCCCCAAGATTATCAAAATGACTAATTAACACAAAATATATACATAGCATCTTTTTTTTTTTACATCTTTAATGGAGTATAATCGCTTTACAATGGTGTGTTAGTTTCTGCTTTATAACAAAGTGAATCAGTTATACATACACGTATGTTCCCATATCTCTTCCCTCTTGCATCACCCTCCCTCCCAGCCTCCCTATCCCACCCCTCCAGGCGGTCAACAAAGCACCGAGCTGATCTCCCTGTGCTATGCAGCTGCTTTCCACTAGCTATCTATTTTACATTTGGTAGTGCATATATGTCCATGCCACTCTCTCGCTTTGTCACAGCTTACCCTTCACCCTCCCCATATCCTCAAGTCCATTCTCTAGTAGGTCTGTGTCTTTATTCCTGTCTTACCCCAGGTTCTTCATGACATTTTTTTCCCCTTAAATTCCATATATATGTGTTAGCATACAGTATTTGTCTTTCTCTTTCTGACTTACTTCACTCTGTATGACAGACTCTAGGTCTATCCACCTCATTACAAATAGCTCAATTTCATTTCTTTTTATGGCTAAGTAATATTCCATTGTATATATGTGCCCACATCTTCTTAATCCATTCATCCAACGATGGACACTTAGGTTGTTTCCATCTCCAGGATATTGTAAATAGAGCTGTAATGAACATTTTGGTACATGACTCTTTTTGAATTTTGGTTTTCTCAGGGTATATGCGCAGTACTGGGATTTCTGGGTCATATGATCATTCTATTTTTTGTTCTCTAAGGAACTTCCATACAGTTCTCCATAATGGCTGTATCAATTTAGATTCACACCAACAGTGAAAGAGGGTTCCCTTTACTCCACACCCTCTCCAGCATTTACTGTTTGTAGATTTTTTGATGATGGCCATTCTGACTGGTGTGAGATGATATCTCATTGTAGTTTTGATTTGCATTTCTCTAATGATTAATGAAGTTGAGCATTCTTTCATGTGCTTGTTGGCAGTCTATATATCTTCTTTGGAGAAATGTCTATTTAGGTCTTCTGCCCATTTTTGGATTGGGTTAATTGTTTTTTTGTTATTGAGCTGCATGAGCTATTTATAAAATTTGGAGATTAATCCTTTGTCTGTTGCTTCATTCGCAAATATTTTCTCCCATTCTGAGGGTTGTCTTTTGGTCTTGTTTATGATTTCCTTTGCTGTGCAAAAGCTTTGAAGTTTCATTAGGTCCCATTGGTTTATTTTTGTTTTTATTTCCATTTCTCTAGGAGGTGGGTCAAAAAGGATCTTCCTGTGATTTATGTCATAGAATATTCTGCCTATGTTTTCCTCTAAGCGTTTGATAGTTTCTGGCCTTACATTTAGGTCTTTAATCCATTTTGAGCTTATTTTTGTGTATGGTGTTAAGGAGTGATCTAATCTCATACTTTTACATGTACCTGTCCAGTTTTCCCAGCACCATTTATTGAAGAGGCTGTCCTTTCTCCACTGTAAATTCCTGCCTCCTTTATCAAAGATAAGGTGACCATATGTGCGTGGGTTTATCTGTGGGCTTTCTATCCTGTTCCATTGATCTATCTTTCTGTTTTTGTGCCAGTACCATACTGTCTTGATTACTGTAGCTTTGTACTATAGTCTGAAGTCAGGGAGCCTGATTATTCCAGCTCCGTTTTTCGTTCTCAAGATTGCTTTGGCTATTCGGCGTCTTTTGTCTGCCCATACAAATTGTGAAATTTTTTGTTCTACTTCTGTGAAAAATGCCAGTGGTAGTTTGATACGGATTGCATTGACTCTGTAGATTGCTTTGGGTAGTAGAGTCATTTTGACAATGTTGATTCTTCCATTCCAAGAACATGGTATATCTCTCCGTCTATTTGTAACATCTTTAATTTCTTTCATCAGTGTCTTTTTTTTAACGTCTTTATTGGGTTATAATTGCTTTACAATGGTGTGTTAGTTTCTGCTTTATAACAAAGTGAATCAGTTATACATATACATATGTTCCCATATCTCTTCCCTCTTGCATCTCCCTCCCTCCCACCCTCCCTATCCCACCCCTCCAGGCGGTCACAAAGCACTGAGCTGATATCCCTGTGCTATGCGGCTGCTTCCCACTAGCTATCTACCTTACGTTTGTTAGTGTATATATGTCCATGCCTCTCTCTTGCTTTGTCACAGCTCACCCTTCCCCCTCCCCATATCCTCAAGTCTGTTCTTCAGTAGGTCTGTGTCTTTATTCCTGTCTTACCCCTAGGTTCTTCATGACATTTTTTTTTCTTAAATTCCATATATATGTGTTAGCATACGGTATTTGTCTTTCTCTTTCTGACTTACTTCACTCTCTATGACAGACTCTAGGTCTATCCACCTCATTACAAATAGCTCAATTTCGTTTCTCTTTATGGTTGAGTAATATTCCATTGTATACATATGCCACATCTTCTTTATCCATTCATCCAATGATGGGCACTTAGGTTGTTTCCATCTCCAGGCTATTGTAAATAGAGCTGCAATGAACATTTTGGTACATGACTCTTTTTGAATTTTGGTTTTCTCAGGTTATATGCCCAGTAGTGGGATTGCTGGGTCATATGGTAGTTCTATTTGTAGGTTTTTAAAGAACCTCCAAACTGTTCTCCATAGTGGCTCAACCAATTCACATTCCCACCAGCAGTGCAAGAGTATTCAATTTTGTCCACACCCTCTCCAGCATTTATTGTTTCTAGATTTTTTGATGATGCCCATTCTGACTGGTGTGAGATGATATCTCATTGTAGTTTTCATTTGCATTTCTCTAATGATTAATGATGTTGAGCATTCTTTCATGTGTTTGTTGGCAGTCTGTATATCTTCTTTGGAGAAATGTCTATTTAGGTCTTCTGCCCATTTTTGGATTGGGTTAATTGTTTTTTTGTTATTGAGCTGCATGAGCTGCATGTAAATTTTGGAAATTGATCCTTTGTCAGTTGTTTCATTTGCAAATAATTTCTCCCATTCTGAGGGTTGTCTTTTGGTCTTGGTTATGGTTTCCTTTGCTGTGCAAAAGATTTGAAGTTTCATTAGGTCCCATTGGTTTATTTTTGTTTTTATTTCCATTTCTCTAGGAGGTGGGTCAAAAAGGATCTTGCTGTGATTTATGTCATAGAGTGTTCTGCCTGTTTTCCTCTAAGAGTTTGATAGTTTCTGGCCTTACATTTACGTCTTTAATCCATTTTGAGCTTATTTTTGTGTATGGTGTTAAGGAGTGATCTAATCTCATACTTTTACATGTACCTGTCCAGTTTTCCCAGCACCACTTATTGAAGAGGCTGTCCTTTCTCCACTGTACATTCCTGCCTCCTCTATCAAAGATAAGGTGGCCATATGTGCATGGGTTTATCTTTGGGCTTTCTATCCTGTTCCATTGATCTATCTTTCTGTTTTTGTGCCAGTACCATACTGTCTTGATTACTGTAGCTTTGTACTATAGTCTGAAGTCAGGGAGCCTGATTCTTCCAGCTCCGTTTTTCATTCTCAAGATTGCTTTTACTATTCAGGGTCTTTTGCATTTCCATACAAATTGTGAATTTTTTTGTTCTAGTTCTGTGAAAAATGCCAGTGGTAGTTTGATAGAAATTGCATTGAATCTGTAGATTGCTTTGGGTAGTAGAGTCATTTTGACAATGTTGATTCTTCCAATCCAAGAACATGGTATATCTCTCCATCTATTTGTATCATCTTTAATTTCTTTCATCAGTGTCTTATAATTTTCTGCATACAGGTCTTTTGTCTCCTTAGGTAGGTTTATTCCTAGATATTTTATTCTTTTTGTTGCAATGGTAAATGGGAGTGTTTTCTTGATTTCACTTTCAGATTTTTCATCATTAGTGTATAGGAATGCAACAGATTTCTGTGCATTAATTCTGTATCCTGCAACTTTACCAAATTCATTGATTAACTCTAGTAGTTTGCTGGTGGCATCTTTAGGATTCTCTATGTATAGTATCTTGTCATCTGCAAACAGTGACAGCTTTACTTCTTCTTTTCCAATTTGGATTCCTTTCATTTCCTTTTCTTCTCTGATTGCTGTGGCTAAAACTTCCAAAACTCTATTGAATAAGAGTGGTGAGAGTGGGCAACCTTGTCTTGTTCCTGATCTTAGTGAAAATGCTTTCAGTTTTTCACCATTGAGGATGATGTTTGCTGTGGGCTTGTCGTATATGGCCTTTATTATGTTGAGGAAAGTTCCCTCTATGCCTACTTTCTGCAGGGTTGTTATCATAAATGGGTATTGAATTTTGTCAAAAGCTTTCTCTGCATCTATTGAGATGATCATATGGTTTTTCTACTTCAATTTGTTAATATGGTTTATCACATTGATAGATTTGCGTATATTGAAGAATCCTTGCATTCCTGGAATAAACCCCACTTGATCATGGTGTATGATCCTTTTAATGTGCTGTTGGATTCTGTTTGCTAGCATTTTGTTGAGGATTTTTGCATCTATGTTCATCAGTGATATTAGCCTGTAGGTTTCTTTCTTTGTGACATCCTTGTCTGCTTTTGGTGTCAAGGTGATGGTGGCCTCGTAGAAGGAGTTTGGGAGTGTTCCTCCCTCTGCTATATTTTGGAAGAGTTTGAGAAGGATAGGTGTTAGCTCTTCTCTAAATGTTTGACAGATTTCACCTGTGAAGTCATCTGGTCCTGGGCTTTTGTTTGTTGGAAGATTTTTAATCACAGTTTCAATTTCAGTGCTTGTGATTTGTCTGTTCTATTTTCTATTTCTTCCTGATTCAGTCTTGGCACGTTGTGCATTTCTAAGAATTTGTCCATTTCTTTCAGGTTGTCCATTTTATTGGCATAGAGTTGCTTGTAGTAATCTCTCACGATCTTTTCTATTTCTGCAGTGTCAGTTGTTACTTATCCTTTTTCATTTCTAATTGTATTGAATTGAGTCTTCTCCCTTTTTTCCTTGATGAGTCTGGCTAATGGTTTATCAACTTCGTTTATCTTCTCAAAGAACCAGCTTTTAGTTTTATTGATCTTTGCTGTCATTTCCTTCATTTCTTTTTCATTTATTTCTGATCTGATTTTTATGATTTCTTTCCTTCTGTTAACTTTGGGTTTTTTTTGTTCTTCTTTCTCTAATTGCTTTAGGTGCAAGGTTAGGTTGTTTATTTGAGATGTTTCCTGTTTCTTAATGTAGGATTGTATTGCTATAAACTTCCCTGTTAGAACTGCTTTTGCTGCATCCTATAGATTTTTGGTGGTCGTGTCTCCATTGTCATTTGTTTCTAGGTATATATTTTTTATTTCCTCTTTGATTTCTTCAGTGATCACCTCACTATTAAGTAGTGTATTGTTTAGCCTCCATGTATTTGTATTTTTTCAGATCTTTTCCTGTAATTGATATCTAGTCTCATAGCGTTGTGGTCAGAAATGATACTTGAAACAATTTCAATTTTCTTAAATTTACCAAGGCTTGACTTGTGACCAAAAATATGATCTATCCTGGAGAATGTACCATGAGCACTTGGGAAAAATGTCTATTCTGTTGTTTTTGGATGGAATGTCCTATAAATATCAATTAAGTCCATCTTGTTTAATGTATCATTTAAAGCTTATGTTTCCTTATTTATTTTCATTTTGGATGATCTCTCCATTGCTGGAAGTGGGGTGTTAAAGTCCCCTACTATGAATGTGTTACTGTCGATTTCCCCTTTTATGGCTGTTAGTATTTGCCTTATGTATTGAGGTGCTCCTATGTTGGGTACATAAATATTTACGATTATTTTATCTTCTTCTTGGATCAATCCCTTGATCACTATGTAGTGTCCTTCTTCGTCTCTTCTAATAGTCTTTATTTTAAAGTCAATTTTGTCAGATATGAGAATTGTTACTCCATCTTTCTTTCGGTTTCCATCTGCATGGAATATCTTTTTCCATCCCCTCACTTTCAATCTGTATGTATCCCTAGGTCTGAAGTGGGTCTCTTGTAGACAGCATACATATGGGTCTTGTTTTGGTATCCATTCAGCCAATCTGTGTCTTTTGGTGGGAGCATTTAGTCCATTTACATTTAAGGTAATTATCGATATGTATGTTCCTGTTCCCATTTTCTTAATTGTTTTGGGTTTGTTATTGTAGGACTTTTCCTCTCTTGTGTTTCTTGCCTAGAGAAGCTCCTTTAGCAGTTGTTGTAAAGCTGGTTTGGTGGTGCTGAACTCTCTCAGCTTTTGCTTTTCTGTAAAGGTTTTAATTTCTCCATGAAATCTGAATGAGATCCTTGCTGAGTAGAGTAATCTTGGTTGAAAATTTTTCTCCTTCATCACTTTAAATATGTGCTGCCAGTCCCTTCTGGCTTGCAGAGTTTCTGCTGAAAGATCAGCTGTTAACCTTATGAGGATTCCCTTGTGTGTTATTTGCTGTTTTTCCCTTGCTGCTTTTAATATGTTTTCTTTGTATTTAATTTTTGACAGTTTGATTAATATGTGTATTGGCATATTTCTCCTTGGATTCATCCTGTATTGGACTCTCTGTGCTTCCTGGACTTGATTAGCTATTTCCTTTCCCATATTAGGAAAGTTTTCAACTATAATCTCTTCAAATATTTTCTCAGTCCCTTTCTTTTTCTCTTCTTCTTCTGGAATCCCTATAATTCGAATATTGGTGTGTTTAATGTTGTCCCAGATGTCTCTGAGACTGTCCTCAGTTCTTTTCATTCTTTTTTCTTTATTTTGCTCTGCAGTAGTTATTTCCACTATTTTATCTTCCAGGTCATTTATCCATTCTTTTGCCTCAGTTATTCTGCTATTGATCCCATCTAGAGTATTTTCAATTTCATTTATTGTGTTGTTCATCATTTTTTGTTTCATGTTTAGTTCTTCTAGGTCCTTGTTAAATGTTCCTTGCATTTTGTCCATTCTATTTCCAAAATTTTGGATCACCTTTACTATCATTATTCTGAATTCATTTTCAGGTAGACTGCCTATTTCCTCTTCATTTGTTAGGTCTGGTGGGTTTTTATCTTGCTTCTTCATCTGCTGTGTGTTTTTCTGTCTTCTCATTTTGCTTATCTTACTGTGTTTGGGGTCTCCTTTTTGCAGACTGCAGGTTTGTAGTTCCCGTTGTGTTTGGTGTCTGTCCCCAGTGGCTAAGGTTGGTTCAGTGGGTTGTGTAGTCTTCCTAGTAGAGGGGACTAGTGCCTGTGTTCTGGTGGCTGAGGCTGTATCTTTTCTTTCTGGTGGGATGGTCCACATCTGATGGTATGTTTTGGGGTGTCTGTGGACTTATTATGATTTTAGGCAGCATCTCTGCCAATGGGTGGGGCTGTGTTCCTGTCTTTCTTGTTGTTTGGCATAGGATGTCCAGTACTGTAGCTTGCTGGTAGTTGAGTGAAGCTGGGTGCTGGTGTTGAGATGGAGAGGTCTGGGATATTTTCACCATTTGATATTATGTGGAGCTTGGAGGTCTCTTGTGGACCAGTGTCCTGAAGTTGGCTCTCCCACCTCAGAGGCACAGCATTGACTCCTGGCTGCAGCACCAAGAGCCTTTCATTCACACAGCTCAGAATAAAAGGGAAAAAAAGTAGAAAGAAAGAATTTGTAGAAGTAGAAAGAGAGAAAGAAGGAGAGAAAGAAAGAATGAAAGAACGAAAGAACGAAAGAAAGAAAGAAAGAAAGAAAGGAGGGAGGGAGGGGAGAAGGAGGGAATGAAGGAGGGAATGAAGGAAGAAAGAAGATAAAGTAAAGTAAAATAAAGTAAGATAAAATATAATAAAGTTATTAAAATAAAAAAATAATTATTAAGAAAAATAAATTAAAAAAAATAAAACAGGTGGATAGAACCCTAGGACAAATGGTGGAAGCAAAGCTATACAGACAAAATCTCACACAGAAGCATATACATACACACTCACAAAAGGAGGAAAAGGGGAAAAAATCATAAATCTTGCTCTCAAAGTCCACCTCCTGAATTTGGGATGATTTGTTGTCTAAAGGAGGGAAGGAAGGAAGGAAGGAAAGAAAGAAAGAAAGAAAGAAAGAGAGAAAGAAAGAAAGAAAGAAAGAAAGAAAGAAAGAAAGAAGATAAAGTAAAATAAAATAAAGTTATTAAAATAATTATTAAGAAAAAAAAGGTAGGATAGGACACTAGGACAAATGGTGGAAGCAAAGCTATACAGACAAAATCTCACACAGCAACATACACATACACACTCACAAAAAGAGGAAAAGGGGAAAAAATAATAAATCTTGCTCTCAAAGTCCACCTTCTCAATTTGGGAAGATTCATTGTCTATTCATGTATTCCACAGATGCAGGGTACATCACCTTGATTGTGGAGCTTTAATCCGCTGCTTCTGAGGCTGCTGGGAGAGATTTCCCTTACTCTTGTTTGTTGTCACAGCTCCCAGGGTCTCAGCTTTGGATTTGGCCCCGCCTCTGCATGTAGGTCACCAGAGGTCGTCTATTCTTCACTCAGACAGGACGGGGTTAAAGGAGCAGATGATTCGGGGGCTCTGGCTCACTCAGGCCGGAGGGAGGGAGGGGCATGATGCGGGGCGATCCTGCGGCGGAAGAGGCCGGTGTGATGTTGCACCAGCCTGAGGCACGCTGTTTGTTCTCCCAGGGAAGTTGTCCCTGGATCCCAGGACCCTGGCAGTAGTGGGCTGCACAGGCTCCCCGGAAGCGGGGTGTAGATAGTAACCTGTGCTCACACACAGGCTTCTTGGTGGCAGCAGCAGCAGCCTTAGCGTCTCCTGCCCGTCTCTGGGGTCCGCGCTTTTAGCTGTGGCTCGCGACCGTCTCTGGAGCTCCTTTAAGCAGCGCTCTTAATCCCCTCTCCTTGCGCACCAGGAAACAAAGAGGGAAGAAAAAGTCTCTTGCCTCTTCGGCAGGTCCAGACTTTTCCCTGGACTCCCTCCCGGCTAGCCGGTGTGCACTAACCCCGTGCAGGCTGTGTTCATGCCGCCAACACCAGTCCTCTCCCGGCACTCCGACTGAAGCCCGAGCCTCAACTCCCAGCCCCTCCCGCTCCGGCAGGTTAGCAGACAAGCCTCTCGGGCTGGTGAGTGCTGGTCAGCCCTGATCCTCTGTGCGGGAATCTCTCCGCTTTGCCCTCCGCACCCCTGTTGCTGTGCTCTCCTCCACGGCTCCGAAGCTTCCCCCTCCGCCACCCGCAGTCTCCTCCCGTGAAGGGGCTACCTAGTGTGTGGAAGCCTTTCCTCCTCACGGCTCCCTCCCATTCGTGCAGGTCCCGTCCCTATCCTTTTGTCTCTGTTTATTCTTTTTTCTTTTGCCCTATCCAGGTACATGGCTGGTTTCTTGCCTTTTGGGAGGTCTGAGGTCTTCTGCCAGTGTTCAGAAGGTGTTCTGTAGGAGTTGTTCCACGTGTAGATGTATTTCTGGTGTATCTGTGGGGAGGAAGGTGATCTCCGCGTTTTACTCTTCCGCCATCTTCCCGGAAGCCCCCTATACATAGCATCTTTAACAGAATATTATGTCCTATACTGTTCTTTGTGATTTCATTGTAGGAGTACATATAGAAAATTTAAATAAGAAGAGAGATAAATGGGTAAATATATGGGCAGATAGATAATAGAATATGCATAAAGTTATTTTCTTTTTACCTATAGTGTGGACAATTAACAAAATATTGACTTCTACTGATAGTTTTTAGTAGTAGGTCATCAGCAGGACTTGTAAATGGGCTTTCTGTACAAAACCTTAATGATAACCATAGTACTATTCTAATGACAACAGCAACAATCAGTATTTGCTATGTCTGGGGCAAGGTACTGACATTTTACATGCATCCCTATTGTACATGCAATTCCTATTGTAAAGATGTGAAAATTGAAATTAAGGGAAATGAAAGTACTTGTTCAAATTCATGTACCTAGTAAATAGCAAAGCCAAAATTCAAACTCTGGGTATCCTGTGTACAAAGCCCATGCTTTTAAACAGTTATATTTTAGAAAATTAATACTAGTAAAGACTAAATCCATCCATATTAATATACGTACATACATATTCATGGAATGTAAGTACTCAGTAAGTTATTAAATGAATGAAGAAAATAAATTATTAAAAAGGTGATTTTCTGATGGCAGACACATTCTTCTAATAGTTGAGTATATCTAAAATAAGCTGACATCATTTTACTAGTTTTTTTGTGTGTGTGTGGTATGCAGGCCTCTCACTGTTGTGGCCTCTCCCGTTGTGGAGCACAGGCTCCGGATGCTCAGGCTCAGCGGCCATGGCTGATGGGCCCAGCCACTCCACGGCATGTGGGATCTTCCCAGACTGGGGCACGAACCCATGTCCCCTGCATCGGCAGGCACACTCTCAACCACTGCGCCACCAGGGAAGCCCTTTACTAGTATTTTTTATCTCTAATCAAGGTAACAAAAATGTAGACTTCTCCATTCTTCACCTTGTCAGTTGTTAGCAGACATTCTATGAAATGCCTTTTGGTCAAATGTTATAAGATCAGTCCTGGAAAATATTTTATCAGCCACTGCAGTCATCTCTACAACTATCAGAGACTCCAAATTTTTGTTAAATTTACTCCAAATTACTGCCAACATTTCTTCTCAGCATAATTTATTTTGTTTTTTTTTCTCAGTGTCTTGATTTGAAGAAAATGCTTATGACTAGATATCAGTATCTACTGCTAAATGGCCAATTTTAAAACTGTGTTTTAACCTGGAGAAACATGCTCTTTATGACTTTTCATGCCCTCAAATTATCATTTACAAGGTATGGCCACATACCCTCTTTCCAAACTCATCTTTTAGAGTTTCCCATTCATCCATATATCAAGCAATACCACATGACTTTATATCACCTGCTATGTCATACTGTTACATGTCTCTGTGCATTTTTATATTTTTCTCCAGGAAATACCTTTACAACCAGTTCTAAGAGGCAAATTCCTTTTTCATGATTCTATATAGATATGTTTCTCCTACAATAGAACTAAAGCCTACTCCTTTGTACAACCTTGACAATCTATACATACTTGTATCATTACAATAATTATACTATTAAACTTTTTGAGAACAGGGGAAATGTCTGACTGCTTTGCGTCCCTAGTATCTTAATTTAATACCTAAGTTGGATTAAGCACTAGATAAATATTTATTAAATTAAAATTCAATCTCTACAGCCTTATAATTTTCTACAGTGAAAGCTTCCTCTTTCAGGAAGGAAAACTTTATCACTAGAGAGTTACACAAACTGTTACTGATACATTAATGTATTTTTACTTTGTCACAGTCCATTTTTTTG